>NC_092131.1:121920254-124420254 GCF_043159975.1 Macaca nemestrina | reverse complement strand
CTACTTCTGCTTAAGAAAAGGGGAGGGAAGAGTAAGGGAACTTTGTTTTGCAGCTTAGGTATCAGCTTGACCAGTCAGGTAGAGCAATAAATGGGTTCTTGAGGTCCCTGATTCCCCAGGCCTTGGCTCTTGGATGGTATTTCTGAACCTGACCTGGGCCACAGGGGAGCCACTGTCTTGAATGGAAAGGCCCAGGTCAGGCAGCATACACCACAAACTGAATGAAGAGCCCTTGGGCTTGAGTGAACACTGGCAGTAGCCAGGCAGTACTCACCATGGGCCTGGGGTGGTAGCGGCCACAGAAAGAGACTCCTATGACTATAGAAAGGGGAGGGAAGAGTGGGAAGGACCTTGTCTTATGGTTTGGGTGTCAACTCAACCACAGTAGAACAGAGCACTAGGTTGATTCCTAATGTTTCTGACTCTAGGCCCTGGCTCCTGGATGGCACATCTGGACCTGCTCAGGTCAGGTAGAACTTGCTGCACTGAAGGGAGATACATAACCCTGGCCGGTTTTGCCACCTGCTGATTGTAGAGCCCTAGGGAGACTTCAGCAAACAAAGGTGGTAGCCAGGCAGTGGTTACTGCAAGCCTTGGGAGAGACACAGTAATCTGTGCTTCAGGTCTGACCTAGCACAGGCCCAGTGGTGGGGGCTACAGGGGTGCTTGTGTCAACCTTCATCCAGCTGCAAGTAGCTCAGCACAGAGAGAGAGACTCCATTTGTTTGGGAGAAAATAAGGGAAGAGAACAAGAATTTCTGCCTAGTTGTCCAGAAAATTCTGGATCTTATCCAAGACCACCAAGGCAGTACCTCTACGAGTCTATAAGAGTCATAGTGTTACCGGGCTTGGGGTTCCCCCAAATGCAGATATAACTGCGGTGGCCAATAACTTAGGTTTCAACACCCAAGTCCCTTTGGATACCTGGAAAGCATTCCCAAGAAGGACGGGGACAGACAAGCCTACACTGTGAAGACTACAATAAATACCTAACTCTTCAATGCCAGACACCTACAAACACCCAATACGATCTCACCTAATGAACTAAATAAGGCACCAGGGACCAATCCTGGAGAAACAGAGACAAGTGACCTTTCCGGCAGAGAATTCAAAATAGTTGTTTTGATGAAACTCAAAGAAATTCAAGATAACACACAGAAGGAATTCAGAATTCTATCAGATACATTTAGCGAAGAGATGAAAATAATTAAAAATAATCTTTGGGAGGCCAAGGCAGGCAGATCTACAAGGTCAGGAGATCAAGACTATCCTGGCTAACACGTTGAAACCCTGTCTTGACTAAAAATACAAAAAATTAGCTGGGTATGATGGCAGGCACCTACAATTCCAGCTAGTCAGTAGCTGAGGCAGGAGAATGGCGTGAACCCAGGAGGCGGAGCTTGCAGTGAGCCAAGGTCGCACCACTGCACTCCAGCCTGGGTGACAGAGCAAGACCCCGTCTCAAAATAAATAAATAAATAAATAATAATCAAGCAGAATCTCTGGAGGTGAAAAATGCAACTGACCTACTGAAGAATGTATCAGAGTCTCTTACCAGCAGAAATGATCAAGCAGAAGAAAGAATTAGTGACCCTGAAGACAGGCTATTTGAAAACAGTCAGAGGAGACAAAGAGAAGGTAGAGAGAAAGACCAGGCAGAAAGTTTACTCAAAGGGATAATAACAGAACTTGGGAAACCTAGAGAAAGATATCAATAATCAAGTACAAAAAAGTTACAGAACTAGATTTAACCCAAATAAGATTATATCAAGACATTTAATATGCAAACTCCCAAAGGTCAAGGATTTTAAAAAGCATTCTATAGGGGCCAGGCACAGTGACTCATGCCTGTAATTCCAGCACTTTGGGAGACCAAGGCAGGCAGATCACCTAAGGCCAGGAGTTCGAGACCAGTCTGGCCAACGTGGCAAAACCCCGTCTCTACTAAAAATACAAAAATTAGCTGGCATGGTGGCACACACCTGTAATCCCAGCTACTCAGGGAGCTGAGGCACGAGAATTGCTTGAACCTGGGAGGCAGAGGTTGCAGTAAGCTGAGATTGTACCACTGCACTCTAGCCTGGGTGACAGAGTGAGGTTCTGTTTAAATAAATAAAATAGCATTCTAAAAGCAAGAAAAAAGAAATAACATAAAATGGAGCTCCAATATGGCTGTGGCAGCACACTTTTCAGTGGAAACTTTAAAGGCCAGGAGACAGTGGCATTTTGTTATTTATTTAAAGAGTTGAAGAAAAAACCTTTTATTTGAGAATATTATATCCAGCAAAAATATCCTTCAAACATGAAGGAGAAATAAAGACTTCCCCAGAAAAACAAAAGCTGAGGAATTTCATCAACACAGGACCTTTCCTATATGAAATGCTAACAAATTATTCAACATGAAAGAAAAGGATGTTAATAAGCAATATGAAATCATCCGAAGGTGCAAAACTCACTGGTAATAGTAAGCACACAGAAAAACACAGACTATTATAACACTATAATTGTAGTATATAAACTATTCATATTGTGAGTAGAAAGACTAAAAGATGAACCAATAAAAAATAACTACGTTTTAAGATATAGTACAAAAAGTGAAAAAGCAGAGGGATGAAGTTAAAATGTAAAGTTTTTATTAGTTTTTCCTTTGCTTGTTATTTAGTTTTTTTATGCAATTGGTGTTAAGTTGTCATCAGTTTAAAATAATGGGTTATAAAATATCAATTGCAAACTTCGTGGTAACCTCAAACCAAAAACCACACAACAGATTCATATAAATAAAAGCAAGAAATCAAAACACATTGCTAAAGAAAAATTACCTTCACTACGAGAAAGGAAGAAAAGAAGGAAAAGACCACAAAGTAACCAGAAAACAAATAACAAAATGGCATAAGTCCTTACTTATCAATAACTGGATGTAAATGGAATAAGCTCTTCAATCAAAAGACATGCAATGGCTGAATGGATTAAAACAAGAAGATCCAACTATTTGTTGCCTCCAAGAAACACACTTCTCCTATAAAGACACGCAGACTGAAAATAAAGGGATGGAAAAACATATTACATGAAAATGGAAACCAAACAAGAGTACAAGTAGCTATACTTATATTAGAAAAAATACATTTCAAGACAAAACTATAGAGACAAATAATGTCATTATACAATAATAAAAGGGTCAATTCAGTAAAACAATATAATAATTATAAATATATATGCACTGAATACTGGAGCACACAGATATGTAAAGCAAGTATGATTAGAACTAAAGAGAGAGACAGACCCCAATACAGTAACAGCTGGAGACTTCAGCACCCCACTTTTAGCACTGGACAGATCATCCAGACAGAATATCAACAAAGAAACACTGGATTTAATCTAAACCATAAACAAAATGGACCTAATAGATATTTACAGAACATTTCATCCAATGGCTGAAGAATACACATTCTTCTCCTTAGCACATGGATCATTCTCATGAACAGATCAAGTGTTGGACCACAAAATAAGTCTTAAAAACTTCAAAAACCTAAAATTACATCAATAGTCTTCTCTGACAAAACTAGAATAAAACTAGAAATCAATAAGAGGAATTTTGGAAACTATACAAACACATGGAAATTAAACCACATGGTCCTGAATGACCAGTGGGTTAATGCAGAAGTTGATAAAAAAATCAATAATTTTCTTGAAACAGCTGTGTGTGGTGGCTGATGTCTGTAATCCTAGCACTTTGGGAGGCTAAGATAGAAGGACCCCTTGAAGCCAGGAGTTTGAGGCTAGTCTGAACAGGAAAGCAAGACCCCATCTCCACACATAAAAAAAAAAATTCTTGAAATTATTATAATGGAAACATAATATAACAAGACCTATAGTGTTATATTATATTATAAGGATATAGTGAAAGCAGTACTAAGAGGAAAGTTTATACCTATAAGCATTTATATCAAAAAAGTAGAAAAACTTAAAATAAAAAACCTATAGCTACATCTTAAAGAGCTAGAAAAGCAAGAACAATCCAAACCCCAAATTAGTAGAAGAAAAGAAATTACAAAGATCAGAGCAGAAATGAATGGAATTGAAAGAAAATCATATAATCAGTGAAATAAGAAGTTTGTTTTTTGAAAAGATAAAATCAACAAACCTTTAGTCAGACTAAGAAGAAAAAGACCCAAATAAATAAAACCAGAGATGAAAAAAGAGACATTACAACCAAAACCACAGAAATTTAAAGGATCATTAGAGGCTACCATGAGCAATTACATGTCAATAAATTGGAAAGCCTAGCAGAAATAAGTAAATTCCTACACATATACAACCAACCAAGGCTGAACTACGAAGAAATCTAAAATCTGAAGAGACCAATAACAACTAATGAGATTGAAGCCATAACAAAAAGTCTCCCAGAAAAAAAAAAAAAGTCCAGGACCTGATGGCTTCACTGCTGAGTTTAACCAGATATTTAAAGAAGTAATATCAATCTTACTCAAACAATTCTAAAAAGTGGAGGAGAAGAGAATATTTTCAAACTCATTCTAGGAGGTCAGTATTATCCTGATATCAAAACCAGACAAAGACACACAAAAAGAAAACTATAGGTCAATATCCCTGATGAACATTGATATAAAAATCCTCAACAAAATACAAGCAAATGGAATTCAACAACACATTAAAAAGATCATTCATCGTGACCAAATGAGATTTATCCCAAGGATGCAAGGATGGTTCAACATATGCAAAGCAATGTGATACATCATATCAACAGAATGAAGGACAAAAACAACATAATCATTTCAAAGGATGCTGAAAAAGCAAGACAGAGTCTCGCTCTGTTGCCCAGGCTGGAGTGCAGTGGTGTGACTCAGCTCACTACAACCTCCGCCTCCCAGGTTCAAGCCATTCTCGTACCTCAGCCTCCAGACTAGCTGGAACTACAGGCTCACACCACCATGCCCAGCTAAGCTTTTGTATTTTAGTAGAGAAGGGGTTTCACTATGTTGCCCAGGCTGGTCTCAAACTCCTGAGCTCAGGCAATCCACCTGCCACAGCCTCCCAACGTGCCAGGATTACAGGTGTGAGCCACCGTGCCTGGTTTGAAAAAGCATTTGATAAAATTCAGCGTTCATTCATGATAAAAACCTTCAAAAAACTGTATATAGAAGGAACATACCTCAACACAATAAAAAACATATATGACAGACACAGAGCTAGTATACTGAACAGAGAAATGCTAAAAGCCTCTCCTCTAAGAACTGAAACAAAACAAGGATACCTACTTTCACCACCGTTATTTAACATACTCCTGGAAGTCCTACCTAGACCAACTGGACAAGAGAAAGAAATGAAGGGCATCCAAATTGAAAAACAAAAAGTCAAATTATCCTTATTTGCAGATGATATGATCTTATGTTTGGAAAAACGTAAAGACTCCACCAAAAAACTATTAGAACTAATAAACAAATTCAGTAAAACTGCAGGATATAAAATCAACATATGAAAATCACTAGCATTTCCACATCCCGACAGCAAACAATCTGAAAAAGTCAAGAAACTAATCGTATTTACAATAGCTTCAAATAAAACAAAACACCTAGAAATTAACCAAAGAAATAAATGACATCTACAATGAAAACTATACAACACTGATGTAAGAAACTGAAGAAGACACAAATAAATGGAAAGGTATTCCATGTTCATGGAATGAAAGAATATTGTTAAAATGTCTATACTATCTAAAGTAATCTACAGTTTCAATGTAATCTCTATCAAAATACCAATGAAATAAGTATTTTTCTATTTCACAGAAATTGAAAAAGCAATTCTAAAACCTACATGGAAGTACAAAGGATGCAAAATAGCCAAAGCTATTCTGAGCAAAAATAACAAAACAGAAGGAGTCACGCTATCTGACCTCAAAAGTATACTACAAAGCTATAGTAACCAAAACAGCATGGTACTTACATAAATACAGATACATAGTCCAGTGGAACAGAATAGAGAATGTGGAAACAAATCCTTACATCTATGGAGAACTCATTTTTGACAATGTCACGAAGAATATATATTGAGGAAAAGACAGTCTCAGGACAGTCCCTTCAATAAATGGTGCTGAAAAAACTGGATATCCACTTTGGGAGGCCGAGGCGGGCGGATCACGAGGTCAGGAGATCGAGACCATCCTGGCTAACACGGTGAAACCCTGTCTCTACTAAAAATGCAAAAAATTAGCCGGGCGAGGCGGCGGGCGCCTGTAGTCCCAGCTACTAGGGAGGCTGAGGCAGGAGAATGGCGTGAACCCGGGAGGCGGAGCTTGCAGTGAGCCGAGATCGCGCCATTGCACTCCAGCCTGGGCGACTAAGCGAGACTCTGTCTCAAAAAACAAACAAACAAACAAACAAACCAAAAAAAAAAAAAACTGGATATCCATATTCAAAAGAATGAAAGTAGTAACCTATCTCTTGTCTTATACAAAAATCAAATCAAAGGGAATTAAAGACTTAAATCTAAGACTTCAAGCTATGAAACTATTACAAGAAAACACTAAAGAAATTCTCCAGTATATTGGACTGAGCAAAGATTTCTTGAGTGTAGGCCAGGTGCGGTGGCTCACTCCTGTAATCCCAGCACTTTGGGAGGCTAAGGCGGGCGGCTCACGAGGTCAGGAATTCGAGACCAGTCTGGTCAACATAATGAAACCCTGTCTCTACCAAAAATAAAAAAATTAGCCACACATGGTGGCATGTGGATGTAGGCCCAGCTACTCAGGAGGCTGAGGCAAGAGATTTGCTTGAACCTGGAAGGTGAAGGTTGCAGTGAGCCGAGATTGAGCCACTGCACTCCAGCCCGGACAACAGAGTGAGACACCGACTCAAAAAAAAAAGAAAGGTGGGCAGAGAAAGATGGCCGAATAGGAACAGCTCCAGTCTCCAACTCCCAGCGCGAGCGACACAGAAGACCGGTGATTTCTGCATTTTCAACTGAGGTACTGGGTTCATCTCACTGGGGAGTGCCAGACGATCGGTGCTGGTCAGCTGCTGCAGCCCGACCAGCGAGAGCTGAAGCAGGGCGAGGCATTGCCTCACCTGGGAAGCGCAAGGGGGAAGGGAATCCCTTTTCCTAGCCAGGGGAACTGAGACACACAACACCTGGAAAATCGGGTAACTCCCACCCCAATACTGCGCTTTAAGCAAACAGGCACACCAGGAGATCATATCCCACACCTGGCCGGGAGGGTCCCACACCCACAGAGCCTCCCTCATTGCTAGCACAGCAGTCTGTGATCTACCGGCAAGGCAGCAGCGAGGCTGGGGGAGGGGCGCCCGCCATTGCTGAGGCTTAAGTAGGTAAACAAAGCTGCTGGGAAGCTCGAACTGGGTGGAGCTCACAGCAGCTCAAGGAAACCTGCCTGTCTCTGTAGACTCCACCTCTGGGGACAGGGCAATAACTAACGCAGCCGAAACCTCTGCAGACGCAAACTACTCTGTCTGACAGCTTTGAAGAGAGCAGTGGATCTCCCAACACGGAGGTTGAGATCTGAGAAGGGACAGACTCCCTGCTCAAGTGGGTCCCTGACCCCTGAGTAGCCTAACTGGGAGTCATCCCCCACTAGGGGCAGTCTGACACCCCACACCTCACAGGGTGGAGTACACCCCTGAGAGGAAGCTTCCAAAGCAAGAATCAGACAGGTACACTCGCTGTTCAGAAATACTCTATCTTCTGCAGCCTCTGCTGCTGATACCCAGGCAAACAGGGTCTGGAGTGGACCTCAAGCAATCTCCAACAGACCTACAGCTGAGGGTCCTGACTGTTAGAAGGAAAACTATCAAACAGCAAGGAAACCTACACCAAAACCCCATCAGTACATCACCATCATCAAAGACCAGAGGCAGATAAAACCACAAAGATGGGGAAAAAGCAGGGCAGAAAAGCTGGAATTTCAAAAAATAAGAGCGCATCTCCCCCGGCAAAGGAGCG
The DNA here is from genome assembly GCF_043159975.1 of Macaca nemestrina. Lineage (NCBI taxonomy): Eukaryota > Metazoa > Chordata > Mammalia > Primates > Cercopithecidae > Macaca > Macaca nemestrina. The sequence goes on along the minus strand of NC_092131.1, from coordinate 124,412,283 downwards.
CAGCTCATCGTCATCGCCAGCAACGGATCAAAGCTGGACGGAGAATGACTTTGATGAGATGAGAGAAGAAGGCTTCAGTCCATCAAATTTCTCAGAGCTAAAGGAGGAATTACGTACCCAGCACAAAGAAACTAAAAATCTTGAAAAAAAAGTGTAAGAATTGATGGCTAGAGTAATTAATGCAGAGAAGGCCATAACCGAACTGACAGAAGTGAAAACCATGACACGAGAAATACGTGACAAATGCACAAGCTTCAGTAACCAACTCGATCAACTGGAAGAAAGAGTATCTGCGATTGAGGATCAAATGAATGAAATGAAGTGAGAAGAGAAACCAAAAGAAAAAAGAAGAAAAAGAAATGAACAAAGCCTGCAAGAAGTATGGGATTATGTAAAAAGACCAAATCTACGTCTGATTGGGGTGCCTGAAAGTGAGGGGGAAAATGGAACCAAGTTGGAAAACACTCTTCAGGATATCATCCAGGAGAACTTCCCCAACCTAGTAGGGCAGGCCAACATTCAAATCCAGGAAATACAGAGAACGCCACAAAGATACTCCTGGAGAAGAGCAACTCCAAGACACATAACTGCCAGATTCACCAAAGTTGAAATGAAGGAAAAAATCTTAAGGGCAGCCAGAGAGAAAGATTGGGTTACCCACAAAGGGAAGCCCATCAGACTAACAGCAGATCTCTCGGCAGAAACTCTACAAACCAGAAGAGAGTGGGGGCCAATATTCAACATTCTTAAAGAAAAGAATTTTAAACCCAGAATTTCATATCCAGCCAAACTAAGTTTCATAAGTGAAGGAGAAATAAAATCCTTTACAGATAACCAAATGCTTAGAGATTTTGTCACCACTAGGCCTGCCTTACAAGAGACCCTGAAGGAAGCACTAAACATGGAAAGGAACAACCGGTACCAGCCATTGCAAAAACATGCCAAAATGTAAAGACCATCAAGGCTAGGAAGAAACTGCATCAACTAACGAGCAAAATAACCAGTTAATATCATAATGGCAGGATCAAGTTCACACATAACAATCTTAACCTTAAATGTAAATGGACTAAATGCTCCAATTAAAAGACACAGACTGGCAAACTGGATAAAGAGTCAAGACCCATCAGTCTGCTGTATTCAGGAGACCCATCTCACACACAGAGACATACATAGGCTCAAAATAAAGGGATGGAGGAAGATTTACCAAGCAAATGGAGAACAAAAAAAAGTGGGGGTTGCAATACTAGTCTCTGATAAAACAGACTTTAAACCATCAAAGATCAAAAGAGACAAAGAAGGCCATTACATAATGGTAAAGGGATCAATTCAACAGGAAGAACTAACTATCCTAAATATATATGCACCCAATACAGGAGCACCCAGATTCATAAGGCAAGTCCTTAGAGACTTACAAAGAGACTTAGACTCCCATACAATAATAATGGGAGACTTCAACACTCCACTGTCAACATTAGACAGATCAACGAGACAGAAAGTTAACAAGGATATCCAGGAATTGAACTCATCTCTGCAGCAAGCAGACCTAATAGACATCTATAGAACTCTCCACCCCAAATCAACAGAATATACATTCTTCTCAGCACCACATCGTACTTACTCCAAAATCGACCACGTAATTGGAAGTAAAGCACTCCTCAGCAAATGTACAAGAACAGAAATTATAACAAACTGTCTCCCAGACCACAGTGCAATCAAACTAGAACTCAGGACTAAGAAACTCAATCAAAACCGCTCAACTACATGGAAACTGAACAACCTGCTCCTGAATGACTACTGGGTACATAACGAAATGAAGGCAGAAATAAAGATGTTCTTTGAAACCAATGAGAACAAAGATACAACATACCAGAATCTCTGGGACACATTTAAAGCAGTGTGTAGAGGGAAATTTATAGCACTAAATGCCCACAAGAGAAAGCAGGAAAGATCTAAAATTGACACTCTAACATCGCAATTAAAAGAACTAGAGAAGCAAGAGCAAACACATTCGAAAGCTAGCAGAAGGCAAGAAATAACTAAGATCAGAGCAGAACTGAAGGAGATAGAGACACAAAAAACCCTCCAAAAAATCAATGAATCCAGGAGTTGGTTTTTTGAAAAGATCAACAAAATTGACAGACCACTAGCAAGACTAATAAAGAAGAAAAGAGAGAAGAATCAAATCGACGCAATAAAAAACGATAAAGGGGATATCACCACCGACCCCACAGAAATACAAACTACCGTCAGAGAATACTATAAACACCTCTACGCAAATAAACTGGAAAATCTAGAAGAAATGGATAATTTCCTGGACACTTTCACTCTTCCAAGACTAAACCAGGAAGAAGTTGAATACCTGAATAGACCAATATCAGGCTCTGAAATTGAGGCAATAATTAATAGCCTACCAACCAAAAAAAGTCCAGGACCAGATGGATTCACAGCTGAATTCTACCAGAGGTACAAGGAGGAGTTGGTACCATTCCTTCTGAAACTATTCCAATCAATAGAAAAAGAGGGAATCCTCCCTAACTCATTTTATGAGGCCAACATCATCCTGATACCAAAGCCTGGCAGAAACACAACAAAAAAAGAGAATTTTAGACCAATATCCCTGATGAACATCGGTGCAAAAATCCTCAATAAAATACTGGCAAACCGGATTCAGCAACACATCAAAAAGCTTATCCACCATGATCAAGTGGGCTTCATCCCTGGGATGCAAGGCTGGTTCAACATTCGCAAATCAATAAACATAATCCAGCATATAAACAGAACCAAAGACAAGAACCACATGATTATCTCAATAGATGCAGAAAGGGCCTTAGACAAAATTCAACAGCCCTTCATGCTAAAAACGCTCAATAAATTCGGTATTGATGGAACGTACCTCAAAATAATAAGAGCTATTTATGACAAACCCACAGCCAATATCATACTGAATGGGCAAAAACTGGAAAAATTCCCTTTGAAAACTGGCACAAGACAGGGATGCCCTCTCTCACCACTCCTATTCAACATAGTGTTGGAAGTTCTGGCTAGGGCAATTAGGCAAGAGAAAGAAATCAAGGGTATTCAGTTAGGAAAAGAAGAAGTCAAATTGTCCCTGTTTGCAGATGACATGATTGTATATTTAGAAATCCCCATTGTCTCAGCCCAAAATCTCCTTAAGCTGATAAGCAACTTCAGCAAAGTCTCAGGATACAAAATTAATGTGCAAAAATCACAAGCATTCTTATACACCAGTAACAGACAAACAGAGAGCCAAATCAGGAATGAACTTCCATTCACAATTGCTTCAAAGAGAATAAAATACCTAGGAATCCAACTTACAAGGGATGTAAAGGACCTCTTCAAGGAGAACTACAAACCACTGCTCAGTGAAATCAAAGAGGACACAAACAAATGGAAGAACATACCATGCTCATGGATAGGAAGAATCAATATCGTGAAAATGGCCATACTGCCCAAGGTAATTTATAGATTCAATGCCATCCCCATCAAGCTACCAATGACTTTCTTCACAGAATTGGAAAAAACTGCTTTAAAATTCATATGGAACCAAAAAAGAGCCCGCATCTCCAAGACAATCCTAAGTCAAAAGAACAAAGCTGGAGGCATCACGCTACCTGACTTCAAACTATACTACAAGGCTACAGTAACCAAAACAGCATGGTACTGGTACCAAAACAGAGATATAGACCAATGGAACAGAACAGAGTCCTCAGAAATAATACCACACATCTACAGCCATCTGATCTTTGACAAACCTCAGAAAAACAAGAAATGGGGAAAGGATTCCCTATTTAATAAATGATGCTGGGAAAATTGGCTAGCCATAAGGAGAAAGCTGAAACTGGATCCTTTCCTTACTCCTTATACGAAAATTAATTCAAGATGGATTAGAGACTTAAATGTTAGACCTAATACCATAAAAATCCTAGAGGAAAACCTAGGTAGTACCATTCAGGACATAGGCATGGGCAAAGACTTCATGTCTAAAACACCAAAAGCAACGGCAGCAAAAGCCAAAATTGACAAATGGGATCTCATTAAACTAAAGAGCTTCTGCACAGCAAAAGAAACTACCATCAGAGTGAACAGGCAACCTACAGAATGGGAGAAAATTTTTGCAATCTACTCATCTGACAAAGGGCTAATATCCAGAACCTACAAAGAACTCAACCAAATTTACCAGAAAAAAACAAACAACCCCATCAAAAAGTGGGCAAAGGATATGAACAGACATTTCTCAAAAGAAGACATTCATACAGCCAACAGACACATGAAAAAATGCTCATCAGAGAGCACTGGCCATCAGAGAAATGCAAATCAAAACCACAATGAGATACCATCTCACACCAGTTAGAATGGCGATCATTAAAAAGTCAGGAAACAACAGGTGCTGGAGAGGATGTGGAGAAATAGGAACACTTTTACACTGTTGGTGGGATTGTAAACTAGTTCAACCATTATGGAAAACAGTATGGCGATTCCTCAAGGATCTAGAACTAGATGTACCATATGACCCAGCCATCCCGTTACTGGGTATATACCCAAAGGATTATAAATTATGCTGCTATAAAGACACATGCACACGTATGTTTATTGCAGCACTATTCACAATAGCCAAGACTTGGAATCAACCCAAATGTCCATCAGTGACAGAATGGATTAAGAAAATGTGGCACATATACACCATGGAATACTATGCAGCCATAAAAAAGGATGAGTTTGTGTCCTTTGTAGGGACATGGATGCAGCTGGAAACCATCATTCTTAGCAAACTATCACAAGAACAGAAAACCAAACACCGCATGTTCTCACTCATAGGTGGGAACTGAACAATGAGATCACTTGGACTCAGGAAGGGGAACATCACACACCGGGGCCTATCATGGGGAGGGGGGAGGGGGGAGGGATTGCATTGGGAGTTATACCTGATGTAAATGACGAGTTGATGGGTGCAGCACACCAACATGGCACAAGTATATATATGTAACAAACCTGCACGTTATGCACATGTACCCTACAACTTAAAGTATAATAAATAAATAAATAAATAAAAGAAAAAAAAATCTTGAGTGTAATCCCATAAGCATGGGCAACCAAAGCAAAAAATGGACAAATGGGATCACATCAAGTTAAAAAGCTTCTGCATAGCAGAGGAAAGAATCAACAAAGTGAAGAAACAACCCACAGAATGGGAGAAAATATTTACAAACTATCCATCTGACAACGGTGTAACAACCAGAATATATAAGAGCTCAAAGAACTCTGTGGGAAAAAAAAAATCTAATAATCTAATTTGAAAATGGGCAAAAGATCTGAATAGACATTTCGCAAGAGAAGACATACAAATGGCACACAGGTGTATGAAAAGGTGCTCAACATCACTGATAACAGAAAAATGCAAATCAAAACTACAATGAGATATCATCTCACCCCCGTTAAAATGGCTTTTATCCAAAAGGCAATAACAAATGCTGGTGAGGATGTGGAGAAAAGGGAACCCTCATGCACTATTGGTGGGAATGTACTATAAATTAGTAAAACCACTATGAAGAACAGTTTCGAGGTTTCTCAAAAAACTAGAAACAGAGGTACCATATGATCCAGCAATCCCACTGGTGGGTATATACCCAAAAGAAAAATCAGTATATCGAAGAGGTATCTGTTCTCCCATGTTTATTGCAGCACTATTCATAACAGCCAAGATTTGGAAGCAACCTAAGTGTCCACCAAGAGATAAACTGATAAAGAAAACGTGGTATATATACAGAATGGAATATATTCACCAATAAAACGGAATGAGATCTTAGCATCTGCAACAACACATGTGGAACTGGAGGTCATTATGTTAAATGAAATAAACCAGGTGAAGTAAGACAAACTTTCCTTGTTTTCACTTATGTTTGGGAGCTAAAAATTACAACAACTGAATTCATGGAGACAGAGAGTAGATGGACGGTTATCAGAGGCTGGGAAGGGTAGTGGGGAAGTGGGAGTCATTAATAAGTACAAAAATATAGTTAGATAGAATGAATCAGATCTAGTATTTGATACCATAACAGAGTGACTAAGGTCAACAATTTATTGTAAGTAACTAAAGGAGTATAATTGGATTGTTTGTGACACAAAGAGAGGATAAATGCTTCAGGTGATGGACATCCCATTTACCCTGAAGTGATTATGCATTATATACCTGTATCAAAATATCTCATGTACCCATAAACATATATACCTACTATGTGCCCACAAAAATTAAAACTAAAAAAATGCAAAATCTAAGGCTCAAGATAGTTAGGTGACCTTCCCAAGGTCATACAGTTGGTAAAATGTACTATAGAACTTGAAACCTAAGCCTTTAATCTTCAAATCTTATGCTTTTGCGATCATACCATATTAGTCAATTTAATTTTTAATTTTTTTTTTTTTTTGAAAAGACAGGGTCTCACTATGTTGCCCACACTGTTCTTGAACTCCTGGGCTCAAGTGATCCTCCTACCTCAGCCTCCCAAAGTGCTTGGTAATATTACAGGTGTGAGCCCACCATGCCCAGCCTCAATTTAAATAAGAAAGTTCTATTCACAAAAGACTATATTCCTAGAATACAATTTCAACTAAAAATTTATGTAAACATTAAAATTTTTCAAAGAATACAACAACAAATGCAACTGAAAAAGGCACTGGTGAACTTCAGTTTAAGCCTCAGCTACTTACATGAAGCTTACTTTGATAAGTCAAAGAATAGAAATAAAAACTCTAAAATCAGAAGTACCTATACTTGAATTCTGGCTCCAGCACATACCATGTGTATAAACCCTGGGGAGGTTATTTAACTTCTCTGAATCTCAGTTTCTTCATCTTAAAAGTCAGGACAATATATATTTCCTTTCAGAGCTTTAGGAGGTTCGAAATGATTACTATGACAATCCTGACACCACACACTAAAGTAGACATTCAATAAATGGTCAACTATTACTACTATTCATGATAGTATATCTCAATCTAACAAATGGAAAAATAGAATATTAAAAATAAAAAAAAAGAGTAATGGCAGCATACTTCTTTTACCTTCCAATCAAATATGGGCTAGAGTCACATCCAATTAAAGTTACTGACCTTATGTGGAAGATGATTGGCAGTGAACTTCACTGTGTGATAGGTAAGTAGCCAATGTCTGCGTACCATGTAACTAAATATCCAGCCACAGCAACAGGTATATATGAATTTAGCACTATTCTTATCAAGAATGCTGACATTTGACTGAAAATCAGTACTGAGGGAGGCACAAGGACCATTTTAATTCACAGAATACAAGAGGCTTGTATTTCACCCTGAGGTAAATCAATTCTGATCCTATCCTTCAAGGAAGAATGCCAAATCAAAGTGATGCTTTGGTAATATGAGCTACACCCATCTCATTCCCTGCCTTCACAGATATACAACAAATAAAACAGTCCCTGTCAAGAAAAAAAGCACTAGATTTTAATTCATGCAATAAATAATTATAGAATGTCAGAGAAGTCAAGCTCTGAGAGCTATATTTTCCTCACAGTGCAAAAACAGGAGCTGCTTAGAGAGTGCAGTTTTTAACACAGAAACTTTTATTTTGATTCCTTCTGGCAGATAATTTTTCTAGCATAAAAAGGGGAAGTGAAGGCATTGTAACTCCCAACCCAGGAATATGAGAAGTATCTGTCAGGTAAATGGCTTTGTGAATAATGCTATAAGATCAAATATTTTCTTCTTAAAACTGGAACAAATTTCAGCAACTCTAAGCTCAAGTCTGTCATTGGTAAATGTGAAACGTGAAAGTATCTCTCCCAGGATTCCTAACTTTTACCTAACTTTTATCACAGTTAAGTCTGCTTGGGATGGTGGGGTGGTCCACTAGGATCATTTAGAAGATTTGTAAAAGTACAAGAAAAGATACTTGGTCCATTTAGGAACTAAGATTGTTCTTTAGCATAATGGATAGGAAGATATAAATTCATTAACTTTTCATCTCCTCTATTTGGAAGGTACATGGTCTAAATTTAGAGCTATTTTTAGACATTCATATCTGGAATTAATCAAATAAATTTAGGGCTATATTTAGTCATTCAGATCAGGAATTAGCCATTTCCCCAAGAAGTTCTTGTTTCTTTTACTGAGAAAAGGTATTTCAAACCCCAAATCAATGAGCACTAGAGCTGCTCTTTGCTACTGAGTTGGGCATTCTTTTCATGCCTTGTCATTGAACAGAGCTAGAAAATAAATATATGTGTATATACACATGCATACATATATATGGGTATATAAGTGCATGTGTGTGTATTACATATACAGTCACCCTTGGTATTTGTTTGGGGATGGTTTCACTATCCCCAGATGGATACCAAAATCAGATGCTGAAGTCTACTATACATCAGGGATATTGGTCTGTTCATCAGGGATATTTGTCTGTAGTTTTCTTTTTTGTTAGGTTCTTTCCTGGTTTTGATATTAGGGTGATACTGGCTTCACAGAATGATTTAGGGAGGATTCCCTCTTTCTCTATCTTGTGGAACATTGTCACTAGAATTGCTACCAATTCTTCTTTGAATGTCTGATAGAATTCAGCTGTGAATCTGTCTGGTCCTGGACTTTTCTGTTGTTGTTGGTAATTTTTAAAATCACCATTAAATCTCGCTGCTTGTTATTTGTCTGTTCAGCTTTCTAATTCTTCCTGATTTAAGCTAGGAGGGTTGTATCTTTTCAGAAATGTATCCATCTCCTCTAGGTTTTCTAGTTTATGAACGTAAAGGTGTTCATAGTACCCTTGAATGATCTTTTGTATTTCTGTGGTGTCAGTTGTAATATCTCCCGTTTTGTGATTGAGCTTATTTGGATCTTCCCAATCAATAGAATTAATGGTCTATTAATTTTATTTATCTTTTCAAAGAACCAGCGTTTTGTTTCATTTATCTGTTGTGTGTATATATATATATACACACAACAAAAAAGTATATATATATATATACTTTCATTTACTTCTCCTCTTATCTTGGTTATTTCTTTTCTTCTGCTGGGTTTGGGTTTGGTTTGTTCTTGCTTCTCTAGTTCATTGAGGTGTGTGATCTTAGATTGTCTATTTGTGCTCTTTTAGACTTTTTCATGAAGGCATTTAAGACTATGAACTTTCCTCTTTGCACCGCCTTTGCTGTATCCCAGAGCTTTTGATAGGTTGTGTCACTGTTATTTTTCATTTCAAAGAATATTTTAATTTCCATCTTGATTTCATTGTTGATCCAATGATCATTCAGGAGCAGGTTATTTAATTTCCATGTATTTGTATGGTTTTGAACATTCCTTTTGGAGTTGATTTCCAATTTTATTCCACTGTGGTCTGAGAGAGTACATGATATAATTACAATTTTCTTAAATTTATTGAGACTTGTTTTGTGGCCTATCATATGGTCTATCTTGGAGAAAGTTCCATGCAACTGACCAATAGAATGTATATTCTGTGGCTGTTGGGTAGAAATATCTGTTAAGTCCCTTTGTTCTAGGGTATAGTTTAAATACATGGTTTCCTTGTTGACTTTCTGTCTTCATGACCTGTCTAGTGCTGTCAGTGGAGTAATGAAGTCCCCCACTATTACTGTGCTACTGTCTCTCTCATTTCTTAGGTGGTGGTAGTAGTAGTAGTAGTGGTAGTTTCATAAATTTGGGAACTCCAGGGTTAGGTGCATATATGTTTAGGATTGTGATATTTTCCTATTGTACGTCTTTCATCATTATATAATGTCCCTCTTTGTCTTTTTTAACCGCTGTTGCTTTGAAGTTTGTTTTGTCTGACGTAAGAATAGCCACTCCTGTTCGCTTTTGGTTTCCATTAGCATGGAATGTCTTTTTCTACCCCTTTACCTTAAGTTTATGTGAGTCCTTATGAGTTAGGTGAGTCTCTTGAAGGCAGCAATACTTGGTTAGTGAATTCTTACCCATTCTGCAATTCTGTATCTTTTGAGTGGAGCATTTAGGCCATTTACATTCGACATGAGTATTGAGATGTGAGGTACTATCCATTTGTGCTGTTGGTTGCCTGTATAACTTGTTTGTCCTTTAAATTGTATTTTTGTTTTATAGGTCCTGTGAGATGTATGCTTTAAAGAGGTTCTGTTTTGATGTGTTTCTAGGATTTGTTGCAAGATTTAGAACTCCTTGGCCAGGTGCGGTGGCTCACGCCTATAATCCTAGCATTTTGGGAGGCTGAGGCGGGCAGATCACGAGGTCAGAGATCAAGACCATCCTGGCTAACATGGTGAAACCCTGTCTCTACTAAAAATACAAAAAATTAGCCGGGCATGGTGGCGGGCGCCTGTAGTCCCAGCTACTCAAGAGACTGAGACAGAAGAATGGCGTGAATCCGGGAGGCGGACCTTGCAGTAAGCTGAGATTGCGCCACTGCACTCCAGCCCGGGCAACAGAGTGAGACTCCATCTCAAAAAAAAAAAAAAAAAAAAAAAAAAAAAAAAAAATTTTAGAGTTCCTTTTAGCAGTGCTTTTAGGGCTTGGTAGTGGCAAATTTTCTCAGCATGTTTGTCTGAAAAGGGCTGTATCTTTCCTTATTAAACTTAGTTTCACTGGAAACAAATTTTTTTTTTGGTTGAAAATATTTATGAATTTGTATTCATTTATTTCATTTTGCTAAAAATATTTATATGATTAGTAGTAGGAACATAGACTATTCACTAATCTACTCAGAAGCAAGGACGTATGGGTTATTTTTCTTTTTTTTATTATACTTTAAGTTCTAGGGTACATGTGCACAAGGTACAGGTTTGTTACATATGTATACATGTGCCATGTTGGTGTGCTGCACCCATTAACTCGTGATTTACATTAGGAAACAAAATTCTTGGCTCATAATTGTTTTGTTTAAGGAGGCTGAAGATAGGGCCCTAATCCCTTTTAGCTTGCAGGGTTTCTGCTAAGAAATCTGCTGTTAAAATGATAGGTTGCCCTTTATAGTTTACCTGGTGCTTTTACCTCATAGCTCTTAAGATTCTTTTCTTCGTCTTGATTTTAGTTAACCTGATGACAATGTGCCTAGGCAATGATCTTTTTGTGTTGAATTTCCCAGGTATTCTTTGAGCTTCTTGTATTCGGATGTCTAGATCTGTAGCAAGGCTGGGGAAGTTTTCCTTGATTATTCCCCCAAATATGTCTTCCAAACTTTTAGACTTCTTGTCTTCCTCAGAATGTCAATTATTCTTAGGTTTGGTCATTTAACATAATCCCAAATTTCTTGGAGGCTTTGTTCATTTTTTAAAATTCTTTTTTCTTTGTCTTTGTTGACTTGGGTTAATTTTAAAACCTTGTCTTCAAGCTCTGAAGTTCTTTCTTCCGCTTGTTAGATCTATTGCTGACACTTCCCAGTACATTTTGCATTTCTCTGTGTCCTTTATTTCCTAAAGTTGTCATTGTTTTTTATTTATGCTATCTATTTCACTGAAGATTTTCCCCCACATATCTTCTATCTTTTTTTTATTTCCTTAAATTGGAGCTCACCTTTTTCAGATGCCTCCTTGATTAGCATAATAATTGGCCTTCTGAATTCCTTTTCAGGCAAATCAAGGATTTCTTCTTGGTTTGGATTCATTGCTGGTGAGCTAGTGTGATTTTTTGGTGGGGGTGTTAAAGAACCTTGTTTTGCCATATTACCAGAATTGTTTTTCTGGTTCCTTTTCATTTGGGTAGGCTATGTCAGAGGGAAGATCTGGCACTCAAAGCTGCTGTTCAGATTCTTTTGTCCCATGGGCTGTTCCCTTGATGTAGTACTCTCCATCTTTTCCCAGGGATGTGGCTTCCTGAGAGCTAAACTGTAATGACTGTTCTCTTCTGGATCTAGCCACACAGCAGGATTACCAGGCTCCAGGCTGGTACTGGGGGGGTGTCTGCACAGATATCTGTAATGTGAACTTTCTTCAGGTCTCTCAGCCGTGGATGCCAGCCGTGGAGATGGCAAGGGAATGAAATGGACTCTATAAGGGTCCTTAGTTGTAGTCATTTAATACACTAGTTTTGTGTTGGTTGGCCTCCTGTCAGGAGGTAGCATTTTCAAGAGAGAATCAGCTGTAGTAGCAGGGGAGGATCTGGCAGTGAGTGGGGCCCAAGAACAGCCAACAGAATATGACCTTTGTCTTCAGCTACCAGGGTGGCTAGGGAAGAACCATCAGGTGGGGGCAGGGTTAGGCGTGTCTAAACTCAGATTCTCCTTGGGTGGGGCTTGCTGCCGCAATGCAGTTATGTTCCCAGGAGGATTATGGCTGTCTCTGCTGTGTCATACAGGTTGTCAGGGAAGTGGGGAAAAGCTGGCAGTCACAGGCCTTACCAAGCTCCCATGCAACCCAAAAGACTGGTGTCACTCCCACTGTGCCCTGGGACAGCACTAAGTTTGTTTCCAGGCAGTGGGCGAGCTGAGCTGAGAACGTGCCTGAGGCTACCAGCCTCCCCGCTGAGAAAGCAAGGAGGGCTTTCACACCTCCTTGCCTGTTGAGCCTGAACACCGGATTCATGCTCTCCCTCAAGTTCTGGCCAGGAGACTTCGCGTTTGGTTGGAATTGTTACAAAGTTCTGCTGGAGGTTTCCTTCTCCCTGTGGTCTTTTCCCAGTTTCTATGGCAGCCCTCTGGAAGGACCCTTGTGAGACAAGTCAAAAATGGCTTCCCCGGGGGACCAGAGAGCCCACAGGGGTTCTCCCGCAGCCTCCTCTACCCCTGTATTTCACGCTGCTCTCTAAAATGACTCAGCTCTAGGTAAGGTCAAATCCTTCCCCCATGATCTGGAACTTCAGGTTCCCCTGTGTGTGTTTGGGGGTGGACCATCCTCCTTTCCCACTTTCACAATTTGGGCACTCACTGTATTTGGACTGTCTCCCAGGTCCTGTAGGAGCAATCTACTTCCTTCAGAGGGTCTGTAGGTTCTCTCAGCTTTCCTGGTATATTCCTGCAGTAGTTCGTGGAGCAAAAGTTCACAATGCAAGTCTCCACACACTGCTCTGTCTATCCAAGTGGGACCTGCAATTTAGTCCTGCCTCCTATCTGCCATTTTCAAGAGTGTGACTAGATAGAATTTTATGTTGTAAGTTGGAAATGGAGGTTTGGGTGAAAATTAAGTCTGATTTTTAACTCATGAAGTAAAACACAAGTTTATATATTTGAATAAACAGCCTATGAAAACATGGAAAATGTATTTTTTTCAATAGCATCCTATTTGAGGGAAAGAGAACTGTCATAACTGTTGGCAGAGTATAAACATACTATAAAAACTGCAAGGTTCTATTAAAATCAGAATGCACATAGCCTTTGGCCCAAAATTTTTCATTTCTAAGCAAGAGTGGGTACATAATTTGCATGGCTATTATTAAAAAGACAAAAAAACAGATGTTGATGGGGATGCAGAGAAAAGGGAATACCTATAGAACGTTGGTGGGAATGTAAATAGTACAACCTCTATGGAAAACAGAATGAGTATTTCTCAAAGAACTACAAATGGAACTGCCATTTGATCCAGCAATACCACTACTGGATATCTACCCCAAGGAAAAGAAATCATCTTATCAAAAAGATAGCTGCACTTGTATGTTTATCACAGCACTACTCACAACAGGAAAGATAAGGAATCAACCTAAGCGTCCATCAACAGATGACTGGATGAAGAAAATGTGATACATACACACAAGGAAATACTATTCAGTCATTTAAAAAATGAAATCATGTATGTTTGCAGCAACATGGGTGGAAGTGAAGGCCATTATTTTAAGTGAAATAATTCAGAAACAGACAAATACTGCATCTTCTTTCTTGTAAGTGGGAGCTAAATAATGTGTACACATGGACATAAGAGTGTGGACAATGGACATAGAGGATAGACAATGAAGAATCATAACTGCAAGCAGGGTGGTGAATGATGAGAATGACTTAATGGGTATAATGAACATTATATCAGTGATAGATACACTAAAAGCCCAGACTACACCCCTATGAAATATATCTTTGTAACAAAATTGCACTTGTACCTCAACCCTTAAATTTATACAAAATAAGAAAAAGAAAAATGCAGGGTCCTTCATTCAAATGTATTAACAATTTCAAGATAGCACTAGTCTACAGTGTGGAACCCTTCTGAGCGCAGGGTTGCATGCCTAGGAGGCCAGTTTGGTTTTCTGCCCTGCAAAATTACATATATACAATGTCATATAAACAAGGTTCTTGTCTGTGGCAATAACAAAAACAATAGAAAGGGGAAAAACGTATATGGGCAACAATAGGGTAGTTGTTGAATATATTACAGAATATTCTTTATATATATATATATTTTCTGAGACAGGGTCTCACTCTGTTGCCCAGTTTAGAGTGCAGAGGTGCAATCATGGCTCACTGCAGCCTCAGCCTCTTGGGCTCAAGCAATTCTCCCACCTCAGCTTTCTGAATAGCTGGGATTACTGGCACATGTCACCGTGTCTGGCTAATTTTTGCTTTTTTTTTCACATGCCCATAATCCCAGCACTTTGGGAGGCCAAAGTGGGTGGACTGCTTTAGCTCAGCAGTTTGAGACCAGTCTGGGCAACATGGCAAAATCCCATATCTACAAAAAATACAAAAATTATCTAGACAGGGTGGCACGTGCCTGTGGTCCCAGCTACTTGGGGGGCTGAGGTGGGTAGACTGCCTGAGCCTGGTAGCTTGAGGCTGTAGTGAGGTGAGATTGTACCATTGCACCCCACTCTGGGCAACAGAGTGAGACCATGTGTCTCAAAAAATGTGTATCTATCTATCTATCTATCTATCTATCTATCTATCTATCTATCGATTATATATATAATATCTATGTTATATATATGCAGAGATGTATAAGTAATATATAGGTTATTTAGGTTCTATATATAGGTATATAAAAATAGGTAATACTTAGGAATGAAATTAAAATATTTTAAAAATGGTATCTTAGAGGAAAGGAAAATATTTTAGAAATAAAGAGGCATTTCAGTTATGACTTTATGTAATTGTTAAAGCAGCGTTAGGCCAACTACAGCCCACTGCTCAAATAAAATGTTATTTGAACATGGTCACACAAATTCATTTACGTATTCTCTGTGACCCCCTTATGCTACAAAGATAGATAGTTGAATAAGTGAGACTCACAAAGCCTTAAATATAGACCCTCACTTTAGGCCCATAAACCCTAAAATGTTCACAACCTGGTCCTTTCTAAAAAAACGTTTGGTGACTGGCAAGATGGCCGAAAGGAACAGCTCCATTCTGCAGCTCCCAGCAAGATCAACGCAGAAGGCGGGTGATTTCTGCATTTCCAATAGATGTACCTGGCTCATCTCATTGGGACTGGTTAGACAGTGGGTACAGCCCATGGAGGGCGAGCCAAAGCAGGGTGGGGTGTTGCCTCACCCAGGAAGTACAAGCGTTTGGGGAACTCCCTCCCCTAGCCAAGAGAAGCCTTGAGGGACTGTGCCTTGAGGAATGGTGCACTCCAGCCCAGATACTATGCTTTTCCCAAGGTATTCACAACCCGCAGACCAGGAGATTCCCTCGGGTGCCTATGACTCCAGGCCCCTGGGTTTCAAGCACAAAACTGGGTGGCCATTTGGGCAGACAGCGAGCTAGCTGCAGGAGTTTTTTTTTAATACCCCAGTGGCGCCTGGAACACCACTGAGACAGAACCATTCACTACCCTGGAAAGGCGGCCGAAGCCAGGGAGCCAAGTGGTCTTGCTCAGCAGATCCCACCCCCATAGAGGCCAACAAGCTAACATCCACTGGCTTGAAATTCTTGCTGCCAGCATAGCAGTCTGAAGTCGACCTGGGAAGCTTGAGCTTGGTGTGGGGAGAGGTGCCTGCCATTACTGAGGCTTGGGTAGGCAATTTTCCCTTCACAGCGTAAACAAAGCAACTGGGAAGATCGAGCTGGGTGGAGGCATCACAGCTCAGCAAAGCTCCTGTAGCCAGACTGCCTCCCTAGACTCCTCTCTGGGCAGGGCATCTCTGAAAGAAAGGCAGCAGCCCCAGTCTGGGGCTCATAGATAAAACTCCCATCTCCCTGGGGCAGAGCACCTGGGGGAAGGGATGGCTGAGGGCACGGCTTCAGAAGACTTAAATGTTCCAGCCTGCTGGCTCTGAAGAGAGCAGCAGATCTCCTAGCACAGTGCTCGAGCTCAAATAAAGGACAAACTACGGTCTCAAGTGGGTCCCTGACCCCCGTGCCTCCTGACTGGGAGATACCTCCCAGCAGGGGTCAACAAATACCTCATACAGGAGAGTTCTGGCTGGTATCTGGTGGGTACCCCTCTGGGACAAAGCATTCAGGGGAAAAAACAGGCAGCAATCTTTGCTGTTCTGCAGCATCCACTGGTGATACCCAGGCAAACAAGGTCTGGAGTGGACCTTCAGCAAACTCCAGTAGACCTGAAGCAGAGGGTCCTGTTAGAAGAAAAACTAACAAACAGAAAGGAATATGATCAACAGTAGCAAAAAGGACATTCACACAGAAACCCCATCCGAAGGTAAGCAACACCAAAGACCAAAGGTAGATAAATCCAGGAAGATGAGGAAAAACCAGCGCAAAAAGGCTGAAAATTCCAAACACCAGAAGGCCTCTTCTCCTCCAAAGGATCACAACTCCTTGCCAGCAAGGGAATAAAACTGGATGGAGAATGAGTTTGACAAATTAACAGAAGTAGGCTTCAGAAGGTGGGTAATAACAAATTCCTCTGAGCTAAAGGAGCATCTTATAACCGAACACAAGGAAGCTAAGAACCTTGAAAAAAGGTTAGAGGAATTGCTAACTAGAATAACCAGTTTAGAGAATAACATAAATGACCTGATGGAGCTGAAAAACACAGCACAAGAACTTCGTGAAGCATACACAAGTATCAATAGCTGAATCAACCAAGCGGAAGAAAGGACATCAGAGACTGAAGATCAACTAAATGATATAAAGCATGAAGACAAGATTAGAGAAAAAAAGGAATGAGAAAAGCCTCCAAGAAATATGGGAATATGTGAAAAGAACAAAACTACATTTGATTGGTGTGCCTGAAAGTGACAGAGAGAATGGAACCAAGTTGGAAAACACTCTTCAGGATATTATCCATGAAAACTTCCCCAACCTAGCAAGACAGGCCAACACTCAAACTCAGGAAATACAGAGAACGTCAGAAAGATACTCCTCTAGAAGAGCAACCCAAAGACACATAATCATCAGATTCACTAAGGTTGAAATGAAGGAAAAAAATGTTAAGGGCAGCCAGAGAGAAAGGTCAGGTTATCCACAAAGGGAAGCCCATCAGACTAACAGCAGATTTATCTGCAGAAACCCTACAAGCCAGAAGAGAGTAGGGGCCAATATTCAACATTCTTAAAGAAAAGAATTTTCAACTCAGAATTTCATATCCAGTCAAATTAAGCTTCATAAGCAAAGGAGAAATAAAATCCTTTACGGACAAGCAAATGCTGAGCGATTTTGTCACCACCAGGCCTGCCTTATAAGAGCTCCTGAAGGAAGCACTAAATATGGAAAGGAAAAACTGGTACCAGCCACTGCAAAAACATATCAAACTGTAAAGACCATCAACACTATGAAGAAATTGAATCAACTAACCAGCAAAATAACCAGCTAGAATAATAATGATAGGATGAAATTCACACATAACAATATTAACCTTAAATGTAAATGGGCTAAATGCCCTAATTAAAAGACACAGACTGACAAATTGGATAGAGTCAAGAACCACTGGTGTGCTGTATTCAGGAGGCCCATCTCATGTGCAAAGACAAAAATAGGCACAAAATAAAGGGATGGAGGAAGATCTACCAAGCAAATTGCAAAAGAAAAGCAGGAGTTGCAATCCTAGTCTCTGATAAAACAGACTTATAGCCAACAAAGATCAAAAGAGACAAAGAAGGGCATTACACAATGGTAAAGGGATAAATGCAACAAGAAGAGCTAACTATCCTAAATATATATACAACCAATACAGGAGCACCCAGATTCATAAAGCAAGTTCTTAGAGACGTACAAAAAGACTTTGACTCCCACGCAATAATAGTGCGAGACTTTGACACCCCACTGTCAATATTAGATCAACGAGACAGAAAATTAACAAGGATATTCAGGACTTGAACTCGGCTCTGGACTAAGTGGACCTAATAGACATCTACAGAACCCTCCACCCCAAATCAACACAATATACATTATTCTCAGTACCACATCACACTTATTCTAAAACTGACCACATAATTGGAAGTAAAACACTCATCAGTGAATGCAAAAGAACAGAAATCATAACAGTTTCTCAGACCACAATGCAACCAAATTAGAACTCAGGATTAAGAAACTCACTCAAAACTGCACAACTACATGGAAACTGAAAAAACTGCTCCTGAATAAGTACTGGGTAAATAACAAAATTAAGGCAGAAATAAGTAAGTTCTTTGAAATCAATGGGAACAAATACAAAATGTACCAGAATCTCTGGGACACTGCCAAAGTAGTGTTTAGAGGGAAATTTATAGCACTAAATGCACACAGGAGAAAGCACGAAATATCTAAAATCAATACCCTAACATCACAATTAGAAGAATTAGAGAAGCAAGAGCAAACAAATTCAAAAGCTAGCAGAAGACAAGAAATAACTAGCATCAGAGCAGAACTGAAGGAGACAGAGACACGAAAAACCCTTCAAAAAAAAAAATCAGTGAATCCAGGAGCTGGTTTTTTAAAAAGATTAACAAAATAAATAGACTACTAGCCAGATGAATAAAGAAGAAAAGAGAGAATAATCAAATAGGCACAATAAAAAATGATAAAGAAGATATTACCACTTATCCCACAGAAATACAAACTGCCATCAGAGAATACTATAAACAACTCTATGCAAATAAACTAGAAAATCTAGAAGAAATGGATAAATTCCTGGACACATACACCCTCCCAAGACTAAAGCAGAAAGAAGAAGAAAACCTGAATATACCAATAAAAAGTTCTGAAATTGAGGCAGTAATAGCCTACCAACCAAAAAAAAAAAAAGCCCAGGACCAGACGGATTCAAAGCCAAATTCTACCAGAGGTACAAAGAGGAGCTGGTACCATTCCTTCTAAAACTACTTCAAACAATAGAAAAACAGGGACTCCTCCCTAACTCATTTTATGAGGCCAGCATCATCCTGATATCAAAACTAGGCAGAGACACAACAAAAAAACAAAATTTCAGGCCAATATCCCCGATGAACACCGATGGGAAAATCCTCAATAAAATACTAGCAAACTGAATCCAGCAGCCCATTAAAAAGCTTATCCATCATGATCAAGTTGGCTTCATCCCTGGAATGCAAGGTTGGTTCAACATACACAAATCAGTACTATCGATCACATAAACAGAACCAATGAGAAAAACCACAAGATTATCTCAATAGATGCAGAAAACGTCTTTGATAAAATTCAACACCCCTTCATGCTAAAAACTCTCAATAAACTAGGTATTGATGGGACGTATCTCAACATAATAAGAACTATTTATGACAAACCCACAGACAAGATCATACTGAATGGGCAAAAGCTGAAAGCATTCCCTTTGAAAACCAGCAAAGACAAGGATGCCTTCTCTCACTACTCCTATTCAACATAGTATTGGAAGTTCTGGCCAGGACAATCAGGCAAGAGAAAGAAATAAAGGGTATTCAAATAGGAGGAGAGGAAGTCAAACTGTCTGTTTATAGATGACGTGACTGTATATTTAGAAAACCCCATTGTCTGAGCCCAAAATCTCCTTAAGCTGATAAGCAACTTCAGCAAAGTCTCAGGATACAAAATCAATGTGCAAAAATCACAAGCATTCCTATACACCAATAATGGACAAACAGAGAATAAAATCATGAGTGAACTCCCATTCACAATTGCTACAAAGAGAATAAAATAAGTAGCAAAACAACTTACAAGGGATGTGAAGGACCTCTTCAAGGAGAACTACAAACCACTGCTCAAGAAAGTAAGAGAGGACACACACAAATGAAAAACATTCCATGCTCATGGATAGGAAGAATCAATATCGTGAAAATGGCCATACTGCCAAAAGTAATTTATAGATTCAATGCTATCCCCATCAAGCTACCTATGACTTCCTTCACAGAATTAGAAAAAACTACTTTAAATTTCATATGGAACCAAAAAGGAGCCTGTATAGCCAAGAGAATCCTAAGCAAAAAGAACAAAGCTGGAGGCATCACGCTACCTGTCTTCAAACTATATTACAAGGCTACGGTAACCAAAACAGCATGGTACTGGTACCAAAACAGAGATATAGACCAATGGAACAGAACACAGCCCTCAGAAATAATGCCACACATCTACAACCATCTGATCTTTGACAAACCTGACAAAAACCAGAAAGAGGGAAAGGATTCCCTATTTAATTAATGGTGTTGAGAAAACTGGCTAGCCATATGCAGAAAACTGAAACTGGACCCCTTCCTTACACCTTATACAAAAATTAACTCATGATGGATTAAAGACTTAAATGTAAGGTCTAAAATCATAAAAGCCCTAGAAGAAAACCTAGGCAATACCATTCAGGCACAGGCATGGGCAAAGAATTCATGACTAAAATATCAAAAACTATGGCAATAGAAGACAAAATTGACCAAAATGAGATGTAATTAAACTAAAGAGCTTCTGCATAGCAAAAGAAACTATCATCAGAGTGAACAGGCAACCTACAGAATGGGAGAATGTTTTTGCTATCTATCCATCTGACAAAGGGCTAATATCCAGAATCTACAAGGAACTTAAATTTACAAGAAGAAAAAACAAACAACCCCTTCAAAAAGTGGGCAAAGATATATGAACAGACACTTCTCAAAAGAAGACATTTATGCGGCCAACAAACATATGATAAAAGGCTCATCATCAATGGTCATTAAAGAAATGCAAATCAAAACCACAATGAGATACCATCTCATGCCAGTTAGAATGGCGATCATTAAAAAGTCAGGAAACAATGGATGCTGGAGAGGATGTGGAGAAATAGGAACACTTTTACACTGTTGGTGGCAGTGTAAATTAGTTCAACCATTGTGGAAGACAGGGTGGCGACTTCTCAAGGATCTAGAACTAGAAATGCCATTTGACTGAGCAATCCCATTACTGGGTATATACCCAAAGGATTATAAATCATTCTAATATAAAGACACATGCACACGTATGTTTATTGCAGCACTGTTCACAATAGCAAAGACTTGGAACCAACCCAAATGCCCATCAATTATAGACTGGATAAAGAAAATGTGGCATATATACATCGTGGAATACTATACAGCCACAAAAAAGGATGAGTTCATGTCCTTTACAGGGACATGGATGAAGCTGGAAACCGTCATTCTCAGCAAACTAACACAGGAACAGAAAACTAAACACCGTATGTTCTCACTTATAAGTGGGAGCTGAACAATGAGAATGCATGGACACAGGGAAGGAAACATCACACACTGTGGCCTGTTATGGGGTAAGGGGATAGAGGAGGGACAGCATTAGGAGAAATACCTAATATAGATGATGGGTTGATGGGTGCAGCTTGGCACATGTATACCTACGTAACAAACATGCATGTTCTGCACATGTATCCCAGAAATTAAAGTATAATTAAAAAAAAGAAAAACTTTTGCCAGCACCCAGTTTCTAGCAGTAATAAAATGAATATGTATTAAGCATAATGTTATCTGCTATATTTTTTAAAAATAATAAAAACATACACAAGTATATATTTACAATTCAATAATAAAAAAAGATAATTCACCAAAAATGGCAAAATATCTGAATAAACACTTGCCATATGAAGAAATAAATGGCCTACACATACATGAGCAGACACTCAACACCATTAGGATTATCATGGAAATTCTAAATAAAATTTTTAAATGCCACTACATACCCACCTGAATGCCTAAAATTAAAAAGATTGACAACATCAAATATTACCAAGGATATGAAACAACAGGAACTCTCACACATTGTTGGAAGGAAGGTAAAATGATAATAATACTTTGAAAAAAAGGTCTCATGGTTACTTATAAACCTAAACATACACATATCAAAGGACTTTGCATATTCATGCCTAGGTATTCACCCAAGAAAATGAAAACTTATATCCAAAATTTATTTCCAAAATGTAGAAAGAGCCCAAGTATCCATCATTAGTGGAATACACAAACAAATCAAGGCTACATTTACTCATAGGAGTACTGTCCAGTAATAAAAAGGAATGAATTGATAAACACAACATGGGTGAATCACAAAAACATGCTGAATGAAAGAAGGCTTATATAAAAGAGTACATACTATTTGATTACATTTATAGAAAGTTCTACAACAGACGATTCTCATCTGTGGTGAAAGACAAGTTCTACAACAGGCCATTCTAATCAATGATGAAAGAAAATCAGAATAGTGGTTACCTCTTGGGTGGGAGTAAAGGGTTTGACCAAGGATATATAATAACCTTCTGGGATGATGATACTGTGCAAATTTTGAGACACGTTTAAAATACTCAGTGTATGTATTTGTCAAAATTTATCAAATGTCACCCTTAAGATCTGTGCATTTTGTTACATGTAAATTTTATCTCAAAACAAACACACAAACAAGGATAAACAAATAATGAACTTCAGTTAATAACATGCATGTTGAAATACTGGGGGAAGAATACACTGATGTATGCAATTTACTTTCATGCATCAAAATCTGATGGATTGATAATGGATAAAGGGATGGAAAATGAATACATGTGATTAAGTATAGTAAATAATTACAGAATATATGTAGAGGATATATAAGTTTCCACAGTAAAATTCTTTCCAACTTTTCTGAATTCTTGAAAAATTTCATAATAAAATGCTAGAAAAAATACAGAAATATCTATAATGATATTACACACTTTGTACCAAACATATAACATACTTTTCAAAAAATAAGGAATAGTTACAATTAGTAAACTGTATTAAGGAAGAAGATCCCAAATTCCAAAGGCAGAAATCACTGAACAACATATACACTTAAAATTAAGCAAACCTAATAGAAAAATAGTATACTTGGAAAGTATACACACACACACACACACACACACACACACACACACACATATATATATATTTTTTAGATGAAGTCTCACTCTTGTCACCCAGGCTGGAGTGCAATGGCACGATCTCAGCCTACTGCAACCTCCACTTCCCAGGTTCAAGCAATTCTCCTGCCTCAGCCTCCCAAGTAGCTGGTATTACAGGCACTTGCCACCATGCCTGGCTAATTTTTGTACTTTTAGTAGAGACAGGGTTTCACCATAGTGGCCATGCTGGTCTCGAACTCCTGACCTCAGGCGATGTGCCCACCTCGGCCTCCCAAAGTGCTGGGATTACAGGCGTGAGCCACCACGCCCCACCCAGAGAGTATTTTTTAAGAATATTTCTAAATAACTCTTGGATTCAAAATAAAATCAATACCAATTATGTGGAGATGAATAAAAACAAAAACACTCTCTATGAAAACACAATAAGATGGATAAAAGAAGAAATGAAGTCAAAGTGAAAACAAAATAGAAAACAAAAAGATCAAATCTATACATTTTAAAGCAATTTTTGGAAAGGACCAATAAAAAACCACCTCTGAAAAGTTTACTCAAAAAAAAAAAAAAAAAAAACAACAGAAGAAATTTCTAATACTAGCAAGAAAAACCAAAGAAAAAAATATATTGAGAATTAAAGAAAATGTTAATG
Source organism: Macaca nemestrina (assembly GCF_043159975.1). NCBI lineage: Eukaryota > Metazoa > Chordata > Mammalia > Primates > Cercopithecidae > Macaca > Macaca nemestrina. Next base: position 124,388,478 of record NC_092131.1, on the reverse strand, counting down.
TGGATACACAGAATAGAAGTTGAAAATTATGCATTTTATTTAAAAAGTAATGGCAGTATATATATTCCAAAATAAGAACAATGGTGTTCCATCATGAATGGGCGATGGATGTTGTCAAATAAGTTTTTTCTCCATCTAACGTATGTATGTGAGTTTTCTTATTTAGCCTGGTTATTTGATGGTTTTAAATTAGCATTTTATATGATTACATATTCTCTCTTAGCACATCAATTACAGTCATATGCTGTATAAGGATGTTTCACTGACAGACTGCATATATGACAGTGGTCCCAAAAGATTATAATACTGTATTTTTAATGTATCTTTTCTATGTTTAGTTACGTTTAGATACACAAATATTTATCATTTTGTTACAACTGCCTATAGTATTCAGTACAGTAACATGGCATACAGGTTTGTAGCCTAAGAGCTATAGGCCATACCATATAGCTTAAGTGGATAGTAGGCTACACTATCTAGGTTTGTGTATGTATACTCTGATGTTCAAATAATGATGAAATTGCTTAAGGACACATTTCTCAGAACATATTTTCATTGTTAAGTGATGTATGACTGTATATTTCTTATTTCTACTTTCATAGTTGCAAACTAAGTTTGCAGTACACATTTATAATTATTCCAAGCCCAGTTTCAAATAACACTATACTGCTTCACAGGTAGTGCTGTGAAGTACCTTATAATAACAAAATATTCCTCATTCTGCCTTCTTATCCCTTCTATCATTGCTGTCATTCATTTCACTTAGAAATAAATATACAGTCATCCCTTGGTATATGTGTGAGATTGGTTCCAGGACCCCCATGTAAAGCAAAATCTGCACATATTCAAGTCCTGCAGTGGGCCCCTTGGAATCTGCAAATATGAAAAGTCAGCCCTCCATATCCATGAATTTTATATCCTGAGAATACTGTATTTTCAATCCCTGTTTGGTTGAAAACATCTGCACATCATTGGGCTTGGGTAGTTCAAACTGATGCTGTTTAAGGGTCAACACATAAGCATACATAATAGAAAACATTGTTGCTATTATTGTTTTGAACAAACTGTTATCTGTTAAATTAATAAGAAAAATATGTTATTTTATCTATGTTTATTCATTCTTCAAAATTCTTCCTTTTGTTATACAGATCTGAGTTTCTGACCTGTATCATTTAACTTCTCTCTAAAGAACTTCTTTTAACATTTCCTGCAAGGCAAGTCTAATAGCAACAAATTCCCTCAATTTAGTTTATCTGAAAAAGTTTTTATTTCTTCATTTTTGAAGTATAACTTTGCACAGTGCAGAATTTTAGGTTGGTGAGTTTTTTTCCTAATCTTTGCTCCCATATAGGTATGGTGCTTCTTTTCCCTTTGGTGTCTTTCAAGATTTTTCATTTCTCTTTGATTTACTGCAATTTGAATATGATAACGCTCACAGGTAGAATTTTTTGTTTTTATTTTTTTGGGGAAGCATTTATCTTGCTTGGTGTTCTCCTATTCTCCAAACTTCCTGGATCTAGGATCTGGTGTCTGTCACTAATTTGGGGAAAATTCTCAGTCATCATTGTTTCAAATACTGCTTCTGTTCCTCCACACTTTCTTTTCCCTTCTGATATCCCAACTACATGTATGTTATACCTTTTTGTAGTTGTCCCACGGTTTTAGATACTCTGTTCACTTTTTCCCCAGTCTTCTTTAAATTGCTTTTCACTTTTGGAAGTTACTATTCCTTCCATATAGTAACTTCCATATAGTATTCCTTGACATATCCTCAAGCTGAAATTATTTCCTCAGCTATCTGGTCTACTAATGAGCCTGTCAACAGCATTGTCCACTTCCGTTACCGTGTTTTTAAATTTTGGCATTTCTATTTTTATTGTTTCTTAGAATATTGGGCTGGGCACAATGGCTCTCACCTATAATCCCAGTGCCTTGGGAGGCTGAGGCAAGAGGACTGCTTGAGGCCAGGAGCTCAAGATCAGCCTGGGCAACAATATAGTGAGATCTTGTCTCTTTAAAAAAAAAAAAAAAAAAAAAAAAAAAAACCTGGGCATGGTGGCATGTGCCTGTAGTCCTAACTCCTCAGGAGGCTGAGTTGGGAGTTGCCTGAGCCCAGGTGGCTGAGGTTACAGTAAGCTATGATCATGCCACTGCACTTCAGCCTGGGCAACAGAATGAGATCTTTGATAAAAGGTCTCACTTAAAAAAATTTTATCTCCCAGCTTATATTATCTATGTGTCATTGCATGTTGTCCACTTTTTCCATTAATGCCCTAGCATACTATTCATAGTTGTTTAAATTTCTGATCCAGTAATTCCAACATTTTTGCTGTATTTGACTCTGAACCTGATGCTAGTTCAGTCTCCTCAAATTGCATTTTTTGCCTTTTAGTATATCCTGTCAGTTTTCAGTTTTTTGAACGATGGACATGATGTACTGGGTAAATGGAACTATGGTAGTAAATAAGCCTTTAGTAAAATCATGGTAAGAGGTGAAAGCAGGGTAAATGTTCTATAATTCTATGATTAGATTTCACTCTTTTGGTGAGCCTATGCAGCTTGACTGTTACTTTAACCAGTGCTTCTCTTTTTTTTCCCCTTATGTGGAAGAGCATGGCTAATGAATGTTTAAGAGTTGGGTTTTCCCATTTGACCAGGTAGAATTGGCTATGATAAAACCCCAGAAGGTTAGACTCTGGTGAAATAGCTTTTTCTTTCCTGAGGGCAGGGCTTGGTAAGAACGGAATGCTCTGACATAGTTTAAAATAATTACTTTTCCCCTCCCATGATGCCACTGTGGACCCCAAGAGACTCTGGACCCCAAGAGACTCTGGACCCCAAGAGACTCTGGACCCCAAGAGACTCTGGACCCCAAGAGACTCTGGACCCCAAGAGACTCTGCAACTGAGAAAACCAGTACCAGCATAGCCCTGTGTGCCCACTCCCAGCTTTCAACATCACTGACCCCACAGTTTATGTCTTCCCAAACCCCAGCTGAGTCACCCACCATCCTCTACACCCTAATGTCACCCCAGCCAGCACCACCACGCATGTCCCTCAAGAAATCCAGCATGACTATCACACAAGTCCACAATCAGCCCCAGACCTCATGCAAAATAGAAAGTTTTCCTGAAAGATTAGGAACAAGGCAAGGATGCCTACTAACACCATTGCTATTGAGTACAGTTCTGGAACTCCTAACTGGAGCAATTAAGCAAGAAAAATAAATAAAATGCATCCAATTTGGGAAAGAAGTAAAATAACTGGATATGACAAAATCACACACAAAGAAAACCATAAAGTTTCCAGAAAAAAATCATGATAGTATTAATAAACAAATTCAGTAAAGTTAAAATCAACATACAAAAGTCACTAAGATTTCTACATATAAACAACAAACTATCTAAAAGGGAAATTGGAAAAACAATTCCATTTACATTAACAAGAAAAACAAAAAATTAGTAATTAAAAAGGTAAAAGACTTATATACTGAAAAGTATAAAACACTGATTAGGGAAATTTAAAAAGACATAAATAAATGGATAGATGCCCCATGTTCATGAATTGGAAGAATTAATATTGTTAAATTGACCATAATACCCGAAGTGATCTACATATTCAGTGCAACCCCTATAAAATTCCAAAAGCATTTCTACAGAAATACAAATAACAATCCTAAAACGCAAATGGAACAACAATAGTCCCCAAATAGCTAAATCAATCTTGAGCAAAAAGAACAAAACTGGAGGCATCACACTTCCTGACTTTAAATTATATTACAAAACTAATCAAAACAGTATGATAGTGGCATAAAAATAGACCTACAGACCAATAGAATAGAATAGAGAATTCGTAAATAAGTCCACACATTCACAGTCAATTGATCTTTGACAAGGGCACCAAGAACATGCAATGGAGAAAGAACAGTCTCTTCAACATGGTGCTAGGAAAACGGAGTATCCTTATGCAAAAAAATGAAATTGAACACCAGTCTCATACAATATACAAAAATCTCAAAACATAAAAAATGTAAGATTCGAAACTATAAAAGTCTTAGAAGAAAACATAAGAAAAAAATGAAAAAGAAATTGATAAATTTCTGGATACATACAGCTTCTCAAGACTGAACAAGAAAGAAATTGAATCTGTGAACAAACCAATAATGAGTTCTGAAATTGAGAGAGTAATAGCCTACCATCCAAAAAAAAAAAAAAAAAAAAAAAAAAAAAAAAAAAAGGCCCAGGACCAGAAAGATTCACAGCTGAAGTCTACCTGATGTACAAAGAAGAGCTGGTACTATTCCTATTGAAACTATTGCAAAAAACTGAGGAGGAGGGACTCTGCCTTAACAGATCCCATAAGGCCAACATAATCTTGATGCCAAAACCTGGCAGATACAACAAAAAAAGAAAGCTTCAGGCAAACATCCATGATGAACACTGATGTAAAAATCCAAAATGAAATACTGGGTAAATGGAATCCAGTAGCACATCAAAAAGCTTATCCACCATGATCAAGTAGGCTTCAACCTCAGAATGCAAAGTTGGTTCAACAAAGCAAATCAATAAACATTATTCATCACATAAACAGAACTAAAGACAAAAACCACATGATTATCTCAATAGATGCAGAAATGGCTTTTGATAAAATTTAACATCCATTCATGTTAAAAACTCTCAATAAACTAGGTATTGAAGGAATATACCTCAAAATAATAAGAGCCATTTATAATAAACCCATAGTCAACATTGTATTAAACAGGCAAAACCTGGAAGCATATCCCTTGAAAGCCGGCACAAGACAAGAATGCCCTCTCTCACCACTCCTATTCAACATAGTACTGGGAGTTCTGGCTAGGGCAATCAGGCAAGAGAAAGAAATAAAGGGTATTCAAATAGGAATAGAGGAGAAACTCAAACTATCCCTGTTTGCAGATGACACGATCCTGTATTTAGAAAATCCCAGTCTCAGCCCAAAAAGCTGCTGCTGCCTTTTTTTTTTTTTTTTTTTTTTTTTTATAGACAGGGTTTCACTCTGGTTGCCCAGGCTGGAGTGCAGTAGTGCAATCTCGGCTCACTGCAGCTTCGACCTCCCAGGCTCAGGTGATTCTTCCACCTCAGCCTCCCGAGTAGCTAGAACTACAGGTGAAAGCCACCATGTCTGGCTAATTTTTTTTGTATTTTTAGTAAAGACAGGGTTTTGCTATGTTGCCCAGGATGGTCTCGAACTGAACTCAAGCAATCTGCCTGTTGTGGCCTACCAGAGTGTTGTGATTACAGGCACGAACCACTGTGCCCAACCCTCCAAAAGTTTCTTGAGCTGAAAAACAGCTTCACCAAAGTCTCAGGATACAAACTCAATGTGCAAAAATCACTGGTATTCCTATACACCAACAGTCAAGCTGACAGTCAAATCAGGAACTAACTCCCATTCCATATTGCCACAGAAAGAATAAAATACCTAGGAATACAGCTAACTAAGAGGTAAAATATCTCTACAAGGAGAACTGCAAGCCACTGCTCAAAGAAATCAGAAATGACACAAAGAAATGGAAAAACACTTCATGCCCATCCATAGGAAGACTCAATATCATTAAAATGGCCATACTGCTCAAAGCAATTTATTCAATTCAAAGCTATTCCCATTAAACTACCATTGATATTCTTCACAGAACTAAAAAAAAAAAAAAAAGCAAGCTATTTTAAAATTCATATGGAACCAAAAAAGAGCCCAAGTAGCCAAGGTAATCCTAAGCAAAAAGAGTAACATTGGAGGCATCATGCTACCTGACTTCAAACTATACTACAGGGGTACAGTAACCAAAACAGCATGGTACTGGTATAATACAGATACACAGACCAATGGAACAGAATAGAGAGCCCAGAAATAAGGCCATACACCTACAACTATCTGATCTTCAACAAACCTGACAAAAGCAAGCAATGGGAAAAGGATTCCCTATTCAATAAATGGTGCAGGGATAACTGGCTAGCCATATGCAGAAGACTGAAACTGGACCTTTTCCTTATAGCATGTACAAAAATTAACTCAAGATGGATTACAGACTTAAATGTAAAACCCAAAAGTATAAAAACCCTAGAAGACAACCTAGACAATACCATTTGGGACATAGGCATGGGCAAAGATTTCATGACAAAGATACCAAAAGCACTTGCAACAAAAGCAAACATTGACAAATGGTATCTCATTAAACTAAAGGGCTTCTGAACAGCAAAAGAAACTATCAACAGGGTAAACAGACAAACTACAGAATGGGAGAAAATTCTTGAAAACTATACATCCCACAAAATATCTGGCATATATAGGGAACTCAAATTTACAAGAAAAAAAAAAACCCGATTAAAAAGTGGGCAAAGGACATAAACAGACACTTTTCTAAAGAAGATATACATATGGCCAAAAATCATATGAAAAAAAGCTCCACATCACTGATCACTAGAGAAATGCAAATCAAAACCATAATGAGATACCATGTCATACCAATTAAAATGGCTATGATTTAAAAGTCAAAAAATCAAAGATGCTCGCAAGGTTGCAGAGAAAAAGAAATGCTTACACACTGTTGGTGGGAGTGTAAATTAGTTCAGCCATTGTGGAAGACAGTGTGGTGATTCCTCAAAGGGCCTAAAGACACAAATACCATTCAACCCAGCAATCTCGTTACTGGATATATATCCAAAGGAATATAAATCATTCTATTATAAAGACATATGCACACACATATGTTCATCACCACACTATTCACAGTAACAAAGACATGGAATCAATTTAAATGCCCATGAATGATAGACTGGATAAAGAAAATGTGGTATGTATACACCATGGAATATAATACAGCCATAAAAAGGAATGAGATCATGTCCTATGCAGGGACATGGATGGTGCTGCAGGCCATTATCCTTAGCAAACTAACACAGGAAGAGAAAACCAAATATCCCATGTTCTCATTTATAAGTGGGAGCTAAAAGATAAGAACACATAGACACATAGAGGGGAACAACATACATTGGGGCCTGTTGGAGGATGGACGGTGGGAGGAGGGAGAAGACCAAGAAAAATAACTAAGGAGTACTAGGCTTAATACCTGGGTGATGAAATAGTCTGTACAACAAACCCCCACGACACAAGTTTACTACCTATGTAACAAACCTGCACTTGTAACCCTGAACTTAAAAGTGAAAAAACAAACAACAAAAACAAACAAACAAATGAAGACTCAATAGATTCACAAAGATAGATGTCATACAATGTGTATTCTCTGACCACAACAGGATGAAGTTAGAAATCTGTAACAAAAAAATCAACCTGAAAAATTCACAAATTTGTGAAAAATAACACATTTTTACACAACCAATGAATCACAAAAGTAGTCAAAGAAAAATCAGAAAATACAGACAAATGAAAATGAAAGCACAACATATCAAAATGTATGGGACACAGTGAAAGAAGGGGGACATTTATAAGCATTTACATTTAACAAAGTAGAAGAAGAAAAATCTAAACCCAAAGCTAAACCCAAAGCTTTATTATTTCCTTCAGAAAGAATAATAAAGATTAGTACAGGGATAAATGAAACAGAATTTTATAATATAGAGAAAAATCAATGAACCAACAGCTGGCTCTTCCATAAGACAATTAAACTGACAAACCTTTAGCTAGATTGACTATGAAAAGAAACTAATTGCTAAATTCAGAAATGAAAGTGGGCACATTACTACTGATTCTACATACATAAGAAGGATTCAAAGAGAGTACTATTAACAACTGTATGGCAATAAATTGGATAACCTACACAAAACAGACCACTTCCTAGAAACCCAAAATATGTCAAAATCTAATGATGAAGAAATATAAGACCTAAAAGATATATAATTAAGTCGATTAGTAATCAAAATCTCTCATTAAAGAAAAGCCTTGGACTTGATGGATTCACTAGTGAATTCTACCAAGCACTTAAAGAAGATGTAATAGCACGCTGAGTGGGGCAGATTGCTTGAGCCCAAGAGTTCGAAAGCAGCCTGGGCTACATAGTAAGACCCCATCCCTACAAAAAAATACAAAAATTATCCGAGTTGGTGGCACATTCCTGTAGTCCCAAGCTACTTGAGAGGCTGAAGTGGGAGGATCCCTTGAATCCAGGAGGCAGAGGTTACAGTGAGCTGAGATCGCGCCACTGCACTCCAGCTTGGCTACAGAGCAAGAGTTCATCTCAAAAACAAAAATGTGTGTATGTGTATATACATATATAGACACACACACAAATGAGGCCAGGCACGGTGGCTCATGCCTGTAATCTCAGCACTCTGGGACACCAAGATAGGCGGATCACAAGGTCAGGAGATTGAGACCATCCTGGCTAACATGGTGAAACTCCATCTCTACTAAAAATACAAAAAATTAGCTGGGTGTGGTGGCACACACCTGTAATCCCAGCTACTTGAGAGGCTGAGGCAGGAGAATTGCTTGAACCCAGGAGCTGGGGGTTGCAGTGAGCTGAGATCCCACCATTGCACTCCAGCCTGAGCGACAGAGCAAGACTCTGTCTGAAAAAGAAAAGAATATACAAATGTCCAAAAAGCACATGAAAAGATGTCCAACACCACTAATTGTTAGGTAAATGCAATCCGAAACTGCAATGAGATACTATCTCAACTATATGGATGGCTACCATCAAAGAAAGCAGAAAATAACAAGTACTGATGAGGATGTGGAGATATTGTTACTCTTGTGCAGAGCTGATGAGAATGTAAAAAATGGTATAGCTACTGTGTGCTGGTTCCTCAACATATTAATATCAAAAATAGATCTGCCATATGATCTAGCAATTCCACTTCTGGGTATATACAGAAAAGAATGAAAAGCAGGGACTCAAAGAGGTATTTGTATACCCATGTTCACAGCAGCATTATTCATAATTGCTAAATAGCGGAAGCAATCCAAATGCCTAACGATAGATTAATGGATAAGCAACACATATAGTGGAGTATTATTCTGCCCTAGCAAGGATGAATATTCTTATTCTTGGTGCAACATGGATAAATCTTGAGGATATCATGATAAATGAAATAAGCCTATCACAAAAAGACAAATACTGTATATTTACACTTATATGAGTTACCCAGAGTAGTCAATATCATAATAATAGAAAGTAGAATGGTGGTTGCCAAGTGCTAGGAACAGGAGGTATGGGAAATTATTGTTTAATGGGTATAGTTTTAGTTTTGTAAGGTAAAAATAGTTCTGGAGATGGATGATGTAATAGCTACACAACAATATGAATGTACTTAATATCACTAAACTGTATTAATAATGAGTAAGATAGTAAATTTTGCTATATGTATTTCATCACCATTTTAAAAAATGAAAAAAACACACATTGGTAGCCATCTATGTCTCCTAGATATAGTATAGATATGAAGTATTGATTACTTAATTTGCTTTCCTTGTTGATATATACAGTTTTTGGGAAGATGTATACAGAAATTTGAATTTAAGTAGCATTACTATCCTTTAGGGCCTCTTATGATTTTAATGGAAAAAGCTCATACTGTATCAAAATTAAAAGTTTGCAATCATCATAAGCATTTCCTCACAGCATTAAAATGTCTATAAATATAATTTTTAAAAATCCAATTGAGTAGTTTGGAATTTCAAAAGTAAAACAAATTGGGCCCTTTTAACTTCCTTTTCCTTGTATTACCTGATCATATCCAATATTTTTTCCTACCGATGAATGATCTTGCTCATATTAATTTATACAAGGTATTTATATATAACATGAGCTCTGTATCATTTTTGTTGTAAATATTTCTACCCCTCTTTTTTCTTTATGGTATTTAACCAAGCATAAAGTTTTCACTTTGATAGAGTCAAATTCATCAGTCTTTTCTTCTCTGACTCCTGTGTCTAGAAGTTTATTTAGAAGGGACTTTGACATTTCCTCTGTTTTCTTCTAGTGCTTTTACAGTTTCATGTTTTTATCATTACATCTTTGATTAATCAGCAATTTAACTGCTAGAATAAGGAGTGAAAAGAGTATTCAACAACATTTACTGGCTAATCTTATCCTTTCCCTAATGACTTGGAATTCCACCTTTGTCACTGTATCAGTTATTACTTGCTGTGAAACAAACTGCCTCAAAACTCAGTGTCTTCAAACAACTATTTGCTCCGGGCAGTTTGATCTGGGCTCAGCTAGGTAATTCTTCTGGTCTCACCTAACGTAACCGGCTAGGTGCTAACTGGTCCTGGATGGCCTTGATCCCTTGTCTAGGGTTTTCAGAAGGGACAGCTGGGACAACTGAGCCTGTTCCTTCACGTGATTTCTCACTCACAAGGAGGCTGACCCAGGCTTCCTTACATGGCAGTTACCAAAGAATAAGAAAGTGCAGGTGAGAACAGAAACCATAGACCTATGAGGCTAAGGCTTGGAAGTCACATATCACTTCTACAGCTTTCAATGGGCTAAAACAAGTCACAGGTCCAGAAGTTCCAGAGGAAGGGAAACAGAGTCCACTTCTTGATAGGAGAAACAGCAAAGTTATACTGCAAAGGGGCATGTATTCAGAAAGGGCTCAACTTCTTCTGGCCATCTTTTGCAAATACTATATACCACAGTCATATATACTAAATTTCCTCAAGTATTTAGATGTATTTCTAGACTGTTTTAAAAATCTCTCCCAGCCGGGCGTTGACGGCTCATGCCTATAATCCCAGAACTTCGGGAGGCCAAGGCAGGCGGATCACTTGAGGTCAGGAGATCAAGACCAGTCTGGTCAACACTGGTGAAACCTCGTCTCTACTAAAAATACAAAAATTAGCTGGGTGTGGTGGCAGGCGCCTGTGATCCCAGCTACTAGGGAGGCTGAGGCACGAGAATCACTTGAACCCAGGAGGAAGAGGTTGAGACTCTTAGAGTGAGTCTCACTCTAAGACTCTTAGAGATAGAGTGAGACTCTGTCTTAAACAACAACAACAACAACAACAACAAAAACAAAAGAACACTCTTCCAACAATTTGCATTTTTATTCATGTGTGACTGCAGCTTTAAAATTTTATTAAATATCCATTAGCTGAGTCCTAACTCATATTCCTTCTTTCAAAAATTTTTCTTAGAAATTCTCAGACGTTTCTACATTCTCTTTAGAATGATTTTAGATCTATGAAAAAAAGGTTGCTATTTTATAGGAATTACATTACATTTGTAGGAATATTTATAGCAAACTTACTGTCCTGTGTCTTTTATCCAAGAATATGATGTCTTTCCATTTCCAAAAGTCTTTTATATCTCTTCTTAGCTTTTTAAGATTTTCTTTTAATAGATCCTTCACATTTTCTCTTAAGTTTACTCTTAAAGTTGGGCATGGTGGCTCATGCCTATAATCCCAGCACTTTGGGAGGCTGAGGTGAGCGGACTGCCTGAGCGCAAGAGTTCGAGACCAAGCTGGGCAACAAGGTGAAACCCTGTCTCTACTAAAATACAAAAAATTAGCTGGGCATGGTGGCACAAATCTGTAGTCCCAGCTCCGTGGGAGGCTGAGGCACAAGAATTGCCTGAACCTGGGAGGTGTAGGTTGCAGTGAGCCTAGATCATGCCACTTCCCTCCAGACTGGGTGACAGAGCGAGACTCTGTCTTCAAAAAAAAATATGTTAAGTTTTCTCTTAAATATTTTACTTCTTTTTATTGCTACTGTAAATATATTTATATTTTCTAAGTGGTTATTGCAAAGAAATCTATTAATTTTTGTATGCTAGATATTCTGTTGTGTAGCTTCAGGCCAGTTACCCTCTCTAGAGCTTAGTTTCCCTAATTAACCTCAAAGAATTATTGTCAGGAATGAGTTAGCACACATAGAGTCTAGCATAAGGTAATGGCTCAGTAAATGTTACCTATTATTGTTATTATATTAATTTGGTAATCCACCATCCTACTGAATTGATTTCTCTTGTTGCTTCTACTAGTTTTTCACTCCATTCTCCTGGACTTTGTGATGTACAGTATCTTCATAATCTTGATAATTTTCTTACTTCTTTAATGTTTTATACGTATTTTTTTTTTTATTGCAATGCCTAATACTTTCAGAACAATAATAAATAAAAGCAGTAAGCTGATGGGTATCTTTTGACAGGCAAGACTATTTCTACTGTAAATGCAAATAATGGCTACATTAACATTCTATAGCATATGTACACCAACAAGTGGTTATGGATATTCCTCAACTTGGGGCACTTAAATTAAATTGTTTCTTGACTTTTTCACTGTTAAAGGTACCAGTAAAAGAGTCATCTATGCAAAATTAATGCAGGAACAGAAAACCAAACACCACATGTTCTCGCTTATAAAGGGGAGTTGAACAAGGAGAACACATAAACAGAGGGAGGGGAACAACACACGCTGGGGCCTGTCGAGGGGTGATGAGAGGAGGGAGAGCATTGAGACAAATAGCTAATGCATGCTGGGCTTAATACCTAGGTGATGGGTTGATAGGTGCAGCAAACCACCATGACACATGTTTACCTATGAAACAAACCTGCACATCCTGCACAGGTACTGCAGAACTTAAAATAAATATTTTTTTAAAAGAGTCATCTGGCCGGGCGCGGTGGCTCACGCCTGTAATCCCAGCACTTTGGGAGGCCGAGGCGGGCGGATCACAAGGTCAGGAGATCGAGACCACGGTGAAACCCCGTCTCTACTAAAAATACAAAAAAATTAGCCGGGCGCGGTTGTGGGCGCCTGTAGTCCCAGCTACTCGGGAGGCTGAGGCAGGAGAATGGCGTGAACCCTGGAGGCGGAGCTTGCAGTGAGCTGAGATCGCGCCACTGCACTCCAGCCTGGGCGACAGAGCGAGACTCCGTCTCAAAAAAAAAAAAAAAAAGAGTCATCTATGTATATAAATATCTGAGCACATTTTGCACTATTTCACTGAGCAGTCTTAGATCTGAATAAGACTTTCTAAACTGCTAATGCACACTGCTTTTCAACAAGACCATACTAGTCTGTACTCCCTTCAATAGTGTTTGTGAGTACTTTTCTTACTGCAGCTCTACTGACAGTATTTTTAAGAGAAGCAAAATGATGATGCCTTTGTTTACCTAGCTATTGTTTAATTACATTTACACCTCAATGGTGAAGTCTAAAGTCTCATCTAAAATCTCGTGAGAATTGGCATTAGAGAACGCTAATTCTCTTTACGGACTGGCCTGCGGAACAATCCCTAAAGAGATCTCCTCAGAGCAAGCACCAGCACAGCCTTGCTTTGCCAGAACCTGATCTGTTAGAACAGGGATTCTCAACCTTGGCACTATTAACATTCCTCTCATCCCCGCTCGACAGGCCCCAGCATGTGTTGTTCCCCTCCCTCTGTTTATGTGTTCTCCTTGTTCAACTCCCCAAGTGTGAATACATAGGGTTTGGTTTTCTGTTCCTGCATTAATTTTGCACAGATGACTCTTTTACTGGTACTTTTCACAGTGAAAAAGTCACTGCTCTCTCTGTGAGGGTTGTCTTATACACTGAATAATATATAGCAGAATCCTAGGCCTCCACCCACATGATGCTAGCAGCCTCAAGTTGTGCTCACAAGAACTGTGCCCAGGCGCGGCCAAATATCCTCAGCAAACTCTCCTCTAGTTGGATACTACTGTGTTAACACAATGTTGTTCTAGAAATCAGAAACAAAGAACCTAATTACAGACATAACATGATGGTTGAGATACACTTCTGTTATAGGCATAGACTGAAGAAAAGGAGAACTAAAATGTGGAATACTCACTTTGCTTTATAAGGTGAATCAGATCCAGAATTTTTGGTTTCCATTAAACTCTCATATTCCTTAGCCCTGAAGAGAAAAAAGGTTTTAACACAGTTATTTCACTGCTAATTTTTATAATAAAGCAAAATGTTGGCTGTATTTTTCCCCTATTAAATTTAACACTCAGCCTATTAAATTTGGTGACTGAAGTGGCTGACTACCTATGTACCTCAAGAGTTATACAATGAAAAGATAAATACAGGTAAAGAATAATACAAAAAACAGTCATTTAATTTTAGAAATAACTAAAAAGGCAGTGGAAATAACTTGACCAGATTCTCAAAGATTTGTTTTGTTTTTGTTTTTTATACTGACTAAATACCAAAGGTTCAGAAAATTTGAGATACTTCTCTGCCCCTTTCTAACTAGGCTCCAGCTTGCCTAAACTAGTAGGTGACAGTCATCAAGCTGGTCACTTATCTAAGACAGTTCTCACTATAGCAATCCATTAATGTTGACTTAATTTGTATACTTCTCTTTTTGGAGAAAAAAAAAGAGGAAAATGTCAATTTAAATGTTAACTGCTCATCCAAAGGATCCTGTTGTCAAAGAATTCATCCAGTGATCTATGAAAAAATTACCCACAACGTAAAACAATCTAGAGAGTAATGACAGGTGAAAAAAAAAATACTCCTACCTAAAAAAGTGAGAACGATGCAAATTACAATAGCTTTAATGAGGAAAAAAGCAAACTAGACAGGTGATTCTTTGGAATAAAGAAATATCTAAATTGGAATAAAATATGAAATTACACATTTTTTCAACTAAAGTATGCTGATTGCCATCAGCCTAAATATTACGATATTTATAAATATAAAGATTTTTACAAATATAAACATTTTGCATGTCAAAATGGAGAAATAACTACTTGATAGCTGCAAGTAATTGTGACCTCATCTGAAAGGTGGGAAAAGTAACAATTATGCATGCTGGAGTATGTTCCAAGCATTGTGCTGACTATTGTACATTCAACAGTATCACAAGTATCTAAAAATTCAATATGGTATTATCCCTATGATACGATTTAGATATTTGTCCCCTGCACATCTCATGTAGAAATGTGATCCCCAATGTTGGAGGTGGGGTCCAGGGAAAGGTGACTGGATCACAAGGGTGGATCTCTCATGAATAGCGAGGTGCCCTCCTTACAGGAATGAATAATAATGAGTTCATATGACATCCAATTGTTTAAGAGTTGGCATCTCACCCTGTGAGCATTTTTGTATGTCTCTTGGTTGACTGTACGTCTTCTTTTGAGAAGTGTCTGTTCATGTCCTTTGCCCACCTTTCAATGGCTTTATTTGTTTTTTGCTTATTCAATTGTCTAAGTTCCTTATAGATTCTGGATATTAAACCTTTGGATGCATAGTTTCTGAAATATTTTCTCCCATTCTGTAGGTTATCTGTTCACTCTGTTAACAGTTTCTTTTGCTGTGCAGAAGCTCTTTAATTAGGTCTCGCTTGTCAGTTTTTGTGTTTGTTGCAATTGCTTTTGAGGACTTAGTCATAAATTCATTGCCAAGGCCACTGTCCAGAATGGTATTCCCTAGGCTTTCCTCTAGGAATTTTATAGTTTAGAGGTCTTACCTTTAAATCTTTCATTCATCTTGAGTTAACTTTTGTGTATGATGAAATGTAGGGGTCTAATTTATTTATTCTGCATATGGCTAGCCAGTTATTTCAGCACCATTTATTAAATAAGGAGTCCTTTCTTCATTGCTTATTTTTGTCAACTTTACCAAAGATCAGATGGCTATAGATGTGCTGCATTATTTCTGGGTTCTCTATTCTGTTCCACTGGTCTTAAGTGTCTGGTTTTGTACCAGTACCATGTGCTGTCTTGGTTACTGTAGACTTATAGTATAGTTTGAAATTGGGTAATGTAATGCCTCCTGTTTTGCCCTTTTTGCTTAGGATTGCTTTGGCTCTTCAGGCTCTTTTTTTTTTTTTTTTTTTTTTTTTTGAGACGGAGTCTCGCTCTGTCGCCCAGGCTGGAGTGCAGTGGCGCGATCTCGGCTCACTGCAAGCTCCGCCTCCCGGGTTCACGCCATTCTCCTGCCTCAGCCTCCCGAGTAGCTGGGACTACAGGCGCCCACAACCGCGCCCGGCTAATTTTTTGTATTTTTAGTAGAGACGGGGTTTCACCGTGGTCTTGATCTCCTGACCTTGTGATCCGCCCGCCTCGGCCTCCCAAAGTGCAGGGATTACAGGCGTGAGCCACCGCGCCCGGCCTCTTCAGGCTCTTTTATGGCTCCATATGCATTTTAGAATAGCTTTTCATAATTTTGTAAAAAATGATATTGATAAACAAAGACCATATGATCATCTCAATAGATGCAGAAGCAGCTTTCAATAAAATCCAACATCCCTTCATGATTAAAAAAAAAAAAAAAAAAAAAAAACCAACCCTCAACAGACTGAGAATTGAAGGAACATACCTCAAAATAATAAAAGTCATCTATGGCAACCCCATAGCCAATCCCATAGTGGATGAGCAAAAGTTGGAAGCATTTCCCTGAAGAACAGGAACATGACAAGGATGTCCACTCTCACCACTCCTACATATTGCAAGTCCTAGCCAGAGTAATCATCAAGAGAAATAAAAGGCATTCAAACAGGAAAATAAGTTGGAGGTGTCCAATCTTTTGGCTTCCCTGGCCACAGTGGAAGAAGAAGAACTGCTTTGGGTCACACATAGAATACACTGACAGTAACGATAGCTGATGAGCTTTAAAAAAAAAAAATCACAAAAAAAATCTCATAATGCTTTAAGAAAGTTTGCGAATTTGTGTTTGGCCGCACTCAAAGCCATCCTGGGCCACATGCGGCCTGCAGGATGTGCATTGCACAAGCTTGCTTTAGGTGTCTCCTGTCACTTCGCAGTTGAATGCCAGTATTCTCGGATGATCTGTTCAAAGTGTAATTATCTACTCACTATTTTGGTTCTTTGTCGTGGAGGAGGCACACACTAGATGCCTCTAGTCAACCATCCGGAAGCACCTCCCATTTGATTCACTTTTAGCATTCAATTAAATATTTATTTCCAGAGTTTTGACTCTTCATAAACTATAGTATGGGGGGGATACAAAAAGGTATATACATAATGAGAATATTCAAGAAACTTAGTCTGCAGAAGGAAGAAGATGACATAACAGCATAGAAAGATACATAATTCCAGCCACGTTCAGTGGCTTACGACTGTAATCTTAGCACTTTGAGAGGCTGAGGCGGGTGGATCACTTGAGGTCAGGAGTTCGAGACCAGCCTGGCCAATGTGGCAAAACCCTGTCTCTACTAAAAATACAAAAATTAGCTGGGTGTGTGGCGCGTGCCTGTAATCCCAGCTAATTAGGTGGCTGAAACATGAGAATCATTTGAACCTGGGAGGCGGAGGTTGCAATGAGCCAAGAATTACGGCACTGCACTCCAGCCTGGATAACAGAGAGAGACTGTCTCAAACAAAACAAACAAACAAACAAAAACATAATTCCATGGGGTAGAGTAAGTGACAGGTAAGTAATGTGATATGCTCATTTCCAGCTAAGTTTCCTGAAGGAAATGGAATGTGTACTCTCTTGAAAGTCAGAGGGTCTCTGAATACAAAAGAAATGGCATTACTACCAGAGAAAACTGAGTAAACAATGCTGAACATAAGGAAAAATACAAGTTATGCTTAGAACATTGTGGAGACCCATTTGGTCAGAGCAAAAGATTAAAATGTGAGAATAGCAAGAGATAAGGTTGAAAGAATCCTTTCAGATATACTGCCACAATTACAATCTGATGATTTGTTTTTTAGATGATTGTCTACTTTGGTAAGATTTAAAATTTTATTGGTGTAGTGTTGTACACTGCATTTACTCATTATTAATCTCAATATCATCTTGGTTATACTCCCTCTCAGTCATAATGTAGGATATATGTACGCTCCATTTTATTTTTTATTAGCTTTTTTGCAGGCTATTTTACAAATCTTCTTAAGAAATTAAATCTCTATTTTTTTATCTTTATAAAAAATAGTATATTGTAAGTGTCACATGTGTATCTGTTAAATAAAACTAAGTAAATCCATCTATCTTGTTTTCCATGGGGGTGATAACAATATCATTCTAGCTCCTTGAGTTATTTACATCATTTCTACATCAACTGACAACAAAATCATTTAAAGCAAAAATTTCATTCTGAGCAAAGCTTTGGTAACATCCTGTAAGTTTCATACTGTCATAAATTTCAAATAATCTATAGTTTTCACTTTGATTTACTCCTAACAATTCATATTGAAAATGTTTTCTTTTTGTCACCCTTGCTTCCAAAAAAATGTTTTATTCTATGATTTGAAAAAAGTTTGGTCAGTTTCATGGAGATATGATTTTCATACAATAAAAATTTTTAAATTTGTGTATAATTCAATGAGTTTTCACTATTATGTACCCCAGTATAACCAAAATCACAATCATGATATGAAAGATTTCCACTACACCACAAAGTTCTCTTTTGTCTCTTTCTAGTCAATCTCTTCCCCTACTTCTTGCTCCTAGAAATCAGCCATCTGTTTTCTACCAGTAAGGCTTTCTAGAATATACAATTATTACAACCATACACCATATTGTCTCTAAATTAATTCATTTAGCATAAAGCTCTTGCCATTCATTTAAACTGTTGAATGTATCACTAGTTCATTTCTTTTAATTGCTTAATAATGTTCAACTGTTCGAACAGGCAACATACAGAATGGGAGAAAATTTTTGCAATCTACTCATCTGACAAAGGGCTAATATCCAGAATCTAAAGAACTCAAACTTACAAGAAAAAGAAACAACTCCATCAAAAAGTGGGCAAAGGATATGAACAGATACTTCTTAAAAGAAGACATTTATGCAGCCAACAGACCCATGAAAACATGCTCATCATCACTGGCCATCAGAGAAATGCACATCAAAACCACAGTGAGATACCATCTCACACCAGTTAGAATGGCCATCATTAAAATGTCAGGAAACAACAGGTGCTGGAGAGGATGCGGAGAAACAGGAACACTTTTACACTGCTGGTAGGACTGTAAACTACTTCAACCACTGTGGAAGACAGTGTGGCAATGCCTCAAGAATCTAGAACTAGAAATACCATTTGACCCAGCCATCCCATTACTGGGTATACACCCAAAGGATTATAAATCATGCTGCTATAAAGACACATGCACACATATGTTTATGGTGGCACTATTCACAATAGCAAAGACTTGGAACCAACCCAAATGTCCATCGATGATAGATGGATTAAGAAACTGTGGCACATATACACCATGGAATACTATGCAGCCATAAAAAAAAGATGAGTTCATATCCTTTGTAGGGACATGGATTCAGCTGGAAACCATCATTCTCAGCAAACTATTGCAAGGACAAAAAAAACAAACACTGCATGTTCTCACTCATAGATGGAAATTGAACAATGAGACTACTTGGACACAGGAAGGGGGACATCACACACCAGGGCCTGTCATGGGGTGAGGGGGGGGGGAGGGTTAGCATTAGGAGATACACCTAATGTAAATGACGAGTTAATGGGTGCAGCACACCAACATGGCACATGTATACATATGTAACAAACCTGCACATTATGCACACGTACCCTAGAACTTAAAGTATAATAAAAAAAGATTATAATTTCCCTCACTATTTATCCAGTGAAACAAGTAAACAAAGAGACAACATAGCACACAAAAAAATAATGTTCCACTGTTCAGACACCTGAAAATTTGTTTATCCACTCACAAGTTAGACATTTCACTTTTTTCCAGATTAGGATTACTATGAATAAAGCTACTACGAAAATTTGCAGACAAGTCCTTGGGTGAAAAATGTTTTCATTTGTCACAGATAAATTACCTAGGAGTGGGTCATGTAATAAGCATGTACTTAACTTTAAATGACCAAAGTATTTTCTGAACTTTAAATGAGCAAAGTATTTTCTGAAGTAATCATTCCAATTTGCATTTCTAACAATAAAGTATGAAAGTTACAGTTGCTTTAGTCCTGGCCAATACTTGGTTTGGCCAATCTTTTTAATTTTAGAAATTCCTGTGGGTGTATAGTGGTATCTCACTGTGGTTTAATTTGCAATTTCCTAATAATGATTTAAACAACCTACTATGTGGGTATTTGCTGTTCGTACATCTCTAGCTAAGTGTATTCCAATTTTTTGCTGTGTTAAAATCATTGTTTATTTTCAGAGGTGGTGGTGAGGTGGGGCTTTGATCTATTGTAATAAATTTCTAGTTTTATTGATTTATGCACAATGAATATATAATTTCCATTTCAGAATTAGAGGAATTAGAATTCTTGGTCTTTTGTGTTTTGTTGTTTGTTCATGTTTTATAAATGTTCCATGGAAATGTATTTTTTAAAATATGTATGGTCTACTGGCAGACATCAAAGCTTGGCAATAAACACCTGGACATATTTCTGGACTCTCAATTCTAATGGACTAGAATATAATAGAATATAGATTAATAATTTATATGTCTATCCTTATGTTAAGGTAACAGTTAATTACTATAGGTTTGTAATAGTTTTGAAATTGAGTAATTCAGCCCTCTTTGTTCTTCTTTTTCAAGATTGTTTTGGCTACTAGGAGGTCTCTTGTAATTCTATGTAATTTTTTTTTTTAATTTTAAGCTCTGGGGTACATGTGTAGGATGTGCAGGTTTGTTACATTGGTAAATGTGTGCCATGGTGGTTTGATGCACCTATCCATCCATCACCTAGGTATTAAACCCAGCATGCATTAGCTATTTTTCCTAATGCTCTCCCACCCCAAACCACACCCTCTGACAGGCCCCAGTGTGTGTTGCTCCCCTCCCTGTGTCCATGTGTTCTCATTGTTCAGCTCCCACTTATAACTGAGAGCATGTGGTATTTGGTTTTCTGTTCCTGTGTTAGTTTGCTGAGGATAATGGCTTCCAGGTCCATCCATGTCCCAGGAAAGAACATGATCTCATTCCTTTTTATGGCTGCATAGTATTCATTCCATGGTGTATATGTCCCACATTTTCTTTATCCAGTTTATCACTGATGGGTATTTGGTTTGATTCCATGTCTTTTTTATTGTGAATAGTGCTGTAATGAACATATGCAGGCATGTACCTTTGTAACAGAATGATTTTTATTCCTTTGGGTATATACCCAGTAATGAGATTGCTGGGTAAAATGGTATTTCTGGTGCTAGATCTTTAAGAAATCACCACAGTCTTCCACAATGGTTGAACTAATTTGCATTTCCACCAACAATGTAAAAGCGTTCCTATTTCTCTACAACCTCACTAGCCTCTGTTGCTTCTTGACTTTTTAATAATTGCCATTCTGACATGAATCTCATTGTGGTTTTGATTTGCATTTCTCTAATGATCAATGACGTTGAGCTTTTCTTCATAGGTTTGTTGGCTGCATGAATGTCTTCTTTTGAGAAGTGTCTGCTTATGTCCTTGGCCCACTTTTTAATGGGGTTGTTTTTATTTCTTGTAGATTCTAGATATTAGGCCTTTATCAGATGCATAGATTGCAAAAATGTTCTACTCTGTAGGTTGCCTCTTTGCTCTGATAGTTTATTTTGCTGTGCAGAGGCTCTTTAGTTTAATTAGATCTCATTTGTCAATTTTTTCTTCTGTTGCACTTGCTTTTTCCAATTTCGTCATGTTTTGCCCATGCCTATGTCCCGAATGGTACCACCCTGGTTGTCTTCCAGAGTTTTTATAGTTTTGGGTTTTACATTTAAGTCTTTAATTTTTGTATATGGTATAAGGAAAAGGTCCAGTTTCAATCTTCTGCATATGGCTAGCCAATTATTCCATCACTATTCATTGAATAGGGAATCCTTTTCCCATTGCTTTTGTCATGTTTGTCAAAGATCAGATAGTTGTAGGTGTGTGGCCTTATTTCTGGGCTCTCTATTCTGTTCCATTGGTCAAGGTGTCTGTTTATGTACCAGTACCACACTGTTTTCGTTACTGTAGCCCTGTAATATAGTTTGAAGTTGGGTAGTGTGATGTCTCCAGCTTTGTTCTTTTAGCTTATGATTGTCTTGGCTATACAAGCTTTTTGGATCCATATGAATTTTAAAATATTTTATTCTAATTCTGTGACAAATGTCAATGATATTTTAATGGGAATAGCATTGAAATTACAAATTACTTTGAGTACTATGGCCATTTGAACAATACTGATTCTTCCTATTTGTGAGCATTGAATGTTTTTCCATTTGTTTGTGTCTGCTCTGATTTCCTTGAGCAGTGGTCTGTAGTTATCCTTGAAGAGGTCCTTCACTTCCCTTGTTAGCTGTATTCCTAGGTATTTTATTCTCTTTGGAGAAATTGAGAGTTGCAGTTCATCCATGATTTGGCTCTCTGCTTGCCTAATGTTGGTGTATAGGAATGCTTGTGACTTTTGCATATTGATTTTGTATCCTGAGACTTTGCTGACATTGCTTATCAGCTTAAGAAGCTTTTGGGCTGAGACAATGGGATTTTCTAGATATAGGATCACGTCATCTGCAAACTAAGACACTCTGACTTCCTCTCTTCCTATTTGAATACACTTTATTTCTTTCTCTTGCCTGACGGCTCTGGCCGGAACTTCTAAAACTATGTGGTGAGAGAAGGCATCCTTGTCTTGGGCCAATTTTCAAGTGGAATGCTTCCAGCTTCTGCCCATTCAGTATGATATTGGCTGTGGGTATGTCATAAATGGTTCTTATTATTATGCAGTATGTTCCTTCAATACTTAGTTTATTGAGAGTTTTTGACATGAAGGAATGTTGAATTTTATCAAAGGCCGTTTCTGCATCTATTGAGATAATCATGTGGTTTTTGTCTTTAGATCTGTTTATGTGATGAATTATGTTTATTGATTTGCATATGTTGAAGCAGTCTTGCATCCCAGGGATGAAGTCAACTTGATCGTGGTGGATAAGCTTTTTCATGTGCTGCTGTATTCAGTTTGCCAGTATTTATTGAGAATAATCATCGCATTGGTGTTCATCAGCAATATTGGCTGAAGTTTTCTTTTTTTGTTGTATCTGTGCCAGGTTTTGGTATAAGGATGGTGCTAGCCTCATAGAATGAGTTAGGGAGGAGTCCCTCCCTTTCAATTTTTTGGAATAGTTTCAATAGGAATAGTACCAGTTCTTCTTTGTACTTCTAGTAGAATTCAGCTATAAATCCATCTGGTCTTGGGTTTTTTTTTTTGTTTGGTTGGTTGGTAGGCTATTTATCACCTGCCTCAATTTCAGAACTTGTTATTTGTCTATTTAGGGACTCAACTTCTTCCTGGTTCAGCCTTCAGAGGGCGTTTGTGTCCAGGAATTTATCCATTACTTCTAGATTTTGTAGTTTATTTGCATAGAGGTGTTTATAGTATTCTCTGATGGTGGGGTCTACACAGTATATAGTACCGTGGAAACACAGTATTCTCTATTTCTGTGGGGTCACTGGTGATATCCCATTTATCATTTTTTATTGTGTCTATTTGATTCTTCTCTATTTTCTTGTTTATTCATCTAGCTATCTATCTGCCTACTTCATCGGTTTTTCCAAAAAACCAGCCCCTGATTCACTGATTTTTTTGAAGGATTTTTTGCATCTCTGTCTCCTTCAGTTCTGCTCTGAGCTTAGTCATTTCTTTTCTTCTCCTAGCTTTGGGGTTTGTTTGCTCTTGGTTCTCTAGTTCTTTTCGTTGTGATGTTAGGGTGTTGATTTGAGATCTTTCTAGCTTTTTGATGTGAGTATTTAGCATTATAAATTTCCCTCTTAACACTGGTTTAGCTGTGTCCCAGAGATTCTGGCACGTTGTCTCTTTGTTCTCATTGGTTTCAAAGAATTTCTTAATTTCTGCCTTAATTTCATTATTTACCCAGCAGTCATTCAGGAGCAGGTTGTTCAATTTCCATGAAGTCATGTGGTTTTCAGTCAGTTTCTTAATCTTGAGTTCTAATTTGATTGCGCTGTGGTCTGAGAGACTGTTATTATTTCAGTTCTTTTGCATTTGCTGAAGAGTGATTTACTTCCAATTATGTGATCAATTTTACAGTAAGTGCAATGAGGCACCAAGAAGAATGTATATTCTGTTGTTTTGGGGTAGAGAATTCTGTAGATATCAGGTCCACTTGATCGAGAGCTGAGTTCAACTCCTGAACATTTTTGTTAATTTTCTGTCTTGATGATCTAATATTGACAGTGGAGTGCCAAAGTCACCCACTATTATTGTGTGGGACTCTAAGTCTCTTTGTAGGTCTCTAAGAACTTGTTTTATGAATTTGGGTACTCCTATACTGGGTGCATAGACATTTAGGACAGTTAGCTCTTCTTGTTGAATTGACTCATTTATCATTACGTAATGCCCTTGTCTTTTTTGATTTTTGTTGGTTTAAAGTCTGTTTTGTCAGAAACTAAGATTGCAACCCCTGCTTTTTTGTTTTCCATTTGCTTGGTAAATTTTCCTCCATTCTTTTATTTTCAGTCTATGTGTGTCTTTGCATGTGAGATGGAGCTCTTGAATGCAGCACACTGATGGATCTTGCTTGACTCTTTATGAAGCTTGCCCTTCTGCGTCTTTTAATTTGGGCATTTAGCCCATTTACATTTAAGGTCAATATTGTTACATGTGGATTTTATCCCGTCATCATGATGCTTGCTGGCTATTTTGCAGACTTCTTTATGTAGTCGCTTCATGTCACTGGTCTGTGTACATCAGCATGTTTTTGTAGTGGCTGGTAACGTTTTTTCCTTTCGAAATTTAGTGCTTCCTTCAGGAGCTCCTGCAAGGCAGGTCTGGTGGTGACAAATTCCCTCAGCATTTGCTTGTCTGAAAAAGATTTTACTTCTCCTTCACTAATGAAGTTTAGTTTGGCCAGATATGAAATTTTAGGTTGGATGTTCTTTAAGAATGATGAACACTGACCACCAGTCTCTTCTGGTTTGTAGAATTTCTGCTGAGATGTCTGCTTTTAGTCTCATGGGCTTGCCTTTATAGGTGACTTGGCCTTTCTCTCTGGCTGCCCTTAACATATTTTCCTTTACTTTGACCTTGAAGGAGAATGTGATGGATTATGCATCTTGGGGTTGATCTTCTTGTGAAGCATCTTACTGGGGTTCTCTGGTTTTCATGAATTTGAATGTTGGCCTGTCTTGCTAGGTTGGAGTTCTCCAGGATGATATCCTAAAGTGTGTTTTCCAACTTGTTTCCATTCTCCCCATCTCTTTCAGTTATCCCTATCAGTCACAGGTTTGGCCTTTTAACATAATCCCAGAGTTCTCAGAGGTTTTGTTCATTCCTTTTTTTTCTTTATTCTCTAATCTTGTCTGCCTGCCTTATTTCAGGAGGACAGTCTTCAAGTTCTGATATCCTTTCTTCCCCTTGATCTATTTGGTGACTGATACTTGTGTTTGCATTGTGACATTCTCATGTTGTGTTTTTCAGCTCCATCAGGTCATTTACGTTCCTCTCTAAACTGGTTATTCTGGGTAACAGCCCCTGTAAGGTTTTTTTGTTTGTTTGTTTGTTTTTTGAGACAGAGTCTCACTCTGTCGCCCAGGCTGGAGTGCAGTGGTACAATCTCAGCTCACTGCAACCTCCACCTCCTGGGTTCAAGCAATTCTCCCGCCTCAACCTCCCGAGTAGCTGGGACTACAGGTGCCTGCCACCACACCTGGCTAATTTTTGTATTTTTAGTAGAGATGGGGTTTCAGTGTTAGCCAGATGGTCTCAATTTTCTGACCTTGTGATCCACCCACCTCGGTCTCCCAAAGTGCTGGGATTACAGGCATGAACCACTATACCCGGCCAGCTCCTGTAATGTTTTACCATGATTCTTAGCTTCTTTGCAATGAGTTAGAACATACTCCTTTAGCTCAGCAAAGTTCATTATTACCGATCTTCTGAAGCCTACTTCTGTCAATTCATCTGTCTCAGTTTCAGCCCAGTTCTGTGCCCTTGCTGGAGATGTGTTATGATCATTTGGAGGAGAAGAGGCACTCTGGCTTTTTGAGTTTTCAGCATTTTTGCATTGATTCGTTCTCATTTTCATGGCTTTATCTACCTGTGATCTTTGAGGCTGCTTTTTTTTTTCTTTTTTTAAAATTATTATTATTATACTTTAAGTTCTAGGGTACATGTGCATAACGTGCAGGTTTGTTACATATGTATACTTGTGCCATGTTGCTGTGCTGCACCCATCAACTCGTCAGCACCCATCAACTCGTCATTTACATCAGGTATAACCCCCAATGCAATCCCTCCCCCCTCCCCCCTCCTCATGATGTTCCCCTTCCTGAGTCCAAGTGATCTCATTGTTCAGTTCCCATCCATGAGTGAGAACATGTGGTGTTTGGTTTTCTGTTCTTGTGATAGTTTGCTAAGAATGATGGTTTCCAGCTGCATCCATGTCCCTACAAAGGACACAAACTCATCCTTTTTGATGGCTGCATAGTATTCCATGGTGTTCAACCATTATGGAAAACAGTATGGCGATTCCTCAAGGATCTAGAACTAGATGTACCATATGACCCAGCCATCCCATTACTGGGTATATACCCAAAGGATTATAAATCATGCTGCTATAAAGACACATGCACACGTATGTTTATTGCGGCACTATTCACAATAGCAGAGACTTGGAATCAACCCAAATGTCCATCAGTGACAGACTGGATTTTTTTTTTTTTTTTTGAGATGGAATCTTGCTCTGTCACCCAGGCTGGAGTGCAGTGGTGCAATCTCAGCTCACTGCAACCTCTGCCTCCCAGGTTCCAGCGATTCTCCTGTCTCAGCCTCCTGGGTAGCTGGGACTGCAGGGACGTGCCACCACACCCAGCTCAATTTTGTATTTTTAATAGACACAGGGTTTTACCACATTGGCCAGGCTGGTCTTGAACTCCTGACCTCAGGTGATCCGCCTGCCTTGGCCTCCCAAAGTGCTGGCTGGGATTACAGACATGAGCCAACGTGCCCGGCCTGCTGCTGACCTTTAAATGGAGTTTTTGTGGGGTCTTTTTCATTGATGTTGTTGTTGCTCTTGCTTTCTATTTTTCTTTTCATAGTCAGGTCCCCCTTCTGTAGGGCTGCTGCCGTTTGCTGGGGATCTACTCCAGACCCTATTTCCCTGGGTCCCTCCTGCTCCTGGATATATCACCAGTGGATGCTGCAGAACAACAAAGATGGCAGCCTACTCCTTCCTCTGGGAGCTCTGACCCAGAGAGGCACCAACCTGACGCCAGCTGGAATACTCCTGTTATGAGGTGTCTGGTGAACCCTATTGGGACGTCTCACTCAGAAGAAACGGGATCAGGGACCTGCTTAAATAAGCAGTCTGGCTGCCCCTTGGCAGAGTAGGTGTGCTATGCTAAGGGGAATCCCCCTCATCTGGGCTGCCCTGACTCTCCAGAGCCAGCAGGCAGAAAAGATTAAGACTGCTGATCCACCATACCACAGGTGCCCCTCCTCCTAGGGGCTCCTCTCAGGATATCAGAGTTCTGTCCATAAATTCCTGGCTGGGGATGCTGAAATTCCCACAGGGAGGCCTTGCCTGGTGATGGGGAGTGAATTGGGGTCCTGCTTAAAGAAGCAGTCTGGTCACAAACTGTCCCAGCCGCTGTGCTGCACTGTGGGGAATTGCTGCCTGTCCAAAATGCCCAGTCTTACTGGCACCAGCAGCAGGGGAAAATGGCTGACTGGAGCCTCAGTGATGGTGGTCGCCCCTCTCCGCCCAGAACTTGATTAAGTCTTCTAAAGCATGAAACACAGAATGTCCTTCAATTTTTCAGGTCTTCTTTAAATTCTCTTAACAATGTTTGTAGTTGCCAATGTACAAGTCTTACACCACACTGGTTAAATTTCTTATTAATTACTTTATTCTTTTAGATGCCATTGCCAAATGTAATTGCTTTCTTAATTTCATTTTTGGATTGCTCATTGTTTGTATATAGAAATATGACCTATTTTTGTATGTTGATCTTGTTTCTTGAAACTTTGTCAAATTTGTTTATTAGCACAGTAA
The DNA here is from genome assembly GCF_043159975.1 of Macaca nemestrina. Classification (NCBI taxonomy): domain Eukaryota; kingdom Metazoa; phylum Chordata; class Mammalia; order Primates; family Cercopithecidae; genus Macaca; species Macaca nemestrina. Next base: position 124,360,596 of record NC_092131.1, on the reverse strand, counting down.
AATTGGGTGTGGATACTTTTGTGTGTGTGTGTGTATTATTAGGATACTGTAAGTACAGTAAGTCCTCAATGTAGTAGATAGGTTCTTGAAACTGCAATTTTAACAATGTATAGCAAAACTAATTTTAACATAGGCTAATTAATATTAACAAGAATAAGGTTGCTATGGCAGGTTTCTGGTCACAAAAACATCACCAAACTTCTAAATAAAGACTGAAACAAAACACTGAAATAAATCTGAGCTCTATATTCATTTAAGAAAAATTAATGAAGGCAAGATAATTATTTACCCAATTATTCCAGTTCAGGGTCTCTGGAGCCTATCAAAGTCTATAGGCCAGAACCTATCCCAGCAGCTCAGGGTACAGGCCATAACCAATCCTAGACAGGACATCATTTCATCATGGGGTGCACTCAAATACATATCTACATTCACTCATACTCGTACAATTTAGACGTGCCAATTAACCTAATGTGCACATCTTTCAGATGTTGGAGGAAACCAGAGTACATGGAAAAAACCCATGCAGACACAGAGAATGTGGAAATTCCACATAGACAGTGGCCCTGGCCAGGAATTGATTTTTTTTTTCATCATTAATGTTACAATGAAACAACATTATTTGAGGACCTGCTGTTTAAGATGTCATCTTAAAACAGAAATAGTTTCATATCTTCCTTGCCAATTTGGATACTTTTTACTAGTTTTTCTTGCCTACTTGCCAGTAGAAATTCTATTACAACAATGGCAAGAAGTGGCAAGAGTAGAGCTTCGTATCTTCTTCCTGATCTTAGAGGGAAAACTTTCATTCTTTCGCCATTGAGTATGGCTGTCAGCTGTGAGATTTTCCTAATTGTCCTTTATCAGATTAAGAAAGTTGCCTTCTATTCCTAGTTTGTTGGGTGTGTTTATTACAAAAGGTGGGATTTTGTTAAATACTTTTTCTGCATGAACTGAGTTGATCATGGTTTATGTTTCCCTTCATTCTATTAATATGATATATTATATTGTGTGACTTTTTTCTATGTCAACTACCCGAATTATGATATATAATCTTTTAAATATGCTGATGCATTCCTAAAATATTTTCTTGAGGAATATTGCATCTATATTCATAAGGGATATTGGTCTGAAGATTTTATTTCTTGTGTTGTCTTTATGTGGCATTAGTAGCAGTGTTATGCTGATTTCGTAAAATGAGTTAGGGCAGGTCTACTAGTGACAAACTAATTCAGTTACTGTTTATCAGGGAATGTATTAATTTCTCCTTCTTTTGTGAAGGACAGCTTTGCCAGACATAAAATTCTTGGTTAACAGGGCTGAAAAAAATTCTTTCAGTACACTGAATGTGTCATCTCATTGCCAAGTGGCCTCCATCGTTTCCGGTGAGAAATCAGCGATTAACCATACTAAGGATCCCTTCCTTATATGCTAAGTTTTTCTTCTCTTTTGCTTTCACAAAGCCCTTATTTCCCAGAGATCTCTATTTCTGGCCTTTCTCTCTAAGCTTTTTGGTTAGTCTACTGTTTACCCCAACTGTTCTCCCTTTCCCTGGGAAATAGTGACTAAGTACATTTATCTTTAAATTAAAAAAAAAAAAAAAAAAAAAAATCCCCCAGGTGGCCTCCTCAGCCCTAGGAGAATTCTGAGTTAGGTAAAAATAAAAACAAATCATCTGACCCAGTGCTTCAGGTAGCCATCAGACAGGGCAAAACAGACAATTACAATTCTTTGAGAATATGGTCTGTTATGTTGCCTCCAAAAGTAGGTATCTGTACCAGGAATACAGACTGTTGTCTTCAAGGCTGCTGTTGAGGTGGAGAGTAGGAGATGAGACCAAGATAAGTTAAAATGCCACAAAACTCTCTTACTGATATTCAGTTAATTTTACTTGATTAAGCAGGTCCTTGATTTCAGTGGCCTTTTGATTACTTTCCAGCATTCCAAAAAAGTTGGTTCTCACTTAATTAACTACATTGTGGAGGTACGAACTTTGGTGGTTCCCTACCATACCATTTTAACTCACATAATTTAGGATTTATGTTTTTTCAATAAGAAATCTTTATAATTACAATGAATAATGTTTAGCATTATTCCTGTCATTTTATTTTTAAAAAAACACAGTTTTGAGATAGAATTCATACACTATATAATCATTCATTTAAAATGTATAATATAATGTTTCTGAGTATATACACAAGACCATGCAGCCACTACCACCACCACCTAATTTTAGAACATTTTTCTCCTCCTGAATAAAACCCTGTACCCATTTACAGCCAATCCTGACTCCATTCCTTCTGATCCCATCTCTACACACCACTAATCTACTACCTCTATACAATTTTTGTTTGAATATATCTTCAATTCTTGAGGATATATATCTAAGACCAGAATTACTGGATCATATGGAAATCCTACTTTTAACTTTTTGAAGAACTGCCAAACTGTTTTCCCAAGCAGATGTACCATTTTACATTCCCACTATCAAAATATAAAGGTTCCAATTTCTCCACATTCTTGTTACTGTCTTTTTAAATACACTCATCCAACCGGGAGCAGTGGCTCACACCTGTAACACTTTGGGCAGCCAAGAAGGGAGGGTCACTTGAGCCCAGTAGTTTGAGACCAGCCTGGGCAATACAGTGAGACCCCACCATCTCTATACACAATTTTTTTTTAAATTAGCCAGGTATGGTGGTGCATGCCTGTAGTCCTAGCTTCTTGGTAGGCTGAGGCAGGAGGATTGCTTAAGCCAAGTTGTTCAAGATTACAATGAACTATGATGGCAACACTGCATACCAGCCTGCTTAACAGAGTAAAACCCTATATATATATATATATATATTCCACTCATTCTAGTTGTTGTAAAGCAGAATCCTATTATGGACTTGATTTAGACTTCCCTGATGACTAATTAGAATGAGTGTCTTTTTAAGAACATACTGCCCATTTGTATGTCTTCTTTGGAGAAATGTCTATTCCCTCTTTGGAGAAATGTCAATTCCTTTGTCCATTTGTTACTGAGTTGTATTTTTATTATTGAGCTGTAAGAATTATTTATATATTCTGGATATAAATCTTTCATTACCAGTATCTTTTACAAATATCTTCTCCCATTCTGTGGGTTGTCTTTTTGCTTTTTTGATGGGATCTTTTGAAGCACGTAATTTTAATTTTGATTTAATCCAATTTATGTTTTTGTTGCTTGCCATTTTGCTTTATGATTTCTGTTCAGTAAGGTCATCTTTTTCTTTTTCTTTAATTTCATTTATTGATCAAATCTTTTATGCTGTTTTCTTTAAGTTGCTCTCAACCAAGAGTTCACAATTTTAACAACCATAAATAACGACACTTTTATTTTTCCCTTTCTGATTCTTACATTTCCTCCTCAATCTTACCAAATTGACCACAACATCCAGTTTAGTATAAAATAGAAATGGCAGTGGCAGACATAGTCTGTCTTGTCTTAAAAGGGAATGCTATCAATAGTTCATCACTAAGTATGATATGTCCTCTAAGGTTTTGGTTGATATCTTTTACCAGATTGAGGAGGTTTCCCTCAATAATTTCACTCTGTTAAGAGGTTTTTCTGTTGAACAGATGTATTGGTTTTTCCAAATCTAATGAGAAAATTAGAATTTTTCTTCATAAATATTTTCTATTAATGTGGTGAATTATAACTGATTCATTTTCAAATAGTCAACCAATTTTATGTTCCAATAAATTCAAAATGATTTTCTTCAAGGACATAAACTATGTTGAGAATGACAAAATATTGGTCATTGCTATATTTTAAAAACAAGAACACTTATGTATTTGGCTATTTCCTTTGAAAATATTCCTAGTGTGGTTCTAAATTCTCGTACAGCATTTAATATATGATAAGCACTTTACATGAATTAATTTATTTAATTTTCATAATAAACCTGCAAGTTAGGTAACCATTTTACAGATGAGGAAACTGAGACACTAACAGGTTAAGAAGCTTGCTCAAGGTTACACGACATAGATGGATTTAAACCTAGTGTATTTAGATTTAGAGTCTAATAGAAAATGCCTGTCTTGTTTTTAAAAATAGAAAGGAAGAGTAAATAGGAGAAAAACATGGTTCTTTTGCCAGAAAGAGACACTTTATATGCTGGAATAAAGAGACTGATCACATACTGAAATTTCACTTTTAACAGAATTGAGTCAAACCTATACCCAAAGTATCTAAATATAAATTATTTTCAAATTCTTGCTTAACTAAATACTCTCTCAACATAAACAGGAACTTGGCTACCTGCTCACCCAGCAGGAACAAGAAAAGGAGGCACTGGGAGTCAAAGTAATTATCACCCAGCATAAACCAATATTTGCATTTGGTAACACCATATGGAATAAGATGCAGCATGATAAAACTGGAGAGCTAGGCAAGAAAGAAGGACAAGGAAAATGGGCAGCCTCTTTTGAGTTGATCATCATCACTGTCATCATCAATACTTTTAAATGACTTTGTTTAAATGAAGAACAACATGATGTCACTGAATATGGACACTAAAGACACAGACAGACTTGATTTTAATTCCACCAATTAATAGCTATGAAGTTTTAGTCAGGTTAGTTCTATGAACCTCAGTTTTGTCATCCCTAAAATAAGCAGGATGATGTTAACTTCCCAGAATTATGATAAGGAATCAATTAGAAAATAGTTGAAAAATATGCTACTCAGACAAAAATCAAACAAATGTTAGCTCTCTTTCCTGCTGAAATGTTATAAAGACCCAAATACAATCTATATTCAGATGTAAATGTACAAACATCATATACCAAGACTATACTTGATATCTTGATTATCCACATTTTCTTTATCTTCTAATCTATCCTAAATTTTCCTACACTTTATTTTTTGACTGTTAATAGTGATCATTTTAAAAACTTATTGATGCTGCTTGTTCCATATACTTCAAGGCAGTTACATTACACATAATAGTTAGCAACTGGAAAGGATTACTCAGTAGTTTAAAACTAGTAGAAAGTTAAAAGTACAACTTTTATTTTTACTCTTTATCTTACTTTTTGAATAATCAACATATCATCAAAATATTAATATTACATTAAAATGTATCTTGATTACTTTTTTCCTCACAATTTCATCTACAGTACGCTGTAATATAAGCTTTTATCACTTCATACCTGGATTAGTAAAATAACCTGCTATTCACCATGTTCTCAACCTTCTATATTACCAGCAATGCACAGATGGCAAATTTTCCCAAATGACCAATTTCCTGATGTTATTTCTTTTATCATCTATAATATAATGGTTCCTTTCAAAGGGATCTGCATTCAAGACTCCTTATTTTGACCCTATTCTACTTTTTCAACTTTACATTCTTTAACATCATCACCTACATTGTATACATTTGGACTTTTAGACTCCAGTTTGAGACATTTTGAGATTTTTTCTTTCCTAAGATTTTTGAGACATTTTTACCATTTAGGGTACTACCACTAGGAGGTAGTAGAGCTTGATTAACACCAGTACATATTCAAAAGGTAGGGTTAGGAGGAAATTATTCCTTTTACAAAAATAGGTTTCAATTAAAAAAGATAAGCAAACATTGAACAGTTTTACAAATTGATGTACTATCTACCAGTTGCTCTGGGATATCCCTTGTAGAGCTCGAACTGACTTACTATAGCCACAGGCACATCACCTGTATCTGTGCCCCCTAGTTGAGTCAAGGATATCTGCCTACATGCTACATACTCTAGGGTCAGGGTCACCATCAATTTCTTCCTGTCTCCTTCCCTCACATCAGGACATCCACAGAACCTATTTCAGATTAGTTTCTCCAATCCATCTCCTTCCACATGCCTGTGCCAAACATTCTGGCATTTAACTTTGATCTTTACTGAATACTGTTCAATAAGGATCAAACTTGAACTACTGTTCAACTACTGTTGAACTACTTCCTCATATGAATAACTTACTTCATGTGAGGAAGTGTGGGTCTTTAGAAAGTCACCATCTGGCCAGTCATGGTGGCTCACGTCTGTAAACCCAGCACTTTGGGAGGCCAAGGTGGGTGCATCACTTGAGGTCAGGAGTTCAAGATCAGCCTGGCCAACATGGCGAAAACCCGTCTCTACTAAAAATACAAAAATTAGCCAGGTGTGGTGGCACGCACCTGTGGTCCCAGCTACTTGGGAGGATGTGGCAGGAGAATTGCTTGAATTTGGGAGGCAGAGGTTGCAGTGAGCTGAGACTGTGCCACTGCACTCAAGCCCAGGTGACAGGGCGAAACTCTGTCTTTAAAAAACAAACAAACAAAAAAAAGAAAGTCATTCTTTGTTAACCTAAACTATTCTCATTTGTAACATGAGGGAATTAAAAACTAGCTAAATTTTTAGGGTCTCCTAACTATAAGAGTTCATGATTTTAAATTCCTATAACAGTAGGCATATCACATTGTTAGTAAGAGCTTACCAAAATATAGATTCCTCCCCTCAAACCAAGTGAGTCAGAATCAATAGGCTGCAGGACCACGAATCTACCTTCTAAAAATGATTCCAGATGATTCTGATGCAGGATCTGATCTGATGAAGAACTACAGTTTGAAAATCACTACTATGTTTCATGATTTGATTCCTATCAAGACAATAATTATTATCAAGTCGAAGAACAATTAGTATTATTTGAGTTATTTCTCATAGACTACGTCAGCAGTTTTTAGAGTATGATCTGGCCCCTGGGGTCAGAGTCTTTAAAAGGTATATAAGATCAAAACTTTTTCATTCTCATTCTCTTACAAGCACACAGTAGAGCTGAGGCAACATGGAATTTAATATTAAAACAGATTGAATACAGAAGCAGATGTGAGAATTCAGCTGTCTTTATTAAGCTGGACATTAATTTGCAAAAAGGTAAAATAATATGACTCTTCTCATTAATCTTTTTTTTGTTTTGGGAAAGTTGCTTATATAAAAATATGTTATTCCTGTGAACAAATAATGATTTTCTAATATTTCTAAATGTTTGATAAATTTTCTAAAGATTTTCTTACTTTTCATTTCTAACATGATAAATGTTAATAAATATACCCATATAACAAGGGATATTTGAGGTCCTCAATAATTTTTACAAATGTAAAAACCTAAAAGTCTGAGAACTGCTTTCATACATATAGTACACTCGAGTCCTCACTATTTTTTATGACCATAAAAACAAAAAAAAGTCTGAGAACTGCTTTACACATGTTATCAAAGCCTGTCTCAAAGAGCTTCAACAATTCCCCACAGTCCCCAGTATAAAACCTAAACAACTTACAGGCATCTGAGCACAGTCCTACTTGAAAAACTTTGTAATTGCCTTGCTCTATTTTATTTTTTTATACAGAGATATCACAGCTCCATTAAAGCAAAATATGCACATATATAAACAGAAGAAAATTGTTTTCCTAATTCCATTGCCAAATATACCCTCCCAGACACATACTCATGCTTCTGTTTTCTTTTAGTCTTTTTCTCTGTGCACAATGTGGATTTTTAACAGTAGCCTTATTCTATATAGTCAGCCCTCTGTAACCATAGGTTCTGCATCCACACAGTCAACTAACAGTGGATTAAAAATATTTGTGGAAAAAAACTGGAATGTTGTGTCTGTATTTAAAACATACGTATTTTTTCCTTGTCATTATTCCCTAAACAATACAGTATAACAACTATTTACACAGCATATGCACTGCATTACATATTATAATTAATCTAGAGTTGATTCAAAATATATGGGAGGATGTGTGTAGGTTATATGCAAATAGTGCACCATTTTTCATCAGGGTCTTGAACATCCCTGGATTTTGGTATCTGCAGGGGGTCCTAGAACCAAATGAGGGGTGACTATACATAAAATGTGTGATTTTCAATTTTCACCTTATACATCGTAAGCATATGCCCATTTTACATGAATTCTTCAGCAAATATTATGTGCTATAATTTACTTGATCATCTCTTTATTAATTACCTAAACTTTTATCCTAGTTTTGCTCTTATGAATACCAATACAATGGACACTCAGACTACTTTCATTTTGCTCATAATCATAAATATTGTATCTTAGCACAATACCTGAGGCATAGTTAGAGCTCAGTAAAGATCAGCCTTTTTTGTTTGTTTGTATTTATGCTTGTTATCATTGTCATTATTATAAACAGTCTTTCCTGACTGCCCCAGTCATACTGAAGTTTATCCTCCCTTGAATTAACCTAATACTTACTTGTATCTTTCTTTTGTTACTTTGGACACTGCCTCATAGAAGAGTTATTTACATACAACATTTACCTCTTTTGATATATTGCAAACTTGAGAAGGTTAGAAATTATGTTCTATACATTTTTGTATGCTGATAAGTATTTAAATGTGTTGAATGAATTCCTTAAGGTCACAAAGTAAATAACCAAATATTTTTTAAAAACACATGAATGGGCGTTAAAAATATTTAACAATTAGATTTAACATTAGATTTCACCTCAAAGTTCTGTCAGAATCCTATAATATTCGTTAAAACTTATGTCTTTCCCTGCCTCTCCTCTGTTCAACTTAGGTATCCTACTCCATGGTCAGGCTCTTTGGTCAATTCTAACACAAAAATTTACCCTATGTCAATTCTTGTACCCATGTAAATTTAACACAGACCCGTGTGTTTATCTATATCTAAATTTATATCTAAATATCCATGAAGGATTGCTTCCAGGATCCCCATGGATAACAAAATCTGCAAATGCTCAAGTCCCTTATATAAAAAGACATAGTACAGTTAGCCCTCCATATCTGCAGCCTCTGCATGTGGAACCCACAGATATTAAGGGTTAATTCTGACTGTAGATACACAAACACACACATGCCCCCCTCATTCTTTCATTCCTCTCCTTGCCCCATTTCAGAGTACCGTCTCAAAAGTCAATTATGATTAAAGATAGGAAGTCTGTTAGCCTAGTGATTACCACTGGACACTTAAGCTGATGTCCAAGCTGCTAATACTGCAGGCAGAGATCTAGCTATATACAGTGAAAAACCATGAATTCCCATGTTGCTATTTCAGCTCTCTCCTCTCCTATTCCTACCCCCACACAAACTGCAGCTCAATGGCAATCTATTCCACAAATCTAGTTCCTTTATCTTCATCCTTCTGTACAAAAACCCAGTCCAATGATTAGAACTTTATTGCCTATCTTGCTTTTCTTAGTCCTCTTTGCCAAACTATGGATTCTTTCCACCTAAATTGCAGCAGCAAAGTTCTGACTCATAGCGTCTCCTTTTCCAAATTAAATCTGCCTATCAAAACTTTCAAGCAACCACATGTACTCTCACAGTTCTTCATCACATATAGGTTATACAAGTCCCTACTAATTAATTTTAGAACATATATCCAGTTTAAAATATATGCTAGTTCTGGCTTTGCTTGTAGAACATTTCCCTCATCCCACTGCTTGGAGAAAAATCAAGTATCTTCAGTTTTAATTCATCTTGAGTCAGGTCCTAAAAGCATTATCTTCACTACCTGTCTGTATCATGAAACCATTCATACTCAAGGCATGATCCTTGAGTATGAATTCCAATTTATGATAGTAATATGCAATTTGTTTCTGCCTTCTTAAAAGGCCAAAGAAATCTTAGTGATAAGAACCACAAAGCTCACAATCCAATCTCATCTAATTTTTCCACAAATTTTTACTGGACACCTACCATGTGCAGAAAACTGAAAACAAAAATCCTCGTGAAATTTATTTTCTAGTAGGAGAAAGATAATGTGTAAACACATAAACAGTTGAAATACACAGTACTATTTAGATGACAGTTAAATGTATTGGTAGAAAATTAAGTTGGGAAAAGAGAAGGTTGAAGAGGAGGTTATTATTTTCTTAAGGCCTTGACAATTTTTGCTTCCAGCCATGATTGAGTAACTAGTATCATATTGTCCTTTCTGTTACAAGCAACTTAGAAATTCTTAAATATATGAATTTTTTTCATGTATGGACAACTGTCAGCACAGGACTGGAATCCCTCAGAAAAAGAAAGTAAGTGAAATAAGTCCTATGATTGTCTCATCCTTTGTGCCTGAAGGCACTTTCCAGACAGCCACATAGCGGGGAAGGAAAGTAACCAAAAGAGAGCACACTTGTAAGTCTGAGCTAAGAAAAAGTTGGAATTTGTGGGGCAGAGTAGCAGAGTGAAAAGATGTATGCAGAGAAGGTCTACAAATCTTCAGAGAAGCCCCACTGAGTCTCTGGCCATATTAATCTGCTGAATGAGCAGGCAAGAATCTCTAAAACTGGGGAAAAAATAACTACCTAGGAACCGAAAGCTGAACAAGTACTGGAGCTTTCATAGAGCTGGGAAATGTTATATTTGAGGATACTCATTGAACATCCTAGTCATTCCGTACAGAGTTCACAAAGGACATACCTTAGAAGGAGGAACAACAGAGCCCTAGGATTAAAGATTACTCTACGTCAAACTAACAAAGTTTAAAACCACATTTTCAGAGACAAAAGCGAACCTACAAGTTTAAAAAATGCATTACAGAATTAAATTCTACATTCTCTTAAAGAAAACAATAAAACCCAGACATAGAGCAATGTAGCATTCATATTGTCCAATATATGAAAAAAATACTAATAACAAAATTACTAAGCATAAAAAGCAGAAAATCTAAGCCATACTCGGAGAAGAATCAGCCAAAAAGCAGGAAAAAGAAAGACAGATATAACGGACTTCAAGTCAATTCATAAACACATTAAGTGAAAACATAAAAAAAAAAAAAAAAAAACCCAGAAATCTCGAGAAACTGAAATTATAAAACCAAACAATGGAACTCCTGGAGATAGAAAATGTAACACACGAAATAAAAAGTCACTGGATGATTTTAAAAGCAAATGAGATACAGTAGATAAAAAGGACATAGAACTATCTAAACCAGAGAGAAAAAAGACTCACCTATGGGACAATACAAAATGTTCTGTATTAAGTACAACTGGAATCAGAAAATAGAAGAAAAACAGATGGGCAGAAAAAACTTTTTGAAGAAACAATGGCCAAAATTTTTCCAAATTTGGGGTAAAATATAAACTCACAGATTCAAAAAACTAAATGAATTATCAAGCAGAATAAACACAAAGAAAACCATACCAAGAAGAGTTCCTGACCTGCCTGGGCAACACAGTAATACAGGAGCTAGAAAGAAATTACTCAGGCAGATAGTAAGGATAAGAAAGTCCTCAGTAAGGTTTCCTTTTAATAAAAAAGCAGCCCCGAAATCCATTTCTTTTCTAATAAAAAGCAGCCTGACAAATAAAGCTGCAGGAGTAGATAAGCAAGCTGGAAGCTTGCATAGGTAAATGCCAGCAGCTGTGCCAACAGGGAAAAACGGCTACCTAGGGGCCAGGCACGTTCAACATGGAGGTTCCCTCTTCCCTTTTCTTTGTCACCAAGTGTGCAGTAAGGCAGGCCACATGGCGACAGCCAGGTAGAGACACAATCTGCATAATAAAAGATTAGGGTAGGATAGCCAGCTTCTTCATGCTATGCAAACAGCACACCTGGTCCAACCAAACTCTCACACCCTTTGTAAATGAGACACCACCTCCTCAAGCTTGTCAGTAAAACCCCATGCATTTCTCCATGAAACTAGAAGACCCACTGGAGTGCCCCTCTCTTTTTGCAGGAGAGAGCTATTTTCCTTTCTCTTTCTTTTGTCTATTAAACCTCTGCACTTAAACTCACTTCTTTGTGTGTGTTCATGTCCTTGGTTTTCTTGGCATGAGGCAACAAGTCTCGGGTATTTACCCCAGACAACGACGTCATTTCAATAGTCAGACTCAATCTCTAAAAACATTTAAAAAGTAGCTGAGCATGGTGGCATGCCTGTAGTACCAGCCACTCAGGAGGCTGGGGTGGGAGGATCACTTGAGCCTGAGAAGTTGAGGCTACAATGAGCTGGGATCATGCCACTGCATTCCGGCCTAGGGGACCGAGCGAGACAATCCCCCCTGCCCCCCATCCCCCCAGAAAACAAAAACCAGCAACAACAAACAAACCAGAAAACCATACCAAGGCACATTATAAAAACATTACTTAAAACCATGATATGGGAAAAAAATATATATATACTTATATATTTTTATATTTATATTAAATAGTTTATATTTATATCTTTACATATAAAATATATATAGCAGAAAAGAAAAAATAAGAAACATCAGATATAGTAAAAAAGAAAAAAAGAAATGTGTGTTCTCTGCTGATCAGAAACAACCAAAGCCATTAAAAAAAACAGAATAACATGTTTAAGAGATGAAAGAAAAAAAATCTACATCCATTAAAAATTTCATTCAAAAATAAAGGTTAAATAGATGTTCTCAGGCAAACAAATGCTAAGAAAACCTACTGCAGGTAGATCTGAACTATTAAAAACATTAAAGGAAGTTATTCACGTGAAAGAAAATGATACCACATAAAAATTCAGAACTACATGAAGCAGCAAAGAGCAAAACAAATGGTTTCTTAAATTATTTAAAAGATAACTGAAAGACTGGAACAAAATTAAAATGCAGGATTTGTAACATGAAGAAGTAAAATATATGATAACAGTAACACAAAAGGCAGAAGAAAGGAAGATGGACTCATATTGTTGTAAGGTTCTACAATAGTAATTGACGTACTATAATATTATTTGAAGGCATACTGTGACGGTTAAAAGATACATATTTGAAATCAAGCAAACACTAAAAATAAAAAGTGGTAGAGCTAATAAATCAATGAAGGGACATATGTCCAGACTAGGTGAAAAAAGGAGATTCAATTATATGATTATAATAGTTACACATTAAATATAACAAGACACAGTTCAAGTTTAAAGTGAAAAGAAAGGAAAAAGATATTATGCAAAAAACAAATTTTAAAAAACAGAAATAGTGCTGTTAAGATTACACAGAGTAGGTTTTAGGATAAAGAGAATTAGAATAAGATATGAAGAAGGAAAATTGATAATGGGAAAGGGAACAATTTGTCAAGAATATATACTTCTAAATTTGTATATATCTAATAACAAAGTTTCAAAATTTGAAGAAAAACTGGAAAAAGCCTGAAGGAAGAAAATTTTTAAAACATAATAAAGATTGAAAATGTGGACATTCTTTTTGAAGAAACAAATGGAACAATATCATATAGACAATATTACAGACAGAACATTACAAAATATTCTAACAGTACTAACCACATAGACCTAACTGACATAGAAAATACATCTATAATAAGCACAATGTAAGTGTATTTTAAGTAAATAAGCAATATTGATCAAGGCAAACCAGTTGCTGAGAAACACAACAAATCTTAGTATTTTTAAAGGGAATGAAATTACACACAGTATCTTCTCTGACCACAGAAAATTAAATCAGCACTTAAAAACAAAAAGATATCTGGAAAGTTCAAATGTTTGGAAATTCAGCAAAACACTTCTAAGTAATCAATAGGTCAAAGAAATTAAAAGTCAAATTATAAATATTTTGAACTATATCAAAATAAAACTACAACATATTAAAGTATGTTGAATGTAGGTTAAGTAGGTATTAGAGGGAAAGTGATAGCTATAACTACATATATTATAAAAAGAGAGCTTTCAAATCAATAATCTCAGAGGAAATCAGGAAAAATGAAAATATAAATATGAAGTAAAAACAAGTAAAAAATAATAAAGACTATGAAATAAAAATGAACAAACAAAAATCAAATGCAGCAAAAATTCATTATTTCAAAAGGTTAACAAAATTGATAAATTCTTGGCCAGAGATCGGGGAGAACAAGGGAAGAAAAGACAAATTAAAATTTTCAGCAGTGAAAGAGAAGATATCACTAAAAATCATACAGGAATTAAAAGAAAAACAATGAAATTTTCTTCAATGCAAGCACACAATCTTCCTAACTCAATGCAAGCACAAGATTGAATTATTTTTCTTTCCTGATTGCTCTGGCTAGGACTTCTAGTACTGTGTGGAATAGGAGTAGTGAGAGTGGGCATACTTGTCATGTTTTAAAATTGCATTTTTTCAATGCAAGCACACAATTTCCTAATTCAGTCCAAGTACAAGATTGAATTAGGAAGAGATTGAAATCATGAATAAAGCAGTATTGACGTAGAAATTAAACTAGTAATAAAGAAACAACCAACCAAACAAACAAAACCCTTGACCAGATAGATTCACAGCCAAATTCTACCAGACATACAAAGAAGAAATGATACCAACCCTACTGAAACTATTCCAAAAAAAGCTGGAGATGAGGGACTTCTCCCTAACCCATTCTATGAAGCCAGAATCAGACTGACACCAGAATTTGGCAGAGGCACAATAGAAAAAAAAAAACTTCAGACTAACATCCTTCATGAGCACAGATGCGAAAATTCTCAACAAAATACTAGCAAATAAAATCCAGCAGCACATTAAAAAGTTAATACACCACAAATCAGGTAAGCTTTATTCCTGAGATGTAAGGCTGGTTCAACCAGCAACTCAATAAATGTGATTCACCACATAAACAGAATCAAAAGCAAAATCCATATAACCATCTAAATAGATGCAGAGGAAGCATTTGATAAAATCCAACATCCCTTCATGTGAAAACTTTCAACAGATTAGGCAATGAAGAAACATAACTAAAAATAAGGCCAGGCATGATGGCTCATGTGAGCCTGTAATCCCAGCACTCTGGAAGGCTGAGGCAGGCAGATCACTTGAGGTCAGGAGTTCGAGATGAGCCTGGCCAACACGGTGAACCCCGTGTCTCTGCTTTAAAAAAAAAAATATATATATATATATATATATGGATATATACACACACACACATACATACACACACACAAACACACACAAATTAGCTGGGCATGGTGGGAGGTGCCTGTAATTCCAGCTACTGGGGAGGCTGAGGCAGGAGAATCACTTGGACCTGGGAGGCAAGGTTTCAGTGAGCCGAGATTGTGCCATTACACTCCAGCCTGGGCGACAGAGGGAGAGACTGTCTCAGAAAAAATAATAATAATGATAATAATAATAAGAGCTACCTATGACACACCCACAGCCAACATCATACTGAAGGGGCAAAAGCTAGAACATTCTGCTTGGATCTGGAACAAGACAAGGACGCCCACTCTCACCACTCCTATCCAACACAGAACTAGGAAGTCATAGCCAGGGCAATCAGGAAAGAGAAAGAAATAAAAGGTATCCAAATAGGAAACAAAATCAAACTACCTCTCTTTGCTGACAATATGATTCTATACCTAGGAAATCATAAAGACTCTGCCAAAGGGCTCCTAGAATTGATAAATGACATTAGTAAAGTTTCAGAATACAAAATCAACAAACGGAAATCAGTAGTATTGCTATATACCAACAACATCCAGGCTGAGAGTAAAATCAAGAACACAATCCCACTGATAATAGCCACACAAAAAATGAAATACCTAAGAATACGGCTAACCAAGGAGGAGAAAGACTTCTAAAAGAACAACTACAAAACTGCTGGAAAAAAATACAGATTATACAAACAAATGGAAAAACATTCCATGCTCATGGATTGGAAGAGTCAATATGGTAAATATGGCTACACTGCTCAAAGCAATTTACAGATATAATGCTATTCCTATCAAATTGCCAATGTCATTCTTCACAAAATTAGAAAAAAATGATTCTAAAATTCATATGAAACCAAAAAAGAGCCCAAATAGCAAAAGCAATCCTAAGCAAAAGAATAAAGCTGGAGAATCACACTACCCAACTTCAAGCTATACTATAAAGCCACAGTAACCAAAACAACTTGGTATTGGTACAAAAACTGACACACAGGACAACTGAACAGAAAACTCAGAAATAAAGCCATCTATAACCATCTCATCTTCAACAAGGGAGATAAAAACAAGCAATTGGAAAAGGATTCCCCATTTGATAAATGGTGCTGGAATAACTGAATAGCCATATGCAGAAGACTGAAGCTGGACCCCTACTTTTCACCAGATACAAAATTGACTCAAATGAATTAAAGATTGAAAAGCAAGACCTCAAGCTACAAAAATTCTGGAAGACAACCTAGCAAATACTTTTCCCAACATCACCATTGGCAAATAATTTTGGCTAAGTCCCTAAAAGCAACTGCAACAAAAACAAGAATAAGCAACAAGTGGGACATAATGAAATCAAAGAGATTCTGCACATAAAAATAAACTATCAGCCGAGCCAAGATACAACAAACAGAATGGGAGAAGATATTCAGAAACTATGCATCCAACAAAGGCCTAATATCTAGAATCTATAGAGAACTTAAACAAATCAACAAAGAAAATAACCCATTAAAAACTAGACAAAAGACATGAACAGACACTTCTCAAAAGAAGATATATAAGTAGCCAAGAAACATGAAAAAATGCTCAGCATCACTAATCATCAGAGAAATGCAAATCAAAACCACAATGAGCCCAGCACTTTGGGAGGCCAAGGTGGGTTGATCACAAGATCAGGAGATCAAGATCATCCAGGCTAACACGGTGAAACCCTGTCTCTACTAAAAAATAGGAAAACAAAAAATTAGCCGGGCGCTGTGGCGGGCACCTGTAGTCCCAGCTACTCGGGAGGCTGAGGCAGCAGAATGGCATGAATCCGGGAGGTGGAGCTTGCAGCGAGTCGAGATCACGCCAATGCACTCTAGCCTAGGCAAGAGAGCGAGACACCATCTCAAAAAAACAAAACAAAACAAACAAAAAAACCCACAATGAGATACCATCTCATACCACTAACAATGGCTATTACCACAAAGTCAAATAACAACAGATTCTGGTGAGGCTACAGAGAAAAGAGAATGCTTACACAGTGTTCATGGGAATGTAAATTAGTTCAACCACTGTGGAAAGCAGTCTGAAGATTTCTCAAAGAACTCAAAACAGGGCTACCATTTGACCCAGCAATTCCATTATAGGGTATATAGCCCAAAGAAAACAATCATTCTACAAAAAAGACACTTGCAGAAATCTGGAAGTGGTTGGCAAGGCCACCAGGCAGCAAATATGAGTGCAACAAGTCCCTGACTCAGGCATCCCGCTTCCCCTGGCCTGGCTCACCAGGTCCTACCAAGGTGGCTTACTCTTTTACGATTTTGGGTCTGGTTGTAGGAGGCCTGAATGTCGTTAGCAAACAAGGCTGGTTGAGTGAATCCACTTTACGCCATGATCAAACCTCCAAGGGCAGCAAAGAAGATAAAAGGAAAAAGGATAGCAACTTCAAAGATTAAAGAAACAACAGCTCACAGAGCTGAGAAAGAACTAGTGCTAGAACTATGGTAACTCAAAGCCAGAGTGTCTTCTTACCTCAAAACAACAGTACTAATTCTTAACAACAGCAATGATTCTTAACCAGGCTGAAATGACAGATACAGAATTCAGAAGATGGAAAGGAATGAAGATCATCGAGATTCAGGACAAAGCATGAACTGAATCCAATGATTCCAAGAAATACAACAAAATAATACAGGAGCTGAGAGACAAAACAGTCATTTTAAGAAAGAACCAAACTGATCTGATAGAGGCAAAAAAACTCACTTTGAGAATTTCATAATAAAATCTCAAGTATTAAGAGCAGAATCAACCAAGCTGAGGAAGAAAATCTCAGATCATGAAGACTAGTTTTCCAAATTAAATCAGACAAAAATAAAGAAAAAAGAAGAAGGAACAAAACCTCTGAGAAATATGGGGTTATGTAAAGAGACCAAATCTATGACTCACTGATGTCCCTGAAAGAGAAGGAGATAAAAAGCAAGCAACCTGGAAACATATTTGAGGACATCATCCATGAAAATTTCCCCAAACTCTAGAGAGAATAACATTCAAATTCAAGAAACTCAGAGAATCCCTGTGAGATACTACACAAGACAACTATGCAGAAGACATACAGTTATCAGACTCTCCACGCTCAAAGTGAAAGGAGGAATTATCCATTTGTATGCATACAAAATTTCTTAAGAGAGAAGGGACAGTCCCCCACAAGTAACCTTATCAGGCTAACAGTGGATTTTTCAGCAGAAACACTACAAGGCAGAAGAGACTGGAGGTGTATATTCAGCATTATTAACAAAAATTCCAACCAAGAACTTTAAATCTAGAAAAACTAAGCCTCATAAGAGAAGGAGAAATAAGATCCTTTTTAGACAAGCAAATGTTAAGGGGATTCATTACCACAGACCTGCCTTTAAAAAGGTCCTTATATATGGTGGAAATAGAAAAGACTGTTATGGCCCAAAAAAACAAACAAAGACACTTAAATATGTAGGCCACTAACACTATAAAGCAACTGCACAATCAAGTCTGCATAATAACCAGCTAACAACATGGCAGGATCAGATCTGCATGTATCAATATTAACTTTTAAGTGTACATGAGGATAATGCCCCCAATTAAAAGGTGGAGTGGCAAGGTGGATAAAGAAGCAAGACTCAACCATATGCTGTCTTCAATGGACCCATCTCACAACTAGTGATAGCCACAGGTTCAAAGTAAACGGATGGAGAAAAATCTACAGAACAGGAAACAGAAAAAAGCAGGGGTTGTTATTGTAATTCCAGAAAAAAAAAAAAAAAAAAGAATTTAAATCCACAACAAACCAGACAAAGAAGAGCATTACATAATAGTAAAGGATTCAATTCAACAGGAAGACCTAACTATATTAAACATGTATGCACCAAACACATGAGCACACAGATTCATAAAGCAAGTTCTGAGAAACTTATGAAAAGACTTAGATAACCACATAATAATAGTGGGAGACTTCAGTAATCCACTGACAGCATTAAACAGACTACTGAGGTAGAAAACTAACAATGATATTCGGTACCTGAACTTGACACTTCACTAAATGGACCTAATGACCTCTAGAGAACTCTCCACCTCAAAACAACATAATAAAGATTCTTCTCATCTGCACAAGGCACATGGTCTAAAATCACCCACACAAGTGAGCCATAAAACAATTCTCAGCAAATTCAAAAACCCCAAATCATACCAACTACGATCTCAGACCACAGCACCACAAAAATAAGTACCAATTCCAAGAAGAGTGCTTAAAACCATACAATGAAATGGAAATTAAACAACCTGCTCCCAAATGACTTCGGAGTAAACAATAAAATTAAAGCAGAAATCAAGAAATTCTTTGAAACTAATGAGAAAAAAAGGTATGACATACCAGAATATCGGGGACACAGCTAAAGCAGTGTTAAGCAGGAAGTTTATAGTGCTAAACTACCACATCAAAATGTTAGAAAGATCTCAAATAAACAGCCTAACATAACACCCAAATGAAGTAGAGGAAGAGGAATCCAATCCCAAAGCTAGTGGAAGACAAGAAATAACCAAAATCAGAGCTCAACTGAAGAAAACTTAGATGAGAAAAAAACCATGCAAACGACCAATGAATCCAGGAGTTGATTTTTTTTTTTTTTTGACAAAGTAAGATTGATAGACCACTAGGCTAGACTAATAAAGAAAAAAAGACATAAGATCCAAATAAGCCAATCAGAAATGCCAAAGGGAACATTACTACCTGCCCTACAGAAATGTAAACCCTCAGAGACTATTACAAACACCTCTATGCATACAAACTAGAAAATCTATAAGAAATTGATAAATTCCTGGAAACATACAACCATTCAATATCGAATGAGGAAGAAATTGCAATTCTAAACAGCCCAATAACTAGGACTGTAACTGAATCAGTAATAAAAAGCCTATGAACCAAAAAAGCCCAGGACCAGATTTAGAGCCATATTCCACCAAATGTATAAAGAAAAGCTGGTACCATTCCAAAAAATAGTGCAGGAAAGACTCTTTAACTCATTCTATGAGCCAAGCATTATTCTGATATCAAAATCTGGCAGAGACACAACAATAACAAAAAAAAAAAAAAAAAGAAAGAAAGAACGAAAGAAAAAAGAACACAGGCTCAAGTCTGTAATCCCAGCACTTTGGGAGGCCAAGATGGGCAGATCACGAGGTCAGGAGATCGAGACCATCCTGGCTAACATGGTGCAACCCCTTCTCTACTAAAAAAAAAAATACAAAAAAATAGCCGGGCGAGGTGGCAGGCTCCTCTAGTCCCAGCTATTCGGGAGGCTGAGGCAGGAGAATGGCATCAACCCAGGAGGCGGAGCTTGCAGTGAGCTGAGATCCGGCCACTGTCATCCAGCCTGGGTGACAGAGCGAGACTCTGTCTCAAAAAAAAAAAAAAAAGAACCCAGGCCATTATTCATGATGGACATGCATACAAAAATCCTCAAGAAAATACTAGCAAACCAAACCCAGCAACACTTCAAAAAACTAACTCACCATGATCAAATAGACTTTATCCCTGGGATGCAAGGTTGGTCAACAAACACAAATCAATAAATAGGATTCACCCATACACAAAACTAAAAACAAAAACCATATGATCATCTAAATATATGCAGGAAAGACTTTCAATAAAATTCAACATCCCTTCATGTTAAAAACCTTCAACAAACTAGGCAGAAAAGGAATATGCCTCAAAATAATTAGAACCGTATATGTCAAACACACAGCCAATATCATACTGAACAGGCAAAAGCTGGAAGCATTCCCCTTGAGAAATGGAACAAAACAGGTTTCCCACTATCACCACTCCTATTCAGCATAGTACTGGAAGTCCTAGCCAGAGTAATAAGGCAAAATAATGAACAAAAGGCATCCAAATAGGAAGAGAGGAAGTCAAACTATCTCTGTTTGCTGACGATATGATTCCATCCCTAGAAAACCCCACAGTTTCTACCCCCAAATTCCTAGATCTGATAAACAACTTCAGCACCATTTCAGGATATAAAATCAATGTACAAAAGTCAGTGGCATTTCTACACACCAACATCCAAGCTGAGAGCCAATTCAAGAATGCAATCCCATTCACAAAAGCCACAAAAAGAATAAAATACCTAGAAATACAGCTAACCATGGAGCTGAAAGATGCCTACAAGAATTACAAAACATTGCTCAAAGAAATCAGAGATGACATAAAGAAAGGCAAAAATATTCCATGCTCATGGAGAGAATCTATTGTTAACATGGCCATACTGCTCAAAGCAATTTATAGATTCAATGCTATTCCCATCAAACTACCAATGATATTCTTAACAAAATTAGAAAAAACTATTTAAAAACTCATATGGAACCAAAAAGAGCCCCAGTAGCCAGAGCAATCCTATGTAAAAGAACAAAGCTGAAGACATCACATTACCCAACTTCAAACTATACTTTACAAGGCCATGAACCAGAACAGCATGGTACTGGTACAAAAACAGAAACATAGATGAATGGAACAGAAAGAGTGTGCAGAAAAAATGCCACACACTTGCAACCATCTCATCTTTGACAAAGTTGACAAGAACAAGCAGTGGGGAAAGGAATTTCTATTCATTAAATGGTGCTGGGGTAATTGGCTAGCCATATGCAGAAGCTAAAACTGAACCTCTTATTTACACCATTTACAATAATCAACTCAAGATGGATTAAGTAACTTAAATGTGAAACCTCAAATTATAAAAGCCCTAGAAGATAGCCTAGAAAATACCATTCTGGAAACAGGATCTGGTAAATATTTCATGATGAAGAAGCCAAAAACAATTGCTACCAAAAAAATTGACAAATGAGACCTATTTAAAATAAAGAGTTTCCACACAAGGAAAGAAAATATTAACAGAGTAAACAGACAACCTACGTACTGGGAGAAAATATTTGCAAACCATGAATCTGACAAAGGTTTAATATTCAGAATCTATAAGGAACTTAAAAACAAATTCACAAGCAAAAAACCAACCTCATTAAAAAGTGGCCAAAGGATATTACAGATACATTTTTTTTTTTTAAGTCAGGGTCTTGCTCTGTTGCTCAGGCTGGAGTACAGTGGTACAATCAGAGCTCACTGCAGTCTCGACCTCCCAGACTCAAATGATCCTCTTGCCTCAGCCTCTGGAGAAGCTGGGACCACAGGGGATGCCATCATGCACTGCTAACTTTTTCATTTTTTGTAGAAACAGGGTCTTGCTATATTGCCCAGGCTGATGTCAAACTCCTGGCCTAAAACAATCCTCTTGCCACAGCCTCCCAAAGCATTGGGATTACAGGCGTGAGCCACCACACCCAACCTGAACAGACACATTTTTAGGAAGACAAACACATGGTCAACAAGCATATGAAAGAATGCTTAACATCACTATTCATTAGAGAAATGGAAATCAAAACCCTAATTAGATACCATCTTATACGAGTCAGAATGGCTATTATTTAAAAAATCGAAAAATAATAGATGCTAGTGAGGCTGTGGAAAACAGGGAATGCTTATATAATACTGTTGATGGGAATGTAAATTATTCCATTATTGTGCAGAGCAGTCTGGAGATTTCTCAAAGAAAGTAAAACAGAACAACCATTTGACCCAGCAATTCCATTATTGGGTATATACCCATAGGAATATAAATCTTTCTACCACGAAGACACATGTATGTCTATGTTCATTGCAGCACTATTCATAATGGCAAAGACATGGAATCAACCTAAATGCCCACCAATGGGAGAGTAGACAAAGAAAATGCGGTACATATGTATCATGGAATAATAGGCACCTCTAAAAAAAGAATGAGGTTGTATGCTTTGCAGCAATATGGATGGAGCTGCAGGTCATTATTCTAAGCAAACTAATGCAGGAACAGAAAACCAAATACTACATGTTCTCATAAGTGGGAGTGAAAATACTGAATACACATGGACACAAAGAACGAAACATCAGACACCGGGGCCTACTTGAGGGTGGAGGGTGCAAGGATGTTGAAGATCAAAAAACTACCTATCAGGTACTATGCTTATTACCTGGATGACAAAATAATCTATACAGCAAATATCCTGTGACATACAATGAACTTATGTAGTAAAGTTGCCCAAATACCCTTGAACCTAAAATAAAAATTTTAAAAAATAATAAACAAATAATTTAAAAGGTGTGCTCCCCCCCTTCTCTAGGGGGAAAAAAAAAGACATACACTCATGTGGTCATCAAGGCAGTATTTACAATAGCAAAAACATGGTTTTAGGTTGTCTATGGGAACATGGAACATCAATCTATGATGAAAACTCTCAAGAAACTAAGAACAGAAGAAAGCTTCCTTAATCTGATAAAGAACATTTAAAAAAAAAATAAAAACAAAAACAAACTACAGCTAACATCATCCCTTAATGGTGAAAAACTGCTTTCTCCCTAAGATCAGGATGAAGGCTTCTGTTCTGTATTTTACTGAGGGTACAAGACAGTGTAGTATGATAATAAAAACAGTATACAAATTGGAAACTAAGAAATAAAACTTTTCACTCCCAGATACCATGCTCATGTACATTAAAAATCTTATAAATTTACCAAAAAAACTTATTAGAGCTTATAAGTCAATTTGGCAATGTCCCGGGATATAAGGTTAATATGCAAAAATAAACCGTTTCTATAAACTAGCAAGAAACAAGTAAAAATGAAAACAAAATAACATTTTAAATGATATTCCATGTGTAACACTTATACACTAAAAATCACAAAACATTACTGAAATTTTATAAAGAAGCTCTAAGGAAATGCAGAGAATATACCATAATCACGAATTGGTAGACCCAATACAATACTATCACAATGTCAGTTATTACCAAGCTAAGCTATAGCTTCAATGCAATCCTAATCAAAATCCCAACAGGCTTTCTTATTTCAGAAAGTAAAAAACTAACTTAAATGTAAAACCCAAAACTCAAAACCATAAAAACCCTAGAAGAAAACATAGGCAGTACTATTCAGGATACAGGGATGGGCAAAAATTTTAAGATGAAATCACCAAAAGCAATTGCAAAAAAAGCTAAAATTGACAAATGAGATCTAATTAAACTAAAGAGCTTCTGCATAGCAAAACAAACTATCTTAAGAGCAGACAGACAACCTACAGAATGGGAGAAAAAATTTGCAATCTACCCATCTGACAAAGGTCTAATATCTAGAATTTACAAGAAACTTAAATTTACAAGAAGAAAAAACAATCTCATCAAAAAGTAGGCCAAGGACATGAACAGACACTTCTCAAAAGAAGACATTTATGTGGCCAACAAACATATATTAAAAAAAGGTCAATATCAGTGATCATTAGAGAAATGCAGATCAAAACTGCAATGAGATACCATCTCATGCCAGTCAGAATGACGATTATTAATAAGTCAAGAAAAAAACAATGCTGGCGAGGCTGTGAAGAAACAGGAACGCTTTTACACTGTTGGTGGAAATGTAAATTAGTTCGACCATTGTGGAAGACAGTGTGGTGATTCCTCAAGGACCTAGAACCAGAAACACCATTTGATCTAGCAATCCCATTACTGGGTATACACCCAAAGTAATATAAATCATTGTATTATAAAGATACACGGACACATATGTTTGTAGCAGCACTATTCACAATAGCAAAGACATGGAACCAACCCAAATGCCCATCAATGATCAACTGAATAAAGAAAATGTGGTACATATACACCATGGAATACTATACAGTCATAAAAAGTAATGAGATCACGTCCTTTGCAGGGACATGGATGGAGCTAGAAGCCATCATCCTCAGCGAACTAATGCAGGAACTGAAAACCAAAGACCACATGTTCTCACTCACAAGTGGGAACTGAACAATGAGAACATATGGACATAGGGAGGGGAACAACACACACCGGGGCCTGTCAGGGTTCGAAAGGAGGGAGAGCATCAGGACAAATAGCTAATGCATGCTGGGCTTAACATCTAGGTGATGGGTTGATAGCTGCAGAAAACCACCATGGCACATGTTTACCTATGTAACAAACCTGCATGTTCTGCACGTGCATCCTGGGACTTACAGTAAAATAAAATTTTTAAAAAATAAAATCAATTACAACAACAACAAAAGAAAGTAAAAAACTGATCCTAATATTTACATAAAAATTGCAAAGTCCTGAGATGAGCAAAACAAGCTCAAAAAAGAAAATAAAGTTGAAGGACTTCTACATTATTTGAAGACTTTCTACAAAGCTAGAGAAATTAAGATAGTTTAAAGATAAACTTATCAATGAAATAGAACTGAACTGAGAATCCAGAAATATATTCAAACTAATAGGGCAGATTTATATTTTTATCAAGGTTTCAAAACAGAAAATTAGACATCAATGGAATGCGACAGAGTCCAGAACAGAATCACACATATATGATAAGATTTTTTAAAATCAAGGTGCTAAGGCATATGGAAAAGAAAAATATTTTCAAAAATGATAGTACAGCAGGCTATCTATAGAAAAATAAACCTGGACCTATACTTTATATCATGCCTACTAATTTATTTTAAATGGACTATAAGCCTAAATGCTAAAGCTAAAATTACAAATCTTTAGAAAAAAAAAAATGATAGAGTATCTTTTGACCTTTGAGCAGGCAAAGATCTCTTAGGCATATCCAGAGAGCACTAGACATAAAAGAAAAATACTGATAAAGCAGATATTATTAAAATTAAAACTTTTGCTTATCAAAAGCTATTATAAAGAAAATGTATATGTAAGCTCCAGAATGAGAGAAAACACATCTCAGTACATATATCTGTCCAATAACTTGCAGTCAGAATATATAAATGACTAATAAAATGACAGGCCATTTTTTTAAATTGGGATACTTCATAAAGGAAAATATTGAACAGTTTCAAAGGATATGAAAAGATGATAAATATATGTGTTAGTCACTGGGGAAGTGCAAATGAGAACAACAATGAGATACCACTACATTCCCACTAGAACTAAACTAAAATTTAAAAAACTAATAACAAATATTGGCAAGAATGTGAAGGACCTGGAATTCTCAGATTGCTAATGGGAGTATAAAATGGCACAACCATTTTATGGTTTATGGAAAACAGTTTGACAATTCTACTTCTAAGTATTTACCGAAGAGAAATAAAAATATTTGTTCACCCAAAGACTTTAAAGGAGTTTTATTTATAAATGTCCCAGATTGGAAATCTAAATGTCTATCAGTAGAAAGTGGTATATCCATACAATGGATATAGTCAGCAATAAAAAGGGAAGAAATTACATATACACGTCAACACAGATAAATCTCAAAAACAGTATAATCAGTTAAAAAAAAAAGCCAGCTGCAAAAGAGTGGATGTCATTTATATAAATTTCTTGAACTGGAAAAAGTAATCTCCAATTATAGAAAGCATATCAGTGGTTGCCTCAGGCCAGGAGTGGTGGGAGACTGACTGCAAAGAGGAACAAAAAACTTTATGGGGCAATGAAAATGTTCTAAATCTTGATAGGGGTATGGATTGTATGACTATCTAGATTTTTCAAAACTCAAAACAGTTTATTTTTGACATCGCCACATTGCACTTAAATAAATCATACATCAATGAAAAAAGTCAATAGATACAGTTAATATGCACAGAATGGACACAGATGGCAAAATATTAGAAGATAAAAGTATTTTTCCTATGGTTATTTACATTTTTAAGATTTTCCTTAAAAAACAAAGCATTAGTTACATTAAAAAATAAATAAATAAATAAGGTCCTCAAAAGCAGCTTCATTGATAAGGTGACATTTGATCAAAGACCTGAAGGAGGCGAGGAAGTCAACTGTATGGATGTATGTGAGAAGAGAAGAACCTTCTAGGAAGAGGAAACCTGAACTATAAAACCCTTGAGGTTTTGACAAGAGCAGTGACAGGCTCTCAGTTACATTTTAACAGGTCCGCTGTGGCTGCAGTGTTTAGAATATACAAGGGCAGAAACAAGGAGACTAGTCAGAAGGCTACTGTAACAATCCAGGTAAGAGATGATTGAAGCTCGGATCAGGGAAAGCAGTGAAGTTAGAGAAACGTCCTCAAATTCCGAATATATGTTTAAAGCAAAGCTAACATTTGCAGTTAGATTGGATGTGAGGTGTTGGAGAAAGACAGATCAAGGATGACTTCAGTGGTTTTGGCCTAAGCAACTGGAATAAAGTATTCATTTGCTGATATAGAGAAGACTATGAAATGAGGTAGGTTTTTTGTGGCAAGAGGAAAGAGCAGGTTTGTTTTGGATATACTAAGTTTGAGTAAAGCTGAAGATATAAAATTGGTATCATTGGCAAGTAGAGGTATTTATAGCCACAGAACCAGGGTGATCACCAAGAGAATGTGAACATTAAAAATAGACAGGTTCAAAGAACAGGCCCTTAAAACATTCAAAAGTATCAGGAGGTCTGCAAGTTCTTAGCATAAACTAGAAACGAAGGTCAGTAATGCCCTAAAATACACCGTAAAACTATTCTGAGAAATCTGGACTAACTTCAAAAATTAAAATCAAAAAAGCCTTTTCTATTCTTTGATTAAATGGGCAGTCTGAAGTTATCACTGATTATGTAAGTTGAAATAGACACCTAGATCAATCATGATCTTAACACCGAAACTACTGCACTATTCACCATTATTGTACATTCTATATTCCTATAATCCCATGGGTCAAGCTTCTCCATCTTTGAGACACTTAGTAATAAAAGTATAAGGACATATTCAGAATAGTTGCCCTCGAACAGCAAAGGATTATCTACTAAAGAAGAGCTATCTCTGTGTCCTCCACCGGACTCATCCGTCATCAAATGACACTCAAAGCTTGTGAGGTAATGATGTACTACACAGCTGTCCGATCTTCAGATGACACTTTGGAGGTTGATGATAAACTACAGGTCTGACAACTCACTTTCCATTTTAAGATATTTCTTGAACTTTTTCTTGTTGTGACAGGCAACCAAATTGATTAAGCCTAGTCATGGGATTTGACACTACAGCCAGTAGACTTCTATTTGTTGATTGCTATTGATTTTCTTTGATACTTCATTTAAAAATCAATAGTTGGAAAGAAAAATAGGCTTGGTTTACACATACTTAAACATACTATTGTATGCTGGAGGAGGCACAAGTTTGGCAGAGCTTTGGCATCCAATTATAAGAAGAGCTCTTAACAGGTGAAAGCAAGGGCTTTAGATCGATATGCAGTTTTCTTTCTCAATCAAGGAAAGTGGCTATAAATTAGGCTCATCAGTGTTATTTCCAAGGCTTTCATGAAGCAAACAACTTTAAACTTTTTTTGTCTTCCTTGGATTTACATTAAAAGATACATCACTAAGAATTTTTCTTTTGTTTTTAAGGGTATTTAAGGTACCTGAAGTTCATCCGGGCTTTTATCTTTTTGGCTTTTTTTTTATTTTTTTGCCGCTCTTCTCCATCTTTCAAAGTCTCTGCTGGAGCTGTACTTTCAATCACAATGTCAATAATATACTTCTTCAAGGAAAGATGCTCCTGCAAGATAAATAAATAAAATAATAATAATGAGAATGATTTTTTAAATATAACATAGGATTGCTATAGACTACAGTGAGTATAAGACATTTGATAAAACTAAAAGTAATCTCTGTAATATACTGGTTTCTACAATTGTTTTGGAAAACGTTGAAGAAACTGTTTTAAGATTTCTACACCACTGACTTCACTTCAGTGCATATCAGTTGTGCCTAATACTAAGGATACATGGACATAATCCCTACCATAATCACACAAGGAGAGTAGGAAAGGTAAAATACATACACAAAACTATAATGCCATCTATAATACCAAGTCAATCGGAGATTTAGAGTGCTGTAATAACTCAAAGACAGAAACAGGATCACTGTTCACTAGGGGGAAAGGGGGGGAAACTTCAGGAAGGAAGCACCATATTTGCTATTCCTTGAAGAAAGGATAAAATGTGAACATACAGATATTAGGTAAGTATGTGTTTGGGCTGGGAGTGGATAAGGTTGCAGAAAGGAAAAAGGAGGTCATCTCAGAAAACACATCCTAGAGATGAGAAAGCGGAATGTGGGTATCGACAGCATAGCTTTGGTTCAGCGAGAGCACACAGTGTTTGGTCAAGTTCTCCTCCTTATCCATCTTAGATTTTATGGCCTATCACTATAATCATTCTGTTGCCTGAGCTCAATTATTTTCCCCCTTTGTTCTTTCATACATGCATGGCAAAATCCCAACCCTAAATCCAACTCTCGCCCTATTCTGAGCCTATGTCTGAAGCAGATTAATGTGGCTATAATTACAAACTTTAAATTTATGAAATTACACCTCAAGTGGCCTCTAGTATTCCCAGGCAGTCAAGCAACCTTACATTAGTTAATCTACACACTCGCCTTGCTAAAAATTATTTTAGACTCTCTCCTTAAATCTCCAATATCCCTCATCTCCTAACCCCATCTCTCAGTTCATGATCATGTTTATTTGATTAAAGAAAATAGCATTATTCAGATGAGCTTCCACACACTCCCACAGCTAAATGTGTCAAACAATCTGTATATGTGCTTGTACACTCTCTTCCCTCCTGTTGTAATATATGAACACATGTTCCTATCTAAGAGCAAGTCCTCCAATATACACTGAATCCCAATCCTTGTCTTGCATTTTTATGGTTATTTCTCCTCTTATCCGGATAATCAGTTTTCCTGTTTCTATTTAAATCATCTCAAAAGGATTCTTGTTCAGATGTCTCCATTTGGCTACTACCCTTTTGTACCAAAATTTGTTGAAACAAAGTGTATTTTGCCTCTACTTTCTTCACTCCCATTCACTCCCAAACTCATTTTACTCCAGCTTTTGCCCTTACCACCCTTACCAATCTGCAAATTTTCCTTGTCAAAGTCAATAACGCCAGTGGCCAGTGTTCAGTTCTTATCTTTTTCTTGCAACTTTAGTCCTATAGGTCATTTCCTCCTACCCGAGACTCCTCCTTCACTTGGTTTCCTGATATCACATTGTCCTTCTAACTCATTGGCTGCTCCTTCTAAGTCTTCTTTGCTGGGTCATTTTTCTCTTCTTGACCTCTAAATGTTAAAGCATCCCAGAGCTACACTCAGAGCTTTCTTCTTCTCTATCCAAACTCATTCATTTAATGCAGTAACTTGAAATATTATTCATACACAGAAAATTCTCAAATTTTTATCTCTAGTTCTGACCTCTCTCCTGAACTCTATTCACCTGCACAAAAATGTCTCCTCGAATTGCTTGAACCTGGGAGGCTGAGGTTGTGGGGAGCCGAGATCATGCCATAGCACTCTGCCCTGGGCAACAAGAGCGAGACTCGGTCTCAAAAAAAAAAAAAAAAAAGCTTCCTCGGCCAGGTACAGTGGCTCACACCTGTAATCCCAGCACTTTGGGAAGCCAAGGTGGGAGGATCACTTGAGGGCAGGAATTCGAGACCAGACTGGCCAACATGGTAGACTCCTGTCTCTACTAAAAATACAAAAATTCGCCAGGCATGGTGGTATATGCCTGTACATACCTGTAATCCCAGCTACCTGGGAGGCTGAGGCAGAAAAATCGCTTGAACCCAGGAGGCGAAGGTTGCAATGAGCCGAGATCACGCCACTGCAGTCCCGCCTGGGCAACAAAGCAAGACTGTCTTAAAAAAAAAAAAAGTCTCCTCAAAATCTCCAATTAGGTGGAACATTTCCACAACCAGCATTTCAAAAATAACATGTCTACAACAAAACTCTTATGTTCCTTATATACATCAAATTGTTCTTCTGAGAGTGTTCTCTATTTCAGTAAATGGTACCATTATTTGCATAATTGCTCACATCCAATACATGCGCAAATCCTATCAGTTCTCCTTTCATATATATCCCCAATTCAACCACTTCTCCCTAACACCCTCACCTGCTCTAAGTCACCATCAGCATTCATTTATATTACTGCAATAGCCTCTGGTCTCGCAGTTTTTAATTTGACCCCACAGGTCTTTTCTCTATAAAAATGGCCACTTATTTTTTTAAAACAACAGTCAAATCACATCATTCCTTTTATCAAAACTTATATTCTCATCACACTTAGGGTAAATCCTAATTGCTCACCATGACCTACAAGGCTGAGTCATTGATCTCTCTGATCTCATCTACCATTCTCTTCTTTCTTCACTAAAACTACACCCACAGTGGTCCTCTTGTTGTTCCCCACATTCATCAGAAACGTTACTGCCTCCGGGCTCTATATGTTTTTCCCTTAGCCAAGAATATTCTCTTGGGTATTTGCATGGTCTTGACCAAAATGAATGCTCAGTCTTAACATCCTCTATTATTTGCCATCTCCTTATTCTATGTTTCTTCACAGGACTTGTTTCACATCACTGCCTAATATTACATATTCATTTTCAATTTCCGTCCTCAAACATAAGTTTCCCAAGGGCAATGACTTTGTCGTTTTGTTCACTGATGTTTCTATGTTTAGAACTGTGCCTGGCACATGGCAAACACTCAGTAAGTATGTGTTAGATAAGTAAAAAGAGAGTTAATGTAATAACAACTAATAGTATTTTTCAGCCCTTATTACACAAGATACATTGAGCTAAGTACTTTATATAAAATCATTCATCTCGTCCTTACAACTATACTTAGAACATACTTAGAAGGTATATATTTTTATTATCCTCATTTTAACTATGAGAAAACTTGGACACAAAGTTAACTTTTTCAAAGTTAGAAGGCCAAAACCATGACTGAGTGACATTGCAGCTAGTAAAGTGACAGAGCCTAAATTTAAACCCAGACAGGGTGATTAGGGAATCCACATTCTTGACTACCTTAGAGATACGGCTGGAAGTAGGTTTGAGCTATAGAATTGTGCTCACTTTCCAAATTATGAACCTACCAACAAAAAACAAGCAACAACAAAAAACAAAAACCCCACAGTCAAACGAAGAAAATGTTCTTTCACTGTAGAAGCAATTATTTTCTTTGATAAACTAGGCCTATGGTATACTATACCTTTATACGGTAGCACTAACGCAAAGCAATGATTTAAGTAGTAAGTACACACATATAAAAAACTTAAAATAACCCAGGTTTTTCTTTTCAAAGAAAGAACACAGCGAGTGGCAGGGGGAGAAAACCCTCTTCTCATTATCTCCCAAAGACATATGGAACAAAGCAAGTCATATACGAAAGCACCATCCATACTACCATTTACTGAACACTTACTATGTGATTAGCAAAGGACTGGATCAAGTACATACATTATTTCCTATCATCTTCACAATTCCATAAAGCAGGTGGTAGTATGTGTACATTTCACAGATGGTTAACAAACACAGATGTTTACAGATGCAAACCTCAAAGAAGTCTGGTATAACGCTCATGGTCACAAAGCTCAAGATCAAAACCATGACTAACTGACTTTACAAGATCAAGGTTTTTTACTACTCCATATTCCCTCCTGCCATGCTGCTCAGGCAGGCTAGTCTCCGACATGTTATTTGATCACTGCACTAAGGAAAAGAAATATTCTAAATGATATCTTCAGTTTTGTGAAAGGTCCAAATCATACTATTTTCAGTTGTATATAAATGTTATTTACATACCTAACAGAAACCACTAAGGAACTTATACACAAATGCAGTCACTATGCAAAAACTTGGACTCTATCCAGAACTATCAAGAATCATACCTTTGTTATAGACAACACCTTTACACACATATTCACATACAAAACCACATACATCAGGCATTCATATTAATGTTAACATTTTTAAAATCTCAAACCAGAGACAAATGAGCATATGTTTTTGTTTGACTTAATAGTAAACTTTTTCTTAACACAAAAATGTGTTAATTATACAAAAAATACACAAATAAAAATTAAGATTAAAATATTTCTAATAACTAGAAAAAACTAATGTTTTGAAGTATATTCTTCTAGACATCGTTCTTTGTACATATAGTTCTTTAAAAATAGGTTATCCCATTTATAAAATTTTTAAATTTGCTATATTTGATATAGATACATATTCTTTCCATTAAATAATATCCTACAACATAAGCTAATAGATGTAAGCTATTCCATTTCATGAATATACCTATTTTGCCTAATGCCTTATTGTTAGATATCTGGATAATTTTTAATTTTTCAATGTCATAAATAGTGCAACAAAATATTCCTATAACTCAAATTTAAACAAATAGTCAATTATTCCTTTATGATCAAATCACAGAAATGAAAAACCTGGGCAACAGATTACACATATTTTTAAGACTTTTGATAAGTACTCTCAAACTGAATAATCAAAATGGGAATTAATTTATGTCCCCACAAGTGGTTTGCCAGTATGTGGTGTTCCTGTTTTGTTTCTAAATCTGTTGATTAGTTAACTAAAATATTGGTATTAGTATGCTTGACCACTTGTCTGCGTTTTGTTTTCTGTGACTTTGGATGTTTCTTCTGTTCCTTTCTATAAACACATTTCAAGTCTTTACATACTAACTTTTAATGGTTTGCATTATGCTTTTGCTTTTTCTAAGAGAGAGATCACCTTTTGATGATAAAAGAGTAATAATCATCTATCTTTCTATTAAAATAACTACAGTGTTACACAGGAACAAAGTTTTGACATGGTTTCTGAAGATGGAAAGCACGTAAAAAGAAGGGTTTTCAACATTGAGGGAGTGGTTTAGTAAATTACGGTGTATTTCTATGAAGAAGTAATAGTCATTAAAATCCTTATTAAAGGTTGGGTGCGGGGGCTCATACCTGTAATCCCAGCACTTCCGGAGGCAAAGGTGGGTGGATCGCTTGAGCCCAGGAGTTCGAGATCAACCTGGGCAACATGGAAAAACCCCATCTCTACAAAATATCAGCAGGACATCATGGCGTGCACCTGTGGTCCCAGCTCCATGGGAGGCTGAGGCAGGAGGATCACATGAGTCCAGGAAGTTGAGGCCACAGTGAGCCATGATTGCACCACTGCACTCCAGTCTGGTAACAGATTGAGATTATAAAAGAAGATTCTGAGAAGATGGTGGCAGTGGTAGCAGAATTTTGAACTCACTGAATTTCCATATAAAAACATAAAGAGCAATTAGATATTAAAGCAAAACCCATGAAAAATATTTACAACCATACAAAGTGACAAGGTATTCCCACAACCCCCAAATAGAAGTGAGTGTGGACAAACTACCATCAGATAAGTAGCGTTTCAGTGTCTGCAAGAGAAATTAGAGGGAAACATCAGGATGAATAATGAATATCAGAATATAAGAACCCTAAAAAAGGAACAGTTATTCACTGGAGAGTTAACAGGCTAATTTGAGAACAGCCTTTGAAAGTGAGAGGGGCTCTGACCCTTCAAGAGGAGGTGAGTAAATGGTCCTTGCATTAAGAAGGTCTGATCTGACTAGTGGAGGGTAGCCCTTATGATTCTGGAAATAAGCTACCAGGGCTCCCTTCCAGGAGAGGGCTCTAATGGGAGAAACTGCTGGGGAAGAAATTTAAATTGGACAAACTAAGGTTAATAGAGACAAAGAGGAAAACAATGCCTAGCTAAAAGCACAATAGGAAAACAGAACCAGGAAACCTCAGAACTCAAGCCACTACATTTTTCACAAAAACAGTATAAGAGGGATCTCTATGAAGTTAGAATGGCTACCCTAAAACATGTCCTTCTAAAAGTTTCATAAAACTAATTCCATGTAAAAATTAGCAAGAGAAAAGTATCAAGGTCAAATGCCAAAGTTATCAGAAGAAAACAAATAAGTAGAATAGCAACCTTACAAACAACAACAAATCATACCAAAAAAATGCATGCACAGGTCAAAAAATTAACTTTCTATTTCAAAATAAGCTGAAACACACACAAAAAATGATATAAGGCATGAGAGAACAACAGAAATCACTATCTTAAAAACTCAATAATTAGGTCTTAAAACTCAAAAAAAGATTGCAATGAAAGAAATCATTTAAGAAATAAAAACAAAACAGAAGGTGTATAAGAGTAAATAAACACAACAAATAATGCCTCAAAACGTAAATAAAAAGGATACAATTTTTTCAATAAAAAAATTTGAAAGTGGAATAATTTACTTTCAATAAATAATTTGAAAGTAAGTGGAAATACTGAAGAGGAGCAAAGATGAGATCAAGATAATAGGAGTTCTTGATAAAGTAAACCAAAGCAAGAGAATAGATCAAATATTAAAAACCTTAATCCAATAAAACTTTCAAGAATATAAAAAGAATCACTTCTCGGCCTTTTGGCTAAGATCAAGTGAAGAATATAAATACTGAAAGAGTACACCATACACTCGAAAATACTGACCTAGAGAGGCTAATATTGACTTATCTTATTAAAATTTCTGGGCCTTAAATAAAAAGAAAATTTATTTCAGCATTTAGGGGGAAAAAGAACAAGTAACTTACAAGGAAAAAAACTGGATTATCATCAGACTTTTTGACAGCAACATTTTATGCCAAAAGAAAATAATGTATTTAGCATCATCAAGAAAGAAATATAAGCTAAAGATTTTCTATCTAGTAAAATTAACTTTCAAGCAACATAAGCACAAATTATTACCAACATTTTAAAAACCTGGAGAATATTATTCTCATAAACCTTTCTGAGGAATCTACATGATTCCTCAGAACATGCCTCAGAAAAGAAAAATGACAGGAGAGACATGGACAAGGACTACTGGTGAACATTACATATATACTTACAGAACTGAGACTAAACTAGGTATAAAAGCTAAAGAATCCAGTATATAATGCTGGTGTCTCAGATTTATCATCATGTTACTATTTTTAAAAGACGGGGAGAATGGGGAAAACATACGAAAAGAATTTTAAACTGTTCTCGGTAATTACACTGATGGTGGTACTATTAGTAATGTTATTCTAAGACTGTTCCATGTGTTGGGCAGGATAGAGTAAATGTGGTTATATTATAATTCTGTCATCTCCTCTGTCCTTGAGAACCTGATATTTGGTATGGAAGAAAAGAGATACAGGATGCAATACTGAAGAGGTTGAATAGACACACACCTATACACATATTTCATTTCTTCATTTTCTAATTCTGTTCACAATGATCAACCCATACTGCAATGAGTATCTCTGATTATGGTCTTGAAATATCATTTCCCAGTAAAAGTAAGCAGAGTTTCTTACCAAAATGGCTGATAATAAGTCTAACACCTTGTAAACTGGGTAGCAAGGCAACTATCAAATTCGACTGGGCTCATGTCAAAAGGACTTGAAAACAAACTCAAAAAGACTCTCACTGAAGAAAAGATGGCATAATTTGAGATTCAAACAGGAAAACTACAAAAAAAAAATGACTGAAACCCATTAAAAATATTTAAATCCATCAGTTCATAATTTATCTATACACACACACACACACACACACACACACACACACACATACACCAATCAGATAACTTTGGAGGATAACAGGAAACTAGTTTGTTATCTTGAAAACTGATAAATAATAAAAAATGTGTATTGACTCACATACACATATACAAACTGTACTCAGTAACCAAATAGATGAGGAAACCATTTCTTTATAAATGTATTACAAATAATAAGTGAAAATGAAATGCACAATTGGAATATCCCCATATCTATGAATTAGTGGATCTAGGTACTAAGTGTCAATAGCTGATACGTCAATACCACAAAAAGAAAAAACAATCAAACAATATGTTCATCTTGATGAAAGAACTCAACACCAATTACAGTCTTACCAAATGAATCAAACCTGAGTCTAAGACTCTAGGTTCATGTATCTACAAGGGAGGAAATAAAGAGGACAAAGAAAATATTGCACTGCACCAGATTCCATAGTAATAGAGCTTTATAGCAAGTCACATAAGTCTTTTACTATGAACTGAATTTCCCAGTCCCTCTTGTAGCTTGAGGTGACGATGTGACTGAGTACTCATTAATGGAAAATGAATGCATACTTGGTGTTTTAAGGTCCATTTACTCTTCCCTTTCTGCAAATTGCAACAGAAAAGAGCCTGTAACAACAGCTCTGATCATGAAGGGAGGACATACCTGAGGAGATGGTAAAGACAGAAGATGGGTCCCTGAAAAAACATGTCACATAAAGCGACCCTGAAAACCTGGTCTGCTTACCTCAGAACTGTACTGTAAAAAATAAATTTCTTTGTTCTTAAAATCACTGTATTTTGGTGCTTTTATAGCAGCTTAGACCTTTCCCTAATACAATTATGCAGAAAAGTTTTATACATATTTTGTGTGTATTTACATGTATACATTAGCATGCATAAGGTAACATAAGAAAAGGCAAAAATTAAAATTTCTCACTAGATGATTGTGACAAGTTTTAAATTTCCTCTTTTATAATAAGCATGTATTACTTTCAGAAGCAGAAAGAAAATCTCCATAAAAAATAGCCATAATGAAATGTTATCTGGAATTGACTTCAAGATAGTAGTTACAGAGAGTGGATGGAATGTCAACGAGGCAGGATTTACCACAAGTTTATCACTGCAAGGTTGTATGATGAGTAACTGGAGGTTCATCATACTATTATGTATGTTTTAAATTCACCATAATAATTAGTTTACAAAATAGTCATTTTGTAGAGAAAAATAATACATACATATGAATCTTAAAATTCCATGTTTGGCTTGCCAAATAAATAAAATTAAAATATTTATATCTCTCAAGCGTCTAAGATCTGAACTTAAAACGAAATTAACACATTTGTGCACTATTCAAGCACTGAAAGCATATACTATACTGCAAGTTTGAAATTTGTTATAAGGATAGGAGAAAACAATCTTCTGCAGAAAAGTAAAATTAATAAGGACATGCTTTACTGCAAGAAGAGGTGATATATTTGTATTGACCTCGTCACTGTCTTGCCTGGTTCTCTTATGTCTGAGGCTATGGAACAGGACAAAATTTAACTGGCAATTACAGAAAGATGCAGAAGCTGAACCTTCTAAGTAACAATGCTGACAAAAAAGGGTTAGGCTCTGCTTTCTGGAGCTACTTTGAAATGAAGGTTCTAATGCCCTTCCCCTAATTCCATAGCAAAATCTGCTATGATACAAAGAACACTAGCAGGATCTATACACTAACCTGTAGGTTCTGAAATTACTCTTCCTGCTCTAGGTCCAGAATAAAAACACTTGATCGCTTCTGTACTTGGGCATGCAGCACTCTTCACTCTGTCCTCAGGGGTGGGTAGTCCATTCCATGAAACTGGCTTTTTTTTTCTTTTTTTTGAGACGGAGTCCCACTCTGTCACCCAGGCTGGAGTGCAGTGGCCCGATCTCGGCTCACTACAACCTCCGCCTCCTGGGTTCAAGTGATTCTCCTGCCTCAGCCTCCAGAGTAGCTGGGATTACAGGCGCCCGCCACCACGCCTGGCTAATTTTTGTACTTTTTTATTTTTTTTGAGACGGAGTCTTGCTCTGTCCCCCAGGCTGGAGTGCAGGGGCGCGATCTTGGCCCACTGCAAGCTCCGCCTCCCGGGTTCACGCCATTCTCCTGCCTCAGCCTCCTGAGCAGCTGGGACTACTGGCGCCCGCCACCACGCCCAGCTGATTTTTTGTATTTTTAGTAGAGACAGGGTTTCACCGTGGTCTCGATCTCCTGACCTCGTGATCTGCCTGCCTCGACCTCCCAAAGTGCTGGGATTACAGGCGTGAGCCACCGCGTCCGGCCAATTTTTGTATTTTTAGTAGAGTCGGGGTTTTGCCATGTTAGCCAGGCTGGTCTCGAACTCCTTACCTCAGGTGATTCACCCGCCTCGGCCTCCCAAAGTGCTGGGATTACAGGCGTGAACCACTGCGCCTGGCCGAAACTGGGTTTCTTAATTTCTTCTTCTCCCTACTCATTGCTCGAGATTCCTGCTGTGATTTGAGCTCTGCTCAGAACCTTAGAATGCAACCTTTGGATCCTGAGCCTTGATGGCATCCTTCCTTAACACCCCACTTCCTTCACCCAGCCTGCACTGGCTGGGATCAGGAAAAAACAGAAATTTTACCTCCTTTTACTTCAAATTCTATTCTCTTCAAGTCATCTACAGCTCTAGCCATCAAAAAGATGGAGGTCTTTGGATACTGGTATACATGCCTCTGTTCTATAGTCACATTTCATAACAATCTACCTTGCTAAACAGTCAACTAGTCTTATACCCCAGTCTATTTAATATTTAGTAAGTGCTCAGTCAAAAAAAGGTACTTTAAATAATTTTATTTCTGAACAATTACCATAATGAAAGAGACATACAAAAAGATATCTCTATAAAGATATTCACTGCAGTGAGATTTACAACAAAGTATCAGCAGTGGGAAATTAATTACATAAGTTTTGGCACATGTATTGAGATACTATATAAATTTAATTCTAAACAACATTAATTATATTAAAATTTTATTGTATAATGTTAAATAAAAATTCTGGATTCAAATCTATGCAATGCAGTTTATATATAAATGTATGAGTTTTATATATTTGGGCACAAAAAGCAGAAAATAATTAGATCAAAATGTTAATACAGCAGGCATTACTTTGCTTTTGCTTCAATCTTCTACAATATATATTAATATGTACTTTATTATAAAATTAATGTTATTAAGGAAATGGAAGGAAAAGCAGTATCTTTCAAGTAAAGAGGGTCAATTTGCATAAGGTTATAGTTGTTGTACAGTATCTGTTGTATAGACATCCCTCATCTTTTTGTATCTACTCTCAAAGCTAATTATTATGTCCACAGGCACAAGCAAAAGCAAAGATATACCCTGTGAAACTCAGTAGTTAAGATTTACTTACTCATTTTCAAAATGTGAATCACAATAAAAATCTTCCCAAAAGGTGCCTGGATCTCCTTCCTTCCTAATATAATTTTTAAAATGCAACTTCTAGTCTCACTAAATCCTGCATAATACAATTCCTATCTCCAACTAAGAGAATCAGAAATTAGTCTTAGTTGACCATATTTCATACTGTTAATTCTAATTAAGCCTTAACAGAGACACTGTTTTTATTTTAGGTATAGAAAGCAGCTTGATGCAGTAGAAGCAGCACTAAACTGTGAGTCAAGAGATCCACACCAAGATAAAGTCTGCAACTCATAACAGACTGACTTCTCTAGGCATCAGTTTCCTAATTAGTAAAATTAAGGGATTACATAATAAATTCTAAAGTCCCCCTTCCCTAATATTCTAAAAATCAATGTAACAAGCCCAAAAGTTAATTATGGTGGCTAATTCCACATACACAATAAAATTTTAAGTCTAGTTTTTAAGTCACACCTGTAAAATTTTAAACAACACTGCTATAGTTTAAAATACTAATAATGTGTATAAAGAAATGAATACATATGCAGACATGATCTCATCAAAGTTTACACCCTTCTTATTCTTTTAATTACCTTTTATGGCATACTAGACCAAAGCTCTGGTTTTCCTAACACAATTTACTGTATTCTCTGAAATAATTCATACTCAGGTTTATGACCTTGAAAGTCTATCAGACTCCTCCTAAAGGTTTCCATATTTCCTATTTTTTAAGAGAGATGGGGAAAAAATACTGACCGATAGGTTCATGATCTTTGGAAAAAAATAAAAGTTCTAAAAACAGAATAGGCAGGAAATATAAATGACACAACATAGAATTTTATTAAGCTGCCATTTTTAGAGTTTTGTCAAGTGTTGCCTCAAACACATTCCATAAAATGTGGCACAATGAAGCAAATAATCTCCTTCCCATTATTTTAAAATATAGCAATAGAATTTAGAATATTCAAAGATATTTTTCTTCTGAGATCAAAAGGATTTAAATGAAAAAAAGGATCCAAAGCTTAATTACAGTAATATAAAATTTTTTATTAGAAAATCAGAGCTTTTTTTCAATAAAAATTCAATGTCTTAAGACACTTACTTCTTTACAGTTTATTTTCAAGACCAGGGTGGAAACCAAGTTACAAATCTAAATACATAAAAAATTAGTGCAATGGTTTTCACATGTCATTTGAAAAAACATTTTCCTCTCAGTCTCAGTCTACACTTTATGAACTTCGGAATCTAAAATCCAATTTTATCAGTTTATTGAAAAATCCATTTTTTTCTCACATTTAAAAATATTATTAAGTATACCACTGTTTTAAGCCTGCCCAGCACGACAACAAATAAGATAAATAGGAAGCATTTATAATATTCCCTCACTGCCTTCTACCCAAACTGGGAAGGGGTGAGGGACTGAAGGGTTAAAACTGGTACTTCTTGTTTCTCTGGATGATGAAGAGGGTGAGAGAAGTAAAAGGTGAGGAAGGTATAGGAGGGCAGGAAAGAGATCAAGGTATCTGGAAGAGAAAGAAGAAGGAAAATTGGCAGAACAAGACAGAGAAACAGATGAAAGAAGGGAAAAATAAAGGAACACTCATCTAAAAACAAAGGGCATTTTTAGACATCACTTCATCACATATTTCGTATAGCATCCCCATAGATACAGCATACTGAAGATAATAAGTTAGAGTTTTAGCTCAATTCACTAATATTTAATTCAAAACCTACTATGTATCAAGGGCTTATGCTAACTGCTTAAGTTAAGGAAGAATGATTCTCTGGGGACAGAGTTTTATTCAGACTAAGACCAAAGGAATCTGTAGTAAACTGTTCTTTTCATAGATGATCACTCATCCAAGAAAACATTCCAACAGATTATGTTCCAGAAAGTACACATACGAACTCTTTAAAGCTGATTGTAATTACTAATGTCTTGGATGGCATTAGTCATATCAAATAAAGTATCCATGGATAGTATTCAAACACTATTCAAAAATGAAGACAACAGAAAAATTACTTAATTCATATAAAAATGAGTGTGTTTAGAGATTCAAGAAACTGTGAAATTTGTCAGAGATGGGCTCACATGACATCATTTACCTATGTTTCCCTAGCACCTGGCCTAACAGAGATTACACAAGCAAGTGCTCAAGAAATGCTTTAAAAAATAAAAGAAAAAGACTGACAGTTCCATTATATTAAAGTTTAAAATTCTGTCAAACAGTAGATTTGAGAAATTCTGAAAATCTGAAATGCAATGCCTTTTTATCATTTATGCATCATTTATTATTTATGCATCATTTGTGACTGCATCACTTTAAACATATATGGCAATGACAACTTTTGAAAATAAGTATGTCATTTTAATTATACAAAAGATTCAACTCTGCTAAGGTCCCTTTCCACAGATACAGGATATACTTATATTTTTATCAGTGACAATTTATTTGTTATATTGTTTAAAGGGACAGATAAGAAAAATAAAGCTAATGAAATACTGTGAAACAGACACCACGCAGAAGAGAAAAGCCATCCACTGATAAGGATGACAGTTCACCATCTGTCCCCCCGCCACTCAGTGACAATTACAAATACTCCATCAGTTTTCTGGTAGGTGGCAATGATGAATGAGGTAAAACCTTCTTTTGCAGATTCTGATGTTCCTTTCTGATCTAATCTGAGGTTTAACAGATGACTCAAAGGAAAGCCCACAGTTCAAAAAGGTTACTAATTTATCATGCTGTGAAGAATAAGGAAGGTCTGAGCTCAATATTGCAACAAGGAATGATTCAGTGGTACTGAACCATGCCTTTTAATGAAAGGTGTTTTCTCAGAATTCTCAGATTTCAAATACAGCAACGTGGCTAGTATCAGCTTCATCCTTAGAAAATATTTTAGTAATAGAGTAACAGTAATACCTTGTATCACAAATAACATCAATCTTTCAAACCAAGATCAAAGGGAAAATAATGCTCAGAACCAGAAGTCCTTAGTTTCAAGTAGCTTCCACACCCATAGGTGACAAGGGCTTGAGAGTGTCAGCAGCTTCATCACAGTGCTGTTAACTTCTACATACTGCCCAAAAAAATACATGCAAAGGTACAATACATAGGTTAAAAGTATAAGGTTAAAAGTACAATGACAGAAAATGATATACTATCCTAACACAACAGAAAAGAAAGCTGAAATGGCTATATTAATAATAGACCAGGTAAATTTCAGAGCAAAGAATATGCACAGGGATAAAGTAGGTCATTTCATGATAATAATAATAATACTACAGGGGCCAATTAAGAAAACCTAACAATCCTTAGCATTTGCTATACCTTGGATGTTTGTCCACTCCAAATTTCATATTAAAATTTGATCCCTAATGTTGGAGGTGGGGCATACTGGGAGGTTATTGGGTCATGGGGGTGGATGCCTTACGATTAGATAAAGGCCCTTCCTCAGTGGAGCGGTGAGTCCTTCCTCTATTAGTTCCCATGAGAGCTGCTGGTTAAAAAGAGCCTAGCACCTCCCTCTTCACTCTCTTGCTTCCTCTCTCACCATGTGATTTCTGCATGCACCAGCTCCTCTTCACTTTCTGCCATGAGCAGAAGCACCCTGAGGACCTCACTATGTGCTCAATCTTAAACCTTCCAGCTAGCAGAACTGTGAGCTAAAGAGATGTATTTTCTTTATAAATTAACCAGCCCCAGGTGTTCTTCTGAAGCAACACAAAAACATACTAAGACACATTTATACAGCTAATAATACAACTGAAAACTACATGAAGACAAACCCACAATTAAAATAAGAAATTTCAATATCCTCTCTCAAAAACTGGTGAGACAAGAGAAAATCAGCAAGGATACAGTAGATGAGCAAACTTTTGAGGTGATAAATTTGTTCACTATCTTGATCATGGTGATGGTTCCATGGTGTTATGTATATGTCAAAATTTATTAAATTATACACTTAAAAATCAGGGTAAAAATGTATGATAGTTATATCTCAAGGCTCTCTACTGTAACTACACATTTCTAAGAAAAATCTATTCCTAACCCTATAAATGAAAGAACTTACCCAATTTTTGAATTTTCTACAGTAAGACACATTGTAAAATAAAATAATTATGCATAATATATTACAATACTATTAAATACTGTGTCCACTTAAAAAAAATCCTCAACTAAAAGATAAATACCATAAGACTGGTTTAAAAGAAGAAACTCCAGGCACAAGCTATTTATAGGAGACCCATCTAAAACCAAAGGGGATACAAAACAGTGTAATGGCGAAGATGGCCAACTAGATGCAGCCAGGAGGAACATCTATCACCCAGTAACTGGGACATGGAGGTGACTGGCATACTCTGAGTAGACTGTCACGGGGAAGCAGCGAGTGTGAACAGAAGCAGAATGCAGATGCTGGGATGAAGAGGGAGGAAGCTGGAAACACCACATGGGGATACTGAGAACCCTGGCCATGGGGGTGGATGCCTTACGATTAGATAAAGGCCCTTCCTTGGTGGAGCGGTGAGTCCTGCCTCTATTAGTTCCCATGAGAGCTGCTGGTTAAAAAGAGCCTAGCACCTCCCTCTTCACTCTCTTGCTTCCTCTCTCACCATGTGATTTCTGCGTGCACCAGCTCCTCTTCACTTTCTGCCATTAGCGGAAGCAAGGACTAGTTCTTGGCACCCAGAATTCCTGGGGAAGGGGTGAGTTGAGGAGGTGAGGAGTGGCCTCTTCTCTCCACAGATCCCTGGAATCCTAGCAGCAGGAGACATCACAACCCCCAGAGACACGTAGGCCAACAGGAAAAGCTGCTTAGAGGGGCGGTAGGGGCAAGACTCCAGTCTATGTGAAGCCCAGAGGGTTTGGTGTGGGAAGGTCTGCAGTAGAACCTGGCAATGACTGACCATCCCCCAAGGCTCACCATGCTCCTTTAG
Organism: Macaca nemestrina; assembly: GCF_043159975.1. NCBI lineage: Eukaryota > Metazoa > Chordata > Mammalia > Primates > Cercopithecidae > Macaca > Macaca nemestrina. The sequence goes on along the minus strand of NC_092131.1, from coordinate 124,315,870 downwards.
GAGATTTTAGCCTTAGAGTGACTGTCAGACCTGGACAGGGCAGAGTGGTCTTGCCCATGAGACAGAGGCAGTCCCACCTGGGCACCGCCCTATATGCTAGCCTCTCCTGCAGCCCCAGATGACTGCGCCACTTGGAGCTCTGCCTCAGATGCCCAACCAGGGTGCTGCTGGGGCTCTTCATATGTTCTTTGTCAAAACACTTCACCTGACCATCAGAGAGCTCCATTAGACTGGGCCCTGCTGAAATGTACCAGCCTACCCACAACCTTCCCCAGGCACTTTGCCAGCATGCAGAAGCCCATTGCCACATACCCACAGCTGTGACAGTACACACACAGGCAGAACTCACCTCCCTTCCCTCCCCACCTCGCAGTGCACATGTGAGCAGACCGCTGTGCCACTGCTGCTGGCAAAAGCACATCCCAATGATGCCCCCAGCTGACATGGAGGTACCCAGGTGTGCCATCATTGCCAGTTACAATGTGCACAAAGACATTGGCGGCCCCGTGCCCATCAACACCCTGCCATTGCAAGCACGAGTGCAAACACAAATGCTGGAAACCCTGCCCCACCCCTGCTAACACAAGCACAAGCAGGAAGGCCACAGTCCAGCTCCCGCTGCTATGCCACCATAGCCAACATAAGCATACCCCAAAATACTGTGGCATTTGCTGACACATACAAGTGAGCATGAATCCCAAGGCACCACCTCGAAAAAGCACTTTGGCTGGCACCACCCATCAGAGTGTTGTGGCCAGTAGACCAGAAATACTTCAGCCCCTCCAGGAAAGCAGGTTCCTAACCTCAAGGGGCCAGAAAACAAAGCAGAGTGCTGGATACTAGCCCCCCAGAGTTACAGCATACAGCCTAGGGGTACTGAGTTGAGCTCTGGCCCCCTAAAATTTCCCAAATATGAAGTTAGCCAACTGAGACCACCTTGTAACACAACGAAACCCCAAGGGCACCAAATAATACTAAAAACAAAACGACCCCATCCAAAGCACAGCAACTTCAAAGACTGAAGGAACATCAGCCCACATACATGAGAAAGAACAAGATCTGTGGCAACTCAAAAAGCCTGAATGTCTTCTTACCTCAAAATTACCACATTAGTTCCCCGGGAATGGTTCTTAACCAGGTTGAAATGACTGAAATGACAGACACAGAATTCAGAATATGGATAGGAACGAAGACCGTTGAGATTCAGGAGAAAGTCAAAACCCAACCCAAGTATCTAAGAAATATGATGAAACAATACGCGAATTAAAAAATGAAGTGCTCATTTTATGAAAAAAAAAATTGATCTGATAGAGCCGAAAAACTCACTTCGAGAATCTCATAATACAATCACAAGTATTAACAGCAGAATTGACCAAGCTGAGGATAGAATCTCAGATCACAAACACTGGTTCTCCAAATTAACTCAGTCAAACAAAATAAAGAAAAAAGAATAAAGAAAAAAGACCAAAACCTCTGAGAAATATGGGATTATGTATTAAGACCAATCTACGATGCGTTGGCATCCCTGAAAGACACAAAGAAAAAGCATGAAAATATGGAAAACACATCTGAGGGTATCATCCATGAAAATTTCCCTGATCATGCTAGAAAGGCCAACATTCAACTTCAAAAAACACAGAGAACCCTGCACAATACTATACAAAATGGCCATCCCCAAGACATACAGTCATCAGGTTCTCCAAGGTTGAAATGAAAGAAAAAAAAATGTTAAAGGCAGCTAGAAAGGCGGCACAGGTCACTTAAAAAAGGAATCACTATCAAGCTAACAGCAAACTGTTTAGTAGAAACCTTACGAGACAGAAGACATTGGGGGGCGGGGGTCAACATTCAGCATTCTTAAAGAAAAAGAAATTCCAACCAAGAATTCATACTGAAGAGTTGGGCGGGGTGGCTCATACCTATAACCCTAGCAACTCAGGAGGCTGAGGCAGGAGGATCGATTGAGGCCAGGAGTTGGAATTCAGTCTTGTAATGGAGCAAGACCACGTTTCTAAAAATTAAAAAGAATTTCACATGCAGCCCAACTAAGCTTCAAAAGCAAAGGAGAAATAAGACCCTTTTCAGGCAAACGAATGCTAAGGGAATTCATTACCACAGACCTGCCTTCAAAGAGGTCCTTAAGGGAGTGCTAAATATGGATAGGAAAGATGGCTACCAGCCTCCACAAAAACACACAAGTATATAGACCATTGACACCATAAAGCAGTCACACAATCAGGTCTGCCTAATAACCAACTAACACCATGATAACAGGATCAAATCTGCACATACCAATATTAACTCTGAATGGGATAAATGTCTCAATTAAAAAGCACAGAGTGGCAAGTTAGATAAAAAAGCAAGACCCAATTACATGCTATTTTCAAGAGACCCATCTCATCTGCAATGACACCCATATGCTCAATGTAAAGGGATAGAGAAAAATCTACTGGAGGTGATGGACACCCCAATTACTCTGATTTGGTCATTACACATTGTATGCCTGTATCAAAACATCATGTGTACCCCATAATTATATGCAACTATTATATACCCATAGTAATTGAAAAATTAAAAATTAAATTTTAAGATATTAAAAACTTAAAAAAAAACTAAGGGAAGACTAAAAATAAAAGGATACTCAAACAGTATTATGACTAAGAAAGGGGTATAACTACATAAGGTAGAGACTTAAAAGGTACAAGAACGCTATCAATAACTACATGAAAATATTTTTAAAACAGTGTAAAAATAAATTCCTAGAAAACTCTTAACTTTGCAGAAGGGACTCAAAGGGAAATAAAATATTTAAATACGTTAGTAATTATTAATAATACTAAAGTGTTTAAGAATCTTCCAACCAAGAAAGGACAAGGACCAAATGAGTTTTACAGGGAATTTCTTTCAAAATTTCAAATAAAAGACAATCCTGGTATTGTACAAATCTTCCAGAAAATAGACAAAAAAGAGTTTCTAACTTATTGTATGAGCATAATCCTGATAACCAAAGATGATGCAAAAAAGAAAAAATCATAAAACTATCACTCATAAATGTATATGCAATAGTAGTGAACAAAATATTAGCAAAGAATACACAAAAAAGATAATATACCAGTAATGAATTAGGGTTATTCCAGCTTAGCAAAAATAGTTTCATATTAGGAAATAAATATAAGTCACTATACTAAAAGACTAAACAACAAATAAATAAGCCAATATTTAGAAATTAGAAAAAGAAACTTCCTTAACTAAAAAGACTCGTTATTAAACACCTAAAGCAAACATCATTTTAAGTGAGAAAACTTTAGACTCATACTCTTTAAAATCAGATATGAGACAGAATGCCACCACTACATGTGTTCACCATGGTACTACAGATATGACCCAGTGTGATAAAAAAACAAAAGTAAATTTGAGTTATAAACAATGGAAATAAGCAATACAACCTTATTATTTGCAATGTGATTCTTTACATAGAAACCTCAATCTACAGGCAAGTTACTGGAAATAAGAGTTTAACAAGAGGGTAAATATGAACTTGATATGCAAAATCATTTGCATTTCTATAGAGCAACAAAGTAACAGACAGGTAAAAAATACCAGTAGGGGGAATTATAAAACCTTACTTATTAACAAATATTCTTAAAGGCCTAATTGAAATGTAATAATATGACATTCGCAAATAAGAAGAATATCAGGAAGATGTGAATTATTTCCCAAATGATCTGATTTAAAACAATTCTCGACAGTTTTTGATAGAACTTGACAATTCTGTAATGTATAAGGATGAGTAAAAGGACAAGAAGCCACAAGAAACATCTTGTTCTCCTGTGTATGAGAACAAGTTTATTAAGTAAGGTAACAAGATAAAGGAGCAGACAAACAAGCATAGGGAAGCCATAAACAGTTCATGCATGCATGAAAGGTAGCATAAAACAGAGGTGACATGTGAGATGGTGAAAGAAGAATCCAATAAAAGGAGCTGTAAAAAATAACTCAAAGTGGATTGAAGATTTAAATGTCAAAAACAAAACTTCAAAACACTTAATGGAAAATATAGGTGAAATACATCGTCAGAGAGGATTTTTGAAGCAGAACACAAAAAGTACTATCTATAAAAGACAATATTGGTAAATTTGATTGTTGAAATTAATATTTTTTGCTAACAGACATAAAAATATGAAAATCTAAGTTAAAAACTGTTACAGATATCTCCAGTATATATATCTAATAAAAAATTAGTAACAATTTATGAAAAAAGCCTAAAAATAAAAAGCAAAAGTAAACAACCCAATAGAACCCAATAGAAAAGGGGAAGAACAGCCACAGACATTTTTTTTTTTTGAGATGGAGTCTCCCACTCTCGCCCAGGCTGAAGTGCATTGGCACGATCTTGGCTCACTGCAAACTCCGCCTCCCGGGTTCATGCCATTCTCCTGTCTCAGCCTCCTGAGTAGCTGGGACTACAGGCACCCGCCAACACGCCCAGCTAATTTTTTTTTTTTTGTATTTTTAGTAGAGACGGGGTCTCACCGTGTTAGCCAGGATGGAACCACAGACATTTTACAGAACAGGAAATACTTTCCTAAAACATGAAGCAATGCTTTACGTCATTAGTGATCATGTAAATAAAAATCAAGCCTATAATGAAATACCACTTTACACCTACTTGATTGGCAAATGTTAAAAACCCATATAATGCCAAGAGTTGTGGAGAATGTAAATCTACATCTTTTATACATCACTGGTAAGTGTGCAAACTGGTGCAATCAATTAGAAAAACAGTATGGGATCGTCTCTAAAATTGAACATTTATATACCATACTACTCAGCATTCCACCCTTAGGTATATACCCAAGGAAAACTCTTATACATGTACAAGTGGTATGTATAGGAATGTTAACACCAACACTACTTACAAACCAAAAACTTAAAAACAACACAAATACCAATCAACAGGATAGTAACAAATTGTGTATAATTACAAAACAGTACAGCAAACAAAACCAACAAACTAAAGCTCTTCATAGTAATTTGGATGAATATAAGCATTATAATATTGAAGGAAAAAGCACAAGTCCATAAAGATTATATACAGTGAGGTATTCTTCTTGTAAAGCAATAAACAACCAAAATAAAAGTATACATTTTAGGAATAGACCTACATGTAAAAAAAATCAAAATATAAATTATGAATGGGACAAGCGGGAAGAGGACCTATTAAGCAACATTAAACAAAACTAGGTTTACAATATTAATACCAGACAAAAATAATATTCAAGGAAAGAGGCATTAAATAGGAAAGACGGATGCTTCATACTCTTAAAAGGTAAACTTCACCAGTAAAAGAGATATAAAAAGTTATGACTGTGATGATAAATCTTTGGAATACATAAATAGCAAATACTGATTTTAAAAACACAAAGAGACGTGAAGAAATAACAATAATAGCATATTGGCATTCTTTCCATTTTGAGTAAAGGATTTAAATGAACAAAAACCAATCAGATAAAAAAGTAAGATTTACATGATAATTAAGACATTTGATCTAATAAATGTTATATATACCCAGAGAGAAAAGAGATTATTCTTAAAATTTTACAATATATTAAACTACAAAGAACAATTAATAAACTCCTCATAGTGGAACCTATATAAACCATAATCTCTGACCAGAATCCAATGAAAGTAAAAATTAAAAATCAAAGAACAGTCCTCATATTGGCAACACATACTCTTTTTTTAATTATTATATTTTAAGTTCAGGGTACATGTGCAGAACATGCAGGCTTGTTACATAGGTATACACATGCCATGGTGCCTTGCTGTACCCATGAACCTGTGATCTATATTAAGTATTTCTCCTAATGCTATCCCTCCCCTAATCACCCCACCCCCCGACAGGTCCCAGTGTGTGATGTTCCCCTTCTTCTATCCACGTGTTCTCATTGTTCAACTCCCACTTATGAGTGAGAACATGCGGTCTTTGGTTTTCTGTTCTTGCAGTAGTTTGCTGAGAATGACAGTTTCCAGCTTCATCCATGTCCCTGCAAAGGACACGAACTCATCCTTTTTTATGGCGGCAAAATATTCCATGGTGTGTATTTGCCACCTTTTCTTTATCCAGTCTATCACTGATGAGCATTTGGGTCGGTTCCAAGTCTTTGCTATTGTGAACAGTGCCGCAATAAACATACATGTACATGTGTCTTTACAGTAGAATGTTTTATTATCCTTTGGGTATATACCCAGTAATGGGATTGCTGGGTCAAATGGTATTCCTAGTTCTAGATCCTTGAGGAATCACCACACTGTCTTCCACAATGGTTGAACTAATTTACACTCCTACCAACAGCGTAAAAGCACTCCTATTTCTCCACATCCTCTCCAACATCTGTTGTTTCCTGACTTTAATGATCGCCATTCTAACTGGCGTGAGATGGTATCTCATCGTGGTTTTGATTTGCAGTTCTCTAATGATCAGTGAAGATGAGCTTTTCTTCATATGTTTGTTGGCTGCATAAATGTCTTCTTTTGAGAAGTGTCTGTTCTCATCCTTTGCCCACTTTTTGATGGGGTTTTCTTCTCGTAAACTTGTTTAAGTTCTTTGTAGGTTTTGGATATTGGCCCTTTGTCAGATGGACAGATTGCAAAAATTTTCTCCCATTCTGTAGGTTGCTGATGATAATTTCTTTTGCTATGCAGAAGCTCTTTAGTTTAATTAGATCCCATTTGTCAATTTTGGCTTTTGTTGCCGTTGCTTTTGGTGTTTTAGTCATGAAATCTTTGCCCATGCCTATGTCCTAAATGGTATTGCCTAGGTTTTCTTCAAGGATTTTTATGGTTTTAGGTCTTATGTTTAAGTCTTTAATTCATCTTGAGCTAATTTTTGTATACAGTGTAAGGAAAGGGTCCAGTTTCAGTTTTCCGCATATGGCTAGCCAGTTTTCCCAACACCATTTATTAAATAGGAAATCCTTTCCCCATTTCTTGTTTTTCTGAGGTTTGTCAAAGATCAGATGGTTGTAGATGTGTGGTGTTATTTCTGAGGCCTCTGTTCTGTTCCATTGGTCTATGTATCTGTTTTTGGTACCGGTACCACGCTGTTTTGGTTACTGTAGCCTTAAATGCCTTTTCTTTTTTTTTTTTTTTTTTTTTTTCAGACGGAGCCTCACTCTGTCACCCCAGCTGGAGTGCAGTGGCAGGATCTCCGCTCACCGCAAGCTCCACCTCCCAGGTTCACACCATTCTCCTGCCTCAGACTCCAGAGTAGCTGGGACTACAGGTGCCCGCCACCATGCCCGACTAATTTCTTATATTTTTAGTAGAGACGGGTTTCACCATGTTACCCAGGATGGTCTCTATCTCCTGACCTCGTGATTCGCCCACCTTGGCCTTTCAAAGTGCTGGGATTACAGGCGTGAGCCACCGCGCCCGACCCAAATGCTTCTTTCTTAAAAAGGAAAAAAAAATTAAATTCAAACTGTCTTCAATCAAAGGAAATATGTGGCATTAAATAACATGTCTTAAAACAAGAACAAATAAAAACAAATTAATCATTCAATTGAGACGGGGTAGAGGGAAGGAAAGAGAAAGAGACGGAAAAAAGGTAGAAAGAAGAAAAATTTTAAAAACCATTAGCAAGTTTAAGGCAAAAAGAAAGTGTAAAATATTGAAATCAGAAAATAGAAAACAGATTTTAATGATTTCAAAGAGGCTTACTATGTGTATATACTTTTATTAAAATAAATTAGAAAATCTAATCTAAGAAAGTAATCTTCTAAGAAGATATCAATTATTGACTCAAGAAGATCTGGAAAATCTTAAAAGACAATGAACACAGAAGAAACTGATACGGTAGAGAAAAGCCTCCCCCTAAAAATGGCTTCTAAACCTGAGGGCCTAGAAGCAGTGACACCTCAGTTAATAATGAGCACCCCTTATATCTAGGTCTTGTTTTCTAAGTGTTATCCTTGAAAACAAAAAAAAACAGAGCTCCTTGGAGAAGTGGCTGATTCCAGGGCTAGAAAAGGAAGAATACCAGATAAGGCTGTGGCTTACAAGATTATAAAATGCCAGTAAAGAAGTGTTCAAAAAAAACTAAACAGGGCAATGTCAAAAAGACACAAAAACTGACTGAAAGAGTTCGTAATCACCAAATCTGGAACAGTATTAGCAATAAGATAATGTATACTAGAATATAACTCAAAGTAAAAAAAAATATATCTGATATAAAAGATAAATAAATAAATAAGGAATACGGGCAAACCTTCCTTAACAGAAGGATTCCGAAAATTATATATAGATAGTCCTCCTCTGGAAGCTGAAACCTAATCCCTCCCACAGGTATCCCAATCCCTTGAAACCTGCTTCCAAGGTATGGAAAAGAAAAAATAGTCACTTCCCAGTGAAGAAACATTGCAAACACTACTGTGGCAAGAAATAAGTTATAATTGTATGTATCTTTGATATGATGTGCCTAAAGGACATTTCAACTCTATGGTATTCCCACCAAAAACATATACCCCAGGGTAATCATGAGAAAAAAAATCTACAAACCTACTTCAGTCATCAGGCGAACCCAAATGAGAGATATTCTGCAAAATGCCTCACCCAGCACTCCTCAAAACTGACAGGGCCATGAAAAACAAGAAATTATAATAGTGATCGCCAGGGTCTGGAGGGAGGCGGGAATGGAAAGTTAATGTTTAATGGGCACAGATTTTCAGATGTTAAAGATGAAAAGAGTTCTGTGGATTAACAGTGGTGACGGTAGCATAACAATGTGAATGAACTTAATGACACTAAACTATAATATATACTTAAAAAGGGTTAAGATGGTAACTATCGCTTTGTATTTTACTTTGAAATCAGGGAGTGTAATGCCTCCAGCTTTGTTCTTTCTCAGGATTGCGTTGGCTACTCAGATTTTTTTGTCATTCCATACAAATTTTAGGAGGTTTTTTCTACTTCTATTAAAAATGTCATTGAAATTTTGATGGGGATTACACTGAATCTATACATTGCTTTGGAGAGTATGGACACTTTAACAGTACTAATTCTTCCAATCCATGAACACAGGATATCTTCATTTATTTATATCTTCTTCAATTTCTCTCATCAGTATCTTACAGTTTTCAGTGAAAAGACTTTTTACCTCCTTGGTTAAATTTATTCCAAAATATTCTACTTTTTGATGCTATTATGAATGAGATAATTTTATTAATTCCTTTTTCAGAAAGTTCACTGTTAGTGTATAGAAACACAACTAAATTGCGGCAATCACTACACAGTGTTTGCATTAATATACAAATCATTATGTTGTACACACTGAATGTATACAATTGAATATACACAATTTTTGTCAACTATACCTTAATAAAGTTGGAAAAATAGTTAAGATGGCATATATTAAGTTTTGTGTATTTTACCACAGAAAACAAATTTTTCCCAAAAAACACATAGAGGAACATACAATTTTATAGATATATTAAACAAAACCTTTAAGGAAGAGACAATTTCTATTTTATGCAACATGTTCCCAGTAATAAAAACACAACAGGAAAATCTAGTCAGTTTATATATGAAGATGATACAATCTTGAGAAAGAAAAATAATAAGATATTTCAAAAACAAATTTAACTCTGTACTTTTAAAATCATGACCAAATTAAGTTAAATATTAATATAGACAAGCCATTAATATATCACATAAACAAATTGAAAAAAGAATTTTGCAATTTTGCCCAGAAAATACTTCTTGCTATAATTAAAGGAGAAAAGCAATCATAAGATGGAGAAAAAGTTCAACCCAAATTAATAACAATTTATTATTTTTAAGATCTTATAAAATTAGAGATAAAAAAGGACCTTCTTTAATATGATAAAACATATTTATAAAAACTATAAATCGATTAAATTAAAACTGCAAATTAGAAAGTAACAGGGTAAAACAAAGTCTTAATTTCATTCAGTTTAAAATGCCAAGTTACCAAACTAGCTACTAGTGTAACTCTAAGGTCACTTTGCACTCCGAATTTTACACCTTGACTAACACAGCTAAAAATCTGTTAAGAGTCAACTTAATTATTAATTCTTCTCTTTTGAGTTAATTCTAAAACTCTAAAAAGCAAGTTTGTATTCTTTCCTTTATAAAAATTATTTGTGGTCAGGCGTGGTGGTTCATACCTGTAATCCCAGCACTTTGGGAGGCTGAGGTGGGTGGATCACCTGAGGTCAAGAGTTTGAGACCAGCCTGGCTGACATGGCAAAACCCCACCTCCACTAAAAAAAATACAAAAATTAGCCAGTGTGGTGGCAGGCGCCTGTAGTCCCAGCTACCTGGGAGGCTGAGACAGGAGAATTGCTTGAACCCAGGAGGCAGAGGTTGCAGTGAGCCAAGATCAAGCAACTTCACTCCAGCCTGAGCGACGGACCAAGACTCCCATCTTGAAAAAAGAAAAAACAAACAAAAAAAAAACCGTTTACTTAAATATTTTTCCTCGACCTAATAAGTGGAATCTAAAAATTTTCCTTCAACTAAATAAAGAAGATCAATAAATCAGCCACAGATATAGAGCCACATATTCTCTGCATATCACAGTGTGAAAACTTAGACTATATAAATTAATAATCAGCTATATATGTGTGTGCATTATATACTGAATACATATACATTTACTTACACACACACACACACACACGCACACACATACCCCTATAAAAATTTTCCTATACTATTAAGGAGAAAAATCAAGTCAATGGAAGCTATGCCTTAAAAGAAAGGACAATATGTTTTAAAATCATTTCTCAAATTGTCTTAAACTTACTAACCCTACTGAGGTATTCGATGGGAAAAAAAACTGAAGATTTAATTTAAATTACTTCTAGTTTGCTCATTCGACTTGATTTCCTATTGAAAGGCAAATAAGATGTTTCATAATGTGATTATAAAATGATAGTGAATACTTCTTCTACAAAGGCAAGCAAAGTAAGGAAATAAATGGGTCTATATGGAATTATCTTTTATTTCCCAGACTATCATAATTCTGGGAAACATCTTGCCACTTCTTTTGATCTCATTGCCAGGCACACCCTGGCCGAAACAGTCAGCTTACCTTTCATTAAATACAGTGATGTCTTTATGTTTTTGCTAATTTAAAATTTCTTTATTTTCCTAATTTAAAATTTATTTTCTCTTCAATCACCTAGTTGGCATATATTGTCCACGGAAACTAATAATGCTATTTGTAAAATCACATATGGTTGTAAACATCTAATACATTACACTTAATTTAAGATCCTTCAGGAAGGTCCTATTCATATCTTTCAGGAGTCAAATGAAAATTATTATTTTTTTCTATAAGTATACAGGGTAACTAAAAGAGTTTGTACAATTTACATGCGTTTGAAGCTAATGGAATCTCACAAACATAGAAATACACTGATTTAAAATGGAAAAAATATATTTTTAAATTCATTCTACATATACAATTAAATGTACTTCAAGCAACTTCTAGAAAAGATCCTAGCAGCTTCTTTAGATAATGTGAAAACGGGACCACAAAGATATCAAATACTAAAAATAATACTTCATTGATTTATTTAGCAATGCATGTAAAAAGTTAAATTTTAGAATATATTTAAAACTAGTACCCATTTTTGACCTTTAAAAATCACCTTTTTAATCATTTGAATTCTAAGATGAATGAGAAAAAAAATCAAACATAAACGTCAAACATAGTCCCTTTTGTTAAGTCTCAAGAAACACTAGAAAAACTGCCCAAATTACAATAAAAACACAAAACAGTAAAGCTTTCTTACTCAGCAGTGACCTATTATGTTGAACAGGCTTAAAACAAAATGTGTCAAAGATCAAGAGTAAGTTATCTGAGATGTTAAGTTCATAAGGTCAAAGGTACAATTTTATTAGGTCAGAGGTAATATAAATAAAATCTTACATGTCAAAGAAGAAAGGTCACAGAAAAGGTGTATATAATATAAAGACATCATAGATGACAAGTAATAACTTTAAGTAGAACAAGTATGTGTACTATAGATACCCTCTACTGATTAAAAAAATGAACTTCCATGATAGCAACAGAAAATAGCCTTTTTATATCACATAATTCATATGCTATATTATACATTTGTTTTCAGGAAGAAGAGGCTATAACCAAGAATAACGACATGAATTAAGTAAGAACTTTAAGAAAATTTAATTCATTCAAACTGAAACAGTACACAAAATGAACACATCATTCAAATCTCAAATCATAATAGCTAAACATAAGACTGCTATGGCTACAAAAATCAGATAATATTGCACATTTTTCTTCCAAAGTGTGTGTATCCTATTATTTGCTTCTAACCTTTTCTCATTGAAATAAAAACATGTGAAATTTATATTTCAGTTTACTTAATACCATATTCCAGAAAAAAATGATTTTTTGTAAATTAAATAATATTTTTAGCTGTTTTATTAATGGAAATTAACTACAAGTAATTTTTTTTTTGATATCGAGTCTCACTCTGTCACCCAGGCTGGAGTGCAATGGCATGAACTCGGCTCACTTGCAACCTCCACCTTCTGGGTTCAAGCAATTCTTCTACCTCAGCCTCCAAAGTAGCTGGGATTACAGGCGTACATCCACGCCCAGCTAATTTTTGTATTTTTAGTAGAGACAGCGTTTCACCATGTCAGCCAGGCTGGTCTTGAACTCCTGACCTCGGGTGAGCCACCTGCCTCAGTCTCCCAAAATGCTGGGATTACAGGTATGAGTCACCGCGCCTGGCCACAAATAATTTTTATAAAGGAAAGAACATCATTTACAATGGGAATTATTACAAGTAATTGAGGCAATTAAGGTTTTTTTCAAAGTAGAGTACACAAATACGTGACTATAGTTCTAAACAGAAAACTCATGTAGAAAATGGGGGTAATCATAAAAGATTTAAGTAATAAAAAACTCCATACTATTCTCTCTTACAATACTTACACAATTTGAGTAAAAGGCAGAAAATTATCTGAGGTAAACTAGATTATTAGTTCCACATTCCATTTCACTTATATTAAAAGTACTCAGAATTTACAAAGGTGAAATTGAGAGGTCTACTCCAATGATACCTTCAAGCCACTCTGCATAAACTTTTCATTTCGATTCAACTCAATGGAAATTTATAAATAACCTTAACTATATGTCAAGCATTATATCAAACATGAATATGCAGGGCTCAAACACTGGAGACTTAATTCTAGCTACCGTGAACTGGCTTGTACTGGACTAATCTAACGCCAAAAGTTGCACAAAATACACAAAGCGACTATTTGAAAGGAACAAAAGCCAACACAGGACTTGAAAGACTATGATGCCTAAAAAAAGGCAAGCACATAAAATTAGCTGTACATTCATTCTGGATACTTCCTTCAGGGTTTATGCCAATTTCTGGCATGGGAGCATAGTGCAAGCAGAGTAGCAGTCTTAGTGAGCTGAGGAGACAGAATCTGGAGTTTAGAGTCATCAAAGTGGTTAAAACTTGAAAGGCAAAATTCTTCCAAGTTAAAAAATCACAAAAAAAGTGAGCTCAGACTGGGCTATCTTTTTTTGTTCTATATGAATTTTAGAATAGTTTTTTCTAATTCTGTGAAGAATGTCATTGGTAGTTTGATAGGAATAGCACTGAATCTGCAAATTGCTTTGGGCCGTATGCCCATGTTAACAATACTGACTATCCATGAGCGGGGAACATTTTTGCATTTGTTTGCGTTATCTCTGATATTTTTGAGCAGTATTTTGTAATTCTCATCTGTAGAGATCTTTCACCTCCCTGTTTTGTAGCTTTTTTATTCTTTTTGTAGCTTTTTTATTCTTTTTGTAGCTTTTTTATTCTTTTTGTAGCTAATTTGAATGAGACTGAGTTCTTGATTTGGCTCTCAGCTTTGATGTTGTTGCTGTGTAGAAACGCTACTGATTTTTGTACATTCGTTTTGTGTCCTGAAACCTCACTGAAGTTGTTTATCAGATCTAGGAGCTTTTGAGCAGACCCTTTGAGGTTTTCCAGGTATAGAACTGTACAATCTGCAAAGGGAGAGAGTTTCACTTTTTTCATGCTATTTGGATGCCTCTGATTCTTTCTCTTGCCTGATTGCTCTGGCTAGGCCTTCCAGTACTATGCTGAATAGGAGTGGTGAGAGTGGAAATCCTTGGGGAATGCTTCTAGTTTTTGCCCCTCCAGTATGACGTTGGCTGTGGGTTTGTCATAGATGGCTCTTATTGTTTTGAGCTATGTTCCTTCAATTCCTAGTTTGTTGAGGGTTTTTAACATGAAAGGATGTTCCTTTCATCTTTGAAATTGCTGTCCTTTGGATAAGGCTTTTTGTTTTTATATTCTTTGATGCCCTTAAGGGTTTGACTGTAGTATACACTGCGTTCAGTGAACTGGCTTTGTTTCTGGATGACTTCAGCAGTGCTGGACTGCATGCCCCAGGGGAATGAGACCAGGCCCACGGTTTGGAACCTCAAGGTTAAGCACTTGCTGCACTAGAGTGGCTAAGGTGTTCCCTGTCCGCTGGCAACAATACTTCAATGGCAGGCGCTGGCAAAATCACTTCATCAGCACAGTGGTATCAGGTCCAAGTGCACAGGCTAGCAGTCACAGGTTCCGCATGCATGCAATTGCACTTGGTAGGGTGTGAACACGTATTTGCACACTGGTGATGGCAGTGCAGTGGCAAGAGTCCATACCTGCACCAGTGCCAGTAGCAGCGTGGTGGCAAAGTCCATGCAGCTGCCAGAAAGTGGTGGGGAGAGGCTATGGGTAGCTGCGTGCCAGCAGGGGCCCATCTGCAGAAGCTCTCTGATGGTCAGGCAGGGTCTCGTGGGATAGGAGCTATGGTGGCAGCCACCTAGAAGCACCTCGTTTGGGCATCCAAGTCTGCACTGCAAGAAGGCATGGCCAGGCAGGGACCCTGGGAGATGCCATCAGACCAGGGTGCTCAGATCACACCGGCCCTGTTCCACTGTCAAGACAGCACTGCTGTGTGCAGATCTGACAGACAACAATGACCAAAGCCACCTAGGGGAACACAGTGAGACTTGGGGATTGAGCATCTCTGGCTGCCCTCCACAGCAGCTGTTCCTGTGTCAAACCCTCTGGGCTCTTCACAAGCTGGACTCCAGTCCCTGCCACCTCTCCAAGCAATTCTCCCTGTCAGCTCAAATGTCCGTGGGAGTCATGGGGTCTCCTGCAGCTAGGATTCCAGAGGTCTGTGATGAGAGTGGGTCACTCCTTGCTTAGTTAGCCACCTCTTCCTCAGGAGAGAGTCCTGGTGCTCTGCAAAGCCAGGCGGCATTCCCCACTTTCTCCTGCAGCTTCAGCTCAGGGTGGGCCTTCCCTCCCTCTAATCTCAATGCCTTCCTTAGAAGATCTGCTCGGAGCGTGCTAGCCTTCTTGATGGTCTGGTCTCTGGGTGGGAGAGATGCTCTTCCTGGCTGCATCTAGTCAGCCATCTTGGCTCTTCCTGTTTTCCCTTATTTTAACAAGTCGGTAAACCAAATACTATTCAACTACAGATGTGTTCCTGATGGTACATAGGAAGGCACTGACATAAAGCTAAGAAAAATAACTACAGCTTCACATAGACAATAGGGATCAATTTCACAGGCTTAAGTATGAATGTATGAAGTCAGGCACAAAAGAATACATACTGTATGATACCATTTATATGAAATTCAAGGATAGGCAAGAGTAAATAATGATGCAAAAATTCATAGTAGTTAACTTTTGGGGACACAACTAGGAGGGGGCATAAGAGGAATCCAAAGGGTACAACAAATGGTCTATATTATGATCTGGGTGGTTTTATATCAGTTTATACATATGTAAAAATTCATCAGCTATATACTTGAGATTTGTGTTCTTGACTAACGAATGCCATACCTAAAAAAAAAAAAAAGTTAAATATACACATGCACCTACATAAATGGACCTGCCCTCAAAGAACCCACAAAAACTTATCCTGGATGGCTTAAGAGTTGCTTAACAAATATGAATTTCTTATTCTTGAGTAGTTTTAAAAATTTACTATAATAAACAGGACAGCAAATTCACAGATTATCTAGCTATGTCATCCAAGTTTCAAAAAGAGTTAAATGAAAAATATTCATATATATATTTATACAAATCTAAATTCCATGTTGACAATAATTATGTGTGAAGAAATAATGAATTTCCAAAAGCTTCTCAATGGTATACTGATGCAAAATTATCCTCTTAAGTGAAATTTATGTGGTTAACTGTTTTCCAAGAAATGTGGCATGTCACTGAGTAATTATTTTCCTGCATTATTAAAATATCAATATACCATAACCTTTCCTTATACTGAAATTATGTAAATAACAGCATTAAATTCTTGTTTCTATCTTTCTTGTTAAATTAATATATACACTAAAATAATGACACATTTGTACACTATATTATAGTAGCTATTAAGTGCTAAATTTAGTTTTAAATAATCATAGAAATAAATACAAACATGGAATTTTTTATAATAAAACAGCACATATTGGGTACTCAATAAACAACTGTAAATGAACAAAAATAAAGTTTACCACTTCTTCATCTGAAAGTTCACGCCCCTGGATGCTGCTATTCTCTCTCACAGCTTGCTGGTGTTTTCTCCCTTTAACATGGCTAAAAAGATATACCTCCGAAGAGATCTAAAAGCATAAAATCAAAGCAATGTAATCAATGTAACATTATATGAATTTTAAACACTACACATTCAGTCCAGTATATGATATGTGAGTTGAGATCCACCTAGTATTTACATATTAGTCTTAAAAATAGTTTCCTCAAACATAATTCTGAGAATCCTCTAGAAGACAAATGGTTAAAAAAAAGACTCAGGAGGCTGAGGCAGGAGAACCGGGAGGAACCCGGGAGGCGGAGGTTGCAGTGAGCCAAGATCGCGCCACTGCAATCCAGCCTGGGTGACAAAGCGATACTTGTCTCCAAAAAAAAAAAGACATGCTATAGTCAGCCTAAGAGGAAATTATTTCCTCTAAGTTTGAAGATTCAAGTCTTAGCAGTGAAAATGTTGTTTTCTTTTTTTAGACCTAGTATCCCAAAAATACTGACTTGGGCTATCACATTAAGCAGGTAATCATCCATTTTAATAGTAACTATATTCTTTAGCACTTTTACTGCTATTCCGAAATGCTGATGTTTCATTCAGAATCATGAAAGAAATCCAGGTCACTCAGCAGATGCCTTAGCATGAGTTTTATTTTATTTTTTGAAACAGAGTCTTGCTTTGTCGCCCAGGCTGGAGTGCAGTGGCACAATCTTGGCTCACTGCAACCTCCGCCTCCTGGGTTCAAAGGATTCTCATGCCTCAGCCTCCTGAGTACCTGGGATTATAGACATGCACCGCCATGCCCAGCTAATTTTTTGTATTTTCAGTAGAGACGGGGTTTCACCATGTTGGCAAGGCTGGTTTTGAACTCCTGGCCTCAAATGATCCGCCCACCTTGGACTCCTAAAGTGCTGAAATTACAGGCGTGAGTTGCCACATCTCTCCTGCCTTAGCATAAGTTTTAAAAGACTGGAAGAATATATTTCCATGGTTTCATAAACTTTAGAAGTAAACTGTATCATTACAATATTGATAATAACAACTTACCAGCACATTGCAGAGAGAACACTGCTTCTTTCTTTCATAAGGGGTCAGTTTGGGGGCATAATCAGTATTTGCATGTCGCCCACTGCTTAGCTCAGCAGCTTTTTCTTTTCTTTGTTCAATCTGTTCCATGTGCCTTCGAATACTTTCATCATGCTGTAGATGAAGTCAAAGTGCAAGAATTTCAAAAATTATTCAAATTATAGTGAGAACTCGGAAAAATATATTTCCATTAAAACTTCAAAAATTATAGGAGAATGTCGTTTGTATGGCAACTTACACACTGAAGACAAAGCTTTACAGAAAGCCCTTTAATATCACCCACATGAACAGTAATGTTTATTAAAGTGTGCTCCAGGATAGATATTAATAGGTGTTTTACAGAACAGGTTCCATGGTCAAATAAATTTGAAAAACAGTAAACTAAAGCTAAACAGGTTTTTAATGTAGAACTTTACAGAACTTCCAGTACATCACTGTGATCTATGACTCAATACACCTAGCTTTTAGTAGGCATCAACTTACAAATTATTTGCCAATAACATATTTTTGAGAACCACTTCCTGGAACCCACCATGGGAAATGTTAACCTATAGGTAAAGCACATGCTTATCCATACAGCAAGCAAGGCCCATCATGACCAATCCTATAACCTACTCCATTTTTATACCTCCAGTGACAATCCTGGGGGGAAAATACTATTTCAGACCTTTGTCCTTACACTCATCTATTTCATATGGCTACGATGGCATCCCACCTACCTATCTATTTTACTCATCCTCCTTTCAAGATCCAGCTCAGGAAGTGTTCTTTAAAAATCACTTCCCTGACCTCTGACACTCCTCATGTTAGACTAAGTGTCCTCTTCTGTGCTTCCACAGCATTTCATGTATGCCTCTCTCTATGTGGAAGTTATGTACTTAGCACCTGAGTTTAAAGTAAATGAAGAGTTTCTTAAAAATCAGAACGATGCCTTATCTCTGCATTCCCCTGCCTACCACAAGGCTCAATAAATACCTGCTACAATAAATTTAAATGAATGATAAATTTCTAGGACTATACAAATAGTAAAATACGGTCTTCTAACTTAAGGGTTTTACTATCCCTGTGAGGAGCCAGCATGTAAATAACTGTGACATAATATGAAACATTCATACTGTTAGAGACTGCCTACAGGTTGTAGTAATACTAAAAATTTTCTAGAAAGTATCAGTTTATCATAATCTCCCAAGCTACGATTATGCAATTCATAAGCACTGAAATCAAGTGAAGCAAATCATAAGAAACATCTTTTAATTTACTTTTGAGTGATTAAAACCTATGAATATAAGAAGCCTACCAGTAATGCCTTCAAGTCATTAACAAATTGCTGGCCGGGCGTGGTGGCTCAAGCCTGTAATCCCAGCACTTTGGGAGGCCGAGACGGGCGGATCACGAGATTAGGAGATCGAGACCATCCTGGCTAACACGGTGAAACCCCGTCTCTACTAAAAAATACAAAAAACTAGCCGGGCGAGGTGGTGGGCGCCTGTAGTCTCAGCTACTCGGGAGGCTGAGGCAGGAGAATGGCGTAAACCCGGGAGGCGGAGCTTGCAGTGAGCTGAGATCCGGCCACTGCACTCCAGCCTGGGAGACAGAGCGAGACTCCGTCTCAAAAAAAAAAAAAAAAAAAAAAACAAATTACTTAGTAAAAACAGGAAATGTTAAATAAACTTCCTTAAATTTTTTTCCTCAATGGCTCTACCATATCAAAGGAAACTTAGTTTCCAGATATTGAGTTAGAATGATCATAGTGAAATCATATAAGCTTTGCTGTGCAAAGATTTAGAATACAAATTAATTCAATTTTTGCTCTACAAAATGTTGATCTCATGCTACACTGCAAGCCCTAAAATTTCAGTTTAAAAATATGTAATATCCTTACCTTGAGCTGAATTTTTTTCTGTAACTCTTCCATAGCTTCTTGTTGAGCAGCTGTGAGTGCTGCCAATCGTTCTTCCCTGTCTCTGTAAGAAGACAGTAAAAATTATAAACTCAACTGCTTAAAGTAACAAATCTCATGAGGCTCAAAAATACAATTAGGACACATAGGCTTATATAGTCTAAAGGGCTATTATTTATTTAAAAAAATATTCTTCTTAGAGTGCCTACTAAATCCCAGGTATATTGCTAATTAAACGTTTGGGAAACAATAGAGATTATCAGTTATGAAATGGACTTCTGGACCCAGGCATGGGTTTAAATATTAGCTCAAAGACTGTCATTTGAATATGGCTGTTGAAAACTATATTTATCTCTATTCCCTTCCAAAAACACAATTAAACCACAAAAAAGAATAGAAAAGGCATAAGCTCACAAAAACAAAGAAGAGGAAATAATCACAAAAAATGGACATCAATATTTCAAAAGCTGAGAAGCAATCCTGAGAAAGCTGAAATCTAAGCTTTCAGAGGGAAACTAATAAGCAAGGTGACTCTACTAGCAAAATTCCATTAAGAGTTCAGAAATTGAAAAAAACTATTCACTTATGAAGGAAGGGATAAAGGTTGAGGATAAAAATAAGCAGACTCGGAAAGCCTTAAAATACAGCAGGTCTCCAAATCTCCCCACGCCAGCAGAAGATGAAGAGATTACTCCCTAGAGGGGCTGAACAAAAGGACCTGCATTCAGGACAGAAGGCAAATTGGAGGTGAGATAATACACTGAAAACAGGAAGTTTAAGTGAAAATCTACATACTGAAATGGTGAGACAAGTAGCATCCTTCTATTTTAATTCATACAGCATGCATAGCCAGCTTTCCTCACCACTCCCCTCATGTATCCCAGAATTTAAAGTATAATAAATTAGAATAAATAAATAAAAAGAAACAAACTGTTAACACACACACACACACAATGTATAAATATATTTTCTCTTTTATTATCTTAGTTCTTTTAAAAATATAGAACTGTATAAAGAAATAATTTATAAGATTAATGTTTCATTTATGAAATTTATATGTAAGATATGTGAAAATAGTAACGCAAGGGGAAGAATGAAAGAGGAGGCCAGAACTTTGGTACAAAGTTGTTCTATTTTAACAAAATTAATTTAGTTTTATCCTAAAGTAGAATATAAGTCAAGATGAATACTATAATCCAAAAAGCAACTATTAAAGTAACTAAAATAATATAATTTTTAAATAATGAAGAAAATAATACAACAAAAAGTGGTTTAATAAAAACAAAAGGTAAAGGAGAACAAAAAAGACTTGAGACATATAGAAAACAAGTATCAAAATGGCGGACATAAATTCAGTCATACCAAAAATTACATCAAATGAGAATTGACTAAACATTCCAATCAAAAGGCAGAAATTAGTAAACCAGATAGAAAAGTAAAACCCAACTATGTACAGCCTACAAGAGACAGATATGAGATACAAAAACACAAAAAGGATGAGGGTATAAGAACAGAAGACATACCATGTAAATAGTAGCTAATTTTTGTATTTTTAGTAGACATGGGGTTTCACCATGTTGGCCAGGATGGTCTCGATCTCTTGACCTCATGATCCACCCGCCTTGGCCTCCCAAAGTGCTGGGATTACAGACGTGAGCCACTGCGCCCGGCCAAGAACTTTATAATAAGTGAGATCACTTAAGATGAAAAAGACAAATTCCTAGGAAGACATGAATTATCAAAGCTGATTCCAGCAGATATAGAAAAATCTCAATAGACCAAAAACAAGGGGAAAAAAACTTAACTGGTAATTTAAAATCTTCCCACAAAGAAAAACCCAAGCCTTGATGGCTTTACTGGTAAACTCACCCAAACATTTAGAAAGAAATAATACCAATCCTATGGAAATGGTTTCTCAAATAGAGCAGGAAAGAATACTTCCCCTTACATTCCGTAAGGCCAGAATCGCCATAACACAAAAGCCAGACGAAAACATCGCAAGAAAACTACAGATAAATACCCCTCATGAACATGCCCTTGGCAAGAAGCCAACAACATATAAAAACTATTATATATCATGACAAAGCAGGAATTAACCCAGGAATACAAGGTTATTTTAATATGCAAAAATTAATGTAACATACCATATTAATAAAATAAAGAGTAAAACCCATAGTCATCTTAATGGACCCACAAAAAGAAGGATTTCACCAAATTCAAAGTCCATTCATGTTAAAAGCTCTCAACAAACTAGAAATAGAAAGAAACTTCCTCAATCTATAAACTTTATCAAAAATCTACAGCAAAGATCATACATAGTGGTGAAAGACCAAATGCTTTCCCACTAAGATTGAGGACAAAACAGGGACACCCAATATCACAACTTCCACTGAACATTAAATACAAGGAGTGAACCAGTGCAAGAGGGCAAAAAGAAAAAAAATAAATTAAAGGCATCCACATTAGAAATAAAGAACTAAAACAAACTTTATTCACAGATGCCATGAGCCTTTATGTATAAAAAGTACTAAAGAATAAAAATAATAATAATAAAAAAACTACCCAAACTAATACAGACAGTCCCCAACTTATAATCATTCAATTTACAGCTTTTTGACTTTATGATGAGTTTATAAGGACTTAACTCCATCATAAGTTGAGGAACATCTGTAAGCAAGTTTAACAAGGTCATAAAAAACACAGTTGTAGAATGAAATAAATTAAAATCTACTGTATTTCCATATACTAGAAAGAAAAATCCAAAAATGAACCAAAGAAAACAATTCCATTTACAGCAGCTTTAAAGAGTACTTAGGAATAAATTTTAAAAAGAATTGCAAGACCTATATGCAAAAAACTACAAAACCTTGTTGTCAGAAATTAAAGGAGATCTAAACAGAGAGAAACATCACATTCATGGACTGTAATATACAATAATGTAAAGATGTCAATCTCCCTAAACTGACCTATAGATTCAATACACTTCCTATCAGAATCCTGCAAGCTATCTTGCAGAAACTGATAAGCTGAACCTAAAATTTATATGGAAAGGCAACTTTGAAAAAGAACAATGAAGTTGGAGAATTTATACTATTTCAAAATATGCTATAAAACTGTATAGTTTTATAAGACTAAACTAGGAAGAAGTTGAATCCCTGAATGGACCAATAACAGGCTCTGAAATTGAGGCAATAATTAACAGCCTACCAACCAAAAAAGTCCAGGACCAGACAGATTCATAGCCGAATTCTACTACAGGTACAAAGAGGAGCTGGTACCATTCCTTCTGAAACTATACCAAACAACAGAAAAAGAGGGAATCCTCCCTAACTCATTTTATGAGGCCAGCATCACCCTGATACCAAAGTCAGGCAGAGACACAACAAAAAAAGAGAATTTTAGACCAATCTCGATGAAGAACATTCATGCAAAAATCCTCAATAAAATACTGGCAAACCAAATCCAGCACTACATCAAAAAGCTTATTCACCACGATAAAGTGGGCTTCATCTCTGGGATGCAAGGCTGGTTCAACATACGCAAATCAATAAACGTAATCCAGCATATAAACAGAACCAAAAGATAAAAACCACATGATTATCTCAATAGATGCAGAAAAGGCCTTTGACAAAATTCAACAGCACTTCATGCTAAAAACGCTCAATAAATTCAATACTGATGGAATGTATCTCAAAATAATAAGAGCTATTTATGACAAACTCACAGCCAATATCTCACTGAATGAGTAAAAACTAGAAGCATTCCCTTTGAAAACTGGCACAAGACAGGGATGCCCTCTCTCACCACTCCTATTCAACATAGTGTTGGAAGTTGTGGCCAGGGCAATCAGGCAGGAGAAAGAAATAAAGGGTATTCAATTAGGAAAAGACAAAGTCAAATTATCCCTGTTTGCAGATGACATGATTGTATATTTAGAAAACTCCATCGTCTCAGCCCAAAATCTCCTTAAGCTGATAAGCAACTTCAGCAAAGTCTCAGGATACAAAATCAATGTGTGAAAATCACAAGCATTCCTATACTCCAATAACAGACAAACAGAGTCAAATAATGAGTGAACTCCCATTCACAATTGCTTCAAAGAGAATAAAATACCTAGGAATCCAACTTATAGGGGATGTGAAGGACCTCTTCAAGGAAAACTACAAACCACTGCTCAACAAAATAAAAGAAGACACAAACAAGTGGACAAACATTCCATGCTCATGGATAGGAAGAATCAGTATTGTGAAAATGGACATACTGCCCAAAGTAATTTATAGATTCAATGCCATCCCCATCAAGCTACCAATGACTTTCTTCACAGAATTGGAAAAAACTGCTTTAAAGTTCATATGGAACCAAAACAGAGCCCGCATTGCCAAGACAATCCTAATCGAAAAGAATAAAGCTGGAGGCATCACGCTACCTGACTTCAAACTATACTACAAGGCTACAGTAACCAAAACAGCATAGTACTGGTACCAAAACAGAGATATTGACCAACGGAACAGAACGGAACCCTTAGAAATAATACCACACATCTACAAACATGTGATCTTTGACAAACCTGACAAAAACAAGAAATGGGGAAAGGATTTCCTATTTAATAAATGGTGCTGGGAAAATTGGCTAGCCATATGTAGAAAGCTGAAACTGCATCCCTTCCTTACACCTTATACAAAAATTAATTCAAGATGGATTAAAGACTTAAACATCAGACCTAAAACCATAAAAACCCTAGAAGAAAACCTAGGCAATACCATTCAGGACACAGGCATGGGCAAGGACTTCATGTCTAAAACACCAAAAGCAACAGCAACAAAAGCCAAATTGAGATGGGATCTAATTAAACTAAAGAGCTTCTGCATAGCAAAAGAAACTACCATCAGACTCAACAGACAACCTACAGAATGGGATACCCGTCAGACAAAGGGCTAATATCCAGAATCTACAAAGAACTCAAATGAATTTACAAGAAAAAATCAAACAACCCCATCGAAAAGTGGGCGAAGGATATGAACAGACACTTCTCAAAAGAAGACATTTATGCAGTGAACAGACACATGAAAAAATGCACATCATCACTGGTCATCAGAGAAATGCACATCAAAACCACAATGAGATACCATCTCACACCGGTTAGAATGGCAATCATTAAAAAGTCAGGAAACAACAGGTGCTGGAGAGGATGTGGAGAAATAGGAACACTTTTACACTGTTGGTGGGACTGTAAACTAGTTCAACCATTGTGGAAGACAGTGTGGCGATTCCTCAAGGATCTAGAACTAGAAATACCATTTGAACCAGCAATCCCATTACTGGATATATACCCAAGGGGTTATAAGTCATGCTACTATAAAGACATATGCACATGTATGTTTATTCCGGCACTATTCACAATAGCAAAGACTTGGAACCAACCTAAATATCCATCAATGATAGACTGGATTAAGAAAATGTGGCACATATACACCATGGAATACTACACAGTCATAAAAAAGGATGAGTTCATATCCTTTGTAGGGACATGGATTCAGCTGGAAACAATCATTCTGAGCAAACTACCACAAGGACAGAAAACCAAACACCGCATGTTCTCACTCATAGCTGGGAACTGAACAATGAGAACACTTGGACACAGGGTGGGGAACATCACACACCGGGGCCTGTCATGGGGTAGAGGGAGGGGGGAGAGATAGCATTAGGAGATACACCTAATGTAAATGACCAGTTAATGGGTGCAGCACACCAACATGGCACGTGTGTGTGTGTAACAAACCTGCACATTGTGCACATGTACCCTAGAAAAAAAATTTAAAAAAAGAAAAATCAATCAACTAATTACCATATTAACAGATTAAAGGAGAAATTTTATAGATTTCCGTATTTTAAAAAAAACACCAAAGCACTTGAAAAACTCAACATCCACCCAGTAGCATAACATCCCCCAGCTGAACTGCTGCTATACCCTACCACATAGGGCCAAGTTACTGCAGAAGTGTTGAATTCTAGATGCTAGTGCACCTTCCCCTTAAAACTGAACTGAAGTGGGTTCCCACTAATTGGAGACCTCACGCCTCTAGCACACAGAAACAGTTGACATCTCCCCCAGCCCACATACACTGCCGCCCACCCCCCCTCCCCCACCGCCAATACCACTGGTGAGACATCACCTCACACTTCCAGGAGCTTTGAGCCTCTGGCATACCAAAGTAGTTGCACCCCCAGCACCACAGCTGATGCAGTACCCCCACCCCCCACCCCAGGGATCCAAAGACTCTACTGACCCAAGTAGTTATGCCTTCTGGGGCTGACCAGATATGGCAACTTGACTTCCAGGGATTCAGAACCACGACTGAGCTGTGTTCTAGGCCAAAGAGACACAGTGCCCCATCTACCGAAAACTGGACGAGTCCCCCTACATTCCAATCTGCTGAGGCACCCTACCTCTCCAAGGAGTGGTCATTGCTGCATTGTTTCCTACCCCAAAGGGCCCAAGATACAGCTGTATCTTGCCATTCCTGGGTCCTTGTTGCCACTGGACCCAGCCTCATAGAGCCTAGGCTATTATATCAAGCCAGGGTCCCAAGTGACCACTGTATACCATGCTCCTCATCACCCAGAGCCTGAGCTACCATGTTACACAGTTGGTTCTGGATCCCAAATGGTGACTCTTCACTGCTCCCCAGGGATTGAGTCTCCAGATACACCTTCTTCCCCAGAATCATGCCAGTGTCCCCTCCAAGGTCAGAAGCATGGCAACATCCCAGCCCTCTGGGCCCAAGCTGCTGGGGTATGCCCCACAGCAACAAACCCTGTGTAGTGGGACAACTGAATCCACTCATGCCTTGGAGAGAGAACCTATGCCTGAAGTCCCAGGTGCTCCAGTAGTTTCACAGGACCCTAAGCCCAGGAATTTGGCTCCACAGCTGCTCTGAGTCCCTGTGCCCTGCAACCCAGTGCTGCTGTGGCTGCCTGTGTGCAATGTCAGACCTGTTACCAAAAGAGATCCCCTCAATGAAGATTCCCTACTTTGGGGAAAACAAGAACAGGAAGACCCCTACAACCTTTGCCCTAATAACCTCAGCAGCCACCATCACTGATACAGACTCCTACAGTCTAGACCACTGAGGCACTCACAGTGTACACTGACATTGATCACAACTAAGAAGCTACATGACAACTACACCACTGCACCCACACAGAAGCAGAGCCACTGTGTCCTATACCCAAGCAGTATTCCCAGGCCCATCTTCAAGTGAAAGTCTTCCCCTTCCCACTCTGTAAAGTTGGAAAGATATGACTGCACTATCAGATGTACAAACAAGGCAGGGTCATAAGAAACATGAAAAGGCAAGGAAATATGAAACCACTAAAAAGAACACAGTAACTCTCCAGTAACTGACCCCAAAGAAACAGAAATCTACAAATTCTCTAAAAAGTAATTCAAAATAATGAACTAAGGAAACTCAGTGAAACATAAGAGAATAAAAACAGACCATTCGATGAAACTAGAAAACTAAACCATGATCTGAATGAGAAATTCAATAAAAGAGATACTTTTAAAAATCTAAATAAAAATCTTAGAACTGAAGAATTCAATGAAATAAAAAAATACCACAGAGGGTTCAACAGCAGACTAGATCAAGCCTGAAGGCTTCTGAACTGACTCAGAAGAGAAGAAAAAGGAAAAAGAATGAAGAGAGCCTATGGGATACCACTAAGCAAACAAATATTCACATTGTAGGAATTCCAAAGAGGGAAAAAACAGAAAAGGCTTATATAAATAAAATAATTGGTAAAAAAAACTTCCTAAATCTTGGGACTTAGGAAGAGACAGATATTTACATACAAGTCAATGAAGCTCAAAGATCCTCAGATAAACTTTAGAAGGTTCTCTCCAAGGTACATTATAATCAAACTGTCAAAACTGAAAAGACAATGAAATAATTTTAAAAATAGCAAGAAAAAACTCTCAAGTCACATATAAGGGGATGTCCATCAGAGTATCATTGAACTTTTCTGTAGAAACCTTGCAAGCCTGGGGAATGGGATGACATATTCAAGATGATGAAAGGGGGAAAAAAAAAATCTGCCGGCTAAGAACACTATACCAAGGAAAACTATCCTTCAGAAATGAAGGAGAAATAAAGTCTTCCCCAGACAAATAAAGTTGAAGTAATTCACTGACACTAGACCTGTGTTACAAGAAATGCTTATTCAAGCAGAAAGAAAATTATAATAATTACCACCATGAATACATTAAAGTATAAAACTCACTGGTAGACATAAATACTTAGTCAAATCAGAATACTTTGAAACTGTAAGTGTGGTATGTAAGCCACACATATCTCTATTATGAAGGTTAAAAGTCAAAATAGTCAAAAGTAACAAAACTACAATAAGTTTTTAAGGAATACATAATATAAAAAGGCAACTATTGTGACATCAAAAACATGACTTTTGGGGTGGACAGTAAAAGTCTAGTTTTTGTATGTGCCAGATATTAACTTAAAACAGTTGATAACAGTTATCAACTTAAAACAGTTGATAACAACTTAACAGTTGTTAAGTATAACAGTATAAGATGTTTTGTATAAGCTCATAGTAACCACAAAACAAGAAACTATAGCAAATATACAAATAATAAAGAGATCATTATTTAATGATAAAGGGGTCAGTTCATCAATGGGAAGTAACAATTGTAAATTTACATGCACCTAACATTGGAGCACTAAAACTATAAAGCAAATATTAACGAACATGAAGGGAAAAATAGATAGCAATATAATAATAGTAGGGGACTTCAATACCCCACTGTCAACAATAGATAAACTAGAGAGAAAATAAATACTAGACTTAATTGTACTTTGACCAAATGGACCTCATATACACAGGTAGAACATCCCATCAAAAGCAATACATTTTTTCTAGTCCACATAAATCATTATCCAGGATAGACCATATGTTAAACCACAAAACAAGTCATCTTAACAAATTAAAGAAGATTCAAATTGTGTCTATTGTTGTTTCAAATCACCATGATATAAAACTAGAAATCAATAAAAGGAATCCTGAAAATTTCATAAATACATGGCTATTAAATAACATGCTCCTGAATAAGTCATGAGTTAAAGAAGAAATCAAAAGGGAAATTAAAAAATATCTTGGGACAAACAACAATAGAAACACAACTTAGCAAAATCTATGGGTTGCAGCAAAAGCAGTTCTAAGAGGGAAGTTTATAGCTTCTGCATAACAAAGAAAAAAAATCAATAAAACATTAGCCTAAGGACTGGGGAAAATCTGTACAGCCCATATATCTAATAAAGAGTTAATATCCAAAATATATAAAGAACTAGGCCAGGCATAGTGGCTCATGCCTGTAATCCCAGCACTTTGGAAGGCAAAAGTGGGCGGATCACTTAAGGCCAGGGGTTCGAAAATCAGACAGGCATGATGGCACACACCTATAATCCCAGCTACTCAGGTGGCTGAAGCACAAGAATCACTGGAACCCAGGAAGTGGAGGTTGCAGTGAGCCAAAATCATGCCACTTCACTCCAGCCTGGACAAGAGAACAAGATTCTGCCTCAAAAAGAAAAAAAGCAAGGTAAAAACAAAACAAAAAACAAACAAACAAAAAAAACAAAACCAAGCAAAACAGATATTTAAAAAAACCTCATAAACTCAATAGTAGAAAAACAAACTGATTTTAAAATGGGCAAAGAATCTGCCTAGACATTTCTCCAAAGAAGTCATAAAAAGAGTCAGTAGATATATAGAAAGGTGTTGAACATCATTAATCATCAAGGAAATGAACATTAAAACCATTATGAAATACTAACAACCATTAGATGACTATTATCAAAAGGTCAAAAAACAAATGTTGGTGAGGGTATGGAGAAAAGGGAACTTTTTTACACTGTTGGTGAGAGTGTGGCTTGGTACAGCCATCTGGAAAACAGTGTAGAGGTTTCTAAAGAAATAGAACTACCATATGACCAGCTGATTCCTCTTCTGACAATACACCCAAAGGAAATGAAATCACCACTATATAAAGATATTTGCACTTCCATGTTTCCTACGGCATTATTCACAGTAGCCAAGATATGAAAGCAAACTAAGTGTCCATCAAAGAAACAATGATAAAGAAATTGTAGTATATATATCATTTAGCCCTAAAAGTAACAAGGCATTGCCATTTGCCACAACATGGATGAGCCTAGAGAACATTATCCTAAGTAAAATGAGCCAGACACAGAAAGAAAAATATTGCATGATCTCACTTATATGTGAAATCTTTTTAAAAATTCAATTATACAGAGATAGAAGACAAGATATTGGTTATCAGGGGTGTGCATAAGAGGGAGAGGGCAGAAACAGGGAGATGCAGATCAGAGGATACAAAACTGCAGATATGTAAGATGAACAAGTCTAGAGATCTAATGTACAACAAGAGGGCTACAGGTAATAAAACTGTACAGTATTGGGATTTGTGATGAATGAGATTTTAGTTGCCCTTGCCACTAAAACAAATAAAATGGGTAACTATCTGAGAAGATAGATATGTTAGTCTGCTTCACTATAGTAACCCTTTTACAATCAATATGTATTCTACAACAACATGATGTGTACCTTAAATAAACAACAAATAAAAACTATTTTTAAAAAAACCTAAGGCAGATATCCTTAATAGTTGTGGAAAGCATTCCTTATAAATAAGATGCACACTAACAAAACAAAAGGCATAGAGATGAGGAAGAAAATCCAAACTATATATTGGTAGATGATATGTTTACTTATGTAGAAAATGCTAAAAAAAAATCTAAGATTAATTATTAGAATGGTTAACAGAACTTATCGAGATTGCTGGAAACAAAATTAATGGTATTTCTAAACACCAGCAACATACAAATTTAAAAAACACTTAAAGAGATTTTATTTATAATTGTGTAACCAGATAAAACAATAACTAAAAAAATCATAAAATGTGTACAAAAAATAAAATAGGAATAAACATAACAAGGATGAGAAAAACAGATGCAATGAAAACTACAAAACATTGTTGAAAGGAACTGAAGACACAAATAAATGGAAAGACATCATGTGTTCATGGACTGCAAAACTCACCACTGTTAAGATGTCCATATTGGCTGCCTCATCCTTTACAAGCAGCCCACCCTGAATTCTCTCTCTTAGCGTATACGTTTACCAAAAAAAAAAAAAAAAAAAAAAAAGCCATACTTCCCAAAGCAATCTATAGATTCAATGCAATCCCTATCAAAATCCCAATGACTTATTTTTTACAAAAATTAAAAAATTCACATGAATCTCAAAGGATCCTCAAACCAAAACAATCTTGAAAAGAAAAAAGAGGCTCACATTTTCTGATTTCAAAATATGCTACAAAACTATAGTAATCAAAACAGTATGGGCTACCATAAAGACAGACATGTACAGTCCAATGAAACAGAACAGAGAGCCAAGAAAGAGAGCCATCATATGTAAGTCAAATAATTTCGACAAGGATGATAAAAGCATTCAATAGAGAAAGGACAGTCTTTTCAACAAGAGGTGATGGGAAAACTGAATATGTGCAAAAGAATGAAGTTGAATCCTTACCTTACACCATATACAAAAATTAACTAAAACTGTATCCAAGATCTAAACATAAGACCTAAAACTATAAAAATGTTACAAGAAAATCCAAGGAGAAAACTTCACAACATTGGATTTGGCTATGATTTCTTGAATATGACAACAAAAGTAAAGGCAACAACAATAAAAATAGACAAACTGAACTACATCCAAATTTAAAACTCCTGTGCTTCAATAGACATTATCAACAAAATGAAAAGTCAACCTACAGAATGGGAGAAAGTATCAGTAAATTGTATCTTTGATAAAGGGTTAATGTCCAGAATACATTAAAAAAAAAAAAAAAAAAAAACTCTATAACCCAACAAGAAAATAATCAGATTAAAAAATAGGCAAAAGACCTAAGTGGTAACCTCTCCCCAACAATATAAAGAAATGGTCAATAAGCACATGAAAAGATGCTAAAGGTCATTAATCACTAGGGAAATGCAAATCAAAACCAGAATGAGACACCACTTCACACTCTTCAAAAAGGCTATTTTTAAAAAAACAAAATAACAAGCATTGGTGAGGATGTGGAACCCTTCTGCAATGCTGGTAAGAACATAAAAATGGGACACCAGCTATGAAAAACAGTAGGGTTCTCCTCAAATAAAATAAAATAAAATGAAATTAGTATATAATCCACCCACTTCACTTTTGGAATTAAAAAGCAGAGACTAAAACATGCATTTGTAACACCTGTGTTTATAACAGCATTATTCACAATAGTCAAAAGGTAGAAGCAACTCAAGTGTCTTTCAACAAAGAAACGAATAAATATAATGTGGTATTATACATACAATGAAATACTATTGAGTCTTTTTTTTTTTTTAAATTATACTTTAAGTTCTAGGGTACATGTGGATAATGTGCAGGTTTGTTACATATGTATACTTGTGCCATGTTGGCGTGCTGCACCCATCAACTCGTCAGTACCCATCAACTCGTCATTTACATCAGGTATAACTCCCAATGCAACCCCTCCCCCCTCCCCATGATAGGCCCCAGTGTGTGATGTTCCCCTTCCCCAGTCCAAGTGATCTCATTGTTCAGTTCCCACCTATGAGTGAGAACACGCAGTGTTTGGTTTTCGGTTCTTGTGATAGTTTGCTGAGAATGATGGTTTCCAGCTGCATCCATGTCCCTACAAAGGACAAAAGCTCATCCTTTTTTATGGCTGCATAGTATTCCATGGTGTATATGTGCCACATTTTCTTAATGCAGTCTGTCACTGATGGACATTTGGATTGATTCCAAGTCTTGGCTATTGTGAATAGTGCCGCAATAAACATATGTGTGCATGTGTCTTTATAGCAGCATGATTTATAATCTTTTGGGTATATACCCAGTAATGGGATGGCTGGGTCATATGGTACATCTAGTTCTAGATCCTTGAGGAATCGCCATACTGTTTTCCATAATGGTTGAACTAGTTTACAATCCCACCAACAGTGTAAAAGTGTTCCTATTTCTCCACATCCTCTCCAGCACCTGTTCTTTACTGACTTTTTAATGATCGCCATTCTAACTGGTGTGAGATGGTATCTCATTGTGGTTTTGATGTGCATTTCTCTGATGGCCAGTGATGATGAGCATTTTTTCATGTGTCTGTTGGCTGTATGAATGTCTTCTTTTGAGAAATGTCTGTTCATATCCTTTGCCCACTTTTCGATGGGGTTGCTTGTTTTTTTCTTGTAAATTTGTTTGAGTTCTTTGTAGGTTCTGGATATTAGCCCTTTGTCAGATGCGCAGATTGCAAAAATTTTCTCCCATTCAGTAGGTTGCCTGTTCACTCTGATGGTAGTTTCTTTTGCTGTGCAGAAGCTCTTTAGTTTAATTAGATCCCATTTGTCAATTTTGGCTTTTGTTGCCGTTGCTTTGGGTGTTTTAGACATGAAGTCCTTGCCCATGCCTATGTCCTGAATGGTATTACCTAGGTTTTCTTCTAGGGTTTTTATGGTAATAGGTCTAACATTTAAGTCTCTAATCCATCTTGAATTAATTTTCGTATAAGGAGTAAGGAAAGGATCCAGTTTCAGCTTTCTCCTTATGGCTAGTCAATTTTCCCAGCACCATTTATTAAATAGGGAATCCTTTCCCCATTTCTTGTTTTTCTGAGGTTTGTCAAAGATCAGATGGCTATAGATGTGTGGTATTATTCCTGAGGACTCTGTTCTGTTCCATTGGTCTATATCTCTGTTTTGGTACCAGTACCATGCTGTTTTGGTTACTGTAGCCTTGTAGTATAGTTTGAAGTCAGGTAGCGTGATGCCTCCAGCTTTGTTCTTTTGACTTAGGATTATCTTGGCAATGTGGGCTCTGTTTTGGTTCCATATGAACTTTAAAGCACTTTTTTCCAATTCTGTGAAGAAAGTCATTGGTAGCTTGATGGGGATGGCATTGAATCTATAAATTACCTTGGGCAGTATGGCCATTTTCACGATATTGATTCTTCCTATCCATGGGCATGGTATTTTCTTCCATTTGTTTGTGTCCTCTTTTATTTCACTGAGCAGTGGTTTGTAGTTCTCCTTGAAGAGGTCCTTTACATCCCTTGTAAGTTGGATTACTAGGTATTTTATTCTCTTTGAAGCAATTGTGAATGGAAGTTCATTCATGATTTGGCTCTCTGTTTGTCTGTTACTGGTGTATAAGAATGCTTGTGATTTTTGCACATTAATTTTGTATCCTGAGACTTTGCTGAAGTTGCTTATCAGCTTAAGGAGATTTTGGGCTGAGACAATGGGGATTTCTAAATATACAATCATGTCATCTGCAAACAGGGACAATTTGACTTCTTCTTTTCCTAACTGAATACCCTTGATTTCTTTCTCTTGCCTGATTTCCCTAGCCAGAACTTCCAACACTATGTTGAAGTGGAGTGGTGAGAGAGGGCATCCCTGTCTTGTGCCAGTTTTCAAAGGGAATGCTTCCAGTTTTTGCCCATTCAGTATGATATCGGCTGTGGGTTTGTCATAAATAGCTCTTATTATTTTGAGATACGTTCCATCAATACCGAATTTATTGAGCGTTTTTAGCATGAAGTGCTGTTGAATTTTGTCAAAGGCCTTTTCTGCATCTATTGAGATAATCATGTGGTTTTTATCTTTGGTTCTGTTTATATGCTGGATTATGTTTATTGACTTGCGTATGTTGAACCAGCCTTGTATCCCAGGGATGAAGCCCACTTGATCATGGTGGATAAGCTTTTTGATGTGCTGCTGGATCTGGTTTGCCAGTATTTTATTGATGATTTTTGCATCAATGTTCATCAGGAATATTGGTCTAAAATTCTCTTTTTTTGTGTCTCTGCCAGGCTTTGGTATCCGGATGATGTTGGCCTCATAAAATGAGTTAGGGAGGATTCCCTCTTTTTCTATTGATTGGAATAGTTTCAGAAGGAATGGTACCAGCTTCTCCTTGTACCTCTGGTAGAATTCAGCTGTGAATCCATCTGGTCCTGGACTTTTTTTGGTTGGTAGGCTATTAATTATTGCCTCAATTTCAGAGCCTGCTATTGGTCTATTCAGGGATTCAGCTTCTTCCTGGTTTAGTCTTGGGAGAGTGTAAGCGTCCAGGAAATTATCCATTTCTTCTAGATTTTCTAGTTTATTTGTGTAGAGGTGTTTATAGTATTCTGATGGTAGTTTTTATTTCTGTGGAGTCGGTGGTGATAACCCCTTTATCATTTTTTATTGCATCTATTTGATTCTTCTCTCTTTTCTTCTTTATTAGTCTTGCTAGTGGTCTATCAATTTTGTTGATCTTTTCAAAAAACCAACTCCTGGATTCAATGATTTTTTGGAGGATTTTTTGTGTCTCTATCTCCTTCAGTTCTGCTCTGATCTTAAGTTATTTCTTGCCTTCTGCCAGCTTTTGAATGCGTTTGCTCTTGCTTCTCTAGTTCTTTTAATTGTGATGTTAGAGTGTCAATTTTAGATCTTTCCTGCTTTCTCTTGTGGGCATTTAGTGCTATAAATATCCCTTTACACACTGCTTTAAATGTGTCCCAGAGATTCCAGTATGTTGTATCTTTGTTCTCATTGGTTTCAAAGAACATCTTTATTTCTGCCTTCATTTCGTTATGTACCCAATAGTCATTCAGGAGCAGGTTGTTCAGTTTCCATGTAGTTGAGTGGTTTTGATTGAGTTTCTTAGTCCTGAGTTCTAGTTTGATTGCACTGTGGTCTGAGAGACAGTGTGTTATAATTTCTGTTCTTGTACATTTGCTGAGGAGTGCTTTACTTCCAATTATGTGGTCAATTTTGGAATAAGTGCGATGTGGTGCTGAGAAGAATGTATATTCTGTTGATTTGGGGTGGAGAGTTCTGTAGATGTCTATTAGGTCTGCTTGCTGCAGAGATGAGTTCAATTCCTGGATATCCTTGTTAACTTTCTGTCTCGTTGATCTGTCTAATATTGACAGTGGGGTGTTGAAGTCTCCCATTATTATTGTATGGGAGTCTAAGTCTCTTTGTAAGTCTTTAAGGACTTGCTTTATGAATCTGGGTGCTCCTGTATTGGGTGCATATATATTTAGGATAGTTAGCTCTTCTTGTTGAATTTATCCCTTTACCATTATGTAATGGCCTTCTTTGTCTCTTTTGATCTTTGGTTTAAAGTCTGTTTTATCAGAGACTAGTATTGCAACCCCTGCTTTTTTTTGTTCTCCATTTGCTTGGTAGATCTTCCTCCATCCCTTTATTTTGAGCCTATGTATGTCTCTGCATGTCAGATGGGTCTCCTGAATACAGCAACCTGATGGGTCTTGACTCTTTATCCAGTTTGCCAGTCTGTGTCTTTTAATTGGAGCATTTAGTCCATTTACATTTAAGGTTAAGATTGTTATGTGTGAACTTGATCCTGCCATTATGATATTACCTGATTATTTTGCTCGTTAGTTGATGCAGTTTCTTCCTAGCCTCGATGGTCTTTACATTTTGGCATGTTTTTGCAATGGCTGGTACCGGTTCTTCCTTTCCATGTTTAGTGCTTCCTTCAGGGTCTCTTGTAAGGCAGGCCTGGTGATGACAAAATCTCTAAGCATTTGCTTATCTGTAAAGGATTTTATTTCTCCTTCACTTATGAAACTTAGTTTGGCTGGATATGAAATTCTGGGTTTAAAATTCTTTTCTTTAAGAATGTTGAATATTGGCCCCCACTCTCTTCTGGCTTGGAGAGTTTCTGCCAAGAGATCCGCTGTTAGTCTGATGGGCTTCCCTTTGTGGGTAACCCGACCTTTCTCTCTGGCTGCCCTTAAGATTTTTTCCTTCATTTCAACTTTGGTGAATCTGGCAATTGTGTGTCTTGGAGTTGCTCTTCTCCAGGAGTTATCTTTGTGGCGTTCTCTGTATTTCCTGGATTTGAATGTTGGCCTGCCCTACTAGGTTGGGGAAGTTCTCCTGGATGATATCCTGAAGAGTGTTTTCCAACTTGGTTCCATTTTCCCCCTCACTTTCAGGCACCCCAATCAGACGTAGATTTGGTCTTTTTACATAATCCCATACTTCTTGCAGGCTTTGTTCATTTCTTTTTCTTCTTTTTTCTTTAGGTTTCTCTTCTTGCTTCATTTCATTCATTTGATCCTCAATCGCTGATACTCTTTCTTCCAGTTGATCCAGTCGGTTACTGAAGCTTGTGCATTTGCCACGTATTTCTCGTGTCATGGTTTTCATCTCTGTCCTGTCGTTTATGGCCTTCTCTGCATTAATTATTCTGGTTATCAATTCTTCCACTCTTTTTTCAAGATTTTTAGTTATTTTGCGCTGGGTGCGTAATTCCTCCTTTAGCGCTGGGAAGTTTGATGGACTGGAGCCTTCTTTCATCTAGTCAAAGTCATTCTCCGTCCAGCTTTGACTCGTTGCTGGCAATGAGCTGCGTTCCTTTGCAGGGGGAGATGCGCTCTTATTTTTTGAATTTCCAGCCTTTCTGCCCTGCTTTTTCCCCATCTTTGTGGTTTTATCTGCCTCTGGTCTTTGATGATGGTGACGTACTAATGGGGTTTTGGTGTGGGTGTCCTTCCTGTTTGTTAGTTTTCCCTCTAACAGTCAGGACCCTCAGCTGTCGGTCTGTTAGAGATTGCTTGAGGTCCACTCCAGACCCTGTTTGCCTGGGTATCAGCAGCAGAGGCTGCAGAAGATAGAATATTGCTGAACAGCAAGTATACCTGTCTGATTCTTGCTATGGAAGTTTCCTCTCAGGGGTGTACTCCACCGTGTGAGGTGTGGGGTGTCGGTCTGCCCCTAGTGGGGGATTTCTCCCAGTTAGGCTACTCAGGGGTCAGGGACCCACTTGAGCAGGGAGTCTGTCCGTTCTCAGATCTCAACCTCCGTGTTGGGAGATGCACTGCTCACTTCAAAGCTGTCAGACAGAGTCGTTTGCGTCTGCAGAGGTTTCAGCTGCTTTTTGTTGTTGTTGTTGTTGTTGTTGTTGTTTAGCTGTGCCCTGTCCCCAGAGGTGGAGTCTACAAAGACAGGCAGGACTCCTTGAGCTGCTGTGAGCTCCACCCAGTTGGAGCTTCCCAGCCGCTTTGTTTATCTACTTAAGCCTCAGCAATGGTGGGCGCCCCTCCCCCAGCCTCGCTGCTGCCTTGCCCCGAGATCGCAGACTGCTGTGCATGGGACCCTCCCGGCCAGGTGTGGGATATAGTCTCCTGGTGTGCCTGTTTGCTAAGATCTTTGGTAGAGCGCATTATTGGGGTGGGAGTTACCCGATTTTCCAGGTGTTGTGTGTCTCAGTTCCCCTGGCTAGGAAAAGGGATTCCCTTCCCCCTTGTGCTTCCCAGGTGAGGCGATGCTCTCACCTGCGTCAGCTCTCGCTGGTCCGGCTGCAGCAGCTGACCAGCCCTGATTGTCAGGCACTCCCTAGTGAGATAAACCCAGTACCTCAGTTGAAAATGCAGAAATCACCTGTCTTCTGTGTCGCTCGCGCTGGGAGTTGGAGACTGGAGCTGTTCCTATTCGGCCATCTTGCTCCGCCCCCCATGCCCATTCTATTCAGTCTTAAAAAGGAAGAAAATCCTGACACATGCTACAACATGGATGAAACTTGAAGACATTAGGATAAGTCACTAAAGGACAAATGCTGTACGATTCCACTTATATAAGATCCCTAAAGCAGTCAAATTCATAGAAACATAAAGTAGCATGACGATTGTCAGAGGCAAATGGGAGTGTGGGGGTGCAGAATGGAGAAAATGGGGAGTTATTACTTATTAGACATAGCATTTCAGTCTCGGAAACTGAAAAAAATTTCTGGGTACAGATGGTAGTAATAGTTTCACAAAAATGTCTATGTACTTAATGCCACTGAACTGTAAACTTAAAAATGATTAAAATTATAAATTCCATGTTATTTATATTTTTTGCCACAATAAAAAGTACACAAAAATCCTTTATAGAAAAAAAATTATATACCTGATATAAAGATGTTTTGAAACACCTAAATCTGTAGAAAAACATTTAGTAGCATGCTCATAAATTAAAATATTCACCATAAAAATATCAATCTTAACACCTGAATTTAGAGACTCAATGCAATTCCAATCAAAATTTTATAGTTTCTTTTTAAATATAGAACTGAGCAAGCTGATTCTAAAACTAACACAGATGTGAAATAGGGCCAAGACAGTCCTAATAAAAAATAAGGTGAAGGATAGTTCAGACACCAACAATTATTATAAAGCTTTGATAACTAAGGCAGATGACAAAAAAAGTGATCACTGGACCAGAACATAAGAGTCCACAAGCAGACCCACACATATATAAAAACTTGGCTTATGTTAGAAAGCCTTGCAGATCAGTAGGAAAAAAATGCATTTTTCAATAAAGCATGTTAGAATAATTAGGTATCCACATGGAGAAAATGAAGTAAGACTCCTACCTCAAAATACACAATAAAATCAACTGCAGATAGATAAAGACCATTAAAGATAAAACTATAAAATTTTGAAGAATGTCTTATGACTTAGGATAGAAAACGGTTTCATAAATAAGACCGAAAGGCATAAATTAGTTTGTTCAGTTCTACTACACTGCAGTCAAGAGTTACATTAATCAAAAGACATCACAAAAAAGAAAAAAGGTAAGACACAACCTATAGGTATATTTGCAATATATGTAACTGACAAAGACTTAGTATCTAGTAAAGATAATCCCTAAACATCAATAAGATAAAAAAAAGACCCTAATACAGAAATGAACAAAAATTTGAATAAGCACTTTGCATTAAAAAACCCCGAATAGCTCATAAACATGTGAGAAGTTGCTCAGCCTAATTATTAATCAGGGACAAGTAGAAAAGTAAATTAAAACCACAAAGAGCTATCTTTTCACACCTACCAACTTCGCTATAATTTAGAAGTCACAAAATATCATGTCAGTAAGGTTCACACCAATAAAAGGGACTTAGGCTTGGCCAATTACATGTTTTTTCCTGTATCTTTAAATCTTACACAAGTGATTAAAACTAAGGGATAGTTGAAGGTCATACATTATAATCAGAGTGGCAACATGATTATTGGCAACCAGACTATTTTCATCAAAAAAAAAAAAAAAAAAAAAAATCCACTGCTGTGGCTCTTGTGATCTAGCCTTTGATGTCTGACAGAACATTTCCAAACCTGGTCCTCTAACCTTCTATTACTTATGCCCTCAGCATCTTCCCCAAAAGTCCCTTTTGCTGAAGCTATCCAGAATCAAATTACATATTTTTTGATCTGAGTGTGGTGGTACACACCTGTA
This sequence comes from Macaca nemestrina, assembly GCF_043159975.1. Lineage (NCBI taxonomy): Eukaryota > Metazoa > Chordata > Mammalia > Primates > Cercopithecidae > Macaca > Macaca nemestrina. The sequence continues at coordinate 124,275,865 of NC_092131.1, read as the reverse complement.
GTCCAAGCTACTCAGGAGGGTGAGATGGGAGGATCACTTGAGTCAGAGAGTTCAAGATCAACCTGCTCAACATCGCAAAACCTCATCTCAAAAAAAAACAAAAAACCCTACATGACAGTAAATGGCTTTAAGACCTCAACTTGAATACTCACTCAGTGCAAAATGTTCATCAAGATAGCAAATGAGGTACCTAGCTCTTTCCCGGGCTGCGTCCTCACGGGCTTTTTCCTTTTCTTGCCTCTGTTGTTCAATTCGGGCTTCTTGTTCTTTCCTCTTCATTAACAATTCTTCTACACGGGCCTGCCGTTCTGCCTCTAGAGCTCTCTTGCGTTCCTAATGTTAGAAATATTTTTTCCAATATTAGAGTTATGTGTAAAATAAAAATGATTCAAAGTAATATACCTTTCACCAAACTTACATGTTCAAGCCAAGTAGAAAGATGGGCTTGCCACTAGGTACTCTGCTTCTTAAAGTTTAAACAAATATCAAATAGCAATGATATCTGGTTTCTGAAAGTCATTTACCAGTGTTACACATAATTAAGAAAATAATTGCTTTTCGATGCAAACACTATGTTATATTTGTTTTGTGGGAACTTGTGATGGTTAATACTGAGTGTGAACTTGATTGGATTGAAGGATACAAAGTATTGATTCTGGGTGTGTCTGTGAGAGTGTTGCCAAACGAGATGAACACTTGAGTCAGTGAGCTAGGAAAGGCAGATCCACCCTTAATCTGGGTGGGCACAATCTAATCAGCTGCCAACAAGGCTAGAATATAAAGCAGGCAGAAAAACATGAAAACAGAGACTGGCCTAGCCTACCAGCCTACATCTTTTTCCTGTGCTGGATGCTTCCTGCCCTCAAACATCAGATTCCAAGTTCTTCAGTTTCGGAACTTGGACTGGCTCTCCTTACTCCTCAGTTTGCAGACACTGTCGTGGGACCTTGTGATTGTATGAGTTAATACTTAATAAACTCATATATATATATATATATATATATGTATGTATACACACACACACATATATATCCTATTAGTTCTATACCTCTAGAGAACTCTAATACAGAACTTAATATATGTTTTCTGATTAATCACTTCTAAAGCCTTGTGTTAATATATGGCTATAGAAATACCTGAATATGATGAAAAAACCACAGTTAATAGATTTTATTTCTGAACTAAGCTTTCATGACGGAATTAAGACAGCTTGTGAGAAGGAGAAAGAGGTAACATAATAGAGCATAGAGTGTATAAGAGTGGATATTGGGTCAGATTCCCTGGTTTTGTTTCCTTACCCCATTATTCACTAGCACAGTGACTCTGGGCTACTTAGTTACAATCTCTATGCCTTAGTTTTCTAGAAGATAAATAATAATATGCATTTCTTATGATATTATAAAGTACAGATGAGCTAATATATGAAAAGCACTTACCATAGAGCCTGGCATATATAAAATTCTCAATAATTATCATCATTATCATCATCAAGCCAGAAGATAAATTATCAAAACTGGGTAACTTCATGAAATATCTGTCACTAACATGTTCCTCATGTTATTGATATGTTTCTCTGAATCCATACCCATTCTCCAGACAGCACACACAACCTGTCGCTGGCCTCTCCTTTATAATTAATGGAATACATTGATCTAGGCTCTAGTACCTACTACTTACATAATTTTGGGCAAGGTACTTCACCTTAAAGAGCCTCAGTTGATTGTGAGATGTAAATTATTGATTACAGGTAAGTTCTCAGCATAGAGTTTAGCCATAGTAAGGGCTCAGTAAAGGACAGCAGAAAAAAAAAATAACGCAATTTCTGTTCAGGGAACACAGAAGAGAGATCTGAACATTTCCAATAGTTAACTGAGCTCACAATAGTAACTTCATCTCCACAACAAGCTCTATCTGCCCCAGAGAAAGAAAGTCTTTTAAAAATAGCCAAAAGGATCTCTATTTCCTTCTTTTTTTTTGAGGGGGTGGGTAGTATAGGAAGAGGGTAAACTGGAAATTGGAAGGAAATGCCCTGATTTCAGGAGGACATAACAGGCACACTGCAGACTGTTGGAGTCATGCAATTAGATTTTAAAATATATCCTTTACTGTCTGAGCATATTATTCATGAAATAGTTGTAGCTATTTCTCATTACTAATCAAGAATATGTGGAAACTTGTTTGGCCAAAAACTCTTAAGACTAAAAATCAAATCTGGCACAGAAAATTTTCTCCATTAAAAAAAAGTGAACAAAAAAAATTCCTCTTATAGTCCAATTTTTCTGAAGTTTAAAAATTCCATATTATATCTGAAAACACATGCTTCACAACAAAATACAAAGAGCTTAGGCATTAAATACAAAGAATTAAAGCAGAATTTTTCATTTCATATTTTATTAATATAAGACCAAAGGCCTGAGGGAGGCAATTTTTTAAATCCTAAATTGATCTTATAAAATATATATTATGTAAAAATAATTACTTCAGGTATGTGCAATGTAGCCAAGTGTAGACTTGTAAACATAATGTCAACTTGCTGATCATTTTAATGGATATCAGACCAACTCCAACATTGTATGAAAAGAGATAACTGGATGTAAAAAGTTACCTAACCTATTAATTTTCATTTTTTTTTTTTTTTTTTTTGAGACGGAGTCTCACGCTGTTGCCCAGGCTGGAGTGCAGTGGCGCGATCTCGGCTCACTGCAAGCTCCGCCTCCCGGGTTCCCGCCATTCTCCTGCCTCAGCCTCCTGAGTAGCTGGGACTACAGGCGCCCGCCACCGCGCCCGGCTAATTTTTTGTATTTTTAGTAGAGACGGGGTTTCACTGTGGTCTCGATCTCCTGACCTTGTGATCCGCCCGCCTCGGCCTCCCAAAGTGCTGGGATTACAGGCTTGAGCCACCGCGCCCGGCCAATTTTCATTTTTTAATAACTTGAAAAGAGAATTGGTAGCCATACAGCTAATGAGTAAAATTACTAAAATTCAGTTACCATTTCCCAATCTGAAATTTCAATTCCATAAAGACAGGAAACTTTGTACCCCACAAAACACCTTGCACAAGGTAGGGATTCCTAAATATCTGTTTAATAAATGAAGCATGACTTTATAAAATCACATACATTATGAATCTATATACCCACAAGGAAAGAACTAAAACCTACAGCAAAGGAATTAGAAATATAACTAATTCTTAAGCCTACAGAAGAACCTCTCAGACCCCTACATATCTTAGCCAGGGAGGTGTTTAAGGCAGCCTAAGAAAGGATTCCGTAGCTCCTCTTTATGCCTATAATTAGTAATATACATAACAATAACAGCAACCTGAGAACATATGATGGCAGCACTTGATATTTTACTTACAAGAAATGAGAATCACATTGCCTTTAATAGTCCATGGGAATGTTTCAAGAGTAAAAATAAAATGTATGGAGGGTCTCTGAAATTCTGTATTAGGTTAGGATCTTACTATTATTGTATTTACAGAATACATGGCACTAGTGCCTGTACAGCATGTAATGACTACACATTTTTAAAATTTTAATGTTATATATGTTATCTACCGGTGGATTTTTCTATCTGTCTCAGTATATCTCAAGCATATGTAGACAGGTTTAAAATTTTTCATTGAAATTAAATCCATAGGAAATTTCAGCACTTTTAAAAACAAAAAAAAAAAATTCTGAAGAGCCAAAACAATTCTTAAAGTGTTGGTTGGTGGAGGAAATTCCCTACTAGTTTAGTAAACTGCTTTCCTTGAAGTTTTAATGAATGTTACAAATTGTGAACTGAGAATCAACATTTTTAAATGAAAGATAACTGTTATATTTCAAATCTGCAAAATGCAGAGAAAGGAATCAAAGATGTCTATTTTAAAATATACAATACTACTCATATATTTCCCCCCAAAAAACAGCTAAGAAGTTACCTTTTCCAGAGAACTTTCCCTGATATTCTATTTCCACCAACTGAGCTAATTATTCCCTCCTCTGTAGTACCTTTGTACCTTGTACATACTCTAATTATACTCTTTCAAATTAAACTGTAATTTATTATTTGCTATAAAGGCAAAAATGTCTTATTTATATGTCTGAATTATTAGTTATTAAAGTAACACATAATTTACAAACCATAATTATTTTTATCTGTCTGTATTTCTGTTTCCCTATAGACATTTATAGCATTTATCCTGTAGAGAAGCAGGATAAATAAACAGGATAAATAATGTTAACGATTCAAATTAAACATTCAATTTTTTTTATTCATTTAAGAATATAATAGATAAATAGCTTATAAATGATAAATACGAAAATTTTTACTGCTTCTTGGAAAGGAAAGGCTAGTTTCTCTAACGGGAGCATTCTGTGTTTTTAAACATGAAGCTAGCTTTGCATTGATTAAAATAGTACATTGGACTCAAATAAAATAGAGATGAGGATGAATATGGGAATACCTGTTAATGCCCACAAATAGCAAAAAGTGATCAATGAACTTAAAAATGTATTAATAATTTACTAAAATCACCGATAACAAGAAGCATGAAACACAACTCGTAATTTTTAAAAATACCTACAAAGCTTTTCATGACCTCCTCCCTAACTCTACATGTACTCCTTCCTCATATCCCCTTGTGCATGAAATGCCCTCCCATACAACTTATCATTTATATGTTTCATTTTTGAAAACTTAGTAAACATGTCATCTCTACCTGGAAACTTTTCTGGACTTTTTCATGTTCCCTCTGCTCTCTATATAAATAAGGTGTTCTTCTTTGTGCTACTGACAATGCCTTTAGCACAGCATTTTTCCTAATCTTGTTTATGTACATACACGTATCCCCACTGAGAACACAGATGTATACTTTTCATATCTTCGAGCCTAACACATGACTTGCAGTAACTCAATGAAATGATCACTGAAGGAACAAATAAACATTAGTCACAAAAAATACAGCATGTGTGAATTTGTATTTAAATATTGCAAAATTTTTTCTCTACATAAAAAAATATGTCAGGCCTTTAAAGACTATGGGCAAGGCATTTTACTGAGGGAGATCTAAAATAGATTATAAACAGCAGGATAGTGTATGCTTTAACCTTTTCCCCATCTTGCAAATGTAGGGTTTGCTGCAGAGGTTAAAATCTAATTATGGTATCTGATGATACTAAAAAATAACAGATGCCCATTATCTTAGGCATAAAAATTAACCTAAATTTGCCTCCTCATAGGCAAAAAAATTGTTTGAGCCTATATATACTGATTCAAAAACAACCTTTGTTTTTATTGTTGGGACAGGACTATATTCCTGCCCAGCCTGATTAGAAAAGAATAGATAGTAATCTGTCCAGAACAGTTTAATCCTTCACCTAGATGAAGTTGACGATTCTATTGCTATGATTACAGTCTACTGATGAAAGAACTGATGACCGTAACTGAAGGATAACACACTATCTTTTAGAAATCAGACTTTATGTTTCTCGAGTGCTATATTGAACCATGCACCTTTGGGAACAAACACTAGATTACTCCATTTTGGGTCCTCAGCAACTAGCTTTAAGTCTAAAATATGACAGGTGCTCAATCAATGTTTGCTGAATAAAATCCTACCTGCACAGCTTCATCACGTGCTTGCTTTTCTTCCTGTCTTCTCTGACGCTCTTCCTGTAGCTCATTAAGCCTCTGTTCATATTCCTTCAATTTTGATAAAACATCATGACGTTTATTCTGGGCTTCAAGGGTATTTATAAAGGCAATTTCATTTACCTTTAAAAAACAAAGAAGGTAAGGTTCAGATCAAGTTAACTCTAGGGCACATTACAAAAATAAGAAATCTCACAACAGTCAGGCTGGGCACAGTGGCTCACGCCTGTAATTCCAGCACTTTGGGAGGCCGAGAACGGCAGATCACCTGAGGTCAGGAGTTCAAGACCAGCCTAGCCAATATGGTGAAACCCCATCTCTACTAAAAAAAAGAAATTAGCCGGGCATGGTGGCAGGCACCTGTAATCCCAGCTACTCGAGAGGCAGAGGCAGGAGAACTGCTGGAACCCAAGAGCCAGAGATTGCAGTGAGCCAAGATCGCACCACCGCACTCCAGCCTGGGTGACAGAGCAAGACTCTATATCAAAAAAAAAAGAAGAAGAAATCTAACAACAGTCTTTATATAATAACTTGAACCAATGGTAAGGCATGGAACAAAAAAATGAGGTACTATGGGTCTTTTCTTTCAATATTTACCTCAAAATGGAAAATAATCCAGTGTGTATAAAAAATCCACAGGCCTTAGAAAGAAGTAATTTAGAGGTCTGCCACTGAAAATATTTTTAAGTGAAGAAACAATTCTAAATTCTTATAGAGACCATCTTACAAAGTTCTACTTAATAACATTGTAATTTGCCACTATACGAATTACACAAACATTGAAATAGGTATGCTCACATTATTCTAATGAGTTTGAGAGGACAAAATGTAAAATAAACAACAAATTACTTTTCTTCAACATATATTGAATGAGTGACAATTAGATACAAGGTACTGAACTATACATTGCATTCTTAACTTCACATATATTGATTCTTAATAGTCAAGTTTTGCTAGAAAGTACAGATATTATGAGTAAAGAAGAGCTAATGATAAAGTTCAAAAATCAGGTAGGATCAACCCTCTCATTCTTGAAAGCCAGAGGAAGGGCATGCTACAGTTAAAATGGTAGAGTGAAGAAGGAAAGCGAACACTAGAGACAACCGTCTTTGACAGCCACAGACTACAGGAATCCATGCTGGATGGAATAAAACCTATGTTAAGATATTTTATAAATCTCAGACAAGTTTGAATACAGATCCAACTAAGCTTTCCCAAATTCCATGCCATGATACCACTTTTATAAGCACTTTAATAAGCAGATTAAGCACAGAAACATCCTTCAAACTGTACTGAAAGTACTCAAAATACAAGATAGGCCAGGCGTGGTGGTTACACAGCACTTTGGGAGGCTGAGGAGGGTGGATCGTGAGGTCAGGAGTGCAAGATTAGCCTGGTCAAGATGGTGAAACACATCTCTATTAAATATACAAAAATTAGCCGGATGTGGTGGCAGGCGCCTGTAATCCCAGCTACTCAGGACGCTGAGGCAGAGAATTGCTTGAACCCGGGAGGTGGGTATTGCAGTGAGCCAAGATCGCGCCGCTGCACTCCAGCCTGGGCAACAGAGCAAGACTCCATCTCAATTAAAAACAAAAAACAAAAAACCCAAGATACACAAGTATGCTCAAAGAAAATTTATTCAGACTATATCAGAGCACACATATTAAACATAATCAAAATGAAAGAAAAAGTAATGGGTCCTAATGCGCTAAGCAAAATTTTTACAATAAAATAAAACTTACAAGGGAAAGAGTATGCAAAAGTCAGATTAAACAACACAATCTTGGCAGTGTGCAGTGGCTCATGCCTGTAATCCCAGCACTTTAGGAGGGAAGCGGGGGAGGACTGCTTGAGCCCAGGAGTTCAAGATCAGTCTTAGCAATGTAGAGTGACCATCTCTATTTTACATACATAGAGAGAGCAAGGTGTGGTGGCATGCAACTATAGTCCTGGTTACTTGGGAGGCTGAGGTGGGAGGATTGCTTGAACCCAGGAGTTGGAGGCTGCAGTGAGCCATGATCGCGCCACTAAACTCCAATTTGGGCAACAGAGTGGGACCCTGTCTCATTTAAAAGAACAGCAACAATTTGGAAGAAAATAGTAACTTGTGGCCGGGTGCGGTGGCTCACACCTGTAATCCCAGTACTTTGGGAGGCCAAGACGGGCAGATTGCCTGAGCACAGGAGTTCGAGACCAGCCTGGGCAACATGATGAAACCCCGTCTCTACTAAAATACAAAAAAAAAAAAAATTAGCCGGGCGTTGCAGTGTGTGCCTGTAATCCCAGCTACTCCGGAGGCTGAGGCAGGAGAATCGCTTGAACTTGGGAGATGCAGGTTGCAGTGAGCTAAGATTGTGCCACTGCACTCCAGCCTAGGCAATAGAGAGAGACTCTGCCTCAAAAAAAAAAAAGAAAGATAAGAAAATAACCTAAGAAACAGCAGAAAAATTCATTACACAAACTTGGTAACACTGAAGAATTTGACAAAAACATGAATTTAAAGAAGCAAAGGAAAGACAACAAAACAACATACAGTAGTACCTCCTTATCCACAGGGAATACATTCCAAGACCCCCAGTGGATGCCTCAAATCACAGACAGTACCTATATAGTCAGCCCTCCATATCTGTGGGTTCTGCATCCATGGATTCAACCAACTATAGATAAAAAATGTTTTTTTAATGGGTGACTGTGTTTGTAGTGAACATGTACAGGCATACCTCAAAGATATTACAAATTTGGTTCCAGCCCACCACAATAAACTGAGTATCACAATAAAGGAAGTCACATGAATTATCAAATTTCCCAGTGCATATAAAAGTTATTTTTACACGATATTATGGCCTATTAATTGTGCAACAGCATTATGTCTAAATAAACAATGCATACACCTTAATTCTAAAACACTTTTTCTAAAAAATGCTAATGAACATCTGAGCCATCAGCAAGTTATAATCTTTTTTTCTGGTGGAGAGTCTTGCCTTAATGTTGATGGCTGCTGACTGATCAGGGTGTTGGTTGCTGAAGGCTGAAGTGGCAATTTCTTAAAGTAAAGGCAATTTCTTAAAATAAGACAACAACAAAGTTTGCCACATTAATGGACTCTTCCTTTCCTCAAAGATTTCTCTGTACTATGTGATGCTGTTTGATAGTGTTTTACCCATAGTAGAGTTTCTTTCAAAATTGGAGTCAATGCCCTCAAAATCCTGCTATTGCTTTATCAATTAATTTTATGGACTATTCTAAATAATTTGTTATTTCAACAATGTTCACAGTGTGTTCACCAGGAGTAGATTCCATCTCAAGAAATCACATTATTTGCTCATTCTTAAGAAGTAACTTGGAGGCCGGGCGCGGTGGCTCAAGCCTGTAATCCCAGCACTTTGGGAGGCCGAGACGGGCGGATCACGAGGTCAGGAGATCGAGACCATCCTGGCGAACACGGTGAAACCCCGTCTCTACTAAAAAAAATACAAAAAACTAGCCGGGCGAGGTGGCAGGCGCCTGTAGTCCCAGCTACACAGGAGGCTGAGGCAGGAGAATGGCGGGAACCCGGGAGGCGGAGCTTGCAGTGAGCTGAGATCCGGCCACTGTGCTCCAGCCCTGGCGACAGAGCGAGACTCCGTCTCAAAAAAAAAAAAAAAAAAAAAAAAAAAAAAAAAAGTAACTTGGATATGAGGGCGATCTGGCTGCGACATCTGTCACCCCCTTGATCGCCAGGGTTGATTCAGTTGATCTGGCTGGCTAAGCGGGTGTCCCCTTACTCCCTCACTGCTCCAGGTGCGTCCCTCCCAAAGCTGCATGCTCGGTCAAAGAGGATGACCATCCCTGATAGAGGAGGACCGGTTTTTGGTCAAGGAATATGAGTAGCTGTGTTCCCCTGCTAGAATCTCCAAACAAGTTCTTCAAGAAGTAACTCCTCATTTATTTAATTTTTGTCATAAGACTGCAGCAATTCAGTCACATCTCCAGGCTCACTTCTAATTCTCATACTCTTGCTGTTTTTACCACATTTGCAGTTACTTCCTTAACTGTACTCTTGAACCACCAAAAATCATTTGTGAGAGTTGGAATCAATGTCTTTCAAATTTCTGTTAATGTTGATATTTTGACTTCCATGAATCACCAATGTTCTTAATGCCATCTAAAATGGTGAGTCCTTTCCAGAAAGTCTTAATTTCCTTTGCCAAGATCCATCAGAGGAATCACTATCTATGGCAGCTATAGCTTTATAAAATGTATTTCTTAAAAACTAAGATTTGAAAGTTGAAATTACTCCTTGATCCATGGACTGCAGAAAGGATGTTACATTAGCAGACACGAAAACACCATTCATCTCCTTGTACTCTCTCCATCAGGGCTCTTAAGTAACCAGTGCAATGTCAGTAAGCAGTAAAATTGTTAGAAGAGTCTTCTTTTCTGAGTTGGAGGTCTCAACAGTAGACTTAAAATATTCAGTAAACAATGCTATAAACAGATGTGCTGTCATGCTGGCTTTGTTGTTCCATTTATAGAGTACAGACAGAATAGATTTAGCCTAATTCTTAAAGGGCCTAGGATTTTCAAAATGGTTAATGAGCACTGGCTTCAACTTGAAGTTGCCAGCTGCATTAGCTCCTACTGAGTCAGCCTTGACTTTGAGGATTTGAAGTCAAGCTCTAAATTCTCTATAGCTATGAAAGTCCTAGATGGCATCTTCTTCCAAGAGAAGTTTGTTTCATCTGCACTGCTAATCTCTTGTTTGGTGCAGCACTCTTCATCAATTATCTTAGCTAGATCTTCCTTCAGCTTCTATGTCAGCATTTGTTGCCTTACCTTGCTCTTTTATGTTATTGAGATGGCTTCCTTCCTCAAACCTCCAGAATCAACCTCTACTAGCTTCAAACATTTCTTCTGCAGCTTCCATACCTTTCTCAGACTTCAGAATTGGAGGTAGTCGGGATCTTACTCTGGATTAGACTTTGGCTTAACAGAATATTGCTGCTGGTTTGATCTTTCAAACTCGAACTTTCGCCATACCAGCAATAAGCTGTTGTGCTTTCTTATCATTCATATGTTCACTGAAGTAACACATTTAATCTTTCTCAAAACTTTTCCTTTGCATTTACAACTTGACTGACTAGTACAAGAGGCCTAGCTTTCAGTTTATCCCAGCTTTATTTTGTTCTTTTTGTTTTTCAAGACTGGGTTTCACTCTGTCACCCAGGCTGGAGTGCAGTGGCTCACTGCAGCCTCACACTCCTGAGCTCAAGTGACTCGTTCACTTCAGCCTACTGAGTGGCTGAGACGATAAGCATGCGCCACCACATCTGGCTAATTTTTTAAATGTTTTGGTAAAGATGGGGTCTTGCTAAGTTGCACAGGCTCTAGCTCAGTTTTTGACAAGTCTTCCTCAATAAGCTTTATCATTTCTAGTTTTTTATTTAAAGTGAAAGATGTAAAACTCTTCGCTTGAAGACTTAAGAGGCCACTGTATGGTTATCAATTAATTAACCAATTAGCCTAATTTCAATACTGTTATGTCTCAGGAAATAAGGAGGACTAAGGATAAGAAATGGGGGAATGGCCAGGTCAGTGGAGCAGTCAGAACACACGAAACATTTATCAATTAAGTTTGCTGTCACATACGAGTGTAGCTCATGACACCCCAAAACAATTATAATGGTAACTCCAAAGATCACTTACCACAGATCACCATAATAAATATAATAATTGAAAAATCTAAAATATTATAAGAATCACCAAAGTATAACACAGAGACATGAAGTGAGCACATGTTGTTGGAAAAAATGGCAAAAATAAAGACTTGGTTGATGCAGGATTGACTCAAACATTCAATTTTTAAAAACTCAGTATCTTTGAAGCCCAATAAAGTGAAGCAGAATAAAACAATGCATGCCTGTACAGACATTTTTTCTTGTCTTCAATCCCTAGATAATACAGTACAATAACTATTACACAGTATTTACATTGTATTCGGTATAAGTAATCCAGAGATGATTTAAAGTATACAGGAAGATGCGCATAGGTTATATGCAAATACTATACCATTTTACTATACACGGGACTTGAGCAACCATGAATTTTTGTATCTTTCAAGAGGCCCTGAAACCAATCCTCCACAGATACTGAGGGATGATGACGTACATTGTACAAATTTATTTTACCTTCTTCACAATGTCACAAATAGAAGATTCATTCTTACCACAGATTTCAGTAACCTCAGCATAAGATTTCTTTCCTTTCCTTAGTAAGTTGAGAACTTTCATTCTTTCATTTAAAGGAAGCACTTTACAATTTCTGTCTGGCATATCCAAATTGCTAGCACCACTCTTCTTGTGCTTTGGGACCATTAAATAAAATAAGTGTTACTTGAACACAAGCACTATGATACCATGACACGCCATCTGATAACCAAGATGGCTACTAACACACTAATGATCAGATAGCATATACAGCATGGATATACTGGACAAAGGAATGATTTATGTCCGGGACATGACTATACAAGATTTCATCATGGTACTCACAACGGTACACAATCTGAAACTTATGAATTGTTTATTTCTAGATTTTCCATTTAGTATTTTTGGACTATGATTGACTAGGGTAGCTGAAACCACAAAGACCAAAACTGCAATTAAGGGAGAACTACTGCCTTATTTGATAAAGGTGATTAGTGAGCTAAGGAAACAAACAGAGCACAAAAGTAACACTATCACAGAATTACTTAAATTAGAAAACGCATGGAACAGAACAAGGATATTGTAAAAACCAACTCCAAATAATGGGCCAAGCACAGCTGCTCACATCTGTAATCCCAATGCTATGGGAGGCCAAAGCAGGAGGATCACTTGTGGCCAGGAGTTCGAGACCAGCCTGGGCAACATAGCAAGACCTCCATCTCTACAACAAATTTAAAAAATAAGTCAAATTTTGTGGCACATGCCTATAGTCCCAGCCACTCAAAACGCTGACTCAGTAAGATCACTTGAGACCAGGAGTTCAAGGCTGTAGTGAACTATGATCATGCCACTGCACTCCAGCCTGGGTGACAGAGTGAGACCCTGTCTCTATTAAAACAAAGAAATTACTTCTAGAGGAAAAATTTTTGATAATCACAGTTATTGTAGATTTTTACAGTGAAGATGAATGGATAATAAGCCTTGAATATAGAGAACATAGCAAAATGACCTAATATAAAGATAAATAGGATCTATATAGTTAAGAAAGGCAACAGAAAATATTCCAACATAAAATACAGGAAATGTTTAAAGATTAAGAGAGCTTACATTACTTCATAAAACATTGACTCAGAACATCACCATCAAGAATATCCTTATTAAATCATAAAACATTAAGAAAGAACAATAATTTTTCAAGCTTCCACGCAGTAAATGTAAGTCACCTACAAGAAAGAAAAATCAGTGTGGATTCAGGCTTCCCTACAGAAATAATTAAGATAATACAATAATGTCTACGAAGTTCTGAAGGAGAGATACTGTGAATCATAAATATGATCTCGAACCAAGATATAATTCAGATAGAAATGCCACAGGCCTAAAATATGCAAGAACTCAAGGAACAGAGCATATATGAGCTTTTCCTAGAAAAAAAGTTTTTTTCTTAATAAAATCCAGCAAACCAAAAGACAAAACAACTCAAATGAAGAACTGGTAAACAATGAGTTGATTTATATATACAAGGAAAACTAAACTGAGGAACTTAAAGTTACAGAGGAAAATGTAAATTTGATAAACTTTAACAAGAGAAAAATAATAAACCTATGAATAATTATTGTGGAAAGATTAGGATGATATACGAGTGATAATTTTCTCATCTCTTTTCAGCAAGGTTTCCCTAAAAATGTTCAGAAATTAAAATGAAATTGGATAAATACAACTCCAAACTCTCAATACGTTTCATAATATTATCTCAAAAAATTCATATGAGAATGAATTCTTCTTGTGATAAACAAATACGACAAACTCAAGAATTCCCTCAATTTTACTTCTACTTCATCTCCTTCCCTTAAAATGGAACTAAAATAAAGATTACTACATCTTACTAAGAAGTATCATATATAGAATAATTCTATTTTATGATTATCCATTCATGCAATCTGAATATAACAACAGGAAAATGTCTGAAACAGTGTCTACCTAATGTTAATGGTGGCTATCTCTGAGGATGGGATTGAGTTTCCTTTGCTATATTGCTTAAACTCTTCAAAATAAAAATGAATCACTTTTAAAATAAAAATATGGCCACTATTTTAAATACAACATAATATTAAAGAAATCTAGAGTAATGTATTTATACTTAGGCTTGAAGACCATGAAAAGTCCCTCAAGATTTTTGGACTGACAGGCATTACAATACCCTCCAAAAAGATTAATTTGGAGGGAGGAGGAGCAAAAGGGAAGAATATCAACTGTAAATATTTAGGAGGGAGATAAAAGTAAACCGGTGGAAGCCGCAATGGAAAATGCAGGTGCCTACAGAGTTAGAGAACTGCAGGTTCTCTAACTACATATAACCACATATGACTCCAAAGAAGATGTCAGAAAAAATTAGCTTATCTTTCTGGCTTATACACAAAAAGTTGTCAAAAAGAGATTAAAAAGAAAAGCGAAATGAAGTAAATGAATACAAGTTTTCCAAATCTAGGTGAATGGGTGACTAGCTATTATTATCATTATCTGAAATATGGACTTCAGTAAAGTTGGTTTGGGATAAAGGAGATGGTGAGCTGATGAGTTCCACTGGATACAAGCACCAAACAAGAGGCAACTGAGTCTACAGCTCAGTTGAAGGTAGGGCTAAAGATTCAGATTTAGAAATCACTGCAGAGAAGACAGCTGAAGCAATGGTAGTGACTGTGATACTAAAGAAGAGTAAGTGAAGTGAAACTTCATTTTTCAGTTACATTTAACTGACAAAATAAAGAAGGGAAAACAGTGACGGATTGGTTAGAGAGTAGAGAGAAAATTAAGATAGTACAGAAGTTTTCTAGAAAAAGGTGCCTGATGGTGTTCATATGAAGTGACTCAGAAAAGTCTTTTAAACTCAGTGAAAACAGAAATATTCTCAAAGGTAAATACAGTTGCAGAAAGGGGAAAATGATATAAGGAATTAAGGAAGACATGGGTGATGAGGTAGTAGAAACAAGCTCAGACCACTATTTCTCAGAAATTCGGGGATTTACAAAAAATACAAAATAGGTAATCTATACAACAGGTGTACAAAAGTAGGCAATCTCGAGTAATAAAGCAAAGGACAAGAATTTAACTGATAAAAAAAATTCCAAGAGCAGCAAAGAGGACAAAAATAGGACCCACAGCACAAGCAATAAGAAACAGGTGTCTTTTCCTCAAAAAAAAAAAAAAGAAAGAAAAATAAATGGTAATTATTACTAGACATGTTGCAACTGAAAATGAGTCAATAAGCCATTAAGAAACTGAAAATGAAAGTCAATATTAGACTATTAAATAATGGACTATGATCTAATATAAAATCAGGTTCTGAATAACTCAGGCTGCAATATTAATCACCATCAACTGAGTACTTGCTAATTTATTTTCAACCATCTACCTACCTAAGAAAGAACTAAAGGATTTGAAATGGCCATTAATTTACCCCAAGGACTCACAGAAAGCATACATGGAAAAAAATCATCTTGAGCATGTAACAGGTCTAAAATGGTACATGTTCTCAAGGAAAGTACTCGTATGGTAAAATTTAAATTTAAAAAAAATCACTGGATTATTAATACTTTTTGGTTAGTAACAGAACAACAGAAATACATGAGAGACTTCAGAAAAAATTAAGTAGTAGAATATTTCTTCTATAATTCTAATGTTTTACTAAGTGCTTTTGTTATACCAAAGATGACATTAACTGCTTCACAACATGCATAATCTAACTTAATACTTATAGTAATTGAGATGTAGGTAAAATTATTCCCATTTTAAAGATGAACAAATAGGCTCAGAGAGGTAAAATAATACCTAAGGCTATTCAGCTACTAAGTGGTAGAGTGAGAACCTAAATTCAAATTTGTCTAACTCAAGAGACTTCAGTCTTCACTATGATAATAAAAAATACTTTTGAATAAGAAAAAAAAAATACAGTGCCTATTTTCTTTGTAGAAATGGAATACATGTCCAGACAGGATTTCAGTTTATTGAACTGAAAATGGTGACAATTAAGAGCACCAATAGGTGAGCAAGTGGTAGCAAGGTTTTAAAACAGTATTTCATATTAGCAAGAATTTTAGTACAGACTCTTAATTCACTTACCATTAATTATTCTGCCAAAAGGCTACTGGAACTGATAAGCTATTCTGGCAAGGATTCAGGATATAAAAATCAATGTACAAAAATCAGTAGCATTTCTATATACCAATAATGCCCAGGCAGAGAGTCAAATCAAGAACACAATAACATAAAATAGTCAAAGAAAATGGCATACCCAGGAAAATACAGCTAACCAAAGAGGTGGAAGAACTCAACAAGGAGAATGACAAAACACTGCTGAAAAAAATCAGAGATAACACAAACAGAAAAACATCCCATGCACTGTATTAGAAGAATCAGTATCATTAAAATGGCCATAAGCAATTTATAGATTTGATGCTATCCTATCAAACCACAATGGCATTCTTCACAAAATTAGAAAAAAAAAAAAAAAAACTATTCTAAAATTCGTATGGAATCAAAAAAGAGCCCCAATAGCCAAAGCAATAGTAAGCAAAAGGAACAAAGCTTGAGGCATCACATTACTTGACGTCAAACTATGCCACAAGGCTACAGTAAACAGAACAGCATGGTACTGGTACAAAACAGACACACAGACCAATGGAACAGAACAGAAAATTCAGAAATAAAGCTGCACACCTCCAACCATCTGATCTCCAACAAGGCCAACAAAAACAAGCAATGGGAAAAGTACTCCTTCAATAAATGGTACTAGGATAACTGGTTAATTACATGCAGAATGACAAAAGTAGACCCTTATTTTTAACTACATATAAAAATTGACTTAAGATGGATTAAAGATTTAAATGTAAGGCCTCAAGCTATTAAAATCCTAGAAGAAAACCTAGGAAATACCCTTCTTGACATCTGCTTGACAAGGCAGTATCTCCAAAAGTAATTGGAACAAAAACAAAAGTTGACAAGTAGGCCCTAATTAAGGTAAAAATCTTCTGCACAGCCACAGCCAAAGAAACATTCAATAGAGTAAACAGACAACCTACAGAATGGGAAACAATATTTGTAAACAATGTATCTAACACAGTCTAATATCCAGGATCTATAAGGAACTTAAATCAACAAGCAAAAAACAACCTCATTTTTAAAAATGAGCAAAAGACATGAACTGACATTTCTCAAAAGACATACAAGTGTCCAATTAACATGAAAAAATTCTTAGCATCACTAAGCATCAGATAAATACAAATCAAAATCACAATGAGATGCCATCTCACACCAGTCAGAATGGCTATCATTAAAAAGTTAAAAAACAAGAGATGCTGGCAAGGCTACAGAGAAGGGGAATGCTTATACACTGTTGGTGGGAATGTAAATTAGTTCAGCCACTGTGGAAGGCAGTATGGCAATTTCTCAAAGAACTTAAAACACAACTACCATTTGACCCAGCAATTCCATTACTGGGGATCTATCCATTGGAAAGCAAATTATTATACCAAAAAGACACATGCAGTCGTATGTTCACTGCCATGCTATTCACAATAGCAAAGACATGGAATCAACCCAGGAGTCCACTGATAGTGCCCATCAATAGACTGGATTAAAAAAATGTGGTGCATATACACCATGGAATACTATGCAACCAAAAAAAGAATGAAACTGTATCCTTTGCAACAACATGGATGGAACTGAAGGTCATAATCCTAATTGAATTAATGCAACAGTAAACCAAAGGACAATTTTCTCATTTGTAAGTGGGAGCTAAACAATAAGCACATATGGACATAAACATGGGAACAATAGATACTGCAGACTACTAGAGGTGGAGAGGGAAGAGAGAGAAGGATTAAAAACTACTTATTGGCCTGTAATTCCAGCACTTTGGCAGTCTAACGTGGGTGGATCACTTGAGGTTAGGAGTTCAAGACCAGCCTGGCCAAAATGGTGAAACCTCATGTCTACTAAAAAAAAAGAAAAAAAATTAGCCAGGCATGGTGGCCTGTGCTTGTAATCACCGCTACTTGGGAGGCTGAGGCGGAAGAATCACTTGAACCCAGGAGGCAGCTGTGTCAGTGAGCCAAGATCGCGCCACTGCACTCCAGCCTGGGCAACAGAGTGAGACTCCATCTCAAAAAACGAAACAAAACAAAACAAACCTACCTATTGAGTACTATGCTCATTACTTGGGTGCAATATATCCATGGAACAAACCTGCACATGTACCCCGCGTATCCAAAATAGAAGTTGGAATTTTAAGAAAAAGAATTAAAAGTACTATAAATGGTAGCTGATATCCTCATGTAAAGATACCAGGGAGTTGACCATCCATCTCTATGGAAATTATTTAAACTGTGACAAACAATTAGGTTAATTTGCTTAAAAGAGTCACTTTGGCTTAATAAAATCATATTGAAAGTAAGTATATTAAGCAATTAGACAAGTCAAAATGTATGTAAGTCATATGGTAAAATATCACAAAATGAGAATACTAAAGTAATAAGTACAGTGGTAAAATCAGAACTTTTGGAACCAGAAAGATCTGGATTTAATTCTGCCTTTATGATCATCAATAATCTACCTACAGACTGTTGCTCGAAAATAAACAGATACAAATACTAATAACACATACATCAGAAATTCCACTTCCAGCCATAAGTAACAGGATGAGATTTACCCTTGCACTTTAAACAACTAACAAAATTGGACAAATATATGAAATACCTAAATTCAATTAATGTAATACACCATATCAATAGAACAAGGACAAAAAATATAGTGTAACAGCAATAGATGGAGAAGAAGCATTTGACAAAATCCAATATCCCTTCATAATAAAAACATTCAACAAACGATGAATAAAAATGAACTTCCTTGACCCGATAAAGGACATATAGTTGTCCCTCAGTATCCACTGGAGATTGATTCCAGGATCCACTACGGATACCAAAATGCAGATGCTGAAGTCCCTTACAGTTGATGCTCTGCATTCACAGATTCAACCACCTGCTGATCAAGACTACTACGGATGTGTAGTCTCACTACTTCTACTCAACAATATACTATAGGTTCTAGCCAGAGCAATTAAACAAGAAAAAGAAATCAAAGACATCCAACTGGAAAGCAAAAGCAAAACTAACTATATTTGCAGATTATGTGATCTTGTTTATGAAAACTCCTAAAGAATTCACTAAAAAGCTATTAAAACTAATGAAGGAGTTCAAACAAGATTATAAGACATAAGATCAATACATAAAAATTGATTATATGTTACACATTTGCAATGAATAATCAAAAATGAAATTAAGATAACAATATCATTTATAATTGCATCCAAAA
The DNA here is from genome assembly GCF_043159975.1 of Macaca nemestrina. Lineage (NCBI taxonomy): Eukaryota > Metazoa > Chordata > Mammalia > Primates > Cercopithecidae > Macaca > Macaca nemestrina. The sequence goes on along the minus strand of NC_092131.1, from coordinate 124,256,675 downwards.
GAATACTTACGAATAAATTAAAACAAAGCAGTAAAATACTTGTATGTTGAAAACAAAACAATGCTGAAAGAAATTAAAGAAGACAAATAAATAGAAAGAAATTCCATGTTCATAAATTGGAAGACTAATATTAAGACGATAATACTACTCAAAGGGATATAAAGATACATAATCCCTAACACAATGCCAATGGGCTTTTTTGCAGATATGAAAAACCAAACCTCAATTCACATGGAATTGCAAGGTGCATTTCATTGGTACATCATGTTCTGTGGGGATAGGGATAACAAAATTGGAGGACTCATGGTTCCATTTCAAAGCTTACTAAAAAGCTACAGTAATCAAAATAGTGTGGTATTGGCATAAAGACAGACATACAGACTGCTATGGTTTGGCTGTCTGTCCCTTCAAACCACATGTTGAAATATGTGATCTGGCCGGGCGTGGTTGCTCTCACCTGTAATCCCAGCACTTTGGGAGACCGAGGCAGGCAGATCACGAGGTCAAGAGATCAAGACCATCCTGGTCAAAATGGTGAAACCTTGTATCTACTAAAAAAAAAAAACCTTAGCTGGTGTGGTGGCGCGCACCTGTACTCCCAGCTACTTGGTAGGCTGAGGCAGGAGAATCGCTTGAATCCAGGAGGTATAGGTTGCAGTGAGCCAAGATCACACCACTGCACTCTAACCTGGCAACAGAGTGGGACTCCGTCTCAAAAAATATATATATATGTAATCAATATGTGAAACATTAATTGCCAATGTTGGAGGTAGAGGCCTAATGGGAAGTGTTTGGGTCATGGGAACAGATCCCTCATGAATAGATTAATGCCCTCAGGGGAAAGGGGTGAGCTCTGCTATATTAGTTCCTGCAAAAGTTCCCTCAAAAGCTGGTTGTTTATAAGAGTCTGGTACCTCCCTCCTCTCTTACTGCCTCCTCTTTCACCATGTGATCTGCACATGCTGACTCTCCTTCACCTTCTGCCATCACTGGAATCAGCCTGAGGCCCTCACCAGAAGGAGATGATGGTGCCATGCTTCTTGTACAGCCTACAGAATAGTGAGCTAAATAAACCTCTTCTCTTTATAAATTACCCAGCCTCAAGTATTCCTTTATCACAACACAAATGGGCTGAGACAGACCAATGGGAGGGTTTGTCTCTTCAACAAATGGTGCTGGGAAATATGTATATTCTCATGCAAAAGAAGTAAGTTGAACCCCTACCTCAGGGGTTCAACACACAAAAATTAACTCAAAATGTTTTTATGATTTAAATATAAAAATCTAAAACCACAAAATCTCAGAAGAAAACAAAGAGGTAAATCTTCATGATCTTCGATTTGGTAATTATTTCCTAGCACCAAAAACTAAGCAACAAAAAAAGATAAATAAATTGGAATTTGACATTAAAAATTTTTATTAAAAGAACATTATCAAGAAAGTGAAAAGACAACTTGCATATTTGCAAATCACAAGTTTCATAAGGATCTAGTATCCAGAACATATAAAGAACTCTTATAACTAAACAACGAAAAGATGAACTGCCCAGGTAAAAAGTGAGCAAAGGATTTTGAACAGAGATTTTTTTCCAAGAAGATATACAAATGGCCAAAAAGTACATGAAAAGATGCTCAACAGTATTAGTCTTTGGGGAATAGATAAATTTCTTGAGTGACACAAATTATATAATAGAAACAGATATTAGGAATAGCTCTATGTAAATTAAAGAAATAAAACTTTTAGGCAGAAACCCTCCCACAAAGAAAACCAGATCCAGATAGCTTCCTTGGTGGATTTTACCAAAAAAAAAAAAAAATTAAACAATAAATTGTACCAATTCTACACAAACAACTCTAAAGAAACTGAAGATAATGGAAACCTTCCTAAATCACTTTACAAAGCCAGCATATCCTGTTACCAAAAACAAAGACATTAAAGAAAAAAAACTATAGAACACCCTCGGTCATGAACACTGATGCAAAAATTCCTAAAATTTTAGCAAATCAAATTCACCAATATATAAAAATGATAATATACTATGACTACATGAGGTTTATCCCAGAAATGCACAGTTGATTTAATATATGAAAATCAACCAGTGAAATTCATCATTAAAAAATTTTTTAAATTATATCTTAATTGACAAAACACCATGTGAACAATTTTAAAGTCCAATCATGGTAAAGATTTTCAGTAAACTAAGACTAGAAAGAAATTTCCTCAATTTGATAACAAACATCTATGAAACATCTATAGCTAATATCATACTTAATGGTGAAGAGTAAATGCTTTTCTCCTGAGACTGGGAACAAGGAAAGACGTCAGCTCTCTTCACAACTCTCAACACTGTAGTAGTCCCGGCCATTGCAATACAAGGAGATAAAAAATAAAAAACATACAGACTGGAAAGAAAGAAATAATAATAGACCTAATAAGTGAGTTTATTAGCAAGGTTGTAGAATACAAGGTACATATACAGAAATCAACTGCACTGCTATATATTAGCAATAAACAGAAAAAAAACCATTGAATATACCATCAAACATATGAACTATAGATAAATTTCACAAAATAGATGCAAAGGCAAGAATCTAAATAAGTTGAGATATATATCATGTTCATGGAAATGCTCAATATCATTAAGATGTCAATTCTCCCCCAAATTAATCTATAAATTCAATGCAAACCCATTTTAAACCCAGATAGGCTTTAAAAAAATCTTTGTAGAAATTCAAAAGCTGATCCTGTAATTTATATGGAATACAAAGGATCTAAAATAGCCAAAATAGCTCGGAAAAAAACAACAAAGCTTACGGACGTGTACTTTCTGATTTCAATTTATTATAAATTGAAATTTATATATAAAAATTTATTATAATCAAGATAGAGTGGTACTGGTATAAAAACAGGCACAGAGATAAAGGAAACAGAATCAAGTTAGAAAGAAAACTCACATATTCATGGCCAATTCATTTTCAACAATGTTATTAAAGCAATTCAATGTAAAAAGAACAGTCTTAAACAACTGGTGCTGGAACAGTACATACCCACATGAAAAAAAAATCTCAACCATAACTCATAATACACACAAGTACAAAACCTAAAAAATCAAATCAAAAAAGTTTAGAAAACATGAATTAGACCTGTAACTAGTAAGGACATTGATCAGTAATTTAGTAATCTCCTAAGAAAATCCCTGGACCTTATGGCTTCATGGGTGAATTCTACCAAACACTTAAAGAACTAACCCCAAACCTTCTCAAACTCCAAACAACTGAAGAGGAGGGAATACATCCTAACTCATTCTATGGGGCCAGCATTACCCTGATACCAAAACCAGACAGAAACTAAAAGGAAAAAACTATAGACCAATATCCTTTATCAATATTAACGCAAAAACTCTCAACAAAATACTAGCAAAGCATATTAAAAGAATTATACACCATGACCAAGTAGGATTTATTCCTGGAAGGGTTCGAAATACGGAAACTGACCAATGTAATATAACATATTAACAGAATTAAAGAGGGAAAAAACATACAGTCTCAATTGATGCACAAGAAAACATTTGACAATTAAACATTTTTCATGACAAAAAACAACAAACTAGGAACAGAACAAACTCAAAAGCGATATATGAAAAAACCTCAACAAATATCATACTCAATGGTAAAAGACTGAGAGCTTTTACTCTGCTATTAGGAACAAGATAAAGATACCTGCTTTCACCACTTTTTTTTTTTTTACTGAGACGGAGTCTTGCTCTGTCACCCAGGCTGGAGTGCAGTGGCGCGATCTAGGCTCATTGCAAGCTCCACTTCCCGGGTTCACGCCATTCTCCTGCCTCAGCCTCCCAAGTAGCTGGGACTATAGGTGCCCACCACCACGCCCAGCTAATTTTTTGTATATTTAGTAGAGACGGGGTTTCACTGTGTCAGCCAGGATGGTCTCAATCTCCTGACCTCGTGATCTGCCCGCCTCGGCCTCCCAAAATGCTGTGATTACAGGTGTGAGCCACTGTGCCTGGCCGTTTTTACCGCTTCTATTTAAAGTAGCACTAGAAATTCAAGCCAGAAGAATTAGGAAAGTAAAAGAAATAGTGTCCAAATTTAGAAAATAGTAAGATTATCTTTGTTCACAGATGATATGAACTTATATGTAGAAAACACTTACAGATTCCACCAAACAAAAACTGTTAGAACTAATAAAAATTCAGTAAAGAAGCAGGATACAAAGTCAACATACAAAAATCAATTGCATTTCTATACACTAACAAGGAACAATCTGAAAAGGAGATTATGAAAACAATCCCATTAACAATAGCATCAAAAATAATAAAATACTTAGTAATTAACCAAGGAGGCAAAAGATACATACAATAAAAAGTACAAAACATTGTTGAAAAATTAAAGACAACACAAATAAATAAAAAATTATCCCATGATCATGAACCAGAACACTTAAAATTGTTAAGACATCAACAATACACAAAGTGATCTATAGATTCAATGCAATCTCTATCAAAATCCCAATGATGACTATGCAGGAACAGAAAAGTCCACCCTAAAATTCATATGGAATCTCAAGGGACCCCAAATAACCAAAACAATCTTTAAAAAGAACAACAAAATTGGATGACTCACACTTCCTAATTTCAAAACTTAAAACTACAAACATCAAAACAGTATAGTACTAGCACTAAAACAAACATACAGACCTATGGAATAGAACAGGGAACTAAGAAATAGACCCTCACAGATATAGTCAAATGATTTTTGACAAGGATGCTAAGACAATTTAATGGACAAAGAACAGTCTTTTCAGCAAATGGCAATGGGAAAACTCGACAGTCACATGCAAAAGAATCAAGCTAAACCTTTACCTAACTCTATATACTGAAATTAACTCAAAATGGATCAATTACCTAAACGTAAGATCTAAAGCTATAAAACTCTTAGAAGACACAGGATCAAAGTGTCACGACACTAGATTTTGCAATGACTTACTGGATATGACACCGAAGTCACAGGCAACAAAAGAAAAAACAGACAAACTGGACTTTGCGAAAATTAAAATATTTTGTGTGTCAAAAGATGTTACTGTCAAAGTAAAAATGCAACCCACAGAATGGGAGAAAACATTTGCAAATCATATCTTTGATTTAAAAACAAATTGATATCAAGAATATATGAAGAAGTCTTAAAACTCCACAACAAAAAAACAAACAACTCAATTCAAAAATGGGCAAATGACTTGAATAGACATTTCTCCAAAGAGGATATACAAATGGCCAATAAGCACATGAAAAGATGCTCAACACCACTAATCATTAGAGAAATGCAAATCAAAACTACAACGAGACACCAAATAACACACATTAGAATGACTACTATCACAAAAACAAAATGATGGAAGTTAGAGAGGATATGGAATAACTGGAACCCTTGTGCACTACTGATGGGAATGTAAAAATGTTGAACTACATGTAGAAAACAGCATGGTGATTCCTCAAAAAATTAAAAATAGAATTACCATAAGATCCAGACTTTCCAATTCTGGGTATATACCCAAAAGAATTCAAAGCAGGGACTCGAGAGTTATTTGTACATCCATATTTACAACAGCACTATTCACAATAGCTAAAGTGTAGTAATAACTCAAATGTCCATTGAGATACGAATGGATAAGCAAAATGTGGTATATACATACAATGGAAAATTACTCAGCCTGAAAAGGGATGGAAATTCTAACATATGCTATAACACTGAAGACCTAATGCTAAATGAAATAAGCCAGTCACAAAAAGATAAAATTATATCATATCATTCCATTTATAAGAGGCACTTAGAGTAGTCAAAATCATAGATCTAGAAAGTAGAATGATCATTGCCAGGGGCTGGTGGTGAGAATGAGGAGTTACTGTTTAATGAGCACAGAGTTTCAGTTTTACAAGATGAAAAAGACTAATGGAGATACATGGTGGTGATGACTGCATAACATGAATGCATTAAAACCACTGAACTGTATACTTAACAGATGATAAATATTACGTTTTTCCCACAAAAAAAGGAAAAAAAATTAAGACTCTATACACATATTTTAAAAATTACTGAAATTAAAATGTGTAACTGTGTCAAGTGCTGGTCAGAATATAGCACAACTAGAACTCCCATTCACTACTGGTAGGAATGGAAAACCATGTGTAAAACTTAAACATGAACCTATTGTAAGATGCTATACTAATCCACTCCTAGGTTTTCATAAAATAAAAATGAAAGTACACATCTGCACAAAGACATATACATGAATTGCCACAGCAGCTATATTTGTAATAGAAAAAAACTGGAAAGAAAACACATGTCCATCAACAAGTGACTGGGTTAACAAATTACGGTATTTCCATACGTAAAGAAATGGAAGGAATGACTCAGCAATGAAAAGGAAGGAATTATTCACACACACAACAGGATGAAGTTCCAAGTAACTATTATGAGGGAAAGCCAGAGAAAAGAATAGATAATGTATGATTCCACACACATAAGTTCTAGAAAATGCAAACATTTATACTGATAGAAAGCAGATCAGTAATTAGATAATAGAGTTGAATGAAGGAATGAATTACAAAGAGGAATTGTATATTATGTTCATTGTACTGATAGTTTCAAGGATATAATACATGTCAAAACTCATCAAATGGAATAAATTACATATGTGCTGCTTATTATCTATCAATTATACCTTTGTATAATAAAATAATAATAGATGGCTCACAGAATTATCAAAGGGATAAAATATTGCACCTCGTAAGTTTTAAATGAGCCTGTAAAATGCTGTTATCCTAGAACAGAATAAACACTGGATAAACATTATCTTCTATTACTATTATATAACAATTGAAAAAAGTACTTGGGTAATTAAGTTAACATTTAAAGCTCTTATGATATACCTTAGCTTCTTCTTCTTGTGCTTTTTTCACAATTGCTTGTAATTGCACTTCTCGCTTAAACTCAGCATGAAGTAATTTTTCTTCCATCATCCTGCGTCGTTGATCTAGTAATTCTTCCTTCCACTTCCGGACATCCTTCTCCTGCGTATAGTGAATTATCACATCCTTAATTTCAATATATACAATCATTTAAATGAAGTACTAATAAATAAATGGCTTATGAAATATAAACTCTAAGTGTGGAAAAATGTGCAGCAACATGACTAACAATTAAGGACGAGAACTATGAGGCCAGACTACCTAAATTCATAATCTACATTGGCCACTTACTAGCTGCATAATCTAGACAACTTTTTTAGCCTATGTCTCAGTTTCCTTATCTATAAACAGCAAATAAAAATAATAATATTACCTCACAGGATTATTTGAAGGTTCATAAAACTCTCAGAACAGTGGCTTAGATATGCCTCTACAGAAATATTTGCATTATTCTTGTACCGTTATCATGAGTATGTTTAAAATGAATATAGTGTATATTTAACCTTATAAACGTTAACATCTCTATGATGTAACCCACATTCAAGAAAAATAAGTAATTTTATCCTAGAAACTGAAAAATGATATCTAACAAATCACATTATTTGCATAAGAAACATTCTCTGAAGGAACAGAGAGGGTTTCACCTACAAAAAAATATAGACATAATAATTGCTACTTTATGTTGTTTTAAGAAATTAACCCTTAAAATTTTAATTCCTTAAAACAACCTCAAACAGAAGAAGTAAAAGCTTGTTCTGTGCTCTAGGAAATAAGATTCAGCACCATGAAAATAAATTATAGAAAATCAGAAGATGGGTCAATATGAGTGGAAAAAACCTAAAATTTTATTTGAGTTGTTTCTCTCAATAATTGTGTTGAACCATCCAAAAAAGTATGATACAAAAATAGCACTACACGAAGAGCCAGATGACATGTCCTTAAAGCCTCAGCTCTGCAAATTATTGGTTGTGTAACACTGGAAACAACACTTAGCCTCTCCTAGATTGTTTTTACATCTATAAAATGAGGTTCAGCACCTGCCTTGTGTACATCATAGAGTTATTGTGGTGATGTGATGACATCACTCATGTGAAACAGTGTTGAAAACAATAATCCATCATACAAATGGAAGATGAAAATTGCCATTAAAATTAATTTAAGAGATACCTACATTGATGAGAAAATAACCAGAACACATCTAAAGTCTTGTATACTTTCACTAATCAACGATTTTCTTGCATGAATACTTGGAGATCATGTTTAGATAAAAGAAAATATACTATAATTGTGCTGGTATTTAAAAACACAGTAAGAGAAGAATTGTGATTGTGTTAGAGCACTTCTCTTAAGCTAAAATTAAAATAATACATTGACTCTTGTAGAACTCCACAAGAGACTGCTTTTCATATCTAATCTATTCAGCTACATGACAAATTATTGAGATTCAAGTAAAAATAAAACTCAAATAATTTTCTTATAGTCCTAGTCAACTTTACACTGTACTCAACAGAATCTTGCACTACCTAATGTATTTTTATGAACATTCAAATTATGTGGTCCAACTATTTCTCCCAAATTTAAACTACACAGTAAAAGCAATCCAAATAATATGCTTAACCTATGACTATTTATACTCTTTTCTAATACCAGAAGGTAACAAAAGAGTTCACCTGTAATTACAATATAATGGCCATACATCTTTCATCATGCTGTGTTAGGTACCTGTAGTATGGAGCCTCTGAGATGGTGCCTAGTGATCTAAGCCACCTGGTTTTAAGATCCTTATGTAATCTCCTCCCATATTGTATCAGAACTGTGACCAAAAGAATACAGCAAAAGCAATGCTATAAAACTCAGCACAACTTCCTTTTATTAACTCTCTTAGGTACTTTTTCCTTTCTCTCCCCGACTCTCTCTCTCTGATTTTCTATGGAGAAACCACTGGCCATGTCATGAAGACACTTGGGCTGTAGAAAGGTATACTTGGCAAGAAACTGAGGTTTCTGGCCCACAGCCAAAGGGGAACAAAAGCCAGCAAATAACCGCACAAATGAGTATGGAAGTGGATCCTCCAGACCCAGATGACTATGACCTGACTGATAGCTTGACTAAAAATTCATCAGGCTGGAAGCAGTGGCTCACGCCTGTTATCCCAGTACTTGGGAGGCAGATCACTTCCGGTCAGAAGTTCGAGACCAGTCTGGCCAACATGGTGAAATCTCGTCTCTACCAAAAATACAAAAAATTAGCCAGGTGTGGTGGTGCATGCCTGTAATCCCAGATCCTCAAGAGGCTGAGACAGGAGTATCACTTGAACTCGGGAGGTGGAGGCTGCAGTGAGCCGAGATTGTGCCATGGCACTCCAGCCTAGGCGACAGAGCCAGACTCCATCTCGAAAAAAAAAAAAAAAAATCATCAGAGACCCAGAGCAAGAATGATGGCCAGGTATGATGGCTCACACCTGGAATTCCAGTGCTTTAGAAGGCCAAGGTAGAAGGACTGCTTGATGCCAGGAGTTCAAGACCAGTCTGGGCAACATGGCAAGACCCTGTCTCTACAAAAAAATTAAAAATTTAACCAGGCACGATGGCATGTGCCTGTAATCTTGGTTACTCAAGAGGTTGAGGCAGGAGAATGGCTTCAGCCCAGAAGTTCTAGGCTGCAGTGAGCTATGCTGCATCACCGCATCCCATCCTGGGTGACAGAGCAAGTCCCTGGCTCCAAATAAAACAATAAAAGAATCACTATGCAATTCCTGGTTGCCTTTTTCACAGAAATAGTGACCTGATAAATGTTTGCTGTTTTAAGCTAACTTTTTCCGTTATTTGTCATACAGCATAGATAACACAGTACTCAGTTATAAGAGTGACTGTATATTAAGCAACATCCATCCTAGCACCATGTTACTGTTTTACATACTTGCCTCATTTAAGCATCACAACAGGTTAATAACTACAATTGTCATTTTTCAGAAAAAGAAACTGAAATACAATAATGTTAAGTAACTTGCTCAGGGAATCATAGCTTATTATATGACAAAATCAGGATTTAAACTTGGTTGGCTATCTCCAGAGCCCATGTTATTTCCACTTACCACACTGATCAATAGTTATTCTGCTCTAAATACACAGACTCTCTTCTGCAAATATAATTAGTGCTTATCCAAACTTGATCATCTTTCCCTGATGTTGAAAATAATGGTTTTTCTCTTCTAATCAGTTTACATCCCATTACATTCATAGATTTTCTAATGAAGGAATATCTTTGAATTCCAAGAATAAACTCAAAGTTTCCTATGTTTTCAGGTATTTTGTTTTTTGTTAACTACAGTCATGATGCTGTACATTACATCATCAGAAATTATTAATCTTGCATAAGTCAAACTTTTGTACCCTTTGACCAATGCCACTCTATCTCCCCTCTCTGCTTCTATGAATGTGACTTTTTCATATTCCACACAGAAGTGAGATCATGCAGCATTTCTCTGTCTCTTTTCACTTAGCTTAATATCTCTAGCTCCATCCACGTTGTCACAAATGTTAAAATTTCATTCTTTTTAAGGCTAGATAATATTGTTTTTATATGTATATACACACATATATATATATGAACACACACACACAAAATATATACCATATTTTTTTCATTCGTCAGCAGACACTCAGGTTGTTTCCATATCTTGGCTATTATGAATAATGTTACAGTGAACATGGGTGCACAGATATCTCTTCTTGATCCAGATTTCAATTCCTTTGTATATATACCCAGAAGAAGAACCGCTGATCATATGATAGGCTCTATTTTAATTTTTTGAGGAAATTCCATATTGCTTACTATAATGGTTATACAAATTTACATTCCTACCAACAGCATACAAGGATCCCATTTTCTCCACATCCTCCCCAATACGTGCCTCCTGTCATTTTGAGAATAGCCATCCTAACAAGCATCAGGTGATACTTCACTCAAGTCCGATTTCCATTTCCCTGATCATTATAGATGCCGAGGACCTTTCCATGTACCTGTTAGCCTTTTGGATTTCTCCTTTTGAGAAGTGTCTCTTTAAGTCCTTTGCCCATTTTTGAGTCAGGCTGTTTTCTTGCCATTGAGTTGTGTGAGTACTTCAAATATTTTGGATATTAATGTCTTATTTGATATATTTTTTACAAATATTTTTCTCATTCCATAGCTGTCTTTTCATTTTGATAATTTTTTCATTTGCTGTACAGGTTTTTAATTTAATTCCACAAGTCTAATTTTGCTTTTGTTGCCTGTGTTTTTCTGTCATATTCAAACAATTATCACCAAGATCAATGTCAAGGTTTTTCCGAAAGTTTTCTTCTAAAAGTTGTATGGTTTCAGATCTTAGCCTTTAATCCATTTTGGGTTGATTTTTGTGTATGGTGTAAGATAAGCGTCCAATTTCATTCTTTTGCATGTGGATACCCAGAATTCCCAACATCCTTTGTTGAAAAGATTATGCTTTCCCCATTGTAGGTTCTCAGCATTGTAGGTTCTCAGACCAGTTGCCCATAATTGCATAGGTTTATTTCTGGGTTTTCTATTAAGTTTCATTGGTCTGTGTGTATGTTTGTATGCTAGTGCCAAATTGTTTGATTACTATACTTTTATAACAAAATTTGAAGTTAGAAAGTATTATGACTATAGCCTTTGCTCTTCTTGCTGAAGATTACTTTCGATCTTTGGGGTCTTTTGGAGCTTCACATGAATTTTAGGACTGTTTCTCTATTTCTCTAAAAACAAATGGTTGGGGTTCTGATAGAGATTGCACTGAAACTGTAGATCACTTAAGGCTGTATGGACATTATAATAATATTAATACTTCTAATCCACGAACTCGGATGTCTATTTACTTGCTGCTTTAAATTTTTTTTTCATAAACTTATAATTTTCACTACACAAGTGATTCAACTCCCTGCTTAAGTTAATTCCTAAGTATTTTATTCTTTTTGTTGCTAATATAAGGAAAACTGTATCCTTAATTTCTCTCTCATATAGATCATAGTGTATGAAAACCCCACTGATTCCTAAGCATGTTGATTTTGTATCTCTAAACATTACTGAATTCATATATTATTTCTCCAAGTTTTCTGTGGAATCTTTAAGGTTTTCCATATTTATGATGTTATCTACAAATAGATAATTTTACTTCTTTCCCTTCCCATATAATGCATTCATTTCTTCTTCTTGCCTGACTGCTTTTCCCAGTATTTCCAGTACTACGTTGGAGAGAAATGGTAAAAGTGGGGATACTTGCCTTTTACCAAATCTTAGAGAAAAAGCTTTCAGTTTTTCCCAATTATGATGTTAACTGTGGGTTGTTCATATATGGGCTGTCTTAGTCTGTTCTGTGCTGCTATAACAGAAAATCAGAAACTAGGTAATTTATTAAGAAAAGAAATGTATTTATCATATAATAGTTCTGGAGACTGGAAGTCCAATAACGAGGTGGTGGCATCTGATTAGGTTCTTCTTATGAAATCAACCCCGGAGGAAAGCAACAGGGTAAGAGAGGGCAAAGGGTGGCAGGGGCACTATGGGGAGCTGAATCCAACCTTTTATAAGGCACCCACTCCTGCAATAAGGACCCACTTCCACAATAATGGTATCAATCCATTCATAAGAGCAGAGCCAATATAACCTAATCTCCTCCTAAAGAACCCACCTCTTAATATGGTTACAATAGTAATTAAACTTCAATATGTGTTTTGGAGGGGATAAACATTAAAACAACAGCATTGGCCTATATTGTATTGAGAAAAGTTCCTTCTATACCTATTATGTTGAGAGTTTTTTTCATGAAAGGATATTGAACTTTGTCAAGTGTTTATCCTGCATCTATTGAGATATTAGTGTTTTTTTGTCTTTCACTGTATTAATACAGTATACTGCATTTATAGATTTTAGTATATTTCACTATACTTACATTCCAGAGATAAATCCCACTCAATCATGGTATGACTGTTAATATATTCTTGAATTTGGTTTGCTAGTATTTTAAAGAGGATTTCTGCATCTATGTTTATCTGGAATATTGGCCTGTAGTTCTCCCCTTTCTTGTGTTTCTGTCTAGATTTGGAATCAGAGTGATGCAGGTCTCATAACACAAGTTTGGGCGGTGTAAGAGACAGGAAAAACTAAATTGTTTTTCCTACTCTCACATACAACACAATAACAATTCTCTTCACCCAGATTTTTATGGGGTTTTTCTCATACTGACCACTTCCCTGACGCCACCTAGCTGCCATATAATTCAATCCAATTCTGACATTATCTACCTGGTCCCACAGATAAGGGCTCAGTCCCACAAGACTGCCCCCACAACTTCAGATGCTAATCACAAGTCCCAAGTTCTGACCCATACTTCTGACAAACCAGCTATAAATTTGGGATTCTCACAACTGTCTCCTCAAGTTTGATTCATTTGCTAGAGTGGCCCATAGAACTCAAGGAAACACTTTTACTTACTATTGCCAATTTATTACAAAGGAACTTTTAAAGGATGCAGATAAACAGCTAGATGGAAAAGACGCCTAGGGCAAAGTGTGAAGAAGGGACATGAAACTTACATGCCCTCTCCAGGTGTGCCACCTTTCAGGTACCTCCACATGTTTAACAACCCAGAAACTCCCCAAACTCTGTTCTTGGGATTTTTAATGGAAACTTCGTTACAGAGGCATGATTTATTAAATCACTGGCTTTGGCAATCAACCGAACCTGGAGGTCCAAGTTCTGGTAGCCAGCACCAATTTTGAGGCTATCCAGGACACTACCAAGAGTAGCGTCATTACAACAAAAGATGCTCCTATCACTCAGCAAAGCCCAAGACATTTAGGAACTCTGTTTCAGATGCTCTTATCACTCAAGAAATTACAAAGATCACAGAAATTATCTGTTGGGAACCAGGGTCAAAGATAACATATTGGAAAAACAGTATTATCCTAGTGCTTCTATCTACCAGAGTTTTAGGAGCTCTAAGTCAGGAACCAGGGGCAGAGACCAATATAATATTTCTTATTTCACAAAAGTGTTCCCTCTTCTATTTTTCAGAAAAGTTCAAGAAAGGCTGGTACTACTTCTCCTTTAAATGTTTCATAGAATTCATCAGTGAAGTCATCTGGCCCTAGGCTTTTTTTGTTGGTTTTTTGATTGAGTAATTCAATCTCTGTATTTGTTATTGGTCTGTTTAGGCTCTTTATTTCTTCTTGATTCAGTCATGTTGGGTTGTATATTTCTAGGAATTTATCCACTTCTTCCAGGGTTATCCAATCTGGTGCCATAAATTATTGATAATAGTTCTTTATGATCCTTTTTGTTTCTCTGTTATCCATTGTAATGACTCTACTTTCGTTTCTAATTTATCTAAGTCTTTTTTTTCTTAGACTAGCTAAGAGTTTGATTTTTTTTTATCTTTCCACAAAACCAAGCCTGTTTTGTTGATTTTTTCCCCATTGTTTTTCTCTTTTGCATTTAATTTTTTTGTACTCTAATCATTATTTCTTTCCATATAGTAACTTTGGGGTTAGTTTGTTTTTTCTTTTTCTAGTTCTGTGAGTTAGAAAACTAGGTTAAGTGAGATCTTTCTTCTCTTCTAATTTAGGCATGTATTACTATAATCTTCCCTCAGAGTCTTGTTTTGCTACATCTCACAAATTTTAGTGAGTTATATTTGTTTTCATTTGCTTCAAGGTATTATTTAAATTCCCCTTTATTTCCTCTTTTACCAAATAGTTGTTCAACTGTATGTTTAGTTTTCACATTTTTGCTAATTTTCCCATTTTCTGTTATTGATTTCTAGATTCATTCCACCATGGTCTAAAAGATATTGGTATGATTTCCATCTTCTTAAATTTCTAAATACTAGTGTTGTGACCTAACACATGATCTATTCTGAAGAATGTTTCATGTGCACTTGAGAAGAATGAGTATTCTGCTGATTTGGAGGTAGAAAATCCTGTATATATTTCTTGGGCACATTTAGTGTACAGTGTTGTAAGTCAGGTGTTTCATTATTGATTTTCTACCTGAATGTTCCAACCATTATTGACAGTGGAACACTGAAGTCTCCTACTATTATTTTATTGCTACCATTTTCTCCCTTCATATTGTATTTGTTTTATATATTTATAAGATTGCTGGGTGCAAATATATTTAAATTGTTGTATCCTTCTGTTAAACTGACTCTTTTGTCATTATTTAATGGCCTTCTTCCTCTCTAGGGACAGTTCTTGTCCTAAAGTCTGTTTTGTCTAAGTTTAGCCACTTCTGCTCTCTTTTGGTTATAATTTACATAGAATAAGATATTCCTTCGTGTTCAGCCAAGTCTGTTCAAAGCAGCATATGGTTGGGTATTTTTTCTTTAATTCATTGAGTCACTCTATGCCCTTTGGGGAGTTTAATCCATTTATACTTGAAGTAATTATTAACAGTAAGTACAGATTTATTACTGCCATTTTGCTACTTATTTTCTGCTTGTTTTGCAGGCTTTTGTTCCTTACTCTATTGCTGTCTTCATTTGTTATTTGATTGTGGGGTTTTTTTTTCTAATGGTTTGGTTTGATTTCTCTTTAGCATTTGTGTATTTACAATAGGTTTGCCTTTGTGGTTACAATTGTCTACTTTAATTTGGTAACAACGTAAATTCAATGGCCTACAAAACTCTACACTTTTACCTACCCGTACACTATGTGTTTTTGAAGTCAGAGTTTACTACTTTTCATACTGTAAATCCAATATCAATTTTCTGTCATTATACTTATTTTTAATACCTTTTTGTCTTTTAAGTCCTCTCCCCCACCCTACCTTAGTAACAGGATGCTGCTCTGTTTCCCAGGCTGCAGTGCAATGGGGCAATCCTAGCTCACTGCAGCCTCAAACTCCCAGGTTCAAGTGATCCTTCTGCCTCGGTTTCACAGGTAGCTGAGACTACAGGTGCCTACCACCATAACTGATAATTTTTTTGTTCTTCCTTCTTTTTGTAGAGATGAGGTCTTGCTACATTGTTCAGGCTGGTGTGAGACACCTGGCCTCATGTGATTTTCCCACCCCAGCCTCCTAAAGCAGTGGGATTACGAGTGTGAGTCACCACACCCAGCCTTCTTTAAAGTTTTATATTGGGGTTGCAGTTATTTCTGTACCACCCTTAACAGTATTATGTTATTCTATATTTGACTGTACATTTACCCCTGAGCTTTACATACTTTCTTTCATACGTTTTTACATTGGTGTTTATCATTTTTCTATTCCATTTTAAGAACTCCATTAGCATTTCTTCTCAGGCAAGCCTAGTGATGACAAACTCCCTCAATTTTCATGTGTCTGGGAAAGACTTTATCTCCTTTCATTTTTAAGGATAGCTTTCCAGGGTATAATAATCATGGCTGGTCAGGTTCCCCCCCACCCCCGTACTTTGAATATATCATCCCATTATCTCCTAGCCTGGAATATACATGTTGAGAAATTCACTGATCATTTAGCGGGGGTAGAGGCCGGCTTCCCTTGTATGAGATGAGTTGCCTTTCTCAGGCAGCTTTCAAAATTCTATCTTTGAGTTTTGACAATTATAATAAGTCTTGATGTAGACTTCTTTAACTGTTGTGGGGTTCTGTGAGCCTGAGTCTGGATATCTCTTTTGCTCTCCGTATTTAGGAAGTTTTGGGTTATTTCTTTTAAAAAAGAAAAAAGGTTTCTGCCTGCTTCTCTTCAATCCCTATAATGCATATATTCATTCAATTCTAGTGTCCCATAAGTTCCAGAGACTTTCTTCATTTTTTTCATTCTTTCTTTCCTCTTACTGGGTAATTCCAAATGACCTGTTTTCAAGTTCTCTTGATTCTTTCCTCTGCTTCACTAAGTCTGCTGCTGAAGCTCTCTACTGCACTTTCTAGTTTCTTCAGCGTATTTTTGACCTCTAGAATTTCTGTTTGGTTCTTTCTCATGGCTTCACTTTCTTGATGTTCTCATTTTGTTTTTATGTTGTTTTCCTGATTTTGTTACATTATTTATCTGTGTTCTCTTACAGTTCACTGACCTTCAACAGTTATTTTGAATATTTTATCAGGGACTTCATGGATCTTCATTTGTTTGGATTGCTTGCTGGATATTCATTGTATTCTCTTGGTGGTGTCAAGTTTTCCTGATTTTTCATGTTCCTTGTATCCTTGCATTGCTGTCTGTGCACTTAAAGAAGTAGTCACATTCTCCAGTTTTTATGGACTGGCTTCAGAAAGGATAGCCAATTACTCAGATGGGAGCACTGCCTTGGGGGGAATGCAGGAGTATATTATTGCACTAAGCCTAGTGGCACACAGAGTGCCAAAGTGCAGGCAAGTACAACAACTCCTGGTTTATATGTATGCACTGGTGTGGCAGCTCAGGGAGCTACAGTTGGCAATATCAGTAACAGGGCAGTCCTCAGCTCCAAAAGCTACAGGGTGTAGGCAGTGGCTGCCAGCAGCACCTCTGTGTTAAGAAGTGAGCACTCCCGGGTAAGTGGGAGCCAAGGCAGGTGGTGGCAGAGGCCAGGTGGAGTTTGGTTGCAGGCATACATGTGGCAGTGGGGGCCATGGCCAGCTGTGGCCATGTGTGTGCATGGCTATTTGGCCCGCTGCATATGGACATGGATTGACAACAACTGTGGGACAGGGCGGTAGCTTGCATTCCTCCAGCTGAAGGGGTTGGCTGCAGACATATAAACAGAAGTAAAAACCAGAGCCAAGAGCAAGGACCAGGGCTGGCCATGGGCAAACACACTACAAACTGATAGTCTTAGGCTCCAAATTGTCTACCAGGTCATTCTGCTCTTTAGACAAACCTCTCCAAGGAAACCCTCCAATGAAAATGGCAAAAGACAAGTAGAGCTTTAATAATCCATGCTAACCCTGCAAAATATCAATTTACTAGATAATTTGAAAATGATGATTTGTTTATAGTTAACCTTCTTGGATTCAATAGATTAAAATGCCTTTGTTTCCTAGCAAATCTAATTATTTTATGGTTATTTTAGCTTCTCTCAGACCAGAAGTAGAGTTGAAAATAAGCCCACTAACTTCAGACTATCATAATTTCCTAAAAAATGAAAACTCACCCTTTCTAACAATTTCTGAAGCTTTAATGTTTTCTCTTCACGTAACTTTTCCCTTAGCTGCTGTGCTTTCATTTGTTTTTCTTCATGTTTCTTCTTAGATTCTGCAATTGTTCTATTAATACAAACAAATGGACAAGAGACATGAAATGTTTACATGATAAGGCCAGAAAAAGTGTTCTTTAGACTTCATAGTTCTTAAAGTATGCAAAACTAATTTTGGCCCAACACTTCAGGAAAGCTTTGTTACTTTTCAATGGATCTGAAACTGTCCTGAAGTAATGTGCCCAAAAATGCCATGTAGCATTTTTATTTAACAATCAAGAGTGGCTAGTTTTCTTCCTGTGAACCACTTCAAATTAATTTTCAAATGCCAGACCTTTTACGAGAGGGTGAAGAAAGTTTTTCATGCATGTGAATTCCATGCCCTGGAGGTCTAGCAGGTTCTTCTTCTACAATGTCCCCCCAGGATGTATTTTGGCGCCAAGACTCACGAGCTGTTTAGAAAAAAATACTATCATTGTTTAACCACATAGGTCTATAAAACATTTGAGAACAAACTTTTGAACACTGTACTAACACAGCCAATATGCATATACACAATACCTTCATAGTCTGCAAGGACATCGTTCCAGTCCATGGACATACCACAGAAAGATACACTCCCACTGCCCATGCTGGCCTAAAATGTAATAAGGGAAGCTGAAAATCAAATCTTTGAACACAATTACAACTTTAGAAAATGAACCACACATGAAAATTTCCTACCTATTGTTAATATATTCCATTTAACCAACAGTTAAAAACCAGGAAAACGGTACCTACCAGTACACTCATAATAATTACCAAGTTAAAATACACAGCCTATTCATATTAAGAGCCTAGCAGCCATTAACAGCAGAGACAAATGAAGTAAATTTAAGAAATATACTGGTCTTATCCTATTACTACATAAATGCTAACATATACAGACCAAATACTGAAGAACTGAAGATTGTTTGGCATTAAAATTTAATAAACCAATATGTAAAACATTTAAAGTTATTTTATTCTTTAACAAATTCCGATCATTAACATATATATCCTAAGCACTTAGTAAAGGAAGGTAGTGTATCATTTGCTCATTTATTTATTTATTTATTTATTTTTGAGATTGAGTCTCACTCTGTGGCCCAGGCTGGAGTGCAGTGGCATGATCTCAGCTCACTGCAACCTCCACCTCGCGGGTTCAAACTATTCTCCTGCCTCAGCCTCCCGAGTAGCTGGGACTATAGGAGCCCGCCACCACACCCGGCTAATTTTTGTATTTTTAATAGAGGCGGGGTTTCATCATATTGGCCAGGCTGGTCGCAAACTCCTGACCTTGTGATCCACCAGACTCGGCCTCCCAAAGTGCTGGGATTACAGGCGTGAGCCACCATGCCCAGTCTACTTTTTGCTAATAGAACACAAAAGTAAAATACCTTAGCTTTGTCTTCACTCTCTATAAATTATAATTAGAGTAATGTTGAGTTCTTACTTTATGTCAGACTCAATTTTTTAACTGTTTTTAATAGAGCGGGGTTTTGCTATGTTGCCCAGGCTGGTCTCGAACTCCTGTCCTCAAGCAATCCTACTGCCTTGACCTCCCAAAGTGCTGAGATTAGAGGCATACAGCACCACGACTGGCCTAGACTCAATTTCTTGACTGGTAAAATCACAATAACAACTTCTAATTTGTCAACTGTATCATATATGAAAATACTTAGTAATGGTAAAGTGCTAACAAAAGATTTGCTATTCTTTATTATATAAGTCTAAATCATCCTGAGAATAATAGTTATGATTACTGAACATGATTTTTAAGTAACTAATTTTAAATAGGACTAGATGGACTCCAAGTCTTTCTGGCCCAGATAATTTTGTTTCTAAATATAAATTTTGAATAGTTATGTAAAAAAGTCTCACAGAAAAATCACTGTCGTTGTCAGTTTCAATGTTAATATCATTGTTTTCTTCAGCTTCAATTTCTCTAGTTAACTGTTCTTCTTCAGCAATAGCACTAGCAATGGCTTCTTCATTGGCCTTTTCTAGACGATCTGCTAGCTCTTCTTTTTTAGCAAGGACTTCTGCCATGGACTATAAAGTTAAAAACACATAAACAAAAAGAAAAATCATCACTTGACTGGAAAGTAATCATTTTTTATGTTATAACATGAACTCAACAGTATACATAAAATTGTACTGATCTAGAACCATAAAAGGTGGGGTTCTATATAAGCTCATCCACTTACTAGCTGTGTGCCTTAGAAGCTTCTAAAAACCAAGAACCTACTTGGTATTCCATAAAATGGAACAATAATCAATGATTTGCCTTATTTACCAGACAGCTATGTATGAGAAACTGTGAAGTTATTTATTTAACAGGTATTATTAATGACAAAGTGTGAATTTCATTTAAGTGCCAAAATTTAAAACAATTATAGATTGAATACACTCATTAAATGTAAAATCAAAATAGTATACTATAATGGGAACATGGAAAGAATATATGCTATACTGGTGATGATGCTTTCTGAACATATATACACCTAACTTTAAAAAATGCATTAGCCGGGGCGGAGCAAGATGGCCGAATAGGAACAGCTCCAGTCTCCAACTCCCAGCGCGAGCCACACAGAAGACCGGTGATTTCTGCATTTTCAACTGAGGTACTGGGTTCATCTCACTGGGGAGTGCCAGACGATCGGTGCTGGTCAGCTGCTGCAGCCCGACCAGCGAGAGCTGAAGCAGGGCGAGGCATTGCCTCACCTGGGAAGCGCAAGGGGGAAGGGAATCCCTTTTCCTAGCCAGGGGAACTGAGACACACAACACCTGGAAAATCGGGTAACTCCCACCCCAATACTGCCCTTTAAGCAAACAGGCACACCAGGAGATCATATCCCACACCTGGCCGGCAGGGTCCCACGCCCACGGAGCCTCCCTCATTGCTAGCACAGCAGTCTGTGATCTACCAGCAAGGCAGCAGCGAGGCTGGGGGAGGGGCGCCCGCCATTGCTGAGGCTTAAGTAGGTAAACAAAGCCTCTGGGAAGCTCGAACTGGGTGGAGCTCACAGCAGCTCAAGGAAACCTGCCTGTCTCTGTAGACTCCACCTCTGGGGACAGGGCACAGTAAACAATAACAAACACAGCAGAAGCCTCTGCAGACGCAAACGACTCTGTCTGACAGCTTTGAAGAGAGCAGTGGATCTCCCAACACGGAGGTTGAGATCTGAGAAGGGACAGACTCCCTGCTCAAGTGGGTCCCTGACCCCTGAATAGCCTAACTGGGAGACATCCCCCACTAGGGGCAGTCTGACACCCCACACCTCACAGGGTGGAGTACACCCCTGAGAGGAAGCTTCCAAAGCAAGAATCAGACAGGTACACTCGCTGTTCAGAAATATTCTATCTTCTGCAGCCTCTGCTGCTGATACCCAGGCAAACAGGGTCTGCAGTGGACCTCAAGCAATCTCCAGCAGACCTACAGCTGAGGGTCCTGACTGTTAGAAGGAAAACTATCAAACAGGAAGGACACCTATACCAAAACCCCATCAGTACATCACCATCATCAAAGACCAGAGGCAGATAAAACCACAAAGATGGGGAAAAAGCAAGGCAGAAAAGCTGGAAATTCAAAAAATAAGAGTGCATCTCCCCCGGCAAAGGAGCGCAGCTCATCGCCAGCAACGGATCAAAGCTGGACGGAGAATGACTTTGATGAGATGAGAGAAGAAGGCTTCAGTCCATCAAATTTCTCAGAGCTAAAGGAGGAATTACGTACCCAGCATAAAGAAACTAAAAATCTTGAAAAAAAAGTGGAAGAAGTGATGGCTAGAGTAATTAATGCAGAGAAGGTCATAAACGAAATGAAAGAGATGAAAACCATGACACGAGAAATACGTGACAAATGCACAAGCTTCAGTAACCAACTCGATCAACCAGAAGAAAGAGTATCAGCGATTGAGGATCAAATGAATGAAATGAAGCGAGAAGAAAAACCAAAAGAAAAAAGAAGAAAAAGAAATGAACAAAGCCTGCAAGAAGTATGGGATTATGTAAAAAGACCAAATCTACGTCTGATTGGGGTGCCTGAAAGTGAGGGGGAAAATGGAACCAAGTTGGAAAACACTCTTCAGGATATCATCCAGGAGAACTTCCCCAACCTAGTAGGGCAGGCCAACATTCAAATCCAGGAAATACAGAGAACGCCACAAAGATACTCCTCGAGAAGAGCAACTCCAAGACACATAATTGCCAGATTCACCAAAGTTGAAATGAAGGAAAAAATCTTAAGGGCAGCCAGAGAGAAAGGTCGGGTTACCCACAAAGGGAAGCCCATCAGACTAACAGCAGATCTCTCGGCAGAAACTCTACAAGCCAGAAGAGAGTGGGGGCCAATATTCAACATTCTTAAAGAAAAGAATTTTAAACCTAGAATTTCATATCCAGCCAAACTAAGTTTCATAAGTGAAGGAGAAATAAAATCCTTTACAGATAAGCAAATGCTTAGAGATTTTGTCACCACTAGGCCTGCCTTACAAGAGACCCTGAAGGAAGCACTAAACATGGAAAGGAAGAACTGGTACCAGCCATTGCAAAAACATGCCAAAATGTAAAGACCATCGAGGCTAGGAAGAAACTGCATCAACTAACGAGCAAAATAACCAGTTAATATAATGGCAGGATCAAGTTCACACATAACAATCTTAACCTTAAATGTAAATGGATTAAATGCTCCAAGTAAAAGACACAGACTGGCAAACTGGATAAAGAGTCAAGACCCATCAGTCTGCTGTATTCAGGAGACCCATCTCACACGCAGAGACATACATAGGCTCAAAATAAAGGGATGGAGGAAGATTTACCAAGCAAATGGAGAACAAAAAAAAGCGGGGGTTGCAATCCTAGTCTCTGATAAAACAGACTTTAAACCATCAAAGATCAAAAGAGACAAAGAAGGCCATTACATAATGGTAAAGGGATCAATTCAACAGGAAGAGCTAACTATCCTAAATATATATGCACCCAATACAGGAGCACCCAGATTCATAAAGCAAGTCCTTAGAGACTTACAAAGAGACTTAGACTCCCATACAATAATAATGGGAGACTTCAACACTCCACTGTCAACATTAGACAGATCAACGAGACAGAAAGTTAACAAGGATATCCAGGAATTGAACTCATCTCTGCAGCAAGCAGACCTAATAGACATCTATAGAACTCTCCACCCCAAATCAACAGAATATACATTCTTCTCAGCACCACATCGTACTTACTCCAAAATTGACCACGTAATTGGAAGTAAAGCACTCCTCAGCAAATGTACAAGAACAGAAATTATAACAAACTGTCTCCCAGACCACAGTGCAATCAAACTAGAACTCAGGACTAAGAAACTCAATCAAAACCGCTCAACTACATGGAAACTGAACAACCTGCTCCTGAATGACTACTGGGTACATAACGAAATGAAGGCAGAAATAAAGATGTTCTTGGAAACCAATGAGAACAAAGATACAACATACCAGAATCTCTGGGACACATTTAAAGCAGTGTGTAGAGGGAAATTTATAGCACTAAATGCCCACAAGAGAAAGCAGGAAAGATCTAAAATTGACACTCTAACATCTAAAAGAACTAGAGAAGCAAGAGCAAACACATTCGAAAGCTAGCAGAAGGCAAGAAATAACTAAGATCAGAGCAGAACTGAAGGAGATAGAAACACAAAAAACCCTCCAAAAAATCAATGAATCCAGGAGTTGGTTTTTTGAAAAGATCAACAAAATTGACAGACCGCTAGCAAGACTAAAAAAGAAGAAAAGAGAGAAGAATCAAATCAACGCAATTAAAAATGATAAAGGGGATATCACCACCGACCCCACAGAAATACAAACTACCATCAGAGAATACTATAAACACCTCTACGCAAATAAACTGGAAAATCTAGAAGAAATGGATAATTTCCTGGACACTTACACTCTTCCAAGACTAAACAAGGAAGAAGTTGAATCCCTGAATAGACGAATAGCAGCCTCTGAAATTGAGGCAATAATTAATAGCCTACCAACCAAAAAAAGTCCAGGACCAGATGGATTCACAGCTGAATTCTACCAGAGGTACAAGGAGGAGTTGGTACCATTCCTTCTGAAACTATTCCAATCAATAGAAAAAAAGGGAATCCTCCCTAACTCATTTTATGAGGCCAACATCATCCGGATACCAAAGCCTGGCAGAGACACAACAAAAAAAGAGAATTTTAGACCAATATCCCTGATGAACATCGATGCAAAAATCCTCAATAAAATACTGGCAAACCGGATTCAGCAACACATCAAAAAGCTTATCCACCATGATCAAGTGGGCTTCATCCCTGGGATGCATGGCTGGTTCAACATTCGCAAATCCATAAACATAATCCAGCATATAAACAGAAGCAAAGACAAGAACCACATGATTATCTCAATAGATGCAGAAAAGGCTTTTGACAAAATTCAACAGCCCTTCATGCTAAAAACGCTCAATAAATTCGGTATTGATGGAACGTACCTCAAAATAATAAGAGCTATTTATGACAAACCCACAGCCAATATCATACTGAATGGACAAAAACTGGAAGCATTCCCTTTGAAAACTGGCACAAGACAGGGATGCCCTCTCTCACCACTCCTATTCAACATAGTGTTGGAAGTTCTGGCTAGGGCAATTAGGCAAGAGAAAGAAATCAAGGGTATTCAGTTAGGAAAAGAAGAAGTCAAATTGTCCCTGTTTGCAGATGACATGATTGTATATTTAGAAAACCCCATTGTCTCAGCCCAAAATCTCCTTAAGCTGATAAGCAACTTCAGCAAAGTCTCAGGATACAAAATTAATGTGCAAAAATCACAAGCATTCTTATACACCAGTAACAGACAAACAGAGAGCCAAATCAGGAATGAACTTCCATTCACAATTGCTTCAAAGAGAATAAAATACCTAGGAATCCAACTTACAAGGGATGTAAAGGACCTCTTCAAGGAGAACTACAAACCACTGCTCAGTGAAATAAAAGAGGACACAAACAAATGGAAGAACATACCATGCTCATGGATAGGAAGAATCAATATCGTGAAAATGGCCATACTGCCCAAGGTAATTTATAGATTCAATGCCATCCCCATCAAGCTACCAATGAGTTTCTTCACAGAATTGGAAAAAACTGCTTTAAAGTTCATATGGAACCAAAAAAGAGCCCGCATCTCCAAGACAATCCTAAGTCAAAAGAACAAAGCTGGAGGCATCACGCTACCTGACTTCAAACTATACTACAAGGCTACAGTAACCAAAACAGCATGGTACTGGTACCAAAACAGAGATATAGACCAATGGAACAGAACAGAGTCCTCAGAAATAATACCACACATCTACAGCCATCTGATCTTTGACAAACCTGAGAGAAACAAGAAATGGGGAAAGGATTCCCTATTTAATAAACGGTGCTGGGACAATTGGCTAGCCATAAGGAGAAAGCTGAAACTGGATCCTTTCCTTACTCCTTATACGAAAATTAATTCAAGATGGATTAGAGACTTAAATGTTAGACCTAATACCATAAAAATCCTAGAGGAAAACCTAGGTAGTACCATTCAGGACATAGGCATGGGCAAAGACTTCATGTCTAAAACACCAAAAGCAACAGCAGCAAAAGCCAAAATTGACAAATGGGATCTCATTAAACTAAAGAGCTTCTGCACAGCAAAAGAAACTACCATCAGAGTGAACAGGCAACCTACAGAATGGGAGAAAATTTTTGCAATCTACACATCTGACAAAGGGCTAATATCCAGAACCTACAAAGAACTCAAACAAATTTATAAGAAAAAAACAAACAACCCCATCAAAAAGTGGGCAAAGGATATGAACAGACATTTCTCAAAAGAAGACATTCATACAGCCAACAGACACATGAAAAAATGCTCATCATCACTGGCCATCAGAGAAATGCAAATCAAAACCACAATGAGATACCATCTCACACCAGTTAGAATGGCGATCATTAAAAAGTCAGGAAACAACAGGTGCTGGAGAGGATGTGGAGAAATAGGAACGCTTTTACACTGTTGGTGGGATTGTAAACTAGTTCAACCATTATGGAAAACAGTATGGCGATTCCTCAAGGATCTAGAACTAGATGTACCATATGACCCAGCCATCCCATTACTGGGTATATACCCAAAGGATTATAAATTATGCTGCTATAAAGACACATGCACACGTATGTTTATTGCGGCACTATTCACAATAGCAAAGACTTGGAATCAACCCAAATGTCCATCAGTGACAGATTGGATTAAGAAAATGTGGCACATATACACCATGGAATACTATGCAGCCATCAAAAAGGATGAGTTTGTGTCCTTTGTAGGGACATGGATGCAGCTGGAAACCATCATTCTTAGCAAACTATCACAAGAACAGAAAACCAAACACTGCGTGTTCTCACTCATAGGTGGGAACTGAACAATGAGATCACTTGGACTCAGGAAGGGGAACATCACACACCGGGGCCTATCATGGGGAGGGGGGAGGGGGAGGGATTGCATTGGGAGTTATACCTGATGTAAATGACGAGTTGATGGGTGCAGCACACCAACATGGCACAAGTATACATATGTAACAAACCTGCACGTTATGCACATGTACCCTACAACTTAAAGTATAATAATAATAAATAAATTTTTTAAAAAATGCATTATAAATAATAAAAACACATGAAATTCATTAATTAATAAATCCTCATGAGAAGCTAAAAATGTATACTAGAAACCCTAAATCAAACACTGAAATAACAAAAAACGTGTGGTTAATAAGCCATCAAAGGTGATAAAATAAAATTATTAAGAAATTAAAAATGGAAGGAAGAACACAAGTCAAAGAGAAAACAAATAGTAAAATGGTGGATTTAAACAAACTATATCAATAATTATATTACATGTAAATGTAACACGTAATAGGCAGAGATTATCAAATTAGATAAAAAATAAGACTGAACTATATGTTTCCTAGAAGAAAATAAACAGAGTACAAATAAAAGAGCTATGCTAATTAAAAGAGAGCTGAAATATTAATATCAGACACAGATTTCAGAGCAAAAAATATCACGAGGAATAAAGAAGACCATTTTATAATAAATAAAAGGGTCAATCCATCAAGACAACAAAACAATACTAAATGTTTATAGACATAACAGAACTTCAAAATATATAAGGTAAAAACTTATTGAAATGCAAAATAATATAAACCTAATGAGAATGTAAAATGATGCAACCAATTTGGAAAGCAGTCTGACAGTTGCTCAAAGAGTTAAACATAGAGTTCATATAACCCAACAGTTCCACTCCTACACATATATCCAGGAGAAATAAAAAATGTGCCCACACAAAAAATTTTATGCAAATACTTAAAGCAGTGCTATTCATAATAGCACAGTGGAAACAACCTAAATGTCCGTCAACTGATGAATAAATAAAATGTGGTATATTCATTCAGTGGACTATACTATTTGATCACAAAAAAGAACAAAGTACTGAGACAAACTAAGATATGAATGAATCTCTAAAACATGCTAAGAAGCCAGTCACAAATAACCATATACTGCATTTCATTTCTATGAAGTGTCTAAAATAGGCAAAATTATATATGGAGAAAGCAGTGTAGTGGTTGTCTATGGCATGTGTGGGTGGAGTGAAAGGGAGTAACTGCCAGTGGGCACTGGGTTTCCTTTTCAGAGTGATGAAAGAGTTCTAAAGCTGATTATGGTGATGGTTGTACAACTCTGTGAATATACTAAAAAACAACAGTAAACTTGAAACAGATGGATTGTATTATATGTAAATTATTATCTCAATAAAGTTGTTACAAAAGAAATAGATCCACAGTTACAGTCAGTGATCTCAGTACCCCTCTCTCAACTGACAGAAAAAGTAAACAAAAAACTAGTAAGGATATAGAAGACCTGAACAATACTACCAACAAAACTGATCTAAGTATTTTCTCAAAAGAAATAAAAACATATGTTCACACAAAGATATATACAAAAACGTTCGTGGCATCTTTATTCATTAAAAAAAAGATGTAATTCAAATGTCTCTGGGCAAGTGAATGAACAAACATTGTGTTACATGCATATAACAGAATACTAGCAAAGTCAATTAACAGAATGAAGTATTAATACACACAGCTACATGGATAAATCTCAAAATAAGTATGTTGAGTGAAAGAAACCAAGCAAAGCTTACACAACTCAATTTATATAAAACTGTCATCACAGTGAACAGGCAACCTACAGAATGGAGAAAATTTTTGCAATCTACCCATCTTGACAAAGCGTTAATATTCAGAATCTATAAAGAACTTAAACATATTTACAAGAAAAAAAAACAAACAACCCGGCCGGGTGCAGGGGCTCACGCCTGTAATCCCAGCACTTTGGGAGGCCAAGGCAGGCAGATCACGAGGTCAGGAGATTGAGACCATCCTAGTTAATACGGTGAAAACCCGCCTCTACTAAAAAATACAAAAAATTAGCCAAGCGTGGTGGCGGGCGCCTGTAGTCCCAGTTACTCGGGAGGGTGAGGCAGGAGAATGGTGTGAACCCAGGAGATGGAGCTTGCAGTGAGCCAAGACTGCGCCACTATACTCCAGCCTGGGCGACAGAGCGAGACTCCGTCAAGAAAGAAAAGAGAAGAGAAGAGAGAGAAAGAGACCGGGAGAGAGAGAGAGAGAAAAGGAAGGAAGGAAGGAAGGAAGGAAGGGAGGAAGGAAGGAAGGGAGGGAGGGAGGGAGGGAGGGAGGGAGGGAGGGAGGGAGGGAGGGAGGGAGGGAGGGAAAGAACGAACGAACGAACGAACCCCATCAAAAAGTGGGCAAAGGATATGAACAGACACTTCTTAAAAGAAGACATTTATGCAGCCAACAGACACATGAAAAAATGCTCATCATCACTGGCCATCAGAGAAATGCAAATTAAAACCACAATGAGATCCCATCTATCACACCAGTTAGAATGGCGATCATTAAAAACTCAGGAAACAAAAGATGCTGGAGAGGATGTGGAGAAATAGGAATGCTTTCACATTGTTGGTGGGAATGTAAATTAGTTCAACCATTGTAGACAGTGTGGTGATTCCTTAAGGATCTAGAACTAGAAATACCATTTGACCCAGCAATCCCATTACTGGGCATATACCCGAAGGATTATAAATCATGCTACTATAAAGACATACGCACACATATGTTTATTGTGGCACTATTCACAATAGCGAAGACTTAGAACCAACACAAATGTCCATCAATGATAGACTGGATTAACAAAATGTGGCACATATATACCATTGAATACTATGCAGCCATAAAAAAAGATGAGTTCATGCCCTTTGTAGGGACACGGATGAAGCTGGAAACCATCATTCTAAGCAAACTATCACAAGGACAGAAAACCAAACACCGCATGTTCTCACTCATAGGTGGGAGTTGAACAATGAGAACACATGGACACAGAGCGAGGAATATCACATACTGGGGCTGAGGGTGGGGGGCTGGGGGAGGGATAGCATTAGGAAAAATACCTAATGTAAATGACAAGTTGATGGGTGCAGCAAACCAACATGGCACATGTATACCTATGTAACAAACCCGTACGTTGTGCACATGTACCCTACAACTTACAGTATAATTTTAAAAAAAGAAAGAAAGAAAAGAAAAAACAGTTGTCTCATCACTACAGGAATTCTCTGTAACTCTCCACTGGAAACTAAACATTAAGGTGCTTATCACCTTATCACCTTTGGTTTGTCAAAACAAAACAAAAAGTATTCTTAAGACCTCTAAGAATACACTAATATTCACATTAAAGCAGAACTTATTTTCTTTTAAGTATGCAAGTTTGACCCTCAAAATAACCAAAAGGTTTTACGACTCTGCAAGTTTATATATGTGATGGAAATAAAAACAATGAGGTTAAGAATTTTTAATTCTTTCATGCTTATTTAAGTATGGGGGATAGATTTCCTCTTTTAAAATTTGATTCTACAGAATCAAACTGCAAAATATACAATTTGATATACAACTACTAAAACAAATGACCAAATTCCACCCCATACAATAAGCTCACTACTTATTTGACCATAATTATGTTCAACATTTAGAAATGTTCATTACTAAAAGACACAAGATGAAAATCAATTGTTCTACCTTATTAAAAGAATCTAAACATTTGTTTTTTATATTACTATAACTTTTATTTTCCTTTTTACCCTTAAACAACCCATATCAAGTTTCATCTCTATTGCTATTATCCCTATGAAATGTATAATTTTACCTAATACCATGTGTTGTTAAGATCTTTCAGTATAAGGCATCAAATTTTAGAAGAAATTATAGTGCACAGCAGCCTTTAAAAAATAAAAATTAAGTAATTTTTCACAGCTTTTTATATGTGCCTATTTCTTTGGAAAGTTAGTTTTTAAACAAAGTTAGCATGATTTATTCCAGATTATCCCCAGGTCAAGTATCTTAGTACTAAAATGAGCAAAAGGAAGAGATGGGTAGAAATATGTTGTCATCCAAAACCATAAATCTATAAATAATCACAAATCAATGCATTTTTAGAGATTCTGGAATAGGGATGATAAATAAATCTCATCTCAAAGACGAACTCCAAGCAAATGGTAGTGGCTGTCTAAAGTATTCTGTTAAGAAAGTTTTTAAAACTAAGTCTAGCAGACACCATTTCCCATCTATCAGAATGCTAGATGTAGCATGAAAGACTTTATTGTTACTAGTTTAGATTCTTAACTTTGGGCTAAAGAGCATTTGATCAAATCACACACAAACCAAATGATTTTGAACAAGTCACTTAACTCTCAACAGTCTCACTTTCTTCCTCTAAAAAGCAAGAATCTTAACTATATCAAAAGTTTACCATAAGAATAAAATGTTAAAATGAAATAACATACATAAAAATGCTTTAAAAAGTATAAATCATACAAGTTATTATTATTGGTGTTTATGCCTCTTAAATATACTCAGAATTCTGATAAGTTGTTCTTACCAAGTTAGCAGCACTCACATTTGAAATATCTGAAGGGTCCATTTCATTTTCTATCCTTGCTTTCTCTGCTGGAAATTTTTCTTCATTTACTTGTAAAGGAGGTGTACCAGCTTGCAGCATAACTGAAACACACTCTGTATCAATGTGGACAGCAGGTATTTCAGAAGTTCGAACATAATTGTCTTGAATACTGCCAGAATTCTTCACATCATCCAATGTACTCACTGTGAACTAACAAAACGTAGAGAATGAATCAGAGATAATTTAAAAATACAAACTATTCCACTCTAGAAGAAGAGATGATTTTGCTTAACCTATGAAGAGGTACTTGATTGGATGACAGAAAATTTACTCATCTCTTTTGTATGTTTCAAGTGTAACAAAAGGACAGGGACCATTAAACACAAATTTTACTTGCATGCCTACTATGTACTGGGCACTGTCGAAAGTTTTCTAAGAAATTAAGCAATTTATATTGTAATTTTCTTGTAGTAGGCCAATTTGTGATGAGTATTTTATGTCTTTTGCAAAAGAAATCTAGTCACAAGTATGAGGCATTCACTGTATTATACTCATACAACCAAAAGTATTACACAGTCTTTTGCAAAGACTGTCTAATATCGAATGAGGACATTCAGCACTTTTGAAAAAATCCTGAAACCAATTTTTACAAAAATATATTTGGAGGGCATTTTACAAAAAAAAATTTATATTATTCTCTTCAGATAATACTAACATGATCTCAAAGTATCTTTGTTAAAAATTCATATGGTATATGAACCCAATTCTCAGATCTGAAAGAGAAAAGCATGACCTAAGGGTGAAGATTGAAAGCATGTAGTGTCTCATTATGACATTCATACACCTTAGATTTAGATATCTTCCCTATTCCCCTTTAGGAATATTTAATAACAAACCAACAGAAATGTAAATACAATATAAAAAAACAAATACTGGCGTAGGCTAAATACACATCCATTTTTTTAAAACCTTTCAATTTAGTAGAGTCAAGCCTTTATTTTTACTTTGGACAGAGAAGAGAAAGAACAGTACTGTGTTTTCCAATGATACTCCAAGTCAAAGAACTAAAATCTAAAATTATGAATTTAAAACTCACATCACTTCTTAAATAAACATTAGATAAACACTGCAGTGGCCATAAACCTCCCCCCAGTTTGATAAATTATTTATACAAATATCAAACTTGGCTAAGTCTCGTAAACTACTTTAAAAATTCTACTATTAGTCCGAACTTAAAGTGTCCCAAAGTGTTGATTTTAGTATAAGCATTATTTAAATTACATAACATTGTTTATATTGCTATCAACATTATTTATATGTTAGTCGCCATGGTTTATAATCTTCTTGGCAATATTTATATTAGCATTAGTTATGTGTACACTACTCAATCCCACCTATTAAAAAACTCAGTATCATTTATATAACAAAATCAAAGCTAAACTATGAAGTAAAGACATTAATATGCTAATTCCATCTTTAAAATGACAGTGGAGAAAACAAATATCATCAACTTGGCTGCCATCAGTAGTGAACTTTTATACTGAAAAATTTTAGCAACAGTTTTACTTGTTGAAAAGTTCTATGTACAGATTATTCCTGAAATCTCAATAGCATATAGGTTTATTCACTACACACAACTGCATAATTTTTAGAGTAAGTTATATTTTTTAGCTAAACACAGCAAAAATGCTGTTTGTTAAGTATTATAAAAAGTAGTTTATTCACTAAGTATCTCTAAAGTAGCTTACAACACTAAAGAGTTTCTTAAAGTTACATCAAACAAATGTATACCAATTAATTCCTATGCATTTAGGACTCTTCCATATTGTGAGAAATTAAAAAGCACATAAAATACTGCCCAAAAAGGAATTTGCAATCTCACACAGGCATAAAACCAATACACATTAAAGAGTTTATAGATCAGAAACAATGTTAAGAGTCATTCTCATCAGTAAAGGAAGATAAGGAATTTGAGGAGCATTTCCAGTTGAAAAAAATCCTACAGGTAAAAAGAGAAAGAATTTCAAAAAGCAGATATTATTCTGGACCAAAAACATTACAACCATTTTACAACTGATCTATTTAGTTCCTGTAGTATGATATTTAAAAAAAAGCTCCTGTATTTTATCAGTCATTTTACATCAAATTACACCAACGGAACATGAACCTTCATATAAACAAATACCTAAAAGTATAAACTAGTACATCAAATAGGTAAAATAAACATCAACTCAACTCACAGAAGAAATACTGGGAATATTAACTTTAAGGAATTATATTAAATATTATCAGCAAATTACACTCAATTTTCAGTAAGTAGAATAAGTTCAAATTTTAACACAGCAAATGAGGCACAAAGACATCACCTTAACCAAGTACTCAAAGTTAATAACAAACCTAGCCAAACTGATATCACACGCCTCTAGATGTGACACTAAGGACAATCACTTTATTCCTATCAAAAATGCGTAAGCTAAATTGAACAATGTTCAATTTGAACATTGTTCAAACAGTGAACAAAGGACAATGTACAAAAAAAAAACCTACAATGTATTCTTCAAAACGATTAATGTCATGAAAGACAGACAGGCTGAGAAACTATATCCAATGAAAAATATTAAAGAAACAGATCAAACGAACTGAGTAATTCCACATTGGATCCTGGAGGACATTCTATTTTTAAAAAATTATTGGGAAAACTAAAAAACTTTAAATATAGACTATAAATTAAATAATACATATATATCAAATTCTCTGAATTTTATAATTGTAATGTGGTTATATAAATTTATTTGTTCTTTGGAGATCCATGCTCTAGGATTTAAAGGTGAATGCTTATGATGTTTGCACATTACTCTCAAATGTTAAAGCATTTAACATGTGTGTATAATATGTAACAAGAGAAAAGAAAAAAATATGGTAAATATTAATTTGTGAATGTGCGTGAATGGTATGGGAGGATTTCATTGTTCTATTCTTGCCACTTTTCTATAGGTCTATAGACCTGAAATTTTCACAGTAAGTTAAAAAATAAAGTACAAAACTAAGACATTCCAGTACACATGTACACATACCCCTTTGAAAAAGATAGTAAAAGGATTTTCAGAATGTACTACCTGGGTTTTTTCGGCAAGAGGATGGTCACAAGTGTGTAATGAGTCTTTGGGATGAGATTCTATAGTATTAGAAGATCCATCTCCAACAAATTCACCTTTCTGTATGCTTTCATCAGGTAAAAGACATACATTTTCTTTATCACTATCATCCTTTGATCTTGCAGCTTCTGTTGCCAATGAAACTTTTGGCAACACTGCTATTGATCGAGAACGAATAGGCCTTCCTCTCTGAACAGTCTCCCATCCTTCAGCATCTTTCCGTTCTATGCAATTAAAGCAAAATACAAATCAAGATTTATTTAGATGATAAAAATATTTGGAAACTCATAGAATAAAGACATTTCCAATTTAATTCCCAACAAATAATATACAAACATGACAGTATTGTACAAAATGTATATTTGTATATACATATTTAAATAAATGTGTGTATAATTATCCCTACTTCACAAATGACAAAACTGAAATTCAGATTAAGGCTGACCTAATGTCAGATAGTCAGTGAGTAATAATAAATATTTAAATAGTGAATACTATGTGTGAGCACTGTTTTAAGTGCTTTATATATAGTATCTCTTTTAATCTTCACAATAATAAGATCAGTATTATCATACCCATTTAAGCAAGGAGGAAACTGAGACAAAGAGAAATTAAGTAATTTATCCCAGATCATGCACAGAGTAAAGGTAATGCCAAAATGCTAGTCTAGGTACATTGGTTCTGGTGTCCATCCTAATGGCTATATAAAAACTGTCTCTTCATCTTTCAGAATCCAAACATCTACCTCCAAAGTCCAAGTTCTTCCCTCTATCCCAGCACCAACAGCATACCTTGACTTAAATAAACTGTTTTTAGGATCATTAAATTATAGGATATTAATTGATAGCACCCCAGAGGATCTAGTCCAACATTTCACCACATATACATGGAAACTAAGGTCCTACGTTCAAAGCCACACACCAAAATAGCCTAAAATAAATCACAAAAAAAATAGCCTAAAATAAATAAGAATCTTTATCTAAAATATGACAACGTTGAGGTATAGTGGTGCTTACAGCCCCAATTTTAAATTTTTATTGGCTGATTACAGTCTTTCAAAACTAATATAAAGAATTCTAGTTCTGGCCAAAATGAAGTAACCATTCCTTCATTTTGGGCCCTCCATCTTACAATTAAAAACCCTAGTTAAAACACATTAAGCATAGGAAGACTCTAAGAGATAGACTACAGTAGACTGCCTTAGGATTTAGGGGACTTGAAAAGCAGCAAAGTGGTGAGTTCCCTGGGTTTCCTTACTGTCTCCTATATATTCCAGACAGGATGCTGCAACAGTCTCCAAAAACATCAACAGGCAAAGACAAAATAGGCATCAAGAGGGCCGGGCGCGGTGGCTCAAGCCTGTAATCCCAGCACTTTGGGAGGCCGAGACGGGCGGATCATGAGGTCAGGAGATCGAGACCATCCTGGCTAACACCGTGAAACCCCGTCTCTACTAAAAATACAAAAAAAAAAAAAAAAAAAAAAACTAGCCAGGCGAGGTGGCGGGTGCCTGTAGTCCCAGCTACTCCGGAGGCTGAGGCAGGAGAATGGCCTAAACCCGGGTGGCGGAGCTTGCAGTGAGCTGAGATCCGGCCACTGCACTCCAGCCCGGGCTACAGAGCAAGACTCCGTCTCAAAAAAAAAAAAAAAAAATAGGCATCAAGAAATGCCTCTTTTGCCAAGACAAAGCACAGAAAAAAGGGTGGCCTAACAAAACAGAAAATCTCTTTAGCAATACCCACTCGACTACAGCCAAACACCAGTGGAACCCCTGTTCCCCATAGTTTCAGTAGGGGTAAACTAGGAGCTTAACTTCCATCTCCTACCTAACACAAATAGATGGTACTCCAATTCCCCTATCCAAATAGCATCAGCAGGGCCCAGTGGTGAACAGAGCCTCCTCTCATTAGCTCTCACCCTCACCCAATATCAGCAGGGCCCTATAGAAAGCTGAGCTTCTGCTATCACCAGCATCAAGGAGGCAGAAAAAGTAGTTGGAGGCAGATTTGTTTGACACTGGGATTCCCCCTTTCCTTTTCCTTATGTCAGTAGAACCCAGCAGGAAGCTAGGATCCCACCCCAACCTACAGCAACAAGGTGGTATGAGTCAGTCCTGCTTCCACTTCTCCCCTCCTTAGTGTGAAGGTGATCAAGCAGGGAACCGAGCTTACAAAACTAGTAGGAGGAAAGGAAGTGATACAAGTCGGTTTGATACTTTTTCTGCAAAGTTATCACAAGACCAAGAACAATCTCAGAATCTGTGAGACAATATTTGAGTCTCACAGACAATACTGAAAAAGTATTGAAAAAATAATGGCTGAAAAATTCCTAAATTTAGTGAAATAGAGAAAACTATGAATTCAAGAAAGTAAGTGAATCCCAAATATGATAAACCCAAAAAAGTCCATAGTAAGACACATCATAATTAAAGCTCTCAAAACTAAAGACAAAGAAAAATCATAATTAAACCTCTGAAAACTAAACACACACAAAAAAATCTTGAAAGCAGTCAGAAGACGTATTACCTATAGAGAAACATCAATTCAAATCATAGCAGATTCCTCATCTGAAACAATGGAAGCCAAGAGGAAGTGGCACATTTAGCAAGGGACTGAAAGAACTGCCCATTGTGAATTTTATTAATATATGTGGTGAACATATCCTGCAGAATGAAAGGAAAATAAAGGCATTCACAGATAAAGGAAAAACTAAGGGAATAAATCACTAGCAAAACTACCTTTAATAAATGGCTAAAGAAAGTTCCCAAAAGAGAAATGAAATAATGAAAGAAGGTTTGAGGCCAGGCATGGTGGCGCACGCCTGTAATCCCAGCACCTTAGAGGCCAAGGCGGGTGGATTACCTGAGATCAGGAGTTCGCAACCAGCCTGACTAACATGGTGAAACCCCAT
The DNA here is from genome assembly GCF_043159975.1 of Macaca nemestrina. Classification (NCBI taxonomy): domain Eukaryota; kingdom Metazoa; phylum Chordata; class Mammalia; order Primates; family Cercopithecidae; genus Macaca; species Macaca nemestrina. The sequence continues at coordinate 124,219,389 of NC_092131.1, read as the reverse complement.
CGCTACTAAATACAAAAAAATCAGCCAGGCGTGGTGGCGCATGCCTGTAATCCGAGCTACTTGGGAGGCTGAGACAGGATAATCGCTTGTACCTGAGATGGGGAGGTTGCAGTAAGCCCAGATCACGCCATAGCACTCCAGCATGGGCAACAAGAGCAAAACTCCGTCTCAAAAAAGTATACAAATAAATAATAAAAGGAGGTTTGAAACTTCAAAAAGGAAAGAACATTGGAATGGTTAAAAATGGAAGTAAATACAGTTGCTCCTTAACTTACAATGTGGTCACTTCCTGATTAAACCCACAGTAAGTTGGAAATATAAAATCAAAAATGGATTTAATACACTTACCCTACCAAACATAACTAGCCTAGACTACCTTAAATACGCTGAGAACACTAACAACCTACAGTTGGGCAAAATCATCTAAAACAATGCTTATTTTATAATAGAGTGTTAATATAACTCACGTAATTTATTGAATACTATACTGATAGTGAAAAACACTTTCAGCTGTTGGGTAAGATTGCATGGCTACTCAAAATATGGTTTCTATTGAATGCATATTGCTATCACACCATCATAAAGTTGAAAAGTCATAAGTTGGGACTCATTTGTATAATTAGCCTTCTCATGAATTTTTGGATCATCTTTCATAGTAATGCAAAAATTATATCATCAATTGAGGTAGTGCTCAATGTACACAGATAAAATATTTGAGATAATGATATTTTAAAAGTAGAGACAGTTAAGGAAACCAATTAAAAGGTAAGGTTTCTAAATTTCACTCACAGTGGGGTATGCCAGTATCAGTAGACTGTGATAAATCAGATATGTATAATGTAATACCTAAAGTAACCACTAAGGAAACTATACAAATCAATATTGTTTAAAACACTATGAATAAATCAAAAGAGAATCAAAAAAATTTTCAAGTAACCCATAGACAGGCAAGAAATGCAAAGCAGTTGAAAGAGAGAAAACAGAAATAATAAAATGAACAGATTTATCAATAATTAACTTAAATGTAAATGTTCTAAATATATAAATTAAATCACAGAGGCTGGGACTCTATAAACTCTTTAATTATTTAAACATATAAGTGTGTATATATGTATATACATACATATACATACATATATACATATACATACATATATACACATATACACATATATACATTTATATGTTATATATATACACACTTATATACGTATAGTTTAAGTATGTTTTTAAGTATTAGTTTAAGTATATTTTTAAGTATATATATATTTATGTGTGGTCAAGCAGGGAGCTGAGCTTACAAAACTGGAAAAAGTATATACTTAGATATGTATATACTTAAAAATATACTTAAACTATATGTTATCTAACTCATCTAAATACAAAAACATAGGTAGGCTATAAGTAAAAGAATAGAAAAGATATACCATGCAAACATTAAGAATCAGTAGAGGGTAAGAAATAGAGAATCCTGAACAAAGAAAATTACTAAAGACAAAAAATACATTGGAGGCCGGGCGTGGTGGCTCAAGCCTGTAATCCCAGCACTTTGGGAGGCCGAGACGGGCGGATCACAAGGTCAGGAGATTGAGACCATCCTGGCTAACACAGTGAAACCCCGTCTCTACTAAAAAAATACAAAAAACTAGTCGGGCGTGGTGGCGGGCGCCTGTAGTCCCAGCTACTCGGGAGGCTGAGGCAGGAGAATGGCGTAAACCCGGGAGGTGGAGCTTGCAGTGAGCCGAGATCCGGCCACTGCACTCCAGCCTGGGTGACAGAGCGAGACTCCGTCTCAAAAAAAAAAAAAAAATACATTGGATAATTATAAGAAGTATCATTCCATAATGAACACAAAACATTCCTAAATGTATAAATACCAAACAAATGAAACTCAAGATACACTGTGGAAAAACAGCAACTGACAGAACTATTGACAGAAAATCAGCAAATATATTAATATAAAAGAAATGAATAAGATCAACCAACAGAAAATGACATATATAGAAAAATCTATCCAACAACAGTAAAAAAAAAATTTCAAATGCTCACAGAACATTAACCATGATAAACCATATCTGTGGCATAAAATAAACTTCTGCAAGTATAAAATTACTGACATCACACAAAGTATGTTCACAATAGGAATGAAACAGGAACATTACTACAGATCTTCCAGCCATTTAAAGTATAAGAAAGGAATACTACAAACAACTTTATGCCAATAATTTCAATGACATGGAATAAATGGAGCAATCCCACAAAAACCACTAGCTACCAAAACTCAACAAAGATAAAACACACAATCTGAATAGCCCTGTAACTGTTAAAGAAACTCAATATGTAATTTAAAAGAAAGAGGTTTCTCTCAGCCCAGATGGTTTCTCTCACAAATTCTACTAAAAACTTTTTTAAAGATTCACACGAGTTCTATGGAAACTATTCCAGAAAATAGAAGAGAAGGGAACACATCCCAGGTTATCCAAAGCTAATATTGTTACCCTGCTTTAAAAAATTACACAGTACAAAAAAAAAAAATAAACCGACATACCAAAACCTCTCATGAACTTAGATGCAAACATTTTCAACAAAATAACAGTATATAAAATATACCAATATATAAACTGAATTATAAGCTATGAACAAGTGAAATTTATTTCAGATATGCCATCCCAGTTCACCATTCAAAAACCAATCAATGGGGGAGCTTCAACCAAAACGGGTGAATAGGAACAGCTCCGGTCTGGAGCTCCCAGCGTGATCAATGCAGAAGAAAGGATTTCTGCATTTCCAACTGAGGTACCTGGTTCATCTCACTGGGACTAGTTGGACAGTGGGTGCAGCCCACGAAAGGCAAGCTGAAGGAGGGCTGGGCATCGCCTCACCCAGGAAGCACAAGGGGTTGAGGGATTTCCCTTTCCTAGCCAAGGGAAGCCGTGACAGACTGTACCTGGAAAAATGGGACACCCGGACACTCCAACCCAAATACTGCGCTTTTCCCACGGTCTTAGAAACCAGAGGACCAGGAGATTCTCTCCCGTGCCTGGCTCAGCAGGTCCCACACCCATGGAGCCTTACTCACCACTAGCGCAGCAGTCTGAGATCAACCTGCGAGGCTGCAGCTGGGCAGGGGGAGGGGCGTCTGCCATTGGTGAGGCTTGAGGAGGTAAACAAAGTGGCCAGGAAGCTCGAACCAGGTGGAGCCCACTGCAGCTCAGCAAGGCCTACTACCTCTATAGACTCCACCTCTGTGGGCAGAGCATACCTGAACAAAAGGCAGCAGAAACTTCTGCAGACTTAGACCTCCCTTTTGACATCTCTGAAGAGAGTAGTGGCATTTGAGCTCAGAGGATGCACAGACTGCTTCCTCAAGTAGGTCCCTAACACCCAAGTAGCCTAATTGGGAGATACCTCCCTGTAGGGGCCGACAGACACCTCATGCAAGTGGGTGCCCCTCTGGAACAAAACTTCCAGAGAAAGGATCAGGCAGCAATGTTTGCTGTTCTACAATATTTGCTGTTCCGCAGCCTCCACTGGTGACGCCCAGGCAAACAGGGTCTGGAGTGGACCTCCAGCAAACTCCAACAGACCTGCAGCTGAGGGACCTGACTGTTAGAAGAAAAACTAACAAACGGAAAGGAATAGCATCAACATCAACAAAAAGGACATCCACACCAAAACCTCATCTGTAGGTTACCAACATCAAAGACCAAAGGTAGATAAAACCACAAAGATGAGGAGAAACTAGAGGAGAAAAGCTGAAAATTCTAAAACCCAGGGTGCCTCTTCTTCTCCAAAGGATCGCGGCTCCTTGCCAGCAACAGAACAAAACTGGTTGGAGGATGACTTTGACGAGTTGACAAAAGTAGGATTCAGAAGGTCAGTAATAACAAACTTCTCCAAACTAAAGGAGCATGTTCTAACTCAACGCAAGGAAGCTAAAAACATTAAAAAAAGGTTAGACGAATGGCTAACTAGAATGAACAGTGGAGAGAAGACCTTAAATGACCTGATGGAACTGAAAACCATGGCAAGGGAATTTCATGATGCATGCACAAGCTTCAATAGCTGATTTGATCAAGTGGAAGAAAGGATATCAGTGATTGAAGATAAAATTAATGAAATGAAGTGAGAAGACAAGATTAGAGAAAAAAGAGTAAAAAGAAACGAAGAAAGCATCCAAGGAATATGGAACTATGTGGAAAGACCCAATCTACATTTGACTGGTGTACCTGAAATGGATGGGGAGAATGGAAACAAGTTGGAAAACACTCTGCAGGATATTATCCAGAACTTCCCCAACCTAGCAAGGCAGGCCAACATTCAAATTCAGGAAATACAGAGAACACAACAAAGGTATTCCTCAAGAAGAGAAACCCCAAGAAACATAATTGTCAGATTCACCAAGGTTGAAATGAAGGAAAAAGTGTTAAGGGCAGCCAGAGACAAAGGTCGGGCTACCCACAAAGGGAAGTCCATCAGACTAACAGTGGATCTCTCAACAGAAACCCTACAAGCCAGAAGATAGTGGGGGCCAATATTCAACATTCTTAAAGAAAAGAATTTTCAATCCAGATTTTCTTTCTTTTTTTTTTTTTTTTTATTATACTTTAAGTTCTAGGGTACATGTGCACAGCATGCAGGTTTGTTACATATGTATACATGTGCCATGTTGGTTTGTTGCAGCCATTTACATTAGGTATATCTCCTAATGCTATCCCTTCCCCCTCTCTCCACAATAGGACCTGGTGTGTGATGTTCCCCTTCCTGTGTCCAAGTGATCTCATTGTTCAATTCCCACCTATGAGTGAGAACATGGTGTTTGGTCTTCTGTTCTTGTGATAATTTGCTGAGAATGATGGTTTCCAGTTGCATCCATGTCCCTACAAAGGACACGAACTCATCCTTTTTTATGGCTGCAGAGTATTCCATGGTGTATATGTGCCACATTTTCTTAATCCAGTCTGTCACTGATGGACATTTGGTCAACCCAGAATTTCATATCCAGCCAAATTAAGCTTCATTAGTGAAGGAGAAATAAAATCCTTTACACACAAGCAAATGCTGAGAGATTTTGTTACCACTAAGCCTGCCTTACAAGAGCTCCTGAAGGAAGCACTAAACATGGAAAAGAACAAACGGTACCAGCCACTGCAAAAATATGCCAAGTGGTAAAGACCATCGATGCTAGGAAGGAACTGCATCTACTCACAGGCAAAACAACCAGTTAACATCATAATGACAGAATCAAACTGACACATAACAATATTAACCTTAAATGTAAATGGGCAAAATGCCCCAATTAAAAGGCACAGACTGGCAAATTGGATAAAGAGTCAAGACCCATCAGTGTGCTATATTCAGGGGACCCATTTCATGTGCAGAGACACACATAGGCTCAAAATAAAGGGATGGAGGAAGATGTACCAAGCAAATGGAAAGCAAAAAAAAAAAAACCAGGGGTTGCAATCGTAGTCTCTGATAAAACAGACTTTAAACTAACAAAGATCAAAAGAGACAAGGCCATTACATAATAGTAAAGGGATTGACTCAACAAAAAGAACTATCCTAAATATATATGCGCCCAATACAGGAGCACCCAGATTCATCAAGCAAGTCCTTAGAGACTTACAAAAAGACTTAGACACCCACACAATAATAATGGGAGACTTTAACACCCCACTGTCCATATTAGACAGATCAACAAGACAGAAGGTTAGCAAAGATATCCAGGACTTGAACTCAGCTCTGCACCAAGCAGACCTAATAGACATCTACAGAACTCACCACTCCAATTCAACAGAATATACACTGTTCTCAGCACCATATCGCACTTATTCTAAAACTGACCACATAATTGGAAGAAAAGCACTCCTCAGAAAATGTAAAAAAAAAAAAAAATCATAACAAACTCTCTCTCAGACCAGAGTGCAACCAAATTAGAACTCAGGACTAAGAAACTCACTCAAAAATGCACAACTACATGGAAACTGAACAACCTGCTCCTGAATGACTACTGGGTACATAACAAAATGAAGGCAGAAATAAAGATGTTCTTTGAAACCAAGCAGAACAAAGACACGATGTACTAGAATCTCTGGGACACATTTAAAGTAGTGTGTAAAGGGAAAGTTATAGCACTAAATGCCCACAAGAGAAAGCAAGAAAGATCTAAAATTGACACCTTAACATCACAATTAAAAGAACTAGAGAAGCAAGAGCAAACACATTCAAAAGCTAGCAGAAGGTAAGAAACAACTAAGATCAGAGCAGAGCTGAAGGAGATAGAGACACAAAAAAACCCTTCAAAAAAAAATCAATGAATCCAGGAGCTAGTTTTTTGAAAAGAAAATTGATAGACCGCTAGCAAGACTAATAAAGAAGAAAAGAGAGAAGAACCAAATAGACACAATAAAAAATGATAAAGGGGATAGATATCACCACCGATCCCACAGAAATACAAACTACCACCAGAGAATACTAAAACACCTTTATGCAAATAAACTAGTAAACCTAGAAGAAATGGATAAATTTATGGACACATACACTCTCCCAAGACTAAATCAGGAAGAAGCTGAATCCCTGAATAGACCAATAGCAGGCTCTGAAATTGAGGCAATAATTAATAGCCTACCAACCAAAAAAAAACCCAGGACCAGACGGATTCACAGACGACTTCTACTAGAGGTACAAAGAGGAGATGGTATCATTCCTTTTGAAACTATTCCAATCAATAGAAAAAAAGGGAATCCTCCCTAATTCATTTTATGAGACCAGCATCATCCTGATACCAAAGCCTGGCAGAGACACACACACACAAAAAAAGAGAATTTTAGACCAATATCCCTGATTAACATTGATGCAAAAATCTTCAATAAAATACTGGCAAACCGAATCCAGAAGCACATCAAAAAGCTTATCCACCCAAAATCAAGTCAGCTTCATCCCTGGGATGCAAGGCTGGTTCAACATACGCAAATCAATAAACATAATCCAGCATATAAACAGAACCAAAGACAAAAACCACATGATTATCTCAATAGATGCAGAAAAGGCCTTTGACAAAATTCAACAGCACTTCATGCTAAAAATTCTCAATAAACTAGGTATTGATGGGACGTATCTCAAAATAATAAGAACTATTTATGACAAACCCACAGCCAATATCTCACTGAATGAGCAAAAACTGGAAGCATTCCCTTTGAAAACTGGCACAAGACAGGGATGCCCTCTCTCACCACTCCTCTTCAATATAGTGTTGAAAGTTCTGGCCAGGGCAATCAAGCAGGAGAAAGAAATAAGGGGTATTCAATTAGGAAAAGACAAAGTCAAATTGTCCCTGTTTGCAGATGACATGATTGTATATTTAAAAAAACCAATGTCTCCACCCAAAATCTCCTTAAGCTGATAAGCAACTTCAGCAAAGTCTCAGGATATAAAATCGATGTGCAAAAATCACAAGCATTCCTGTACTCCAATAACAGACAAACAGAGAGCCAAATCATGAGTGAACTCCCATTCACAATTGCTTCAAAGAGAATAAAATACCTAGGAATCCAACTTACAAGGGATGCAAAGGACCTCTTCGAAGGAGAACTACAAACTGCTGCTCAACAAAATAAAGGAGGACACAAACAAATGGAAGAACATTCCATGCTCATGGATAGGAAGAATCAATATCATGAAAATGGATATACTGCCCAAAGTAATTTAGAGATTCAATGCCATCCCCATCAAGCTACCATTGACTTTCTTCACAGAATTGGAAAAAACTACTTTAAAGGTTGTATGGAACCAAAAAAGAGCTCGCACTGTCAAGACAATCCTACAGAAAAAGAACAAAGCTGGAGGCAACACACTATCCAGCTTCAAACTATACTACAAGGCTGCAGTAACCAAAACAGCATGGTACTGGTACCAAAACAGATATATACACCAATGGAACCGAACAGAGCCCTAAGAAATAACACCACACATCTATAACCATCTGATCTTTGACAAACCTGACAAAAAACAAGAAATGGGGAAAGGATTCTCTATTTCATAAATGGTGCTGGGAAAACTGGCTCACCATATGTAGAAAGCTGAAACTGAATCCCTTCCTTACACCTCATATAAAAATTACTTCAAGAATGATTAAAGACTTAAATGTTACCTAAAACCATAAAAACCCTTGAAGAAAACCTAGGCAATACCATTCGGGACATGGGCATGGGCAAAGACTTCATGACTAAAACACCAAAAGCAATGGCAACAAAAGCCAAAATTGACAAATGGGGTCTAATTAAACTAAAGAGTTTCTGCACAGCAGAACAAACTACCATCAGACTCAACAGACAACCTACAGAATGGGAGAAAATTTTTGCAATCTACCCATCTGACAAAGGGCTAATATTCAGAATCTACAAAGAACTTAAACAAATTTACAAGAAAAAAACAAGCCACCCCATCAAAAAGTGGGCAAAGGATATGAACACACACACTTCTCAAAAGAAAAAATTTATGCAGCCAAGAGACACATGAAAAAATGCTCATCATCACTGGTCACAGAGAAATGCAAATTAAAACCACATGAGATACCATCTCACACCAGTTAGAATGGCGATCATTAAAAAGTCAGGAAACAACAGATGCTGGCGAGGACGTGGAGAAAGAGGAATGCTTTTACATTGTTGGTGGGAGTGTAAATTAGTTCAACCATTGTGGAAGACAGTGTAGCAATTCCTCAAGGATCTAGAACTAGAAATACCATTTGACCCAGCAATTTCATTACTGGGTATATACCCAAAGGATTATAAATCATGCTACTATAAAGACATATGCAAACGTATGCTTATTCCAGCACTATTCACAATAGCAAAGACTTGGAACCAACCTAAATGTCCATCAATGATAGACTGGATTAAGAAAATGTGGCACATATACACCATGGAATACTATGCAGTCATAAAAAAGGATGAGTTCATGTCCTTCATGTCCTTTGTAGGGACATGGATGAAGCTGGAAACCATCATTCTTGGCAAACTATCACAAGGACAGAAAACCAAACACCGCATGTTCTCACTCATAGGTGGGAACTGAACAATGAGAACACTTGGACGCAGGGCGGGGAACATCACACACTAGGGCCTGTCGTGGGTGGGGGCTGGGGTTAAAATACCCAATGCAAATGACAAGTTGATGGGTGCAGCACACCAACATGGCACGTGCACACTTGTGTAACAAACCTGTACATTGTGCACATGTACCCTAGAACTTAAAGTATAATAATATTAAAAAAAAAAAAAAATCAATGGGCTGGGGACGGTGGTTCATGACTGTAATCCCAGAACTTTGGGAGGCCCAGGCAGGCGGATCACAAGGTAAGGCGTTCAAGATCAGCCTGGCCAACATGGTGAAACCCCGTGTCTACTAAAGACACAAAAATTAGCTGGGCGTGGTGGCGCGTGCCTGTTATCCCAGCTACTGGGGAGGGTGAGGCAGGGGAATCACTTGAACCCAAGAGGCAGAGGTTGCAGTGAGCTGAGATCGCACCATTGCACTCCAGCCTGGGTGACAGGGCAAGACTCTGTCTCAAAAAAAAAAAAAAAAATCAATCAATGTAATTCACCACTGTCAAAAAAAAAAAAAAAAAGGAAAAAAGACATACAGACAGGAAAGGAAGAAATAAAACTGTCCCTATTTTTAGATGACATAATAGAAAATCCCAGAGAATATACACAAAAACTCCAAGAATTATATGGGTTCAGTAAAGTTGCAGGATACAAGACCAACATGCTAAATGTCCATTGCATTTCTATATACTAATAATAAATGTGTGGAAATTAAATTTAAAACTTCTAATCACAAAAAGAAAATGAAATAGTTATAAGTCCAACAAAAAAGTATAGAATGTCTATCTTGAAAATTATAACGTGCTGATGAAAGAAACAGAAGAAGGCCTAAAGAAATGGAGGGACATACCATGTTCACAGGCTGCAAGACTCAGCATAGTAAAAAGATACTCTCTCTAAATTGATTAACTCTCTCTAAATTGATCTATCATTATAATTGTTCTATAAAACTCCCAGTAACATTTTTGATGTAAATAAGTTTATTCTAAATAGTAATCAGAAAGACAAAGGACCTAAAATAGCTAAAAACAATTTTTAAAAAGAAAAGAAGCAATCACTCTACCCAATATGAAGTCTTACCGCACAGTTAATCAAATCAGTATAGAACCGACGGAACAACAAACATAGAGTCAATGAAACAGAATATAGAACCCAGAAATACACCCATGCTTATATGGTCAGCTAATTTTTTATAAAATTGCAAATGCAATTCAACAGAGAAAGAAAAAAGAATTTTTCTTTTATTTATTTATTGTTAGATAAGGTCTCACTCTCTCCCCCAGGCTGGAATGTGGCGATCCTCCAGAGCAGCTGGGACCACAAACACATGCCACCACACCCAGCTAACTTTTTATTTTTAGTAGGTCTCACTATGTTGCCCAGGCTGGACATGAACCTCTAGGCTCAAGCAATCCTCCTGGCTTGGCCTCCCAAAGTGCTGGGATTACAGGTGAGCCACCAAGCCTGACCAAGAATTTTCAACAAACTGGTAGAATAAATGGACATCCATAGGCAAAAAATGAACCTTGACTTAAAACTCACACTTTATACAAAAAATTAACTCAAAATGGATCAGATTTAGTAATAAAATTTTAAACTATAAAACTTTCAAGCAACATAAGAACCTTCAGAACCTATGGGTAGACAATGAATTCTTAGACTTGACGACGAAAGTATGATCTATTAAAAAAAAACTAATCAATCGTACTTCATCAAAATTGAAATTTTTGCTGTGCAAAACACCCTGTGAAGAAAAGGACAGACTGGTAGAAAATACCAACACAACACGAGTGTCTAGAATACACAGAGAACTCTCAAAACTGAACTGTATTACTACAAACAGTTCAAGCAGAAAATAGGCAAAGACATGAACAAACATTTCACTGAAGAAGACATACAAAGGGCAAATAAACGCATCACATTCAACAGCATTAGTCATTAAAGAAATGCAAATTAAAACCACAATGCATGTATAAAAATAGGTAAAACAAAATTCTGTGGTAACACCAAAACACCACAGGGCTGTGGAGGATGTGGGGTTACAGGAGTGATAGCAAAAAGTGTATGGAATTTCTTTATGAGGTGAAGAAAATGTTATAAAATTGACTGTGGTGATAGTTATACATTATGCATGAATATACTAAAAACCAATGAATTATATACTTTAAACAGGTAAACTGTACGGTATGTGAATTGTATCTCAATAAAGCTGGTATAAAAAATGAACAGAAAAAAAGACAACTTTTGAGGTTTATTTTTGCAAAACTGAAAAGCTATATTACTACGAAAACAAAATAAATCTGTATATCATAGAACAGTGTGTCATACCATCACATGAGTCACTAAAGGTAAAAAGAAAAATTTAAAAGCAGCAGGTTTTGCTCTGTAGATTTTAACTCATCTTCCCTACAGAGCATACTCAATTATTCTTGGTACTCCAGTGTTAGGCTTTTCTTTATTTGTATATATTTCTCCATATTACTTAAAATGAACTCTGCTTGAGATACATACATTCATTATTACATAAATAAACATGAGTTTTTTTCCAAAAAAAAAAAAAAAAAAGAAAAAGAAAAATTTATTTCCAGGAGAAAAGAAAACCCAAAATGCTCATTCCTGTAACTGGTATATTAATTCATTATCCTATTTTTAAAAATACAAAATGGTATGTTCATATGTTGCATGTTTATTTTAAAATAAATATTATCAGACAGAAAGTGTAATATTTTACTTCACAGATACAGACTTTGAAATTTCTAAGTATGTTTACATCTGTTTTGTAGATTTTTAAAGTTCTTTATTATGAAAGTTCTCAAATACACAATATAGAGAAAACAGTACAATGAACCCCATGTTCCAATAATCCGGCTTTAACAATTATCAACATTTTGTCCCTCTCTTTTTTCATTTTTTTTTTGAGACTGGTCTCGCTATGTTGCCCAGGCTAGTACCCATAGGCTCAAGCAATCCTCCCGCCTCAGCCTTCTGAGTAGTTGGGACTACAGAACTACAGCTACCCCGGCCCAATTTCTGACATTCTTTTTTCAATCCATTCCCCTTCCCCATTATTTTTTTCTGAAATAATTTAAAACAAATACATTTCTCTTGCAACTGTTTCATATGTATCTTTATAAGAATATAAATAGGCATTTTCTTAAAAATATAACAATATTATGATACTGAAAAATAATGTCTTATATAATATCCAGTCTGTGTTCAATTTTCACCTGCTTAATATTATTAAAATTCAGCACATACAACACACTTATGCTTTATCCTTTAAATATATATAATGTAAATTAAAACAAAAATCATAAGATGAATCATACAGAAACCACACATACCAACGGGAAAAAACTAAATTATAAAATTAAGCGTTTAACAAAAGATCTTAGTTTCCAGTTAACTGGCTCACCCTCAGAAGCACTACGCCTACTCATTTTACTTTTTAAAGGAAAGAAAAACACCCTTATTTGAAAGTTTCCTTATAGAAAGAAATACTGCTTAAAATTGGACCTAATCCTTTAACCAATAAAATTGCCAACACAAACACTATCATATAATTTTTTTAATTGAAATAATATTTAAAGCAGTCAAGAGGGGAGTATATCAAACTAGGAATGGTCTCTTTAAAACTGAGAAATTAGTTATAGACAAATTATATTTTTAATAAACCTTTAGTGCAAACTATATTTAAGAAGTATTCCCATAATAAAGAATGTTTAAGAACAGCAAATCATGCAATTAAACTGTCAGAGAACTTTTAAATAATTAGAAGGTTAGGACAGAGTACACAAAACTAAAAATTACATTTCATTTCATAGTTTTTACACTTGTACAATTTTTAAAATTTTACAAATGTCATTAAGAACGTTATACTAAATTCAAGTCAATATAAACAGTAACTGATGTGCACCTGGAATAATCCCAATATTACTGTGAAATATTTTTATCACTGTATTTAATTCAATAATATTTTGTTTAAAATATTTACATCAATGTTCAAGAGATAATGTTTTAATTTCCTTGTTAGATTTTGATAGTAAGGTTACGCTTGCAACATTAAAACATGGTCCTCTTTTTTATCCTCAGGAAGAGTTTCTGTAAGATTCATGTTATTTTTACCTTAAAAGTTTGGAAGAAGTAACATGTGAAGCCATCTTGACCTGGAATGTTCTTCATGAAAAAATTTTTAGTTACAAACTCACACTTTTTAAAAACACTTCTAAGTTCTCTCCAAGTTTTTAGATTTCTTACAATGCAAATTTTAACTTGTGTTTTTCAAGGAATGTCAATCCTTTTGTAATTCCAAATTTAGTGTAAAATACTGGTCATAAAAATCCTCTTATCTTTTTAATATTTGTGGTATCTCTAGCAATATCCTCTATTTCATTCCTGGTATTCCTCCTTGTGTCTTCTTTTTCTTGATCAATACTGTATAACAATCACTTCTTAGTCTTTTGGCTAAGATCAAGTGCAGTAATATATAACTAGAGGTCTGTTAATTCTACTGGTCTATTTAAAAGAAAGACTTTTTGGCTTCTTTTATTTTCTCTATTCTCACCTATATAGTTTATTTTGTTCTATATTCTTTGGGTTTTACTTGCTTTTCTTTTCTAACTTCATGAGATGAACAAAGAGTGAATTTTAGCTTTTCTTCTTTCCCAGCGTGTACAACTGAGGCTAGAAATTTTCCTCAAAGGCTAGCTTTACCTTAATCTCACAAGTTTTTAAATGTTCACTTGTTATTCAAGTCACTTTTTCTAATTTTCACTGTGATATCATCTCTAACTCAATGAGTTATCTAAAAGCACATTCCAAAATTCCAAAAATTTGAGAATTATATAACTATATTATTTGTAATTGATTTTTAATTTAATCCCACTGTGTTCAGTAACAAACAGAATCATTTAAATCACCTGAAATTTGTTAAGACATGTCTAATGACCCAGCATGTTTCAATTTTGGTAAATGCTCCAGATGTGCTTGATTATATATTTGGACTTAAGAGTTATAGCCATGGCAAAGGACCTTGTGTTAAAATTTGACCTCTTCCTGCCAAAAACAACTATAAAAAATTAAACAGCATTGAAAAGCAGCCAATGTGGCAAGTTTAAAGGAAGTACAATTCCTGAGAAGAGAGAAGGACAACGAGATCAGATCCACATTCACCATAGTATTTTCTCCTAAAACACCTGGAACTCAGGGTAGCAAGGGAAGTGAGTCCTGGCAGAAACCAGCATTCCCAACCAACTGAAACAGGTATTAGAATTCAGAGAATCTAAAGCAACTGGAACTTCAGGGGAAAAAATCTTAGAGGGGGTGGGAAAGTACTGCAGGGTACTGAATCAAAAAAATCTTCATTTAATCTCTCCTTAAGAAGTCTGACAACTGCTAAAAAAACTTTGCATATACAGGGCAAGACTCCAAGAAACCCAGCAGAAAGCAGCAGGTGGGAAGCTAATGAGCTAAGGTGATATTGTAGCAACTGTACAGTGCTGAGGAAAAAATTTTAATTCAGGAATGCAGTGGTCTTGGCAAACACCCTAGGTTTTCATTTGAGACCCCAAAAGAAATAAGGACAAATTAAAACACATCAAACGCATCAAACTTAATAAAATCTCACACCAAACCAAAGGTCACCCAAGTCCTCCCAAAGGGAGATGGAGAACAAATGATTGGGGTTTTTTTGTCTCACAACATGACAGTGAATAAGCAGATCACACTCTCCTTTGGGAAGGGACTTGGGTGATCTGCTTGTTCTCTATCATCTTGCCAGACAAAAAAAAAAAAAAAAATCATTTTAGCTGGAGGCTCTATAATCTTTAATACACAGTGTTAAGATTGTGAGTGATGCTTTAAAAAAAAAGGTCAAATAATTGTAAAACTCCAAAAAAAAAAAAAGATTTTAAAGTACACCCACAGGAAATTCAGATATAAAGGTAATACTGAGGCCTTTCGTCCTTGCTTCTTCCTCCAACCCTCTTCTCCCATTGAACTTTCAAGCTTCCAGATTAAGAAAATTCACACTCAAGGAATACTTTCAAATCTGATATAGATCATGAGATATAGGTCTTCAAGGCTGATACTATAATTGAGTGAGTCATTGGCAGTCTTGGGAGACTCTGGCAATCTAAAGTTAGATTGTGGGCTCTGATAGGTTGTTTACAAAGATGGATGCCATCAATTTCTCCCATCCCAGTGCTTACATGCCACTCCTACTGTCGAGTGGTGGAGACTGTTCACTCTCCCCTTGAATCTCTGGTTGGCCCTGTGACTTCATACGTTCAACTGAATATGATAAGTGATGTCCTATAACTTCCCAACTGAGGACTTACAAGCCTTGTAGCTTTCATTCCTCCTTGTTGGAAGCCAGATGACATTTAAAGAAGCCCAAGAGAGATCACTGAATAATGAGAGACCATGTAAAGAGAAAGAGGCTTTAAGAAGAACTTGGGTTTCTTAGACAAAGCCAGTATCAAGACTTCAATCATGTGATGAAATCATGTTGTGTACTTTAGTTTCAGCTCAACTGTCATAGCTGACACCATGTGGAGAAGAAAAGAGCCACTCCACTGAGCACTGCTCAGATTTCTGACTCAAACAATTATGTGGAAATAAAATGGTAACTGTTTTAAGTAGCTAAGTTTTGGGATTGCTACATAGAAATAGATATTAGGAATATTCAGTTGCGCCTCCTCTTTCTAGCACAGGATTCAGCTAGCTCACTCAGTATGTTTGCCAGTTACCACTATCTTTCTCCTTACTAACTTCCAAAAACTTGTTCATATTGTCTCTTCTCCTGTCTCTTTTTCCTTAAGTCCAATTTCTAAATCATTTTATACTACTTTAGCTGGGTTTGGGGAAGAGAACATTAAATGCATGTGGTCACTCTATCATCTTTAACTAGAATTATTTTTTATAACACAAAAATTACAAACTTCAGTTCTATAGCTACTGTTATTATACATTACTTGAAGTGTACACCTGTGATATCGCAAAATATATATTTGGTCTTCATCTCAGTCTCCTGGCATGCAACTCCTAAAACCTTTGGAAGTCCCAAAGTGATGTGTCTTTTTGTATGCTAATGAGTTGACTACTGGCTGGCAGCCCTTATGTGGCTTCAGGATGGGAGCTGGTCACTGGAAAAAATAAGGCAGTATCAGAACACTGAGACTTTCAGCCCCAAACTCCTCAGCCTTCAGGGAGGGAGAAAGGAAAAGAGCTGAAGTTTAGGTTGCTTGCCAATGGTTTAATAAATCATGCCTAGATAATGAAGTTTTATAAAAAAACTTTTTTAAAAACAGGGTCAGGGAATGTTTGGATAGCTGAACACCTGAAGGTTCCTAGAGGGTTGTGTGCCTGGAGAAGGCATGGAAGCTCTTCTTCCCTTTCCATTTAGCTTGCCCTATGCATCTCTTCATCTGTATCCTTAGTAATATCTTTTATAATAAACTGGTAAATGTGTTTCCCTGACTTCTGTGAGCCACTCTAGCAAAATCCAAGAAGTAGGTAGTTGGAATCCTGATTTATAGCTAGCTGGTCAGAGCACAGGGAAAATAATCTGGGGCTTGTTACTGGTATCAAAAGTGGGAGGCAGTCTTGTGGTGTTGAGCCCTCAACCTGTGGGACCTGACACTATCTACAGCTCGACAGTGTCAAAATTAAATTGAATTCGAGGACAACCAGCTGGTGTCTGCTGCAGAACTGACTGATTGGTTGTTGGTGGGGAGAAATTCCCACATACTTCATGGTGATCAGAGGTCACAGAAGTCTTCTGTGTTGAATGCTGTGCCATGAGAGCAGAGGAAAAATAGGTTGCTTTTCCCACAGAATGGCATAACTCGCTGTGTATAACACTGCACTGAAACCCCAAAACAGAAGACAAAATTGATCTAAAACAAAATTTCCCAATACATTAATAAGAGTTATCTTTAGTATAGATATAATCAAGATCTATTATTTCATCTCAACTAGGTGAGTTACTCATGAATAATCTGAAGTGGACTGCTTTAAACAAAACGGTGATATGTATTAATATCATGATTCCTTTAAGCTTTTTGCAATTTTGATTTGTACAACACATTTCTCTTAGAATCTTTCAAGATCCAGAAACTGAGTTTTATGATTGTATATTTTCCTACACTTTCCTAAGAGAACTCTTGCCTACAGTCAATTATCTACTACTAAGTCAGTATGAAGAAAAGAGGGGCAATATATTGAAGTAAGCCAACACAACTTCCTGAGAAAAAAATGAAAACACACAAAACACATCCGTAACACAGAGACAGCAATGTCTTTTGTTATGTGCAATAAAACATTTCTTTCTGAACCAAAAGGCTCCAATGGCATCTTCTACTGAAGAAAACAGAAAGCAGTGTCTGAAGTTCTCTTGAATTCATGAAACAAAACTCATTATTACCTATTATCATTCTAAAATCCCAGCCTCTATGGATGTATAAAAATCCACTCGGGACTTCAAAAGATATTTACATAAAACACCTATATAATTATTATGAGATATTTTGTAATCTACTCATCTGACAAAGGGCTAATATCCAGAACCTATGAAGAACTCAGACAAATTTACATGAAAAAAACAACTCCATCAAAAAGTGGGCAAAGGATATGAATGGACACTTCTCAAAAGAAGACATTCATACAGCCAACAGACACATGAAAAAATGTTCATCATCACTCACCATCAGAGAAATGCAAATCAAAACCACAATGAGATACCATCTCACACCAGTTAGAATGGTGATCATTAAAAAGTCAGGAAACAACAAGTGCTGGAGAGGGTGTGGAGAAATAAGAACACTTTTACACTGTTGTGGGACTGTAAACTAGTTCAACCATTGTGGAAGACAGTGTGGCGATTCCTCAAGGATCTAGAACTAGAAATAGCATTTGACCCAGTGATCCCATTACTGGGTATATACCCAAAGGATTACAAATCACGCTGCTATAAAGACACAAGCACACATGTGTTTATTGCGGCACTATTCACAGTGGCAGGAACTTGGAATCAACCCAAATGTCCATCAGTGACAGACTGGATTGAGAAAATGTGGCACATATACACCATGGAATACCATGCAGCCATAAAAAAGGATGAGTTCGTGTCCTTTGTAGGGACATGGATGCAGCTGGAAACCATCATTCTCAGCAAACTATCGCAAGAACAGAAGACCAAACACCGCATGTTCTCACTCATAGGTGGGAATTGAACAATGAGATCACTTGGACACAGGAAGGGGAACATCACAAACTAGGGCCTATTGTGGGGAGGGGGGATGGGGGAGGGATAACATTAGGAGATATACCTAATGTAAATGACGAGTAATGGGTGCAGCACCCCAATATGGTACATGTATACATATGTAACAAACCTGCATGTTGTGCACATGTACCCTAGAACTTAAAGTATAATAATAAAAAATAAATAAATAAATAAATAAATAAATATTATTATGGGATAAAATTGTTCCAGGTAGGCCCTCATAATAATCCCTCTTCTAATTATT
Organism: Macaca nemestrina; assembly: GCF_043159975.1. Lineage (NCBI taxonomy): Eukaryota > Metazoa > Chordata > Mammalia > Primates > Cercopithecidae > Macaca > Macaca nemestrina. The sequence goes on along the minus strand of NC_092131.1, from coordinate 124,200,749 downwards.
TGTTTTCCTTAATTATTCTGATGGTATAGAAAATGGATGTGTGAGCAAAGATAAACACAGAATATTATTTTGCAGTACAAAATAGCAATCAAGTATTAAACAGCTGAAGTAGTAAATATGCTATTTAAAAGTGAATTCTGCCTAGACTAAACTACCCTTTTTTATTCCTACCTGAAGTCAAAAGAATGCTAAAGGATCTTATAAGGAATAAACAAAAGACCTCATTCTCCTTAAAGTTTACACATGGCAAACCTGAAACTAGAATGATCTCCATGAGCTATCTACAGTGCTGAAAAGTAGTTTTGCTCAGCTTTTAAGATAATTTTATGTTTTAATTATGGTAAATTAATATCACATATGTTGTATAAAAAGATAAATAGGACCAATTTTAAACAAAATAAATATCTCTATATATTCACCTATTTGCTACACAAAATGGCTAATTCAAAGTCACTTGCCATTTTTGCGTGAGGCCTTCTGCACTGTCATTGGTGGGCAAGACTGGGCGGGTGTTATGTCTGAAGAAGCAGTAGAGCCTGTATGATGAGCCTTTACCTTGTCAGCCCAACTGACACCTGTGGGAGCCAGACGAGGAGCTGGCACTGTGCCAGTTGAACCTCTATGGAGAAAAGTAAACACATTTAATAAATTAAATATAAAAGAAAAACTTCTGAATGCTAAATGTATTTAAAATTTAAATTATGCATATGAATATCCACATTTATAGAATAATAATCTGCCATGGCAATTTAAGGTAACTATATTTATACATTTATCTTGATCTAATACTTCATTAATTTTATATAGTATAACATATGGGAATAAACAGAAAAGAATAAGGATAAAAGCCCTCGTTGTTTAAAAGAAAAATTCACTTAAATGAGGAAGCTTTTAAAAAATTATGCATCGATACCTTAAAGTTTTTATTTTCACTTACATGTTTTAATAATACAAATATTGGCCAAGCACAGTGGCTCATGTCTGTAGTCCCAGCACCCTGGAAGGCCAAGGCAGGTGGATCACTTGAGGCCAAGAGTTCAAAACTAGCCTGGCCAACATGGTGAAATCCTGTCTCTATTAAAAATACAAAAATTAGCTGGGCGCGGTGGTGTGCACCTGTAACCCCAGCTACTCAAGAGACTGAGGCATGAGAATTGCTTGAGCCCAGGAGGCGGAGGTTGTAGTGAGCCAAGATTATGCCACTGCACTCCAGCCTGGGAGACAGAGTGAAACTCCAAAAAAAAAAAAGAAAAAGATATAAATATGCATTAATTTGTCAATCTTGATAAAGACACTACGAAAATAGGCTTTTTCTTTGTGTACATTTCTTACATGATCCACAAGCCTGATGATACCTCACTGACAACATCTAAATTTGGTTCCTTTAAAGTGGTGTGAAAATTCAGTGATGTCGATTACATAATTCAATGCACAATTCTCCTTAACCTTAATAATATTTTCCCCAAATTTGTATAGTTGTCCTGTCTACTCCTTATTTGACAGCAACTTTAGCAGTTCCCTTTATCAAAGTTTCCAAAAATTTATCTTAGTTTTCACAACAACAATGACTCTTTTTACACTCATATTTTAATGGTCTACTTAATATTTAAATTATGAGTTAAAATAATGAAAACAATTCACATAAGCCAAGTTTGGTAACTAACAACACATTTGAAGTAAATATATAACTCAACCAGCAGGAGCAGAAGTGAGTAGATGTACAAAATGTAGCCTATGAGCCAAAATTGTTCCTCAAGCTGAAAGACACAGTGTGTTCTATAATGATAATGAAGACTGAATTAACCCAATGACACAGCTACGTGGAGATCAATATAAGAACTTTTACCACACATGAATTAAAGGCTTTGAGGGTTAAAATAAACCATACACTATACAGTACTCTGAACCACACACCAATGAAATGCATTACAGAGCAAGTATCCTTAAAATGGTGCTTGAATATATAAATATTTGTTTTCATTTGCATATCTTTTCCCTACTCCACTTTGGTTCAACTATTAAATGGTCCCAAAGCCCATCAACCTTTAAAGGCAATACTATCTAATAACAAAGGAACTTGAAAGCAAAAGTTAGATTCTATTAAATAAACACTTCATCAGCTTTTACCAAGTGCCATACAGTGCTAGGCACTTAGAATAGAGAGATACAGCAGTAATCTTGCCTCAAGGAAGGTCCTAGTGTAAGTACAAAAAAATAGACATTAAAAGAAAAAGTGTAAGACACTGCAAAAACAATAAAACTGTATCCAAGGTTGAGCAGTACAAGAGGTGAAAGCTATTAACTGTGACATGAAGTTAGGAGACAAAAAGCAGTCAAGAAAGGTCAGGTTTTAACAGAGAAAAGAAAATGTCAGTTTTAACAGAGAAAAGAAAACATCAAGCAAACTACTTACCAACCCTTCCATTAAACATCAGATGTTAACATTCACTCTAAAGAAGTAGAGTCCAAAACAACTTAGTCTTAAAAACAATTAAATTTTTGTTTGTGCAAAACAAATGTGACAATTGTTTAAAATAATACAACTACTAGAGGCTGAAATACCATTTGAGGCAAACAAAGAGCTGACCAAAAAACTTAAAAGGAAAAGCTCAAGAATGAGACATCCATGGGGGACTTTGAGAAGTTCTAGCAAATTCCTGAAAATCAAGAAGGCCACACACATATGCAGGTTGTGTGCATACCTACGAAATACTTGAGAGGACCCTAATCTCTCACCTATGACTGGCCTTGAGAATCTAAGAAAGGAGGAACTGACAAGCAAAGGCAGAGTTATAAACTGCCAGAGCATTCAAAGTATGTCCCAACAGACACACAGAACTAGGTGAGAACTAAGAGATTTATTGGCTCAAGGTATTTAAGGAAACTTCTGTCAAATCATTAGTTGATGATGACAAAACATACTGCTGAATAGTTGCATACAACATACATCAACATACACTCATACTGTATGTACCCATGAAACAAAGTGTACAGACGTCACAGAATGAGTTAAGTGTAGCACTAAACTAACAGTAACGACAACAGTCACAGTTACAATCCTGGAGAGGGTAGCTATCTGATCTCCAAAGCTGTCACATTTTATCATTTAAAATGCTTACTTTTCAACCAAAAAAAAAAAAAAAAATCAGAAGATGTGCCAACAAACAGGAAAGTATGGCCCATTCACAAGAAGAGCAGCAACAGGAAGCCCAGACACTGGACTTCCTACACAAAGACTTTAAATCAACTATTAACTACATTTAAAGAACATCAAAGTGGCCAGGCGCAGTAGCTTGTACCTGTAATCCCACCACCTTGGGAGCCCAAGAAGGATGGATCACTCGAGGCCAGGAATTCGAGACCAGCCTAGCCAACATGGCAAAACCCTGTCTCTACTAAAAATACAAAAATTAGCTGGGCATGGTGGCACGCGCCTATAATTCCAGCTACTCAGGAGGCTGAGGCACGAGAATCGTTTGAACCCAGGAAGTGAACGTTTCAGTGAGCCGAGATCATGTCACTCTACTCCAGCCTGGGCAACACAGTGAGACTACATCTCCAAAAAAAAAAAAAAAACAAAGAAGAAGAAAAAGAAAAAGGAACAGATCCTCAAAGACCTAATGGGATAGCATCAAGAGTACAAACAAGTGTATAGTGGAATTTTCAAAGGAGAGAAGAGAGAGAAAGGGGCAGGAAAAAAAACATTTAAAGGAATAATGGGCAAAAACTCCCCAAATTTGATTGAAAACATTAAATACATATCCAAGAGACTCAACACACTCCAAGTATGATAATCTCAGAAAGCCACACTTAGATATATCATAGTCAGAAGATCAAAAGCCAAAGACAGACAATCTTGAAAGAATCAAGAGAGAAGTGATGGATCACATTCAAGGATTCTCAATAACAGCTGATTTCTCATAAGAAACTATAGCAGCCAGAAGGCAGTAAGGAAACATAAAGTGCTGAAAGAAAGGATTGTTAACCAAGAATTCTACATACTACAAAACTACCCTTCAAAAACTGAAAGATAAATTAAGACAGACACTGAGAAAATCTGTTACTAACAGACCTACCCAACAAGAAATACTAAAGCGAGTCCAGGCTCAAACAAAAGGACAATAGATAGTAACTCGAATTCATACGAAGAAATGAAGACTCTAGTAAAGGACTAGAAAAGAAAACCATACAGGTAACCACAAAAGACAATATAAATGTAGTTTTTCTTTGTAACTCTTTTCTTCTCCTATCTGATTAAAGAGATAACGGCATAAAACAGTAATTTTTAAACTGTGTTGAGCTTGTAATATATAAATAATGTAATATATATAGATCTATTGCAAAGGAAATTGTTAATTCATGTTATAAAATATTTGGCATGAAATATGTGAGTTTTAATCTTTGGATTACTATTTATGATTGAATATATTACATGTCCTAAAAGCTAAACTATAATCTCCTGGATTTTTTTTTTTTTTTTTTTTTTTTTGAGACAGAGTCTCACTCTGTTGCCCAGGCTGGAGTGCAGTGGCATGATCTTGGCTCACTTCAACCTCCACCCCCCCTGCCCCCAAGCAGCTGGGATTACAGGCACGTACCATGACACCGCCTAATTTTTGTATTTTTAGTAGAGATGGGGTTTCGCCATTTTTGCCAGGCTGGTCTTGAACTCCTGACCTCAAGTGATCCTCCCACCTGGGCTTCCCAAAGTGCTGGGATTACAGGTGTTTTTACTTTTTATTTAGACAATTTCAAACATATCCACAACGCAGGAAGACAGGTCCCTTGGTAAACCCAGCTCTTCCCTCTCTGGCTTGCAATTTTCAGAAAAAATGTACCAAGAATGCAACATCTTGAAATAAGAAGGAACTGACCACAACAGCTCAGGCTTTGTCCTTATCCCCGTAGAAGAGGACATCCTGCAACCCTTGCACTCAGTAACCTAAGTGACATCCGTGTATAAAATCCAGAGCAGGGTGCTTTTGGGGTCTTTTGGCTGTGGTAATAAATGGAGCTCATACAAATGAAACTCCATTCCCCTAGTTAGCTTTCCTGAGTCCCGGGGGACTATCTTGCTATGGATCCTAGGTTTCTGTTGATTCTTGCTGCCTATCTATGAGTAACAACGTTGCTTTACCTGACTTGTGCAAGTCAGCATATGACTCACCAAACTCCTCCTCTGGCAACTGGGCTTATGCAAAATCTTCCATCAGCTCTAGGAACCTTAGCAGAAATTGATGAGATGTTTAGAATCCTCCCCTGGGATTGCTAACCAACACACAGTGTTCCCCTCCTAAGTGTCAGAACCTGTATACAGTATTCTGCGTAACATATACATGGATATTTTTATAATAGAATATCAGAATCATAATACTATAACTAAGAAAATAATTTACTGTAATGCAAGTCTTAGTAGTTTTTTCTTCGTTCATCTCACCCAAAATTTAAGCTTCGTCGAGCATTTGATGTTACATTTATTCTATCTGTTGATGGACTTGGAATCACATGGCGTCCCGGAGACATCTTCTTTACTTCCCATGCCAATGATGTTGGTCTGCCAATTCAATATATAAACCAGATTAAATTAACAGAGAAAAGGGAGAAACAATCTTTTCTCTTAGTTGTTAGTGGGTGAAAAACTAATCCTACTTTTCAACAACAAAAAAAATCAGAACATGTGCAAATTTTCCCCTAGAGCATTGATTACCAGAAAGTTATCATACTACCAGTGAGAAATCATAGTTGATAAATGGTTCAGGATTTTCTATCGACTGCAGCACAGCAACACTACTCCAATTACCTCAAAAAGGTCATGGAGTTACAGGGATATGAGATACATTACTTATGATTTATAACAAGCCCAGCTAAAAAAATATTAAAAAGGCAATGATACTACTACTTCAATCTACTTGTCTCTGATGTCCTGGAGAGTTTGTGAAACACGTATCAAAAGAAAGAATATGGTAAGGGTTAAATGAAGAGTAGGAAAATATAAAATGTCCTTCCTCCACCTCTTAATCACTCATGAGAGTAGGATTTCACTGCTCTTTGCTGGGAAAGCTAAGAAAGATTTCACTGCTCTTTGCTGGGAAAGCTAAGACATGTAACTTAACGTCTACTCCTCCTTCATTGGCCCCACAACCAACTGGCTTACAGGATGCATAATATGCCCTCAATCAGATCCCCATAACTCCCATGGGTATCCCTGTGTCTTACTCTCCATTTCCTTTCAATCTTGCCTACTGTTGATATCTGCTTTTAAAAATTTCACTGGCAAATGGTATTTCATTGTCTTTGTTTTCTAAATTATATGTTTATTATCATTACTAGTGAAACTGAACTTTTTAACCAGTCATCTGAATTTCTTCATTTGGGATTCACATGTTGGTATCTTTCCCTCATTTTTTCCACTGGGATTGGCACCGTTTTCTGATTAATTTGAAATAGTTTACTACAACTCTTATGGCTACAAATCCATTGGCATTGGTGATACAACTATTTTGCCTTTAATTTTTCCTCTGTATTTGGAAACATTTGTTTTCTTCCTATTTAATCAGTGTATCAATATTTTTCTTTGTAATGTCTGCCTTTGTCTTACAAAGTCCTCATATGCAAAACAAATATATAAATATTTACCTCTATTTTTTCTTTAAACATATACAACTACAGTTTTTACATTTAAATCTCAAGGCTAGCCAAAATAAATTTGGATGCATGATTTGAAGAATGCAAGATGGATAATGCCATCTACAGAGCATTTTAAGACTGCTTTCCATATACAGGTGCTGTCTCATGAGGCAACGAAGAGAAGTGCTGATAACTGGCAAAAGTAAAAGGGATGCTTCAGCCGGGCATGGTGGCCCATTCCTGTAATCCCAGAACTCTGGGAGGCCAAGGAGGACAGATCACTTGAGGTCAGGAGTTCGAGCCCAGCCTAGTCAACACGGTGAAACCCTGTGTCTACTAAAAATACAAAAATTAGCTGGGTGTGGTGGTGGGTGCCTGTAATCCCAGCTACTTGGGAAGCTGAGCCTTAAAAGTGGAAGGTGGAGGTTGTAGTGAGCCAAGATGGCACCACTGCACTCCAGCCTGGGTTACAAAGTAAGACTCTGTCTCCAAGGAAAAAAAAAAAAGGATGCCTCAGGTATATTTTTGAACCACAGTGCCAAGAGAGGAATGGTAACCACTCTGTTAAGCTTGGGTTTGGCTTATGTATCTTTCCCAATACAATCCTCAAAACAGTCACTAATAGGTAATCGAATTTTGCAAGCACAAAAAGAATCTATTTTTTTAATGCATTGTTGATTACATTATAGACCTTCTTTGGATACAATAAACAAACTCAATCAAGTTAAATTTAAAAAATGAAAAGAAAAAGAAAATAAAGATTTATTGTAAGGATATAAACTGTACAAGGTCAAAGACATCCAAAAGTTGGGGCAGACTACAATTAGGGCTCGCAAGGATTAGGGCCGGTATAGGCTCTCAAAGGCCACATCATTTCTGTTTCTCTCTGTAAACCTATGCCCTTTTTTTTTCCCCAACCTGTTTTACTCTGCTTGTTGTCACAAGCGACAATATAACCACAAGTCCCAAATCAGCATGATGATCTCTTAGCTTGGTTCAACCCAGTGAAAGAATGAAACCCCAGATCCAATCACCTATTACCAAGGGTAAGGGTAAAATAGCTTAGTACAAACAAAGACATTTAGGCCTGACCCACCCAGGGACTGTGGATGAAGTAGGCACTAAAAAACTATCAAAAATTTTACTGTGAGAAACAAAAATGTTAAAAGGATCAACCTATCTTAGTTTCCCTAGATTTGGTTTCCCGGGAATCCAGCCCTTCTGGATTTCTGTCTTGGAATTCCTTTACCCTACTGGTTCTGCCTGCCTACTGTAGGGCTGACACATTACTATGAGACAAAAGATGCCTTTTTTACTGGATAGTTTCACCCACTAAGATTGAACCAAGATTAAATCCAAGGCAAAGAGGCAGGATAGGCCTATTCGCTCTGGAGGAGGGAAAAAAAAAAGCAGCCTTGTAGCTCCATGTGACTTGGCAAGTTTACCAGAGTTTAGGAATTACTTAGATGTCTAAACTAAACTGCTATTTTGCCTTTGTACATAACCAAAATAATACTAAGTCCATCTGGTTATCTATCTCTGGAGTATCTAATACTCCTTACTGTTACTACCTTAATCTGAGTAGCCATTATCTCTAAACTACATTGCTGTATCTCAACCTTCCCACATGGCAGCCAAAATGATCTTTTAAAAACATAATTCTAATATGTCAATTCCCTACTTTAAAACCCTTTATTGGCTCAAAGTCAAATCTAAATCCCTTATTATTTCTACAGAGCTCTACACAATGTGGTCCTAGCCTAGGTCTGTAGGTTCATCTCATGCTACTCTCCCCTTGTTCTTTTCACTCCTGCCTTACTAAATTCCTTGATTACACTGTGCTCCCTTCCACTTCAAAGACATCACACATGCTGTTAGCATTATCTCGAATTACTCTTTTCTCTTTGTCTAACTCCTACTTGATAATTCTGTCCCAATTTAAATGTCACCTCCTCAGGTAAGCCTTCCTGGCTGGACTTAGCAAACTGGTTAAGGGTACTTTTTCTCATAGTCATAGAGAAAGCTGTATTTCTTCTTGATGACACTTGGCACATTTATACTTACTTAACATCAGTCTTTCCTATTAGAAATGCACTTAGTCCATCCAGGATGCTACAACAAAATACCTTATGACTGGGTAATTTATAAACAACAATAAGAAATTTATTTCTCACAGTTCTGGATGCTGGGAAGTACAAAATCAAGGTGCCAGCAGATTCAATGTCTGATACGAACTCTGTTCCTTATAAAGATCATCTTTTAGCTGTGTCCTCACATGGTGGAGGCGTAATAGCTCCCACTTCTTTTATATGTCACTAATCCCATTCATTAATCCCATTCATGAGGGCTCCACCTTCCCGACTTAACTACCTCCTAAAGCCCCCACCTCTTAATACTATCACATTGGTGATTAAATTTCAACATATGAATTTTGGGAAGTCACATTCAGGCCATAGCACGTACTACATACTTCATGAGGGCAGGGACTGCATCTGTCCTCTTGACCACAAAGTCAGAGAGCTTGGCACACAGCACTCAGATACTATGTGGTGATTCCAAATGAATCTTTCTAAAGGAGCTTTGATCTCGTATTATTCCCCTAATCAAAAATCATCAATTTTCCTCATTGCCTAATACATTAAGAAGAAATACTGTATCTTTCCTTACTACCTGGACTTCGCACATGCCCTACACTTACACAGCTGTTTAAATGTATTTCCTTCACTGAAATGGCCAACCAGCTGGTAAAATCCATCCCATCCTTCAAACAGTTCGAGATCCTCCTGAAATCTTCCCTGATCTATAATCCAAAATACATTTGTCCTTCTCTGAAGAACCATAATAGTCTTTTGCACTAAGTTCTATTTTTATCACACTCAGGCTATAGATTCCATGAGTAGTAAATGTGTCACATTCAACAAATCTCTGTACTGAATAAAGTGATAATACCCAATTAATACCCACTGATAAATATCCAATAAACATTTGTTATTTAATTGAATGAGAAATGCAGCACCTTTTAGATTTTTACAAGTTTCAAGTCAATATGAGGTTAACTTTATTGTCAGTTTCAATGATTGCTATTGAAACTGCTGAATGATAGGAATATTGAGACCAGAGAGCTCATTACCTGCTTTGAGCATCTGTCTTCTCTAGCTTTTCCTGAAGCTGAATCCAGTCAATCAATGCTTTGAAATCTCTTACATAGTTATCCAGCATCATTAGCACCTCCTAAAAGAAACAAACAAAAAAAAACATTAAATTCCACTCTGAGACTAAAACCTTTGAAGAAAAAAAGAGAGTGAACTTAAGAATTAGTTTTTACATTATACTGTTCAATGAAAAAGCTGCATAAGTTACTGATATAGGTTTTTCTTTCATTCTGTTTGGTAAGATAATAAGAAATATAACAGGTTGAAAGTCTAAAGACCAAGAAATGATATTCATGTTCCTTCTCAAAACCTCCCCCAATAGCCATCCTTTCAACCTTTTTATTATGAACTTTAATATACAGAAAAGTACACTAAATATAAATCCAGCTGCACACTTGCAGTCCCAGTCACTCCAGAGGCTGAGGCAGGAGAATTGCTTAAGCCCAGGAGTTCAAGACCAGCTTGGGCAAGATAATAAGATGCCATCTTTAAAGAATAATAACAATATTAAAAATTGGCAATGTTTTTCAAGGTTCGACCATCTGGTAGCATATATCAGTACTTCATTTCTTTTTATGGCTGAATGACTACATGAATATAGTATATCTGTTTATTCATTTATCAGTTAATATTTGGGTTGTTTCTACTTTTTGTTTATTATGAAAACTGCTGTTATAAAAATTTGTATCCAGGTTTTTCTGTGAACATGTTTTCAATTCTCTTGAGTATATACCTAGAAGTGGATTTGCTGAGTCATATGGTAACTCTTAACTACCAAACTTTTTTCCACAGCTGCTGCATCATTTTACATTCCCAGTAGCAATTTATGAGAGTTCCATATTCTTCACATCCTTGCCAAAACTTGCTGCTTTCTGACTTTTTTATTCTAGTCATCCTAAATGAGTGTGAAGTGCTATCATTGGGAGTTATGTGCATTTCTCTGATGACTAATAACTTTGTGCTTTTCATGTACATTAGACATTTGTTTACCTTTTTTTTTGTTTGTTTGTTTGTTTTTTTGAGACGGAGTCTTGCTCTGTCACCCAGGCTGGAATGCAGTGGCGTGCTCTCTCAACATCTCGGCTCCCTGCAACCTCCACCTCCCAGGTTCAAGCGATTCTCCTGCCTCAGCCTCCCAAGTAGCTGGGATTACAGACAGGTGCTACCACCCCTGGCTAATTTTTTGTATTTTTAGTAGAGATGGAGTTTCACTGTGTTAGCCAGGATGGTCTCGATCTCCTGACCTCGTGATCCACCTGCTTCAGCCTCCCAAAGTGCTGGGATTACAGGTGTGAGAGCCACTGCACCCAGACGACATTTGTATATCTTAAAAGAAATGTCTATTCAAATCCTTTGCCCTTTTTTACTGAGTTATTTGTCCTTTTTATTGTTGAGCTGTAAAGTTCTTTATACATTCTAGATATTAGACCTTCATCAACCATATGGTTGACAAATATCTTGTCCCATTATGTGGGTAATTTTTCCATTTGATAGTATCTTTTGACACACAAAAGTTTTTAATTTTGATAAAGCTCAATTTATTTTTTCTCTGGCTTTGGGTGTCATAGTCCGAGGTCACAAAGATGTGTATGTTTTCTTCAAAGAGTATTATACTTTCAGTTCTTATATTTAGGCTTTAAACTGTATTCAGTTAATTTTTGTATACAGTGTGAGGTAAAAATCCAAATTCGTTTGTTGCATACAGATATCCAGGTGTCCTAACACCATTGTTGAAAATACTATTCTTTCCCCCATCAAATGGTTCTGGCACTCATGTCAAAAATAAAATTCATACACAGATGTATGAATTTATTCCAAGGATTTAAAATCTATTTCATTGATCCATATATCTATCCTACTGCCAGTACCACAGAATTTGATTATTGTGGTTTTTTACTAAGTTTTAAATTCAGGGGGTCTAGGTCCTCAAACTTTGTTCTTTTTCAAGACTATTTTGGCTATCCTATATATTTGCATCCCCATATGAATTTAAGATCCACTTGTTCATTTCTGCCAAAAGGGGGGAAGGGAGCAATTGGAATGTTCATAGGTATTGCACTGAATCTGGGTATCACTATGGGAAATACAGCCACCTTAACACTATGAAGTCTTCTGTTCATGAATTTTGAATATCTTTTCCTTTAATTAGGTTTCTCTTATTTCTTACAATGATTTTTCATAGTTTCTTTCAATTATATTTTATAGTTTGTGTGTACATCTTGTACTACTTTAGTTAAATTTATGCCTAAACATTTTATTGTTTTTGATGTTATTTTAATGTAACTGCTTTCTTAATTTCGTTTTTGGATTGTTTATTCCCAGTGTATAAAAATACAACTGATTTTTGAGTGTCCATCTTGTATCCTGTAATTTTGCTAAACTTGTTTATTAGCTCTAATAATTGGGGGGCAGGTGTCTTTTAGAGTTCTTTATATATAGAATCATGTCATCTGCAAGTACAGTTTTACTTCTTCCTTTCCATCTAGATGTTTTCTATTATGTTTTCTTGTCTCATTGCCCTGCCTAGAACCTTTAGTACAATATTGAGTGTAAGTGGCAAGACAAGACATCACTGTCTTGTTCCTGATCTTAGATGGGAAAGCTTTCAGTCTTTCACTATTAACCATGACATTAACTGTGGATTTTTCGTAGATACTCTTTATCAGATTAAGGAATTTCCCTATTGAATGTTTTTATCATGAAATGGTATTGGCTTTTGTCAAATGCCTTTTCTCCACCAACCGAGATAATCTGTGATCTTTTTCCATTCATTCTATTAATATATTCTATTATGTTTATTGATTTTCATATGCTCAACCCACTCTTACCTTCCTGGACTAAATCCCACTGGGTCATGATGTTACAGACCTTTTCATGTACTGCTAGATTTGGTTTGCTATTACTTTGTTGAGAATTTTTATGTCTGTATTTGTAAAAAATATTGCTTAACTAACATTATTTTTAACTTCAGTGTTTAGAAGAATTCACTGGAAAAATCACTAAAGTTGGGAATTATTTGGGGGATGGGTATTTTTAATTATAAACTCAGTTAATAGTTACAAAGTGACATAGGTTTTCAATTACTTATGTCCGTTTTTATTGTTTTTCTAAGAATTAATACTTTTTGTGTAAACTTTCATTGTACAAAAGGAATCCCAGTTCTCCCACTATATGTGGTCCAACTTCACAGATAGCATCCCAACTTCCATGAATCCAAACAGAGAATTTTAGATACCCAAATCACCTAGCTGACAGCAGAAGGGACTCAGTATTCTGAGTCTCCAGGGATCACAGAGAATAAAGAGGTGATTTTCAACGGGTGTGTGACCACTTCCAGCAGCTACCTCCCTGGGTACAGGAAAGAGAAAACGGGCCAAAACTACTAGCCCCCAGTTTCTCCACAGAAAGGGTTTGTCTGAACACTTTTCCAGCTGCAGCCTGAGGGTTTGGGCTTATAACTAGCCTGCATCTGGAAGCCAGTGGAGCAGGTAAACAATAGACCTCCAGAAGCCTCAAGGGGCTTATGGGTACCTCCTGCCCCTTCTCCCCTTCATCCCCACACCCACCCCCAGCCTTGCTCCAGCAATAAAACTAGGTCTGCAGATTTTCCCTGGAAGGAGTTTGCATGTACATGGCATGCCCCAACTTTTACAGCTCCCACCCAAAGGACTGGCTCCTAAATCACCTAGCCCTGGGAGTTGAGGCTCTGCATTTGTGAATCTCCCTAAACTACAAAGAGCAAAGAGCTGCTTTTTAAACAGGTAGAGTTCCAGCAGACAGCCTCCCAAGGTCAGCACTGAGCTAAAAAGCAAAAACTCCTGACTCCCAGTTTCTCCCTAAAGGAGACTGACTACATACCTTAAAGTCCTGACTTCTCCAGCTGCTACCTGTAGATCAGGCATTACTTAGCCTCCATCTGGGAACTGAAACTGCAGGAAATTAGCAGTCTTCTGGGACCACAAATACGCATGTGGGGACTATCCACAACTTCACCTGCTGGCATGCTCCAGAGATAAAGCCAAGTCTCCAGTTAACCTGCCTATCTCCAAGAGAAGATAGATTAGGCATCTGTCAGGCCCCTGGGAGCAACAAAGTACAAAGCAATGGGTCAAATGACTGTGCAGTCTGAACAAGAATATGGCATCACTGCAGATCCTCTCCCCAGCTTAAACAAAATGAGAGAAAAACTCCAGCTCCTAGCTACTCCCTGAGAAACGAGAAACTGGAACACACATTTAATACCACCAACTTTTCCAGCTGGATCTTGAGAGATGGATTTCTAACTTGCTTGTCTCAGGATACTAACAGGACTTGGCATACCCTAATCTGGGGGCCACTAAGAGCAAAGACTGCAGTTTAGATCAGCACAAAGGTTTGAGAGGCACCTAGAATAACTAGCTGAACTGACAGGTAAGATCCATCTCCTACCCAAGGCCAGTATGACAAGACTAGGAAAGGCAGTTGCCTTACCTAATGCACAGAAACAAACACTAAGCGTCAAAGAAAATGAAGAAACAGGTATATAAGTTCCAAATAAAAGAGTAAGATAAACCTCCAGAAACTGATCCTAATTAACTGCCAATATGTGACTTATCACATAGAGAACTCAAAAGAACAGTCATAAAGAAGTTCATCAAGGTCTGAAGGAGTAATGCATAAAACTAGCTAAAAATTTCTGCCAAGGGACAGAAAATACAAAAAGTACCAAACAGAAATCATATAGCTGAAGAATATAATATTCAACTGAAAATTTTAATACAAGGGTTAAACGGCAGACTAGATTAAGCAGAAGAATAATCAGGAACTCTAAGACAGGTCATCAGAAATCATTTAAGATGAGGAACAAAAGGAAAAAATGAAAAAGAGTAAAGAAAGCTAAAGGGACTTACAGAGCAGCATCAAGCAGAACTAAATATGCATTATTGGAATTAGAAAAGAAGAAGAGAAAGTGACAGAAGGCTTATTCAAAGTAATGATGGTTGAAAACTTCCCAAACCTGGGAGAGGAACTAGAAATCAAACTCCAGAAAGTCCAAGTAACAAACTAGATGAATCCAGAGATATCTACACTGAGACACATTATAATCAAATTGTCAAAAGTTAAAGGCAAAGACAGAATTATGAAAGCAGTAAAACAAAAGTTACTTATTACACACACAGAGGCCCCCATAACACTATCAGTAGATTTTTAGCAGAAACTTTGCAACCCATAAAGGCTGAAATGATAAATTCAAAGTACTGAACAAAAAAGAAAGTATCAACCAAAAAAATTATACCCAGAAAATCTGTCCTTCAAAAATAAATTAGTGATAAAGACTTTCAAAGACCAAAAAAAGCTGAGGGAGTTAATCACTACTATACCGGATTTACGAGAAAAGCTAAAAAGGTTGTTCACATTGAAATAAAAAGAAACTAAACACCAACATGAAAGCATAAGTAAGAAATTCACTGGAAAACGAAATATATAAAGAATAAAAGAACATTTTATGACTATAACAATGGTGGGCATATCAATTATAATCCTATTATAAAAGATAAGAGATAAAAGTATTAAAAATATTTATGGAGGGGCGGAGCAAGATGGCCGAATAGGAACAGCTTCAGTCTCCAGCTCCCAGCGCAAGCGACACAGAAGACAGGTGATTTCTGCATTTTCAACTGAGGTACTGGGTTCAGCTCACTAGGGAGTGCCAGACAATCGGTGCTGGTCAGCTGCTGCAGCCTGACCAACGAGAGCTGAAGCAGGGCGAGCCATCGCCTCACCTGGGAAGTGCAAGGGGGAAGGGAATCCCTTTTCCTAGCCAGGGGAACTGAGACACACAACACCTGGAAAATCGGGTAACTCCCACCCCAATACTGCGCTTTACCAAGGGTCTTACCAAATGGGCACACTAGGAGATTATATCCTACACCTGGCTGGGAGGGACCCACGCCCACAGAGCCTCCCTCACTGCTAGCACAGCAGTCTGCCATCTAACGTCAAGGCAGCAGCGAGGCTGGGGGAGGGGCGCCCGCCATTGCTGAGGCTTAAGTAGGTAAACAAAGCCACCAGGAAGCTCGAACTGGTGGAGCCCACCACAGCTCAAGGAAGCCTGCCTGTCGCTGTAGACTCCACCTCTGGGTGGAGTCTGACAGCTGTCTGACAGCTTTGAAGAGAGCAGTGGATCTCCCAGCACGGAGGTTGAGATCTGAGAACGGACAAATTGCCTGCTCAAGTGGGTCCCTGACCCCTGAGTAGCCTAACTGGGAGACATCCCCGACTAGGTGCAGACCAACACCTCACACCTCACACGGTGGGGTATACCCCTGAGAGGAAGCTTCCAAAGCAAGAATCAGACAGCAGCACTTGCTGTTCAGCAATATTTTGTCTTCTGCAGCTCTGCTGCTGATACCCAGGCAAACAGGGTCTGGAGTGGACCTCAAGCAATCTCCAACAGACCTACAGCTGAGGGTCCTGACTGTTAGAAGGAAAACTTACAAACAGGAAGGACACACACACCAAAACCCCATCAGTATATCACCATCATCAAAGATCAGAGGCAGATAAAACCACAAAGATGGGGAAAAAGCCGGGCAGAAAAGCTGGAATTTCAAACACTAAGAGCGTATCTCCCCCTCCAAAGGAACGCAGCTCATCGCCAGCAATGGATCAAAGCTGGACGGAGAATGACTTTGACAAGATGAGAGAAGAAGGCTTCAGTCCACCAAACTTCTCAGAGCTAAAGAAAGAATTACGTACCCAGCGCAAAGAAACTAAAAATCTTGAAAAAAGAGTGGAAGAATTGATAACCAGAATAATTAATGCAGAGAAGGCCATAAACGAACTGACAGAAGTGAAAACCATGACATGAGAAATACGTGACAAATGCACAAGCTTCAGTAACCAACTCGATCAACTGGAAGAAAGAGTATCAGCGACTGAGGATCAAATGAATGAAAGAAAGCGAGAAGAGAAATCTAAAGAAAAAAGAAAAAGAAATGAACAAAGCCTGCAAGAAGTATGGCATTATGTAAAAAGACCAAATCTACGTCTGATTGGGGTGCCTGAAAGTGAGGGGGAAAATGGAACCAAGTTGGAAAACACTCTTCAGGATATCATCCAGGAGAACTTCCCCAACCTAGTAGGGCAGGCCAACATTCAAATTCAGGAAATACAGAGAACGCCACAAAGATACTCCTCGAGAAGAGCAACTTCAAGACACATAATTGCCAGATTCACCAAAGTTGAAATGAAGGAAAAAATCTTAAGGGCAGCCAGAGAGAAAGGCCGGGTTACCCACAAAGGGAAGCCCATCAGACTAACAGCGGATCTCTCGGCAGAAACTCTACAAGCCAGAAGAGAGTGGGGGCCAATATTCAACATTCTTAAAGAAAAGAATTTTAAACCCAGAATTTCATATCCAGCCAAACTAAGTTTCATAAGTGAAGGAGAAATAAAATCCTTTACAGATAAGCAAATGCTTAGAGATTTTGTCACCACTAGGCCTGCCTTACAAGAGACCCTGAAGGAAGCACTAAACATGGAAAGGAACAACTGGTACCAGCCATTGCAAAAACATGCCAAAATGTAAAGACCATCGAGGCTAGGAAGAAACTGCATCAACTAACGAGCAAAATAACCAGTTAATATCATAATGGCAGGATCAAGTTCACACATAACAATATTAACCTTAAATGTAAATGGACTAAATGCTCCAATTAAAAGACACAGACTGGCAAACTGGATAAAGAGTCAAGACCCATCAGTTTGCTGTATTCAGGAGACCCATTTGACATGCAGAGACACACATAGGCTCAAAATAAAGGGATGGAGGAAGATCTACCAAGCAAATGGAGAACAAAAAAAAGCAGGGGTTGCAATACTAGTCTCTGATAAAACAGACTTTAAACCATCAAAGATCAAAAGAGACAAAGAAGGCCATTATATAATGGTAAAGGGATCAATTCAACAAGAAGAGCTAACTATCCTAAATATATATGCACCCAATACAGGAGCACCCAGATTCATACAGCAAGTCCTTAGAAACTTACAAAGAGACTTAGTCTCCCACTCAATAATAATGGGAGACTTTAACACCCCACTGTCAATATTAAACAGATCAACAAGACAGAAAGCTAACAAGGATATCCAGGAATTGAAATCAGCTCTGCACCAAGCAGACCTAATAGACATCTACAGAACTCTCCACCCCAAATCAACAGAATATACATTCTTCTCAGCACCACATCACACTTATTCCAAAACTGACCACATAGTTGGAAGTAAAGCACTCCTCAGCAAACATAAAAGAACAGAAATGATAACAAACTGTTTCTTAGACCTCAGTGCAATCAAACTAGAACTCAGGATTAAGAAATTCACTCAAAACCACTCAACTACATGGAAACTGAACAACCTGCTCCTGAATGACTACCGAGTAGATAATGAAATGAAGGCAGAAATAAAGATGTTCTTTGAAACCAATGAGAACAAAGACACAAAATACCAGAATCTCTGGGACACATTTAAAGCAGTGTGTAAAGGGAAATTTATACCACTAAATGCCCACAAGAGAAAACTGGAAAGATCTAAAATCTGCACCCTGACATCACAATTAAAAGAACTAGAGAAGCAAGAGCAAATACATTCAAAAGCTAGCAGAAGGCAAGAAATAACTAAGATCAGAGCAGAACTGAAGGAGAGTGAGACACACAAAAAACCCTTCAAAAAATCAATGAATCTAGGAGCTGGTTTTTTTAGAATGTCAACAAAATTGATAGACCGCTAGCAAGACTAATAAAGAAGAAAAGAGAGAAGAATCAAATAGACACAATAAAAAAATGATAAAGGGGATATCACCACCGACCACACAGAAATACAAGCTACCATCAGAGAATACTATAACTACCTCTATGCAAATAAACTAGAAAATCTAGAAGAAATGGATAAATTCATGGACACATACACTCTCCCAAGACTAAACAAGGAAGAAGTTGAATCCCTGAATAGACCAATAACAGGCTCTGAAATTGAGGCAATAATTAATAGCCTACCAACCAAAAAAAGTCCAGGACCAGACAGATTCACAGCCGAATTCTATCAGAGGTACAAGGAGGAGTTGGTACCATTCCTTCTGAAACTATTCCAATCAACAGAAAAAAAGGGAATCCTCCCTAACTCATTTTATGAGGCCAGCATCATCCTGATACCAAAGCCTGCAAGAGACACAACAAAAAAAGAGAACTTTGAACCAATATCCCTGATGAACATCGATGCAAAAATCCTCAGTAAAATACTGGCAAACTGTATCCAGCAGCCCATCAAAAAGCTTATCCACCCAAATCAGCTTCATCCCTGGGATGCAAGGCTGGTTCAACATACGCAAATCAATAAACATAATCCAGCATATAAACAGAACCAAAGATAAAAACCACATGATTATCTCAATAGATGCAGAAAGGGCCTTAGACAAAATTCAACAGCACTTCATGCTAAAAACTCTCAATAAATTTGGTACTGATGGAACGTATCTCAAATCAATAAGAGCTATTTATGACAAATCCACAGCCAAGATCATACTGAATGGGCAAAAACTGGAAGCGTTCCCTTTGAAAACTGGCACAAGACAGGGATGCCCTCTCTCACTGCTCCTATTCAACACAGTGTTGGAAGTTCTGGCCAGGGCAATCAGGCAGGAGAAAAAAATAAAGGGTATTCAGTTAGGAAAAGAAGAAGTCAAATTGTCCCTGTTTGCAGATGACATGATTGTATATTTAGAAAACTCCATCATCTCAGCCCAAAATCTCCTTAAGCTGATAAGCAACTTCAGCAAAGTCTCAGGATACAAAATCAATGTGCAAAAATCACAAGCATTCCTATACACCAATAACAGACAAACAGAGAGCCAAATCATGAGTGAACTCTCATTCACAATTGCTTCAGATAGAATACAATACCTAGGAATCCAACTTACAAGGGATGTGAAGGACCTCTTCAAGGAGAACTACAAACCACTACTCAACAAAATAAAAGAAGACACAAACAAATGGAAGAACGTTCCATGCTTATGGACAGAAAGAATCAATATCATGAAAATGGCCATACTGCCCAAGGTAATTTGTAGATTTAATGCCATTCCCATTAAGCTACCAATGACTTTCTTCACAGAATTGGAATAAACTACTTTAAAGTCCATATGGAACCAAAAAAGAGCCTGCATTGCCAAGACTATCCTAATCAAAAAGAATAAAGCTGGAGGCATCACGCTACCTGACTTCAAACTATACTACAAGGCTACAGTAACCAAAACAGCATGGTACTGGTACCAAAACAGAGATATAGACCAAAGAAACAGAACAGAGCCCTAAGAAATAATACCACACATCTATAACATCTGATCTTTGACAAACCTCAGAAAAACAAGAAATGGGGAAAGGATTCCCTATTTAATAAATGGTGCTGGGAAAACTGGCTAGCCATATGTAGAAAGCTGAAATTGGATCCCTTCCTTTCACCTTATACGAATATTAATTCAGGATGGATTAGAGACTTAAATGTCAGACCTAAAACCATAAAAACCCTAGAAGAAAACCTAGGCAATACCATTCGGCAAGGACTTCATGACTAAAACACCAAAAGAAATGGCAACAAAAGCCAAAACTGACAAATGAAATCTAATTAAACTAAAGAGCTTCTGCACAGCAAAATAAACTACCGTCAGAGTGAAGAGGCAACCTACAGAATGGGAGAAAATTTTTGCAATCTACTTATCTGACAAAGGGCTAATACCCAGAACCTACAAAGAACTCAAACAAATTTACAAGAAAAGAAACAAACAACCCCATCAAAAAGTGGGCGAAGGATATGAACAGACACTTCTCAAAAGAAGACATTTATGCAGCCAACAGACACATGAAAAAATGCTCATCACTGGCCATCAGAGAAATGCACATCAAAACCACAATGAGATACCATCTCACACCAGTCAGAATGGCGATCATTAAAAAGTCAGGAAACAACAGGTGCTGGAGAGGATGTGGAGAAATAGGAACACTTTTACACTGTTGGTGGGACTGTAAACTAGTTCAACCATTGTGGAAGACAGTGTGGCGATTCCTCAAGGATCTAGAACTAGAAATAGCATTTGACCCAGTGATCCCATTACTGGGTATATACCCAAAGGATTATAAATCATGCTGCTATAAAGACACATGCACATATATGTTTATTGTGGCAATATTCACAATAGCAAAGACTTGGAATCAACCTAAATGTCCATCAATGATAGACTGGATTAAGAAAATATGGCACATATACACCATGGAATACTATGCAGCCATAAAAAAGGTTGAGTTTGTGTCCTTTGTAGGGACACGGATGAAGGTGGAAACCATCATTCTCAGCAAACTATCACAAGAACAGAAAACCAAACACCGCATGTTCTCAGTCATAGGTGGGAATTGAACAATGAGAACACTGGGACACAGGAAGGGGAATATCCCACACCAGGGCCTATCATAGGGTGGAGGTCGGGGGGAGGGATAGCATTAGGAGATATACCTAATGTAAATGACAAGTTAATGGGTACAGTACCCCAACATGGCACATATATACACATGTAACAAACCTGCACGTTGTGCACATGTACCCTAGAACTTAAAGTGTAATAGAAAAAATTTTTAAAAATAAATTAAATTAAATTAAAAATATATATATTTTACATAAGCACCCTGGTAACCACAAAGAAAATGCCTAAACAAGTTACACAAAAGAAAGAGGAAGGAATCAAAATCTAGCAATACAAAAAAAAAAACACACACACACACAAAAGAAGAGAACAAGTGAGAAAAAGGACAAAAATATCGTAAGACAAACACAAAAGTTAATTAAAATGTAGTAATAAATCCTTATCAATAACTATTTTAAATGTAAACAAACTAAACTCCCTGATAAAAAAGATACAGTGTGACTGAATGGTTACAAAACAAGCTATAGGCCGGGCGCGGTGGCTCAAGCCTGTAATCCCAGCACTTTGGGAGGCCGAGACGGGCGGATCACAAGGTCAGGAGATCGAGACCATCCTGGCTAACATGGTGAAACCCCGTCTCTACTAAAAATACAAAAAACTAGCCGGGCAAGGTGGCAGGCGCCTGTAGTCCCAGCTACTCCGGAGGCTGAGGCAGGAGAATGGCGTGAACCCGGGAGGCGGAGCTTGCAGTGAGCTGAGACCCGGCCACTGCACTCCAGCCTGGGCGACAGAGCGAGAATCCGTCTCAAAAAAAAAAAAAAAAAAAAAAAAAAAAAAACAAGCTATATGCTATCTACAAGAAGCCCCTTAAGATTGAAAAACACAAAGAGACAAAGTGAAAAAGATGGAAAAAGATATTGTAAGCAAATGGAAACCAAAAGAAAGTAGAAATGGCTAAATTATCAAAGTAGAATGTAAGGAAAAAACTGTCTCCAGAGAAATGAAGGTCCTTACATAACAATAAAAGGGTCAATTCAACAGGAAGACACAACAATTTTAAGTATATTTGCACCTAACATCAAAGCACTTAATAAAGCACATACTGATGGATCTGAAAGAAGAAACTGACTGCAATTCAATAATAGAAGACTTCAGTGTCTCACTTTCAATAATAGATAGAATTTACCAAAATCAAAAAGGAACACCACAAACCAAATAAACTTAACAAACATAGAATTAGCAGTAAAATACACATTTTTCTCACGTGCACACAGAACATTCTTCAGGACAGATCGCAAAACAAGTTAGGTCGCAAAAAAGTCTTAACAAATTAAAATCATACCAAGTATGTCTTCCAACCACAACTGAATAAAACTAGAAATCAATAATAGCAAGGAAAAAAAAGGCAGTGAGGAGTCACAGAAATATGGAAATTAAATGAGACACTCTTGAACCACTGGGGCAAAAAAGAAACTAAAAGAAAATTTTTTAAATATCTTAAAAATAGATAAAAAGAGAACTTACAAAAACATGTGATGCAGCAAAGCAGTATAAAAAGGAGGTTTGTAGCTATAAGTACCTATATTGAAGAAGAAGAAATATCTCAAATAAACAACCTAACTTTACAACTCAAGAAATTAGGATAAAAACAAACTGGCCGGGCGTGGTGGCTCAAGCCTGTAATCCCAGCACTTTGGGAGGCCGAGACGGGCGAATCACAAGGTCAGGAGATCGAGACCATCCTGGCTAACCCGGTGAAACCCCGTCTCTACTAAAAAGTACAAAAAACCAGCTGGGCGAGGTGGCGGGCGCCTGTAGTCCCAGCTACTCGGGAGGCTGAGGCAGGAGAATGGCGTGAACCCGGGAGGCGGAGCTTGTAGTGAGCTGAGATCTGGCCACTGCACTCCAGCCTGGGCAACAGAGCGAGACTCCGTCTCAAAAAAAAAAAAAAAAAAAAAAAACAAACTAAACCCAAAGTTAGCAGAAGGAAGAAAATAATAAAGATAACAATAGAAATAAAGCAAATATAGAAAAACATCAATAGCCAGGCATGGTGGCTCACGCCTGTAATCCTAACACTTCGGGAGCCCGAGGCAGGCAGATCACTTGAGGTCAGAAGTTCGAGACCAACCTGGCCAATATGGTGAAACCATGTCTCTATTAAAAATACAAAAATTAGCCAGACGTGGTGGCAGGTACCTGTAATCCCAGCTACTCAGGAGGCTGAGGTGGGCGAATCACTTGAATCTGGGAGGCAGAAGTTGCAGTGAGCCAAGATTGTGCACCCCAGCCTGGGTAACAAAGCAAGACTCCGTCTCAAGAAAAAAATACAAAAAACAAAAATTAGCTGGACATGGTGCCATGCACCTGTAATTCCAGCTATTCGGGAGGCTGAGCACGAGAATCACTTGAACCTAGGAGGCAGAGGTTGCAGTGAGCCACGACTGTGCCACTGCACTCCAGCCTGGGTGATGGAGTGAGACTCTGTCTAAAAAAAAAAAAGAAAGAAAGAAAAAGAAAGAAAGGAAAACATCAATAAAACAAAGAGTTGGTTGTATTTTTTAAAATGGCAAAACCTTAGGGTGAAAAAAAAGAGATGACTCATCAGAAATGTAAAAAGGGACATTACAACAGATGCCTTGAAAATATAAAAGATCATAAGAGTTGATTATGAACAATTGTATACCAATACATATATAACCTAAAGGAAATGGATATGTTCCTAGAAACATACAACATGCGGAAGTTGAATTAAGAAGAAACAGAAAGCCTAAACATGCCAGTAACAAAATGACTGAAATAGTAATCAAAAACTTCCCAATGAAGAAAAGTCCAAAACCAGGTATCTTTAGGGCCGAATTCTACCAAACATTCAAAAAAATTAGTATCAATCCTTCTTAAATACTTCCAGGAAAAAAAAAAAAAAGTTAGGGGAAGAGTTTCAGTTTCATACCTGAGATCAATTTCATCCTGATATCAAAGTCAGAAAAAGATAACACAAAAAGTGATGAATATACACGCAAAACTTCTCAATACTAGGGAACCAAATTCAACAATACATCAAAAAGATAATATACCATAACCAAATGAGATTAATCCCTGAGCTGCAAGGATGGTTCAACACATGCAAATCAATCAATGAGATAGAACACATTAGCATGATGATAGGCAATAAAGCATATAATCATCTCAAAAGACGCAGAAAAAGCATCTGGCAGAGTTCAATATCCTTTCACCTAAAAAAAAAACTCAATAAAATAGGTATAGAAGGAAATTTCCTCAATATAGTAAAAGTCATATATGAAAAACGAACAGCTAACATCATAATCAACAGTGATCAATATCAACATGATAAACACTTTTCATCTAAGATCTAGTACCAGGCAAGGATGCCCACTCTGCCACTTCTAGTCAATGTAGTACTGAAAGTACTAGCAAGAGCAATCAGACAAAAAAAAAAGAAACAAACAAAAGGCATTCAAGTCAGAAATAATGAAGTAAAATTATCCATGGTTGCAGATGAATTGATTTTATATGCAGGAAAATGCTACAGGTGTCACACACACCTGTAGCAGAACTTCTAAATGAAAAGTAGCAGGATATAAAAATCAACATTCAAAAAATCTGCTGCATTTCTTTACATCAACAACCATCTATGTTAAAAATAAATTTTCAAAATCCTGTTTATAATAGCATCAAAAGAATCATATACTTAGGAATAAATATAATATAATCAAGGAAGTGAAAGATCTGTACACTGAAAACTACACCACATTGATTAAAGAAACTGAAGATGCAAATAAACAGAAAGCTATTCCTTGTTTATGGGTTGTAAAAATTAATACTTTTAAAACATTCATACTGTCTGGGTGCAGTCACTCACATCTGTAATCCTAGCACTTTGGGAGGCCGAGGCAGGCAGATTACTTGAGGTCAGGAGTTCGAGATCGGCCTGGCCAACATGGTGAAACCCCGTCTCTACTAAAAATACAAAAATTAGCTGGGAGTGGTGCCGGGCGCCTATAATCCTAAATACCCGGGAGGCTGAGGCAGGAGAATCATTTCAACCCGGGAGGTGGAGGCTGAAGTGAGCCGAGATCGCGCCACTGCACTCCAGCCTGGGCGACAGAGCGAGACTCCGTCTCAAAAAAAAAAAAAAAAAGAAAGAAAGAAAAAAGAATTCATACTATCCCAAGTGACATGCTCAATGCAATCACTACCAAATTGTACTGGCATTTTTCACAGAAATAGAAAAAAAATGCTAAAATTTATATGGAACTACAAAAAACTTTAAATAGCCAAAGCAATGTGGAGAGAGAAAAATTAAATTGGAGGCATCACATTTCCTGACTGTAAATTATACTACAAACCAACAGTAATCTAAACTGTAATGACAGGCATACAGACATGAAGACCAACAGAACAATGAAACATAACAGAAAGCCCGGAAATAAACCCAAGTATATATGGTCAACTAATTTTCAACAAGGCCACCAAGAAAACACAATGAGAAAAGGATAAACTCTTCAATAGTGTTGGGAAAACTGAATAACCACATGTAAAAGAAGGAAACTAGACCCTTATCTTACACCATACACAACAACAAACTCAAAATGGATTAAAGACGTAAACATGAGACCTGAAACTATAAAACTTCTAGAAGAAAACAAAAGGAAAAGTTCCTTATTAGTGACCTCAAAAATATTTTTTTTGGTATCACACCAAAAACTCATGCAACAAAAGCAAAAATATCCAAGTGAGACTACATCAAAATGAAAACTTTACTACAAATAAAAACATTTAACAGAATGAAAAAGCAGGCTACAGATTGAGAAAAATATTTGCAAACCCTGTATATGAAAGGGGTTAATATCCAAACTATATAAGGAACTCACACAATTCAGTAATAAGAAACAAATAACTGATTTAAAAATGGCCAAAGAACCTGAAGAAGCTTTTTTCCAAAGAAAACATAAAAATGGCTAACAAGCATAAGAAAAAGTGCTCAACGTCAATAATCATCATGGAAATGCAAATTAAAACCACAATAAGATACCACCTCACATCTGTTAAAACAGCTATTATCAAAAAGATAAGAGATAACAACTGTTGGCCAGGGTATGAAGAAAACCCTTGTACACTATTTGTGGAAATGTAAACTGGTACAACCATTATGGAAAACAGTATGAAAGTTTCTCAAAAAATT
Organism: Macaca nemestrina; assembly: GCF_043159975.1. Classification (NCBI taxonomy): domain Eukaryota; kingdom Metazoa; phylum Chordata; class Mammalia; order Primates; family Cercopithecidae; genus Macaca; species Macaca nemestrina. Next base: position 124,174,318 of record NC_092131.1, on the reverse strand, counting down.
AAAAATACAACTACCGTATGACCCAAAAATCCCTCTTCTGAGTATATATCCAAAGAAAATGAAATCAGCACCTCATACAGACATCTGCGCTCCTATATTTATTTGCAGCATTATTCACAACAGCCAAGATATGGAAACAACCTTAAGTGTCCATCAATGGATAAATGTGTAAAGAAACTGTGGTGTATATATACACATACACACATACAGTCAAGCATCACTTAACAACAGAGATTTACTGAGAAATGCATCATTAGGCAATTTCATCATTGTGCGACCATCAGAGTGTACTTACAAAAACCTGAATGGTATAGCCTACTACACACCTAAGTTATATGGTATGACCTATTGCTCCTAGGCTACAAACCTGTAGAGCAGGAACCTGACCCGCACAACAGGAGGTGAGCAGTGGGCCAGTAAGCATTACCACCTGAGCTCCACTTCCTGTCAGATTAGGAGCAGCATTAGATTCTCACAGGAGTACAAACCCTATTGTGAGCTGCACATGTGAAGGATCTAGGTTGAGTGCTTCTTATGACAGTCTAATGCCTGATCATCTGAGGTGGACGAGTTTCTTCCTGAAACTATCCCTACCACACAGATCTCAGTCCGTTGAAACACTGTCTTCCACAAAACCGGTCTCTGTTGCCAAAAAGGTTGGGGACTACTGCTATACAGCATGTTACTATACTGAATACCACAGGAAAGAGTAACACAATGTTAAGTATTTGTGCATCTAAACACAGAAAATGTACAGTAAAAATATGTTGTAAAATATTTTTTAAATGATACACCTGTAGCATTTACCATGAATGGAGTTTACAGGACTGAAAGTTGCTCTGGGTAAGGGAGGGTGAGGGAGGAAGTAAAAGAGAGAATGGTGAGTGAAGGCCTAGGACATTACTGCACACTGCTTAGACTTCATAAACTATACATTTAGACTATACAAAATCCATACAAAAATTTTCTGTCTTCCTAATAAATTAACCTTAGCTTACTACAATCTTTTTACTTTATAAACCTTTTAGTATTTTTTAAACTCTGACATTTGTAATAACACTTAGCATAAAACACATACACATTGTACAATTGTACAAAAACATCTTTATAAGCTCCTTCTATAAGCTTTTTTCTATCTAACATTTTTTTCCTTTTTAACCTTTTTTGTTAAAAATGAAGACACAAACACACACATTAGCCCAGGCCTACACAGGATCAGGATCTTCCACCTCCGCATACTGTCCCACTGCAAGGTCTTCAAGAGCAAGAAAATAACATGTATGGAGCCATCGTCTCCTGATGACAATGGTTTATCCTGGAATACCACCTAAGGACCTATCAAAGGCTGTTTTACAGTTAACTTTCTTTTTGTAAGTAGAAGGAATACATTCTAAAATAACAATAAATAGTATAAAAATACATAAGCCAGTAACATAATTTATTATCATCAAGTACTGTGTACTGTACACAACTGTATGCACTATACTTGCATGCAACTGGTAGCATGATAGGGTTGTTTCTATCAGCATCATCACAAACACTGAGTAATATATTGTGCTGCAACATTAAGAGAGCCATATCACTAGGTGACAAGAATCTTTCAGGTCCATTATAATCTTACGAAACCACCATTGTATATGTGGTCAGCTGTTGACTGAAACACTGTTATGCAGCACATGACTGTACAATGAAATATTATTTCACCTTTAAAAAGGAGATCCTGACATTTGCAACAATATGAATAAACCTCGAGGACATCAAGGACATCATGCTAAGTGAAATAAGCCAGACCTAGAAAGAAAAATAGTGTATGATCTCATTTATACATATATATATAATCTAAACAAAGTCAAATAGGTAGAAAGAGAGGGATGATCAGTGGGTGGTTAACAAAGTCAGGGGGAGGAAGGAAATAGGGAGATGTAGATTAAAGGATAAAAACTTCTAATTAGGTAGAATGAACAGGTCTACAAATCTAATATACAGCATGAGGGCACTAGTTAATAATAATGTATTGTATACTAAAAATTCAGTAAAAGAGTAGTTTTGGTACTCTTACCACACACAAAAAGGTAACTCTGTGAGGTGATAGATATGTTCATTTGCTAGACTGCATTAATCATTTCACTACATATATGTATGTTAAAACATGTTATAAATCTCAAATATATATAACAAATATATATGTAAATAAACAGAGTACTATTTACATTAACACCCCAAAATATGAAATACTTAGGTATAAATCTAACAAAATACGTATAAGATCTATATTAGGAAAACAACAAAACTCTGATAAAAAAATTTAAAAACTAAATAAATGGAAAGATAATCCATGGACAGGATGACTCAATATTGTCAAAATGTCAGTCACTTATTTCAAACCTGATTTATAAATTCAATGCAATCTCAATCAAAATCCCAGCAAATTAAGCTGATTCTAAAGTTTATATGCAGAAGCAAAAGACTCAGTAGAGCCAATACAATTTTGAAGAACAAAGCTGGTAGACTAACACTACCCAATGTCAAGATATACTAAAAAGCTACAGTAATCAAGTGGGTGGTACTAGTATAAAACACCAATAGGTCAATGGAACAAAACAAAGAGCTCAGAAATAGACCCACATAAATACAATCAGCTGATCTTTGACTAAAGTACAAAGGCTAGAATAAATGGGACATCACATGCAAAAAATAATGAATCTACACACAGACCTTACAACTTCACAAAAATTAACTCAAATTGGATCCTAAACCTAAATGTAAAATACAAAACTATACAACTCCTAAAGTATAACTCACAGGGAAAAAACCTAGATGGTCTTGGATGCAATAATGAATTGTTAGATACAACACCAAAGGCACAATCCATGAATGAAAAAATTGATAAGCTGGACTTCATTAAAATCAAAAACTTCTGCTCTGTAAAAGACAATATTGAGAGAATAAGACAAGCCACAGACAGGGAGAAAATATTTGCAAAAGACATATAAGAGACACTGTTATCCAAAACACACAAAAAAACTCTTAAAACTCAACAATAAGAATCTGATTAAATAATAAGCCAAAGTCCTTAACAGACACTTCACCAAAGAAGATATACAAATGGAAAAAAAACATATGAAAACATGCTCCACATCATAAGTCATCAGGGAAATGCAGATTAAAATAACAATGAGATATTATTACACTCCTATTAGCATGACCAAAATCCAGAAAACTGACAACAGCAAATGCTGACGAGGATGTAGAGCAACAGGAACACTCTTTTATTGCAGTGGGAATGCATAATGGTACAGCTACTTTGGAAGACAGTCTGGCAGTTTCTTACAAAACTAAACCTTCTCTTACCATGTGTTCCAGCAACTGTACTCCTAGTAAATACCCAAAGGCATTTAAAAACTTACATCCACACAAAAAGCTGCACACAGATGTGTACAGCAACTTTATTCATAATTGACAAAACTTGGAGGCCACCAAGATGTTCTTCAGTACGTGAATGAATAAATAAACTGTGGTACATCCAGAAAATGAAATATTGTTCACGGCTAAAAAGAATGATCTATCAAAGTATTTTAAAACATGGCAGGGGTCAAGTAAGGTGGCTCATGCCTATAATCCCAGCACTTTGGGAGGTGCGGAGAGATCACTTGAGCGCAGGAGTTCGAGACAAGCCTGAGGAACATGGCAAAACTCCATCTCTACAAAAAAATACAGAAAATTAGCCAGGCATAGTGGTGCATGCCTGCAGTCCCAGCTACTAGAGAGGCTGAGGTGGGGGAATCACTTGAGTCTGGGCAGTTGAGGCTGCAGTGAGCTCTGATCAAGCCACTACACTCCAGCCTGGGTGACAGGGCGAGACCTTGTCTCAAAACAAAACAAAACACCACAGTGGGGCCGGGCACAGTGGCTCACACCTGTAATCACAGCACTTTGGGAGGCCAAGGTAGCATGACTGCTTGAGCCCAGGAGTTGAAGACCAGCCTGGGCAACATAGTGAGACTTCATCCCTACTAAAAATTTTTTAAAAATTAGTCAGGCATGGTGCTACATGACTGTAGTCCCAGCTACTCAGGAGGCTGAGGTGGGAGAACTTCTTGAAACCAGGAATTTGAAGCCAGCTTGGGCAACACAGTAAGCCCTCATCTCTAAAAAAAAGTAAGAAATAAAAATAGAGGTTACATACTGTACGATTCCAACTATACAACATTCTGAAAAAAGCAAAACTAGAGAGACTAAAAAGATTAGTGGCTGCTGGTGTTAGGGGTGGGGAACTAAGGAAGAATTAACAGGCAGAGCACAGGGGATTTTTGGGACAATGAAACTACTCTGTATATTATTATAATAGCAGATACATTTCATCATACATTGTGGTCCAAAATCATAAAATGTATAAGACCAAGAACTAACACAAATGTAAACGACAGACTTAGGAATGATAATGATTTGTCAACATAGGCTCATCAATTTTAACAAATATACTACTCAGGTGTATGATATTGATAATGGAGGAGGCTATGCATGTATGGGGACAGGGGTTATATGAAAAATCTCTACCTTCCTCTTAATTTTGTTGTGAACCTAAACCTGGTCTTAAAAAAATAAAGTCATTAAAAAAGAAAGAGAAAGAAGGAAACATGTTTGAAAAAGTAAATGTTTAAAGTTTTACCAACATTTCTTAAGCAGCTAATACAAAGCTAAATATGTAAAGGCAACTCCGCACGATTTAAAACCAGTGTTCAATCATATGATGGGTTATCTGCCTTCTGTCACCAAATGTAACATTTCCACTGACACTGAACTTCCAAAGATAAATTTTAAATTGTCTAGATCTGACAGAAAATCATATTCAAATCAGCTTAACTAGGACAACAGATCATCTGTGCCTATTGCACCATTCATAATGATTACCAATTCTAATTGTCTCCTTTAAATGACCCCAAATTATATTATTGTGACAATACACTCTACACACTTGGCAAGGATAAATTTTTGGTACTGATCACTGATGCAAATAAATGGAAATTAAAATTTTATGGAAGAAAAGATTGTAAAAGCACAGGCCACTAAAATCTAATCACTCCATTCCTCAGAAGAAGAAATTGATATCAAATGCGACAGTGTATATGTATTGGTACAATAGCTAAAGTTGTCATTTAATTACATTTTTAACACTTTAAAATGTATTTGCTTTATCAGTCTCATACCATTTTCACTTTGCCATAAAGATATACCAGTCTCACCTTACTATAAAGACAACTTTCCCATACTCTCAGAAAATGACAATCAGAAAATACCAACCAGCTATAAAAATGATCATTTATATTATAAATACATTATTTTTCAACAGCTTAGTCTGACTTTGTATTACAAAAACCTCAAAAATATTTTTCACTTATAAGTGTTTTTAAACATAGATACACTTTAGGCTGGGCGCGGTGGCTCACTCCTGTATCCAGCACTTTGGGAGGCCAAGGTGGGAGTATCACCTGAGGTCAGGAAATCGAGACCAGCCCAGCCAACATGGTGAAACTCCATCTCTACTAAAAATACAAAAAATCAGCCAAGCATGGTGGCAAGCTCCTATAATCCCAGCTACTCAGGAGGCTGAGGTATGATTATCACATGAACTTGGGAAGCGGAGGTTCCAGTGAGCCCAGATCACTCCAGCCTGGGCAACAAGAGCAAAACTCTATCTCAAAATAAAATACAATAAAATAAATAAATTAAAACAAAATAAATTAAAATACAATAAAATAAATACAAATAAAATAAAATAAACAAACATACATATACTTTGGAAATCAGACCCAAGACTAATAATGAATATATGCCAAATTATTCACAAATGAAATACAGTACCACCCTTACCTTAGTCATAAAAGTTACATTCTACTTTAAAACAATCTTCTGAACAAAGAAGTATTGTTTATTTCCTTTCAAAAGTAATCCTTGGTGCCAAAAAACTGGTAATAAAAGTCTTCTACAATCAGGAAAAGGACAAATTTAAAAATTTAGTTGGCTTCCTTCCCTCAATTCTACTAATATAATTCAAATTCTTTAATCAAATTCATTTGACTTAAATCACCTACATTAAGGTACAAAAAGACAACTCAGAATAATTTACTTCAGAAGTTTTCTACTGATTTCTTTTTGGGAAAAAAAAAAAAAAAAAAAAAACACCCTGAAGAACAAGAATATAAGCCGCTATACTTCTGAAACTTGTGGGCAAAGAGAAAGTATATTTGGTGAAATAGGCTTACACAGCCTATTTCAAGGAATGTTTAACTCAATCTTATCAAAAATGATCAGAGTGGTACTACGCAGCTGTAATCCGAGTCATGTTTTATGAACAAGGGAATACAAACAAGACAAGCAGCTGGAGCAACTTCATAGTCACTGATGCACATCTTTCTCCTCAAAGCTATGAAGGCCATTTTGTCAAGCAGGATGAAACAGAACAAAAGTGGCTCTGAAAGTAATGTTATAGGCATTCAGGTAACTCCATATAGATGTACAGCTAAAATTACCAATTAGTTTACCAATTGGCTGCAACGGATTTGATTGGTTTGTAATTAATTCTAGTTACTGGCGCACAGAGCAGGAAGGTTGGCGCCACCCCTTTGTCCTCCTGACACACAATACTAGCGCACAGGCCCTAGGGCCCAGGACATCAATACAGCCCTCCAATTCAGCTACAGGAATTAGCACAGTGGAGTACTCCCATAGTGATGAAGGGCTAGAAACATGCACTGCCTGAGAAGTCAGTGACAAAAGGGAACCTTTATGAAAAAAAAATGAGTTTTACCAAAATGAAAACAAGTTTCTTAAAACATTATTTTTTAAGAACATCTTATCTAGTTTTTTTAATGCTACTACCGGAATAAATAGTTCAACAGGGAAATCATCTAAAAGCAAAACATCAAGTAAACCAGTTGCAAAACTGTCAATACCATTCACAATCTTCTTCAGTTCTCACTCATTCTTTTAAATATCTCTCCTAAATTTTTAATATAATCCATCTGGAAAAAGAATACTTAATATTTTCACCAACCAAAAACTTATAAATTAAAATCTGCTAATGGAAGCCATTCTCCTTTATAATTTAATCCTTACCTGCATCTTTGTGAGTAAATAAAATTTGTAGTTGCCTGGATAGTGATACAAGTATTTTACTGCAATTCCTAACCAATTTTTATCTCAACTCACTTGCAAGTTGGCTTGACTAGATGCTTCTAATAGTATTTCCCACTAAGAAAAATCAGAGACCTACTGCCACTAAGAATAGACAAAAATGCTAAGTTTTAAGGCTCAAAATCAATACACTCAAATTCAAATCCCTCATAGATGCCTGCACAGTCACCTTCAAACAACTGCTTCAAGATCTTTCTTTTGCCTGGAATATTCTCCACAATACCAACTATATGCTTTTATTCAGCCTCAAGGATCTTCAGCCCTCACCTAGTCCAACCTCTTCATTTATGAACACAAAGGTTGAATACAATTTGGTGATTTTTTTTTTAAATCACACAACTAGCTTAGAGGACACACCAACACGACTGTTAACCGATGATAGCTCCTATTCTCCCTTTAAGAGCCAGCACCAATACCACATATACAAATTATTCTATGACCCTACAGCCAGAAGTTACCTCTCCTCCTATGGGCCATATCAAGTATAACAACTAATGTCAATGGATATTCAAGCTCATAAGTGCTATAAAAATATAAGTCCTTTCTCTTTCAAACCACATGTGTCCATAGTAACACATCTCACTATCTAAGTTATTAGTCAAAAAAATTTTATTCTTAAAATATTTACCTTCACTGAGGCAACATGCATAGAGGAGCAAAAGGTATTCCAAAATCATAAACTGACTATCTTTTCTCCACAGAGATCAAATCTCAAATCACTTCAATAACCCAGAATAACGAAAAACAGAATTATAACCTTTAATACTACACCTAGTGGTCTGGGCACCAAGAAGATCTGTTTTCTTTTTTTCTTTTTTTTTTTTTTTTTAATTTGAGATGGAGTCTCGCTCTGTCGCCCAGGCTGGAGTGCAGTGGGGCGATCTTGGCTCACTGCAACCTCCACCTCCTGGGTTTAAGCGATTCTCTTGACTCAGCCTCCCAAGTAGCTGGGACTATAGACGCACACCACCACGCCCAGCTAATTTTTGTATTTTTTGTAGATATGGGGTTTCACCATATTGGTCAGGCTGGTCTCAAACTCCTGACCTTAGGTGATCCACCCACCTCGGCCTTCCAAAGTGCTGGGATTACAGGCGTGAGCCTCTGTGCCCGGCCACAAAAAGATCTATTTTCTATGTTGCAGTCATTATCTGATAAATTTCTATCATTTCAAAGCCATACTTAAGAAAGAATTTTTAATTAATAAATAGAATTATCTCAATAAAAACTGTAAATAACCCAAGGCGACATCCACAGAAGGAGCAGCATGGATGTTCCCTCCTAAAAGAAAATCTTTAAATAAATTATAAAAGAAAAAAACTGTGGCATCTAAATCAACATGATGTGTTTGATCTAAGGCATTTTTGTTATACTTCACCCAAAACAGCGCATGTTGTAATCTTCATTAAATGTGGTTGAATAAAATGTAAGTCCACTTGTGTTTCCAGTCCTTAGCTCTGAGGCTAACTCATTGGGTAATTTCTGACACATCATTTAGTTTTACAGCTTCCCATCAGTTAGATAAAAAGGCTAGATTATATGATTTTTAAGATCACGTTCAGATCTCCTGGCTTATTTATTATTCAGTTTCATATTCTGCTATATTTTGGTTTCTATTACCAATCACATACATGATTTTCATTCCTTTTTTTTCTGACAAAGCTAAGTTGTAATGTGTCTAAATTGTAATGAATTAGACAAAAAACAGTAAGGTAGAACTGGATTTCACCCTCCAGTTACTATTCTTCCACCAAATTAATTTGAACAAATGTCCACTTCCCAACATCCCATTTCTCTTTCTTTCCATTTCCTCTCTTTGTCTAAAATCTACAGATGACTGCTACTGAGATTAAGTCCAACAAAATCTCAGGGCTGAGGTTATTTCATCCTGTTGCATTATGCCAGTTCCCAAATGAGAGACACTAATTCATTTTTTAAAAATACGTCTCCACTTCGAATACCAAAGCCTGTGGATTCAGTCCTGAAGACTCAGCTTTCTCAAGCTCTTCTGTAGTGAGTATACAGGCGGCTTATAACGTAACCAAAAAAGTCAACTAAGACCATACAGTAGGAGGTTTTAAAAGCCAAAATGATTAGTCTACTATGGATTCAGAAGACTATAGAGACAGAATTTTTACAAGTTTTACAGCAGGAAAGTAATATGAAGGACTATAAAAAGAAAAAACTAGAGGAGGACATACCAAAAAGATAACACTTCACTGGAGAGTAATAAGGGTCTTCAAAAAGCAGTATCTTGACACTAGGAAAGAGGGAAGGAGTTTGTGAATGGAAAAAAAAATACAATGCAAAAGATGAATGGATAGGAACTTTGTAGTCAACACAATATAGAACACAGGTGACTAAAAGAATGGTAGTTCCATCAACAAAAATAAATAAATCAGGAAGAAATAGTTGAAAAATGAAAGTATGGTATAAAATGGTATAATACCTATGTCTAGAAACTAGGCTAACATAACTAGGGATTTATCCCAGTGCTATGGTTTGAATATTTGTCTCCTTAAAAACTCATGTTGAAATTTAATCCTCAACTGTGGCAGTACTAAGAGGTGGGGCCCTTAAGAGATAACTGGGCCATGAAGGCTCTGCTCTCACGAATGGTTTGATGGGTTAATGGATTAATGAGTTAGCATGGGAATGAGACTGGTGCACTTATAAGAGGAGGAAGAGAGGCCTGAGCTAGTAGGCTCAGCCCCCTCACCATGTGATGTCATATGTTGTCTTGGGACTCTGCAGAGAGTCCCCACCAGCAAGAAGGCCCAAACCAGATAAAGCCCCTCTATAACCATGAGAAATAAATTTCTCATCCTTATAATTATAAAGATAAGATTTATATATATTTATATAATATATAATTATTTTATAAATAATATTTATAAATATACATTATATTTATAAATTACCCAGGTTCTAGTATTCTGTTATAAGCAATAGAAAACAGACTGAGAAAACCAGACAAGTCAAATTTGACAAATCCAACAGTAGTTATGACATGATAATTACAGTCTCAAGTTATTCCATTATTCAAAATACCCAAAAGGAAAAAAATCAATGCTCTATCATACTGATGATAATGTATATGAAAACTAGATATAAGGAACAAAGATTTGTCAACCCAGAAATTGTCAATAAAGTGTCATGTTAAACAGAGTAAAAAATGACAGCTATCTATCTCTACAACTTAAAACACTCATAAGACAATGCTTTAGTAAATGTTACATATACAGAAGAAATTAATTATTTAACCAATCAAACAGTAAAATTTTACTGTGAAGACTACAATGCATGAAACACAACAGGGAATATGCGGAATAAGGCTAAGAAGAAAAGATACAGATACAGATGAAGAAAGGATGGCTATTAATGTAAGACAATGGTGAGGTAACAGAAGCCAACTCCCATAAATGCACAAGTGAACTCTTAGCCTTCTATCCTTGTCCTAAATCTCATGTTCTCTGTAACAAATTTCAATTCCTGAGCTAAAGTATAACAGGCAAACCAAAACAAAAAGATTATAACAGTAATATCAGACAAAACAGAATTCACAATGAAAAGCATTTAAGGGCCAGGCTGGATCAAATGATCCAGCAATCCCACTACTGGGTATTTACCCAAAGGAAACAAAGTCCTTATATGAAAAAGACACATGTACACACATGTTTATAGCAGCACAATTCACAATTTCAAAAATATGAAACCAACCTAAATATCCATCAACAAGTGGACAACAAAAAACATGGTATATATATACCACGAAATACTACTCAGCCATAAAACAGAATGAAATAATGACCTTTGCAGCAATGTGGATGGAGTTGGAGGCCATTATTCTAAATGTAATAACTCAAGAATGGAAAATCAAATATTTTATGTTCTCATTTATAAGTGGAAGCTAAGCTGTGAGGATGTGCAATGGCATAAAGAATGATATAATGGATTTTGGCGACTTGGGAATGGTGGAAGGAGGCACGATACATACACTATCTGACAGATCAAGGAGATTAAGAAAACTAGTATTTGGAGGATCCAAGTATTAATTTCAAAAATAGAAACATAAACCTAACACTTTCTATCTACAGAGAATCCATCTTACTCACTCCTTCATGTCCAAGGAGTATTTGTAAATACTTAGCATCACTATCAGGCTTCTCTTACAATCATTTCTTTCCCCATCAGCTTAGGTTCCATGGCCCATTACTCCAACTACTCTCTTACCCTCTTCAACTCCTTTTACTCTATTGAAATTCCAATGCATCTGCTTGAAGAATACTAGCCCAAGATTAATCCATATACCCACCATCTTTGTACCTTTTTAGCATATGACTGGCTGCTAAGGATCACTGGGGGAATTAAGAATCACATAACTATGAAGACTAACGTCAGTGCAACTGTGTATGTAGTCTCATGGCTTCACACACCCGTTCAACACCTATTTACTGGGCATTTCCTATGATCCAGTGCCAGTACCAAGTACTGAAGATGGAGGGGTAAACAATACACAGTGTTGTTTCTATCCTGATGGAGCTTAGTATCTAGAAAGGGAGACAGATATTAAACAACTAAATATATAATTATTTCATTTCAACTGTGATATATATTTCCAAAGAGAAGCATATACATTATAAGAGCATATCATAGTCTGAAACATAAGTTAGGCTCCCCTGGGAAAGTGACACTTAGGCTGAAACGTAAATTATGAATAAGAGTTAAGTAAAAGAAATGAGGGAGGTAAGAAGATGTTGGGCAAGAAGAAGGAGGAAAGAGTGTTCTGGGCAGAAAAATTAGAACATGGAAAGGCCAGGAAACATGCAAGGACATGATATGGTTACGGAACCAAAGGAAGTCTAATTTACATGAGGCAGAAGGGAGGGGACAAAAGTGGTGTGAAATGAAGAATTTATGGATCAAGTCACTCAAGATCCTTAATATCACCATGTTAAGGATTTTGATGTTCAGAGTAAAGAAAAACCTTCGAACAACTTCAAAGTAATGAGAGAGACATATTTGGTTTTTTTGTTTGTTTTTTTTGTTTTTTTTTTTTGAGATGGAGTCTCGCTCTGTCGCCCAGACTGGAGTGCAGTGGTGCGATCTCAGCTCACTGACAGCTCCACCTCTCGGGTTCATGCTATTCTCCTGCCTCAGCCTCCAGAGTAGCTGGGACTAAAGGCGCCTGCCACCATGCCCGGCTAATTTTTTGTATTTTTAGTAGAGACGGGGTTTTACCACGTTAGCCAGGAGTGTCTCGATCTCCTGACCTCATGATCCACCTGCCTCAGCCTCCCAAAGATATTTGTCATTTTTAAAGTAGCAATCTGCCTGCAGTGTGGAGAATCTATTAGAAGGACGCAGGGAGTCCTGTTAGAAGGCTTCACTTGTAATCTAAGGATTTTATGACAGCTTGGACTAGGATGGTAGCAGTAGAGTGAGAGACATGAATGGACTGGAAAGATTTAGGAGGTAATTCTGAAAGGAATTAATCCATTGGATAGTGAGTGGTTTTGTGAGGTGAGGGGAGGAACCAAGGATGTCTCCCAGGTCTCAAGCACAAACACCTGGAGGTAGAAGTAGTATGTGCCATTCAAGGAAGAGAAACACATCAGGTTTGAGGTGGGATGGAGAGATCATGAACTTAGTTTTACCAGTTTAAAATGTTGTGAGAGAGGAGAAGAGTCAAAATGACCAACTAGATGTAGCCAGGAAGAAGAGCTTCACCCACCAAGAAAGATCAAAACATCAATTAGACTGGCATATTCCAAGCAGATCTTTGTAAAGAAGGCGTTGAGAGCGGACAGAGAGAGAACACAGACTCTGGGGCTGAAGGGGAAGGAAGCTGGGAACCCTGAACAGGGTTGCCAAGCACCATGACCCGTTCCTGGCCCAAAGTGGCTCCTAAGGAAGGGGTGAGTAAAACAGGCATGGAGTGGTCCACCCTCACCACAGACCTGCAGGAGCCCCTCATGACCTACACAGGCATTTGAGATGGCAGGGAGAACTGCCCGGGGAGTTGGCAGAGAAAGAACTGCAAACTGCATGGAGCCCAGAGGGTTAGGCATGAGGACAGCTACTATGGAGCGTGGTCATGGGCTCCCATTCCCCAAGACTTGCCATACTCCTATAGAAAGGGCTTTGGCCTTTCTTAGCTGCCAGACCAGGAGAGAGCAGGGCTGTCTTGCCTGCAGTACAGGGCCAGTATGATCTAAATGCTCGCATTTGCTGGCCTCTTCCAGGGTCCCTCCCTGACCACACACACTCGCAACACAGCCACAGTGGCCCCACTGAAACGCTTCTCAGTGGCCACTACCATAACTCTTTCCCAGCCCCCACCCTCCCATAGGAGTGCTTTTGTAGACAGGACCCTGCCGGCACACACACACCACAACATCCCCTTGTCAGGCTGCACGTGCATGAGGACCCACCACCACTATGCACACCCATAGGGCCCCCATTGTCCTGTTGGTGTACACCAACCCCTCCCCCTCAATCACCCCACTGGTGAGGACTCACCTACGGCACCCCCTACCACCCTACTGGTGCGCAATCACCTGTGGTTGCCCCACCACCACACTGGTACACACTCACCCACAATGCCCCCGCACCACCACCACAGCATACTCTCCCACAACCCCTTCCATCACCCCACCAGAGCATATTTGCTAGCAGCCCATCAGAACGTGGTTGTCAGCTGACTGGGATTACCTCAATCCCTCCAGTGCAGTAGGTGCTTGACCTCTAGGGGACAGAGAACAAAGCTGCAGGCCTAGTTCCAGCCCCCCAGGGTTGGAGTCCACAGCACAGGAGTGCTGTGCTGAGGCTTGGTGGCCTGAAAGCATTCAGAAATGAAGCCAACTGACTAAACCAAATTATATCACAGTCAAACCCTCAAAGGCATCAAAGAATATAAAAGCAAAAAGCTCTATCCAAAGAACAGCAACTTCACAAATTAAAAGAACATCAGCACACACAGATGAGAAACAGCCAGCATAAAAATTCTGGCAATTCTAAAACCAGAGTATCTTCTTATCTCCAAATAACTGCATTAGCTCCTCAGCAATGGTTCTTAACCAGACTGAGATGGCTGAAATGAAAGACCTACAATTCAGAATTTGGATGGGAAGGAAACTCCACAAGATACAGGAGAAGGCTGAAAACCAATGCAAGGTAAACAGTGAATCTACGAGTTGAAAGACAACATCACCATTTTAAGGAAGAACCAGACTGAACTTCTGGAAATGAAAAAGTCACTACAGGAATTTCACAATACAATTGGAAACATTAATAAGAGAATACATGAAGCTGAGGAGAGAATCTTAGAGCTCAAAGACTGCTCTTTCAAATCAATGCAGGCATATAAAGAAAAAGGAATTTTTAAAAATGAACAAAACCTCTGAGAAATATGTGATTATGTAAAGAGACCAAACCTCTAACACACTGGCATTCCTGAATGAGTTGGAGATATAGCAAGCAATTTGGAAAACATATTTGAGGAATTATACGGTTGGATTGGTGTCTCCTCCCAAATCTCAAATTCAATTGTAATCCCCAGTGCTGGAGGGCCTAGTGGGAGATGACTGAATCATGGGGGTGAATCCTTTATGAACGGCTTAGCACCATCCCTTTGGTGCTGTCCTCATGATAAGGGTTTTCATGAGATCTGGTTGTTTAAAGTGTGTGGCACCTCCCCCTCGCTCTTGGTGCTGCTCCTGCCATGTAAGACGCCTGCTGTTCCTGTTTTGCCTTCTGCCATGAGTAAAAGCTCCCTGAGGCCTCCCCAGAAGCAGATGCTACACGCTTCCTGTATGGCCTGTGGAACCATTTGCCAATTAAATCTCTTTTCTTTATAAATTACCTGGTCTCAGGTATTTCTTCATAGCAGTGTAAGAATGAACTAACAAGCAGAAATTGTCCATTAAAATTTCCCCAACCTCACTAGACACATGAACATGCAAATTTAGGGAACAACTGCAAGATACTATATGACAAGCATCCCCCAGACACATAATTATCAGATTCTCCAAGGTCAATGCAAAAGAAAAAACCTTAAAGGCAGCTAGAGAGAAAGGGCAGGTCACCTACAAAGGAAAACTCATCAGGCTTACAGCAGACCTTTCAGCAGAAACCCTACAAGCCAGAAGAGATTGGGAGCTTATATTCAGTATCCTTAAATAAAATAAATTCCAACCAAGAATTTCATATCCAACCAAACTAAGCTTCATAAGCAAAGGAGAAAAAAAATCCTTTTGACACAAGCAAATGCTAAGGGAATTCATTACCATCAGACTTGCCTTAAAAGAGGTCCCTAAGAGAGTGCTAAACATGAAAATGAAAAAACAACACCAGCCACCATAAGGGCCCACTGACACAACAAAACAATTATATAATCAAGTCGACATAAGAATCAACCAGCTAATAACATGATGATAGGATTAATGCATCACATATCAATATTGACCTTGAATATAATATAAACATTCCATTTAAAAGGCACAGAGTGGTGAGCTGGATAAAGAAGCAAGACCCAACTGTAGACTGCCTTCAAAAGATGCATCTCACATGCAACAACAACCACAGACTCAAAGTAAAGGGATGCAGAAAGATTTATTAAGCAAACAGAAAACAAAAAAAGCAGGGGTTGCCATTATTTCAAACAGATTTTCAACCAAAAATAATCAAAAAGAACAAAGAAGAGTATTACATATTAATAAAGGGTTCAATTAAACAAGAAGATTTAACCATCTTAAACATATATGTACCCAACATTAGAGCACCTAGATTCATGACATAAGTTCTCAGAGACCTATGAAGAGACTTAGATAACCACACATAATAACAGGAGATTTCAACACCCTACTGACAGTGTTAGACAGATCAAGGTAGAAAATTAGCAAAGATATTAAGGACCTAAATTGACACTTGACCAAATGGACTTAACAGCTATCTACAGAATACTTCACCCAATGACAAATGAATATAAATTCTTCTCATCTGCGCATAGCACATACTCTAAGATGAGCCACACACTCAGCCATAAAGCAATTCTCAATAAATTCAAAGGGAAATCATACCAACTACACCCTCAGACCACAGTGCAATAAAAATAGAAATCTATAATAAGATCTCTCAAAAACATACAATTACATGGAAACTAAGCAAACTGCTCATGAATCACTTTTGGATAAGCAATGAAACTAAGATACAAATCAAAAAATTCTTTGAAACTAATAAAAACAAAGAAACAACATAAGAGAATCTCTTGGACACACCTACAGCAGTGTTAAGAGGAAAGTTTATAGCACTAAATGCATACACCAATAAGTTAGAAAGATCTCAAATTAACAACATCATACCTAGAGGAAGTAAAAAAAAAAAAAAAAAAAAAAAAAACACAGGGGCGGTGGCTCACGCCTATAATCCCAGCACTTTGGGAGGCCAAGGCGAGCGGATCACAAGGTTAGGAGATCAAGACCACGGTGAAACCCCTTCTCTACTAAAACTACAAAAAAATTAGCCAGGCGTGGTGGCGGGCACCTGTAGTCCCAGCTACTCAGGAGGCTGAGGCAGGAGAACGGCGTGAACCCAGGAGGCGGAGCTTGCAGTGAGCCGAAATCGCACCACTGCACCTCAGCCTGGGGGACAGAGCAAGACTCCGTCTCAAAAAAAAAAAAAAAACAAGGGCAAACCAACCCCAAAGCTAGCAAAAGAAAAGAAATAACCAAACTCAGAGCTGAACTCAACAACACTGATGGGCAAGGATACTTACCACCATACTAATAAGGAAGAGCTGAACTGAACAACATTGAGACATGAAAATCCATACAAAAGATCAATGAAGAAAAGTTGGTTCTTAGAAAAAAATAAACAAAGTTGATAGACAGCTAGCTAGATTAATAAAGAAAAAAAAGATCCAAATAAACACAATTGGCAATGACAAAGTTCACATTACCGCCAACCCCACAGAAATACAAAAAGTCCTCAGAGACTATTACAGACACCTCTGTGCATATCAACTGGAAAACCTAAAAGAAATGGATAAATTTTCGGAAACATACAACCTCCCAAGACTGAACCCAGAAGAAACTGAAATCCTGAACAAACCAATAATGAGTTCTGAAATGGAATCATTAAGAAAAAACCTAAAACCCAAAAAGATCCCTGAACCAAACAGATTCACAGCTGAATTCTATCAGATATACAAAGAAGAGCTAATAAAAATTCTACCAAAATTGCTCCCAAAAATTGAGAAAGAACTCCTCCCTAACTCATTCTATGAGGCCAGCATCATTCTAATACCAAAACCGGGAGGAGACGCAACATCCAAAGACTCCAAGAACTGATAAACAACTTCAGTAAAGTTTCAGGATACAAAATCAGTATACAAAAATCAGTAGCACTTATATACACCAATAACGTCCAACCTGAGAACCAAATCAAGAACACAATCCCATTCACAATAGCCACACACACGCACACACACAATAATGTCTAGGAATAAATTAAACCAGAAAAGCTCAGGCCAATGTCCCTGATGAACACAGATTAAAAACACACACACACACACACACACACACACACACACACACACTCAACAATATACTAGCAAACAGAATCAAGCAGCACATCAAAAAGTTAATTCACTATGATGAAGTAGGCTTTATTCCTGAGATGTAAGGTTGGTTCACACATGCAAGTCAATAAATGTGATCCACCACATAAACAGAACTAAAAACAAAAACCACATAAGCATCTCAACAGACCCAGAAAAGGCTTTCAATAAAATTCAACACCACTCCATGTTAAAAACCTTCAATAAACTAGGTATCAAAATAACATAACTGAAAATAATAAGAGGCTCCATGACACCATCACACCTAAAATAATACTGAATGGGCAAATGCTGAAACTATTCTCCTTGAAAACCAGAACAAAACAAGGATTCCCACCTCACCACTCCTATTCAATGCAGTAGTGGAAATCCTAGCCAGATCAATCAGCTGAGAGAATAAAATAAAAGGCATCCAAATAGGAAGAGAGGAAGTCAAGCTGTCTCTGCAGACAATATGATTCTATACCTAGAAAACCTTATAGTCTCTGTCCAAAGGCTCTTAGAACTGATAACTTAAGTTTCAGGATACAAAATCAATGTACAAAAATCAGTAGCATTTCTATACACCAATAACATTCAACCTGAGAACCAAATCAAGAACACAATCCCATTCACATTAGGCACAAGAAAATAAATAAATAAATAAATCTAGAAATAAATTTCACCAGGGAAGTGAAAGACCTCTAAGAGAATTATAAAACAATGCTGAAAGAAATCAGAGATGACACAAACAAATGGAAACATATTCCATGCTCATGGATAGGAAGAATCAATACTGTTAAAATTGCTATACTGACCAAAGCAATTTACAGATTCAATGCCAAACTACCAACTACCAATTCCAAACTACCAACTACCAATGCCAATTCCTAACTACCAATGTCATTTTTCACAGAATTCAAAAAAAACTATTCTAAAATTCACAACCAAAAAAGAGCCCCAATAGCCAAAGCAATCCTAAGCAAAAAGAACAAAGCTGGAGGCAGAACACTACTTCACTTCAAACCATACTACAAGGTTATAGTAACAAAAATAGCATGGTACGAAAATCAGATACATAGAACAATGAAACTAGTTAGGGAACCCAGAAATAAAGCCACACACCTACAATCATCATATCTTCAAAAAGTCAACAATAACAAGCAATGAATAAAGGATTCCTTATTCAATAAATGGTACTGGTATAACTAGCTAGCCATATGCAGAAGACTGAAACTGGACCACTTCCTTTCACCATACATAAAAATCAACTGAAAATGGATTTAAAAAGTAATTGTAGGCCGGGCATGGTGGCTCACGCCTGTAATCCCTGCACTTTGGGAGGCCGAGGCGGGCAGATCATGAGGTCAGGAGATTGAGACCATCCTGGCTAACACGGTGAAACCCTGTCTCTGCTAAAAAATACAAAACATTAGCCAGGCGTGGTGGCAGGCACTTGTAGTCCCAGCTACTCAGGAGGCTGAGGCAGGAGAATGGCATGAACCTGGGAGGCAGAGCTTGCAATGAGCCGAGACCACGCCACTGCACTCCAGCCTGGACGACAGAGCAAGACACCGTCTCAAAAAAAAAAAAAACAAAAGTAATTGTAAACCCTCAAATTATAAAAACCATAGAAGAAAACCTAGATGATATCATTCTGGATGTATGTCTTGGCAACAATTTCATAACAAAATCCCCAAAGGCAATTGCAACAAAAACAAAAATAGACAAGTGGGACATAATTAAACATCTTCTGTACAGCAAAAGAAACAATTAACAAAGTAAACAGACAAGTACCAAATGGAAGAAAATATTCACAAACTATGCATCTGACAAAGATCCAATATCTAGAATCTATAAGGAATTTAAATCAACAAGCAAAACACAAACAGCCCCAATTAAAAAATGGGCAAAGGACATGAACAGACACTTCTCAAAGACATAACACAGTCAACAAGCATATAAAAAATGCTGTATCAGTCTGCTCTCACACTGCTAATAAAGACATACTTGAGACTGGGTAATTTATAAAGGAAAGAGGTTTAACTGACTCAGTTCAGCATAACTGGGGAGGCCTCAGGAAACTTATGATCATGGTGGAAGGGGAAGTAAACACGTCCTTCTTCCATGTGGCAGCAGCAAGGAGAAGTGCCAAGCAAAAGGGGGAAAAGCCCCTTATAAAACCATCAGATCTCATGATAACTCACTCACTATCACGAGAACAGAATGAGGGTAACAACCTCCATGATTAAATTACCTCCCACGACATGTGGGGATTATGGGAACTAAAATTCAAGGTAAGATTTGGGTGGGGACAGAGCCAAACCATATCAAATGCTCAACATCACTATTCATCAGACAAATACAAATCAAAACCACAATGAGACACCATCTCACATCAGTCAGAAAAATTATACAACCCCATTTAAAACTGGGCAAAGTACACGAACAGACATTTGTCAAAAGAATACATACATGGCCGGGCGCAGTGGCTCATGCCTGTAATCCCAGCACTTTGGGAGGCCAACGCGGGCGGATCACGAGGTCAGGAGATCAAGACCACGGTAAAACCCCGTCTCTACTAAAAATACAAAAAATTAGCCGGGCGTGGTGGCGGGTGCCTGTAGTGCCAGCTACTCGGGAGGCTGAGGCAGGAGAATGGCGTGAACCTGGGAGGCGGATCTTGCAGTGAGCTGAGATTGTGCCACTGCACTACAGCGTGGGTGACAGAGCAAGACTCCGTCTCAAAAAAAAAAAAATACATACACAAGCATATGAAAAAATGTTCAACATCACTAATCATTAGAGAAATGCAAATCAAAACCACACTGAGATCCCACATCATACCAGACAGAATGGCTATTGTTTAAGTCAAAAACAGATGCTGACAAGGTTGTGGAGAAAAGGGAATGCTTATACACTACTGTGGGAATGTAAATTTGTTCAGTCACCATGGAAAGCAGTTTGGAGATTTCTCAAAGAACTGAAAACAGAAATAATATTTGACCCAGCAATCCCATTATTGAGTATATACCCAAAGGAATATAAACTGCTCTACCAAAAAGATATATGCACACATATGTTCACTGCAGCACTATCCACAATAGCAAAGACATGGAATCAACCTAGATGCCCATCAATGGTAGACTGGATAAAGAAAATGTGGTACATATACACCATGGAATACTATGCAGACACAGGAAAAAACAAGATCATGTGCTTTGCAGGAACATGGATGCAGCAGGAGGCCATTATCCTAAGCAAACTAATGCAGTAATAGAAAACCAAGTACCAAGTTCTCTCTTATAAGTGGGAGCTAAAGATTGAGTACACATGGAAACAAATATAAGAATAAGAGACACTGGGGCCCAACTCCATCAGAGTTTTACATATACTCACCTAGCCAAGTGTCCCCAGAGGAAGCTCCTATGACTCTAACACCTTCATCTATGCCTATGCTCCTTCCCTCAAATAGATCATTAGATACACTCAGGTCTTCTTTACTTGATCACTGAGAACTATCCTAGAGTCTTCAAGCCCAGCTGGCACAGGTTACTCCGGCAAGTCTACTGTGCTATGAAATCTCTAAGCCAGATGCAGGTGCCAGTCTCTTTATCCAAAGGAGCCCCCAAGCCTCCAGAGACACACATCTAGTTCCCTCCAGATTGAAATGGGAAACAAGGAAAGGAAAATAAAATGTATTCCCAGCATGTTTTCTCCAAACTCTCTCAATACATTCCAGAGACACCAAAATCAGTCCACACAACAAACATTCAACCAGAGAAGAAGATGCCAATCTCCCCTTCCAGCAGCCACACCCACAAATTTCACAACCAACTCTTTCAACCCTTACCTCAAAATTTTGTGAGAACAAATGAGGGAATGGCCATCACTTCATTAACTAAGCACACTCCAAAAAGCAATTCCCCCAACCCACTCTAGCCTACCTTGCAAGAGAGCAAGGAAAATGTAGGGGTAATGCTTAGAGTAGAGTTTTGCTGCAATGTCAGTTCTTAGCAATTTATGTAGTAAAGTAGCCGATGTCATAAACAGGCACAACCTTCAAACTCAAAAAATCAGGAACGTAGCTTCTTTTGATTACAAAGTTAGCATGTACTCAGAAATCCCTGGCAAACAGGAAAGATACTTTTCACATCACGCTATACTTATGTGAATTACATAATGTGTTTTTGTTGTTGTTGTTGTTGTTTTTGAGACGGAGTCTCGCTTTGTCGCCCAGGCTGGAGTGCGATGGCACCATCTCGGCTCACTGCAAGCTCCGCCTCCCGGGTTCACGCCATTCTCCTGCCTCAGCCTCCGAGTAGCTGGGACTACAGGCGCCTGCCACCACGCCCGGCTAATTTTTTGTATTTTTTAGTAGAGATGGGGTTTCACCGTGTTAGCCAGGATGGTCTCGATCTCCTGACCTCGTGATCCGCCTGCCTAATGTGTTATTAACTGCATTTTACGTATGAGACACAGAACTGAACTGTGATTATTTTAACTAAGGTTAAAACATAAAAATCACAAATAGGAATAAATCTTTCAATGCATTAACAAAACAATGGCTGAATCCACTTACAAAATGAGGAAAAATTATTGAGTCATGTATCTCATAAAGATACTAACCAAATGAGATCATGGATGGCAGTGCCTTAATAATGAGAATAAAGCAAAACAAAACAAGACAACTAGTTAGTATATATCCAGCATGTGCTTAGACCAAACGTTAAATTGTATCTTTTATACATCACTACCTGTAAGTCTTGGATAAGGAGAAGAGTTGAATATAAAAATACCTTTTAAACTCCTAGATTTCTCAGCATAAGCCTTTGAGCATCTTGGCACAGTACAAAGAATGGAAAACACATCTCTATTCCTCTCACTTTGTCAAAACTTTCTCCATTCTTTTAATCTACAACTTACACAAAAAATTTCTATTGCTATTAAGCTTTTATAAAGCTTGGAATAAGTGATAGAACCAGAAATAAAATCCACACTTTCTTGTGGCCAATTCTAGCTTCCTAAAACACAGTCGTGTCAGAGAAAGGTGCAAGAGTTTCTGCTTATCACAAAAAGACGTAATTGCAATTGGTCAATCTCACTTTACTCTAAAGTATATATATTTTCAAGCAAATTTGATTTCAATCAGTCATTTGTTATTTTTAATAAAAAAAAAAAAAAAGAAACTACTGCTTTGATTAATCTCTAGGGGTAATCTAGAGCTATTCTAAGCCCAAATGCTCAGTTTACAAAGCATAACAGAAAACTAAGTCCAGTAGTGTCTTCTACTACAACATACTGACTCATTATACTCCAAGAATATGATTTTTAAACTTAAAAATATTTTTCTTTAAACATAAAAAGTGGCTGGGCATGGTGGCTCATGCCTATAATCCCACAGCTTCGGAATGCTGAGGTAGGAGGATTGCTTAAGCCCAGGAGTTCAAGACTAACCTGGGCAACATAGTGTGGCCTCATCGCTACAAAAATTTTTTAAAAATTAGCCAGGCATGGTGGCATATGTCTGTGGTCCCAGCTACTCAGGAGGCTGAGGGAGGAAGACTGCTTGAGCCCAGAAGGTCAAGGCTTCAGTGAGCCATGTTTGTACCCCCACACTCTAGCCTGGGTAACAGAAAAAGACCTGCCTCAAAAAAAAAAAAAAAGTTTTTACATGCTGATAGTAACAATATTTAAGTATAACAACCACACAACATATATTTAGATGGTTTCAACTAATGTTCATTTTGAAACCTGCTTTTGATAACCAATATTTTTAGCTAGTCTAAAACATATTTTGACTGTTTCCAATTTAAGAGAAAACATAGCTGCTGTCTCAATACGTAACTCTTCTTTAACCCCTCATATATTTCAAAGGTTAAATAATGAATTCCAGGGTTTTCAACCATATTCACCATAAAAACAGAAGTTATCCCTTTAATATTTCTATAAACATGTATCCCTCTGGTTTTCCTCAAAATAGGTTTATTCAGTAAAAAGTAATATGGTATACAGTCTCTACTTACTAAAAGGCCAGGTTTTTTAGATAGAGACACTCTACACCATGTGTCTGTTTAATATCCTATTACGAACACAAGATTATTTAAAATTAGAAAACACACCTTACAATGACATCCCAATCCCACCCAGGATTGTTTATGGTTAGCCATCAATCTCACTTTTCCCTAACCAAAGTGAATTAGGAGAGTGATAAGTATCTCAATGGAAAGGGAGTAATGTCCAATTAGACATTAAACATGAAACCAAAGAATGTGAAATCTCACTAGTGCCATCTACAGCAACAATGGAGAATACAGATAAGAATTTTTAAAATAATACTGGATGTGTATCCAACCTTTTGATTCCCTGCCCAGAACTATGCATCAAGACAGCTGTCTACCAAATCCTTCACAGAATATAAAATATATAATTAGGTGATGCCAAAATAAAATCTGCAAAATCAAGAAAACCTGAAGCATAATGCTGATGTTAGTGTATGGATCAAAAGAACAACTTTTCATAAGAGGTAATTAAATAAAAAGCATACAGAATTTATTAAAACTAGAAAAAGTGAGATAAATGATCCAGTCAGGGCCAGGCACGGTGGCTCACGCCTATAATCCCAGCACTTTGGGAGGCCGAGGTGGGTGGATCACTTAAGGTCAGGAGTTCGAGACCAGCTTGACTAACACAGTGAAACCCCGTCTCTACTAAAAATACAAAAATAAGCCGGGTGTGGCGGCATGTGCCTGTAATCCCAGCTACTCAGGAGGCTAAGGCAGGAGAATCACTTGAACCTGGGAGGCAGAGGTTGTAGTGAGCCAAGATCATGCCACTACACTCCAGCCTGGGCAACAGAGCAAAAAAAGATCAAGTCAGATGTAGCAAAAATTCCAGAATCTGAATTCAAATGGATTACAAAGCCTCAAAGCAAACCTTACCTTACATTCGACCACACTCTGATCTGATTCGCAAGTTACATAGATTTCATCTACTGCTCGGCGAAGATTGTCAAAAAGAAATGCCCAGTATCGAGCTCTCAGATCAATCTTCCGAGGATGCCTTGTTTTAGTGGGACTTTTATCAAAGTGTTTATCTCCAGTCGTAGATGATGTTATTTTACAGTCCACTGCAGTACTCTGGTGAAGTAAAATAAAACATGAAAATAAATAAATAAAAGGGCTTCCAGCGATTGGATTTTTGTATAAAGATTCAATCAACTACAAACCAAAACTACTCCAGAAATAAAAAGCATCTGTACTGAACATGTATGGACTTTTTTCCTATCATTATTCTCCAAACAATACAGTATAACAACTACTTACACATAACATTTACATTGCATTAGGTATTATAAGCAATCTAAAGATTGTTTAAAGTCTATGGGAGGATATGCATAGGTTATATGCAAATACTACACCATTTTATATAAGGGACTTGAACATCCAAAGATTTTTATATCCATGGGAGATTGATATGGTTAGGCTTTCTGTCCCCACCCAAATCTCATCTTGAATTATATCTCCATAATCCCCACGTGTAAAGGGAGAGACCAGGTGGAGGTAACTGAATCATGGGGGCGGTTTCCCCCATACTGTTCTCATGATAGTGAGTTCTCACAAGATCTGATGGTTTCATAAGGTGATCTTCCTCGCTTCGCTGGGCAGTTCTTCCCGCCACCTTGTGAAGAAGGTGCCTTGGTTCCTCTTTGCCTTCTGCCATGATTGTATGAGTTTCCTGAGGCCTCCACAACCATGCTGAACTGTGAGTCAATTAAACCTCTTTGCTTTATAAATTACCCAGTCTCAGGCAGTTCTTTACAGCAGTATAAAAATGGACTAATATAGAGATCATGAAACCAATCCCCTGTGGATACTGAGGAATAACTGTATATTATAAATCAACTTAACATATCTCTTGACCTGCTTCATATACTTCTTAAAGTATGTATTATTACCTCCACTTTACAGATTAATAAATTGAGGTTCAGAGGCTGAGTTGTTCAAGGTTACATTGCCACAGGAGACCATCTTCTAGTTACAGCTCTACAATTACACTGCTGGTTTACCATTAGACTGTTGGCCGAGGCTCAGTGCTGACAGCTCTTTACCAGATATTCCAGACCACCTCATTTCTTTCTATATACCATTCAAAATTAAAATTAACTTAGGAAGTTTCCTAAATTATACTTCCTTCCCAAAGCTTTTTTCTACATTGATCAGCAAAGGACTAGCAGCTTCCTGTGAATCCAGACTCTAATCTTATGAAATTATCAAAACTATTGCCACTTATCCCCAGCTGTTTATGAATTTATCACACATCCATAAAATGTGGTATATATGTATAGCATTCATAATCATAAGTAATTAAAATCATAAATAACATTTTACCATCCTTGCTTATAATGTACAATGGGCAATAATGCTTTGGGGTTAAACTGTTTCTATCATTACGTGTGACTGCTCTATCCAAGGCTTTTATTTACAAAGATTCCAGAAGGGCAGAAAATATATTTTATAAAGGATTTTTGAAAACATAGTTATCATTTAATCATCACAACAAGCTGTAAAGACAGGACAAATATTATTATTCCTATTTTGTAGATGACAAAACTGAGGCTCAGACTGAATTTCTTGACAAAAGTCAAAAGAATGACAAAACTGAAACTAGAACTCAATCTTTCAATTTCTGCTCCAACATTCACAGTGTTTGACATGCAGCTAGCAAATAGTAAGTGCCCAAATAATGTAAGATACGATTATCATAAGAAAAACAAAAAGGAGAAAAAATATGCCTACAGAAAAAATGTGCATAAACTAATGGCAATAATTGCCAACTTTGTGAAGAAAGGTAGACAAGACACATCAAATAACAGAGGCTACCCAGGCACAGTATTATACACATGTAGTCCTAACCACTCAGGAGGCTGAGGCAGCAGTATCACTTGAGCCCAGGAGTTTGAGAACAGACCAGGCAACACAGTGAGACCTTAAATCTCTCTTTTAAAAAAAAAAAAAAAAAAAATTCATAGAGGCTGGTTAACTAGTAGAGAGTTTTAAAATATAGGGCTCTACTTACTACTGACAAAAATAACAGCAGTGATAATAACAATTGCGCCAGCATCTAACATTCATGATATACTATATGCCAAGCATTGCACCAAGTGATTTACATATACTTAATTTAATCACTGAAGCAATTTTATATTACAAGTACTACTATTATCTTCATTTTACAGAGGAGGAAACAGGTTTAGCTAAATTAAATTATACCCCAAAGCCTCACATTAATTTAAGTGACGAAGCCAGAATTCTTAATCAGGTAACTATACTACTACTATGGCTTACTATGTCTAACTGCTTCCCAAGACACTCAATAGATGACAAAACAATCCAAACTTGCAGGAGAAATTACACACAATTGGATTCCATGAGGTAACAGTGTTTTAATCAAGGATTTTTGAGAGAAAAAGACAGAAAGAGGGGGGAAAAAAAGGGCAGGCCAGGGAAAGAAGGAGGAAGAAATTGAGACTTCTGACTCATCCCTTTCTGAGAGACTCATCGGCTCCCCTAAGAATCTGAGAAAACCTATGGACCTATCCCCCAAAAAATGCACGTGTATGACATTCAACATATATTTTCTTCATGTTCACAGACTCCATCTTCAACCTCAGATTAAGAAGCTCTCCAAGAAAAGAGAGAAGACCCAAATAAATAAAATTAGAGATGAAAAAGGAGACACTACAACTGATACCATAGAAATTCAAAAGATCGTTGGTGGCTACTATGAGAAACTATATGCCAATAAATTGGAAAATCTAGAGAGAATGGATAAATTCCAAGACACATACAACCTATCAAAATTGAACCATAAAGAAATCCAAACCCTGCACACACCAATAACAAGTAACAAGATCAAAGCCATAATAAAAAGTCTTCCAGTAAAGAAAAGCTCAGGTCCTGAAGGCTTCGCTGCTAAATTTAACAAACGTTTAAAAAAGAACTAGTACCAATCCTACTCAAACTATTCCAAAAACAGAGGAGGGGGGAATACTTCCAAAATCATTCTATGAGGCCAGTATTATCCTGATAACAAAATCAAACAAAGACACATCATAAAAACAAAAATACAAGCCATTATCTTTGATGAACATTGATGCAAAAATCTTCAGCAAAATACTAGCAAACTGAACATGTTCAACATTTTCAACATTACATTAAAAAGATCATTCATCATGACCAAGTGTGACTTACCCCAGGGATGCATGGATGGTTTAACAATATGCAAATCAATCAATGTGATATTATACAACAAAACAAATAAAAATCACGCAATCATTCCAATGCATGCTGAAAAAGCATTTAACAAAATTCAACATCCCTTCATGATAAAAACCCTCAACTATTGGGCATAGAAGGAACATACCTCAACATAAAAGCCATATACGACAGACAAACAGCTAGTATCATACTGAATGTGGAAAAACTGAAAGCCTTTCCTTTAAGATCTGGAACATGAAATGGATACCTGCTTTCACCACTGTTATTCAAAAGAGTACGTACTGGAAGTCCTACTTAGAGCAGTCAGACATGAGAAAGAAATAACTGGAAAGGAAGAAGTCAAATTATCCTTGTTTGCAGATAATATGATCTTATATTTAGAAAAACCTAAAGACTCCACCAAAAACTATTAGAACTGATAAACAAATTCAGTAAAGTTGCAGGATACAAAATCAACACACAAAAACCAGTTGCATTTCTATATGCTAACAGTGAACAATCTGAAAAAAAAAAAAAAAAGGTAATTCCATTTACAGTAGACAGAAGTAAAATTAAATACCTAGGAATTAACCAAAGAAGTGAAAGATCTCTACAATGAAAACACTGATGAAAGAAATTGAAGAAGACACCAAAAAACAGAAAGATACTCCATGTTCATGAATTGGAAGACTCAATGTTATTAAAATGTACATACTATCCAAAGCAATCTATAGATTCAATACAATCCCTATCAAAATACCAATGACATTCTTCACAGAAATAGGGGGAAAAAAATCCTAAAATATATACGGAACCACAAAAAAACCTAGAATACCCAAGGTTATCCTGAGCAAAAAGAACACAACTGTAGGAATCACATTACCTGACTTAAAGTTATACTATAGAACTATAGTAACTCAAACAGCATGATACTGGCATAAAAACAGACACACAGATCAATGGAACATAATAAAGAACCCAGAAAAAAATCCATACACCTGCAGTGATCTCATTTTCAGCAAAGGTGCCAGGAACATGCACCGGGGAAAAGACAGTCTCTTCAATAAATGGTGCTGGGAAAACTGGGTATCCATATGCAGAAGAATGAAATTTGACTTTCTCTCACCATATACAAACCTCAAATCAAAATGGATTAATGACTTAAATCTAAGACCTCAAACTATGAAACTGCTACAAGAAAACTTCGGGAAAATCTCCAGGACATTGGTCTGGGCAAAAAATTTCTTGAGTAATATACCCCATAAGCACAGGCAACGATGCAAAACTGGACAAATGGGATCACATCAAGTTAAAAAAAAAAAAACTTCTGCACAGCAAAGGAAACAATCAACAAAGTAAAGAGACAAACAACAGAATGGGAGAAAATATTTGCAAACTACCCATCTGAAAAGGGATTAATAACCAGAATATATAAGGAGCTAAAACAATTCAATAGGAAAAAAATCTCATAAACCAATTTTAAAATGGGCAAAAAATATAAAAAAACACTTCTCAAGAGAAGACATACAAATGGCAAACAGGCATATGAAAAGGTGCTCAACATTACTGATCATCAGAGAAATGCAAATCAAAACTAAAATAAGCTATCATCTCACCCCAGTTAAAACGGTTTTTATCTAAAACACAGGCAATTAACAAATGCTGGAGAGGATGTGGAAAAAAATGGAACCCTGGTATATTGTTGGTGGGAATGTAAATTAGTATAACCAATATGGAGAACAGTTTAGAGGTTCCTCAAAAAAAAAAAAATAAAGCTATCATATGATCCAGCAAACCCACTGCTGGGTATATACACAAAAGAAAAGAAATCAGAATATCAAAAAGATTTGTACTCTCATGTTTGTTGCAGCACTGTTCAAAACAGCCAAGATGTGGAAGTAAGTGGCCATCACCAGATGAATGGATAAAGAAAATGTACATATACACAATGAAATGCTTGCTATTCAGCCATTTAAAAAAAAATGAGACCCTGTCATTTGCACTAATATGGATGGAACTGGAGGTCATTATGTAAATGAAATAAGCCAGGCACAGAAAGACAAACATCACGTGGTCTTACTTACTTGTGGTAGCTAAATACCACGAAAATTGAACTCAGAGAAAGTAGAAGGATAGTTACCAAAGTCTAGTAAGGGTAGCAGGGGAGTAGGGGGGAAGTGGGGATAGTTCATGGGTACAAAAAAATGGAAAGAATGGGTGCAGCAAACCACCATGGCACATGTATATACCTATGTAACAAACCTGCACATTTTGCACATGTATCCCAGAACTTAAAGTATAATAAATAAATAAATAGTAACAAATAAAAGGATAAAAATACAAAAAAAATGGAAAGAATGAATAAGACAAAGTACTGGGGAACACAACAGGCTGACTATAATTTAATTGTATAGTTTCAAATAACTAAAAGAGTGTAACTGGATTATAATTCAAAGGATAAATGCTTGAGGGGATGAATACCCCACTTTCCACGATGTGATTATTACACACTGCATGCCTGTATCAAATATCTCATGTACCCCATAAATATATAGACCCACTATGTACCCACAAAAATTAATTTTTTAAAGCAGTTCCTCAGCCAAGTGCAGTGGCTCACACTTGTAATCTCAGCACTTCGGGGGGCCAAGGTGAGAGGACTGCTTGAGCTTACAAGTTTGAGAACAGCCTGGGCAGCACAGCAAGACCCTATTTCCACAAAAAATGAAAAAGCTAACCAGGTATGGTGGCACACACCTGTAGTCTCAGCTACTCAGGAGGCTGAGGTGGAAGGACTGCTTGAGCCCAGGAATTCAAGGCTGCAGTGAGCTATGATCATGCCACTGTACTCCAGCCTGGGAAACAGAGCAAGACCCTGCCTCTAAAAACATTTTTTAATTATAATTTAAAAAGAAGCTCTCTCCCTGTATTTTGTAGGTTTTTGAAACGATCTGAAGTACAAAAATAAAGACTTTTTTTTTTTTTTCAAGATGGAGTCTCACTCTGTTGCCCATGCTAGAGTGCAATGGCATGATCTTGGCTCACTGCAATCTCCGGCTCCCAGGTTCAAGTGATTCTCCCACCTCAGCCTCCCGAGTAACTGGGATTACAGTCACCATGCCTGGCTAATTTTTGTATTTCTGTAGAGATGGGGTTTTACCATGTTGGCCAGACTGGTCTTGAACTCCTCATTTCAGGTGACCCGCCCGCCTCAGCCTCCCAAAATGTTGGGATTACAGGTGTGAGCCACCGAACCTGGCCTAAAAGATTACTTTTTTTTTTTTTTTTTTTTTTTGAGACAGAGTCTCGCTCTGTAGCCCAGGCTGGAGTGTACTGGCACAATCTCGGTTCAGTTCACTACAAGCTCCACCTCCTGGGTTCACGCCATTCTCCTGCCTCAGCCTCCCCAGTAGCTGGGACTACAGGCGTCTGCCACCACACCCAGCTAATATTTTTGTATTTTTAGTAGAGACAGGGTTTCACCGTGTTGGCCAGGATGGTCTCGATCTCCTGACCTTGTGATCCACCCACCTCGGCCTCCCAAAGTGCTGGGATTACAGGCGTGAGTCACCGCGCCCGGGCAAAGATTTCTTTTATGTCTACCCCTTCTGAGATAATAGTTTC
Source organism: Macaca nemestrina (assembly GCF_043159975.1). Classification (NCBI taxonomy): domain Eukaryota; kingdom Metazoa; phylum Chordata; class Mammalia; order Primates; family Cercopithecidae; genus Macaca; species Macaca nemestrina. The sequence goes on along the minus strand of NC_092131.1, from coordinate 124,142,644 downwards.
TTATATGTGTATCGAAAGGAACATTAAATAATACACTTAATTTATCAGTGCATGTATCTTACTATATAATTTTTAAAATATAATATGTACTTAAAAATCTATCAACTGGTTTTTTAGTAATTTTTTTAGCACACCACAGCCACCATACAGACAGGAGTGCAGCCCCTCCTCCCTAGAACCCCCACCCCACTCTTCACTAGGCAGGGCCCATGGCTCATGAATGCAGAACAGTCGCCCTAGCCATGGCTGAGCATACCCACTGGTAGTGACACGGAGTTTCCCTGGGAAGAGGCTCCCAAAGGCATATGACAGCCCCTTGGCCACTGCCACAGTAATAGTGCTATTCCTCCTACCCTTGGACTAGGGGAGGACAGAAAGAGCCTAAGGGCTAAACTCAAACTTACAGTACATCACAGCTACTATACAGAGAGGAGACCAACCTCTCCTCCCTGTGAGCCTTCAACTCCCTGCTCCCCAACAAGCAGAACCCGAAACTCATGCCAGCAGTGCAGCCACCCCATCCCAGTGACTGAACACCCTCGGTAACAGGGGTTCCACATTTCTTGGAGGTGGAGTCCCTAGGGGTAACCAAAAACCTCTCTGCCACTACCTCTGCCATGGAATAGTACTTGCTACCCTCAGACTAACAAAGGAACCAAGACCCACAGTACCTTATCCATACCTTCGACAAACTGCAGTCAACCCAAGGAGACAAGGCCAGTCTGTCTCCCATGTGTCCCACCCACCCCCTGCTCATCAACAGACAGGGAACCCCCAGCTTGGGCCCACAGCACAGACCCTTCATCCTGTGATGCCACTGCTAAAGTCCCTTCCTCTACTGGCTCCAAGTTGGGGAGAAACATCACCCCAGAGCTGCAGGGGGCAGTCTGGGAGTGTCAAGCCACAATCCAAAAGCAGTGGGAGAGGAGCCCACACTTTGAGAGCATTGAGAGGGAGCAAGGTTACAACTGTGAAGAAACCACATGACCAAGGAAGAACCTATCAACTGACCAATACACTTAAGCACCATGCACTGGATCACATCCCAAAGCTTCAACACCAAAAATACACTGCTGTATTAGTCCATTCGCACACTGCTATGAAGAAATACCTGAGACAGGGTAACTTATAAAGGAAAGAGGTTTAATTGACTCACAGTTCCACATGGCTGGAGAGCCCTCAGGAAACTTACAATCATGGCAGAAGGCATAGGAGAAACAGGTACCTTCTTCACAGAGTGGCAGGACAGAGTGAGTGCCAGCAGGGAAAATACCAGACACTTATAAAACCATTAGGTCTCAAGAGATTCACTCACTATCACGAGAACAGCATGGGGGAAACCACCCCCATGATCCAATTACCTCCACCTGGTCCCATCCTTGACACATGAGGATTATGGGGATTACAATTCAAAGTGAGATTTGGGTGGGGACACAGAGCCAAACCATATTGCTAACATACCCATCCCCATGAAATTAAACAAAAGAAGTCAGCAACAAATAAAGACCTTGCACAAAGCTTCCGTCCTATGAAAACATCAAGAAGTCCATTAATTACTCAAATTTCACTGCAGTTAAAGGAACACCCACACTCAGAGAAAAGAAAGAACCAATGCAAGAGTTCCAGTAACTCAAATGACCAGAGTGTCATATGTCTTGAAATGACCACATCAGTTCTTTAATAAGGGTTCTTAACCAGGCTGAGCTGGTTGAAATGACAGAAATAGAATTCATAATATGAATAGGGCCTGTAATCCCAGCACTTTGGGAGGCTGAGGAGGGAGGGTCATCTGAGGTCAGGAGTTCAAGACCAGCCTGGCCAACACAGTGAAACACCATCTCCACAAAAATACGAAAATCAGCTAGGCATGATGGCGGGTACCTGTAATCCCAGCTACTTAGGAGGCTGAAGCAGGAGGATCACTTGAACCCAGGAGGTGAAGGTTGCAGTGAGCAGATTGCGCCATTGTACTCCAGCCTGGGCGAAAGAGCAAGACTCTGTCTCAAAAAAAAAAATATATATGGATAGGAACAAAGGTCATCAAGATTCAGGAGACAGGCAAAACCCAATCCAAGGAAACTAAGAATCACAATAGAACAATATAGGAGCTGAAAAATGAAATACCCAGTATAAAAAAGAACCTAACAGATCTAACAAGGCTAAAAAAACACACTATAAGAATTTCACAAGGCAATCACAAGTATTAACAGAATAGATCAAGCTGAGGAAAGAATCTCAGAACTTGAAGACTGGCTTTCTGAATTAAGACCGACAAAAATAAAGAAAAAGGAATGAACAAACCTCTGAGAAATGTGGGATTCTGTAAAGAAGTCAAACCTATGAATCACTGGCATCCCTGAAAAGGATGGGGAGTAAACAAACAACTTGAAAAAATACTTCAGGGTAGTATCCATGAAAACTTTCCCACCCTTGATAGAGAGGTCAGCAGTCAAATTCAGGAAATACAGAGAACCCCTGCAAAATTCTACACAAGAAGATCAACCCCCAAGACATGTAATCATCAGATTTTCCAAGATTGAAATGAAAGAAAAAATGTTAAAGGTAGCTTTAACAGAGAGAAAGGGCAGGTCACCTACAAAGGGAACCTCATAAAGCTAACATCAGACCTCTCAGCTACAAGTCAGAAGAGACAGGGGGCCTATATTCAACATTCTTAAAGAAAAAAATCTTCAACCAAGAATTTCATATCCAGCCAAACTTAACTTCCTAAGCAAAGGAGAAATAAGATCCTTTTCAGATAAGCAAACGTTGAGTTTATGACTACCAGACCTGCCTTACAAGAGATCTTGAAAGCAGCACAAAATATAGAAAAGAAGAACTGCTACCAAACACACTTAAATACACAGACCAGGGACACTATAAAGCAACGACACAAACAAGCCAGCATAGTAACCGGCTAACAACAACATGACAGGATCAAATCCACACATACCACTAATCTTGAATGTAAATGGGCTAAATGCCCCACTTAAAAGGCACAGAGTGTCAAGTTGGATTAAAAAAAAAAAAATAAGACCCAATGGTATGCTGTCTTCAAGAGACCTGTATCACACATAAAGACACACATAGGCTCAAAATAAAGGGATGGAGGGAAATCTACCAAGCAAACGGGAATCAGAAAAAAAGGAGTGGTTACAATCCTAACTTCAGACAAAATAGACTTTGAGCCAACAAAGATTAAAAAAAATGACAAAAAAAGGACATTACGTAATGATAAAGGATTCAATTCAACAAGACCTAACTATACTAAATATATATGCACCCAACACAGGAGAAGCACCCAGATTCATAAAGCAAGTTCTTAGAGACCTACAAAGAGACTTAGACTCCCACACAAAAAGAGTGGAAGACCTCAATACTCCACTGGAAGTATCAGATCATCAAGACAGAAAATTAACAAAGATATTCAGGACCTGAACTCAACATTGTACCAAATGGATCTGATAGATCTCTACAGAACTCTCCAACCAAAAGCAACAGAATATACATTCTTCTCATTGCCACATGGCACATACTCTAAAATCGACCTCATAATTGAACATAAAACAATCCTCAACAAATGCAGAAAGAACTGAAATCATACCAAACACACTTTCAGACCACAATGTAATAAAAATAGAAGTCAAAACTAAGAAAATCACCCAAAACCATGCAACTACATGGAAATTAAACAACATGCACTTGAATGAATTCTGAGTAAATAATGAAATGAAGACTGAAATCAAGGAGTTCTTTGAAACTAATGAGAACAAAGATACAACATACCAGAATCTCTGGGATTCAACTAAGGCAATATTAAAAGGGAAATTCATAGCACTAAACACCCACATCAAAAAGTTGGAAAGATCTCAAATTAACAATCTAACATCACAAGTAAAAGAATTACAGAAGCAAGAGAAAATCAACCCCAAAACTAGCAAAAGACAAGATATAAACAAAATCAGAGATGAACCCAAGGAAATCAAGACATAAAAAACCATTCAAAAGATCAATAAATCCAGGAGTTGATTCTTTGAAAAAATTAATAAGACAGGCCACTAGCTAGACTAATAAAGAGGAAACGAGAGAATACCCAAATAAACACAACTGGAAATGTCATGTTACCCCTGACCCCACAGAAATAAAAATAACCATCAGAAACCACTATGAACACCTCTATGCATACATATTAGAAAACCTAGAAGAGATGGATAAATTCCTGGACACGTACTCCCTCCCAAGACTGAACCAGAAACAAACTGATTCTCTAAATGGAACAACAATAAACTCCGAAATTCAATCAGTAACAAGTAGCCTACCAACCAAAAAAAGCCCAGGACCAGAAGGATTAACAGCCAAATTCTACCAGATATACAAAGAAAAGCTGGTACTGTTCCTATTGAAACTATTCCAAAAAAATTGAGAAGAAAGAACTCCTCTCCAACTCATTCTATGAAGCCAGTATCATCCTGATACCAAAATCTGGCCAAGACACAACACAAAAAGAAACTTCACGCCAATATCTTTGATGAACATTGACACAAAAATCCTCAACAAAATACCTGCAAACCAAATTCAGCAGTACATTAAAAAGCTAATCCACCAAAATCAAGTAGGCTTCATCCCCGGGATATAAGGTTGCCTCAACATAGGCAAATCAATAAATGTGCTTCATCACATAAACAGAACCAAAGAAGAAAAAACCACATTGTTATCTCAATGGATGCATAAAAAGCTTTCAATATAACAACATATCTTCATGTTAAAAACTCTCAATAAATTAGGTATTAAAGGAACATACCACAAAATAGTAAGAGCCATCTATGACAAAGCCACAGCCAACATCGTACTGAACAGAGAAAAGCTGGAAGCATTCCCCTTGAAAACTGGCACAAAACAAAGATGCCTTTTCTCACCTCTCCTATTCAATACAGTATTAGAAGTCCTGGCAAGAGCCATCAGGCAAGAGAAAGAAATAAAGGGCATCCAAATAGGAAGAGAGGAAGTCAAAATATCCATTTACAGATGACTTGATTCTATGTATCTAGAAAACCCATAGTCTCAGTACAAAAGCACCTTCAACTGATAAACAACTTCAGCAAAGTTTCAGGATACAAAATCACTGTACAAAAAGTCATTAGCATTCTTTCTGTAATCCCAGCACTTTGGGAGGCTGAGGCAGGCTGATCATGAGGTCAGGAAATCGAGACCATTCTGGCCAATGTGCTGAAACCCTGTCTCTACTAAAAATACAAAAATTAGCTGGGCGTGGTGGCATGCACCCGTAGTCCCAGCTACTCAGGAGGCTGAGGCAGAAGAATCGCTTGAACCCGGGAGGCGGAGGTTGTGGTAAGCAGAAATCGTGTCACTGCACTCCAGCCTGGCGACAAAGCGAGACTCCATCTCAAAACAAAAACAAAAACAAAAACAAAAAAGTCATTAGCATTCTTATACACAACAACAGCCAAGCCGAGAGTCAAATCAGGAATGCAATCCAATTCAAAATTGCGACAAAAAAGAATAAAATACCTAGAAATACAGCTAACCAGGGAGGAGAAACATCTCCACAACAAGAATTACAAAACACTGCTCAAAGAAACCAGAGATGACAAGAACAAACGGAAAAACATCCGATGCTCATGAGTAGGAAGAATCAATATCATGAAAACAGCCATACTACCCAAAGCAATTTACAGATTCAATGCTATTCCCATTAAACTACCAACGACATTCTTCACAGAATGAGAAAAAGCTATTTAAAATTCACGTGGAACCAAAAAAACGCCCAAATAGCCAAGGCAATCCTAAATTAAAAAAATAAAGCACTAGAGGAATGAATGCTACCCAACTTCAAACTATGCTATAAGGCTACAGTAACCAAAACAGCATGGTACTTGTACAAAAACAGACACAAAGATCAATGAAACAGAAGAGACAGCCCAAAAATAAGGCCACACACCTACAACTATCTGATCTTTGACAAAGCTGACAAAAACAAGATATGGGGAAAGGACTCTCTATTCAATAAATGGTGTTGAGATAACTGGGTTGCCATATGCAGAAGACTGAAACTAGGCCCCTCCCTTACACCATATACAAATATCAACTCAAGATGGATTAAAGACTTAAATGTAAAACCCAAAACTATAAAAATCCTGAAAGACAACTGGCAATACCATCCTGGACACAGGAACATGCACAGGAAGATTTCTTGACAAAGACACCGAAAGCAATTGACACAAAAGCAAAATTTGACACACGGGATCTAATTAAACTTAAGAGATTCTGCACAGCGAAAAAAAAAGTAAACAACTTACAGAATGGGAGGAAATTTTTGCAAACTATGCATCTGACAAAGGTTTAATAAATATCTGGCATCTATAATAAATGTAAACAAATTTACAAGATAAAAACAAACAACCCCATTAAAAAATAGGCAAAGAACACAAACTCTTTTCTAAAGAAATCATACATGCAGCCAATAAGTATATGAAAAAAAGCTCAGTATCACTGTTCACTAGGGAAATGCAAATCAAAATCACAATGAGATACCATTTCACACCAGTCAGAATGGCTATTACTAAAAAGTCGAAAAGCAACAGATCTTGGCAAGGTTGTGGAGATAAGATAATACTTATATGCTATTGCTGAGAGTGTAAATTAATTCGGCCATTATGGAAACAAATATGGTGATTCCTCAAAGAGCTAAAAACAGAAATACCATTCAACCCATTACTGGGTATATTACCAGAGGAATATAAATCATTCTACCATAAAGACACATGCACATGAATGTTCACTGCAGCACTATTCACAACAGCAAAGACATGGAATCAACCTAAATGCCCATCAACAACAGATTGGATAAAGAAAATTTGGTGTATATATATGATGGAATACTATGTACCCATAAAAAAAGAACAAGATCATGTATTTTGCTGGAACATGGATGAAGCTGGAGGCCATTATCCTTAGCAAATTATTGCAGAAACAGAAAACCAAATACTGCACGTCCTCACTTACGAGAGCTAAATTATAAGAACTCATGAACATAAAGAAGGGATCAACAAACAGACGGGCCTCCTTGAGGGTGGGAGGAAAAAGAGGAAGAGCAAAAATAACTATTGGGTACTAGGCTTAGTACACGCGTGATGAAATAATCTGTACAACAAACCCCCGTGAAACGAGTTTACCTATATAACAAACCTGCATATGTACCCCTGAACCTAAAATAAAGGTTAAAATACATATACATAGATAAGAAATATATACATGTATGTGTATATATGTGCATATATATGTATATATGTTATATGTGTATATTAAACCATATGTGTGTATATATTTTTAACCTTTTTTACAAATATATGCATATAAAATCATTGGTGCCTTTGTGTGTGGGGACAGGGGATTCTTTGTGAACTCACAATGATATCATGATTAGAAGTCCATGTTTTTCTCATATGAAATTTTATTTTACATAATACATACTATATACTTAAAAATATCAAAATAATTGTCCAAAAAATTAAAAATCAGCCAGGCACAGTGGTGTACGCCTCTGGTCCCAGCCACTCTGGAGGCTGAGGTGGGAGAATTACTTGAGCCCAGGAGGTCAAGTGATTCTGTGAGCTGTGATTGTGCCACTGTACTCAGCCTGGGCAACAGTGAGACCTTATCTCAAAAAATTAAATTAAATTAATAAAATAAAATAACAACACCTATGAAAAGTTCAGAGAAAATAACTATGGATTAAAAAACTAACTATAATTATGCTAAACACCTTCAAAAGATAAAGTAGGCTTGTGTTCTCCAAAATTTTATTACAGCAATTCAAAATTTTTGTATTCCAAATATCTTTACTATCCTACAACCTAAAGGCATCATTATATCAAGAAAGAAAATCATAAAAGAACTGGCAAACATGGAAGGCACAGCAGAGGAGTTAAGAGCATAAACTGTGGAAATTAACTGCCAAGGGCTGAACGTGGTGGTTCATGCCTGTAATCCCAGCACTTTGGGAGGCCAACAGGGGCGGATCACTTGAGGCCAGGAGTTTGGGACCAGCCTGGCCAACATGGTGAAACTCTGTCTCTACTAAAAATATAAAAATTAGCCAGGTGTGGTGACACATGACTGTAGTCCCAGGTACTAGGGTGGCTGAGGCACGAGAACTGCCTGAACCCAAGAGGAAGAGGGTTCACTGAGCCAAGATCACACCACTGCACTCCAGCCTGGGCAACAGGGTGAGACTGTCTCAAAGAAAAAAATAAATAAATAAAAAGAAAAGAAATTGCCGGGCGCGGTGGCTCAAGCCTGTAATCCCAGCACTTTGGGAGGCCGAGATGGGCGGATCACGAGGCCAGGAGATCGAGACCATCCTGGCTAACACAGTGAAACCGCGTCTCTACTAAAAAAAAATACAAAAAACTAGCCGGGCGTGGTGGCGGGCACCTGTAGTCCCAGCTACTCGGGAGGCTGAGGCAGGAGAATGACGTAAAACCCGGGAGGCGGAGCTTGCAGTGAGTTGAGATCCGGCCACTGTACTCCAGCCCGGGCGACAGAGTGAGACTCCGTCTCAAAAAAAAAAAAGAAAAAAAAAAAGAAAAGAAATTAACTGCCTGGGTTCAAATGCTGGCGGTGTCATTTACTAGTAGTAAGCTACATGCCTTCTCTCTGTCTCAGTTTCTTTTTGTAACAAAACTTCAATGTAAGTGAGGATAACTGTGATGCTTACATCAAAGGGTATGAGAACCAAATACATTAATATCTGTGAAGTATTTAGTACAAATCAGTCACACTGATTACTATACACATATTTGTTTTTAAAAAGTACATTAAATTTTTATTTAGATAAATAATATTCAAATCCTGCAAAATAAGATTTTCATAATTTATAATACATTCAGAAATTGAAATTAAAAGTAAATAAGTAAAAAAGTTATAGATGCTGTACCTGTTTAGTAGTTTTATGAGTGCCTTGAATTGTCCTCTTAGATTTTCCACCAGTTTGATATTTAGGTTTTCCTTCAAGGCAAGAAAAAAATAAATATGTAGATATATGGAATGATAGATAATATAAAATTGAACTATAGGTAATTAGATAATGTAAACCTAAACTACTCAAATCATTCAGGCATACTAACATTTAATCTCCTTCCAGAGACCACAGTATAGTACAGTCTGTTCATGGTCAGTATAAACCAATATAATTAAAACAACAACCACAAAAAATTTCCAAAGTCCCAGAGACTGTTATTATTGAATATCTTTCTCTGAACAGGAATAAATCAACATCTTAAAGAAGTCAAATACTCTAACAACTTTTAAAAACAAAGTCCAGTTACTGGTACTCCTCAACTTATATACAAATCTGGAAATAGTTCTCTAAGTTCAAATTTCATTTCAACAATAAAATTAAGACTATATGTTTTCTATATAAAACCCCAATATTTTGTTTTAATTTATGATATATGAAATGCACAATTTCATTGTGAAAAGTGAGGTTTCAGTTCTTTGTATTTTCTCACTCATTCTTTTTATAAGAAAGACACTACTGTTTTGTAATTACTATTCTCAACAGCAATTCAAAACAGAAATAAAATTCTTCTTTTTTTTTTTTTACTTTTATTTTAGGTCCAGAGGCACATGTGCAGGTTTGTTATACAGACAAATTACGTTTCACAGGGGTTTGGTGCACAGATTATTTCATCATCCAGGTAATTAGCATAAGTAACTGATAAGTAGTTTTTCAATCTTCACTCTCCTCCCACTCTCTACCCTAAAGTAGACCCTGATGTCTTTTGCTCCCTTCTTCGTGTCCATGTGTATGTACTCAATGTTTAGTTCCCACTTATAAGTGAGAACGTGCAGTATTTGGTTTTCTGTTCTTGCATTAGTTCACTTAGGATAATGATCTCCAGCTCCATCCTTATTGCTGCAAAGAACATGATTTCATTCTTTTTATGGCTATATAGTAGTCCATCGTGTATATATGTACATTTTCTTTATCCAGTCTACCATTGATGGCCATTTAGGTTTATTCCATGTTTTTGCTATTGTAAGCAGTGCTGTGATGAACATACACATACATGTATCTTTATGGTAGAACAATTTATATTCTTTGAGTATACACCCAGTAATTAGATAGCTGGGTCAAATGGTAGTTCTGTTTTTAATTCTTTGAGCAATCACCAAAGTGCTTTCCACAATGGCCAAACTAATTTACATTCTCACCAGCAGTGTGTAAGTGTTCCTTTTTCTCTGCAACCTCTCCAGCATTTCAAAATCGGAATAAAATTCTATAAGGTATAACAGAATAATTTTCCTTTCTGCAAAATAATTTTGGGGCCAGGTCCCCTGAAGCAGTATAAATGAGCCATAACACACAGGTACCTAGCTATCAACTTATCCGACATAAGTGGGACACCCTCACCGTTCCACCAGGGGTGAAGGGAAAGAATGCTACAGTAACCTACAGAGCCCCATCCTTTAATTACATAAAACAATGTACCAGCAAGTTTTTTTAGAATATCCAGCAGAAAAACCAGCTTAGAATAAGCACAAGCTGTAATGTACCAGCAGGTTTTTAGAATATGCAGCAGAAAAACCAGCTTAGAAACAAAAATAATATGAAGCAGAGAACTTTTTTAAGTGGAATTATCCTCAGAAGCACTTAAGTATACATTGTAATCATAAAACAGAACAAGTTGCTATTAAAAACTTAGTTTTTAATCGCCTATATGTGGCAAAGCTTTAACAATATAAAATAATCCTTAACAAAAATTGTAAATGTTAATATTCTTCTTTTGTCATCATTACTACGGATATTCAGAAAGTTCTAATTATCTGTGCTTACAGTTTTTTGGTTTTTCTTTCTTTTTTAAGATGCAGTCTCTCACTCTGTGCCCCAGGATGGATTGCAGTGGCGCGATCCGGGCTCACTGCAACCTCTGCCTCCCAGGTTCAAGCCTCACAAGCAGCTGGCATTACAGGTGCCCACTGCCATGCCCAGCTAATTGTTTTGTATTTTAGCAGAGACAAGGTTTCACCGTGTTGCCCAACCTGGTCTCGAACTCCTGAGCTCAGGCAATCTACCTGCCTTGACCTCCTAAAGTGCTAGGATTACAGATGTGAGCCACTGCGCCCAGCCTGTGCTTACAGTTGTATTATGTTACAATAGTCACAAATGAAGCTTTAAAATTGTACTGGCCAATTATTTATGTTCTTATATGAAAAATCAGATTATGTACAGATGTTTATTATATTTTCTTTGTTTTTTGAATAGAAACAACTTTAATAGAAACACCTTTGAACTATTTTATGTTCAGAATAACCCATGGAAAATGAGATAATACAATTTCATATAAAAATATTTATAATACACAGCAACCACAAAATACTTTTTTTACTTCTATAATAAATCATGTTGATATGTACTTTTATCAAAGAAATGAAGTAAGAGTAAGCTCCTTGTGAAAAGATTCGCTGTTAAGAAGTTGAATTGCAAAAGATAAATCCAATTTTCCCCTCTATTTGATAGTTTTTATGATTCAAAATAACTGCTCTCTAAAAATAGCTAGGAAAACTAAGAAAGAAAAGCTACAGGGGAAGACAGGTCCAAGCAGGCATTTTAAAATACCATAATACCTCCATAATTAAAATAATATGGCACTCACACATGAATTAGGTAAACAGACTAGTAGAATGGAATACAATTACATATGGAAATTCACTCTACAGAAAAGGTGGAATCTCAAATAACTGGGGCAAAGATAAACTTCATAGTAAGTTATGCTGAGGCAACTTGTTAGCTATAAGGAAAAAGATAAAATTAGATCCATACCACACACTATGTGTAAGAATAAACTACAAATGGGTCAGAGGACCAAATGTAAAAAAGATAAAGATTTAAAACATTTTTTAAAGAAAATTTTAAATAAAATAAAGTGTAAAAATAAATTTAAAAGAATAAAACAGGTGAATTCTTGTTTAGCTTGAAACACCTTGTGTAAAGATGTAAACACCTTGTGTAAAATTCTTGTTTAGCTTGAAACACCTTGTGTAAAGAATGGAAACATGATTAGAACATGCCAAAAGGAACGGGAGCCAAGTTAAAGGGTCTCCCATTTGAAAAATCGAGAACAATCTGAGCATCAAAATAGAGTAATTGTACCCCATTAAATACCATAAGAAGCCACGAGTCCATACAAACTGAAAATATGAATACATACATACATATAAAAATAAAGAGGAGATGCTAAAGCTCTTCCTTATATTAGAAGGCTAACAAATGCAGAAGGAATGATGGAGTTAACAAATCACCACTTTGCAACCACCAGAGGTATAACATAAGCCAAGGATTATCAATAGAAGCTAAAAGTAGTGAGTGTACTGTTTCAACAAAAACAGGATATTTACACAGTTTCAAACTATCTTACCAAAAATTACTCATTAGTTACATAGGAAAAAATTAGTTACTTTACAGTAGAGAAATTTGGCAGACAACACTTAAAGCAACTGATTAAATTAATGAGACAGTTATCATGAACTTCCTCTGATAACTAAAAAGGACACATCATTTCTATAGAATTCCTACTAAAAACACACACCCGAATCTAGTCATGAAAAGATATCAGACAAACCTAACTATGAGGAGTATTCTACAAGCCCTCAGAAAATTTCAAAGTGAGGTCTCCTGAAGTGTATGCCAATCTCCTGACTTCTGTATCTCCATCCAATCTTCAACATCCCCAGAAACAGTTGCTTCACACTGCCTCTAGCCATTAAAGGGAGGGGGGAGATTTTTTTTTTCTAGTTCAAATAATAATAATGAAAACTAAAGAAGTAACTTCTATTTTCTAAAGTATTACATTAAATTGCACCTAATTATGATACATATGATTTTTTAAAAATCTTTTTATTTTTATAAGAATTTAATAAAAGAAAAAACCTAAATGTCCATTTTCATACTGCTTATAAAGAACTGCCTGAAACTGGGTAATTTATAAAGGAAAGGGCTTTAATTGACTCATAGTTCAGCATGGCTGGGGAGGCCTCAGGAAACTTGCAATCATGGTGGAAGGAGAAGGGCAAGCAAGGCACCTTCTTTACAAGGCAGCAGGAAGGAGAAGTACCGAGTGTAGGGGAAAGAGCCTCTTATAAAATGATCACATTTCATGAGAACTCACTCACTGTCATGAGAACAGCATGGGGGAAACCGCCCCCATGATCCAATTACCTCCACATGGTCTCTCCCTTGACATGTGGGGATTATGGGGATTATAATTCAAGGTGAGATTTGGGTAGGGAGACAAAGTCTAATCATATCACTAAATCTCTTATCACTTTAAAAAGCCCTAATCTGCCAGTCATAACACAATAAACCCAATTTCAAATTTCACTATTACCTGAAAAAGCAAAACTAACTGTAAGGCTTTTATAAAGCCATGTGTGTATAAAAGCAACAAAAAATCATTTCTTATTTAACATACTAATCAGCCCCAAGAGGTCTAATTGCAAACAGTTTTCAGTCTATCTATTTAGGACTAAATACATCCTTCTTATTTACAAAAATGAAACTAATTTTTTAAATACATACCATCATCATCTTTGCTTTCTAGTGGAACACTCCAAGCTATTAGGTTTCTTGCTGTACGACCCTCCTCTGCAACTATTCTCCTTACTTTGTCATGACTATTGGAGCGCTGGAATGAAGCCTATGTATGGAAAAAATGGTACTTATTAGATTATTAGATATTACATAAGTCAAAATATATAATATATTTAACAAAGTCATTAGTTCTCACATTTTTCTCAAAAAGAAAACACTTAAAACTAATTTGGGATTTGGTAGGTTGTTAAACAGAGAAGAGAAAGTCACAAGTCTTTTTTAGATCTAAAAACACTGAGTTTTGTAACTCTAAAAAATAAACAAATTATTCAAATAATAAATATAATCTAAGGTTTGAAAAGTGGCCTAAAGAGCACAAACACTGCTGTGGACTAATATCTGCACCATCCCTTACGCATCAACAAGTACAAGTGTGAAAGAGACCAGTTTTCACAAACATCCTATATATTTCCCCTAAAAGACCTCTTCAGCATAAAATATTTTGGAAAATCCTTTTTTTATTCCCTAAAGTAAGTCAACATTCAGTTTTTAGCTACATAATTTTATCTCCTAGTTACTAGGATTCAAATAATAATTGCTGTTAACAGGTAAATTTAAATTGCAATTTTTAAAACTCAAACTACTGCACAAAATATGTGTAATTTCTTGCTTGCTCTAGCCCCGCCTGGCCTAAAAACACGAGCCTACAGGTTCAGCCCCACCAACAACCTGTGCCAGCTGGGAGCCAGGTCCAGTAAAATAAAGGAAATTGCTTCCCCACTAATGAATGTCATATCAAAATAGTCTGTTTTCATAAGCCAAGTATCTGTGAGAAGAAAGAGATCATAAAGCACCCATATGAACACAAGGATACAGCCTGTTTATCTAATCCTTAAATCTGTGTGGGCAACGTGCCTCTTTGTGAAACAAGTTCACCACTGGGCCAGCCCAAAATCCCAGTCCAATAAGTAGGTGCCTCCATGCCCTTCTATAGTTCTTGCCAGCCTGGATTTTTAGATATCCTGGAATCCTAAGGCACAATACATTTAACAAGGTAATTACTATGTGCAAAAATATCAAGAGACTGAGGAGAATATAAAGAAATATAAAGTATTGTGCTTGTCCTCAAAGAGCTAACAATCCAAGCCAATGAAGCAAACATGTAAGAGTAAAAAATAATACATGAATTAACAAGTATAGTAGGTAGTCAGTCTCCAAAGATGCCCCTCTTGGCTCCAGTGAACCACACCTGCTGGTGTTCATGTCCTCATGTAATCCACTCCCCTTGAATATGCCTCTGTGACTTGCTTTCTGACCAATAAAATGAGGCAGAAAGGACACTGCATAACTTCTGAGACTAGGTCATTAGAAGCTTTGCAGCCTCCACCCAGTCTCTTAGAATGCGCCCTCTCTTAAAATCCAGCTGTCATTATCGGGGGAACTCAACCCGGATAATTCAACGTGGGTCCTTTTCTATTTTCCCTAAGTGTCAGCCGGTCTGTGAAATAAAGGGAAATAGTACAAAAGAGACAAATTTTGAAGCTGGGTGTCCGGGGGAGACATCACGTTGGCAGGTTCTGTGATACCCCCCAAGCCACAAAACCAGCAAGCGTTTATTAGTGATTTTCAAAAGGGGAGGGAGTGTACGAATAGGGTGTGGGTCACAGAGATCACATGCTTCACAAGGTAATAAAATATTACAAGGCAAATGGAGGCAGGGCGTGATCACAGGACCGGGGCGAAATTAAAATTGCTAATGAAGTTTTGGGGACACGTTGTCATTGATAACATCTTATCAGGAGACAGGGTTTGACAGCAGACAACCAACCGGTGGGACCAAAATTTATTAGGTGGGAATTTCCTCATCCTAATAGGCCTGGGAGCGCTATGGGAGACCGGGGTTTATTTCATCCCTTACCTACAACCGTAAAAAACAGATGTCCCCAGAGCGGCCACTTTAGAGATCTCCCCCTAGGAACGCATTCTCTTTCTCAGGGATGTTCCTTGCTGAGGAAAAGAATTCAGCAACATTTCTCCTATTTGCTTCTGAAAGAAGAGAAATATGGCTCTGTTCCGCCCAGCTCTCAGGCAGCCAGACCTAATGGTTATCTCCCTTGTTCCCTGAACATCGCTATTATCCTGTTCTTTTTTCAAGGTGCCCAGATTTCATACTGTTTAAACAATTTGTGCTGTTAACACAATCATCACAGGGTCCTGAGGCGACATACATCCTCAGCTTACAAAGATGATGGGATTAAGAGATTAAAGACAGGCATAGGAAATCACAAGAGTATTGACTGGGGAAGTGATAAGTGTCCATGAAATCTTCACAATTTATGTTCAGAGACTGCAGTAAAGACAGGCGTAAGAAATTATAGAAGTATTAATTTGGGGAACTAATAAATGTCCATGAAATCTTCACAATTTACATTCTTCTGCCATGGCTTCAGCCAGTCCCTCCATTCAGGGTCCCTGACTTCCCGCAACAGTCATGCCATGAGAAGCCCAAGCCACAAGTAGAGAGACCACACATGGGCAGCACTCTGGTTGACAGGCCCTAGCTGAACTCCCAGAGGACAGCATCCTCTGCCCATTGTGTGAGTGAGCCATTTTGGACATTCCAGCCCAGCTGAGCCCCTAGAAAACTGCTGCCATGCCAGTACCCAAGCCAACATCACATCACAAAAACCACCCAGTCAACTCACAGAATGGGACAATAGGAACTAGATGAATGTACCCTAACACACAATACACACACCTGGAACTATCTGTATACAGATATTAAAAACCGTGAGTTTACACTGATTGATTTCAATCCTATGCCACAGGGCTCATTTCAGCCTTTCTCTTTGCTTGTTTGAAACTTCTTTCTCCAACATAAGATCCCAAGTTTTCATTATCTACAATCTATTTACTTATCTGTTCAATTCTAATATATACACAAAGTAGTTTCAGAATTGCTAACCCATACTCCTATGAGAAACACATTTACTAACTACATTACAGCATTTATGTATGGTTCTTATCTTTAACCTTACAATAAATTAATGTTTGCCAAAATCATGTAATTAGTTCTCATCTTCCCCTGGGAGTATGTTACTATTTGCCTTCCAGTTTGGATTCTCCCCACGTACTGGTTAATTTTTATTCTTTTGGGGAATATGTGAAGAAAAAGCACCACATTATTTTCAAATGAAGGAAATTAATGAGCAGCATCACTTCAGGGAAAGAAAAAAAGTCACTATAGTACACTCTAGAGCAAGGGTCAGCAAAGATTTTCTACAAAGGGCCAGATAATAAATATTTTTTTTACTTTAGGCTTTGCAGGCCATAAGATCTCTGTAACAACTACTCAATTTTGCCATTTTATGTGAAGCAGCATAGTCAATATGTAAACAAATAATGTGGCTGTATGGTAACAAGCCAACTGTGAGATAAACAGATACATATTACTCGTTATTCTGAAATAAATTCAAATTACTGAAAAGTTCTAAATTCACACAAAGAATATCAAACATACCCTCACACATTTTTTCCTGAAGCATTTGAGAACAATCTGCAGTTATATTCCTTGGCAGTAAATACTTCACTATGTATTTTATATATGTAAGGATACTCTCCTATATCACTATACCATAACTAACAAAATCAGGAGATTATCGCTGATACAGAATTATTATTTAAACTACAGCATTTAAATTTCACCAACCGTCCCATTAATCTCTTTGACAGTATAAAATAAAGTTGAGAAAAAGGTATAAGCCCAGTTCTCCCAGAAACTCTGCAAACCCCAAAAAGGATAAATTGTACAAAGAAAACCACACTTAAGCATTGCACAGAAAAACTGATTAACATGAAACAAAGAAAAAAATCTTAAGAGTACAAAGGAGAGGGAAAAATCAACTCATTACCTTTAAAGCAATAGCAGTAAGACTGACAGCCTTGCATTGTCCAGGAAGCAATAAAAGTAATAATTTATAATAAACTCTAATAAATTGATAACTTATTGCCTATTTAGTGGTATAGTAGGGTCAAAATCCTGACTGAAAAAGGTTCAAAACAGAATGATGAGAAAAATGGAGAGAGTATTAAGATACTTTGAGTTTCGTCATAAAGGAGAATAAAGAAATAAACAGAATGGATTTTTAAGGTAAGTGATAGTATATCATACTTTCATACTGATTGGAATGATCCAGTACAGAGAGAAATTGTGTTATGATAGGAAAGAGAGAATGACAATAGGTGCTAAATCTGTGAGTGACAGGAATCAGGTTTCGGTACAAAAATGAGTAACTAACCAACTAATATCCAAACTACTAAAAACAACAAAGATTACATTCTTCTACTCTAATTCTCTGTGATGAGAGTCTAATCCAGAACTTGTCACTTTTTACGTCTTTAACATAAACATCTGTACCCACATTCCTTCATTCCTCTGACCTTACCCTGAATATCCATGTGTCATCTACTTACCTGACTCATTAAGCTTTCACTGAAACTCACTGTCACTGTCCAAACCCCATTCAGTGTCCTCTAGATTTGCAAGTCACTTCTCTACTCATTCCCATACTTTCCAATCAACGTAACACCAGAAAACCTCCTCGTTTAGCTTAAGCACTTCTCCCATTAAGTATTAGTCAGTGCTATCTAACTTACACTGGCATCTATCATTTAGGTTACCTAAGCATTGTTCTAACCAAGAGTATCACAATTGTTTCCAGGCCAAATGAACAAGTATAAATAGGTGGCCTACTTTTCAGCTCTATTTCAGATAATTCCCTTACACAATCACCGAACATCCTGTGAGAGAGAGAGAGAAAGAGACAGAGTGAGAGTGTGTGTGGGGGGGGGGGGGTCATAAAATTCACTATGCCATACATTATACTCTAAGTCAAGAGTCTTCACAAAATAATGAGTTTCCAAGAACTAAAATGGATAATCACAGAATAGCAATGTTGTAACACTAGACCAGAAAACTTCAAATCTAATATTCTTTACTTCCATAAACATTTCAGCTCCACTATCAATTTTACCAAGTTGGCTCTTTTGTATTTAGTATATATACATAGATACACATTCAAAGAAAAACCACTAGTTCAAGACTTTGATTTTATTCTTAGTTCCAATACTTAATAAGCAAAAACATCATAACTACTCATCTTACTACAAGATCTGATTGAAAATCATTTTTCATTTTAAAGCACAGATGCTTTTTGTAATATATGCTGTATGGACTCCTTTCAGTAAAAACCCAAAAATTCTAATGATTTTTAGTAATCCAATTCTTATAAAAATGTCAGTAGTAATGTAAATAAAATAGTTTTAAGCATTTTAATATCAGTATCAGGGTCTGAAATGCAATAAATGGTTCTGAGATACTTCATAAAATAGATGTCTATTTCAAACAGTATTTTTTTTTTAACCTAGGTTATTTTCTCACAGGAGTCTTCAACAAAATATGTGTATTTTCATCCAAAGTCACAGTGTGCCACCTAGTGCTGTATGGAGATTTTACAGAGACCTGTACAAATACTTAATGTTTCGATTAAAAGTACCAGTCTTCAGTGAAAGTTTTTATATTCAAATCTTACAGTACACAATCTAAGAAAGTAAGTGTTTAGAATAGTCACCAAAGAGGCTAGGTACTTCTAAGACTTGCTCCCAAATAAACTTCTTTCTCTTAGGTTTAAAATATCTAAATAATTTCAATTTTAACAACTTTTCCCACGATCTTGAAAAGGTTACAAGTACTATTTACTAAATATATATCTGTCTCCATAAAACTTTCTACTTTATACAACTTCTTCAAAATCCATTCACACCACTACCTGCCCATAAAATGAAATTCTTATATCTTTTTTCCAATGTTTTTCAGCTTTCTGAATAATTCAGAGAAGAACCTTTCTCTTAAATTCCCACTACTAAAGCCCTTAATACTTTGGGTAGTATGAAGATAAGATTACTAATCATGAAGCTTACCTGAGAAACCATATAATCAGTATAATTTCCCTAATATTACAGAATAAGCTGGAATCCTGTTCAGTAATTTATGATAACTTTATCAGTTTTTACCAATATTTCACACCATCTAAAGGTAAAACCATAGATGAACTAAGGATGGCTAAACTATTATAAGGGGGAAACAACCTCTCTCTTGTATGAGCTACTTTGTTCTGGAGCCTCTGTTAGAGCTCACTAGCCTATACCCTAAATAATATATCAAGTCTTATCAAGTCTATCTCCTAAACACAACTGGAGAATGTAAATCCACTACCATCACCCTAGTCCAAGCCATCATCATCTCAAATCTAAATTATTAATACTGTATCAGCCTCCATGACAGAGACTACAACATGCATCAAAACCACTTGCTTTCTTTCCTGTCACAAAGCTAGACAACACCTTCCAGTCTTTCTTGCAGACAGATGGCCATGTGACTTCTGCATGCTAGAATATAGGGGAAAATGAGGTAAGCTATGTCCAGATCTGATTTATTTTTTTTAAAGTCTCCTGCATCATCGGCTATGCTCTCTCCCTCAGTTCACCACTTACTGGCCAGATGCACAGGATCTAGCAGGACTCTCTAAAGAATGACAGAGTCAAAAGATAAAAAAAAAATTTAGTTCCATCAAAATGTGAAAGGTCACATGCTGAATACCTACACTGAACTATTAAGTGAACAAGAAATAAACTACTAATCTGTTGGTTCCCCTTCCAGTTATGAAACCATAAAAGGCATCCACATTGAAAAGGAAGAAGTCTAATTAGCCTCGTTTGCAGATGACATCTTTTACTTAGAAAAATATAAAGACAGTCAGGTGTGGTGGCTTACACCTATAATCCCAGCACTTCGGGAGGCAGAGGCAGGGGAACTGCTTCAGCCCGGGAGCTCAAGGCTGCAGCGAGCTATGATCGCACCATTGCACTCCAGCCTGGGTGACAGAGTGAAACACTGTCTCAAAAAAAAAAAAAAACCAAAAAACCTAAAGACTCCACCAAAATATGTTAGAACTAATTAACAAATTCAGTAAAGGTAGAGGATACAAAATCAACATACAAAAACCAACAGTGAACAATTCAAAAAAGAAAATCAAGAAAGCAATCCCATTTACGACAGTTACAAACAACATAAAATATCTTGGAATCAATTTAAGCAAAAAA
This sequence comes from Macaca nemestrina, assembly GCF_043159975.1. Classification (NCBI taxonomy): domain Eukaryota; kingdom Metazoa; phylum Chordata; class Mammalia; order Primates; family Cercopithecidae; genus Macaca; species Macaca nemestrina. The sequence goes on along the minus strand of NC_092131.1, from coordinate 124,121,871 downwards.
GGGAAAGATCTAGACTGATGAAAGAGAATGAGGCTATAAAAAATGGAAAGGTATTTCATGCTTATGAAATGGAAGAATACTGTTAAAACAACAATACTACCCAAAGCAATTACAGACTCAATGTAATCCCTTATCAAAATATCAATGACATTCTTTACAGAAATAGAAAAAAAAAAAAAATCCTAAAACTTATATGGAACACAAAATACCCCAAACAGCCAAACCTCAGCAAAAAGAATAAAGCTGGAGACATCCCAGTACCTGACTATAGTAACAAAATCAGCATGATACTGGCATAAAAACAAACACACAGACCAACGGAACAGAATAGAGAACCCAGAAATAAACATATGCATTTACAGCCAAGTAATCTTTGACAAAATTGACAGGAACATACACCAGGGAAAGAACACCCTATTCAATAAATGGTGCTGGAAAAACTGGATAACTTTATGCAAAAAAATAAAATTCCTATCTCTCACCATACCAAAAAATCAAATCAAAATGGATTAAAAACTTCAAGGTAAGACCTGAAACTATGAAACTACTAAAAGAAAACTTGTCTGGGTAAAGATAACTTGTCTAGGTACAGACTTGTTTGTGTAAGATCTCAAAAGCACAGGCAACGAAAACAAAAACAGACAAATGAGACTATATTAACTATAAGGATTCTGCACAACAAAGGAAATAATCAACAAAGAGACAATCCACAGAATGGAAGAAAATATTTGGAAACTACCCATCTAATAAGAGATTAATAACCAGAACATATGAGGAGCTCCAACAACTCACTAGCAAAACACAAATAATCCAAATTAAAAATGGGCAAAAGATCTAAATAGACATTTCTCAAAAGAAGGTATACAAAATGGCCAACAGATATATGAAAAAAGACTCATCACTAATCACCACAGAAATGCAAATCAAAACTACAATGAAATATCATCTCACCCAGTTAAAATGGTTTTTATCAAAAAGACAGGCAATAACATGCCACCGAGGATGTGGAAAAACAGTACACTACTAGTGGAAATGAAAATTAGTATGCCATTACAGAGAACAGTATGAAAGTTCCTCAAAAAAACTAAAAATAGACTCGACATATGATCCAGCAATTCCACTACTGGGTATATATCCAAAATAAAGGAAACTTTAATCAAAAAGATATCTGCACTCCCATGTTTACTGCATCACTATTCACATACATGGAATCAACCTAAGTGCCCATCAACAGATGAATAAAGAAAATGTATTACATATACAAAGTCGAATATCATTCAGCCATGAAAAAGAATAAAATCCTGTCATTTACAACAATATAGATGGAACTGGAGGTCATTAAGTTAAGTGAAAAAAGCCAAGCATAGAAAGAGAATTATCACATGTTCTCCCTATATGTTGGAGCTAAAAAAGTGGATCTCATGAAAATATTGAGTAGACTGGTAGTTACCCAAGGCCAGGAAAAGTAGTGGAGTGGGGTGGGAGGGGATAAAAAGTTGATTAACGGGTACAAATATATGGTTGGATAGAAAAAATAAGACCTGGTGTTAGATAGATCAGAGGAGTGACTATAGTTATAATTCTTCATTATGTATTTCAAAATAGCTAGAAGAGAATAATTTGAATATTTCCAGTGTAAAAAGACATATTTAGGTTGACAGATACAACCAAGTATACTAATTTGATCTTAACAAATGATATGAATGTAATCAATTATCACATGTACCCCCAAATTATGTACATCTCTTACGCAGCAATAAAATAAAATAAGTTATTACTGGGCATACTAGAAAACAAGTCCAAAGACTAAAAACCAAGAAAAAATACAAAAAATGAGAATATACCCACACATGAGCCAGGTAATAAAAGTTATCAGAAATAGATTTTAAAGTAACTCTAATTAATATGAACTGAAAATAAAAGGATTGAAATTTTCTGCAGAAAACTAGATACCTTAAAAAAATCAAGTAGAGGCCGGGCGCGGTGGCTCAAGCCTATAATCCCAGCACTTTGGGAGGCCGAGACGGGCGGATCACGAGGTCAGGAGATTGAGACCATCCTGGCTAACACGGTGAAACCCGTCTCTACTAAAAAAATACAAAAAACTAGCCGCGCGAGGTGGCGGGCGCCTGTAGTCCCAGCTACTCTGGAGGCTGAGGCGGGAGAATGGCGTAAACCCGGGAGGCGGAGCTTGCGGTGAGCTGAGATCCGGACACTGCACTCCAGCCCGGGCGACAGAGCGAGACTCTGTCTCAAAAAAAAAAAAAAAGTAGAAATTACAAAACTGAAAAATGAAAAAACTGAAATTAAGAACTCAATGAATGGTTTAACAAGAAATTAGTGAATTAGACTAAAACATCCCAATGAAAACAGGAAAAAAAAATAGAAAAGAGCAAAAGAGACATAAGAAATTTTTAAAAAGATCAAACATAGAAGCAAAAACTGAAATCTGAGGAAAAGAGAAACAAAAATGGGATTAGAGCACATAAAGGCTAAGAACTTTCCAAAACTAACAAAAAAGATCATACCATGAATCAACAGGCACTATGAATAAAATTGTGATTTTTTTAATAAAAAAAGTAAAATAAAGAGACAAACGATAGACATATTAGGGTAAAAAAGTACTGACAACCAAAACAAAAAAAGAAAGAAAACCTTAGAAGTAATCACAAGTAACCTCAAATTAATAAGAATAAAACTGACAAGTGACATTCTATAATAGAAACAATAAATGCAAGCCAATAAAATAATACCTTCAAAGTGAAAAAACTAAATAACTGCCACACAGAAATATGTCAAAATATCTATTTAAAAACTAATAAAAGGGCCGGGAGCCATGCCTCACGCCTGTAATCCCAGCACTTTGGGAGGCCGGGATATACTTTGTTTTTCGTATCTTTAAAATTTCATAAGATTATAGTACTTTCATATAGTTTGTATTTATACTCTTTTATTCATATTTTTACTGTTTTTTGGTGTTCATTTGCATGCAAACCTAGATTATTATACTGCATTAGTTATAGTATAATAGTATAATATAGTAAATATAGTACATAATGTAGTATAATAGTAGAATGTAGGTTTGCGTGCAAACCTAGATTATTATACTATATTATTATACTAGATTAGAAAACTTTTTATACTAGAAAACAGTAATTTTCTTTCAGTACTTTAAAGGTGCTCCACTGTTTAATGACATTTATCATGTCTGTTGGAAAATCAGCTGAGTTTTTTTGTCACCCCTTTGAAGGTAATGAGCTCTTATTGTCTCTGTACACTCTTAAGATTTTCTTTGTTTCAGGTTTTCATCAGTTTTTCTGTGATATACTTATGTTTGGTTTTCTTTGTATTTATCCTGCTTAGGGGTTTGTAGAGCTTCTGGGAGAATTTGGCTGATAGCTTTTGTCAGTTTTAAAGTCATTCTCTTTCAAATTTTTTTTCTGCTCCAATTTTTTTTTTGAGACGGAGTCTCGTTCTGTCACACAAGCTGGAGTGCAGTGGTGCGATTTCAGCTCACTGCAACCTCTGCCTCCTGTGAATATAAATTCAATGTTATATTGAAAGTCCTAGTCTGTGTAATAAGATGAGAAAAAGAATAAAACAGGGGAATTACAAGCTGAACCTACAGCAGCTTGTTACACTAGAAAGTATAGAAATGCTCAAAGAATAACATGGACATACCAAATAAACTTGGCTGGGTACAGTGATTCACAACTGTAATTCCAACACTTTGGGAAGCTGAAGCAGGAGGACTGCTTGAGTCCAGGAGTTCAAGACCAGCCTGGGAAACCTAGGGAGACCCCCCATCTCTACAAAAAATTTTAAAAATTGGCCCAGCTACTCAGGAGACTGAGGCAGGAGGCTGGTTTGGGCCCAGGAAGTTGAGGTGGCAGTGAGCTGTAATTACACCACTGCACTCTTGCCTGGGTCACAGAGACCCTGTCTCAAAAAAAAAAAAAAAAAATCCAAGAGCCAGCTTAAAGTCACCCACTGGCTAATCTGGGACAATCTGAGTATCAAAATAAATAATGATAATGTCAGATTACATTAAATACAATTAAAAATCAGAGTTCAGATAACAGGAGAATGTAAGCTTTTTCCTCACAGATCTTTAACTAATGAGTAAATCATTAATGGATTCTAAACTAGTAAGTGACAGTTTGATAAGGTACTGTATATTTACACAGCCTCAAAGTGCCTCTCCACAAATTACTTACTAATATCAAAAGAGAAAACAGAAACTTTAAAGTAGAAAAGCTTGACACTACATTACACTAACAAAGTGATCAAAGTTAACAAGCAGGACGAATTCAAATCATATACCTCCTATGTGATGTATTGAGAAGGACACATCATCATTCATGTGATACTCTGCCTAAAATGCAAAACCTGAATCTAATCATGTGAAACATCACCTAAATTGAGGAGACATTCTTCAGAATAACTGTCCCGTAGTCTTCAAAAATAGCAGTCAAGAAAGAGAAAGGCTGAAGAATTGCTCCAGATTAAAGGAGAACAAACAGACCTGACAACTAAATGGATCAAGAAGAAAATAACTATAAAATACATCATTCATATAATGACAAATTTTGAATATCCACTGTGGATTATATAATAATACAGCATGCATGTTAAATTTCCACATTTTGATCACTGAATTGTGGTCATATAAAAGAATGTCCTTAATTCTTAGTAAATATACATTGAAGTATTTAAGGATGAAGGAGTATGTTGGCTTCAAATACTCTCAAATGGTTCAGGGAGAAAAGTATATATTGATCTATGCGTGCAGGTAGATATGTGTATATGGATGGATGTATATTTACAGACACATGAGTGTTTCACACACCCAAAGAGAGAAAGGAAAGAATAAAACTAATGGGGCAAAATTAGCAATTGGTAAATCTAGCAAAAGGATATACAAGAATTCCTCATAGTCTTCTTACAACCTTTCTTAAATTTAAAATTATAATGAAATTAAAAGTTACCAAAAATGATACAGGGGAATATTTTCATGATTTTCAGGTAGAAAGAAATAATCAGGACACAAAAGGCACTAATCATAAAGGAAAAATTTAATAACCAAATTTCATTAAAATTAAGAACAGTTCCTATTCAAAAGACGGTATTAAAAAATGAAAACGCAAGCTACAAAGTAAGAGAAGTGCCAAAGGTGCCAAAGGTCTTAGACTCAAGATAAAGAACTCCTTAAATCAATTGCAAAAAAAGAAAGACACTGAGTCAAGGCCAGGCACGGTAGCTCATGCCAGTAATCCCAGGACTTTGGGAGGCCAAGGCAGGAGAATTATTTGAGCTCAGGAGTTTGAGACCAGCCTGGGCAACATAGTGAGACCCAGTCTCTATTTAAAAAAGAAAAAAAGAGAGGAAGAAGAAGACAGACACTGAGTCAAAAAAGAAGTCTACTGGGTCAATAAAAAAATGAAGAGGAAACTTGAGTACGCACTTCACAAATGATACCTAAATGGCCAATAATCAAATGAAAAAGTACTAAGAATCGGTCATCAAAATTACTAAAAAAAATTTTTTAATAAATAAATGATTATACTGTGTACTGGTGAGGATCTGGGGCAACTCCTCCCATACACTACTGACAGGAAACAAAACTGGCAGCACCACTTTGGAAATCTGGTATTATCTATAAACACATGACCTGGCCTCCAGTCTCATCTTATACTATTCTTTTCCTCCTTTGCCATGCTCCAATATCACTGACTTTCATTCAGTTCCCCATAAGCACCAAGCTCCATCCTAATTCAGGACATTTACACAGAATTATTTCTTCTATGTGGAATAATCTGCCCCTCTATAATGCACATTTATTGGCTTCTTCCCTAGCATTCATTCTCTACATCCTCGTCTCCTAACAGTTTTTGTTGGGGTCCCTTGTGGTTCTAGATAAGCACATTTTGTCCCTAACTCCAGGGCGCAGCACAAGACCTTCCCTAAGTCAATCTGCTCACCTATCCACAACAACTGATCCAGAGGTGAGCATGTGACCTAAGGTGATCAAAATTGAGGATCTCAGATCTTTTACTGGAATGTTAAAGAAAAGACTCTCCTACTGGCCATATATTAGGGAATATACAGCTTTGAAAACTACTGCTAACCATCTAGGGATCATAAAGACAGCAAGTCTTAAAATAACGGCAACAGAACAGAAGCCAGAGTAAGTGGAGGAAAAGCAATCAAATTCTTGATGACACTGTTGAGCCACTGGATCAACTCTTATCTGAAGCCAACTCTACTTGCTACTGAAAGCATTCTAAGAAGAGTATTCCTCTTAGCCCAGCCAAAGCCTAATGATCTTTTGAATCCCAACTTAAATGTAACTTCCTAAGGCTAAGTTTTCTTCAACCCCAAGACTTGGCCAGGATTCCTTTTATATACTCAAACCAATTTGTACTCCTTTGTAATACTTAACCACAATTATATTTTAAATCATACACTTAATATGTTTATTCTGTCTTTCCATTAGACAGTAAGTTTCTGAAGGACTAGGTTTTGTTCACTACTCTATTCTCACTGTCTAGGATGGCGCCTGGCACATAAATATGTCATGAATGAATGAACTGGCAGAATGATTTTTTTAAAAAATCAATAAACGAACATTATTGGGAAAGGAGGTGTTCTACATAAATTGATAACTGAAGTTTTCCCTGCTAAGCACAAATTCTTTTTGGTTTTACTATTTTGTATGAAAATCTCTAAACACATTTCCTTGACCTCTGCAACAGAGGCTACTAAAGAAAGCTACTCTTTTCTTGATAACTTCAGGTTATCACTATGAACACCAACTTCTATATGATACTATAATTTAATTATGCCTCAGGAGTTATAGAAATACCAAAGATAGTTGTCCTAAAATAAATGGGCACAGACAAAAGTGTTGTTAAAGATTTTTTTAGTTCTTTACTTCCTGATGATTAAGTAGGACACAAAAGCTTAATTATTAATTATTTTCTCCTCTTCCCTAACAAGCTATTAGCTGTCAATTCTTATTTGCTAGGCTTATGGGAAATGTACTATTGCAGTTCTGAATAAGAAACTCAAGAATTCTGCAAGTACAGTGAATATACTTACAGTATGTGGACTATCTGTTGTGTATGATCACAGGCATTTTTCATTCACTTTCAGGTTTTTGGACATATTCCTTAGAGTCACAATTGGCAGATAAGAAAAGCTTTACTATATCTTACCTGCTAGAGTTTTAAAACAAAGATCAATAGGAAATAGTATGCAGCTATAAAAAGAAATTAAGATCTTTAACACTCTAAAATATATTGCTGAGTGAAAAAAAAAAAAAACCTCCCAAGATACTAAAATATATTGTCTTAGGTTCAAAAAAGAAAAACACATGTATATACATATAAATATACACATTCTTCTTTTTGAAAATATAAAGGATAAATCAAACATTAATAAAAATGATTACCCATGCACCCATTAAAATGACTACTATCAAAAAAACAGAAAATAAAAAATGTTGGCGAGGACGTGGAAAAATTGGAACCCTTGTGCACTGTTGGTGGGAATTTTACATGTTGCAGCCACTGCGGAAAACACTATGACAGTTCCTCCAAAAATTAAAAGTAGATTTACCATATTATCTAGAAGTTCCACTTCTGGTTATGTACCCAAAATAACTGAAAACAGTTCTTCACTATTTTATTTATTTATTTACTTTTTGGAGACAAGAGTCTTGCTCTGACACCCAGGCTAGAGTGCAGTTGTATGATCATGGCTCACTGCAACCTCTGCCTCCTGCATTCAAGCGATTCTCATGCCTCAGCCTCTCATGTAGCTGGGATTAAAGACGCATATCACCACGCCAGCTGATTTTTGTATTTTTAGTAGAGCCAGAGTTGGCAAAGTTGGTCTCAAACTCCTGACCTCAAGTGAGCCAACTGGCTTGGCCTTCCAAAGTGCTAGGATTACAGGTGTAAGTCATTGCGTCTGGCCTGAAAACAGTCTTGAAGAGATATTTGTACACCCATGTTCATAGCATCATCATTCACAATAGCTAAAAAGGGGAAACAGTCCAAGTGTCTGATGAACGGATAAGCAAAATGTAATATATACTGACAATAGAATATTATTCAGTCTTAAAGAGGAAGGAAATTCTGACATATGCTACAATATGGATGAGTCTTGAAGACATTATGCTAAATGAAATAAGCCGAACACAAAAAGACAAATACTGGATGATTTCACTTATATGTGGTACATAAAGTAGTCAAAATCTCAGACACAGCAAGTGTACAGGAGCAGGGGGTAAGGGGAAATGGGAAATTATTGTTTAATGTATATAGAGTTTCAATATTGCAAGACAAGGAGTTCTGAAGATGAGTAATAGTGATAGCTGCATAACAATATGAATATACTTAATACCACTGAACTGTATACTTAAAAATGGTTCAGATGGTAAATGTCATGTTATTTGTATTAGCACAATTTAAATTTTAGAAATTACAATTAAAACAAATTTTAATGTTACCCACAAGGGAAGAAGAGAAAGAAGAGAGAAGAAAGTTGAATTTCTCTAAATGAACATTGTTTTATAGTTTGAATTTTGAACCATGTAAATGCTGCATATTAGGATGGTGGAATCTCTTTTGTCAAGATACTAAGATAGACCAGGCATAGTGGCTCATGCCTGTAATCCCAGCACTGTGGAAGAAGACCAACACAGGAGGATCACTTGAGGTCAGGAGTTCAAAACCAGCCTGGTCAACAAAGCAAGACCCTATCACTACAAAAATATAAAAAATAAAAAATCGGCCAACCGTGGTAGCATAGTTCCAAGCTACTTAGGAGGCTGAGGTGGGAGGACTGCTTGAGCCCAGGCGGTAAAAACTGCAGTGAGCTATGATTGTGCCACTGCACTCCAGACGAGGTGACAAAGAGAGACTCTGTCTCAAGAAGAAAAAAAAAAGATATTAAGAAAAAAAAAAATCTGTCAACCTAGACTTCTATTCCCTCTAAGACCATCTTTCAAAATTAGGGTAGATTAAAAAAAAAGAAATCTTCTGGCAAACAAAAGCATAGTTTATGACCAAAAGACCCAAAAGCAGACCAACAGAAAATAACCCCAAATGACAAGATATGAAAAATCAAAACCTTAGAACTGAGGAAGAGTATGAAGTGGGGAGGGATGAGATAAGAGCACACAACAAATAGATGCTCTCCTGCTCTTTTTTTTTTTTTCTTTTTTCTTTTTTTGAGACAGAGACTCACTCTGTCACCCAGGCTGGAGTGCAGTGGTGAGATCTTGGCTCATTGCAAGTTCCGCCTCCCGGGTTCACACCATTCTTCTGCCTCAGCCTCTCGAGTAGCTGGGCCTACAGGCGCCCGCCACCACGCCTGGCCAATTTTTTGTATTTTTAGCAGAGACGGGGTTTCACCGTGTTAGCCAAGATGGTCTTGATCTTCTGAGCTCGTGATCTGCCCATCTAGGCCTCCCAAAGTGCTGGGATTACAGGCATGAGCCACCACACCCAGCCCTTTCCTGCTCTTTCAACCAGAAGAAGGGGCTCTGCCCTGAGCTCCACACTTTAGAAGGTTGTACCTATCAAAAACACCAAAATCCAAAAGGGATCAGTAACTAATTGAGTGAACACAAATTAAGAGAGAGGGACTCAAACTAAACTGGGTACCCCTAGGCCAGACACAATAAGAGGAGAAGGAAGAAGGCAAATCAGCATCTGTGCTGGAAAAACCAGAGCAAGAATCTGCTTTTGATTAAGGTTAGTCACCCCAACTATCCCAAAGGAAGTATCCAGGCAGACTGGACTCCCTATATACCTACATTCCTTTCTCCTCCTCAATTTGAGTAGTTTAAGATGATGTTTGGAATTGCCTGAAAAATGTTGAGTTAGAAAAGTAAAGTGTGGGGTACAGAAACCTGTTTTTCCCTGGCTCTCTGGGGAATTTCACATCAGTCCCCATACCAGATTCAAGACCTACCCTAGCCCAACTTCTACCCTACCTGACCCAGGGAGAGCAGATTCCTTTAAGACCCGGCTGGACCCTGGATAGGAGGCCAGGTCAGGCTGTTAGTATCCATTGATTGGTAACTATTTAATTTTAAGACATTTTAAAAGCTGGCTTCCATTTGTATTCCTAAGCTAGGTACCATAAGTGTTAGAGGCAAGCCTGAGGAGCAGCAGGGTTCCTGGGCTCTAAGGTTGAATAGTACATTCATAGTTGCTCACTTTATCACTGTGCTTTATGACAATGTGTTCCACAGGGTATCTTGAATGAAACAACTATTACATTAAACAAGATAAAAGAAAGGAAGAAAAGAGAAAGGCAAAAAAACTAAGGCTAGTCTTTAAGCTATCACTTACCATCATTCTTTAAATTCTCTTCTATGCCAAGATCATTTATCACATAAACCCATGGAGTATGACTCCTACAATAAAAAAAATATATATGCTTAGTTATAACATTACCAGAAAACCATAATTATTCATAAAAAGATACAAATCTCATCCCCACACTTACATTAAACAATAACAACAACAAAAAAACTGCTCCTTTATATTACCTGTTGGGGTATAATATAGCAGGCTTTAAATACTCCATGCTGAACAAGACCTCAATGCTCTCCAAAAAATAAAAATAAAATGGAAAAGGAATAGTATTAATTACATGGACATCCTAACCCAGAGGGGTTCCAAACTTTTTTACTACAACCCACAAACACATACACGTTTTATATCTTACCCAGTTCATACACGTTTAACTGAATTAAAAGTTTCGTAAAGTAACAGATGCACTCTAATATTTCCTTCTGTATTCTATTTCGGTTTTTAAATGCTGCTTTCACTGAACTGACTCACTAATGAGTCTCAACTCAGTATAGAAAACCCTTTGTAACTTCCCTTAAGAACGTTCATAAACTAAGATTTTATCAGAATATCTTAATTAACAATTACATAAGGCTCTAAGTACAACAGCCCATACCTTTCAGGTAACCTATTTAATATGGCCAAACTTTTACTCAAAGAAATCCAAGTCAGGGAAACCAGACAGAACAGAAAGGGACTGGGAAATTGCTTAACAAGAAAAAAAAAAAAAAAAGACCTAACCCTGTATGAAGAGTCAGTGAACAAAAAAATGAAAGCGGCAACTGGAACCAAACCTCCTTCTGGAAGAAAACCTAGATCATTTATCCTTTGTCAATAAAATATGCTCCTTTAAAATGCAGTACCAGTCAACATATGTCCAGAAAAAAACAAATGTTCACAGCAGCATTATTCATAACAGCTAAAAAGTAGAAACAACCCAAATACCCGTCAACTGATGAATGGATAAATAAAATGCATATTCACACAATGAATAAAAGGACATAAAAACGGATAAAAGACCAAAAAAAAAGGAAGAAAGTGCTAATACATACTACAATACATGCTAAGTGAAAGAAGCCAGTTATAAAAGAACACAAATTGTATGATTCCACATATGTGAAATGTCCAGAACAGTCAAATCCATAACGTCAGAAAAGAGACATTGCTGAAGGCTGGGGGGTTAGGAGAAAATGAGAGTAACTGCTAATAAGCACAGGGTTTCCTTAGTGGGTGATGAAAATGTTCTAAAAGTAATTATGGTGATGGCTGCAAAACTCTGTGAATATACTAAAAAACATTTTTAAATGGGGAAATTATATGGTATATGAATCATTTATCAGTAAAGCTATTCTATATTTTTAAATGTACTACCTTTGCTCACAAACCTCCAACATCTCTCCATCTCACTTAGAGTAAAAGCCAAAGTCCTCACGGTAGCCTATCATGTCCAAAATTTTCCAATTCCATATACCCCTTCTCCCCAGCATTCATTGTACTCCAATCACACTGGCCTCCTTATGTTTCCCAGCATGCCAGACATATTCTGGCATTATGGGTTTACACTTGTTGGACCTCCCATGTGGAACACTCCCAATTCACTTTGCACAAATGTCACTCTCAATGAGGCCTTCCCATATAACATTCGTTAATTCATTCACTCATTTTAAGACAGGGCCTGGCTCTGTCGCCCAGACTGGAGTGCAATGGTGCAATCTTGGCTCACTGCAACCTCTGCCTCCCTGACTAAAGCCATCTTCCCACCTTAGCCTCCTGAGTAGCTGGGACTACAGGTGCACACCACCATGCCTGGGTACTTTTTTTATTTTTTGGCACAGCCGGGGTTTCACCACATTGCCCAGGCTGGTCTCGAACTATTGGGCTTAAGCAATCCACCCACCTCAGTCTCCCAAAGTGCTGGGATTAAAGGCATGAGCCACCATGCACACCTGGCCCGATTTAAAATCATAACGCTACCAAACAAAGAAAAGCTGTGGGAGTTTGTCCCACCTTACAAAAAGGCTAAAAGAAGTTATTCAAGTTGAAACAAGAGAAGACTAACCATTCATTTGTTGATAGACACAAGTTGATTTCTTATCTTTACTACTGTGAATACACTGCAATAAACATATAAGTGCAGGTATCATTTTGGCATATTGATTTCCATTGGGTAGATACCCAGTAGTGGGATTGTTGGATCAAACGGTAATTCTATTTTTTAGTTTTTTAAGACATCCCCATAGTGTTTTCCATAGAGGGTGTAATAATTCACATTCCCACAAAATTGTACATGAACCCTATAAATTTATACAAATTTTTTAAAAGGATGCTAACAATGTGAAAATGTATAAAAATAAAACTCACAGCTGGGCACGGTTGCTCACTTCTGTAATCCCAGCACATTGAGAGGCCGAGGTGGGCAGATCACCTGAGTTCAAGAGTTCAAGACCAGTCTGGGCAACAGGGAAAAATCCTGTCTCTACTCAAAATACAAAAATCAGCTGGGTGTGGTAGTGAGCTCCTGTAATCCCAGCTACTTGGGAGGCTGAGGCAGGAGAATTGCTTGAAACCAAGAGGCAGAGGTTGCAGTGAGCCAAGATCTCACCACTGCAATCCGGCCTGGGCAACAGAGTGAGACTCTCTCTGAAAAATAAATAAATAAAAATAAAAAAAATCAGATGCTGGCAAGGTTCTGGAGAAAAAGGAACACTTATACACTGTTGGTGGGAGTGTAAATTAAGTTCAGCCATTGAGGAAGATACTGTGGTGATTCCTCAAAGACCTAAAGACAGAAATATCATTCAATCCTATTACTGGGTATATACCCAAGGGAACATAAATCATTCTATTATAAAGACACATACACCTGTATGTTCATTACAGCACGATTCACAATAGCAAAGACATGGAATCAACCTAAATGCCCTCAATGACTGGATAAAGAAAATGTGGTACATATACAACAGGGAATATCATGGAGTCATAAAAAAGAGTGAGATCATGTCATTTGCAGGTACATGAATGTAGCTAGAGGCCATTATCCATAGCCAACTAACACAGGAACAGAAAACCAAACACCGCATGTTCTCACTTATACGTGAGAGCTAAATGATGAGAACACATGGACACATAGAGGAGAACAGCATGCACTGGGGCCTTTTGGAGAGTGGAGGGTGGGAGGAGGGAGGGGATCAGGAAAAATAATTGATGGATACTAGGTTGAATACTTGGGTAGTGAAATAATCTCTACAACAAAGTCCCATGACACAAGTTTACCAACATAACAAACCTGCACTTGTACCCCTGAACTTAAAATAAAAGTTTTTTAAAAAGTCAGAGTATGTTCCAAGATGGCCACATAGGAACAGCTCCAGTCTGCAGCTTCCAGTGTGATCAACACAGAAAACGGGTGATTTCTGCATTTCCAACTGAGGTACCTGGTTCATCTCATTGGGACTGGTTGGACAGTAGGTACAGCCCACGGAGGGCGAGCCGAAGCAGGCCAGGGTGTTGCCTCACCTGGGAAGTGCAAGGGGTCAGGGATTTCCCCTTCCCAGCCAAGGAAAGCCGTGACAGACTGTACCTGGAAAATCGGTACACTCTCGCCCAAATACTGCGCTTTTCCCATGGTCTTAGCAACTCACAGACTAGGAGATTTTCTTCCATGCCTGGCTCAGCAGGTCCCACGCCCACGGAGCCTTGCTCACTGCTAGCGCAGCAGTCTGAGATCAACCTGCAAGGCTGCAGCCTAGTGGAGGAGGGCCATCCACCATTGCTGAGGCTTGAGTAGGTAAACAAAGCAGCCAGGAAGCTTGAACTAGGCAGAGCCCACCACAGCTCAGCAAGGCCTACTGACTATACAGACTCCACCTCTGTGGGCAGGGCATAGCTGAACAAAAAGCAGCAGACAACTTCTGCAGACTTAAACATCCCTGTCTGATGGCTCTGAAGAAAGCAGTGGTTCTCCCAGCATGGCGTCTGAGCTCTGAGAACAGACAGGCTGCCTCCTGAAGTGGGTCCCTGACCCCCATGTAGCCTAACGGTGAGATCTCTCCCAGGAGGGGCCAACAGACACCTCATACAGGCAAGGGCCCCTTTGGGACGAAGATTTCAGAGGAAGCATCAGGCAGCAATATTTACTGTTCTGCAATATTTGCTGTTCTGTAGCGTCCACTGGTGATACCCAGGCACACAGGGTCTGGAGTGGACCTCCAGCAAACTCCAACAGACCTGCAGCTGAGGGACCTGACTGTTAGAAGGAAAACTAACAATCAGAAAGGAATAGCATCAACATCAACAAAAACAACATCCACACCAAAACCTCATCTGTAGGTTACCAACATCAAAGACCAGAGGCAGATAAAACCACAAAGATGGGGAGAAACAGAGCAGAAAAGCTGAAAATTGTTAAAAACCAGAGTGCCTCTTCTCCTCCAAAGCATCACAGCTCCTCACCAGCAACAGAACAAAGCTGGATGGAGAATGACAAGTTGACAGAAGCAGGCTTTAGAAGATCAGTAATAACAAACTTCTCCAAACTAAAGAAGCATGTTCTAACCCATTGCAAGGAAGCTAAAAACCTTGAAAAAAGGTTAGACGAATGGCTAACTAGAATGAACAGTGGAGAGAAGACCTTAAATGACCTGATGGAACTGAAAACCATGGCACGAGAACTTCGTGACGCATGCACAAGCTTCAATAGCCAATTCAATCAAGTGGAAGAAAAGATATCAGTGACTGAAGATCAAATTAACGAAATGAAGTGAGAAGATTGGACAAAAAAGAGTGAAAAAAACGAACAAAGCCTCCAAGAAATATGGACTATGTGAAAAGACCAAATCTATGTTTGATTGGTGCACCTGAAACTGATGGGGAGAATGGAATCAAGTTGGAAAACACTCTGCAGGGTATTATCCAGGAGAACTTCCCCAACCTAGCAAGGCAGGCCAACATTCAAATTCAGGAAATACAGAGAACACCACAAAGACACTCCTCGAGAAGAGAAACCCCAAGACACATAATTGTCAGATTCACAAAGGTTGAAATGAAGGAAAAAGTGTTAAAGGCAGCCAGAGAGAAAGGTCAGGTTACCCACAAAGGGAAGCCCATCAGACTAACAGCAGATCTCTTGGCAGAAACCCTACAAGGCAAAAGAGAGTATTTGACAATATTCAACATTCCTAAAGAATTTTCAACCCATAATTTCATATCCAGTGAAACTAAGCTTCTTAAGTAAAGGAGAAATCCTTTATAGACAAGCAAATGCTGAGAGATTTTGTTGCCATCAGGCCTGCCTTACAAGAGCTCCTGAAGGAAGCACTAAACATGGAAAAGACAACCGGTGCCAGCCACTGCAAAAACATGCCAAATGGTAAAGACCATTGATGCTATGAAGGAACTGCATCAATTAACGGGCAAAATAACCAGTTAACATCATAATGACAGGATCAAATTCACATATAACAATATTAACCTTAAATGTAAATGGGCTAAATGTCTCAATTAAAAGAAACAGACTGGCAAACTGGACAAAGAGTCAAGACCTATCAGTGTGCTGTATTCAGGAGAGACATCTCATGTGCAGAGATACACACAGGTCAAACTAAAGTATGGAGGAAGGTCTACCAAGCAAATGGAAAGCAAAAAAAAGCAGGGGTTGCAATCCTAGTCTCTGATAAAACAGACTTTAAACCAACAAAGATCAAAAGACACAAAGGCCATTACATAATGGTAAAGGGATCAATTCAACAAGTAGAGCAGCTATCCTAAATATACATGCATCCAATACAGGAGCACCAAGATTCATAAAGCAAATCCTTAGAGACCTACAAAGAGACTTAGACTTCCACACAATAATAATGGGAGACCTTAACACCCTACTGTCAATATTAGACAGATTAACGAAACAGAAGGTTAACAAGGATATCCAGGACTTGAACTCAGCTCTGTACCAAGTGGACCTAACAGACATCTACAGAACTCTCCACCCCAAATCAATAGAATATTCTTCTCAACACCACATCGCACTTATCCTAAAATTGACCATATAATTGGAAATAAAGCACTCCTCAGCAAATATAAAACAAATCACAACAAACTATCTCTCAGACCACAGTGCAATCAACTTAGAACTCAGGACTAAGAAAATCACTCAAAACTACACAAATACAGGGAAACTGAACAATCTGCTCCTGAATGACTACTGGGTAAATAATGAAACGAAGGCAGAAATAATGATGTTCTTTGAAACCAATCAGAACAAAGACACAACATACCAGAATCTCTAGGACACATTTAAAGCAGTGGGTAGAGGGAAATTTATAGCACTAAATGCCCACAAGAGAAAGCAGCAAAGATCTAAAATCTGCACCCTAACATCACAATTAAAAGAACTAGAGAAGAGCAAATAAATTCAAAGGCTAGCAGAAGGCAAGAAATAACTAAGATCAGAGCAGAGCTGAAGGAGATAGAGACGCAAAAAACCCTTCAAAAAAATCAATGAATCCAGGAGCTGTTTTTTTGAAAAGATCAACAAAATTGATAGACCACTAGCAAGACTAATAAAGAAGAAAAGAGAGAAGAATCAAATAGACACAATAAAAAATGATAAAGGGGATATCACCACAGAGCCCACAGAAGCACAAACTACCATCAGAGAATACTATAAACACCTCTATGCAAATAAACTAGAAAATCCAGAACAAATGGATAAATTCCTGGACACATACACCCTCCTAAGACTAAACCAGGAAGAAGCTGAATCTCTGAATAGACCTTAACAGGCTCTGAAATTGAGGCAATAATTAAGAGCCTACCAACCAAAAAAAGCCCAGGACCAGATGGATTCACAGTCAAATTCTACCAGAGGTACAAATAGGAGCTGGTACCATACCTTCTGAAACTATTCCAATCAATAGAAAAAGAGGGAATCCTCCCTAACTCATTTTATGAGGCCAGCATCATCCTGATACCAAAGCCTGGCAGAGACACAACAAAAAAAGGGAATTTTAGACCAATATCCCTGATGAACATCGATGCAAAAATCCTCAGTAGAATACTGGCAAATTGAATCCATAGCACATCAAAAAGCTTATCCACCCACAATCAAGTCAGCTTCATCCCTGGGATGCAAGGCTGGTTCAACATATACAAATCAATAAACATAATCCATCACATAAACAGAATCAATGACAAAAACCACATGATTATCTCAATAGATGCAGAAAAGGCCTTAGACAAAATTCAACAGCCCTTCAAGCTAAAAACTCCCAATAAACTAGGTATTAATGGAACATATCTCAAAATAATAAGTTATTTATGACAAACCCACAGTCAAGATCATACTGAATGGGCAAAAACTGGAAGCATTCCCTTTGAAAATTGGCACAAGACAAGGACGCCCTCTCTCACCACTCCTATTCAACACAGTGTTGGAAGTTCTGGCCAAGGCAATTAGGCAAGAGAAAGAAATAAAGGGTATTCAATTAGGAAAAGAGGAAGCCAAATTGTCCCTGTTTGCAGATAACATGACTATATACTTAAAACCCCATCATCCCAGCCCAAAATCTCCTTAAGCTGATAAGCAACTTCAGCAAAGTCTCAGGATATAAAATCAATGTGCAAAAATCACAAGCAATACACCAATAACAGAAAAACAGAGAGCCAAATCATGAGTGAACTCCCATTCACAATTGCTACAAAGAGAATAAAATACCTAGGAATCCAACTTTCAAGGGATGTAAAGAACCTCTTCAAGGAGAACTACAAACCACTACTCAACAAAATAAAAGAGGACACAAACAAACGGAATAATATTCCATGCTCATGGATAGGAAGAATCAATATCATGAAAATGGCCATACTGCCCCAAGTAATTTATAGACTCAATGCCATCCCCATCAAGTTACCAATGACTTTCTTCACAAAATTGGAAAAAACTACTTTAAAGTTCATACGGAACCAAAAAAGGGACCGCATTGCCAAGACAATCCTAAGTAAAAATGACAAAGGTGGAGACTTCACATTACCTGACTTCAAACTATGCTACAAGGCTACAGTAACCAAAACAGCATGGTAATGGTACCAAAACAGATATATAGACCAATGGAATAGAACAGAGGCCTCAGAAATAACACCACACATCTACAACCATCTGAACTTCAACTATCTGAACTTTGACAAACCTGACAAAAACAAGAAATGGGAAAAGGATTCCCTATTTAATAAATGGTGCAGGGAAAACTGGCTAGCCATATGTAGAAAGCTGAAACTGGATCCCTTCCTTACACAAAATTATACAAAAATTAATTCAAGATGGAATAAAGACTTAAATGTGAGACCTAAAACCATAAAAACTCTAGAAGAAAACCTAGGCAATACCATTCAGGACATATGCATGGGCAAAGACTTCATGACTAAAACACCAAAAGCAATGGCAACAAAAGCCAAAATTGACAAATGGGATCTAATTAAACTAAATAGCTCCTGCACGGCAAAAGAAACTACCATCAGAGTGAACAGGCAACCTACAGATTGGGAGAAAATTTTTGCAATCTATCCATCTGACTAAGGGCTAATATCCAGAATCTACAAAGAACTTAAACAAATTTACAAGAAAAAACAACTCCATCAAAAAGTGGGCAAGGGATATGAACAAACACTTCTCAAAAGAAGACATTTATGCAGCCAACAGACACATGAAGAAATGCTCATCATCACTGGCCATCAGAGAAATGCAAATCAAAACCACAATGAGACACCATCTCATGCTAGTTAGAATGGTCATCATTAAAAAGTCAGGAAACAGGCCGGGCGTGGTGGCTCAAGCCTGTAATCCCAGCACTTTGGGAGGCCGAGATGGGCGGCTCACGAGGTCAGGAGATCGAGACCATCCTGGCTAACCCGGTGAAACCCCGTCTCTACTAAAAAAATACAAAAAACTAGCCGGCCATGGTGGCGGGCACCTGTAGTCCCAGCTACTCGGGAGGCTGAGGCAGGAGAATGGTGTAAACCCGGGAGGCAGAGCTTGCAGTGAGCTGAGATCCAGCCACTGCACTCCAGCCTGGGCAACAAAGCGAGACTCTGTCTCAAAAAAAAAAAAAAAAAGTCAGGAAACAACAGATGTTGGAGAGGATGTGGAGAAATAGGAATGCTTTTACACTGTTGGTGGGGGTGTCAATTAGTTCAACCATTGTGGAAGACAGTGTGGCAATTCCTCGACGATCTACAACTAGAAATACCATTTGACCCAGCAATCCCATTACTGGGTATATCCCCAAAGGATTATAAATCATGCTGCTATAAAGACACATGCACACGTATGTTTACTGCAGCACTGTTCACAATAGCAAAGACTTGGAACCAACCCAAATGTCCATCAGTGATAGACTGGATTAAGAAAATGTGGCACATATGCATCATGGAATACTATGCAGCCATAAAAAACGATGAGTTCATTTCCTTTGCAGGGACATGGATGAAGCTGGAGACCATTATTATCAGCAAACTATGACAAGGACAGAAAACCAAACACTGCATGTTCTCACTCATAGGTGGGAATTGAACAATAAGAACACTTGGACACAGGGTGGGGCCTGTCGTGGGGTGGAGGCTGGGGGAGGGATAGCATTAGGAGAGATACCTAATGTAAATGACAAGTTGATGGGTGCAGCAAACCAACATGGCACATGTATAGCTATGTAACAACCTGCACTTTGTGCACATGTACCCTAGAACTTAAACTATAATAATAATAAAAAAAAAAGAAAGTCATTGCATAATGATAAAGGGACAATTCATCAAAAGGATATAACCACTGTAGATATGTATGCACCCAACACTGGAGCACCAAAATTTTAACGCCACTGAAGGGAAAAATAGACAGCAATACGTTAATAGTAGGGGACTTCAATATCCCACTTTCAACAAGGGATAGACCATCCAGACAAAAAAAAAAATCAACAAAGAAACAGTGAACTTGAACAATTCTGTAGGCCTAATGGACCTAACAGACATATGCAGAACATTCCAACCAACAGCAGCAGAATATACAAAACATTTTCAAGCACACACAATATTCCCTAGGATAGATCATATGTTAGGCCACAAAACTCAAGAAGTTCAAGAATTCAACAAATTCAAGAAGATTTAAATGATAAGTACCTTTTCTGACCACAATGGTATAAAGCTAGAAATAACAGGAAGAAAACTGAAAAATTCACAAATATGTGAAAATTAAACAACACACAACTAAACAATCAATGGGTCAAAGAAAAAAATCAAAAGGGAAATCAAAAAGTATCTGAAACAAGTGAAAATGGTAATACAACATAGCAAAACTTATGGGATACAATAAAAGCAGTTCTAAGGGGCAAGTTTATAGTGATAAAAGCCTACATAAAGACAGACAGGGCTGGGCACAGTGGCTCAGGCCTGTAATTCCAGCCCTTTGGGAGGCCGAGGTGGGCAGATCACCTGTGGTCAGGAGTTCAAGACCAGCCTGGCCAACATGGTGCAACCCCATTTCTACTAAAAATACAAAAAATTAGCTGGGTGCAGTGGCACATGCCTGCAGTCCCAGGTACTTGTAAGGCTGAGACAGGAGAATCGCTTGAACTTGGGAGGTGGAGGTTGCAGTGAGCTGAGATCACACCACTGCACTCCAGCGTGGGCGATAGAGTGAGACTTCAACTCAAAAAAAATGACACAGACAGACCTCAGCCTCGCATGATGTGAACACCTGTAATCTCAGCTAGTCAGGAGACTGTGGTGGGAGGATTGCTTGAGCCCAAGAGTTCGAGGCTGTAGTGTGCTATGATCATGCCTGAAACTAGTCTCTACATTCCAACCTGGGCAACATGGCAAGATCCCAACTATGAAAAGAAAAAAAGAGAAAGATGAAACAACTCAGATAAAGAACCTAAGTTTACACCTCAAAGAACTAAAAAAAGAACAAAATAAATCTAAAGTCAGCATAAGGAAGGAAATAATAAGAGCAAAAATCAATGAAATAGAGACTAGAAAAACAGAAAAGATCAATGAAACTAAGAGTTGAAATGAAACTCTTATGAAAAAGATAAATGAAACTGAAAAACCTTTAGCTAGACTAAGAAAAAAGAAGACACAAACAAAATTATAAATGTAAGAGGAAACATTACAACTGATATTACAGAAATAAAGGGATCATAAAAGACTACTTTGAATAATTACATGCCAACAAATTGAATAACTTAGAGAAAGTAAGTAAACTCCTAGAAATATACAACCTACCAAGACTGAATCATGAAGAAATAAAAAATCTGACCAGATCAATAACAAGTAAGAAGGCTGATTGTGTAATAAAAAACTCAGGAGAGAGAAGAACCTAGGACCTCATGGCTTCACTGGCAAATTCTACCAAACATTTAATGAAGAATTAATACCAATTCTTCTCAAACTCTTCCCAAAAACTGAAGAAAATATTTCCAAACTCATTTTACAAGGCCAACATTACCCTAATACCAAAGCCAGACATAAACACTAGAAGAAAAGAAAATTACAGGCCCATATCCCTGATGAATATAGATTCAAAAATCCTCCACAAAATACCAGCAAACCAATCCAACAGCTTATTGAAAGCATCATACACTATGATCAGGTAGGAATTATTTGTGGGTTGCAAGAATGGTTCAACATATGCAAATTAACATATCAGATACACCACATTAACAGAACAAAGAATGAAAATCATATGATCATCTCAATAAATGCAGAAAAAGCATCTGACAAAATTCAACATCCTTTCAAGATAAAAACTTTCAATAAATTAGGTACATAAGTAATGTCATAATAAAGATCATAGATGACAAGCCCACAGCTAACATTATACACAACAGTGAAAATTTAAAAGCTTTTCCTCTAAGATCAAGAACAAGACAAGAATGCCATCTCATCCAGTTCTATTCAATATAGTCCTGGAAATTCTAGCAAGGGCAATTAGTCAAGAAAAAAAATAAAATAAAAGTACCCAAGTTAGGAAAAAAAGAAATGAAATTGTCTGTTTGCAGATAAGATGATCTTATATACGGAAAACCCTAAAGGTTCCACCAAAAACTATTAGAACTAATAAATTCAGTAAAGTTGTAGTATATAAAATCAAAATACAAAATGGAAAAATCAGTAGCTTTTCTACACACTAACAATGAACCATCCAAAAAAGAAATAAAAAAAAAAAAACCCCATTTAAAACAGCATGAAGGACATGAAAGACAATAAAAGGCTGGCCACAGTGGCTCACACCTGTAATCCCAGTACTTTGGGAGGCCAAGGCAGGCCAATCACTTGAGCCCAGGAATTCAAGATCAGCCTGGGCAATATGGCAAAACCCTGTCTCTACCAAAAATACGAAAATTGGCCAGGCATGGTCGGGTGTACCTGTAGTCCCAGATACTCAGGAAGTTGAGGTGGGAGGATAACCAGAGCCTGGGGAGGTCAAGGCCGCAGTGAGCTGTGATCATACCACTGCACTCCAGACTGGGTGACAGAATGACATCCTATTTTAGGATTGTTTATTTTATTGTTTATTTTAGCAACAAAAATAATAATAATAATATTAAAATACTTAGGATATAAATCTAACCAAGGAAGAGAAAGATCTATACACTGCAAACCATAAAACATTGATGACAAACTGAAAATAACACAAATAAAGAGAAAGACATCCCATGTTCATGAACTGGAAGAATTAACACTGTTAAAATATCCATACTACCCAAAGCAATCTACAAATTCAACATAATCCCTATCAAAATCTCCATGACGTTTCTCACAGAAATAGAAAAAACAATCCTAGACCTGGCACAGTGGTTCATACCTGTAACCCTATAATCCTAGCACTTTGGGAGGCCAACGCAGGCAGACCACTTGAGCTCAAGAGTTTGAGACCAGCCTGGGCAATGTGGAGAATACACTAAAATACAAAATAATACCAGAAATCCACCAAAAATACAAAAATACAAAAACATAGCCAGGCATAGTGGCACACACCTGTAGTCCCAGCTCCCTGGGAGGCTAAGGAAAGAGGCTCACTTGAACCCAGGAGATAGAGGCTGCAGTAAGCTATGATCGTGCTACTGCACTCCAGCCTGGGTGACAGAGTGAGACCTCATCTCTAAAAATATTAACTTTTTTTTTAAAAAAAGAGTAAGTTCTGAAGTCAGACACAAATACATATCCCAAGTCTGCCAATTACAAACTACACAGCCTTTAGACAAATTCTTTAACATTTTTGAATCTCAGGGTACACAGCTATAAAACAAGAGTAAAAATATCTACTTTGTAGGGTTATTTTCAAAATCAAAGAAAGTAAACGTGAAGAAATATCTGATGGCAAACAACCAGTACTCAATACTTGGTAGCTGTGCACCAGAGGATTATAGGTAATTTTTTTGTTATTTTCAGATTTTCTGATATATGATTGCACTGTACTACAATTACAGCTTTAAAACCCTGTAATGATTTAAATTTAAAGTACTTCCAAATTACAGATTAAACTAGGCTCTCACTTAAAATTTTTCAGTCCAGAGTTCACAAACTCTTAATTACAGGCCTTTTCCTACAAAAAGGAAAAAGAAAGGTTAGTTCAAGATTAGCCGGGTACAGCAGCTCACACCTGTAATCCTAGCACTTTGGGAGGCTGAGGCGGGCAGGTTGCCTGAGCACAGGAGTTCAAGACCAGCATGGACAACATGACAAAACCCCATCTCTACCAAAAATACAAAAACTTAGCTGGGTGTGGTGGTGCGCACCTGAAGTCGCAGGTACTGGGACGACTGAGGCATGAGAACTGCTTGAACCCAGGAGGCAGAGGTTGCAGTGAGCTGGCATCACACCACTGCACTCCAGCCTGGGTGACAGAGAGAGACTCTATCTCAAAAAAAAAAAAAGAGAAGACTGAGTTATTATTTCTTAAGTCCCACCAGATACTGATTAACTTCAAATCCTTACATCACCGCATCTTGTGCGTTCAATCAGGCATCTGACAGATTATTGTCTCTGCCTCTGAACTGAAATTCTTAACTTTGTTTTTAAATAAATTCCAGATATTTCCAGGTGCACTTAGGTAAACAGGTACTACAGTGTAAAAATAAACATCAGTAGGAGATGTATACTTCACACTAGATTACCACAAAGGATTTCTGGGGAGCAATTCACTTGATTATATGAATAAAAAGCCAACAGAGAGCAACCAAGAGGAAGAATAAGAACCCATGTCAGGTTAAATAGCATAACTATGTCAGGTTAAAAGGGTTATGTTCTCATTTCTCCAAAAAATGTATACGAATGGCTAATAAGCATATGAAAAGATGTTGAAATCACTAGTCATTAGGGAAATACATATCAAAGCCACAATGAGACATAACTTGGGCGTACCCACCAAAATGTCTACAGTCAAACAGACAGACAAAACAACTGTTGGAGAAGATGTGGAGAAACTGGAATCCTCACACACTGCAATGGAAATGTAAACCAGTACTGCTGGTTTGGTAACAATCTGGCAGTTCCTCAAAAAGTAAAAGACAAGCCACCATATAACCCAGCAATTCTATTCCTAGGTTTATACTCAAGAGAAATGAAAACACAAGTCCACACAAAAACTTCTACAAGAATATTGACAGCAGCAATAGCCAAAAAGTAGAAACAATGCAAGATGTTCACGAACTGATAAATGAATAAATAAAATGTGGTATATCCATATGATGGAATATTATTCGTCCATAAAAAGGAATGAAGGGCTGATACATGCTACAACATGGATGAACCTTGAAAACATTATGTTAAATGGAAGAAGTCAGACACAAAAGGCTTCATATTGTACAATTCCATTTATGCGAAATGTCCTGAATAGGCAAATCCATAAAGACAGCAAGTAGATTAGTGGGTGGCTAGAGCTGGAGATAAGATGGGGAAGTGGGGAGGGAGGCCAGAATGGAAAATAACTGCTAATGCTTATGGGGTTTCACATTGGGGTACTGAAAATGTTCTAAAGTTGATTGCAGTAATGGATCCACAACTCTGTGAATACATTAAAATCACTGAAGTGTACATTTTAAATGGGTGGATTTTATGGTATATGAAGTCAATAAAGCTTTAAATTTAAAAAGAAAGCAAGCTATGTCCTAATCCAAAACGTCCAAAATTGCAATCATTCAGTTACTACCTTCATGATATTTGCCATAACTAAGTACCACCTATAAAACAATTTACATAATTTTCTTTCAATAAAATGACATTTACTCAAAAATCTGTAACACTATCTTAAATGTAAAATCAGTTAATACACAAGAAATATGGCTATGGCAAAATACTGACAGGGGTACTCAAGTAAATGAAATTTGAGAAACTCGGGACTGCAAAAAAAACGGTGGCCAAGCAGAAAGTGCAGCACCCAAAAAATCAAAGACAAAAGGCAGTAAACAGGGAATGAACACTAGGTCTGGCTGAGCCCAAAGTGTCTGAACAAGTTCCTGCCTTGTTCAGAACTGAAGTCTCACTTGTCTTATTCTGCCCTGCAATTCCAGAATATCTGTGGAGATGCCTAAGAATCCTAGAGATAGAAATGTAAAGATGGGCTCAAGTGCCAGGAAAGGTATATCTTTTCTTTATCCAAGTTTGGGTACACAGGTTGTAAAAGAGCAAGGAGTAAATGGCAGACCCAAAGCAGTGAGAAGCCTGCTGGTAGCCCTACTCCAAAATATAGGGGCCCATCTAACTGAAGCCAGGATAGTATATCTATGAATTATCCACATATTGGTCAATAAATTGTAGAAAAATTGAGGTTTGCAATCACAGTTCCTCTCCAGGGTTCACAAAGTCTGTCACCCATGTTTTTGCCTTTTCCAACGTTTAAGAAAATCTGAGTATTTGCCTTTCTGAGTCTGATACTTTAATGTTGTCGCAGGCATACTCAAAAACTACCAATAATTGTTCATATCTTTGCTAATCAGAAAATACATGTATTATGGTAAAAATGAGTAGTTTGTAGCCAGGTGTGGTGGCAGGCGCCTGTAGTCCCAGCTACTCGGGAGGCTGAGGCAGGAGAACCGCTGGAACCCGGGAGGCAGAGGTCGCAGTAAGCCGAGATCCCACCACTGCACTCCAGCCTGGGCGACAGAGCAAGACACCATCTCAAAAGAAAAAACAGTAATTTGAAGAGCAATATAGACATTTTATAATTCTAAATTGTTTAATAAGATTTTCAATTCTGATTACTTCTATATATACTGCCATGAATATGTCAACCAAGTTATTTATTTTCTCTCATGAAAGTGGCATGCTCGATTGAAAATACTGAAACTCTCTCTCTTTTCCAATACTGTATTAAAAGCAGTCCTAATGCATACAAAAATCTTGACAAATTAAATACGATGTCTGAAACTTGCTTCAAAACAATTTAGTGGGGAGGTAACTTTTATGGAATAATACTGCCTATGTATAATGTATAGCTAATTTTTGAAATAGATTGATACATAGCAGTTCATCATACTATTCTCTTTTGTGTATGTTTCAAAACATAAAATGAACTTATTACTTTAAGAAGTTATCATTTTGGCAAAACTTCACGAAATCTTTAGTGTTTCATGTCACAGAAGAAAAAGTCTTTCCATAAATAATTTCTTTCTAATAATTTTCTTTGAGACAGAGTCTCGCTGTCTTGCTCAGGCTGCAGTACAGTGGCACGATCTTGGCTCACTGCAACCTCCACCTCCCAGATTCAAGCAATTCTCCTGCCTCAGCCTCCTGAGTAGCTGGGACTAGAGGCACATGCCAGCATGTCCAGCTAATTTTTTGTATTTTTAGTAGACACGGGGTTTCACCGTATTAGCCAGAATGGTCTCGATCTCCTGACCTTGTGATCTGCCTGCCTCGGCCTCCCAAAGTGCTGGGAGTACAGGCGTGAGCCACCGTACCCGGCCTCTAATAATTTTTAAAGCTAGCTCCATCACTGGACTGCAGATCTTTTCACTCTTTGTATTTCACAAGACTCATAGCCAATCAGTGAAAGCCAAACATGTTTGTGAAAAAGGTTAGCTACAAATGCACCACGGAATACCATGCAGCCATAAAAAAGAACAAAATCAAGCCCTCTGCAGTAACACGGATGGAGCTGGAGACCACTGTCCTAAGTGACTTAACGTGAGAAAAGAAAACCAAATACTGTGTGTTCTCACTTATAAGTGGGAATTAAACAGTGAATACATGATGGTAAAAGTTGCGAACAACAGACACTAGGGATCACTAGACCAAGGGGGGCATGGGCTGAAAAACCACCTGTTGTCTACTGTGCTTATGGCCTGTGTGTGTGATGGGATAGTTGGGACCCCAAGCATCAGCATCAAACAATTTACCCATGTAACAAATCTACACATGTACCCTTTACCATATAATAAAAGTTGAATAAAAGTTGAATTTAAAAAAAAGTTACCATCCAGCAGAAACTGCAAACAGAATTTTATTAAGTTTTGCTATGCCAGCCATTTACAGTTTTCTCTTCTACAATTTCAGAAATGCCAATTACACAATGGATATCAGATTGTACCCTTAGAGAGAATTCTATTAAACTTCTCCCTAAATAATACCACCACTTTCTAAGTGTTTAAATAGCATTCACATGTGATTCCCAAAGAAGTTGTTTCTCCTTTAAAACTAATCTGGGCTGTGGTCAGAGATCAGCATGGCCAGCATGGCAAAACCCCATCTCTACTAAAAATACAAAAAAAATTAGCCGGGCATGGTGGTGAGCGCCTGTAGTCCCAGCTACTCAGGAAGCTGAGGCAGGAAAATCGCTTGAACCCAGGAGGTGGAGTTTGCAGTGAGCCAAGATCGCCCCACTGCACTCCAGCCTGGGTGACAGAGTGAGACTCGGTTTCCAGAAAAAAGAAAGTGAAAGAAATGACAGAATCTCAAGTCCCTTCATCTTACTTATCTTTAAAACATTCCTGCAGCTAATTGAAGAGATTAATGGCCTTACTATAAATCTTTTAGGAGTTCTTAAAATACCTATGAAGCACGAAGGGCAAACATTTTTAAAGTCCGTTTAGAATACTTCATCCTTTGGACCCCAGTCACCAAAATTTATTTTAAAACACATTTGTACAGTACTGCTGATTACATTTCCATGGTTGTTTGACCTGAACAACCAAGTGATTAACCATAATGCTATGGTCTGCATGTTTGTGTTCTTCAAAATTCGTGTTGAAATTCTAGTTTCCAATGTCATATTAGGAGGTGGGGCCTTTGGGAGATGACTGTATTACAAGGGCAGAGTGTTAATGAATGGGATAAATGCCCTTATAAGAGGCCAGAGAGAGACCCCTTCACCCTTGCACCATGTAAGGAGACAGCTAGAGGGTGCCATCTATTAACCAGAAAGCAGACTATCACCAAACACTGAATCATCAGACATCTTGATCTAGGACTTCCTAGCCTCCAGAACTGCAAGAAATGAATTTCTCTTGTTTATAAGCCATTCAGTCTGAGGTATTTCGTTATACCAGACCCAAATGGACCAAAGACACATAGAGAATATTTGTAATGCAGCTCAAGGGAGTGTGAAGAAAGAAGGAAAAGAGCATTTGTTGAGGGCTTACCATGGGACAGGAACAGTTCTAAATATTTAAAAACACCTAATTTATTACTATCAACAAATTTATGAGGTGGATATTATTCCTACTTTACAGATGAGAAAGGCTCAGAAAAATTAATTTGCCAAAAACAAGGGGTGGAGCTGAGATTCAAACTCAACTCAATCTGCCTTCAAAGCCATCAGATTACTTCTCCCACAAAGACAACCTTCCAAAACACATTAAAAATTGACTCTTTGATTGATAACAAATTAGTGAATATCATTCTTCATTTCAAGTGGCATAAATCATCTGCAACCAACAAACTTTGAGGAAAAGTCATAGTTAACAGAAATAATAGAAGGGACAGAGCACCAGAATAGGCCAGAGTAGGACAGTGGTCAGACTACTAACCTTAGGTCAGAAAACTTAATACCAGATTTACCACTCACCAGCTGGTGATCTAAGGCAAATAATAACCTTTTGAGCCCCCGTTTTTCCATTCATAAAATAAGCATTACTCCTAGCCCACCCATCCTTCTACCACAGATTATTTAAGATGAAAAGTTAATGATGAAATTAATCCATAAGCTAAGACAAACTATAATTCATATAAGGAATTAGTATCTGTTTGGTAAAATGACTATTAGTGAAGAGCTATTTTCACGGAAGATAACTTATCACAACTAGAATAAGAGATGCAGTCCACCAGCAACAGGAAGCTGCTCACAAACAGGTGGCCTCATCTCAGCGGGGGCCCCCTTAACAACAGCACATGTTGCTCTGAGGACCAGTTTTGTGTCTGCTTTCTAACAATCCCGTTCCTCCCTGCTGCCGTTCCCACGAACGAGACTGGAAAACGGTGTAGGGGAAGGCGCGAAGGAAGTGCTGGGAGAAGAGCAGCAACAGAGGCAGGAGGCTGGGTCCCACAACTCCCAGGTGCGAGGGGCTCTTCACTCCTCCAGGCCTCAGCTCACGCATCTGGAAGACGGAGAGGCCATTCCTGCCCTGTTTCCTGAGCAGAGCTAAGATCAGAGTACAGGGAAAGTACGGTAAACCCCGCTGAGAATGAAAGATGACGATGACGATCACCTGTCAAACGAAGGGCGGCTCCTCCAGGAGCCCCTCGCATTTAGACATTCCAGAAGCCTCGTCACCCGCGGCCGGGGCTGCCCCCAAGTGAGGTGACGCGGCAGCCCCCTACTCATCCCTCAGACCGCGTAGTGTGCGGGGTCTTACGTCCCTAACACCCCAGATGAGCCCGCAGAGGAGGCCCGGACGCGGCTCACTCCCGCCCCCGTCCCAAGGCCGACCTCTGAGCCCTCCCCAGGCTACCGCGGCTCCCCTCCCCCAGCAACGATCCCTGCCCCGCTCCACCCGCACTCCCAGGTGAGGGGAGGGGGTGAAAGGGCGTACCCCGCCGCCATTTTGTCCCCTAGTCCCCGGAAGGCATTCAGACGGCCCGCGCCCCAGCCCGGACCCGCCCGGGTCTGCGCTACGCACGCCCCTCGCGGACACTCACCCCCCGGCCGCCCTGCGCAGTTCGAAGCGGCTCAGAGCGTCCCGCCGGGAAAGGGGCGGGGCGGGGCGGGGCGGGGCAGGGAGGCCTGGGAGAGGCGGGGTGGCTTCTAGACGCACCACGTGATCTCAGCCGCTGCCGCGCCGCTCCCGGCTGCAAGAGCTGTGTAGTCCGCGCGCAGGCGCACGTCGGTTCGCGCCGTTGGGTCGCGCAGAGGGGAGTTCGGACAGTTGATTTGGTTCGATGTCCGGGCGCGGCTTTTCTGAAGCTGTTTCTTTTCCTAGGTTAAGCTTACACCGCCGCTTTTGGTCACACAGGTCCTTCTCGTACTCAATCTCTTCCCTCCGCCTGCCTTATCACCACAGTCAATCCACAGATTAAGGATTCAGAGGCGCGCCTCACAGAAATCTGTACTGGTGAAAGCACTTGGCAGGAACACGCCGGGCTGCGCTGAACACAACTAGGCCTCCTAGAGGCTTTATCAGGGCCTTTCTGTGTGCCAGGCTTGGAAGGTCGAAGTACAGAGACCTAACAAAATACGTTTCATCTACTTCAAAGACAAACGCATGATGAATTAAATACTTTTAACATTTAAATTGGTCTAAACAAAATAGAAAAAGATTCAATGCAGACCGTAATTATCAAACGAATATTCCCTGTCCCTTTTCATCCAGCTGGGAAACAGCTCTTTGCACTTCCCTCTCCCTCCTCAGCCGCAGTAGGCCGGAAGTCCTGGACCCACAAGTCCTGTGGGGGCAGGAACCATATGGCTATGTTCTGGCTCCCTTCGTCTCTTGCCTTCTTAGGAAACTCGCTTTTTCATTTATTCAGCAAATGTGTATTGACCACATACTATGTATCAGATGGTATTCTAGATGCTTGGAGTTAATACGTGAGCAAAATAAACAGAAATCTCTAAAAAAGCCTCCGACTTCTTGGAGCAGGGTGAAACCAGGCAAGTGTTACATCAAGTTTAGCCGAAAGCTGAGTCCTTACATATTTTAAGTTCAGCCTGAAACTTTCTCCCTAAATAGTGAACTATAACCTAAATGGAGGTGTAAACAGACTGCAGCCTACTCTTGGGCCAATCACCAAGTTTTGGCCAAAGGCGGCCAGCTGTTCAAACCGTGTTCAAATAAGGTAAAGGTCTAGCTATAACCAATCCGGCTGTTTCCCTACCTCACTTTTCTTTCTCTGTCTATAGACCTTTCTCCACCATGTGGCTCTGCGGGAGTCTGTGTGAACCTACTCTGGCTCAGGAGGCTGCCTGATTCGGGAATAGTTCTTTGCTCAAACTCTGTTTAATTTGGCTAAGGTTTTGCTTTTAACACAAGAAATAGTAAACACAATAAATAAGTAAATTCTATAACATGCTAGGCACGACAGTAAACAAAATGAGCAGGATCAGGGGGATAGAGTAGGGAACGTACTACAATTCCATAAAAGGTGGTCAGGACCTCATTTCTTAACTATCCCCGCCTCCTTTCATACCCATAAGCATGTAAACAACCTGAAGTCTCTCCCGTCTTTAAATCTCTCACCCAACCTACCAGACTCCACTTCAACCTCTGCTTTCTTTCCTATAATACATTTATCCAATTATCTAAACAAGAGTGCCTCCAATTCTTCAACCACTACTCAATTCTGGACTTACTGCACTCTGATTTCTGCCCCACCAACCCACTGAAACCATTCTTTCCAAAGTCACTAGGGGCCAGCCGCCGTGGCTCACGCCTGTAATCCCAGCACTTTGGGAGGCTGAGGCAGGTGGATCACCCGAGGTCAGGAGTTTGAGACCACCCTGGCCAAAAATGGTGAAACCCCGTGTTTACTAAAAATAAAAAAAAATAGCCAGGTGTGGTGGCGCACACCTATAGTCACAGCTACTTGGGAGGCTGAGGCATGAGAATCCCTTGAACCTGGGTAGCAGAGGTTTGCAGTGAGCTGAGATCATGCCACTGCACTCCAGCCTGGGTGACAGAGCGAGACTCTGTCTCAATTAAAAAAAAAAAAAGAAAAAAAAGTTGGGCTGGGCCACTGGCTCCCGCCTGTAATCCCAGCACTTTGGGAGGCCGAGGCGGGCAGATCACAAGGTCAGGAGATCAGACTATCCTGGCCAACATGGTGAAACCCCGTCTCTACTAAAAATACAAAAATTAGCTGAGTGTGGTGGCATGTGCCTGTAATCCCAGCTACTCAGGATTCTGAGGCAGCAGAATTGCTTGAACCAGGGAGACGAAGGTTGCAGTGAGCTGAGATCACGCCATTACACTCCAGCCTGTCCAGAGAGTGAGACTCTGTCTCAGAAAAAAAAAGTTATAGGGATTTCCCTACTGTATATCTTATGGACATTATCATCATTACCTAACTTAATTTCTCTTCATGACACTTCTTCCTTCTGGAAATACTTTTCCTTGCCTTCCATTTTTACTCTCTTGGTAGCACTTCTCCATCTCTATCCACTCCCTCTCCATCTCTTTTAAAGTCTCTCTTCTTTCTTCCAGACTTTAAATATTGGTATCCCACAGGAATAGGTGTAAGCCTTCAATCTTTTCCTACTGGACACACTCTCTATGTGACCACTGCCTTTTACATAACTTTGATTAGCATCTATATGCTCTGCATTTCCCAGTATGTATCCCCAGCCCTGATTCCTGCTCCTGGGATCCAGGCCACATGGTTAACTACCTACTGGTCATCTCCACTCGAGTTAATAAAAATAATTATGACAAAAACCATTCCTCTTTCTTATATACATATAAAACGCTTTATTGAGATATAACATACATATAAAACAGCTTTATTGAGATATAACATACATACTATACAACTTTCTCACTTAAATTATACAAATCAGTGGTTTTTAGGATAGTCACGGAATTGTGCAATCATCACTGCATTTTCTTAACCCCAAAAAGAAACCCAGTACTCGCGTCTCCATTTTCCCTCAATTCCCTCAGCCATAGGCAACCACTAATCTACTTTCTGTGTGCATAGATTTGCCTATTCCGGACATCTCGTATAAAGGGAGTCATGAAATGTGGTATTTTGTAACTGACTTCTTTCAGTTTGCATATTTTCATGGTATGTTGCCGGGCACAGTGACTCACACCTGTAATCCCAGCACTTTGGGAGGCCAAGGCAGGCGGCTCACAGGGTCAGGAGATCGAGACCATCCTGGCTAACAAGGTGAAACCCCATCTCAACTAAAAAATAGAAAAAATTAGCCGGGCATGGTGGGCGCCTGTAGTCTCAGCTACTTGGGAGGCTGAGACAGGAGAATGGCGTGAACCCAGAAGGTGGAGCTTGCAGTGAGCCAAGATCACACCACTGCACTCCAGCCTGGGTGACAGAGAGAGACTTCGTCTAAAAAAAAAAAAAAAAAGGTATGTCCACGTTGTAGCATGCATCAACACTTCATTCCTTTTTAAGGCTGAGTAATAGTCCATTGTATAGAATATATAATCACCTTTTATTTATCCATCAGTGGAAGGACATACAGACCATCTCTACTTTTTGACTATTATGAACAATGCTGCTATGCACATTCATTTACAAGTTTTTGTGGGGATATATATTTTCATTTCTTTTGGGTATATTCCTAGGAGTAGAATTGCTGGGCTACATAGTAACTGTATTTTAAAATTTTTCTGGAACTGCTAGATGATTTACCAAACCAGCTACACCATTTTATACTCCCACCAGCAGCATATAAGGGTTTCAGTTTCTCCACATCTTTTCCAACATTTATCATTGTCTGTCTTTTTTATTACAACCATCTGAGTGGATGTGAAGTGGTATCTCATTGTAGTTTTGATCTGCACTTCCCTGATAGCATATTTTCATGTGTTTGTTGGCCATTTGTATATGGTATTAGAGAAATGTCTATTGAAATCCTTTGCCAATTTTTTAATCAGGTTACCACTCATTGTCTTTTGCCACAAAATCTATTCCTATTAATGATATGCCAAACAGTCTGGTTCCCCTCCATGATATGCTGCTCCTTGGCCCCACTGATGGCAGACATGTAACTTGCTTCAGCCAATAAAATGTAAGCAGGAATGTCAGTTCCAAGCAGAAGTTTTAAGAGCCAGTTGTGGGTTCACCATATCTCTTTTCTGTCTGCCACAAGCAATTTGTTTTAGAAAGAAGCTATTCCATCAGCATAAGTTCCACACTAGAGATGACATGGAGCAGAACCACAGCTGATCCCCAGTGGACATGTAGCATTTGCTATGGTTTGGCTGTGTCGCCACCCAAATATAATCTTGAATTATAATCCCCATAATCCCCACATATCTAGGGAGAGACCTGGTGGGAGGTGATGGGATCATGGGAGCGGTTTCCCCCGTGCTGTTCTCATGACAGTGAGTTCTCACTAGAGCTGATGGTTTTAAAAGGGCCTCTTCCCCCTTTACTGCTCATTCATCTCTCTCTCTCACCTGCAGCCATATGAGATGTGACTCCTCCCCTTTCACCATAATTGTAACTTTCCTGAGGCTTCCCCAGCCATGCAGAACTGTGAGCCAATTAAACTTCCTTCCTTTATAAATTACCCAGCCTTGGGTGTTTGTTTATAGCAGTGTGAAAACAGACTAATACAGCATTTGCTTTGTAAGCCACTCAGATGCTTGGGGACATTTGTTACTGCAGCATAACCTAGCCTGGCCTAGAGGACACACTTATCCTATGTGACTGGCTCCACTGTCCCTCCAGGCTCCTTGACATGGCCTATGAGGCCCTGAAGATCAGGCTTGTTGACCTATACAGCCTCATTTTTAGGCCATTCCCTCAACCACCCTATACTCCAGACAAGATAAAATGCATTCAGGCCCTGGAATTTACTTCTTCCTCTCTCTTTCTCCCTCTCCCTAACCTGACTTTGCCCAAGTATTCATTATTACTGGATTAATATAATATTAATAGCTATATTTGCCTAAATATTTTCTATGCACAAGACATATGTGTGTATGCATGTGTACACACACATCTTGTGCATTGTTGTCAGATAAAATACATATGTGTGTGTATGTACACACATACGCACACACACATATATGTATATATTTGGTCTGACAGCAACCCTGAGAATTAGGTGCCATATCCCATTTTACAAATCAACAAAGACCCTAGATTTACTTTTCCTGGTGCTAGGAAGGGGTAGGGCCAGAATTTGAACCTAGGTCTATTTGATTCCAAAGCCCTTCTTTGAGTCATTATGCTATATTAAGAATTAAAAGTAATTGAATGTTATTAAGCATTTGCTATGTGGCAGGCATTATGCTAAATGGATATTAGCATGAACTTTTCCTGGATTATATTTAACGCATATTAAGAAATCCATGCACTCAAAGTATAGAATAGTGGTATCTCACAGCAGTTTAAGGCCCTGAATTTGGAGATAGATAACATAATATGCGACCTTGAGGAAATTACTAAAATTCTGTAAACTCCACATTCATCATCTCTAAAATGGAGCAATAAAATACACCTCAAAGGGTTTTGTGAGTATTAATGAATCAATTTTTAGAAAGCACTTAGAAAGCCTTAGCATAAAGAGGTCAAATTATACCAACTATAATGTTTCTTTTGTCATCTAATCTCACAACAAACATATGAGGTGGGTACTACTGTATAACTACCCTCTTTTCTTCAGCTGCCCTGTCTTTTCCCACCTCCTGACTTCCACACCTGAGTCCCTCCAGAATGTCCCTGCTCCTTTTTGCTACCTGATCAACTCCTCCCCACCTCTAGGACTTGCCCCAGATATCCTTTCCTGCACTTTGGCAGCAGGCTTGGTTGCTTCTTCCTCTGGACTTACAAAACATTTTGTATGAACTTCAATAGTTAGACTTCTTGGAAAGCAAGGAACAAGAATCCACTTGGCCCGGCGTGGTGGCTCACACCTGTAATCCCAGCACTTTGGGAGGCCGAGGCAGGCGGATCACGAGGTCAGGAGATCGAGACCATCCTGACTAACATGGTGAAACCCCGTCTCTACTAAAAAATACAAAAAAATTAGCCGGGCGTGGTGGTAGGCACCTGTAATCCCAGCTACTTGGGAGGCTGAGGTAGGAGAATGGTATGAACCTGGGAGGTGGAGCTTGCAGTGAGCAGAGATGGCGTCACTGCACTCCAGCCTGGGTGACAGAGCAAGACTCTGTCTCAAAAAAAAAAATATCTTCAACTGTTTACTATACCATGCCCAGCCCCAGACCCACTTCTAAAGTCAAATCTAGTGACTCAGGAGAGAAATGTAAGGTCTATTCCAAGAAAAATAAACTTATACACCAAAACCACTGCAAAAACATGTATTTTCACCAGCAGTAACCTGAAAAACATTTATGGGAGTAGATTCTAAGGGTGTTTTATAAGAAAAGATAGAATATGATAACAGACCAGGCTAAACTTACAATACGGATGTCCTTACCTGAGGTTCTCATTTTAATGTGCTAAATTGAGTGACTGGGCGGAGCACAGTGGCTGACCCCTGTAATCCCAGCACTTTGGGAGGCCAAGGTAGGCAGATGACCTGAGGTCAGGAGCTCAAGACCAGCCTGGCCAACATGTTGAAACCCCATCTCTACTAAAAATACAAAAATTAGCCAGGTGTAGTGGCACATGCCTATAATCCCAGCTACTCGGGAGGCTGAGTCAGGAGAATCACTTGAACCCAGGAGGCAGTGGAGGTTGCAGTGAGCCAAGATTGCGCCAATGCACTTCAGCCTGGGTGACACAGCAAGACTCCATCTCAAAAATAAATAAGTAAATAAAGCAAATGGAAGCATCTCTAATGGTTTGCTTGGATGACTGACTGAAACTAGGATTCAGTAGTGGCCTACATTAAATGAAGCTAAGCTGAGATGCCAGAACATCTCATATAATGTGGAAAAAGCAAAGGTTTGTTTTTCATTTTGTTTTGTTTTGTTTTTTTGAAACGGAGTCTCCCACTGTCGCCTAGGCTGGAGTGCAGTGGCACGATCTTGGCTCACTGCAAACTCCGCCTCCCAGGTTCAAGTGATTCTCCTACCTCAGCCTCCCAAATACCTGGGATTACAGGCACCTGCCACCACGCCCAGCTAATTTGTTTTATTTTTAGTAGCGACAGGGTTTCACTGTGTTAACCAGGCTGGTCTCAAACTCCTGACCTAAAGATCTGCCTACCTCGGCCTCCCAAAGTGTTGGGATTACAAGAGTAAGCCACCACGCCCGGCACAAAGGGTTTTATTTAAAAAAAAAAGTCAAACCACAGGGTCATATAGGAAAGGATCAAGGTTATGAGAAGGTTGGAGTTTATTTGTTATGTGTAACCTGTTCAACCACTTCCTGACTATGTTTCCTGGAAGGACCCAGAGGGCACTAAGACATTGAGAAAACATTAGTCAGAGAAGTGTAGGCATCCTCAAAAGTTCTGCAATGGCTGTCCTCTCTGGACTAAGGATGATTGAAACGATTATCTGATTTCTACGGGAGTGTTGGCATCGTGGCAGGGACCATGTAGTAATACTTAACCAACAGAGACAAGGAGGCACAATTACCATAATGGGCAGCAGGCAGTCAGAAACTTTTGACATTGAGAGATTTGTGGGGCTGCTAACTCAGGACAGGGTCCCTAGGAATACAATAGATGGGCAGCCTGCTGAAGTATTACTTGATATATGCAACTGGCAGAACTATAGGTCAAGTGAGCAGAAACCTGTCTTGAGTTGTCACAAAAGGAAATTGTAGCCTCTCATTTAGTTCCCACACCTAAACTGCTTCACATACTTAGGGTCCAGGGTTTGAAGCAGAAACTGAGTCCCCTTGAGGAAAGAAACTACAACACTGTCACAACTGTATACTATAAATATTTCTCCAAGCCTTTCCCAAAAGGACCTGTGGCTATCATCAGGATGAGTGTGCACTGAGGAAAGGGGCATACCTAGGTTTTGAAGGATTATTACACACTACTCTGAGTTTTTGCTAATCCTTGAGAACCCCTGGATAGATTGAG
The DNA here is from genome assembly GCF_043159975.1 of Macaca nemestrina. Classification (NCBI taxonomy): domain Eukaryota; kingdom Metazoa; phylum Chordata; class Mammalia; order Primates; family Cercopithecidae; genus Macaca; species Macaca nemestrina. Next base: position 124,083,393 of record NC_092131.1, on the reverse strand, counting down.
AGCTTTGGGTGGTCAAGTAGAAAATGAAATTTATAATCAAGTCCATCACTCAGAGGGCTCAATAGGTTCTGTAGACCCACTGTGAAGTTATTTGGACTAGCCATACTTGTCAACTGGCAAAATCCCTGCCTCAGCTCCCTGACCCATAAAGAGAGGACTCTTATGGTTAGGTAGAGCCAAGTAGAAGCCACTGGAACTGCTCTTCTCTAACAAAATGGTAAGCTAAAAACAATACCACATCCCTGTGGGAATTGCAGACATTAACTAGTGCCACCCTTAAAGATTTGATAGCTACAAGAGTAAGGATTCTCATCACACTTCTGCATAATTCCTGTGTTTGACTAGTGGCAAAACTAGATGGTGGCTTCACTTGCAGCTTCCAATTTAGATATGGTGTTGTTGCTGGAACAAATCAACATAGTCCTGATGTCTAGTATGTAGCTATTGATCTGGAAAATCATTTCCCCTCATATCAATTAGCAGGAAAAATCAGAAAGCAGCAAATTTTTACCTATCAGAAATAGCAATTCACCTTCACAGTCTTACTCCAGGGCTATGCCAGCTCTCAAACTCTGTGACTAGTCCACAGAGACCTTGGTCATCTAGACATCCCATAGAACATCATCATGTGATCCACCACATTGATGACATCGTGCTGATTGGCTTGGTGAACAAAAAGCAGCAAATATTCTAGATGCCTTAGTAAGGCACATGCATGCCAGAGACATAAAAATTCAGTGAAAGGAATGTTGGCATATCCCTGTTTAGCAGTGTTTTTCAACCAGGTGATTGTGTCCACTAGGGGACATTTTGCAGGAAATGTATAGAAACATTTTTAGTTGTCACAACTGAGGGTGGGCAAATTAGTGGCTACTGGAATCTTGCAGGTAGGGGCCAAGGATGCTGATAAACATCCTGCAAAGTACAGGATAGCTCCCCACAACTAAGAATTATCAAGCCTGAAATAACAAGATTGAAATCGAGAATCCCTACTATAACTTCTTGTGAGAGACAACTTTCTGTATCTTGCACATCCTAACACTAGGAAAGAGGCACATATACCAGATTTGGGTGTATTTCTCTGACCAACTTACTGATAACCCTTTTCTCCCAGAAAATTAAAGGGCTCTGTAGCAGGTCCAGGGTGCTACGCAAGCTATCTTGCTACTCAAGCCTAATAATTCAGAAAACCCAAAGCATCTATGGCAGGTAAGGATGCTGTATGGATCCCCTGGCAAAATAGGAGTCCAAAGCACAGACTCCCAGAGTTTCGACACAATGCTGTGCTCTTTTCTGCTGGAAGAGCACTGGATTCTAGTAAAGGCTAGGTCTTGATGACATCAAGATCAATGGGATCTGAGCTGGCCATCATGAACTGCCATAAGATTGGGTGTGCATACATAGCAACAATCCATCATCAATTAAAAGTGATATATAAAAGGTCAGGCTTTAGAAGATCAGGAGGACACAAGTAAGTTGCATAGGCAGGTGGCTCAGACTCTATGGCCTCAAAAGAAATTTCTTATAACCAGTTATCAGAGGGGGAAAAAAAACTTAAGGCTGATTTAAAGATGGATCTGTACAATATGTTGGCATCAGCTGGAAGCAGACTACTGCAGTATTACCATTCTGTTGAGAAGTGTCTCTGAACAAATGGTGAAAGGCAATCCTCTCAGTGGAGGAAACTTTGAGCATATATTAGGATGTCCACTTTACCTGGAAGGAGACAGGATTTTTGTATGAGGATTTTTGTGACCCATACGAATGCTTACAAAACAGCATCCACTGAATAGGCTCTCAATAATCAGATGGCAGGCCAGGCACGGTGGCTCATGCCTGTAATCCTAGCACTTTGGGAGGCCGATGCAGACAGATCACAAGGTCAGGAGATCAAGACTCTCCTTTCTAATATGGTGAAACCCTGTCTCTACTAAAAACACAAAAAATTAGCCGGGTGTGGTGGCACATGCCTGTAGTGCCAACTACTTGGGTGGCTGAGGCAGGAGAATCACTTGAACCCAGGAGGCGGAGGTTGCAGTGAGCCAAGATTGCGCCACTGCACTCCAGCCTGGGCAACAGAGGAAGACTCCGTCTCAAATCATCATCATCATCATCATCATCATCATCATCATCATCAGATGGGCAAGAAGATCCATTCTGTGGATGTTCGTCAGCTTCTTTATTCAGCTATACCAGTTGCTGTTCAGTAGGCCCATATGTAACTAACCATGGCAACAGGGATGGGGCTATCCATGTGATCAACAACATGGAATTCCCTCTCCAAGACAGAAAACACTGCCTGCCAACAACAGAAGCCAACAGTGAGCTCCTGAATGCACCATTCCTTGGGATTCAGGGGACATATTGATTATGTTGGACCTCTTCTGTCATGGAGGGGTAGAGATTTGTCCTCACTGGAGTAGACACTTTTTTAAACTTTCCCTATTCAAAATGGTTCTGCCAGCATCACCATCTGTGGACTTACGGAATGTCATGATGCTGTGATTCATTTTCTTGATATCCTATACACTGTTACTTCTCTCCAAAGATATCATTTGAAAGCAAGAGAAACTGGCTCATATTCTTGGAATTCACTAATTTTATCACATACCCCATCACCTGAGAACAAGCAACCCGTCAGACTGGTGGACTGGCCTACAAGCCATAATTAGAGCACCACCTGTGAGACAACACCCTGTGAGATCAAGTGCTGTCCTACAGGATGGAGTATATGCTTTGGACCAGTGACCAACAGATGGTGCTATTTCTCTTACAGCCCAAATATCCAGTTTCTGGAACCGATTACCCCTTATGACCCACTGACAAAGTGTATTTTCCTTTCTCCACGCCTAGAGACTCTTATGGTTTATAGATCTTGGTTCCTGTCTTAGTTTGGATTCTTGTCTTAAGACAAGGTGGGTGCAGATAGCTTATCTGGGATGTGATCCCACTAAGCACAAGCAGGAAAAGAGGAAAATGAGTCAGAGAAGGGAGAAAAGCCAATAAGGTGTGTAATGATGAGCAGGTGACTGCTGAGGGCAACTGAAGCTCAATCTCAGCAAGAACTCTCTGAAAAAATAGGACAGTTCCTTTAAGAGGATGGGAAGGCAAAGCATATACCCACCAACTCCAATTTACAGGATGCAATGCATTTTCCTTTGGCAGAGTACCAGAGAAAGCCCACATGAAGAGAGGAGAAATGAGGAAAAGCTGTCATTGTGTAGGAAACTCTCTATCACAGCTGCCAGTGAAGTCAGGTGGGCCAAGGGGACACAGAGAGAGGCATCTGCCTCAGCTGATACAGTTCCCAAGGGAGGTATGCTCTCATCTTGGGGGTACATAATAATGGTCCCATTGAGTGAGAAGTTGAAACTACCACCTGACTATTTTGGGGCCCTCATGCCACTGAACCAACAGCGAAATGAGGAGTTATAATGGATGGAGTGATAAGTTCCAATTAACAGGGGAAATTTGGGTTGCTGCTACACAATGAGGGCAAGAAAGACCCTATCTAGAACCCAGTGGGAAACACTGGAGCACCATTTTATTCTTCTATTTCCAGTAGAAAATGTTAAAAGAAGAACCCAACAAAGGCAAGATCCAGTAAAGGCAAGACTCAATAAAGGCAAGACCACTAAGGACTCAGATCCTTTAAGAACAAGGATTTGGGTCACTACTCAGATGAAGGACCAGCCGAAGTGTTAACTAAGGACAATGGGAGCAGGGAGTGAGAGTGAAAGAAGGAACAGGTAAGTATCAACTGTACCCTTAGGACCAGTTGTAGAAATGACTATGCATATATTTGTTATGTATATATTAATATTAACCAATTATTTTTCCTCCTTCTTACTATTTTGTACAAAAAGATCAATGGTATTTCATTTTGCCAGTTAGTTCAGATATTACCAGACCATGAAAAGCCATAGTTTGATGGAGAAAACTATAAATTCACTAAACATCTTGGACTCTAAGATGGCAATGATGACTAATCTCCCTATTTGAGGAGACCATGAGGACCTCTTCATTTGTGTGAAGTATAATTACATTGTGTTAGACAGAAACATGAAGTTGTTGTAAGATAGGAGGTAAATATAGAAAAATAGTAAGGGTGTAGACTGGCTGGGCTCAGTGGTTCACACCTGTTGTCCCAGCACTTTGGGAGCCGAGGTGGGCAGATCGCTTGAGCCCAGGAGTTTGGGACCAGCCTGGGCAACATGGTTAAACCCCATCTCTACTAAAAGTACAAAAATTAATGGGGCATGGTGGCACATGCCTATAATACCAGCTACTCAGGAGGCTGAGGTGGGAGAATTGCTTGAGCCCAGATGGTGAGATTGCAGTGAGCCAAGATCGTGCCACTGCGTTCCAGCCTGAGCAGCAGAGTGAGACCCTGTCCAAAAGAGAAAAAAAAAAAAAAAGATGTAAACTGTGATGCTTATTTGCCTGTTAGTTCTTGGATCCATTCCCTGATCTTCCCCTATGCTGGTCTAATTTCCAAGGAACTACATTTCCCAGGATCCCTTGACAAATGGCTTCCAGGTATGTTTGGCCAGTGAAAGACCCTGATAGAACACCAGAGTATGGAAGTAAGGAATGAATCATCAAGGCATTTCTCTCACTCCTTTCTCAGGCAGCATCTGCAGTAGTGGCTATGTTTCCTCCCTGTCTCCAGCTCTCACTAACCAGTTCCTTCCTTCATGATCGAAGCACCTGGCCATGATCCTAGCTCATGAGCAGAACCAGTTTCAGCCTCTGGTAACACTACCTCTTCCTGTTGTCCCTCTATCACTAGAAGTGGTAGCAGCCGTGTAATGTTGCTAATGTGTGACTTGTCTAATTGTCTACTATTTGACTTCTCAACCCTTCTATCAACTTGTATAAGTAAAACCCTGAACTAAAATCCCTCTGCTTTTCAGACCTAGGGTGGATTATGTTTTCTTGATAAACCTAACTGATACATAACCTAATGTTAGTTAATCCCATGCCCAGTCTGGTTCCCTATGGGTGTTTATAATCTGCTGGTGGCTGACTTGGCATAGTGACAGGGGTCTGAGCTATAGTCATCATCTCAGTGGTGAATGCAGGCAGAATTAAGTACCAGAGGTGAAAGCTACAGCTATGGGTTGGATGTGAGGAGCACATGGTCCAAGCTACCTTTGGCCCTTTTAATTTGACAACCCTTTAGACCTGCACTATGCTACATTAAGCACTGACTACATGTGGCTACCAAGCAACTGAAACAAGGTTCATTTGAATTGAGATTTGCACTAGGTGTAAATTACACATCAGATTTCAAAGACTGACTATGAGCTGGGTGTGGTGGCTCACGCCTGTAATGCCAGCACTTTGGAAGGCCAACACAGGTGGATTGCTTGAGACCAGGAGTTCGAGACCAGCCTAGCCAACATGGTGAAACCCCGTTTCTACAAAAAAAAAATACAAAAATTAGCCGGATGTGGTGATGCATGCCTATAGTCCCAGCTACTCAGAAGGCTGAGGCAGGATAATCACTTGAACCTGGGAGTTGGAGGTTGCAGTGAGCCGAGATCTTGCCACTACTTTCCGGCCTTGGTGACAGAGTGAGACTCTGTCCCCCCCCCCAAAAAAAAGACTGAGTATGGAAAAAAGGAAAATATTAAATATTACATTAGTAATTTTCATATCAATTACATGTTGATGATATTCTGAGTATATTAGGTTAAACAAACCATATCATTAAAATGAATTTCACCTTTTTTTTTACTTTTTTAATGTGGCTACTAGAATAATTAAAATTATATATGTGGCTCACATTGTATTTCTACTGGACTATACTGCTTTAGATGCCAAATGGCCTAAAAAAGTAGTAAAGATTGGTGACAAAAGGATTATGGTTGGCTGAATTGGCCCCAAAAGATATCCATATCTCTGAAACTTGTGATGCTATCTTATATTGTAACAAGAAATTTGTGGGTGCGATTAAGTTAAGAATCTTGAGATAGGGAGTAATTCTTAATTAGCCAGGTGGGCCTTAATTGTCAATCACAAGCAGGAGGCAGAGGGAGATTTGACAGAGAAGACAATGTGAGGACTGGAGCAGGCTTCAGATGTGAACAAAGGGGCCTTAATCAAGGCACACAGGGAATAACCCTGGAAGTGGAAAGGGCAAGGAAACCGACCCTTCCCTGGAGCTTCCAGAGGGAGTGCAGCCTGGCCAACACTTTGATTTCAGCCCAGTGAAACTGATTTCAGACTTCTGACATCCAGAACTGTAAGAAGGTAAATGTGTGTTGTTTTAAACCACTAAGTTTGTCATAAATTGTTACAGTAGCTGTAATTTGTTACAGTTTTTATTAGGAAACTAATAAAAGAACTAACATTTCTTTTTGTACTTTATGTACCTGCATTATACAAATGTTACCTAATTTCATCCTCCTAACAATACTATGAAGTAGGCATTTTGGAGACAAGGAAACCAAGATATAAAGATACTAAGGAACTTGCTCCAGGTGTTCTATTTAGTAAAGGGGAGAACCTGGATTCAAATTGAGGACCATGTCACTACAAAGCCCATGCTCTTTCCATTATGTTGCACATGTCCCTCATCTCTCTGGACCTTGGTTACCACACCTTTTCCCATTGCTCTGATCCTAGAAGTCACTGAGGTACCCGGCAAATGAGTCAGTATGTTACTGCCACTTCCAGAGGTGGAAAGGTGTAAACTGGCTATGTGACTGCCATTTTCTCAGGCAGGAAACCTCAAAGATCAGTGATTCTGGAGCAGTGGAACAACATGCACTTCATCCCATTCCCTGGAAGCACTAACTAAGTATCCTCTAGATTTAACCTCAAGGAGAAGAGGTGCAACCACCTCCATCCAAGGGGAGCATCTTGGTGTCAGAGAGGAGTTGAGGATTGCACATCAGTGTCTAGCTTCAGCAGCTTCATGAATAGAGATGCCATCATGGTATATAATGTGGATTAACTCAACTGCCAATCCACAAGGTGTCTTCCTGCACTGCAAAGACTGGAGAGTTGAAAAGTACACTTTCTGGACTTCTTTGTGACGATAAGTTTCTGAATGCAAATTAGTCTTTGATAATATGATGAACTCATGAAATATGACAGGCAAAAGTGAGGTGAAGGAAAAACCCATTTTTAAATACTGTCTAGAAAATTTGCGAAAATGTGAGGGGTTTTTGGGGGTTTTTTTTGTTGTTGTTGTTTTGTTTTTTAAGACGGAGTCTCACTCTGTTGCCCAGGCTGGAGTGCAGTGGTGTGATCTCAGCTCACCACAACCTCTGCCTCCCAGGTTCAAGCGATTCTCCTTCCTCAGCCTCCCGAGTAGCTGGGACTACAGGCATGCACCACCATGCCAGGCTAATTTTTTATTTTTAGTAGAGATGGAGTATCACTGTGTTGGCCAGGCTGGTCTCGAACTCCTGACTTCATGATCCGCCTGCCTCGGCCTCCCACAGTGCTGGGATTACAGGTGTGAGCCACCGCTCCTGGCCGAAAATGTGAGTTTTTTTCTTCAGTGGGACTCCAGTGGCCATTTTCCTGCTTTCTGAGTGTGGAAAGGCAGTGCCAGCATCCATAATAGCAGTAGCAGCTGCTTATTCATTAGTTTCCTGACCTTTGGATCAAAGCTATGGTGGTATGTCTTGAATGGTTCAAATAATGACCTTGGAAGTAGGAATGTTTCTGAGTAGTCCAGTTCTGTATTTTTCTGAGAATCATTTCTAGTGGTCCAGCCTTGATCTTGCTGTGCTAGCCTAAGCATCAATTTCCTGCAATAAATCTATTCCTGTAAAAAAAAAAAAAAAAATCCTGGAATGGTTTCTACTTTCTGCATTGAACCTTGAATGACATTGCCTTCAATTGAAAAAAAGGTGTATGACAAGTTCAACTTAAATGTATTTTATTTAAATTGCCACTGAAGTGTGCAGATTGAGTTGTTCAACAAATATTTAATGAGTATCTACTATGTGTTAGTCACTGTGATAGTCAGTGAGGAAAGACGAGTGAAAAAGAGACATATATGCCCTTAGTTGGCTTAATTCAAATAGGAGAGGCAGACACACATAAGTAATCAGGAATAGAGAGTTATAAATACACCAGTAGACAGAGTACTCCATGTTTTAATGGTATATAACAGAGCTGTCTAACCCAGAGTTAGGGTCCAAAAGCATGTCTGCAGAGAGTGACACTTGAGACTTCGAATTAGTCAGAGTTCATAGAAGCTAATTCTGATTCATTTAAGAAGTAAACGAATTTGTTTAAATGATATAGGAGCTTGAATACGGAGTGGATTAGATAGATAATAGTATTATATCAGAGTTACATTTCCTAATTTAGATAATTGTATAGTGGTTATGGAAGAAAATATCCTTGTTTTTATGATATATACACCAAAGCATTTACAGGTATAGAACTACAGTGTTTGCAACTTACTCTCAAATGAATCAGAAAAAAAATGTATCTTTGTGTGGGTATTGCAAGAATAATTAAGGATTCGCATATTCCCTTTATTTAGATGTACTAGTTGTTTACACTTTGCCCAAATTTGCTTTACCATATTCTCTCTTTATATGGTTCCTTTTATATATGATTCCTTGACTATTCTTGTAATTTTGCTCTCAAGTATGAAATTATACCAAAATTAAAAGTTGTCAAGAAACAAAGAAAAATGTAATTCCCGGTGATGGCAGCAGCAGTCCATCTGGAGCAGCCACTGCCATGAGGCAGGCTGTGCGTTCCTAGGAGCTGGCGGAGCACGAACAGGTGGGAGCCCCGCCCCCTTCCAAGTTGGAGGGGCGGGAGCCAGACCAGCTGCGGTTGCCGAACCGTGCATCTCCGCACTCTCAGGGACCGGGAAGCCCCCTTTCCCCGACAGGCTCGGAAGTGCCTGCTCTTGCTGGCTGGCTTCTCCCGGTGGCAGCGCCAGCTCTAATTTCAGAGCAAAGTTGAGGTTGAGTCCAGGCGCTGTCGTGACCTGGCTGGGTGTGCACACTCTTGGAGGAGCACTAACACATCAGCCTCCTACCGCCTCGGCACGGAGAAACACAGGAGGGAGGCCGAGGGCAGCGCAGGCCTGCAGGTCCCTTGGCACGAATAGCCTGGGCACTTTGGGCGCCATGGACGCCATGGACAGCAGGCTGATGGTGGCAGGAAGCAGACAGGCAGTCCCGATGAAGCCCCACCTTCAAGCCAGGGATGGCCTTAAGCCTGCGGGCCGGACTGTCAGTTCCGCAGACCAGAGTAAGAACTTACTGGGCTTTTTCCGGCCGCCCATGGACACCCATGGACCAATCAGCACACACTTCCTCCCATCTGAAGCCCATAGAAGCCCCTGAGTCAGCCGGGCTCTGGCAAAGGACAGGACCACCTGCCTGCAGATGGTAGCAACCCGCTCCAGGTCTCCTCTCTGCTGAGGACTGCAGAGATGATGGGAAGACCTGCCTGCGAATTGGAGTTACTAGGAGTTACCTACTGCGGGTCTTCTCTCTACTGAGAGCCAGACACTCGTTTTCTCTCTGCTGTGAGCTATGCTTGAGCTGGACCCCCATCTTTTCTCTGCTGGAAGCTACCCACTGCGGGGCTTCTCACCACTAAGGACTGGACACTCATCAGGATGACCCAGACCTGCCTGTGAAAAGGAAAGGAGCTGCTTGCTTCGGGTCTTCTGAGAACTGTTCTGTTGCCTCTCTGCCTTCAGTGAAGCTCCTCTCCATCTATGAGGTAATCCATGAGGTCCATGGATGTGGGACAAGAACTCAGGACCCACCAAATGGTGGGACTGAAAGAGCTGTAACACAAACAGGGCTGAAACATGCCTCCTTACTCGCCATGTTGTGAAGGCGAGAAGAGCTTTGGCCCTTTGGGGAGCCTAGACCTAGGAGCTTTGGCCCTTTGGGGAGCCTGGACCTAAGGGTTCCCTGAGCCAGGGCTGTGACGCCCTCCTTGGGGTTCTGCTGTTCCTGGTGTCTCCAAGCTTCTGGGCGATACCAAGTTCCTCTCACCCAGACATGGGTGCCTGCAGCGGAAGCTGCATGCAGTACTTCTGGTCCAGCTGCAGCATGGCATGGAGCCGGCACCTGTGCTGGCACCTGGAGCTGCCTGCCCTGTTGCAACCAGTGTGCCTGGCTGTGTTCAGTGGCTGGACCCGTGCTTGCTCACCCACACACAACCCTTGCTGCTCCGCCCCTGGCTCACATTTGGCAGGTGTGGGATCCGAGCCGGTAGTGCGAACCAAGTGCAGCCTGCCAGGCCAAGTTGGTAGAACAAGCCCAGCAGGAATGAGCCATAGGCAGAAATGAACCGCCAGCCACAGAGGTTTCTAGCTGGCTAAACGACACCCCAAGGATCCTGTGACACCAGAATTTCTAGGAGGGCTGGAGAATCAGTCTCAGTGAGCTCAGGACAATTCAACCAGAAACTATACCCAAAATTCCCACACCAGAATTGGTCCAGTGAAGGTAGCACTGCTACGGGAATTTGATCTTCCCGTGATGTTGGTGCTGTCTGAGAGCTCCTCTCAGTCGTCTTGTGTCTAACTCTGATTCAGAGAATTGGAAGATTGTATTCGGTTAGTGGTGGGTCCTAGATCATATACTCTAGATATAAGAAAGGCTAGGAGAGAGAGTATATGCCATTTTCAGCTTCTAGAGTGGGAGGCATACTTTAAGGTGGGGAGTTCTTCTAACATCAAAAAGAAAACAGATGCTAGATGGAACATAATTTGGCAATATTCACCAGAGTTTACTTCTTTGCTATGCATACCAACATTAACATAAACCCCTCTTCCCATAAGAAAGAAAAATTATTGCCAATTATCATAATGCTACTATTCCTTAAAAAAGCACAATGTGCTCATCCCTTCTCTAAAAGGGTGATAAACTCATTGTCAGCTACATCCAGTTTATACAGAATCTCTGGGTGACACTCAGTCCTCTTCTGGTTGCATTATGATCCTATCTCAGTATTCTGTAACACATAAATGAAATTGTAAAATTAACCACCAGTTGCATGCCATGAAGAAAAGGGACAGAAAAAGGAAAGAAAAATTAGTTAAATATATATACATGACTGAACAATGCAGAAAATTAGAGAACCTTCAATCTTTATTTCTGCAAGTAGTCACGAGACTGTAATTGGTATTTCTATTTTCCTTCCTCCACCACCCATTTCACGTTCTCTTTACCCAGAGCAGCTGGCCAGGCTTTATTACCTGATACAATGAACCAAATCTTCACTCCTAAAGGATCTGAGCTCTTGATGGTCTTGTCCACGTGAGGTTGTTGTTACTAGAGAACTTTGCCAGCAGACCTTGGCAGTACCAGGAGTCACCCCAAGGAGATCTGTGAGTTCCAGCCATAGTCCTTTTAGCCTCTGCTATTTATCAGCAACTTTATCTCCTCTTTTTTTTTTTTTTTTCCTTTCTTTTTGAGATGGAGTCTTGCTCTGTCACCCAGACTGGAGTGCAGTGGTATGATCTCAGCTCACTGCAACCTCCTCCTCCTGGTTTCAAGTGATTCTCCTGTCTCAGCCTCTCAAGTAACTGGGATTACATGTGCATGCCACCACGTCTGGCTAATTTTTGTATTTTTAGTAGAGATGGGGTTTCACCATGTTAGCCAGGCTGGTCTCGAACTCCTGACCTCAGGTGATCTGCCAGCCTCAGCCTCCCAAAGTGCTGGGATTACAGGCATGAGCCACCACAACTGGCCCCTTATCTTCTCTTGATACTGAGGATTAATCATCTCAGCAAGTACCATTTCCGGCATGTTTTCCTGGTGACATGAGGAACTGTAGGTATCCAAGTGGCACTCTTAGTTTCCAATTTGGTGGGACTATAGTTGTGTCCCCTGGCAGAAGCATTCCTCCCATGCATACTAAGACCTCTAAATGAGCACGTTAAAGAGTTGTGTGGATGGCAAACAAAAAATTTGCCAGTTTGTGCTGTGTGCAAAAAGCTACTTTCTACTTCCATCTTGGATCCTGTATTTTTGCAATGAGAAAAAGACCACATATTTGTTGCTGACTTAAAGCATACAACATATCTTAGAATGGCATCCAAACTTGGAAAATCTCCCTGCCAACATTATTCCTGGGCTTCAGTAAACCATCCTACCTCTCTATATGGTCACTTGTTTCTGAGTGATGGGGTAAATGATAAGGCCAGTCAATTCCATAAGCATCATTCATTGCCTTAATTCTTTCACCATAAAGTGTGTGTTCTTTGTTAGAAGCAATGTTACATGGAATACCATGATGGTTAAGGGCGATGGATGGTGTTATGCTCAGGGGCATGGTGGGCAGGGATATTGAATGGTGCCATCAGACAGCAACCATCCAAACACTCCAATACATCCCACTTTAATTCTAGGCATCCTACATTCCAATGCCCTTATTTTCATATAAGAGAATGGCTGTGAATTCATTAAATGCCTAAATTCAGCAACCTACAGGATCAAATTTTAAATTGGGATTTTAGCCACCTACAGATGTAGGAAGTTCATGGTTTTCAGTTCATACCATCAGTAAGAGACACTGCCCAACACAATTCACTGAAGGATCCCACAGGCTAGTGTATGGGTTGTGTTAATGAGCAATGGTTGTTTGCTTAAAGAAAAATGTGTGAAAAAACAAAAGATGAATTTAGTACTGGGTGCTAGAAAGAAAAAATACACATATAAAGTAAATTACTGGAAATAATTTCTTGGTAATTCCTCCAACTAAAAGTGTTTAAAATACCATATTTAAGTTTCATTTTTTGTTTTGTTTTTTTATTTGAGATGGAGTCTCGCTTTGTCACCCAGCCTGAAGTGCAGTGGCGTGATCTCGCCTCATTGCAACCTCCATCTCCTGGGTTCAAGAGATTCTCCTGCTTCAGCCTGAGTAGCTGGGATCACAGGTATGAGCCACCATGCCCGGTTAATCTTTGTATTTTTGATAGAGACAAGGTTTTACCATGTTGGCCAGGCTGGTCTGGAACTCCTGACCTCAAGTGATCTGCACACCTCAGCCTCCCAAAGTGCTGGGATTACAGGTGTGAGCCACTGTGCCTGGCCCCGTACTTAAGTTTCTAGCTACCAATCCAATCCTCTTGATGCCTGAGGAGCCCTCTGTTTAGTCTTCACCAAATGGTCATCCAGCTTGTGTTCAGAAATCTAAGACAACAGGAAATTCAACCTAACCTGAGGCCACTCTAATGGCTAAAAGTGCTTTGTGTTCAATGGAATTTTTTCTCATTGTAACTTATACCCTCGAAACTAATTTCAAATCTTGAAAAAAATCTTTTATATTTCATTGTTAATGAAGTTCCTACAGACACAATCTTCTGTATAAAAAGTGACTCACAGTCTACCAAAATGCCTTTAAAGTGTAAATATAGTCACTTATACCAAGATAAGCTGTGGTCTGATGTCCATGATTTTTATAAAAGTCGAAGTCGAGGAATTGTTTCATACAATAACTTAGGGTCTTGTGGTCTCTCACCTATTAAAAATCCATTGGATGTATAACCTCTTTCTTGCTTTGGAGAAGGCCTTGGGTATGAGTAGTTTATTTGGCAGGTGGTTTAAGTAGGTTTCAGAAACAGCGTGAGATGGGGATTTGTGTGCTTGTGATTTATCAAGGGTGTACTTGGGAGAGACAGGTAAGAGGGAGTGAAGCAGGAAAGGAAACAACGTATGCAAGAATGAGGTTCAGGTGAAATCCAGCTTCAGCCACATCTTACAGGAAGCTCTGGAGTATAAAGTGAATGGCAGAGCCCCTCTTGCATTGGACAAAGGAGTGGAATTTGTGTATTCCTGCCCCAGGCAGTTACTGGTCATGGTCCATGAAATGAGAGGTTAGTGTTACTCCCAGGAATCTCTAGCCCCAGAGACTTCAGACATAAATAGAAAATCATCTAGAGAAAGTTGTGGGTATGACCCATTACCCAAGGTATCTGTGGCAGGTGGGCATTGAAAACAAGAACCAGACTGAGGAAGGGGATCCAGAAGATCTGGGCGAGGCATCAACAATGTCCACAAACGTCCACCTCTTGCACCATTCAGGTCCATGTGCTTTTCACATTAGGTTTACTCCACCCTGTTACAGCTTCTCTGGGATTCTGGTTGGTTATAATTTCTGGAACACTTAAGACAGGAAAGTTTGTGAGACAAATTACAAACCCCACTGCTGCAGTTCAACCCAAGGCCCTCACTGATATTTATCACCTCTCTCCACCACACTGTCAGGTAGTACTTCTGCCCATCTGCATGGTTTATCGGGTGGGTTGCCTCAGACTCTTATCTCTGAGGAGCCTGAGCTCCTGATTACCATGCCACTCTCAGGCTCTGCTTGCTGAATTTTTCCATGTACAGTTAAAATTAGGCATGGGAGGACCAAGATGGTAGATTATCCAAATGCCAAATATATTTCTTCTGCCTGCACCCCTTACACAGCAGCAGCCCTACTTCCTTCTGATAATCAGAGTCAATTTCTCTGCAGAAGGTAACTCCTTTCCACTAGCACAAGGAACCCAAAGTGTCAAGGAAGCAGTTGTAGTATTAAATTTAGTGGTATCCTCTGTTGACTGGTAGAAGTATATCCTTTCCAGAAATCAGAATCTCCACAACTGCAAGACTTAAAATTGTGAGGACAGGCAGAACAAATTCTGGGTCTCCAAGAGTGATGAGAAGTGGGGCCACTCCCACTCCACTCTTTGATTCTCAGACCCATATGTTGCACTGACTGGAAAGGCAGCACCATACAATGACTGTTGGTTTAAGGATAAAGGATAGTGACCTATCCTCACAACATGTCATTATAGCTAGATGTTCGCTCTTTACCAGGGCAAAATAGCATGCCAGGAGATACTTTTTAAATGGTATAGAGTTCTCTGCTACAGATGTCGTGGCCTTGCTCTAGAACCCAAATGGTCCATGCTATGCCTCTCCTATGGGACTTGCCAAATATTCCAGATGATGTCTTTTTTCTATCACAGAAACTCTAATATTGTAGGATCTTCCAGGTTATATGGTCCTTGTGGCAGGACTGCTTGTACTACAGTTGGATCTGCTATAGAACTCTGATTCTAGACCCCAATCAAAACTGGCAACTTTCTGCGTCTGATAAATGTGTAAAGCAGCATTCCCAAGTGTGGAATATGCTGCCTCCAAAACCTGAAAAGGCTTTCTAAATATTATGTTTATTTTTTCTTAGTGGGTATTTCTTTCCTAGTGGTAGATGGTGCAAGATACAAAAACTTGTCTTTTATCTTGGATAGATTGCCTCAGGCCACTGGACTCCTAAAAACTTTATAGATGTGTCAGGCTCTTATATTTTTGTAGATTTATCTTCCACACTCTGGACTGGATTGTCCTACCAAGGTATCCAAAGTAGACACCATTTATTATCCGTCCAGTATTGTTAACATGATATCACCAGTATAGTGGTCCAATGTGATGTTCCATGGTATGTCCATATGATTTGGGTCCCTTTAGATTAGAGCAACACTGAGTGTATAGTGTATATTGTATACTGTTCTCCATCCCATGTGAAAGAACTGCTTCTGGTCCCAGTTCCTAATGAGTAGTTAAAATAATGCATTCATCAAATCAATAGCTTTATATCATACACCAGCAACCATATTAATTTATTCTAGTAAAGATAGCACATCTAGCACAGCATCTGCAACTGGGACTACTACTTGATTAAGTTTGCAGTGGTCTACTGTCATCCACCATGATCCACTGAGTTAAAATTTTTTTGTGTGAGATGTGGTTCGTATACCATAAAAGTCACCATTTTTAAATTTAAAAAAATGTTTATTTTTCTTATATTGGTAAAATATATGTAACATAACTTTTACTATTTTAGCCATTTTTAAGTGAACAATTCAGTGTCATTAAGCACATTCCCACTGTTGTGTCACATTATGGCTATCCATTTCCAAAACTTTTCATCATCCAAGCAGAAATTCTGTCCTCATTAAACAATAACTACCCATCATCCCTCTCCCAGCCCTAGCCTGCTTCTATTCTGCTTTCTGTCTCTGTGAATTTGAATATTCTGGGTACCTCATATAAGTGGAACCATACAATGTTTGTCTATTTGTGTGTGACTTATTTCACTTAGTGTAATGTCCTCAAGGCTCATCCATGTTGTGACATGTATCAGAATATTACTTGTTTTTAAGGCTGAATAATATTCCTTGTATATATATACCGCATTTTGTTTATCTGTTCATCTGCTGATGGACATTTGGGTTGTTTCCACCTTTTGGCTATTATGAATAATACTGCTGTGAATATTTGTGTACAAGTATCTGTTTAGATCTCTGCTTTTAATTCTTTGGAGTGTATGTTTAGAAGAAGAGTCACTGAATTATATGGTAACTCTACATTTAACTTTTTAAGAAACTGTCAAACTATTCTCCATAGCGGTTGTACCATTTTCCATTCCCACCAGCAATGCAAAAGAGTTCCAATTTCTCCACATCCTTGCCCACGCTTATTCTTTATATATATATAAAATAATAACTTTATATTTATATTATTTATGTTATATTCTATACATATAAAATAACTGTTCTACTGAGTGTGAAACGATATCTCATTGTGGTTTTGATTTGCATTTTCCTAATGATAAGTAGCGATATTGAGCATCATCTTTCCATGTGCTTATTGGTCATTTCTTCTTTAAAGAAGTATATCATCTTTGTAGAAATGTCTATTTGGACTCTGCTCATTTTTGAATTGGGTTATTTTGGTTTCTTTGTTGTTGATTTGTAGGAATTCTTTATACATGCTGAATATTAATCTCTTATCAGATATATGATTTGCAAGTATTTTCTCCTATTCTGTGAGTTGTCTTTTTAATTTCTAGACAGTGTTCTTTGAGTTATAGCAATTTTAAATTTTGATGAAATCAAATTTATCTTTTTTTCCTTTGGTTGCATGTGTTTTGCTGTTATATCTAAGAAACTGTTGCCTAATCCAAGCTCACAACAATTTCACCTATTTTTTCAGAGTCTTGTAGGTTTAGCTCTTACATTTAGGTCTTTGATCCATTTTGAGTTAATTTTTGTGTATGGTGTGAGCTAGAGATCCAAATTCATTGTTTTGGGTGGATTCATTTATGTGGATATCTACTTGTCTCAGCATTATTTGCCCAAAATACTATCTGTTCCCCAGTAAGTGGTCTTGGCAACTTTGTCAAAAAAATCAATCAAGCATAAAGATATGGATTTATTTCTAGACTCTCAATTCTAGTCTATTGAGTTAAATATCTATACTTATGCCAGTACCACATTGTCTTGACTACTGTGGATCCATTGGACTTTAGTAAAAGCTAGAAGAGTACATTAAGAGTGTATGTAGGCTGGGCGCAGTGGCTCATGCCTGTAATCCCAGCACTTTGGGAGGCCGAGGTGGGCGGATCATGAGGTCAGGAGATCGAGACCATCCTGGCCAACGTGGTGTAACCCCATGTCTACTAAAAATACAAAAATTATCTGAGTGTGGTGGCATGCGCCTGTAGTCCCAGCTACTCGGGGGACTGAGCAGGAGAATCACTTGAACCAGGGAGGCAGAGGTTGCAGTGAGCCGAGATCGTGCCACTGCACTCCAGCCTGGCGACAGAGCAAGACTCCATCTCAAAAAAAAAAAAAAAAAAAAGTGTATATTAGGGACAACAACCTCCATATCCTTTAAATCTTTGAGATAGGTACTAATTTCCCCTACTTTTTTCATGAGCATGTATGAGAGTTCTAGTTGTTCAAATGCACTTGGTATTTTGCTCTTTTAAAGTTTAGCCATTCTGTGATTATGTAGTGGTATCTCATTAGAACTTTAATTTGCATTTTCCCTTTGACTAATGGGGATAAGCACCTTTTCATATGCTTACTGGACATTTGAAAGTCTTCTTCTGAAGGGTATTGTCTATTCTTACAGATTGTTGATTTGTGGAAATTCAATATATATTCTGATTGAGTCTTTTGTCAATTATATGTATTGCAAATATCCTCTCTGGATTCTTGGCAACCTTTTCCCTCTAGTATGTTTTGACAGACATTCCTAATTTTAATATTGTCAAATTTGTGAATTCTTTTCCTTATGTTTGTACTTTTGGTGTCTTGTTTAACAATCTTTGAGGCCGGACGCAGTGGCTCACGCCTGTAATCCCAGCACTTTGGGAGGCCTAGGCGAGCGGATCACCTGAGGATAGGAGTTCGAGACCAGCCTGACTAACATAGTGAAACCTCGTTTCTACTAAAAATACAAAAAATTAGCCGAGACTGGTGGCACGCGCCGGTAATCCCAGCTATTTGGGAGGCTGAGTCAGGAGAATCACTTGAACACAGGAGGCAGGGGTTGCAGTGAGCTGAGATCATGCCATAGTGCTTCAGCTTGGGCAACAAGGGTGAAACTCTATCTCCAAAAAAACAAAATCAAAAATGATAAAAAAAACAATCTTTGCCTACCCCAAAGCCATAAAGATATTTTTCTTTTTTTTTTTTTTTTTTGAGATGGAGTCAGGCTGGAGTTCAGTGGCGCCAGGCTAGAGTGCAGTGGTACGATCTCTGCTCACTGCAACCTCCGCCTCCCGGTTTCAAGTGATTCTCCTGCTTCAGCCTCCCGAGTAGCTGGGACTACAGGCACGTGCCACCACGACCAGCTAATTTTTTGTAGTTTTAGTAGAGACAGAGTTTCACCGTGTTAGCTAGGATGGTCTCGATCTCCTGACCTCGTAATCCGCCCACCTAGGCCTCCCGAAGTATTGGGATTACAGGTGTGAGCCACTGCACCTGGCCAGATAATTTTCTATGTTGACTTCTACAAGTTTTATTATTCTAATAACATTTAGATCTACAAATCACCTGGAATTTGTGTGTGTAAAGTAGGGATCAAAGTTTGTCTTTGCTTTAGTTTTTCCCATATGGTCATCTAATTGACCCAGTAACATTTACTGGAAATGCCGTCTTTAGCACACTCTTCTGAAGTTCCAACTTTGTTATAACTCAAGTGGGCCTATATGTGTGGGTTTGTTTCTTGACACTATTCAGTGTCTTAATGACTGTAACTGTGTAATGAGTCTAATATATGGTTGCATAAATCCTCCCACATTCTTTTTCTTCTTCAAGATTGAGCTGGCTGTTTTTGGTCCTTTTCATTTCCAGATGCATTTTAGAATCAGCCATCGATTCCACAAAACAAAACTGCTGGAACTTTGAAAGGGATTACATTTAGTATATACATCAATTTGGGGAGAATTCACATCTTCACAACATTGAATCTTCTAATTCTTGAACATAGTATATACTTTGGAGTTTAAAATGTCTTCTTTCATTTCTCTTTCAAAAGATAACTTAGGAGAATATCATCATAGCCTGGCAGGCAAAATGCCTTAAATATAAAACACCAACTTTCAAAATCATTTAAAACTTTCTATGTAGATAACTTGTACAACTTTCATTATACTCAATGGAATATATTTGATTTTTTGAAAGACTATTACGAATAGCATTGTTTTAAAATTTTACTTTCTAACTTAGATTGCGGGAATATAGAAGTTAAATTGATTGACCTTGTATCTAGTAATACTGGCAAACTTATTTAATTATGATAGATTATTTATAGATTCCTTTGGATTTTCTGGCATACAAAACAATGTCATTTGCAAATACTACCAGTTTTATTTTTTTCCTTTCCAATACTTACACCTTTTATTTCCCTTTATTATCTTCTTGCACTAGCAAGAATTGTATCTTTAGTACAATATTGACTAGAAGAGGAAAGAGTGAGCATCTTAGTCTCTTTACTTGCTCTAGTGGGGAAGCATTCAATATTTTACCTTTAGGTAAAATAGATTTGTAGATATTTTTTCTCAGATTAAGAAAGTGGCCGGGTGTGGTGGCTCACGCCTTTAATCCCAGGACTTTGGGAGGTTGAGGCAGGCAGATCACCTGAGGTCAGTTTGAGACCAGCCTTGCCAACATGGTGAAACCCTGTCTCTACTAAAAATACAAAAATTAGCCAGACATGGTGGTGTGCACCTGTAATCCCAGCTAGTCAGGAAGCTGAGGCAGGAGAATTGCTTGAGCCCAGGAAGTGGAGGTAGCAGTCAGCTGAGATCGCACCACTGCACTCCAGCCTGGGTGACAGAGTGAGTCTCTGTCTCCAAAAAAAAAAAAAAAAAAAAGAAAAGAAAAAAAGAAAAAAGAGAGAAAAGGGTAAATATGTGGGAAACTCTAAATAAATTTTAATTGTATGAAATAATAATAATAAAATCTTCTAGGCAATAATAATATCAAACAAGGTAGAGTTTACAACAAAAACTCTACTAAAGATAAGAAAACACTTTGTAATGATTAAACTGCAGTCCATGAGGAAGATAAAACAATCATAAATGTGTAAGTCCTGAAAACATAGTCTCAAAATGCATATGACAAAAATGGACAAAACTTAATGAAACAAATATACAATCAGAGCAGATTATAAAACATCTCTCAGTAACTGATATTGACAAGCAGAAAAAATATCATTACAGTGAAGATCTATACTGCACAGTTAACAAATGTTACTAATTGACACATACAGAAAACTATAAACAACAACTTCAGAATATAGATTTTTCCCCCCATTGCACACGGATGGGAACCCTTTCAAAGAAGGCACAGGTAGCAGAAGTCTGAGGTCTGATCTCTCTAGTAGAATAAATAGCAGATACAATAAATGCACGTTTCCATGCCCCCTGTACATTTGCATTCTAATTCCACTATTGAGGGCCAGGTGGGAGTTTGTTTAGCTGGAGGATGTGGGATATCTCTCACTTTGGGTATAATGGGTAGACTCAGAGTAGAGACCAGGAGTTATATTTTGGAGGGGACCCAAAGGTCTAGCTTGCTATATTCAATTCCAAAATAGATTGCAGATTCCCAGGGTTCAGATGGATCCAGGGGAAGCAGTATTTGTGATAAGGGCTACATAAATGCCACCAAAAAAGGTAAGGAAAAGCATACCAGACAACAATTAATTGATACAGAGAAACTCCTGAGATGAAATGTGTGTATTTGCTGAGGATTTTTAAGGGATTCCCAAGCCTTCTAAGTCATTCTGGACAGTTTCTCTGCTTTTCTGAGCTATTTCATTGACAGTAGTAGCTTCCTTTAGATCCTATTTTTGCAAAAGGTGTATCTGCCTGCTATGGTTTGAATGTTTTTGGCCCCTCCAAAATTCACATTGAAACAGAATTCCTAATGTAATAGTATTAAGAGGTGTGGTCTTTAGGAAGTGATTGATTCAGAGCCTTCATGAAAAGGACCAGATGCCCTTATAAAATAACTTGACAGAGGGAGTTAGCCGTTTTTGCCCTTCCATCCCTTCTGCCCTGTGAGGACACAGTGTTCTTCCCCTCTGGAGGGTGCAGCAACAAGGTGCCATCTTGGAAGCAGAGAGCAGCCTTTGCCAGGCACGAATCCTGCCCATGCCTTGATCTTGGACTTTCTGGCTTCCAGAGCTGTGAGAAATAAATTTTTGTCCTTTATAAATTATAAATACAGAATTATAAATCTGTATTTATAAATAAATTTATAAATTATCCTGTCTCCAGTATTTTGTTCTGGAATGGACTAGGATACTGCCTTTAGAAGTGTATATACTGCACACAGAAAACCTCTAGAAAGTTATACCCCAATGTTAATAGCAGTTATTTACGAGAATGGGATTTGGGATCTTTTTTTCCTTTTTCTTATTTGCATATACTGGTTTTCCTAAAATAAACAAGTAAGCAAAAATGAACAAGTAAGCATGCATAACTTGTGTAACTCCTTTGTTTCTACACTGTCACCCAGGCTGGAGTGCAGTGGCGCAATCTCAGCTCACTGCCTCTTCCGCCTCGCAGGCTCAAGCCATCCTCCCACCCCAGCCTCCTGAGTAGCTAGGACTACAGGCACATGCCACTACACCCAGCTAATATGCTTTTTTGTATTTTGTTTTTATAGATCTGGGGTTTTGCCATGTTTCCCAGGCTGGTCTTGAACTCCTAGGCTCAAGCTATCTGCCTGCCTCAGCCTCCCAAAGTGCTGGGATTACAGGCAGGAACCACTGTGCCTGGCCAATTTTTAGTTTTATTTTTTAAAAAGAAATTAACCTCAAAATCCCATAAACTTGAGTTTGATCCTGAATCAAAAAACCAAAGCCCAAATCAATCACAATCCCCTGAACACCATCTTGTGATGCAGTTGCAATCAGAGCTGCATTTTCTCTTCCTCGGTGAGATCTGTGAATACCTAAGACTTGAATGCATGGTGTGACTATAAAGCCATGCCTGAGTTTTCTTAAAACACTCGAGAACTTACAAATTCAAGAAGTACTGTCTTTCAAAGTCACTCCACTTGTTTCAGCTTTGGATTTCCTCCATGAAATTGTCTTCAGAGCTGGTTTAGTAATGGCAAAGTAAATCAATTTCATTATAATTCATAAGAAACGCTTGCTTAAGCCACAGTCTTATTCCTCTTTTCATGCCCTCTTTCTTAGTGTTCTTTATTTTTATTGCTAATGTGTTTGACTAAGACTTCAAGGTCCTATTGTTGAAAACCTGGGGAAAAGAGTATGGGAAGAGGTTCTGAGGCATAATAAAGCCTGGGGCTTGGGGAGGAGTACAGGGAGGGGGTGGACAGTTTGAATGTTAGGCCCAAAGGTAAGGTGACCATAAAATTTATCACCCCATTCTGGTATACTTTTGAGTGTGAAATAGTCATGATTAATAATCATATCAGGTCAACCAAGATGTATGGTCACCCTATGTGTATAGGGAGCAAGTCAAGGAAGGCACTCTAATAGCTGTCCACTTGGGCTACCTTTAGGGCAAGAGATGCACCAGTACAACTGGCCAAGGGCCATAAATGTGAATTGCCGGAAGTGGAGGATGGCTTCTGTTTGAGGATGGAGCTATCATTGGGACAGATCCATCTTTAATTTAGGGAAATCTTACTCAGTGAAAAACAGTTACATTGAATTTCTTGGAAGTACTTCTAATAGGTTATAAAGATTTTGTGACTACTTACACATTCAGCTACTCCTTGGAAATGAAAAGATTTTTAAGGTATTATAATACACCCACCCACCTACACATTTTCTTGTCACCTTTTGAGACTCCACCATACCCCTGAAATTCTCACATTTCCGTCTCCCCTCAAAAGACTGACTGTTTAAAAGATTAAACAGCCAACAAAATCCCCCTAATTGCATGATCATTCAGTCTAAGTTGTTCTCCCATTCACTGCCTTATAGTCTGTTCTTTTGTCTTGTGTTTTCCATCTGTGCAGTCTCATTGAGTTTGTTGGCTTTCCCACTTAAGTTGTTTATTGTGCCAAATCTCATTCATTCTGGTGGAAATCAGCCTGCAACACAAGGGTCCACGCCATATATATTAAGTATTGCTTTGTTTTTTAAGCCACTGCTTATTGTAACACACATCTTACCAAACTCAAAAAGCAAGAAATCAAATCTTTCTTTCAATAGTTTCAAAGTTAACTTTACTATCCATAATACATACTTCTAAAAGAATTCCAGAATAGCTGAATTCATACATTTCACAAAAATGTAGGAGAAATCACACTGTTCCCTACCTCGAGGCTCTCACAGCAAACAAATCCAAAAAAATGATCAACTGTATACTTAACATTTGTGTACTTTATGTAAATTATACCTCAATAAAAATATAAATAAAACCAATTTTGCTATGTGCTATGGGCTTTTATAGGTCAAGAAAATTGATCTTTGGAGTCTCATAACACTTTTTTTTCACACAGGTTACTTATTTTAGATATTTATTTTTCCCTGAGTAAAATGGATTAATCACAAGTAATGACATTGGATCAGTCTTGCCTCTTTTAAGCATAGGCCTTTACTGTAATCTGCTTCCAAACAATCCCAATAAAATCATGGATTTTAAGAGTCAAAAAGTTGCTCAGAGCCTTCTTCAGGGACTCTTAACTTTTTCTGCCACATGGATCCTTTGAAACTCTGATAAAAGCAAAGCTATAGATTTCCTCCCCAGAAATATACACATGCACAAAGATTTTGGGATAAACACACCACTGAAAAACATGCAGGGACCCACTTAGGAACCCAAAGATCTCAAATTAAGATCCACTGAGATAACACAATCCTTTTCCTCCAGATGAAAACAATAGACCCAAGGAGCAAAAGCAACCTGTTTAGGGGCTGAAGACAGAACCCAGACTTCTGATACTGTTTACTCCATTGTCTCTTCAGATATCATTAAGTTCCCTTGGCCCCCAAAACTCCCATCTGTGGATTTCCTGAGTTTAGAAGAACTTCCACAGTACCTTGTAGCCTACCTTTTGTAATTGGAGTCACACCGGAAGCTGGTCAAAGTTTACCTTTTACTTATTGGAGAACAACAGGTACAAAGCAGAGTTCCTTATATTAAATTGGGACATTTTTCTCTTTTTTTCCTTAAAATCCAAACGGAAGTGAAAATTAAAATCCAGCAATAAAGGGTTTTCTTTTTAGTTTAATGAAATCAACTCTAAAATTTGCTTTTATTTATACTCTGAAATTTAAAATTTTGTTCTTCGTTGATCTTTATAACATCGGAAAGATTGAACTTACACTTTGCTCTGTGACTCTTTCAATGTTCTGTGACCAAACAATACATTTCAATCCAACCCAGGAAATTTCTGCGACTTGTGCCCACTCAGTTTTGCAGTTTGGAACAGAATTCTTGCTCCCAATCCAGAGACTGAGAGAAATGAAAGAGGACCCAGAAAGCCTTTTCTTCTGTGTGAAAGGCCTGATCCTAAGTGGAGCAATCAATAAAGAAAAGGGCTCAAGCTGCAGCCTACAAATTCCTTAGAGTTTAATGTGTTCAGGATGAGGTGAAGAAATTACATAAACCCGTGAATAGACATGCAATAGAAGCCATGTGTATAGGCATTCTGTCCCTAAAGGTTTTGCTAGGTACTTACCAAGCTATTCCTTCTGTGCAATCATCTTTTGTTTCTGTACTTGCATGGATGAAAGCTGAACACTTATGTGCCAGCTATTGTTCTAAACCCAGGACATTATTTAATCTTCACGACAATTCTTTAAGGTAGTCTTATTACTATGCCCATTTTATAGATGAGCAAACAAGTTTTCAGGGGCCAAGAAATGAGCAAGGTTATGTAACTTGTAAATCACGAAACTGAGCATCAGATACAAGCATCTAGCTGCATTTCCTGAGTTTGTACGTCCTACTCTGATAAAATAAGTAAGTAGAGATACACTGAAGACTGGGAAAGAATACTGTTGGCCGATTCCTCAGGCAATTTTTTTCGATATTGTATTGTTGTCACAGAAACCTCCAGCCTCTCTCATTGATGGACAGTAGGAGTGACACATGGAGTGGACCAGGAGTTTATGGCAGGAACAAGGCTGACGGGAAGACAGGGCAGGAGTGGGGTGGAGGCGTGCTTTTCGAAGCGTGTCGGGGAAAAGAGAAGGCGCGGGTCGTGGGGGTCTCCCCTGTCTGCAGTCCCAGCATGGCTCCTGGAGCTCTCTGGGTGGCTGCTGACCCCGACATCGCGGCAGCCCGCCCCCAGCACCCCGCTGTCCAATCAGCGGCGCGGCCTGGCCCCGCCACTCGGCGCCGGCCATATAGGCCTCCTCCTGGCGCGCCTCCGCACCGCATTGGTGGACCGGCCCCCGGCACGTCCCTGGGCGTTGTGGCCACCACCGCAGGTTCCGCCTCTCGTTCCCTCCGCCTTCAACGTACGCCGCGCCGCCTCTCTGTAGCAGCCCGCGGAGCGTCGCAGCCGGTCGCGGCCCCCGCCCGCCTCCATCCTCGCATCTCTCGGTGTCCTCCGCGGGCCGGCGCGATGCGGCTGGGCCCGAGGCCTGCGGCGTTGGGGCTGCTGCTGCTGTGCGCCGCGGCGGCCGGCGCCGGCAAGGCCGAGGAGCTGCACTACCCGCTGGGCGAGCGCCGCAGCGACTACGACCGCGAGGCGCTGCTGGGCGTCCAGGTGAGGCGGCCAGGCCGGTGCTGGGAGGGCCGCGCCTCGCACCGCCGCCGCCGCGGGCTTTGTCCCGGGACAAAGAGGGGCGGCCGGGCGAGGCCTGGCCAGGTGGACCTGACAATGGGGGCCGGGTGGCGCAGCTCTCGCTCTTTGGGGGTCCCGGGGCCTGGAAAGCCTGAGGAGATAGCACGGCCCAAGAGCTGGATCTCTTCTACCCTCAGATCATGGAGGGTGTGTAGGGAGTAGGGGCCTTGAAGTGCAGGTGCGGGTGACCCCGAAACCCTTTGGCAAGGGGGTCTTCTAGTAGCCCTGTTTCTCTCCACCATTTTGCCCCACTGATAGTAATGCTTGGCCCTCCTGTATGTCCTTTCCCCCAAAGGAAGATGTGGATGAGTATGTTAAACTCGGCCACGAAGAGCAGCAAAAAAGACTGCAGGCGATCATAAAGAAAATCGACTTGGACTCAGATGGCTTTCTCACTGAAAGTAAGGACTGCCCTACACAACTAACAATGGAGACAAACACAAACATGTTAAGCAGGGGTGTCTGCTGAATGTATAGATTGCTAATGTCCCAAATTGGAAGTCCTGTGAGAAGGAAAAAAGGACATGGAGAATAGGTTTTATACCTGCAAATCTTTAGACCCTGAGAACCAAGTAAAACTCGGTGCTTTCTCCAGTTATATATAAACATCATGGACCCTATACTCTATGTGCAGGTCACACCTTGAGACACCCTCTTTCTCACATGACTTTTGTTAGTGTCAACAATATGATTTATTTTAGAGAAATATGCCCCAAAACTTTACTGCAGTAAATAATTTGCTCTTTTGATATATGCTTCATTTAAATTTTAGGAATTTGCTTCTTTTTGTAAGCAAGTAGAAAAAGACCTGTTGCCTGTGAATTACGTTTATTACAACATTATACCAAAATATTAGAGCTGGTAGGGGCCTTAGGATCATCTCGTCCACATCACTTTGTGGAGATGAAGAAATGAAGCACATGAATAAGTGCCTTCTACAAATAAGTGACAAAGCTAGGACTAGAATCCAGGTGTCCTGCTCTTATTTCAGGTTTTAATATCCTTCAGTTAAAAAAAAATCTGAGTGCTCTCAGGTAAATTCTCTAGTCAGAAATGAAATGTGCAGACTATTAAAAGAATGTGCTAAATAAATTGCTGTGCAATTGTCTCTCCCCATTGTTCAATTCAAATGATGTACCCTGTCAGCATTCCAAGTGGGTCCTCAGAAAAATTCAGGTTGTTACTGTGACTCTTAAGTTAGCTGTTTTTCTGTAACTCTGATTTAAATGCTGTTCATCATCAAGGAATGAAGTTGCTGGAGAAAAAAACTGGCAAATTTAAGTTGTGCTGTCAATGACATATTCACATTGGAACCCTCTGGAAGATTAAGGGCTTTTTTGTTCCACTTAATTAGACAATAATAGCAAAACCTTTGGACTCTGATTATCCAATCTAAGAATAAGTCAATCTTTGGTTATACTAGAGTAATCAAAGAACACAACACGTTGATTTGGAAGACTGCGTGGTACCTGTCTGGTAAGACCTAGATATGTTCAAATATTTAATAGTAAGGTTTTAAGAAGTTTAAAGTTAGAAAAATTTTAGTCCAAATATTCATTATACAGATGAGAAGAAAAGTTTGAGATGGTAAACTACCCCCTAATGGCAAAGCTGAAGTGTGAACCCACATTTCTTTCTGATCCCTGTTTCATTGTTTTCTTCTATGCCATTATGATCTCTTTAAATAAACTAGAAGAAAGACTCATGGTGCTTACAAAAGCCTTCATTCTACTTGAGGACCCTTAAGATAATTTTGGCAATTTACTCTTTGAGGGCTAGGTCTGGAATCAGATGTTAAGAGGTAGCAAAACTCAGTAGGAACTTAGGCTTTGAAGCCAAACAGGTTTGAATCTGGACTCTGCTACTTACTAGTTATGAAGGCTTGGACTTTTCTGAACCTCAGTTTTCTCACCTGTATAATAGTGATGATTATAATTGCATTGTTTTGAAGATTAGAGGCAACAAGTATAGAGGGACCTGATAAATGGTATACTCATGTTGTCCTAACAAATACGTGTTCTTCCCTCCCTGTTTCCTTTAATGTAGTTTAGTAAATATTTCTATGAATAGATTTTTTTTTTTTTTGAGGCAGAGTCTTGGTCTTGTCACCCATGTTGGTGTGCAGTGGTGTGATCTTGGCTCAATACAACCTCTGCCACTCGGGTTCAAGTGATTCTCATGTCTCAGCCTCCCAAGTAGCTGGGATTACAGGCGCTGGCCACCATGCCCAGCTGATTTTTGTATTTTTAGTAGAGACGGGGTTTTACCCGAGATCAGGCTGGTCTTGAACTCCTGACATCAGGTGATCCGCCTGCCTCAGCCTCCCAAAGTGCTGGGATTACAGGTGTGAGCCACTGAGCCCAGCTGAATAGATTTTTTTTTAAGTTGATTCAGAAGTGGACATTTGAGTTTTAGAAACTTTTTTCCCATGCCTTCAGATACCAAGTTAAGACAGATAGCTGTTGCAGGAAGGGCATAAATCACTACCCATAACTTTGTTAAAATTTCCTCCAGATGTTTTACGACATATATAAAGGTAATATACTGAAGCAGTGTTCTTAGTCACTTGAATACCTTTTCACAATTTAGGCCGTATCTACTTAACCATGTATTATTTTCTTAATATAGTTTTAATTCAACTCACATAAAATTTATTTTAAAGGAAGACTTTGTATCGCCTTCATAAATATAAAACACTATTTTTTATAATACATATTAAAATAAATAGCTATCAAAATATTTATGCTTCCTGAGAGATCTGTGGTAGTTAGCAAAGGTTTTCTGCAAGATTTTGGATAGGTTTTCTGCAAGATTTTTTTAAAGTAAAGTGCTATTTTGGCCAGTTGGTAATTCATTCAACAAATACTTACAGAGCCAGGAACTTTCTAGGCAGTTGATGTACATCAGTGAACAGAACATACCCAAACTTTTATGGAGCTTACATTATTTAGATCATATGTTATAGTATAGAAGCTCCAGCTGGGCACAGTGGCTCATGCCTGTAATCCCAGCACTTTGGGAGGCTGAGGCAGGTGGATCACGAGGTCAGGAGTTTGAGACCAGCCTGGCCAATATGGTGAAACCCCGTCTCTGCTAAAAATATAAAAAGTTAGCTGGGCGTGATGGTGCGCACCTGTAGTCCCAGCTACTCAGGAGGCTGAGGCAGGAGAATCGCTTGAAGCGGGAGGCAGAGGCTGCAGTGAGCCTAGATCGCGCCACTGCATTCCAGCCTGGGTGAAAGAGCGAGACTCTGTCTCAAAAAAAAAAAAAAAAAAGCTCCATGAGCTCTTCTAAACAACCTTTTCTTTCCTACCCCATTTCTATTAATACAACTAGGCCAATTCTCAGTATTTGCAAACATCAAAGATTTTGCCTTTTCAGAGGTTTGGAAATCCTTACTCTTAAGTATCAGAATTAACGTCACATACGTTGTGTTCTGGGAAATTCTTATAGGTGAACTCAGTTCCTGGATTCAGATGTCTTTTAAGCATTATGCTATGCAAGAAGCAAAACAACAGTTTGTTGAATATGATAAAAACGGTGATGATACTGTGACATGGGATGAATATAACATTCAGATGTATGATCGTGTAATTGACTTTGATGAGAACACTGCTCTGGATGATGCAGAAGAGGAATCCTTTAGGAAGGTGAGTTCATGTGCACAAGCTGTTCCTTTTGATCATGTCAGTTCACTTTACCTTCCTGCATGAATGAGCACAAGAGGTCCTGAGGTTGTAGGCTGGATTGTCTTGTTCTCTAGGAAATCACCTGTTCCACTTCAGCAGTCATTTTGATGACTTCCTTTCTGGCCAGATTTAGGACTCTTGTTCTAGATTACCTACATGATCCTTGTATCTTTTTTTCTTAGCTGCATCATTTAATTGTCCTCATTTCCAGAGTTGCTTTTTAAATGTGTTTTGAATGTGTATCTCAATATTTTAATATCATTGAACAATCAGTTTTATCTTTATTAAGAAGACCATTATGGCCCATTCCCATTTTTAAACATGTAGTTTTATATACTCACTTAAAAAAATCTATAGGTTCTACCTCTGTGGATTCAAGCAACTGAGGATCGTAAGTATCTAAAAAAGTAAGTATTAAAAAAAAAACAACAAAACACTCTGTCTCTACTCAACATGTACAGACTTTTTTCTCTTGATTATCCTTAAATAATATAGTATAACAATGATTTATTTCTCATTTAAGTTGTAATTTGTATTATAAGTAATCTAGAGATGATTTAAAGGAGAGGTCCCCAACCTTTTTGGCACCAGGGACCAGTTTCATGGAAGACAATTTTTCCATAGGACAGTGTGTGGCAGAGGGGGCAGGAATGGTTTTAGGATGAAATCGTTCCACCTCAGATCATCAGGCATTAGGTTCTCATAAGGAATGCACAACCAAGATCCCTCACATGTACAGTTCACAATAGGGTTTGCACTCCTATGAAAATCTAATGCCACCCCTGATCTGACAGGAGGCAGAGTAGAGCTCAGACGGTAATGCCTACCACTCACCACTGACTGTGTGGGCCAGTTCCTAAAAGGCCACGGACCAGTACCTGTCCGCAACCCAGGGATTGAGGGTCCCTGATTTAAAGTATTCAGGAAGGTGTGTGTAGGCTATATGCAAATACTGCACCATTTTATATCAGGGACTTAAGCATTCTCAGATTTTGATAGGGAGGTCTTGGAACCAATTTCCCAGGAATGTGTGAGGGAGGACTGTGTAACAAATTGACCATTGTAACCATTTTAAAGTGTACAGTGCAGCAGTGTTAAGTACATTGATGGTGTTGTGCAACCAATCTCCCCAACTCTTTTCATCTTACAGAGCGAAAACTCTCTACCCATTAAACAATAACTCCCCATTCCCTCCTCCCACTAGTTCCTGGCAGCCACTATTCTACTTTCTGTCTCTGAATTTGGCTACTCTAGGTACCTCATCTAAGTAGACTCATACACTGTATTTGTCTCTTTGTAACTGCCTTATTTTTACTTAACATAGTGTCCTCAAGTTTATTCCATTTTGTAGCATGCATCAGAATTTCCTTCCTTTTTAAGGCAAAGTAATGTTCTGTTGTATGTACAGGTTGAATATCCCTAATTCCAAAATCAGAATGCTCCAAAATATGAAACTTTTGGAGCACTGACAACGACACTCAAAAGAAATGCTCATTGAAGCATCTTGGATTTGGGATTTGCAGATCTCTATGGGATCCTGCTTTCCATTGTTTTGGGTACATACCCGGAAGTGATACTGCTGGATCATATGGTAATTCTATTTTTAATTTTTTGAGAAACCACAGTACCACTTTTCATAGTGAGTACACTCTTAAAATTACTCCTTTTTTTTTTTTTTTTTTTTTGAGACAGTATATCACTCTGTTGCCCAGGCTAAAGTGCGGTGGTGTAATCTTGGCTCACTGCCTCCTGGGCTCAAGCGATCCTCCCAACATAGCCCCTCAAGTAGCTGGGATTTCACACTGGAGCCACCACGCCCATCTAATTTTTGTATTTTTTTTGTAGAGATGGGGTTTTACCATCTTGCCCAGGCTAGTCTCAAACTCCTGAGGTCAAGCGATCTACCCACCTCAGCCTCCCAAAGTGCTAGGATTACAGGTGTGAGCCACTGCACCTAGCCCCAAATTACTCATTTTTTGAAAATTTATTATCACTATGAGTTCTAATGTGTCTCATGGTTTAATTTGTTGAAATATATGCTTCTTAATTAAGCAGAACTGAGGAAGACTAATTTTATTGGGGAATTAGTAGAAAATTTTTTCAAGACTTTTAGGAAGTCTATTAAACTAAAAGTATATCAACAGAAATGACTGTGAGCTTAAGGAATTGCTGTATCAAATACTTTTGTATTTGAAAACTAATTTTAAAGAATTAAAATATTTTTTATAGGTACATGATAGTTGTATTTACATACAGGGTACATGTAGTATTTTGATATCACACAAACATATAATGATCAAATCAGGGTAATTAGAGTATCACCAAGAATTTTTTAAAGATAGCTTTTAATGTGTAGAAAAAAGTAAAAATAAAATCAAACATGCTGTTGCAAACTGTCCCAAAACATTAGTCAAGGGTGCTTGGAAAATAGTCAAGGCTCTTCTGTTTCTTAACTTATCCTGTTATGGTATATATCTTTTAATTTTTATTGTGGCCATAATTTATTGTATTAAACAATATTGTGTAACAATGATTTACTCCTCATTTAAATTGTAATTTGTATTATAAGTAATCTAGAGATGATTTAAAATATTTGGGAAGATATGTGTAGGTTATATGCAAATACTATGCCACTTCATATCAGGGAATTGAGCATCCTTGGGTTTTGGTATCTGAGGGAGGTTCTGGAACCAATTTCTCACAAATATGGAGAGAGGAGTGTATAACAAATTTACTATTGTAACTGTTTTAAAGTGTACCATTCAGTAGTGCTAAGTACATTCACAGTGTTGTGCAGCTAATCCCCAGAACTCTTTTCGTCTTGCAAAGCTGAAACTCTGTACCTGTTAAACAATAACACCCCATTCCCTCCTTGGTAAATGCTTTCTAAATGTGCTATTTATTTAGAATCATATTGGCCACTTGAACTCTGTAAGCCACCACTAACTCTAAGTTGGTTAATTCTCTGCTAATAACTACACCATCAATGTGGAGGTTTGGGGCTCCATCCTCAGAGCCAGTCTGCTTAGCTTCACATTTAGCTCCAGCACTTCACAGTTGTGTAACTTTTGGTAAGTTATTAAACTTTCATGTGCCTCAGTTTCCTCATCTCCAAAAATAAGAATAATAATTCCCATTCAGGCCAGGTGTGGTGGCTCACACCTGTAATCTCAGCACTTCGGGAAGCCAAGGTGGGAGAATCACTTGAGCCCAGGAGTTCAAGAACAACTAGGCAATGTGGCAAGACGCCATCTCTATGGATACATTTTCTCCTTAAAAATTAAATCCTAAGTAATCTAAAGCTGTATAGTTAGCAAATGCCTAAACAAAATTTAAAAATTAGATGGGCATGATGGTCCATGCCTGTGGTCCCAGCTATTTGGGAGGCTGAGGCAGGAAGATTGCTTGAGCCCAGGCAGTCAAGGCTGCAGTGAGCCATATTTATGCCACTACACTGCAGCCTGGGCAACAGAGAGACCCCGTTTCTAAAAAATAAATAAAAATTTCTACTTTATTTAGGATTATAATAGTGTGGATAAATAGTAATAAATGGTAGCAGTTGGAGGGATAAGCAGTTCTGTTTTGATTTAAAAGAATATTGTTGAAGAAAGCATTTACAGTTCACATAAATTTATATTTAATCAACTTTTTAAAACTTTATGCATTTGTTAACTATCACCTTTAGATTAGTTAGGATTTTCTTTTTTAAGGGGAAAATGTATCTTTTGTTTTTATTTGGGTCTTCATTCTATAGTGGACTAAAGTTAGTAAAACTCATTCTTTTTCTACTTGTAAATACTAAAGGAAAAACGAGTGGTGATAATGAGATTTGGGATCATCTGTCTATTAAGTATCCTCATTTACTATAGGAATTAACTTATCTTAAACCAACTTATCTAAAACCAAAGCATGGTATGGTATGATTTCCCTTCCTAGGAACAACAGAGAAGTTAAATACAGTATTTTAAAATCTTGCTGGAATTAGATTCTAATTGTGTTTTCTATTTTTATTTTTTTGTTACTCAAAAGACTTAATTACTCTCCCATTAAAAAATAAGAAGTGCGTGTTCCTGTATTCTTAGAAGGGGGTGATATAATAGATGGTGCTGAGAAGAAAATATTCACTTTGAAGAGATACATGACTCATAAATTGTTTATGAACAGTTCTTTTAAAAGGTGTCTGGTTCTAATTCTGCATTCCCTACCAGCTACTTAGAACGTGTTGATTATAACACTCTTCTTTTAAAGGATGAATTAGATGAATCTTAACAGCCTAAAGGAATTGATCGATCCCTAAAATGAACACTTCAATGGGAGTCCTTTTGGTTATTTTTTGTTTTGACAGCCTAGGAATATGTCTGTATCTTCATGAAGTTCTAATCATATGTTTTTAGAATTTGCTATAAGTAACTTCCTGTGTGTATGTGTAGTCCCAGCTGCTCAGGAGGCTGAAGTAGGAGAATTGCTTGAGCCCAGGAATTTGAGGCCAGTCTGGATAACATAGTGAAACCTCGTCTCTTTAAAAAAAAATAACAATGTCCTAAAAACTGATGTGGAGTGTAAAGATGAACCCAGTGCATTATTTTTCAAAATAAAAAATAAAGGATGAGGAATCAATCAGTCTCAGTTATAGACTAAACACTATACCTTAAATAAAATAATCATAAAAAGTAATTGGATATGTGAATAAAATAAAGTTTTCTATACGAAAGTCTGTTAACAAAAGTCAACTTGATATCTGAACTCTTCAACTTTTTTTTTTTTTTTTTTTTTTTTTTTTTTTGAGATGGAGTCTCTCTCTGTCACCCAGGCTGGAGTGCAGTGGCACCATCTCAGCTCACTACAGTCTTAGCCTCCCAGGTTCAAGTGATTCTCCTGCCTCAGCCTCCTGAGTAGCTGGTACTATAGGCACATGCCACCATGCCTGGCTGATTTTTGTATTTTTTTTTGTAGAGACTGAGTTTCACCACGTTGTTCAGGCTGGTCTCAAACTCGTGACCTCAAGTGATCTGCCTGCCTTGGCCTCCCAAAGTGCTGAGATTACAGGCGTGAACCACCATGCCCAGTCTGAATTTTATCTTACATTTAGTAAGTTTTCATATAGAGAATAAAGAACCCTTTCAGGCTGTGAAATGCCTGAAGAAGCATTTCTTTATAATATAAAGAACAGTTACAGTCAACATAGGATAATTAAAGTTTGGGGACCCATCTGGCAAAAGTTCAAGTGTTTTTTGTTTTTGTTTTTGTTTTTGTTTTTTGTGACAGAGTCTTGCTTCTGTCACCCAGGCTGCAATCTTGGCTCACTGCAACCTCTGCCTCCCAGGTTCAAGCAATTCTCCTGCCTCAGCCTCCCAAGTAGCTGGGACTACAGGCGTGTGCCACCACGCCCAGCTAAGTTTTTAGTAGAGATGGGGTTTCACCACATTGGCCAGACTGGTCTTGAACTCTTGACCTCAGGTTATCTGCCCTCGGCCTCTCAAAGTGCTAGGATTACAGGCATGACTGCTGAATGTGCATGTATAAGCAGTATTTATTTATGTACGATATAACCTTGCATATGGCTAATCAGAATTTTTAAGACCTAGTCGTTTGTTCTAGTATCACACATTATATATTTCCTCATGTAGAATCATTAGTCTACCAAAAGATGGCAGTTTTGTTCCTCATAAGTTTCTGTTGTCATCTAAAAATAAATGATTATGGTAGCTTTTTTATTACTATACATAACACTTACCCTCTACTAGAATACAAGGTTTTTATATAGAAGAAAAAGAGTGTGGAAGTTTTATGAAACTGACCATCTTTTTTGTTATTTTTTTAGGAATTTGCCACTTTGTATAAAACAGTCTTTCTGTTTTTGGCTTCTTCGATTTAATGTGAGCTATTCTTATTTCATGTTCTTCAAATGGCCATGAAATGTGAACCAGAGAAAGCTACTCCTTTCACTTTTTTTTTTTTTTTTTAAAGAAATCTCAGCTCGTTGAAAGAGATCCTTTCTTTCCATAGGCAAATTTGGCCAAATTTAGCTCTTCTCCTGGAACATGGACCTTTTTGCTCCAAAGTGAAGGGTTCTTTCATAAGGAAATCTAAGTACTTGGTATTTTGAATAATGGTTTATTCCAAAAGAATTTGATTGACTCAGCAGAATACCTCAAATTCTTGTTTGTCTGCTTTTTCCATGTTAAACCTGAACATAAAATACAAATTATTTGGTCTAGTTATTTAAAATTATGAAACATTAAGTTAAAAGGAGCTATTTGGAAACAAGTTATTATTTTTTTTCTGTCATGATTGGGTGAATATAACTGGCTTGTAGAGTCTAGATGTTAATAAAACAAATTCTTTAGGGAAAGAGGTGAGCCTCTCCGCTGTAAATCAGTAATTGTAAAAGAACTAGTGTTTAGGTAAATGACTGCTACCTGACCTTTATTATTCTAGAAAACTGGAAAGGGCATTTTTATTCAGTAGTGAAACACTTAAAAGCTTCTAAAATATTTGAAATTGTGCTTTAAAGAAATGCACAGTTTAATACATATCAGTTTATAGGAAGGAAAGGTATTCCCAGAAATTCTTAAAACAGAAATTACACAGGATTAGCAATATAGCATTATTGGCTCCCAAGGCTCTTGGTTACAGAATTACCATTGAAATTTTTATCAAAAGCAGCCTTGTCCCTGATAGCTGCCGAATTATTTAGAAAAAGGGGGGCGGAGGGGAAGATGGGAGAGAAAGTAGAAAAGGATGTGTGTTTATTAAACTTCTACATGGGATCCATTTAAACTTTTGATGTATTTATATCTGAATATATAGAATTAACACTATAAAGAGCCTACTAAGACTAGACTTCCAGGCTGAGCATGGTGACTCATGCCTGTAGTCCCAGCATTTTGGGAGACTGAGGCAGGTGGAGAGCCTGAACTCAGGAGTTTGAGACCAACCTGGGCAACGTAGTGAAACCCCATCTCTATCAAAAATACAAAAAATTAGCTGGGTGTGGTGGCACACACCTGCGGTCCCCACTACTTGGGAGGCTGGAGTGGGAGGATCACTTGAACCTGGGAGGTGGAGGTTTCAGTGAGCTGAGATTGCACCACTACTCCAACCTGGATGACGCAGTGAGACCTCATCTCCCCACCCAAAAAAAAAGGAAAAGATTTCCAAATATTAGGTACATATGCTAATATTATGAGATTCTCAACATAACAAGACTGTTTTTCTGAAACAATAATGTATTTTTGAAAAGTCACTTAGAGGACCAGAAACAATTTTTAAAAGCCCTACCAAGATTTAATATGTGGTATAAATTTATTGACTTTTGGGCATTCAAAAAAGTATTGAGATTAATTATTAAAGTAGACTGTATAGTACTGTAGAAAGAATAGGGAGGATCCAAGTTCAGTAGTTTTGTTTGTTTTTGAGTCAGGGTCTTGCTGTGGTGTGAAGGCTGGCCTTGAACTTCTGGGCTCATGCAGTCTTCCAAAGCTGCTGGAACTATAGGCGTGTGCCACTATGCCATGCTCAGTATTTTTAGCTGTATTTCTGACTTATCAAATCATTTAATCTGCTTTTCTATCAGTGATCATTAAATACTTAATACTTAAGGTTTATTAATTGTGTGGTAGGGATTCTCATCCCAATTGCTTATTAGAGATTTTTACCCCAGTTTGATAGATGGGAAACCAGAGAGGTTAAGCAGTTTGCGCTGACACCACAGCTAGTAAGTGGCATTGCTGGAATTCAGGTCTGGGTCTATATGACTCTAGAGCTTGTGAGTCTATCCTGCCTTTAATACATGTATTTGTGTAGCTTACCTTCAAAGGGATGATGTGAAGATAAATGAGATAATGGATTGGAATGTACTTTAAATTTCACAAAGTTTGTATTTTTCAAAGTATTTAAAATGATGTGGTATACTAATGAGAAATTTTAATTTTCAAAGCTTCACTTAAAGGACAAGAAGCGATTTGAAAAAGCTAACCAGGATTCAGGTCCCGGTTTGAGTCTTGAAGAATTTATTGCTTTTGAGCATCCTGAAGAAGTTGATTATATGACGGTAAGAAAGAAACATTTTTAAGAGAATTACTGAGTGACCAAAACTTTAAAAAAATATATTTTAAATATTTGTGGGTACATAGTAGGTGTGTATGTTTATGGGATACGTGAGATGTTTTGATACAGGCATGCAATGTGAACTAATCAAATCATAGACAATGAGGTATGCATCCCCTCAAACTTTTATCTTTTGTGTTACTAACAATCCAGTGAACACTTAGTTATTTTTAAATGTATAATTAGTTATTACTGACTGTAGTCACCCTGTTATGCTGTCAACTAGTAGATCTTATTTATTCTTACTATTTTTTTTGTACTCATTAACTGTTCTTAGCGCCCCCTCCCCCAACACTTCCCAGTCTCTGGTAACCATCCTTCTACCCTCTATGTCCATGAGTTCAATTTTTTTGATTTTTAGATCCCACAAATGAGTGAGAACATGCGATGTTTGTCTTTCTGTGCCTGGCCTATTTCACTTAACATGATCTCCAGTTCCATCCATGTTGTTGCAGGATCTTTCTTTTTTATGACTGAACAGTTCTCCATTGTGTATATGTACATTTTCTTTATCCATTCATCTGTTGATGGACACTTGGGTTGCTTCCAAATCTTGGCTTTTGTGAACAGTGCTACAACAAACATCGAAGTGCAGATACCTCTTCGACATAGTGGTTTCCTTTCTTTTGGGTATATACCCAGCAGTGGGATTGCTGGATCATACGGTAGCTCTATTTTTAGTTTTTTGAGGAACCTCCAAACTGTTCTCCATAGTGGTTGTATGAATTTATGCTCCCAAGTGACCAAAACTTTAAAACTTGTTCATTAAGTTGTTAAAATAAATCGTATAATCAGAATTTTAAGAGATACACAGATTTAAAATGATCCTAATTCTCCGCACTTAAAATTAGGAGTGGTAAGGAGGCTTTCTGGTGGTGGCGAAGTTGCTTATTGGGAGGGAGAAGGTGAAGGACCGAATTTTAAAATCTTTGTACTATGTGTGAGCAGCAGGCTTCCTCAGGCTATTTTCTCTCTCATAACTATGTTACCTTCAGTGCCTTCCTTATCCTTTTGTAGCTTTCAGACTTTTTTTTGGTTTTTCAATATTAGTAATACTAGGATTTCTGTTTAATTTACAGCATCACTTATGAAAGCTTTTGGTCTGGAAAAACGTCATGTTTGGATTCTTCTTCATAGGGTTGGTAGGGGTGCAGCTGCTTATAACTAGTAATGTTTTTGCAATTTTAAGCATAATGAGTCCTCTTGTCCCTTTAGTATTTAAAAGAAGTACCAGTTTTTCAAAACTTTTGTTGAATTGTAAGTTTAACTCAACAAACATTAACTGAGTCCTGATTGTGACTTGGCCAGGCTTGAAAGCATAAACCATCACGTTGGAAAATAAAGACTAATGTAACAAATAGCTTTTTAAAAAAGAGACTAAACATTTATATTGAAGTCTGTTGCATGACATCAGCCTCCAGCTACGTGGCGTGGTTCCCTGGATATTTCAAGGAGGGGAGATACAGCTTTTTGTTTAATGTGTCATGGTAGACCCTGCTGCCTTGCATAACAAGGCTACAGATACATTTTTCTCCATAGCTCAGTGGTAAGACACTGTTATTAATACTACTTCTCTTGCCATTGTGAAGCTTCTAATTTCTCATTGGCACAGAATACATGACCCAGTTTAAGAACAATGCTGGGTGTAATTTAAGTGCCAAAATTAAGTTGGGACAAGCTAATTGAGCCCAAAGAGTGACAGGCAAAGGATGGTAGATCTTGATTCTCTGGAGAATAAGGAACAATTGAAGACTAAAGAGGTGAATTACCAGTAAAAGCAATGAAATAATTTAGGCATTATGTAATATAGCCCAGAGTTCTATCTGGCAATGGAATGAAATAGATTTGGGCAACATTTTGAAGAAAGCATATGTAGGAATGTTGACTTACTAAATAAGTGTTAAGGGAAGGTAAGAGTCAGAGATGGGCCAGGCATGGTGGCTCACACCTGTAATCCCAGCACTTTGGGAGGCCAAGGCAGGAGGACCTCTTTAGGCTAGGAGTTCAAGACCAGCCTGGACAACATAGCAGACCTTGTCTCTACAAAAAAGTTAGCCAGGTTTGGTGGCATGCACCTGTGGTCCTAGCTACTTGGGAGACTGAGGTGAGAGGATCACTTGAGTCCGATAGTTTGAGCCTACAGAGCCACTATTATTGTGCCGCTGCTCTCTAGCCTGGGTGACAGAATGAGATCCTATCTTAAAAAAAAAGGTTGGGGGTACTAGGCAGGGTGCTAGGCAGGGTGGCTCAAGCCTGTAATCCCAGCACTTTGGGAGGCCGAGGCTGGCAGATCATCTGAGATTAGGAGTTCGAGATCAGCCCAGCCAACATGGCGAAACCCTGTCTCTACTAAAAATATAAAAATTAGCTGGGTATAGTGGCATATGCCTGTAGTCCCAGCTGCTTGGGAGGCTGAGACAGGAGAATTGCTTGAACCCAGGAGGCAGAGGTTGCAGTAAGCTGAGATCACACCATTGCACTCCAGCCTGGGCTACAGAACGAGACCCCATCTGAAAAAAAGAGATAGGAAGATATTGAGGAAAGTACTGAAACAGCTGGCCATTGAACAAGCGGTTGTTTGATAAGAAGCTTTGATAAGAGGGAGGAACAGGTTTGGGGGCAGTTTGGGATGGATAGGGCGAGGTTTGCTGAAGGGGAAGCAAGGAGGTTGAGGTATAATGGCAGGCTGGCACATTTTAGATCTGGAGGCAGAACAGCAGTTCTAAGGTAAGGGCTCTTTTAGAGTTGTCTATGGATTAGAGGGCAAATGGAGTTAGAGACAAGGGTAGTACAAGATGTCTTTCTTGAGAGGGAGAGGTGTGTAGAAAATAGCCTGAGTGTAAAGCTGAGGTTGTTTATGAGAGTGAAAGTGGAGTTCTTCACAATATCAGAAGCTTAAGGATGTTGAATTTAAAGCTACATAGTACTCTAGGTTTTATTCTTGCTTCTAAATTCCAGTGTTTAGAAGGATTGTCTTGAAGACATGGACAACCAAAATGATTTTTCCTGTATAAGTACCTTACTAGCTGATTGCACCACTAGAACTCCAATAATTATCATTTATTTCTAAAAGTTCTGTAGTACGATTGAATCAGATGGCGGTGAGACTGAACATTTTGTACCTTTTTTTTTTCTTTTCTAATGAATGTGGAATAGGAATTTGTCATTCAAGAAGCTTTAGAAGAACATGACAAAAATGGTGATGGATTTGTTAGTTTGGAAGAATTTCTTGGTGATTACAGGTGGGATCCAAGTAAGTCACCTGGGAGAATGTGAAAGGTGAAAAGGAATTGAAGAAAGAGACAGCCTTGCTCATTGAAAGCTCTCTTGGACAGGAAATGTAATGAGGATCTGTGCCTGATCCTGCTTGTTTCATTAACTGTAATGCAAGTTCAACAAATGGATTTATAGCTTATCTGAGAACACTGTCTTGCTTACTTTTACTTCCATGTCTAGAGTCAAACATTTTTCTTCCTTTTCGAACAAATCTAATTTTATCATCAGTTTAAATGGGGAAGGAAGGAAGGTAGATTTTTTTTTTTTGAGACGGAGTCTTGCTCTGTCTCCCAGGCTGGAGTACAGTGGCCGGATCTCAGCTCACTGCAAGCTCCGCCTCCCAGGTTCACGCCATTCTCCTGCCCCAGCCTCCCGAGTAGCTGGGACTACAGGCGTCTGCCACCTCGCCCGGCTAGTTTTTTGTATTTTTTAGTAGAGACGGGGTTTCACCGTGTTAGCCAGGATGGTCTCGATCTCCTGACCTCGTGATCCACCCGTCTCGGCCTCCCAAAGTGCTGGGATTACAGGCTTGAGCCACCGCGCCCGGCCGAAGGTAGATATTTTTAAACAAAATCCTGTGCTGTTGCAGGTGGATCTTAAAAGAGATAGAAACATAAAATACTACAAATACTGATGTAAACACAGTATCAGAAGCTTAGTAGAAGGTGAATAAGTGTTTGAAGTTAAGAGTTTGCTTTTATATAAGCAGCTGTTTTTTCAGACTGTTGCTTAAAGACACCAAACAATGCCATTTTTAAATTGGTCACCAGTTTTACTTATTCTGATAGTCACTTTAAAATTACACATGGCATTACTTTGTGAAAATATGTAAGAAACTTTGTATAGAAACATGATATACAGTAAAACATTACCCAACCTCACATTTGGGAAAACTAGATATCAGAACAAATAGCAGTTAACAAAATTACTAGTTTGTGTTAACATCCAGTGATTTTAAAACTGGGTTATTTAGACTTGTGTCACTTTTGAAAATTGCTATATATTTGTACTTATGCCAGGACTTTTCAGTTAAGTAGTTCTGTTTTATTGGGCTTTCTTTAGTAAACTTTAAATTCACTTCCTTTATTCTAGAGATATACCAAACTTTTTTTTGGATACATGTAATATTCTTGTGTATGTATATTTGTGTTTTTTTATATTAAGCTGCAAATGAAGATCCAGAATGGATACTTGTTGAGAAAGACAGATTCGTGAATGATTATGACAAAGATAACGATGGCAGGCTTGATCCCCAAGAGCTGTTACCTTGGGTAGTACCTAATAATCAGGGCATTGCACAAGAGGAGGTAAGTGTTACAGAACAACTGTTTCTCTCCACCCCCTCCTCCAGATTTGGTGCTGGGGTTTTGATAGGAAAAGAAGTTCAAAATCTTAAGCCAAAGAAAAAAGTAATGGAGTTATTTGGGATTGATGCATTGCTGTGTTTTGAATTTACAAAGTGTTTTAGATTGTCAGGGAGACAGAGAAGTTAAGATTGTGTCATGTATTAATTTGAGAGTACAGTGAATAGAATAATAGTTTGTATTTACTTACAGGGACTCAAAGTAGGTTATAATAATTTTGCCTTGCCTTGATATATCCTGGATTGGATTTGAGTAGAGAGAGACAGAACCCAGTAGAAATGAAGAAAGGAGATAATGGGAAAAGCAGTAGACAGACCTGGTTACATGTAACATTTTTAGATACTTAAACAATAATGAGTACTTGTACACCTGGATGATTTTGACAAGTCAGATCACATTAAATTGTGAACATCTTGCTGAAAATACTTATTACACTTGACACTTTTTTGTTTTGTTTTGAAGGCTCTTCATCTAATTGATGAAATGGATTTGAATGGTGACAAAAAGCTCTCTGAAGAAGAGATTCTGGAAAACCCGGACTTGTTTCTCACCAGTGAAGCCACAGATTATGGCAGACAGCTCCATGATGACTATTTCTATCATGATGAGCTTTAATCTCTGAGCCTGTCTCAGTAGAGTACTAGCTCCTTTTATAATTTGTTACCAGCTTTACTTTTGTGATAAAATGTTGATGTTGTATTTTACACTCTTAAGTCTTACCACAGTCAGAATTATCTTAATGTAGATTATAATTTTGGTTTTTTAGGAAAAAAAACCCCAAATACCTGATAATTTATTTCAAAACGTATTGAAGCAACAAAACATTAATATTGTGCCATATGACAATGAAGTCTTTCCTAAATACTCCATCCGTTTAGTACTGTATTGTGGAATATTTGAGTTCTATTTCCATACTTGAAAACATGGAGGATTTTAGAGTTGCCTGAACAATATTATTTAAGTAGTATGTGACTGAGCTATAAATTTTTGTTTTTGTTCTAAGTAGATTTAATTTGGGAACTGACAGGACAGTGTTTTTAGGTTTAGCATTTTGTTTAAAAACCTTTAAAGAAACCTTTAGAAGGACTTAGACCTCACGTATTAATGTTGAGAAGGTCTGCTTAATTTTAAAATGGTTTCTATAAAGGTTTTATTGTATGAAATAGAACTTTATATTTTTGCATATGTATAGATAGTAATTATATTTAATGTATAACTATAGCATTAAGGTGAGTGGAATTTGACATTGTCCAAATCTTTTTCATTTTTGAGTGATTAAAAATGAAATGTCCTATCTTTTTATATGTTTGTTTGCTTTTCTTTAATTTTTCAGATAAATATTGAATTTAGCACAGGTTTTGTGGTATTGTACATTATCTTGCCTCATCCATTCCTTTATGTGGGTGGTTCCCAAAACTGTCAGATTATTCTT
The DNA here is from genome assembly GCF_043159975.1 of Macaca nemestrina. Taxonomy (NCBI): domain Eukaryota; kingdom Metazoa; phylum Chordata; class Mammalia; order Primates; family Cercopithecidae; genus Macaca; species Macaca nemestrina. The sequence goes on along the minus strand of NC_092131.1, from coordinate 124,039,443 downwards.
GCTGCATTTTCTTTTTTTTGATAAGGCAATCATAATATTGAATGTGCAACTGACACATTTTAATTGGTCTTGTAGCAATTGTGGTTTTGCTGTTTGGGGCTGGAAATAATCTTGAGTAATGCAGGTTGGAATTACAAATATAGCTGGTCAGATACCAACAGTAGAGCTCAATATCAGTTTCACTGAAATTAAAATCATACTTGATAAGCATGATAATCAATTTTAACCTAATTCAGTAGGTCAATTTATTTACCTTTGGTGGAGATGGGATAGGGAAAAGTAAAGGGAGGAGTTAATTTTCTTCTAGTTCTGATGTACAGAGATAGTTTTTCTTTTTCTTTCTTTTTTTTTTGTTTTGAGATGGAGTCTTGCTCTGTCTCCCAGGCTGGGGTTACCAGGCGCCTGCCACCATGCCCGGCTAATTTTTTTGAATTTTTAGTAGAGACGGGCTTTCACTGTGTTAGTCAGGATGGTCTCGATCTCCTGACCTCGTGATCAGCCCGCCTCGGCCTCCCAAAGTGCTGGGATTACAGGTGTGAGCCACCGTGTCTGGCCTCTAGTTCTTTCATTCTTTAAATCACTTTTATTTGTGGGTGAAGAGATCAGCTATGCATTCTCTTAATCACTTTCCAGGCTAAAGTTGTCTCATATACAGCACACTTCGCATTCCGGGGGCTCAGCAAGTACCTATGACTTTGAGAAGACATGAAACTTTTTTGATAGAATCGACTGCACCTATATACCTCTCTACTGCTGCATCTTTGCTGATGTGAGGTGTGCTTGCAAATTGTAAGCTTTCACACCTTAATGAGTGCTTGCTTACTCAGGTATCTAAAGTAGTACATGGTTTTCATTTTAACCTACAATATATGTCTGGCTATAGCAGTTTAAGAATTACAGATTTACCACTATCACTCATCTGTCATTTGTCAGCCTCACTGAAGCTGGCATATTTGAAATCACCAGTTTGACTAGTGTGTTAACTCTTTGTTTTTCTCTCTAGCTTCTCCAAAATCTATGCCAGAATAGATCATCAGATATGGATTCTATTTCAATCCTTTGCAGAAATGCAGTATCTGTACTACTTTCCTTCCTAGCATAAAGAAAACTACACTTGCCAGCCCTCTTGTAGGTAGGCGATGGCTAGTTCTGACCAGCTAAACATGGGTGGAATTAGTGTGTGTCACTATCACACTATCTCATGACAAACCCCTTTCCTCTGCCACAGCACTGTGCAGGAGGCCTCAGCTGAAATGGTGGAGCCACAAAATCAAAGTGGCTTTGATCTTGAGTCTGTGTAGGTCAGCTGGATCCACAGTGGGCTTTGTATGATGAAAAAATAAGCTTTTAGTATGTTAAACCACTGAGATTTGGTTGTGCTTTTTTGTTTTTAGCCACAGCAGAGCCCATCCTGCCGTGACTGAGTGAAGATTTCGCATTTAACAATTGGCTTTTTATAAGCATGCAGAGAAAAAGAATCATCTGCTTGAACAGAGATGCTATATCTACTGCTGAGTCAAAATAGAAAACTTTCTTTTTAAGGCTTTTTTTTTGGATTTGAATTTTAAATAAGACTCTTTTAAAATAAAACTTTTATTTTGGTTTTAATATAATTAGGATAATTTGAATTTATCCTTGAGCATGAGAGTAAAAATAGTTTGAGACTTTCTGAATCATTGGCTGATTCTGCCTGAAGGACTTAATCACTTCCATTATTTGACTTCAGGTACAACTTCAGAGGGGAAAAGTTGATGGGATGTGTGCATGTTGGCTCATCCGTAGTTCTGATTGGGCCAATTTGCAGTACAGAAAATGACTGTCTAGATTATGATATAAATTTAAAGGAAGCCAGGACATTCAGAGGAAAAGCCAGCATATCATGTTTGCCTTACTTAGTTCTTTCCTTTGCAGTTTTAAAAATAGGCTTTATTTTTTTAGTGCAGTTTTATGCTCACAGCAAAAAGTACTACAGAGTTTCAGTGTGTCCCCTGCCCTACATATGCACAGCCTCCCCCACTATCCTACATCCCACACCAGAGTGGTACATTTGTTAAAATCAATGAAACTATATTAACATATCATCATTATCACCCAAAGTGCATAGGTTGCATTAGGGTTCACTCTTGGTGCTACACATGCTCTGGGTTTGGACAAACGTATAATTACATATTCCCACCATTGTAGTATCATAGAGTATTTCCACTGCCCTAAGGTCTTCTCTGCTCCACCTGTTCATCCCTCCCTTCCCTGTAACCCCTAGCAACACTGATCTTTTTACTGTTCATAATTTTTTAAATTGTAAAATATACATAACAAAATTCATCTTAACCATTTTTAATTGTACAGTTCGGTGGAATGGTATTAAATACACTCAAAATGTTGTGAAATTGTTACCACCTTCCATCTCCATGAACTTCATTTGTAAAACCGAAATTTATATCCATTAAACAATAACACCCCCTTTCCTCTTCCCTTCAGCACCTGGCAAACACCATTCTAGTTTGTTTGTTTGAGATGGAGTCTTGCTCTTGTTGCCCAGGCTGGCGTGCAATGGCGTGATCTTGGCTCACTGCAACCTCTGTCTCATGGGTTCAATTGATTCTCCTGCCTCAGCCTCCCGACTAGCTGGGATTACAGGCATGCACCACCATGCCCAGCTAATTTTTTATATTTAGTAGAGATGGGGTTTCACTATATTGGTGAAGCTGCTCTCTAACGCCTGACCTCAGGTGATCCACCTGCCTCAGCCTCCCAAAGTGCTGGAATTACAGGCATGAGCCACCATGTCTAGCCTCCCATTCTAGTTTTTTTTTTTTTCTTTCTTTTTTGAGACGGAGTCTCTCTCTTGTCATCCAGGCTGGAGTGCAGTGGCGCAATCTCGGCTCGCTGCAACCTCCACCTCCCGGGTTCAAGCGATTCTCCTGCCTCAGCCTCCCAAGTAGCTGGGATTATAGGTGCCTGCCACCATGCCCGGCTAATTTTTGTACTTTTAGTAGAGACAGGGTTTCGCCACGTTGGCAAGGCTGGTCTTGAATTCCTGACCTCAGGTGATCCACCCACCTCGGCCTCCCAAAGTGCTGAGATTACAGGCATGAGCCACTGTGCCTGTCCCCATTCTAGTTTTTGTCTTTATTAAAATAGACTCATATAGTGTTTGTCTTTTTGCATAATGTCCCCAAAGTTCACCCATATTGTTACCAGAATTTTCTTTTTCAGGCTGAATACTACTTTATTGTATATACCACATTTTGCTTATCTATTCACCTTTTGATGGACACAGGTTGCTTCCACTTTTTATTGTGAATAATGCTGCCATGAATATGGGTGTACAAATATTTCTTTGAGACCCTGCTTTCAGTTCTTTTGGATATATATTATACATAGAAGTGAGATTGCTGAATCACATAATTATTCTATATTTTATGTGTGTGTGTGTGTGTGTGTGTGTATATATATATATATATATATATTTTTTTTTTTTTTTTTTTTGAGATGGAGTCTCACTTTGACACCCAGGCTGGAGTGCAGTGGCGCGATCTCAGCTCACTGCAAGCACCGTCTCCCAGGTTCATGCCATTCTCCTGCCTCAGCCTCCTGAGTAGCTGAGACTACAGGCGCCCGCCACCGCGCCCAACTAATTTTTTGTATTTGTAGTAGAGATGGGTTTCACTGTGGTCTCGATCTCCTGACCTCATGATCTACCCACCTCAGCCTCCCAAAATGCTGGGATTACAGGCATGAGCCACCGTGCCTGGCTAGTAATTCTATTTTTAATATTTTGAGGAACTGCCATGGTGTTTCCCATAGCAGCTGTGTCATTTTACATTTCCACCAATAGTGCACAAGAGTTCCAGTATCGTTACATCCCTATCAACGCTTGTTATTTTCTGTTTTTGTTTTGTTTTTTTAATAGTAGCCATCCTGATGGGTGAGACGTGGTATCTTATTGTGGCTTTGATTTGCATTTCCCTAATGGTCTGTCTGTGCAGTTTTTCCTGTTCCAGAATATCATTCCTTTGCAATTTAAATGTGAGGATAAATTTATGCTATTGTTTCTCAAACGTTTTTGTGTTACAATACCTCCTTTTGCGTGAGAAATTTCAACTCAAACTTACAAGATCTTTTTCACTTAGGAAGATGATTTAGGAAAGCCACTTAGAGTAAAAGTTTTTAAACAACTGTAACAACTAATTTGCTTCACTGCAACATTTGAGTTTTGTCAAATAAATATTTGGCCAGATTTCCTGCCTGCTATAAAATTTTTTATAACTAGTAACCAATTACCTAAGGGCCTCCAGTGCAGCTACTAAAACGTCTCTGTTTTATTTGGGGGGAAAAAAAACAAAACCTCAATCCAAGCACAAAGAAAAACAAGTACTGCTAAATACCTAGAGTTTGCCCTATCTTTATCTCAAATTAACCAGTTAGTTCCTGAGCTGTAGAAAGAAAACCATTTGAGCTTATAAAACTATTTTAAAGTGATTACGGGGATTTTTAAAAATCTCATACCTTTCAATCATGATTTTTCATACCTTAAAGAAAAAAACCCTACTTTTGCTTTCTGTTCCATGGAGATATTTTTCTTCTAAGACCAGGTTCCAATGAGCAGAGGGCATCACCATTTTGCTCAGTTATTGTACCATTAGCAGTGATTGGTAACCTAAGTAGAGAGACTGTTCCATTACAATGACATACTAAAAGCATCAACTAAGATCTTTTTGTGCCAGCTGCTGGCCTGCCTGAATTAATGCTTTGTTGTTCCGTCTGCAACAAATGATGTCATGCAAGTGATTTATTTTGTAAGACTACTCTGTAATGAAAAACTTGATTGAAGTTAATTGTGGACTGCCTTCATGGTGGTAAGGAGGCTAGGCTGAGGCTGAGCTATGACTAAGCTACTTTACGGTTATTTTACCTCGCTGTCATATAGCAATTAGTCTTCAGCCCTTCCACTTTATTATGCCAAATGACTAGGCAAAACTCTCCTAAACTCCCAAACAACCCACCAAAGCAAAACAACTATTACTAGGAACTTAGAGAAGGAAAGAGGCAAGAATGATTTACTTTGATGCCACCTTCCTTCTGCTAAATTTAAAGACGTGAGAAAATCTAATTTATAAAATTTTATTTGGCAAAAAGAAAAGGTAAAAAGTTTATCTGGAAACCAATTGTCCTACATTAAAGTGAAAAAGGCCAGGCACAGTGGCTCATGCCTGCAATCCTAGCACTTTGGGAGGCTGAGGCAGGAGAATTGCTTGAGGATAGGAGTTCAAGACCAGCCTGGGTAACATGGGAAGACCTCATCTCCTCAAAAAAAATCAAAAATTAGCGGGACATGGTGGCTTGTGTCTGTAGTCCCACCTACTCAGGAGGCTGAGGTGGAAGGATTACTTGAGCCCAGGAGGTTGAGGCTGCAGTGAGCTGTGATGACAGCCTGGACAACAGAGTAAGACCCTGTCTCAGAAAGAAAAAAAGAAAAAGTAAGATCCTTGAGGGCTGCAACTGTTTCTTCATCACTGTATCTCCCCTGACCAGCATGTGATTAGGACATACTAGATAGTCATTGAATAAATTTACTAATGGAATGATACAAGATGAGAGAGAGCTGACACAATATCAGTTTATTTAGTGACTGTATTTTTTAATGTCTCTTTTAGTCTGTTCTTGTGATCTTCATATTCTTTATCTCTTTGGATATTTAAATATATCTTCAAATACTTTGGGATTATTCTGTTAATTCTTGTGGTGGTCCCATCTGTTAGTTCACTAACTCGCATGTGGTTCACACACTTCGACTGCATCTTAATGAGCTGTTTTCATGGGAGTCGGGTGTGTCCAAGACTGTGGAAGTGTCCTTGCGCAGCATGATTTCCAATTTACTTCTTTGTTAAGCCCTGTGGGTTTTGTCAGTTCTGGACAGGTTGAACAGGAGCTGGATTCCCCATGTAAGGACAAGTATGAATTAGGGGAGGCCCTTGTAAGTCCCATTTAGAAACATATGTGGGTGCAGTAGTTAAGACAGCGTGGTATGGTACTGGCATAAAGATAGGCATATAGATCAATGGATTCAAATTGAGAGTTCAGCAATAAAATCTCACATTTATAGACAAGGGTATCAAGAAAATTCAATGGGGAAAGAATAACCTCTTCAACAAATGATGCTGGAACAACTGGATAGCTACATGCAAAAGAATGAAACAAAAATATAGATAAATTGGACTTCATCAAAATTAAAAATTTTGTGCTTCAAAGACACCACCAAGTGAGAAGATAACCTATAGAATGAGAGAAAATATTTCCAAACCATATACTTGCTAAGTGATTTATATTTATATATCTAGAATATATAAATGTATAAGAATTCTTATAGCCCAAGAACTAAGAAACAAAACAACAAATCACCCAATTAAAATACGGGAAAATTATCTGAATAGATATGTATCCAAAGAAGATACACAAATGGCCAACCAACACATGAAAAGATGCTCATTAGGAAAATACAAATAAAAACCACACTGAAATACCACTTTGGATCCTTTTAAACATGTGTCTGTAATGAAAAAGCAGACAACAAGTGTTGAAGAGGATGTGGAGAAATTGGAACCCTCATACACTGCTGGTGGGAAGGCAAAATGATCCATTTGCTTTGGAAAACACAGTCTGGCAGTTCCTCAAAAAGTTAAATATAGAGTTACCATATGACCAAGCAATTCCACTCCCAGGTATATACCCAAGGGAAATGAAAACATATCCACACAGAAACATGTACAAGAATGTTCATAGCAGAACTATTCGTATTAGCCCCCAAAATGGAATCAATCTGTACTTTCATCAGGTGATAAATGGATAAAATAAAACATGGTGTATTCAATGGAATATTCAATGGAATATTATTCAGCCATGAAAAGGAACAAAGTAGTGATATGTGCTACAACATGGATGAACCATAAAAACATTATCCTAAGTGAAAGTAGCCAATCATAAAAGTCCACATATTGTATAATTCCATTTATGTGAAATGTAGAGACAAAGTAGATTAATGTTTGCCTGGAGCTGAGGATGGGGGTATGGAGTGTTGGCTAAGTACCTGATTTCTTTTTGGGGTGATGAAAATGTTCTAAAATTAGATTATGGTGATACTTGTACAATACTCTGAGTGTACTAAAAACCACTGGATTGTGCACTTCATTTTTAAAATTTTTTTTAATTTTTATGGGTACATAGTAGGTATATATACTTATGAGTTACAAGAGATGTTTTGATACACTTATGCAATGTGAAATAAGCACATCATAGAGAATGGGGTATCAATCCCCTCAAGCATTTGTCCTTTAAGTTACAAACAATCCCCTTACACTCTTTTAAGTGTTTAAAGTTATTTTAAAATGTACAATGAAGTTATTATTGACTATAGTTACCCTGTTGTGCTCTCAAATAGTAAGTCTTAATCATTCTATTTTTTTTTTTACTCAAATTGTGCACTGTAAATGGGTGAATTTTAAGGCATGTGAATTATATCATCATAAGCCCATTTTAAAAAGTAAAAACAGGCTGGGCGTGGTGGCTCACACCTGTAACCCCAGCACTTTGGGAAGCCGAGGCGGGCGGATCACAAAGTCAGGAGATCGAGACCATCCTGGCTATCGCGGTGAAACCCAGTCTCTACTAAAACAACACAAAAAATTAGCCGGGCGTAGTGGCGGGCGCCTGTAGTCCAGGCTACTTAGGAGGTTGAGGCAGGAGAATGGCGTGAACCCAGGAGGCAGAGCTTGCAGTGAGCTGAGATCACGTCACTGCACTCCAGCCTGGGTGACAGAGCCAGACTCCGTCTCAAAAAAAAAAGAAAAAACGTAACTCACATGACTTTCCCACCAGAAAGCCACTCCTCAGAAGGCTTCACTAATCAGTGTGAGCCAAGAATAGTGATGACCACCTGAGAGAGAAGCACATCCTCACCAGAAATGGTCACCACCCCCCACCCCGCGGCTCCATCTGCCCCCCAGCAGACTACAAAACTACCCCACCCCACTGCAATCCCCTGAAATTTAGTGCTCAGTGAGAGCACCCTTGGGACATTTTGAAAGGATTTAAAGAGCAGGGTCGGCCAGGCGCAGTGGCTCACACCTGTAATCCCAGCACTTCGGGAGGCCGAGGCAGGCGGATCGCCTGAGGTCAGTAGTTTGAGAGCAGCCTGGCCAATATGGTGAAACGCCGTCTCTACTAAAGATGCAAAAATTAGCTGGGCGTGGTAGCACACGCTTGTAATCCCAGATACTCAGGAGGCTGAAGCAGGAGAATTGCTTGAACCCAGGAGAGGAAGGTTGCAGTGAGCTGAGATCGCACCACTGCACTCCAGCCTGGGCTACAGAGCGAGACTCCATCCCCCCCAAAAAAAAGCAGGATCAGGAATCCTAGGATGCTGCAATTTATGAGACAGTCTTGTACAATAACTAATTGTCCTCGGTCTTTCATGGTTTTAGAACATTCCAGTGGACATTCATGTAGATCAGCAGTCCCCAACCTTTTTGGCACCAGGGAGGAGTTTCGTGGAAGACAGTTTTTTCAGGGACCCAGTGTTGTGGGGATGGTTTCAGGATGATTCAAGTACATTACATTTATTGTGCTTTTATTTCTATTATTATTACATTGTCATATATAATGAAATAATTATGTTAATACAATTACCATAATGTAGACTCAGTGGGAGCCCTGAGTTTGTTTTCCTGCAACTAGATGGTCCCATCTGGGGGTGATGGGAGACAGTGACAGATCATCAGGCATTAGAGTCTCATAAGGAGCATACCACCTATATCCCTTGCATGTGCAGTTCACAGTAGGGTTTGAATCCTTGGAGAATCTAATGCCATCACTGATCTGACAGGAGACGGAGCTCAGGCAGTAATGACAGTGATGGGAAGCAGCTGTAAATACAGATGCAGCATCACTCCCTCACCCACCTGTCACTCAGCTCCTGCTATGCGCCTGATTCCTAACAGGCTGTGAACCAGTACTGGTCTGTGGCCCAGGGGTTGTGGACCCCTGATGGAGATGAAAGGCCTGCTTATGATCATTTGAGCCTAGAATTAAACTCTATTAACCCTAGAATTAAACTCTAAAAAAAAACTATTTTTATACAGTTTTCGTGTACATAGCATTTCCAGAAATTCAGCTACTATGTAAATCAAAGGAATGTGATGCTTTGTTTTATTCAGAACATTCTCAAGAGTTATTTGCCATTTAGAAAACCAAGTCACAAATGACATTGCCACTGCCTGCATTTGTCCTTAGCCCATTTGCAGTGCAAACATGTGACCACAGTACTTCAATATGTCTGTGGTAAAGTCATATTCAAGTATTTACATATTGAAATAATACTCCTTTAATAAAAATTACTTTCCTTTTTCTCCTCCTTTCTATTCTAATTAGAGCATTACACGGTGTATCAGTAAGCCCCCACCCCCACCACCATTTCCACAACAGGAAATGGGGGGGTTCAATATTTGCAGAGTAGAGGGCAGGTTTAAGGGAACCAACTGGGCTTGGTGAGACACCCTGGGATAAGCAACAGCAGAAGTCCTTACTGCCCCTTGTCCTGAAGGGGCCTGGGACAGGTATGATGTTGGTGAAGCCCAGCCCCTCCTCCCCCTACCTCCATGAGCTGTGACCAGAGAGGCCTGTATCTTGGTGGGTCAGGGAATAAATGCCCTCATCTCTTTCCTCCTCTGTTGCATCTCCTGTCTGTGCCTGCCACTGGCCTGCTGCACCATGAAGCTGGAGAGCTAGGGAGGTGGGCTGATGCAATCTGTGGAGGTAATCACAGGGCAGACCAGGCCATAGGAGGATACAGAATAGAGAGGGGAAGAGAAGTAAGCAGTACATATTGATCTTTCTAAATTTTTATATGTAGATAAGTTATACTACCCATGAATTTCATTTCAAGATTGTAAAGCAAATGCTACTACATAATTATAGCAAGGGAGCACTGAATCTCTTTAGGATTGACAATCACTGCCTAGAACCACCAGGGCCTCTAAGGGAAACCAGTTTTGAATAGAGACCAGTCAAAAATGAAGAAGACTGTGTCTTAAATACTGTGTTTTAAATAGTGAAATGAGGGAGCTATAGCCACAAAAACGACAGGCAGGCAAAGGAATCTGACCAAGATATCCTTAAGGAACCAACTTCCCACTAGGAAAGATAGGCTTAACCTAATCACAGTTGGAGGACAATTATTTTTTAAATGTATCAGTTACACAAAATTGCGTGTATAACGTTAAAGAAAAATAATAATGCAGCCTGGATTTACTCATAGAATATATTATATTTAATATTATTAAGTTATGTACAATTATAATTTTAGGAGAAAGATAAGCAGTGAATCTGGTTCTAGCAGAGTGAGAAAGTAATTCTTTGATCATAGAAGTAAAGGTATAACAAGAAGCAAAATGAATGAGGCAGTCTCCACCGAATAGGCTTAGCTTTGGCAAAGATCACAGGGAGTCCTGGTTTCCCACTGCTGCCGTGCGCTGCGCGCTACCCCCTTTCCCATCACTCTTCCCACCCTTGCTCTTCATTTGTTGCCTAACTTACCCTCAATGAATGACAGTTCTTCTTGGTTTGTTTCTCATCCGTGCTGTAAGCTCCCTGACTTCTTTATGTTTCCTTCAGTTTCCGTCAGACATGTAATAGGGGCTAAATGTCTTTTTTTTTTTTTTTTTTTTTTTTTGAGACCTGGTCTCGCTCTGTTGCCCAGGCTGGAGTGCGGTGGTGCGGTCTCGGCTCACTGCAAGTTCCACCTCCCGGGTTCACGCCATTCTCCTGCCTCAGCCTCCTGAGTAGCTGGGACTACAGGCGCCAGCCACCATGCCCAGCTAATTTTTTTGTATTTTTAGTAGAGACAGGGTTTCACAGTATTCTCCAGGATGGTCTCGATCTCCCGACGTCGTGATCAGCCCGCCTCGGCCTCCCAAAGCGCTGGGATTACAGGCGTGAGCCACTGCGCCCAGCCCATAAATGTCTTATATGCTTGATTATTTGTTCATTTTCCAATTTGTGGAGGTTTAATCAGTGATTCTCAAACTTGGGGCACATTAAAGACCATCTGGGGAGCTTTTCAAAAATATCGATGCCTGGCTCCCCTCCCTGGAGATTCTGATTCAGATGGTCCAAGGTGGCCCAGGTGATTCTAATAGGCGGCTAGGGTCGAAAGCTCGTTCTAGCTCAGGGCTTCTCAGCGGTGGCACTGTTGACATTTTGTGCAGAATAATTCTTCACGAGGGGCGGGGAGGGCTGTCTTGTGCTTAGTAGTATCTTAGCATCCCTGGCCTCTACTCATGAGATGCTAGTATCTCCCTCCCCCAGCCAAGGTGTGCCAGACAAAAATGTCTCCAGACATTGCCCAAGTGTCCCAGGGGTGCAAAATCACCTTCTATTTAGAACCGCTGGTCTAGTTGCTCTGAGTTGCTTTAAGAGCCTGGTTTTAGGCCAGGCAGGGTGGCTCACGCTTGTAATCCCAGCACTTTGGGAGGCCGAGGTAGGCGAATCACCTGAGGTCGGGAGTTCGAGACCAGTCTGACCAACATGGAGAAACCCCGTCTCTACTTAAAATACAAAATTAGCCGGGCGTGGTGGTACATGCCTATAATCCCAGTTACTTGGGAATGCTGAGGCAGGAGAATAGCTTGAACCTGGGAGGTGGAGGTTGCGTTGAGCTGAGATCCCCTGGGCAACAACACAAAACTTCGTCTCCAAAAACAAAACAAAACAAAAAGCCTGGTTTTGAAAGCCCATCGTCTTGTTTTCTGTGTCTGCCTTCACAGGAAGCTGCAGAACAGTGTCTGGGAAAAGCACTGAGCTGATGTCAGAAGTTCTGACCGCCATTCAGTAGTGGGATGTTCAACATTAAAACTGTTGCCAGGTAGCTCTCTCATATTCCCTGGGTCTGTTTCCCCAGCAGAGAGCTAAGGAAGAGGTCAAACTAGTGGATCTTTCCATTTCTTTCCAGCTCTGACATTTTCTCTCTGCCTGCTTTCCCCTAGTAACCGGTTGGAACTGGAGTGTATTTTGCATTAGATACATTTATTGAAAATAATTTTATATTTCCCAGTTAATTAAGAATGAGTTAATTAAATTGCTTTATGTTTGTGACTTTATTGATTTTCCACCTCTACCTCAATAAGTTTCTTGTACACCCTCCCCAATGCCCAACCTCCCAGGGGACAAACTAAAAGTAAGGCCTGACATTGTTTTCATTCCTAAGTTACATAACCAATTTCAGTGTGGAATATGATTTAAACAGACAGGAAGAAACACTGCCTTTTTATGAGAGGAATTTAAAAGTAGAGATGATGAATTTAACAATTTAACTTTCAAAGACAAAAAAAGTCTGTAGGAATTTTTTAAAAAGTAGATGTTATTTTTAAAAAGGGTAAAGCTAGTACTAAATGAATTTAAATGAGCGATTTCCAGTTTGGGGTGTGTGACTTCAAATGAATCTGTGATAATCCAAAGAGACGCCCGCCCACCTGCCTTTCTTCCTTCAAACGTTGTTTATTGAGCTGTTCACAGGTGAAACATTGTGGTGCAGCAACGCATTGCCCATAGGTTACACTGTGAATGGAGCACCCAGGAGTTGTGCAAAATGGTGGTCCTGAAACACAAATGGCTGCCATGGGGGCCTTGCCCTTTAATAGCTAACTATCAAATCAGAGGAACAGACCTGTATACAACTACCTGTCAAGGAGACAGGTCCCTAAGACCTCCTAGTCAGTCCCAGTGAAGCCTTCCTCACTCTCCCAACCAGAAACCTTGGAGTCTTTGACTCCCCTCTTTCACTTCATGTCCAATCCAGCCACTTCTCGCCATCCCCACTGCCACTGCCTGGGTCATCTCTTAGCTGCATTAACATGATTGCCTCTTCCCCACCCTCCACCTGCTTCTCCATTATTCACTCTCTACAGTGCACCAGAGCATAGAACGCCTGCCACCCTTCCCCATTTCACTCAGGGTAAGAGCCAAAGTCCTTACAATAACTAAGAAGCCCTACAAGATAATCTCCTACTGTTTTCCCCTCATTTACTCCTCTCCCTCCACACTGGACACCATTATAGTTCCTCAAGCACACCAAGTTTCTGCCTCAGGACTTTTGCAGGAGCTGTTGCCTTTCCCAAGAATGTTCCTCCCAGATAGCTGTAGGATGACTGCGTTACATCCCTTAGCTCTTGGTGAAAGTCATCTGCTCCACGCAGCTGCCCTTTACCACCCTATTTAATACTGCAACCTGCCACCCACATACTTAATCCCCAGCCCCTAAACCTGCCCTTGTTTTTTCCCCACAGCACACCACCTTCAAACACACTACATAATTTATTTATAATGTCTGTTTCCTTCCACTAGAATATAAGAAGATCCCGGGGGGCAGGTTTGTTTTCTTCTTTCATATTTCCAAGCACCTAGAACAGTTCCTGGAACATAATAGCTGCTCAAATAAAACCACTTAGTGAATGAGTGGATGGATGGATGAATGAATGGTTGAAGCCCCTTGGTCTTCCACTATAATTTCACACTTCCACCACAACATTTATGGATCTTCACCCATAAACTGTGAAATCTGACCTTGGGCAAGTTCCTTAGCTTCTCTGGGTCTCTATTTTAATTACTGCTAATTGGGGTTAAGTTCCTGTATTTACCTAATGGGGTCATTGTGTGGATTAAATGAGTTCTTACCTGAAGAATAGTGACTGGCACAAAAAGTCCTCAATAAATGTTAGCTGTTATTACTGTTTTTTTAATTATTAGGTTGGTGCAAACATAATTGCAGATTTTACCATTTAAAAGTAATGGCAGAAACCATGATTCTTTTGCACCAACCTAATTAAAAAAAATATTTAGAGGCGGGGGTTTCCACTATGTTACGCAGGCTGGACTTGAACTTCTGGCCACAAGTGATCCACCCACCTCAGCCTCCAGAGTAGTTGGGACTTCAGACCAGCACCACTGCTCCTGACTCTATTACTGTTGTTCTTAAAGCTGTTGCCCAGGAACAGAATAGGGGCTTGATGTGTGCTGAGGGAAGAAACGAATGACTGAATGAGCTCCTGCCTGCCGGAGAGACTAGCAATGGCTAGAAGGGGGCTGGAATAGCAGGTCAGGTGTGCTGAGCTGGGAGTCTGGGCGAAGCAAAGCTGGGAAGGCAGGTCAGGCGGGGACGGAGGCTCTGTAGCACTCTCCAAGGAGGAGTTTGGATTTGATCCTGCGGGTTATGAGAGAGGAACTGGTGCCCAGATCTGCGTTTTGAGGAAAGTGTGTGGAGAACGGATTATTAGTAGGTGGGGAGATCAGTAGGAGGGTGTAGACGCCTCTGGAAGGGAATAATGGGCCCTTGGGTAGAGCAACTGTTGTGGGAACAGAGTGGGCACATTTTGGCGGCAGAACCATCAACAGGACTAGTCTGATATGCTTCATTAAAAAGCAAACCCTGTATCCACTCCTTCAGTGCAAGCTTAGGAAGCTGATCCACTTTTTATGCTCTACCAGGTAGCAAAAAATAAGATTAATAATGAATGATATTGATTCATACCTACCATGAATTTCTAAATAAACTTTAATTTTTATTAATGGGCTCTTTGGGCTTATTAGTCAATAGAGAAGCCGACGGCTTTTCTCCTGGGAGAATGTTTAGACTAGAAAAAGAAAAGGAAATTCTTTCCTTGCTAGGTAATAATAGAAGGATGAGGCAGGCATGGCCAAAACACAAAGCAATGGAAAGCTCTGGAACCTGCTGTCATAAAACAATCCTCATCAAACCTCAGCAGGTACTGGCACAACTGCTTTTAAAGGTTAAAATAGGAAATACATACATTCTGGTTAAAGCCCATCTAAGTTCTGATAAGAGCTGATGATGGTTTGAAAACGTTGGCATTTTGGGATCTTGGCAAAGTGACTTTCTAGCGGGGGAGGGGGGAACCAAAAAACAGGGTCAGGGGAGGGGCAAAGCTTTGATAAGGCTGCAAGGTGAGACGAATTCAGCAACTGGAGTTAAGATGCCAAAAGATGAAGGCTCCTTGTCTGCATATATTGGCCACCAATTGACAGCTCTGCCCCTTGAACATAATTGCCTTCCCTCTTGGTCTGGGAAATTTCACAGTTTGTTGTCAGTCTTTGATACTCAGGTGGTGTTAAATATTTTAAAACTAACAGAAACCTCCAAATCCTAACATCTCTTTGCCCTGATGTCAACCCAGATCTGGCTTCTCTTTCTCCAGAGCTGTGATTGTTATTGTTACTTTAAAGTAGTTCTCATCCATTGGATGTCACATATCCTGAAAACCTGTGTTCTCAGAATTTTGAAATTTGCCTTTTTAAGGTCTCTAGGAAATGTCTGCAGGTATTTAACATACGCAGCTGTTTTAAATGCATGATGAGGGCATGACTATGCTTAGGTATTGCCACCTCCAAGACAAGAATGGCTGTTTTCTTGTCAATTCTTTCTTAAGTGGCCAAAATTGGATCCAAAGGAGAAGTTTCCTTTGCTCTCTAAGATAGAATGGTCAGCAAGGTAAGGTTAGATGTGTCGGCTGCTCTGCATCCAGCCCTGTGAGACTTGATTTGTGAGGTGGTGCTGCTGGAAAGGGAGGAAGCCCCTCAGGAAGAAGCCCAGGCAGCTGTGGATTGCGCAGGCCCAGGCACACGCTTTCCTACTGGGCACTTAGAAACAGTTCTGTGCCTTGCAACCTTGCCCTCTTTGGGGATATTTCTCCATGGCCATTGATAAGGTTTGGCTGCGTCCCTACCCAAATCTCATCTTGAATTATAGCTCCCATAATCCCCACGTGCCGTGGAAGGAACCCAGTGGCAAGTAATTGAATCATGGGGGGTGGGTTTTTTCCTCTGGTCATCTAGTGATAGTGAATAAGTCTCACAAGATCCAGTGGTTTTATAAAGGGCAGTTCCCCTGCACACACTCTCTTGCCTGGCACCATGTAAGACGTGCCTTTGCTCCTCCTTTGCCTTCCACCATGATTGTGAGGCCTCCCCAGCCATGTGGAACTGTCAATCCATTAAACAAACCCCTTTTTCTTTATAAATTACCCAGTCTCTGGTATTTCTTCATAGCAGTATGAAAGTGGACTAATATAGCTGTGTACTCCAGTGGCTCTCAGAATGCAGTTCCAAGACCAGTAGCATCAGCATCACCTGGGAACAGATAGGAATTCAAATACCCAGGCCCCATCCAGACCTCTGGAATCAGAAACTCTAAAGCGAGCCCAGAAATCTGTGGGGTTTTTTGGTTGTTGTTGTTTGTTTGTTTTGAGATGGAGTTTCGCTCTTGTTGCCCAGGCTAGAGTGCAATGGCACAATCTCGGCTCACTGCAACCTCTGCCTCATGGGTTCAAGTGATTCTCCTGCCTCAGCCTCCCGAGTGGCTGTGATTACAGGCACATGCCACCACGCCCGGCTAATTTTGTATTTCACCAAGTTGGTCAGGCTGGTCTTGAACTTCTGACCTCAGGTGATCCGCCCACGTTGGCCTCCCAAAATGCTGGGATTACAAGTGTGAGCCACCGTGCCCGGCCTGAAATCTGTATTTTAACAAGTCTTCTGGGGGATTCTCATGCACAGTCAGAACCATCGATTTCAACATGATTCTATTGGGATGGTTCATCAAATGGCTTTACTTGTAGTTTAGTCTTTATTCTTTGCTTCACAATTCTGTGCACCTGAAGTATCCTCATTGTAAGGCTGCTGTTACCCTGTCAGCAACAACTGTGACCGGAGGGGAGGGTGGAGTGGGGAGTACTATGAAAGCCTAGGGAGAAAAATCTGAAACCTGTGGGGGGCGGGGGGAAGGTGGGGGAAGCTAGCCTTCAATCTTCACACCTTTAAAAGGCGCAAGAACTCACAAGTGAAAAACAACAACATTTACTCTAAAAAGAAAAGCAATTGCTATTTGGAAACAGTGGCAGAGCAAATTGAGGTGATAACCATAAAACATTTTTACTTCTGACAAGAGAGTCCCTTTAGGGCAGGCAATGGTCTGTTAAATATCAAAGGAGCAGACCAAAGACCTGAGGACACTTAATATGGAGAAGGGATGAGCTAGGGAGAGGGAAGGGATGTGGGCTCTGTCTCAAGGAGCCATAGCCCTGTCATGTGGAAGAGGACCAGGAACAGGAGGCATGCAGTGAGCCATGAAAAAACGGTTGGGGGCTCCTTTTGATAAACAGAGCTACCCAACAATTGGATGGCATCTTAGGAGTAAAAAGGAACTCCTGGCACTGGGAGTATGTAAGTCTGTATGGTTGTGTGACAGAGATGCCATAGTAAAGGCAATTTTTATATTAGGCAAGAAACTGCACCAGGGTCAATATTTTGCAGAGTTTAAAAACATGTTTTAAAGCAGAATTCTTTCTTCGAATGAGATAATACACTGTGGTACCACAATTTAAAACAATCAAAGCGGGGCCTCTTTGGTGATCCCTGGGATAGGGATCTGGAGCCCTCCCATGTGGACACCCCTTTGGAATATCCTGAGTGAGTATCAAGTCCTTTCTGACAGGGGCTCCTCTGATTCCGTGGTTCTTTGAGAACTTTCCAAATTGGAAATTCTGCTCCCCTCCCGGGCTTTTCCTGAGCTGCCCACACACTTCCTTGGATGTGGTGTCACCAAGGTGGAGATGTTTACGGGGAAGGGGAAAGACGTGAGTGTGTGCGCTGCTGCAGCCACATACCTCACATGCCCCTCTCCAGGGATGGCACACAGTGAGGGCTTTCCATGCTGGGGTCAAGGATCACAGTGGCAGCAGATGGTAGAGGCTGCAATTTGAGTTTAACTGAGCCTTTCACCACCTTTGGTGCAGACAGGAGAAAAGGCAGGGAGCCCCAAAGCCTGGGCCAATGGGAAGGGCATGGGTAGAATTGGTTTTGCCATGCTGGGGGAAACCCGTCTTGAAGGTAGCCTAGGAGACTGTCAGGGTCTGCCCTGGTGGTGGGATCTCAGAGGTGAACCTGGGGGACTTCCCAGACTCTAAAGGACCCAAATGTGAGAAGGCCCATGGACTTGCCACAGAGGGGAGGGCCGCCAGCCAGAGCCTGCCTTTGTCTGCCCAATACTTGCTGGCTCTGAGTCTGTTTTTTCCAACAGAACCAGAACTTTGTCATAAAATTCTTGGACTACTTGAGTTTCTGGATTAGAAAGTCTCCTCCTCCCCCTACCCCCACAATGATGATAGCTCCAGTCTTTCTCATAAACACCTAACAAGAGTAAAATGTTTTCCCTTCAGAAGGATAACAGAAAGAATAACACCAAGGAGATTTCATTATAGTGCAGCTGCTTCTCTGGTTGGCAAGAGGCACAGCTGTGACCTGGAGCTGTTTTTGTTTATTTGAAAGGAAAGGCAAGACAAGTATTCATTCATTCCACAAACATTTACTGAGCCCATAGAGCCACTGGGCTTCTGTTGGTCATTAGGGATATATATGTATGTATGTGTATGTGTATATAATATACCTATATATTATATATGTGTGTGTGTGTGTATAAAATATATAAAACCAGGTCTTGCTCTCTTGCCCAGGCTGGAGTGCAGTGGTGCCATCTTAGCTCACTGCAGCCTTGAACTCCTGGGCTCAAGAGATCCTCCCGCCTTAGCCTCCTAAGTAGCTGGAACTACAAGAGCAGCCACCACACCTGGCTAATTTTTAAATTTTTTTGTAGAGATGGGGTTTTGCTATGTCACCCAGGCTGATCTCAAACTCCTGAGCTCAAGTAATTCTCCAGATTGCGCCTTCCAAAGCACTGTGATTATAGGCATGAGTCACTGTGCCCAGTCACTGGGGATATAAGTCAGCCCCAGCTCTGAAGGTGTCATCAACAAGGAGGAGATGGACATAAGAAAATCACAGCCCAGGTTCTAAAGGCCTCATCTTCTTTAAAAAAAAAAAAAAAGAAAGAAAGAAAGAAAAAAAAACAAAGAAAGAAAATCACAGCCTGGAAATCCATGAATTGACACTGATAAGTTCACACAGCCTACAGAGTTAGCCAGGTGAAGAAAAGAAGGACACCAAGCCTTCTAAGCAGAGAGTAGAGCATGTGTGGGCAGCCAGGGTCAGGAAAGTGTGGGCTTTCTCCTGGGTGGAGGGGGCATGAGAGGTGCTAGGTAGAGAGGGCCAGAATGTTACGGGAAAGGGGTCCTGATCCAGACCCCCAGAGAGGGTTCTTGGATCTTGCACAAGAAATAATTCAGGGTAAGTCTGCAGTGCAAAGTAAAAGCAAGTTTAATCAGAAGGTAAAGTGGTGAAAGGACAGCTACTCCATAGACAGAGCAGGACGTTCCCGAAAGTAAGAGGAGGAATGCGTCCACCCTAGGTACAACGCTTGTATATATGGAGAGATGTGCTCTGCTACAAGGGTTTGTGATAAAGAATTAATTTTCTTAATTATGATATTTTGCAAGAATCGATAGTATTATCTTTAAAGCAAAATTAGGAATGCCTTTGTTCTCCAGATATCAGGATATCTGGACATTCCCAAGTCTGGGTCTGTTTAGTAAACATTATTATTTTTTTCCCTTAACTGTAAACATCTAGAGGTCAGGAATGCCTGACTTTCTGAGAATGCAGCCCAGCAATTCCTAGCCCCATTTTCCTAGCCCTCACTCAAAATGGAGGTGCTCTGGTTCAAATGCCTCTGACAAGAAGATAGACCAATATGAGGGGCCAGGCAGGGTCTGGTGGGGGCTGTCTGTTGAGCTGAGTTTGAACTCTATCCTATGAGTGATCAGAAGCTGTTGATGGGTTTTAAGTAGGGGAGAGTCTTGACCACATTGGTAATATAGAAAAACTCTGTGAAATAAGGATGTATAGAATTTGCTTCTAAAATGAACTCGATCAAAATACAAAAGGCAAGCCTGTCGCGGTGGCTCACATCTGTAATCCCAGTGCTTTGGGAGGCTGAGGTGGGTGGATCACTTGAGGCCAGGAATTGGAGACCAGCCTGGCCAACATGGTGAAACTCCATCTCTACTAAAAAAGTACAAAGATTAGCCGGGTGTGGTGGCGTGCGCCTGTAGTCCCAGCTACTCACAAGACTGAGCGGGGAGAATCACTTGAACCCAGGAGACTGAGGTTGCAGTGAGCCCAGATCAAGCCACTGCACTCCAGCCTAGGCAACAGAGCAAGACTCTCTCAAAACAAAACGTAACAAAAAAAGGCAATTAGTTGCAGGACTATTTGTAATGAGAAACAGCCCAAATGTCTGTCATTAAGCTGACTGAATAAACTATCATACAGCCATGCCAAGAAGTACTAGGCAGCTGGAGAAAGGAGTGAAGACTGTTTCTATATAGAATATATTATTAAGAAAAGGAATATGTGTCTCATAGTTCTCTAAGGAAGGCAGGGATGCAAATATATAAACGTATCAATATATCTGCTTATATTTAAAAGCACACAAGCAATGGAAGGATAAAGCAATGAAAAGTGGCTACCTTTAGGAGGAGAGAGGGAGCAGAATGGAAGACATAGGGATGGAAGCTGGGCTTATTTGAAGATAGCTTGTTTTGTACATGTGACTTTGGAACTAAGTATTTCATAAAAGTAAAAAAATTACATAAAAATGAAACCTAAAAAGAAGCTAATAAACATAATGTGCATCTGGTTGGTGGAGTCAGCACACAGAACTGTTCTAAACACAGTAATTTGACTGTACAACCCCAAAACGATATAGCTTATAGACAAAAATAACTGCAAATGCACAAACAAAAATCTTAAATTGTTTTCAACAGTCACTTGGCTGATGGGAGACTTGGTACTGGTGTTCTGAGACTGTTGCGTGCAATGGGGAAAGAAGCAAATGAGAAATTATGTGAAATTTTAATTCTGGAATTCCTGATGTTTTTGAGAAATGAGATTCTGGACATGGGAGAAAGGAGGTGCAGATGGAAGAAGGAAGAGGTTGTGCAAACACCCTATAGACCTAAATTTAATTGAAAGTATCAATATGAACTTATGATGTGCTTTATATTTATATTGAGAAAAAATGTATTTCCTAGTTCTGACCTCAGAAAATACCTAGGAACAATAAGCATTTCAGTAGCTATGAGCACCCCAATGCCTAGATTGTATTCTTGAAATATACCCAGTAAAAGAACTAGTGTTCCCTGAAAAAGTAATTGATTCCAGGTCTGAGACAGGAAATGGACAACAGGGGACTGGAACATTGGCCATACCAGATGGCAAGAAAGTTCTCTAGGACACCTAGGGTGGGGTCCAAAGGACTCAGGAGTCAACTTGAAGATGCCCCTTCTGGCCAAAGATGGGACCATTTTTGCATCAATAAAGGTAAAAATTCCAAAGGATTGAAGCACATCAAATATGTTTAACTCCATGAGTTCATAATGATACTAAAACATATCTAATTGGTCACCTTTGGGGTATTCAGTGGTTCATAAACTGATAAAGAGAAATAATTGAGCATTTATGCTGCCTGTACTGTACAAACTACTACTGGGTAACCAAATAGTGGATAAGGAGACATTTCTCTTTATAGAAGTAATTCAGCTCATAAATCAAGAAGAAATGGTAGAATTAGAATATCACCATGTGGCAACCCCTAATTAATGGATAGTGGCACTGATCAGCAATATCTGCTAATATCACAAATTGAGATAACCGGACCTCATAGGCCTCCTATGAAGTACTCTTGCCAAAAATTGGACCTAAATCTGGATTCAAATGGCAATTTACAGGAAATACATGAGATAGAAGAAAATATTAAAGGACAAAATGGGTATGCAATCAATCATTCTATACTGTGGGAAGCTCTACAGGATAAATGATCTAGTTTCTTTCTCTCTTTTTTTTTTTTTCTTTTGAGACAGGGTCTCCTCCGTCACCCATGCTGGAGTGCAGTGGCATGATCACAGCTCACTACAGCCTTAACCTCCCAGACTCCAGTGATTCTCCTCCCTCAGCCCCCCTGAGGAGATGGGACTACAGGTGCACACCACCATACCTGGTGAATTTTTGGTTGTTTTTGGCAGAGATAGGGTTTTGCTATGTTGCCCTGGCTGGTCTCGAACTCCTGGGCTCAAGTGATCCACCCTCCTCGGCCTGTCAAAGTACTGGAATTACAGGTGTGAGCCACTGCACCAGGCCTAATTATCTAGTTTCTTAAACAAATAGGCTGTAAAGAAAAGCGAACAGAAATGTGGAGGAAACTCATAGTTAGAATCACAACCTGCAAAACTTATTTAGATCAAGATTCAAACAATCTAAACAAAATAAAAATATTTTTGGTGACATATAAAACACCATTAGAAATTTGAACAGTGGCTGGATATTTGATTACATTAAAGTTATTGTTAACTGTTTTTAGGTGTGATGTTGTGGCTATGATTTTTTTCAAGAGTTTTAAAGGGAGAATACTTCTCAAAACTCTCTTCAAAATCATCCTACTTCACCAGTTTCCTCTCTGCTTAGAATAAGCTTGTTATTTCAAACTTAGGGCCAATGCAATGTGAAGATGAAAAATAATTTGAGGAGCAAAATATATCGTGGATATACATATGTAAAAATATAGCATGTATACTTACATTCCCAGTTAAGTATAGTATTCCTAAGTCAATTTATAGAATTTTCAAGCACATTTAAAAAATAGTACTGAATTATTGAAAATACCACCGAAATTCCTTCCAGCTATGTGACTATGCAAAAGTTCCAGATTAAAAAGTCCTTAACATAAGAGAGATGTTATGTAATCATCTCTGCCTATGAAGTTAGTGTCCAGATTTTAGACAAAAACCTTCACCTCATATCCTAAAAATAAGTATTTTAAGTCTTTTCCGTACAGGTGCCAGAGTCATGTGTTCGTTTTAACACCAGAGGCAATAACACAATGCTAAAAATAAGCACGTGTCTATGCATGTATTTTTAACGTACAGGAATGGCATTATGTATAATAATCTCACCTGGTTTCCTACTTTTCTCATTAAACACTTTGATTTTAAGATAGAGCCATTATATCCATAATGCGGGTACTTGCAGCACATCAACCCCACTTTCCTTATCTACTCCTAAGATAGATCCATTATATCCATAATCCATGTGCTTGCAGCACATCAACCCCACTTTCCTTATCTACTCCCAGGCGGGTGGACTCTCCGGCTGCCCCTCAATCCCTCATCACAGGTACAGGAACAGAATTTCTGAGTCATAAGACTGATACGGACGTTTCAGTGTGGAAAACTGCTAGCACGGCAGATGCCAAAACCCCTTTCCTGTGCCTGAAAGAGACCTTCTGAAGGTATGAAGAGCAATAATGTCTCCCATCCCCCCTGTAGCTCCAGAAATAACTCTCGAAACAACAGGATTTGGTGTAGAAAGGTTACAGCTGAGAGGCCACCAGTCCCCACCCGTCTGCTCTGGGAGAAGTTATCTCGAGGTCCAGTTAAGCGGCCCAGCAACTCCGAAGGAGTCGCTGGAAAGTCCTGCACACCAAGCTTGCCCCTTCTCCGTAGCTCGGGGTAGGAAGCAGCCACCTCTTGTCTCAAGACTGAGAAGGCCTGGGGCAGGGCGGGG
Source organism: Macaca nemestrina (assembly GCF_043159975.1). NCBI lineage: Eukaryota > Metazoa > Chordata > Mammalia > Primates > Cercopithecidae > Macaca > Macaca nemestrina. The sequence goes on along the minus strand of NC_092131.1, from coordinate 124,015,866 downwards.
CAGGGCGGGGCAGGCAGAAGACTTTAGGAGGGACACCCTGGGATGAGGTGGTACCTCGTCTCTGCACCTGCCCCTACACCTGCCCCTGCACCTGGGGTGGGTCTGAGGGAAACAGCGTCACTAACTGTTGGACTGAAGTCACCACAGGAAGCTCAGCCTTCTTGGGCTAAATAAAATTCAGAAATGTCCAGGCTGGCTGTGACACCAGGCTCTTCAAGCCCTGACATAGGGGGTCTAGGGGGCTCTTACTGACTTCTGCTGCCCCACCTTCCTGGCCTCTAGGGGGCGCTGTTCCTCCAGCAGCCAAGAATCAGCCTGAACCAAGGGCAGCTGCCAGGTGACAGCTCAGAGCGGGGTGGGGATGGTAAAGACCATTCAGATAAAGGCTTGGGGAAGAACAATGGAAATTGTTCCAGGCAGTACCCAAACCTGGAAAACTCTTTTGGGGCACAGCTTGGGTATCTCCTGCCTTGATCCCAGTGCCATCTTTCTCCCCTGGCTCCAGGAGTTCTTCCTATTCGTCCAGATTTTCCAAATGCAGACCAAGAGGGATTGAGCTCTCCCCCACCCTGCCTGGCCCAGAAGTTCCATTTCCTACCTCCTTCTAGCAGGGGAGCAGGGGCCTTCTTTAGTGGCCCCCAGGATGGCCCTGTCTCAGAAAGACACAACCACGACATCTGTGTATAATAGACACCACCACACAGTAAGTAGTGGGAGGATGGGGTGCGGAAGGACTTTTATTTGTCCTTTAGGCCCTTAACCCGTGGCATGACTCTGATGGTTAAGGACAGTCTGGGACAAGTCCAGTGAAATCAGGGTAGGACAGTGAGGAGGTGAGTAGAATCCCATGGGGGTGTGAGTGCCTCTGAGGCAACCTAGAGCGGAGGTGGAAGGGGTGGCAGACCCTTAGGAAATAAGCATGACCCCCTGGCTGGGTAAGGGCATCCACTATGAGGGTAATAGTCACTCATTCATCCCACAACCGTTTTTGATGTCTGTATGTGCCAGGTACCATGCTAGTTGCAGGATATAATTGTGAACAAGTGATGTGTGGGTCTTAGTGTTGAAGAGCTGACATTGGAGGATATCAGAGACAAACAAGTAAGCAAATACAGCATTGTTAACTGCAGTAAGAATGAGGAGGACAGACACAGGCCCATATGGAGGGCTGGGTGGCTCCTGGCATCGGGGCCATATGTAGCTCGGCTTGGGATTCAGGGTCCTAACTCCAACTCTGGCAGGCTGGAGAAAGAGTCCCACATCCAGATGCAGTGGCACTTATGGGTCTGAAAGATATAAGCCCGGGTCTAGGGGCTGAGTGGTCCTGTATGCCAGGGGCCATGCCAGGCACTTCACCGTGTTAATGTGCTTCATCCAGAGAGGAAGCCGACCACCAGAAAGGCTTGTGAGATTGACTGCTGGATGCCTTCTTATTCTCCCCTTGGGTCAGGACTGACCCCCTGATGGGGTGAGGCTGAGGCTGGCCAGCAGGGAGGCCAAGCTGTTGGATCAGAGGAAGGCGATGTCAGATGCCAGCCCCTGTCACCCACCAGCTCTTCCCTTCCCACTGTCCCCGGCTGGCCCTGGCCCAGCCTCTACGGCATCCTCATCTTCCTCCCTGCCTCCAGCTCACCCTGCCCACGTATCCACTAGGGGCTGCCGTTGTTTCTCTGATTAGTTACTGTTTTGCTGCCAAATTAATGCTTCTAAACCATATTTTATAACAGCAGCCTTCATCTGCAGAGGATCTTTGAAAATACTTGGCTTGGTATTTAAAGTGGTTCAAAAATGTGGTCTTACTGAATTTTTACAGCTTTATTTCTCCTTTCAGAGGTGCATCCTGCATGTATATCAAACTGTGGGTGCTCATCCCTCCACCACACCTCTGCTCGGTTGTCTTTCTCTCCCTCAATCCCCCACCCCTAGCCCTCCTGCATCCCTCTGGGTAATGAAACAGCCCCTCATTCAGTCAGCCAGTCTTGCATTCAGCAGGCTCTGCAGGCTCCCACTCTGTGCCCGCCATTCCTGGGCAGCACTCGGAACCCCCCTGCTCTGACACCTCATCCACTTGTTTTGTGATCTTATTAATCTTCATTTATTAACTCCTGCATGAGACCTTATCCTTCTGTTCCTCTGAACTGTAATCCTTCAAGGGCAGAGGCTGCATCTTGCCCATTCCATGGCCTCATGGTTACCTGCCTGTGGCAGGGGTCAATAAATATGCCACATGACCTGGACAAACATGGGCTCTGGAAGGAAAGCACTGAATACTGGCCTGGGGGCTGGAACTCAGTCTCAGTTCTGCCACTTAAATGTTGGGTGGTCTCTGGAACATTACTATCTTTTTCTGGGCCCCAGGATCCCAGCTATAACATGCAGCTGCCATCCGTGTCCTGTTTACCTTACTAGGCTAAGGTGGGAGACTGTGCAGGTGCGGGCTGTTATTATAAGGGTTTTCCCTGTGGGTGGGGTGTGTACTGGAGTAGGGGGACATATTGTGTTTCTTGGTGCCTCTTGGCCATAAGACCTGAGCAAAACCAGCATGAAGCCCCTCCACAACCCTCAGATGCCAACCCAGGGGGTTAAGGCAGGGGGATGTGAGGCAATGGCCAGCAACCCCATGCACACCTGTTTATGTGAGTTGCAGATGAGGTACTCTTATGCTCCCAGGGCTTTCTGCCATTGTTGAGGAGGAACAGGAGCTCTTCTCCAGCCAGGTGAACATGGCCTTGCTTGGCAAGCTTGCAGTCCTACATTCTGGTAGGTTCCAGGCTGCTTCCAGTAATTCAGGGAGGCTGGGGAGGGATGAGTTGGGACATTTTATTATTATGGACTATCTGAGTGGAAATGGATAGCTGAGCCCTCTGAGGACCCGCTGCATCATTACCCAGAGGGGAAACCAAGGCTCACACAGGAGAAGGGGCTTGTCCAAGGTCACTTCTGCAGTCTTGTGTCTAAGACAAGAATATGGATTTTGGAGACAGGGAGATTTGAATTCTGCCAGTTACTAGCTATAAGAGCTTGAGCAAATGTCAACCCCTGAGGCTTAGTTTCTGCAAATGTTAATGAGGAATCACAATTCTGATATTTTATTGCTATGAGGATTAGAGGAAATGATAGATGAAAAGCCTGCTCCTGAGAAGGACCTTCTTGTTTCTCAGGCAATAAAACTGCCAAAGGCTTTAGGAAAGAATCCTAGTGGGCCGTGGGTTGGGGGAACTCTGATTTCAAGGAAGTGAGTGGCTTGGGATCTGGCCCAGCCTTCCCGTCCTTTCCTTTCATCCATCTGCTCATTCATTCCACAGATGTGGATTGAGCATCCGCTCAGGGCCAGATTCTGTCCTGGATGCTACTTTATCAAAGAGAACTAAGACCCAACTGCTCCCCACCTTAAATGCTCACAGTCCAGTGGAGAGAGAGAGAGAGACAAGGCAAAGAGACACTGTCAGAATAAAATTGCTGTTAGAGGTGTGTGCATGACACAGCGGGAACCCTGAGGAAGTGGAGCTCCTGAAGAGTCACGCTTCTTTTTTTTTTTTTTTTTTTTTTTTTTTTTAACTGCAGAGCACTTTTTTATGGTTGAGACCTACCTTTCTGTATAATTTTATAACCTGCTATTTCTTCTTAATTTTTTTTTAGAAACTCACTATGCTGCCCAGGCTGGAGTGCAGTGGCTATTCACAGGTGCAGTCCCACTGATCAGCACGGGAGTTCTGACCTGCTCCATTTTGGATCTGGGCTGATTCACCCCTCCTTGGGCAACCTGGTGGTCCCCGGCTCCTGGGAGGTCACCTTATTGATATCAAACTTAGTGCAGACACCCAATCAGCACAGCACACTACAGCCCAGAACTCCTGAACTCAAGTGATCCTCCTGCCTCAGCCTCCCGAGTAGCTGGGACTACAGGCACACACCACATCCAGCTATTATTATTTTTAATTAACATGTAGTAATTGTACATATTTATGGGATACAGTGTGCTATTTCAATACATGTATATGATCCATAATGATCAAATCAGGGTAATTAGCATACCTATTACCTCAAACATTTATCATTTCTTTTTTTTTTTTTTTTGTGATGGAGTCTCATTCTGTCACCCAGGCTGGAGTGCAGTGGCACGATCTCAGCTCACTGTAACCTCTACCTCCAGGGCTCAAGTGATTCTCCTGCCTCAGCCTCCCAAGTGGCTAGAATTATAGGCACTCACCACCATGCCCAGTTAATTTTTTTATGTTTAGTAGAGACGGGGTTTCACCATGTTGGCCAGGCTGGTCTTGAACTCTTGAACTCAGTGATCTGCCTGCCTCAGCCTCCCAAAGTCCTGGGATTACAGGCATGAGCCACCACGTCCAGCCCATTTATCATTTCTTTGTGCTGGGAACATTTAAAATCCACTCTTCTAGCAATTTTTAAATATACATTAAATTGTTAATTATAGTCATCCTAGGGTATTATAGAATGTGAGAGCTTATTCCTCCTATCTAGTTGTGATTTTGTATCCTTTAACCTCTCACTATCCCCCACCCTTCCCAGGCTTTAGTAGCTGCTATTCTACTTTCTACTTCTATGAACTCAACTTTTTTAGCTCCCACATATGAGTGAGAACATGCGGTATTTTTCTTCCTGTCCTTGGCTTATTTCACTTAACATAATGTCCTCCATGCTCATCCATATTGCTGTGAATGTCAAGATTTCATTCTTTTTTCTGGCTGAATAGTATTCCACTGTGTATGTATACCAGATTTTCTTCATCCATTCATCCATTGATAGACACTTAGATTGATTTCATATCTTTGTTATTGTCAATAGTGCTGCAATAAACATGGGAGTGCAGATATCTCTTCAGTATACTGATTTCCTTTCCTTTGGGTGTATACCCTGTAGTGGGACTGTGGGATCACATGTTAGTTCTATTTTCAGATTTTTGAGGAAACTTTATACTGGTTTTCATAATGGCTGTATTAATTTACATTTCCATGAATAGCATATAAGACATCTCCTTTCTCCACATCCTCAGCCTTTGTTATATTTTGTCATTTTTATGGTAGTCATTCTAACTGGAATGGGATGATATCTCATCACCATTTTGATTTGCATTTTCCTGATGATTAGTGATGTCATACATTTTTTCATATACCTGTTGGCCATTTGTATGTCTTTGAGAGATGTCTATTCAGCTCATTTGCCCATTTTGAAATAAGTTTTTTTTTTTTTTTGCTGTTGAGTTATTTGATTGAGTTCCTTGTGTATTCTTGATGTTAGTCTTTTGTCAGATGGATAGTTTGCAAATATTTTCTCCCATTCTGCAGGCTGTCTCTTCACTCTGTTGCTTGTCTCCTTTGCTGTACAGAAGCTTTTTAGTTTGATCTAATTCCATTTGTCTATTTTTTGCTTTTGTTGCCTGTGCATTTGAGGTCTCCATTAAATCTTTGCCCAGACCAATCCAATGTCCTGAAGTGTTTCCTATATGTTTTCTTCTAGTAGTTTTAGTTTTTTCTTTTCTTTTCTTTCTTTCTTTCTTTCTTTCTTTCTTTCTTTCTTTCTTTCTTTCTTTCTTTTTCTTTCCTTCCTTCCTTCCTTCCTTCCTTCCTTCCTTCCTTCCTTCCTTCCTTCCTTCCTTTCTTTCTTTCTTTCTTTCTTTCTTTCTTTCTTTCTTTCTTTCTTTCTTTCTTTCTTTTTGCATAGCTAGCTGAGGTTTTCTTTTGGAAAAAAAGATCAAATTGCTTCGTAGCTGGAGGCATCGCCAAGGGGGAGTACCCCAGCCAGTTAAGTCTCCCACCACAGGTGGGCTTTGGCTCCCCCACAGGCTCTGGGGCAGCCACAGGAGGGATAGGTTGGGCGGGGCTGCCATGGTCGTTCACTTGGGCAGGATGTCAGAGGACTTGGACACCAGCTTCCCATCGCAGGTCTCCATCTTCTTCACAACCATGGCGCTGGTGGAGCTGGTGTGGCTGAAGGAGCTGGAGCCCCCGCCAGAGCCAAAGCTGGAGCCCAGGCCATAAGCTGAGGCTGGGGCTTGTGATGCCCTTGTAGCCTGAGCTCAGCCCATTGGCATAGCCACTGGTGGTCTTCGTATGGATACTCATGTTCTGCATCCCAGATGCCAGCCGGCTCTCCTCGCCCTCCAGCAGCTTCCTGTAAGTGGCGATCTCCATGTCCAGGGCCAGCTTGACGTTCATCAGCTCCTGGTACTCAGGCAGCTGCTGTGCCATGTCCTGCTTGGCCCACTGCAGGGCAGCCTCCGGCTCGGACAGCTTGGCATTGGCGTCCTTAACAGCCAGCTCCCTGTGCTGCTTGGCATCTGCGATGGCAACCTCCAGGGAAGCCCTCTGGCCTTTGAGGCCCTCAATCTCAGCCTGGAGCCAGCTGATGTTCTGGTTCATCTCCGAGATCTCAGTCTTTGTGTGCTGCAGGTCATCCCCATGCTTCCCAGCCAGCATCTGCAGCTCCTCATCCTTGATCTGGTGCATGCTGTCAACCTCAGCCCTGCTGCGGTTGGTGATCTCCTCGTACTGTGCCTTGACCTCAGCTATGATGCTGTCCATGTCCAGGGAGCGGCTGTTGTCCATGGACAGCGCCACAGACCTGTCCGAGATCTAGGACTGCAGCTCCTGGATCTCCTATTCATACAGCTGCCTGAAGAAGTTGATCTCATCAGTCAGTGCTTCCAGGCCAGACTCCAGCTCTACCTTGTTTATGTAAGCTTCAACCACATCCTTCTTGATGAGGACAAATTCATTCTCCATCTCTGTACGCTTATTGATCTCATCCTCGTACTTGTTCTTGAAGTCCTCCACCAGCCCCTGATTGTTGCCAAGCCCTGCCAACAGCTTCAGCGTCTCCTGGCCCAGAGTATCCAGCTGCTGCCAAAGGTTGTTGATGTAGCTCTTGAACGTGTTGTCCACGTTGCTCCGAGCTGTATTGTGCTGCTGCAGGAGGCTCCACCTGGTCTCCAGCATCTTGTTCTGCTGCTCCAGGAACTGTACCTTATCGATGAAGGAGGCAAACTTTTTGTTGAGGCTCTTGATCTGCTCCTTCTCCTGGGTGTGCGTGGTCTGGATGTTGGGGTCCACCTCCAGGTTAAGGGGGCTCAGCAGGCTCTGGCTGACCGTGACAGCAGTAATGCCTCCCACACCACTGGCCCCGCCACAGCCTCCGCCCAGGACACCCTGGAAGCTGCTGCTGCCCACTCAGGAGAAGCTCGAGGAGCTGATGTGGGCACTGGGCCCACTCGTGTAGGAGCAGCTGCTGAAGGCCTGGGGGTCAGAGATGGATGCCTTATCGGGCTTCTAGGTCACCCTGATGGACATGGTGAAGGCAGGCAGGCTGAACCAGGCAGGGATTCAAGAAGGAGCAGAGAAACTGCTTCTAGTTCCCTTCTAGTAGTTTTCTAGTTTGGGGTCTTACATTTAAGTTTTTCATCAATTTGGATTTAATTTTTTAATGATGACAGATAAAGATCTAGTTTCATTTTTCTGCATATAGATATCCAGTTTTCCCCACACCCATTTATTAAAGAGACTGTCCTTTCCCCCAAAAGACATTATTGGCACCGTCGTGGGAAATCAGTTGACTATAAATACGTGGATTTATTTCTGGGTTGTCTATTCGGTTCCATTGGTCTATGTGTCTGTTTTTATGCCAGTACCATGCGGTTTTGGTTATTATAGCTTTTTTTAGTACATTTTGAAGTCCATTTTTTTAGTACATTTAAAGCTGGAAGTGTGATGCCTCCAGCTTTATCATTTTTGCTTAGGATTTATGTGGCTATTCAGTCTTTGTTAACCTGCTTTTTTTGTTGTTATAGATAGGGTCTCTGTAGCCTCCACCGCCCCTGCCCGCCACACTGTCCCCCCACCCCCGCCGCCCTGGGCTTAAGTGATCCACCCACCTCAACTTCCCAAGTAGCTGCGTCTACAGGCACGCCACCACACAGGGTTGATTTTTGTATTTTTTTGTAGAGACTGGGTGTTCCATGTTGCCCAGGCTGGTCTTGAACTCCTGGGCTCAAGCAATAAGCCTGCCTCAGCCCCCTAAATTGCTGGGATTACAGGTGTGAGCCATCACACCCAGCCTAACCTGCTATTTTTATTTGGTATTATATAATAAACATTTGCCCTATAATATTATAAAACTCTTGGTAAACATTTTCAATGTCTGAGATGTATTTTCTGCAATGCAATGCCATAGTTTTTAGGTTTTTGGTTTTTGTTGTTTTTTTTTTTTTTGAGGGGTGGTGGTCTCGTTCTATCACCCAGGCTGGAATGCAGTGGTGTGATCATGGCTCACTGCAGCCTTGACCTTCTGGGCTCAAGTGATCCTCCTACCTCAGCCTCTCAAGTAGCTGGAATCACAGGTGTGCAACAACACATCCAGCTAATTTTTTGATTTTTTTTTTTTTTTTTGAGACAAGGTCTTGCTACATTGGCCGGGCTGATCTCAGACTCCTGGGCTGAAGTGGTCTGCCTGCATCAGCCTCTCAAAGTGCTGGGATTACAGGTGGAAGAAGTAGTCTTGGACATTTAGGTTGTTTTCAGGATTTTCCTTTGACAAATAATACTGTTACAAATATCTTTATACAGAATTGTTTCCCATGATTCTTATTTCCTTGGGGTAGATTTTTTAGTCATGGAAATTCTGGACACAGCGTATGAACATTTTAAAATCTCTCAATAATCCCGTGATACTTATGGCCTGAGTGACTTCCTGAGATGGGTTTCTGGTGTGTCCAGTCGCAGTTATGGCCTCGTCCTTGCATCTGTGTGGAGATATGGGAGTTACAGAAGAAGAGAAGGTGGGCATGGAATGTTTTGAATCACATGGCTCTGGGGTTCTTACTAATCACATGGCTGTGGCCACATGGCCTCATCCTCCTGAGATTCATTTCCTCGTCTGTGTGATTGAGGTGATAATACTACCCTCAAGCAGTTTTGTGAGGACCAAGGCCAGTGAATGCGCAGCACACGGCTCAGGGCCGGGCACACAGAAGAGCACAGCAATTGTTTATCACGATAGCATGGCATCTCCTTGGTTGGGACTGGTATAAACGTTTGGTCTCTGGAATTTGATGCTGCAGAGTGAGACCCACCAACCCAGGCATGTGTGTCCCTACATTGACCCAGCCAGGGCCCCCAGGATCCCTTCAGACAGATGGGCAGAAAGCAAAAACCAACACCAAGGTCCGAGACCAGAGAAGGTGAGCAAAGGGCTCTGAGGGCAGAACAGAGTGGGGAAGTGATTGTCAGGCTGCCTGGGAGAGGAAAAAATGGGGACTGGGAAGAAGTGGGAGGGAGAGAGCTTGGTTGCGGGGAGGAGGAGTGGACAGGAAAGGTCAAGATCAGAGGATGAAGTCCAAAGGGAAAGGTTGGTTCAGTACCAGGACATAAGGTAAATCCAGTTACTAGGTGGCCAGAGGAATAGGCAGGAATGGATCCCAGGAAGTTCTGACACCCAATGCCTGATTCTATGACTCGCTCACTGTGTGACCCTGAACAAGAACCTCACCCTTACTGTGCACTGGTTTACTCATTTGCAGAAGTTCCTGGGTGTCCTTCCGTCTTGGACAACCTCTGGCCTGGCAGTGTCCTGAAGAGATTGATGATCCTCCATCTGGCCCTCCGCATAAGTTTAAAAATCTAGCAGCATAGTTCCTCTGCAGGAGACAGGAGACAAGTGTTGGTATAACCGAGTGTCTTGGAGCAATGGGAAGCCTTTTCCGGAGGATTATTGGAAGAAAATCCAGGGGAAGGGGGCTTGCTTAAAGAGAGTGACCACAGCCAGAGCAGAACAGGGTGTGGGTGAGAGGGGTGCAGAGGGGAGGGGGTGGGGTGGGAGGGGAGGCGGGGGTTGGACAGAGGGATCACGGGTGAGAGGAGTGCAGAGGTGGGAGGTGCCCAGTGGTGAGCCCCAAGGCAGGGCGAGAATTGTCCTGAGCTCCCTGCCATTCACACTGTCCCTTAATGAAGATTAGAAAATGTCGCCTGCTTTGGCTGATGAAGTCTCATGTTTATATCACTTGACTAGAAGAATAAGGTCTCATTTTCAGACTTCACTCGTTCCCTTGGCTGGATACCCTTGTGTTTCAGGCTGGGTTCTGCAGAAGCAGAAACACTGAGACAGAATTTGGGGCACATGATGTTTATTAGCAGTCAACAGCTGCGAAAGGAGGGGGAAGCAGGCTTGGGCAGAGGGAAGTTGACCTGTGCTGCAGCTCAGCAAAGTCTCAGCTAAACCAGCAGTGTTCATCAGAGCTGTCCAGCATCAGGTCTAAGTGGATGGGCCTCTATATTCCTGCCACCATCAGTCACCAGACGTGGGCTACCCCTGAAATGGCATAGCCTGAGGTGAGCTGGCCCTCAGCAGTGGCGGCAGGCTCTGCAGGAACTGAAAGCTGAGAGTGTCTGATGACCTCTATCCCTGCAGCTGAGCAGCAGGTCCTTCCTTGAAGGGGGAATCTGGGCTGCACATCTCCATGTCTGTCACACTTTAAGCAGTGAACCACCCTCTCAATTGTACATGGCAGAGAGACAAACTTTAGAGAATACAAACATATGCTTTGGACAGATGCTTTGATAAATGTGGATAGGGAAAATAAAACAAGTCATTGTGTTTGTATTAAAGGAGTCCCAATTAGGAGAGTCAGATTCTCTGAGTCCATTGCTTCCTGATTTTCTGGCCTGGCAGTTTTAAAATGTCTGGCTTGTCACATCTCACCACTTCCCTCCCCTCATGCTGTGCTAGCTCCTGGGCCTGGTAATATGCTTTCTGCTGCATGAAGGTGCTGCGTCATTCTTTCGTTCTGTTTAAAGCAAAGAGCATTGTTTCCCTTCTTTTCCTATTTCTGTGGGATTTGGCCATGAGGCCTTGAAGTCGGGAGTAGGAGGTAACCCGAAAGACATGGTACCTGAATCCTCAAGAGGAGGATGCATCTGGCTTCAAGGCCTTCAGTGCCCTGCTAGTGCTCTTAGCTTGAAGTCCAATCCCTCAGCCTGGGATGAAGTGCCTGATGAGCTGGGCTGCTTCTTCCCAGCCTGGCACAGAATGGGGGCTCAGTGAGTAAGAATGAGGAAAAATACCGGGCACAGTTGCTCACACCTGTAATCCCAGGACTTTGGGAGGCCAAGGCAGGTGGGTCACCTGAGGTCCGGAGTTTGAGACCAGCCTGACCAACACAGAGAAACCCCGTCTCTACTAAAAATTTAAAATTAGCCGGGCATGGTAGTATATTACATGCCTATAGTCCCAACTACTCCGGAGGCTGAGGCAGGAGAATCGTGTGAACCCAGGAGGTAGAGATTGCGGTGAGCCAAGATCGCACCATTGCACTCCAGCCTGGGCAACAAGAATGAAACTGTCTCAAAAAAAAAAAAAAAAAAGGAAAAATGCTTATTTCTGTTAATATGATAATAATAAAAGGACACATGTTTCTCTAGGCTCCACCAAACCATAGGTACTCATAGCGGCTCAGTACCAGCGATAAGCTAAAGTTGCTTGGCTCATCTGTTCATACAAAACCTCAAGTGTCGGTCAGGCGCAGTGGCTCACACCTGTAATCCCAGCACGTTGGGAGGCCGAGGCAGGTGGATCACTTGAGGTCAGGATTTCAAGGCCAGCCTGGCCACCATGGTGAAACCCCATCTCTACCAAAAATACAAAAATTTGCTGGGCGTGGTGGCGGGTGACTGTAGTCCCAGTTACTCAGGAGGCTGAGGCAGGACAATCACTTGATCCTGGGATGCAGAGGTCGCAGTGAGCTGAGATCGCGCCACTGCATTCTAGCCTGGGCGACACAGTAAGACTCCATCTCAAACAAACAAAACAAACCAAAAAAATCCTCAACCGTCTCCTCAAGGTCTACTCCAAACAATTTCTAGGAAATAAGAGGTAAAGAATAATGAGTTAAGAGCCAGAGTTCTGGACTCACCACTGAAAGGAACCAGGGATCCTTGGAGAAAAGTTGATTTGAGAACGAGGGGCAGGTAACTTACAAGATGAGCCTGAAAACTTGTGCCAGAAAGTAAAGAAGTGCTCAATAAATGATGGGGCCATAACAGAAGGAAAGAGAACCCACCCTAAGGGGCTCGCAATGGTCAAATCTGGGATAATTTGAGCATCATAATAAATAATAATAGTAACAGATTATAACTCATTGGATGACATAGAACTTACCAAAACCACACTAATATAATTAAATGGATAAATAATTGGGAGAAGGGAAAATTCTTTCTTATGGTATAATAAATGTAGATGGAATGATGGAGTTGGAGAATCACCAATGGATGCTAAAACCAGTGAGCGAAGATGCAAAGAGAAACGTGATCTATGTATTTACATAGTCTCAAAGGATTTCCCCACAAGATTCTTACAGATGACTAAGGGAAAAACAGTAACTTTAAGGTGGAGAAAACTGGTGGACACTACCTTAATCAAGTGATCAGAGTTAACAACACCAATAGTGGGACAAATTGACATCACGTGCCTCCTGTTATGATGCACTGAGAAAGATGCAGCATCACATATGTGGTATCTTTTGCCAAAAACACATCATCTGAGTCTAATCATGAGGAAAGCACTTGACACAAACCCAAATTGAGAGGCTTTCTATAAAACAACTGGCCTGCAATCTTCCAAAGTGTCAAGGTCACGAAAGTCAAGGAAAGACTGGAGAACTGTCGCAGAATTAAGGAGACCAAGAGAAAAAAACACAAACTTTTAAAGGACATTACAATTAATGAAATTGAATTTGAATATGGAATGCAAATTAGAAAATAGCATTATATTGATGTTAAATTTCTTCTTTTTTTTTTTTTTTTTTTGAGTCAGAGTCTCACTCTGTCACTCAGGCTGGAGTGCAGTGGCATGATCAAGGCTCACTGCAGCTTCCACCTCCCCAAGTCAAGCAATCCTCCCACTTCAGCCTCCCGAGTAGCTGGGACTTCAGGTGCATGCCACCATGCCTGGCTAATTGCTTGTAGAGATAGGATTTTGCCATGTTGCCCAGGCTGGTCTCGAACTCCTGAGCTCAAGCAATCTACCCACCTCAGCTCCCAAAGTGTTGGGATTACAGGTGGGAGCCACCGCACCTGGCCGATGATAAATTTCTTAATTTAAAAAATTATACTGTGGTTATATAAGAGAATTTTCTCATTCTTGGGAAATACATACTTGAAGAATTTAAGGGTAAAGGGATACCATGTCTGCAACTTACCCAACTAATAGAAAAAAAATCAATATGCATATATAAAAATAGAGAAACAATAATAAAGCAGTTGAGGTAAAATTTAAACAATCTGATGAATCTCGGTAAAATGGACAGGAGTTTTTGTACTCTTTTCTCTAAATTTAAAATTATACCAAAATAAAAATTTACAAAAAAAAGACAAAAGGAACATGAGAAAGCCTGCCTGTTCTAGATGACCCGAGGAGGTGCTACAAGGACGGCGCTCCGGAGGCAGCTAGAGAGCAAGTGCCTGCACCTTGAGGGTGTGGGCTCTCATGGGGCTGGGAAGTCTGTTTGCTACTCTGGCTTCCAGCCACTCCTCAGCTTGGCTCTATGATTTGAAGTTCTGGGAATGAGGCTTTTCCAGCTGGGCAGACAGGGCTGTCAGGAACAACACTGTCAGGTCTAAGGGTATAGTCATCACCCTGGTTGTGAGTCTACTGTGGGTGAACCTGGACTAAGGTGCCTTTTCATGCTATCAAACACTGGTATAGGCATGTATCTTCCTTCCTTCTTCCTTCCTTCCTTCCTTCCTTCCTTCCTTCCTTCCTTCCTTCCTTCCTTCCTTCGGACAAGTTCTCAGTCACCCAGGCTAAAGTACAGTGGCGCAATTATACACAGCTCACCGCAACCACAACCTTCTAGGCCCAAGTGATCCTGTCACCTCTGCCTCCCAGGTAGCTGAGGCTACAGGCACATGCCATCATGCCCAGTTAATTTTTTTTTTTTTTTTTTTTTGGTAGAGACAGGGTCTTGCTTTGTTGCCCAGGCTGGTCTCGAGCTCCTGAGCTCAAGCGATCCGCCCACATCAGCCTCCCAAAGTGCTGGGATTACAAGCGTGAGCTACCAGGCCTGGCTAGAATCTGGTTTAAGCTTTAAACAAGTAACCTGCTTAAATATGTAGGCTTATCATTTCTGTTTTCCAGATGAGGTAACTGAGTCTCAGTGAGGTGAAGCTGGAGCTCTTCCAACTCTGAGTCCAGGGGTCATCCACCCCCGCCCCCCCACCCCAAGTTCCACTCCTTGGACAGTCTGGGGCTTCCCTGCTTGGAGCCTGGGCACATGCTGCTTCCTTTGTCTGCACACAGGCCTATCACGTGTCTCTGCCTGTGGATTTTCTGGCCCAGCCAAGACTAAAGTTGGGGTCTCCTGCCTCTGAATCCTAGGTTTTCAGGGATAATTAAATACCAGTTGGACTGAAATCAAGCTTTGCCTTACTGTGAACAAGTCGTTTCCCACCTGAATTAAAACCAACCCAATAGGAGAGAGGATGCTAGAAACACATTTTTGAAGCTGTTTTGAGAGATAGCTGCCATAATGGAAACAAAACGAAACAGGCTAGAAAAGGGGTAGGGGGTGGGAGATGGTTATGCCTTTCCTTCCCTGTCAGTGAGATCATTCTACTGGTCCCCCTCTGGGCCCTGCCACCCCCACTTATTGGGCCTCAGTTTCCCCATTTGTAAAATGACAAAGTAAGGCAATAGCAGGAATTCTGCTCCAAGGTGTGTGACTGACTCACGAAACTTAAAATCTATGCAGACTCCCTGGCCCCCCCCAGTCAGTAGGCCAAGGTTGGGACTTGGCCTTTTGGTTTTTTTCTTTTTTTAAACAAAGTCCCACTTCTGTAGGCACGCTTTGTGCTGTTTGAGCACCTCCAGATGGTCCCTGCTGGCTCTTCCATCACTGCAGGCCTCCACCCTCTGACCGGTGAGCAGGTGGCAGTGGATTCCTGGGACTCACTGAGGCCCCTTCCCCATGCCCACCAGTTCCTGGGCCACTTCCCGAAGGGCCACTTTGCACCTCTTTGCTGTCTTTCAAGCATCCTGACCAGCACTCAGCTTCTGACGACTGATAATGCTTGGAAACTCAGAGTCACACTCTTGTGGCTGCAAATTAGCAAACCTGAAAGCTCCTCATCAATTCAAAAGAGCTGTGCAAGTGGGAAGAAGCCTTATCTTTTGCAACTGCTGTCCCTGGGGGCAAACTGAAAAACAGAAACTATATCACATCCTGAAGGCCAAAGGTCACACCCTTAGCCCCAGTGGAGGACTCTGGGGCAAGGATGTTTCCTGGAGTCAGAGGAGGGGAGCCTCCATCTGAGCGCGCCACATCCCCACCTCGCACGGGCTCTGTACTTCCTTCTCAGCGGGGACTTGCTTTTCCCTTCTTCCTCATCCTGTTTCTGCCCCAGGCCCTGGCCCCTCACTACCAGCTCCACACTCTGGGGAGGAAAGACCCTTGTTAGTGATGGGACTCCGAAAAGTTAACTGACCTGTCTGAGCCTCAGGTTCCTTGTCTGTTGAATGGGGCCATATGCCTCACATTGTTGTTGGGAGGATTAAGTGATACATAAGACAGGTGAAGTGCTTACAACAGAGCCTGGTGTAGCACAGCCCTAGTAGGCTATTAGCGTTATTCTGGAACGCCCTTCCTGCCTCACAGGTGAGCTCTTTCCCATTAATCAAGACCCAGCTCCCCTCCTTTGGGAGGACTTCCCAGGCCAGGCTCCTCAACAGCCTCTCTCTGTTGTCTGCGCTCAGCACATTTTCCCTTCCTAGGCTACCTCCCTCACCACACTGGCCGGGGCTGAGCTTGTTCATTTCCATGTTCCCAGACAGGAAGGCTCAGTCGGTGCTGGTGGGTGTGCTTCAGTGGAGCTTGTTCCATTCTGGGACAGGGTAGGTGGAGTGGACAGAGGGTGCCCCAGGACAGTGGGCACGTGCCTCTGGCCACCTGGAGGGACCCTGCAGGTATTTCCCCCAGCAACAGTGAACCATCATGGCCAGGTGCTGGAACATCCCAGTTCACCCACAGGATGGGTGGACAACCCTACAGCCATGGGCAGCGTCATGACAGTGTGCCCACCGAGGTCTGAATGGCTAACTCATGAATGCCCTTCTGGCCATAGCTGATGGCAGGTTGAGGATTACTCCCGCAGGACAGATGCTCCCCTGCAGAAGGGAGAAGCATGCATCACTTGCCTACTCCTTGGACCAGTGGCAATGCTGTCTCCAAATGAAATTCATGGCAACAGCCTCCTGGCTCTTCGAATGTCACCAAAGAGCTTTCAGACCCTCCTTCTCTCCCTCTTCTTTCCAGCCCCTGCCCTTCTTCAGAAGGCTCGAAGCTCTCGCTTTAGATTCTTCCTGGATAACAAATTAGAATCTTAGGACTCTCAGAGTGCAGTCCTGCCCTCCAGCTTGGTGTCAGCCTCACCTCTGAGGGCTATTCCCTGACAATGTCTTCTCTTCCAGCTCCTGAGAACTTGGCTGAATTCCTTCAAAATGATGTTTATTCGACCAGGTGCAGTGGCTCACACCTGTAATCCCAGCACTTTGGGAGGCCAAGGCAGGCAGATCACTTGAGGCCAGGAGTTTGAGACCAGCTTGGCCAACATGGTGAAACCCTGTCTCTACTAAAAATATAAAAATTAGCCAAGCATGATGGTGCATGGCTGTAATCCCAGCTACTCTGGAGGCTGAGGCCGGGAGAATTGCTTGAACCTGGGAGGCAGAGTTTGTAGTGAGCCAAGATTGCGTCACTGCATTCCAGCCTGGGCAACAGAGCGAGACTCTGACTCAAAAAAAAAAAAAAAGAAAAGAAAAGAAAAGAAAAAGAAAACAGGTGTTTATTTGCCTTCCATCTTGCCTGCATTTTGTCCATTCGTCCATCCATTTATTTGTCAGGGAAGGCTTTCCTGAAGAGGTGACATTTGATAAGAGGCCCAAGGGATAAGGAGTAGTTAGCTGGGCCAAGGCAGGATCTAGGATGGAACGGGAAGAAGCTTCCAGGCAGGGAGATCATGTGCGAAGAACCTGGGGTAGAAGAGAATGAGGCAGAATGGAGGAATTGAAAGAATGTCCGGGAAGCAGTACCAGAAATTGACGGAAGCATAGTGTGAATTGAAGTTTTGAAGAGTAGGCTGGGACCAAATTATGCAGGGTCTGTAGGCCATGTAAGGGCAATGGCCATTGTCCTGAGAGTAATGGAAAATCATGGCAAGGTGACAGTGGGACGCTGACATGAACAAATGTGGATCTGAAAATGTCACTCTGCTATGTGGAGAGCAGACAGGAATGAGCAGGGTTGGTTTCATAGATGTGCAACTTGTGTAAGGAAATTGCACTTGGGGTCTAATGCTCTGAGATTGCCATCTTGGAATTCTTAATCACATTATTTTTGAATTTGCTTTTCTTAAGTACAGTCTGGTGGGACAATGAAGCATACATCAAGGACTTGGTGCTTTGGCTCCTGTGGTCCTGCTTCCAACTGCCTCCCCTGGACTGGTTCTCAGTCTCCTTCTCCACTTCTGCCTAGCAATCACTGCCACCCTCTGCCCCCAGCAGAGACCTGAGTGCAGGCATGGTGACAGTCAGGGTGAAGGGCACACTGGGTAGCATCTGAGGATTGGCCATGGCAGTGTGGCCCCTGCCCCAGGCTGGCAACACCATGGCAAATTCAACAGGTGACTCAGGGGGCTGAGCCTCTCACTCACTTCTGACCCAGGTCCCTAGTGCATCCCGGCCTGGACTTTGCAACACCCCTGGGAACTGCCTGTCCACTGTGGGTTGGTGAGGCAGGTCCATGGGAAATGGCAATGCCTGGCATGACTTCCTCAACCCCCGCTGGGGAATGCAGGACACAGGTCAGCGTGGTGGCTGGCAGGAGGAGAACTCCAAGCAACTGGTGAATTTCAAACAGAACTGAGTCAAGTCAGAGGGTGGGGCGGGGCAGGTTGTCCCACAGATATTCCCGTGCCCAAGGGAGTGTAATGTTAAATAACAAATCAAAAACCATTCCAGGTTGAGCGAGAGACTGCAGTAAAGAAATAAGTTTTATATATTAGTACCTTTAACCACAATTTTGTCCCTGCTTTTTAAGTAAGAGGTCTCACATTTTTATCTTCCACTGGCCCCATAAATTATGTAGCTGTCCAGGCAGTGAGCAATCAGTGTGATTAAGCCTGTGAAACTGGTGGAGGTCCTGTAAATATTGATCCTCCTTCTGTGGCAGCTGGTGTTACTGGTTTTGTTGTTTATGTGGCTCAGAGGAATGGATGAAGTGTCTTCAGGAGCTGAGTCCTGCCAGTTGGTGGTGGGGGCTGTGACAATAAATGTTATAAAACCTGATTTTGCATTTTATTCTTAATCCTTGGAGCTACTGCTTCTTGAATTCTTCAAGCAGATGTGTTCAAATATCATGCAAAAGAGGCAGGGGCTCTGCCTGGGAGGTGGATGCCCCCACAGCCTGGCTTGAGGCACAATTGCACAGACCTCAAGGCAAATTGTTTTGAAGCAGCTGGAACAGTCACTAAAAAGCGGTGATTTTCAGGACTGTATTCCTCTCTCCAGGGGCCTGGGCGTGGGTGTGGATGGGGCTGCTGGGAATAGGGGCCCCCTAGGACAGTACTCTTTTCTGAGGGGTACTCAGATGTGTCTCAGTCTTGCTCCTCCATCTCCCTGACATCCCACCAATCCACCCAAGCCCCACCCCACCTGCCCCAACCAGACCTCATTCCTGTCTAAGTCATCACAATATCTTCTTCTGGTCTCACCCGCTCTGAGCCACTCCTCATGGAAAAAGAACTTCCTGGAACCTGTCTGTCAGTCTCTGGGCCCCTCAGAGCAAAAACCAAGTTGGCCTCCCCTTGAGGCCCCAGGCCCAGCAGGACCCTGCAGGAGTTGGTGCTCAGCAGTGCTTGTGTGCCTGGGCTGAGGAGAAGGTTGTGGTGGTCACGTGGTTGGCTTTCAGAATCCATGGCTGTCCATTTGCAAGGCCAACCATGGGGAATTATGAGCACATGACCCACTTTGGGCCAAGGAGTCACAGGGGAAGGTCTTCTGGGGAGCTGGGCAGAAGGGAGAGTGCAGGGGTTTTGGAGAAAATGAGACACAAGGGCAGGTGTCCTTTTCTTTCTCTGCTTGTGGCTGTGTCTGGGGTTGTAGACTAGAGCTGCTGCAGCTCCTTGGCCTCCAGCCCAAGGAGGAAGATCATAGATGCAGGAGAAACTCAGAGAGACTGAGTTGAAGCCCTCAAGTACCACAGCTGGAGGCTGCCCTGCCTCCAGCCCCTTTGTGTAGGTGACAGCACACATCCTCTGTGTCAGACCCTCTGGTTTATGTTCTTTGCAGCCAAAAGCATCCTCAACTGATGCAAATAACACAGTGACTGCAGAATAGCATGTGCTAAAGGCCCAAAGTGGGTCATGTGCTCATACTTCCCCATGGTTGGCCTTGCGAATGGGCAGCCTCTCATCCCAATAGCACCATCAGCCCCGGTGGCTTCTCTAGACTGTTTTTCTATCTATCAACTTGGGTGAGAGGGTCTCGAGGTAGAACTGGAGAAAGGAACAATGAAACCCATTTTGAATAGAGGGCTGTTGGTAAAAGACAACCGTGGAAGTTAAGAGCATGTGCTTTGACTTCCGACAGATCTCGGACCAAAGCCCAGCCCTCCGCTTATTGTCTGTTACTTGGGTGCATTACTTACACTCTTTAATCACTGGTTTGCTCATCTGTAAAGTGGGGATAATGACAGTGTAAGTGAGGCGGTCCATGTGAAAAGCGGAATGATGTACCCGGTGCTGGGTAAGTACTCCAAAGCCGAATTGGCTGTCTGGTCGCCCAGCCCGGGGAGCTGCAATAGGTAAGGGTGGAAGGGAGGGGAGGAGGAAGATTCTCTAGCAGAGAACTGCAGAGTCTCTCCAGGGGTTCCTCCCATTACTTCCTTCCCCAGTTGCTCCAGCCCATCACCAGCATGGCCCTCCATCCGGAGCTGCCCTGGCTGGACAAGTGCAATTGGGAAACGAAGGCCTCATGTGTGGGAGCCTTGAGGTTGGCTTTGAGGGGTGGGAGGATTTGCCAAGGTAAGGAAGATCAAGGAAAGCTTGCCAGAAGGGAGGCTGGGAACAGAGCAGGTGGGAGTGGGAAAGGTGCCTCTGGGGAGAGGGAAGAGGCCTGGCTGGAGCGGAAGCCTCTGGGAGGTGATGGGAAGGACACCTAGAGAGGCAGGGCAGGGAGCCCAGCTGTGAAATTTTCTGCCAATAAGAGGGCAGGAGACTTCTGTTAACAGAGGGTCTCTACACTGCTCCAGACCTCGAGGCATCATCCCATCTGATGGATGGAGAAACTGAGCTCAGGGAGGCTGAGCCAGTGCTATCAGAGGTGGTGGTGCCATTGGGAGGGGAGGTGCAGCCTGCCTCACTCTATGGCCTACAAAGTTCAAGGGGATTTTTACACTATTAGTTATCTTCAGCTGCAAGTAACAAAAAACCTGACTGGGGTGCCTTACAGATTAAAGGTTAGCTCAAGTCCAAGGTTTCTGGAGGTGAGGGCCCTCTGGGGGCAGTCCCATTGCTCTGCAATTCTCCCCAGAGTGTTTCCTCTTGGGTGGCTATTTCAGAGCCTGGGTGTGCACCTCTCTCTAAACCCTGGGCATGCATAATGGGCACTTGGGAGCTCAGCTATTTCATCTGCAGCAACTCTCATCTACTTACCACCCCGTCAGCTGTAAGGCAGACATCAGTGAGGGTGGTGATCTGTGGGCAATCCCTGACTCATCCCATTTTGCCAGCCTGCCCTGGGCTCAGGACTTCCTGCTGCATCTTCTGCTGAGGGGGCAGGGCCTGGCTCCTCAGGGCTGGGGTAGGGGTTCTAGTCCAGAGCTCTTCCTCAGGTGGTACCACACAGTGCCCCCAGCACCTGCACACCAAACTGGAAATTCCAGAAATATTCTTGACACCGTCTCCTTTCCAAAGACTGGGTGTGGCAGATGAGGAAGCTGAGGCTCAGCGAGTTGGAGAGTCTATTAAGGTCCCTCAGCCCTTGAAGGGTAGGGTCAAAATGAAAAAAAACTGGGCCTCAGGCTGGGTTTCCAAACACCCTACTCTGTACCTTGATAATCCTGTTTCTCTCTCCGTCTATTCCCATTCACTGAGCCGGAAGTCTCCATCTTCAGAGGGGGGTTTTCTGCCCCAAACAGTGTCTAATCAGGAGACTTGCAGCGGTGGCGGTGGTGGGGGGTGGGGGGCAGTGCCGGGGCCTCAGGCTGTTCTCCCTCATCTTGCTGCCTGCTCACCTCACCTCTGTGTGCTCACAGCCCCCCAGAGCACAGCTGTGTCTGCCCCCAGACTGTGGGACCCTTGAGGGCAGGACCTGGTTCGGGTCCCGGAGCAGCCGGGTTTTGATGCATGACAGATGCCCTAGGCCTGGGTAAGCCCCTCAAGAATGGTTTGCTTGTGCGGGGTAGAGAGTCTGGCATCTCTGGGCCCAGCCTGGAAGGGCGCTGGGCTGGCTGGCCAGTGACACACCTGGGGTTCCTGGGCCCCTCCTGGCCACACTGTTGGTGGGCCTCAAGCTCCCTTAGCATATGACCTCTGGAATAGTGAGCCCGCGCCTCTGGAGGGGCAAGCAGAGGCAAGAGCAGGATGGCAGGTGGCAGGCGGGGCTGCACAGGGGAGCACAGCAACTCCACTTCCTGTGGGCGAGGGCCCCGCGCCCGCCCGGGGGGAGGTTGCACAAACCTTCCTGCGCAGGCCTCGGGCTGCCTGCCTGCCTGGCCTGAACTCCAGCCTGCCTCTTCCACTGGCCACTGCCTCCCACACAGGGCTGGCATCCCTGTTCCCTGCTCTGGGTCCCAGACTGTGTCCTCCATCACCGCAGGGTCGGCGAGGGGCTGGGCTGGACACCAGGGCCCGCCCTCCCATCACTGAGCTCCACTCCTTCCTCATTTTGCTGCCGATTCTAGCCCCAAACAAAACAGGTTGAGCCTTTTCCTCCCCTCGGCAGCTCCTCTCTGGCTCATGGCTGCCTTCTGAGTGCTGCAGACGGCGCCGGGCGGGAAGGGGGGCCTGGGCCAGCCCTGCCAGGACTGGGACGGTGCTGCTGGCGCCTGGCCCTCCATCAGGCCAGTCTGTGGCAGGAGAGCAAGCTTTGCCGCGGCAGACGCCTGAGGATGATGCCCCAGCTGCAGTTCAAAGATGCATTTTGGGTGAGTGAGGATGGTTGGGGGCACTGAACAAGTGGAGCGGGCAGAGCTAGGCTGAAATCTCCATGCAGGTGATGGGATGCGGCTCTGAGAGGGGAGCTTTCTCATAAAATAGTGGTTGATTCTTGGTCTTAATAGTCATGGAGGTGACCCGGACCCCCACCCTTCTGGATTGGAAGGCAAGTGGACTCCATGAATGAGGGTCCTCCTTTCTGCTGCCCCAGCTGTATTCTCCTCTGGGAGACCTCTCCCCACAGCAGGAGCTCCTCAGCAGAGGGTAACACATGGGTGGGGGCTTGAGGAGGATGTGTGGGGCAGCAAAGGAGGGGTCACAGATTTAGAGACCAGACAAACTTGGGTTCAGGTCTTGGCTCTGTTACTTATAGGCTGGGCAAGTCATTTCTGTCTCTGAACCTCAGTCTCTCCATCTATATAATGGGGATAAATAAAAATCAACACACCAACTAAAGCATTGGATCAGCAAGGGGATCCAGTGCACTAAAGACCCCAGCCCCTTGCCTCACTCCAAATGGTAATTCTCTTTCCCTCACCCAGCCCCTTGTCCCTTGCAGACCTTAGGGATCCTTCAAGGAGGCAGCCAGGCGGGCAATTGCTTGCTTACTTTCTTAAATTCAACACAGGCTTAAATCAAGTCATTTCCCCCATGAAATAAGGGCGCCCAGCCAGTGGTAGAGGTAAAGTGACTTGGCCCGGGCCACGTAGCCTGCAGCCCAGCTTGGACCCCCGGATCATCTCAGCATTTTTCCAGCTGTCCTTCAACTCCCCCTCTGCCCCTCAGCTCCAGCTGTGCCCAGGGCTCCGGGGAAAAGCTGAGACCTCTCTGGTTGGAGCTGGGGAATATGGCTGTCCTGGGGTGCTGCCTCCAACCCCGAAGAGGACTCTCTGGCCCTCGGCTCAGCCGGCTGAGCCCCAGCCAACTGCCCTGCCCTCCCTGGGCCCTTTCCTGGGGCTGCAGCCAGGAGGATGAGAGCCACGGAGCCAGGCCTTCCTTCCCTTCCGGCCAGCTCCACTTGGGGCCTGTGGCCAGCGTGTGAATGTTCTGCTTCCTCTGCACTGACTGCACAGTAGGCAAAGGACCCCACATGGGGAGGGCACCTTGTGCCTTTCTGGGCCTCAGTTTCCCCATCTCTACAAAGACAGGGTGGGCGCAGCCCAGAGAATCGAATGGAGGCAGAGCTGCCTCAGCCCATCCGGAGGACCAAGCACCAGGATGCTCAGGGCCCAGGCTGGCAGCTGGAGCCCTGGGTGGTGGGGGTTGTGAGTCACCACCTTGCTGCCCTGCCTTGGTGTGCAAAGTTGGGGGAAGGGGTAGGGCCTGGAAACCCAGTCCACTCTAGCCCAGGGCAGGCCAGGACCCCTTGACTATCTTATCACCGAGACCTCTGTCCAGGCCCAGAGCCTAGTGCAGAGCTGGGCAAGGAGCAGCCCCTATGGCAGGATCTGGGCACAGGTAGGGGTGGCGTATAAGGGATCAGGGTGTGGCAGCAGCAGCAGAAGCAAGCAGCCAGCGCCTGTGGAGCTTCCTGAGCGGCATCCTGCCCACACTCTGAGCTCGTCGCACCTCTGGGCTTCCTGGCCTCCAAGTGCCTGCTCTCCTCTGTGGCTGGCTCCCTGGGTCTGGGGTGGGCATATAGTTTCCCTAGGGAAGGCCAGAGCAGGAAGGGGAGAGAAGTAGCCAGTGGGAACCTTTCACACTGAGTCTGGGCTGACGCCCCGAAAGGTCACTGTACGCATCAAGGCATCACCTGCCCCAGGGCTCTGGATTCTAATACCTCTTCCTGATGCTCAGCCCATCCCAGTGCATAACAACTAACATTTGCTGAGCACAAAAGATGTGCCAGGCGCTGTTCCCAAGATGAATGCATATTCACTCATTCAATCCTTCAAACAGATGCTACTGTTCTCTCTCTTATTCAGATGAGGAAATTGAGGCACAGAGACATTAAGAGACTTGCGCAAGGTCACACTGCTGGGAATAAAACCCTGGCAGGCTGGCTCCAGCACCTGTGTTGTCGCAGGATCCCTCTATCTTTCATATCACTGGATCTTTTGGCTTCGGGGTAAGAGGAAATCCTCTTATCTCCCAGAGGGGTAAGAAGATCAGACAAGGTGGCTAGAACAATATTTTGAAGCTTCATTTGTAGACAAATCTGTAAAACAGAAAAGGCACACTACTCTGACCGCAGGTGTTATGTTAGGAACAGCCCAGCCAGCTTGGCCCTTGTCTGGGCCTTCCCCCACCCCAGCCCAAGGCACTGTCAAACCCTTCAGCCTGCCAGCACACTGTTTAGAAATGACTGGTTTTTAGGCCGGGTGCAGTGGTTCACGCCTGTAATCTCAGCACTCTGGGAGGCCAAGACAGATGGATCACTTGAAGTCAGGAGTTCAGGACCAACATGGCCAACATGATGAAACCCTGACTCTACTAAAAATACAAAAATTAGCCAGGCGTGGTGGCATGCTCCTGTAATCCCAGCTACTTGGGAGGCTGAGGCAAGAGAATGGCTTGAACCCAGGAGGCGGAGTTTGCAGTGAGCCGAGATTGCGCCACTGCACTCTGGTCTGGGTGACAGAGTTGACAGAGTGGAGGGACCCTACTTTGGCTAAACTAGAAAGATCATGTTTGAGATCACAGCCCTTCAGTTATCACCCATATCACCTCACCCATACAGAACACGGGGCGGAGGAGGGGAGCTAGCCCTGCTGTGTTTGGCTTTAGCTCACAGTAAGGGAGGAAGCAAAAGTGGTTTCTCAGGAGCCAAAGATGATTTCCCTAAGAGCTTTCCTTAAAGCTCATATACTACACTCCTAGGAGACGTCCCCTAGCTTTTACTCAGGTCCTGTGAACTCTAATTTCACCCACAATTTTAACGAACTTGGCATGGGGTCTTTTAGCCTATAGATGTAGCAATTGGTGGCAGTCTGCACAGTACCTGATACACAGTTGGTGATGGATAAATGTTGGTGGACCTGGACTATGAGAGGACATTTCACAGGCAGGGCAGTTAGCAGCCTGATTGTAAGGAAGGAGACAGAAACAGTCTGAAAAGCAGCTGTAATGGTACAGAAGTAGTGGGGACACTCAGCGTGGGTGCAGACACAGTCCTGTCCCTCGGTCGACCTGTTTTTGTAATTGTATCAGTGTGACCACACAGTATTTATTTATAGCCTGATTTTAGCTGCAGCTGAGTGTTCAGATGCATGCTGCTGTAGGAGTGAGGCAGGGCAGACCAGCCACAGGGGAGGGAAGGGATAATGTGATTTCTGTGATACATGCAGATGATAAAGAGCATCATCCCTTGGCAGGAAGTTTGTAAATGAGCCTCAGAGTGGGACCTGTCAGTGAGACAAGGTTGAGTCTGCAAATCCCAGCTGTCCGAGTGGAGAGGGCGTTAGACCTCATGTTGTCTAGCCTAGCACTGAGTCTAAGGAGCTGGGAAACCCAGAGAAGGAAGGGTCCTCCCCCTGCCCCCAGTTTGTCACAGCTCCACTCCCTGTAGGCGGCTGAACTATTGCAAGAAATGTCTGTCTGTATCCTCTGCACAGGGCTGATGAGTGGGGTACCAGCTGAGGATGTGTTCATAGAATAAATGAATGGACAGTGAATGTCTCCATGGTCCATCTCCCTTCCTGAACCCATTTTTTACTTCATTTCACTTTTTTTGGAGACAGAATCTTACTCTGTCGCCCAGGCTGGAGTGCAGTGGCACAATCTCAGCTCACTGCAACCTCCACCTCCTGGGTTCAAGCGATTCTCCTGTCTCAGCCTCCCGAGTAGCTGAGATTACAGGCGTGCGCCGCCACATCCGGTTAATTTTTGTATTTTTAGTAGAGGTGGGGTTTCACCATGTTGGCCTGGCTGGTCTCGAACTCCTGACCTCAGATGATCCACCCACCTCGGCCTCCCAAAGTGCTGGGATTACAGGCGTAAGCCACAGTGCCCAGCGCTTCATTTCACTTTTGTTATATTCTGCAAATATTTGGTGAGTAGGGCTCTCTACTAGGTGGTCCACCCTGGACCCCTGAGCTTCTTCACCCTGCAACATCTAATCAGATGAATGAGACTGTCTTGACCTGAAGGAAGCCATGGTCCAGTGCCAGGGCTGGAGGAATAACTGGGTCAGGCAAGGAGTGCTCTGAGAGGAGCAGCATCTCAACTGTGCCATCCCCGCCCAGGCCCCCCATCCCTCACAATATGTATGTCCATCTAATGGCCTTTGCAAAGATGTCATTAGATATTGTTTTAAGAGGGAAAATCTAGTTCTGGATCAGATTCTATTGAGATCCACATCCTATCCCTTTTAGGGTAGTTAAAAGGAAAAGTAAGGACCTGGGGAGGCTGGGCCACATGCACTACAGTGACCGTCACCCACCCTTTGGGTGGGAACCACCAAGGGGGTATGGGGACAATAGGCGTGAACTTTCCCCTTGACATGTGGGCATCTCTCCCCTTTGAGGTTGGGCTCTGGCTCCATCTGGAAACCCCTGTGCCACACTGGGAGGAGCTGAGCCTCCCCAAGCCCATTTAACAGGTGACAGCATTGATGCTGGGTGGGGCAGTGACTCACCAGCTTCACACAGTGGGACTGGCCAGGCTGGTCCGCCCCTTCCCTATGTGGCACTCAGCCACTGGTGCCTTTTCCCTCCCCAGTTCTGAGACGCTGAGATGCCCATTTATGAGACTACAGAGAAGGGGACTGAGGGGCGCTACTTTGACCTGTCACAAAGCTGCCTGTCTCTACCCCCAGACTTGTCTACCATGGCCCAGGGGCATTAGGAGAGCCTGACATTTGCTGGGCACCTGTTCTATCCTGGGCATTTAAAGATATGTGTGTGTGTGTGTGTGTGTGTATATATGTATAATTTAAAGTGTGTATGTGTGTGTGTATATATATATTTAAAGTGTGTATGTGTATATATATACTGTCTAAAGAAACAAAATCGACTAATATAAAATCCTAAAAGGAAAGTGGGGAAATGGAGAAAACTAGGAAAAGAAAAAGCACCTTTAGTCTAATCACACAACTGCTAAGATATTGCTGTGTTTGGGTGAGATTGCCTTACATAGGTGCAAGCATACTGTGTACACAATTTCGTATTTTCCCTCTCTTTTAAAAATTTTTTATTTTTGCAGAGGTGAGGTCTCCCTATGTTGCCTAGGCTGGTCTCAAACTCTTGGGCTCAAGCAATCCTCCTGCCTTGGTTTCCAGAGTGCTGGGATTACAGGCGTGAGCCACCATGCACGGCCCTCCCTCCTTTTTTTCTAGTATTCTAAATTTTATTTTAAATTGTAGTGAAATACACATAACATAAAATGTACCAGCTTACCCATTTTTTTGGTGTATGGTTCAGTAGCGCTAGTGTTCACAGTTTGCCACCCTCTCCTTTTTTTTAGCGTAACTCACTCCATCAGGAACACTTGTGGGTGTGGACATGGGTTCCTCATTTTCGGCCACACCGATGTTCATGGCCGCACAGTGCTCTAGCTTGTGAATTTGGTGACTATGCTGTGATTTTTTTGCCCAATCCCCCATGGTTGAACATTTAGGTTACTGACAATTATTTATTATTCTGGACAGTAACACCATGGGTAGATCTTTGACTCTAAAGGTTTTTCACTTGGGGATGATTTCTTTGGGCAGAGGAGGCTAATGGCTCTTTTCCAGGGGAGGAGGCATTTCTGGGTGAAAGAGTGGGGGCAGTTCTTTAGCCATGGGCACTAGCAGCCACTTTGGGATCCCCCATAGTCCTCTGGTTGGGCAGGAGCTTTTTCACACAGAAAGGAGGGACCCCAGAATGGCCTGGAAGGATCAGGGCCTGTGGATGGGGCCCTGCTGGAAACTAGAGCCTGCTCTGACTTTGTGGAAGGCCTTGCAGCCCAGCAAACTGCTGTGGCTTTGAAGGCCCTGGACATCCTGCCTTCGCTGCCACCAAGTACCTTCTCAGCACCTGCCTGGCTGCATCTGTCAGAAGGAGTGAGGACGGAGGCTCTCCCTTTCCTGATTGGGAAAGCTCTTTAAGACCTGATGTTCCCTGTAAAAAGCAGAGAGTATCTAGCAGTGCGTCTGGTCGGCAACCCATTGTGAAAAGTGGGGAAATAAGCATTTATACTGGCACAGGCTTGTTGTATTGACAACAAAAATCTGTGGACGGATGCACAGGGAGCTCATTAAAGTGGTTGCCTGTTGGGAGAATGAGAGAAAAGAGATGGATGAGGGATGAGGCTGAGCGTCTGTGAATGTTTTCAGGATTGATGTTTTTATACTGTTTGATTTTTGAACCATATGAATGTATTAATTATTCAAAATTAAATCAAACAATTAAAAATGAAAAAGATGACATTTATTTCAAGTCCCATGAAGAATTTTTCCCTGAATCCCAGCTACTTACATCATCCCCTGAGAAGCAGCAATGCTGCCTGTTTGCTGAGTGCCTGTTCTGTGCCAGGCATGGTACCATTCAGTCCACATGCTCCCAAACCCATCGTCAGTGTCTTCCTGACTCTGTGATGGGACCTAAGGCACGGCAGGATTAGGACCAGACCAGGGTCACCTGTGCAGGGTAGAGCAGGGACTCCCACCCACGTCTGTCAAACTCTATTGCCCTCTGCCCCTGAATTCTAGAGAGTTTGTTCTTGCTTCTATTTTAATTTGTGTAGGATGAAAGGATGGCTCCCTACATATTAACATTGGTGTCTATGGATTTGGAAGTAGGATTCTCTCCATCCCCCATCTGATTTTCTGCAAGTCAATACAGAGTACCTGTGTCATTAAAAAGAAAATATTTAAAAAGAAAACTAAGTAATTCCTGCTTTCAAGACTGAATTGGTGTTTCTACGCCAAATTTGTGGTTTGCTAGCACGCCCTTTCCACACACTGTGTATACTTTGTGGTACATGGGCCTCTGGTGACCAAGAACTTGGTTCATCTGTGCCCGTTCCACAGGACGTGTCTGGCTGCTCAGGTGTTAGAAGATTGCAGAGGTTTGTGGTCTTGCTTGCTCTGCTTTTGCGATGCCTGCAGATGGTCACTGCCAGGATTTGCTAGCTGCAGGGTTCTGGGTTGATTTGGTGTTCTTAATTCAATTTTATTCTTGATAAAAAACAAGATCTGCTTCTTGATGACCTGCTTTGTGCTCCAGTCCCCAGGAACCCACGTGCTTTTCCTGGCTGCTCCTGGCATCTACACAGAGCTAGGGCAGCCCCTGGGATGGAGAAGGAGGGCCTTTCTTTGGGCTTTGGAGGGTGGGTGAGGATTTGAGATGTCAGGAGGACAAACAGCACTCAAGGTGGGAGGCACGGCATGGGCAAAGGTGTGGAAGGGGGTTTGGAAGACAGTTTTCTGGCCCAGAGCATTGTGCAAGGTGACTGGTAGGAAGGGAAGGCACGAGCTGGATTATGAAAGGTCTCTGCCCTAAGTGGTGGCAGAGATACTTTCTTCTGCCTTTCTACACCCTCTCTGGTGGTGGCTGTTTCCTCTCGTGCAAAAGAAAACAGAGGCTGCAGGCTGTGAGTGGGATGCCCTTCCTCCTCACCCAGAGCCTGGCTGACGCTGCAAACCACACAATGGAGGGAACTTTGGGTGGAAACCAAGACTGCCTCTGCTTCCAGCTAGAGAGAATGATGCCCTGGGCCCTGGGCCGCCCACACCGGGACTCCCATTTGGGTTGGCTCTGGAAGGTTCCTCCCTCACAGACTCAGTAATGACCCATCCTCCAGGCTTAGAAGGAAATGGCTTCTTGAGAGGCCGAGGCGAGTGGATCACCTGAGGTCAGGCGTTCGAGACCAGCCTGGCCAGCATGGTGAAACCCTGTCTCTACTAAAAATACAAAAAATTAGTGGGGCATGGTGGCTCGTGCCTGTAAACCCAGCTACTCAGGAGGCTGAGGCAGGAGAATCGCTTGAACCCAGGAGGTGGAGGTTGTAGTGAGCTGAGGTTTCACAATTGCACTCTAGCCTGAGCAACAAGAACGAAACTCCGTCTCAAAAAAAAGAAGAAGGAAGCGGGCTTCTTTGAAGCCTCACCCAGCCCTCACCCACACTTGCTGGATGGCCTTGGAGAATCATTTTCCCGTTCTGAACCTCAGTTTCCTCATCTGTAGGATGTCAGGGTCATCATCACTTAAGATAAGGGCTTTGAGGATGGGGTGGCTCAGGGCAGTACTAAAGGACCACCTCCTCCTGCGGCTCAGGGCAGCGCTAAGGGACCACCTCCTCCTGCAGCTCAGGGCAGTGCTAAGGGACCACCTCCTCCTGCTCACCATAGTGGGGTAGCAGACCAGGAACAGGTCCCAGGGGACCCAGATTTATAATTGAATATGCACCTATAGGGTGAGCCTTATACATAGATCTTGCTGTTTCCAGAATGCCTCCTCCACTGATGTTCAGCGTTGCATGTTATACTCCACCATTAGAGAATCATTCCTTTGGTTTCAAATAACAAGATGATCTATGTTATCTCACTGAATTCCAGCAATAGTCCTGTGAGGTCAGTATTCTTATTACTGTTTTACAGAGAGGAAACTGAGCCTCATGGAAGGGATGTGGGCCTGGGGGATGCCACAAGGATGGAATTTCGGACTGGGCTAGGCCTGGATGCCACCTTCCCAGGTCTGGGTCAGAGAGCCCTTTGCAGTTAATGGGAGGGTGTGGTGGTTTTCTGAGGCCTGGCACACTGAGCAATGGGTGATGGAGCAGGCAGGAGAGTGACAGCTCCTCCCACTTGTGTTGACAGGCCACCCACCATTGGGCAACAGGAAGTGCCAGCTGGAACCCTGGAGACCAGCAACCAGTGTGGGGATGCGGTGGTCAGATGGAACTCAGGGCTTCCCAGCTGTGGAAACAGGAACGGGAAACAGTCACACTGGGGAGGAAGTGAGGGGGTGATGGGCTGAGGCAAGAGCATGCCTGCATGGCTAGAGAGAGTGACCAAGGTTGAGAGTAGTTGGAGATAAGGTCAGAAATAGAACAGCGGCCAGGCGGGGTGACTCATGCCTGTAATCCCAGCACTTTGGGAGGCTGAGGCGGGAAGACCACTTGAACCCAGGAGTTCAAGACCAATCTGGGCAACATGGTGAAACCACTTCTCTAAAAAAAAAAAAAGAAAGAAAAAAAAGGTACAAAAATTAGCTGTACCTGGTGGTGCACACCTGTAGTCTCAGGTATTTGGGAAGCTGGAGTGGAAGGGTCACTTGAGGCCAGGAGTTGGAAACTGTAGTGACTGCATGATCGCACCACTGCACTCCAGCCTGGGCAAAAGAGCAAGACTGTCTCAAAAAAGAAAAAACAAAGAAAGAAAAGAAATGAAGCAGAGAGCCAGACTGTAGGACTGTCATTCTAAAAAATCCCAATGCCTAGGCCACACCCAGGTCAATTACATCCCGATTTCTGGGAGCAGGACCTGGACATCAGTGTTTTTCAAAGTTCCCCAGTGCCTCCATGTAGAACTTTAGGTTGACAGGTGTCAACACAGATAATTGTGGTAATTAGTTACCATTGCTGGCCGAGCGTGGTGGCTCATGCCTATAATCCCAGCACTTTGGAAGGCCAAGGTGGGAGGATCACCTGAGGTCAGGAGTTCAAGACCAGCCTGGCCAACATGGTGAAACTGTCTCTACTAAAAATACAAAAAATGTAGCCAGGTGTGGTGGTGCGTGCCTGTAATCCCAGCTACTCGAGAGGCAGAGGCAGGAGAATTGCTTGAACCTGGGAGGCAGAGGTTGCAGTGAGCCAAGATTGTGCCACTGCACTCCAGCCTGGGGAATAAGAGCTCAATATCAAACAAAACAAAACAAAAATTACCGTTGCTGACAATGGGCATACATCTGGTTTGTACCATTTTCATGACCTCATTTGACTCACCTGAGTGAGCAGAGGTTAAAAGTTTTGGGAGTGGTGGTAATTATATGTAACATAAAATTGACCATTTTAACCATTTTTAAGTATTGATTCAGAGGCATTAAGAACATTCACTATTTCCTGAACTGCTTCATCATCCTGAACAGAAATTGTACCCATCAAACAATAACTCCCCACTCCTTCACCTCATACCTTGTTCTACCTCGATTCTACTTTCTAGCTCTATGGATTTGCCTATTCTAGTCATCTCCTATAAGTACAATCAGATAATATTTGTCCTTTTGTGTCTGGCTTATTTCAGTTAGCATAATGTCTTCAAGGCTCATCCATGTCATATCATGTGTCAGAATTTTCTTCCTCTTTATAACAAAATACTATTCCATTCTACACATATACTTTATTTTGTACATCCATTGATCCATTGATGGCCACTGGGCTGTTTCTTTGAGCTATTGTGAATAACACTGCCATGAACATCTGTGTACAAGTACCTGTTGAAACCCTGCTTTCAATTCTTTTATATATATACCTAGGAGTGGAATTGCTGGATCGTATGGTAATCCTTTATTTAACTTTTTGAATAACTGCCAAACAGTTTTACATTCCCATCGACAATGCAAAAGGGATCGAATTGCTTCATATCTTTGCCAACTCTTGTTAATTTCTATTTTTTTTTAAATCATAGCCACCTTAGGAGGCATGAAGTGGTATCTCATCGCAGTTTTGATTTACATTTCTCTAATAATTAATGATGTTGAGCATCTTTTCATGTGTTCATTGGGCATTTGTATACCTCCTTTGGAGAAAGTCTATTTAAGACTTTTGCCCACTTTTGAATTGGTTGTCTTTTTATTGTTGAGCTGTAGGAGTTCTTTATATATTCTGGATACTCATCCTTTATCAGAGATATGATTTGTAAATATTTTCTCCCACTCCGGAGTGTCTTTTCACTCTTTTGATATTGTCTTTTGATGCACAAAAGTTTTTCATTTTGATGAATGCAATGTGTCTACTCTTTGTTTTGTTGCCTATGATTTTAATATCATATCTGAGAAATAATTGCCGAGTTAAATATCATGAAGTTTTTCCCTATGTTTTCCTTTTAAAATTTTGTAACTTTAGGTCTTACATTTAGGTGTTCAATTCATCTTGAGTT
Organism: Macaca nemestrina; assembly: GCF_043159975.1. Classification (NCBI taxonomy): domain Eukaryota; kingdom Metazoa; phylum Chordata; class Mammalia; order Primates; family Cercopithecidae; genus Macaca; species Macaca nemestrina. The sequence goes on along the minus strand of NC_092131.1, from coordinate 123,982,626 downwards.
CATTTTTGCATATGGTATAAAGTAAGGGTCCAGCTTCATTCTTTTGCATGTGGATATCCAGTTTTCCCAACGCCATTTGTTGAAGTCTGTCCTTTTCTCATTGAATGGTCTTGGCACCCCTGTCAAAAATCAATTGACCATATATGTTAGGATTCATTTCTGAGCTCCCTATTTCCATTCTATTGGTTATATGTCTGTCCTTGTGACAGTACCACACTACTTCAATTACTGTAGCTTTGTAGTAAGCTTTGAAATCAAGAAGTGTGAGTCCTCCAACCTTATTCTTCTTTTTCAAGATTGTTTTGGCTCTTCGGGGGCCTGAGTAGAGCTGCTTTTGTTGTTCCCATTTTATAGGTGAGGAGACTGAGGTCTGGACCCTCCTAAGTTTGCCCAACCTGGACTGGCCATGAGTCCATGACAGACTCCTCATCATATTCCCACCGTAGGCACACATAGGGAGACACTTGCTTTAGAGGGCCCCTGGGTTGTGGGCTCCTCCCTGCGATTGCTCTGCCTTCCAGCTCCCCCAAGAAAGTCCATCTATGACGTCTCGACTTCCTTAAGGCCCACCAGCTCTCACTCTTCTTCAAGGAGGGTCTGGAGGGAAGGCCTGGAGGCTGGGTCACCAACTTCCTCAGTGGATCAAGAGAAGACCCTGCAAGGAATTAATGTCTGTCCCAGCCTCAGCTTGCCTGGACCTGAGGAGCCTTTAAAAATCAGGACTTCTGGCCCTGTGCAGTGGCTAATGCCTGTAATTCCAGCACTCTGGAAGGCTGAGGCAGGTGGATTGCTTGAGCCCAGGAGTTCAAGACTAGCCTAGGCAACATGGCAAAACCCAATCTCTATGAATAATACAAAAATTAGCTGGGGCATGGTGGTGCACACCTGTGGTCCCAGCTACTTGGGAGGCTGAAGTGGGAGGATCACTTGAGCCCAGGAGGTCGAGGTTGCAGTGAGCTGTAATCATGCCACTGCACTCCAGCCTGGGCAGTTGCCGCCCAGGCTAGAGTACAGGGGCGCGGTCTCAGCTCACTGCAAGCTCTGCCTCCTGGGTTCATGCCATTCTCCTGCTTCAGCCTCCCGAGTAGCTGGGACTACAGGTGCCCGCCACCATGCCTGGCTAATTTTTTGGATTTTTAGTAGAGACGGGGTTTCACTGCGTTAGCCAGGATGGTCTCGATCTCCTGACCTCGTGATCCACCCATCTCGTGCCTTGTGTGTCAGGCTGCAGAAATTTCATCCCAGGCCTCAGATAACTCCCAGTCCTCAAGGGAAGGAGCTTGTACTCAGGGTCCAGCCGTCTTTTTGTTTTGTTTTGTTTTGTTTTGTTTGTTTTTCGAGACAGAGTCCTGCTCTCTTGTCCAGGCTGGAGTGCAATGGCACCGTGTCGGCTCACTGCAACCTCCATCTCCTGGGCTCAAGCAATTCTCCTGCCTCAGCCTCCCGAGTAGGTAGGATTACGGGCACCTGCCACCACACCCAGCTAATTTTTGTATTTTTAGTAGAGATGGGGTTTCATCATGTTGGCCAGGCTGGTCTCGAACTCCTGACCTCAAGTAATCCACCCGCCTCGGTTTCCCAAAGTGCTGGGATTACAGGTGTGAGCCACTGCACCCGGCAGTCTTGATTTGAGTCCTACCTCTGTGTAGGCTGAGAGTAAAATGTTAAATAATGAATGGTCCCAGAGAGCACCAGACTCCTCACACAGCCCAGCTCCCCAGGCCTGGGGTAGGGGGAGCATCTGACTCTACTTAGAGCCATGTTTCTCCGCAACGTGGCTCTGTGCAACATGTCCACTGGCTGTGTTGGGCAGAGTAGAGCAATTTCCCAGGCTCCAACATAGAAGCCTTTACTTGGCAGGCGCCATCTTTGTCTCTCACTCTGACCTTAGAGCCCAGTGGCCCGCTTTGATCCTACTACACTCATGCGTGGCCCTGGGGAGCCCCTCAACTCTCTGAGCCTTGGTTCCTTGTCTGTAAACATTGTAGTAGTAAACCAACGTTAGAGGATTGCGAGTGGAGACGTGCAGGTTAACGGCCAAGCAAGGATAAGGAGCCCCGCATGCCGTCCCCTGCAGGTGCGGAGTCCAACTAGCCCCTAGGCACGGAAGGCCTCAGGCTCAGCTCCGAGGTCCTGAACCTGCTGAGGCTGGCAGAGGGGGCTAAAGGGCCTCCAGAGGCTGCAGGGGTCTCTCCCTGCCTTCAGGGAAGGGCATGGGCATAGGAGTGGGGCTCCCCTGAAGCTCTAGGGGCCCATCTCTGTCTCTTGAGCAAGTCCCAAGCCCAAGGGAGCCTGCCAGCCCTCACACCTACAGCAATTCACAGCCGCAAAGCAGGACACCCCGTATCAGCCCTATAAGGGCTTAGGAGTCCACATATTCTCCCCAATTTACAGATGAAAAAATTGAGGCCATAGAGTGGGAGCCACTAGTCTAGAGAAGTGTCCCAGCTAGGATGAAACTCAGTTCTTGTAAACGCCCCTTCCCTGGGCTCCTCTCAGTTAACATGCATGAATCCTTTCGGCTGCCCTTCCAGGAGCCCAGTGAGCGTCAAGTGCCCTGCATGAGGCTCCTGCAGATGTTGTCCATTTAGTCCTCAGAGCCCCTGGAAGTGGATGATGCTCTCATCCCCATCTTACAGAGGAGGAATCTGGGCCCAGGAGGTTTGTGACTCATGCAGACTGTATGGAACGGGCCAGAACCAGAACCCAGTGCCTGAGCCCTGTCACGCCCCACTGCCTGGACTCGCTGTGGGCCTGTGCTCCCCTGGGACATCCCTGGCAGGTGTAGGTGGTGTGGGAGGGCAATGCCTGGGGACGGGGGTGTGCAACAACAGTGCCTGGACCACTGGTACCCCTGGCTGGTCACTCACAGGCAGGAACCCATGTAGCAAGGAGCCCTGCTCTTCCTGTGAAGACAGCTGGACCCCTCCTGGCTGGTTATAGGGTCAGTGCCTCCTCCAGGGCTCAGGGTCTGGGGTGGCTCAGCTCCATCCTCCCCTGCATCAGTCACCCCCAAGGGCCCACGGCCTCCCTTCCTCACTTGCCCTCACTGTCGGCCTCTGCCTCCTGCCTCACCCACTGCTGGATCCTAGTGAGCCCCCGACTGCCAAATCAGCTTGGCAAGGGCTGTGCACAGCTGTGTGACCTGGACGAGTCACTGTTATCCTCAGTTCCTCACCTGCCTGAAAGATGGGACAGTAACAGCACAGTACTGACTTGACAGGGTTCCTTGAGGATTGGAGGGCATCATGCGTGAGAGCCCCACCAGGCACCCTACCCACTTAATCCCTTCCCCTGAATCTGGAACCTGGTCCTGGTTCCTATGACCTCCTGGGAAGGTCCTGCCCCTTGCTGTGCATGACTTGGCTCTCCTCAGTCTAGCCTCAGGCCACCTTTACAGACACCTGCTCCATCTCCCTGCACCTGTCTCTGTTACCTTGAAGCAGGCTTGCACAGGAACAGCACTAGCACTGGACTTCCAGGCAGCTGAGCCTGAGGGGCGTGTCTCCATCTACCTCTGGCCATCTTGTGTTTGCTCCTTGCCTCCTCTCTCACTTTTCTTCTCTTTTCTTTTTCTTTTGAGACAGGGTCTTACTCTGTCACCCAGGCTGGAGTGCAATGGCATAATCTCGGCTCGTTGCAGCCTCTGCCTCCCAAGTTCAGGCGATTCTCCTGCCTCAGCCTCCAAGTAGCTGGGATTACTGGCGTGTGCCACCACACCCAGTTAATTTTGTATTTTTAGTAGAGACAGGGTTTCACTATGTTGACCAGGCTGGTCTCAAACTCCTGGGCTCAAGTGATCTACCCCCCTCAGCCTCCCAGAGTGCTGGGATTTCAGGTATGAGCCATCATGTCCAGCCCTCTCTCACTTTTCTGCATGTTTTGGTTTCATGACACAGGAGAAAGAAGTGGGAATTGGGCTGGCCCCATGAGAGTGCAGGAGGGAAGGAGGCAGGGGAACTGAGGTAGTGGGGCACTTTCCTGCCTCGTCATTGAAAAGGCCTATTTAAAAGAACAAAGCTTTCAAGCCAGACAGACCTTGGTCAAAAGCCAGACGCCCCATAACATTAGAGAGAGTCATCTCTCTTGTCGTCACCTTCCTCATCTTCATGACAGACAGCTGCCTCGTGATCAGTATTGCTGAGGGCAGGTGCCACACTCATGCGCAGTGTGTCCTTGTCCAGTGCCTGTATTGTCCCCTTAGTGGGACCCCTGGGAGTCCCTGGAAGCTCACAGGGCTCTGATGGGGCCCCTGTCAGCCATGGGCCTGTGGGCCTCCCAGCACAATGGAGCCCAGCCCAGGCATCTTCGGGGCCCGGCCAGCTGGGCTGCTCAGGTGAGGGGCTCTGTAAGGCCCAGTAGAGGCCATCAGACTGGGACTCGGAGGAGAACCGTGGCACTCTGGAAACTCATTTCTAATCTCAAGGTCCTGTCAGCCCAGGTGAACACAGAGTTACTCATCTGACAACATTAATGCACATTTGTTCTCTAAAAACTGTCTGTCTTTGCCTTCTTGGCCCTCTCTGTTCAACACTTACCCTGGGCCATCTCAGACAGCTGTAAGTCATCCTTGTCCCATATTTATTTGCTTATCCATGGATCCCAGCAGCACTTGGGTCAGGGAACCCCTAGACAGCAAGTCTCTAGTTTCACATCTGAGGCTTGAGTCCTCTCTGTGGAACCAGACCTGCTTACAGACTGTAGTGATGGGCGCTCTCCACCTGTCAAAGCACCCCGCCCTCTTTCCATACCTGCAGCCACTCGGGCTCCTGGGAAGCCTTTCCTTGCATTGACCAGGAGTTGGCCTCCCTGTCTCTGCCCCCATGAGTCCTGGCCTGGGCTGGGAAATGCCGGTCACTAGTGCTCCCTCTGCTCCTGATGCCCTCACAGAGATCTCCAGGTGAGACTGGAACCTCAGCAGTTCCCTCACAGCTTTGGCTTGGAACCCTCCTTCCCTCCCTATCACCTCCTCCCAAATACTCTGGGTAAGCAACTGCCTTGTTTACTGAGGGCTCTGGCCATCCATCCATCCATCCATCCACCCACCCACCCATTCACCCATCCACCCACCCATCCATCCACCCACCCACCCATTCACCCATCCACCCATCCATCCATCCACCCATCCACCCATCCATCCATCCACCCGTCCATCCATCCATCCACCCACCCATTTACCCATCCACTCATCCACCCATCCACTCATCCACCCACCCATCTACCCATCCACCCATCCACCCATTCACCCATCCACCCACCCATCTACCCATCCACCCATCCACCCATTCACCCATCCCTCCATTTGTCCACCCGTCCACCAGTCCACCCATCCACCCACCCACCTATCCACCCATCCATCCATCCATCCACCCACCTACCCATCTACCCATCCACCCATCCACCGACCCATCTACCCATCCATCCATCCATCCATCCATCCGTCCATCCATCCATCCATATTGTAACTGAGTGGTTCTTTGCCTGCCTCAATTTGCCAACCAGTAATGGTAGAGAGGAGTCCCATTGTGGGGTACTAACTGTAGGGCAGTGGAATGAGTCTGGTTGCTACTCATTGACTTAGCATGCCTCAGTTTCCATATCTATACAATGGGGATGATAATTCCTGCCTCAGAGGACTGTTGTAAGAAGTAGAGGAGACCAGTATGTCTGGCTTCCTTAAAGGTGCTGGGTAATGGGTCACTGAATCTGCAAGCAAATGATCTGGTCCCCTCCATGGGGCATCTCAGGAAGCAGCAGTCATAAGGCCTTGTCCTCTTGAGGGCCTCACCGAGGCGCTTCTCCAGCCTGTCACTCAGTGTGTCTGTGAGCAGTGTGGTGTGTAGGCACCAGGTGCCAGGATCCAGTGGGGAACCTGAAAGACCCCCTCTGCCTCCATGGAGCTCAGCCCTTCCTACCCCAGGTTCTCAGTCCACAGAAGACAAGCAACAGGAAATAGGTGCTAGCAAACCCACAGTGTCAGCCACACCGGCTGCAGAAGTCACTGCTGGTATGAGGGAGGAGAGCACCCCAGCACCATGCGGCTCCACAACTGCCATCCAAAACAGCTGGGCCTGACTCCCGAGGCGTCTGAGATGACAGGACAGGCAGGGAATCTACACTCCCTGTTCTGTTTCTTCACCCACCAATAAAAGATAATCTTTTTAAAAGGTTTTTTTAAAAAGGAAGGACCTATCAACCCAAGAGCGTGTCAGCCATTAGAAAGATTTTCAGCAAGAATAGGAAGCCTTTTACCAGATGGTTTTTGAACTTGGTAGGGTGCAAGCAGAAACATTTTTCTTTCCTCTACCTTCCAAATCCGCTGCTAGGTCTTGCCTCCCCACCTGTGGGCCCATGCTGGAGCTTTCCTAGTCATCTTCAGGTGTAACCCAATCCAGTCCAACCTAGTGTCACAATTTCACTCTGTCATTCAATGTAAAGCTCCCCAGTCCCCCGACTTTTATTGGAAGCCTCTGATGGGGAAAAGAGAACAGGGTCGGTTTCCTCCCTTGCCACGGGGTACCCACAGTGCACTGCCAGCTGCCTCTGGGGTCTCCATGGGTGGGGTGGGGCACGGGGCCATGACTGTAAAGGGGAGAAACGTCTCATTGCCCTGGTATTCTTGTAACTGGTGACAGCGAATGCACACAGGTCAGCCCTTTCTCTCCCTGGCACCTGGGCAGGTTTTTTGGTGACCCTGCCCCGCTACAGTCCCTAACCACTCCGTTCCCTACAGCCTTCCACTTCCAGCCCCTCCCACTGCACCCAAGAGTCTGCTCCACCCAGCTGCTCCTTAGGGTCCCTCTCTCCCTGTCAGGCTGTTCTCATGGACAGAATTACCAGGCAGCTCTTCCTGGCTACCTTCCACAGCCCCCACTTGGTTCCCAGGGAAGATTTCGGTGCCAATTCTTGGACATAGCAGATGGGAACTGGGACCAAAACCCAGGCGTCCCCCTCCAAGGTTGGAGGCTTAGCTGTCCTCTGATAGATGCTGTATTCTGGAGTGCCAGGCAAGCGAGCGTTTGAAAAAGGCTCTGCTCTGCTTTAAATGGACCCTCTGGTGGAGGAAGGTGCGTAAGGCGAGAGGGGAGGTGAGGAGGTGACTCACTTCTTCCAGCCTGGCCCCTGCTGAGGGAAGGTGTTTCTGGTGGGGGAGGTGGCGGACAGGCGGGTAGGGCTCGGGGAGCTGCTGCTCGCTGAACTGCCACTGGGTGACAGGCCCTGAGTGTGGGGCTTTGCAGAGAGGCGAAGTAATGGGAAGTTAACAGCCAAGATCGTGGCTTGGGATATCTGGGTTATATCCTGGCTGCATCCTGCAGGTCCCCGGGCAGACTGGGTAACCTCTCTGGGTTACCCTTTCCTCATCCATAAAATGGCAGTCATCATCCCTAGCCCAGTATCCGCCTTGTGGTGAGCCCTGATCTTGAGTCCACTGTTCTCACCTATGCACACCATTTCACTTGCTTCTCAGGACACCTCTCTGTGGTGAGAACTATTAGGCCCATTTTCACAGGGAAGGAAACAGGCTGAGAAGGGCCAGGGTCACGGGAGGTGTGAACCCACATCTAGTCGGTCAGACCCTTCCCAGCCTCTCAGACAGGCCCTAGGACCCTCTCTGAACTGTGGTCCATACTAACAGGACTGTGCCCTAGAGGGGTGGGCTGTCAGGGCCTGAAAAGGGGTTAGCCTCCTGCCGCCACTTCCACAATGAGGAAACTAGGTCCTGAGAAGTAAAGTGGCTTGCTTCAGGCCCTGATGTCTGTGGTCTCGCCCCTGCAGCCACCAAGAGTGTTATGGGCATGAAAAGGGGGAAGTGGTGGTAGGTACAGAGGGTGCTTCTCCACTCAACCGGTGGGGGTGTGGAGGGCCCTGGTCAGCTCACAGGCCTGGGCCATGGCTCACACCAACACCCACCAGAGAATGAAGCCAGTGGGCTATCTCTGGACAGAACAGGCCACCCAGGCCTTGGCCGCACTGCCTCAAGGCAGAGGCAGGAATATGTTTCCTCCCAAGAGCCTCCTCCTGGAGTTCTGGGATGCAGCCTGGAGCCGATGGCCACACACCATGGATGGCGAGGGCTGGGTCCCACATCTGGCTCAAGTGAGCCTCCCAGAGGAAGGGACTGTGCCCGCTCCCCACCTGGCACCCCTAGTCCAGGACAGGTTGTCCTGGGTGCCACATGGCTGGGCCGTGACCACTGGCTGTTCACTGGTTCTCCAGGGCTGCACTCCTCTGACCCAGCCTGGGCACCAGGCTACCCTCTGTGAATCCACAGTAACCAAATTATAGCCCAAAATACAGCTTTGATTTGAGGTGGAGATAATTTGAGTAATCATTTTCAAGAGTTATTTTTTCGAATCATGTTTGGACGTTCCAAAATAGAAAATGGTTCCTGGGCTGTCTATTAAATGGCTGATGTAGGTATATGGTTTTGGGGACAGGTTGACCTGGGTTCAGATCCCAAACTCTGCCCTTTGCCCATTGTGTGGCTTTGGGCAGTCTCTTTCCCTGCTTGGGCCTCCTGTCCCCATCTTTGCCTCCCAGGATGTGTGTTATGGTCAGAAGATAACGCTATGATACCCTGTGATACCCTGGGTGCAGTGTGTGCCAGGTGGACTTGATAAATAGAGATTTCATAAAGGGCAGGGCCACAGGCAGCATTCAGATGATGGAGGTCGGACAGGAGGAGGGGAGAGGGAGGTAAGAGTGGGGGACAACTAGGGTAGGGCCCCTGGGGGTGATGCTGATGCTGGGCCTTGGGTGGCAGACCCACACGACTGATTAAGTTGTAGGATGGTGGGTTCATTCATTTCCTAAACACATCCTGAGCCTGACTCTCCCAGCTCAGAGCACTGAGTCAGACCCATGCCCTTGAGGAGGTGGCAGGGGTGGGGGTGAAGGAGGAGGACGTGGGCTGGGGGAAGGGGTGCAGGGCTGGGAGCCATCGTGAGCAGCCCCTGGAGAGTCAGGCACTTCCTCGGAACCGCCCAGTCCTTGTGACAGTAGCTCACTCAGCCACAGCCCCTGCCAGCAGCCCAAAGCTCTGAGCGGGGGACTGGGCGGGATCCTGGAGCCTGCAGCCCCCACGGCGGTCGCAGCCTGCAGGGCCTCTCGCTGCTTTCTGACTCCTCCTGAATGGCCAACGTAGGTTCAACTTGCTTCTCTTTCCACTCTGGGGGCCTCCGTAAGGACAAAAGAAGGGTTCCCTTGGCGTGAGGGCTGGGTGTGGGCTGGGCTCCAGGCGGCCACTCCAGAGGTATCAGGAATAAATGACAGGTCCCCTGAGAGTCCAGATTCTCGTCCTGACTCTGCAGCCTCAAGCAAGCCATTTCCCTCTCTGGCCTCCGTTTCCTGAGGAGTAAGGGGAGCCGCACAAGGTGGCTCCCGGTTCTGGGGTGGGGGGATCTGTGGCATTCTGACCTGAATGCTGGTATCCCTCCAGGCAGGGGCAGGAGGCTGAGGCCCCAGATTTGTTTTTCTTCCCAGCCGTCGGGGGCTCTGACCTGAGGGTCTGAAGCGAGGGCAGAAGCTCAGGGATGGGAAGGGGAGGGCTACGGGCTGCAAGCAGCTGCCCACCGTAAACCACAGAAATGGAAGCCTGGCCCAGGCTAGCCCAGTGACACCAACCTGGACATGGCCCAGGCTAGCCCAGTGACACCAACCTGGACATGGGGGTGGAGGCCTGCCTCTGAGGCTGGGGGCACAGCTTCTGGCCTTACAGGCTAGACACCCTGCTTGTTGCTCTGTGGGAGAGCTGAGCCTGGGCCAGGCCCTCCTCGGGAATTTCTAGGGATGTTTATGGAGTGGGTAGCAGCTTGGGGTCCTAAGTGTCCTACAGGCCAGGAGAGTCCACCCTTCTGAGCTTGCTGATGGTGGGCTGCAGTTGGTGGGAAGCGGGGGTGCTGTTGGGGCAATTTATGCCATTGCTACCCCTCCCTGCTACTTCTGATTCTCCTTAGACCTTGGAGAATACCTTCTCCTTCCAGCACCTGACTCAAATGCCTCTTCCTGCAGAGAGCTCTCCTTGATTTTGACTCCATCCCTGCTCCCCTCACACCCCTAAGGTGGCGTTTGAGGGGAGACATAGGTCAGGGGAAGGAGCACCAGGCTTTACCTGAGTCATGTTAAGTGTGTGCGACCCTGGAGTGTGTGTGACCTTGGAGACTGTAATGTGTGTGGTCAGGGGAGCTGCGACTTCTTGCTCCAGTCTCTGAGGCTTTAGGGGTCCTCAGGGATAGAAAGGAAGACAGACTAGGTGCAGAATGTCAGGCCTGCCTTGGTTCAGTTGGTGACAAAAATCCTGTCTCCCCTGCACCTCAAGCTGCCCTGGAGTAAGCCCACACGCAGCGCCCGGGAGAGCTTAGGGGGTTGTGGCGGGGAGCCTGGCCCTGGGACCCATTCCCCAGGCCTGGGAGTGTCCTGGGAGACCTCTGTTCCTTCATAGTCCCTGAAGACTACCTCCCTCCCCCAACTCCTCACACCAGCTTCCCACACCAGCAGCTCAGACACACACCTGGAACCCACTGCACAGGGAGAAAGGAGAATTGGGTTGGCCAGAACGACAGCCAGGGCAAGCTGGGCAAGTGCCAGGCAGCAGAGGGTAGCTGTCCCTGGAGAGTTCTCTGAGGCTCCCCACCCCACCCCAGTCCAGAGGTGGATGTAGGGTGTGTTTGCGTGTGCTCTGGCCTTGACTGAAGTAACCCTCCATGACCATCTCCCTGGATCTGCATGAGGGGTGTTTCCTGAGCCCACAGAGAGCCCAGAGTGGCATCTGGCACACGGCTGGTGCCCAAGAAACTGCAATTGCTGTGATGGTCATGGAGACTGCACAGTGCTGAGGCAAAGGGCAGGGACTCCAGTCAGACACCCTGGGGTTCAAGGCCAGGCCAGCCACTTTGTAGCTGGGCCACTCTGGATGCGATCATGTGTCATCCACCTGCACCTCGGTTTCCCCACTTAGCTGAGATAGGGATATTGGAAGGGTGGCACCATGAGTGAGTGAATTTCAGGGCTGACTGTCATCAGGGGGACTTAAGGGTGGCCCTTCCCATCTGCTATCTCAGGCTGATGTGTGTCTTGTCCTGTGAGCTCTGATGCCAGGCCCGGCACCTCCAGCCCTGTCAGCTGGGTGGGGTTCACTTATGTACCTATCACCTCCGCAGATGCGAGGGGACCTCCTGTGTGCTTGTGTAAAGCCCGGTCTACAGTCCCAAGAGCTTGCCCTGAGCAGGGGAGATAGAGGCAGGAGAGAGGCTGTTCCTGGAGATGGTGGGAGGGTCCCCACAGGGCTGTGCTTGGTGTTGCCTGGCCGTGGCCCTCATGTGTCCTTCTGTCCTGTGTCACAGTGCAGGGACTTCACAGCCCACACGGGCTACGAGGTGCTGCTGCAGCGGCTTCTGGATGGCAGGAAGATGTGCAAAGACATGGAGGAGCTACTGAGGCAGAGGTGAGCTGCTGGGCAGGCCACAGGGAGCACAGGGCAGGAGACAGGTGCCTTCCACTCAGCTCCTGGGGTAGTGGCCGAGGCCCCCATCCCAGCCAAGCCATGTCAGAACATGTCCTGCTTTCAAAAAACTCTCCTGTGTTCCCTCAAACCTGGGCCTCCCCCAAAGGGGGCAAGTCACTGATGATCTTTCAAATGCCCTTTTTTTTTTTGCAGGGCCCAGGCGGAGGAGCGGTACGGGAAGGAACTGGTGCAGATCGCACGGAAGGCAGGAGGCCAGACGGAGATCAAGTAAGAGCTCCCAGGCCCTTGGGCTCACTCCTCTCCTCTGCTGGCAGTTTCTGGGCCTTTAAATGAGGTTTAGGGCTCCCTGGCATGGGGGAGGCTGGGCAGAACCAGGGTAGGTCTGGATTGCTCATGAGGCGTCGGGACTCCTCCTTGGTGCCTGGTTATCGGGCATTCAGGGTGAGGCCAGGTTCTGTGCGGGAGGAAGCCCGAGAGTCTGAGTGCTGGAAAGGGTCTGGGCGGGGGAGACAGGAGGCCATCCATCCTCAGTCATTTGCAGTACAGCCTGCACCAGCCTGGGTGGCCTCCACTGAAGTCCTGAGGGGCAAGTGACAGGCCTCTCCACTGGTGGCCCAAGCCCCCTGCAGCACTGGCTCAGCATGGGCTTCAAAGATGGAGATGTAGCCAGAGACAGGGGTCCAGGAGGGGACACACCTGGGTTCCGGTGCCAGCTCCTCATCCCCCAGCTGTCTGACCATGGGCTGGCTGCTGACACACTCTGTGGCTCCATTTCCTCATCAGTGATGGGATAGTAACGCAGCCCTCCTCAAAGGAAGAAGTGGGCTCAGGGGCTTAGCTGAGGCCTGGTTAGAGGGCAGGCCATCAGGGGAGTGGCTCTGATGAAGCAGGGGTCTCCAGCCCCGCAGGGCTCTGCACGAAGACCGCTGGGGTGGGAGGAGGGGTGAGGAGATCAGGCTGAGTTCAGGACAGAACCACCCTAACAGTGGAGTGGAGGGGCTGCTCTGGGGAAGGCCCCGACTGTCCCCCTGGGTGAGGACAGAGCCAGGTCCAGGGGAAGACAGACCACCGGCCTCCAAGTTCTTGAAAGGTCTCTGCAGAGTCCTCCTGCCGAGGGGCCCTGAGACCTGACCTTGCAGCTGTTGTGGAACCCCTTCCCCTCCTGCCTGCTCCCCCGAAACAGGAACTGAATGTGCCATACTCTGAAGGTCCCCCAAAGACACCAGGCACCCTGGCGGCTCCTGCTTCCAACCAGGAGCCAGAGATCACAGGAAGGCTTAGATGTGGCATGAGCCATGTGTGAGGCCAGAAAGTGTGCACACAGCCCTGGGAGGACGGAGGGCTCCAGGGAGTCCTTAGAGCTCTGGTCCCAGCTCGGCCGATGTGAGCTGTGGGACTGAGGGCAAGTCGCCTAGCTTCTCCGAGTTTGTTTCTCATCTCCCACTCCAGTGAGCTGCTGTACAGATCAACACGAACATGGTCTGAGGGCCTCGCAAGGGAAGGGCTGAGGGCCGGGTGCAGACTGGGCACAGAGGAGGGCTCAGAACATGGTGAGGAGCGAATGGATGTATGCCTTCTGCAGGAAGCAGTGCCCAGAGCTCTCAGTCAGGTGGGGAACAGCTGTGGGGGCCTGGCAGCACAACCAAGGGAGCCCCTCCTGGCCTCCTGGCCTCCCGGCCTCCCGGTCTCCAGGCCAACTGGAAGATAACTTTCCCAGAAAGAGAGGGTACCTCATGGGGAGAACTCAGAGACTCAGGAGAGGTGGAGAGGGTGGCCCCGGCAAAGCACGATGGGAGCCAGGCTGGAGTGAGTCTGTGTGATGCAGGCTCAGGGGATTGTGAGTCACAGGGGATTTACAGCAGGGAAGGAGAAGCTATTCACAAAGAAAATACAATGGGGGCGGGGGGCAGGGTGGGTCACGGGAAGGGGGAGGTACACAACATCTTGCTCCATTTGTAGAACTAGGAAGGGGCCAGGTGGAGGCGGCCCTGATTGCGCCGTGGTTATTCAAGGCCAGGTGGGACAGGGTCTGCCCTGACTTACCCTTGTGTGGCCCTGGATGATGCTCCCTGTCTGAGGCCAGGGTCTGTACCTGTGGAAGGGGATGGTCACTTGGAGAGGTGTTCTGGGCAGTCACAAGGACAAGCAGAGAGTGCCAAGCCACAGGGGTTCACTGCACACAGTGGGGCTGTCCATAGTGTTGCTGTTGACCCATGTGGCATGAAGTAGTGTTGGTGAGGCCATGCAGCTGTTCCTTACAGTGTAGGCCAAGCATCCATCTTCCATCCATTTAGACACCATTTAATTGAGGACCTACTATGTGTCATGCCCTGGATGGGTCAGGAGGATTCACTAATTTAAAATAAAATAAAATAAAATAAAATAAGAGGGCTTTGCCATTCCTTAGCCAGAGTCCAGCACACTGAGGGTGACTTCCTTCTCCTTCCTAGTCCTTTGCATTAGGGTCCATTTATGCATCTCCTCCAGGCCCATCTCCTCCAGGAAGCCCTCCCAGATATCCTGCCTTGCCTCACTGTCAGTCTTGGCTTAGACCCGGTTACCCCTACCCATGCCAACCTGAAGGGCTTTTGGTGGGGAAGTGTGAACAGGTGAACAGTGGCTGTGGACCTGTTTCCTCATCTTGGACTCCTTGGGGGTAGGGAGTGTTGGCCCTCAGGAAAGTTGGCCTGGCTCTTCAGCATGGGGGCTGGTGGCCCACCCTCCAGGGCCCATCTCTGAGTAGGGGAAGCTCCTGGCCCACAGCTGTCCCCCAGGTCTGTGGGATGCTCATTCCCGGCCACTTGGAGAACAGGCAGGGGGTTGGGGGATGGGAAGACTAGGAACAGGGTGCAGAACGAGGACAAAAGTCAGGTGGTTAAGTGACCCTATAAATAGCCTAGTGACCCCTGAGGGCGGAACTGGCCAGCTTCCCCAGCCCCACTGCCTGAAGGTGTTGCATTTCTGCACAGTCCCCTGACTTCAAACCAGCCAGGAGCCACCCTCAGGCCTGGAGGCTCAGGCCACTGAAATTAACAGGAGGTTACATCTTAAGTGATTTTTGACATGTACCTCCTTCACATGTTAGCTCAGCAAACATCCATGGGGCAGTGGTAATGGAGGATGGACAAGTAAGACCCAGTCCCCAAACTCCAGCAATCCCCACCAGCGTGAAGGTGCATTTTAAAGACAGCATTAGGGCCAGGCGCTATGCCTCACGCCTATAATCCCAGCAATTTGGGAGGCCGACCTGAGGTCAGGAGTTTGAGACCAGCCTGGCCAACATGGTGAAACCCCATCTCTATCAAAAATGTAAAAATTAGTTGGGCATGTTGACGCGAGCCTGCAGCCCCAGCTACTTGGGAGGCTGAAGCAGGAGAATCACTTGAACCCAGAAGATGGAGGTTGCAGTGAGCCCAGGTTGCACCACTGCACTCCAACCTGGGCTGCAGAGTGAGACTCCGTCTTAAAAGAAAAAGACAGTGTTAGTATTTGCAGGGGGCTTACCAATATTGCTGACGTCATATGTCCAGTCCTGCAGAGACTTTGCCTGACTCTCCTTTCCAGCCTCTGGGCCTTTGCTCCTGCTGTTGCCCTGTTGCTCCCCTGTCCGGTCCCACCCATCCCTCAAGGCCTGCCTGAAATGCCACCTCCCTCAGAAAGCTGTCACCTCCACTCCCCTATTGCTCCTCCTGCATCAGGTAAGGTGCTGGGGGTGCTGCATGCCCCCGGAAGTTGCACAGGACAGGGGTTTGGGAAACAAAGGAAAATCAAGGCAAGGCCAGCTTCCTGTAAGCCTTCTGTGGTCACCAGTGAGCAGGCACAGCCCCCAAGGGGTGCAGGTCTGAATCCTCACGTCCCTGCCTCACCCCCACTTGCCACAAACCAAAAATGCTGTGGTTTTCCTGTCAGAGAGATTTTTAATTTTTTTTTCATGGTCTCTCTTCCTCTGAACTCAGAGAGAATGACGACATTGCTGAGGATATTGGCGGGAGACAGCCAGGCCCTGTTCCTGTCAGATGTCCCCTGATGCTGGCTCACTGTGGACACAGCCTCAGCACAGGGAGGCGAGAGGGCTACTCCTCTCAGCTGGTGGGCAGGCAGCAGGGACACAGTGGGGACAGAGCAGGAAACACACTGGAAATCTGGACTGTATATGAGCACAGAATTTTAGACTGAGTTTCCTGAGAGCTGAGTCAAAAAGGGCAATGGAATGAGTTACACATGAAGGCACTGGTGACAGATGGCAGGAGATAGAGGCCTGTGCAGGACCCTGTCCTTGACATGCGATGGAGACGCAGTAGAGGCACTCAGGGAGATCCTGACAGTTTCCCTGCACAGATGGCGGGGAGGAAGTGGGAATTTCATGGGGCAGAGAATGACTTTATGCGGCCCCCAGACCCTCCACAAGATCAGAGCTCAAGGCTGTTCACTTTGGGAGTTCTGGGGCAAAGCTGGGCTCCTCCTCTCATCCACAGAGCTGAGGCTGCCTCCTTGAAATTTTTTCTGGGGCCAAGAAAGGGAGGAGTGTTCTGGGCCTTGTTGTGTGAGCTGAACTAGGGTGGCCTGATGGTTCCAGCAATGGGGACAGGATACCTGGGGCAGGAAGGCCTGCAGCCCAGGTGACAGCAAGAGGGGGCCTGGAGGGACCAGAGCCTGCCTGCCCAGGTGCCCCAGACAGAGGCAGCACCAGCATCTATGCAGCCCCCAAGGCCTAGCCAGGTCATAGGGGCAAATGGGAGTTCAAGGTGAGCACAGACCATCACTGTCAAGACTGTCCCAGGGGTGGGACAGAGGCCGAATGTCCACCTGGCAGTACTGTGCATTCAGGCAGGCTCCCAGCTTTCAGGTGGGGGCTGGGAAAAGGCCCAGCAGCTGCCAGAACCTGCGATTCCTTACAGCACCCTGCAGACTGAGACCATGGACCAGGGTGGCCCACAGGTGGGTTTGGGGTTGAGAAAGTCTAGATTATGAGCCTGGGGACAATGAGGAGGAGAGCCGGAGAGCCAGGCATTGCCCCTGTCCTCAAGGGCTCATGGTTCAGCAGGGTGACAGACATCCACTGGGTCAGTCCAAAGTGACATCAGTGCTCAGAAAGGACAGGAGAGGATGCCAGGCAAAGATGCTGCAATGGAGATAGGCACATGCAAAGGCCCTGAGGCAAGACGGAGCCTGGCACCTGGAAGGAATGGGGGGAGGGGCAGAGAGCAGGGCTGACAGGTGGGAGGTGGAGGTGGTAGGGCAGGGGCTGCAGCGGTGGTGGCAGCTCGCGGGGGACAGGCATGAGATTTAGGAGATAAAATAGAAGGTGGAGGCAAGGAAGGGAGAGGACAGAGCCCGGGGTGACTCCTGGACTTCTGGTGTGTATAACTGGTGGACAGCAGTGTCTTTGCTGAGAGGGGAGCCCTGGGAGAGGAGAGGTTTGCAGGACAGGTGCTGAGTCCGGTTTTGGACATGCTGAATTTGAGGTATCTGTCAGATGTGAGGCCCAAAAGCTGAGGGCTGGGCAGTGGATGTGCAGGCCCTGGGCTCTGGGAGGGGCTGGGCATGCTGTGGTCATGAAGGAGGTACGGCTGGAGGGTGGTGTGTGTGAGGGCTGGGTTGAGGGTGGGGGGACCACGCTGTGACTGGAGGCCTCTAACTGAAAGAAGGGGACTGAGCTGAGAGGCGAACTGACAGGAAGCAGAGGGATTGGAGGTGTCACTGCTGGTGAGGAGTCAGAGAAGAGTCCTAAGTCCCACAAGGGAAGGTGGGATCACCACACAGCCACCCCTCTCCTTCCTCTCCGTGGGTTCTGCCTCTTACTGTAGGGTGGCCACGGGTGCAGCTTCTTCACTCCTGTGACCCTTGGCTTCTCATCTGTGAAGTGGGATAAATAAAGGCACCTGTGCCAGCAGAGTTGCGAGGAGGTCTCGTCACTCAGGCCAGCAGTTCTGACGTCTGGATGGGCATCAGCAGTGCTTGGGGCCGGGCCCCAATCGGAAGCCTCAGACTCAGGAGGTCGGGGAGGAGCCTGAGAATCTGTATTTCTAACAGGCTCCGCGGATGCTGATGCTGCTGGTCTGTGGACCTCACTTTGGGATCCACGAGTTTAGGGCGAGGGGCCTGGCCCCCACAGATCTCCCCTAGACCTGGATCCCCACGCTCCTGCCAGGCTGCTGTTCCTCCTTGGCCTCTGCTTCCCCAGGTGTCTACTGAGAGGAGAAGTCCCCTGAGAAGCCTGCCTGGTGTGCTGCCAGCGCCACCCAGGGCTGTCCGGTGGGCGTCATGAGGTCATGTAGCCGCCAGGGGGCAGCCGAGCTGCTCCACAGAGAGGCTGAAGGGAGACTCAGATAAAATACTGGATGCCCAGGTGAATGTGAATTTCAGATAAACAACAAATACTTTAAAAATAAAAATGCGTTTTAAATACTACAAGGAGCATACTATATTCAAAAAGTGCTCGTTCATCTGAGATTCACATTGCACTCGCTGTCCTGTCTTTATGTGTTCATTCTGGCAGCCCCCACCCATCATTCCCTGCCTCCTATATGTGGTGCTGGGCCCTCCTCTCCCTCCCTCCCTGGCAGACAGTGCCCACCTCTCACCTCCTGCGCCCTACCCTGCTGGCCTCTCCCACGGCCATCCAACCTCCTCCAAACATTCCCTGGGCCACCTACTGAGAGCCCATCTGAACACTGTCCCCTCCCCTGCAGCCTCACCCTGGGGGCATTTGGTACTTGCAGAGGAGGAGAGAGGGCTGTGAGTGTGGGAGAGGAGTTCAGGGGAGGGAGGCAGGGTCCTGAAGACAATCCCCTCTTCTCTAAGAATGCAGCCAGGCGCACAGATGGTTGGGGGGTGGGGCATCAGTACCTCCTTCTGCCACATTGCAGGGGGTTGATCGCTTTAATTTGCAGAGAGCTTTGCCTTCCAGAAATCAGTTTGGGGCCCCAGTGGATGGTCACCATCTGGCTAAAGGGTCCCTTGGTTCTAGAGTGACCCAGGGTCTTCCCACCAAAATAAAAGTACTCCCCACCCCCCTCCCCGCCCCAGCCGGGGACGGCCTGGACTTCAGGTTCCCGCTGTGCTCTCCTCCTCCTGACCTGGACCCGTCTGTTTTGCAGCTCCCTGAGGGCCTCCTTTGACTCCTTGAAGCAGCGTAAGTCCCCCACCCTGGGGCAATGGATCTTTTGGGGCTGGTGGAGGGTTTGGGGGGACAGAAGATGAGGTGTTGGGGCTGGGGCTGGGCTGGCCCAGACAGGGGTGAGTTGTGGGTGGCTGAGGCCCGTCAGATCTGACACTGGGGACCAGTATCCATGCTCTGCCCCCAAGAAATGGAGAATGTGGGCAGCTCACACATCCAACTGGCCCTGACCCTGCGTGAGGAGCTGCGGAGTCTCGAGGAGTTCCGTGAGAGGCAGAAGGAGCAGAGGAAGAAGGTGAGGCAGGTGTAGGAGGCAGGGGAGCTGCTCCCCCATTGCCAGCCTCTCAGTTGCTGTGGGGGTGGGGGGCTGACCCTCCTGGTAGAGTCAGTGGAGGGTGGCAGGGGGTGGTGGTGGGACAGTACCCCAGGCTTTGGGGCTTGAGGGTAATCTGAAGTGGGTGGGGAGGGCAGAGGCCTGGCCACTGACACCAAGGCCAACTCTTAGTCCCAGAGCCCTGTAGAGGGTCCTTCCCGCCGAGCTGCCTGACACCTAGGAGGATCCTACTACGGAAGACTCTAGAGGGTCTGTAGCGACTTGGTGGTGTCCAGAGGAGGCAGTCTAAGTTGTGGGGGTCACTGGAAACTGGTCTTGAGTCCAAGGATCGGGGCTGATTGTCCTGGAAAAAGGCAGACTTGCAGCCAGTCACCCCACAGGACTGCCAAGGCTGAGGGGTCAGACACAGACGGGTGGGAGAGTTGTGTGGCATTGCTTAGCATCCAAAGGTACTTCTCACCCATATGTAGGGCATGGCCATCCCGAGACAGAGTGACTGCATGAAAGTGAGGTCCCCATCATGGGAACTGTGTAAGCACAGGCTGGCAGCTGCTTGTCAGGGAGGCTGCAGGGCTGGGGTTGGGGATGGGTTCCCTGGAGGGCAGGCAGGACGAAGGCTGGCTTGGAGGCTGGGCTTGGGCCTGTGAGGATGGGGGCTCAGCCTCTCAGGGCCGTAGTGATGAGGGTGGTGCCCTGCATAGGCTGGGAGGGCAGCACACAGACCCGCTTCTTGCTTGGGGAGGAAGGATCATTGTATACTGGCCGAAGAACTGAAAATGAAGACACAACTGAGCCTTCAAGGGGAGGAAGCTGTATCTGAGGCTGGGGCCAGGCTGGGCCTGGGTGTCCTGGCCATACCAATTCCCATCTCTGTGCCTCAGTTTCCCCCTCACAGGATGGGACACATATGTCTACCTCCCAAGTGCTGAGAACTCAGCCCAAGCCATGCTCCCCTCAGTCTCCAGACAGGGCTTCAGCTCTGGTTAGCGGTTCTGCTGGCAGAAATGTCGCATGGCTGCCTGTGCCACCTGCCCGTCTGCCAGCTGGGTTTTCAGGATTCTAAATGTGGGGTTCTGAGCAGACAGTGGGTCCCCAGAAGCCAGCCCAGGCTTGAGGTGCTGCAACAGACACCCTCTCTGAGTTGGGACCTGCCCACAGAGCCTGCAGAGAGCCTGCCAGGACGGAGGGACTCCAGCCCTGCTATTTTGAGCCATCCTGTGGCCAGAGGAGCTGCACTGGCTGCAAAGGCTGTTTTGGACAGAGCACTCCTTCCCCAAGTGGCCAGGGCCCCGCAGGCAGAGTGCTGTCTTGTGGAGTGTGCCATGTGTGTCTGAGCCTCTGTGTGTGTGTGTGCCACAGAGCAAGGACACATGCTCACAGGAGTGTACACGTATGCCCACGCTCCCCTGCATATGCCTGTGAGCATGTGTCCTTGTCCAGCCCTGCTTGGGTGTTTTAGGGTGTGTGTGTGTGTGTGTGTGAGTGCCTGTGCCTCGCTGGTCTCCCAGCTGGCACAGAACCCCTCCCCTGAGACCCCAGGCACAAACTGGCTCAGTTCTCCTCCTACCTCATAACCCAGTCGCTTTCCTGCCTGTTTTGCCTTCTGTATCAGAACAGGAAGCCTGGGAGGTGAGGGGAGGCTTGGCCCCAGACCTTGGCACAGGGGCCCAGTAGCCACTGTGCCCGCCTGTGGCCTGAGGTTGTGTGTGGGTGACTGTGGGAGTGTGTACTTGTGAGTGGCATCTGTGGGTGTGCACAGGGATGCCTGTGATTATGCGTGTGCGCAGCTAAGGATGGGGCCGATGTGCCTCCGAGTTAACGTGGAGCTCTGCATTTATGTGTGTGTCATAGTGTGCATACATGTGTGAGCAACTATGATGCCTGCAGAGGCTCTGGGATGCAGGATGAACGACTGTGTGTGCACATGTGTGGGGCTGGGAACTCCCCAGCTGGAGATGAAGCTCTGGCCAAGGTCTGCAGCCAGGACCTCAGGGCACACCGATGCCCTGGGCTTGTCTTCCATTGTGAGGGTCACTGTGAAGCAGCAGACTCTGGGGGAGGGAGGGCAGCCTGTCACCCCCTCTCCAGAGCCAGGAGAGGTGCTGCGCCTCATCCCAGGGACACCCCGTCCTCTTGGCCTAGGGGAGCCTCCCGAGGCCGCTGCCCTCGGCTCAGAACCTCGTGTCCCCTGCAGTATGAGGCCGTCATGGACCGGGTCCAGAAGAGCAAGCTGTCGCTCTACAAGAAGGCCATGGAGGTGAGCGTCAGGGCCCGGGGCCGCGGCCTTCCCTCCAGGAGCTGAGAAGGGCTCAGGGTGCGATCCTGGGCTGTGGACCCAGGCAGGGCATTTGGAACAGGCTGGCCTCGGCCTTGGTCCTGCAGGGCGCACCAACCTACAGGGTGCTTGGGCCTGCGCTGGGCGCCATGGTCCCGTGGGGATGGGCCCGGGCCCTTTCCTTGGGTGCTCGTGAATGAAGGGTAGATGAAGTCGGCTGGGGACTCTAAGGGTGGAGTGAGGAGGGACCCCTGAGCTGGATGCTGCGAGACGCTGGGCAGGAAGGGAGAGGGGCTCCTAAGAGGGCGCGGCGTGGCGAGGGGCGTGGCGAGGGGCGTGCCCTCGCTGAGGAGCACAGCCCAGGAGGCGGGGCCCGGGACAGGCCGTGCTGTCCTCAGTGGAGAGGGCCTGGGAGCAGGACTGCCAGTACCCCCACACCTTCTCAATCTCCTTCCGGACCCCCAGATCCCTGTCCCTGGTGAGGATGCCCCCACTCCACCCACAACCCTCGCCAGGCAAAAAGGGAGGCTGGGCTCAGGGAGCCTCACTCCCGGGGCACACAGAGCAGGGCTGTGCAGCCCCCAAGTCACGCCCCTCCACACTCCCAGTCCAAGAAGACTTACGAGCAGAAGTGCCGGGATGCAGACGACGCCGAGCAGGCCTTCGAGCGCATTAGCGCCAACGGCCACCAGAAGCAGGTGGAGAAGGTGCGCTGGGCTGCTGGGCGGTGTGGGTTGCCCAGGGCTGGGGGCAGTGGAGGAGGCACGGAAGGGGTGCCGTAGACACCCCCAGGCAAGGTCTGCATGTGGGACACGCTAGCTGCTCAGCCCTCTCTGACCCCCAGTCTCCTCATCTGTGAAATGGGTTTCCTATAGAGAACCTCAGGGCATGGACAGGCAGGTCAGCTGGATCCCCTTTGCCACCATCAGGTGGCACTCAGGGACCCATTCCTCGGAGCAGGCCCACTGAGGCCCACGGGGCGATGAGAGCAGACGCCAACCCTCACACAACCTCGGAGAAGGGCTCAATAGGCCCATGTCACAGAGAGGAAACTGAGGCTCACAGTAAGTGACTTGTCTAAGGTCTCAGAGCCAGGAAGCTGCAGAGAAGGGACCCCCAACTCAGGTGGTCTAGAGCCCATGCTCCTGAGGCTGTGGCCCCTAGGCCAGAGTGGGGTTATCAGAGCTCCCAGAGCCCAGGAAACACATCACCCATTGCACAGACAGGAAGCCTGAGGCCCAGAGAGGGAAATGGCCCAAGGAGGAGCTGGGGGCAGTCAGTCAGGGGCCAGGGCCCAAGTCCCAGCCAGGGCGCTCAGCGGTAGTTGCATCTCTCCTGTGGGTTGTGGTCCCACTCTTCACAGGCATCCTTCTGGGCTCGGTTCCTATCTTCATTCCCTTTCCATGGAGCTAGCCTGTGGTCCGCTGTGAGGGGAGGTTGCTGGTGGATGATGTTATCTGCCCACAGTTGGCTCCTGAACTCCCCCGCAGGGTGGCTGGGGAAGGTGTGACAC
Organism: Macaca nemestrina; assembly: GCF_043159975.1. Classification (NCBI taxonomy): domain Eukaryota; kingdom Metazoa; phylum Chordata; class Mammalia; order Primates; family Cercopithecidae; genus Macaca; species Macaca nemestrina. The sequence goes on along the minus strand of NC_092131.1, from coordinate 123,959,920 downwards.
TCACTTCAGGGCTGCCGGGGTGGGCCCGGGCTCCTGGGGCAGGGTCTCAACGCTGCTTCCCCTCTGTTTCCTCAGAGTCAGAACAAAGCCAAGCAGTGCAAGGACTCAGCTGCTGAGGCAGGTATGTGGGCCCTGGCTGCCCCATCCGACCAGGGCAGAGGCCTGGGTGGTACTCCCCACACACACCTCTACACCCTGGGACACACACACTCCCACCTGGCTGCACAGTCATGGGCGCGGCGCTCTCATTCCAGAAACATGCAGTCAAAGTACACGCTGTGCTCCCCCATTCGCCGGCCATTCTTGGCACTTCATGTGTTCAGTCCTCACAGCTGCCCTCCGAGGTGGCTGCTGTTATTATTCCCTTTCTCAACAGATGAGGAAACAGAGGCACTAAAAGGTCCAGTACTTGCCCCAGGTTACAGCCAATAAGTGGTGGGGACTGCATTGAACCCAGGCCATCGGGCTTCAGAGCCCAGGACTTGCATGGCACAGCCCCAGAAGACAGGGCCGCTATCTATTATATGCATGTGCGCACACACATTCAAGCTCGGGCACACGCACGTGTGCACATAGCCTTCTCTGGGCCTCTGTCCTTCACTTGATGCCCAAATCCTACCAACACCCTTGTCTCTGCTGGTGCCCCACCCACCCACCGGACACAGCGCCCACCCTCCTCCCTTCCCCTGGGAAGGCCTCTCCCTTGTGCTCTGTCTCTATCAGGACCCAGCTACTCTCTTGGCTGGGGGACAGGTGACCTCCAGAGATCTGGGCACAGAAGTTGTGACCCAAGCCTGTGGGACTCCACCCCTCCTCCAGCACCCTCTGAGCTGCCCTCTCTGAACCTCAGTTTCCCCTCTGGAAAGTGAAGTGGGGCACCCAGAGATGCCCAGACGCCAATATTCTGGACTTGCATATATGAGGCTCCACTGCAGCCCTCAGGCAGCTCAGAGCACAGTTGGGGAGCAGAAGCAGTACCAGCATGGGTGGCCCTGACAGGCATTCAGATGAGGCTCCACCAGCTGCTAGGGCAGGTCCCACAGGGGAGGCGGGGCTCCCAGGGGGGAGGAGGCCTCCAGGATGGGACCCAGCAGGAGCCAGGGCTGGAGGAACTCGTGTCAGGGCCCTCCCTGAGGCTGCCTGCGCTTGCAGAGCGGGTATACAGGCAGAGCATCACGCAGCTGGAGAAGGTCCGAGCTGAGTGGGAGCAGGAACACCGGACCACCTGTGAGGTGAGTGGCCCACGGGGAGCCTCGCTTTCCCCAGCCGGGAAGTGGAAGACACCCATCCCTGCTCCAGCTGCTTCACGGGGCCCAAGCGAGGCAGTGGGGGAAGGTACACGTTACTCAGTTACCCACTCATTTATTCAGCCTCCTGCTCACAGGCCTGTGCTGGGGCCTGGCCCTGGTGCTTGTCACCTGACCTTGAGTCCCGGGCCCCTTCATTGCAGGCAGGCATTCTTTCACCGTTTTTGTTGAAGCCAAAACTGAGACTTGGACAAAACCCACAGCCTCTCTGGGCGCTGCCGATGGACAGGGCCTGGGGGATAGGGCTCAGGACTCCTGTCCGAGGCTCCTCTCACTACCCCTCTGCCTCAGTGTGGTGCGGCCTGAAGGGAGGCTGGGGCAGAGACCCCCTGGGCAGTTCCACCTCCCTCCCTGAAGCCTCAGGGCTGGCCCAGAGTCGGGACGGGGACTCCAGGGCACTCTTCTTTGGATCGGGCTTCCAGCAGACAGGACTGGCCTGGTCAGCTCTGGCTGAGCTGTGAACAGGGCTCAGCCTGGCCAGGCCCTGCAGCACCTCCTCACAGTTCATCTCCCTCCCACTGCCCCTAGGCCTTTCAGCTGCAAGAGTTTGACCGGCTGACCATTCTCCGCAATGCCCTGTGGGTGCACAGCAACCAGCTCTCCATGCAGTGTGTCAAGGATGATGAGGTGGGGACTGAGGGCCTTGGTGGGGTAAGGGAGGGCAGCCTCTAGGCAGCAAAGTGCCCAGGTCCATCTGAGCCAGTCAACAAGCACCTGGTCCTTTGTGGTCCAAGCTTAGCCCCAGGGGTCTCAGGCCTCAGCAGCTCAGCCTTTGCCCCCAGAACCCCAGGACAGGAGATCAGTACCACAGGGCCAAGGCTTCTCTGCCTGGAAGATGGTGACTCTGTGGTTCCCCTGCCATCTGACTTCCTCCTCATGCCTCAGAGCCACACAGCACCTGCTCCCTCTGCCAGGGATGGGAGGGGAGGTGGACATAGCTCTCAGAGGCTGGCGGAAGCTGGAGGACCCTGGCTTCCTCTGCTTCCCACATCTCCAGGGTGTCCTGGTTCCCCTTACTGAGCCCAACCTGCTGGGTGGGTCCTCCTCAGCAGAGAGGGCCCCCCGCCAGGGGCCCTGAGCTCTGTTGATATAGCCCAGCGCATGGCTCTCCCGGGCAGCTCTGGCCCCCTTGCCTGCTGTGTTTCCTGCCTGACCCTCCTGTCCAGGGCTGTGGGGATCGATTTTCTTGTTGTTTTTGCCCAAGTGACTTGAGCCCCCTGCTGCCTCCTCGCCTCCTCGAGGTGGAAGGGTGAGCTCTGGATCCCCTCTCACTAGCCCCAAGACCTGGCTGTGCTGCATGCTCGCTCTGTGACCTTGAGCAAGTCACTCTCCTCTGAGTTTCCTCATCTATCCAATGGGAAAAGTGGGGTCTACCTCAGAGGACAGGTGTGAGTTAAGTCCCTTGCACAGGGCCTTGCGCATAGAAGGTGTTCAGGAAACAGGAAGCTGTCAGCCAGGGCTGTGACCCCTCAGGATCAAAGACCCTGAGCTGCACACAATGTCCTGTGAGGAGGCCAGTGGGTGGGGGCCGCTGGCCAGAGTTCAGGCCCACAGAGGGGCAGAGTGGGCATCGGGCTGCAGCCTCTGCTCTTTCCTGCCCCAGCTCTACGAGGAAGTGCGGCTGACGCTGGAAGGCTGCAGCATAGACGCTGACATCGACGGCTTCATCCAGGCCAAGAGCACAGGCACCGAGCCCCCGGGTGAGGACCAGCCTGTGGACAGCACAGCCTCTGGGTGCACTGAGCCCCTGGGAAGGCCTGGCCCTGAGCCTCAAGTGCCAGGACAGGGCTGGGGTAGCTCATAGCTCCCTTTCAGGCAGAGGAGCCCTAGCCAGACCCAAGGGGTTGTGGGGGGTTGGGTCCCAGGCCTGCAGCCTCCTCTCAGGCAAAGCTAAGGGCACGATAGCACTCAGAGGAAGAGGTGGGGATGGGGATTGAGGTGAGGAGTTCCCACGGCCCCCACTCCCCGCCTGTTTGGTTCTGCTGGATCACGGGTCCAGAATATTAGGTCTTGGTGGTACCTACAGTGGGGTCTCTCATGGGAGCAAGACAGGCACCTCCCCAGGCACCAGGGTGGGCCAGGGCCAGATTGGGAACGTAGGGCCCCAGCTGAGTCTCTGGCAGGGCCAGAATGGGGTGTTGGGGGCTGCCCTGGGCCTCACAGCTTGCTGTCTGCAGCTCCGGTGCCCTACCAGAACTACTATGATCGGGAGGTCACCCCACTGGCCAGCAGCCCCAGCGTACAGCCATCCTGCGGCATGATAAAGAGGTGAGGCCCCAACAGACGGTGTGACAGCCTGAGGCTGGGCCAGGAAGTGGGTCAAGCCCCTCCTCTGCACCTGGCCCTTCCTCGTTCACTGAGCACCTACTATGTATCTGTATCTGGTGCCCAGTTAGGTGCTGGGTACCCTGTGGAGACAAGATACATTCAGTTCAGCCTATGGAGCCCTCAGCCCAAGGGACCCAGACACTAAGTGAATAATCACATCCCAATTATTCAGCAGGGGATGTGCTCTGAGCTCTGGGGAGGCCCCTATGCTGGCTTCCTTGTCCCTGGGGCCTCGCGTGAGCCTGGTGCCCTGTCGGGCTGCAGTGGCAACGCTGTCTGGCTGGAGCAGGACTGGGGCATCTGGAGAATTCTCCAGGCTTCTCCGGGGTCCCTTCCCTGGCCTGGCTGCAGTCAAGTGCCAAGGTCCTGGTGCCAGGCCTTAATGTGTGACCTGGGCAAGTCATTCGCACTCTCTAAGGCCAGGGCCCTGAGTGTTGGGGTCAGATTCAGAACCTAAGGACTCTCCTGGTTCAGGCCTTGAGTGACAATGGTGACAGCCCATTGGGAACACTATAGCCGGCTCAGGGAGCCCTCGTAGCCAGGCCTTTGAGGGAGGCCATGTGCCCTGTGTATGAGCATCCACAAGGGTCTGTGGGTTTCACGTGGCGCCTGTGCCCCACTGCCATGCTGCCACTCCTCTCTCCAGCCAACCTTCAACCAAGAGGGCCCTGCCTCTGGGAGGTAGTGGACTGTGGGGAGGGGCTGATGCAGTTCCTGGCCCTTCGCAAGGACCGGCTCATTCGAGGGCCTCAGGAGCCCCTGGAGCTTCCTACTCCTGGGAGGCAGAGGCTCGTGGGAACCACCGGTGCTGAGAGTGGTACACACACACACCCCTTTGAGAATCTTGTGAAAGCAGTGGCCCCAGGGCACAGCACATCCACAGCCTCACATGCTACAAAAGCTTGTGAGACTCAGGCTTCCCTGCACCTGGTGAGGACCTGGATCCCAGCAAAGGTGGTCATTTAAGCAACTGGACAAAAGAGCTCACCTGAGGCAGTATCAGGAAGGGGTGGCCCCAGAGAGGATGAGAGAGAGAGAGAGAGAGAGAGAGATGTCCTGCAGGGGGGAGGGAGGCCTGGCTGCTGGAGGGGGCTGGTCAGGCCTCTGGATGGGGCAGCTAGAAGCCAGGCAGGGCTGGGAAGAGGTGGGGGTCAGTGGCTGAGAGTCAGAAGTATAGACAGTCTGGGAAAAAGAGGTGTGGGGCAGGCAGCACAATGGCTCAGCAAGCCTTGCACACCTTTCCCCCTGCTCTGGCCGCTTCCTCCTCCCGTCCCCAGCCCCTGCTGGCTCTCACCCTGTCCTTTGCTGCCTGGGGCGCTGGTGCGTGTCTGCCCACCTCTGTTGGTGTCAGGCCCTCCCATGTGCTGGGTCCACGCATGTCCACCCTGTGCATGTGTGTGCACTCCTAGGGCCTTGGCCCTCGGCCCCTCATGTGGGAAAGGTCTCCCACATGCCACCTTGAATTGCAGAGCTGCCTCCCACAGGCCCCTGAGTCATGGCTCAGCCCCTCACCTGCATTCAAGGTTCTTCAGGGTCTGGTCCAGTCCCTATTTCAGTCCTGTCCCCCCCACACCCAAATTGGTCTGGTCCACTCCACAAACCCCACCTGTGCGGTGCCTCCTCCCCTGCACCTGAGTGCTCCCTCTCCTGGTCACCCGCAGTGCCTCGTTCCCCTTCTCTCCTAGGAAAGCTTCACTCACCTTTGAAGACTCAGCCCCACCCCACCAAGAAGGCTTCTGGCCTTGGAGGCAGTGTCAGCCTCTACTTGTTGAGCCCTCACTACTGCCCACTTCAGGGGGTGCCCCCAGCATCTGCCTCTTCTGTTTTATTTTCCTTTATTCAGTAAACCTTCACAACCCCAGCTCAGTCCAGGCCTAAGCCTGGCACGGGGCAGGGATAAAGTAGCCCAGCGCTATCCCAGAACTCCTGTGCACAGGGTGGCTGAGCTGGCCTGATCACTGCGGGCCCACAGGGAGGAGGGCTGGCTCGGCCCAGGCAATGGAGGCCTCAGCAGGGCACGTGAGCCAGGCTTTGTGTGGCAGTGCATCCCCACCCCTACTGGCCGGGGAAGCTGCTAGGGCAAGCTAGAGCAGAGGTCTGGAGGGTAAGGACTGGGTGTCTTCCCACGAGGCCTCAGCATGGAGGTCCTAGAACCCCCAAAAGGGCCACGGGAGTCTTCCCATGAAGCTGCAGCTTTGGGGGTTCTAGGATCCCCCCAAAGGGCCCTGCAGGGAGCAGGTGCTGCAGAGGGCGCCAGTGGAGGGCACAGCTGGGGAAGGAGGAGCCACCGGGACCACCTTCTGGGGGCCCTCCTGCCTGAGGGGCACCTCATAAATCACATCCATGCCAGGAGGCTAGGGGCAGCCCCAGCCCTGGCAGAGCATGTGCAGCTCTGAGACTTCTCCGTGTCTAAACCCTCCTCCCGGTGGCACCCTGAGTGTGGAGCGGGGGCACTCACCCTCTTTCCTCCCCATCCCCAGGTTCTCTGGACTGCTGCACGGAAGTCCCAAGACCACTTCGTTGGCAGCTTCTGCTGGTAAAGGGGGTCAGGAGGGGACTCCCAAACACACTGATCCAGGGGGGAAGGAAAGGTCTCCCACGTGGCACAGATGGGGCCACTGAGGCCCCTCAAGGGGAAAGGTGTGTCCCCCAAAAGCAAGTATGGAGAGCGGAAGGAAGAGGCAGGGCCCAGCATGGAGAAACCCTGTTCTAGCAGAACCTCCAGGGGCCAGTGTCCCCAGAAAGGGGAGGGGTCCATGCCTCACCCTGCTCTCAGCCTCCACAGAGACCCTGACCCCCACCCCTGAGAGGAATGAGGGTGTCTACGCAGCCATCGCAGTGCAGGAGATGCAGGGAAACCCAGCCTCACCAGCCCAGGAGTACCGGGCGCTCTACGACTATACAGCGCAGGTGAGGCCCCCACATCCTAAACCCACCTGTGCCACCTCCCCTGCACCTGAGTGCTCCCTCCCCCATTTAGTGCCTCGCATCCTCATCTCTCCTGGTGGTTTCACTCATCTTCGAGCATCCTCTCCTGCTCAGGAGGGCACATGTGCCCGAGAGTTATGTCCACACTAGCAAGGGCACCTGGGAGTGTGCTCGGGCATGAGCTCTGAGAACAGCACCCAGGGCTTGGGGGGCCTCAGCGTGCATGTACTGACTGGAAGCTGGTGTGCAGCAGGCCTGTGTCTGCCGGGGCCTGTACACAGCACACATGTGGGGCACATGGGCCTGTGCCATCCACACAGGCTGGGCGCTGCGTGGTACACACGTGCGGGGAGCTGGCAGAGCCTGGGGTTGCCTGCAGGTCATAGCTTGAGGGCCAGGCTCTGCGCCTTTGGGTCAGGGCCCTGTCCTCTGTGGCCATGGGTGTGGAAAACTGTGGCCAGAATCAGTCTTGCAATCGTGCCAGGATTGATTTTCTGATGTGCATAGGGTGAGGATGTACCAAGGCAGCCACAGGGCAGCTATGAGAGAAGGTCCACTCTGCTCCCTGCTTGAGGGAAGGGGTGCATACCCAGGCCTCACATCCACTGGACTAAGGCTAAGCACCCCCCATGGCCAGGCAGGCTGGGTGTGGGCTCCACTGACAAGGCCAGGGCTCGGGGAGGTAGGGAAGCCAGGTCAGGAGAGTGACGGGGTACTTGGATGGCAGTTGCTACCTGGGGCTGGGGACCACAAAGGGGAGGCTGTTAGGTAAGCTTGGGCGTGTGTCCTGGGCTTGGGGTGTGATGCATACCCCTGGCCCCTGACATGCTCCAGTCACTGTGTCTCCAGAGTGGGAGAGGGGAGGTATGGGTGGGGAAGAAACCCAGGTTGGGGGAGGCCTATGATGACAAACTGGGGTGGATGGGAAGCCAGGTCCCTTGGGTTACCCCCATCCTGTGTCTCCAAGGGGCTGCCCCAGCAGGCAGGGACACAGCTCGGCATGCCGCATTTACTGCTGGGTGGGGGAACACCAGGCCACACCCCTCCCCGCAGGCCCTTCTAGCATCATGTGCTTTCAATCTCTTGGCCAGAACCCGGATGAGCTGGACCTCTCCGCGGGAGACATCCTGGAGGTGATCCTGGAAGGGGAGGATGGCTGGTGGACCGTGGAGAGGAATGGGCAGCGTGGCTTCGTCCCTGGTTCCTACCTGGAGAAGCTTTGAAGAAGGGCCAGGAGCCCCCTCGGACCTGCCCTGCCAGTGGAGCCAGCAGTGCTCCCAGCACTGACCATGCCTTGCTGGGGCCCAGAACCAAGCGTCCCCAGCCCTGAGAGACATCCTGTCTCCCAGAGAATAAAGGAGTGCGTTCTGTTCTCCTTGGTGTGCTGGGGTCTTTCTCTCCTTCTCCTGCTCCAGGGTCCGAGTGCTCAGTTCAGAGGAGGTAAAGGAACAAGGGAAGGAGCCTGGACGGCGGAGCTCCCCAACTCAGCCAAGGCTTCAGCTATAGTTGGAGGAGAAGAGGCTTGGCCGCAGTTACTAGGAGCTCCCAGACCGCCAGGGAGACACATTCACACCTGGACAGAGGATACAGGGTTGCAGGAGGATGTGGCAGGGGCAAGAAGGGGTTCAGCAGGGCTGCAATGGGGAGAGCAGGCGTCTTGGGGACGGAGAGTTGAGCAGGTCCACAGCCGGGCAGCAAAGGCCAGAGCAGAGCAAGTGCGTGGGCAAAGGTGAGGTTGGGGGTACATCCAGGAATATTCTGAGGACTCAGTCTGGAAACAGGAAGCTAGTGATGGATCTGTTGGAGAGGCCATGGTGGAAGCCGAGGAAGGCAGGCTTGTGGCTTATGGGTGCCAAGTGGGGCCTGGGGAAGCCACTGTTGTCCGTGACACTCCTGTCAACATGGCAACCCTGGCTGAGCAGGGCTCCAGAGCCCAGGCAGAGAGGGGCACAGGGGGTCTTCAGTCCTTTTCTCTTTTTGGTCCCAGGAACATAACTTCCACCACTAGCCAAGCCCTGCTCCAACCATGATAGGCTTCATCCATGCCAAAGGCATTTGGGAGTGGGTGTGGGGGAGAGGGCCCCTGGCCCTCAGTCTTGGGGGTGGCCAAGTCGGCCCACCCCACACCCTCCTGGGATCCCCACCCCGCCTCGGAGGCAGGCAGGTGCAGGACTGTAAGGGGTGGGAGGGGGGACACAGTGGTCCTCCTCTGCTGGGACCATGCTGACGAGCTGCTGCAGGGCACCGCTGTTACCCGCGGACTGTCTTTATCTGGATTGCGAACTGCTCGGCCTCTCCTCATCCATACCCTTTGAGGACTGCTCTCTATGGACACAGCTCTGTGCCAGGCCTAGGGAGGGCCGGATTTGCCCTCAAATCAGAGGAGCAAAGCCTCAGTCTGCTCCATGCAAGGAACTCTTGACCCAGTAAGGGGACCACACGGCCCAGAAAGTTTAAGAACTTTACAGGAAATGTCCCAGTGCACAGAGATGTCACCAAGGTTTCTGGGAAGAGGTGGCCCTGAACACGCAAAGGAGATAGGGGGACTCCTTTCTGCTCCTTCCTGCCTCTGGTAGCTCCACCATGACAGGGAGAGAGAGAGAGTGTGTGTGTGTGTGTGGGAGAGAGAGAGAGAGAGAGAGAGAGAGAGAGAGAGAGAGAGAGAGTGTGTGTGTGTGTGACAGAGAGAAGGGAGTGAGGTCACCCCTGGAATTCCCCAGGACTGAGGACTAGATGAGACTCTCTTGGCACCTCCTGCACGATGCCTGCCCCGCCACCTCTGGGGAATGGGCATCCCAGTGGGCTTTAACATCTCTAGTGACAGGGAGCTCATCACTGTCATGAGGCTTCCCCACCAGTCCTGGCTCTGCCAGGCTGGCAGCCAGCTGGCATACAGAGGCTCTCCCACATGCCCAGGCTGTCAAATGCCACCATGGCAGAAATGAGGCTTTTCACCAAGCTCTGCTCTAAGAAGAGGGCAAGAAGGGGCTCGCAGAAGGGGACTGCTCTGGTGTTTCACACGAATGCCCATCTTTATACCCTGATCTTTACTTGAGCAAAAAATTGGATTCAGTTAAGCAAGCATGAGACATGGTGAAGGCGGGGGAGGGAAAGCGCCCTTGGGTTGCCACCTCAGGTGCGTGGGCACCTCTCAAGTCTGCAGTGCAGTGAGAGGGCTGTTCTCCCACCAAAGTGTTATTCGTGCTGGGGCCAAGCAGACATGCAAAGGTACAGGCAGCGCCCAGGCTACAGGTGCAGGGCCCTGGAAGCTGGGCTCCGGAGCTGGGGTCAGGCTAGCCGTCTGCTGAGCGTCACCCATCACTGCTTCCCACCAGAGGGTGTGTGGCAGACAAGGTGGGAAAAGGATTTGGTTCTCTGGAAAATTCAGTGATGCTTAAATCCTTCCTGAAATGTCATTTTCCCTCCTAAAGCCATCCTGCGAAAGCCAACCAAACGCCCACTCCTGCTCTCATACATCCAAGGTTTCCCAATAGAGATGTTTGGAGAGAAAAATGTCATCTGGTGCTTGGTCTCATACTCTCCTGAAGGAGAGAGAAGTCCGTGAATAAAGCCTTGGATGTGAAAATGCTTGCCTGGGCCAAAAACATTGCCCAGGACACATGTCTGAAGCCCCACCAGGTCCAGCTGGGTCCCAGACCTGTCAGGTGGTCCAAGTAATTCAACCAGGATATTCTGATGACTTCTCTGTGACCTGCACTGTACCTAATGGTGGGGGCGTGGTGCTAAGACAAAGGGGGCCCTCAAAGAGGTCACTGAGCCCAGGAGGACAGACAGGCACCCACTAGGTCCTGAGATGTGAGGCAGTGAACGGGGTGAGTGGGCCCCGGGGGCTGGTGCAGGCCATCCAGCAGAGGGGAGGGTGGCTTGTCTGGGAAGCGGTGACTGGGCTGGGGAACAATTCTGGAAGAACACAGGGAGCAGATGAACTGGACTGGACTTGGTAACTTATGCGATGAGAGACAGGTAGGAAGAGAGGAAAGCGAGGAGGTCAGGAGTGACTTCGGAGCTGAGACTTGAAGATGGGCTTCTCCCTAGGTGGAGGAGCTGGAGGGGAGTGGTGCGGGAACAAAACCTGGGCAAGGGCTGGGAGAGGCAGGACAGCCGCGTAGGCTTACCACTGGGTCGGGCAGGGAAGGGAAAGGAAAGAATAGAAAGTCAGGTATCAATACTTTATTCCTTGAAGATGCCTTGTCATCCTGATTGAACATTCCATTCCACTGCAAAGACTTTTTTACAAACCTTTGGCCTAGATATTCATCATCATCTCTGACAGGTGCCGCAGTGTCTGTGGGCCCTGGAGGATGATGGGTAACAAGTGTTAGATAACAGAGCCTGTTCTCCAGTCATTCAGGTGGCTAAAGAATAGAACTGAAGGCAACTCTTGGGTCACAATTTATGCCAGGGGGAGAATGCCCACAAACGAATCCAAGTCAGATTCACTGCCTCTGCAGCTTTCTCCATTCTCCCTTCATCCCAGTTGGTTCAGCTGCTGGGAACCAACTGCATGGATGGATGGCCTTCCCAGCAGAGATGGTGCCAGATAAAGAGCGAGTTAGCGTGTAATTGGGTGTATAAATAACTGCAGCCTCTTCCTGACAGAGGGCCACTCAAAGACAGCACGAAGCAGGAGGACAAACATGGTCTCTGAATCAGAACATCAGGGCCTGAATCCAGGCTCACACTTCCCTGGGTGGTCTTAGGCAAGTCACAATTTCTCTGGGCCTGTTTCAGCATCAGTAAGATGGGTGCAATATGCCCCTATGCAAATTGCTATCCCCTAAGGTTCAAATTAGACAATAGTTAGGTGTGACTTATCAGCAAGGGATACCACTTTGAAGGAAAAGGCCCACAACCTCTGAATCTCGGCTACACTCAATAGCAGCTTTGAGCTTGGCATAGACACCCTCGCTCAGCACGCCCTCTGGGACAGCTGCGGTCATATCAGTGAGTCCTTCACCGTTGTGACGAAAAGCAACTCACATTTGGCCAAACTGGAGGCACGTGCCACTGGTGTGCAACACCTAATTCCAACTGCTCTCTCACAGCCTTTCCTAGGCCAAGGAACCTCAGCATAAGGGTCACCTGCTTGCCTTGGTCTGGCTGTACCCGGGTGTCTGCCTATTTCTCCATCCTGGCATTTGAGCCATCACAAGCCCAGGACAAGGTAACACCAGCAAGTGGGCTCACTGCCCTCAGCACCCTCATGGGTTATCAAACTGTGCTCAGTAGAGCCCTCTTAGGGGCCAACGGGAGGAGAAAGGGGGCACCCACTCCACTTTGAGCTCTACTTGGAGAGTTTACATATTGCACGCGCAGTGGTTCTCAACCCAGCTAGCTGCTCAATGGAGTCACCTGAGCAGCTTTTCAAATGCTGATGTTTCAGTCCCACCTCAGACAAACTGAAACCAAATCCCTGCAAACTAAGCTTACACATAAATATTTGAAACATTCTCCTGGTGATTCTGATATGCAGCCGGAGCTGAGAAACCCCTGGCTAACAGGATATTCAGCTAAACATTTTAAAAAGTTTGAAAAACATTTGTGGCACCATAGTGATTTATCTCAGATGATGGTGGGGATGACAAACATCAGCAAGCAGGCTGGGCGTGGTGGCTCATGCCTGTAATCCCAGCACTTGGGGAGGCCAAGGTGGGTGGATCACGAGGTCAGGAGTTCGAGACGAGCCTGGCCAACAGGGTGAAACCCCGTCTCTACTAAAAATACAAAAATTAGCCAGGCATGGTGGTGCATACCTGTAATCCCAGCTACGTGGGAGGCTGAGACAGGAGAACTGCTTGAACCCAGGAGGCGGAGGTTGCAGTGAGCCAAGATCGTGCCACTGCATTCCAGCCTGGGTGACAGGGCAAGACTGTCTCAGGAAAAAAATAAAAAAGATCAGCAAGTCTCTTTTCTACCCTGTAATTTCTACATCTGTCTTACTTTCTTCATTGGATAAACTCAGGAGAGCAGGATTTATGTATGACTCCCCGACAACCAGCAATGCAGCAGCACCATCCAAAAAGGTATTCAGTAGATAGGAGATTTCTGCCAGGTCACTGTGTTACACCCTCAGGAGACCTCACAGACCTCACAGGCACTGCAACAGAAAGCCAGGTGCAACACACAAGTTATTTTCAAGAACTGCAAGGATGCACCCAAAAAGCAGGTGCTGTTACACACCAACACCAACCAACTAGGAAATAACTCAGGAAAACCACTGCATTCACAATAGCTACAGACATTAAGCTTCAGAGAAAAGTTTCCCAAGTAAACTCTGTTAAGATCCGAAAGAAAAAAACCCATTAACCAATCAAACCAGGCAGAGGACAGTAACAAAATTCAGAAGATACAAATAGCTGAAACACTTTTAAAAGCATCCTGGCCCTAGCTAACAGTCAAATAAATACATATTTTCATTTCTCAGACTGGAAGAAAAGATGAAAACTGATCATACAAAAAGTGTTGACAAGGGTGTAAAGCAATGCACATTTCACACACTGCTGGTGGCAGCAGAAACTGATATCATCTTTCTGGAGAGCAACCAGATGTATCCATGAAAATGTTTCAACATGACTTTTTTTTTTTTTTTTTTCGAGACAGAGTCTTGCTCTGTTGTCCAGTCTGGAGTATAGTGGCATGATCTCGGCTCACTGCAACCTCTGCCTCCTGGGTTCACGCCATTCTCCTGCCTCAGTCTCCCAAGTAGCTGGGACTACAGGTGCACACCACCATGCCCTGCTAATAGAGATGGGTTTCACCATGTTGGCCAGGCTGGTTTTGAACTCCTGACCTCAAGTGATCCACCTGCCTCGACCTCCCAAAGTGCTAGGATTACAGGCGTGAGCCACCGCGCCCAGCCAAACGTGACTTTCGATCCAGAGTAAATCCGACTATTAAGAATCTACCCTTGGAGTTCATGTAAAAATACATGACACAGGGTGATGAATGTGCTTTGAAACTAGATACAGGCAGTGGTTCCACAGCATGGTGAATGTACTCAAGGCCACTTGTTTACTTTAAAATCGTTAATTTTATGCCATGTGAATTGCATCTCAATAAAAACTTTTAATTTTAAAAACTGTAAATGACTGCAGTGTGTGTATAGAGATGGTCACTATGGCGAGTAGTGGAGGCACTGGAGGCAGCCTGCAGGCCTGCCCTTTATACACCTTGGTTAATCACGGTACTAATGTACTCACACAGCTAACACAACGGAATGACAAATTCTACAGTCCGACATGGAAAAAGCACCAGACTATGTTGGGAAGACAGAAAGAGGACCTTGTAGGATAAAATTCCTATTAGCAAAAAGCAAAAACCAAAACTGACCACCAAGTCTGTTTCTGTGTACGTAGAGTCTGCAAACACACATGCCATTGCTGAACTTGCTTCCCTGTGGGTACTTTGTTCTTTATAGATGTCTGCATTGTTTACATTTTTAAAGCACCAATTACTTTTGTTTAAAAAAAATATAATTAAAAAAGGCAGTAAGACAAGCTCTGTCAATCTATAGGACAAGCAGCAAAGACACCCCAGTTGCAATAAGCGCACCTAGTGCCAAGGACCAGGGCTCCCGGGAGAAACACTGATCCAGGGCTGGCGCCCAGGGGCCCGGAACATCTTGTTAGATCAGAAATTAGGGGAGTGCTTCCAAAAATGCTGGGATATAGGAGGAACTCAAAGGGGCTCTCACTGGCCAAGTCTGCAACTATCTGAGGAACTCTTCTCCCACCCCTAAAGGTCAATGATGAAGTAGACTGTTGAAAAAATGGGAATCCATAGTGGATGTATGAAAACAAGTGAAGGAGGAGGGAGGGATGACCGGCAAATGAGGAAGGAGTGCTGGACTGCAGAAATGTCGCTTGGCAATCATCATAAAGACTGAATCAGGCCAGAATCAGCAACATTTCCTGAACCTGAGTGGGGAGGCACGGATTCTGACGAGGAACAGGGTATGTACATGGAGACAGTGTGTCTCCAGAGATTTCTTATTAGTTGAAAAGAAAAAAACAGTAACTATGCTATGGAGAAAGTGGACACACCTCGGCCAGGTGTGCCAGGTATTCATTTATTGCCTCTTAGCTCCGAACTCCCCTGACCTTGCCCTTCCTTGTCACACTGAAGAGGGGACGCTGCAAACTCCTTTATCCTTTGCCAGCCTGACCCACAGTGGGCTCTCAAGGGGCCCACAAGGCTAGAGGAGGAAGATGGCCTTTTTCTTCTGTCTCCTTTGGTCTGGCATGGGTCCCAGCAGCATTCCCCACCGTGGCAGCTCTCTGCTCCTGTGGCTCGGCGGGGGGTACCTCCAGTGAGCTGATTCTCCAGCACGGGACAGGCAGCATATCCCAGGCAACCACAGCCACCCCTCGGAGGTCTCTCCCCCTTGGCGAATCTCCTCTGAGTTTCCAAGTTCCTTCTCTGTGTTCTCTTCCCTTAGCCCTAGGGGTGACAGCTGTTCTCTGCTAAGCTGCTTTAGAGCTTTTTTATCCCTTTTAGTAGTTAACTACCTTCTACACAGTTAATTATTTATATTAAAATCTTCCTGTTCACATTTCCTCCTTCTTGGACTAGATGATCAAAACGAACATCCCCACTGAGAGGCAGATGGACACTGTGTGCCTTAAGATGGGATGCCCTGAGAGGCATCCCACGTGATGCAGGTAGTGGTTCACCTGGAATGCAAAACCAAATCTAATGACAAGGAAATCGCAGACCGACGCAGATAAGCAGCACCACCTAAAACGAACTGTATCCTTACAAACTGTTCCTATCATCAGAGACAAAGCTATGGAAATGATCCAGATTAAAGAAGACCAAGGAGACATGACAACTCAGTTGATTACCTGATCCAGACCGGATCCAGCACCACAGAGGGAAAGGTGCTATCGAGGACACGATGCGGCCAGTGGGAATGTGAGTGGTGAGGTATTCTATCAGTGTTAGATGCATGGAATTTGACAACTGTACTGCAGTCGTCAGAGAGTATCTTCTTGTTGGTAAGTACTCACTGAGGTATTAGGGTTTTGTAAAAGGCCATGACGGGTGTGGAGGCAGCAGGAGGGAGGGAGAGGAAGAGACGGGTTTGGGGTGAGGGAGAGAGAATGCACACACATTTGAGAACACACACGACAGACAGAATGAGATGAAATGTTAATAGGTATATCTGGGCAAAGGATATTTGAGCCTCACGTGTACAGTTCTTATTCTTGCAACTTTTTTGTAGGTTTGAAATCATTTCCAAGTAAAATTAACTTTTTTAAAAGAGGCCATACGATATAGCAGTGGTCCTCAACCGGGGCTGTGTCCTGGACACACCCTAGACCACCTTAGAAGCTCTGGGAATCTGTAGTTCTCAAAGTGCCCCGGTGCTTCCAATGTGCAGCCACGGGCGGGAAACACCAGCCTAGTGGGTGAGCTCGCTCACTAAATTTCAGACATGACGAGCAGTGCTTTTGCCCTCTGAAGAATAAGCACTGGGTAATGCAAACTCCGAGCCTCAGTTGCACGGGGAAAGGCAGAGACAAGATGTTGAATTTGCATGGCCCTGGCCAACACAGACAACATTCCTCAGGCTTCTAGTGGTTCCCAGGCAAGAGAAAAAGGCATTTCCAGGACAACTGTGCCAGGAATTAAACATAATTTAAAGCTGGCAGGAGCCAGAATGGTTTCCCAGACCTCAGAGCTACCTCCCTACCCCCATCTTTTTGGTCTCACTGCTATTATGGCCAGTCTGGGTCCAGCTGGCAGAGCACACGGGAGGAGGCTGCTCTCTCACCAGGCAAACTGAGGACTGAGTACCGGAAGGGTGTGGAAAATTATCCTCTTGGGCAAGTTCAAGGACAAGGCTACTGCTCGGCATATTTCTCAAAGCCATTTCCCACTCTAGAGGCCCCCCACTCTGTAGAAAGAGTGGAGGGCAACCAACATCACAGTCCAAATACTGCTCACCTCAGGGCCAGTCTGTGACAGGTTGCCACAGGACGGTTCATATTGAAAACTGGGGGGACCATGGTGGGGGGAGGTGGTAGTAGCGAAAGGTCACAAACATTCTTGCCCACTGTGCAACAGGCAGGGGCAAGAGGTGGGATGGGTCAGTAGCCACATGATTAATCCCTTGGGGCCTCTGAAATCACAAACGTTCTGGTAACTTCCACTTTGTGAAGAGGAGTTAATTTTTACTCCTCTCCTTTCCCGTGTCTTCTCCATTTTCAGGTGGGACAGATTTGCATATTTGGGCATCTCAAAACTGACCATGAGCTCACACCCCCAGATGTGTTCTCTAACTACTCCCTATCTCTGTGACTTTGTTTCCCCAGTTGACTGAGCCAGAAACCTGGGACTCATCCTAGATGAGTCTTCTCTTCTCCCTTCTCTGTACCACGTCCAATCAGTGATCGAATTCCGCTACCGTCCTGCCTCCAAACAGTCAGAATCCACCGCTCACCACCACCCCCAACAGTGCCCTGCTGCCCACTGCTAAGCTCTCTCAACTGCTACGCCAGCCTAACTGAAGCCCAGTCACGCCAATTCATCCTGGCTCCAGCACGGCCGGCTTGCATCACCACCTTCTTCTCAGTTCACCTTCCAAATCAAACCTCTGAAGAGCTGCTTCCACCTACAAGTCAGGTCTCACCTCCATAGGATGTTCCATAAGACACTAGAGGACCTGGGTTTTCCTGCTTCTCCAACTTCTTTCCCCAGCCTTGTATTTTAAGCTCCCTGCACACACAATTTTGTTTCACACTCTTGTGTACCATCTTTCAACAAAGCCTATCCAGCCTCCAAGCTTGCGCATCTCTACGAAGTCACCCCTGACCTCTCCAGGACTCCCCTTTGGACTCCCATTCTATTACTACCACCACTGCACCGTTTGAAAATTATCTGCTCCTATGTATGTCTCCTATACTAGGACTCCAAACTCCTTGAAGACAAGGACAGTATCGTCACTGTATCCCCAGTGCCTTGCACAAAGTAGAGTTCTATATTTCTAGGATATACTGGACTGAAAGCATTTGTGGTTTTTTGAATATCAAGGCCTTTAGAATCTGGCAACAGCTATAATGAAAACACATGCAAATCATGATGAACTATAGACAGCACCAACAAAGAAAACACGACACTGCTGCTCTGGAACTGAAATATCCCCCAAAATAATGAAAAATGACATGTTGGGGGCTGATACAGAGTTTATTGAATTAGATTTTTCTATTTACAACTGAGATCACATCTACATACTATTTTGCTAGTCTACATGGGTACATTATTTCCAACAAGCTTAAGACTTACCATGAATGGGCTCATTCATACAAAAACACACTCACACTAATTCTTTTAAAACAGTAGTGCATACACTCTACTCCTCCTATAAAGCCAGCTTTGATTAAAAACCACTAGTTTCAAAGATCAGTCTCCGATTTTGAAGATGAACCAAGATATACATCGTATGATCCTAAAATATTTTTTAGTCATTTTGTACAGCTGCTATCTTATTGGACTACAGTAAATATTTTTTAAAAGGACACTGATGAGGGGCACCATCTGGTGTTAACCTTAACCAGATAGCTGGTTTCCTCCTCCTTCCCCGAAAAACCTTTGGCCAAGAGTTCTCCACTGTGAAGACTGAAAGGACCTGGTGACATTTCGGCATCAGTCCTGTTACCACTTGGAGGTAACAGAAGCAGGCTCGTGTCCTCCTTTAATTCTACCACACTACATGACTTGTGATTGGTTCTGAAATTAGAACGTTCACCATCGTACTTAAAATTTTAGGGGCATGAAGAGTCAGCTAGAATAAGGAAAAAGGAAGTCGCAGGTAGGTAGGTAAGTAGGTGGGCACATGAAAAGCCAAGCTGCTCTGTCCAACACCAGTGTACATGTGCTTTAACTAAATGAACTCAGGAGGCCAACAGCAGCAGACCTGCTCAATTCACCTTCCAAATCAGAACAAGACCAAAAAGCTCAGGCTTGAGTTGTCAACTATGCATAGGTTCCACCAGTGATGAGGAGCTCATAAGCAGGATCTCTACTCCTTCTGCACAACACGATGCAGGCACACAGCATGCCCAGCAGCTGTTGAAAAAAAACAATGGGGAAGAAAGGCTGAAAACCCTCTCATGGCAGGTGTGTATTTCTTTGTTGGTAATAGAGCTGTTTCGAAGTTCAATGACTTCAAATCATCAAAAAGGCAATAACAACAGTGACAGAAGGAATTTCTTATGAGTACATTATTTTTTAAAGAACTAAGTCCTAAGCTTCAGCTTCCCTCCCAGGAACTCTTTGTAAAGCCAGCAGGGAATCAAGTCTCTCTTATTTGGCATCCCCACTACTAGTCTAGCCAGTGCTCTCCAAAAGAACTTTCTGCAGCGATGGAGACATACCACATACGCACTGTCATGTGGCCTCATGTAGCTACTGAGCACCTGAAATATAGTTGCTGCAACTAAGGAGTTGTACTTCTTATCTTATTTAAATTAATTTAAATGTAGACACATGTGACTAGTGGCTACCATTCTCGACAGCAAAGGCCTGGGGAGTAGAATGAGCAAGAATGTGTGTGCTTAATGGGGGTCTTTTCAGGCCCTTCGGTTTTTGGAGCAATAGGCTTTACAACAATCCACAAAATTCACTATGTGAATAGCCCTATGGTGGAAAACCAATTCTGATGCCAAAAAAATGTAGTTGGAAGATTTTTGTTTCCTTCACATTTACCATTTTTGAAATCCACAGTTCTGTGGTATTGTATACATACTATTTTTGAAAGGTCACTCTTCCTTCATCATTTTATTTTAATAAGTCCTAATCCTTCTGTGGTAGCATATTGGAGTAGTAATAAAGTCAAGCCATGTTATTTTGGATAAGCAAAACGATTAAGCTGGATTAAAGAGAAAGTGATTCTAGAATTTTTGACCTTCTCACAAAATACATTTTTTTGTGAGATAATTTGCTTTTTAACTTATCATTGATGGGGACAAGCCTCAGTTATCTGATTTTAAAAGACAGGGTCCTCTGTACATACGTGGCTCAATCTAATTTCTGCAAAATGTACCCAATCCATAAACAGACTCTCCAAGTTTGAAGAGGAAGATTACTACTAAGACAAACATACACATAAGGATGTCCCCAATCTGAATTCTCCACGGTATAAAGTCACCCACTCCAATTTCTACCCTCACATTAACCTATATTCTGCCCATTTGGGATACACATTTCCTGCTCAAATCCATCAGTTTCACTACTTCACAATTTGCTGAGTGCTTACTAGTGCAAAGCACCTTAAACACACTTAAGAGGTGAATATTATTTAAAGTTTACTAAACAATTTAAGTCAATTCTAGACCGATGAAGTACCTAATTCCTAGAGAAACACATTTCTGTTCTCTGTACATCAAAACATTGTTAGAACAGCTATAAACTCAAACGCAATTATGTTCCCAGGCAATATTAAATTGAGCAATAAAAATGCTAAGCTCAGAAATGACTAATTTGCTAGGGAAAAAAAAATCTCTCGGCCGGGCGCGGTGGCTCAAGCCTGTAATCCCAGCACTTTGGGAGGCCGAGACGGGCGGATCACGAGGTTAGGAGATCGAGACCATCCTGGCTAACCCGGTGAAACCCCGTCTCTACTAAAAAATACAAAAAAAACTAGCTGGGCGAGGTGGCGGGCGCCTGTAGTCCCAGCTACTCGGGAGGCTGAGGTAGGAGAATAGCGTAAACCCGGGAGGCGGAGCTTGCAGTGAGCTGAGATCTGGCCACTGCACTCCAGCCTGGGCCACAGAGCGAGACTCTGCCTCAAAAAAAAAAAAAAAAAAAAACTCTCTTCCCACCCCCACCTCCCCACATTCCTTTCAATTGGTTAAATTTTATTATAGGAGTCAGCATTTTCAAAATGAGGTCTGAAATAAGAATTTCTTTCCCAATTTGTTTATTTCAATGAAATCAACTTGTAGTGATTTTGAAACAATTAAATAAACTTGATAAAATTCTACTCATGCTTGGGAATCAGTCTGCTTAAGAACATTAAGCTCTACACAATAATTTCTTATCCTCACCATTAAGTATTACAGGCTCATTTCCAAAGGCCTGTTATACTGAAATTCCATTGATTTTTGAAATATTCCAACAGACTTAGAAACATTACACAAATATTTTATCTCCAACATTATCTCTTGCAATGAAATACTCTCTTGCAATATTCAAGGCATGAGAACTAAACTTCACTTAGCCCAAATATAACACCCAGCAACTGCAAAAATTGCAAGAAAATGACAAGCGGTGATTTAAAAAACTGACTGGCAAAGTAAAATGTTCTATGATATACCGTGCAGGTGGTGGTAGGGGGAAATAGGCATTCTTATACAAAAGTAAGAACTTTTGCACATTAGAAACACTCTTTTCTGAGAAAAAACTGGAAATACCTATCAAAATTCATTCATACATTCTGATACTGTAATTTCATGGTTATAAGTTTTTGCTATAAACAGCCCATTAATGTTGATTAAAGTATGCCTATAAAATGGAATACTATGCAGACATGAAATTAAAAAGACAGATCTATATCCAAAATACACTAATTTGCTTTTAAGAAGGTACAAAAGGTTGCAAACTATATGAGTTCATTTATATAATATTTTGCAATGTTGGCCAGGGTGTGAGGGGAAGGAGAAGGAAGTTACTCATTTTAATGAATAACTGGTAATTGAGGAGGAAGAGGAGGAAAGGGCCCTCTCCACTGGCTTCACATGTGGCATAGAGACCAGGAAAAAAGCAACATGGCCTTGGGAAACAGTTCTCTACGAAGTCTGCTCTTGATTGTTCTATCTTGAGGACATGCCAACTTCATGAGACTCCAAAGTAAAGACTTAGAACATTTTCCCCATATTGCCTTTGTAGAGAGAGAGCCTTACTCACAGCAGATACTCAGGAGCTTGACAAATCAAAACCCAGATTTTTGTCAATTATTACAACTAGACTCTTTAAATATAAAATTCATAACTGATCATGAGTTAAGAGAGTGGCTACTCTCAAAGAAGTGAAATATCCTGCTAATTAATAAGCAGGATATCAAAAATCAAAAATTTTTAAATCTCATTCTTTTATATCCAAAAGTCCTGTTATAATAATTAATTGGTATTTTTCAGGTTTTTCTTTCTTGGTCACTTTGGTCCTACCCAAATCTTGATTATTTAATGGACTAGAGCAAGAGTCACCAAATATTTTCTTAAAGAGCCATATCATAAATATTTTAGGCTTTCCAAATCAAGACAAAAATCAATCTCTATTGTAACTACTCAACTCTGCCATCTTACCTCTCTATTTTATCCAGCTAAAGTGTCAATTAACTGTCAGGTTTCCTGACAAAATTTAGGAATTTAATCTTGTAATGGAGGCAGAGTACAACAGAGGCAGGGGTCTTTAGTGTTGCCAGTGTGTGTGTGATGGTCATGTCACGCTATCCTTGCTAGCCCTAAATTTTGTGTCTAAACAAAGAGGGCCAAGACTGGAGAATCTCCAACCATCCTCTCCAGTTCTAAATTTCTATATTAGGATTCACGTACAAGCACAAAAGCTCACTGATCTTTCAGTTATTTCTGCCTTTGTTCAGGTTTTCCACACCCAGGGCACCAATCTATCAGATTTTGAATACCAAAAGCTTAGAATGTTTACAGGTACTCTTAAAAACAATTAGGGAAAATTCTTTTATTATTTCAGATAAATTTTCTCCCCTTAAAACCCAAGTTTTTAAAATGTTCAAAACCACTCGGTTTTGAGTCTGTGAAAGTTCTGAATCCCTAAACTTAAGCAGCCTTGCTGAACTGAAAAAAATCAAGCTTTATCAGCTTTTACTTAAGTCAGGGTGACTTAAGTATAAAACACGTATGGCAGTTATATTTAAATTAAGAGACTAGTTATATTTATTAGCCCCTATTGAAAAATTAATAAAGAAATATCTGGCAGGCTAAGCCGCTTAACTAGATGAAGGACATAGCTAAAGTGATTATTTTTATCAGTCTTCTACATACGTGTTGCATATTTCATGACCACAAGTACCATACAGTTCCAAAGCTTTTTCGCTGCATGCTAATACATGTGGCTTTATTTATTTTTTTTAATTTATTTTTTTGAGACGGAGTCTCGCTCTGTCGCCCAGGCTGGAGTGCAGTGGCGCGATCTCGGCTCACTGCAAGCTCCGCCTCCTGGGTTTACGCCATTCTCCTGCCTCAGCCTCCTGAGTAGCTGGGACTACAGGCGCCCGCCACCGCGCCCGGCTAATTTTTTGTATTTTTAGTAGAGACGGGGTTTCACCGTGGTCTCGATCTCCTGACCTTGTGATCCGCCCGCCTCGGCCTCCCAAAGTGCTGGGATTACAGGCGTGAGCCACCGCGCCCGGCATACATGTGGCTTTATTACTGAACATAAAATCATTAAGAATACACAGATCAGAATTCTATTTGGGAAAAGAGACCTTCCTCATATTTCATTATTTTTAGCTAAATGAATGTGTTTGCATAAATAATCAAAATATGAAATAAAACCCTGCTGATCATCAGATTACTGCTATGCAGAGCTGCAAAGTAAATACTTAGAAGGGCAAAGACCATGGCAAATAAAGAGGTAGACTTTTTAATGAATCATTTCAGGGCTGTCTGAATATCAGCAAAGTAGACAATCATCCTTTCACCTTTCCCATTAAATACACTAGCTTCTGTTCAAATATACAAAGAGCAAGCAATTCAAGCAACTTACATTTAAACTAGCAATTACATTGGTTTTATCTAACAATTAAAAGATATCTACATTTTTCTTTTTTAAAACAAAAATTTTTTTTGGTAGAAATGGAGTCTCACTGCCCAGGCTGGTCTCAAACTTTTGACCTCATGGGATCCTACTGCCTCTGTCTCCCAAAGTGCTGGGATTACAGATGTAACCCATCACACCCGGCTCTTTTAGCTCTTGAAATAAGTTTCAGGCTTAAGAAAGCATAAGCTGAGGCTAGGCGCGTTGGCTCACGCCTGTAATCCCAGCACTTTGGGAGGCCGAGGCAGGTGGATCACCTGAGGTCAGGAGTTCAAGACCAACCTGGCCAACACGGTAAAAATCTATCTCCACTAAAAATACAAAAATTAGCTGGGCATGGTAGCGGGCACCTGTAATCCCAGCTACTTGGGAAGCTGAGGCAGGAAAATCACTGGAACCCAGGAGGCAGAGGTTGCAGTGAGCCGAGATCACACCACTACACTATAGCCTAGGCGACAAGAGCAAAACTCTGTCTCAAAAAAAAAAAAAGAAAGAAAGAAAAGCAGAGAAAGCATAAGCTGGGTGCAGTGGATCACACCTGTAAATCCCAGCACTTTAGGAGGCCAAGACAGGAGGACTGATTGAGGCCAGGAGTTTGAGACCAGCCTGGGCAACATAATGAGACCACATTTCTGCAAAAATAAATAAATAAATAAATAAAAATAAAAATAAAAATTAGTCGGGTGTGGTGGGCTGTGCTTGTAGTCCCAGCTACTCGAAAGGTTGAAGTAGGAGGATCACCTGAGCTCAGGAGTTCAAAGTTACAGTGAGCTATTATCACGTCACTGCACTCAAGCCTGGGTGACAGAGTGAGACCCTGTCTCTATCTTTAAAAGTTGTTGCATTTAGTGCAAGAGACCAGTGCTGTAGTACCAGTTCTTGATTTAGATATATGAATACATAAAACCCATGAGGACAGAAAAACAAGAACTAGAGGGAGAACTAGCATACAAAAAAACTGAATAAAGCTTTGTATTCCCAAACTGAAAGAAAGAAGTATAAGTTTTAAAAATTTTGTGACATTCTATTAAAATATCTTCCAATAATACACTATGACAACAGTTCATTTACGTTTTGAACAAGTCACTCACTAATCAAGAAAGACAGTAAGACAAGGAGTTCCCTCAACACATAGTCCCTCCCCATCCAGATTTCTGGTTTCTTTAGACCATTCCGGGTCTAGGTATATAGACAAGAAATGGGACACTGGAGGCCAGTACCTCAGTCACTTCCACATTACCTACATACACAAAGATTCACTGTGATGGGGATTAAAACCATGCAGGGCTGACATCAGAGAACCAACTCACTCTGACAGAACTCCTTGGCAAGCTGTGCTTACCTGAATAGCTGCAAATGCCAGTGCAGCCCAGATCACATGCATCATGATTTCTTGTAGCTTCTTCACAACTAGAGCCTCACACCCCTGTAACAAACACAGTCATCCTCATTAGAAGTCTTCTTTAAAAGTTAAAGCTGCAGATTCACAGGTTACTACCCATTGACAGAAAGGAAAATGACAGAAACTGAAAGAGGGGAAAAAAGATTCCATGATTGGTATAATTTACAGACATGTAATTAAAGCAAAAAACAATGCATTTTATAATTTACAATAAAACAATGACATTAAAGACAAGTAAAAGGTGGCAGAAAAGAAGTCCCAGATGGTGATAAGACATGGTGAAAAACAGGTTAATCAGGCTAGACTCAAGTCTTGGCCAAGAGACTCACCTCAGCATAGAGGTCAGAAGGGTGGGCCAGGCTGCCATTACAATTGCTGGCAGTCTCTCTGCAGCAGCTAAGAGGGACACTCTGGTTTTTCGTTTCTTTGAACCAATCTGTATTTTCCCAGTCTGAGTAGTTGTGAATTCCACAACAATGCAGCTAGAAGAGAACAGGTATTATTCCTCACAAAACCCAAACACCTGAAGTTCCATGTACTACAGAGCTTTAAAATAAGCCACTCTAGACCAGTGATGTCCGATATAACTTTCTATAATAATGGAAAGTCTGCATGATCCAACATAGTAGCCACTAGCCACATGAAGCTCTACTGAGCACTTAAATTGTGGCTAGTGTGACTAGAAAACTGCCTTTTAAATTTCAATGTAAACAGCCAGACATGGCTAGTGGCTCCAGAACCCCCATACGAAAAATACATTGCCAGGCCAGGCACAGTGGCTCACGCAAGTAATCCCAGCACTTTGGGAGGCCGAGATAGGCAGATCACCTGAGGTCAGGAGTTCAAGACCAGCCTGACCAACATGGAGAAATCCTATCTCTACTAAAAATACAAAATTAGCTGGGTGTGGTGGCGCATGCCTATAATCCCCGTTACTCAGGAGGCTGAGGCAGGAGAATCATTTGAACCCAGGAGGTGGAGGCTGCAGTGAGCCAAGATCATACCATTGCACTCTAGCCTAGGCAACAAGGGTAAAATTCTGCCGTCTCAAAAAAAAAAAAAAAGAAAAAAAAAAGAAAAGTTCATTGCCTGTAAGGCGTAGTTTCTAACTAAGGAAAAACTTCATGTCTTACATGTTAAATATCTGGTTCCAAGTTAAATATTATTTCCAATGACAAGTGTTTAAAATATTTTGTCTTAAAAATTTTGAGATTTGCTTTAAGATAATGAAGCAAAAAATAAGTGGGAGCAATTAAGACTGACAAAAAGTTGATATTATTGAGACAGGGTCGGGGTGCAAACATCTATTATACTATTCTTTCTACCTTCGTGTATATGAAACTGTCCATAACAACTTTTTTTTGACAGTTTGTCTGTTGTCTTTTCTGATCCTGTTTTCTAAAAGTATATATAGACCTCCCACCTCCCCTGGAGTCTATCTGGACTCTCACCTTTCCTGTGACACATACCTCTCTCCTGCATCATCACCCCTTTGGCTAAGTACTTTGGGAGAGTACAGACTGGGGTCAGGGAAGGGGAAGTCAGATGATAAAAAAAAGTTCAAGATGTTTCTTATCTGGGTAGGTGATGAAATAAACTTTTCAAGGGTGAAGGTTGGGGAAAAATATTGGTCACATCAGGATAGCCATGGATGTGAAGCGACATGGCTAATTTACACAGAAATCACAGTTAGTTTAATGTTGACCCAATAGTGATTGGTCCTCAAAAACAAATCTGCCTCAAGAAAGCTCACCTGCCTCTGTACATAATCAATAGCCCGGCTAGCAGCATCAGGGTTGGTTCCATTGTAGGTCTTATACACTTTCTGAATGCTGCGATCAACCTCATTTTCCACCTGAATCAGAACAAAGAATTCAGTCCCTCAAAAATACTAGCAAAAGTAACATTAGTCAAGGCTCCTACTAAAATACTTACATAAAATGTTTGCAAGTTGCCAGATCTCTATGAATTTCTTGTAACGTTTTCTCCCTTCCTGCCTTCATCTTCATATAGATATAGATGAAGGCAGGAGGGAGAAAAGTGACAGGTAAAAATTCAGACATATACCACACAGATTAAAGCATTCAAAGAGAAGACTGTGTGCAAAATGGCAGGCTAACAATGTATCCAAAAGGGAGAACAGTTGAGGCTTGGGATAGATGTCCTAAATTATAAATGGATGCCTTCCTTTTACAAATAAGTTTCTCAGAAGACTACTCATTTTCCTGTCCTAAAGGAGGTAAAACAAAACAACTCTGAAGCTCCTGTAAGATACTTTTAGGACAAATGCCAACATTATTTCCATTTTATTTATTCTATGTTTAGAGTTGGTTAAATGTGCAAAAGTAATCAGGGTTAAAAACATCAGTCCTTAGAAGTGGCACTTAATGAAAAAGCTGCTGTTCAATGTATTGCAAAAAGGAGACAGGAAACAAGCTGCATAGCTTATTGCTGCCAATTACTAAAATGGCAAGCAAGTATCATTTAGTAAAGTTTGCTTGTACCAGATCCTCCTTGCCCCTCTGAGGACTGGACTTATCTGGTAATTACAACAGTAATAAAATAAGTCCATAAAATTGATAACCAGATCATAGGTAGGGACATAATCCATTGCATTTTTTTAGCATAGCTTTACAGTACCTTACGTATCAATGATCTGAAAATTAACTTGGCATATTATGTCCTTGACTTAAAACCATTAAGTTATAATGAGAATGAGTCTATTATGTCTTTACCATGCCTCTAAAATTATGCCCATATTAATTAATTTAAAGCAGCCTATTTAGCCTTAAGTGGTACTAGAGGTAGACAGCAAAATCAGGCAAAATAGAAAGGAAGGAATGGTGAAATGACTAAAAACAATGAAGGGCAAGAAAGGAGTGCTGGCCCCAGCTGCCTTGGTGTTCTAAGTTGGCAGGACCCCTTGTTCCTCAGGACAGGGGTGGAAGGTGGGATCACAACTCACAGCATCTTTTTCTATGTTCAGGACCAAGGCATTTTTTAAAGAGACAATGGAAAACGAAATCCTGAGTTTGGTTCTCTAAAGCAGAAATCAGAAAATTATGCCTCCCCTCATATAGGCAATCTATGTGCTGAGGAAATCTGAACAAACTTCTCAGCTAATTATTCATTTGCAGCTATAAATACCTATAATCAAGAACAATACATATACAATACTCTGCTATATTAAATGTGGTGAGGAGTCTTGATATGTAAATATATGGCAATTAACTTTAGATATTTAAAATACAGATTAAACAAGTGAGGCAAAAGAAATTGTTTACTCTGATAAAATGAATGTGTTCTATTTTAATTGAAACACTTAAACCACCTTTTAAGGCATTATGTGAATTACAGTAGACAACATACCTTTGCTCTGTAAACATATCCCAAAACCACTACAACAACTTCTGTGACAAAAACCAAGAGCAGGATGATGACAAACTGTAAGAAAACATTGTTTAAAATTATATACAAATGAAAAAATAACTTTAAATACACTCTTGATTAAAAAAACTTATCAGAGATAATTGCTAGAAGTTTAAATGCTAACTTTGTTCCAACTGTAAGAGCCAAAGAGTCTCAGGTTCAAGAATAGAGTAGCGTAGACTAAACACTCCCGCGTGTTCTGACAACACATCTTACCGTGGCAAGTCCACAGCGACTTTCCCGGATTGTGGCACAGCAGCCAATTAGCCCAATGATGAAAAGCAGGGCTCCTACAGCTATGATCACTACAGCAGGGATGAGCGTGTACACATCTTCAAAGAAGTGGTCATAGTCATCATAAGTGATGAAGACATAGGCTCCCACATAGCATAAAATGCCAGCTGCCCCCTGTAGAAAACAAAGTCAGTACTGGTCTCTAAGCACTGCTGGTAAAAATTTCCTATTATTGCTTAGTATGGTATAATTTAATGAGAGTTACCGTAACTGTTATAGACTTTTTTCAGTGAAGCTGAAAAGTCTTCTAGGATTCCTTATTCAGAGCATTTCTATGCTAAAGTTAAAAAGTTATCTACACTTCACCTACTTTTCAATAATTGATGGTTCAGCTAGGACCAAGAAACCATAACCAAAAAATAATGATGATGACACACACCTACACATCCCTAAAGGCTTACTGTAGCTCAATTCCACATCCAATACGGATCAGTATGGTGGCAGGGGGATCCTTGCTCACTGCAGTTACCCTCATTAAGTGGGGAAATGTGGTAGACATGACAGAGCTTGGATTTGAACTCAGGCAATCTGACTCCAGAATCTGCACTTCTAATCTCTATCTACCCCACCTCAGGGAAAAGAAAATAAACCAACTAGTGAGCATGATACCCACCCCACTTCCAAACATCTTGCTGTCCTAGAGACAGTGAAATGGCAAAGCTAGAGGGCTCAGTCATTAAAGAACATTATAAGCCCTCTATCAATTATTTAGAATGGTGGTTCTCAAACTTTCAAGTATATAGGAATTGCCTGAGGATCTGAATAACATGCAGATTGATTCAGGAGATCTGGGGAGGACCCTGAGAGTCTGCATTTCTAACAAGTTCCCAGGTGATGCTGGTGCAGCTTCTTCTTGGAGCACACTTTGAGTAACAAGGTATTAAAGACCTAAAGGGAAAGTGAACACACAAAGGCATGCGATAGGTGTGCCTTATTTCAGCTGCTTCTCCAGGCTTCACTCTCCAGCTGCAGAGTCTTACTTTCTCCGCTATTGTCAATTTTGCTATCTTTGGGTACCAGCTCTGTGCTGACAGCCCAATGCCACTGGCTTATATGCAAACAAGCAAATGCAGTGTCAGAGTAAGTGTTAAAACATTTGGTTATCATTTGTATAAAAATAAGTTATCATTTATAGAGTACTTTGAAACTTTCACAAGAAGTATTTCATCATCCTTTTAAATTTAACATATAAATCATCTTCAAACTAGAAACAGCTGCCACAATGATATTGGAAATATCATTAACTTCTCTGAACCTGAAAACCCAGCTCATTTAAGTTTATGAAATTCAGTAAGCTTGGGGATCATCAGTATATTTTCTTACACTAGGCCATTAGGATCACTGTCAGATGAGGAAGAAGACTCCATTTATGTAAATTTGGGAAAGTAACTTGGTTTTTTAAAATGTAACATGAACTTTTTAAAGTGAGAAGACAACTAGAATAATGAAGGCAATTTTAAAAAACATCATTTTAAAACTCTCTTCCTCTGGCTTCCAAGAGGCCCCACTGCTGGTTTTCTTCCTACTTCCCCAGCCGATCACTTTTCCATTCTCTTCACGGACTCTGAGATGTTAGTGATCTCCAGGGTTCTGTCTTCAGCCTTATTCTTGAGTCATTCTCTGGGCTCTCTGTGGGCTATAGCAGCTATGGCTTCATTAGTCATTGTAGCTCACTACCTGAGCTATCATCTCAGACCTACACATTTCCATCTGCAAGTTCCAGAGACATGCCATCCTCAACCTGTCTCAAACCCTTTCTGCCTTCCTGCCCAGCCCATCTAATCTTCCCTTACATTCCTATCATAGCAAAAGGTACCAGACATCTAATTTTTCTGGTCAAACATCTGAGGATTAACTTTCCTTGCCCCACCTCTATAGCCCATCAATCACAAAACTTCAAGTTTACTTCCAAAACATTATTTGAATACTTCAACTCCTCTTCAACCCCACTGCAGTGCTTCTGTCTTAATTTGGGCCTATCCCCCTAAATCTTATTTATTGACTCTCCCTGCATCTTAATACATTCTTTATACTACCAGGGTTATTTTTATTATTATTATTATTTTTATTAATACAAACCAGATCGACCAGGCGCGGTGGCTCACGTCTGTAATCCCAGCACTTTGAGAGGCCAAGGCGGGCACATCACAAGGTCAGGAGATCAAGAACATCCTGGCTAACACGGTGAAACCCCATTTCTACTAAAAATACAAAAAATTAGCCGGGCGCGGTGGCGGGCGCCTGTAGTCCCAGCTACTCGGGAGGCTGAGGCAGGAGAATGGTGTGAACCCAGGAGGCGGAGCTTGCAGTGAGCCGAGATCATGCCACTGCACTCCAGCCTGGGCAACAGAGCGAGACTCCGTCTCAAAAAAACAAAACAAAACAAAACAAAACAAAGAACAGACCAAGGCATAGCCTTACTTAAAATCAGGATGAGGCAAGTGAGTCCCCGATGAACCAAGCTGTTCCTCTTTTCAGCCTCAGATCTCATTACCCCTTGTGAACCATGAACAATATAGAACTGTTATACTGAAATGGACCATATATTCTTTCATTTCTTTGCCTCTGCTGTTCTCTCTAGAATGCTCTCTTCAAATGCCTGGGAACTCCTTGTCGCTCATTAAGGTGAAGCTTAAATGCTACCTCTTCCGTTTGGAAGCCATTCTTGACCATTTCAGGCTGGATCAGCTGCCCTTGGTGGACACACACATCTCCCAGTACATGGTTCTAACAGAATATTTATCAAAACGGTTGCAATTATAGCTATACCTGTCTCAACACACCTTGAGAGCACAAATTATACCCATCTGTCCTTCACCCTTGTATCATCTAGAACGGTGCTTGGCAGACAGCAGGTATCAGTTAAAATGTATTGAGTACACCTCATCTTACCCCTTTCCCTTGAAATCACCCTCCCAACTCTATCATAAGCTTTGGTTTGTATTTGCTTTGGTTTATATTTGTATTTGTTTGTATCTGGTTTCTCTTCAGTTCAATGCTTATAGCTTTTACTTCACTATTCAAACATTTGGCAACTTAATCCAGCTTGCTGAATTCTGATGGCCATTACATCTGGAATATATTAATATATCATAAATATCTGTCATAAATATAAATGCTGTACTTACAGCAAACTGTTCAAAGGTTCTCAGAGTTCACTGACATTATTTGCTTTTGGGGCATAGTACTAAAGAATGTACGTGAGCGCAAAAGTTGGCAGGGGGAAGAAGAGAAATAGCTTATTTTAATTTGGGTGCATTTATTACAGAAGTATGTCAACTACTTAACACTCTTACCAAATACCCCTTTTTATTGACTACTTGTGTGATATATATTCACATACATGTACACACACACATTTTGCTAAATAGTATCAGTCCTCAAGCTAAATTAGAAGCAATCCAAAGTGTAAATTAATCAAATTTTGTTATTTGTTTTCACTAGGCATTTCTCTATCCTTTAATGTTATAGCTTTTTTTACTCTAAAAGGCAGTATTTATTTCTTACAAGGCTTGAGTCAAAATGAATTCCATTCCTGAGCCTTCGGTACACTTACCAAAACTTCGCTAGTTTTAGCCTATGTAAATTTGAATGAAAATAAGAGAAAACTGGAGGACATATATACTTAACAATTAACCTGAAGCATAGTTCACTGATGAACTACTTGCATTTTAGACATAAAATGATGAGTTTTCAATCTAAAGAGGTTCCAATGAGACGCACACTTAGTGCTGCTTGGAGATGGGCCAAGGGAAACGTTTCCTCTGCTGCCACCGCCACTCCTCACTAAAAGAGGCACTCATCTGAAACTGAGACTACAAGAAAGCAGAAAAACCAAGAGAGACAACCAGACGTACAACAAATGCAATGGAGGGCTGTGAGGAGATGCCATTTGTAAAGCTGCCTCTTCTTTTCTGATAGACTCTAGAACAGTTTTTTTTTGCTCCCAGGCTGCAACCAGTCAGCATCCAAGTCACACAACGAGATGAGAACACAACAAAGCTCAATTTGGCAACATATAGTGAAACGAACTTACTAGTTGCACACACCAAAGAGGAAACTGCACTGATTGCTGATATGAAACTATACACATCAAATTGCTTATAAATAGAGGATGTGTTTCCTAAATTGAAAACAGCTTCAAATTTTGCTTTTACTGAAATATGTATATGGTGCTTATATCTTAAGCTGTATAATGAACAATTATGAAATGACACTGGTTACTCTGAAAATATTATCCCAGTAGTTGCTGAAGACCTAAAAACAGCCAAAAGTAACTGCTGTAATGATACCCAACCGTCAATATGAAAAATACACAAAAGAACATGGGAAACAGTATGGTAAATGGAAGAGAGGTTCTAAGAAATTCCTAACTAGTATGCATAGGGACTTTGTAGTCCCTCAGATTTTTAATGCAGAAATTGTGGCTATCAGAAAAGCTATATAAAACGTGAGCTTAAATTCTTCTTTTGAAGGGCCACGACGGGATTGAGATCTATCAAAGGATCTGAGCTTTGCCAATAAAGCAGCTGCAAAGGAGGGGTATGGGGAGGAGGGAGGTGCAACAGAAGAGGAGATGAAATGTAGAACTTGGAAGCAGCTGAACTGCTTTAGTCACCACTGAGAAAATCTGAGCCTATAAGGAGGATTTGTGCCAGGACAGTATACTAAAAATATTCATCCTTTTTACAAAGAAGTGAAAGGAAATTTAGGCAAAAGGCTGAGGTCTGAAATTACAGAAAGAATAATTTTTTAAAAACCATTCTTTATCTTTTAATAAGCCTATCCTCTAAATTAAGTCACAAAATTTTAAAACTTTAGGAGAGCCAATGCTTTTCCATTGAGCTGTTTCTCTAAAAAATAAAGCCATCTTGTTATAAAATTTTGCAAGTGTATGAGTTCCAAAAGTATGATACTTCATTTTATGCTTTTACCCTTCCTCTACATATGCGCAAATGTGAAATCTCTTAAAGAGATTTCATTCTTATATGAGATTGCTTTTTCCATAGCTAAGAAACTATTTTTTTTTGGGGGGGGGGGTAATTTTCAAATATTCTATGAAAGAGAAAAGTAGGTAAAATGTTAAAATCTGGGCCGGGCGCAGTGGCTCACACCTGTAATCACAGCACTTTGGGAGGCCAAGCTGGCAGATCATCTGAGGTCGGGAGTTCGAGACCAGCCTGACCAACAAGGAAAAACCCTGTCTCTACTAAAAATATGAAATTAGCTGGGCATGGTGGCACATGCCTGTAATCCCAGCTACTCAGGAAGGCTGAGGCAGGACAATCACTTGAACCCGGGAGGTGGAGGTTGCAGTGAGCTGAGATCGTACCACTGCACTCCAGCCTGGGCAACAAGAGCAAAACTTGATCTCAAAAAAAAAAAAAAAAAAAAAAAAAAAGTTACAATCTGTAAAACTATTAAATTCCTTCATTTTCATCAACCACAGTGTAACTTGCCATTGGAATGTGGCAATAATAAAAATGAAACAGATTTGCTACAAGTGGGGAGATAAGGTAGCTCTGTTGCCAAAAGTATACCTATATGGAGATTTAGAAATGTGAAGGTGAAAGCATCCCACAGCACATTTTGGACGAAGCTGAAGCAAAGAATAGAAGTGAGTTTCTTGCAGTGGTATGTAGTAGACTTTGATGATGGTTCATGTCTAGAACTGGCAAGAATCAAGACAATGTAAAGACAAGGCACCATCTGGACTTTATTCACCTAAAAGCATAGTGCCTGACAAATTCTTGCTTGCCTGTGTGAACTGTTCCTTTGGAGCGATTTTTGCCAAAGAATCAATTAGTAAAGTAGAAGTGACTAGAGTGTTGAGAGAAAGGAAAAAAATCAAGAAGCAAAAGACTGAGCAAAAACTGTTGTACTCTAGACTTCGTAACAAAGCAGGTCTTAAAAGCAAAGGGGAAAAACAGGCAGGAATCCATCTTATGCATATGTCTTTTTAACATTTAATCTAGAGTTTCCTATACTGTCCTATTATTTTTCATATACCTCTTTTCTCTCCTGGGAAGAATCATTGGTAATTCCATAGAGTGGATTTCTGAAAGCTTCCCCAGACTCCACCCTTATGCTATTACAAGTATCTTAAAATCATCTTAAATCCTTTAGCATTCTACTTGCCGTAATGTATATTCTCTAATTCAACCAGGCTTTCTTTCACCTCCAACTTAATCTGACAGAATAGTTTATGGCACTAAACACAACTACTTCTTATGTAAGTCCACTACCAGTATATATCATTTACTCTCCTACCAATTCTCAAGGAAAAAAAAAGGCCAAAGACTCCAAATCCTCTTTCAGAAATTAAAGCTACTCTTACCAAGAATTTCTGAAGCTATTAAATAATATCATTTTCTACCTAACAAACTGATCAACAGTAAAGTTAAGGAGTATTCAAAGATGTGTGAGGGTGCAGAGAGAAGGGCCCTCAGACAGGCAGGAACACAAACTAATAGAGAATCATCTTTTTGGAAAGCAATCTGTCAATACATATCTGCCTCAGCATTGATGCCTATATACCTACTTACTCCACTTCCAGGAATCTATCCTTAAGAAAGTTAGTCAGAAACACAGATTTGTATAAAAGGTAATTAATCGAGATGTTATAATGAAATTGTGGCTGCAAAAATGAAAATTAAAAAGCCCAGGTATTCAGAGGTGTGTTTGCATTCAGCCCTGAAATTTTCTTAACGCATCATTTAATAATATAATTGTGGTGTGATCGGGAAAAAACACATATACCACATATTAGAAACAAACCAAAATGCTAATATTGGTTGTCTCTCGGTGGTAGAACTATGGGTGATATCAGTTTGCTTTTTAAAATACTTTTTAGTGTCTTCTTTAAAATATATTACTTGAATAATTAGAATAATAGTTAAAATTATGTCTGAAATTGAGGCTTTGCTGTTCTCTCACCAATGAATTAATTCCTGGATGTGTCTTTAACCAACCAAACACGGACACCTCTTACATCCTAAATATTTTAGGCACCTCTGCCAATCTCTCCCACTTACCACTTTTCTCAGGTCTGTGTGGCTTTGACTCATCCTGTACATGTTTTCTGATTATCTAACACAATTTTCAATGTACATTATGTTCCTTTTCTCGTATTACTTTTCAAAGAGACAAGTTTTTTTTTTAAGTCCTACTTAAATTGGGGTGTAAAGTTTTGTGTTTTTTTAACTCACCACTACAGTAATGAGAAAATTATTTTATTTATTTATTTTTTTTTGAGACAGGGTCTCGCTATGTTGCCCAGGCTGGCCTCAGACTCCTTCGCTCAGGGGATCCTCCCATTTCAGTCTTACTTGTAGCTAGGATTACAGGCATGTGCCACCATGCCTGGCTAAGAGTTTAAGTTTAAAGTTCTGACAAGCCACTGTTACCATCAACATCACTATTACTATTGCCATTATTCTTAAATAAGAAATATTTTAATCATTTTTACTGCTATTACTCTGATGATATGCCAAAGGTCATGCTCCTCAATTCTGCCTTATTTTCACCTTTTCTCTATTTGGTTTTTCATAATCATTATTAATCCAGCTTAACAAAGTTGTTCTATTTCATCCAATATCTACTGGCTGAACAACTCAAAAGTTCGGGTGGCAAAGAAACTGGAGATTAACCAATTGCCATTGCCAAACAGCATGGAAATTGGCTGTTTCCAGATGGTAGGGCTCCAGAGGTTATCTGAGAAGCATGAAATTTAAATATGTATTTTCTCTGAGACCCTCTGTTACCCCACCATACTCTAACTGTAAAAAGAGTCCACTACAGCATCATAGGAGCCTGAGGAGCTTAACCTTTGTAATGCTAGAGTTCATCCATGCTTGGATTACGTGTTTAATCAATAGCAACAACAATGTAAGTTACAAAATGTCAACATATATTCTAGAACCCCTTCAGTAGATTAAAAACAACACATAAAAAAGATAATTTTTCTTATCTATTAACTCTGCCTAACTACTAAAAGGAACACAGTGAGAAGAAGGAAGAGGAAGAAGATACGTTAACATTTTTCAATAAAGACTTACTTGAGACCAGCCATGAGAAAGATTTCTGGGGGAAAGGTGCACATAGAAATTTAATTTGATGAAAAGTCTACCCTCTCTCCCCATTAGTTGTCAGACTACAGGGACTGTGTTTACTCTATTTCTCAAAAACAGGTCAAAGGTAGATATTCAACATGCATTTACTCATGAATGATTCTTAGTACACCTGTTTGGTCTAAGTACAAACTTTATGGAATACATTTTCTGAAAAAAAATCAAACAAGCCTAACCTGAATTAGATCTTATGGAATAAAATTCATTAAATTATTTCAAAGCATGATAAATATCCTAGAAAGCTAATAACCCATTCCTTAAACTGCAACTACAGAGAGAGCCCCTGCTGATTCCAAGTTCTAAATGATTACTCAGGACCACAAGGCTTTTTGGTCAGTGGACAGGTGAGTAAGAATATAGTAAGAGTGGAGACATTCATTTTCTTAACTGTTGAAGACAAACTAAGACACATACACTTCCTATTATGTACTTGCTTCCTGACAAGTTAAGATTTTCTTCTAGTGAATTGAAAACAACTATGAAAAAGCAAAGTTAGCTGAAGGTGTGTCCCATGACATATTCTTTGTCAGAGCAGTCATTCATAATAAGAGAAATACAGGAAGTAGAGAAACAAATTCCAGGATATCAGATGCAGGTTCCGGTTTGAAAATATCATATTACCACCTCAAAAGTGTAGGATGTGCTGGAAAACACAAAGTATGTACAAGATTTGTGACAAGGGAGAACCACACTTGAAATATTTCATTATACTGTTGTATTTTTTAAACAAAAGGATGATAGTATAAACCTCTTAGTAATTTGAACATAGCAAGTATACTTTTGCCTTACAGTCTATAGCCTGTTCCTTCAGTTCTGAATCCCCTCAATCTCCCAATCTCTTCCAAATCACCCAAGTCAGCAACTTCTTATACTCCAGATTTTTTTGCCAACATAAAGCACCACCCAATCACTTTATCACATCACCCTTTAATTCTCTGCATAACACATCTCTCTGATCATTTTTCTTCTTTATTTTTGTGTGCCTTGTTTCACCGGAAAGTAAGTTCTATAAGAATACAGATTTTTCACTGTCTTTTCATTGTTTATCAACAATATAAGCACAAAGCAGGTGCTCAAACATTAGTGTTATATTTGTTTAGCAAAGCAAATTTTCCTTAATTATATACATTCACAGACATAAGTTGTGATAAGTTTTATTTATTTATTTATTTATTGAGATGGAGGCTCTGTTGCTCATGCTGGAGTGTAGTGGCTCGATCTTGGCTCACTGCAAGCTCCGCCTCCCAGGTTCATGCCATTCTCCTGCCTCTCAGCCTCCCGAGTAGCTGGGACTACAGGTGCATGCCACCATGCCCGGCTAATTTTTTGTATTTTTAGTAGAGACGAGGTCACCATGTTAGCCAGGATGGTCTCCATCTCCTGACCTTGTGATCCGCCCGCCTCGGCCTCCCAAAGTGCTGGGATCACAGGCGTGAGCCACTGTGCCTGGCCGACAAGTTTTATTTTTAAAGGCAGGATAAGTTTTAAAGGTTCCATATGGCTTTCAAATACAATTTATATGTATAAAGTACTTCATATGAATGAATGATGGTTAGTGAAGGTGCCATGTTCCAAAGCTACTTCTAAAGCATTTATTTAAAAGGTATGTGACTTTTTTGTGGTACTTCCCCCACTCTACAGGTGTCTCCACAGTGTTATACTATCACCTCTCAGATGAAAAGCAGCAACCTAAATAGATATTTAAGATTATAAATTCTATAAGCATGGACAAAGTTTTCTGTTCCAGTCCCTGTAATGCCTAAAATAAATATGAGCAAAATAGGTATTAATCAATTAGCTTTTCTAATAGGGTTTAAAAAAAAAAGTAATTTGTATAACATAGGACTCGATTAAATAATCAATTAATTTACCAGAATAAAAACTTAATGGTAGGAAGTACTGATTTAAACTTGTTTTAGGCGAGCCCTCTTTGGTCAAATTAAATGACTTACCAAATTAAAAATCCTATCTGACCTTGGTACAAAGGTACAGTTTACAGAATAGGCTAATGACTATTTAATACAATAGCCTTGGCTGGGCGTGGTGGCTCACACCTGTAATTCTAGCATTTTGGGAGGCCGAGGCAGGCAGATCACGAGATCAGGAGTTCGAGACCAGCCTGGTCAATATGGTGAAATCCTGTCTCTATTAAAAAATATACAAAAATTAGCCGGGCATGGTGGCACACACCTGTAGTCCCAGCTACTCAGGAGGCTGAAGCAGGTAGACTGCTTGAACCCGGGAGATGGAGGTTGCAGTCAGCCGAGATCGTGCCACTGCACTCCAGCCTGGGCAACAGAGTGAGACTTCATCTCAAAAAAAAAAAAAAAAAAAAAAAAAAAGCCTTTAAAATTTAGTCATTTACCTCAAACATTTCTAACCTTCTTCAATAAATCCTCATGGGTCCAGCATGAATACACTTACATTTAAAGCCTTATCACTCCATAAAAACAGAGATCCAAGTTGATACAAGTTGTACATCCTTTCACTTGTCCAATATTATCTTTCAAGCTACAAATCCTAATATTCTAGAATTTGGTGAGAAACTGTCTTGGACTGTTTTCTGTTACTTAGAACAGAATACCTGAAACTGGGTAATTTAAGAAATTTTTTACATAAATGGAGGCTGAGAAGTTCAAGGTCAAGGGGCCGTATCTGGTAAGAGCCTTCTGCAGAGTCCTGAGGTGGCCCAGGACATCACACATGGTAAGGGGGCTGAGCAAGCTGGCTCAGGTCTCTCTGCCTCTTCTTATAAAGCCACCAGTCCCATTCCCATGAAAACCCAATAATCCATTAATCCATGAATGGATTAATCCATTCATGAGGGTAGAGCCCTCATGACCCAATCACCCCTTAAAGGCCCCACCTCTCAATACGGCCACGTTGGGGATTCAGTTTCAACATGAATTTTAGAAAGGACAAACATTCTAACCATAGCAGGAGTTCCCTATTTCCATTAAAACAAATTTCAGGATTTTAGAAATGACTGTTTCCGCTTTCGGTTTGTGCCTTTCCACAGTAACATTATTACAGCATTGTTCCAAACTATCTACACCAAATCAACAGTAACGATTTTAGCTGTCAGATAATTTACAGCCTGAGTATTTCAGGTATATATCTATCTCCATGTCACAGCTCAATGAACAAACTGACAGCTGAATCAGGATATCAAGACATAAGAAAGTGTAGTTTAAAGGTCTTGCCAAAGCAATTAAACTTTGACCCTTGTTAACAATCAGCCATTACCATCTGACAGTTAAGAGCCAGTGCAACATAGTTTTTATTGCCTACAGTTGCCCAACGGAACCCAGGTAAACAGTTGATATGCTCTATGGAGAGTATGTTTATTCTTCCACTTATATATCTCAAGGCATTAAAAGGAGGGAGGGGCCACTATATAAGAATACATTTATTAAAACTGAAGAATGCATTACAAACTCCCAGGAAGAACCTTTTAACATTTTTGAATGTACTTCCTCATATAATGACTTAATTCAAAAGAAAACAAAGTGTCATGTAAATTCTGGTACAGTTTCTAATTTTAGCAATGTTAAAATCGGCATGCTTTAGAGAAGTGATTCTAACAAGTTTCTTCTCTTTACAAATCTTTTGAAATCACACTTTGTCCTAACACCACAGTCTCTGGAGTATGGGACAACCTGGGTTTGAACGCAGGCTGTACCACACCTTGGGTGTGCTTAGCTCAGTCAACCTTAATGTTCTCCTCTAAAATATACATAATATTCCCTGCTAGATGGGAAAGCTGTGAGGATACACCATGTAAAGTGTTTAGCACAGTGCCTGGGGTGTAGTAATTCAAATGTTAGTTGCCATCACCCATCATCATCAGATTC
The DNA here is from genome assembly GCF_043159975.1 of Macaca nemestrina. NCBI lineage: Eukaryota > Metazoa > Chordata > Mammalia > Primates > Cercopithecidae > Macaca > Macaca nemestrina. Next base: position 123,919,434 of record NC_092131.1, on the reverse strand, counting down.
CCACAGTTAGTCCATAAACTAATACTTTCTTGGGAGACATACCTAATGCTGTTTCCTCATTAGTTACGTAGCACTGTGCTACATGAGCCCCCAGCGTATCTGCTTAACTTCCTTAACACAACTCACAAAAACTTTACTACCCTACTAACTAAGACAAAGGGTATTTTTACTAAACATTACCACTTCAGTCTTGGCAATAACCCACTATAAAAAGCACCACAGAAGTTCAAAATAACTTTCTTCACTGGAATAATAGTACATATACTTACACAACATCCAGAGATTCAGAGGAATCACTTAGAACTGACATTTGAGTAAATAAAAATCTAATTTAAAGAAAATGGTTCCTATAGTTCCAATATTTTGTTACACGAACAATTCCAGTCCCTGAGCTTGAATAACCTAAAATTCACCTAATATTCTTCAAAATCAAATAGTTATGGCCATAAATTCACAAGGAATTGTAAAGAGTACAGAGCCACATCTTTGCCTCTTAGGTAGCTTACTAGCTAACAAAGTGTTTCTCATTTGGGGACCCCTGAAAATTATTTTTCCTTTTAAAAAAGTCTGTAACTCTACTAAATAAATAAATAAATAAATAAGAATACACGGTGCTTGGTTCTCTGTTCCTGCATTAGTTTGCTGAGGACGATGGCTTCCTGCTCCATCCATGTCCCTGCAAAGGACATGATGTCATTCTTTTTTTGTGGCTGCGTGGTGTCCCATAGTGTATATGTGCCACATTTTCTTTGTCCAGTCTACCATTGATGGCCATTTGGGTTGGCTCCATGTTTTTGCTGTTGTGAATGGTGCTGCAGTGAATATATGTGTGCATGTGTCTTTATAACAGAATGATTTACATTCCCTTGGGTATGTACCCAGTAGTGGGATTGCTAGGTCAAATGGTAGGAGAATGTCATATAATTTCTACATGCCAAGAAATAGTATTCTTCTTTTCATTTGTTTTCCAGTCATTTAGAAATGTAAATACTATTCTCGGCTCTCAGGTTGTAGAAAAACAGGTAGCTAACAGTTTTGTGCTCTTGGACCAGAGACTGCTGACTCCTGGTTTACAACGAGATGCTATGAGAGTTAATGACTTAAGCATTGTAGAAAATATTTCTCTTTATGGAATAAAAAATGTTATGGATGCATAAGTAGCAGTAGGTATATAGATACGTATTAAATTAGCAAAAGATGCCCTTATAATGGTCAGATTCACAAATCATGCCACATCTTCAAGGAGGAGACTGATACGACTTTTGCTAATGGAACTGGTTCTACACGTGCATTTCATTCTGCACAATAAACTCAAGAAACTGAAAAAATGAAACAAAATAAATAAATAAATAAATAAATAAGCCTGTAACTCAAATTAAAGTATATGAAACACTGCTCTAATTGGAAAAGAAGAAATCACGAAAATCCCAGTGTCGCCTGGGTGGTTGCGAACAGGTACTACCTCTCAGTTAGGACTCTTCTCTTCACACACAAATGCCCTGAAGGACTCTGGCAATACAAGTGTGTAGTAAGTGCTTTTAAATATATAACCATCCTTTTATGAGACAGCTGTTTTATCCCTTGTTGGGGGGTTGGGGGAGGAGGAAAGATTCTTTCCAGAACAGGTGTGCATATGCGTGGGAGGGAGGAGCTGAATGGGGACCAGTGATGATGGGGAGGAGGAAGAGGCACAGAGTATGGTTAACTGGAATGTCAAGGAGTGCTTTGGCGACTCTGGACAGAGCAATCTGTCCAGGGCACTCAAGTGTTTAAGGAAATGACGAGTTTAGAGGGGCAAGGTGATTTGGGATCAGACTGAGGACTTCAGCTGCAAGACCGGGGGAAGGAGCTGAACCTTATTCTACCGCTGAAGCTTCTGTTTTCCTTATTTTTAGATCAAGTGATGTGATAGCAGAAACGTTTTAAAAGATTTATCCGGGTGCAAAGTCCAGATGGGCTGGAGGGTGGAAAGACGGATAGGAACAACATAGGTTACCATAAAAGTCCCTGGTGAGATAAGGACCCAAACTAAGATGACATCGTTATAAACATTCCTTTCTCCGAGGGCGCACCCCCTAAAAATTCATAAGCCACCTTTTATTGAAAGTAAACTAATCACTTTCAAAATCTTGTGGCATCTCCATCATATATTTAACCAAGGCTTATAATCTCACGGTTTGGTCACCCCCATGACCAAAACAAATAGACCTATGTTCTTGGTCAATGGATTATTTAGCTCCTCAAGTTGAAACCCTTCATTTTCTGGGCTGGTGACAGCCAGCCGGTTCCCCACACACAAAGGGCGTTAAGTGGAACCCTCGCCCCGACTCCGCGGCGTCCCCGCGGATCTGCCCGCCTCCGGACGGCCACTCGTCTGCGGGGCCCCGACAAAGAGCGCGGAACCTGAGCCTCTGGGGAAGATCCTATTTCGAGCCTGACGTCCTGTTAAGAGTCTGCAATGAGCGCTCTCAGTCCAGCCGGCGACTCTAGGGGGGGACGGGGGCTCCTGGCACCGAGCCAGCCCGCGTGGGCCGAGCGCGAAGGCGCGGGCTGGAGGCCGTGGAGTCCCCGAGGGCCTCCCCTCGCCGTCCTCCGCGCCCGGGCTCCCGGCTTGGTCCGGCAGGGACCTCGCGAAGCGGCCTCAAACCCGGCCCTCCCCTCGCCTCAGCCGCCTGAGGGCTCGAGTGAGGCCCCCGCGCGCCCGCCCAGGCCCAGGCCCGGCTCGGCCCCCACGGGCGCCTTCGTCGCGGCCTCGCCCGGCCCTGCCGCCGGACCCTCGCCCTGCCCGGCCCCGCTCACCCAGAAGATGAGGTTGAGAAAGACCAGCACGGTCTTGGAGGAGGTGATGCCGCACTGGCCCATGGCGCCAGTGGCCTGCGAAGGCCCGGCCCGGAGAGCGGGGCTGCGCTCACCGAGAGAGCGGCAATGGCGGCGGCGCCTCCTCGCTCGGAACTGCACGGCCTGCGCGGCGCTCCCCGCAGCCCCTGCGCCGTCGCGCAGCCCCGACCCCAACTAGCGCCTCGCTCCTCCGCGCAGCCGCCGCAGTCCCCTCACGGCTCCCGCGCCGCTCCCTGGCAACCGAGTCCCGCCCCCCACTGCCGGCCGCTTCAGCCAATCACCTCTGCGGAGGCTGCAGTGAGGCCACGCCTCTTAAAGGAGCCAAGGCCTCAGCCCCTTTTATTGGCCTCTGGCCGCCCTTGGATGCAGATGCTCCGTGGGGAGGTTCTGGTGGACCAAACCCACTCTCCTCCTATGACTTACGTTTACTATGCCACCCTTACAGATGATTCAGAGTGATTCAGAGCCCTCCGAGTGCTATCTTTCTACCTAGCCCATTCTCCCCTAGGAAGGTTGGAGACATCTCTCCCTGACCAGAGATTCTCCTGATGGGGTTAAAATCTTGGCAGCACTGTTGGTGAGAAGTGCAAAGAACAACAACAAATACTTATGGAGAAACTTATTGTGCCAGGCGCTGGGCTAGCTCTCAGAAGAGTCAGAGAGGAGAAAAGGCTGGTGATGGCGTTGGCAAGGCAGACATGTTTGTGTGGGTGAGTGGTTGGGAACAAGGTCTATTCCAGGGTAGTAAGTTTTGGACCAAGATTCGCAACGATTACAGAAACATCTCTTTGCAGTGCAACATTTCACACTCTTCCCCCAATCTCGAATCCGTCATAGCAGTTAATTATTGCGTGCTTACCCGGTACCAGGCTCCATTAGTTCATTTAACCCCCACCACAACCCTGGATGGAAGGCACTATGGTTATCAGCCTCATTTTACTGATCAGGTAATTGAGGCTTAGAAAGGTTAAGAAGCTCGCCCAGAGCCACACATAGTAAGTGGTCTTGTGCAAAAACCACATCATCAGTCACACAATAAACTGCCTGTTTGCTTCTTTCCTGCCATTATAATCCTGCACTCCCTCCTTGACTGCGCCCTTAAGGATATCCATTTACTTGTCTTTAATCAGCTCACTCTCATGCAATACCCCCACTCATCACTTTTCCCAGGCACTCTCAGAAGTACCTGTTCATCTCAGCATCCTGTGCATTTACACCAAGCAGCAGCAACAGCCATTTATTCACTCATCAAACTTGCTGCAAGTGTCACCTCTGTGCCTCACTGTTGTCGGTGGTGGATATTCCACTGTGAGCAAGACACATCCTTCCTTCCATGGCTTACGTTCGTTCAGGCAGAGGAGGCAGACCATAAACAAACAGCAAGTGGGTATATGACATGAGGTAGTGTTAGGAAACAATTCAGAGGAAAGGAATAGAGTGATGAGAGGAGTCCTCCCTGAGGAGAGAACACTGGAGGGGACCCAAGGGAGGTGAGGGGAACAGCCCAGAGATGAGAACAGCAAGGACAAAGGCCCTGAGGCAGGAACATAATCACTGTGCTGTAGGAAGGGGAACACAGAGAACCTAGTGTGCTGGAGGTCAGCAAGGCCAGACCACCAACAGCCTACTACGCCAGGCGCAAGGCTTTGAGCAGACCAGTAACACCATCTAAGTGTTTCAAGTGCCATTCTTGCAATACCATGTAGGTCCTAATTAAAATTGTTAAAAAGAAAGAAAAATGATGGGCTCTCAAATATGATTCCCTTTGAACGTCTGTTTTCTTGACGCCCCTACCCTCTGTAAATTTCTCTCTCCGCTTTGCTCTGACTGCTTTTCCCCCTTTTCCAAAATGTCTCCTTTGCATTTCTTCATCCTGTCCCTTCATTGTGTCCCTTCTCATTTCCCTGCGGAGGTCTCATCCTGTCCTTGTGCCTTCTTGAGTGGATCTCAGACCACCCCCTCCACATTAGAATCATCTGGGCCACACAAACTCCAGCAGATTCTCTGGGGGTGAGCCTCAGGGAATCAGTTGTTTTTCAAAAACACCCCAGGTGATTCGAATATGCTGTTGGGGCTGCAAACCACAGTTCTGAGTTTACAAGAATGGTCTTGCCTCTCTTATCCTAAAAAGAAAAACCTCTCACTTAAAAAGTTCCTAAAGGAATAATCTCATCCAGTGCTTCTCAGACTTTGCCTTGCACACAGATTACCCGAGGATGCAGAGTCCAGGTGGTGGGGGTGCAGCTGGGCCCCTCTTTGTAGCAAGGGGCTGGAGTTCTGCCCTTGACTCTTGCTTCCCACTCACGTTTTGTTGTTGTTGAGATGGAGTCTCACTCTGTTGCCCAGGCTGGAGTGCAGTGGTGCAATCTCCACTCTCTGCAATCTCCACCTCCCAGGTTCAAGCAATTCTCCTGCCTCAGCCTCCTGAGTAGCTGGAATTACAGGTGTCCACCACCATGCCTGGCTAATTTTTGTATTTTTAGGAGAGACGGGGTTTCACCTTGTTGGTCAGGCTGGTCTTGAACTCCTGACCTCGTGATCCGCCCGCGTCAGCCTCCCAAAGTGCTGGGATTACAGGCGTGAGCCATAGCGCCCAGCCTCACTTTTTGACTCACTGCCATGTGACACCCCTACAGTGCCACCGATATTGCTCTTGTCAATGTTACCAGTGACTTATCTGCTACCCCTTCTCTGAGGTGGCATACATCATGGTTAGGAGCACAGGTTCGGGGACCAGGTAGCCTAGCTGGGTCCTCGCTCTGTGCCTCAGTGTCCCCATCATAGGGAGAAAGTGATGATGACATTACTTCCCTAATTATCATGTGGTTGCTGTGAGAATTAAGTGCATTCATACACATAGAGCTGTCAGAAAAGTACCCGGCACACAGGTGCTTCGTAATCACTGGAGTTTACTATTTCCAAGACCTAGCAGTATTTGGCTCCATTGACTTCTTCATACTCAGAACTCTCCCTTTCCTTAGCTTCCATAACACCATCGTCTCTTAGTTCACTGTTTGCCTTTGCAGCAGCACCTGTTCCTTGCACCCGTTGGATGTTGGTGTCTCCCAGAGTTCTGGCTCAGGTCTTTTGATTTTCTTAACCAACCTGGGCCAGCTAACCCAGAGCACTGGATTCCGTTGCTATCCACGTGCAGGACTTTCCTGAACCTACAGCTTCAGCCCAGGACTTTCTCTCTACCCGTGTATCCGACTGCCTGCTGCGTTGCTCCAGGTGGATTCATTGATTGATTCAACACATTTATTGGTTACCTACTCTGTGCCTGACCCTATGCCAGGTGCTGGGGGGTGGTTCTAGCAACATAGTGGTTAGACTTGGGTGTGCGATGGCCCCAGGGAGCTTGCAATCCAGAGCAGAGATTCAACACTAATTATGAAATTATTGATCTAATTGCAACTGGGATAAACAATACAAAGGAGACCCTCAGGTTGCTGTGCGAGTTTATAACAGGGACCATACCATAACCTCGTATGGGGTTAACTTATATGTGTGCCAGACCCGGCAGGTCCCAAACTGAACTCCTCATTTTCCCTCAACCTGCCTCTCCTCTACCTGTGTTCCTTAGCTTCATGAATAGTCCACCTATCCTTTAACCTGGGCCAAGACTTGGATATTATGACCCACAGTCTCCCTCACTGACCCCTTCTACCCACCAAGAGGATCCTTCTTACTGGAAAATTAGCCTTTCTGGGTAACTCTTGGAACTCCAAATTCCTACTGACCAGTGCTCAGAAAGTCTGATTTTACCTCCACTGACAAAGTTGCTAAGAAAGAGAGCAACTGAAGGCATGAAGTCCCTCCTAAGGAAACACAGAGCCACTCTGTCTCACCGCATCTGACAGTGGCACACCTGTCTGGGGATGATGGGAGGACGGAGCACTTGTGACTTCGCTTACTGACCCCTGGCCTATAACTTGCCCTAATAAACTGTTCTTCAGCCCGTACTGTGTGAAGTAAAATTCACTCTGATCCATGTTGTATGACACAAAGAGTCTATCTTTTACCAAAAAAGATAAGGTTTATTCATTTTCTTTCCATTGTAAAAGCAATGTCTGCTTGTGGTGGTTTGTCCCTTTCTTTTTTTTTTTTTTTTTTTTTTTTTTTTTTTTTTGAGACAGAGTCTCGCTCTGTCGCCCAGGCTGGAGTGCAGTGGCATGATCTCGGCTCACTGCAAGCTCCGCTTCCCAGGTTCACACCATTCTCCTGCCTCAACCTCCCGATTAGCTGGGACTACAGGTGTCTGCCACCACGCCCAGCTAATTTTTGCATTTTTAGTAGAGACGGGGTTTCACCGTGTTAGCCAAAATGGTCTTGATCTCCTGACCTCATGATCTGCCCACCTTGGCCTCCCAAAGTGCTGGGATTACAGGCATGAGCCACCACGCCCGGCCTGGTTTGTGCCTTTCTTAGATCAGCTCTGCAGTATGATTTGGGCCATTGCAAATAATAATCATAATAACAATGCCTGCTCGTGGCCATTTGTCTTTTTTTGCATTATCCTGCGTTGGATTGCCCTACCTGTTTGGGAAGATCCCCATTGTATGAATTGTGGGGGCACCCAGACTGGAGCCTGACAGTCTTTCTCCCTGCACTCAGGCAGCTAGAACATGGCCATGTGATGGACGTTGGCAAGTCAGATGATCCTGCCCAGAAATCTGGACCTTCAGAGAGTGACGCAAAGACACAGGGACAGTAAAAGAGAGTGTTTACAGTAGCAATGCAGGCATTGAGTCTGGCAGCAGCGCCGGCTGTGTGTGCCGGGGTGGCAGTGCCAGCAGCAGCCTCCTAACCACACCATCCCTGTGGTTTGACCTTGGCTGAGATCCCTCCTGCTAAACCTTCCTCAGCTTTCAGCATTCCAAAGGATGCTGGAACTACCTAATGTTCTTACAATAAATCCTTTCCTGCTCAAGGTAGCTGGAGTCTATTTCTGTAATTTATCGTCAAGAATCCTGACGAATACAATGATTGTTATAGAAAAATCAGAAAATTCCAAAAAGTAGAAGAAAGAAAAATGTTCATTTCTCTACATCCAGAAAAAAAAAACTATGAACAATTTCTCCCAGTCTTGTACTATGTACACATTTCAATATAATTGTAATTATATGATTTTATAAAACTTTATATACTCTAACCTGATTGAAAAAGTGTTGTCTGTGTTCAAAGTTTACATATATCCATTATAGAAAATTTGAGTCTACAACGAGAACAACCCAGAGATAACTATTATTAATAATCTGGTGTATTTCCTTAAAACTTTTCTCTGCGTTTTTAGAGAATACACTGATTACTCTGAATTTTTATGCGTAGTTAACTGAGACATTTTAACAGTTCCTAGATAAAAGATGACACGAAGGGGTGATGGGGATGGGTAATACCTTCCATTTGCATCGTGTATTACTGTTTACCAATTAAAAAGCCTTAATAGATTCTGGCCTTTAAAGAGGCAGAAAATCATTATGCAAGTTTCTTGGCAGTGAAAATGTATATCGTGCTGCCCCTCACAACTCCACTTCTACTGACAAAATACAGAAGACCTTTTGTTCAGCTATTTTCCTGGCACCGTGTCCCAAGCTCTTTAAAAGTCTGTCTCTTATCGGCAAGTGCTGGAACACAATAGGAGTCATTATTGTTTTTCGTGTCATCAAACATGGCAAAGATGTGCATGAATTGTGGGATGAATTATGTAGCTTGGGAAACACTTTTCCAGGAACTGGGAAAGGAGTGGAACAGACACACAGCTGACAGGCTGAGTCAGTGGGGTGGCAAAGAGCGTGGGTCCTGGGACCAACTGCTGAGATTTCACTCTTGGTTCTTACTCCTCAGGTGATCTTAGCCAAGTTACTTTAGACTCTCCGGGCCTCAGTTTCCTCATCTGTAAAATGAGGACTAATATTTGCTGGTATAGAATGAGCACAGTGGCTCACCCGTATAATCCTAGTACTTTGGGAGGCCAAGGCGGGTGGATCACCTGAAGTCAGAAGTTCAAGACCAGCCTGACTAATATGATGAAACCCCATCTCCACTAAAAATACAAAAAAATTAGCCAGGCATGGTGGTGCATGCCTATAATCCCAGCTACTCAGGAGGCTGAGGTAGGAGAATCACTTGATCCTGGGAGGCGGAGGTTGCAGTGAGCCAAGAGGGTGCCACTGCACTCCAGCCTGGGTGACAAAAGTGAAACTCTGTCTCAAAAAAATATATATATGTGTGTATATATACGTATACACACACATATATACACATATGTAAACATGTGTATATATACACATATATACATATACATGTATGTATATACACATACACACATATACCTATATACACACATTTACACATATATACATATATACACACATATGCACATATATAATGTGTGTATATAGGTATATGTGTGTATATAATACACATTTACGTATATACACATATATATACAGACACACACACACACACATACATATATATATTTGTTAGTATGGCGGTCCTTCTTATCCTCAGGGGTAAGTTGCAAGCCCCCCAGTGGGTGCCTGAAGCCAAAGACAGTATGGAGCTCTATGTCTATTGTGTTTTTCATCTAATTACCAAGAGGGCTACTGAGTGACCAACGGGTGGGTGATGTATACAGCGAGGGTACACTGGACAAAGGGAGGATTCACATCCTGGGCAGGAGGGTGAGAGATATAATCATGCTACTCTGAATGGTGCAAAATTTAAAACGTATTGTTTACTTTTGGAATTTTCCATTTTAACATTTTCAACCCGTGGTTTACCGTGGGTTTCTGAAACCATGGAAAGTACAACTGCGGATAAGAGAAGACTGCTGTATTTTCTTCAAAATGGGAGTGGTGATAAGAATACTACCGATTTCCACCGGGCGCAGCGGCCCACGCCTGTAATACCAGCACTTTGGGAGACCGAGGCGGGCGGATCACAAGGTCATGAGATCAAGACCATCCTGGCTAATACAGTGAAACCCCATCTCTACTGAGAATACAGAAAAAAAAAAAAAAGAAAATAGCAGGGCTAATGGTGGTGGGCGCCTCTAGTCCCAGCTACTCGGGAGACTGAGGCAGGAGAATGGCCTGAACCCGGGAGGCAGAGCTTGCAGTGAGCCGAGATTGCACCACTGCACTCCAGCCTGGGTGACAGAGCGAGACTCCATCTCAAAAAGAAAAAAAAAAAAAAAAAGAATAATACCGATTTCACAGAGTGCATTTAATCCGAGAGGATTACATGAGAAAACAAATACAAAGTAGTCAGGTCTACTGCTCAGCAGCACATGACACAGAGGGCAGCCAGGTCACTGAGTTTGAGAAGCCTTAGAAGTCCTTTATGTCACAATTTGCCACTTCCTACTTTTTTTTTTTTCTTTTTTTTTTCTGAGACAGAGTCTTGCTCTGTCACCCAGGCTGGAGTGCAATGGCGTGATCTTGGCTCACTGCAACCTCCGGCTCCCGGGTTCAAGCGATCCTTCTGCCTCAGCCTCCCGAGTAGCTGGGACTACAGGCATGCGCCACCATGCCCTGATAATTTTTTGTATTTTCAGTAGAGACGGGGTTTGTTTCACTGTGTTAGCCAGGATGGTCTCTATCTCCTGACCTCGGCCTCCCAAAGTGCTGGGATTACAGGCGTGAGGCACCTCACTCAGCTCCTACTTTTTTAAATTAAAATTCTTACTGGATGAATACATACACTCAGAAAAGTACACAAACCATAAATGCATGGATTCACTGTTACACAGTGAGAGCAATTGTGAAACCACCACCAAGATGAAGAAATAGAGGGTGGCCAGCACCCCAGAAACCTTCTCTCCTGGGCCCTTGCCATAGTTACTTCCCAGCAAAAGCCACCACTATCCTGACTCCTAACACCAGATCAGTTTTATCTGCTTTTGAACTGTTATGAATAAAATCTTACATATGAATGAATCACGAAGAGTCATGATCTTCTTTCTGTGTTTAGCATCGTTCACTCCACATCATGTTTACGGGATTCATATATGTTGTTGCATGAAGTAGAAGTGTATTCATTTCTTGTGAATATTCGTATTCAATTGTATAATTATAGCACAATGAACTTATTTATTCTATAGTTGAGGGACATTTGGATTATTTGCAGTGTGTGTTTGTTTTTGTTTGTTTTTTGAGGCAGACTTTCGCTCTTGTTGCCCAGGCTGGAGTGCAATGGTGCAATCTCGGTTCACCTCAACTTCCATCTCCCGGGTTCTAGTGATTCTCCCGCCTCAGCCTCCCGAGTAGCTGGGATTATAGGCATGTGCCACTATGCCCAGCTAATTTTGTATTTTTAGTAGAGACGGGGTTTCACCATGTTGGCCAGGCTGGTCTCGAACTCCCGATCTCAGGTGATCTACCCCTCCCCCCAGCCTCCCAAAGTGCTGGGATTACAGGCGTGAGCCACCATGGCCAGCCAGTTGTTTGCAGTTTTTTAAGGCTATTTAGAGTAGTGCTGCTACGAATATTCTTGAGTCCTCTAATACATGAATGTGATATACCCTCTCACCCTTTATTTAGGTCTTCTTTAATTTCTCTCAGTAATGTAGTATGTAGTTTTATGTATCTTTTATTAGATTTATTTCTAGATATGTCTTGCTTTGATGTTATTGTAAATGGTCTCATTTTTAGAATTTCACTTTCTAATTGTTTGTAGCTATTAGTAGAAATACTACTGTTTTTGGCTGGGCGCAGTGGCTCACGCCTGTATTCCCAGCATTTTGGGAGGCCGAGGTGGGCGGATCACCTGAGGACAGGAGTTCGAGACGAGCCTGACCAACATGGCAAAACCCTGTCTCACTAAAAGTACAAAAATTAGCTGGGTATGGTGGTGGGCGCCTGTAATCCCAACTACTCAGGAGGCTGAGGCAGGAGAATCTCTTGAATCCAGGAGCAGGAGGTTGCAGTGAGCCGAGATCGTGCCATTGCACTCCAGCTTGGGTAACAGAGGAAGACTGTCTCAAAAAAAAAAAAAAAAAAAATTAAAATAAAGATATACTACTGTTTTTTTGTATATAGAGAGGATATCCAGAAACCTTGCTAAATTTTATTGATTCTAAGGGTTTGTATGTAGATTAAAAAAAAAAATTCTTTAGAGATGGAGTCTCACTATGTTGCCCAGGCTGGAGGACACTATTCACAGGCATGATTGTAGTGCACTGTAATCTTGAGCTCCTGGGCTCAAACGATCCTCCTGCCTCAGCTCCCAAGCATTGGGACTACAGGCACATGCCTCTGTGCCAGGCTTTATCTGTAGATTAAAAAAAAAAATTCCTATGTATATAATCATGCTGCCTATGCATAACAGCAACTTTATTTCTTTTTTTCCAATACATAAGACATAATATTGTTATTTTTTTTCCTGCCCTATTGCACTGGTAATATCCAAGCACAATGTTGAATGTAAGTAGAAATAGCATGTCTTCTTGATTTATTTCTAATATCAGAAGAAAACATTCAATATTTCACCACTCAATGTGATGTTTGCTATAGGGCTTTTGCAATGCCTTTATAAGATTATTTTTAAAAATTACTTTGTTTGCTAAGAAGTTTTTTTATTTTTAAACCATGAATGAGTATTGAATTCTATCAAATACTTCTTCTGCAGAGTGAGACTCTGTCAAAAAAGAAAAAAAACAAAAAACAAAAATCCCTCCTTGCAGGGATATAGACACGTTCAACAGCATCTCAGCTGAACTGCCTACTAAAGCAAAAATTCTTCTGTAGAAAGACTACCTGACTTTAATGAATGGCCCTGTAACCTGAGGGGAGAAGGGAGAGGAAAGAAAGGCACTTTGGGGTCCCTTAAAAGAGGAGGTGACCGGCCAAGCATGTTGGCTCACGCCTGTAATCCCAACACCTTGAGGCCAAGGTGGGTTGATCACTTGAGGTCAGGAGTTCGAGACCAGCCTGGCCAACATGGTGAAACCCTGTCTCTACTAAAAATACAAAAAAAAAAAAAAAAAAAAAAAAAATTATCTGGGCATGGTGATGAGTGCCTGTAATCCTAGCTGCTTGGGAGGCTGAGGCAGGAGAATTGCTTGAACCTGGGACACAGAGGTTCCAGTGAGCTGAGATTGTGCCACTGTGCTCCAGCCTGGGCAACAGAGTGAGACTCCATCTTGAAAAAGAAAAAGAAATGTGGAAGAAGGAGAAAAGAATAGATGGGAAGTGTTATTCCAAGAGGGAGGCCCAGGGAGCCCTAATGGCCAAGGTGGGGCACAAATCCACTGGGCACTGGGGATCAAGTAGAGGCAGGGGAGTGAAGGGCACTGCCCAGGGGCCAGGGAAGCCTGAAGCTTGGGTTGGAGACAGAGGCAGGGGCTAGAGACCCTTTCCCCACGTCACCAGTTGCCAGTGACTGTACCAGGGTCTAGGAATCCAGATACGGCTATTTGAGACATTGTGTGTCCACCAGAGCCCAGGGAGAGAGCTGAACTGTGCCTCCCACATGGCCCCGGATGTGCTGAGGGAAAGGGAAATTGCCTGTCCTGGGCCCACATCCCTGGGTGCTGCCCGAATGGAGGCCATGGGTGAGGGAGGAGCCTCAGGAGCAGGGAACAGAGGTGGGCCCAGCAGTACTGGGGACAGGTAGAGACGGGGGAGGTGCAAGGGAGGTTCTGACAATGTTTATGTTTTCACAGCTGCCAACTCGGGGTGGGGGAGCAATTGCTGGGTGAGAGAAAAATAAGCTGAGCAACCTGAGCTGGTTGAGAAACTTGTTTCTGAACCTCACAGGGAGGAGTAGGGGGAAGCTGAGGAGTTGCCCAGGCCAGCAGGCCTTGTAGAAGATAACGGTGATGGACTTTTATCCCTGCCATGACCAAGCCCTAGGCCAGGCGCCTCCTGACTCCTGCAGACACCAGTTGAAGCTTCCTCTACTCAGTTCTCCCCAACAGCAGACAGACCAGAAGCAGCTCTGGACACTGCTGCACTTTTGTCTTACATGAAGTCTCTGGGGCTCATCTCACCCTTTGGGGGGTCAGCTGGCTTCCAATGAATTGACCTTTTGCCTCAAGGGTTTCCAGAGAGACAGTCTCCTGCTTTGGGTTCCCACTTCACTTAGGTAGGGTTTATACAATGTAGGATCTTCTCTTTCTCCAGAGTTTCAACCCCAAGGCGGGGGAAGTCCCCTAGCAGCTGCTCTTCACCCTTGTCTGAGCACAGACCCATTCTCCTGTCACTCCTGTATGTCTCTCTTTCATCTCCCAGCTCCTGGAGAGCACCCACTCCCTCCCTCCCACATGTGACTTACAGTAGACTAGACTGTGCATCTCCAAGCATTGTTGTGGAGAGGAAAAGAAGACTTTTGGAATTTTGGAAATACTGAAATTCCCTAACAAAATTTCTCTTCAGCCTATGGTATCTCTAGTGCAAGGAGCCCAGGACATAATAATTTCAGTGGAATTTAAAATGCATCATTTCAGAGCCAGGCATGGTGGCTCACACCTCTAATTCCCAGCACTGTGGGAGGTGCAGGTGAGAGGATTGCTTGAGGGCAGAAGTTCAAGACTGTACCCTATCTCTACAAAACAAAACAAAAATACATCATTTCATGATATGGAAAGGTCTCTAGGATTGTTAAGTGAAAAAATGCAAGGCACAATGGATGCTTCTTTTTCAAGGAACACAAATAAATGCTCCCTTTGGGCAAGGAGGGTAGAGTAAGAAAATGCATTGGGGCCGGGCACGGTGGCTCACATGTATAATCCCACCACTTTGGAAGGCCGAGGCAGGAGGATCACTTGAGGTCAGGAATTCAAGACCAGCCTGGCCAACATGGTGAAACCCCATCTCTACTAAAAATACAAAAATTAGCTGGGCGTGGTTTTAGCCGGGCGTGGTTGCATACGCCTTTAATCACAGCTACTGGGGAGGCTGAGGCAGGAGAATCGCTGAAATTCCCCAACAAAATCGAACCCGGGAGGTGGAGGCTGCAGTGAGCTGAGATGCACTCCAGCCTGGGTGACAGAGCGAGACTCTGTCTCAAAAAGAGAGAGAGAGAGAGAGAGAGAGAGAGAGAATATATTGGTATTTGCTTATATCTGCATCAAGAAATGCTGGAAAAGACAGACCAGAAATGAATAAACGTGGTTACCCACGGGGGACTAAAGAATAGGGTGTCTGGGAACTGGAGTGGGAATGAGACCTCCTACGGTATTCCTTTTCATTTGGCTTTGATTTGTGAACCATATAAGCATAACCCGTCATTTTAAAATAAAAATAAATTAATTCTATAATATCTAAATTGAAGGTCACAAAAACCCTCTCATGGGACTCCGTGGGGAAGTGTGTTAATGCACAGACACAGGGACTGCTAAGGCTCATGGGAATGGGAAACTTACAGGGCGGCGGCTGCCTCTGGGGACCTCCTTGCTCTGGTCGGTGCCTCTGCGCCTCTGCCAGCGGGCTCTGCATTTGCATCCGTCCCGGCTTCTCTCCGATCACTCAGGCTTGCCACCTACTCAGTCGGCTTTGCTCAGACTGGATTGGCTCTCCTGGATCGGGTGTGACCCAATCAGCTGCGGCCATGGGGACGTGGTTACTCTGGGCTCTGGGAGACCCTGGCACCCGTCTCCAGCTTCCTAGGCTGTGGGTGGAGACAGTTTCAAAGTAGAGGAGTTTGGACAGGAAGACAATCATAGACTTGCTTGATCCAGGCTGTTGCTGGATGCGTCACTCAAAGGTCGGAGTAAAGATCCAGCCTGCAATGGGGACCCCTAGACATGAGGGAGCAGATGGAAGGTTCTTGGGTGCCTGAAGGAGAAAGGCAAACCAGACGGCTGAGTCAGGCATCCATCCCAAATTGCTGTATGACCTGGCTTCTCCTCTTGGCCTCCGTTTCTCATTTGTGGAAAGGGGATTGGGCTGGATGATACTCCGAAGTCACGTCCATCTCTAAAGTGGGAGAAGCAAAGTTCAGCAAAAAAGCATTGAACTAGGAGTCCAGAGACCTGACTTCAGGTGCCTCTTCCCCGACTCCTAATTAGACCACGTGACCTCCATAAGCCTCAGTTTCCTCCACCAGAGCATGGGGATAACACTCCCTGCACACTACTATGAGAGTTTTCCCGTGCACCAAGCGTCCTGTCGACTGTCCTGTGGGTGTAGAATGGTGAATATAAAGGCCATCACCCCTATGAAATGGGGATGTGATCCCCTTCCCTGCCCCCTGGCAGGATGACTATGGGCTCAGGTGAAGCAGTATTACTCTGGTGGAGGGATTGAGCACCGGACCGGGACACCAGAGAGCTGGGCTCTGTCATTTGCCAACTGTGTGACCCTGGCCTAGGGTTCTTCCTCTCTGGGCCTGCACTTTTTCTCTGTGGAGTGGGAATGACAAGTCCTGCCTGACAGGGTTGTAGTGAGAAGGTGAGAAGGTGAGTGTGAGGGTTGTTGTGTGAACTGTGGAGTGCTTTGTGGTGACAGGAATGATGAATGGGACTGTACCCTGGTTCCCCAGTTCCCACTCTGGCAGCCCAAGCCAAAGGAGGATAAAGTGTGATGTTAATTAAGTTCAGTGACATCCCCCTCCAAAGCCCTGGGAGGGGTACTAGCAATGTATTTACATGGTTCTAATGTTTCTGTAAAACGTATAGGAGTAAAACGTTTCGACTGCAATCAGTGAAGATCACTGTCTCTTCCACTCCAACTTTGGTGTCATATTTCCACACATGTTGGATGGTTTGGAACGGCCATGGGCATTTTGGGGATCTGGCTAAAGGGAAGTTGAGTCAAAGACATATTTATTTGGCTTAGTGGGATCTATTTATGTGGCTTACAGTGTATAGTTATTACTAGCCATTCTGGTTTAGGAATGGTTTCCAGGAATACTCCTCTTATCCACCAATACTCACCATGCTGACTCACCCGTTATTGTGACATGATGCATGGCCAGACGCCATATTGAAATATGAATGTCACTCCCACATATTTCTTCCCAGTTTGTGGAAGAGAAACAAAGTTTGAAATGTACAAATCCAGAAGTTAGTTTGTAGAAAATTCTTATACTATCAGAACATGGGACTCATTTCTCATGCATGCCAGTCAAAATGAAAGTTCTCTCATGTCAGGATTATATGCACTAATGTAGCATACACCATGACACGTGTGCCACACATTAGTTTCTCTTTAATGAGATTCATGCAAAATAAAATTGATCCGAATTCCATTGTTAGGCCAGGCACAGTGGCTCATGCCTGTAATCCTAGCACTTTGGGAGGCCAAGGTGGGAGGATCACTTGAGCCCAGGAGTTTGAGACCTGCTTGGGCAACATGGTGAAACCCTCTCTCTACAAAAAATACAAAAATTAGCCAGGTGTGGTGGTGTGTGCCTATGGTCCCAGCTATCTGGGAAGCTGAGGTAGGAGGGTCGCTTGAGCCTGAAAGTCAAGGCTGTGGTGAGCCGTGATAGCACCACTGCACTCCAGCCTGGACAACAGAGAGAGAGCCTGTCTCAAAAAAAAAAAAAAAAAAGAAAAGAAAAAAAAAAGAAATAAAGAAAGAAAAAGAAAATTCACTGCTTATAGTGAGTGCTTGAGTGTTACAGCAGTTCTACAAGCAGCAAGTACTTCTGTGTGTGAAGTTAGATGTTTTATGCACCCCAATATATGGAATCACATCTTGGTGTAACTGATGCATCTTGTCCTGATAAGGTCTGGCAGTTCCGGATGAAATGGCACATGAAATTGCCACGGACACAGCAAGACAGCCTGAAGAAAGAAGTGTTCCTGCAACAAAACTCCTACACATGCTCATCAATAAGTACAGTGTATGTAACTTAAGAGTAATTTTATTACACAATTATGTAGCTCAAAGCAATGTAGCAGCAATTTAAGAATGCATCTGAATTGCTCTCCTTAACGAGCACCATCAATTCAGAGTATTTAAGGTTGGTCCTCAACACAAGAAAACTTGAAAACCCTGAAATCTTACAACTCATTTATAAAAGAAATTTGATAAAGGTTTCCCTCAACTTGACAGCAATCCTAAAAATGTACACGACTTTACCAGTAAGTCATGAAGCCAAAATAGATTTTTGTAAACTATCACTAATCAAGTAACAAATTAGTTAACCATACCACAGCAAGCAGTGAATTATCTTTCTATTCTCTCTATAGAAAATGGCAGCACAAAAGTACTGTCATATGAAAAAGCAGCCAAAAGATATGTAGCAAAAATGAAGGGGAAAAAAAGGTACTACAAATGTTTATTAAGCACTGAATAAAAAATATACTGCTATGGGGGGGGATTTAATAATATTTGTAGTGTCAACTTTTCTGATTTGTAGGTTTTTTTTTTTTTTTTTTTGTCTCATTCCAAGTAACTATTCATGTTTGTACCTAATATGGTCTTTTTAAAATTTTTTATTTATTTATTTATTTTTTAGACGGGATCTTGCTTTGTCACCCAGGCTGGAGTGCAGTGATGTGATCTCAGCTCACTGCAACCTCGGTCTTCCCAGGTTCAAGCGCGATTCTCATGCCTCAGGCTCCCGAGTAGCTGGGATTACAGGCATGCACCACCACATCCAGCTAATTTTTGTATTTTTAGTAGAGACAGGGTTTCACCATGTTGTTCAGGCTGGTCTCAAACTCCTGGCCTCAAGCGATCCACCTACCTCGACCTACCAAAATGCCGGGATTAGAGGCGTGAGCCACCACGCCCAGCTGTTAATTTTGTCTTTATGATTTTTATTATTTTCCTTAAGGAAGACCTTCAGGACCTGTACAAAGTTAGGGCCCACAAAACTTGCATCTGCTGTGGCCTGAGGGGCTTCAGTGATTCACACTCCACAAAAGACCCTTCCAATACCCCAGGCCCTCTTGCTCTCTCCTCTGGCTCCTGTGGGTGAGACACCCCCATCTCTCAACAGAGTGCACTGCAGCTGGCACTGCCATGGATCTGAGCCATGCCCAGCCCTAGGCCCCTGTGCAGGGGACAGCAGCAGTCACCTCCCTGGAGGAATGAGCCGGGCCTTGGGAGATCCCGCCCTCCCACACACTCTTGCAACCAGGCTTCCTAACACTGGCCTTGCTGCTCTCACACCTTCTCTGGCTGCTCAACTCCTCCAGGACAAAAATGGTTGGGCATTTAAGGCCCTTCTGGGTCTGGTTTTATTTTACATTGATAATAAGTTTTTTTGTTTTTATTTTTTGAGACACAGTTTTGTTCTTGTCGCCTAGGCTGGAGTGCAATGGTGTGATTTCAGCTCACTGCAACCTCTGCCTCCCTGGTTCCAGCGATTCTCCTGCCTCAGCCTTTTCAGTAGCTGGGATTACAGGTGCGTGCCACCATGCCTGGCTAATTTTTGTATTTTCAGTAGAGATGGGGTTTCATCATGTTGACCAGTCTGGTCTTGAACTCCTGACCTCAAGTGAGCTACCTGCCTCAGCCTCCCAAAGTGCTGGGATTACGGGTGTGAGTCACCGCGACTGACTGAAGATAGGTTTTAAAAATTAGATTTTCTTTCAGAATAAAGCTGATAAATAAGAGAGCAATCTGGTGTCTGGCCACCACAGTAAATTCTTGACTTTTAAAAATATTGACACATAGTAATTGTACATATTTGTGGGGTACAGTGTGATGTTTCCATACACGCACACATTGTGTGATGACCAAATCAGGGTAGTTAGCATATCCATTACCTCCAACATTTATTATTTTTTGCACCACAGTAAATCTCTTAATGATTTCTATTTTCTTTTCAGTTGATTGGGAAGACAAACATGTTATTTGCAAATAGCCACATGGTCTATTCTTTACCAACATTTAGACTTCTGGATCAGTCAGAGGTTTTGTTCGTAAACAGCAGAAATCAACTCTACTTAAACTAACATGGGAAGGCTATTGGGAGAATCCAACTCTGGGAAGGCAAAATAACCAAGGTTTTATTAATTCCGCCTTCTTTCTGTGACTTAGCACTCCTCCCTCAGAAGGTGCAGCCTAACATCTGAAAATATCTTCACTTCTTTTCTCAGTTACTGATATGGCTTGCATGTTGCCTCCAAATCTCATGTCGAGATGTAATTTCCAGTGCTGGAGGTGGGGCCTGGTGGGAGATGTTTGGATCAAGGGGCAGATCCCCCATGGCTTGGTGCTGTCCTCGAGACAGTGAGTTCCAGGGATATCTGGTTGTTGGTTCTTGCCACGTGAGATATTTGTTCCCTCTTTGCCTTCCACCATGAGCAAAAGCTCCCTGAGGCCTCCCCAGAAGCAGATGTCAGTGTTATGCTTCCTGTACAGCCTGCAGAACCATGAGTCAATTAAAACTTTTTTCTTTATAAATTTCCCACTCACAGGTATTTTGTAGCAGTGCAAGAACAGCCTAATACGGTTACTCCGTACAGCTCCAAGTCCAGTATTTCTGGGTGAGATCCATTCCTTCTCTAATTCTGTCCCACTCCTGTCTCAATATTCTGCAAACAATGTATACAATAGTGGATTAAAGGGAAAGACAAAATAAATTTATTAAAATATATAAATATACCCATGGCACTGCAAGGAAGAACATATAGGCTCTATATGGTTGTGGTTAGGATGTGTGATCTCCCTCCTCATTTATTCCATGTTTCCTTTGCCCTCTGCCCACACCTCGGGTGACAGGCATTCTTTACTGGTAGGGTGACCTAGACCATTATTCCTGAGGGGGCTAAGCCCTGGTGCCCTTGCCTAAATAGGTTTGTTGTACCTTCTTCCATGTTGACCACTGTATACAGCAGGACGAGCAGACAGGACAGAGGGTTCCTGGAGGTCAAACTCACTTCTTCATGCCCCCATTGCAGTGACCTCCCCATTACCTTTGAGAGTCTAAATCAATGCTGTCCAGTAGAACCTTCTGCAGGGACGGAAATGTTCCATAGCTGCTCTGGCTAATACGGTAGCCAGGAGCCACATGCGGATACAGATCACTTGAAAGGTGGCTAGTGTGTCTAAGGAACTGAACTTCTAATTTTGTTTAATTCAAGCTAATTTACATATAATAGCCATGTGTGGCTAGTGGCCACAGTATTGGGCAGCATGGATCTAAATCAGTCATTGAAGCCAAAGCCTTGACCTGTCTTTGGGCCTGTTCGTTCAGTACCATGGAGAGCCCGTAGTGGTGGACTGCCAGTATTAACTTCCTGTTTAGGCAGCCATTATGTTTTACTCACATTAAAGCTTTACTCCTTTGGATATCAAAACCTCAAAACCAGCAAGTGCAGAGCTGTGGGAACAAGTGCATTTATTGAAAAGGGGTTATTTGGCTTGATAGTGAAGGGCACCATTCCCACATCCATGCTTTGGTGCCAAGATTGCTGTGATCACTATAAATTGGATGCTGGTTGTGCTCACATACCAAATGCTGGAGGAGAGTGTTCCAAACTCACAAAAATGTTGTCTACCAGGGTGCTGGGACTGATCCTTTTTTTTTTTTTTTTTTTTGAGACAGAGTCTTGCTCTGTCGCCTAGGCTGGAGTGCAGTGGCACGATCTCAGCTCACTGCAACCTCTGCCTCCTGGGTTCAAGTCATTCTCCTGCCCCAGCCTCCCGAGTAGCTGGGTGTACAGGCGTGTACCACCATGCCTGGCTAATTGTTTGTGTTTTTAGTAGAGACAGGGTTTCGCCATGTTGCCCAGGTTGGTTTCAAACTCCTGAGCTCAGACAATCTGCCCACCTCAGCCTCCCAAAGTGTTAGCATTACAGGTGTGAGCCACTGCACCCAGCTGAGACTGATCCTTTAGCAGTCCATTCTACTCTTCTATAGGGCCAGCTGCTCCTATATGTATGAAAAGACCAGTGAATCCCATGACTATCAACAGCTCCACTTCTTTGACTGTATACCTGATCCTTGGGCAGAAACAGTGTTGTATGGGTTGCTATGATGGAGTGGAGGACATTATTCAGTCCACTGATGGTGGTGTTGATGGAAACACAATAGAGGATGCATATTCAACTCCAATATGAGTAGTTATTCCAGTGACGTCAAGTTCGTGCCCCTCCACGATGGAAGGAGCCCCAGTAAAACTAACTTTCCATCAAGTAGCTAACGGGTCCTCCTCGCTGTGGTACAATATCAGATTTGCAGCACTGGTCTCTACTGCTGTTAGACCCTCATTGGTGCCAGTGGCTGCTTCAGTTTTGGAGAGGCCATTAGGTCCTTACTTGGATAGGTGGCTGCCACCTCCAAAACTACTTTATTCCTGAGTGGACACAAGGGTGACTGAGGAAAGAGACTTAGAGACACTTACTCATCCACTGGGTGGGTCATCTTGCCCACCTAATTATTCAGAACTTGCTCCACAGTGAGGACATTTTGGAGACAATCCATGTGACACACAAATACTCATTGCCTCTGGGTCAGTTCTGGGCGATCCATGCACATTCTCTTCCCCAAACCAGCCTGTTTCCAATCTTCCATCTTGTTCTGGAGTCCTTGTTTGTCCAGCAAAACCATGACCTACTGCCCATGAGCCAGTGTAGATCTATATCTCAGGCCATCTGGCCTTTGGGGAAAGTGTTCAAGATGTAACACTCTAAATTCCACTCCTGAGAGGATTTGTTCTCCACACTGTCTTTTGTGACCACTTCTGAGTGGGAGAGTAACACTGCAGCTGTGCACTTTGACTGGACCAGTTGGGGTAAACTCTACTCAATTATCTTCTTCTGTCAACTGGCCACAAGGAACACCCCTGAAGCCACAGATGTGGAGCATAGTTTGAGTGAGAGGAAGACAGGACAACAGTAGGTGAAATACCCCACAGCTGTGTTTGGGTGACAGGCCACCCATGTGCCCAAGTGAACACTGCTTGGTGCTTCCAGCGGCAACAATGGCAGTGTGTGCCCCAGCCTTCCTGCTTGGAACTGTAATTCCCATGTGTGTGTTTTGTGTATCAGATTTTGGTATGCCAGACTTGTGAAAGAGTGTTTTTCCATCTTTATGTTCTACATAGTTTAATAAGATAATCAGTGTGTTGAAAGTTTGTCAGATTTTGCCTTCAGTCATCTAGGTATATACGTGTTTTGGTCGATAGACCCTGAATGATCTTTTCAATTTCTTCTCTAGTAACTGCGCCACTCAGGTTTTGTTGTTGTTGTTATTGCTGTTGTTTTTTGAGACGGAGTCTTGCTCTGTCGCCCAGGCTGGAGTGCAGTGGCACAATCTCGGCTCACTGCAACGTCTGCCTCCCATGTTCAAGTGATTCTCCTGCCTCAGCCTCCTGTGTAGCTGGGATTACAGGAGGGATTACAGGAGCACACCATCACACCTGGCAAATTTTTGTATTTTTAGTAGAGACAGGGTTTCACCATGTTGGCCAGGTTGGTTGCGAACTCCTCACCTCAGGTGATCCACCCATCTTGGCCTCCCAAAGTGCTGGAATTACAGGCATGAGACACCGCGCCCGTCCACCACTCAGGTTTTTAATCTCTTATTGAGCCTATTTCGTAATTTACATATTTCTAGAAATATATCCATTTTTATCCATAATATCTGCTTTATCTACGTTTTCAAATTTTGGAATTTACACATATTATTTGCTTATAATCTACACAATTGCCTCTGTATTTGTGGTTGCGTAATCCCTCTTGTCTTTACTAATGATAAATATTTGTGTTTTCTCTTTTTTCTTAGATGTAATAGAGTCTAATCAAAGCTTAATTTGATCAGTTCTACTTTATTTTTCTAAATCATTAATTTATGTATTTTCGTGTTTTTGTTTCGTTTTGTTTTGAGACAGAGCCTCACTGTGTTGCCCAGGCTGGAGTGCCGTGATGCGACCTGGGTTCCCTGCAACCTCCACCTTCCGGGTTCAAGCGATTCTCCTGCCTCAGTCTCCCAAGTAGCTGGGATTATAGGCGCCCGCCACCACACCTGGCTAATTTTTTTATTTTTAGTAGCGATGGGGTTTCACCATCTTGGCCAGGCTGGTCTTGAACTCCTAATCTCGTGATCCACCTGCCTCGGCCTCCCAAAGTGCTGGGATTACAGGCATGAGCCACTGCGCCTGGCTTAATTTATATATTTTCTTTTGAAATTTCCTTTTCTTTTCTGAGAGTAGTTTATCGTACCTTTCCAGCTTCTTGAATTGAATATTCAGGGCATTCCACTCCCCCACCGCTCCCCCAAATTCTTACCATTGTCAATTTGAATGTAAGCTCTACAAAAAGAATCTCTCTTTCTTTCTGTTCAATCCCCAGCATCTAGAGCAGTGCTGGCCTATAATAGGCACTCAGAAAATATTTGTGGAATGAATGACTTTACACATAAGAGTTTAAGACTATGACCACTGCTCTGAGAAAATCTTTAGTCTTATTATCTAGTTTTTAATATTTCAGTTACTAACAATGATATTCTCATTGTCAATAATAATTTCCGACAATCTGTGATTTTTTTTTTTTTTTTTTTTGTAGAGATGGGGTGTCACCATGTTGCCCAGGCTGGTCTCAAACTCCTAGCCTCAAGTGATTCTCCAGTCTTGGCCTGAAGTGCTGGGATTACAAGTGTGAGCCACCATGCCTGGCCTCAATTTTTAACTTTTAATTTAACTTGAGCTGTGGAGAAATGTTTGAAAATTTGTAAGTGGTTAGACCTGGGGTGAAGGTATTATCTGTCTGTTGTTAATTTCTAGATTGATTACATTGTGATCAGGAAATGTGGTTCATTTAATATGATTTCTACTTTTTGGTTACTGAGTTTTTTGTGGACCTGGTATGTAGTCAGTTTTTGTCATTGTTCCATGAGAATTTGAAAAGAAAACAAGTAGTCTGCTTTGAGAGTACACACAAAGCTTATTACATTTGATATTCAAACCTTCTCTTTACTCAATTTGAGTCTGAGAAAGTTATGATAAATCCTGCCACTGAGACAATCGCTGGGTAAAAGACCTCTTCATTTCACATCTTCTTGGCACACTGTATTTTATTTGAAAAAAAAAAAAAGTTCTTTATCTTGTTTAATGCATCTTGCCTTGAATTCTACTTTGTCTGATATAAGCATATCCTATCTTGTTTTCTTTATGTAAGCATTTGCCTGAGATATCTTAGCTAGGCCTTCCATGTGACTCTTGTTGTTTTGAGGGAGTATTTTGTAATTGGTATGTAGCTGGAGTTTTGTAAGTCTGCGTATGAGTGCATACAATAATATGTGGGTGCCTGCCCAGTATTAGGGTCTTTCTCATTAAATAGAGGTACTTAGCTAAGTCACAGCTATCCTGCAACAAGGACATGTTTGGCCTTCCTGCCATTTTATACGTTGTTTGTTATCATTCATTTTTGACTGACTTTTTCTAGTCTTTTTGGACTAGTTTTCTATAGGAAGATTGTATGGAGGGCCAGGTGTGATGGCTCACACCTGTAATCCCAGCACTTTCAGAGGCCAAGGTGGGAGGATCACTGGAGCCCAGGAGTTTCAGACCAGCCTGGCCAACATGGGGAAACCCCATCTCTACTAAAAACACAAAAATTAGCTGGGCGTGTGCGCCTGTAATCCTAGCTACTTGGGAGGCTGAGGCAAAAGAATTTCTTGAACCCTGGATGTGGAGGCTGCAGTGAGTCAAGATCGTGCCAGTGCACTCCAGCCTGGGCCACAGAGTGAGGCTCCATCTAAGATAGAAAGAAAGAAGGCAAGAAAGAAAGAAAGAAAGAGAGAGAGAGAGAGAGAGAGACAGAAAGAAAGAAAGAAAGAGAGAAAGAAAGAAAAAGAAAGAAAGAAAGGAAGGAAGGAAGGAAGGAAGGAAGGAAGGAAGGAAGGAAGGGAAAGGAAAGGAAAGGAAAGGAAGAAAGAAAGAAGGCAAGAAAGAAAGAAAGAAGGCAAGAAAGAAGAGAAAGGACGGAGGGAGGGAAAAAAGAGGGAGGGAGGGAGGAAGAGAGGGAGGGAGGGAAGGAAGGAAGGAGGGAGGGAGGGAGAAAGGAAGGAAGGAAGGAAGGAAGGAAGGAAGGAAGGAAGGAAGGAAGGAAAAAAGATAATGAAAGATTATATGGAGGAGGAGCCAGAGGCCAAAGCAGTGAGTTGAGCTAGCGTGCAACTTACATTTGAGCTTTGTCTTGTGATACTTTCTGTGGTAGACTGAATAACGGCCCCAAGATATCAAGGCCTAATCCCTGGAACCTGTGAATGTTACCTTAAATGGCAAAGATTTTTGCATATATGCTTAAATTAAGGATCTTGAGATGGAGAAATTATTCTGGATTATCTGGTTGAGCCCTAAATGCAATCCTGAGTGTTCTAATGAGAAAGAGGCGGAAGCAGATTTGACACACACACAGGAGAGAGGAGGGCAATATGACCACTGAGGCAGAGATTGGAGTGGTGCGGACACAGGCTAAGGAGTGTTGGCAGCCCTTGGAAGTTGCAAGAGGGAAGGAGCAGATTCTCCCCTAAGCCTCTGGAGGGAGCCTCACTGCCAACACCTTGATTTTGACCCAGTAACACAGATTTGGGACTTCTGCTCTTTAGAACTGTGAGAGAATAAATAGCTGGTGTTTGTGGTAATTCGTTTCAGCAGTCACAGGAACTAATATACTTTCTAATCCACAATTTCCCCAGGGTGTGACTTCACCCCAGACTACCAGGGCGCCCAAGGTCAAGCCCCTACAATGTCCCAGGTTTGTGTGTGGTGGTTCAGTCTTTGCTTCTCTTTAGCCATCAAGACCAGCAGTGGCAGGGCTGCCAGTCACCCACCAGATGGTCATCCAGCTTCCTGCAAGGATGGCAACTTACGCCTTCCCGTTTTCAGCGCTCAGCCATGCCACACGGCCAAGCAGCATTCAGGAAAGTGCAGAAGCCCATCCAAACACTCTACCTTTGCTGTTCCAACAGAGGGGCCTTTGGTTTTATCCTTCCTGGTCTCTAGGGGTGTATGGTCTTTCAGAATCCTCTCCAGATACTATACTATCTGGAAAGACTCGGATAGTAACCAATTGTTATAGTATCGATACATTATGTTTTGGTGTTATGAGTGTCCAAGTTTCATGCAAAAGAGAATTTCTCTCCTATTTCTCATTCTTGTTAAGGTTTTACTTGGTTTCATAGAGAAGAAAGGGGTGGAGACGCCTTCACTCCACTGTCTTTAATCACAAGTATCACTACTTTGGGGCAGAGCTTATTCTGTAGTTCATTAAATCTCAAGTTTTTCACTTTGACAGCCATGTTGGTCATTTCCAAATTCTCTTTCTCTTTCATTGCAGCCTGCTCCGTCAAGTTTTACCTGTGTGACATCCTCTCGAACCTCACAGTTAGTCTAATTGATTGTACTCATTCCTTTTCACGGGAGGCCATTTCTTCAGCTTTCTCAGCCTTGCCCTCTCTTTTGAGCTTCCCCTTCTCATTGATCTGGTGATTCATTGTAATAGCTAATGTTTTTGTTTCTCCTACTTACAAATAAAGATCTAGATCTTCATTCTCCAAAATAAATTTTACAAAATATTTGTTCCATTATATGTTAAAAGGGATTATATTTTAAAAGTACAGCTGGGCGTGCTGGTGTGCACCTGTAGTCCCAGCAACTCTGGAGGCACAGTGTCGTCAGCCCAAGAGTTTGAGGCCAGCCTGGGCAACACAGTGAAGCTCCATCTCTAAATAAATAGGGAAATACTAAATAAAAAGATTTAGAAGTTCAGTGGCTCAATTAGTGTGGGAAATGCTAAGTTAAACCAATTTTTTTTAAAGTTCCTAAAGAAGCAATATGAAATAATGGCGAGGATGTGGAGCAACAGTAACTCCCATACATTGCTTTGGAAAACAGTTCAGCAGTGTGCACACACTTGCAAATTCCATTTCTAGGTACACCTGCCTAGGAAAAAAATGAAACATCTGTTTACAACAAGACTAGCACACAAGTGTTCACAGCAGCTTTGCTCACAGTAAAAACTCGAAAAAATTAAATATTTACCAGTAGGAAAATAGATACACAAATTGCAATAAGTATAATCTTACCAGAAAATATGCTCAACAATGAAAAGTAACTACTGACACATAGCAACATGGAGGCATTGCACAGACACTACGGTGAGTGAAAGAAGCCAGACCCGAAGGGGCACATGTTTTGTGAGAATCCATTTCTGTGAAGCTTCAGAACAGGCAACATGAATCTATCATTATAGAAGGCATAACATGATTGCCTGTGGGGTGGACATGGGGAATTTCTGGAGTGATGAAATGTTCTACATATTGATGTGAGTGTGGGTTATACGGGTGTAATCTTTTGTCAAAATTCATTCTACTGAATGCTTAAGATCTGTAATGGCATGGAATGTAAATTATACAATAAAAGATGCTGCAAGATTTCTTAGAGCCCTTCACAAGCTAAGACATATTACGAATGTCAAGAAGGGGGCTGTAGCACACAGGGTTTCCTGATGTAATTGAACCCTTCTTGAAGGGATGTGGGCAGGAAGTGTTCGCTTTCTAAGTGCATGAACTGGGGGCGAATGGCCGGGGTGAGGACAGGAGCCTTAGGATCCCTTGTGCCTCAAGTCTGAGATGTCAGGGAGTGTGGCTGGCGCTGAGGCTGGGGCTGAGGGGTGGGGTGGGGGAGTGCCAGGTCTCCACGCGCTGCTTCAGCGGAGTCCCGGCCATGCCACCTGCTTCCCTTCACCTGCCACTGCTGATGGTACCTCAGGGTGTCTTCGTAGGGACCAGGCTGTGACGGCAGTAGCAGCAGGCTATGGTAAAAGCTGCCACTACTGGGTCAAGACCCTCCCCTGCTTTCCCTCCATGGGGATTGTGGAGTCCTATACCCTTTGTCCCATGCAGACTGCCCAAACCCCTCGCAGACTCAGCACACGGTTCTAATCCAGTAAAGCCTGGGACAAAGGCCGGGATGGAAACAGCTCCTGAGGCCTCCTGCAGCCCCTTTGCTTAGCTCTGCTGCCCGGAGTTGGGGAGCTCCCTGGGCTCAGGCAGGGAAAGCAGCCCCCCGACTTGTCTAGCTGTGCAGCATCAATGGGCCTCTCATTTTGCTTGTTCTCATCCGCTTCTCTGCTTCTAGGCAAAATGACTGCTTTAGCAATGATACCCTTTTCTGTTTTCCAACACTGCTAAAGAGATGTTCTTATTTTTCTCTTTTGTCTGTCAATGCAATTGGGGCACAGCAGGCAATTTATGAATGAATCAGAATGATTGTGTATGGATGAGAGGATATGAGTGTGCGGGGTGTGAGCATTTGTGAATGCCTGTGCAGCCTGAGTCCAGGAAAGGGGAAGTGGCTTTGGGGAGCTTCGGGGGGCGGGTGGGCAGCCAGGTAGGCAGTTGACACTCTGCCCCATGAAAGGTCTTTGCTGCACACAGGAATGACATTGCTGTGTAGTGGGGCTGACAGATGCTCCACGGGAGATTAGGAAATAAGTCTGCATCTCCCCTGGGCCCTGATACCATCAGCGGTTAAGAGGCCTGTCTGATTTCATTACAAATCTCCCATTCCCGGGGCTTAGAGCGCAGCCTCCAGGCTTACAGGTGTGGGAGGACAGTGGGCCACAGCAAGGGCATTTTGCTTTTAATTGTGGCCATTAATCTGGCCCCAACAGCTGGTCTGTCCCGCAGGAGAAGGAGGGGGAAGGGTGACAGGAAGCCTATCAATTGGGAACCAGTTAACCCCACTGCTGTTTGCCTTCTAGCAGCAGGGAGAAGAGGGAAAAGCTTCTTAATCCTGCTTTCAGGGCTACTTTCCTGGCTTCCTTGAGAAGGATCTTGGTTTGCTTCCTCCACGTTTGTTTTTTTTTTTTTTTTTTTTTTTGTGGGAGTCTCCTGGAGCCAGCACATGACAAGCTCCCAAACCATGTTCCATTTATTTTCCCAGAGACAGGGCCACTGTGGTGTGTAGTGACAGCTTGCCTAGTGCCAGCCTCTGCCCCAAAGTCAGGGTATGTTCCGGTGAGAAGGGTGGGGAGAGAATGTCCCGGGGGCTGGAGGAGCATCCGGAACAGCCTGATGAAGGGTAGGGCAGAGTGGGGGAGAGGTCCCAGAGCCAGACAGGGCAGAGCTAGAGAGAAGGCCAGTTGTGGTCACAAAATGGGAGAGGGACCAGATGTGTGTGTGTGTGTGTGTGTGTGTGCGCGCACGCACATGCGGTAGGGAGGGTGAGTTTCTTCCCTTCTCTAGCCATCCACAGTCTTCAGCTGGAGCTACCCAGGGGAGGGCTCTGGCAGGCTCTGGGTGAGTCAGAGGCATGAGCCTGCTCTGGGAACTCTCCAGCATCAGAAAAGTGCCCAGTGGCAGAGAAGGGCAGAGTGGGGCCAGATACCCACAGGAAGCACCCAAAGGGCAGGGGGTGGGGAGAAGTCTGATGGGGTTGGGGAGGAGGTGGGCTAGACTGAGGCCTTGAAGGGTGACTATAGTCCTGCCAGGCAGAGATAGTGGAGGCATGTGGATGGGAAAGGATGTGCCTCTGGGGTTCCCAGCAAACTAGGGGTTTGCAGAGAAAGGGGGCCTACTGAAGAAAGAGGCTCTACAAGCAGTGAGCTTGATTCCTGGGTGGCAGGGCCTGGGGGTCAATTTCTGGGATTAGTGGCTGCCCCTGTGAAGACACTTTTCTGTGTCTTGTGTCCTCAAATCCCCTTGGCCTCAAGAGAACCAGGATCAAGGCCCAGGCAGCCTTAATCACAATAGCCATCAACTACCATGTGCCTGAAGTCCTACACATGTGGCTCCCTGGAGACTCCATGGCAGCCCTGGCAGGGGCTGATGCAGACCTGGTCAGTTCCTGAGGCCTGGAGAGGGAAGGGACTTGCCCAGGATCACACGGGGAGTCAGTGAGTTGGAACCAGGCCCTTCTTGCTATACTGTGGGGTCTGCAAAAAAGCAGCCCAGCCTGGACTCCTTGCCTCCTCCCACCAGACAGCAGGGGACCTGGGCATGAATGAGGACGGGATAAGCTACCAAGGACCAAGGCCCCTGTGCTCCTGGGGAATGACGTTTGGTGCTGGAAAGCCTTTTGATTTTTCAAAAGAAAACCTAGACTCTCGTTACCTGTTACAATGGATAATTTGGGGTAAAGAGTCAAGCAAGCCCTATTTGAATGTGGAGCACACATAAATTTGGGGTAGATCAGAGAGACCCTGGCTAGCCTGGGAGAGCTACCACTCTGCTACTTCCTCAGCGTAGTGATCTTGGGCATTAACTATCTCCATGCCCAGGGTTCCTCACTGGTGAAACGGAGTAGGAAAAGAAGCCCCCTTGCAGGGTTGTCCTGAAGATAAAGTTCACGCGTCACATGTAATGGTATCTGGCCTAAGGAAGCGGCTCAGTGTGAGCTGTCACTGCTATTGCAAGTCTTGTCACCTCGCAGCACCATTCAGGGGAACACAAGCCATTTAGTTGCCAAAGAACCTGTCTAAGAGAGAGGACATCACCCTTCCTTCATCCTCACCTTCTCCCTCTTGGGGCCTCCTCTGGAGGCCTGACCCTCTGGGAAGCTGGGAACTGTTGATTCTACCTCCTAAATATTTCTAGAGTCTGCCCCTGCTCTTCCATCTCCATGGCAGTGAGCTGGGCTGGGCGCCCAGCCTCTCTCCCCTGGTTCTTTCTATCCCTCATTTCCCACTCTGGTCTCTCCTCCACTTCTACAGCCTGAGACATTGTTCCTACAGTGCAAATCTGAGCATGTCCTGCCTCTGCTGAGGGCTTCCTGTGGCTCTTACATGTTTGCCAGGATGTGCCAGAATGAACTTGGCTTTGCATATACTGTTGTCTCTGTCTGGAATAACGTTCTTCACACTTTGTCCTCCTGGGGAACTCCTATTCATCCTTCAAAACTTAGTGCAGACTCATCCCCTCTCAGAAGGCTACCCAGACTGCCCTTCCTATCCACAAGTCAAGGTAACATGCCTGGCCCCTCACACTGTCTTCTATGTTGTATGGATCCCTCTGTTTTTTCCGGTTTACACAACATGGCTGTCACTATTTTGCAACCTCCTTGAGGACCTTGGACCTATCTCTACCCTCTCACATAGCCAAGAGTCTGGCTCATGTCAGTGCTGGCTGACCCAAACTGAATTTGTTACTAGTCAGAGATGCTGGGGGATGTAGGTGTTACTGTCCCAGGGCCACACTGTGCGGCCTTGGGCATGCCCTCTCTCTCTCTGGGCTGCGGCTGCAGCATCTCTACAATGAGGAAGCTGCCAGGGTCTGTTGGCTGTTCTGAGACTCAGTACCTGCCCAAGTCCTGCCTGCCTGCTCCAGGGATGGACGAAAAGCTCGGGAGTCTTGGTTGCCTTGCAGACCACATGCCTCTCAGGTCAGCCACACCTGTGGGAACCAACAGCATCATTCCCCAAGGTGACTAGTATCCTTGAGATAAAGGCATGTTTGTAGAACTTAAAACTTCTTTTCCCAAGAGAAATGGAGAAACCTTATTAAGCCAAGATGGAGAACTGGGTCACGCCCCAGTGATGCCAAGCAGAGGCTGCCACTTGGCTCTGTGAGCGAAGCAGACTATTAAATTTCAGATATAAGAAATAATCTGCTCCTTGCATTCGCCTGATCACTTTATTAGCTGAAAAGATAAATTTAAGCCACAGACTCATAGCAAAAAGAAATAAGTCCACATTCACCTCCTAATTAAACTGAGAGAAGCCAGCTACATCCAAGGACACTCAGCCCACTCAATTAATTAACATTTATTACAATCACAAAACAATCTAATTCAATTAAAATGTTTCCACAAAAAGAGTTTAATGACTTTCCCCAAAATAAAGTACATTCAACTGAAGCATTTGTTATGCAAGGCAGTGTCATAAGGCGAGCTGAAATGAGGGCTCTGATGTGGGCAGTGGGCTCCGAGGAAGGGTGAGGGCCTGGGCCAGCCCCTTCCTGAGGGAGGGAGGAGGTGCTTCTGGACACAGACACCCTCTAAACAGCACACTGGCCCAGAGCTGGAGGGGCTCCCGACAACTGCTTTCATTCTCACCCCCGACTTCCCATTGCAGCCCTGCCCCTCGTCAGTTTACCACTGTGCCTGACTCTCCCCCAGTAAAGGGTCCAGGTTGTGTAGGGAGGAAGGCAGGCTTGGATTCAGAGGCGTGGACCCATTTCTGCCTCTGATGTGCTATGTCGCCTTGGGCAGGTAGGAGGTGTTCAGAGAAATGACTGTTAACCAGGCTTTCTGAAATTCAGCCAGGAGATATTTGGAAAGCTGGAGAAATTGCCACTCAAAAGCTGCAAGCAGTTTTCTGACTCTTACGAGGCCGAGATTTGAATTCACAGTGCCTTTGTTCAGCAGAGATCCCCTGATGAGTCCTTGGTTATAAAAACAGAAAGTAAATATTCACTCAGAGTTTGCCTTTTTGATCTAACAACATTTGAGCACTTACTATTGCCTGGCAGTGGACTAAACACACTTGCTGGACTGTGTCCTTTAATCCTGACAATGACCCTCTGAGGTAGGAATCCCCTTCAAAACCAAGGCTCAGAGAGTGGCTGAGGACACAGTTTGTCAGAGGTGGAACCTGGAGCTAAATCTGGATTCAGGCAGAGAGGCCCCTTACAAGCTCAGGATAGCTGAAGGACCCTGGGGAGGAGGGGGTCTCGGAGTCACTGGACTTGGGTGGTCTTTCCTTTTGAAAAGTTCCCTGGTGACTCTGTCACTTTGACCTTGGAGATCTGAAATCTCTATTACCCACCACCACACTGACTACTGGGGTCAGCCCTTGCCCGACACCCCAGGACAGGATGAATCAAGCCCCTTTCCATCGAATTCAATTGCACCAACATTGACTGAACTGTATACACTGTCACCAACATGGAGTATAAGCTTTAAAAAAAGCTTTGTTAATTTGATAGGTGGAAAATGAGATGCCAACAATATGATCTTAATTTAAAAAGAAAAAGGCAGAGTAAACAACAGTTGCAGGATATATAGTAAATGTTAATGGTGGTCATTTCTAGATGGTGACCTAGTGGGTCAATTTTACCTTCCACATTTTCTACTGTAAACAGGTATTATTTTTATAATCAATCAGAAAAAGCTGTTAAAATTTTTTTAGATATGCCATCTTAGGATTTTTCTCTTGTTTCTAGAAAGGTTAAACATTTGGGTTTGTCCATGACTTCTCTGTTCTCATCTATTAGTGTTTTATGTTCCTAATGATTTGTATCACCTCTTTATAACTCAGAATTTTAACCCTATATCTGTTGTATGTGTTGAAATCTTTTTCTTGGTTATTTACTTTTCATCCTACAGGAGCTCAGTGAAGGTCTGACAGGGAAAGGTGCTGGCCCTACAGGTAAGCTACAGATCTGACTGCTCAGCCTAGCCAACCCTCTCTTCTCACTCATACTCTCTGCCCGCATCAGGAAGCACTCCTTGGCTACCCCAGTCTGTCACAGTTGGAGCAAACACCCATAGGCCTGGGCCTATCCACTGGCACAAAAACAAGCCAATAGACAAAGACTTGTATGGTGGTGGGGACAACTGGCTTCAGGCCTAGGTTTGAATCTCAGCTCTGCCACTTACCAGCTATGCAGCTTTGGGCAAGTTTCTTACCCACTCTGAGTTTCCTCTTCTGTAAAATGGCTGTAGTAGAGATCAAATGAGGTAACGTGTGGGAAAGCCTGGACCAGGGCCTGGCCTAGTGGAGCGGCGAGGGGCGGTTCTCTTCCTCCTCTCTTCCTGCTAGTTGAGTCAGACACCAAGGACAGCAGGCAGAGCAGCTAAAGCCATGGCCTCCCTGGAGGAGCTCACAAGAAGGGACGTGCACACACACAGACACACACATACACCAGGCTAGGAGCTGAAGCTGGGCAGTGAGTTGGTGATTTCAGATGGATATCATCCCAAAAGCTTCTTGGCTGAATGGGGCCCTGAAGAACAGGGAGAAAAAGAACAGGAACGACGCGGACGCAGAGAATTTCAACGCATGTTTCCCAGGCCAGCCTGGAGAGTAGGGCTGCTGCAATGTCTGGTCAGCAATAAGCATGAGAGGTGGAGGACATAGACTCAGCAATTGGATTTTCTTCTCTGGACACCAAGAAGCCACTGATACTGGGGTGACAGCCAGAGAGTGAGGGAGGACTGTCCCTCACTCCAGGAAGCTGGGAGGTGGAGTTAGGCTGCTGGAGGACAAATCATAGTTCCCTGACTAAGGATCTGGGGCAAACAAACCCTCTCTGGCTTGTTTTCACATGGGTAAAATGGGGATAATTCTAGAAACCAGCTCACCGGATTGTGAAGATAAAATTAAGCTGTTAAGCTAGTTCGTGGGAAAGCACCCCCAGGCTGGCTTTCTAGACACAGACTCCTTTACCCTGGAAGAGGAGCATCTCAGCTCCTCAAGGCATTCAACTTTGCCCCTCCCTGGGGGGCCTGGGGACTTTATCCCTCCACATTCTCTTTACCTGAGGTACATTTTGCTTCCCATCCCCCATCCCAGGGCAAAGATGAACCATAGGCTTGGAGGTGTTTGCTCTATCTTTGACTCCAGCTCAAGTGTGGGCTGGTGAGCAATGGGTGGTCCTGGTGGGGAAAACCCGAGTCCCTATACCCTCCACTTCCTGTATGAGAGTTACTTCTCTAGAGGACCCTGGTCCTCATAATTGCAGATTCCTCAGAAGCCCTCACAGCATTATCACTTAGCTTTCTGGTTGCTTCCATGTACTTCCCAGACAGCAAGGGAGCCATTAATTGGGGTGTGTGTGTGTGTGTGTGTGTGTGTGTGCGCACATACCTGTACAGAGGTTTATCTGGGATCTCAAGGAAGTCAGTTTGTGTCCAAAAAGCCTATTTCCTTTTAGAGGTTTGCAAATTTCAGAGAACTGGATCTTGGCAACAAATTCCCTCCTACCCACCCCCCCACCCCCCGCCCAGTGTGAAATCCAATTTTTAAGTTTCAGCTGTAATTGCCTTGAGCTGCTCTTAACAACAACTTGTGATCTGCCAACTGCAGTTCTTGGCTCCTATGGCACTAATGAAGTTCCTTCCCTTGTAGAACAGAGTGCGAGCTCACTTAAAAGGAAGCGTAATTTTCTAGGCCTTGGAGAGGAGGCAAAGAGCTCCTGGAGCAGAAGGTACACACTTACAACCCCAGGCAAAGGAGAGTTCCCCACACCAATTCTCTCCAGGCAGGAAAGAAATCAAGATTCTCTGTGGCTTAGGTTGAAAGACAACACCCTGCAGGCATGGAGCTGCCACAGGCCCCATCCCAATGTCGGTGGCCCATTGCCTCTGGACAACCCAGAGTCAGACAGGATGGTGTCACTGAGGACCACTAATGGAATCTTCAGGAATGAATCCCATGCTGGGTGACGTAATGGGGAAGGGGAATAGGATAATTTACCTCCAGGCTCTCCAGTTACACCAAAGGACAAAGTAATCCCACTGCAGAATAGAAACTCAGTGTTTTTTTCTGGCCTTGTTCCACCTCACCTAGAGTCTGGCTTGGGTAATCCTGAACTGGTCCCACCATCCACTGGCCTGTATCCTTTCAGGGCTCCAGGTGTTCCTGGACCAAACTGGGAGTCAGGCTTCTTATTCTTGCAGCCCAATAACGAGATGCAGATGAACTGGGAGAGAAGGGATTTTTATTTCTGTAACCAGTTACAGGGAGAAGGCCTGGAAGTTATCGCCAGGTCAACTCAAAATTACCGTTTCCCAGATCTTATATACCTTCTAAGCTATATGTCTACGTGTAAGTGTTCATTAATCTAAAGACATAAGTGACTATTTATTTATTTATTTATTTGAGACGGAGTCTCACGCTGTTGCCCAGGCTGGAGTGCAGTGGCGCGATCTCGGCTCACTGCAAGCTCCGCCTCCCGGGTTCCCGCCATTCTCCTGCCTCAGCCTCCTGAGTAGCTGGGACTACAGGCGCCCGCCACCGCGCCCGGCTAATTTTTTGTATTTTTTTTAGTAGAGACGGGGTTTCACTGTGGTCTCGATCTCCTGACCTTGTGATCCGCCCGCCTCGGCCTCCCAAAGTGCTGGGATTACAGGCTTGAGCCACCGCGCCCGGCCTTATTTATTTATTTTTGAGACGGAGTCTCGCTCGGTCGCCCAGGTTGGAGTGCAGTGGCGTGATCTCGGCTCACTGCAAACTCCACCTCCTGGGTTCATGCCATTCTCCTGCCCCAGCCTCCCGAGTAGCTGGGACTACAGGTGCCTGCCAACACGCCCAGTTAATTTTTTGTATTTTTAGTAGAGACGGCGTTCCACCGTGTTAGTCAGGATGGTCTCCGTCTCTGACCTCGTGATTCCCCCGCCTTGGCCTCCCAAAGTGCTGGGATTACAGGTGTGAGCCACCACACCCAGCCAACTTCTTTTAGTGTATAACTAAGGTCTGAGTCTTTTTTTTTTTTTTTTTTTTTTTTTTTGAGACGGAGTCTCGCTTTGTCACCCAGGCTAGAGTGCAGTGGCCGGATCTCAGCTCACTGCAAGCTCCGCCTCCCAGATTCACGCCATTCTCCTGCCTCGGCCTCCCACGTAGCTGGGACTACAGGCGCCCGCCACCTCGCCCGCCTAGTTTTTTGTATTTTTAGTAGAGACGGCGTTTCACCATGTTAGCCAGGATGGTCTCCATCTCCTGACCTTGTGATCCGCCTGTCTCGGCCTCCCAAAGTGCTGGGATTACAGGCTTGAGCCACCGCGCCCGGCCAGGTCTGAGTCTTGAAGACCTTCCTCTGGAGCCTCGGTAAGTTTACTTAATCTAAATGGGTCCAAGTGCTGGGGTGATTACCCTTATCTTGTCTCCTGCTAAATCACGGAGGTGTGGGGAGTTCCTTCAGACCCCCAATAAACTTGTTTAATCCTAAACAGGTCCTGTTAAGAATTCCTTTGTTATTTTGTCATGCTTCAAGGCCCAGGAAAGGTCTAGGCAAAACTCCCAGTGGGGCTTTTGTTACATTTCAGCCTTTGTATAAGGGCACTGGCCCCTTTAGCTTTTAATATTTAATGTAATCACTCAGTCAGTACTAAAGCAATTGTTATGGAGTCCTGCGTTAGTGAGATCTGGCCTGGCACACAAGGTGACCACTCAGGCCAGCAGAGTTTCACACAGCAGCCTGGTCCTGGGGCGTTCTGTTTATGTGACCTCCCAACCCCAACTGCCTACTTTTTTCTTTGCTTCCTTTCCCCCAGAAGCCAGTGTGTTGAGCTGACAACTAGAAGGGAAGTTCCCTAGGCTCTTCTCCAGCAAGCAGGCTACACAGCTGCAGCAGGCAGGGCCTGTGTCCCTGGGGATTGTCTAGTCAGTCTTGCCGTTGACCCTTCCTCCTGGGCCCAGGCAACACACAGGGAGCTTCTGGGTCCACACCAACATGGGTTCTGTTATGTTGCTCCTCAGCAACATAAACCTCAAGTCTGGCAGCCACTCTTCTGGGATATGCCTTAAAAACAGCATCTGCAAATTCCAGAGTGCTTGCTAGTGGAAAAGACAGTGTCCACTGTAAAGGGTTTGGTGCTCTAAAATCTGCTCTAAATTTAGAATCTACATGTTTGCCTTTTCATCTATTCTCCTCTAATAATGCGGCAGTTGTTGCTACCACTGCTGACTCTTCCTGCTTAAGCCAGGCAGCCTCCTCTGTGCTGCTGAAGTGTCCACACATTAGCTTGTCTGCCTTTGTGAGGCCCCTGTGTATCACTGTGTGTCAAAGGCATGTGAATCTTGCAGATGATGCCCTGCCCCCGCTCACATTACCTGAACAGCTCTGATTTCCACGGAGAGGGTCAGCCAGAGCCATCTAACCAAGCCTCTCAACATGCAGTACAAACCCAGGAAGCCTGCAGGTGACTGCTCACCAGGGGGCGATCTCACACAGCAAACCTGCAGCCTCCTGAGGTCTGAGAAAAGCAGAATGCCTTTGCTTTCTCTTTGGGGCCTGATTTCCTCAGATTAGACAAGGAATAAAGAGAAATATAATCCACGTCAGCAAGGGATGAGGACCCAGAGTGCAGAAGGCACAGTGGCTGAAAGCCATCATTTCCTGCATTATGGACAGGGCACCTACCCTGGGGGGACAAGACATAACCATGTCTGCAACCAAACCCTCCTCAGCATGTCAGTGTGGAAGAGTCGCCGAAAGGACAAGCATTTGTCTGTTTTTTAGTGTGTATTAAAATGAATTTATTTACACAGTAACATGATGCCACAGAGTACACAGCAAAGTACCACAGCAAACCAAAGGGTGGCGCCACTGGTGGCAGAGGGGACCTTTCAATGATAGATTTATACAACTTTACAATATGTAAGTAGAGGGGTGAAGCTCTGGAAAGAGCAAAAACAAGATTTTCAAATATAGAGTGTGGGCAGGGCCAGAGAGAATTAAAGAGAGATTGGAATGAGGACTGTCATGATTCAAATCACTAAGTAGGATGAAATCTTGCTTCTGTATTTGCCTCATGCCAAAATGCCCTGCATATCCTCGACAGAAAATCCCAACCCAGTGTGTTCACACATCACACTCTTTAGCTCTAACTGGTAAAGGAAGGGATAACCAAGTCGTATTTGGAGCAAGTTCCTGAAGCGGTGTGGTTTAACCTTTCAAAAACGAACCCTATGTCTGGTTCAACATTCAAGTTATCACGAGTGCGGACACACACATACTATCCACACACTAACAGGCAAAGTGGGTTTTCTGTACTACAACAATATTCGTAGCAAAATATATGACTCTGTACTTCTGCTAGGTTAAAAAATTTCCGACCTCTTTTGATTCCCTGAAACTTTCTTGATTAAAAAAACAAACAAAACAAAACCAACCAAACCATGGGGGTGGATGGGACACATCAAGATAAAAAGCTGGAATAAACCTGGAGACTTTCTGGAGTGGGAAACATGTAATGGGATGTTGGGAATGCAGGCCCTCGCAGCCCACCTAGGTGGGGAAAGCTTCTAGCAATGGGTGATGCAAAAATCTATTCTAATTTTAAACAGTTGCAGGGAAGGGGTGTTTAACAGCTGTATAGCACCTTGTACATTCTGGGCACTTATAGATATTAAATGATGGTGATGATGAATGGTAAACAACTCTGTAGGAAGGTTTATAAAAACAATTACAATTTGTTAAGAAGTTTCCCAAGAGTTCTTTAAACAAACCTATTAACTACCATATCCCTTAAAAAAAATCCTCCGTTCTCAGTATTATATTGATATTATGTTCTCAAGCTGAGGTTTGGATAATAGCCAC
This sequence comes from Macaca nemestrina, assembly GCF_043159975.1. Lineage (NCBI taxonomy): Eukaryota > Metazoa > Chordata > Mammalia > Primates > Cercopithecidae > Macaca > Macaca nemestrina. The sequence goes on along the minus strand of NC_092131.1, from coordinate 123,879,480 downwards.
AGTCATGTCAAGGGGAGATGGAAGAATTCCTTCTCCTGAAATACTGAGGAACTTCGTATCTGCCAGGGCTTTCATTATCATCATCATCATCTTCTTCTAATACACAAAATGGACTTTTTAAAAAGGTGCTTTTCTGAGGATGGATTTATCAGCTAAATGCCTTGACATGGAATGTATGTGAACTCCCCTCCCACGCCATCTGTCACAGCTCACCCTCATCATCTTAGAAGCATCGGATAAAAAGGCTTGATTTCTTTGGTATAATCTCTCCCAGGATCTTGCACTACAACTCTTCTGGCCTCCCTTACGGCAGCGTTTTTGGTCCATGGAATCCCCACTTTCGGCACTGTTGTAAGCACGGACAGCTGGACTTCAGTGCGCACTTCGGCAGGAGCAGCACTTGGATTTGTCTCGGCACAGCACTTTGGGCCTTTGAGAATATGAGCTTCAATGAGGTAAAACTAATAACCTGGTTTTGTGGGCAGCCATCCTGTTCACTCATTAGCCTGGAGCAGAATTTTCAATCCCTATTAACTAGTGACGGGAAAGAAAAACATGCCAGGGTTGGCCCAGGAAGTCCAGTTTTTCTTACCCCTCTCCAAGAATGTTCATACTATATTTACACATCTAGAATCATTTGAAATATAGTGTAGTATCCTAAATCCATCTCTATTTCTGGGACTAGCCTGTACTTTTTCAGATCACTGCTGGTAAAATCTAGGAGAAAATCCTAATTACAGCGAAATCTAGTGAAAACCCTAATTCCAGCAAAACCAAATGTCAGGTTACTTCCCAGAACCAAAGTATTCGTAACTCAAAATTGAGAAGCTTAGTAGGACCCAAAGATCTTTCTTGGAAATCTTTTTTTTTTTTTTGAGATGAACTCTCACTCTTGTCTCCCAGGCTGGAGTGTGATGGCGCAATCTCGGCTCACTGCAACCTCCACCTCCTGGGTTCAAGCGATTCTCTTGCCTCAGCCTCCCGAGTAGCTGAGATTACAGGCACGCGCCATCACGCCCAGCTAATTTTTGTATTTTTAGTAGAGACGGGGTTTCACCATGTTGGCCAGGCTGGTCTTGATCTCCTGACCTCAGGTGATCCGCCCACCTCGGCCTCCTAAAGTGCTGGATTACAGGCGTGAGCCATTGCGCCTGGCCTGGGAACTTTATACTACTAGAAACTTTTAAGATATAATTTTCGGTAGTTTTACTCCCAGAAATATCATGAGTATTTCTAGAGCTTTAGCTCTCTTGGCTTAGACTTTCCCATGTTTACAAACTTATTCTGAGTTTGGAAGCAAAATTGACCCCCCCTTAATCTGACAATGGGAGGCTACTCCAACTGTTAAAATCCTAACCAATATGTTTTACTTCTAGCTCCTCAACAGCAGCAGGGTAGATAGGATGAGTGCTTGTGCCCTCACCCCAACCCATACCTCACCCAGTTCATCTTCTGAGGGCAAATCTTGAAACTCATTGCCATATTCCTGGCTTCCAGTTCTAGCTCAGCCTAGGGGTTGGTGATTCTTATGTTGTCGTTCCACAGGTTACAGTTACTCTTTTTCTCATCCTGCTGTTATTCTTCACGAATTGGCTTCTAGGCATCCCAGTAGCGTACATATACCAAAAGGGCTCACCTCAGCCAGCACAGGAGGCTTCTTGAAGTTCTAGTCCTCTTTGTGAAACATCCACTGAATCGCTTCCAAGACTAGGTTACCACTCTAACAAGGCACTCTGCTATACATTCAGTCTTGCTCTTGGCTACTTTAGCCACTGTTGTGTTTCTCTAGCACCCAAGTGTCACAGAGATTGTTCATGCTCATGTGGCTTAAGGAAAAGTTCCAATAGGAGCTTAATTGTTCAAACTCTCAATATAAATGGAAAACTCTATAGTATAGACTTCAATAGAAAACAATTTCCAATCAATATTGAAGGCAATAACTTCGTGTTACTTGAGAAAACGTAAAGTGCTATACTAGTCACAATTCAAACATATATATATGTATATATATAAAATGTGTGTGTGTATATGTGTCTACAGAGGGTAGGATTTCTTTCCAGTTGATGAACAAATTCAAAGTTCCTACCACAATTAAAACGAAAAATATTTGTGATGTTAAACTGACTGAATTTCATTTTTTTGGAAAAATATTCTGAAGACCAACTCATGTAGTACTTTTTGCCTAGAAATATAGTTTCTTTCTCTATTCTGCTCTAACCTGTAACACCCCCTTCCCTCTCTACCTCACATTCTTTGGCCATCACCCAGAGAAAAATTAATCTAGCCACCTGTCTCTGGGAAGCCTGAGGCTCTTCTCTGGCTAGTTTGTATTCATCTTTTGCCCTTAACAAATCTGAACATAAAAACAGTACTAAAAACATCTGATGTGAAGAGGTGCTTGGTTTACCAGTGCTGTAAGATAATGGTATTGGAGGTGTCCATGCTTATTATACCATAGAGTTAAAGTAAAGACTGGATCCAAATCATAACAGAAAAAGAGCAAGAAAGAAAGAAAAAAAAAGATATGTAGAGACATAACAAATAGAGGGACCAGGGAACATTCTGCATTAAATATGTAACCTTATTAAATAGTCAACATTCAAATTTACATGGGCAAGGCACCACGAACGTGACATTGAGAAGGTATATCTCAATATGCAAGCCATTGCAAGGTGGGAGGTGGGGGAGGTTAAGGGAATATGCTGGCTGACATGGTCAGTGGTCTGTGTGCTGCCACTTCAGTGCATAATCAGGCAAGGAGTTATGTGCACATGGTCTATGCTAAGATGAACCAAACACCAACCTTCAAGGCAAGGAGTGGCTGTGCCAGAGGATACCAAGAGCGGACTGCTGGCCTGCAGCAGCATGCCCACTCCATGGCCATTCCTAGGAGCAGAGCCCTGCACTCTGGCTAGAGGAGGCAAGACTCTTTGTGGGCTAACCAGCCTTCCTCCCTGTGAATCCTATATTGCTGGCCAGGTGATAAGGACATTCTCCATATAGAGCCTCACATATTCCAATCACTTAAAAAAATAATAAGAGCACAATAAAATACATTATTCTCCTTTCCTGATCCTCTTTCATATACATGAATCACATGAAAGGCTGTTAAAAATGTTAAAAGTTTAGAAATTTCCAAGGCCACTAATGTGCTATGTAAGTAATACTGCACAATCAGTCTTGGCTTTAAGGAAACTCTGCACTGGTAGATGAGGGGCCTCAGGGCTCACTCACTCACTAGGCACAGAGAACATGTCTGTCAACCCTGCCACAGGTTGCTTCTCTAGAGGCGTGGCCTCTACTTCCAGCATGCGTGTGCACGCACACATGGGCACACAAGTGTACACACACATTGTTCGAGTGACTCTTGGGATTTCAAGGTCAAAGTAAACACATACTCACAGTTTTGAATAAAACAAGCACAGGTGCACATGTGTATACACACACACACACACACACACACACACACACACACCCCAGTGGAAGGAACGCTCATCTCTTAGCGCAAATATGTGCCAAGGGAAGAAGGGGGAAGGTTTCTGTAGACTCGCTTCAGGTGAAGTTGCAACATAAACACTGTAATATACAGCTAAAAAAATACATACAAAAATTGCACATATATCCATAGGAGGGGAGCACAGGCTGCACACATGGTGAACAGCTCTCAATCACCCACCTCAGCAATCAGAATTCCCGTGAGCTGTCCTCCAGAGCCATTTTAGAGAGAGTCAGAAGGAGCAATGAGCCACTTAAACTGGGAGGCAGTCTCTCTAAAGGAGGTCAACATTCTGAGGAGGTCAGCAGTCTCATCAGTGGCCTTCTTCCCCTCCCCTGCCTACGGCCATCCCAACAGCCCACCTCACTGTGCCCTGTAAGATCTTAGAGCTCCACCGACAGCTATTTCATTCAGGGCAATTGTTTACAGCATTTGCTAAACTAGTTAACACTGGCTACTGATAGAAGGGAGCTGGCCAATTACTGCTCAGGGGAAAACTGCAAATGCTGACAGTTCTGACAGTAATCAAAGGGTACTTTAAACTCTGTTCCCTGATGGCCCCTAGAGAATTGCACATGCAAGAAAATCATCTCCTCATGCCCTGCCAGCTATTTATAAGCTCTGAACTGCACTCCACCCTGCTGAGGCATTGGTGACACCACCTTGGGTCAGCTCTGTAATGGGCCACAAGTGGCTGATAAATCCAAACATCACTGGCAAGTGGGGACAGAGTAGAGAATCAGGCAGTGGCAGCAGAGGGGAGACTATTAGGGCTGTCCTCCATGCAGTGCACATACTTACAGATAATGGCAATGAAAATGGGTTGATGACCCAAGGATGGGATCTCTCCTTTTCTTTCTACTCTCTCCTGGAACAAAGGATATAGTCCCTGGTAACCAAAACTGGGCTGATGCTAAAGATGGCAGTTCTGCCTAGTAAGTCAGTTGTTGACACCTTAAAGGAAGAGTCTGTTGTCAGAGTCTACTGGGTCATGGTAGAGACTGGTTAAGTCTGTCTACTGCTAGTGAGAATAAATACTCGGTGCTAAAAAGATAGGTGATATCCAGAATTATAGAGGAAATGGACACAGCTCACTGGCTCACTGAGTTCATACCAAAGAAGCTGTCCCTTCAAGAATATGGATTTTCATTTTTACCTGCATTTTCTTCTATTAGGATAGAAGGTGTTTCAAAGGAAGGCAACTGCAAGTTTGGGCAGCTGAATTTCTGTAAAGTTAAGACAGACTCAGCTTCTCATTCAATTTGGGGCAGTGGATAACCTTTCTGAATGGACCTACTTGTTCATGGACAGGGATAGAGGTTTGTCTTTCTTCTTTCCTTGAATTTGGAGTGAGCACTAGGAAGGGGAAGTGCATGGGTGACATGAAGAAGGTGAAGATGTGGTAAAAGCAGCATCCAGGTACACATTAACGGTGCTGCAGAATTTTCACAATACAACTGAGGGAGTCTGTAGTGGCAAAAGCCAAATACTGAGCACAAAGCCAGTCCTCAAGGCTGATCCCACCTTCCCTGTCCAGGGACTTCTCAGCAAACTTGATCATGAGCAGTGTTCGCTTGATGTCTAGCCAGTTTTGGAGCAGGGTGTTCCTCTGCACTAGGCTAGGGCAGGCGGTGAAAGTCTGGAAGAGATCTTCGCGGGGGCCCCAGAGCAGACACTGGAGGATGCCTTTGGCGTCTGAAATGAGGATCCGCTCAGAAGGGTTGGGATTCAGGAGGCAGCTGGCCAGCTGCTGCAGACCCCGGGAGTAGGGGGAGCGGAGCGGGATGCGAGGCAGGTCTGCTCGTGTGTATTCCCTCTCCTTCAGCTCTGGGTTCTCATCAAAGGGGTTGGGTAGGTGCAGCATCTCATAGATAAGGATGCCTGTCTGGAACTCATCACACTTTTTATACTGGGTAGCTGTTATGATCTCTGGGGCAAGGCGAGACTGGTCCCGGAGGATCTCGGGGTCCACCAGATGGCTCTTCTGTTTGGCCTGAGAGAAGTTGCTCACTATAAGCCTAGTGGGATAAGATGAGGTGGGGCTGGGCTCCGCAGGCCCAAAGCCTTGGGCAGTGCCCCCAGGCTGGTAGTGGACAAGTAGCAGGTTCTCTAGGCGTAGATCGCAGTGAGTGACATGGTAGGGTTTGAGGTGCTCAAGACCAGAGCATAGCTGTAAGAGCAGCAGACACACCTGCCTCTCATACAAATCAGGGCTTTTCCCATGCTGGGCTAGAGAGTCTCGCACAAAATCAGCCACAGTGAGACATGGAACTTCCCTGGTGATGACTACAACATGGCTCCTCTGCTTCTTGCTCATGACTCCCTGGCTGTCTTTCTGGGATGATGCTGCTTCAGAACAGGGCTTTGGGTTTTTCCCATCCGTTTCTCCTTTGGCTTCTTCTTCAGTCTCTTCCATGTCATCCTCTTCCTTTTCAGGGTCATCAGGATCCTCCCAGGGAAGCAGACGGTTAGGGACTTCAGCAAGGAAATGACCACAGTCCTGCTGAATGTTAAAATGGACAGCCAGACTCTGCCGGACAGCCAGGCTGTGATAATACTGCTGAGATTCTTTAGCTTTGCTCTTACAGATCTGAAAGATAATAAAACAATTTAAAACTCACACTCTCATAACCATGTTTATGATGTATCAGGAGGATTAACTAGAAGGTGACTGGTTAGGGACAAACGATCATACAGTAAAGTTGTTAGCAAGGCTTGCCCCATGTTAAGTGACAATAATAATGGTGGTAACCGTTTCTCATGGTTGTCTACACATTCCAGGCTGTGGTGAGCACTTTCTGTGTACCATTTTTAGTCCTCACATTAACCTTTCAAAGTAGATTAAGGATCTAAGAATTTAAAAAAGAAAAAAAGCCCAGGGTTATGTTTGCAAACCTAAGTTTGTGTAATGCCAAAGCCTGCTCTTTCCACTATAACCTTGCACCTCATCAGAACAACAATGAAATAATTTTTCACTTACTTCTGTAGAGGTTTGTAGCCCAGACTGATAGAGCAGGCCAACAGACTCATAATGGAGACCAGAATACCTTATTTCATCACCCATCACCCTTTGTGTCAACATCTCACAGGTTAGGAGAGGGATGTAACATTGGCCAGGTAAACTGTGGGTTTTCCTAACTTTTCAGTGAATGTCATTGTGATGGTCACAACACTGGCACTCATGGATCACTGGTAGGGTTGAGAGAGTCACTGGTCTGACCTAGTCAGAACAAAACCATCACTTCAATGGCGGTTGTCTGAGTTTTATGCTTTCTCTTAACAGGCCTCATTTAACACCCGCTATTGAGGCAATAAGACCTTTCCTAAAGAACTTTATTAAGTGGTTATGGATCAAGGAAGAATTTTTTGATCAAAAAAAGTTAGCCAAGAGTTCTATATACTGTGATGATTGTATTTCTACTCTAAGGGGTTATCAAACCAAAAAGTAAAACCACCCCCAAATGGGCTATCCTCATGCTATAGAGAGGCTGACAGTGGAAGACTCAAGTCTCTAATACTAGTTCATGGATCATAATAGTCTGGCCTGGAGTCCGCTCCACAGCCCTGTTAACTGAGGGTCATTCTCTGCTGTCCCTCCTCAGCAGGGGCACACTGCCACATATTACAAATATCAAAGGCTTCCAGCAACATGCACTCTCTGTAGTGTTTACACTGCGTGTTTATTACAATAATACAGAAAAGCAAATTTTAAAAAAGCAATTTTTAGTAATTTTTATTTAAAAAGAAAAATGTATACATTCTTAGGAGGATTCAGATGGGTCCCCAGTTCTGAGAAGCAGCACATTCTGATTTCCATTCAAATACATTAAAAAAACAAAAACAAAAAAAAATCAAAGGCAAGGGAGTCTCAAGGGGAAAAAAGCATCTCTCTCTCTCTCTCTTATTCTCTAGTTTATCATATTTATTACAGTTAAAGAGGTTTGATGTCAGTGACCAGTGCCATGGAAATCAATCAATCAATCAATCAATCAATCAATCAATCTATACCTGAGCACAATTTCCTTCAAGTCTTCTACTCTATCTAATTCAGTTTGAGGATATACAAAGTATTTCTTTTTTAAGCAAACTTCTGGTCTTGAACAGACGTCCCCAGCCTGAGTTCAAGTTCAAACATATATCTTTCAGAAAATATTATCTCTGGAAAGCTCTCGAAGTCTTAGTATATGCAGTATAATATATAATCCTATATGCTCATCAATCATAACATTTGTTATTTTTATAACTGCACTGTTGGCAATATTTCACATTTAAGTGTTACCAGGTATTTAAAAATTCTATACTAGTCATTGTTTAGTTGCACAGGAGTTGGATCCAGCACATGGCACCATGAACCCCATTGCCAGTTAAGTTTGCCGAATATTACATCGTCTTCTGGAATGAAAGTTCAAGGGTCTCAACTCTTCAATCTTTGAAAATGCTATCAAATACATCCAAATTTAGCTGGATCAGATTGGATGGTTAAATTCTAGCTGTTACATTATAAAAAAGGACACTCTCCAAGGGCTTGGGAGGCCTGGGATTTAGTTTTGCTACTAGCTGTATAACCTTGGGCATTTCACTAATTTCTCTGGGTCTCAGTCTCCCTATTAAAGGGGACAATATAAAGAACATTGAAATCTACTTCACAGGGCAGTTGTGAGGATTAATTGGGATCAAGCATATACAGTACACCTGTAAACTACAAAGTTGTACAAATGTAACACCGATAATGACTAAAACAGTTAACAACTTGCAAATGTCAAACTAAAGCAATCTTAGAGAATCCTAATTTTTTGAAACAATGAGCAAAACAGAAAAATAGATCTTTATTTTGAGTCCTGACAGCCACCTGCCATAGCAGTGAGGCTCTCTGATCACAGGTTTGATAGAGGACAGGCAAAAAGAAACTGCTAACATTCAGTAACTCCAAGCCAGGGTTAGCCTTGACAAACAAGTTAACACCAGCAGTATGTTAGAAACCAAGAGAGGGCAACCTAAAGCTACAAGAGAGAATTGTTTGGCCAAGTCTAGATTTAACTATGTCAAGTCAGGCTGAAAAACAATTTGTCACCTTGTAGTTTAACATTAGAAGCAGAGAAGGTATTCTAATTGTGACTTGTATTTGAATTGTGATATTCTAATTATATCTAGACATTCACACAGACACATACATTTTTATAAGGTCTTCCAGAGCTTTGTGAGTAGATAAGAGTGTGGATACTACAATAAGAATTTATGTTTAGCTTCACAGATCTACTTGAGATAAAGGATCAAAGTGATTTACGAAGAAGAAATGATAAATTGTTCCACTATTTTGGATGCTCTAAAGGAAAATGGTCTCCCTAGATAGCCAACCTGAGTGGGCAGCACTTTCTTATCTCTTCATTTTATAATACATAGACAGGTTGAAGAATAATGAGTCACTCTAGCTTTAAGAGCAAAGGCAAAAGGGAGAAGACTAGAGTGTAAAAGAGGAGGGAAAAAGAGTGATTTCAGTTGGTTCATAACCCTGAAAACAGTTACAACCCAAACACAGACCAATGGAGATTTCCATAATAGGACTGTCCTTGATGGGTATGTCATCAATCTTTATTATGGAGCCTGCAATGATGTTAATTTAGGTAGGAGTATTATATTATTCTAGGTACCACATTGTGGCCATTTTTCAAATATTAATAACTCCTTTAGTTAAAAAAAAAACAACTCAAAATGACCTGACTTCAGATAATAAATTTCTAGTTCAAAAGTTATTTCAGAAAACAAGCCATTTTTTTCAGAACAAATGGATAGGGTTCTTTCTGCCAAATTTTTTCCTTCTGCCCTTACCAGTATTTTCTATATCATGGATTAAAGTAACTTCTTCTTGGCTCTCATTTATCTTTCTTGAAAATAATTCACATTCCTTCTTTATAAAGAGTAGCTGGCATGAACAGGAGGAATCTCAAGAAAGATTCTACTTGTTCACACCAGCTACTCTTTAATCTATAAATGATTACTTCAGGACTCCTCCTAGGACCCCCAAAATTTAAAAATAGGAATAAAAATAAACTAGAACTGGAATGGTCCCCCATCTTCATTTAACATTCCCTTTTCTAATAGGAGAAAAATCACCTCATATTTGTCTTGGCTATGTTTGGGAAAATCTACTTAAAATGTGAATTTGGCAGATTCTGTGCTGTCTATATTTTCTGAAAGGAAAGAAAAATGCTATGAGAGACTGAGCCACAGTGACACTAGAGGGAGCTGCAATATCAACATCCAGGAGTCATTTACTTATAAACTGCAGCAGGAGAACAAAACCAGGCTGCTGAAGGTTGAATCTTCTTGTAAAATACACCATAGAGCCTCTTTCTGGATAAGTTTTTGCTTCTGTGATGGTGGCAATACCAAATGCATGCCAAGGGAACTCCTCATGTGAAGAGCACAGGCAGGAAGAGAAGCCCATCCTGGGCACAGTAACCCTCGCCCATTTGCCGGCTCACAGGAAATGCCTGCTTGAGCTATTCTCCAAAGGAGTCAGAGGGACATCAAAAGGGACAGCCAGCCAGCTGGTATACACATATGCACCAACATGAATAACCTACTGTTGCAAAAACAGAGGCTTCAAGGGAAACTGGGTGCTTGTCTGGGTTAATAAAGATCAGTGAGGACAGAGAAGGGAAAGGAAAAATATTAATTCATTATCAATTGAGCATTCAAACAAGTATCTCACGGCTCCTGAGCACTTCCTATCTGTAAGACACAGCACCCTGAAGCATTCTGACCAGATTCCTAAATACAGGGGTGGGGGCCCTCCAACCACTGATAAATCATCTGTTGGAAAACTGGGGGAGAGGGGAAACAACATACTGTCTTCCAGAATCAAAGACAAATTACCCTCTCCTGAGACCTTCTCAGACTCGGGTCAAAGAACCCAACATTTACAATCTTAGCAGGGAAACAGAACTTGAAAATGGTTCCTCATGCACAACCTGAAAAGTTTAATTCTAAACATACATTTCGGTTCAGGGGCTCATTTTCCATGTTGCTCATGACAACTGCCCTGCACATCTTTGAGGCAAATTTGTCATTAAAAAGCATTTATGTTTGTAATAATTTCAACCTAGACAGCTAACTTCTAAAAAGTAGACCATCAGGGGCTTTGACTGTAAAGTCCCATTAAAAACAGCTGGGGAGAAGATAGTGCTGTCTAACACTACCGAACCTTTCAGAATGCCCACGAAGCCTGGGACCTGTGAGGGGACATACCTCTTGATGCAATCTCAACAACAGATACTCTGTTTAAGGCAACTAAGTCAGAGGGCTGGGGGAAAGATGGACCTTTTCAAAACTGGATAATATGACCATGGAATTAATCTGTCATTGAATGGCATGGTGTTACCCATTCTTCTTCACTTGACCCTTTTTCCCAAAGGTTCCTTCAAGTGCTGGTGTTTGGAGGGTCTGCTCTCCATCCTAGTTTTTCATTGGCACACTCTCTTCGGCAAGCTTGCTCATGGCTTCAACCATCTCATATACAGTACTGACTTCCATATCTACATTTGTAATGTACACTTGTCTTTGGGCTTTAGGCTCATCTATACAATGACCTGCTTGATTTCTTCCCATATATATCCTAATCCATAGATTACTTAAACTCAACATAACCAAACCTAAACTCTTCTTCCCACCAAACTCACTGCTCTCCCAGTACTCCCTCTCTTGATGAATGACTTTGTACCTGGATGAGAAATCAAATTCACTTTGGATTTCTCCTGCATCTTCACTCCCTATGGCTAATTAATTACCAACTCTTACTGATTTTTCTTGTAAATAACTTTCAAATTATCCTCTTTTCTCCATCTCTATTGCTGCCTTCATCACTTGCCTGGACAACCACAACTGGTTGTCCAACTGGTCTCCCTGCCTCTAATGTGATCCCCTCAAATACACCTTCCACATGGCTACAGAGCCATTAAAAAACAACAGTTGGTATTTCCCGCTTATTTAAATTTCCTAGCGGCTCCACTTTATCCTCATAGGAGAAAGTCCTGGCCTTGCCTCCCTTTCCAGTCCTACTTCCCACCTGTGTTCCATTTGCTGTTACTATATTGAGCTATCTGCAGCCAGCCACCCACTCTACCCTCCAGGTGTTCTCTCAGTTTGGGGCTCCTTGTCACCCCTCATTTGCCTGAGGGATTCCTACTTCTTTTAAAGCCCTTCTCAGGCATTACTTTTGCCAGAGAGAGTAAGTGCTAAATACCCTAAACCCCCTTTCTGTGTTACTTCTATATCTCGTACATATCTCTATTATTGCAGTTATCACATTTATCTTTAAAAAATTTTTGTTTTTTATAATTTTTTTCAACGTTTATTTTAGATTCAGGGGGTACATGTGCAGGTTTGTTACCTGGGTATATCTCATGATGCTGAGGTTTGAGGTACAACTGATCCCATCACCCAGGTACTGAACACAGTACCCAACAGTTTTTCAACCCTTACCCCCTTTCCTCCCTCCTCCAACATTTTTTTGTCTATCTTACAAGCGGATAGTTGTATCTTTAGGGCCTAGCACAGAGCAAGGCACGTAGTACATATTCCATATGTCTGTAAAAGATTCTGAGAAAAGGCAACATCTGATCCAGTGCTGCCATAGGGCTTATATACTTGGAACAGGTAGAATGTATGAACAGCTTTTATGAAACAGATACAAGTTGGCAAGGTGATGGGGTGGGGGCAATGGCAGATAAATCTGAATAATAAACACTCATGAATGACTTGACTACACAAACGAGTGAAATCTGATCAGTGAGGGTTGTCTGTTGAGTCCAGGCTGCCCTGGGGGCTCATTGATTTTGTACTGCACAAAACTATACAAAACAACATGGCCCTTTGTCATTCAATTCAATTTTCTCTCCTTTGCCCCAAAGAAAGCAATAATTACAAAATATAAGACTCTTCAAAAATATTCTACATTAGCTCTGATTTTTCCATTACAGGCCCAGTATGCCTTCAGCTTACTTCCAGTTTATCAGCAGGGAATCTCATTCCCATCTCACTCTATGCATTTTACAGTGCCTCAGTGAACCTTAAGAGATGGATGCTACAGAGAATGAATTGTGGAGGGACAAAAATGAGAAACATTAAAGATCACACACATTACACCATCTGTGCCATTTGGTCACATCACACAAAAGTACAACTGCAAATGGGAGAGAGCGCAGAATGAAACCCTGCAACTTCTAAATTGATATCCAGTATTTGGTATAATCTCACTCTAAGAATACAGGCTGATCACTGATTGACCTCAATTCCTTGATCTGCCTAGGAGGAGTATTGCGATACTTGCTGCTACAGAGCTCAGACCCATATACACTCAATGCTGTTACAGCTATATTCAAAATAGATTAAGTGTTTAATACATAAAATGCTGTGTGGGCCCAAAGTACTCAGGACCCCATGTTCTAGGAATCTGCTATGAGAACTGTCAGGCAGGCCAGGTAATTTACAGCCTGAATTGCTGCAAAAATGTTCACATACCCAAGAAAGTGATTTTGGATCCTAGAAGAGAAATTCAAGAAGGCAACTGTGTAAGATTTTACCATTTTATTTGTGAGTTGTACTCATCAAAGCTTTTCACTCTCCCACTCAGTATGTGTATCCAATGAAAATAACTTGTGTTCCTGAGCCAGTAATTTAGGCTGTCAGAATGATGCCCAGGATGTTCACACTAGAGAAACTGAGGCACAGAGTAGTCCTATAACCAGCTCAGGGCCCACATTAGGAATTCAATTAACTTGAATTCCAACTTGTGATTCTCAACTATATCCTCTCACCTCATTAATTAAAGTCATGCTCCCTTTTCCCACCAGGCAACTCATTTTGATTCCAGGTTTACAGAAACATCCAAAACCTCTCCTTCCTAAATCAGTTCCCAGTTGAGACTCAGGTGCTTCTGTATGCACTGAGCCTGAAATGAAATGGACACCAAACTAGGATGGCCATGAGTATGTGTAGTTGGCTGCTGATCAATCACTTTCTGTAAAGTTTCACTGTTAAAAATATTTACGTTGAATTATGAAAGTGGAAGTGGTCTCCCCTCTAGTTTTTTCCTCACCACTAAGCCAGTAATTAATTGCCTGTGTATATAGTCTGAACTAGTTGTAAATTCCTACCTGTAATGCTTTTTTTATTTAGTATCTTGTTTTGTCAGGATCCACTCAAATGAGATAAACGGAGACTCTGGAGTCAAAAATGCAGTAAAAGATGCTGGTCTCCACAGTTCACCTCTACATTATTACAAGCTTTTAACAAGATTCTGGCATAGCTGGAAGAAAGGAAGCAGCCCCACTTTCGTAACAGGGAAGTGTACATCTTTACTGAGTTTTGTATGCTCTATCCTTGAGAACAAAGACTGGGACTACCTTAAAGATACCTACTATCCCAATTCTGGAAGAAAATAATTCAGAAACTTATACTTTTTGCTTATGTGAAATTTTTAGGATCCTCTTCAAAGTAACTGCATCCACATTTCCTCTGTGGTCTCACATGGTAGTACTTTTTATAAAATGATCTCATAAGTGCAATGAAAAAAACAATACCTCAGTGATACTGAGCCATAATTTTGTCAACCGTCCATCTTGATTCTAAGCAAAAGGCTGTCATTTTTCCATTAAGAAACAACACTGAGACACAGTAAGGTCAGTTTACTGCCTCAGGTATGAAATAATAGGAGAGGTTCTACCTAGGAGTCAGGTTCTACCTAGGAGCCTGCCACAAAGCTGGTGTCCCCATGCAGAAGTGACTGTTCCTCGCTGGCCTTAGTTTCCCACTGTGTAGAACAGTGAAGGCCCTTCTAAAATTGGCTTTAGTCTACTATGAGGATATGAGGATTATGTGTTTGGTCAGTGCCTACCCAGATTCTTTGAAAGGGAAAAAGCAAGTTAGATTTTATTTAGAGGGCAGGGAAGTTAAGTTCAGGCTTAAATTTATGTTAAGTTTTACTTTGAGAGCAGGAATGGTTAAGTTAAGGGCTGGAGGCCAGCCAATATATAGCCCACAGAGACAGACAATGCAATCTGCTGGGTGGTGGCTCACCAAATGGGGAAGAGAGGATAAAAGAAGATATGGACAAGATGGAAAATGGGAGTTGAAAGTTAAATATTGTTTGGAAATCAATTTGGCTCTTCTTTCACCAAAACATTTATTTAAAAAGTAGGCTGTGCTCACTGCCTCCACAGCTTCCTCCTCCTATTCGCGCTTTAAACTGTGTCTAGCATTCACCCCCATTATTACCAACATTGCATTTTCTTGAGGCTTATAAGAGATTAAATTCTTGCCTTCTTCTGAGTCTTCATTCTGCACAAGCCCTCTGCAACCTTGGACTCTTTGGCCTGTAGGGCCCTGCCTTTTGCTACAGATTTTCCAGTTGCTCCTGCTTTGGGTCACTTAGATGTGTGGGCCTTTTCCCACTTTGCAGACTCTTCCATTACAATCTCATGTAGTCCTACAGTTTCAACTAAATCAAGTCTATGACCACATTTCTAGGCTTGAACTCTCTTCTGAGTACCAAACCCACATTTTTACCTGGATCCTGGGGTTCTCTCAACTTGGCTGCCCTATGGGCATATCCCATTGAGAACCCATTTTTCTGGCTTTTCTGATTCATATTTCAACTAATGGCATCACCATTCTCTTAGAGGTTGTTCTACCTTGAAATTTTAGCATCACTGCCCTAGTCCCATACTCACCAGACATGGTCAACTGCCTCCCTCAGCTCTTTAACCATCTGCCCCTTCTTTTCCTTTGCCTTATGTCAGGTCTCATTTTACCTGGACTACTGCAATAGCATAATGACTGGCTTCCTTGCTTCCAGTCCTTCTGACCTCTCTTACGATAGTTGTCATCCAAAATCTTATGTTATTTCTGTTTAAAAATACTTAGTGGCTTCCCACAAAACACAAAATAAAGTCTAACCTCTTAAGTTCGTCACTCAAATCTCTACATTTGGTCTCTAATCTCTCCATAGCCTAATTTTCCACTATTCTCTCAATGTACTGCATTTACCACAAAGAAGAGCAAAGTGGATACAAAAGGCCCTTTCTTATTGGCCCCAAGAGAAGTGCTAATAACTTCATTCATTCATTAATCTTCATTTATCTTTACATCTCTGTATACCACTCCGAACTTTCATTATAATCTGTTTTGTTTAAGAGCTATTATTTATGCCTTTGTCTTTCTCACTGGAATATAAGCTTCTTGAGGGCAAGGCCTTTTTTTATTCATATTTATTTCTGTAAACTACAACAAATATCACAATGTTTTATACAGTAAACACTTTTTGAAAGGTCAAGAAATATTTATTGAATGCCAACTATGTACACGATATTATAATAGATGCTAATGATGTAAGAATTAATAAGCCATGGTCCCCGCCATGTAGAAGGTCAGGTATAATAGTGGGGAGACGGGAGAGGAAGCATGTTCTTGTTTAATTATATAACTGTCTCATGATAATGCAATGGTTAAGAAATCCAGTAGGTATAGCGTGCAACATGTGCTCAGAAAATTAAAGAAGAAAATTCAGAGCTGGATTCTTTAAGAACACATAGGAGCTTTCCAAGTATGTGAAAAGGAAGGAATAACCAACTTTTACTAAATGCTTAACTTTGTGCCAAGTGATGCTCTCAGCACTGTGTGTGGGTGTGTGTGTATATATATCACTGTATACATATTAACTTCTGTGATTTTTTACAATGGTTTTAAGAAGACCTAAAATATTTTTTCCATTTTACAGATAAAGACACTGGATATAGAAAAGGAAAGTAATGGCCAAGGTAACAGCTAATATGTAGCTACAGCACAGATTTAAACCCAGGTCTGTCTGACTTAAAAGCCTAAATTCTTAGCCACTTTGTTAACAGTCCTCACATTTTGTACATAGGAACCACTTGGGGTACTTAGTACAAATGCAGTTTCCAAGGCTTTACTGCCAGCCATTCTGATTCTGTAGGTATGGAATACGGCCAAGGAAATGACATTTTTAATGAGGATCCCTCAGGTGATTCTGAAATAGGTCATAGCAGATCACAATGCAGAAATGCTTTATTGTATTATACTGTCTCCCAGGAGAAGAGCAGTCCAGAGAGAGGAACCAGAGTGTGCAAAAGCCGAGTAGCATTAAACAGGTGCTGTTTATAATTGGTACTAGAGAATGGGACTACAGAGATGAATAACTAAGGATACCTGTTTTAAAGAAGCTTCGTGTCAAATGATCCAAAATCTCTGATTCTTGTTTTTTTAATTGAAAAGACATTATGACATCATTTTATTACTAATCAAAATAACTGTTACTACCTTAGCACAGGAATTATTTGAGTATTACCATTTTGTAGGTCAATTTTCTTAAAGTTATGATCATGTTATTGGCATTCGACTACTTTCACGTGACATTTAAAAAATGTTTTTCATAATTTTATGTAGTCTTCATAATTACCACTTTTAGTAGGTACAAACATTCCATTGGACTTACATGCCATAATTTATTATATTGGTGTCTTAATATAAGGTACCTAGTTTGTTTCCAATTTTTGGAAGTACTTAAATTCTTGAAGCTGTTTGCAGCTTTCTCTCATAATTTTAAGGAAAAACAAAGATGTTTACATCTCTGAAGTAATGAGAAAGAATATCTAAGTGCAGAACCTATCTAAATATGCTCAAGCCAATGCCTAATGTTAAGAAAGAATAGTGAGTGATCTAGAAAATGTTGAGCAGCAATTTTCCATTATTGTTAATAACAATAATGCATTATTTTATATGTACTTTACAGTTTATAAAAGCAGTTTCACTATAGAAACACATGTACTATAACAATCATCTGAGGTAAGTAGGGCAGTTAATATACACTGATGTGAAAAGCAAGAGAGGCGCATGACTTGCATAAAAATACACAGTGATATCTTCAGAACTTGGACCCAGGTCAGCTGACTCCAAAGCTCTTATTCAGTGCTGTGATGCCTTTTCATTTAAGACCAACACAAATAATAAAGCTAATTATGTTGAATGAAGATTAGAATAAATATGAAAGATGAAAACCTTCAAATCCAGGAAAAGTCCTGAGTTAAAACCACTTGCTTTATAACAAAGACAAACATGACACCTTCTATGGACAGAACTGTCTCCCCCACCTCTTCATATGTTGAAGCCCTAGCCTACAATGTTACTGTATTTTGGAGACAAGGCTAACAAGGAGGTAATTAAGTTAAAAGAGATCATAAGAGTGGGGCCATGATGTGACAGGATTAGTGTCCTTTTAAGAAGAGACACTGGGGTGTGCTTGCGCATGCTTCTTGTGTTTTTTCTCTCTCTCTCTCTTTCTCTCTGTCTCTCTTCCAGCCTCCATAACTGTGAGAAAATAAATTTATCCTTTTCAGTCTATGGTATTTTGTTATGGCAGCCTGAGCAGGATGAGATTTTGATACTGAGAAGTGGTGCGCTGTTGTAAAAATACTTTAAAAGGTAGACGCAGCTTTGGAATTGGGTAGAGGGTAGAAGAGTTTTGAGATGCATGTGAGAGAAAGCCCAGAAAACCATGAACAGACAGTTGCTAGAAACATGGATGTTAGGGGCGATTCTGATGAGGTCTCTGATAGTAACAAGGAACATTATTGGAAACTGGAGGAAAGGCAATCCTTGTCATAAAGTGGCAAAGAATTTAGCAGGACTGTGTTTTGTGGAAGACAAAACTTGCAAGAGATGAAATTGAGATTTCTAAGCAAAGTGAAGGAGTGGCTTGGTTCCTCCTGACTGCTTATAGTAAAATGTGAAAGGAGAGAGATGAATTGAAAAAGGAATTGTTGAGCAAAAAGAAACCAGAATGTGAAGACTTAGAAAATTTGCAGTCTATCCATACTGTGAAAAAGGTGAGGCTGGGCGTGCTGGCTCATGCCTGTAATCCCAGTACTTGGGAGGCTGAGGCGGGTGGGTCATCTGAAGTCAGGAGATCGAGACTAGCCTGGCCAACACGGTGAAATCCTGTCTCTACTAAAAATACAAAAATCAGCAGGTGTAGTGGCAGACGCCTGTAATCCCAGCTACTTGGGAGGCTGAGGCAGGAGAATCACTTGAACCCGGGAGGCGGAGGTTGCAGTGAACTGAGATTGTGTCACTGCACTCCAGCCTGGGTGACAGAGTGAGATTCCATCTCGGAAAAAAAAAAAAAAAAAAAAAGTGAAAGCTTGTTCTAAGAGAATACCAAGGGTGTGGCTAAACAACTATTTGGTAAAGAGAAGATGGGTATGACTTATGGACTTAACCAGCCATCTCAACACAAGTCAGGGATAAGAATGGGATTATACCAGCAAAGACATTGCCAGTTTGAATTAAAAGGGAAAAAGTGGGACAAAAAAAAGGAAGGCTACTGAACTTGGATTCTACAGGACTAGCCCACAGAGCTATTTGGCTGCTAACATGTACTATTCTTCAAGGAAAGGGAAGAATGATCCTGAAAGTGATACAGAAACATCAGGGCTGCTTTTCCCACCAAAGGACCAGTAGGCAAGGCTGATCCATCCTCAGTTTCAAAGGGTGAAGTTGCCTCTTGAGATCTGGTAGGCCAGGATAACCATGACCAGTGCCTCAGTATTGGCCGCTATGTGGAGCCATGGTGGTGATGCTGCCACTCCAGTGGGCTTGCAGGGGACAGTATCAAATCAAAGAGGATTATTCTTGGGCTGAAGATTTAATAGAACTTGACTTGCCAGGTTTCAGAATTGCTTGGGATTTATCACTCCTTCCTTCCTTCTGATTTCTTCTTCTTGGAATGGGAATGTCAATCCTATGCCTGTTCACAGTTGTATTTTGTAAGCATGTAACTTATGGTTTCACAGGTTCACAACTGGAGAGCCTCAGGACAAATCATACCTTGATCTCACCCATATCTGATTTAGATGATATTTAGATGAGACTTTGGACTTTAGAATTTAGAGTTGATGCTGTCATAAATAAGACTTCTGGAGCTGTTGGGATGTGTTTTGCATGCTATAAGGACAGATATTCTGAGGCAGGGTGGGTTAGAGGTAGAGTTCTATGGGCTAAATTACGTGTTCCCCACCACCAATTCGTATGTTGGATCCTTAACCCCCAATGTGAGAGAGTACCCATAAAGAGGTAATTAAGGCTAAATTAGGTCATAAGCATGGAGCCCTGATACAATAGAACTGGTGTCCTTATAAGAGATACCAGTGCATAGCCTTTCCCTTGTACTCTCTTCCTTCCTCCCTCCCTCCCTCCTTGCCATGTGAGGACACAAAGAGAAGGTGGCTGTCTGTAAGCCAGGAAGAAAGCCCTCCCAAGAAAGCAAATAAGCTGGAACCATGAACTTGAATTTTTTAGTCTCCAGAAATGGGGAAAATAAATTTCTATTGTTTAAGCCATACAGAATATGATGTGTTGTTATGCAACCGGAGCAAACTAAAATAACATACAGTTAGTACTCTATGACTGCAGTGGATTTGGTATTTAAGGAGGAGGGGTGGTATCCTTTGGCTTTCAAATTGCTAAATTCTACCATTGATTTTTTTTTGTTTTTTTTGAGATGTTGTCCCACTCTGCTGCCCAGGCTGGAGTGCAGTGCCTCAGCTTACTGCAACCTCCACCTCCCGGGTTCAAGCAATTCTCATGCCTCAGCCTCCCGAGTAATTGGGATTACAGGTGCCCACGACAAGGACTGGCTATTTTTTTTTTTGTATTTTTAGTAGAGACGGGGTTTCACCATGTTGGCCAGGCTGGTCTCCATCTCCTGATCTCAGGTGATCTGCCTGCCTCAGTCTCCCAAAGGGTTGAGACTACAGGCGTGAGCCACCACGCCCGGCCTACCACTGACTTTTTGTTTGCAACATTTTAAAGAACTTTTAGTCTCTTCAAGAGACAGTTACACTCATTAGACTATTCTAAATTCCCTTAGTATGGGAAGGGA
This sequence comes from Macaca nemestrina, assembly GCF_043159975.1. NCBI lineage: Eukaryota > Metazoa > Chordata > Mammalia > Primates > Cercopithecidae > Macaca > Macaca nemestrina. The sequence continues at coordinate 123,859,030 of NC_092131.1, read as the reverse complement.
ATTTAATAAGACAAACAGAAAAAAGTTGTTTGTGTGGGCCAACTGGTGGTGTCTTTTGCTTTTCTCTGCAAAGGCAGGGTTCACAGAGCCCTAATAGTTTATTCCTCTAAGGTTGTATAATCAATTGGGCACTTCTGGAAATACCACAGGGTCTTAAAAGAAACATTTATATTTAGCATTTAGTGTAAAATATCCTTTTCCAAACCTGCCAACAACTCGTACTATATAACCACTGGCCACCTGTTCTTTGGAGATTGGTTTGACATCATTATAAGCAAAGAAATCAATACCAGACCACTGATTTGGGAAAGAGACAAGATTGCAAGGCAATAACACATAAAGTTAGTCAAGCCCTACTTCTCAATTGTTTTGAAAGAACAGATAGTTCAATGTCCCTTTCTGAAACAGGTACTCATCCTGCATTGGTGATTTTGCAGCAATAAGAGCCCAAGATAGATAAGGCACCATAACCTCAATTTATATAACAGGTCTTAAGTGCCATGTAGAATCTCAAAATGCCTTTTTAAACTCATCAGTAATGTATTAACTTGAATCCAGATCCCCTCCTTACAGTTTATCCCTCAGTTTAATTTAAAAAGTGTGGGCTGGAGCACATGATTACTCTGCCAGTGACATCAGTCAGTCAACTGGTGTAGATACTGTAACTGCAGAGGGCAGCTAGCTGAAGGTCTGTTTCAAACATACATTCTGTCTTGATAGGTAAGGCCAATCGTTTACCTTATCCGTTAATTTGCTAAGATACCATCTGGTCTTTCTAAGCCAAATTAACATGTAAAAGTCATTTAGATATGTTAATTGCTTTTGAACCAGTGAATAGAATCAGTAAAAAGGGACTATGGGAATGGAGAACACTACCTTAAGTTTACACAGGGCTTTGTGTTTTTCAAAAACCTTTCACATGCATTATCTCAGTTGATCCTACCCCCACTGTAAACATCTGAAAGGAGGAAACTGAGGCTCAAAGATCGTTGCTCTTGTAATGTAACCTAGGGAAGAAGGTAGTGGGTAGTGAATGAAATGAACACTTATTAGGGACATTTTGTTCTCTTTTAACCAAACAACAGTTCCATAAGATGGGTGCCATTATTGACAAAGCTACTAAGAGGCAGAACCAGGATCTGAACCCAAATCTTTTGGACTTCAAAGTCGACACTTTACTTATTATATTGATGAAACCTATGGCTTTCTGTTAGAGTGAATGTAACTGGGCAATAATTCTTGACATCAAGAGTTTAGCTGTCTTGAAGAAGTGGGTTTTCTGAAATAAGCAATCTACATGTAAGAAATTGGTAAGTGGCACAATGGACAAAATGCAGCTACGGAGTCAGAAATATTTGTGATTAAAACTCAGCTCTGGCAGGGCCTAGTGGCTCATGCCTGTAATCACAGCACATTGGGAGGCCGAGGCGGGCAGATTGAGACCATCTGGCCAACATGGTGAAACCCCATCTCTACTAAAAATACAAAAATCAGCCGGGCATGGTGGCCCACGCCTGTAGTCCCAGCTACTCGGGAGGCTGAGGCAGGAGAATCGCTTGAACCCAGGAGGCAGAGGCTGCAGTGAGCCAAGATCTCGCCACTGTACTCCAGCCTGACAACAGAGGGAGACTCTGTCTCAAAAAACAAAACAAAACAAAACAAAGCAAAACAAAACAAAACAACAACAAAAAACTCATTTCCACTACTTGCTAGATGTGTGATCCTAACCAAGTCAGCTTACTTCTTGGAGCTTCATTTTCCTCATATGTCAAATGGAGAAAAATATCTTAATCTCATAAAGTTGATGTGAAGATTAAATTACATAACAAAAATAAAGTTTCAGGCACATCAATAAACATTAGTTATCCTCCTCTATAAAAATGTTTCTCTAGGGAGCAAAGGAGTTACAGAGAAGAGGTAGACAAGCATTTCTTAGCTGGTAGAGAGTAAAGTCAGAAACATAAACCATGTATGGTGGCTCCTGCCTGTAATCCCAGCACTTTGGGAGGCCAAGGTGGGAGGATCACTAGAAGCCAGGAGTTTGAGACCAGCCTGGGCAACATAGTGAGACCACCATCTCTACCAAAAACAAAAAAATTAGTCATGTGGTAGTGCACAGCTGAGGCTGCAGTGAGCTATGATCATGCCACTGCACTCCAGCCTAAAAAAAAGACAGAAACATGCAGTGAAAGGTACATAACAGACCTCGTATTTATATGTAGCCCTTGCAAAAAGCAAAGCTCAAGGGTTACCTACTTTTTTTTGAATACAGGGTCTCACTTTGTTGCCCAGGCTATAGTGCAATGACCTGATCATGGCTCACTTCAGCCCTGACTTCCTGGGCTCAGGTGATCCTCCCACCTCAGCCTCCTGGGTGGCTGGGACTACAGGCATGAGCCACCACATGTGGCGAATTTTTTTCTATTTTTTTTTTTTTTTGTAGAGACAGGGGTTTACCATGTTGCTGAGGCTGGTCTCGAACTCCCGGGCTCAAGCTATCCACCTGTTTCGGGATCCCAAAGTGCTGGGATTACAGCCGTGAACCACCACGCCTGGCCAGGTTACCTACTTTAAAAAGACTTCTTTGGCGGGGCACGGTGGCTCACGCCTGTAATCCCAGCACTTTGGGAGGCTGAGGTGGGTGGATCACCTGAGATCAGGAGTTCGAGACCAGCCTGGCCAATGTGGTGAAACCCCATCTCCACTAAAAATACAAAAATTAGCTGGGTGTGGTGGCAGGTGCCTATAATCCCAGCTACTCAGGAGGCTGAGGCAGGATAATCACTTGAACCTGGGAGGCGGAGATTACAGTGAGCTGAGGTTGCACCATTGCACTCCAGCCTGGGCAACAAGAGCGAAACTCTGTCTCAAAAAAAAAAAAAAAAAGACTTCTTTGACTTCTAGAGTTTGGGTTAAGGTACCTCCAAGATCCCATAGAATTCTTGTTTACCTCTATCTTTGCATGCAGTATACTGTTGTAATTCTGTTAAGTTACACATCTGTTTTCTCTAAATAATAAATAAGCCCCCTGCTTAATCCAGCATCTGGTAAGAGGTAGATGCTCAATAATTTGCTGAATGGAGGAATGAAGGAAAGAAAGGAGAAAAGCAGAATGAATGCATCCCAATAACAATGTACTGGTTAAGACTTAACATGAGATTTATAGTATTTTCTTACCTTGACTGCATAGTTATTAAGTGGATCTTTTGCATATGAAGCAGTATAGTAAACTGCATCACCTGCCTCACAACAGGGTTTATCGCTGGTTAGCCTGAAGTCTGACCAGCTGTCCACTCCAAAACGGAGCTGGTCTTTCTGCCCAGCCATGAAAAGGTCTTCGCATTTAACAGCCAGTTTCTTCAAGGCATCTGTATGAAGGCTTCGGATTTTACCCACTACTTCCTCCCGATTCTCAAGTCCTCGATAAAGTGCTTGTCTCTGTGGCTTCTGGATGCCTCGGCCCTGTCTGCAAGAGGGCCCACGCCGGCTAGAGAGGGATTCCATGCTGTTGGAAAATCTATCCTTAATACTGAGAGTGGTTAAGCTGGAAATGCTGTTTGCTGCTGAGGGGACAGGTCTCTCCTTGTGCAATGGCCTTTCCAAGGAGTCGTAAGACTCAATGTCCAGTCCTTTGAGTTCATAGCTGATGGAAGAACCAGCACTGCTGGCATCCCAGTTGGGGTCGATATCATAGGTGGGATTAGCCATGACACAAAGACTACTTTCCATGGATTTCTGGAGGTCCTTGGAGATTGGCTCTGTATTGGCTCTTATGATCATCTTCTTTGGCAGTGGGGGTGGTGTAGGTTGGGAAGCATTGGGTGCTTCTTGGTCTGTTTTCCCTCCAAAGGCAATGGCATCATCCACAGCTCCCTTGGGCTGTCGTGGCTGCTTGGGAGGTATCATGGCTGCTCTAGATTGCCCTGTATTGTTTTTAAAGCAATAAAAAGGAAAGAGTAAGTAAAGTTTTCAATCTCATTTTATAACTGAAACTTAAGCAGAAATGAGTGAGGTAACCATGGGAATGTAAGAATAAGTCAACTCTTTACTTCAAAATGGGAAAAGAGAACAACCAAAGAACAAATACCTAAACACTGAAGTATCCAAGCCTTGGTGGGAATAATAAATATGCATAATATCTTGGCCCTGTCCAGGAACAGGGCACTGGTTTGGGTGATGAGTTTTTTTTCCAAAAAGGAAACCAGATTCTCCAGTCCTACCCTTCAGAGTGCTGTATTCACCACACCAGAATATTAAGGAATGACAGACACTCAAATATACTTGGATTGTGACAGAGTAGAGATGATAGTATTGTGGATAAAGAAAATACTTGGGAGCATTATTACAAACAGAATTGAAACTAGCAATGGGACCATTAGACAGGGGCTCAGAAGATAGTATTCTGTTCTTTTTATTCCAAAGTTACATTGTATTGTATATAGTACTTGTCAGATATATAACATTTTCCAACACATGAAAACAATTTCAAAAGCAATGATATTTATTTTACTATAGAGATGGATTCTCACATTGCTTAAACTGGTCTACATATAAGATTCCTGTGATTGTGGTAAGGGGAACGGTGTATATGAGCAGTCAACTTCTGTTCTGAACACTAATTCCCAAACTCTTATGTGATTCTCTTTTATTTTGGTGGGCATATACATTGTGATTTGACAGATACAATCTTTCAACATCTTTTATAAGTCCTAGTTAGAGAACAATTCATCTCTGCTTAGTTTCCAGCATTTATGATTAGAAAAAGATAAAACACATGTGTGTTTGAATACACCTTCAGGATTTATTGTATAATAGAGAGAAAACATTATTTTTTAAAGACAGAGAAATATACACAAAACTTCCATAAAGGCTATTAAAATTAGTCTTGTTATTAAAATGAGGTCTCTACTCAAGATTTCAGAGTTATAAGGCTCTGTTATGGGTTGAATTATATCCCCCCAAAAGGTATGTTGAAGTGCTAACCCCTGGTACCTATGAATGTGACCTGTCAGATGTTTTTGTAGATTTAATAGTTAAGATGAGGTCATTAGGATAGGCCCTAATCCAATATGACTGATGTCCTTATAAGAAGAAAAAACACGATGTGAAGACAGGGACAGAGAGGGAAACCACCACATGACATTGGAGGCAGAGTCTGGAGTGACACAGGTGCAGACTAAGGAATACGGAGGATTGATGGCCACTACCAGATGCCAGACAAAGGCAAGAAAGGAATCTACCCAGTGTTTTAGAGGGAACACAGACCTGCTGACACCTTGATTTCAGACTCCTAGCCTCCATAACTGTGACAGAATATATTTGTGTTGTTTTAAGACACCCATTTGTGGTACTTTTTCACAGCAGCCCTAGGAAACTCATACATTCTCCTACTGATGTTCATATAGAGTAGAAGGTGCTGGATGGTGCTGAGGATGATAATGAATAGGGGTGGTGGTTTTGTTTTGTTAAAATCATGTCCTTGTAGCATGTCAATGGTAAGCACCAATATAATCTGGGATTGTAATAGTAAGTGTTGCTTATGATAGGGATGAGTTCTGAGAGAGTTAGGCAATCTCATCATTATGCAAAAATCATAAAGAGTGTACTTACACGAACCTAGATGGTACGGCCTACTACACACCTAGGCTATATGGTATAGCCTACTGCTTGTAGGCTACAAACCTGTACAACATGGTACTGTACTGAATACTGTGGGTAACTGTAACACAATGCTAACTACTTGATATGGTTTGGTTGTGTCCCCACCCAAATCTCATCTTGAATTCCCACATGTTGTGGGAGGGACCCAGTGGGAGGTAATTGAGTCAGCACAGGTCTTTCCCATACTGTTCTTGTGAGAGAGAATAAGTCTCATGAGATCTGATGGTTTTAAAAAGAGGAGTTCCCCTGCACACGTTCTCTCTCTTTGCCTGCTGCCATCCACATACGGTGTGACTTGCTCTTCCTTGCCCTCTGCCATGATTGTGAGGCCTCCTCAGCCATGTGGAACTGTAAGTCTAATAAACCTCTTTCTTTTGTAAATGGCCTGGTCTCGTGTATGTCTTTATCAGCACTGTGAAAATGGACTAATACAGTAAATTGGTACCAGTAGAGTGGGGTGTTGTTGAAAAGATACCCAAAAATGTGGAAGCAACTTTGGAACTAGGTAACAGGCAGAGGTTGGAACAGTGTAGAGGGCTCAGAAGAAGACAGGAAAATGTGGAAAAGTTTGCAACTTCCTAGAGACTTGTTGAATGGCTTTGACAAAAGTGCTGATAGTGACATGAACAATAATGTTGAGGCTGAGGTTGTCTCAGATGGAGATGAGGAACTTGTTGCGAACTGGAGCAAAGGTGACTCTTGTTATGTTTTAGCAAAGAGACTGGCAGAAATTTGGCCCTGCCCTAGAGATTTGTGGAACTTTGAACTTGAGAGAGACGATTTAGGGTATCTGGTAGAAGAAATTCCTAAGCAGCAAAACATTCAAGAGGAGACCTAGGTGCTGTTAAAGGCATTCAGTTTTATAAGGGAAGCAGAGCATAAAAGTTCAGAAAATTTGGCTTGGTGTAGTAGCTCATGCCTGTAATCCCAGCACTTTGAGAGGCTGAGGCAGGTGGATCACTTGAGGTCAGGAGTTTGAGACCAGCCTGGCCAACATGGTGAAACCCTGTCTCTACTAAAAATGCAAAAATTAGCCGGGCGTGGTGGCAGACACCTTTAGTCCCAGCTACTCAGGAGGCTGAGGCAGGAGAATTGCCTGAACCTGGGAAGTGGAGGTTGCAGTGAGCCGAGATCATGCCACTGTACTCCAGTTGGTGACAGAGCGAGACTCCGTCTCCAAATAAATAAATTAATTAAATTAAATATAAAAATCAGAAAATTTGCAGCCTGACAATGCGATAGAAAAGAAAGTACCATTTTCTGAGGAGAAATTAATCCCCAAGACAATGGGAAATATTTCTCCAGGGCATGTCAAAGGTTTTCACGGCAGCCCCTCCCATCACAGGCCTGAAGGCCTAGGAGGAAAAAGTAGTTTCCTGGGTCAGGCCCAGGGTCCCTGTGCTGTGTGCAGCCTAGGGACTTGGTGTCCTGTATCTTGACCACTCCAGCCATTGCTGAAAGGGGCCAATATAGAGCTCAGGCTGTGGCTTCAGAGGGTGTAAGCCCCAAGCCTTGGCAGCTTCCATGTGGCATTGAGCCTGTGAGTGCACAGAGGTCAAGAATTGGGGTTTGGGAACCTCTGCCTAGGTTTCAGAGGATGTATGAAAATACTTGGATGCTGAGGCAGAAGTTGCTTGCAGGGGTCGGGCCCTCATGGAGAACCTCTGCTAGGGCAGTGTGAAAGGGAAATGTGGGCTCGGAGCCCCCACACAGAGTCCCTACTGGGGCATTCCTAGTGGAGCTGTGAGAAGAGGGCCACTGTCCTGCAGATCCCAGAATGGTAGATCCACTGACAGCTTGCACCATGCATGTGGAAAAGCCACAGACACTCAATGCCAGCCCCTCAAAGTAGCTGGGAGGGAAGCTATACCCTGCAAAGCCACAGGGGTGGAGCTGCCCAAGACCATGGGAACCCACGTCTTGCATCAGCATGACCCAGATGCAAGGCATGGAGTCAAGGGAGATCACTTTGGAACTTTAAGATTTGACTGCCCCGCTGAATTTCAGACTTGTGTGGGGCATGTAGCCCCTTTGTTTTGGCCAATTTCTCCCATTTGGAATGGCTGTATTTACCCAGTGCCTGTACCTGCATTGTATCTAGGAAGTAACTAACTTGCTTTTGATTTTACAGGCTCATGGGTGGAAGGGACTTGCCTTGTCTCGGATGAGACTTTGGACTATGGACTTTTGAGTTAATGCTGAAATGAGTTAAGACTTTAGGGGACTGTCGGCCTGATAGGTTTTGAAATGTGAGGACAGAGATCTGGGAGGGGCAAAGGGTGGAATGATATGGTTTGGCTGTGTCCCCACCTAAATCTCATCTTGAATTCCCATGTGTTGTGGGAGGGACCTGGTGGGAGGTAATTGAATCACAGGGGCAAGTCTTTCCCATGCTGCTCTCATGATAGTAAGTCTCACAAGATTTTAAAAAGAGGCTTTTAAAAGAGGAGTTCCCCTGCACAAGCTCTCTCTTTGCCTGCTACCATTCACGTCAGATGTGACTTGCTCCTCCTTGCCTTCCTCCATGATTGTGAGGCCTCCCCAGCCATGTGGAACTGTAAGTCCAATAAATCTTCTTTTGTAAATTGCCCAGTCTTGGGTATGACTTTATCAGCAGTGTGAAAATGGACTAACACACTACTTGTGTATCTAAATGTAGAAAAGGTACAGTAAAAATACAGTATAAAAGATAAAAAAATGGTATGCTTGTATAGGGCACTTACCATGAAAGCAGCCTGCAGGACTGGAAGTAGCCCTGGGTGAGTCACTGAGTGAGTGGTGAGTGAATGTAAAGGCCTTGCATATTATTAGCATACACTACTGGAGACTTTATATATACTGTATACTTAGGCTATACTAAATTTATTTTAAAAATTTTGATTTTAATTAAGTTTAATTCATTATTGATGAATTAACCTTAGTTTGCTGTAACTTTTTAACTTTATAAACTTAAATTTTGTTTAACTTTTTGAGTCTTATAGTAACACTTAGCTTAAAACACATTGTACGCTGTTTAAAAATATTTTTTCTTTGGGCCAGGCACGGCGGCTTATGCCTGTAATCCCAGCACTTTCGGAGGCCAAGGAAGGCGGATCACTTGAGGTCAGGAGTTTGAGACCAGCCTGGCCAACATGACGAAACTCTGTCTCTACTAAAAATACAAAAATTAGCCAGGCATGGTGGTGCATGCCTATATTCCCAGCTACTCAGGAGGCTGAGGCAGGAGAATCACTTGAACCTGGGAGGTGGAGGTTGCAGTGAGCTGAGATTATACCACTGCACATTAGCCTGGGTGACAGAGCGAGACTCTGTCTCAAAAAAAAAAAAATTTTTTTTTCTTTGTGTCTTTATGCTACAAATCTTTCTCTATTTAAACACATTTTATTTATTTTTATTTATAAAACTTTTTGTTAAAAACGAAGACACAAACACACATATTACTAGTCCTAACCCCTGGTACCTGTGAATGTGACCTTATTTGGAAATAAAGCCTTTGTAGATGCAATCAAGTTAAGATGAGGTCATTAGAGTGGGCCCTAATCCAGTATGACTCGTGTCCTTATAAGAAAAAACACCATGTGAAGACAGCGACAATGATGACAAAGGCCTACACAGGGTTAAGAATATCAATATCACGGTCTTCCACCTCCACATCCTGTCCCACTGGCAGGTTTTCAGGGGCAGTAACACACATGGAGCTGTCATCTCCTAAGATAACAATGCCTTCTTCTGGAATACCTCCTGCAGGACCTGCCTGAGTCTGTTTTACAGTTAACTTTTTAAAAATAAGTAGGAGTACACTTTAAAATTATGGTAATAGTACAGAAAATGCATAAACCAGTAACACAGTAGTTTATCACAAAGTATTATGTACTATACATAACTGTATGTGCTATACTTTTATATGACTGGCAGCGCAGTAGGTTTGTTTACACCAGCATCACCACAAACATGTGAGTAATGCCTTGCACTATGATGTTACAATGGCTGTCACTAGGTGACAGGAATTTTTCAGCTCCATCATAATCCTATGAGACCAGTGTTGTTTGTGCAGCCCACTGTTGACCAAAACATCATTATATAGCACATGACTATATATATCCATTTCCCATGCACACCATTTTCTTCAAGAATATCTGAGAATTTATATAAGCTACAGCAATATATACAGCAAACTCAATGACTTCTTTTCTCCACCCATGCCACGTAGTAATATTTTTATAAGGAATAGAACTATATTAAATATAAACAAACAACAACACACACATATACACATATATAATATACATATAATATATATTGTGTGTATATATATATTTAGAGGGAGGGACGGGGAGAGAGAGCAGGAGAGTAAGAGAAGAGAAAAAAATATGAGAATGCTAAGCTTCAAGACGGTCTGAGCTTTTGTTTTATTCATTGCTGTAATCTCTGTGCCAATAACAAGGTCTAGATAGAATCAATAATAACCATTTCTTGAATGAAGGAAAAAATATTTACTACTGAAAGAGAGAAAGTAGTAAAATTGTATAGATACCTATAATAATAAGGAAAGAAATTGAATTAGTATTTTAAAAAATTCACACAAAGAAAAACCCAGGACCAGATGGCTTCACTGATGAATTCTACCAAATGTTTAAAGAAGTATTAAGACCAATCTTTAGAAAACTTTTCCAAAAAATAGTACAGGAGAGGGAATGCTTCCCAACTTGAATTCAATGCAGCCAATATTACCTAAATACTAAAACTAGACAAAGACATAAAAAGAAAACTAGAGACTAATTTCTTTTACGAATACAGATGTGAAAATCTACACAATATGCTAGCAAACAAAATCCAGCAACATATAAAAAAAGATTATACACCACAACAAGGTGGGATTTATTCCAGAAATGCAAGGTTGGTTTAACATCTGAAAATCAATCAATGTAATATACCATGCCAATGGAATAAAGGGGAAAAAAAGTTCATATAATTACCCTTAATAGATGCAGAAAAAACGTTTGATAACATCAAACACCTTTCCATGATAATAACATTCAATGAACTAGAAACAGAAGAGAACATCCTCAGCCTGATAAAGGAAAGGGCATCTTTGTAAAAGAGCTAACATCATACTTATTGATAAAAGACTGGAGTTTCCCCCATAATATCAGGAAGAAGATAAGGATTTGCATTCTTGCCATTTCTTTTTTTTCTTTTTCTTTTCTTTTCTTTCTTTCTTTCTTTCTTTTTTTTCAGACAGGATCTCGCTTTGTCACCCAGGCTGGAGTGCAGTGGCACAATCTTGGCTCACTGCAGCCTCGACCTCCCAGGCTAAAGTGATCCTTCCACCTCAGTCCTACAAGTAGCCAGGACTACAGGCATGCACCACCATGCCCAGCTAATTTTTTGTATTTTTCATAGAGACAGGGTTTCACCATGTTGCCCAGGTTGGTCTCAAACTCCTGAGCTCAAGTGATCTGCCTGCCTTGGCCTCCCAAAGTGGTGGGATTACAGGTATGAGCCACTGCACCTCGCCCATTTCTATTCTACATTGTACAGGAGGTTCTAGTCAGGGATATTAGGAAAGAAAAAGAGATAAAGACATCCAGATTGGAAAGAGGAAAGTAAAACTCTCTTCATTCACAGATAATACAATCCTGTATATTGAGAAGCATAGGGAATCGACACACAAAAAAACTATTAGAATGAATATACCAGTTCAGCAAGGTTACAGGATACAAGATCAGCATACAAAAACCAATTCATTTCTATACATTATAAATGAATGATCCAAAGTAAAATTAAGAAGACAATTCTATTTATGACACCATTAAAAAGGATAAAGTAACCAGAAATAAACCTAACAAAACTAGTGTAAGACTTGTACTTTGAAAACTATAAAGCATTGCTGAAACTAAAAAGCAAATGGAAAGACATCTTATGCTCATGGATCAGATACTTTATATTGTTAAAATGGAAATATTCTCTAAATTGATCTACAGATTTAATGTAATTCTTATCAAAATTCCAGCTAGACTTCTTGCAGAAACTGGCAGGCTCATCCTAAAATTCATATGGAAATACAAGAAACCTAGAGTAGTCAAAGTCCTTAAAAAGAATAATACACTTTCCTATTCCAAGTTATTACAAAATTATAGTAATCAAGAGTATGTGGTACTGGCATAAGAATAGAAATATAGATGAATGAAATATATTTGAGAGTGCAGAAGTGAACCCTTATATATTTAAGGTCAATTGATTTTTGACAAGATTGCCAAAACAATCCAACAGGGAAAGAACAGTTTCAAGCAAAATAATGAAATTGAATCCCTACCTCACACTATACACAAAACTTAACTAAAAATGTATGAAAAATTTAAATATAAGAGCTAAAACTAAAAAACTCTTAGAAAAAAAGTAGGAATAAATCTTTGCAACCTTGGGTTAGGCAATGGTTTCTTAGATATGATACCTAAAGTATAAGTAACAAGAGAAAAAGTAGATTGGAAGTCAATAAAAATTACAAACTTTTATGCCTCAAAGGACATCTTCAAGAAGGTAAAAAAGACAACTCACAGAATGGGAGAAAATATGTTCAAATTACATAACTGATAAGAGACTTACATTCAGAAAATATATGGAACTCTTTTGAAAAAGACAAATAACCCAAGTAAAAATGGGTAAAAGATTTGCATAGCTATTTCTTCGAAGAAAATATATAAATGGCCAGTCCATGTGGAAAGATGTTCAGCATCATCACTCATGAGGTAAATGCAAACTGAGACGTCATTTCACATCTACTAGGTTAGCTGTAATAAAACACACAGGCAAGTGTTGGTGAGGACGTGGAGAAATTCAATGTTTATACATTGCCAGTAGGAATCTAAAATGGTGCCACCACCTTGGAAAATATTTTGGTAGTTCCTCAAAAAGTTAAACATACAGTTACTATTTGACCCAGCATTTCGACTCCTGGGTATATACCCAAGACAACTGAAAACATGTCCACCAAAACTTAATATACAAATGTTCACAAGCGGCACATTTATAATAGCCAAAAAGTAGAAACAAACCAGATGTCCATCACCTGATGAATGGATAAATTAAATGTGGTATACAATTGACTATTATTCAGGCATAAGAGGAGTGAAGTACTGATGTATGCTACAACATGGAAAAACCTTGAAATTATACTAAGTGAGAGAAGTCAGTCAAAAATGACCACATATTAGATGATTCCACTTATATGAAATTTCCAGAAATATATAAAGTCATAGAGACAGAAAGTAGACTAGCAGTTGTAAGGGGCTGGGGGAAGGGGAGAATGGACAGTGACTGCTAATGGATTTCTGTCTGGGATGATGAAAATGCTCTGAAATTAGACATCAGTGATGCTTGCAAAATTCTGTGAATATACTAAAATTAACTGAACTGCACACTTTAGGAGGGTGAATTTTATGGAATATAAATTATATCTCAATAAAGCAAATCAACAAGCCATTCTTAGAAACAACCATCAATTCAGTTTTCAGTCTTATCTTCTCATTCCTCTGTGCCCTTAACCAAGCACGCAGGGGCTTGGCATTTACTGAATGTTTCCTGTGATGGTGGGGTCTCCTTCCCAAAGCTGTTCCAGCCCTATTTTCTCTTGGCTAATGTGAGATGTCAGACCATGGTTTATTTACAAGATGACAGAAGTATGCTTTGTAATAAATCCTAATTTTTCAGTTGCTGACCTAGACCTTACAGAGATGAAGCACCACGGAGAAGGTTAGAAGCAGTGAATTGCACCAGCTCAGGCCCTATCATCCTTGCCAGACAACTGTGATAATCTCCTATTATTGCTGTCTCCAGTTTTACCTCCCTCACCACACAAGCCACCAGAGAGATGTTTTTCAAACACCAAAGCTGATCATGACACTTCTCTGCTTTAAAAAATTCTTTCCTGGCCGGGCGCGGTGGCTCAAGCCTGTAATCCCAGCACTTTGGGAGGCCGAGACGGGCGGATCACGAGGTCAGGAGATCGAGACCATCCTGGCTGACACGGTGAAACCCCGTCTCTACTAAAAAATACAAAAAACTAGCTGGGCGAGGTGGCGGGCGCCTGTAATCCCAGCTGCTCGGGAGGCTGAGGCAGGAGAATGGCGTGAGCCCGGGAGGCGGAGCTTGCAGTGAGCTGAGATCCGGCCACTGCACTCCAGCCTGGGCGGCAGAGCGAGACTCCGTCTCAAAAAAAAAAAAAAAAAAAATTCTTTCCTAAAGATCAAGTTTAAATCTTCAAGCACAGAAAGTGAGCCTTTCATGATCTGGCCCTGGTATACCTGTTTCTCATCGCATTTCCTCTTATATCTTAAGGCAGAGCCACCAAACTACTTGCGGTTTCTCCAGCACTCTTGGCAATTTTATGCTTCCTTTGTGTCTTGTGTCTTTGCTCATGCTGATCCTCTTCCAAGAATAGTTTCTCACTCCTCTCATCTTTAAACATTCTGCTTCTGGGGAATATTTCTTACTCCACTCCCCAGAATTGACCTTTCTTGGGCCCTAAGATAGACCCTGTGAATATTTCTCTTTAAGCACTTACAACCCTCGACTTGTGTTCCTTCCTGAATGCCCTACTGGTTTGCTCATTGAGGGAACGGACTGTGTCTCATCTGTGTACCCAAGACCAAGCAAAGAATCTGGGCTGAGAGCAGAATGGAATACATAAAAAAACTAGAACATGAACCTATTCTTACCTGTTTCAATGTGGGCCCTATAAGAGGCTTTATGGGCAGCCATGTTCTACCCATTTCTCCAAATTAGAAGAAACAAAAATAATCACGGACATGAGATAAATGGAGAATTCCAAAAGTACCTTTTTTTCTTTTATAACCTCAGAACTGACAAAGGACAGAAGGTCTATCATCATCATCAGCTCTTTAATGCTTATCAGAGGAGGTGAAGAACGGCTGATCATGTGACTTTCTGCCAGCCAGAGAATAAAGTTCAAACTCCTCAGCAAGTTGGTCAAGGCTCTCTGTCTTATCTACCACTATTTCTCATCAACCCTTCCTACAAATCACTCATTTCCTGTTAATATGTTCCATGTTTTTATTTTTACATTTTTGCCTTAGCTTGGGTGTCTGTCCTTGGCCTAGCTCAAATGGCACTTACCAACTGAAGCCTTCCTTACTCTCTACTCCTCCACCTCAAACTGGAAGCCATCGCTTCTTCCTCTGTGTTCTCTTAGCATTTTTTGCTCTACTAGAGCATTTTTAGCCTTTTATAAAGTGTGTGTTTTTACATCCCCTCAGAACCTGATGTGATGTAAGGTACACAGCAGGTGTGAAATAAGTGGCTGGACTGAGGGACAGAGTCAACAGAGTTGGTCATCAATTCAAAATGGAAATGGACAGCCAAGGTAGCAAGGAAATAAAGGTAAGTAACGTGGCTTCTCTTCCCAAATAGCAGGATATGATCTCCTGGGAGCTAAGGAGATTTCCACATGAGAATCAGAAACTTATGCGTTCCAAATGAAACCACAAACATTCCACAGCCCATGTAAGTAGGTCAAGCCATTCTCCTAAGTCTAAAACTGGTTTGTGCTTTTAGTTTTTTTCCTCCAAGAAAGACAAGTTCTCCTAACTGAATTCCAATCATTTCGGCCAATGTTTTAAAAGCTTGGTATCTTAGTTGTTTTTATTTTAAACTTTTAATCCTGTACATTCCTCTCAAGCCCATGGGACCAGACACCAAGCTCAGCTTTCAGCAGGCCTAATATAACATCACATACTCCACATTTTTGTGGCATACCAGTGCTCTAAACAGAAAAAAAATAGATTGTGTTCTAAATCCTGCCTTGCTATATGCTAAAAAAATTCTTTTGGACAAATATGTTTGACTAAACCACACTCAAAACTTACTTTTCTCTTTTTCTGAACTTCCATAATCTACCTCTTTACTTTCTCCCCACTTAAAAATGTCTTCAGACCGGGCGCGGTGGCTCATGCCTATAATCCCAGCACTTTGGGAGGTCAAAGTGGGCGGATTGCCTGAGCTCAGAAGTTGGAGACCACCCTGGGCAACATGATGAAATCACGTCTCTACTAAAATACAAAAAATTAGCCAGGTGTGGTGGCGTGTGCCTGTAGTCCCAGCTACTCGGGAGGCTGAGGCATGAAAGTCGCTTGAACCTGGGAGATGGAGGTTGCAGTGAGCCATGATCATGCCACTGCATTTCAGCTTGGGCTACAGAGTGAGACTCCATCTCAAAAAAAAAAAAAAAAAAAAAAAAAGTCTTCAGACTGACGGGCCCTATATCATGTTCTGGAAAGCAAACAAATGTTTGCCTGTGACCTGGTAGGTACTCATTACAGTCTTAGGGTGCTGGGGATAAAGAACACTAATAATGACCTGCTTGTGTAGGAGTAGCATGATTTCCTGGTTGATCTCTCTGCCTCCTGTCATCTCATAGGTAGCTCCTAGAATCTTTAAAAACAATCCTGATTGTGCCTCTATTCAAAATTCTTCAGTGGCTCTCCATTTGCTACAAGCAAAAGATATGCCTTTTGTGACCCTCTTCCAGACTCCTCCAAGAAGAGGCTTTCATTAAACCTTTAAATATCTGCATCACAGCAACTATCATGCTCCTAAGAGTCCAGTCCCATGTCTATCTCTCCCAAAGATCAGAAGTCCTTGAAAAATACATTAGTATTCCCAGCACTTAGCCTGGCACCAGGGAGATAGTTGGTGTTCAACAAATGTTTGCTGAATAAAAGCATTAAAGCCCAAATAAATAGAACTTATCTTCCTATTTAAACTGTAATTTCAATCTTCATCCCTAATTTTCTCCCCAGGGCTCAAAACAAGTAATACAGATGAGAAAGAGAGGGAGAAGACAAAATAAGAGACCATCACCTCCACTAGTGCATAGCGGGGAATACGTAGAGTTTATAAACATAGATGCCACACACCATCACTGTGCAACAGCCTCGTCAAATGAACAGGGTCTCACATTGGCTGAACTTAGTGCTCAGAGCATCATCCCCCTCCAGCAGGCATCAGCAGCTTAGGAGGAAGGGGCCTAATCTACCCAGGCATTATTATTGTGCTGAGGCTTACCATAGTCAAATATAAGCAACAACTAGCAAATCACAGGGGATATCAACTTCATGCCAAACAATAAAATAAACCTGATTTCCAAAGACCACTTTGGGTTTAGCCTCAAATAAACAGATACAAAGACCATTTTAAAGAACGTCAGCGGTATAGCAGCTGGCTGACTTGATTTTTGTAAGTCCTCATTAGTGGAAACCTCTCCAAAAACAGAGATTATTTATTTGGGTGTAATTTATCTATGTAATTTAAATACTGCACTCTCTCAACTAATTCCAATATATGAAAAACTATTTTTAAATGGGAATGCAGCTAACTTCGGGACAGAGTGTATGATTTCTTTTTAAATAGAAATAATTACAATTTTAGGAAGTACAACTGCTCAAACAAATGTTCAAAGCTCTCAACCTCAGTTTTTTTTAAGCATCTAAATGATCTAAAACTGTGCAATTCTTTAGCCCTTGGTTCAGATCATTAGCTATGCAGTGTGTGGAATAATGTCTGCTCAATAATTATTTGTTGAGTAAATGAGTGAATGATAATGTAATCCTCAGAATAATTTTTTTTTAAAAGCTGGCATTTATAATGACATTATTCTATAATTACATCAAGGCCAGCAAAGTAATGACATTCTTTTAAGTATATCCACCCCTTAAAATTTAACACTAACAATCAATATTAATGCCAAAGGAAGTTCTGGAGACAGAAGACTTTTAAGTGTTTTTTTTTTTCAGTATTTGAAGGATAAAGCCTAAAGGAGATGCTCAAAGTAAGTAAAATGAGAAAATGTGCACAGTTTCTTGTGCTGATCTATGGAAAGGAAACAGAGTCATGGTTTACATAATTCCTTAATTAGGAAACCTATGGACGAAGCCTCATATTAGAAAAAGAAAAGCCAGCTGATTAATGGAGCACATAGACTTGAAATTTTCCTAGATGAACTTTCCTGAGCAGAGCCAGATTTTCCTAATCTGGTAATCTTCTAAAGTCAAATCCAAAAGTCATTTTTAGCTCGTTCACTCAAACACATTCTTAGTACCTACTGTGTGTTTTAGATAATGCACTAGGATGTTGGGATGCAGAAAGAGGAACAAGCCAAAAATCGGTTGAATAAAGGGGGATATTACAAGAAATGTAGAAGATATGAGTACTTGGTTACAAAGTGATTGAAGGAGAGCTATTTCATTACATGTTCCTGATTTTAGCAGACTGATAAAGCAAATATGCCACATTAAAAAAACAGTGATCTCTGTCTACTTTGAGATAAACATAGAAACAAAGGGAAAATGTTCGAGGTCTGATTCAAACAAATTTTATTACTTTTTTGGGAAATCATTTTGGGCGACAGATACCCTATAAAATTCAGCTTGGGGTCAGTTAAGGTGTTACAGATCCGAGTTCATTAAGTGATCTTATACTACCACCACCCAGAGTAAAATCACCATTCTGTGAGGGGCAACCTTCTTAAGTTGTCAAGTTGCATAAAGACCAATGTGATTTTTGTGCAACATAGAAGACAATATAAATCCCCCAAATAACACATTCTTTAAAGCAGTGCTGTTCAATAGAACTTTGTGTAACAATGGAAATGTTCTATATCGGCACTAATGCAGTAGCTACTATCTACATATGGCTACTAGGCACTTGAAATGTTGTTAGTGAGACTGAGGAAGTGAATTTTTATCTTTATAAATTTATATTTCAGAAGCCACATATGGCTAGTGGTGACTGTATTGAATCATAATTAATTCAGTTATGAACAAAATAAAGTTTGCATTATTTACATTAAGGACAAGAAGAATGACATCTAAATTAATCCTGGAGGTAGATGCCTAATGTAAAAAAGAAAAATATACGGGTTGCATAAGTCAGTAGCTCTTTGTGGGAATAGTTCAATCACAACTCTTACTGCACCACAGTGGAAGTAATAAGACGGCTGCGAGGGTAGAAGGACTCACAGGAGATTCTGAAGGAGGGTAATCAAGGCCTATTCCAGTTGAGTTTTTGTTTTTGTTTTTTTTTTTAAATGGAGTTTTTAAAAACTATATAAGAAATGTGAGAATTACACAAATTGTCCATGTCCCTTTGTTTTGTTGTAATTGGCAGATCTTAAGGAACTGGATCTGCACAGCTATGTTGCTATTTGTCACCTCTCCTCTGTTCCCTGTTAGCTACCTTGGGGATCCTGTAGTCTGCTTTTCATTTCACATCTTTGGTCATGAGTTGTGTAGGAAGCCCACAATTTTTTAGATTTACATTTTGTTGTTCTGCTTATTTAAGCAATCTAATAACATTTTAAATCCTTTCCACTTTACATTTTCTGGCTACCATATCTAACATATTTAAAGGAGAAAGAAGCCAGGTATGGTGGCTCACCCTTGTAATCCCAGTGCTTTGGGAGGCCAAGGTTGGAGGATTGCTTGAGGCCAGGAGCTTGAGACCAGCCTGGGCAACATAGGGAGACTCTATCTCTACAAAAAATATTTAAAAATTAGCCGAGCATGTGGTACATTCTTGTAGACCCAGCTACTTGGGAGGCTGGGAAGGGAGGATCACTTGAGCCCAGGAGTTTGAGGCTGCAGTGAGCTATGATAGTGCCACTGCACTCCAGCCTGGGCAACAGAGAAAGACCCTGTCTCTAAAAAAATTTAAAATTTAAGATATATCTTTTTTTAAAAGGAGAAAGCAGAGTATATTTTTGGGGAGAAATAAAGGAATTCACAACTAGTAAGGACTTATATGTACCAGGTACTTCTCTGCCACTAGCCCTACAAAGCAGATGTCACTATTCCTTCATTTTGTTTGAGGAAATTGAAGCTCAGGGAAGTTAAATAGCCAGCCCACAATCATGCAGGTGGCAATGACACAGCTGTGATAGAAACCTAAATCCCACTGATCCCCTCAAATCTATCTTTTTTCCTGCTATAGTACATTGCTTCCTAAATCTGCTTCACAGTGTAATTTTCAGAAACAAATTCCACAGTAAAAATGATGGTAAGCGTTGAATTTTTCTCCCTTAGTTTCTTCCACATCTGTCAATCCACCCACTGTCTTATTAAAGAAACAAAGAAAAGAAAAAAGAGAAAGTGATCTTTATGGACTGGTTCTGGAATATTTAAAAGGATCTAAAGCTATTGCATTAGGAGGTTTTGCTGTCTTTTAGTTTTTAAACACACCATTTTTTAAAGTTATCAAGTCTTTAAATCGTAAAACATTACTCAAAGGGGTAGTTTAAACCTGCATGCAAAGGACTTGTTGAAAGTATTAAAAAAGGAAAGTTTCAAATGCCATCTAAAATACTTGTTCCATTAGGAAAAATAACAAAATAAAACCCCCTTATCTTACAACTATTGGAGTCAACTTTATTGCCTCTCCAACGAAGCAACTATGTATCATAATGTATCATACCCTATAGAGTCAAGTATATAGATACTTGAGCACTTAAGGAAAACTGGACAATATCTTATTGGCATCACTTTTTTTTTTTTTTTTTTTTTTTTTAAGACAGCGTCTCCCTTTGTCGGGCTGCAAAGTAGTGGAGCAATCTCGGCTCACTGTGTCCTTGACCTCCTGGGCTCAAGAGATAATCCCAACTCAGCCTCCCAAGTATCTGGGACCACAGGTACGTGCCTCCACACTCGGCTAATTTTTGTATTTTTTGTAGAGATGGGGTTTTGCCATGTTGCCTAGGCTAGTCTTGAATTCCTGAGCTCAAGTGATCTGCCCACCTTGGCATCCCAAAGTGCTGAGATTAGAGGCGTGAGCCACTGTGCCTGGCAGTATCACATACTTTTAAAAGGAAGGCAACAGGTAGAGAGAAAGCTATCTTTCTGATAGGGCATCTATAACCATTTTAAGTTTTTGAATGCAAAGTGATGACAATTTTTTTTTTAAGTCTTAAATTTTATGTCTGAAAGTAGATGACTTCTTTGAGAAAAAGGAAAACAGTAGGAGCCCTTCAGTATTTTACAAGAATTTCATGATTAAAGGCATTAAAGTCTAGTGGCTAAGATGGACTGGATACCAGCTGGTTCAACTCCTACTGGTTCTGTGACTTTGGGCAAGGCACTCTGCCTCACTTTCTTCATCTGAAAAATGGGGATAATAATTCTTAGGATGGTTGTGAGGATTAAATGAGCTAATATATGTAAGGCACTCAGAATATTCACAGAGGCAATGCTTTACTTTTTTTCTACCAGTCTTCATAACTGAGATGATGAAATAAAATAATTTTAACTAATGTCAGCTAATAAAAATTTATAGAGATGCCATCAAATATGGTACAACTAATAAAAATTAAATATTTTACTGAGGCTATCATGAAAGAAATTTTGGTTTAGTAAGAATGTCTAGAAGATATTATAATTCCTGATATATTATGTTGTCTGAGGGTATAAAGTAAACAGTAAATTTTCATTTTATAATATGCCTCACAAAATATCAAATAATGGGAAAAGTCCAATAAGCTATTTGATGATAAAATCTGTTCCAACTTGTAAACAGTATCCAAGATAGCAGTTTGGGTAAACTATAGTATGTTTCCCCTACTCCCAAATCACAGAAAGCTTCTGGAACTTAAAATGGAAGTCTTTTTCTTACAAAATGTATTTTCAACTGCATGTGGGTTGTTATGATTGAGTTTCCCAAAAAGAGATATTAAAGTATTATCGCCCACAGTGTTACCATAATCTTCTGGCCTTCTTAGGGACTCCTTTATTTCCAAATACACTAGCTAGTGTTAGAATTATTTTTCCTTACAATAACCTGACAAAGGAAAAGGACAAAGAAGAAAGGAGATGAGAAACGAGGTAAAAAATACTTCAATGATACATGCCACTGGTTTCCAAAGTCTAAGGATTGGTCAGTGGTTCATATGAATCTTGCTAGTGCTCTGCATATAGTAGTCCAGGCTACTCACCTCTCTCCTGACTTCATGGAAGAAGAGCACTGAGAAATCCTTCTTCTGCCTCAGGCTTTGCTTTTCAGAAGGAAGGAAACTATGTGGCACTCAAGGGAGACAGGTAAGAAGTCATTGAGCATTCAAGGAAGAAGAGTAAAGATGATCAGAGAATTGAAGAATCTTTGCATTGGCCGGCGCCTCTGAAGTAATTTAGCTCAACCCTCTTTGCAGTGCATCATCCTCCTCACAACACCTCTGAGAGATGGTCCATCAGCCTCTGCCTAAATACCTCCAATGACAGGGATCTTTACTTTCTTGAGTCTGCTTGATCCAAGTCAGAAATCTGGGATACATTATAGACTCTTCACATCATCCAATCTTGTGTATTTTTCCTCTTAAATAGCTCTCAAATCTGTCTACTGTCCCCCCACCGCTCACTATCTTAGTTGAGGCCTCCCTTTCTCGTCCCTTTGTGTGGTCCTGCAAGAGTATCTAACTACCAAATTTCCTGCTACCAAATAATCCGCATTCGCATGGCAGCCTGCAGGGTGGATGTTTTAAAAAACAAATCTAATTGTGTTACTCCTCTGCTTAAAAACCTTTGATGGCTCACTATCACAAATAGCAAAAAGTCTAAGGTTTTAGCCTGAAAGGCATGATACTGGCTAACTCTCCACTTCACATTTCAGCAACACTAAATGTTTGTGGTGCCTACATGCATCTCCATGATTTTGCTCACATTGTTGCCTCTGATTGGAATATTCTTTCTTCCCTTTGTCAACTAGTTAAACCAGTTCAGGAATTATCTCCAGAAAGGTATCTTTTGACACCCTCCTCTGTGTAATATTAAAAATGTACCATGTATATCTCTGTCACTGTATTTATATTACACTGAAATAATTAACAAATTCACTTCTTTCCCCCTAGGTGAGTCCCTCAAAACAGTGTTAATAACCCTTAGCACTTGGCACACGGCTCATGGTTGCAGATGTTTAATACATGCCTAGCAAACATCAGAACTTTTTTCTGATGTAACTTAAAATTTATAACTCCAATGGTCCAACTTCTGCTTAATGGAGCAATAAAAACCATCTCTCCAAGAAAACAGAACATTTGGCTAGTACATAAAAAGGTCAAGTTTAAATACTACTTATTGGACATTTGCACTTACCTAAGTTGCTGTATGTTGCACTACAAGGATTTGGGTCCATAGGATCTGAAATGTCTTCTTTTCCATCTTCCCTTTCCAGTTCAGGTAGGGACAATGCTGTTGTGACTGAAGTGCAGCCCCCGCCATCTTGCTTCCCAACAACAGTTCTTGGATCCCGAGGAGAAAAATCCTCTGTTACTTTGTGGGTCATGTGACTGAAACAAATCAGACCACTTGTCACACTGGTATTGAAAGATTCTACTAAAATTTAGATTTATGGAAGGCATATACTTCCCATAAATGTAAATAACTGGTCCTATAGTCACAGTAACGAGTCATAAGCCCCAATACACTTGTCTGAACACAAGGCAGTACTTCACCTAGGCAGATACTTCTATTTACCTTGATTCATACATATTGAGAACCCAATTTGATAGAGCAGGTATGGTAGCCTGCAAGAGAGTTTGAGAATAACAGTCAAGGAATGAAACATTTTATTTAGGTGGGAGGTGGTGATGATGGTGGTAGAAGGAGCTGAATGTTTAACTGGTTAAAGACAAATATGCTCAAGTATTTAGTAAAGTATTTACCATACTTACTAATTACAGTACTCTAATACTATGGTAAATATCAAATACTTTACTACATAGTTTTAATTTATATATAGTATTTAGTACACACTTTAGTACACACTTTAGTGTGTACTAAATCAGGATCAGGAATAAAGTTGAGATTAAACTATCTATATAAGGAAGTTAAGCCATTATTTAGTAGGTACACTGAGGTCTTGTTGCCAAGAGAACAGAAGCATCAACCTTTGCCTGTCTGTGTGCAGCAGGAAAGGCAAATGGAAAAGACAGTTCGCCGTCTAGTTAATCTCATTTATTAAAATGAATCTGAAGCATCCTCCTGGCCACATACCAGTATATGACCAATCTTGTTTTACCATTGCCTGCTCATATGCTTATAGCTACTTCTTCCCATCTTCCCCACTCCCCAGTCTGCTTGAAATGTGCCAATTCTGTTGCTGGTAAAGAAAACTGGCCTACTTAGAAAATCTCAATGGACTGGTCAATTAAATGAATTCATGCATCTTTAAAGTTTGCTGGGCCCACTGAAAAGTATTCCTAGTTATCACACATTCATTAGCTATTTTTCCTGGTTTCTTTATGAAAAAAAGAAAGAAGGAAAGGAAACATATATGATTACAGGTTATTTGTGGATTTTCAATTGGCAGTGAGTCATGGTGACATTTACTAGTTTCTTTAAAAGAGGCACTTTGTTTGATCATGTGCCATCAGAACATATATCGCCTGTGGATTTAAGGGAGTAGATCTAAAGGCAAAGGAGTACCCCCTTATCAATTTTTCATTATGGAAATTATGCATGTGCCTGGACAGAAAAATAAGCCTTGATGTCAGCTGGATATACAACTTCAAAAATATCCTTTCAAAGCTGGCAGAGCCAGAGGTCTCTCTATACTGGGAATAAGCAATGAGCTGGAAGTTCCATTAGGGGACCTGGCTCTTGGGGACAGTGGTGAGGCTGGAAGGAATCACTTTTCTAGCAGTCAAGAGAGTAGTACATATAAAGGAGGCCTCACACAGTAAAGCATACTGCCTCTTCTTGATGGGCTGCCCTCGGTCATTAACCCAAAAGAGGGGCTCCACACAAAGCTGGTTTCTCATAATATGGAGCACCATAAAATCAAGGTAACGTGGGGGCTCTATCTCCATGCATTAGCGAAGACAAAACAAAGTGACACTTCCAAGACATTCAGGCACCACTTAATGTCAAGAATGTATATTACTCAGTAGTTATCAACATGTTTCAAGGAAGGGAAAATGTTTTCTGGCAAAAGTTAATAGAAACCATTTTTAGTTTCAAAGCAATAAATATAAAGTCCCTTAAAAATATCAGCCCCCTGGCCAGGTTCGGTAGCTCACACCTGTAATCCCAGCACTTTGGGAGGCTGAGGTGGGCGGATCACAAGGTCAAGAGATCGAGACCATCCTGGCCAACATGGTAGCCCTGTCTCTACTGAAAACACAAAAATTAGCTGGGCATGGTGGTGCATGCCTGTAGTTCCAGCTACTCGGGAGGCTGAGGCAGGAGAATCGCTTGAACCCGGGAGGTGGAGGTTGCAGTGAGCTGAGATCGTGCCGCTGTACTCCAGCCTAGCAATAGAGTAAGACTCTGTCTCAAAACACAATCAGCCAACATGCTTGAAAGAAAAAAAAAATGTTAAAAGCTCCAGACAGTTCTTGTTCTAAAGTCAGCTTCAGAGGTTTCCTGAATAGCTGTTTCTTGGCTCCTAATCTCTTCAGACTTACTCTTGCCTTTTTTCTGTCTCCATCTCCTGGTTATTACTAAAAGAAAGCATTCCTTTCCATGTGTCAAAAAGGGTTGGTGAAGGGTTCAGAATCTATGATTCCAACCTCACTTGCCTGTTTTCATCCTAGGCAATGGGCTATTAACAACAAAGCTCAGTTACAGTGAAAACCACAGAAAGAGCTGCTGCTATTAACCTATGAGGAACTCCCTGGGTCTGTTGCACACGTGTACATATAACACAGCTCTGTACTCTGAAGGACTTCACAAAATAAAAAACGAATACTTAAAAGCAAGAAATATTAGAAAACTCACCCACTGTGCTCACTAACACAATTCCCCATTAAATGAAATTTTCACAGGGTCTTCTCGAGTCTGTTAATCATGCTCTGAAACTCAGATAAACCAAAGATTCCACTGAGTTCTGGAGAGCTACAAGTTAGACAAATCATGAGAAAAGGCTTGAATTCTGTTCCTTAATATCACTCACTGCACCTTGACCCTTACCTTACTGGTTTGGTCTGGGAAATGTGCCAAATTACCTTTGGGGAACCAAGCAAAGTGAAAGCTAGTTTTCTTAACTCTTTCCAAACTAAGGCAGTACAGCCTATATTCCAGATAAAGATTGGTTTTCATGAGCACATTTTAAATAAGTGCACTGGTATTAATTAAATCACCAATTAAAGTAATTCTCAACTCTAAAGAACTATGCAAATAGAGTTGATAAAAGTAAAATCACATGGATTTGCAAATGGATGCTAAAATGTTTAATCTGCATTTACAGTGACTTCAGTCTCTAAAAGGAGTAAGAATATTAAAATGCATCAATGAGATGTCATGTCTTAATGCTTGAAGGAAGAATAGCTCTTTGTATGATTAAAATGATAAAAGAGGCCAGGTGCGGTGGCTCACGCCTGTAATCCCAGCACTCTGGGAGGCCGAGTGGATTACGAGGTCAGGAGTTCAACACCAGCCTGGCCAAGACAGTGAAACCCCATCTCTACTAAAAATACAAAAATTAGCTGGATGTGGTGGCAGGTGTCTATAATTCCAGCTACTCAGGAGGCTGAGGCAGAAGAACTGCTTGAACTTGGGGGGGCAGAGGTTGCAGTGAGCTGAGTTTGTGTCACTGCACTCCAGCCTGGGTGACAGAGTGAGACTCCATCTCAAAAAAAAATAAAAAATAAAAAAAAAAATAAAAGAGAGACAGGGGAAAAGGGAGAGGTTCTCACAGTTCAAGGTTAGATATAATAACATACTATGACTAAAAAATAAAAAAAAATTGAGAAAAGTATCAGAGAAGGTTGATTCAGCCACTATATATAAACAACATAAACCGACAAATCATTCAGGAAGAAAGAAAAAAGGAAAATCTCTGATTAATTTATCATTAGGCAAATTAATATAGTAAGGGAATTTAAGGCTGGGTGCGGTGGCTCATGCCTGTAATCCTAGCACTTTGGGAGGCCGAGGCAGGTGGATCACCTGAGGTCAGGAGTTCGAGACCAGTCTGGCCAACGTGGTGAAACCCTGTCTCTACTAAAAATACAAAACTTAGGTGGGCGTGGTGGCAGGCGCCTGTATTCCCAGGTATTGGGAAGCTGAGGCAGCAGAATCGCTTGAATCTGGAAGGCAGAGGTTGCAGTGAGCCAAGATTGCACCACTACACTCCAGCCTGGCAACAGAGAGAGACTCCATCTCAAAAAAAAAAAAAAAAAAAAGGTATTTACCATTGTTATGTTCCATATTTGGACATAAAATCAGAAAACTCAAATACTAAAATGACACTTCACAAATATCAGCTTTATATCCTAACAAAGTGTTTTAGGTGCTTTATAACCACCAACATTTCATTGGGAGATGTTTAATGTGATGGAGAAAACAATAAAACGGGAATTCGAACCTGGGTGCTGTTTCCTTATTGCTTTGATTTTCTGAACTTGATGGCATCAGGAAAGAGTTAGTGGAAAAAATAAAAATTTCCCCCAGTTCATCCATGAGTCAGATGGTAAACTATTTAGAATGAAAATCATGAGAAATCTGTGAGAATTTCTTATACACTATATGTTAGCACATGTCTTAAAATGGCAAATAATGACCAGTGTATCTAATTTTTTTCAGGTTAAGTACAATTTGATATTCATTACTGTGAAACAGAATTGTTAAGTGACAAATGGCCCACTAAGAGGAAGTTATGGCTTTTATATTTCTGCTATTTTAATTTATGTTGAAACACCCCTATTTCTGTAATAACTATGGTGTTGATATCTAGGTCCTTGATCTTCAGGTTGGGTCAAACCTTGACTTGGCCTGCTCTTTGTCCTGAACCTTCAGCATTTCTTCTGTTTCAACAGACAGACAACATAGAAGACAACACATGTGTGACTATACTTTAAATTCTTCAACCAACTTTCCATTAATGACCGGTTTTTAATTGAGATTTGGGATGTCTGACCTGATACTTAAAAAACCATGTCATAATCTCCACAAAGACAAATCATTTTCTGAACATGCAGAATTAATATAAGGTGTTCAAAGGAAATAGTTACATTGTTACAGATTTGTGTTATATAAACGAATCCCTTGGAAGGTTAGATCTCATCAGCTGGCCATATTCATACATAATTCAAAGCTGCAGAAGCTGTCTCCTATGGGAAGTTCACTTGGTTTACCCAGGTGGTAGGGATTAATCATTACACCATCAAATGAAATGAAATAATCCTTTTTTTTTTTTTTCTGGCAAATTCATTTAAGACAGATTTTTGTAAAAATTCTATTAAATGTCTGAATGTATTTTTTAAAAAGGCAAATCAAATTCCACATTAGAACAGGTTAAAGGCCTTTAAGTATCCAAGTATTTCCACAATTTCAGTTCAATCCTATCTTCATATTCAACCACCTTCATTCAGCTTCAGAAGGGGCAATAAAGACTTCTAGAGACTACCTGCCTCTTGGGGCAAATGTTATTCTGAATTCTATTTGTTAGCTCTCTTCAGCAGGTACACATGTCTCTAGTTGCCCACGACAGCCAATAAGCAAATATGTGACTTTTAAAACCTCCTTTTACCCCTAAAAATCAGACTAAAGCACATTAGAAACAAAACGTCATGGTTTTGTTACTGGTTTCCAGAGCTGCATATTTCTGGGGTTGCTGGGGATAACAGAACTCTGCAGATGTGGGATCTACATTAACACATGAAAAGGAGAGTTCAAAGTTATCAAATCCCACACCTTCGTAATCTATTGAAAGGGAGAAAAAACAAAACAAAACACTCCCATTTCTTTTTGTGTCTCTACCTCTAGGACCTCCTACGAATATGACATTTCTTAATCCTTGGTTTCCAGGTCATCAATTTGATTTTGCCACACTTTCCAAACATTGACATTCTCAGGTAGAAAAGTGTGTGTCTACTGATCACTATCTAGTATCTCCAATTTCTGCTAAGCCTTCTGTAGTCTTTAACTGAAAACATTGAACTTCTTATCCTGAACTGAGATTAACCTTTATCTGATATCTGATGAGTTCCTGTTAATATTTCTAACATAGTCTGGTCAAACAAAGGTAGCTCTTACTGGTGTGAATGAAGTAGCTAGGTCTCGAGATGGGGAAGACTGGCAGCCATGTGCAAGGTCTTGAATGAACTCTAATTTTCTGAAATTGTACAGATCCACTTTATTTTTTAAAACAGACTCAAACAGCAAATTAAAAGTGTCTTTAAGGCACAAGATTGCAAGACAACAAAGCATATAAAACACAGGCCTCCGTAAATCACTGTCACTTTCACAATACTAAGAAAAATTACAGTTTCAAAATCCTATGAAATACAAAATCAGAATGGCATCTGTGCAAATTAACAGAAAAGATCAATAAATTTTGGAAAACAGCAATAAAATACAGTTGCCATTCTCAATAAGAATAACATTCTCAATAACAGAAGTAGCTCCTTAGCATCACCATTTTGGCCTTGACTCACTTCTAAAGAATGGGGTGAGATACGGATATGCATTTCCTGAGAAGGCAAGGTATTAGAAGAAAACACCCATAGCCTTCTCCAAAGGGACTAACCCAGGAAGGATGTGGAACGGCCTTTTTTTTTTTTTTAATTTTGAGATGCAGTCTTGCTCTTGTCGCCCAGGGTGGAGTGCAATGGTGTGATCTCAGCTCACTGCAACTTCTGCCTCCCGGGTTCAAGCAATTTTCCTACCTCCGTTTCCCAAGCAGCTGGGATGACAGGTGCCCGCCACGCCTGGCTAATTTTTGTATTTTTAGTAGAGACGGGGTTTCACTGTGTTGGTCAGGCTGGTCTCGATATCCTGACCTAGATGATCCACCTACCTCAGCCTCCCAAAGTGTCGGGATTACAGGTGTGAGCCACCACGCCTGGCTTTTTTTTTCTTGAGACAGCGCTCTGTGGCCCAGGCTGGAGTGCAGTGGCACGATCTCAGCTCACTGCAACCTCCGCCTCCCGGGTTCAAGTGATTCTTCTGCCTCAGTCTCCCAAGTAGCTGGGACTACAGGTGCCTGCCACCATGCCTGGCTAATTATTTTGTGTTTTTAGTAGAGATGGGGTTTCGCCATGTTGGCCAGGCTGATCTCGAACTCCTGATCTCAGGTAATCTGCCTGCCTCAGCCACCCAAAGTACTTGGATTACAGGAGAGAGCCATTGCACCTGATCCTTGGTACAGCCTTGCTGGGGCCCTGGACTTTTTTCCCGAATGCCCAGAAGCAATGGAGAAGCAAGTCAGTACACCTTTTTTCACTTTCCTCTTATCTCCCTCTGCTCTTTGAGTCCGAGTAGGGAGATGCTGAGAAATGATTACATACACTTAACTCCAAAAAATGTTGCAGGCTGACTGAGGAAATGGATGTAGGGCAGGAATGGGACCTATGAGTACTCAGAATACACCTACCTACTCAGCACCGCACAAGCTGTGCATTTTTCCACTTAATTCATGAAAACTCTTCAGGAGGTAGATACAATTATTCTCATTTTACAGATGAGGAAACTGAGATTGAAAGAGGTTAGATCAATTGCCTAAAATTACACGGGTA
Organism: Macaca nemestrina; assembly: GCF_043159975.1. Lineage (NCBI taxonomy): Eukaryota > Metazoa > Chordata > Mammalia > Primates > Cercopithecidae > Macaca > Macaca nemestrina. The sequence goes on along the minus strand of NC_092131.1, from coordinate 123,828,858 downwards.
CTAAGGTGGTGGCAGAGTTGGGATCTGAATAGATACCATGCAACTCTAACATCCATGTTCCTTCCACCACACTGTTAAGATAAGGCAAGTTTGGCATACTGCAGAAACCCAGCAATACATACTTGATTGGGAAGATGAAGAAGTAAAACTGCTTCTACTTTTAGTTAGAAGAAAAAAACATAGTTTTTATTGAAAAGTAGGGTATTAATGATTACAAATGTATTTTGCTTTTGAAAATCCTAAACAAACAAACCAAAAAAATTAATAATATACATTTCCAAAAAAATTTCTTTAAATAGAAGCTGCTCTAGCTATAGAATGACTGTGTTTCTAGATATCTGGCTTCCTAATAATAGTTGCTACCCCCACTATCTACATTTACCGAATGCTAGGCACTGTGCTTAAATATCTTCAAACAATAACACTCTGAGTAAGCCTTATTATTCCCATAACAGCAAATAATAATAGTGGCCAAAATTTACATAGTGCTTATTATGTGCCTGTTTTAAGCCATGCTTATCAGAAGTGGGGCTATTGACATTTTGGGCGAGGTGATTCTTTGTTGTGGAGCGCTATCCACATGGCAGGATTACAACAGCACTTCTTGCCTCTACCTGCTAAAGGCTGGACATTGGAACTAACCCCTGCCTCCCAGTTGTGACAACCAAAAAAAATCTCCAGACATTGTCAAATATGCCCCAGGGGGAAATTCCATCCCCCTTTAAGTCTCCCAACAACCTACTAGGCAGGCTATTTTCTGTGTTTTATAAATGAAGAAATTATAGCCCAGAGAGATTAAGTTACTTGCTTCAGGTAACACAGCTAGTAACTGGTGGAGCTGAGATTCAAACCCTGTAGCTTAGTTATAGTGTTTGTCCTTTAAGCAGTTACATTATTTGCTTCTCAGTTTCTAGATGAGAAAACTGGTAAGCAGAGCTCAAGTAACTTGTCCAAGATGACACTAATATGTGATAAAAGCAGGATTCAAACCCACGTCTGGGTGCCTTCAAAGTCTATGTTCTAAAATATTATGCCAATGGCTATCAAACTTTCATGTACCTAAGAATTACCTGGGGAGCTTGTTAAAATTGCAGATTCTCAGCTCCCGTCTTTAGGGATTAATTTAACAGCTTTGGGGCATGGCCCAGGAATCTGCATTTATATACTCCAGGTGATGCAGTTGATCCCAGGAACACATACTGAGAAACTATTTTTCACTGCCTTCCTCCTCCAGAAAGAATAGAAGAATAAGTATACAAGCAGCAAGGTGTGAAAAGTGAGGAGAAAAATTTTAAGCAAAGGAGCATCATTCTTCAGAAGTGATATAAGCAGGAAAGGGGAAATAAAATAAATAGTCACAGATGAGAAATTCATAATGAACTATGAAAAAGCAGGGAGGGAATAATAATTTGGGACCATTCCTAACCTTCTGAGGTTTATTCTTAGTCAGTTTACTTCTCTGGGATTATATTACCTCCCAAAAGGAAAAGAAACAAAGCTGTCTGAAGACTACCCCATTCTGGTACATACAAACATAACCACACTGTATCATTCCATGATTACGATAAAGATATTTATCGGCTTTCTCTAAAACATGATTATTTAAAAATGTAACAGTGAGGACTTCATGAACTCGTCTTAACTTTAGGAAAAATGTATCAGCAAATGTAGATGTGATTTTTGTAAATGCTGATGGTCCAGAAGTTTCTTTACAGCAAAATAACATGTGATCAGGAGAGAAAGCAGCTATTTTCAGCTTCTGTTTTCAATTATTTTTCTTTATGAGAAGTAGAAGTTTGATCTTGAGACCAGTTTCATCCTAAGCATGAAAAAACTTCGATAGGATTCTCTTAGTAAAAAGGAGAGGTAATGCAACATTTGTTTTCTTTTTCTTTTTTATTATACTTTAAGTTCTAGGGTACATGTGCACAATGTGCAGGTTTGTTACATATGTATACATGTGCCATGTAGGTTTGCTGCACCCATTAACTCATCATTTACATTAGGTATTTCTCCTAATGCTATCCCTCCCCCATTCCTCACCCCATGACAGGCCCCAGTGGGTTATGTTCCCTGCCCTGTGTCCAACTGTTCTCATTGTTCAATTCCCACCTATGAGTGAGAACATGCGGTGTTTGATTTTCTGTCCTTGCAATAGTTTGCTGAGAATGATGGTTTCCAGCTTCATCCATGCCTCTACAAAGGACATGAACTCAAGGGAGAGGTAACGCAAATTAAGATATAACTGGAGCATAAGCATTGAAACAACTGAAGCTTCTAACTGAATTTTCCAGAGAGAAGGACATGACATTTTACCACAGTCTAAGAAGTGTTGGGATTTTCATTTTCCATACCATATGTACACGCACATATGCACGAATGTGCACACACACACACACACACACACACATATATATTAATAGGCCTATGTTGGTTACTATAGAGAGTACCAATCCTTTCCAGTATTTGGCCGGAATGGCTGTATGTCACTAGCATGCCTGATAACCACAGACAAATCTGGTATCATGGCTTAGTCCAGGGGTAAGTGAACTTCTGTAAAAGGCCACACGGTAAGTATTTTAGGCTTTGTGGGCCATATGGTCTCTACTGCAATTACTTAACCCTAGGGTACATATGGTGTAGCTTGTATGTACCATACATACCATACATTGTAGCTTGAAAACAGCCATAGACAACATGTAAAAGATGAGTGTGGCTATTTTCCAGTATAACTTCTTTTACAGAAACAGGTAACAAGTTGGATTTGGCCCATTGGCCGTAGTTTGCCAACTCCTGGATTATTGAGGAATACAGTTTAGTTATGTAAGGTCTTTGAGAAGATCCAAAAGGACTTGGAAGGGTAAAGAAAGGTTGATACAGATGAATAGTGTTCCTAAGTGTGCAAAGGTATGTCAAATCCAGTCTGTCTGTCCAAACCAGAAGCTGGGGTTTGGACAGAATCCCAGCTGTGCTAGACATAGTTGGATTCCTGAGATGATTATGGAAGTCCTAAAGAAATGACTTACATAGTATCCCAGATGTACATGCCTGGGGTCTTTGCTAATTAGGAGCATGAAATTCAGGGGTGGTAGATTTAGAAAGGTTAGCTAAAGGCCATTCAGGCAGCAAATGATATCCTTAACTTTAGCTGGAGTGTTACTTTTATTTTCTTAATGTCTAGATTAGATTTTTCTCATTAGAAAAAAACTGTTTGAATTACATTTTAATTTATATTTTAGAGATGGTGAGAAGGCGGCCTTGCTGTGTTGCCCAGGCTGAACTTCAACTTCTGGGCTCAAGTGATCCTCCTGCCTTGGCCTCCAAGTAGCTGGAACTACAGATGCACACTACCATGCCTGGGTGAACTGAAAATTTAAGCACATGTATGTGATTGGCAATAGATCTTGTCAACCAAGTATGAAAACAATTATTTATGTAAGAGTGAGACTAAATGTCTAAACTGGGCAAATTGTGTTTGGAGGTATTCTAACATTCAGGAACATAATTTGGACACAGAATTTATGCCTGAAAACTAAATTAACATGCAAGTAACTATGGCCCATTGGCCATAGTTTTAATCAATAACCAAGTGTTATTGGTTAAATAACACTAAAATAACCATGATTTTAGTCACTAACCAAGTGTTTACCACCACAGCTTATTGAAAGAACCACTAAAAATGGTATTTGTCAAGAAGGAAATTGAACCCAGAAGGTAGAAGTAAAATGAAGAGGGTACTTGGCCATTCTAAAGAGATTAGGTTACCAGAGGCAAGAGATTAGGCAGAGAGCTCAATCAGCAAATACATTAGAAAACAGGTTAGAGATGATGGTAGTTTGGACCAGGGTAGTAGAAGCAGAGATTGGAGAGAAGTAGATAATTTGGAATATATTTTGGAGGTTGAATCATCCAACATTTTGGATGTCGGGGGTAAAGGCAACAGAAGAATCAAAGATGACCCCTAGTTTTCTGGCTTGAGCAACTGAATGAATGGAGGGCCATTTACCAAGAAGGGAAGAGTTGTGATGGAACAGATTTGTAGGGGAAAATTAAGAGTTCTGTTTTGGATATGTTTCATTTGAAGTGGAGATATCAAGTGGAAAATTGCACATGATTCTTGGGGGAAGAGATCACGGATGAAGATAGTAGGGTCATCCGAATATTTATAGTTCAAAAATTTTTGATACATGATGATGTTTAGCCAGGGGTTAGCTACTAGGGTTTAAAGAACCCCTTTTTGGTATCTGATTATAATGGAAAAAAAAGAGTTGCTTCAAGATAATAGGGGGAAGTGAATAGGGGCAGAGACGGAACAAGATTGGTTATAAATTGGTAACTGTTGAAGTGTGGTTTTATAGTAAATGGTGGTTTACTATACTAGTCTATCTACTTTTGTACATGTTTAAAATTTTCAATCATAAAAATTTTAAAATAAAATGAAAAAAAAAAGAGAGGACCAATTTTAAGATAGTCCCAATTAAAAGGTAATCCAGTAGAACTGACTGCAAAGTCAATATTATAAACAAGGCACTTAGAAGAAAAGGAAGCCAGAATAACTAGAGGTTCATGAATAAGAGGATAAGATTAAGCCCAAAACGTTAAGATTAAAAGGTAGGCAGATGCCACATATGTAGGATCTTCTTCAGTGTGGGGAGTTGGGGGATATAACTAGATTTACATTTAAGAAAGAGTAGGCGGCTGTTCTCAGAATAGATTTCAGGGGGCAAGATATTAAGCAAGGATGATATTAAATTCTGGTTCCCTAGACATAGTTTTGTAATGAGGTCAACTCCTATTGCTAGATATATGCTGATGTTTTACAGATACTATATATTTAGTACTCAAAATATGTCTATAAGGTAGGTATTATTATTCTTATTGTATAGGTAGGGAAACTTTAGCTCAGAGAGATTATGTCAAAAGTTACAACTACTCAGGGGTAAGTCAGAATTCAAATCTTTGACCCCAGTGCTGGCATTCTTCCCACTATGCAGTATTATTCCCCAATGTGATGGGGAACCAAAGACTTGCAGAGATGGTAGGTAGGTATCATTTTAAAAACGATAGCTGGGAAATTCCTAACTGGTCACAGACCAGATTAACCACCAAATTAGTTTCTCTTAATCCAAACTAGCCACATAGAAATGATGTCTGGGTATACATTCTTGAACTAAAATTTGACCCACTAGTATCCCATCTTCTAGTCTATTTTCAATATTACTGCCAGAAAATATTTTATTTAAAAAATCATGCTACTTTCCTGCTTAAAAACTGTTTCCTCTACAAAATCTACAAGATAAAAGCCAAACATTTCAACATGTCATTTATAGCCTGTCTCAGCACTTCTCAAACTTTTTGGTCTCAGGATTGCTTTGCACTCTTAAAAACTGAGAATCACATGGACTCTTATTTGTACAGGTTATATCAATTGACGTTTATATGAGAAATTGGAACTGAGAACATTTGAAAATAATTAATTCATTTTTTAAAAAAAAACTTTTTTTGTGGCAACACGGATGGAACTGGAGGACATTATGCTAGGTGAAATAGTGCCAGGAACAAAAGTTAAACACCACATGTTCTCACTCATATGTGGAAGCTTAAAAAAAAGTAGATCTCATAGCAGTAAAAAGTAGAAGAGAGAATATGAGAGGCTGGGAAGATGGGGGAAGAAAAGGATAGGCAGAGATTTGTCAAAGGACACAAAATTACAGCTATATGGGAGAAATAAGTTCTAGTGTTCTATGGCACTGTAGGATGACTATAGTGAACAGTCATGGATATGCTAATTACCCTGATCTGCTGACTTTACATTATATGCATTGTAGCATCACTATGTACACCATAATTATGTGCATTAGGTATAATTTAAGTATTAAATAAAAATTTAAAAATAAGAAAATAAACCCAGTACATATTAACCTAAATAATATTTTCTCAAATCTTTTCAATATCTGGCTTAACAGAGGACAACTGAATTCCCTTATTTGCTTCTGCATTCAATCTGCTGTGATATGTTGCTTTGATTAAAGTATATGAAAAATATCTGGTCTCACCCAGATTCATAAGCAGAAAAAGGAGGAGTATTTTAATAGCTTTTTAGATAACTGTAGACATTCTTTGGTACCATACCAGAATTTGATAAGTGGTAGTTTCTTAAAGGTTAGTTGCAATGTGAAATCTGAAACTGTATCAGTAAACTTTCTGTACTCAGTTGCATTAAAAGCCATTGATCTATCTTGCAGTTTGAATGGATTTTACTCATGTATAATTTTGTAATATGATGGATTGGGTTATTTGGAAATTATTGGTTTACTGAGTTAATGCAGATCCTCTAAATGTTGACATATTTCATTATATAATACTTTTAAAAGTTTGCAAATTCAACCACCAATCTCATCAGAAGAATGTTTAAGTATTAGAAAGCTGTTGAGGTCATGGTGGCAGACATAACTTTTAAAAATTCTAATTTCTGCTTGAAAACTTGGATTTTATATCACTGACAACAAATACAGTTACTTGTTTTCCTTGAAGTAATAGGTTTGTTATTTTCATTCTTTTTTTTTTTTTTTTTTTTGAGACGGAGTCTCGCTCTGTCGCCCAGGCTGGAGTGCAGTGGCCAGATCTCAGCTCACTGCAAGCTCCGCCTCCCGGGTTCACGCCATTCTCCTGCCTCAGCCTCCCGAGTAGCTGGGACCACAGGCGCCGCCACCTCGCCTGGCTAGTTTTTTGTGTTTTTAGTAGAGACGGGGTTTCGCCGTGTTAGCCAGGATGGTCTCGATCTCCTGACCTTGTGATCCGCCCGTCTCGGCCTCCCAAAGTGCTGGGATTACAGGCTTGAGCCACCGCGCCCGGCCGTTATGTTCATTCTTGAGAAAATATCTGCCAAACACTCTCAGATTTGAATAACTACAGTTTGTCTGTCAGTTGTTCTTTCAAGGTAGTCCATGAAAAATGGGGCTAGTTCAGCTTCACAACTCAAACTATTTCACAAGTACTTTTGTTTGAGAAAACCATCATACTTTGTTACACAGCAGAAGTATTCTATGTGTACTTCCCATTTAGTGACGCAGAATTTTTAGGAAGACAGGTACTCCAGGGTTCAGATTTAATTTACTACATCACCAAGGGCATTCTTACAGAGTCTCACCCTGTCACCCAGGTTGGAGTGCAGTGGCGTGATTATGGTTCACTGCAGTTCTTGACCTCCTGGGCTCAAGCGATCCTCCCATCTCAGCCTCCTGAGTACCTGGGATCACAGGCACACACCACTATGCCCAGCTAATTTTTAAAATTTTTAGTAGAGACAAGGTCTCTCACTATGTTATCCAGACTGGTCTCCTGAGCTTAGGTGATCCTCCCACCTTGGCCTCCCAAAGTGCTGGGATTACAGGCATGAGCCACTGTGTCTGGCCCACCAAGGATATTAAGTGAAACTCACTTGAAAACAACAACAACAACGACAACAAACCCTTCTAGTACAATATGGTGCCATGGCTTTGATTTATGCTAAGATGCAAGTAGTTTTAACCACTATTGTTTAAGCACCATCAGTGCAAATGTCAACACATAGAAAAAGACAAGCGTCTTTGTATTATTATAAAACTAGTAATGATGGCATGATCACTATTTGACCTTACACAGATCATACTTTAAGAACAAATGGACTATTTTTAAATTTTAATTTAAAAAATTTAAATTAACAAATAATAATTGTATATATTTATGGGGTACAATGTGATGTTCTGATATATGTATATGCTGTAGAAAGATTATTTAATAAAGTTACTAGCAAATCTATGACCTTATCTATTTATCTTTTTTTTGTGGTGAGAACATTTAAAATCTACTTTTTTAGCAATTTTGAAATATGTAATATGTCATTATTAACTATGGTCACCATTTTGTACAACAGATCTTTAAAACTTACTCTTCCTGTCTAACTGGAACTTTGTACCCTTGGCAAACATCTCTCCTTTCCTCATCAACCCCACCTCACCCCAAAGCCTCTGGTTACCATCACTCTATTCTTTCCTTCTGAGTTTGAATGTTTTAGATACACTGGATTATTCATTATCCTTTTCTAGCCACATGTCCTGCTTCTGTTTGCCACCAACCTCACCTTTGTGACTTTGCATATATTGTTCCTTTGGCCTACAATGTCTTTCCCAACCAGCTGGCAAAATCCTATTTGTCTTTAAAGATCTGCTTTGGATTTTATTCCTGAGAAGTCTGCACTAAACTGATTTAATCACTCTGCATGTTGTTTTAGCATTTATCCATTGAGGGTAGAGGGCCTACTAACATTTTTAAGCACTCAATGTGTGCCAGACCCTGGGATAAGCTTTTTATATGTTTTCTAATAAAATGTTTAACTTACTTCTATGTGATAGATATCTTTATAGCCTTATACACTGAAGGATCAGACAGACAGTTGAAGTCCAAACCAAGCCCATTATTTCAGGATAATGTTTCCCCCTATTTGTTCCAGGGCCTCATGGCAAAAACACGGAACAGTTAAGGCACTCAATTTATATTTCCTAAACAGTTAAATAAATGGACGTAGTAACAATCTAATCCCATAATGAAAGGGTCTATAAAGTTCCTCATCTTTCAGAGCCTGAGGTCTGGCCTTTAGTACAGTATTTTTTCATTTTTCATTCTTCATTCCTTAGATACAGTTTACACTTGAAATATTCATTTACTTATGGAAAAACTGTATTTTCATTTCTTTCAGCAGTGTGCTCCCAGCCGTGGGATGGTAATTTAATGATCACACTGCCATCAAGCCTGAAACACAAATGTTGACATTTGATGGTAATGTTTTCCTTATCAAAGTTGCTCCAAGTAAATACCAATGGTGTATTCAAGTAAATGAGGCAATATTGAAAAAGCAAATGGTATATATTTTTCAATATGAATATTCATGTTTTAAACTTTTCAAAAAGTAAAAAAAAGCTGTCGAATACCTCTTTTTCTACTTAGTCTGGGACATTATGAAATGTGAAAATTCCAATGTGCCTTAAAGAAAAGCTTAATATCTCAATCACTGCTTTACTCAGACTATAGCATGTATCTTTAGAATGGTGGTGAGACCAGCAGTTCGAAGTGTGACCCAAGGGCCAGCAGCATCAGCATCACCCAGGAACTTACTAGATGTGCAAATTATCAGGACCCACCCCAGACCCACTGAATCAAAAACTCTAGGGGTGGGGCTCGGCAATCTGTGTCTTAACAGCCCTCTAGATGATTGTGGAACATGGTTAAATTTAAGAACCAATGGGCAAATGAACTGTGTTATTTGGATTCATGGATGTTAACTAGAAAAAATGGATAAATTTTGGAAGACCTGACTGGTGTTTGTATCACCTAATTGTGAAATAAAAGCTGTATAGTAAGGGGTCTGCCAAGCTCAGGGCCTGGGCTGCCCTCAAAACTGTATACCATGGCATGCAGCCAAAGGAGAGAGTCTCATTCCACAGAAAGAAGCCAGATCATTTCTTGACTGTGCCTTCTAAGATGTGGATAAATACCTACAGTGATAATTAATCAGGAATGACGCCATGTAAGAACTGACTACCATTCCCTCCTATATAACTCCAACCATTTGCTGTTTAAACTGCCCCTTTTCTAAATAAAACAGTCACCTGAAATACATGGTGCTTTTTTTTTTGAGATGGAGTTTCACTCTTTTCGCCCAGGCTGGAGTGCAATGGTGTGATCTTAGCTCACTGCAACCTTCACCTCCCGGTTCAAGTGATTCTCTTGCCTCAGCCTCCCAAGTAGCTAGGATTACAGGCGCCTGCCACCACACCCAGCTAATTTTGTATTTTTAGTAGACATGGGTTTCACCATGTTGGCAAGGCTGGTCTCCAGCTCCTGATCTCAGGTGATCGCCCGCCTTGGCCTCTCAAAGTGCTGGGATTACAGGTGTGAGCCACCACACCTGACCTTGAAATACATGTATTTTATTACTACTGGAGTACATTCTGTCATTGAATACCTTACCTTGGAATATAACATTCAACTACCAATGACAAGACTACTTTTTCTAGGACTATCATCCTAGTTGCTTTGTTACTACAAGGATTGAAGGAAAACAGGGACTTGTTAGCATTTTGACAACAATTTGGAGGTATGTGAAAAGCTCATTTTAGTAAAGAATGTATATAAAACTTCCTAGCATTTTGCTAGGAAAAGTAAAAGCATTAAGTGTTCACTTCATTTTTTATTATACTTTTCTAAAGAAAAACGGGTAAATCTGCCCCATCCATCAGAATTTGCGATGTTTTGTCGGAAAGAAGGCCAGGCCAGGTAGAGGTTTACTTTAAGTCAGGAGGGAGAAGGACTCAGAATCAGATGAATGGAGTACTCAGGGCATATCCTTGTTTAAGAATAAAAAGGACAGGAAGTATAGGGAAATCATCCTATTTGTCACCAACTTGGGATAAAAGTTCCTTGTTTTTATTGGCAGTTAATTCATTTTGTTTACAATATAAATAAGAAAGAAAAACTTAGGCTTCCAAAAACATATGTGTTTATGTGAATGATTACAAGTGAGAATATAACAATTTTGACCGATCTTGTGTTTGTTAAGAATGCAACATTATAAGGAGGATACATGCTTTAGAATGAGACAGATTGAGGTTTGAATTCCAGCTCTGACAAGTACTAGCTTTGTGACTCTGTTCAATTGTTAACTTCCAAGGTTTTCAGTTTCCTTATCTGAAGAATATAGCAAATTTATAAGGATTTGAGATAAATATTAATATATACCTTACACAGAACAGGTGATCAATAAATAGCTACTAAGGTGTTAAAGAAAATGAATGCCTAGAGAACTGATTTGGGTATGCAATCTGTCTAGCTGAACCAAGGATTATAGTACTGGGTCTCAGTCTCAATACTCAACTTCTCCTATTTCACCCACATGCTAAATAACTATAAATTGCTTGCTTACCACCCTCCATTTTTTTCCACAACATTTGGAAGGACAGAAAGAGACAGCAATAAAAAAACAAACATTCCCTTAAAATAAGTAATGCATATAGAGATAACACCTTCATAAAAAACAAAAAGAATTGCTGGAAGAGTTTTATTTCATTTACAGTGAGGGAAAGAATAGTATTACCATTTATTCATTTGATCCTGTTTCTTCCTCACACTACCATCACATTTCAAAACAACATTTTATCGCTATTAAGGTGTTACGGATTTGCTTTTCTATGTTAAAGTTCCTCTGCATTCACCAGAATGCAGTAGGCTACTTAAGCCAAAGATCCAGGACTATAAACCTTGTTCAGTACAATAAGCTCACTTTAATACTATTCTAATCTTGGAATGCAGTTATAAAGATAGATGATGGCCACAGAGTGCTACTTACAAACAGAAATGGCTCTTATGCAATCTTAAAAGATATAAAAAACTTAGCACCTGAGAATGTGTTAAAAAATTCCCATATTCTGCCAGTCTATTTTACATACCTGAGAATCTTTTTAGGAATCTGTGATGGAGAAGAATGACCCCTCTTCTTCTTCTCTGAGTCCTGTAGTAATGCATTCTCTGCTCTACCCTTCTCCATGACTGCTGCCTGGTCTGCCCCAGCCTTGCTCTGATCCACACTGAGCTGGCCTTGAGCAGGGTCACACCTGTACATGAAGACAATGGCTGGTTTCTCACTGGACTCTCCTTTTGCCTCTGTGAACCAGTGATGGCGCTGAACTGGAGGAGGAGGCAGCATGTGAATGACGGTGCCATCCAGGCCCACCAGTTTCCCTTTCTCTCGCTCTTTCTCTTTGTCATCCTCCTCATCTGTTTTCCGACGGCGGAAGAAGCTTTTAAATGATATCCAGCGCTTGGGCTTTGCATCAGCTGCCCGCCTGCTGCCTTCAGAGTGCAAAACTGATTCAGCTTCTGTTGACCTGGTAGGGCTGGTTGGCTTGGTCCAGTTGGTGAAATGCCTCTGCAAAAGGTTACTTGCATGGTAAGGAGAGGAAGTAGAGCGTGGTGGGGGAAAGGGAGGTGGTGGCTCACTCTGGGGGCTAGTCACTAATTTGGAGGGAGAAGGGGTGACTGGCTTTATGGATGGGTCTTTCTGTACTTTGGTGGTAAGACTGTCTGTGGTCTGAGGTGCTTCAGCCTCACCACTAGGCTGAGATGTAAAGAGAGATTTCGGCCGGACTGGCGTACTCTTAGGTGTACTCTTAGCAACATCAGCATCTGGAGGAATGGCATAAAGCTCTTCCACACTGCAAGCTTTAGGGCCAGATTGAGGTGTTTCTGGAGGAGACTGTGGGGGTTGGATTGAAGCCACGATCTGCGAAAGCACTGTGCTTGCTTTCTCTCTGGTGCTGCTGCTGCCCACCATCTGAGACTCCTGAGTGCCTTCTGTTTTGGCCGCAGGCTCTTGAGTGGTTCTCTGGATCTTTGCTGGGGAGCTGTGACTGGAACTATAGCTTCTCTGTGGCGAAGACTGACCTCTGTTGAGACAGTTGTTAAACTCTTGAACCTTCTGAGCCACTGAGCCCCTTTTACGCTCTGTGCTGTTTGAAAACCCTTTAGTTTGAAGACAGTCAGTGGTTTTGCTAGTGGTGTTATCAGGCACTTTGCTTTCAGTTTCTATTTCTTCATAAGTATGGCTTATTACACTTGTGGTTTTTTCCTTCACTGAGAGTTCTCCACTTGTTCCCAGAAAACTTTTGTAGATAGCTAGATTGTCATATGCATTTGGATTGATAACAATGGGAACTTTGATAGCATTTTTGGAACTCCGAGCATAACTTGGCTCATCATGAATGATAATTGGAAAAGGTGGCATACCAGCATTGTTATAACTATTGAATTTTATTTCAGACAAATTAGGTGACTTAACAGGGATGGTTTTAGAGGAAACGTTTGTAGCTGTGGGTGATGTAGGTGCTGATTTGTGACAGTTTTTCCTTGGAGGAACATTTGGTCCAGTTCCACTAGTAATTAGTTCCACTTTAGGTATCTTTTGTCGTGGACTGGTGCTAGAAGTCCATACTTCCTGGTATCGAATTGCACTGGATTTTTGGAAATGGGCACTTATTTGTCCTGGTGTCAATGAAGATGACGTAACTGGAGAGTTTGGAGTAGATGAGCTTTTTGTCTTGGGGCTGTTAACAGGGCCCTCGAGGTGCTCACTGGCCATGGCTGCTGACACATCCACGACAGTATATGGCTTGCACAATGGCTGTTCCAGATTCACAACTCGGTAGGGTTTTGCTTGCTCTTCTGTGGGGACAAGGTTTATGGTTACTGCTTGCCCAGCAACATCTGTAGAGGCTTTACTTTCTTCCTTCTCAGTTTGTACAGCAATCTTGCCATCCTTCTCTTCTAATCGGAGAGCAAGGACTGCTTTGTGGGTCTCTGGAACTTTTATTGAGCTTTTGGAAGCTTGTGATGAATCTTTATCCTGATTATTACTAGAGGGACTTTCATAATTGGGCTCAATTTCCTTCATGTCCTTAGAATCTCCTGGGTTACCAGGAGATATTCCCCCATTACAAATCTTCTGGGATAAACTACTGGCTGTCTCAGAACGTGATTCTTCTGTTAAAGAAGAATCTGGTGATGTGGAGTCAGATGACACCATGCTCTGAATGCTTCCTTGTCCATAAGAGACCACCGAATTTTCCTCATAACCATTTAGGATTTCATCATAGCTGTCATCATAGTCCACAGCACAGATTCTCTGCAGAGACTTGTTGCGCAGGGGGATGGTATTCCATTTTTTGTCCACAAAGAATCGAACAGGAGACAAAGTGTTTGCTCTGAAGTTGGCAAAGCGAGGTTGCCCTCTCATGCGAATCTCCATGGCCAACAGCTCTTCATCACTCTCATCCCAACTCTCGTGCTCCTCCTCCATGTTACTGAAAAGTGCATCCTCTTCACTCTCCTCGCCACTGGAAAACTCTGGGTAACAGAACCGGCCCCCTTCATTACTAATCACTTCCGTGCTCCCACTCAGAATAACACGCTTGCCCTGAGTATCCTTTATCCCACCTATCATGCAACTTGGTGGAAGCTTTCTTTCCAATGATCGTTTATAGCAATCATTTATTCTTCCCAAGAATGTTTCTCTGGAGTTTGTTTCATTTCCTCTTATCTGAGGGGCAGTATCTAAGCCTGCTATCTCCTTTAACACTTCAGTTAGTCCATTATTGTTATTTGACATCTTCTTCGCAGTATCATTATTGCCGTAAGGCTTAGGAACATGGCTAATTCCTTCGTCATCTTCATTATTATTGTTAAGTGGTTTCTGACTCAAGGCAGCTCTGTTTCGGTTCCACTCTATGATAACAGGTTTGTTCTCACAGTGTTCTTGGATGCCAAACTCACCACATATACTTTGCCCATCTGCCACTATCATAGTGGGCTTCACAGCTATAGTGGGTTTTTTAGCCACAGGAGGCCGGAAATTTCCGGTGTTCCTGATGCGGTGGTTATTACTGTGATTGGCATTAGTTTTCACATTGCCATGGGTGATGGGTGCCTTCTCAGGGTCTGGGGGGAGCTGGTGCAAACTTTTAGGTTTAAAGCAATTCTTGCATTCACCAGGTTTCCAGACGTGTTCAGTAAAGGTGTTACAAGCAGACATTTTTAAAAACAGAACTTCACAGACAATGTTTTCTTTCAGTGCATGACAAAACTTTCATCTGTTAGTTTTCACTTCCCCTATGTGTTACAGCAGCTCTTCTAAGAATGATCAATCTGTGGAGGGGGAGAAAGAAGAAAAAAGTCTGAATGAAAAAGGCACTATGAGACTTACCATTATTAGTGACTTGAAAAAACTGACCCCACTCCTAAACTTTTCCTTAAATTAAAAGATTGAGAGCTAAACTAATTTGGGTACTTCAAAATTTTCCTTTAGTTGATCAGCATATTGGAAAGTGAGCTTTTTAACCATAATTTTATGTACTTTTATCAAACCATACGTAATCTTCAGCTTGATGTCTCTGTTGTAATGATTCTGTGAAATGAATCATTACATCCCTCCCAGAAATGCCTTTGATACCACTCCTTCTGTTATCCACCATTTTCTCTAACACTTCCCAGGCCACTATAGGTTCCTCTTCTTCCACCTACCCTTGTACATTTTAGACATTTCACAGACTCCTCAATCTCAATGCATTGAAAATGAGGCCTCAGGGCTGGGTGCGGTGGCTCACGCCTGTAATCCCAGCATGTGGGGAGGCAGGCCAAGGTGGGAAGATCACTTGACCCTAGGAGTTCAAGACCAGCCTGGCTAACATGATAAAACCCCATCTCTAAAAAAAATATAAAAATTAGCTGGGTGTGGTAGCACACGCCTATAGTCCCCGATACTCAGGAAGCTGAGGCTGGAGGATTGTTTGAGGCTGGGAGGTAGAGGTTGCAGTGGGCAGATTGTGCCACAGTACTCCAGCCTGGGTGACAGAGTAAGACCTTGTCTCAAAAAAAAAAAAAAAAAAAAAAAAAAAAAATGCTGAAAAGAAAAGCAGGGGCCAGATCATGCAAGGCCTTTTAGGCTTTTAAAGATTACAGAGTTTATCCTAAGAGCAGTGGGAAGCCACTGAAGGGTTTGAATAGGGGAAACAACATAATCCAATTTGCATTTTAAAAAGACAGCTCTGACTAAAACCCATGATATTCTTAGGTATGTAAGTCCAACAAAATATGTGTAAAATCTAGAATCTATATGAGCAAAACTACAAAACACTGATAGATGAAGGGAGGAAGAAGGGGGAAAGGTAAGCAAATTATAGCCCAGAGGCCAAATGTAGCTCATTCCTGTTTTCATATCCCGAGGTTAAGGATGCTTTTTATGTTTTTAAATGGTTGGAAACAAATCAAATGGAGAATAATGTTTTGCAACAATTGAAAATTATATGAAATTCTAAATACAGTACCCACAAATAAAGCTCCATTGGAACGCCGGTCACACTCATTTGTTTACATACTCATTTGCCTATGGCTGCTTCTGTGCTACAATGGAGAGATAAGTAGCTATGACATGTGTGACACATAGACTGTATGCTTCACTTTTGCTGCTTTGTGGCACTCTACAAATTGCAGGATTTTCACTGGTGCATCTATCAGCTGTGTGAAATGACATTTTTCAAAGATAATACATAAAATTATGAAATACCTAAAATTTCATTACAGATATGCATTAATAGATGAACATTTGTAATCAATTTTGATGAGAGGAAGTACTAACTTTGAATCCCCATCCAGCAAAATGTTATCTTCCCCAAAATGGAATTTTATTCTTCTCACTAGCAAACCTCTGTTATAAAATATTGTACCTAATTATATTTTGCATTTTATCAAAAAAATTTGCAGAAAAAAAAATAATGATAAGAGAATGAAGACAAGCCCCAGAGTAGGAGAAATTCTGTGAAACATTCATATCTGACAAAGGACTTTGTATCTGGAATATATAAAGAACTTTCAAAACTCAATGAAAAGAAAAACCCAATAAAAAACGGGTAAAAGATCTGAGCAGACACTTAACCAAATATATACGATTTTTGATTTTTTTTTTTTTTTGAGATAGGATCTCGCTCTGTCACCCGGTCTGGTGTGCAGTGGTATGATCACAGCTCACTGCAGCCTCAACCTCCCTGGCTCAATCAGGCCTCTCACCTCAGCCTCTGGAGTAGCTGGGACTATGGGCGCATGCCACTATGCCTGGCTAATTTTTCTATGTTTTTGTATAGATGGGGTTTCTCTATGTTGTCCAGGGTGGTCTCAAACTCCTGGGCTCAAGGGACCCACCTGCCTTGGCCTCCCCAAAGTGTTGTGATTATAGGCATGAGACACTGTGCCCGGCCAAATCCATCCAAAGATGGATTACATGGATTACATTCAAAAATATTGTAGTAAATAAAATTTACAATATTTTAGTAAACATAATTAGCCATATGGAAATGCAAATTAAAACTACAATGTGCTACCACTACACGTTTATTAGAATGGTTAAAATAAAATTAAAACAAAAACATCTGATGCTAGCGAGGATGTGAAGCAATTGAAACTCTCATATATTGCTGGTGGGAATGTAAATGGTTCAAGTATTCTGAAAAACAGTTTTGCGGTTTCTTATAGAGTTAATCATAAACTTACCTTGGAGCCCAGCAATCCCACTCCTAGATTTACCCAAGATAAATAAAAACTTTTGTTTACACTAAAACAAATACACAAAGGTTTACAGCCAAAAGCTGGAAACAATCTAAATGTTAGGTGGCAGTGGTTACACAACTGCATACATTTGTCAAAACTCACAGAACCCGCCTGGCGCGGTGGCTCATGCCTGTAATCCCAGCACTGTGGGAGGCCGAGGTGGGTGAATCACTTGAGGCCAGGAGTTTGAGACTAGCCTGGCCAACATGGTGAAATCCTGTCTCTACCAAAAATACAAAAATTAGCCACGCATGGTGGTGTACGCCTGTAATCTTAGCTACTCAGGAGGCTGAGGTATGAGAATTGCTTGAACCTGGGTGGCGGAGGTTGCAATGCGCCAAGGTTGCATTGGGCCACTGCACCGCAGTCTGAGAGTCTGCCTCAAAAAACAAACAAACAACTCATAGAACCACACACTTAAAAAAGGTGAATTTTACTACATGTAAATTTACCCTCAATAAACCTGACTTTAAAAAGACAGCTCTGCTGCTATGTAGAAAATGGACTTGGGAAGAACAGGACAGGAGGCTTAAAGGACTGACATAGGCAAACTAAGATCTGATGAGGATCTAGACTAGGATGTGGTGTCAGGGAAGGCAGAGAAACACGCAGGAATGACTGGATTCTGAAGAGTAAAAGGTATTGAGGTTTTGGGTTTATGTATTCAAATGACTTGTGGAGCCATTTACTGAGATGACAACATTGGAGGAGGTGCAACTTTTGAAGGGAAGATTATGAGTCCATATTTTGTCACCCTGCATACAAGAGAGTATATGAATTTAGAAGTCTGAAACATGGATGAGAATTCTGTGGTTCTCATCTGCTTAGGAATTACTAGTATAGAGATATTTAGGCTGAAAAGAAAATAGTGAGCTAAGGAGGTGGCCTTGGTGGGTGAACCAGGGAGAAGGGGCTAATTCCTCTCCCCTAACTGAAAACTAACAGCCAAGGTGTGATGACACAGAAGCCAGATGAGGAAATGTCGTGAAGGAGAAAGACAATAACTATTTCAAATGCTGCTGAGAGGTAACAGAAAATGAGGACTTACATACATGCCCACTGGACTTGGCAATGTGAGCTCATCAGTGACCTTAGCATGAACTATTTGGTTCAGGTGGGGATGGAAACCAGACTGCAGTAAGTTGAAGAATGAGGTAACAGAGCAATCGTAGATAACTTTTGGAGAAGAGTAGGCAGGAAGGAGAAGCAAGAAGGAGCTAGGAGGATGGAGGTCTAGAAAGGATTTTCTTATTTTAAGATGGGAGGACCTAGATAATGCTGAATGGTAATATTGGGGAAAGATACAGGCCAGGATGAGAGGCTGAAAAAACAGGAAAGAGGGAAGAATCACAATACTTAGAATGTTAAAACTGTGCAGGTTGCTAATTCAATTGTGTTTTATGGAAAAAGGAATTGAAGCCTAGAAGAGAAAGTGAGTTTCCTAAGGATGCACAGTAAATAAAAAAGACCCAGAACTGGGACTCAAGGCTACGACTATCTACAATATGTTTTGTTTTTACCTTTTTTGGTAGATATTTTTTTCTTTTGTTGTATATATCACTGTGGAAACTCAGAAAAGCATAAAGAAAACAGAAACCATATGTAAACCTATTATTCAGAAATAACTTCTATTAACAGTTTGGGGCAGTTCCTGTCAGTCACCAAGAATTTAAATTAAAAAATTCCCTGTATACTTAGCACTGTGCAGCACTGAATACAAAAAAGAAAAAGGCATCTTGGCATAATATCTTGTTAACTAAGTTAAACAGACCTCTAATAAGAGTGGGATTAAGTTTTCTCTTTGTAAGTTCTACAATGTATTTGCTTTTTCAAAGACTAGCAGGTAATAGTAAAAATAATTCCCCACTTTGAGCAAAAGTGAGTTAATTCAGTCAAAAGATGGCTAAGTTGATTAGCAGCTATCACTTATCAACAGAATAGCCAAATGAGACTCACCAGGAAGACCATTTGATTATGTTAGTGTTGTGTGCACTAGAAACCCATCTTTCATATGACATTCGTTTACAAGTTTGTGTCCATCTGTATTCATCTGGTATAAAACTGAGACATGAACCAAGCAAACACCTTTAGCAAGCACCAGATGGAGCTGCTGTCTAAGCCACAAAACCTTAACTACGAGGGCTTCATTTTAAACACTAACTGTGTTTGGAGACAAAGAGGTGCACTTAAAGACACTGTCAAAACTATTTTAACCTACAACAGTTTCATAGAGGGGGAAGCTGTACCAGATGCAGGTCTGTCCAAAGAGCAATCCTTGGGTTTTACAGCCTTTGTGAAATGACTTCAATGGCAATCAATAACTAGCAGCTTTCCCTGCTCAACACCAACACTCCCCAAACGGGAAACTCCAGTCTCCAAAGTTATGCTTGAGAAATAAGAAATGTGTCTCCTGAGGCACTTACACAAGGAAATAAAACAGTCTATCCTGGTGTCTTCTATTTATTTGCCAGAACAGGTCTGATACAGAGCACCCAAATGGAATGTTTGATAAGAAAAGCTCATTTACCTCCACATTCCTCATAATCTCAAAGCAAATCTTCTAGATGAAATAGTCTATGGGAGAGTTTAATGGCTGAAGCTGCCCCTAGGAGATAGCCAGGATTCCATGATCTAAAATCCTATTTCATATTTGACAGTTTTCAGGACCAAAGCTCTTCAGGCTATAGATGAAGCTATTCAAGAGTGGCCTATTTCACTTCAAGTCATGACAGCTTTTTAAGAACCTATTACTGTTTTTTATTCTCTGTACTGCCATACAATGACAATAATTAGTTTGCTTCTAGTCCAGCAGTTTCAGGCAGATTTGATACCAAAACAAACAAACAAAAAAACCCCCACAAAAATACAAAAAACAACAAACAAATCCACAATGGATTTCAGTCTTGAAATAAACTGGCCAGCAGAAAGAGCTGGAGCTCCTCAAGCTGGATTCAATTTCCGTTAGTGAAGAAAAGGCAAGTATGTAGGTGGGAGATTAAACACCATACATACAGCATTTCCTAAAGGCACCCAAGGAGAATCTGTTAATAATAAAGAAGGACGGAGAATGAACTGCTAAGCTCCTTCTCCAATTCTGTGACTACTGAAGGCCATCATCTCTCTCCATAAAATCTGTCACATTGCCATGGAGGCAGAGTCAAGAATCCTCACTGCTGTATGTGGGCTTTTAAGGACACTCTCAGTGAGGATCTAATGCCTGTATGTCATCCCACACATTAGTCCATCTCCGGGATGGTAGGGGACAATTTACAAGTCAAGGTTCTCACTAGGCTTTTGTTATAGAACATGTGGGTCACTTAAAAAAAAGGAAAGGAAAATGTGACAACCATACTCACGTCACTGTTCCCAACCTTTCCTTCTTCCACAGTGAAAAATGCTGACCTGACACCTCAACCAGCTGCCAAACCCTTCAGTATATGACTAAAAGGGTGGGGAGAGGAAGTGAAAGCAAAGCTGCAGGAAGAAGTTTTGCAGAAGATAAAACACAGCTTAAATTTGGTACACAAATGGAAATTCCATGAGTAAAAGAGACTTTCTTGAGATCTGACCGAAAAAAAAAAATTATTGTTCCTTGCTATCACAAGAACATGAGGTTCTCCTATCTAAAAAAGAAACCAAAGTAAAATCTGCTTAATTTTGGAAACTTAACGAAATCTCCAGAAGCCCATTCAGTTCCAATTGTTCTAACCACAACAGTTTTTCTAACAATTCACTGCGCCTGTCACATGGTAGTCATCTCAGAATAAGAATCATGTAACAACAAATGCACCGCTGCAAAGCAGCACCTCTCAGTTTCAACTCATTTTTAAATTCAAACTCTTTCATGATTCAGTTAACTACTACTAATAATTATTATAAACTTGGTAATATCTAGTTTTAAGATTAGAAGTTCCAAAATGTTCCCTGAATCCACTTTAGACCCCTACTTAAGAAGGTAAACATCAGAGAAGAGGTTAAAATATTATCTAATAACAGCCAAGACTCCATAGTACTTTATAGTTTTATTTTATTCATAAGCTTTTTCTTCTGCTTGGAATGTATTTCCTCTAACGCTGTTCCATTTGGTGAAACCCTATTTATCCTTCAAGATGCAGTTTAAATTTTACCTCTGTGATGAAGTTTTGCCTAACTCGATTATACCACATTGTTTTGTAATTATGTAAGTCCCCAGAAGGCAGGGCTAAGTGCTTCTCATCTCTATATCTCTTGAATTGTTTGGAATACATTAGATACTAAATAAATGCTTGCTGAGTAAGAATAATTCTAGTTAGCATTTACTACTAAGTACCAGGTCCTTTACCCATAAAAACTCATAATTCAGCCAGGTGTGGTGGCTCATACCTGTAACCCCAACACTACACTTTGGGAGGCCAAGGCAGGCAGATCACCTGAGGTCAGGAGTTTGAGACCAGCCTGGCCAACATGGTGAAACTCTGTCCATACTAAAAATACAAAAATTAGCCAGCCATGGTGGTGCGCTCCTATAGTCCCAGCTACTCAGGAAGCTGAGGCAGGAGAATCACTTGAACCTGGGAGGTGGGAGGCTGCAGTGAGCTGAGATTGTGCCACTGCACTCCAGCCTAGGCAACAGAGCGAGACTCTATCTCAAAAAACAAAACAAAACAAACACCTCATAATTCTCACAAAACTCTATAATAGACATACTATTATTTGCCCTACTTTACTGATGAAGAAACTGAGATTTGCCCAAGGTCACATAGCTAGTAAATGGCAGAGCCAGGATAAATGCATGCAAGCATGTATGCATGCATAAATGGTATAGCTTCATGGCATCTGGAGGCTGCTTTAAACATAAACATGGCAGTATCTGAAAGAGAGTCCACACAGCAGCAGCAGCACTGTCCACCATAGTGGAATTCCACCATGAATGAAGAAGTGTAAGAAGTAGGCACACCCACACCTTCCCCTCCTCAGCTTTAAGATGGTCAGTCCAGGTGCTCACTGCAGAATAAGCCAGAAGGAAACAAACAGGTATAAACTTAGCTAGTAGGCTGTCTCAAAGTTCTGTTTTTTGTGCTTCAGAGTGTTGAGGAAGTAATATTACGAGACAAATTAAGCATGATCTTTCATCCAGCTCTCCAAGTCAGGAACCGCTCTGATTTGGAGGGCCACTGAAGTGGCTGGTTGAGAGTGAGTTGGTGAGATGTTGCTATCAGTCACCTTTCTCTTTTCCTCCTCTCCATTGCCCTCAACCTCACAGCCAACTGCCAAGTGAAGAAAGCTGGACTGCAGGCTAAATTAGGGAGTCACAGCTGATTGAGATATGAGAAGACAGGGAATAAAAAAGAGACAAAATAAGGGCAGAGCAAGATTCAAATAAGAGAAGGCGGGAAAAAGGAAATTGGGAAGGAAGGAGAAATAAGAAAATAGTTAATGATTCTAAGAAAAAAATCCCTCTTGAATGTTTATAGCCACATAATCAGAGTGAGCAATGTCATTTGCTACCACTCCGCACTCATTTTTGGAGGCTTTATTGTCTTGTGTTACTTTATGTTTGGCAGGAGGTATTATTTTTCCAATTAAATGAAATTTTACCTTTCCCAGCTATAGAAAAGAGTGAACAATACATACTGTAAAACATTTATAATTTAGACTTTTAAAGGGAAAAAGTACTTCTAAATTAATGAAAGTCTGAATTACACAATACTTTGAAGAAATATTGCTTTTGAGGAAATACCATAATAAACTAGTCTTTCCTAGTGCAGGTATTTGGACCTGTTCTAATCAATAAGTTGGAATTATTTTCATAACAGTTGTAAATACATAACTTAAAATGCAGTCAAAGAATACTTCTCACACTGGAATCTGGGATGTGTTTTCAAGGGTTTATGAGTTCTCCCAAAGAGCTGAATATTAAACTGAAAGTAAAGTTTACATCTAAAATAAACTAACGTAAACACAGGCAGGATCGTTGCAATGGCCATATTAACTAAGCACAGCAATATAATTTCCAGGACTACAAATACCTTTCTGTTTCTAATTTGAGCTGGCACCAAGCACACTACTTTAACTGTAAGAAGTAATGAGGAAAGAAAGAGGCTCACTTAATATATAGATGATACAGTTCTACCAAGTAAAGACCAAAATGACATCACGGTGCAACCACTGTGTATTTTACCAATCTTGAATTTTCAATACCCTAGAAAGAAATGTGGCGTAAGAAGAGAGCCAATGGTAATGAAAACTGCAAAATCTAGGGTGGCTGGCAGCCCCTTACCCACATAGTAAGCAGCAATTTAGTTTCAGCAAAACTTCGTCTATTGCATTAAATTGTTGTTAATTTGCATTTCATTAGTTTTGCAGGTTTTTTTTGTGCTTAACTTTCACATTTGTTTTATAGCTAAATGACAAATAAAAGCATAAAGATTTATACCTAACTTTGTTTTTTGTATTTAAGAAAATAATAATAATATATGTCAACACTGAGAGAGTGCAGTTATTTTTTTAAGTTAAAAGAGGTCTATAAATTACTAAAGTTTGAAAAGTAGTGCTTAAAAGCAATATTCTCTTATGTCAGGTAAGCATTCCTCTTGTGATCTTATTCACATTACTAATTTGCTAAGAATATGTTAAAGGAGTATAATAACTATCTATCATCAACAAAGCTCTTGTGAAAATGAATTAAGATAAAATATACAAAGTGCCTAACTCGAAGGCTGATTCATAGTAAGCACTTAATAAATATTAGTTCTTTTCTCCTTTATTAAATCTCTATATCCAGCGGAGGCCAGGAAGGGGTATGATTCCTCTAATCCCCTCCACACATATCCACACCCCATCTTGACATACCAACTGCGCACTTGGGAAGCTATTTCTGTGGGAACACTGTTAACTCTGCTTAGGTTAGACTTCAGTTATCATGGATGATTTAACTGCAAGTTTTAGCTGGCTTGTAAACCTATTTAAGACTTATTGCTTCTACAGGGAAAACATACTCCAAGTTCTGAGCAAGTGACTTGCAAGGAAACTTCAGCATTCCATCTTGGACTTGTGTTTTGCATCAGTTTCAAGAGATGTTGTCAGATTCTATCAGGAAGGAGTTACTGAGCAATAAGGTAATGTGATACTACTTGTGCTTTAAGAATTCAGGTGGAAATAGAAAGAATATATTGACAGGAGGCAAGGTGAAAGGTAATGTAGTTGGTTCAACTAGTATAATACTAGACCAGAGAAGGCTCCAAACTAATATAGTGGCAGTGGGAATTAACAAGCAGGGGCTGATTTGAGAGGCTAAATTGATAATTTTCATCAACTAGTGGGATACTAAGAGTGACTAAAGATGACCCTGAGGTCTGTCTAGATCAAAACCCAGGATCATTTTCCCAGAGGTATACTGAAATGTGGACAATCAAGCCAGCACCAACTGCACTACTTTAACTGTAGAAAATCATGAGACAGATGATGTCTGAAAGGAAACAATAAACATATTCTAAAACCAAGTATGTGATTCAAAATTCTTCCCATTGAGAAATATCCAGATTTTAAATTACTATTTACTTATGTAAACTTGACTCTAAACCTTGACTGCAAGTGGTTTAGTGAGAGCAATAAAGACGATGCAGGAGGCTGAGGGGGATGGGAGGGAGATGAAAAAGGTAAAGTGACAATTCTTTAGTTAGCATTATTTTATTACAGAATAAAGTTAGAAAAATGAGACTTGGGTTTAGTAACCGAAGCGATGAGGCCAGTAATGGACCACGAAGGATGGGAACTGTGACCAGGGCATTCGAGAAGTCCAGATGGCCATGAGCACATGACAATAGGTTTCCACAGGACTGTTCTCAAGAAAACAGCAGAAGCTCAGACTCTGGGGAGTTACTGGATATTAACACATAAGGAGGCCACAGTCTGACAGAGGAAAAACTAAACTATTCCCCAATAAAACTATGTTGGGTCTTAATTCTCCTCATCAGTGAGATACCTACCCGTGGTTTGTATCACTGGACTGCTAAAGTGAGCCCAGACACCTCTCAACGGAAAGTGAGAGGTGGAATGCTAGCCATTATTGAAGAGGTGCTAGGCCCCTGGCCCTTGTGGGTGCCAGAGCACTAGGAGTATTCCATTCCTATCGTAACTACTCACCAATTAGGAGAGCCCTCAGAGGCACAAATGAACAACACTCAAGGGCATTACTAATAAGATATGTAAAAATAGACAACTTACTCAAACTCTCCAGGCCGAATGGGCCTTATCTTTTTTTTAAATGAAAAAAAATTTTTTTCTTTATATTATACAAGTAATCAGAAAATAAAAATATGCAAAGGGCAAATGAAGAAACCCCCAAATCTTACTATATACTCTTCTGTGTCTTTTTGCTGTACACAGATCAAGGTGTATACGCACAGACACACAGATATATTTCACAGAATGAACATGCTGTTTGGTAACAAGAGTACCTTTAAAGTCTTTCCCCAAATTTACAATCTATTCAAAACATTATATACATGCAAATTGGGTTAAAATACCATTTCAAATTATTCAAACACATTTAACAAGAGACAAATGAAGTTGGAGTCAGAGATCTTTAATAACCTGAAACAAAAAGAAGATATATATATATATATATATCTTCATATATATATATATCTTCATATATATATATATCTTCACATATATATATCATATAATAAGAAACACCTCTTCTCTATGGATATAGTTATCTGGCAAGATTACCTATTCAGGATACAGCTGAAAAATAGACAAAGTAGGAAAGCACCTTTTATAGTTTCATTTATAGACTCATTTTATACACAAATTTAATTTGATCAG
The DNA here is from genome assembly GCF_043159975.1 of Macaca nemestrina. Taxonomy (NCBI): domain Eukaryota; kingdom Metazoa; phylum Chordata; class Mammalia; order Primates; family Cercopithecidae; genus Macaca; species Macaca nemestrina. The sequence goes on along the minus strand of NC_092131.1, from coordinate 123,802,860 downwards.
CTTAGTTTTATTGATCTTGTTTGTACAGAAATAAAGGTGAATGCTCTACTTATAATTTCAAGAATTATAGCTGTCTCTCTCAGGCTGCCTTATTTGTATATCCTCTATCCACTTTACTAGGAACCAAATGAGACTCTAATGTTAATTTGTTTGAGTGGAGATACGTGTCCACCGCTCTTTTAAAAAAGGTACCCAAACGTCCTTTTCGCAATTATCCTTTTAAAAAGACTCTAGGCCAGGTGTGGTGGCTCACACCTGTAATCCCAAAACTTTGGGAGGCCAAGGCAGGTAGATCACTTGAGGTCAGGAGTTCGAGACCAGACTGGCCAACATGGCGAAACCCCGTTTCTACTAAAAATACAAAAATTAGCTGTGCATAGTGGTGCGCGCCTTGTAATCCCAGCTACTTGGGAAGCTGAGGTGGGAGAATTGCTTGAACCCGGGAGGCAGAGGTTGCACACTGAGCAGAGATTGCACCACTGCACTCCAGCCTGGGTGACACAGTGAGACTCTATCTCAAAATAAAATAAAATAAAATGAAATAAAATAAAATAAAATAAAATAAAATGACTCTCTCGCCATCTCTTCTGTGATCTTGTCTATTCCCAAATATTTAAGGGTGGAATAACTTTCCAGAGTTTGCCATATAACATATACTTTATAACCTATATTCCAGAATTATACCTCTTGCTCCTGTTGTCTGAAGCTCCAGACTTTGGCTGCCTACTAGACCTTTCCAAACTCAACTAATTACATCTTTGCTCCAAAACACAGTATGCTCAACCTTTTTCTAGGTACCATAACAGTGAATGGTATCAAAACATTGGCAGACATTCAGACTGGTTCAACTTTTGACTCCTCCTGGTCCTTCTTATGCTATATCCAATCAATTGCCAGGTTTTGTCTTTCCTAATCTGTCCTCTCCCTTTGATCCATCTAGCTATAACTTGAGTCCTAGATTTTCATTGCTCTTTGTCTGAAATACTGAGATAGTATATTTTGTGTCCTAATTCCTCTAAAATACAGCTCCTTACTACTTTAACTCTCCACAAAGCCATTAATTGTTCTAAGTTGCCTATATAATACATTTAAACTCCTTAGAATAAAATTTAATGCTTTTTGTGATCTGTTACTGACTTACCATTTTTTAAAGCTTCATTATCTCCTCCATGTCCACTCATACAACAATTGTTCAAAATCCTATAGATCTTTTGATTCTCCAGTCAAATTTTAATTCCCCTGTGAAGTCTCACATCCTCCTCTTAGAATTAACTGCTCCCTTCCCCAAATTCCTATCATATGGCATTTGCATACCTTACCCCACCCCCTGACCCCCACTAGTCTTAGCTCCTTGAATGCAGGAGATATATCTTATTCAGTCTTGGCACTGTATGTTTCTTGAACAGATAAATAAATGATGCTCTGCTATCTGGTTTCATAGACCAAAATAACTTAGAAGGAGACAGCAGCATTCAGACAGAAGTGGCAAGTGACAACTACCTGACAGCAAAGGGAGAGAAAGAAAAATACAAGAACCAAACTTAAGAACTGAAAAAGCTTTTCCATGTGGGCAAATAGCCCTATATCCCTTAAGGGCATCACCATATTTTAGAATAGCACTGTAATTGATGTTGACACCAATTAGAGTAAGATAGCAAGAAAATGTTAAATTATGTTCGGTGTTCTGTGTTTAAGAAGGGAAGAAAACAACTAAAATGTGAAATGTATTCTGGAAAGATTTTCATACAACTTATTTTATTTACTATAAGTTTATTTAATTATAAAATAATTACTCTTTACAGAAAACTATAAAAATAAAGACAGAGAAAAAAAAGCACCCTAAATTTTAGTATGCATTTAAAAAACAATTTAAGTCACATAAGCACCAAATGATTACTCAAACTAAAAATATTTTAATGCTTAAGAGTTCAAACCCACAGTTATCCAGAAATTTTGGCTAACTAGAATTCATTCTTTCAAAGGAACATAGAGAGCTAAAATTTTACTGTATCATTAAAGTTATTATCCCAACTCTTCTGTCTTAACCAGTGACTGGAAAATGATGAGGTGGGAAGGAGATGAGGAAGTGGGGAATAATAACAAAAGATAAAATATAGAAGTTGAGAGAAAAAGAAAGGAACCCAAAATAAATAAAAGGTAGGAGGACAATCAAGACAAGTGAGAGGAAGAACAGAAAAACAGAGAAAGCATAATATCTGAGCAGACACATTCAGTAAAAGGACAGCTCTTCTTTCATTTCCCCCTTTCTTGACTTCTTTTGTTCTAATTGACTTCAGGCTGATGTGTGTAACCTTAGATGCATGCTGAATTCCAATGAAGTCCTCCTACATGTATACTTTATACCAAAACAATTCAGTTAAAAGGATTTTAATTGGTGTGCACCATTCCCTGCAATTTCAACATTTTAAAAATGAATAGTCTCACTAAGTACCAGATGGTGACATGTACTAATTAATCAGGCCTATTCAATGAATGAGCATATTAAAATGAATGCACCTATTAGACATGTGTTGCCGACGCTCCATCCTGAGGAAGTCTCCCCTCGAATGAGTGCTCATGGAAGGTGCAGATTTACTGTGCAATACTCACAAGTGTCTCCTGCAATTATTTGCAGTAGCAATGCCATCACTCTTGTGTCTCCCTCCAGATCACTCGATATTTCATGCTAAGCAGCTGGTGAGCCTTGCTATCCCTGTATAATCTGTTTAACCTCTGTAAGCAAGAGCCAGCTAAATATTGGGTCTACAGTGTTTCTACTAAAGTGAAGGTCTTACAAACTCATCAAGGTCATTTGTTAAATGGACAATGGGTGAGGGACAGATCAAATGAGGCTCTTGATCCAACTCTCTTCCTCCTCAATTTGTCTGTCAGTCAGTGAAAGCCTGAGCACTGCTAGCTTAAGGAATAAAACAGTGCAAATGGCAATCCTGCATGACAGGCTGCCATGCTCTGATTTTCCTGAAATGTTGTTAGCATTGGAGAGAAAGGTATATAATAACCTACTGGTAGGTCTCAAAATCCTACTAGGTACTCTTTTTTGAATGTGACAGAAATCTTAGAAGTCATTAGTTTTCTTAGCTCCTCATACTCATCACTCTTCTATTTTATACTATCTTGGATCACCATAATTTCAAATGCATTCTAATAGTAGGAAATTCCCCAAATCTCTCTAAATTTACTGAGAAACACTGGCTTCTTATTTGTTGAAGGCACTGAAAACTGAGCAGCTGACTAGGTAGGGAGACAGCAAGGCATACACAAAACATGGACTTTGGAGAAAAAAGGGGTGTTGTGAGACATGCATGTTATCTGGTACACAGCAAGCACTAACAAATGTTAGAGTTCTCCCCCAGATAATAGCAAACGGTAGGAAAAATAATCAACTTGGAGGGAAGCATCACTGAATAACAGCCTAAATATGATTACTTTTAGAGAAACTGAGAGGTTATAATAGAAAATGTGATTTTTTGCTATACTTTAGAAATTAAAGACAATATACTTTAACCTTCTAAGACAGCTTAATTAATTAATTAGCTAATTTACAGACAGGGTCTCACTCTGTCACCCAGGTTGTAGTGCAATGGTGCGATCATGGCTCACTGAAGCCTCCACCTCCCCAGGGTCAGGTGATCCTCTCGCCTCAGCCTCCTGAGTAGCTGGGACTACAGGTGTCTGCCACCATGCCTGGATAATTTTTTTTTTTTTTTTTGTAGAGACAGGGTTTTGTCACATTTCCCAGGCTGGTCTCAACTCCTGGGCTCAAGCGATCCACCTGCCTTGGCCTCCCATAGTGCTGGGATTACAGGCATAAGCCACCACGCCCAGACTAAAACAGCTTGGAAGACAGAATTTTGAGACATTTGTGCTTGTTTCTGATGCATGGCAATAGATATTGCTTAAAATTAGAATATCACCCAAAAGAAAGCTTAGGGAAGGGTAGCCAATGACAGAAACAACAACATTAGTAGTTACCAGAAAAGCCTTCATGACAAAGGCGATTTTATTACTTTCCTTGGGATCTTGCCTAAAAACAAGAGGTGAAATTTAGATATTATTCAAACAGAATTTAATTAATTTGGACATAACTGAAAGTCCAAAATAGCAAGAACATATTCATCAAGAGGTTTCTATGCAATGATTAAATAATCTTTTGAAAGTTTCTGTTACTTTGGTCTAATAATTTTTGGTAGATTTCTGTTACTTTTAAATTTTTGGTTCTACCTTTACTTTTTTTCTACCTTAAATAATATTTTGATACAGTATCTGGCATAGAAATAGGTCTTTATAGGAGTCTTGCATTCTGAAATAAGATAAAACCCAAGAAAACAAGACATCAAAACCAAGTGTAACTCCTAGCCCAAACATTTAAAAGAAAACATGTTAGGGAATGAAGAACTCTGACTAACTGAAAGGAAAGTAATGATTTATAATAATCTAAGTAGACCAAGACAATTTTCAGACTACAATTGGCCCTTGAACAACATGGGTTTGAACTGTGCAGTTTAACTTACATATGGATTTTTTCAATAAATATATTGGAGAATTTTATGATGATTTGTGACAATTTGATAAAACTCACAGACAAACCATCTAACCTAGAAATATTTAAAAAGTTATGAAAAAGTTAGCTATGTCACAAATACATAAAATATATGTAGACAGTATATTTTATCATTTACTATCATAGAGTATATATACATCTATTATAAAAAGTTAAAATTTATCAAAACTTAAATATGAGAGAAATGTAAACCAATGTAAAGATGTAGTATTAAATCATAACTGTGTAAGTATATGAATAACTGCATACTATAATACATACTATACTATTGTAATACTTTTGTAGCCACCTCCTATTGCTACTGAGGTAGCTCAAGTATTGTATCACCTTAAAAGGCCATGTGATGCTAATCATCTCCACATGAACAGTTCATCTCTCCAGTAAATTGTGTATTATAGTAAAAAGTGATCTCTTGAGGTTCTTGTGTATTTATCATATCACATTTGTTTTTAGTGCAATGCTGTAAACCTTAAATAACACCATGGGACCCATATGAAATGCCACCAGTGATGCTGGAGGTGCTTCCAAGAAGCAGAGAAAAGTCATGACACTTTAAGAAAAAGTTGAATTCCTTATTATGTACTGTAGGTTGAGGTCTGTAGCTCTAACTGCCCACCACTGCAAGATAAATGAATCTAGTCTAAGGACCGGTATAAAAAAAAAGAAAATGAAGTTCATGAGCCATCAATGCAGCAATGCTAGCAGGCATGAAAATCTTGCACTTTTTGAGAAATATCTTTTTGTATCATATTGAAAACAGCATTTATGTGGGTGTAGGATTGCTATAAGAAAGGTATACCTATAGACTACAATATTATTCAAGAAAAAGTGAGGTTATTATATGACAACTTAAAGCAAAGGGAAGGTGAAGGAGCTAGAGAATTTAATGTCAGCAAAGGATGGTTTGATAATCCTAGAAAAAGATTTGGTTTAAAAAATGTCAAGATAACAGGAGAAGCAGCTTCTGCCAACCAAGAGGCAGCAGATAAATTCATAGATGCTATTAAGAAAATCCTTGAGGAAGGATATCTGCCTTAGCAGGCTTTTAGTGCAAATGAAAGTGCCCTATTATGGTGGTGGGGGGTGGAGGGGAGAAGCCATAAAGGACATTTATTTCATCTATTTGTATGGAAGAGAAGTAAGCACCAGGATTTAAGGCAGGAAGGGATAGGCTAACTTGACTGTTATGCACAAATGTGGTCAGATTTATGATTGGGACTATCCCTATCTATAAAGCTACTTATCCCCAAGTCTTGAAGAGAAATGATAAACCCCAGCTGCCACTCTTGTTTGTACAGCAAGAAGGTCCGAACGAAAGCCTTTTTCTGAATTGGTTCCATCAATGCTTTGTTCCTAAAGTCTGAAAGTACTTTGCCAGTAAGAGACTGCCATTTAAAGTTCATTTGGTATTAGACAACGTCCCTGGCCACCCAGAATACCATAAGTTCAACACTGTAGATATCAAAGTGGTCTACTCGCCATCAAACACAATGTCTCTAATTCAGCCTCTATATCAGGGGGTCATAGGACCTTTAAGGCTTATCATGCAAAGTACCATGTGGAAAGGACTGCCAACATTGCGAAAGAGAACTCTGATAAGAGAACACCGTGAAAGTATGGAAGGATTAAACTGTTGAAGATGACATCGTTGTTACAGAAAAAGTTGTGAAAGTCATCAAGCCCAAAACAATACATTTCTCTGGAAAACTCTGTGTCCACATGTTGTACATGACTTCACAGGATTTATGACAGAGTTAATTGAAGAAATCATGAAAGAGACTGTGGATATGGCAAAAATGGTATGGGGTATGTGTGTGTAAAAGATGTCAAGATATGGCTCTTAGCGACATTGAAGAACTAATATACCTCACATCAGAAGAATTTATGGAAGATGACTTGGAGATGACTGCTTCCAAACCAGCACCAAACAATGAAGATGAAGATGTAGAAGAAGCAGTGTCAGAAAACAGACTAAGGTTAGACAATCTAGTAGAAGGATTCTGACGATTCAAGACTGCTTTTGACTTCTTTTACAACATGGACCCTGCTCTATGATACAGGCACTAAACTAAAGCAAACAATGGAAGAAAGATTGGTACTATATAGAAACATTTTTAAAGAAATAAAAATAGCAAAAAATTCAGACAAATTATAACATATTTCCATAAAGTTACATCAAGTGGGCCTGTCTTTCCTGCCTGTTTCCACCTGCTCAGCCTCTTCTGCCTCTGCCATCCTTGAGATAGCAAAACCAACCAATCCTTCTACTTCCTCCTCCTCCTCAGACTACTCAACATGAAGACAAATAAGATGAAGGCCTTTATGATGATAGTTTCACTTAATGAATAGTAAATATATTCTCTTCCTTATGATTTTCTTAATAGCATTTTTCTCTAGTTTACTTTCTTGTAAGAATACAGTATATCGTACATATAGAATACAAAATGAGGGTTAATCAACTGTTTATGTTATTGGTAAGGCTTATGGTCAACAGTGGTCAGGTTTTGGGGGAGTCAAAAGTTATATGCAGATTTTTGACTGTTGCAGGGGGGTCAGCATTCCAACCCCTACATTGTTCAAGGGTCAATTGTATATTCTAAAATTCACCACTCAATGTATGGTCTGTAGCCCCAGACTTACTGAATCAGAATCTACATTTTTACAAGATGCCCGGGTACTTTATAAACATATTAAAGTTTAAGAAGCACTCTACTGAAAAACAGCAAGTTTTATCAAACTGTGAATATAGCATAGTAGCTTCACACTGTACAATTTAAAAGTCCCCTCAATTTGAAAACCATATTCAATATCTAAAAGGCTTTTATTTATTTTGAAAATCTACTCATTTCAGAACTACTGACAACAAAATTAAAGAAGGAGATAAACTGAATAAAGGGCATATTCAATAGAAAGTTTAATGTTAGCAGGTGATTGCTTCATGTTTGAAAGATCTTCCATTAGGGTCAAATGTGCTTCATGTCATTCTGCTTGGCAGTGAAATGGTTACATTTCTTCTTTCTTTCTATACTTTTCCTTCTAACCAATTTTAGATAGTTACTACATACAGACTCATACTTTACCGCAACTTCCCTCTGGAGTAAAATATATTATTTAAAACATTTCTTCATATACTTATACTGTGATGTGAGCTCTTTATCAACTATGTAGATGCTACCAAATGTTTTTAGCATTTCTCCTCAGATTTACATGTCATACACTAAATGTATCAAGTTGAGTTCAAGCAACTCAAGATTATTGTTACTGATTTCAGGGAACAGATTCGTAAAAAGGGGTTTTACCACTCAATGTCTTTCCAACTTTAACACATACATCAACCCTTGGTTTTACTGTATAAATTGATAAGCCTTTGTGTCTTTTCTTTTTTTTTTTTTTTGAGATGGAGTCTCGCTCTGTCGCCCAGGCTGGAGTGCAGTGGTATGATCTTGGCTCACTGCAAGCTCTACCTCCCAGGTTCACGCCATTCTCCTTCCTCAGCCTCCTGAGCAGATGGGACTACAGGCACCCGCCACCACGCCTGGCTATATTTTTGTATTTTTAGTAGAGGTAGGGTTTCACCGTGTTAGCCAGGATGGTCTTGATCTCCTGACCTCGTGATCCATCCACCTCAGCCTCCCAAAGTGCTGGGATTTTACCGGCATGAGCCACCACGCCCGGCCCAAACCTTTGTGTCTTAATGCCACTATTTTCCTATTTCCAAACATCACAGTTTGCTCATAAAGAAATGATCATTTCTGCCTCCCTTTGATTAGTCAAAGGCTCTTTCTAGTGTTGATATACTAGATATACTGCTTGAAGTTCTAGCATATTCCAAATATTGACTTTTCATCATTTTGGTATATATCATATGGCAAAAGCTAATTCAGTCTGTTTTTATGTTAATATGTTCATGGCCACATTCCAAGGAATGCCAGGCACCTTGGAATATAGCCTGTCACTTAGCTAGGGGCATAAATGACTAACTCAGCATTGTATCTTAAAGACAGAAGCAGAAGTAGAATTTCCAACCCTGTGTGAGATGTCATACTTAGATCACACTGGCTCGCTCTGTGCATCTGATTCATCTGCTTTTTGTCAAATTTGGTATTCATTTTAGACTCCAATATTGTTCCAAATCAGGCTAAGCTTTAATATTAATGCAGTCTTCTAGTTAAAGCTGCATGTAATCTAAGACTGGGTGCTGTGCCCTTTTTCATGCAGTTTCACATTTAGCTATTTATAACCTCTATGTTCAAGAAGCATCATGTTTTCTGCCTGGATTTGTGGGGTATTGCTCAATTGTGCATCTTGGAATTTAGCAATAGATTATTTCTCAGATCCTTGAACGACATGGGTTAGGAGTGCCGACCCCTCATGTAATAAAAAATCTGCATGTAACTTTTGACTCCCACAGAACCTAACTACTAATAGCCTGCTGCTGACCAGAAGCCTTACCCATAATATAAACAGTTGATTAACACATATTTTGTACATTGTATGTACTATATACTACATTTTTACAAAAAAGTAAACTAGATAAAGGAAAATGTTATTAAGAAAATCATCTTTGGAGCTGGGTGCAGTGGCTCACACCTGTAATCCCAGCACTTTGGGAGGATGAGGTGGGCGGATCATGAGGTTAGGAGATTGAGACCATCCTGGCTAACACGGTGAAACCCCATCTCTACTAAAAATATGAAAAAAAAATAGCTGGGCATGGTGGCAGGTGCCTGTAGTCCCAGCTACTTGGGAGGCTCAGGCAGGAGAAGGAGAATGGTGTGAACCCAGGAGGCGGAGCTTGCAGTGAGCAGAGACCGTGCCACTGCACTCCAGCCTAGGTGACAGAGAAAGACTCCATCTCAAAACAAAACAAAACAAAACAAAAACAAAAACAAAAAAAGAAAATCACCTTTGGGAGGCCGAGGTGGGCAGATTGCTTGAGCTCAGGAGTTCAAGAGCAGCCTGGGCAACATGGCAAAACCCTGTCTCTACCAAAAATATAAAAATTAGCTGGGTGTGGTGGCGTGCACCTGCAGTCCCAGCTACTTGGTAGGCTGAGATGGGAGGATGGCTTGCGCCCAAGAGGCAGAAGGTGCAGAGAGCTATGATCATACCACTGCATTCCAGCCTGGGCAACAAACCCAGACTCTGTCTTGGAAAAAAAAAAAAGAAAATCATAAAAGAAAATGTATTTATGCATTAAGTGAAAGTGGATCATTGTAAGGGTCTTCATCTTCATTGTCTTAATGTTGAGTAGGCTGAGGAGGAGGAAGAAGGGTAGGGGTTGGTTTTGCTGTGTGAAGAGTGGCAGAGGCAGAAGAGGAGGTGGAAGGGGAGACAAGAGAAGCAGACACTCTCAGCGTAACTTTTATTGAAAAAAATCTGCATGTAAGTGGACCCACGCAGTTCAAACCAGTATTGTTTAATAGTCAATAAAACACAGAGATGATAAAAATCTGGGAAACAGCTGTAAAAATTTAAAAATCATTTATATTATTGCTTGAATAAGTAGGCAAAGCAGAATACAATGATGACGTTTTATTCTTGTGTTTTAAAATCAAGAGCACAACCAGAAGAATAAACACAATTTTGATGAAGAGCAAAATTGGAGGACTGACATTACTCAACTTCAAAACATACTATAAAGCTACAGTAATCAAGACAGTGTGATACTGGTAAAAGAACAGACAAATAGATCAATGGGACAGAACAGATAGCCCAGAAACAGATCCATACAAATACAGTCAATTCATCTCTGACAAAGGACATTCAGTGGAGAAAGAATAGCCTTTTTCACAAATGGCACTGAAACAACTGGACATCCAAATAAAAAAAAAAAAAATCTCAACACAGATACTATATCCTTCACAGAAATTAACTCCCAATGAATCAATGGCCTCAATGTAAAACATAAAACAATAAAACTCCTAAATGATAACATAGGAGAAAATCTAGACAATGTTGGGTTTAGTGATGACTTTTTAGATTTGACACCAAAGGCATGATCATGATCCTTGACAGAAAGCACTGGTAAGCTGAATTTCATTAAAATAAAAAACTTCTGCTCTGCAAAAGATACTGTGAAGAAAATGAGAACACAAGCCACATAGTGATACGAAATATTTGTAACACGTATCTGCAAAGAGGCTGTTATCCAAAATACAAAAAGAACTCTTAATTCTCAACAGTAAGAAAATGAACAACCAATTTAAAAAATGTGCAAAAGACCCGAATAAACAGATAAAGACGATATACAGACAGCAAATAAAAAGATGCACCACACCATATGTTATTAGGGAATTGCAAATTAAAACAGTAAGGTACCACTACAAACCTATTAGAATGTCTAAAATCTACAGTAGTGACAAAACGAAAAGATAGCAGAATGTGGAGCAACAGAAACTTATCCACTGCTGTCAGGAATGCAAAATGGTACAGATTCTTTGGAAGACAGTATGATAATTTCTTGAAAAACTAAACATAACTCTTACCATACCATCCAGCAATCATACTTCTTGGCATTTACCCAAAAGAGCTGAAAACTTATGCCAAACAAAACCTGCACGTAAGTGTTTATAGAAGCAGCTTGGGTGGTGAGAGGAGCAGCAGTGTCCAGGCAGCCCAGCTTCACAAAGGCTCTCATTGCGCCATAGCCCACACGCACCAGGTCATACCCTCCCCACTGCCAACATGCCCAAGAGGAAAGTCAGCTCAGCCAAAGGGACAGTGAAGAAAGAGCCCAAGGAGATTGGCCTGGTGGTCAGCTAAATCTGCTCCTGCAAAAGTAGAAAGGAAGCTAATACCAGCACTTTGGGAGGCCGAGGCAGGCAAATCACGAGGTCAGGAATTCAAGACCAGCCTGGCAACATGGTGAAACCCCGTCTCTACTGAAAATTAAGAAAATTAGCTTGGAGTAGTGGCAGGCACCTATAATCCCAGCTACTCGGCAGGCTGAGGTAGGAGAATCGCTTGAACCTGGGAGGCGGAGGTTGCAGTAAGCCGAGATTGCGCCACTGCACTCCAGCCTGAGCAACAGAGTGAAAATCTAAAAAAAAAAAAAAAAAAAGGCAGCAGGAAAGGATAAATCTTCAGACAAAAAAGTTCAAAAAAAAGGGAAAAGGGGAACAAAGGGAAAACAGGCCAAAGCGGCTAATCAAGAAACTAAAGAAGATTTACCTGCAGAAAATGTTAAGACTAAAACCGAGGCGTGTGCAGCCTTTGATGAAGCCGGAGAGAAAGAAGCCAAGTCTGATTAATATCTTATATCATGTCTTATCTATGGTCACTATTTCTCTTTTTGTACAATCCAGAGGAATATTTTTATCAACTATTTTGTAAGTGCAAGTTTTTTAAGTAGCTCTAAACACATTTTCAAGAAGCATGGAATCCCATTTCATCCCACATTTTTTTTTTTTTAAGATCAAATGCCTTTTTTTTTTTTTTAAAAAGAAGTTAAATAATTTGCTGGTTAGTTTTTGGTACAACAGAAGATAGTGTGGGATACTGAGTTATGGGAGGCTTTGACTGTCTTGTGTTTCAGCTTAACGTTCCATAGATGAGGTTTTAGTTTTAGGATATAGTTATATCCTATAATACAAAGCATACTAAACGGCAACATGGAGCCACAGTCCTGCATTTAATCTCTTGAACATTTTAAATTACTTCTATTCCCATGTTGTTTTATAGCAGAATTGATTCCTAAAGAAAAATACTCCTTGATCATGGCTCTCCTTATCAGAATTGTGTGCACTCTGTAACGTCTTTGGTTGTGGCAGTCTGTTTCCCTAATAACTCTTAATGTGCTGTGAAAGATGAAAACTTTGAGTATGTTGTATACATGCTATTAAATTGTGAATTGGTAGGATGTATGTAACAGCTTATGAACATGTGAAGATGCTTGATAGCCAGTACTTGATAGCCACATAAGGAAACTCTGCCTCCAAATTTTAAGCTGGAAAGTCACTGGAATAAATTTAAAAAAGAACTGCATAGTTCTTTTTAGATTCTTGGTACATATGTTAAGAATTGTGTGCAAATTGAGATGTCTGTGGACTGATCCTCAACACAACCAATAAAATCTCAATTATGAAAGAAAAAATGTTTACAGTCATTTTATTCATAATTGCTAAAACTTGAAGCAAGGAAAGTGAATAGATAAACTGTGGTATACCCACACAACAAATACTATCTAATGACAAAAATGAATTACCAACCCAAGAAAAGACGAAGACATAGAGGAACGTTAGATGTACATTATGAAGTGAAAGAGGCCAATCAATCTGAAAAGGCTAGATATTGTATGGTTCTAAATATATGACATTCTGGAAAATGCAAAACCGAATGTTGAGATAGTAAAAAGATCAGTGGTTGCCAGGAATAAAGGGGAATGGAGGAATGAATAGGTGGAGCAGAAAAGAATTTTAGGGCAGTCAAACTATTCTATATAATACTATAATGGTGGATACATTACACAGTTGTCATTACACATTTGTCAAAACTCATAGAATGTACAACAAAAAGAGTAAATCCTAATGTAAACTATGGACTTTGGTTGATAAAGGGGTTCTAACAAGAAAACCATGTTTTACATTTCCAGTTAGGCTTCCAATTTTTCTTTCAAGACTCTCACAGTGCTCCTGCTCAGCTCCAGGCTCATACATACCTAGGAACAGGTTAGGCTAAAAATGGATCTGTGCTACTCTGAAATAAGGGACAAGGCTCTGAGTGTGGCTCTTCCCCAAGACTTTCAACAGAGTTGGTGAGAAAATCCAACCTTAAGCAAACTGTGCTTTGCATCCGCCCATCAACTTAAATCTGTTGCTTTTAGCTTTATAGCTACTATACACTGTGTTTTGAACACTACTATGTATGACACATCTTTAATTCAATACAATAATCTTGAGGGGCAGTAACTATCATCATTTTAGTACATTTTAATAAAATGGCGGATTGAAGATATTCAATTCCTTGCCCAAGCTATATCACTTTTAAGTAGTATGCTGGGATTTGAACCCAGGCCTAACTCATTACAAAGTCCCACTCAACTCTATGCAATCATGCTGTTTCTGTAATCTTTGGTAACCACATATCTTCTCTAGTTTCTGATCTCAGCACATCCGATTCCCCTCTGTACTTGACCACTCCCTTGTCTAGAGTCACTAGTATCTTTGGGAAAACGATACCGTCACTCTTGGTATTGTTTCCAAAGGACTTCTATCAGTGAGGCCAGCAACTTCCTCTTAGGGTGAATATTATGTTCATCTTTTCCTCTATTTTCTTAATTACAATGCTTGCATTAACTAGAAGAACTATGAATTGCAGGCAATGTTATATAGGGAAAAAAAACACTGTTCTTCCTGCCAAAGTAAAAAAGCAGGAAAACGACAGAAAAAAACAATCTTCTATTTAGAATAAAACAATATAAAATGATGGGTTATAAAACAGCTACAGCCTAATGTGTGAAATATGTGAAAATACCTGGTTTTGGTAAGACAGAAATATTTAACTGTAGAGAACTAACTCACTGGTGAAAAACTGAAAGAATGGCCTAAGAAAAATAGGAAGTTATGACCAATTATTAAATAATAATATTTGTCCTTACCACCTCCATTATACTGCTTTGTACAGCAGCAATAAAACAGAGATGTTACCTAAAGGGTTTCTTTTCATTGTACTAATTTTTGAAGGACTATCACCAGTATGTTCTTAACTATTTTTGGAAATTAGGAAAGATTTGTCTACAGACTAACAAGTAAACTGACAGTATAGATTCAACTACTTACTGGCATAATGGAAAGCCAGGAAATGAGTGTTGAAAAAAGTTCTATAAAAAGAAAATTGAAACCAGATCTAAAAACAGTCTAGTCTAAGATAACCCTTTTATGTCTTTTAATATAAAGAAAAAAATTGTTTGCGACATAGAGGACATAGAAAGCCCAAGATTTCCATATATGTACTTTTAGCTATTGAGTCTAAACACTAGCAAATGGAGATTTTCAAAGTAACCCGAATGAAGTCAAGACACTGCATCCATTTTATCCCGGGCTTATTTCTTTATCCTTCAGGAAAAGATGTCTTTTATACCAGAAACTATCAAACAAGCTAACAGATGGCAAGGGCACTGAATCAAGTCTAATTTGGGTTGAATTCAAATTTGATTATCTAGAGACATGAAAGCAATATACCTATATTAGCATCAGATGCCTAATGCTGATAAAAATGTTATGGAAGCATGATACAGAAGAGAGTTTTCTGGACTTAAAAGATCCCTTCGGGCTAACTAGTTAGAAAACTCTGGCAAAGTCACAAATTCCTTCTGCCTCAGGATCCTTTACCTACACAATGGGATGACAACTGGTCTTCCTTTCTATAAGATGCTGAGAGGATACAATGGAATATTTTAAATTTCTTTTCTTCACTGGGTATGGTAAGCAGAATAATGACCCCACAAAGACGTCCAAATCCCCAGAACCTGTGAAATTGTTACCTTATATGGATTCTCCCTTAGAGCTGTCTGAAGGAATGCAGCCCTGCCAAAACCTTGATTCTAGCCCAGTGAAACTTATTTCAGATTTCCAGCCTCCTGAACTCCAAGATAATAAATGTATTGTTTTAAACAATTACGTTTATGACAATTTGTTATAGCAGTAATAAGAAAGTAACACATTGAGTTTGGTCTCAGCTCTGACACTTTCCCTGTCCATGTATCCCTGGGCCAGTTATTTATGTCTTTGGACTTTAGTTTCCTCATCTGTCAAATAAGAATTAACAATAGCAACTACCAGCTGTTACAGAGATCGAACAGGATAACCAAGTGCTACAGCATAAGTGATTAAAAATGGC
The DNA here is from genome assembly GCF_043159975.1 of Macaca nemestrina. Classification (NCBI taxonomy): domain Eukaryota; kingdom Metazoa; phylum Chordata; class Mammalia; order Primates; family Cercopithecidae; genus Macaca; species Macaca nemestrina. The sequence goes on along the minus strand of NC_092131.1, from coordinate 123,787,439 downwards.
AACTATCCTTATATATTTATTGCTTATGTTATACTAAGGAAATATAATGCAATTATTTTTACACAACCTACATTCAACTTATAGTTTCCATATATACCAGAGATGTATATTAAAACTTCTATCACTAAAGTTATTGGTAATATATTGATGTACAAGTCATTAGTTTGTTCTTGCAGATCATAAAGTTGAAGTTCTTTTAGATCTCAAAGTTCCCAAAGGGAAGAAGCAATATATATGTAATTCATTTTAAACCCAGGATTTTAAATCCAGTAAAAAGTCAAGACTCTGCACTGATTTTGTCCTTAGATTACCTCCATACCCTTCAGAAAAAAGTGTCTTTTGGACCAGACAACTTTTGATAACCAAAGATAACACTTAAAATAGGAATCTGAAGGAATAGGAATCCTAAAATAGGAAGAAAAATCATTGATTAAGAAAATAAATTCAGGCTGGGCGTAGTGGCTCACGCCTGTAATCCCAACACTTTGGGAGGCAGAGGTGGGCAGGTCACCTGAGGTCAGGAGTTTGAGACCAGACTGGCCAACATGGTGAAACTCCATTTCTAGTAAAAATGCAAAAATCAGCCAGGTATGGTGACAGGTACCTGTAATCCCAGCTACTCGGGAGGCTGAGGCAGGAGAATTGCTTGAACCTGGGAGGAGGAGGTTGCAGTGAACCGAGGTTGCACCAATGCATTCTGGCTTTGTGTGCTCAGGGCAACAGAGCAAGTCTTTGTCTCAAAATAAATAAATAAATAAATAAATAAATATAAAAAAAATTTAAAAAATTTAAAAAATCACAAGGAAGTTTAATGATTTGGGTTTTTTTAAGCAATATTCAGCTAGTTTACGTTAGGAATGATTACAGGGTTTTCTACTTCTAGATCTGTGCTATTTTATTACAGTAGAGATCAGCAAACTATGTCCCATGGGTAAAATCTGGTCTTCCATCTCTTTTTGTAAATAAAGTTTCATTAAAACAGGCAAATGCATCCATTCACACATTGCCTATACCTGCTTTTGTGCCACAAAGGCAAACTGAGTAGTTGCAATAGAGACTATGCCCTGTAAAACCTAAAGTACTTAGAATTGACCCATATACAAGAAGTGTACTATCCCTAGTGTTACAGCATATTACTTCTCAAAGCATGTAAGTTTATTTTATCTTATAAGGTGTTTCAAAACAATAGATTTTTAAAATGAATTTTCTGCAAAGTATTAAGGTTACACAAATAAAGGAATATTGTGGCTTGATGTACCATACAATATTAAATATGGATGAAATTCTGGATAGTACAGGTTCTATGGCTCCACTGAGATACCATGGAGGTGAGTTCAATTCTGGCTAAATAATGTTGATTTATTAACAGCAAAATTACTCAGCATATAAATGCTGAGCAAAATAAAATAATGACTTATTACTGCTATGATTATTATTCAATAAAAGCGACTGCAGGCCGGGCATGACGGCTCACGCCTGTAATCCCAGCACTTTGGGAGACCAAGGTGGGTGGATCATCTGAGGTCAGGAGTTTGAGATCAGCCTGGCCAATGTGGTGAAACCCCGTCTCTACTAAAAATACAAACATTAGCCAGGCATGGCGGCGGGCACCTATAATCTCAGCTACTCAGGAGGCTAAGGCAGGAGAATCACTTGAACCCGTGAGGCAGAGGTTGCAGTGAGTCAAGATCGCGCCACTGCACTCCAGCCTGGGAGAAAAGAGCGAAACTCCATCTCAAAAAAAAAAAAAAAAAAAAAAAAAAGTGACTGTAAACAAGTTTGATCATAATTTATATTCAGAATTGATCATGATTAAAAATGCAAAATACTGTTTCCTTCTCTAGTGTTTTCATAAAACATTTATTCATTATTATTTACTGAGTTCCTCATCTTATCCTTTTACAAGACTCATACAAGTTAGGTTTTCTTATGATCAAGTATGGGAAAGAACTAATAACTATTGGATATGAAGATGTTCTAGAAACTAAAATATACAATCATTGAATTTTCAAAATAAACTTATAAAGAAAGATTTTTCATTTCCATTTTATAGATGAAGAAACAGACTCAGGGAAAGTGAACATTCCCTCCAAGGTTAAGCTATTAGAGCCATTAGGGTGGCTAAGCTGGGAATTCAGCCAAGGTTTTTCAGTGGCCAAGGTTCTCTTTTTAGTACTTTTCCTAGTTCATAATATCTCAGATTCAATGACCTCTTTGGTATACTTGGTATTGAACTGTTGGTCCAGTTGACTACCTGTTCAAGTTCTTTGGATTTAAAGCTCCTTTTGAGAAAATAAAAAATTAGCCTTGCTTACTTGGGGAGGTGGAATAGCCCTAACTTTGGGAAAAAAGGTAAGTCAGGCTCCTAACTTTTAAAATAAATATCAACTCTGCTATTTATACAATTGTGTCATCTAAAGCACATGGATCTCCTCTGGACTCAACAAGACAAAATACAGACGTACCAGAGACTCATAAGAGAATTTGACAAAAATTTATTCAATCCATTTTCTTTCTAAAGTTTGCTTGTTCCTATTCAACAGAGGCCAGACAAAGGACATTTTATTTATCTGCTCTCCTCACTAAACTCTATACTTGTATGTAGATCATCTACAAACAACAAATCAGGGCAATGTTATCTCAAAAGTCCTATGAAAAAGTCATAAATTAATTCAGATTTAATGTTATGACCCTGGCTTTTTATAAAGAGTGATATCAGAAACATCTCATCAGAGAGCATTTCTAGCTCTTTTACAAAATCCCAGCCTGAGATATTTGAATTCTTATACTTGATGTCCCTTATATAAGGATCAATGTAATACCTCCTAAAGTTCAGTATTAGCAAAAGTGATTTTTTCATTTATTAGCAATAAACATCTTTTTAAAGGAACACATAAGCTTGAAATCTGAAAAAAATTCTTTTGAATAAAGAAAATTCTGAAAGATCATAATTCCCTATGCTGAATGTATTCTGAAAGCAGTGTTTGTAGTCAGAAAAGACTGAAATCCAATTAACTGGAACCCTTCATTAACTGGAATAATGTTCTATGCAATGCTTTTGAGAAAAGGAAATAGAACAAGATATGCAAAAATTAGGCTTCGGGAGAATCAAGGTAAAATAAAAAATTGTCCCTATACACAAAGAAATTAGCCTAGTAGGGGAGTAGAAATATATAAATAAAATGACAAAACACAGAAAATGATCATTAGGACCCTAAGATTTACAGATAAAGAGTTCTGGGAGTTCAGAGATCATTTCTACATGGCTTCCAGTAGAAAAAATAAAGATTTTAAAAACAGGTGGCTACCAGACGCGGTGGCTTATGACTGTAATCCTAGCACTTTGGGAGGCCGAGGTGGGTGGATCACGAGGACAGGGGTTCAAGACCAGCCTGGCCAAGATGGTGAAACTCCGTCTCTACTAAAACTACAAAAATTAGCCAGGGGTGGTAGCAGGCGCCTGTAACCCATCTACTTGGACAGCTGAGGCAGGAGAATCGCTTGAACCTACACGGCAGAGGTTGCAGTGAGCCAAGATTGCACCACTGCACTCCAGCCAGGGTGACAGAGTGAGACTTTGTCTCAAAAAAACAAAAACAAAAACAAAAAACAGGTGGCACAAACCTGGGCTTACACGATGAACAGGATTTATTTTCCTTCTTGTTTATTAAGACATTATTTACATACAATAACATTCACCAATTTTAAGTGTACAGTTTGATAATTTTTGTTATTTATATACAACTGTATAACCAACATAACAATGAAGATATAGAACAATTCCCTCACTCAAAAAAGTGTCCTTGTGTCCCTTCGTACTTGATCCCTTTTCCCTAACTCCTGGCCTCAATAACCAGTTTAATCTGCTGTCAGTCACTATTGTTATTCCTTTTCTAGAATTTCATATAAATAGAATTATATATTACATAGTAGTCATGTTTGACTTGCCTTACTTACCATGTTGTTTTTGAGATACATTAATCTTGTGTGTATCACTATTTGGTTCCTTTTTATGGCTAGTATGATTCCATGGAATGGATATACCACAATGTATTCCTCTCCAGTTTTCAGCTATCATGAATAATACTATTATAAACATTCATGAACACATTCCTGGGTGGGCATGTGTTTTCATTTCAGTTGCGTAAACACCTTTGTATCAGTTCATTCTCACACCTCTATAAAGACATACCCAAGACTGGGTAATTTATAAAGAAAAGAGGTTTAGGCCGGGCACGGTGGCTCACATCTGTAATTCCAGCACTTTGGGAGGCCGAGGCGGGCGGATCACGAGGTCAGGAGACCAAGACCATCCCAGCTAACATGGTGAAACCCTGTCTCTATTAAAAATACAAAAAAAAAAAAAAAAAAAACATTAGCCGGGCGTGGTAGCAGGCGCCTGTAGTCCCAGCTACTCGGAAGGCTGAGGCAGGAGAAGGTGTGAACCTGGGACGCGGAGCTTGCAGTGAGCCGAGATTGCACCACTACACTCCAGCCTGGGTGACAGAGCAAGACTCTGTCTCAAGAAAAGAAAAAAAAAAGAGGTTTAATTGGCTCATAGTTCTGCAGGCAGGCTGTACAGGTTTCTGTTTCTAGGGAGGCTTCAGGAAACTTACAATCATGGCAGAAGGCAAAAGGGAAGCAAGCACATATTCATATGGCCAGCAGAAGAGAGAGAAGGGAAGAGGAAGGTGTCACACACTTTACAACAACCAGATCTCTCCTAAGAACTCTATCATGAGAACGGCAATGGGGGAGTCCGGCCCCATGACTCAATCACCTCCACCAGGCCTCCAACACTGGGAATTATAATTTGACAAGAGATTTGGGTGGGGACACGGAACCAACCATTTCAACCATAAAATGAAATTGCTAGGTCAAATGGTGAGTGGCTTAACTTTATATGGGTATTACCACTATATTGTTTTTCAAAGCTTTGTACCATTTTTGCATTCCCACTTGCGATATATGAGAATTCCAATTGCTCTACAACCTCATCAACACTTGGCATTGTTGGTCTTTTGTTAAAATTTACATTTGTCAGATAAGTGACGTTAAGCATCGCCCCATGCGCTTACTGACCATTCATATATTTACTGTGAAGTTCATGTTCAAATCATTTGCCCATTTTAAATTGGGTTTGCTTACTGAGTTGTAAAACTTCTTCATGTATTCTAGATACAAGATCTTTATCACATGTTTTGCAAAAATTTTGTCCCAGTTTGTGGATTGCCTTTTTAACTGTCTTTTGGAAAGCTAGTTCTTAAATCTGATAAAGTATAGCTATCCCTCAGTGTCTGTGGGGGATTGATTCTGGGACCCCTGAGGATGCTCAAGTCCTTTATATAAAATGGTATAGTAATTGCATATAACCTATGCACATTCTCTTGTATACTTTAAATCATTTCTAGATTACTTATAATACCTAATACAATGTAAATAACTGTTGCGCCGTATTGTTGAGAGAATGACAATAAAAAGTCTGTACATGTTCAGTACAGATACAACCAACCTTTTTAAGAAAAATATTTTCGATCTGTGGTTGGTTAAATCCACAGATGCAGAACCCATGGCTATAGAAGGCCCACTGGACATTTAAACGATAACTTCTTTTAGTTTCTGCTTTTAATTATCTTTTTCTTTTTTTGAGATGGAGTCTCGTTATGTTGCCCCTGCACCTAGTCAATGATCTTTTAAAGAAATCTTTGCCTAACACACGTAACAAACACATTTCTCTGTGGTTTCATGTACAAGTTGAATACCTTTGTTATACTTAGATTTATGATCCATTTTGAGATATATTTTATATTTATATTTATTTTTGTCACTACCAGACTGTTTTGATTACTACAGCTTTACAGTAAATCTTGAAATCAAGTAGTTTGTCTTCCAACTTTACTCCATCACAATTGTTTTAACTATTCTAGGTTGTTTATCTTCCCATATAAATCTAAAAACAACTTGTCCATATCTTCAAAAAACCTGTTGTAATTCTGATTGGAACTGCGGTGAATTTATGTCTATTTGAGGACTGCCATCTTAACATATTTTTGAGTCCTCTGATCAATGAAACAGTACACTGCTCCATTTATTTAGGTCTTCTTTAATTTCTCTTTGCAACGTTTTGTATTTTTCAGTGTATAAGTCTTTAATATGAGGGATCTTTGAAAAGTTCATGGAAAATGTGTATTATGGAAAAACTGCATGGATTTCAAAATTTTTCTGCACCAAATAAACTCATACTAAGTTGTGATAGCATGTCTGAATGGGATCTAGTTTGAGGTATTAAAAAGAGTAAGACATCAGTTTGAAAAGAGTCCTTATCAGAGAAACATTAAATCTGCTAAAATTGAAGCAAGAACAAACATCAACTTTATAGTAGAGCTTGGGTGGAAGCATGGTGAAGGAACTGATGCCTTATGAAAGTTTATGGGGTTAATGCCCCCAAAGAAATCAGTAGTTTACAAATGGATAACTTATTTTAAGAAGCAACAACACGATGCTGAAGATAAAGCCTGCACTGGCAGTCCATTCACATTAATTTGTGAGGAAAAAATTAATCTTGTTCTGCCCTAACTGATGATTAGCAGCAGAAACAATGGCCAATACCATAGACATCTTATATTAGTTCAGCTTACATGATTCTGGCTGAAAAATTAAAGTTGAGCAAACTTTCCACTCAATGGGGGCCAAAACCATTACTCCTAGATCAGCTGCAGACAAGAGCAGAGATTTTAATGGAAATTTTAAACAACTAGGATAGAGATCCTGAAGCGTTTCTTCAAAGAATTGTACAGGAGATGAAACATGGCTTTACCAGTATGATCTTAAAGACAAAGTACAGGCAGGGTGCACTGGCTCACACCTGTAATCTCAGCACCTTGGGAAGCCCAGGCGGATCATTTGAGCCTAGGTGTTCAAGATCAGCCTGGGCAACACAGGGAGACCCTGCCTGTACAAAAAATAAAAAAAAAAGCTGGGCATGGTGGCATGCACCTGCAGTCTCAGCTGCTCAGGAGGCTGAGGTGGGAGGATCACTTGAGTATGAGATGTTGAGGTGGCAGTGAGCTTTGCTACTGCACTCCAGCCTGGGTGACCAAGAGAGACGCTGTCTCAAAAAAAAAAAAAAAAAAAAAAAAAAAAAAAAAAAAAAAAGGCAGGTTGTAGGGAACACAAAGTACAGTCAAAGCAATGGCTACCAAGACGTGGAAATGGTCCATTCAAAGCAAAAGTGGACTGGTAGCCAGCAAAGGTCATGACAACAGTTTTTTGGGATGCTCAAGGCATTTTGCTTGTTGACTTTCTGAAGGGCAAAAGAATGATACTATCTGATTATTATGAGAGTGTTTTGAGAAAGTTAGCCAAAGCTTTAGCAGAAAAATGCTGGGAAAAGCTTTACCAGACAGTCTTCCACCACAGCAACATTCCTGGTTCATTCTTCTCATTAAACAAGAGCAATGTTTTGACAGTTTTCATTAGGCATCTGCCTCAATGTTCTGATTTGGTTCCTTCCGACTTCTTTTGGTTTCCTAATCTTAAAAAAATTCTTTAAAGGGCAACTCATTTTTATTCAGTTAATAATGCAAAATATACTGCATTGATGTGGTTAAATCCCCAAAACCCCAGGTTCTTTAAGGACAGACTAAATGGCTGATATCACTGCTTATAAAAGTGTCTTGAACTGGATGGAGCTTTTGTTAATTAATAAAGTTTGTATATTTTTTCATTTCCACAAACTTTTGGAAGTCTTTATGTTTTTTGTTAAATTTATCCTAAATACTTTGTTTTTTGATGCTACTGTAAATGAAATTGCTTATTAAAATTTCATTTTCTGAATGTGTACTGCTAATATATAGAAATGAACTGATTTTTGTATATTGACTGTGTATAATGCTACCTTGCTAAATTTTATTATCTTTTAAAAAATTCATTAGAGTTTTCCACATATATGACCATGTCATCTGTAAATAAGGCTAGTTTTAATTATTCCTTTCCAATCTGTAAGCCTTTATATTTTGCCTTATTGCACTGGATAAGTCTTCTAGAACAATGTTAAATAAAAGTGGTAAGAGTGGACATCCTTGCCTTGTTCCTGACATTAGGTAGAAGGCACTGAGCTATTCATCATCAAAGATGAATATAATGCTATCTGTAGGTTTATTTGGTAGATAACCTCAATCAGGTTGAGGAAATTTCTTTTTTTCTTTTTCTTTTTTTTGAGATGGAATCTCACTCTGTCGCCCAGGCTGGAGTGCAGTGGCTCAATCTTGTCTCACTGCAGGCTCCGCCTCCCAGGTTCACGCCATTCCCCTGCCTCAGTCTCCCGAGTAGCTGGGACTACTGGCGACCACCACCACGCCTGGCTAATTTTTTTGTATTTTTAGTAGAGATGGGGTTTCACCGTGTTAGCCAGCATGGTCTCGATCTCCTCACCTCGTGATCCACCTGCCTCGGCCTCCCAAAGTGCTGGGACTACAGGCGTGAGCCACCGGGAAATTTCTTTATAATACTAAAGTTTCCCCATCACCACTTTGATACAAACATTTTTATCATGACAAGATGTTAGACTTTGTCAAACGTTTTCTCGCATTTATTGAAATAATTTTTTTTTGTGGTCTCCTACATTCTATTAAAATGGTGAATTGTGTTGATAGATTGTTCAGATGTTAAACCAACATTGTAACCCTGGGATGACTGTATTATTCATTTTATTTATTGCTGGATTTAATTAGCTAACATTTTGTTAAGGAAGTATGCCTCTATTTTCATGAGGAATGTTGGTCTTTAATTCTCTTTTCTAATATTTCTTGGTCTGGTTCTACAATCAGGATATTCCAGCCTAGGATACATAGTAAGACCCCATTTCTTGGGGAATACAGTGGTTATTCACAGGCACAATTACAGTGCACTAAAGCCTTGAACTTCTAAGCTCAAGTGATCCTCCTGCCTCAGCCTACTGAATAACTAGGACTAATGGCACACACCACTGCGCTCAGGTATATTTTGCATTTTTTCCCCCAGTTTCTCCTTTCTGATTCACTAGACCAGAAAGGCTATACGTTTTTCCACGTGTGGGCCATTGCTACCCATTTCACACTGCACAGACTACACTTAGTTCCTGGTTGCAAGTGAGTGTGGGGGTGGTGTGGAGAGAGAAGGGAATGACATACTAAACTACTCAAGGAAAGGTATGAAGGTAAGAAATCATATGAACAGTGAGATGCAATGAGATGAGCAATAATATAATTTGAAGTTAGGATTAAATCATGTACATTGTTGAATACCAGTTAGATCTAAGAGTATGGCTAATGAAATATATATTTTAGACAGAAGGATAATATAATCATATCTATACTCTAAATTAAGATTAATGTGCATACACTGTATATAATGAACTGCAATACAGGCAATGACTGCAGGTAGGGAGAATAATAAAGAGGCAGTTCCAGAAGTGCAGGTGGGAGGTAGTGAGGTCTTAACTAGGCTAGTGGCAGAAAGAATAGAAAGGAAGGATTGGAAATGAGATGATTCAGCAAATGATTGATGACCCTGAAATTTTTCAATTATCTGAATTATCACAAAAAGATAAGATTTTTATGGTTATTTGGAGGGAGCGTACACATTGTTTATATAATAGTGAGGGCTATTATACAAGCAAATCAATGTAAAATAATTTCTTTATATGTATGAGCATAGTTAATTTGGTGAACAACAGACAATTACATACTGTGATTATAAGGGTTTTAGTATCAGTTACCATATAGTGGGTACTCTTTAGTTAGGATATACCTATATAGGTGCTAAATTAAAAATCAATCTTATATCTCAAATTTACTTCCTAGTAGAGTGTAATGCTGCCATAATTGCAAGCCTAATTATGGGGTTGTCCATACTGCAGTCCCATCAGTACTCATACACCAAAGGGTCGGGCCTGTGAAGACTGGAAAAAGAATAAAGTCTCTTTTGACTGAGATACTACAAAAACAAAAATGACTTTCTGGCTACCATTACTGCAAAGAATAAAACTCAATTGAAAACAATATGTAGCACTTAAAAAGTACTCATTATCTTCAAAGCACCATTTTAAACTAATTGAGACTCTAAATTCATTGGTTCTACTATAATTTTATACCCTAGTAATTTTATATGCTAAAATTCATTTATTAATAGGCCATACTTTAGTTGAATATTTGTTAAATAATTATATTTTGACTCGTGCAAATTTTAAAATACATGTTGAGAAGCATGTAGACATCAACATTTCCTCCCTCTTCCACAAAAACAATTCACAGATGTTAGCAATTTAGGTAAGACAAAAGCAAAAGATAATTGGATTTTTGTTTTCCAAAGTGGGGCAAGACTGGAGGAAGAAAAGATGGTCATAATTAACTAGTAGATAAAAGGGTAAAAGTGTGCTCCTCAATGAAAAGACTGTCAGTTAAAATTCTTCATGAGAAGTTTGGTAAAAAACAATGGAGTCTTGGTAAAATTATTTGGTTTTAGAGAGTTGATTAACAAAAATGTACTATGCATTGAGGTTTGATTTACTTAAAAGTTGCAACTTTTACTCAGAAGCTTCAAGGCATTTCAGAAAAAATTAAATGCCTTTTAAAAGTTGTCTTGTTACCACTTAGATGTTACTTGACTAGGGAATACATCCCTTTTATCAACATATGATTGGAGCTGATAGGTATATGCGAAATTACCTGAGATACTTTAGTAAAAATAATTATAATGTTGCCAATATAATAGCTCACTACAATTCATACAAGTTAAAATTAAAAAAACGGTGGAGAACCAGTTAATCATCCATCAAACTGCTTTTAAAACAGGCAATATGTATCAAAACATCCCCAGGCAAAACACAATGAAACAAAGTAAAAGCAAACAAAGTACATTAAAAATTCACGTCTTTTCATCTTGCAATTAATTTCTAGGAATTTATATTAAAGGAAGGTAATGATATGTTCAATGATTAATCTATATGCACAAATAAGTTTCCTCAGATATTTCTATGTGTTATTTATGACAGGGAAATGACAATCTATATGTCCTGTAGACAGTATAGCAATAGGAGAGAATATTATAGTTATTAAAATGGAGATGATTACTTAGTTGAAAAATGTTCATAAAATATAACCAGATTTAAAAAATAGATTAGAAACTAAATACAGAATAATCCTAGTTTTGCTAAAAACAATGTATACAAACTTAATAAAAAAGATTGAAAGACTAATAAATAACAAGATATTGAATGGAAATGTATGTCTTCCAAATATTCTACTATGAAAACAGAATTCATTTAATATTTATTGTTTTCATAATCAGAAAAAAATAACTTTGAGTTACTAAAAAAGTGTAGCATATGCCCTTTACCCACACGTAATGTACTCTAGATATTCTAGGTCTGATGGTTATACATAAACTTTCTACTCTGTCATTGCAGTTGTGAATGAGCCCAGCAAAGATCATTTTAACATCTATCACGTGGTCAGTCACTTGGGAGGGATTATATAAAATTATTATGAGTTTGGGGACCTAAATGATTGCTCTGTTGTAGACCAACACTAAAGTAAGACTATGGGTGTCCTAGGCAAGATTTGTTCTCTAGAGGTGAGAGGGTAGTGCATTAACCAGGTTTTATATTAAATGTCTTCATCATTTGTGAGCAGCCAGATGGTTGCTAATACGTGTAGATATTTTGAAACATAGGCTGGCTGATTTCAATTAGCTTTGAAGTGAGACAAATGATAGTGAGGATCTGTACTGCTAAGCCCAGGGGTACTGAGAGAATATTTTCTTACAGATGAATATCCCATCAACTAGAGTTCCCATTTATATAATATAGCTAATAGGTTATCCTGGAACACATGTGCTGTTGGAAGAATCTCTTTTATGAAGCACCTAACTGGGCAAACATTTCATGTACACTATAAGAAAACCAGTTAATGTGAGAGAGAAAAGAGAATTTTAAAAAAAACATTATAGCCCATACGCTTGTATTTCAGAATGTACTAAGAAGTTTTGTGAAGGATTTTGGCTGCAAATAAAAATATTTCTAAGATAATCTGCAGGAATTTTGGGCCAAATCAAAGGCTCTGCCTGAAAAGATTACTAACCGAACAAATGTTGGCTTGCCCAGGTTTAGCATGCAATGCCAATTTTAAGCCATGTTCCTCAAGGTGCCAGCTGTGTTCCTGATGATTCTCCTCTACACTATACTCAGAAAAAGAGTACAGCAAGAATGCCACTACTGGGGCATATGTTGGCCTCAAAAATTCAGATGAGTTAGGATGTAATGGAATTAATTCTTTTTTTATTCTTTTTCAAAATAAAGTTGAGGATCTAAAATTTTTCTGAATCACAGGAGTTCTAATGGACATTCAGAAAAATGATTTGACCCAAGTTTTCCAAAGGAATCTAATGAATAACTTTTTTAAACATGAAATAAAGTAGAAACATAAAAAATACAAATGAAAACATACATTTAACCTTTTTCTTTCATAGAAAACAAATCACAAAATTTGTTTCTCCTTTCGCTCTCCTTGTTTGCTGCCTTACAAATGAAATGTCTCACATTGAGAAAATTAAACAGTTTTTAATGATTGTTTCATTCCACTCAGTGACAAGGATGCTTGTTATTAACTATTAAATGCCTACTATAATGCAGACAGTACACTCTCCAAGTGTTTCATATATATTACTGCTAATCACTAATTGTCCCAATGACCTCATGCATTTTACAGACTAAGGAATTTTCATTTTATTTTGATTTTATAGACTAAGGGATTGAGAGTCAAATAAATGAAGTAACTTGACCAAGGTCACACAGGTTCTACTCCAGAATCCACGTTCCTTTCACATAATGATAGTTAAGTGGGAAAATCTCTGTTAATCAGCTGGCCTTGGTGATTCATTTTTCTTGCAAGCAGAAGCAATGAAAGGCTCTTCTGGGTCCCATCCTATAGCCCTCTGGACAAACTCCAGACAAAGCCTGCCAGAACTCCAGAGAAAGCATGGAGTTCCCACTAATAAAAGGGCATGTCTTCCAGAGGCTATTTTCTTTGCCACAGAAAGCACAGCATTAAGAAATAGTTCAAAATGGCAAAATAAAGCTCAAACAAAGCTAATCTTACACGCAAAAAGTCAAACAGAGTAAGAAGACAGGTGACACAGGTAACAAGGACAACTATTTAGACTTTTGCCACTCAAAATGCAGTCCACTAACTAGCAGCATTGGTAATACCTGTGAGCTTGTTAGAAATGCAGTGTCTCAGGCCCCACTCCAGATTTAGAATCACTCCATACTTTAGTATGTATATGAAAATTTGAAAAGCAATAATTTTAATTATAATTAAGCCACTAGTGACCAAATGATGGCCAAAACTGGTCTAAAGAGCTAGAAATTAGCACATAGCCAACAAAGCTTCCAGAAACAAGATATTCTAATGCATTTCCCTCATTTGATTAATATTGTAAATTGTGAATTCACTTTCTATGAGCCCTTTTGAAGCAAACTTGGAAGTCATTATTCTATTATTTCAATTCTACCTGGTAAGAACTTAGTAGCATTTGCACCTTCCACTAACTCACTCATAGTTTCCAAACCAAGTATAAGAAAAGCAGGCCGGGCGCGGTGGCTCAAGCCTGTAATCCCAGCACTTTGGGAGGCCGAGACGGGCGGATCACGAGGTCAGGAGATCGAGACCACACTGTGAAACCCCGTCTCTACTAAAAAATACAAAAAACTAGCCGGGCGAGGTGGCGGGCGCCTGTAGTCCCAGCTACTCGGGAGGCTGGGGCAGGAGAATGGCGTAAACCTGGGAGGCGGAGCTTGCAGTGAGCTGAGATCCGGCCACTGCACTCCAGCCCGGGCGACAGAGCGAGACTCTGGCTCAAAAAAAAAAAAAAAAAAAAGAAAAGCAGCAGCACATGTTTAGTCAGAGTCTTACCTTAGAGTAATCAGAGCCAAGATATGTTTTGTGGGGATTAAATACATTTGTAAGCAAGAGCTGTCTTCACCAAAATTCAAGGTTTTCCATATGATTTAACTATCATAGCAAGCAATCTGGATATTACCCCACAAAACACATTTTTGTGTGTGTCAACAGTAGTCTCTAATACTGTGGCTAGTGGAAAGAAGCTATGGATTATTTTGTCAAGACAAAAGGTCTTGTAAAAACAACTTACTTCTCTTAAATAGCATGCCAATACTCAAACAATTAGACTAGTAGGAAGAATGGTAATGCATTTGATCATAGAGAGAATGCTTAATTAAATCTGTTAAGTAATTGATTGATGATACTACCACTGTCCTGTTATATAAACTAAAACATAAAATTACTGTTGGATCCCTCCCTTCACTGAAAACAGTAGCTATGCCAGATAGTTAAAAACAATTTCTGGAAATAGCTGACCAGATGATGAGTTAATTTTAGAGGAAAACAATAGCCTAATTTGAGATTTTTTTTTTTTAACTTATTTATTGCTTATATTTATTAGGTTTAGAAAACACTCATATGGAACAACAATGAAGACTGTGTCAAAATCTGTCCATTTGGTTATATTTCAAGAGAACCCTTTTTTAAACCAATTTTAGTCATTTTCTTACTCTTTTGGTCAGGGTTATTCTTTATCACTCATAATAATTTAAAATATCTGAATCAAAATCCTCAAAATGTTTACAAAATAAGTAGTAGTTTTTGTTTTTTTTCTACTTTAAGAATCTAACCAAAGGAAAACAAATTCAGACCAAAAGACTGAGATATTTTTTGGTTTCTAATTAGACTCTTCTACTTTATAACCTTGTAAACCGAACATTCTTAACATTCTACAACAAAAAGCATTGAAAAAAGGTTGGTTCACACAGATACTATCATAATGCAGGAAAAGGATTTGTGACAGAATTCAATGTTCACACTAAATAAAATTTTCTTAATTATCTAGTTTTTACTAATACACTGGTCTTTTGTCTGATGGTGCCTTTCTTTCTGTGCTTTCTTTTCTGTTGCAATGACTGTCAACTTTGCTTAAAAGAGGACTGATTTGTCTCTGACTTATCAGATGGCTAAAGTCTGCCTTCTTTGAGTAAGCTCTTTTAAAATGCTGTTTTAGAAAGGTCAATTAGTTCCAAACAAAGATATTCAGTTCAGTAAGCAACTCCTATAGAGACACTTCCTACAGAGATAAGCCAATATTTCCTGTTGTGCTGCAGTATACAAAGGGGCAAAGGAAGCTGTAAGTGAATGCACACTGCATCAGTTGGAGTCCCCAGAATTTACAATTTCTCACAGCACTTACAGGAGATTTCCACTGAGCTGCTACACCAGCATTTTCTAGAATTTTGCTGAATTATTTCATTTGTATGGAGAGAGGTGTTTCAAAATACATCCAATCTATCATGAAATCTGGATGATTTTTTTTCTCTTTGGTGATTTTTGGTTTGGCCCATCTCTTTCCATTTCCACAGTTGCACCTTTCACATCTAGTTTGTTCTGGTGGTCTCCCATCTAATGTCTTTGCCTCTAGGCCTTCCCACTCCATCCATATGCAATCACAAATACAATGTTCCTCAATTAATTTCATCATGTAACTTGCTTGTTCAAAAATTTAAAGTAGTTCCCAATTTTTCAGCATATCAAACCCACTTTTCTTAGCTTAGGTTTCAAAATCCTCCACATTTCAAATCAATGGTTATTTTACAGATGAGAACACAAAGGCACTTTGAAGTAACTTGCCCAGGGTTACACAGTTAGGGGAATTGACATTTCAGCTCAGGAAATCTGATTTCAGAGTTTAGGCTTTCAAGTATCACACTACATTATTTCCGTTAAGAGTTTGGTGTGTAACTGTTATGTTGCAATTGCATTGTATTTGTCTCCAGATATTTCCCCAACCACATTATTCTGAGACAGTACATTTCATTTGTATGTTCACACAAAACCCATATATAGCAGACAATTTATTTCATTAGCTGGTGCTATACTAGAATGGTTTTTCAGATAAACCATAATGCCAAGATTGCAACTGCCTGGAGTAAAAGATCGATAAAGATATAGGTGGTTAAAACTGTTTCCATCTATTTATATCCTCATCTGCTGCAATTTCTGCTTAAAAATAGTTGTGACATTAAATTTTCCTATAAGGTGTTCTGGTCCAGAAGTAAGCAATGGTGCCATCTGAGCAAGACTTTCTATAGATACGTGTGTGTGTGTAACTATGTAATTTATGTACATATATGGCAATTCTAGAAAGAAGTAGAAAAGGTACACCAAGCATGAAGTTATGTAATCTCTAACACTTGTAATGTTTAAATTTAAAAGATTTAATATACTCTGTTTTTCATATATGACAAAACCAACAGTCATAAAGAAATGGCCCCTTCACTGAGAAAATATTGTGAATGTGTATTTCATAAGAGAATGCAGCTAGCCATAGTCTTGTTAAATGCTAGGCAAAGTTCATGTAAATTAAATGTTTATGCTTAGTTATGCTTAGCATTATGCTCTAAGTATTTAATCAACCCTTAACTAAGAAAATAAAATCAATGCTTTCTTCTTAATTCTGTCAAAGTCACAGCAACTGAAAATAAATGGATACATACATATATATATATATATATATATATATATATATATGTAATGTAATACAGACAGGAAAGACCATTACGAGGAAACAGAACAATAGTTCTCTTTTCTCTAGTGGTTTTTTGCATTACATTGTCAGTTAAATATTCTAAAGATATTTCAAGAAAAAAAATCCCTGTCTTTGATATTTGATCTGAGATGTTTGAAAAGAAAATCTGAAACATTATCATTTACAGATCCAGACATTGACCACATAAAATATAAAGATGAAGTTATCATAACGAATTAGGTATTCATGTTTCACTGACAAAAATCCATTGTTCTACGGTTTTGCAACTAGTAAGTTTATGTCCCAAGTTCATGATATACCAATATATCTGTTCTTAATATAAGACAATGAATAAATTTGTAACAGAATCCAGAAATAATTAGCCACTCCAGAGGGTGTTGTGGAATTTGAAAACCAAGATGCCATGTATTTTCTCTGACGCTATTTTCTGAATAGTCCAAATAAAAACTTGGAGGAAAGTTCAAAGCCCAAAAATAAATCTGTCTAATGAAAAGACAGCTTGAGGAAGTTCTGCATATTCTTTTGGATGCAGAAAAGAGCTACTGTGAGAAACACCTCACTCTTCGTAAGTCAAGATGAAAACTGAGGATAATATCATTCTACCAGAATAACAATAGTTACCACTTAACATAATATGCCAGGCACTTTTCATCTGTTTCCTTTAATCCCTCTACTTCCTTATAAAGTATTACCACCCCTATTTTACGGACAAGGAAGTTGAAGTTCAGAGAGATTGAGTGATTTGCTCATAGACCTAGGACTGGATCATACACTTAGATCATGGTATATCTGAACTCTGGACTTACATCTATCTAGCTCCAGAGTCTATAATTCTTTCTATTTTGCCATATGGTAGTTGTCCTCAACCTTTAATGCCTGTCACAATCATCTGGAATCTTTATCAAAATACAGATGCATGAGTTGCATTCCCATAGATCCTAAACCGGCAGGTCTAAGATGAGGCTCAAACATCTGAAACAGTTCAGGTGCTTCTGATGTGTATAAAAAAGAGAACTTGTATTTATTACTAGACTGGAAAAACAAAAATGGCAATCTAGAATAAGTTTATCATTTTGTAATTACTTGTTTTTCAGCAAATTTACTAATCTCACTACACACTTTGTAGGCATCCATTAAATCATCCCATTTTCTAACATATGATATCCCTAAACAAATAAAGGGGATGGAGTAGTATAAGTAAGACAGAGGCATACTCTCTATAGTAGGAAGATCAAACAGGGGCTGACAGTTTTCTACCCATAATATGAAAAATGAACAACATACAGACAAGAGAAGTAGAAGTAAGAGCAATATTGCTCTAACATATTAATATAGCACATACTTAGCATTAGACTGAGAAGAATAAAACCACATAAATATACAGAAAATAACAATTTAAAAGAGTTCTGGGTTTAATCTTCAGAAGTTTATAATTTATAGAAATGAGATTTAAACACTTTAGATAAACCATCTCCAAAATGTTTTATGCTGTTTTGCTGCAGAGAATAAATAAGAAAAAAGTCCTATGATTTGATACTTTTTCTAGTAAATATATTTTTCTCTTAATTAAGAAAATGAGGCTGGGCACAGTGGCTCACGCCTGTAATCCCAGCACTATGGGAGGCTAAGGCAAGAGGATAACTTGAGCCCAGGAGTTCAAGACCTTCCTGGACAATATAGCAAGGCTCCATTTCTACTAAAAAAAAAAAAAAAAAATAGCCTGGTATGGTGGTGTTCACCTATAGTCCCAGCTACTTGGGAGGCTACTCAGGAGGATCACTTGAGCTCAGGGGTTCAAGGTTGCAGTGAGTTATGATCACACCACTGTACTCCAGCCTGGGAGACACAGACACTGTCTTGAAAAAGAAAAAAGAAAAGAAGTTGATATTCTACATATATTATTTTATCTACTCATAAATATTTGTTGGACACTTACAACATATAAGGTACTTTACTACTTCTAATCTTTTACCAGTTGCATTATAATACCACGATTCTCATGTTCTAACATTTATGAACATGTACTTCTGAGTGGGCTCACAAAAATTATAGGGTGGCTAGCAGGCCTGTTCTGGGTCCATATGGGTCATCAAAGATATGAGTTGACAATAAAATCATGTGAGATAATTTGCTTTAGCCTGGAACTTCCGCAGAGCTTCTGATGCAGGACTTCATTTAATAAAGTTTGACCTGCAAGGGCCCTTAATGTTGCCTGGTCCAAAGTCCTCATCAAACAGATGAAGACACTAAGGTGTAAAGAGGGAGAACAACTGGATCAAAATATCACACCTCTGCCCAGAACTTGCTGCTCTTTCACAGTCTAGCACAAACCCTGAGAGGATGGGTAGGTCCCAGGCAGGGCCCAATTATGACTTTTGTGGGTTTTTGATACTTGTCTTTTTGGTGCTTTCCCCATTAAAAAAATTAAAAACTATACTTTATGACCACTTTGGTATGAAGACAAATATATTAATGTTATATATTAAAATACTTTGTTCAACAGTAAAAGATATTTTTCTTCTAATTTTAAAAGACATTAAGCATTTTCATGTACCCCTAAAAGTATTGAGGACCCTAGGTTCTAATGGGATAAGCTAGCCCTGGTTTCAGGTCCTTCATTTGACAGTTTAAATCAGCTTTACTCTCCTCTAGAAGACTTGGTTCGGCCATAGGGGACTCTTTATGTGGCTTCTCTGACTCAGGATGTATTGGTCATAGAAAGTTTGGCCTTTTATTATCAGGCTACTCTAGAGGTTCTCATTCCAGCAGCCAGTCAGGACCTACTTCCCCATTCTGAACCAGGCAGTCCCCTAGAAAACCATTCCAAGAGATTGCGGAGTACTCAACAGAGATCACGTACCAAGCCTCTGGGAAAGAAAACAATCTCCAGAGCCTCAAATAAGACATACCTTTCTGAAGGTCTTTCTACTACATTTGAAAAAACATTAGGCAGAGCACTTCATTGAAGTTTAGCACCTTTCACGATGTGGCTAGTAATAACCTGCAGATACATCCTTACTCTAAGAACACAATGAAGATTTTCTGCACTAGGTATGATTTTGTTTCCAATACATTCAACTGTGTGAAAAGGTTACATGATTCATAAAATGGCAAGCAGGGAAAAAATAAAATAGCAAATTTCCTCTATTTACCTAATTTCACAAAACTGCCATCTTAAAGCAGAATTTATTATTCTCATGACACTCATCATTCTTTTTTCTTTTTAATTAATTAATTTATTTTTTTAATTATACTTTTAAGTTCTAGGGTACATGTGCACAACGTGCAGGTTTGTTACATATGTATACTTGTGCCATGTTGGTGTGCTGCACCCATCAACTCGTCAGCACCCATCAACTCGTCATTTACATCAGGTATAACTCCCAATGCCATCCCTCCCTGCTCCCCTCTCCCCATAATAGGCCCCGGTGTGTGATGTTCCCCTTCCAGAGTCCAAGTGATCTCATTGTTCAATTCCCACCTATGAGTGAGAACATGCGGTGTTTGGTTTTCTGTTCTTGCGATAGCTTGCTGAGAATGATGGTTTCCAGCTGCATCCATGTCCCTACAAAGGATACGAACTCATCCTTTTTTATGGCTGCATAGTATTCCACGGTGTATATGTGCCACATTTTCTTAATCTAGTCTGTCACTGATGGACATTTGGGTTGATTCCAAGTCTTTGCTATTGTGACTAGTACCGCAATAAACATACGTGTGCGTGTGTCTTTATAGCAGCATGATTTATAATCCTTTGGGTATATACCCAGTAATGGGATGGCTGGGTTATATGGTATTTCTAGTTCTAGATCCTTGAGGAATCGCCATACTGTTTTCCACAATGGTTGAACCAGTTTACAATCCCACCAACAGTGTAAAAGTGTTCCTATTTCTCCACATCCTCTCCAGCACCTGTTGTTTCCTGACTTTTTAATGATTGCCATTCTAACTGGTGTGAGATGGTATCTCATTGTGGTTTTGATTTGCATTTCTCTGATGGTAAGTGATGATGAGCATTTTTTCATGTGCCTGTTGGCTGTATGAATGTCTTCTTTTGAGAAATGTCTATTCAAATCCTTTGCCCACTTTTTTATGGGGTTGTTTTTTTCTCGTAAATTTGTTTGAGTTCTTTGTAGGTTCTGGATATCAGCCCTTTGTCAGATGAGTAGATTGCAAAAATTTTCTCCCATTTTGTAGGATGCCTGTTCACTTTGATGGTAGTTTCTTTTGCTGTGCAGAAGCTCTTCAGTTTAATTAGATCCCATTTGTCAATTATGGCTTTTGTTGCTATTGTTTTTGGTGTTTTAGACATGAAGTCCTTGCCCATGCCTATGTCCTGAATGGTATTACCTAGGTTTTCTTCTAGGGTTTTTATGGTTTTAGGTCTAATATTTAAGTCTCTAATCCATCTTGAATTAATTTTCGTATAAGGAGTAAGGAAAAGATCAGTTTCAGCTTTCTACTTATGGCTAGCCAATTTTCCTAGCACCATTTATTAAATAGGGAATCCTTTCCCCATTTCTTGTTTTTGTCAGCTTTGTCCAAGATCAGAGGGCTGTAGATGTGTGGTATTATTTCTGAGGACTCTGTTCTGTTCCATTGATCTATATCTCTGTTTTGGTACCAGTACCATGCTGTTAAATTCGGTATTGATGGAACGTATCTCAAAATAATAAGAGCTATTTATGACAAACCCACAGCCAATATCATACTGAATGGGCAAAAACTGGAAGCATTCCCTTTGAAAACTGGCACAAGACAGGGATGCGCTCTCTCATCACTCACATTCAACATAGTGTTGGAAGTTCTGGCTAGGGCAATCAGGCAAGAGAAAGAAATAAAGGGTATTCAGTTAGGAAAAGAAGAAGTCAAATTGTTCCTGTTTGCAGATGACATGATTGTATATTTAGAAAACCCCATCATCTCAGCCCAAAATCTCCTTAAGCTGATAAGCAACTTCAGCAAAGTCTCAGGATACAAAATCAATGTGCAAAAATCATAAGCATTCTCATACACCAGTAACAGACAAACAGAGAACCAAATCATGAATGAACTTCCATTCACAATTGCTTCAAAGAGAATAAAATACCTAGGAATCCAACTTACAAGGGATATAAAGGACCTCTTCAAGGAGAACTACAAACCACTGCTCAGTGAAATAAAAGAGGACACAAACAAATGGAAGAACATTCCATGCTCATGGATAGGAAGAATCAATATCGTGAAAATGGCCATACCACCCAAGGTAATCTATAGATTCAATGCCATCCCCATTAAGCTACCAACGACTTTCTTCACAGAATTGGAAAAACTGCTTTAAAGTTCATATGGAACCAAAAAAGACCCCGCATTGCCAAGACAATCCTAAGTCAAAAGAACAAAGCTGGAGGCATCACGCTACCTGACTTCAAACTGTACTATAAGGCTACAGTGACACTCATCATTCTTATGGGTTTTACTTTAGGGTCCCCATGCATGAGGCTCAGCTAAAGTCCTCTCCTCTCCAATAAATCAACATTAATAACTTCTCTCATCACTAGAGGTATCTGATTCCTGACCATTTTTGTCATATACGTTCCTTTTCTTTATCTGTTTCTTTCTTTTCTTTTTTCTTTTTATTTTTTGAGACGGAGTTTCACTCTTGTTGCCCAGGCTAGAGTGCAATGGCGCAATCTCAGCTCACCGCAACCTCTGTCTCCCGGATTCAATTGATTCTTCTGCCTCAGCCTCCTAAGTGGGATTACCGGCACCCACAACCACGCCCAGCTAATTTTGTATTTTTAGTAGAGACAGGGTTTCACCATGTTGGTCAGGCTGGTTTCGAACTCTCAACCTCAGGTGATCTGCCGGCCTTGGCCTCCCAAAGTGCTGGGATTACAGGTGTGAACCACAGCGCCTGGCCTTTCTTTAGCTCTTTCTAACCTTTGATTCAACAAATACTATTTTGTGATTAATATGTGCCAGCTATGACATGGTATATACAAAGATTAATAAAACAAGACACCATTCTCAAAGAGCTAATTTCAAGTGAGGGGGAGAATAATATAAAATATACCAATATTTAAGACAAGGAAAACATTATAAATGCTATTATAAAATACTTATTGGGTGAAGGAAGTGTCTGGAAAGACATCATGAGGTGACAGCATTTGAGATAAGTCTTTTTTTTTTTTTTTCTTTTTTTTTTTTTTGAGACGGAGTCTTGCTCTGTTGCTCGGGCTGGAGTGCAGTGGCAATCGATGCAACCTCTACCGCCCCTGTTCAAGCGATTATCCTGTCTCAGTCTCACAAGTATCTGGGATTACAAGTGCGCATCACCACACCCAGCTAATTTTTTATTTTTAGTAGAGACAGCGTTTCACTACGTTGGCCAGGCTGGTCTCAAACTCCTGACTCAAACGATCCACCCACCTCGGCCTCTCAAAGTGCTGGGATTACAGGCATGAGCCACTGTGCCTAGCCTGAGGTGAGTCTTAATGAAGACAGATTACTCAGACTTGGAAAGAAGGTGGAAGAGAAACAGCACAGAAGAGACAAAGAAACAATGAGTGGGATCTGTTTATCAAACAGCAAGAAGTGAGCTGGGCACGGTGGCTCATACCTATAATCCCACCAATTTGGAAAGTGTGGTGGGATGACTGCTAAAGGCCAGGAGTTTGAGACCAGCCTGGGCAACACAATGAGACTCTGTCTCACTGTGGTGGGAGGATCACTTGAGTCCAGTAGTTTGAGGTTACAGTGAACTATGATTGTACCACTACACTCCAGCCTAGGAGACAGAGTGAGACCCTGTCTCAAACAAGACAAAACAAAAACCAAAAACCAAACTAAACAACAAAAACCCAGTAAGAAACATAATTTTGTTTATAGCATGTAGTACTAGTATGAAGAAGTAAAAACCAAAATTAGGGCATAATATAAACATCTAAAAGGAAAAACAAAGATCCAAGACTTTGTGTTTAGTTTGTATTCTCTATAGGACCAGCCCATTGTTGGGTGTAATATATAATATTTGATGACTGATTTAAGCTGTCATAAAAAGCATCAACAATGTATACAATAATTCAAAGGCATCTAATAATCACAGTAAATCAACAGTGATTTAAGGTACTTAAAAAAAAGGCCCCCACCCAATTCATAATAAAATAGCTTCAGTTAATTGAGAATATATGTGGGGGAAACCATTCTTACCTTTCTTGCAATACAAATTCAATAGTTAAAAAAATTATAATAGGCTCCACTAATTTCATGATGTTTCTTCAGTGAAGCTCAGAAATAAATGTTACATATAAGTGGGTTTCAATAAAAAAGGAATCTCTACTGGTTTAACCTACTCTGTCCACTTTTCATCAAGTCTTTCAAGACAGGTGCAAACTGAATTTAATAAGAAAATTGCAATAGCTTTGCAAGCAAAGGGAAGGAGCTAAAATTAGACAAAAGTTTTACTGAGAACAAGTTGCACTTGCATAATTAGGTATAACTCAGGTAATTAAAGATGACATCTTCACTTTGGTAAACTGCCCAAATTAAAGTGAAAGATCAGAATTTTCTTGTAGTAAAAAAAGTTTTAGAGTATAATTTTCTTTTCAGATATGGGCAAAAATTTCAAATTTGAAAAATAAATATAGATTCAAACTTCCAGAAATAAATGATGGGTTAAATATTTGAGTAATTAATTGCATATGAAATTGTAATATATGGAGGTAGAATGCAACAGCTGTTCATCTAATATATTTTAAAAGCTAAATTTATAATAGAGCAATTGTTACACTCATTTCCTCCAAGCAGTAGTCTACTCACTACCGAAGTCTTGATAATCAATATCTTTCTACACACTCACACAAATTCATTTTCTTAAAAGTACTTCTGACTATGTTTAAATAGGTATACTGTGAAATTTGAAAAACAAAACAAAACAAAACAGAGGTATTACTTTAATACTACTATTATGACCCAAAGCAATTGTGAATGTTTCTTCAAGAGTGGCCCACAGCCCACAGGAATCATACTTACCTGAGATGCTTGCTTAAAATGTTGAGGCTTACTCCAATAATTCCTGGATATCACTGAGATATAAAATCATTGCCCTTATCATTTTAATCAGTATTCTCACTTCCCTCTTTACTCATACTAAAATCCATGAACAACCATCAGTTTTTCATTTTGCAAACACTCTCTTGACCCTCCTTCCCTCTCTTTACTAGTAAAATGCCAACCCAACCATGAGCTTACACCAAACCTGCTTCTGAGCAGATGAACAGTGCCAGGAAACACACACACACACACACACACACACACAGTGCCAACTGTGTTCACTTAAAATTTATTACCACAAATCTCAAATGGGGATTTAACACCGTCAGATACAAAATCCAATCAGTTCTTTCTATATATTTACCTTTCCATTTTCTGATAAGTTTTTCACCAATCTTCTAGTCTTCTCAAATCTCCAACATCCCTTCCCCAGGTCACTTGCTACTTAGCCTCATACTTCAGTGAGAAAATAGATCCAACCAGATGAATTTCGTCTCATGTTCCCACAAATTCTACCAACCTAACTGTATCTACTCTCACACACATTGCCTTTTCTACCTTTACAATGGAAGTAGTGTTCATGTTTTTCTTTAAGGACAACCTTTCTACTTGTGGCCAGGATCTCATCCACTTGTAACTTCTCAAGGAATGTTCTTGAAATACCTTTCTTCTCTTTTTGTTTTGTTTTGTTTTAAGATGGAGTCTTGCTCTTGTCACCCAGAGCTGGAGTGCAATGGTGTGATCTCTGCTCACTGCAACCTCTGCCTCCTGGGTTCAAGCGATTCTCCTGCCTGAGCCTCCTGAGAAGCTGGGGTAACAGGCACCTGCCACCACGCCCAGCTAATTTTTTGTATTTTTAGTAGAGACGACGTTTTACATTATTGACCAGGCTGGTCTTGGACTCCTGACCTCAAGTGATCCACCCGCCTCGGCCTCCCAAAGTTCTGGGATTACAGGTGTGAGCCACTGTGCCAGGTCCTTTTTTCTCTTTTGCATCATCAGTTTCTCCATTCCAGATAATTCCCACCAGTGTATGAATGTGCCATAATCCCATTCATCTTAAAAAACAAAATAACTTTCCTTTGTACTCAGGTTTCCCTCTAGGTACCACTGCATTTCTCCATTACCTTCGAAAGCAAAACTCCTTAAAAAGAGTGCCCTTCACTTTCTCCCTTCCATTTTCTCCTCAATCCACTTAGTTCAGGTTTTTGTTCCCATCAGTTCACCAAAACTCTGCTAATTAAGGTGTCCAAAGACTATATTTCCCCTAAGGCCACTGGCCAATTCTCTGTTCTCACCTTATCACACCTATTATCATCATTTCATATAGTTGATCACTCCATCCTTCCTGGAATATTTCCTTCTCTAGCTTCAGGGTTGCCACACTTTTCTGGTTTTCTTTCCAACTCGTTGGCCAGCTCCTTCTTAGCCTGTTTCATTGGCTTCTTCAGTACTAGATTTCTCAATGTTGGAGTGACCAGAAATATCCCTTATCTCTCTTTTCCCGTCTTTATCCATTCTCTTGCCCTAGGGGTTTTATCCAATCCTGTCTGTATATCATCTAATTTATGTTTTATTACTCCCAAATTTTATTTCCGGTCCATTTATCTCTTTTGAACTGTAGTATTTTTTATATAACTGTCTTCGTGACATCTCCACTTGGACATCACACTTAACAACAGTTCCTTCTTATAATTATTAGTTAATTCAGTTTTTACCATTCCTTATTACAATTTGAATAAAACATATTTATTAAAACTTGGTTTTTTTTTTTTGAAAGACATAGGGTCTCACTTTGTTGCCCAGGCTGAAGTGCAGTAGCATGATCATAGCTCCCTTCTGCTTCAAATTGCTGGGCTTGAGTGATCCTCCCACCTCAGTCTCCCAAGTAGCTGTGACTATAGGTGGGTGTCATTGTACCTGGCTAATTTTTAAATTTTTTGTAGAGATGGGGTCTTGCCAACTTGCCCTGGCTTGTCTTGAACTCCTAGACTTGAGTGACTCTCCCACCTCAGGCCCCTCAAAGTGCTGAGATTACAGGCGTGAGCCACCGTGCCCGGACAGCATTCACATTTATTAATGTAAACTTATACATAAAAGTTCTTATAATTTTACAAATGTCTGTATTTTTAGCTGTGCTTCCTTTTTTAATTACCAATATCAATTAATATATTTTCTTTCTCTTTCAGACTTGCCAAGATTTATCTATTTTATTTATCTTTTAATGAACATTGCTGTTGGATTTCCACATTCATCCTTATTAATTTGGTCCTTTATTTTCTTTGAATTATTTTATCATTCTTTTTAAAAATCTTTAATATAATTGTTTACTTATTTAAGCAAATAACTTAATTTTTATAAAATAAAGCATGCTTCCCTGAAAAATGTAAGAAATACATAAAAGCACAAAATAGTAAAAGGAATAAACCAACCAATGTCCCATTACCCAGAAAGAAAAGGTGTTAACATTAGTGGAGTACCATTCCACACATCTCTCTAAGTATATATAGAAATGAATGGATGAACACACAGAATTGGAGAGATACTGAGATTACAGAACATTTTTTTAATTTAAAATTTAAACATTTCTTAAATTTAATTTTTAAAAAATTTGTGCAAGATCAGAGCTCACTGCAGCCTTGAATTCCTGGGCTCAAGAGATCCTCCTGCTTCATCCTCCTGAGTAGCTAGGACTACAGTATGGACCTCCATGTCCAGCTAATTTAAAAAAATATATATATATTTTGAGACAGGGTCTTGCTCTGTTGCCCAGGCTGGTCCTGAATTCTTGGCCTCAAGAGATCCAATCCTCCCCTGAGGACTGGATCAAGGGGTGGTTTCTCCCATGCTACTCTCATGATAGTGACTGAGTTCTCATGAGATCTGATGATTTTATAAGCATCTGGCATTTCCCTTGCTTGTAACTTCTCTCTCCTGCCACCTTGTGAAGAAGGTGCCTTGCTTTCCCTTCACCTTCCACCATGATTTTAAGTTTCCTGCAGCCTTCCCAGCCATGTGGAACTAGGAGTAAATTAAGCCTCTTTCCTTTATATATTACCCAGTTTCAGGTATTTCCTTACAGCAATGTGAAAACTGACTAATACAATAAATTGGTACCAAGGTCATGGGGGACTGCTGTAAAGATATCTGAAAATGTGGAAGTGATTTTGGAACTGGGTAACAAGCAGAGGTTGGAACAGTTCGGAGGGCTCAGAAGAAGACAGGAAGATGTGGGAAAGTTTGGAACTTCCTAGAGACTTGTTAAATAGTTTTGACCAAAATGCTGATAGTGATATAGACAACTAAATCCAGGCTGAGGTGGTCTCAGGTAGAGACAGGGCTTGGGAACTGTAGCAAAGCTGACTCTTGAGCATCAAGTCTGTCCTAGAGATCTGTGGAACTTTGAACTTGAGAAAGATGATTTAGGGCATCTGGCGGAATAAATTTCTAAGCAGCAAAGTGTCCAAGAAGACGCAGAGCATAAAGGTTTGGAAAATTTGCAGCCTGAGATGTAATAGGAAAGACAAACCCATTTTCTGGGGAGAAATTCAAGCCAGCTGCAGAAACTTGCACAAGTAACGGACAGCTGAATGTTAATCACCAAGACAGTGGGGAAAATGTCTCCAGGGTACATCAGAGACCTTCACGTCAGCCCCTCTCATCACAGGCCTGGAGGCCGAGGAGGGGAAAATGGTTTTGTGGGCTGGGTCCAAGGTCCCCCTGCTCTATGCTGTGTTGAGACATGGTGCCCTGCATCCCAGCTGCTTCAGCTCCAGCATGGCTAAAAGGGGCCAATGTACAGCCTGAGCCATTGCTTCAGAGGGTGCAAGCCCCAAGCCTTGGTGGCTTCCATATGGTGTTAAGCCTGTGGGTACACAGAAGTCAAGAACTGAGGTTTGGGAACCTCTGCTTAGATTTCAGAGGATGTACAGAAACACCTGGATGGCCAAGCAGAAGTTTGCTGCAGGGGCAGAGTCCTCATGAAGAACCTCTGCTAGGGCAGTGTGGAAAGGAAATGTGGGGTTGGAGTCCCCACTCAGTTCCCACTGGGGCACTACTTAGTGGAGCTGTGAGAAGAGGGCCACCATCCTCCAGACCCCAGAATGGTAGATCCACTGACAGCTTGCACTGTGCACCTGAAGAGTTGCAGACACTCAATGCCAGCCCATGAAAGCAGCAGGGAGGGGGGCTGTAACCCTGCAAAGCTACAGAGGCAGAGCTACCCAAGGCCATGGGAGCACACCACCTGCATCAGTGTGACCTGGATGTGAGACATGGAGTCAAAGGAGATCATTTTGGAACTTTGAGATTTAATAATTGCCCTATAGATTCAGACTTGCATGAGGCCTATAGCCCCTTTGTTTTGGCCAATTTCTCCCACTTGGAATGGGTATATTTACCCAAAGCCTGTTCCCTCCATTGTATCTTGGAAAGAACTAACTTGTTTTTGACTTTACAGGCTCATAGGCGGATAGAACTTGCTTTGTCTCAGATGACACTTTGGACTTGGGCTTTTGAGTTAATGCTGGAATAAGTTAAGACTGGGGAACTGTTGGAAGGGTATGATTGTCTTTTGAAATGTGAGGACATGAAATTTGGGAGGGGCCAGGGATGGAATGATATGGTTTGGCTGTGTCCCAACCCAAATCTCATCTTAAATTGTAGTAACCATAATCCCCATGTATCACAGGAGGGACCTGGCGGGAAGTGATGGGATCATCGGGGCAGTTTCCCCCATGCTGTTCTCGTGATAGTGAGTGAGTTGTCATGAGGTCTGATGGTTTTATAAGTGGGTCTTCTCCTTTCACTTGGCACTTTTCCTTCCTGCTGCCTTGTGAAGAAGGTGCTTTGCTTCCCCTTCACCTTCTGCCATAATTAAGTTTCTTGAGGCCTTCCCAACCATGTGGAACCGTAAGTCAATAAATCTCTTTCCTTTATAAATTACTCAGCTGTGAGCCACTGTACCTGGCTAGAAAATAATTTTTTTAAAAGTAGGCTTATACTATGAATGCAGTTTTTAAAATGAGATTTAATTTTACATGAATTAAACAGAAGAAACAAATAAGTAACACTGAAGATATTAATTACTTTTGGATAAATATTTCACTAAAAAAGATTGTAAATCCTAAAATATTTCTGCAAGATAAAGTACAAAAAGTTAAAATATGATTAAAAATTCAAATTTCTCTAATATTCTAAGAAATGCATTAAAAACTATAAATTTCTTCTGAGTACATTTTGACACTATCCCACAGGTTTTCATATGTAGGGCTCTTGGCATCATACATTTCTAAAATGTTTGTTATTTCCCATTTTTACTTTATTTTATTCCTAAAATTTAAACTTTTTTTTTCTTTTAAATCTCCAGTTTTACCTTCTATGGTCCGTGAACATGGTGTGTATAATTTTGTTTCTTTTAATATTTGTTTACATTTTCTTGTGTTTTAACATTTGATCAATTTTTGTGAATGTTTCCTGTATATCTGAAATGAATGTTTATCTCTACATATCAATTACATTAAGCTCATTCACTGCTCATGTTACATAAATACATGTGTTTATTTTTTTCTACTTTGTTCTGTCAACTTCTGAAAGATGTGTACTAAAATCTCCCACTATGATCTTGGTTTTTATCAAATTAAAAAATTATTAGCTTTCTCCTCTTTATATCAAAGCTATATTGCTAAATGGATTAATATTTATAAAACAATTTACCAAGATGATAATGAAATGTATCTTCATTTCTTTTAATTGAATGAGTTTTTGCTTTGAATTCTATTGCTACGCCTACATTTTATTTGCCTGATTTATCTTCTTCCTAACCTTCTAGTCTATGTTTTATGTGCTTCTTGTAAACAGCAAACATTTTTTCAAACTGATTTGAGAGGCTACCCTTTAATAGGTGAATGCAATCATTCTACATTGCATTTCTATTTCTCATGTTTTCTTATAGCTTCTATATTTTCTTTTCCTGCTATATGCTACCTTTACTGAATTTTCTATGTTCCATTTTTCTTTCTCCCTAATGGTTTTGAACTTAAATATAGTTTCTTTTCATCTAGTAATTATGCTTATCATGAGTATTGCATGTCTAAAAGAATGTCAGTTTTATAATTTGGACAGGTATTGAACTCTTAAGTACAAAATTATTTTCCCAAAGAATTTTGAAAGATACTATCCCACTATTTTTTTGCATCCAGCATTGGTAATATAGGATTATTTCTGGTTACTACTCTTTCTATCTATCCTCAGTGTCTCTCAACTCGCCTTTTTTTTCTTCCTAATTGTTTGTCCTTTCTTTTGAATTGTTAACTTCAAAAAGCTCTAAAGTTTTCTTTTTTGATGAATGCAGTGCCATCCTCCATGTCTCTGAGGATAGTAATTATATTTATTCTAAAGCCTTGTTTTGCTTCCTTTATTAGCTCATCCCTTGGGCATTAGTTCTTCTATTTATATAGTTTGGTACTCTTCTTCATGATATTAGTTTTCTTCAAATATTTTGTGATTCTGGGTTGTGACCCTATCTTTGTTTGGACTTTAGAAATACCCTGTTAGTCTGTGACTGCTGTATGTGATTACAGCAGCATGAGTCAGGGGAGAAAGATGTGCCACTAGGTAGTTAAAATGGATAGTGTTCTAGGGGTTTCCTATCCTTTCTGGATATTGACAACATTGGGAGTACTCCCTTGGCTTTTAAAACACCCAGATTTCCTGTTTTTGCACATCAGACACCAAGAAAAACTGTAAAGGTAGAGAGAGGTAGTTCTACATGTCTGTTTGTCCAGGAGGCTAGACATAAAGCATCCCCAAATAGCCATTCATACCTTTTGCAGTATTCCAATCCTACACATATTTTAGATTATAGTTCTTATCTGTATTCCAGTGCCATTTATCAAGGGCTCTCCATGGTTTTTGGCACGTTTTGCTGTTTCCTATCACAGTTGTATTTAATTGGTACTATATATTCTTTATAGAGGGAGAGGAGGATTATTTTTAGGAATGTGTAGTAGCAAACGGAGGCTGCAGCATGTTCTCAATGTACCATCTTGTACTGAAGTTTCAAATAGATATGTTTTGGCAGAGATAAATGGACAATATTGTACATACTTTTAAGGGAAAATGTGCTTTTTTACTATACTTTCCCTTCTACTGAAGTATGATCTCATAATAGTAAGCAGGGGGTGTTTATCCAGTAGTTTCTAACTCTAGATGCACATTGCTGTCCTGAGAAGCTGCTCAAACGTCAAAGTGTAACCCCAGAAATTGTATTTTAATTGAACAAGGGTGAGAAACACTGGTACAGCAGAAGAATAACTGCAGGTTAGGGAACAGACTAATTTGAGTTCAAACCACCACTTACTAAATTATGTGACTTTAGGCAAAACACTTTTTGAGCCTTAGTTTCTTCAGCTGTAAACTGGGTTTATAAAATTGTGGTGAGGACTAGAGATAATATAAGAAGAGAGACTAGTATCATGCATGGCAAATAGCATATGCTTATTAAATGTTAGCTGTCCTAATGCTATGTATAAGTAAGTAGATGAAAAACATGGCATAAAGGAAGATCAAGTGAAACAGGACATCCCTTCATACATCAAAATCTTACAATGACTAAAATTTAGTTCCAAATGTTACAGGAGCTGACAATCACTACCAGATTTACAAACTGAGCAAGATTATGGGATTTACAGAGTATTTCCTTCACATATTACCATACCTCCTGGGCTCTTTTAACATTCTCCTTTCAATGCATCTTTCAAAGACCACGCTCTAGGATATCACACGATTGCTCAATTCTACATTTCCAAATTTCAGAAAGTAAAATCTGTCAATAATAATGGCAACCTAATTACATGTTGCTGTTTGTATTTTTTCAAATACTATGAAAAATAGATGAGCACTTTTAAGTTGCAGGAAGAAAGAATAACTAGAAAGCTGTGGATCCCAGGAATTAAAGAAACTTTAGTGTCTTCCAGGCAGGAAACAATCCAAATCTAATTACAACCAGCTGGAGACAGCTCCAATTTCAGGACAGCTTAGATACTAGCAAAACACAGTGATGCCCATTTGCTGACAAGTAAATGTTCGTATCTTTGTCATCTGTGTCATTCAGAAACATTCATATGTCACTTGGCAAAACAACTTCTTAATAGGTAATATTCATTGAATTCTTATAAAAGTTTTAATTCATTTCCAAATACAACTATAATACTTCACTATTTCAACATTTGAGAAAAATTATTTTCTCTTGTTTCTTTACAAATGTTTGGTTTGGCTGGGTGTGTTGGCTCACACCTGTAATCCCAGCCCTTTGGGAGCCCAAGGCGGGAGGATCATTTGAGCCCAGGAGTTCAAGACGAGCCTGGGCAACATAGGAAGTCCGTCTCTACAAAAAACAAAAAAAATGAGCCTGGTGTAGTGGCTTGTGTCTTTAGTCCCAGCTACCTGGGAGGCTGAGGTGGGAGGGTCTGCTTGAGCCCAGGAGGTTGAGGGTGCCCATGAGTCTGGGCAATAGAGTAAGACCCCGTCTCAAGAAAAAAAGTTTGTGTTCATAAATTATTAATGATCATATACATTAAACAATACAGCCTCAGTTTTAAAAACTTTATTGTAAAAGTAAATCCATGGGTGTAATCACAGTAAAACTGACACCACCACCTTTATTTAGACTTAAACTAAACCTTAAGAGGGCCCAACTCTGGCTGAATTCAATATATATTAACATGGTTAAGTCTGACACTAATCCTCAAAAACAAATTCTGTGGCCACTAAGCACATGGAAGAGTGTTCAATGTCATTATTTTTCAGTGACATGCAAATTAAAATTTCAATTCTGAACAGTTTATTCCAGAAAAGGAAGATATACTTCCCATTCATTTTATGAGATCTGCTTTATCATGATGCTAAAATCAGGCAAAATGTTTGGTATAATTTGTTTGGCAGAAAACAAAATTTAAAAAAGGCAAAACAGTACTAAAAAAATCAATAAAAACTATACATCAATATATCTCATAAACATAAACACAAACATCTCAACAAAATGTTCCCATTGTATGTAAAAAGCATAATGCATCACAACTAAGTGGGGTTCATCCTGGGAATATAAGGAAAGTTCAAAAAATTTTTAAAAATCTGTAAATGTAAACCACTATATTAACAGCTCAAAAAATAAAATCCATATGATCATATCAATTGATATGGAAAATTTGACAAAATCCAACAGCCATTCATAATGAAAACTCTCCGCAAACTTGAAATATAAGGGAACTTCAACATAAAGGGTACCTACAAAAAAACTACAGCTAACATCATATTTAATAGTGAGAGTGACTACTTCCTTCTGAAGAGAGTGCAAGACAAGAATGCCTATACTATCATCATTCCTCTTCTACATATCCTGAAAGTTTTAGTGCAACAGACAAGAAAAACAAGTAAAAGGCATATATTGGAAAGGAAAAAATAAAACTGTACCTATTTGTGTATGACACGATGATGTATGTGAAAAACCCCAAGGAATCTATAAAAAAACTTCCTAGAATTAATAAGTATTTTAAGATTGCAGGATACATGGTCAACACAGGAAAGTCAATTATATTTCTATATACAAGCAATGTACTAATAGAAACCAAAATTTAAAACAGTAACTTTCAGATCAGCTCCAAATAAAGAAAATTTTTAAAGAAATCCTTGGGTATAAATCTAAGAAAGCCAAGAATAGGAGGAGTATGTTGAGAACTATAAAATGCTAATAAAAGAAATCAAAGACCAAAATAAATGGAGAGATAGACTAGGTTCAACTGGAAGACCCAACATAGTAAAGATGCCAATTTTCTTCAAACTAATCTGTACATTTAATACAATTCCAATCAAACGCCCCCTTTTTTCATTGAATAATATATAACAAATATTTTTCCACATCAATATTTTTCTATAATATCATTTCAAATAGCTCAATTTCTGGATTTATCTTAACATTAATTACCCAATCCTTTGAACTTGATGTTGAATTTTAGTATTTACAGTACGTTCCATATTTCTCTATTATAAACAGGGTTTAGTAAATATTCTCCTAATTCAATATTTGCACACATCTTTATTTCTTTAAGGTAAATTGTTAGAAGTACAATTTTTGGATCAAACAATACACACACACACACACGTATATTTATGCATGTGTGTGTATATATATATTTAAAGTTTTGATAATACATATTGTTAAAATGCCCTCTAGAAAGGTCTTTCACCTTTTAAATTTTGACTTAAAACTTAACTCCTCTGAAAAGCCTTCTCCAATTAGCCTTTTCCCGCCAATCTCTATTTGGTCTCATTAAATTACGGTATTATTTATTGCACTGTTTAAACAATTACTGCTTTAATAAGACATTAAGCCTCTAGGCTATCTGCTCAAAGTCCATGCCTTTGACGAAATGTAACAGGAGAAAATACATAGGATGATAAACTGATGGGCTATGAAATCGCTAACAAAGGAGGCATGAAAGGATAAAGAATTGGAGTTAAGAGGGTATCACTTTTTTTTTCCACGAAAGGGGTCTATTCTAATTGTTTTTAGATTTTCCTATTTTCAGTTTGTGTCCATTAAAAGGCAGTAGTTGCAGGTATGGTTTGCATTTTCTGTATTATCTTTGGAATCAGTTACTAAAAAAAGTTCAAGCTATGGAAAATTTGTCAAATTCTCCATATCCTCAAAATCCATGTACGCTTTCTCTAGCTTTCTATCATGCCTCACTTATAACACATGAAATTCAAGTCAACTGATGTCTTCCAACAGGGAAGTACAACAATCATTCAGAAACACTGCCTATTGTGCCTTACTCTACTTATGAAATGAAATCACATATATTAAATAAGAAGAAACTACCAAACTATGCATATTCAGCATTTGACATCACTCACAATTAGCTTGTACCAATTAACTAGGCCCAACGTTGTGAATATGTTTCAATTAAGAAAAATTAATTACCTCTGTTAATTATGAAAGTCATAATGGGATTGTGCTGCTATCTTTTAGGAATTATTTGCTGAGAAATGCTTTCCCTAGTTTATTTCTATGCTTCCAGTATATGATTTTAAAACATGGCAGCCAGTGTATTGCTAGATTCTTGCAAATATTAAGCAAATATACTAAAGCAGGAGCATATTTTACATAACCATGTGTCAGACTAAATTTGATCCAAGAATGAGAATGAATGCAACTCATATCTGATTTATATTTGACAAATACAGAGATATCATAAGCTCCTGTTTTGAATGCCTACATGTTGTTTCCATGGCAACTGCATAAACATTTTCCTCATAAAACACAGCCATCTTCATTCTTTACATCCCATTATTTATTTCTTTCCACTCTCAGGAAAAAGCTTAATTTATTCCCCAGGAAAAATCGATCAATGATTTTCTTAATCAGTGGCATTTGAAGAGTAGGTGGCACAGTTATTTTTATGGAAAAACAATTTCCACCAACGCTCTTGCTATGTGATAGAAGGCCGAGGGAAAATAAAAGTAGTTCTTGCTTTAAGGAAAGTGTGAGTACAAGCTGCAATGAATAATCCTTCAAAGAGAGATGAGAATGTGTATCAGAAACCCACAGATGGGCCAGGTATGGTGGCTTACACCTGTAATCCCAGCACTTTGGGAGGCTGAGGTGGGCAGATCACCTGGGATCAGGAGTTCTAGACCAGCCTGACCAACATGGAGAAACTCATCTCTATTAAAAATACAAAATTAGCCGGGCGTGGTGGCGCATGCCTGTAATCCCAGCTACTTGGGAGGCTGAGGCAGGAGAATTGCTTGAACTTGGGAGGCAGGGGTTGCAGTGAGCTGAGATCACGCCACTGCACTCCAGCCTAGGCAACAAAAGCAAAACTCTTTCTCAAAACAAAACAAAACAAAACAAAGAAAAAGAAAAAGAAAAAGAAACCCACAGATGGTTGGCAAAAGTGATCACATTCAACTCTTACTTCTCTTTTCCACATGTGTAGAATATGATGACAACTCCTTTATGAAAAAAATTATCTTTCATTCCTACAGAGTTTGGTAGTCTTTAAAAAAAAACCTTTGCTGTGTGATAGAGACTGTATGGAATGGCTAGCAACTACAGACAGGCAAGAGAAAGATGAGCCCACTTCAAAGTAGATCAAATGACAGCAAAAGGAGGATAAAAAGGAACTTTGTCTATTCTTTGAGACTGAGGTAATTATCACAGATTTCTGTGGCAGCAGATGGCAAGATATCCCATATTGGAGTTTAGCTACCAAATTAACAATTTCTCAAAGTCCTCAAAGGAACAGTGGATCTATTGACATTTTTCAGTGCTCAGAATACTCCAGCCTTTAGTTCCCTTCTGCACTTGGAGCTCATTGGGCTAGCTGGGGAAGCCAATAGGGATGAGTATAGGTATTTACTGCCCTCTCCTCTGGGCTCTCCTGGTCCAACTATAATAGCATTTATCAGTGTTTTGTTATTACTTATATATGATTTCCTCAAGAGACTTTTTTTTTCTTTTTTTCTTTTTTTTTGAGACGGACTCTTGCTCTGTCACCCAGGCTGGACTGCAGTGGCACAATCTCGGCTCACTGCAGCCTCCACCTCCTGGGTTCAAGCAATTCTTGTGCCTCAGCCTCCCAAGTAGCTGAGACTATAGGCATGCACCACCATACCCAGCTAATTTTTGTATTTTTAGTAGAGGCAGGGTTTCACCATGTTGGCCAGGCTGGATTCAAAACTCCTGATCTCAAGTGATCCACCTGCCTTAGCCTCAGGTGTGAGCCATCATACCTGGCCTCAAAGGACCTTTATAACATCCTCCCAGTCTAACACAATGTTCTGTGAATTGTAAGGTGCTTAATAAGCAAGTGGAATAAAAGAAAATTTATTCATAATGTATACACATTTTCTACAATACATAATGCCCCTCAGTCAAAACACTGAACTGTCTTTCAATAATTCCCCCTACCACTTCGATGTTTCGATTCTCTTCACAGTCTTATTTCTTCCCCATTTGTACAAAGTGAATCTCTTAATAATCTACTCTTTTTCATTTATTTCCAAGGCCTATGTCAGGTATAGGCCAAGTATCTTTTGTATCTTTTTGTTTTTGGTCTTAAATGGATGTCTATTACCTGGGCATGGTGGCACATGCCTGCCATCCCAGTTACTTTGGAGGCTGAGGTGGGAGGATCACCTGAGCCCAGGAAGTCAAGGTTGCAGTGAACCATGATCATGCCACTGTACTCTAGCCTAGGCAATAGAGCAAGACTCTGTCTCAAACAATTAAAAAAAAAAAAAAAAAAAAGGATGTCTAACTGTTCTTGTACCATTTGTTGAAAAAACTCATCTTTTTGACCAGGCACGGTGGCTCATGCCTGTAATCCCAGTACTTCGGGAGGCCAAGGCGGGTGGATCGCCTGACATCAGGAGTTCAAGACTAGCCTGGCCAACATGGTGAAACCCTGTCTCTACTAAAAATACAAAATAATTAGCCAGGCATGGTGGCACACACCTGTAGTTCCAGCTACTTGGGAGGCTGAGGCAGGAGAATCACTTGAACCTGGGAGGCAGAGGCTGCAGTGAGCCAAGATTTTACCACTGCACTCCAGCCTGGCTTGGGCAACAGAGTGAGACTTCGTCTCAAAAAAAAGGAAAAAAGAAAAAATTCATCTTTTTTCATTAGATGACCTCTGCATCTTTGTTAAAAATCAATTGAATGTGTGTGTCTACTTCTGGACTATCTATTCTGTTTTACAGATCTCTTTATCCTTTTAATGACAATATACTGCTCAAGTACTGCAGTTTGATTAGTAAGTCTTGAACCAGGTAGTGTGAGTCTTCCCACTTTGTTTCTATTCAGAATTGTTGACTTTCTAGTTCCTTTACCTTTCCAAAAAATTTTTAGAATCAGTCTGTTGACTCCTATAAAAAAATATCTGCTATTTTTTTTTTTTTTTTTTTGAGACAGAGTCTCTCTGTCACCGGGCTGGAATGCAGTGGTACGATCTTGGCTCACTGCAACCTCCACCTCCCAGGTTCAAGCGATTATCCTGCCTCAGCCTCTTGAGTAGCTGGGACTACAGGCGCGTGCCACCATGCCCAGCTAATTTTTGTATTTTTAGTAGAGATGGGGTTTCATCATGTTGGCCAGGATGGTCTTGATCTCTTGACCTCGTGATCTGCCTGCCTCGGCCTCCCAAAGTGCTGGGATTACAGGCATGAGCCACTGCGCCTGGCCCCTGCTGGACTTTTGATAGGGATTTTATTCAATCTATAGAACAATTTGAGAGAGCTGACATCTTAATATTGACAAAGCATGGTGGCTTGTGCCTGTAATCCCAGCTACTCAGGAGAC
Source organism: Macaca nemestrina (assembly GCF_043159975.1). Taxonomy (NCBI): domain Eukaryota; kingdom Metazoa; phylum Chordata; class Mammalia; order Primates; family Cercopithecidae; genus Macaca; species Macaca nemestrina. Next base: position 123,748,387 of record NC_092131.1, on the reverse strand, counting down.
TGAGGTAGGAAGATGACTTGAGCCCAGGAGGTTGAGGCCGCAGTGAGCGGTCTGGACCTCCAGCCTGGGTGGCAGAGTAAGACTTTGTCACAAACCAAAAAACAACTCCAATATTGACTCTTCCAATAGTTGAGTACAATATCTCTTTATTGCGATTTTCTTTATTTTCATGAGTGCTTTGTAGATTATCAGCACAGATGTTGCACGTTTAAAAAAATTTGTATCTATGTATTTGTGTTTCATGGTGCTATTGTAAATGCTATTGTAAATTTTATAATTTCAATGTCCAATTATTAATTAATAGTGTATAGAAGGACTGGGCATGGTGACTCATGCCTGTAATCCCAGCAATTTGGGAGAGGTGGGCGGATCACGAGGTCAGGAGTTCGAGACCAGCCTGGCCAACATAGTGAAACCTGTCTCTACTAAAAATAAAAAAAAATTAGCTAGGCATGGTGGTGGGCGCCTGCAATCCCAGCTATTCAAGAGGCTGAAGTTCAAGAATTGCTTGAACGTGGGAGGCAGAGGTTGCAGTGAGCCAAGATCACGCCAGTGAACTCCAGCCTGGGTGACAGTGCGAGACTCCATCTCAAAAAAACATAGTGTATGGAAATATGATAGATTTTTATATAATGATTTTGAATCCTGTGACTTTACTAATTCACAACTTATCATTAGTTCCAGTAGACTTTTTGGTAGATTCTCTGGGATTCTGTGCATAGAAAATGATTTCATTTGCAAATACTGAGAGCTTACTTCTTCCTCTTCAATCTGCATTCCTTTGATTTCTTTCCTTTTTTTTTTTTTTATTTCTTTTATTGCTTTACTGAACTTGATATGACTACCTTGTCTTGTTCCCAATTTTAGGAAGAAAGCATTCACTTTTTCACCATTAAGTGTTACATCAGCTATATGATAGTTCTCTTTGCCCTTTACCAGGCTGAGGAAATTCCTTCAATTCCTAGTTTGCTGAGATTTTTTATTATGAATTAATGCAGTATCCAACCACTGAATAATCATATGGGTTTTTAAAATTTTTTCTTTTTTTTTTTTTTTGTGAGACAGTCTCACTCTGTCGCCCAGGCTGGAGTGCAGTGGGACAACCTCCACCTCCTGGGTTCAAGAGATTCTTGGGCCTCAGCATGCCCCAGAGTAGCTGGGATTACAGGTGTGTGCCACCGCACCTGGCTAAGATTTTTATTTGTTTTTTCAGTAGAGACAGGATTTCACCACGCTGGCCAGGCTGGTCTCAAACTCCTAAACTGAAATGATCTGCCCGTCTTAGCCTCCCATTCTTTTAATGTCTTGATATGGTGAATTGCATTGATTCATTCTGAAGATTAAAACAACCTTGAATTTTTGGGGATAAAACTTACTTTCATAATGCATTATCATTTTTACATATTGTAGGTTTTGATTTGCCAATATTTTCTAGAAGATTTTTTGTCTATGCCTGTAGTTTTCTTTCTTGTAATCTATCTGACTTATTTTGATATCACAATACTACTGATTTAATAAAATGAGTTGGGAAGTGTTAAACCTTCTTTTATTTCCTGGCATAATTTGTGTAGAACTGATATTATTAAATATTTCCTTGGTAGTATTAAATTTTTTTTTTTTTTTTGGTAGAGATGGGGTTCTTGCTATGCTGCCCAGGCTGGTCTCAAACTCTTGGCAAGTGATCCTCTCACCTTGGCTTCTCATAGTGCTGGGATTACACGTGTGAACCACCGCACCTGGCCAATCTATTATTTTCTCAAATGAGCTTTGGTAGTTAAGAGATGAGGTTATGGAGTCAGACAAGCTTAGCTGTACCTCTAAATAGTCACTTGATATTGGACAATTTACTTAACTTTGAGAATGATTTCCTCATATATAAAATGGAAATATTGATAACAAGACTTATTGTCAAACAGATTTGTAAGGTTTAAAGATAATCCATATTCCGCTGAATGAATGTTTGTGTCCTCCTCAAAATTCTTATGTTGAAACCTAATCCCCAGTGTGTTGTCATTTTGAGATGAAGCCTTTGGCAGGTGATTATATCATAAGGCCAGAGACCTCATGCATGGGATTAGTAAGAATCCTTATAAAAGAGACTCCAGAGAGCTCACTTGCCCCTTCTGCCATGTGAGGACACAGTGAAAAGACACCATTTATGAACCATAAAGTAGATGCACTTACCAGATACTAAATAAGCTGGTACTTTGGGACTCCCCAGCCTTCAGAACCATGAGAAATACATTTCTGTTGTTTTCAAGCCACCCAGTTTAGGCCCAATGGACTAAGCATATTAAAAACTAATCCCAAAGTTTCATATACAGTAAGCACTTAGTACACATTACTACTACTATATGTTATGTTATGTTATGTTATGTTATGTTATGTTATGTTATGTTATGTTATTTTTGAGATGGAGTCTCACTCCGTCACCCAGGCTGGAGTGCAGTGGCACGATCTTGGCTCACTGCAACCTCTGCTTCCTGGGTTCAAGCGATTCTCCTGCCTCAGCCTCCCAAGTAGCTGGGATTACAGGCACGCGCCACCACATTCGGCTAATTTTTGTTTTGTTTGTTTGTTTGTTTTTTGTTTTTTAAAGACAGAATCTCACTCTGTTGCCCAGACTGGAGTGCAGTGGAGCAATCTCAGCTCACTGCAAGCTCCGCCTCCTGGGTTCATGCTATTCTCCTGCCTCAGCCTCCCGAGTAGCTGGGACTACAGTTATCTGCCACCATGCCTGGCTAATTTTTTTGTATTTTTAGTAGAGATGGGGTTTCACTGTGTTAGCCAGGATGGCCTCGATCTCCTGACCTCGTGATCTGCCCTCCTTGGCCTCCCAAAGTGCTGGGATTACAGGCGTGAGCCACCGTGCCCCGTCCAAGATATTTTTAATCAAGGTTAATGTTAGTACAGGGAAGAATAATTAGAATATTCATTCTTTGCTATATACTTTCTCCTGCCTTATACTTATCAACAGGAAACAGGTTCTGCATTCCTTAGAATCATTAGAACTAGTACATGATGCTATTTGATTGACTTTTCACATCTCCTGCATTTCAAAGCAAGAAACTAGTTTCGGTCCATCATATCCATTCACTATCAAGACATAGTGACTCAAGCAAACAAATGATTATCTCTCAAAATCAAATTAACAGAAATCCAATGAGTAAGAGTTATAATTGTTCACTAGGATTTCATTTAAAAATTGGAAATATTTGAATCTTTACAAAACATGCATTGACATAATTCTAGCCTAAGACTAAGAGGATCTAAGAATGATAAAGAATCTTAAGCCTTAATATAATTGCTTTCTACTCCACTTGAAATCAAATAGTATTTTCAATTTCACAAGAAGAAAAAATCTTATAATCCTTTAAAATTTCCCTCTCCTTTACTATTCTGGATTCTTGCGCATTTTATAACTCCCAATTCTTTCAAGATGATTTTCAAAAGGTAGAAAGAGAGGCAAAAGAGTAAATAAAGATTGTATTAAAATAAGATATCTAGAGACTAGATGTCAAGTAAGGAAAACAAAACATGAAATAAAGTTCAAAAAATAACACCAAAAAACCCTTTGTATATTGAATAGGAACTACTACCTATGTTACTTGATTATTTCTATGAAACGAAAAAGTAATTGTTGAAGGATGAGAGGTAGGAGGCGGGACTTGACTCCAGAGGTGGGGCTCAGACACTGGACAAGATAGAGGACTAGCTAAAATGGTGATGTCAGGGGGAACAGCAGCCTTCAATCATGCCATGTGAATTTACTGTTGCCATGGCAACACCCAGACGTTACTGCCTCTTTCCATGGCAATGATCCAATGATTACTACCCTTTCCCTAGAAATTTCTGCATAAATCATCCCTTAATCTCCATGCAGTTAAAAGAAGGTATAAATATGACTGCAAAACTGTCCTGAGCTGCTACTGTCTGCTTACAAAGCACTCCTGCTCTGCAGGAGCAGTCAAAGAGCTGTGATACCATTGGAGCTGTAACACTGCCTGTTCAGCAAAGCTGTTTTCTTCTACCTCTGGCTTGCCCTTTAATTTGCCTTCACGAAGCCAAGTTCCCTTATGGGTTAAGCTCTGCTTTGGGGCTCACCTGCCCTGCATCAGATGGACTTCTAAATATACTAATATTTTCCATATTCTTTCTCAAATAATCTTACATTTCTAAATTAAGTTTATAACTAGGGAAAAAAACTCTTGTGAGCAAACATTAAGGACCAAAGTCTGATTACGCTAAGTAAGTTATAAAATTTTAAGCTTTATCTATAGTTTGGCATGTAAGTTAAACATTTAAACTTAAAAATAAATTCTTTCCAGTCATCTAAAATTCTTGGTGGAAATGTAACATGTTAGGAGAATTCTGCTTACCGTTTAAATCTGAAACACTTCATTCATTCTGGTGACAAAGGTGGTTTTAGCAGTTGGCATAACATTCCTTCCAAATTTCAAGGTGCTTTGGGTCTTTCCAAGATGAATGTCCTTTCTTCCTTGCCTCTCATTCCTTAGTTTCTGAAGATAGCAATGTTAACTGCAAGAGAAAACAACAGAGCAAAACTGGAGAGTAATATCGTTTCAAATGTACTGGACATCTTTTCTCAGATATTCCTAATATCATCCTCACTCAACAGTTATAATTCATCTAATTCATTTAAGAAATATCGTCTTTACTTAGGTGGAGATACGCATGGAATCTCACACACTCAAGACCTCCCCATGGCATACCAAAGTATCAGTAACTTACAAGAACCCAAAGAGCACGGATGCACTTGAGATTTTCTAAGTCTTCATTTGATTGTTTTTGTAGAGACTTATTCTACTAGAAGTTTATGAATATTAATTGAATGACAAGTCATTAAACTCAAACATTATAAAAATATGATTCTAAGGGCCACAATGTCCAACTTTGGTATAACCTTTCTAAAATATTGAAAGCAGGGATCTCCAAATGTAAATACTTCACTAGCCACTTTGCAGTTTTAGTTTAGGCTCAAGTACGATTTTTAATTTGGTTTTTAAAAATATCACCCAAAATTAAATACATGTCTACTTATTTCTGATTCTTGGGCATCCATTTTATGCATGTTCAAAACTGACCCAACCCCTAATTTGTTTCACTATAACACCAAACACAAGGAAAATAACTGAGTTACTGTATACTATATACAAGAGGATATATATAGATTATATGCAAACACTACATTTCATTAAGAACCTGAGCATCTGTGAATTTTGGTATGCATGGGAGGTGGTCCTGCAGCCAATCTCCTGAGGACACACCAAGGATGACTGTAATTCCATTTATTATATTCTTTTGCTAGTGTGATCATATATTATACCTCTACATATATTACAAAACCTCATAATGATACCATTCAACTTTTGTTTTAAAAAGTCAGTTTTTTTTTTTTTAAAGAAAGTGACAGAGGCGCAAAAAAAAAAGAAAAGTCATTTGTATTTATCACTCTTGGTGGTATTCATTTCTTCCTGTAGAACTGAGTTTCCATCTGGTATCATTGCCTTTCAGCCTTAGAAACTCTTAGTAGTTCTTATACTGTATGTCTATTAACAATAAATATCTAAGTTTTTAAAATCTGAAATTGTCTTACTTTACCTTCATTTTTGAATGATATTTTCATTGGATATTGCATTTTGACTTAAAGTTTTTCTTTTCTTCTTCTTCCTTACAACTCTACTGATGTCATTCCATAATTTTTTGTCTTCGATTTTTCTGTCAGCTGTCAGTAATACTATTGCTATCCCGTATTTAATGCTTCTTTTGTTTTCTGGCTATTTTGAAGATTTTCTCTTTATCTTTGAACTTTATTTCTATTTTTTTTGAGATGGAGTTTTGTTCTTTTGCCCAGGCTCAGGTGGCACGATACTGGCTCACTGCAACATCCACTCTCTGGGGTGAAGCAATTCTCCTGCTTCAGCCTCCTGAGTAGCTGGGATTATAGGCGCCAGCCACCACGTCTGGCTAATTTTTGTGTTTTCAGTAGACATAGGGTTTCACCATGTTGGCCAGGCTGGTCTCAAACTCCTGATCTCAGGTGATCCACCTGCCTTGGCCTCCCAAAGTGCTAGCATTTCGGGTGTGAGTCACCACGCGTGGCCTAACTTTGGACGTTAGTAGTATGACTATTATATGTCTAGATTTGATTTTCTTTGTATTTATTCTACTTGGAGTTTATTGACCTTCATTCTGAGAGTTATGTTTTTGGCCAATATGGGAAATTTTTAGCACTTATTTCTTAAAAAAAATTGTTCTGTCCCATATTCTCTCTTCCTCTTGGGGATTCCAATATATACATAAGTTTGACTGCTTATTATTTCACAGGTCATTGAGGATATGTTCTTTTTTAAAATTTTTTTCTCTTTATTCTTATTTTTTATTTTCTAACTAAGTAAGCAGCAATAAGTATTTATTATTTTGTTTGTTTGTTTGTTTAAGAGGCAGGGTCTCACTCTGTCATCCAGGCTGGAGTGCAGTGGCATGATCATAGCTCACTGCATCCTTGACCTTCTAGGCTCAAGCAATCCTCCTGCATCAGCCTCTTGAGTAGCTGAGACTACAGTCACACGCCACCATGCTCTGCTAATTTTTACATTTTTTGTAAAAACTGGGTCTCACTACATTGCCTACGCTAGTCCTGAACTCCTGGGCTCAAGCTATCCTCCTGCCTCAGCCTTTCAAAGCACTAGAATTACAGGTGTGAGCCACCACGCCCGCTGACATACTTTTATTTATGCATCTTTCTAGTCAACCACATATGAATTATATACTTAGGAACTGCTGTGTGAAAGGCAGTGTTCTAAGTACTAGAGAGACAATAAAAACTCAAGATCTCTGCTCTCATAGAGTTTACCTTCTAGTACAGATAGATGGACAAATAATAAACTGATTTCAGAGATATTCAATGTTCTGAAAAAAAATAAAATTGAGTGTTACAAAGAGAATGGGAAGGTGAAGATGCTGTTTTAGATAGTATATAAACTAAAACTCTCTGAGGAGATGATGCCAAGTTGAAATTGAATAAAATGAGCCAGACACACGTAAAGATTTAGGAGTAGAATTTTCCAGATATAAGGCACACATGTCATAAGACAGGTAGGAGTATATAATGCTCTTAGAAAAAATGTTTCTAAATTATCAAAACAATTAATTAACAATTTGTGAGAAGATATCTTAAATATCATACCATTACCATGCCCAAAATTTAAAAATTGGCCTGATTTTAAACCTATTTACTAATTATTCCTGTGTAATAACAACAATGAAATAACCTTTTTAAATTGTTAACTTATTTTACTAACAATGGAAATTGTGTTTGGGTTCTGACTTGCCATTTATTCAAAGCTTCTGCCAGTACCAATCTTTATTTTTATTTCATATTTGAAAACAAAAGTTCTTCTCTCCCTACATTAGAAAAGAAAGAAGTTGCCTTTCTGTTTTATTTCTTGACAGTGTTACGATGTTTTGGGAAAACATCATGAAGACATGCAAACAAGAAAAGTATTCCCCAAATATGCAGCCACATGCTGCTATGTCACCAACCATTTATGATGCAATAGCAGCACTCACCTAAATTAAACCTAAGCAGTTTCTTCCAGAACTTTCATGGTACTGGATTTTGGCTACTGGTAAAGAACAACATCAACTATACACCTTAAGGAGGAAGGAAAGAAAATACACTTATGGTATAAACTATGAAATGCATAATAATTCCTCTAAAGTAGGACTTGAATTACCATTATGGATATAGCACCAAACAAAACAGTAGGGCATATATTTCAATCCTGCTTCAGATAGATATCAGAAAACAAATTCTGAGCATTCTAACAGGGGACTGACCAGTACGCTAAAGGATATCAGGTAGAATAAAGAAAATATGCTTTGAAATGTATTTTGTATTCTAACTGGCTAATAGGGTTATGTGAAAGACATTATAGAAACATAGGTAATGCAGAAAAGAGGCTATAGTCTCAAGATTGTGAACTAAGAGGAAAAAAATCCAGGATCTTGTAGGTGGGGACAGCATTAAGTTAAATATAAGGTGAAGGGACTTTCTGTTCATGAGTAACCAGCCAACTTCATCCAAAAATGACTAAATTCAGGATAAAGAACTATGTACTAATTTGGGAACATTAATAAGATAAGCATAATAAAACAAAAATAGGGAGGAAGGAATTTAGCTTTGCATGATTGAAAAATATAAAATGTGCAGGCTTGGTAGTAAGATAAATTAGACACTAGCTTCAATTCCCCAATTGGTTGAAGAAACTCAGACACTATAAATTATTTCAAACCTTTGACACTATATAATCTTTCAAAGCCCCACAGGCTAAAATTTGTGTGATCTTATTTACTTTGCTATTTAACTTAATAGTAGGGAATAGTTTCAGGTAAAAAAAAAAAAAATCATATAGAATGGAAATACAATGGTCTACTAGGAATCTGACAGCTTACTGAGGAGATTTTTAAATCATAAAGTAGGGGTTGTCAAGCCTTTACCCATAGTTCAAATCCAACCTGCCACCTGCTTATATATGGCTTGCTAGGTAAAAATAATTTTTACATTTTTAAAGAGTTGAAAAAAATCAAAAGAAGAATATTTTGAGACATAAAAACTAGATGAAATTCAAATTTCATGGTCCATAAATAAAATTTTATCAGAACACAGCCAGCTCATTTGTTTATATATTGTCTACGACTGATTTTTTACCATAAAGGCAAAATTAAGTAGTTGTTACAGGAACTAAATGCCTACAAAGTCCAAAATATACATTATTTGGCCCTTTACAGATAACATTTGCCAAATTTCTAACACAAACTACATTCCACATGGCTATTCTCTAAAATTTTAGAATTCCTATTTTAAAAGACTAGATCAAATGATTTATTTTGGTCCTTACACTCTGATAATGCTATTCCTTCATATTTCTAATCAATGTTAATAATTTTATATTTAAAATTAGTATCTCATAATAGAGACAATTTTCATATTCTCAAGAAATCAATTTTCCTGATTCATAAAATTTATTAAGTATGATATATCCTTTTCTTCTGATCAGTTTCTGATTTAGAGTTTGTAATGGGCTCTCTGATTTGAAAAATAAATAATAGTTCCCATAGCAGACACAGTTCATTTATAACAATACTGAGAAAAAGTACATCAATGCATAAGTGTTAAGAAACAATTTCCTGGGAGCTTCTGAATTCTGCAAAGGTGTTAGCATTAAAACCTATTCTAGAATGATTCAACTTCTGCTTCTGACCATGAGGGAGTAAGCAGTGCCAGGACAATCCTCTCACCATAAATAATTAGAATACAGCATAAAATACTGGAAAGGACTATTTTCAGACACAGGCAGTGCAGTACTATGATCCCTAAGAAAACAGAAATAAGGGGAGTCCTACCATCAACTCAGGCTCTCAGCCAGAAAGAAATTTACCACTTCAGTACCAGGAGGAAGAACTTAAACAGAGCCTGGCAATCTTGTTTACTTGGAGAGATAGAAAAAAGTGCAAGGAGGCCAAGAAGGCTAGAATTTATGGGGCAGAATTCCAGAGAAGAGGGAGACAGCTAAAGTAATCTGAATAAGGGTTCTCCTGAGCATTTAGCTGATAAAAACGTTACATGAAGTAGGGCAAAAATTTTTTTTTGAGACCAGAGAAGAACATCTAAGGAAAAAATGTTACCAGAGAGTTGCAATACAAAGATTCTCAGAGCTGACACAGAACCAAGAATTTAACAAGCTCCCTTCAGCAAGAAGGGAGAAACCCAAATATACAAAGCAATCAGCAGGGACCCCAGAAGGGCCAAACCACTGAGATAGGGGCCCTAGTATAAAGGCTACTCTAGATATGCCTGAAAGGAGTGTTTAAGCCTAGAACTGAACAAATTAATCTGTACTTAACAAAAATGCTTTCCGGGAATAAGTCCAACATTCTTTAAAGATACACAACGAGATTAAGGATTCAAGTATTTAAATTCATAAATATTTATCATTTAATAAAAAAGTTACTGGACATAGTAAGAATCAGGGAAATGTGGCCCATAACCAGAAAAATATCAGTCAATAGAAAGAAACCCAGAAATGATAGAAATGATAGAATTGGCAGGCAAAGACATTAAAAGGGCTGTAATGACTATGCCCTATATTCAAAGACATAAATGAAAAAAGGAATATAGTAGAGAGAGAAATAGAGGATTTTCAAAAAGAACCAAAAAATAACTTCTAGAGATAAAATATATATAGAGAAGTGAATATTTCACTAGATAGAAAAGCAGTAGTTTATACACAGAAGAAAAAGAAGGTAGTGAATTTGAAAACACAGCAATATAATTTACCAAAAACGGTCAGAGAGAAAAAAAATGACTGTGAGACAATGGAAGAATACTGTTGAAAAGGTCTTAATTATATGAGAAATAGTATAATATTATGTAATGGTAGATTATAATAAGTTAAAGAGGCATATATAATTATAAAGGAATCAGTAAAATAAGTAGAACAAAGCCAATAAGGAAATGACTGAGCCAATAGTGGAGGTTAGATAGAATGCCAAAGCATACTTAATTCAAAGGAAGGGTTAATAGAAAACAAATAGAAAGATGGTAGATTTAAACTCAATCACATTAGCAACACATTAAATGTAAATCATATAAATATTTCAATTAAAAGACATAAAAAAGTAAGAACCAAACATATGCCGTCTGTAAGAGTCTCACACTAAAAACAAGAAAATAAGTTAAAAGTAAAAGGATAATTAGTCAGGCATGGTGGCGGGTGCCTGTAATCCCAGCTACTCGGGAGGCTGAGGCACGAGAATCACTTGACCTGGGATGCGGAGGTTGTAGTGAGCTGAGATCACGCCATTGCACTCCAGCCTCTGTCAACAAGAGCGAAATTCTGTCTCAAAAAAGAAAAAAAAAAAAAAAGAAGTAAAAGGACAGAAGATATGCCATGCAAACTGAAATCTTAAGAAAGCTGGAAGAGCTGTAATTATACCAATTATACTAAATTAAAAAAGATATATATTATCAGAGATACTGAGGGACATTTCATAATGATCAAGGGGTAAATTCATTAGAAGACAGAACAATTCTAAATGTGTATGCACACAATGCTAGACCTACAAAATACACAAAGCAAAAACTGACAGAACTGAAGGGAGAAACAAACAATAACAGTTGGAGACATCAACATTCTCTCATTAACTGAAAGAATAAATATGATGACAAAAGTGCAGCAAGGATAAAGAAGACTTAAGCAGCACTCTCAACTGAATTGCAATCTATAAAATATTCCAATCGACAAAAGCAAAATATAAATTTTTACAATGCCCATGAAACATTTGCCAAGACAGACTATGCACCAATTGATAAATAAGTCTTACAAATTAAAAGAATTGAAACTATACACAGTGCCTTATCACAATGGAATTAGAATTCAATAAGTGAAAGATATCTAGAAAATTCCCAAATATTTAGAAATCAAGTAGGGGCCAGGCACGGTGCCTCACGCCTGTAACCCCAGCACTTTGGGAGTCTGAGATGGGCGGATCACCTGAGGTCAGGAGTTCAAGACCAGCCTGGCCAACATGGAGAAACCCCATCTCTACTAAAAATAAAAAATTAGCCGGTGTGGTGGCGCATGCCTGTAATCCCAGCTACTTGGGAGGATGAGGTAGGAGAGTTGCTTGAACCCGGGAGGCGGAGGTTGCGGTGAGCCGAGATCATGCCACTGCACTCCAGCCTGGGCAACAAGAGCGAAACTCGGTCTCAAAAAAAAAAATAAATAAAAAGAAATCAAGCACTATATTTCTAAAATAATCTATGGACAAAATAAGAAATTATGAGAGAAATTAGAAAATATTTTGAGCTAAATGAAAACTCAACATATAAAAGTTTGTAAAATGCCGTTAAAAAGGTGCTTTGAGGAAATTTATAGTTTTCTATTCCTTTATTAGGGAAGAAAAGGTCTAAACTCAGTTATCTAACCTCACACCACAGGAAGCTAGAAAAAAGGAGGAAATTAAGCCAAAGTAAATACAGAGTAACAAAATAACAAAGAAGGGAAATTAAAAAAAAAAAAGATACCTGAAAAATAGAGAAAAATCAATGCAACCAAAAACTGTTCTTTGAGAGAAAATTAATGAAATTGGTAAACTTGTAGGTAGACTGAACAAGAGAAGAAACAGAAAATCACCAATATTAGGAATAAAAGGAGAGACTATCACTAAAGAATCTACAGACATTAAAAAAAAAAAAAGACTACTATAAATGATTTTATGCCAATACGTTTGACAACTAAGATAAAATGGACAAATTCCTTAAAAGACACAGATTACCAACACTGACTTAAGAGGTAATCTGAAATCTATGAAACAAATACTACAACTATTAAATAATTTTAGCAAGATTGCAGAATAGAAAGTCAATACACAAATATCTATTTTATTTCTATAGCAACAAGCAGAAATTTAAAAAATTCAAGTACCATTTATAATAACATTAAAAAATGAAATATTAAATTTATCAAATAATTAGAATTTGTAAAACCTTCCCACAAAGAAAACTCCGGGCCAGGCGCAGTGGCTCACGCCTGTAATCCCAGCACTTTGGGAGTCCAATGCAGGCAGATCAGCAGGTCAGGAGTTTGAGACCAGCCTGACCAACTTGGTGAAACCCTGTCTCTACTAAAAATACAAAAATTAGCTGGGTGTGGTGGCGCGCACCTGCAATCCCAGATATTCAGGAGGCTGAGGCAGGAGAATCACTTGAACCTGGGAGGCAGAGGTTGCAATGAGCCAGGATTGCGCCAGTGCACTCCAGCCTGGGCGATAGAACGAGACTCCATCTCAAAAAAAAGGAAAAAGAAAGAAAACTCTATCTCCCAAAAGATTTGTTGGTGAATTCTATCAAACATGTAAATGAAAAATACCAATCCCACATAAATTCTTCCAGAGAGTAGAGAAGGAAACACTTCCAAACTGACGTTATAATAAACAGTATTGGATTGATTCTAAAACTAGAAAAAAAATTCAAAAAAGAACCCTAAACCACACATCAATATCCCTCATAAACACAGATACCAAAAAAAAAAAAAATCCTTAGAAATAGCAAATCAAATTCAGCAATATATAAAAAAGAACACAAGGTTGATTTTACATCTCAAACAAATTAATGTAACCATTGTATTAGTCCATTCTTGCATTGCTATAAAGAACTACCTGAGACTGAGTAATATATGAAGAAAAGAGGTTTAATTGACTTGCAGTTCCACATGCTGTACAGGAAGCATGGCTGGGTAGGCCTCAGGAAACTTACAATCACGGCAGAAGATGAAGAGGAAGCAGGCGCATCCTCACATGGCAGAGCAGAAGAGCAAGAGAGAAGGAGGAAGTGCTACACACTTTTAAATAATCAGATCTCGTGAGAACTCACTATCACGAGAACAGCAAGTGGAGAAGTCAGTCCCCATGATCCACTCACCTCCTACCAGGCCACTCCTCCAACAGTGTTGGAGCATTACAGTTTGACAAACTGGAGGATTACAATTTGACATGAGATTTGGGTGGGGACACAGAGTCAAACCATATCAGCCATATTAACAGAATCAAAGAGAAAATCAATATTTTCATTTCAACAAATAAAGATAAAAAAGCATTTAACAAATTTCAATACTCATTCATAACAAAAACTTTGGGAAATGCAGAATAGAAAAGAACTTCATTAATTTTAAAAAGGGCATCTGTAAAATATACACAGCCAACATCATACTTAGTGAAAAACCAAATGATTTTCTCCTAACATCGGGAACCAGGCAAAGATGTTCACTTCTGTTCAACATTACAATGGAGGTCATAACTAGTGTAATGAGACAACAGAAAAATAATGAAAAGCATAAAGATGGGAAAGAAAGAGGTTAAAATGTCTTTATTTGCAGAAGACATGATTATATGCATAGAAAATCCTAAGGAAACCTACAAAAGAAATACCATAACTCTTGAGTGATTTTAGCAAGATCACAAATTAGAAAGTCAACATACAAATATCTGTTCTATTTCTATATCTAACAACAAGTAAAAATGTTAAATACCATTGATAATAGCATTAAAAAACATGAAATACTTGAGTTTAACAAATTATGAATCTAACAAAATATGAGAAATGCTTATAAAATGCTATATTAAAAAAACACTGCTAAGACAAATCAAACAAAACTGAAATAAATGAATATATCAGGTTAACGGATTGGAAGACTCAACATTATTAATGTGGCAATTCTTCCCAAATTAGGTCTACAGATTCAATCTGACACCAATCAAAATCCTAGGTTTTAATCATAGAAACATACAAGCTGGTTCTAAAATATATACGGTATTTGTCTTTCTGTGCCTGGCTTATTTCTCTTAACAGAATGTCCTCCAGTTCCATCTATGTTATTACAAATGAGAGGATTTCATTCTTTTTTATGGTTGAATAATATGCCATTGGGCATATGTAGCACATTTTCTTTATCCATTCATCTACTGATGGAAACTTAACGTTAAGTGAAATGTGCCAGCCACAGAAAGTCAAATATTGCATGTTCTCACTGTTACATGACAGTTTAAAAAACTGATCTCAAGGAAGTAGAGAGGAGAATGATGGTTACCAGATGCTTGGAAGGGTAGTGGAGGGTGGAGGATGGATGGTTGGTTAATGAGTGTAAAAATATAGTTAGAGGCTGGGCGCGGTGGTTCACGCCTGTAATCCCAGCACTTTGGGAGGCCAAGATGGGTGGATCACTTGAGGTCAGGAGTTCAAGACCAGCCTGGCCAACATGATGAAACCCGGTCTCCATTAAAAACAGAAAAATTAGCCAGGCATGGTGGCGCATGCCTGTAATCCCAGCTACTCGGGAGGCTGAGGCAGAGGTTGCAGCGAACCAATATCACGCCACTGCCTAGCCTGGGCAATAGAATGAAACTCCATCTCAAAAAAATTTTTTTAAACTCCAAAATATAGTTAGATAGTAGAAGTAAGATCTAGTGTTTGGTAGCACAAAAGGGAGACTATAGTTAACAATAATTTAATGTATATTTCAACATAACTATAGGAGTAGATTCAGAATGCTACCCACACAAAAAAAATGATAAATGTTTTGAGTTGATGGAGATACCAATTACCCTGATTTGATCATTACACAATGTATGCTCGTATCAAAATATCACATGTACCCCAGAAATATGTACAACTGTTGTGTATGCATAACAATTTTTAAAAATGTATATGAAAACCCAAATGAAAAACTTATTTTGAAAATAAAGAATGAAGTATGAATACTTCTAATAACTGATCTCTAGATTTATAACTAAGCTAGAGCAATTGAGATAGTTTGATCATGGCCTGCAGATAAACATACAAATGGAACATAATAGAGAATACAAAAATAGACCTACAAATATATGCTACATTGATTTTCAACAAAAGTGTCAAGCTAATTCAATATAGGAAGATAATATTTTCAACAAATGGTGTAGAATAGGATATTTACCTGGCATGAAAATGAACTCTCCCTTTACCTCACACCATACATATAAACTCAAAATGCATCATAAACCTAAGAGTGAAACTACAAAACATCAAGAAAAAAGAAAAAGGAAATGATGTTATGACCTTAGGATAAAGAGAAACCATAAAAACACAAAACAGAACTCACCTCATAAACTGTAATTTATAAAAATTAAAAACTTCTGCTGTTTTAAAAACAGAATTAGAAAAATTAAGTGGCCAGTAAGTACATGAAACAATTAAAACCATAAGATACCACTTCATACACATAGAAAAGATAAATGTAGAAAGACTGACAATTTCAAATATTAGCAAGAATGTCGAGCTGTGGTGTCTATGTCAGTAGCTACTATATTGGATGATGCAAATATAGAAAATTTTTTATTGCTGCAGAAAGTTCTATAGGACAACAATGATGTAGAGTATCTGAAATGCTCATAAATTGCTGCTAGGAATGGAAAATTTTATCAACATTTTTAAAAAGTTCGGCAGCTTCTTCCAAAGTTTAAAATAAAATTTAAAAACTTACCAAAGAACCAAATAGTTTCACTCCTAAGTATTCACTCCACAGAGTTGGCATCATCAGAGGCCTAGTAGGAAGCTGAAACTCCCACCCCTGCCCACAACAGGTGCCTCCTACCAAGTGTCACTGGAGGATGATTAGGACCCTGAACTTATTCCTCTACCTGACAGTAATGAGGCAACATCCTTTCCCCCTGCCAGTATACTATCAAAAGAGACCTGCCAAAACAGAAGACTTAAATGAAATGCAAAATCTCATGACATAATGTCCAAAATGTCTAGGTTTTGACTGAAAACCATTTGCCATATCAAGAATCAGGAAAATCATAACTTGAATGAGAAAAGACAATCAATGGATACCAATACCAAGATAACAGACATAAGAATTATCTTACAAGGGAGCAAAAATGGCAGATAGGGGTCAAGACTAACTTCAGCTCCCAGTTGGATGGATACAGTAGCATGTGGAGACTCACATCATGAACTTCTGCTCCAACAACTACCGCAGGAACATACCAGGAAAGCTGAGATAATCCACAGACCCTTTGAAGGAGCTGGATTGCTGCTGTAGGCTCTGTGGGACAGCCAAGGAACTGTGAGTCAGCTAGTTTTCTCAGTGGGGAGGCTTATAGCCTGGGACAAAGTTCTCAGCCCTCCTCACTGGCTGCCTGGAAATCAACTCCGTGTTGTTGGTTGGGGGGCACAGTGGGAGTGGGACCAGCCTTTTGGGTTGTAGGCTGCATGGGAGCTGTATGAGGACTCTGGCTGCAGGCATTTTCTACTTCCCTGGCAACCTGTGTGATGCAGCAGAGGCAGCCATAATCTTCCTGGGAACATAATTGCATTGGCCTGGGAAACACGCCCCCATCCTCTACAGCAGCCACATCAATTCCTGCCCAAGGAGAGTCTGAGCTCAGACACACCTAACCCTGTCCACATCTGATGGTCCTGCTGGTAGCTGAAGACCAAGGATATACCCTCTTGAGAGGTCTATGGCCCCAACCTCCACCTCATCCTCCCTATACTACCACAGTTCATATGTTCTTTAAAGCACCACCTCCTATCTGGAGGCCAACCAACACAAAACCAGCTCGGGTAACAAAAATACAACCAGGAACCCTCACAGTATCCACTTCATGCCCCTGCTACCTCCACCAGATCAGGTGTTGGTATCCATGGCTGAGAGACCTGAAGACAGATCACATCATAAGACTCTGCAGATACTCCCCAGTACCAGTCCAGAGTCTAAGAGCTCTGCTGGATGGCTAGATCCAGAAGAGAAACAACAATCACTTCAGTTCAGCTCTCAGAAATTCCCATCCCTATGGGAAAGGGAAGAGCACCACATGAAGGGAGCAACCTGTGGGACAAAAGAATCTGAACAGCAGCCTTTGAGTCCCAGATCTTCCCTTTGATACAGTCTACTCGAATAAGAAGGAACCAGAAAAACAATTTTGGCAATAGACAAAACAAGGTTCTTTAACACCCCCAAGAGATCACACTAGCTCACCAACAATGGCTCCAAACCAGGAAAAACAATCTCTGAATTGCCAGAAAAAGAATTCAGAAAGTCAATTATTAAGCCAATTGAGTAGGCATCAGAGAAAGGTCAAATCCAAGAAATCAAAAAAAGATACAGGATATGAATGGAAAAATCTCCAGTGTAATAGATAGCATAAATAAAAACTAATCACAACTTCTGGAAATGAAGGGCACACTTAGAGAATTGCAAAATGCACTGGAATGTCTCAGAAATAGAATTGAACAAGTAGAAGAAAGAACTTCAAGCCTGAAGACAAGGCTTTTGAATTAACCCAATCTGATAAAGACAAAGAAGAAAAAAGAATTTTTAAAAAATGAACAAGCCAGGCACAGTGGCTCATGCCTATAATCCCAGCATTCTGGGAGGCCGAGAAGGGCAGATCACTTGATGTCAGGAGTTTGAGACCAGTCTGGCCAACATGGTGAAACCTTGTCTCTACTAAAATATAAAAATTAGCTGGGTGTGGCGGTGTGTGCCTGTAATCCTAGCTATGTGGGAGGTTGAGGTAGGAGAATCACTTGAACCTGGGAGGCGGAGGATGCAGTGAGCCCAGATTGCACCACTGCATTTCAGTCTGGATGACAGAGCAAGACTTCATCTCAAAACAACAACAACAACAACAACAACAACAACAACAACAACAACAACAAAAAAACTTCCAAGAAGTTTGACATTATGTTAAATGATCAAATTTAAGAATAACTGGTGTTTCCGAGGAAGAAGAGAAATCTAAAAGTTTGGAAAACATGTTTGAGAGAATAATTGAAGAAAACTTTCTTGGCCTTGCTAGGGATCTAGACATCCAAATACAAAAAGCTCAAAGAACTCCTGGGAAATTTCATTGCAAAAAGATCACCACCTAGGCACACAGTCATCAGGTTATCTAAAGTCAAGATGAATGAAAGAATCTTAAGGGCTGTGAGGCAAAAGTATCAGGTAACCTATAAAGAAAAACCTATCAGATTAACAGCAGATTTCATAGCAGAAACCCTACAAGCTAGAAGGGACTGGGATCCTATCTTTAGCCTCTTTAAACAAAAATAATTATCAGTCAAGAATTTTGTATGCAACAAAACTAGGCTTCATAAATGAAGAAAATATATGGTATTCTTCAGACAAACAACTGCTGAGAGAATTAGCCACTACCAAGCCAGCACTACAAGCACTGCTAAAAGGAGCTCTAAGTCTTGAAACAAATCCTCCAAATACACCCAAATCGAATATCCTTAAAGCATAAATCTCACAGGACCTATAAAACAACACCACAATGAAAAAAAAAAGGTATTCAGGCAATAAATAGAGCAATGAATAGAATAGTACCTCACATCTCAATACTAACGTTGAAAGTAATGGGCCTAAATGCTCCACTTAAAAGATAGAGAATGGCAGAATGGATAAGAATTCAGTAATTAAGTATCTGCTGTCTTCAAGAGACTCACCTGACACATAAGGACTCACATAAAGTTAAGGTAACGGGGTGGAAAAAGATACTCCATGCAAATGGGCACCAGAAGCAAGCAGGAATAGCTATTCTTATATCAGACAAAACAAACTTTAGAGCAACAGCTGTTAAAAAAGATAAAGAGAGACACTGCATAATGATAAAAGGTCTAATACAACAGGAAAATATCACAATCCTAAATAGATATGCACCTAACACTGGAGCTCCCAATTTATAAAACAATTACTACTAGACCTAAGAAATTAGATAGGCAGCAACAAAATAATAGTGGGAGACTTCAATACTTCACTGACAGCACTAAACAGGTAATCAAGACAAAAAGTCAACAAAGAAACAATGGGCTTAATAGACGTTTACATAACATTCTACCCAACAACTACAGAATACACATTCTATTCATCAACACATGGAACATTCTCCAAGACAGACCATATGACAGGCAACAAACTCTCAACAAATTTAAGAAAATCGAATTATACAAAGCACTTTATTAGATCACAGTGGAATAAAATTGGAAATCAACTTCAAAAGGAACCCTCAAAACCATGCAAATACACGGAAATTAAATAACATGTTCCTGAATGATCACTGAGTCAAAAGTGAAATCAAGATGGAAATTAACAAATTATTTGAACTGAACAATAATAGTGACACAACCTATAAAAACCTCTGGGATATAGCAAAGGCAGTGCTAACAGGAAATTCATAGCATTAAATGCCTACATCGATAAGCCTGAAAGAGCACAAACAAGACAATCTAAGGTCACACCTCAAGGAGCTAGAGAAACAAGAACAAACCAAACCCAAGCCCAACAGAAGAAAATAAGCAACCAAGATCAGAGCAGAACTAAATGAAATTGCAACAAACAAAAAAATACAACAGATAAATGCAATAAAAAGCTGGTTATTTGAAAAGATAAATAAAATTGATAGACCAGTAGTGGGATTAACCAAGAAAGAAGAGAGAAGATCCAAATAAGCTCAATTATAAACAAAATGGGAGATATAACAGCCAATACTACAAAATATCACAGAAATACAAAATATCACTCAAGGCTACTATGAACACCTTTATGTGCATGAACTAGAAAACTAGAGGAGATAGATAAATTCCTGGAAATATACAACCCTCCTAGGTTAAACCAGGAAGAAACAGAAACTCTGAACAGACCAATAACAAGAAATAAGACTGAAATTGTAATTTAAAAGTTACCAACAAAAAAAGTCCAGGACTAGATGGATTCACAGCTGAATTCTATCAGACATTTAAAGAAGAACTGGTTACCAATCCTATTGACACTACTCCAAAAGACACAGAAAGAGGGAATCCTCTTGAAATCATTCTATGAAGCCAGTTTCACTCTAATACCAAAACCAGAAAAGGACATAACCAAAAAAAGAAAACTACAAACCAATATCCCTGATGAACATAGATGCAAAAATCCTTAACAAAATACTAGCTAAACGAATCCAACAGCAGATCAAAAAGATAATCCACCATGATCCAGTGGGTTTCATACCAGGGATGCAGGGATGGTTTAACATCGGCAAGTCAATAAATGTGATACACCACATAAAAGGAATTAAAAACAAAAATCACATGATCATCTCAATAGATGTGGAAAAAGCATTTCACAAAATCCAGCATCCCTTTATGTATGATTAAAACCCTCAGCAAAATTGGTAAAGAAGGAACATACCTTAAGGTAATAAAAACCATCTATGACAAGCTCACAGCTAACACTATAATGAATGGGGAAAAGTTGAAAGCATTCCCCCTGAAAACTGGAATAGGACAGGGATGCCCACTTTCACCACTTCTATTCAACACAGTACTGGAAGTCCTAGTCAGAAAAATTAGACAAGAGAAAGAAATAAAGGGCATCCAAATTGGCAAACAGAAGTCAAACTGTCGCTGTTTGCTGATGACATAATCGTATACCTAGAAAACCCTGAAAGACTCATCCAAAAAGCTCCTGAACTAGTAAATGAATTCAGCAAAGTTTCAGGATACAAAATTAATGTATACAAATCAGTAGCCCTGCTATACATCAATAGCAACCAAGCTGAGAATCAAATCAAGAAATCAATCCTTTTTATAATAGCTGTTAAAAACAAAAACAAAAAACTTAGGAATATACTTCATCAAGAGGTGAAAGTGAAAGACCTCTGCAAGGAAAACTACAAAACACTGCTGAAAGAAATTATAGATGACAAAACAAATAGAAACATATCCCATGTTCATGGATGGGTAGAATCAATATTGTGATAATGACCATACTGCCAAAAGCAATCAACAAATTCAATGCAATTCCCATCAAAATACCACCACCATTCTTCACAGAACTAGAAAAAAACAATCCTAAAATTCACATGGAACCAAAAGAACCCACATAGCCAAAGCAAGACTAAGCAAAAAGAACAAATTTGGAGGCATCACATTACCCAACTTCAAATGATACTCTAAGGCCATAGTCACCAAAACAGCATCGTACTGGAATAGAAACAGGCACACAGACCAATGGAACAGAATAGGGAATCCAGAAATAAAGCGAAATACTTACAGTCAACTGATCTTTGACAAAGCAAACAAAAACATAAAGTAGGAAAAGGAAACTATCTGCAGCAACCTAGATGGAATTGGAGACCATTATTCCAAGTGAAGTAACTCAGGAATGGAAAACCAAACATAGAATGTTCTCACTCATAAGTGGAGGCTAAGCTATGAGCACGCAAAGACATAAGAATGATACGATGAACTTTGAGGACTTGGAGGAAGAGCAAGAGGGAGATGAGGGATAAAAGACTACGTATTGGGTACAGCGTGTACTTCTAGGGTGATGGGTGCACCGGGAGACGGAGGTTGCAGTGAACTGAGATTGCAGTGCAGCCTGGGCGACAGAGTGAGACTCTGTCTCAAATAAATAAGTAAATAAATAAAATTTAAAAATAAAAAAATAAAAAGGAAAAGAAAAAAATGTATTTTTTAAAGAAAGAAAAAGAATTATCTCACAAGGATTTTAAGGCAGCCACCATTAAAATGCTTCAATGGGCAATTACCAACATACTGGAAACAAATGAAAAGAACAGAAAGCCTGAGTAAAAAAAGTCTCAGCAGAGAAAAATAGAATGTAAATAATGAAATTACAAAACCAAAATTACAATAACTGAAATCAATGTCAGTGGATGGGTTCAATAGCAGAATGGATGTGACAGAAGAAGGAATCAGTATACTAAAAAATAAAACAATAGAAATTTGCCATTCTGAACAATAGGAAGAAAACAAACCAAAAAATAACAAACAGAACTCTGGTGACTCGTGAAACTATAATAAAAGACTAACATTCCTGTCATCAGAGTCTCAAAAGGAGAGGAAAAAAGGACAGAACTGAAAAATAATTTGAAAAAATATGACTGAAAAGTTCTCAAAAGACATAAACCTACAGATTCAAGAAGCCAAGTAAACCCCAGTGTAAACCCCAAATCAATCCATGCCAAAACACATCAAAGTCAAACTTCTGAAAACTGAAGACATAGAAAAAATCTTGAAAGCAGCATCAGAAAAATAACATTTTCCCTAGAGGGGAAAAACAGTTTAACGACAGTAAATTTCTCATTAAAAACCATGGAAGCCAGAAGGAACTGGCACGATTTATCTTTCAGGTGCTAGGAGAAAAGACTTGTTAACTCAGAGTTCTTTATCCAGCAAAAATATCCTACAGCAATGAAGAAAAAAATAAAAATATTTATAGAGAAAGGGTAATTTCTCACTAGCATACCTGCTTTAAAAGAATAAAGAAAATTCTCTAAGCAGAAAGGAAATGAAAAAAGATCTCAAATAATCCAGGAATCGTGGATAACGAGGAAGGAAGGATGACAGAAGGATGAAAAATATGTATAAATACAACAGATTCCTGTTCCACTTGAGTTTTTCAAATTATGTTTGATTGCTGAAGCAAAAATTATAATGCTGTATGATATGGTTCAAAATGTATATAAAGAAAATGAAACCATTAATACACATAAAATATATATATAAACATGCACATAATATACACATATACATATATTAGAAACATTTAAAAATGTTAAGATAATTAAATGGGGGAGAATAAAGGGAGCAAAAGTTTCTATACTTTACTGGAAGTGATAAAATGTAGCATCACCAAGTAGCACTGTAGTACAGCCAACTATGATTTGTTACATACAAAATGTAGTATCTAGAGTGATGAAAAAAAGCCATACAAAGAGATATACTTTAAAACACTGAATGCTAAAAAGTATTCAAGTAACCTGCAGGAAAGCCAGAAAACAAACAAACAAAGTGTGACACATCCATACTGTGGAAAACTAACTATATTGGCAATAAATAGGAATGATTCTTGACATCTCAACTTAGATGGATCTCAAGGGCATTATGCTGAGTAAAAAAAAGCCAATCTCAAAGGTTTTATACTATATGATTCTATTTATATAACATTCTCAAAATGACAAAATTATAGAGATGGTTACCAAGGGTGAGGAATGGTGGAAGGGAGTGGGTGTGCGTGAGACTATACAGAGGCAGCAAAGAGACATCATTGGGTTAAGGAATTCTGTATCTTGGTTGCAGTGTTGGTTACATGAATCTACACATGTGATAAAATACCAAAGAACGATATACTACTTGCTTTACAGCAATGTCAATGTACTGGTTTTAATATTGTTCTATAGCTACATAAGATGGAACTAACAGGGGAAACTCGGTGAATGGTACAGTAAACATGGTACTTCTCTGTACTATGTTTTCAACTTTCTGTGAATTTATAATTTTTCAAAATAAAAAGTTTAAAAAGTGAATTAATTTTGTGAACTATTTAAGAGCTCACTAATAGGATCACCATATCTGTAAGTAAATATTTTTGTTCTAATAGAAAAAAATTATAGCAACTTTATTCATAATAGATAAAACCTGAAAATAAGAAACTAATCTGAAAAGGCAACATATTGTATGATTCCAATTATATGACATTCTGAAAAAGTTAAAACCATGGAGAGAGTAAAAGGTTCAGTGGGTTGTCAGGGGCCAGAGAAGGAAAAGGGATGAACAGGCAGAATGCAGAGGATTTTCAGGGCAGTGAAAATACTCTATATGATACTAGAATGGTAGACAGCTGTCATTACGCATTTATCCAAACCCATAGAATGTACAACACCAAGAGTGAACACTAATATAAACTATGGACTTGCGGTGATTATGATGTCTTAATGAAGGTTCATCAATTGTAGCAAATGTACCATTCTGGTGGGGATGTTGATAATAGGGAATGCTATACACTTGTGGGGACGAGGGTGTGTGGGATATCTCTATACCTTTTTCTCAGTTTTGATGTTGAACCTAAAATTGCTCTAAAAAAATGAAGTCTTTTGAAGAAACATTGGAAACGAAATGTTCATGAACAGGTGATTAAGTATATTGTGATACAGTCATACAATGGAATACTATTCAGCAATTAAAATAATGAACTACTAATACACACAACATATGAATTTCAAAAAATTAAGCTGAGAGAAAAGCTAGATTCAAAAAGAGTATATAATAATTCAATTTATAGGAGCAGTGTGAAGAAGCAGCAGCAAGAACGATCCCCAGACTGACCAAAGCCCACACAATGCACCTATGTCCTGCCAGCATCACCACCACCATGCCAAAGAGAAAGGCTGAAGGGGATGCTAAAGGAGATAAAGTCAAGGTGAGGGACAAACCCCAGAGAAGATCTGCGAGGTTGTTTGCTAAACCTGCTCCTCCAAAGCCAGAGACCGATCCTAAAAAGGCCCCTGCAAAGAATGGAGAGAAGGTACCCAAAGGAAAAACGGGAAAAGCTGACACTGGCAAGGAGAATAAGCCTGCAGAATATAGAGATGCCAAAATAGACCAGGCACAGAAAGGTGAGGGTGCTGGAGATGCCAAATGAAGCATGTGCATTTCTGATAACTGTGTACTTCTGGTGACTATACAGTTTGAAATACTATTTTTTATCAAGTTTTATAAAAATGCAGAATTTTGTGGGTTTTTTTTTTTTTTGAGACGGAGTCTCACTCTATCATCCAGGCTGGAGTGCAATGGTGCGATTTCTGCTCACGGCAACCTCTGCCTCCTGGGTTCAAGCCATTCTCTAGCCTCAGCCTCCTGAGTAGCTGGGATTACAGACTCATGCCACCACACCCGGCTAATTTTTGTATTTTTAGTAGAGATGGGTTTCACCATGTTGATCAAGCTGGTCTTGAACTGACCTCAAGTGATCCGGCTGCCTTGGCCTCCCAAGGTGCGTGTGTGTGTGTGTGTGTGTGTGTGTGTGTGTGTGTGTTTTCAAAGCTATGTTGTTAGTACACAGAACACTTACTGTTGTTTTTGGGGGAAGGGGTATATGTCACTAATAAAATGTCTCCAAAGCTGGATTGATGTGGGGAAAATACCTTTCCCTTCTAGTTTTGAGAGACTTCCTCTTGGATCTCAGGAGGAGGGACTCCCTGACTTAGACACACATGGCCTCCTTGGCACAAAAGCCTGTGGGATGGAAAAACAAATTTGTTTTTACGTTCTTTTCTCCCTTTCCACCTTTCAGCATAGACTTAACTTCCTTAAACCCAGACATCTGCTGGGATCTGACCCCCAATCATTGGTTACCAGTGTTTCAGACAATCTGGATGTTCCAGTGATACCACTGAGATGGAGCCCCTCAAAAGAGCAGTGGTTCCATTTCTAGACTGGATCTTCAGATAAATTCTGCCATTTCATTTCACTGCCTGAGTCAGGATTGGCTTGTGAAAAGTTGTTAAACAATATTTAAATGTGAAATGTCAACCTCACTCTAAACTTTCCCTGTTCACAGCATCACATGAAGACTTCATGGGGTTTATAGTGGCTTTCTGATTTTTGGTAGTCCATTCAAGAAGGGAGTTTGAAAGTTGTTGTATGTATACTGTTAATGATTCTCTGCCCATGTCCTGCCTGAAATACCATGATTATTTATGTTAAGTATCTTTAATAAAGCTGGATACAGTTTGGCTAGGAAATAAAATTCCATTTATACAATATTCTGGAATAGGTAAAACTATAATGATGAAGTAGAGATGGATCAGTAATTGTTAGATGTAGGGACAGATTTTGACTAAAAAGGGACAGCCAGAAGTTTTCTAGGGTGATGGGACTGTTTGTTTCCTGTTTGTAGTGGTAGTTTATATGGATCCATACATGTGTTAAAGCTCACAGAACTTATTTAAAAAGTCAGTCTTGGGCCAGGCATGGTGGCTCATGCCTGTAATCCCAGCACTTTGGGAGGCTGAGGCAGGCAGATCACTTGAGGTCAGGAGTTCGAGACCAGCCTGGCCAACATGGTGAAATCCTGGTCTCTAGTAAATACACAAAAATTAGCTGGGCATGGAGGCAGGCACCTATAATCCCAGCTACTCAGGAGGCTGAGGCACAAGAATCGCTTGAAAATGGGAGGCGGAGGCTGCAGTGAGCTGAGATCATGCCACTGTACTCCAGCCTGGGCGACAGAGTGAGACTTCATCTCAAAAAAAAAGGGTTAGCTTTACTGTATATAAATTTTAAAAACTAACAACAAAATAAAATAATTTCCCATCACAACTTTTCAAATTCTATCTTAAATTATTTAATAGATATGTAAAGTATATTCTAATCTTAGTTCTGTTGCCACCTATATAACACTTGAGGAGGTAGCTTCACACCCTTAGTTTCACTTTGCAAAATGAAAGGGGATAATCAAATGATTTCTGAAGCCTTTTCTTATTCTAAAACCTGTTCCTATTCCATATTTCTGTTAAATTTTTATTATTTTAGAATTAGCAAGGAACACAAAATATTTTAATGCACTCAAGTGGACTCTATAAACTTCTTTCACACAGTGTGGGCTGGCTTGCAATATTCTTGTTATTGGTTTTATGTGATCTTTTATGGGCTCTAAACATTTGACCTTACTTAGTAGCTTTGTGTAGATGATCACTAGATAGCACTCTCATCTCTGGAATAATCAGGTTTCTGACTATAAGAGCTGTACAAGATTTCTATTTCCTGGCTGGGCATGGTGGCTCATACCTGTAATCCCAGCACTTTAGGAGGCTGAGGCAGGTGGATCACTTGAGGTCAGGAGTTTCAAGAGCAGCCTGGCCAACATGGTGAAACCCTGTCTCTACTAAAAATACAAAAATTAGCCAGGTGGGGTGGCATCTATAATCCCAGGAGGCTGAGGTTAGAGAATCGTTTGAACCCAGGAAGCGAAGGTTGCAGTGAGCCAAGATTTGCCATTGCACTCCAGCCTGGGCAACAGAGCGAGACTCCATCTCAAAAAAAAAAAAAAAAATTACATTTCCTTTATCATATCAGACTTTGTCTATAGTTTGCTGTAAAAAGAGTATGTGAAATGCTATTTCTGCCAGCCAAATGATGCCTATTGTTATTAATTTTTATAAGACATGATATTCATATTGCTGGAGAAAAGAAAGTCATTTTTACTGACTTCATTCATATAATAAAAAACATTTTTTTTAACCTTACATAGAAAATCTGGAGTCCCCAAATCTTTTGCAAAGATCTTCATTTCTCCTATAGAAGAGCTGCAGACTGGCAACATACTATACTACCAAATCTTATATTAAAATGTTCTGTTTATATACAAGTATAAGCAAAGCTATTGAGGAAGTTCATACAATTCAAGAATCAAATTTAATAACTTCATAGAAAACCCTCATTGCAATTAGCAACTTTTCAATTTTTTTGGAGATGGGTTTTCATAAAAGAAATAAAAAGACCCAAGAGCAAATTATTATCTCTTTCAACAATACTCTCAATTTTGTACAGCAGAATAATTTTTGAATATTTATGAAAATCATCCAAATTTCTCACATTGGGAATTAAGAAAACTAAAGGTGGCATATATATGTTAATGAAATATTCAATAACTATTTGAATATTTATACTTACTTGGTACTATTTTTCTCTGATAAATTCAAATAACTGGGCAACTCAAGGTGGACTGATCTTACAAATGCAGGCCAACAGATTCTGTAATTCTCCTTTATTACCTATACTTCTATTTCTTAAAACTCTGAATCAACCCATTTAATTCTCTCAAATACAACACAAAGAAATAAAACAAAGCCCTGAGCTACATTTAATCATTTAATTGTTAAGTAGCAATACACTTGCAAAAGAAAAAACCAATCAATATTTCCAAATAATTCTATCACCATGCTAAACTTTAAAATAACTTGGTCAAGAAAGAAGCTATAAATCAAATTTATTTCCTGGGTGTTTAGATCACAAACCCAAATATACACATACATACATATACACATAAATCAACAGCTCCATATTTCCCTTATTGCCATCCTGAGGTTTACTGAATATGACATCGAAGAGTTCCTCAAATTTCCATACATCTAAGAACTTATCTCATTTTTAGAAAATATCCTGGCACAGAAAGCAGACTACATAGAAATAAATCTACATTAAAACTAATCAATAGCTAGGAAAAACAATTTAATGCTAACGAATTTGTCAACAAGACTTGTTAAAAAAAAAAGTTACTGTTTCAGCAATTTCTTCATTGGAATAGTTTAAAAAGTTAAAAGGCTTTGGGTATTAAAACCATGCCTTCTGAATCACAAGGCCATACACGTGTAAAAAGGGAATGTTTTAATACGAATGGGACACCAGCCTGGAAGCCTGGCTTGCTTGCAGTTGACTCTAGATCAGGAATTCTTTAAGCCTAAAGCCAAACAAGAGAAACTCACAGATCACAGGAAAAAGCCCAGTCATCTTGAAAAATTCTAAACCCTCAGTTAAATGTCGTAACCTTTTTATGAACACTAAATCACAATGGGCCAATGAGAAACTAACAGTAGTCCTTAAAACTGACTATAGTCTGGGTTAGCAAGACACAATCGTATTACAATAGGTACAATTTAATGAAACTGTGTTAGGAATTTGAAGTTTCCAGGAAACTAGCTCCTTAGTTATCTCAAAACAAAAATCAAAAAATTAATTACTATGAAGGGGCCTCTTCATCTTTTCCTTTAAAGCACCATTAAAAAGTGGCTGTAAAAAAAACCTTTACACATGTTTTGAACTCAGACATAGAGTTGAGAATTAAAAACTAGCTCTATTCAAGTCTGCATCAAATATCATTTTGAATTCCATGGATCTGTGATGGCGTGAGAATGAGTACGCAATAAGAGGTGGAGCTCTGTAGAGCAGGGCATAAGGAAAGAACATCAGCAGCTGGGCAAGAGAATATTATAATGGACTCTTAAGAAAAACAGACTTCAGAAAGGACATAATACATTTTTCTTCTCTAAAATAAGTCAAATCTCATAATGTTGCTTTCAAATTTTGTTGTATATCAACTCCATCCTTTGCTGTTTTCCTTATTTGATTAGAACCATCTGGGAGATCCTCCTTTCTTTTATTAGTTCTACAGAATACATGCAGTTAATCATCTTTAAAAAAAAACATTTTAATATAGAACAACAACTAGAGATTGTATTAATGATCAAATTTTCATATCTGCAGAGAAAGCACCATCATACCACGTAATCTAGAAAGTCAGTTCCTTTTAAAGGAGAGACAATTTGGGAAAAAAATTGTATAAGAAAAACTGCTCATGCCTACATACTAGTTTTAAAATTATTTTCTTTCCAATTAAAAAAATACTAAAAAGTTACAAAAAAGTTGTAGCTCTACAACTACAAAGTGGAAATAAAAAAGAAAACTCACTTCAATAAAGGCAATGAAATAATCAAATAATTTTACATAAATCTTAGCTTCCCAGGCTTATTTATTTGTTTTCAAAGTATCTTTTCAAATTAACTGTTTGAAATTTTCCTTAGCTCACCTACAATTTATGAATACTTTATTATAAAGTATGATTTCTCCTTGCATTATTTAGTCAGGATAAAGTATGTTATTGATAAACACAAGGATATTAAAAGTCAATTATGCTTATTCTTAAGCCAGGAATAAATGAAAACCAAAATTAAATCAACTCATAGACCTTATTACTTGCCACTTCCTTTCCTCTTTGTTACTGCTATTTACATAGCTGTAGTCATTACTACTTTCATGTTAGAAAATGTTTTGTTTCTTCTGCTTGGATTTTTTCATAAATCACTGAATTCTCACTTTCTCACAAAATAGTACTTCATTGAAGGATGTAATTAGTCTCACTAAAGCAAGAAAACATGATAAACTCGGTTGAGAGTCACAGAGTCACTTCATCTAGCCCAGCTATATGACTAATTCAATCTGGTCTTGTATACAATGAAGAGAATAGTATTTAACCCACAGAGTATGGTGATGAGGCTCACATGAGATTAACGTATGTAAAAGAACAAAGAGCTTTGAAATGTTTACAGTGCCATACAAACGTGAAGGTCTCAGTCTCTTCATCTGTCACCTGGGAGGAATTAATGAAGTGATCTCTAAAGACTTATCTCTCAACCAAAAATTCTTAGCTATTCACATGTAAAAAAATTCACATTTTAAAAATCTACTGATAGGATAATTGTATCATTGTAAGGGACTTAGGGAACAATGAAGTCAATCTTCTCATCTTACAAAACATATGAAAACAGGTTAAGATACTTGTAGAGCACATGAGTCACCAGGAAAGCTGGGAATTGAAAGAACCCAGATCTGAGCCCCACCTCAAAGTCCTTTCTATCATATGTTGCTGTTCACTATTCTGTGAATTTAAAATCTCTCTTCACCACAGGATCATGTAACCTAAATTACTTTTTCAAACTGATTACAATGAAAAGCTTGTTAAGATGTAAGTATTATTTTGGTAAGGTGATTTAACTGCTAATAGTTGAATTAAGATGTTTACAAATGACACTAATAGCAACAGAGCTCAGACTAAATTGTCCAGCTATTTGTTTGGTTTGTGTAATATTAAATTTTAAGTTGGCTGGGTGCAGTGGCTCAAGCCTGTAATCCCAGTACTTTGGGAGGCCGAGGCGGGCGGATCATGAGGTCAGGAGATTAAGACCATCCTGGCTAACACAGTGAAACCCCGTCTTCTCTACTAAAATACAAAAAAAAATTGACCAGGCGTGGGGGCACACACCTGTAGACCCAGCTACTCGGGAGGCTGAGGCAGGAGAATTACTTGAACCCAGAAGGCGGAGGTTGCAGTGAGCTAAGATTGTGCCACTGCACTCCAGCCTGGGCGACAGAGAGACTCCATGTCAAAAAATAAAAAATAATAATAATAAACAAAAAAAAGATTAAGTCAATAGACATGGTGTAAACCTTATCTAACCTTTCCCAATACACGGTTTTGAATCTGCTTTTGGTACTTACTAGCTATGTGATCTCGGGCAATTTGCTTATTTCTTTGTTTTAAAGATGAGGGATAACACCAAGTATGTCACCTGGCTGTTGTTAATTAAATAAGTTAGTTCATGTTAAGTCCTTACAATAGTGTCTAGCACATAGTAAGTGCTTACAAATGTTAGTTCCCGTCTCTAATCTTCTAAACTTCTGAAGAACAGAGAATACGCTCCCCCTTTTTACTTCATCAGAAAGTAAATGAAATAAATTCCTTAAATGAAAGTAAATTCCTTAAATGAAATACATATGATCTCCACCTTCTACTTCAGTAATCAGCTAGTTGCACAACAACTAAACCTAAATAAAATAGGGAACATTGTGACATAATGGAAGGCAAATACGGTTTGGAGTCAACAGATATCAGTCTGAATCCCACCTTATCTCTTTAAGAGCTTCTGACCTCAAGCAACTTACCAAACCTCACAGAACTTTCCATGTTAAAATGAGATTGCTATCTAGCTTTTTATAATTTTGTCTTTCATATTCATAGTTAAGTTGCAAATAGTTTGATATCCCCTATGTCATTTTTTTTTAATTGCATCTATTTGATTCTTCTCTCTTTTCTTCTTTATTAGTCTGGCTAGCAGTCTATTTTGTTGATCTTTTCAAAAAAACAGCTCCTGGAGTCATTGATTTTTTGAAGGGTTTTTTGTGTCTCTACCTCCTTCAGCTCTGCTCTGATCTTAGTTATTTCTTGTCTTCTGCTAGCTTTTGAATTTGTTTGCTCTTGCTTCTCTAGTTCTTTTAATTTTGATGTTAGGGTGTTGATTTTAGATCTTTCCTGCTTTCTCTTGTGGGCATCTATACACTGCTTTAAATGTGTCCCCGAGATTCTGGTATGTTGTATCTTTGTTCTCAAAGAACATTTGGTTTCAAAGAACATCTTTCTTTCTGCCTTCATTTCGCTATTTACCCAGTAGTCATTCAGGAGCAGGTTGTTCAGCTTCCATGTAGTTATACGGTTTTGAGTGAGTTTCTTAATCCTGAGTTCTAATTTGATTGCACTGTGGTCTGAGAGACTGTTATGATTTCTGTTCTTTTGCATTAGTTGCAAATAGTTTGAAAAGGGCATGTCTTACTCATCTTTGTCTCCTCCATACTATTATGACAAGGTTTGAAATTATTAGATTTTTGCTGGAATAAGACAGGCGATTAATAAAAGAGATTCAAGACCAGAATAAATATGTTACATTATGGAAAGAAAAAGTACAAACCTGGTTTAATTGGCTCCAACTCTGGGCATTATGTCATTGCTTCCTTTTCTCTCCTTACAAATGGATCTCAAGTATTATTTTCCTTTTAGAACATGCAAAGTGGGGAAGATATCTTAATAAAGGGCATTTGAATCACTCTTTAAAACTAAGCATTCTTTAATTCACCATAAGGCAGAATCAAACTCTTACTTATTCTATTTGATGAACTTGTTTTTAAGCTATAAAATAACTAGGAGGCGTTTTAATTGGTTAATATAACAGAAACATTATAGGCTTAAGTAGCCAAAAAGTAAACATATATTATAGTGCATTAAAATAAATTTGTTCCTTACTTCAAAAAATTACTTTCAAAGAATAGCAATACCTCTGTTAAAGACAACTTCACTATTCAGGGGTTGCATGAAACAGTGTAGTTTATTATAATACATTACACAAAAATACTTCCGGTTCCTATAGTTCTTAACCTTTTGGGTGGAAGGTGAGTGGTGAGTTATATAAAACTTTGATAATCCAAAAGAAGCTATAAATTGCATCCTCATAAAAATGTATATATATGCATCATATCTTGCATATAATTTCAGCTGAGTCATGAAACCCAGTCATGTACCCTGTGGATCTCTAAAACCTGTTGGTAGACACTGTTCTTGAGTTTTAAAAAATGAACAGACTTAAGAAAAATGAAGAAATAGTGACCCAGAGAGATGAAAAAGATTAAATAAGGCCACACTGTACTCAGGAAGAGGAGGATGTTCAACTATCATATTAATCCACATAAGACTGACCATGCAAAATTTAGTGCAAATCAGTGCCTTCGGGTCAGAGTAACTCTCACAACAAAACCAGAATAGGAGACTTCATGGTGCCTAGTACATAGCAGCTCATGAAATGATATGAATTAAAAAATATTTGTTAAGTAATGAAAATGGATAAAATATAAAAACACAATTTCCAAGTAAATGAAATGTTTTCCAGCTGAACAAAATAAGTGGCAAACTTAAACATTTATTATCTACTACATAACATTATATAATATCCTACTATTCAAGAATGCTTAAAGAGTTTTCCAAAAAGGATAAAGTTGTCCTCCTTTTAAAAGTAATTAGGCAAAGACATAGAGTTTTTCCTTCCTAGTTTCCTTTTTGTGTTCCTCTTTTTCCCATTCCTCCTAGGGTTCAGGGTTTTGTCTACTTCACACTCTACTCACATTTTCGGTATTCCTCCCAGGACTGGGAGGAACTCAAATGAATACCCTGAATCCTGACCTTTCACCTGAGCCTCAGACTCCTACATCCAGTTGTTTGTTGGATGTTTCTAACTGAAGATACTATAGGCAAAAACTCAGTATATCCCAAACTGAGCTGTTCATCTTTTCCTAAAATCTGTTCCTTTTTAAAGTCCCTGTCACAGCAGAACCACAGCCCCTTAACTTCTTAAGCCAAAAGTCTGGCAATCATCTCACACTTCACCAGTCATCTTCAATTCTTACTGATTTCTACTTTAAACACTTTCCAAGTCTATTTCCTCAATTCCATCCCTATTAATAGTATCCAAATCCAAGTTATCTTTCAATATGACCAAATCAGTAACCTAACTCATCTCCCCATCTCTACTTTTATCCTACCTCAAATTTGTTTACATACTTCTGCCAACATGATTGATTTAAAATAAAATTTTGCCACATCAAGCACTATCATATATCAAACCCTCATTATGTCAAACTCTTCAAAGCAACCCAACACTAACAGAATAAAGTCCCTTATTCAACGAATAAATGTCCAAGTGTGACATATAAAGTCCTCAATGACCAGGCTCATACCTATCTCTTCAGCTTTATTTCCTATCTCCCACTTTACTGCACCACAGCCATACTGAACTATTTGTCAATCCCATGTATTCTCACGCTGTTCTCTTTGCCAGTATATCTTTACCTACCTCCCACACATGGGAAATTCTTATTCAGGTACAAGATCACTTTCTCTGGAAACCCTGACCACAGCATACTTCTCTACACCACCAAGCTCACACATCATTGCAATAAGCACTCAGGAGATATTTAACTGAATATTAACGAAACTAAGCAAACTAATGACAAACAGCATATAATTTACATACATAAAACCAGTGAGAAGGGAAACTAAATGGATTTTAGTAAGTCTCCTTGGAGAAAATGTCTTAACCTGGCAGATCCAAGGAGTAACTGTTCAGATTGTTGAAGAGAAGAAATAAAAGTATTTGAATGAAGCCGGGCGCGGTGGCTCACGCTTATAATCTCAGCACTTTGGGAGGCCGAGGCGGGCAGATCATGAGTCAGGAGATCGAGACTACGGTGAAACCTTCTCCCTACTAAAAATACAAAAAAGTAGCCGGGCGCGGTTAATCCCAGCACTTTGGAAGGCCGAGGCGGGTGGATCACGAGGTCAGGAGATCGAGACCCTCCTGGCTAACACAGTGAAACCCCGTCTCTACTAAAAATACAAAAAATTAGCTGGGAGTGGTGCCAGGCACCTGTAGTCCCAGCTACTCGGGAGGCTGAGACAGGAGAATGACGTGAACCTGGGAGGCGGAGCTTGCAGTGAGCCTAGATCCATCTCAAAAAAAAAAAAAAAAAAAAAAAAGAGGCTTACATACTACAATCAATAATTCACCAAAGACCCTCAAGTATTTTTTTCTGAAACCATATGGCAAAGGTGACATTTAGGTACTATCCTGTACTTCCATTAGAGATACATTAGAGAAATATTTTCATCTTTTAGTCACTTCCCTGCATCCTTATAGATTTAAGAAGGTATTCCCACTGAATTAGCACTTACCAAAGAACTTTACACAAAACTCTCAAATTATAACACATCTCTATATTGCATAATAGTTTACTGAAATTGGAATAAGGTAACATATGACTCTCTTTCAATTAGATCAAGGGCTGATTAATCTTACAAAACAGTCTTTAATACTAGAACATTAGGTTGCTCCAAGTAAGCAGGGAAAGTGAAAATATAGTATGCTTGATGTTAAATTCACAGAGGATTTCAACTGCAAATACTTTGCTTTCTAAATGCAACATAATTAAAAAGCATCAATCCTTAAATACACGACCAGATACAGTGCCTCATGCCTGTAATCCCAGCACTTTGGGAGGTCAAGGCTGGTGGATCACCTGTGGTCAGGAGTTCCAGTCCAGCCTGGCCAACGTGGTGAAATCCCATCTCTACTAAAAATACAAAAATTAGTGGGGCATGGGGGCAGGAGCCTGGAATCCCAGCTACTCAGGAGGCTGAGGCAGAGAGAATTGCTTGAACCCAGGAGGCGAAGGTTACAGTGAGCCGAGATTGTGCACTCCAGCCTGGGTGAGAGAGTCAGACTCTGTCTCAAAAAAAAAAAAAAAGAAAAGAAATCAAAACACTTAAAATAATACACTAGTCATAGTGCGGAAGAATAAATCTATGAATTATTTCCATGTGAAGAGTGAATATTAAGGTCATCTACCAAAAATAAGGAGAAAAAGATGCTGTTATAATTACTTCTTTTTTTTTTTTTTTTTTGAGACAGAGTCTCATTCTGTTGCCCAGGCTAAAGGGCAGTTGCATGATTCAGCTCATTGCAACCTCTGCCTCCCAGGCTCAAGCAATTTTCCTGCCTCAGCTTCCCCAGTAGCTGGGATTACAGGAGCCTGGCATCACACCCAGCTAATTTTGTTTTGAGATGGAGTCTCTCTCTGTCGCCCAGGCTGCAGTGCAGTCCACAATCTTGGCTCACTACAGCCTCCATTTCCTAGGTTCAAGCAATTCTCCCAGCTTAGCCTCCAGAGTAGCTGGGATTACAGGTGCCCAGCACCATGCCCAGCTAATTTTTGTATTTTCAGTAGAGATGGGGTTTCATCATGTTGACTGGTCTCAAACTCCTGACCTCAAGTGATCCACCTGTCTTGGCCTCCCAAAGTGCTTGGATTACAGGCATGAACCACTGTGCCTGGCTAATTTTATATTTGTAGTAGAGGCAGGGTTTCACCATGTTGGCCAGGCTGGTCTCAAATTCCTGACCTCAAGTGATATACCCGCTTCAGCCTCCCAAAGTGCTGGGATTACAGGCATAAGCCTCCTTCTCCTTCTCTTCTCCTTCTCCTTTTGCTTTTGCTTTTTTTCACTCAGTTGCCCAGACTGGCAGACTGGAGTGCAGTGGCGTGATCATGGATGACTGCAGCCTCCACCTCCCAGGCTCAAGCAATCCTCCCACCTCAGCCTCTCTGGTAGCTGGGATTACAGGTGCATACTGCCATGCCTGACTAATTCTTTTCTTTCCTTTTTTTTTTTTTGTAGAGATGGGGTGTTGCCTTGTTACCCAGGCTGGATAACTACTCTTGATGACATAAAATCTACTGTTTGCAGTAAAGACAGAAAGCATTCACCCTAATACCTTAGTTAGAAGCCTACAGAATCAGTCAGAAGAAGATCAAG
Source organism: Macaca nemestrina (assembly GCF_043159975.1). Taxonomy (NCBI): domain Eukaryota; kingdom Metazoa; phylum Chordata; class Mammalia; order Primates; family Cercopithecidae; genus Macaca; species Macaca nemestrina. The sequence continues at coordinate 123,711,227 of NC_092131.1, read as the reverse complement.
TCAGAAACATAAGCAGCACAAATAAATCAGCCACCCCAAACTGAAGAATCTCTAAATGTAGGTCTATATTATTTTTATTTTAAGCATTTAACTATATAGCCATATAAGACAATAACAAAGGCATATTTTCTATACCAAGGAAGATGATGATTAGGAAACAGACATATGTTAACAAGCACAGAATCACTTTGAAGTATAACAGTCAATGCATGGGGTTGTATGTTGGCTTGTCCTTGACTTTGTAAATGCCAATTCCCTGCTTTCAGATTTGCAGACAATAAAATGTGAGATACAAAGCTGAATGTTAATTTTCAACATAACACTGATATGTCAGAAAGTATGGGTAATTCTCATTCTCACATAATACCTGTCATTTTAAAACACCCCTACTGATATGAATCAACATTTGTGAATGAAAGGTTAAAAAATGCTTTTGAGCTGTCATATTCAAGCAAATTGACAGATATGAATGCACACACACACTAGTCTTCGATTATGAACTCTCCTCACACATAAACACTATTATAAAATAAATTTCTTTAAGAGAAAAGGGACTGATAATGTTGCAAGCTTGCTAAAGAGAGTAACATCAACCATAAAAGAAACTGGCGGTCCACCAATATGATGCTGACAACCACATTATGCTCAAGTGTGCTATAGGTGATCATTTAAATGCTGTCAGTCAATGTCACACGTACTTCTTCAATATTCCATTTTATGAAAAACCTTCTGACTTAAGGAATATAGAATCATCCATCTGATCTAAAATAGCAAACTATTTTCATCTTGTATGCATTTATTTTTCACTAAAAAAGACAGTTATGGCCAGGCGCGGTGGCTCACGCCTGTAATCCCAGCACTTTGGGAGGTCAAGGTGGGCGGATCATGAGGTCAGGAGATCGAGACCATCCTGGCTAACACGGTGAAACCCCGTCTCTACTAAAAATACAAAAAATTAGCCCGGTGTGTTGGCAGGTGCCTGTAGTCCCATCTACTCAGGAGGCTGAGGCAGGAGAATGGTGTGAACCCAGGAGGCGGAGCTTGCAGTGAGCCGAGATTGTGCCACTGCACACCAGCCTGGGTGACAAAGCAACACTCTGTCTCAAAAAAAAAAAAAAAAAAAAAAATTCAAGCATAAATTGGGACTAATGCTTACATTGTACAAATATAAGGGTTATTTATAAAAGAGTAGCAAATTTTCTACACATGCAGACGCACACATTGATTCTTGTTATCTGTGGTAGTTATGGTCTATTAAATTGCCACAAACACTGAGTTACTGAACACTGAACCATTGCTTCTAGGGGAAACAGGAAAGATGGTTAGGTTTCTAGGAGCCTCTGGTCACAACATTTTCATCAACCAGCCAATACATAACCTTGTTTTATCTGTATTTCTGTTTAAAGACATCTTACTTAATATATATTTACTCATTAACACTGAAATAATGGCTGAAAGCATAACTCATGATTGAGAGAAGCTTACCTAACATACATATTTCTTGTATAGATATATCACAGCTTTCTTGCACTTAGGAATATTACACAGCACTCTGGCACAACACTGGGGGCCATTTGCTTAAAAAAGCAAAATTACCCAAAAAAAGCACAGAAAATGTGAAAAATGTGGCATTAAGTAGACTGCAAAAGGGATGCTTGTTTACAGTATAAGAACCAAAACAAGAAGGCAGAGTATCTAGAGTATCACCCTGTTCGACTACAGCTGAGAATCTGCACATCAGGTGACTCAAATTTTTTTTACCACGGCAAGCATGCCTGCAAATTATTACAAAAACACCACAAGTACTGATTTAGGGATTACAAATAAACTTTAGGAAGTGGGCCAAATATGCAATTAGTGAATAATAAGGATTAACTTGTGTATGTACATGTATGTATATGAATACTTACATATATATAGTCTTATATATATATGAACTTGTGATGTATGACATATTTAGCAGGAAAGGCAAGTTATAGAACTCCCTAGTGTGAGATTCTCTTAAGGTCCAGTTCTATATTTCCACTTGGCACAATGAATACTCTACCTGAATGACCTATCAGCACTTCAAACTTAAAATACCAAGCTCATCATATGCCCTTATTCCAAACCAGTCTTCTGCTGTATTACTTTAATCCTGGCATCATCATATCTACTCAAGTCATTCTACGACTATCTCCCTTTTCCACATCCTCGCCAGGCACCAAATCATGTTGATTCTTCCCCTGAAATCTCTCTTAATCTTATCTCCCCTTGCCTAAAACGACTATTGCTATCACCAAATGCTTCTCTAATTACTTGAACCATTGGCCCAGTTTACTGCCTTCCCTCTTCATCCCATACTCCAAAAATGTTACTGTCACTGTTCTGTTTTAAAAACTCAAAACTAATCATATTCTTCATTTCCTGGTACCTATGTAATAAGCACCAAATTTCTTGATATGATATATACATGTCCATTCATGATTTGGCACCAAGCCATCTTTTTAGAATCATATACTGACACTCATACATGATAATCTCTATATTCCAGCCACAGTAATCTATTTCCCCTTCTTTGAATATGCCATGCTTTTAAAAACCCTTTTGTACATGTTAGTCCTCCCACTAGAAATACTCTTTCCATTCTCTACTTGACCTTAAAGTTTCTGCCAATGCTACCTCCTCTTTGAAGACCCTTCAATGCTGGCCACGTTTAGTCACTGTCTTCCATGTGTTTCCACAGTATTTTCACACACTTTTATGATAGAGTTACTTTAACATAGTTATAATTACTAAGAGAGAAAGTACAAGAATGGAAAAGGTTAGTTAAATATTGATTAATATTACAACTAGGTGATGTAGATTCGTTACATCATTCTCTAGTCTACTGCATGCTAAAAGTCCATTATAAGTAAAAAATATAGAGACAGAAAATATTTGTCTACAATTAATTGAAACTCTGATTTATGTATGACTTTAAAAAACAGAGCATTACTTTATTTCCCCCCAAACAAAATGTCCAGAGGTAGGTAGTCTAGGATTAGTACAGAGGTTGAAGGGGTCATCAAGTCCAAGGCTCTTTCTTTTTGCTAAGTGTGTTGATTTGTTGCTTCAAAGCTGTTTGCTGTAGATATGGGCATTACTTCTGTATTCATGGTAGGAAAAAGGACAGTGCCAGTCACACATTTACTCCCAAAACAGGAGAAACAAAAGCATTTTTCCAGTGCCCTCAGCAAACTTGACCTATATCACACTGTCCATGTCTGTTGGGTAAGACAACAGTGTCTTGCTGGCCTGATCTCTTTGAAAGCTGAGATTGGCTTTGTACTTTAGCAACCAATCCAGTACCTAGAACACAGAGGTACTTTGTATCTACTGAATGTGTGAGTCTAATAAAGGAAACTACAGTAAATATATAACAGAAGAACTCTGCTTTTATAATTTTCTTTTAAATATAAAAGGCATTTAAAAAATTATAAGTGCTATGCAAATAAAGATTTATACAGCAGTTTGACATCTACTATTATGAAATAATATACCATTTTACTGCTCTTTGTAGAGTATCAGATAGAACATTAACAAGTTATCAAGAGGTCTGAATTTTTGTCTAGGCAAAACATTCAATCTTCCTGAACCTTGGTTTACCTAAAAGATAATGCTTATTTATTTCTCAGGTTTGTTCTGAGAATAAAGGAAATACAACAATATGAGTGCACACTGAAATGTGCAAAATGAAACAAACACATGCATTATAAACACAACAGCCCTTTTAGGTCCTGAAAGGAAATTTGCAGTCTTATGTAGTATGCATAGAGCATCTGGCATACCAATAATATGAATTAAAAATTAAACACTATCAATAACCTAGTATAGATGCTGGACATTATAATATGTATGGTTAGATGAGTTTTTGAACTTGGTCTTTTTTCTTTAATGACTATAGGAAACTAAACTAACTGTAACTGATATTTATACTTCATTAAGGAAAAAATGCTTTATAACATAAATCTGGTTTCTCATTGCAATGATACAATATATACAATTTAAAAAGCAGAATATGAAAAACAAAATAAATGGGTTAATACAGAACAGCTGACATCAAATCTCAATTCATCGATTAATATTTACTACCAATGAATGAACAGCACTGAAGTAGGTCAAGGTCCTAAAGTACTTCTAAATTAAATCGAGTAATAAATAAAACAGTAGAAGCACTAAATATTAGTTTTCCTTTGGCTTTAATAACCTTGACTAAGCTTATAAAAAGTACCACTTAGGGTGACCTTATGGCTCATATATACGCACAGGCCACAGTGGTAGTCAGAACTAGTTCTATAAATGATAACTATGATGGCCTGTTACTCTAAGTTTTTAATTAAGCTGTGTATGTCTTCATTTATAAGAGTGTTATATTAAAATGAGCATAGCATATACAACATAAAACAGTTGCCAATACTAAGGAAGAGACAAAAAGACATTTTAAAACAAAAAAAAATCCTTATAGACTATTACAGTGAGAAGTGATCTTCACTTTTACTAGATTTGGAGACTACGGATGCTTTGAAGAACATGGTCTTTTCTCAAGTTTCTTAAATTAACTCTCACTTCCCAAATATTCAACTATCTCAACCTTATTAATAAAGCCTCATCATACTCTGATTCATTTAAGCAGAAACTCTTTCCCATGTAGATTACCATGGAATTATTTAATACTGAAAATGGACTCATCTTAATGCAAAACACTACCTCAAGACTGTAGGCTGGTAAATTCCAACACAGTACTACATAAGGCACCATCAACTGAAAAATTCCAAACAGTGGATCAGACTTATCATCTTATAGTTGTGGAACATCTATTTCAACAAGAAGTAAAATATGTCCAAACTTTAAGAATGAGCTTATGTTTTATAGCTATAGCCACCCAGGTTCAACTACATAGATTTTTGTTTATAAACGAGGGGAGAAGAATGTCTCTCTTCCTGTTTTATCAGCACATATAGCTTCATCAGCTAAAGCTTCAACAGTGAATATGTGTTCTACAAAGAAAATTTGGGGTACCTGGAATAAGCAATAAATGATTTGTCAATGTGCTGACGTTTCTAAAATTAAAAGCTGTAAGTGGTATTTTAATATGAAGAGCTATTTCAAATATTTAACTTTGTAGATGGAAAAGGAAAATATTAATTTAAATATTCACTGCTGTTTAAAATATTCCCCTTATTTTCTTTCAATAAAAACTAAAAAGAGGAGGGGAAAGAAAGGCACCAAGAGAGCAAACTAGACAGTGAAAATGAGTCACTAAGGAATAAAGAGGTAAGGATGCTTTATCTTCTTTGGCTTATGAATTACTCTTACCTAAAATGGTAAAGGAGATTTGGAATATTGAATTATTACATGTGCCCTGAAATTATGTACATCTGCTTCAATAAAAATAAATAAATGGGGCCAGGCACGGTGGTTCACGCCTGTAATCCCAGTACTTTGGGAGGCTGAGGCGGGCAGATCACTTGAGGTGAGGAGTTTGAGACCAGCCTGGCCAACATGGTAAAACCCAGTCTCTACTAAAAATATAAAAAATCAGCCAGGTGTGGTGGCAGGCATCTGTAATCCCAGCTACTTGGGAGGCTGAGGCAGGAGAATTGCTTGAACCCAGGAGGTGGAGGTTGAAGTGAGTCAACATCATGCCACTGCACTCCAGCCTGGGCGACAGAGCAAGACTCTGTCTCAAAAAAATAAATGAAATAAAATAAATAAATGTCAAATTGAAAAAAAAGGAAAATGCAGGTATCTAATTCTAAGAATTGAAATAAAATAAAATAAAATGGTAGACGATGAGTTTATCCTAGCGCAGATTATTAACTATGATCTAGTATTGTTCTTAGGAGGTCTTATGTTTAAAGAGGCCCATATTTTTCGTTTAAAATTGAAAAATGAAGAAAATATTAAAAATGAAGAAAGGGATATAGGGAGAGCACGAGACAAAGGAGGGAAGAGCACACACACAGAACTTTGGCCCAAAGCACCAAGTACTACAGCATAGAGAATGCCCCCAGGAGATCAATCACTGTCACATTATGACATCAGAGATCAAAATTCCCATTTAGTCTAAAATGACCAAAATTGGACTTAATCAGAAGTAATCAGCTGTAAAATATGCAGATCTGAAAGGTTCAGACTATGCTCCACCATCATTCCCAGTTAGGATATCAAATTGAATTGGGAAGAGTGTAGATGACTTGTATTTGCTAAAATGAGGTCTCAGGATACACAGAGAATGTGAAATGCTCCCTGAAGCAGCTGACTTGATATATACTCTGAGGAAGTACTATTGCCACTCACAGAAAAAAAGCATGTATTTCATAGCAGCTACTTTAAAATAAATGTTTTCACTGCCTCTGATAGTAAGAGAAGTAAAATATTTTTATTTCAAACTCACTCCAAGCTGAAAATTTTTAAAAATGAATCTTCTTATAAATTTGTGTTGGCAAGTATATGTTACTAACACCTGTGACTGCCTCTTCCCCAAAGCATGTGTCACTTCAGTTGACGTAATAGCTTGTCCTCCTTGGAGGAATTCAATCACCTCATCAATAGTGCTGGTCAAGCAGATGAAAATATTTCTCGTGAGGCAATTTCTCTTAGTGCAATAAGATGTTTCTACAACTCTTTAAAATCTGTAAGCATGTGAAATCTGGTGAAACCCTGTTTCTACTAAAAATACAAAAATTAGTTGGGCGTGGTGGCATGCACCTGTAATCCCAACTACTCAGGAGGCTGAGGCAGGAGAATCGCTTGAACCTGGGAGGCGGATGTTGCGGTGAGCCAAGATGGCATCACCGCACTCCAGCCTGGGCGACAGAGTGAGACTCCGCCTCAAAAAAAACAAAACAAAACAAACAATGTCACAGTATTTTAGGTCAAGTCACAGCAAATAATCTGCCCTTTGATCTTTATTATTAATGAAAACATGTCCTATAGCTTCTTTTGTTTGGTATCCTTAATTCCAACTTTGAGGAGACACAACTATCTCTTATCACATTTCTTATCTAGACTCAAATTGCTGGACGAAATATAATAAGTCAAATGGTCCTTTAAAGATTATCCTTTCTAAAACTCTTAATTCATAGAGTCCACATGCCTCGAGATGTCAAGGATCACAGTTTAGGGGTAGGAAAATGGTACAGTTGGATTTATTCTATAAATTCTATTGTATAATTTTCTTTTCCTCGTCTCTGGCAGGTTCTCCTAAGTTAATGTACAAAATCAAGCTCCTTCTACACCTCTAAAAAACTGTCCCTCCTCTGTTTCCCTAGCGTTACCAGTGCCTAGCAGTAGCTAAATTTCCATCCCATCAAGCAGCACCTAGGCAGAGGTGCCTACGTGGGGAGAAGGCCAACTAGCACCACCATATACCCTCGTGTGGGTACAAGGTGGTGCTAGTTGGCTCTCTGCCCTCTAATCCCTGTGAGACCCAGCTGGATGCTAAACTTCCACTCCCACACTTGGCAATGCAACGGGTCAACAAAAAGCAGTAACTACCAAATCTCATCCAATATAAAGTTTCCAAGGTTATTTATAAGATTTTTTCTTACAAGAATTCTTTCCACAATCTCTTTCTTCTAGAATTGATTTTTTATCATCAGTATTTCCCTTTAATAGCTTGAATTTTCTTCCAGGTCTGGAGATATTTCATTGATCAGAAGTATTCTTAATGAATTTCTCCTCTTATACACTCAACTCACAATGGCTTTTATTGAAAGCTTTAAAAATTAATTTTAAAAATAATTTCAAACAGGAAAGTTCAAGAATAGTTTTTTCCTCAATTTGAAAGTTGCTGCCATTATGTCCCAATCATCCCTAATAACTTGTTCATAATTCCTCTAAAATTATTCTCCCAAATAACCATAATACGACCATCAAAATCGACAAATTAACAATGATACATTACTAGTCTGTGAAGTTTCACCAATTATTCCACTAATGTCTTTTGTAGCAAAAGCATCCAATAGAGTATTACGAGTTGCATTTAATCATCAAGTTTGTCTCTTTAAATCTGGAATAGTTCTAACGTTTTTCCTTGACTTTCATAATCTTTATAAATTTGAAGGTTACATGTTGGGTATGTTGTAGAAAGTCTCTCAATTTGGAATTTTCTTTTCTTCAAAATTAGATTTCAGTTATGCATTTTTGAAAGAAGTGTCAAAGAAATGCTGCTATGTTCCTGACTGCATCCTATCAGCTAGGAATCATGGAATTAAGAAAGATCACTGATTACAATAGTTTGCAAATGGTGATCTTTCCAGTTCCATTATTCCTTTTCTTCTCCCCACTAATTTATTAGATCACTATGGTCTCATGAGTTCCTATTTTATTCAAGGAGCTATGATTTGATAGCATGACTATTTAGTCTGATGCTCAAACTGTTCAAGAATTGGCCAGTGAGTGCCCCTTCAAGGTGGCTTCTGCATCCTTTAGATATAATCCCCTCATTCTTCGAGCTCTACTTTACTTTCTGGTACAGGGAGATGTGTCCAGCACATCTCGTCCTATGCTTTCCCTGTGCCAGCCCTAGAATGAGTCATTGTCCAAGAAACCCTAGCACATACACCTTCCTGGGCCCTGTCTTAAAACTTTTAGACTGAATTATTCAGGAAGGAAGGCCAGTAGCATGAAAGCCAAAGGGCTAATTTGTTTAGAATGAATAATTGCACAGATTTCTGCTGTAGCTGAAGAGGTCTGTTTTCCCAGTGGTCTCATCTGCCTTGAAGAGCAAGGTTGACCACAGGATGTTTGAGGAAGAGAGGAGTACTGTTAGTAGGCAGGCTTCCTCCAACAGATAATTGCCAAAGAAAGAAAACCCTTGTTTTTGAGGGGTGGAATATTCTGGTTTCATGTTATTCCCAGGACAGATATCTATTCCTTTTCATTCTTTTTTAAAACAATACACCTTTCATTTTAGAGCAGTTTTAGATGTATAGACAAATTGTGAAGATAATACACAGAGTTCCCATGTGTCCTACACCCAGTTTCTCCAATTATGAACATTTTACACTAGTATGATACCTTTGTCACAATTAATGAAACAATATAAATACATTATTAACTAAAGTCCGTATTTTACTCAGGTATCTTCAGTTTTTCCTTAATGTCCTTTTTCTGTTTCAGGGTCCTATCTAGGGCATCACATTATATTTATTCTCCTTAGGCTAGTCTTGGTTGTGACAGTTTCTTAGGCCTTCCTTGTTTTTGATGAGTGTATTTGTTTGCTGTGGCTGCTATAACAAATTACCATAAATTTGATGGCTTAAAAAAACAGCAAATTTATTTTTATTTATTTATTTTTTTGAGATGGTATCTCCCTCTCTCACCCAGGCTGGAGTGCAGTGGTGCAAGTTTAGCTCACTGCAACCTCCGCCTTCCAGGTTCAAGCGATTCTCCTGCCTCAGCCTCCCGAGTAGCTGAGATTACAGGCACGTGCCACCACGCCCAGCTTATTTTTGTATTTTTTAGTAGAGATGGGGTTTTGCCATGTTGGCCAGGTTGGTCTTGAACTGCTGACCACAGGTGATCAGAAATTTATTTTTATATGATTCTAGAGACAAGAAATAAAAAAATCAAGTAATGAACAGGGCTGCACTCTCTTAGAAGTCTCTAGGGAAGAATCACTCCTTGACACTTCTAACTTCTAGTGGCTGTACGGATCCCTATGCTTGTGCCTATATCATTCTAATCTCTGCCTGTCTTCACATGGCTTTCTCCTCTGCCTATAACCTTCTGTGTCTTACAAGGACATGCCTCATTGGATTTAGAGCCCCACAGATAATCCAGGATGATCATCATCTCAAAATCCTTAATGTAAAGACATCTGCAGAGGCACTTTTTACAAATAAGATCACATTCACAAGTTCTAGAGGTTAGGATGTGGACATAATCTTTTAGGGGAGCGGGGATCATCATTCAACCCAGTATGATGACCTTGACAGTTCTGAAGATTACTAGTCATATGTTTTGTAAAATTGTGATTTGATCTCTCATTAGACTAGGACAATGTGTTTTTGGGAGAAAAACCACACAGGTAAAGTGTCATTTTCATCATATCATATCATATCAAATCAAGGATGCATGACATCTCTGTTGATGCTGACCCTGATCATCTGTCTTGAGGTAGAGTTTATCAGGTTTCTCTATTGTAATGTTACCCTTTCTGTACTGCACTCATTGAAGAAAAGTCACTATCAACAGCCTAACATAAGGAGTGGAGAGTTATGCCCCCACTCCCTTGAGGGTGGAATATCTAAGTAAATCATTTGAAATTCTTTTGCAAGGGAGATTTATCTATTCCCTCCCAAGGTCAACATCAACCATTTGTTTATATCAGTAAGGGTTCATAGATATTTACTTTATACATTGGATTATGATCCAACAATACTTTTATTTTGTTGCTCAAACTGTTCCAGCTTTGGTCATTGGAGAACTTTCAGTTGGCTCCTGTGTCCCCCTGACATACTCTATCATTGTGTCTTGGGTTTTTTTTGTTTTTTTTTGTTTTTTTGAGTCCTTTCTTATTTTCTGTCACTACAGAGGCTCCATAGATCTTGTATATTTCCTATCCCAGGGTTAGAATCAGCCACTTCTCCAAGGAATCCTGATTCCTAACACTAGATAACCCTGACTCCTGACTCCTACTCCTCAAGATTTGAGGACTAGGTATGACAATTGCTACTGGAGTTTCATTGCTTCTACTACACATTGATTTAGTGTACATTGTAAATATGTACCCTAACCTGTGCATATACATATATCTATAAACATTTCCATATGCAACCATCTGTATCTACAAATTAAGCTAAATGAGTTCATATCAATGTCTCCAACTTGAATCCATTACCACATGGATCATTTTAGCCTCTCATTGCTTACCTGTAACCAACACTACAACAGTGAAAAACCTGGCTTCTAACAACTGCCACCCATTTTCTTAATTGTTCAATTCCAGTATACATGCATGGTAGTTTCAACATTATTAACCCATACCTTCTTCCCCATGGGACAGAACTTCATCAATAGAGTACCAGGCTTATGGATAATTCCTTTAGCTTAAAGTAAGTACAGTAAGACTAAACAGTCATACAGATGCCACTCATTTCCAAAGTTACTTAGATTAGCAACTTGTTTCTTCACTCCCTTCAGTGAGATTATTGGATACATTTATATTTAGGCTCTTTGCCACATTTTGCATTCCATCCTGGAATCTCTGACCTCCTAAATGAGTTTTCAAAAATTTGTACACATTAAGATCCACTCTTTCTGCTATAAAGTTCTCCGGGTTTTGACAAATGCTTAATATCTTATATTCATCACCGTAACATCATACTTATCACCCTAAAAAAGTCCTAGTTCTTCACCTATTCAACTTTCTCCTCATCTCCTTGCTCCCGAGTCCCTGGCAACCATTGATCTTTTTACCAACTCTCTAATTTTGCCTTTGTTAGAATGTCATATAACTGGACTCACAGTGCATTTTCAGGCTGATCTCTTTAACTTGGCAACGTGCATTTAAGATTCATCCATGTCTTTTCATGATTTCATAGCTCGTTTCTTTTTAGTACTGATTAATATTTCGCTATATGAATGTACCACAGTTTACCCATGCACCTACTGAAGGACATATTGGATGCTTCCAGTTTTGGTAATTATAAATAAAGCTGCTATAAATGTTTGTGTACAGGTCTTGTGTGAATAGAAGTTTTCAGATTAGTTGGGTAAATACCTAAGAGCATAACTGCTGATTTGCATGGTATGATCATGTTTAGTTTTGTAAGAAACTGCCTGCTTTCCAAAGTGGCTGTAACATTTTACATTCTCACAAGCAATGAATGAGAGTTCCTGTTACACCACATCCTCGCCAGAATTTGGTCAGTGTTTTGAATTTCAGCCAATTGGTGAGTAGTAGTACCACATTATTATTTTAATTTGCAATTCTCTAATGACATACAACGTTGACCATCTTTTTAAGTGCTAATTTTGCCACCTGCTTATTTTCCTTGATGGGGTATCCCTTCAGATCTTCTGCCCATTTTTAAATTGGGTGATTTTCTTATTGTTGAGTTTTAAGAGTTCTTTGTATATTCTGGATTCAAGTGTTATATATGTGTTTTACAAATATTTTCTCCCCATTTATAGCTTGTCTTTCCATTCTCTTAATAGAGTATTTCACAGAAGTTTTAAATTTTAACTAAGTCACAACTTATTAACATTTTTCTTTCATGTATCATACTGATGTTGTATTTTAAAATTTATCACCAAACTGAGTATCATATATGTTTTCCTCAATAAGTTTCATGTGGTATATTTAGGTCTATGCTCCATTTTGAGTTAATTATTGCATAAATTATAAGGCCTGTGTCTTGGTTCTGTTTTGGGTATGGACATCCAATTGTTCCAGCACCATTTATTGAAAATATCATCTTTTGTTAAAAATCAGTTGACTATATTCGTGTGAATTTATCTTAGACTCTCCATCCTGTTCTATTAATCTATGTGTCTATTCTTTCACCAACACAATAGTATCTTGATTACTATGGCCTTATAGTAAGCCTTGAAACCTGGCAGTGTGAGTACTACAACTTTGCCAATTTTCTTCAGTATTCCATTGACTATACTAGGTCTTTGGCTTTCCTTATAAGCTTTAGAATCAGTTTGTTGACATCTATGAAATAGCTTGCTGGGATTTTGATTTGGGACTGTGTCAAGTCTATAGATCAAATGGGAAAGAACTGACATCACAACAATATTATTTCAATCCATGAACACAGAATCTCTCTCCATTTCTTTAGATCTTGTTTGATTAGTGCATTGTAGTTTTCCACCTATAGATATCTGTATGTATATTTTTTATCAGTGCTTTATAGTTTCTAACCGTAGATCCTATATACATTTTCTTTCTCTTTTTTTTTTTTCTGAGGCGGAGTCTCGCTCTGTCTCCCAGGCTGGAGTGCATTGGTAGCACAATCTTGGTTCATTGCAAGCTCCGCCTCCTGGGTTCACACCATTCTCCTGCCTCAGCCCCCCTAGTAGCTGGGACTACAGGTGCCCGCCACCGTGTCCAGTTAATTTTTTTTGTATTTTTAGTAGAGACGGTGTTTCACCGTGTTAGCCAGTATGGTCTCGATCTCCTGACCTCATGATTCGCCCGCCTCGGCCTCCCAAAGTGCTGGGATTACAGGCGTGAGCCACTGTGCCCAGCCGATCCTATATACATTTTCTTAGATTTATACCTAAATATTTCATCTTTGGGAGTGCTACTGTAAATGGTACTTCCTGAGACTAAAAAGTTTTAGAACAACTTTCATATACAAATCACCTAGCCTACTTGGACTTGAGGCTTCCTATCTGTACAATGTGGATCATTCCTGCACGCACTACTGTAAAGGGCACAAAGATGAAGTGCAGCCTGGGCAACAGAGTGAGACCTCATCTCTACAAAAGGTAAACAAAATTAGTTAGGCATCTTTGTGTGTGCCTGTAGTCCCAGCTCTTCGGGAGGCTGAGGTGGGAGGATCTCTTGAGCCCAGGAGGTCGAGGCTATAGTGAGCTGAGATTGCACCACTGCACTCTAGCCTGGACAACAGAGCAAGACCCTGTTTCAAAAAAAAAAAAAGAGAGAGGAAGGAAGGAAGGAAGAAAGGAAGGAAGGAAGGAAGGAAATAGCAATATATGGAAAAATTATAAATAAATTAGAAATCACTAAACAAATATAATGGCCATTAAATCCACTGTCCTCCATATAACAACAAGGAAACAAAAGACCAGAGAAATTAAGTCGCTTGATAAAATTTTATTAGCGGCATGGAACAACTGAAAGTCCACACAGCAGCTAAAGGATATTAAGGGAATAAAATTGGCCAGAGGGGAAGGTCTATAAAGAGGGGTAGAAAGGTATTTAGAGAACCAGAGCTCAGACTGAATTACATATGTAATGAGGAGCCACTAAAAGTTCCTGACCAGGGCAAAAGAAGAGATAATTACTATGGAGTTTTTTGGAAATTAATCTGACTGGTAGATAGGGTGGAATAAAATAGAGAATGAGTAGGGCACAGGGAGGGCGTGCTATGGTTATCTCTCATTATCTGTTGGGGATTGGTTCCAGGACCCCTGTGAACACTAAAATCTGCAGATGATCAAGTCCCTTATATAAAATGCCATAGTATTTTATATAACCTGTGCACATCTTCTCGTATACTTTAAATCACCTCTGGATTACTTGCTATGTAAATAGTTGTGATACTGTATTTCTATTTGTGTTATTTTTATTACTGTACTGCTATTTTTTATTTTCAAATTTTTTAATCTGTGGTTTGTTGAATCCACAGATATGAAACCCACAGACATGCAGGGCTGACTATTAGGTTAGCGTAGAACCCATTGTGGTTTTTGCCATTACTTTTAATAATAGATTAGGGTCTCGGCAAGAATTTCAGAACATGAAAGGTACTTAGACATATAACATCATGATTTTATATATGCTGTAGGTTATTCTTACTAGCAAAGATTAGTACATATGGCACCACCCATTTTGCTCTCCTTGTAATGGCAGTTAACATGCATTTTTGCTTAGTTATGTCTCTTTTTGGTCCTGAATTTTTAAAAGTATATTAAGAAAGATGATGGAGGAAGAGTAACTAGTCAGGAAGAGTTTAAAGGACTAAGACTTTAAAGGACTCAGTAAGACATCTTAAACAATTCAAGTTCTAAACTCTCCTTTGGACATAACTATGGAAATTCTGAGAACACTTTTGTCCTTTCACTCTTATAACACTTGCATTGTTTTTCAGAAATTATTTGGTTCACCTGCATACACTATTTCCTGGATAAGGCAACTAGAAAAAGGCTGATAGTAGATGCAGGAGACTTTCCTATGCCATTCAGAATTAAAGTATATTTCTAGTTCCAGAGAAAGAATAGTTATAACCATTTAAAATCCCAGGAAATAGCTGTGTGATAAAATTTGGCATTTACATTTTGAACTGCCTAATCATTCCTTTTATAGACTGGCTGAAGGTTATTTTGTCTCTGGCATTTTCTTATGTCTCAGCTGCTTTCCTCTGTCATCCAGGGCTCAGTTTCAAGGTTGAAATACATTATGATAATCACAGTCAACCAAAGGCATCCCAATTCCAAACTCTCCATAACTTCATGCTTTTCCCATCAATTTTACTTCAGTTAAAAGGCCAGTTAAAAGAAGAATGTATGAATAAATCTGAGCTTACAAGTGCTATTGCCAACATTACCTCACAGAATAAGGCTTTTTATTAAATTTGCTATCTTTCCACTATATTATACATTAGAAAGATGGCATGTACATAAATATCTTTCGAAATTAAGTGACTGCTCTTTAGAAAGCTGAACCTTCTGAATTAAAGGTTCCATATGTTTTACCTAAATAAATTATTGCCCATAAGACTATGTCAGATATTTCTATTGCTTCATATTTCTTCAATCACTTCTCTCTTAAAGCCAATGAAGAAAAATAGCAAATGGAAACATAAATTATTTTTATTATTAAACCATAAGTAACTTCATGCATTTTTCAACTAGAGATTCAGGACAGAAACCATGACTAATAGCCAAGCCAAGTCCCAGGTCTGATGCTTACCGTATCTGACATTAAGCGTATGACAGCTTATTTGGACCTTAGCTTCTTTATGTGTAAAATGAGGGGACTGGACACAATGTTTGGTTAAACTGCCTTAAGTAATCGTCAACAACTGAAGCTTTTAAACTTCTAATGCTGACATTTCCACAAAGAACATAGAGTCCTTTTGAAAACATTACCAGAATAAAAGATCTACAGAGTGATAGTAGATAACAAAGGAAAGAGAAGTGTAATCAATCAAAAGATATAAACATTTGGGTTAATAAAATATTAGAATCATCACAAAAGCCTTCCCTTAGCTTCCTTACTAACCAGCTTTCCTTTGCCTTCTCTCAACAGTCAGTTTATTTATAAAACCTCTCCTCTTCAGGAGGTCTTATGCTAACTACCTCCTCTTGGTTTCCACTGTATACAATTTTCTCTCTATCAGGGCATTTCAACAAGACTACAAACTCGTTCCTTATTTGTGCTTGTAAGCTGGATCATATTGAGTAAATTGGATTATGCATTTGAGCTTTTGCATGTACTTCCCCCCTCTCAACAGAAGGGATACAATTTGGAAAGGGTCTGGCAAATAGTCCAAGTATTAGAAAAGAGAACCTTGCTCTCTTTGATTCTGTTCTCAAATTTTGAGTGTATAGGCTAGGGTATTTACCTGGTAAACTCTGAGGAGGAAGACTGAGTGGGAAGGAATCAATAAGACTTCTTCAACAACTCAAGTTTAAATCTTCCTTTAGACTTAACTATGGAAACTCTGAGGATACTTTTGTCCTTTATTTAGTTACAGTCTTCATAATACTTAGTGTTAGGAATATACTAGCTGCTTATTAAATGTTGAAAACAGAACAAATAAAAGGTTAAAAATTTAAGAATTAACATGGCACAATTGAGCTTTTCAGGTATACTAATAGATATTCAACAGAAAAAATATTTTAAAGGCTATTTTAATACAAGCTTTCATCTAATAAACAGTTTGAAGTACTAGAAAGAGCATAGGCATTATCAGACACATCTGTGTGACTTCATCTCTCTGAGCTTCCATGTTCTCATTTGTAAAACTGGAACCAACTTAGTTTACAGAGTTGCTATAAAGATTTAAGCTAATGGATGGAAAGCATCTATTTGTCCATGCCCATGTAGGCGTTTGAAATATATATGGCAATATTATGTGACTTATTCCTCCGTATAACTTCAGGGTTAATAGAGATAAAACCTTATCCTCCGTGCTTTACTTTCAACATACCCCTCATTTGTATTTAAGTCCCTTCTGATCACATTCCAGTTAATAAATTTCAGTTACATATGCTTCTCCAAAATGTCAGCTTCATTACAAGTTCTAATAGGAGGAAAGCTTTCCATACTTTAACAGTAGGGAAAAATCAGTTTTGATATTTCATTGCTTTTCTGAAGTCCTAGAACAGTAATAATATTTATGACACTGAGCACTGAGGTTTACGAAGCAGTAAATAGCTTTTGTGGCTGATTAAGCATCTCTGTTTCACTTCACATACTCTGGTACCATAGGCATTACCCCTTAATTAAATGCTTGCTTATGTTGCACAAGGACCTTTCTTGGTCCTGCACCTTTCAACAAATGTTACAATGAGGGAGAAGAAAAAACAAGCTAAACTACTGAGATGCTGTGGATACTAAAACTTCTGCTCAAAGCTGGGTCAACAAGATGACATCATGCAAAAATTTTACTGTATACAATACAAAATCAAAGCCAAAAAAAAAATAAAATCCAGAAAAAGCTGTACATTGGAAAGATTCCATTTGAAATGTCTGCATTTCAGGAGTAGGAGTAAAACCACAAACATCAGGTAAAAGGAGAATATTCCTTTTCCAGTGTTTGCTGCAAATAAAATAATTAGTATAAAGTCATTTTATAATTTTCTTTGATATTAATACTTCAGCACCTGAGTGGCAAAACATCAGAAAGAAACAAGTTTGTGTCATTACCAAAGATGAGTATGTCTTTTCTCATTTATGGAGGTTTTATCCCAGAGTAAGATAAAGGAAAAGTTAAAAGAGAAACCTTAGAAAACCCTGACAAATTATGCTTAGGACTTTGAAGTTCATAGAAAAGTTCGGCTGCCACCATTGCTTTTGACTCTCCTAATTGAAGCAGCAAGTAGTAAATCTGTATTCTGCACAGACAGAAGGAAGGACATATAAGGCTGCCACAAGTTTTATAATTAATGACAGATTGTGTATTTTCCAGCAAGGGGAAAAAAAAGAAAAAAACACCTTCACAGCTTCCAGAAAATCAACAATCTACATGTGGTGGTTGCAAAATGTTGAATACATTGCATTTATAAAATAAAACAGCTGATGACAGATTGAAAGTGATAGTAATATGCAAATGTAATGGTGTAAGAAAGTGAAGGAAGCGGTCACACATTACATAAATCATCACCTATTCCAGTTTCCTTCAACTATCCTCTGTCCCCACCCTTTATTTAATCCACCAAAAATGCCTAAATAGCTTTTTAGATCTGTGAGCTAAACACCAAGTAGTATTTCATAGTCTCACAACTAATTTGCCATTGCATATTTTTTATTTGCCATAAAAAACTATTAACTTGTTTTATATACAATCACCTTTATTATTTATACTAATGGAAAAGGACATAGTGGTGAGCAATGCAAAACATTCAAACAATCAAAACTTTAAATATTCAAACAGGACAATAAAAGAACATATGAGGAACTGTGGCTATTCTTCCTGGAGAAAAACTATTTAGGGAGAACATGGTAGCTGTCTTCTCATGCCTAAGTTGTCATTTCACAAACAGTGCTAAGAACCCACACTAGTGGACTAAATTTGTAAGGAGACAGGTTTCTGCTCACTACATGGAAAGCAGACAATCTCTTATGTATGGGTGGTAGAGAACATTCAGAAACCAACTGACATTGAATAGAGGTGGCTGGACTAAAACTCAGTAACTCTAAAGCCTCTTTGAACGCTTGAGCCTACGACTTTGTGATATATGTTTAAACTTATGGCCAAATCTGGATGTTTTTCAGGAGTTCATGAAATCATACAAAAGTTCGAACTAATAGCTTTAAGTCTGGGGTCCCTGAGTCACTCCTTTTACAAGTCTCTTTTGTTCCTAGCTTGGTCATAGCACTGTTTAAGCAGAACTTAAATTACTCAGAACTTTTCTGAACAAAGTAAACAACAGCTTTCTCTGCAGGTTTCATATCAAAGCACAAAAAATAAACCACAACTAAAAACCGGAGAACAAATGGCTTGGGTCGTAAAAAAGGTTTTGTGCAAAGGAACCTAGGGTGCTGACAAGAACCACATTTAAGTAGTTTGGACCCTGAAGTCCAAACGGGACAGGAGTCGAATGAGATGAGTGAAATGACCAGTTGTATACAACTGAAGGTTTCTAGAATGGCACATGCAGAAAAGCTACTTTTAGATGGGAGTTACAACCATTGTTGAAAATTAAATGCAACTATGTGTTTGTCAGCTTGCTCAACTATATAAGTTTATGCAAAAGACATGGAAAGTAAAACATATAACAAAGGAATCTGACCTAGACCTGGCTTGCGGATAGCCTGAAGAAATGTTGAGATCTGAAGGATGAAATCTAACTGATAAATGTTTCGGACAGGGGAATGCCACGTGCAAAGGTTCTGAGATGAGAGGGAACATGTTATGTTTAAAGAACTAAACAAACAAACAAAAATTCAATGAGGCTTGAGAAGTAGGTAGGTAGGAACAAACCTATGCAGGACATTTTAGGTATTAGTTTGCAGCCTAAGATCATTAGGAAACCAGAGAACATTTTTTAAACACAGGACCATAATTATCAGATCTGTAGTTTGAAAAATCACTGGATACTGGTTAAAGAATAGATTTTACAAGTTATCAAAGTAGGTGCAGACAGATTATTTAAATAGGTTATTATGATGGCAGCCTAGAACAAAGTGGTGGTAATGAAGACGGAAGTAGATGAATTCAAGAGGCATCTCCAGTATGAAAACTGCCATAGTTACTATGCAATAACAGAGGCTGGGTACAGGAATTCTTGACAGGGATAGGTTGAGAATCCAGAAGTTTTCTGAATGACCAGCTCTAAGTCTTAATTAAGGCCTAAAAGGCATTGGGAGTAGTAAGAATTTCAGGGTTGAAGGAATGTCTGGAAATAAATGAGGACATAGAAAACTAAAGGCAGGCCGGGTGTAGTGGCTCACACCTGTAATCCCAACACTTTGCAAGGCAGAGGCAGGCGGATCACTTGAGGTAAGGAGTTCGAAGTCTAGCCTGGACATGGTGAAACCCTGTCTCTACTAAAAATACAAAAATTAGGCATGCTGGCAGGTGCCTGTAATCCTAGCTACTCGGGAGGCTGAGGCAGGAGAATTGCTTGAACCCAAGAGGCGGAGGTTGCAGCAAGCCGAGATTGCACCACTGCACTCTAGCCTGGGAAATAGAGCAAGATTCCAATTCCCCCCAAAAAAAAAGAAAAAAAGAAAAAGAAAAGAAAAAAAAAGAAAACTAAAGGCAGAAGTTGTTAAATGTTTGGAATGAGATAAGGTGTGTGTCTGGTGGGGGGACTGTGTAATGGGGATAATGCCATAAGGTGGAGGTGGATAGCCAGGCAGGTTCAGATCCTGAAGGGCTTTCACAAGAGAAAAAATTCGAACTTTACGCTAGAGACTATGCAGAGCCAATATACAATTTTACTGAAGAGAGAAACAAGATTTTAAAGTGCCTTTAGAAAGACTGTCTAGTCAGTAGTGTGGAGAGGGATGAATACTAGGAATAGTGTTACTGGGTATGCAGAGTTGTATGAACAGTGTGAGAGAAATTTATGATGGTCATAATTAATGCAGGAGTAAGGGAAATAAAGAAAATGGGACCAAAAAATTTTTACAAGCTAGGAAAAACAGGGCAAGGGGAGTTAAGAGAAAATAAAGGGACTAGTACTACTCCTGGGTTTCTGTTCTGAAACTAGGTAAATAGTGAAACCTTTTGCTGATACAGAGAACACAATAAGAGAAATATATTACAGTAACAGATGACAGGTAACTATGACCAACTAAGTGACACATATTACTATATTCCATTTTTAATTATAGTTACTCATGTAATTATCCTATTCTGTACATCATTATTAAACCTGGGTTCAGAGAGTATGGAGCCAATACTGACTGATAAGAGCTTCTTTCTTTGTGTTCCAAAGACTTACGCATGGTAGGTCTTCAACAAGTATTTTATAAATAAACGAATAACAATTCTGCCAACCAAATAAATAACTGAATTGGCTAAGACTATGTGTGGGGCTACAATTACAGAAAAACCAGGTAACAACAATTTAAACACACAGGATTTTATTTTAGGCAATCAGCAGTCTGGGGCTGGGCAGACCAGGAATGGTTCAACTGCAGGTCATCAATGACATCACAAAACAAGGGTCCTTCTATCCATCTGCTGTGCATTCCTTCGAATTTGTTTTCATACTCATGATGAACCTCCAGGCATCATTTCCATATTCCTGGTGGGAAGAAGGCTGAAGGCCTAAAAATATCTCCCATAAGGTTTTGATTTTTGATTACGGAAAGAAAGCTCTTCCCAGTGGACTTGTACTTACATGTCCCTGGCCAGCACTGTGTCACAGGGCCAACCCTAGCTGAAAGATGTCTAAAGGGAGAAGGAAGGGTAGTGAGAAATGGTAGTTAGAAATGGATATTTAATGAGCCAAAATACATTTAACATGGCAGAATTTATATTTGGCTTATCAGAAGTCTTTTAAAATAAATGGAAAAACCAGAAGTAGGACAAGAATATTAAGCAAAAACAAAATAATATCTAGATTTTGGTTTCTTACCCTATTCTCTAATAAAAGGAAGGCTCTTTGGCAAAAATGGCTATTTCTAGGGCTATCGCAGGAGATACACAAGATAAATCTGGGGCACTTTGTAGTGTCAGAAAATTTTTTAAATGCTTAAATACACACACAAAATCTTGTCGATATGGGTATGTCAAAGGGGCACAGGAAACAACTGAAAGAACTTCCAATGGTTAAAGCTGAAACAATATGAGCAATAAAATAAAGTAGTACTGTATTAAAATCCAAAGTATAAAATGAGTCTTCAAGTTCATACCAATATAAATAATTGAGTAAGTAAATAAATGAGGAAGAATAAACAAATCTCCTAGGCAGAATAATCAAATACTTTATTCACTTCCTCTAGGAAGTACAGCCTAACATAGGCTGTGCATAAAGACTTCCTTTTATTTTATTTATTTTTTGTATATTTTGAGATGGCGTTTCACTCTTGTTGCCCAGGCTGGAGTGCAATGGGGCGAGCTCGGCTCACTGCAACCTCTACCTCCTGGGTTCAAGCGATTCTCCTGCCTCAGCCTCCCGAGTAGCTAGGATTACAGGCATGCGCCACCATGCCCGGCTAATGTTGTATTTTTTCTTTCTTTCTTTCCTTTTTTTTTTTTTAGTACAGACGGGATTTCTCCATGTTGGTCAGGCTGGTCTCGAACTCCTGACCTCAGATTATCTGCCCACCTCGGCCTCCCAAAGTGCTGGGATTACAGGTGTGAGCCACCGTGCCTGGCCAAGACTTCCTTTTAAAGAGTAGTATACGGAAAAGGGGAAAAGAATAACTTTACAACGGAGAAACCTGGCAAACACTACCTCAGCCAGTGATCAAGGTTAACATCAACAGTGATAAGTCATGCTGACAGTATATACCCTTGATATGATCTGATGAGAATGGTACTTTAGTTCTGTGGTCTTCCTTTCAAAAACACATATGAAAAAAATAAAAAATAAAAATCAACAACAACAACTACTATATACATATGTACAGGAAAAAACCCATGAGGCTAATCATGAGAAAAACACTGGACAAATCCCAAAAGAGGGACATTCTACAATATCCCTCACCAGTACTCCTCCAAATTGTCAAGAACATAAAAAATAAAGAATATCAGAGAAATTATCACAGATAAGAGAAGAAGAAGACCTGAAAACTAAATGTAAGTGTGGTATCCTGAATGAGATCCTGAAACAGAAAAATGATATAGGTAAAAACTAAGGAAATTTGAATAAACTATGAACTTGAGCTAATAATAATGTATCAATATCGGTTTATTCACTGTAACAAATACACCATAAAATGTAAATAAAAGGGGAAGCTATATGATAGGATATGTGTGTATTGGGGGGAGGGCATATGGAAACTCTTGTACCATCTTCTCAATTTTTCTGTAAATCTAAAACTGCTCTTAAAAACCCTGTTTAAAAAAATCCAATAGCTAACTGTAATGCCACCACAGTATTAACACTGTGAGATATATTTTATCAGTTTTGTTTTTCTTTATGTGCATGTGTATTCACATACCCAACAGGTTTAGTTTTTCTATTTTAGTCAAATGATAAACACATGTTCACCATAGAAAAATTAGAAAATAGAGACTTTTAAAACTTCTGTAATGCCATCACCCACAAATAAATGATTGCCATTTTGACATACAGCCTTCTATTTATCTATGTACTATTCCTTCGTCACCCATTTCCTAATTCTTACATAAACATACTTCAATTTTATCACAAAGTTATTTTCTCTGAAAAATTCTCTCTGGTTCCCAAAGCAGGTTAAGTCTCTCTAATAGGCACTTAACATAGCTCCCTGTACTGCTCTTTCCTAGCGCTTATAACATTTGTAATCAAATGGTCAATTGAGAAATTAATCGTTATTAATGCCTGTCTTCCCACAAAAATGTAAGCTTCATATATTATTCATCGTAGTTTCCCCACCATGGTGCCTTAAACGCAGCAAGTATTCAATGAATAATAGCTGACTAAATGCATGAATACTACATGTACACAGTGAAGTAACAATATAGCTATTGGAAACTAAATGTATCCCTATGGAAAAATGTTCAGGATAGCTTAGTGAAAAATAAGATGTGGCCGGGAGCAGTGGCTCACACGTGTAATCCCAGCACTTTGGGAGGCTGAGGCAGGCAGATAACCTGAGGCCGGGAGTTCGAGACCTGCCTGGCCGACATGGTGAAACCCCGTCTCTACTAAAAAATACAAAAATTAGCTGGGAGCGGTGGCATGCGCCTGTAGTCCCAGCTACTTAGGAGGCTGAGGCAGGAGAATTGCTTGAACTCGGGAGGTGGAGGTTGCAGTGAACTGAGATGGCACCACTGCACTCCAGCCTGGGCAACAGAGCAAGACTCTGTCTTAAATAAATAAATGAGATGCAAAACAATATGCACAGCAAATTCTCATTTTCTGTTTCAATAATAACAAAAGCTTACTATGTGCATAGAAAACAAATACAACAAAGAGTTCAAAATCGTTAGTCTGGGTGGGGAATTTCAGTAAGTTATTTCCTAGTGTACATATCCATCATGTTTCAATGTTTAGTAAGTATGCATTATTTTTATGAACGGAAAAACAAAGATAAAATATGCCTTCATTATGGAAAAATTAGAAAATAAAGGTAAATTCTTTTTTAAAAAACTAAACAACCTATTGTTATCAATCTCATTATACCAGACACAATCACAATGAATACTTCGGTATATTTCCTTTTCATTTGTACCTTGTACATTTATTTTTGTTTGACATGCTATAGGTAAATTTATATTTTGACTTTCATGTCTCATTTCATCCTGACAACTACCTTATCAGGGAGACAACCCTTGGCCACATTAGCAGCAGCACAAATGAATTGAATCATGAGTATGTGTTCCCAGAGCTGGTTAAAAACAGACAGAAGAATGGGGTCTCCTGACTCTCAGTCTTCCACTCCTCGTTAACCCTCACAGCTCAGCAACAAATTATCAAAGCTGAGATATCCTATGCACTGTAAAATGACCGAATTCAAATTGAACAGCTCTACAAGTTTAATCACTTTTATAATATTTCAAATGTTCATATAGTTAGGCAAATGTTTATTGAAGTCTTAGAAGGAAAGATATCTGTAATTATTAAAAAGAACACCAACCAGCGTAACTACTGATATACGTAACAATTTGGATAGATCTCAAGGGAATCATGTTGGGTGTAAAAAGCCAATCTAAAAGGCTATATACAAATACTGTATGATTCCATTTAAATAGCATTCTCAAAATGATGACATTTCAGAAATGGAGAGCAGATTAATGGTTGCCAGGGACCAGGAATTGGCAGGCGGAGGGAAGACTGACGGTAACTATAAAGGGGTTGCATAAGGGAGATCTTTGTAGGTATGGAACAGTTCTGTATCTTGACTATTTTGATAGTTAGACAAATCTACACAGGTAACAAAATTGCATGCATGCATGCATACACACACACACAAATGTATATAAACTAGTGAAATCTGAATAAGGTTTATGCATTATACCATTGTCAATTTTATGGTTTTGCTATTATAATATTGTTTTGCAAGATGTTATGATTGGGGGTAACTGGTGAAGAGTAGACAGGAGATCTCTGTATTATATTGGCAACTTCCTGTGAATATTTAACTTAAAAGTTTTCAAATGGGCAAAAAGGATAAATGACACAAAAATCTCATAATTAATCCTTGCCAGAAACCCCTTACATTAGGGTTTCATAAATGTTCGATACACACAGTAATAAATGTATGGGAAGAAAAATTATACTACAGGGGAGAATTTCTAACATAGCTGTCCAACGACAGAGTGGGATCTCAGGCAGGCAGTGAGCTTCTCACTGGAGGTATGTGAACAGAGAGAATGATTTTCTGAAGAGGGATATGGTAAGAATGACTCATTAATTTATAAGTGGGATGAAATACCTATTCTAATTCTCCTTTATTAATTTAGCAAACATGTGGCATAAGTAACACAAAACCCACTCACTCCCTTCCTAGCTTGCAATCATGCCAGATGCTAACAGATGACACCCCTCCTTACCAAATGTCCCCTACAATCCTCCTAATCCTCAACAGGTGTTTCAGGTAGCTACTACAGTCAGAGTTAGTATTTGCTTTCCTGAACCACGAACCACCTAACAATGTGGTCATTGTTCTACAAACTCTCTGAAGATGGCAAAAATATAAAATGCTAATTCAAAAGTAAAGCTTTGCCACACCTTGCACTAGAACCAAGAAGACAACCTAACAGGATCCAAAGAAGACTGCCTCCAGCTGTAACAATATTCATAATCATTATGATATAATACTTTGAAATTTAGTGATTACTCTGATCTAATGTCCTACTAGCACTTACCTTTTAAACTATTCTTACAGAAAAGGTGGAGAAATTATTCTGGTCTATAACAGGTGAAATTCTGGCAAATGGAAGGTAAGAAATAATTTGCCCCAAATGTAGTTTAAAAAATGAAAAAAAGCATGACCAAGCAGCACTTACAAAACTCAAGGCTTTAAATCTTTTGAGTGATCTACAAACACCTTTTTTTAAAAAGGAGCAGAATTGTTGAAGAAAATCTCAAATATAAGGAAAAATAAGTGTATATTGATTATACTCATTATCTCTGAAGTAACCAAAGAGTTAATCACTGATTTTTGAAAGTTCTTAAACAAAAGAAAGTAAAGTAAACCAAAACTGATTGTAACTGCCAGACAGGAAATTTTTGTTGGATGCAGAGAAGATTCTAAGAGTGGCTTGTGATAATAATGGAAAAGGGCACTTTGGCTAATAGACAGACCTAGAACACTGAGATAAAAGGTTCTTTGAAGTGTTTTACTTTTTGATAGGTTTTAAGGAATAAGAACACCAACCACTTCAACTAGCCAATATATAAAATAAAAATATTGAATGTGGACCACTGTTTTCTAATTTTGTGCACCATCAATCCCTCTTAAGTAGTTCTACCCTACAAGGCTATCTGTTCTAATGTTATAGACCTTCTAATACCAAATTTATAGACTAACCCATTTAAAGCAGAGCAAACTCACCGCTGTTTCTGGCAGTATCACTATGGATGATCTTTTACTCGTTATTTGTTTACTTTCTTCATTTGCAAAGTGGGAAGCTGCTCCCAATGAAAAATTCGTTAAAAGGTCAACTACAAAGCAGAACCAACATGAGATTTTATTATAAATAACAAAATGCCTTCTTTGTAACAAAGATATTCTTGTGCTTTAAAATTTACTTTTGTTTTTCTCTTGGTAATCATCATTGAAATTGCTAATACACGATGTAAAAGTAAAGAGCTTCTGAAAGACTCTCCTAGGCAAAACTGGCTGCTTCCTTCAGTCACCTAGGATTTTTGGCCTTGTGACCTTAGTTTCTCTTTATTGCCCAGTGTCACTGTTACCTGACCTCCTTAGTCCCTCTTTACTCCCTAGTGTCACTCCTACCAATAGAAATCACTTGGTACAGAATTCAATGATAAAATGTCTATCCCCACCATACTGTAATTATTTGCATATATAGCTGTCTCCCCCGCTGACCTGCTCAAAAGTAAAACACTCTATCTCATATATTTTATATCTCTAGTGCTGATCATGATGCTTACAAATAGTAGACCCTGGGGAAATGTTTATTAAAACATTGAGTAATGACTACCAAATTCTCTAAGGAGAAACAATTCCACTGTTTACTAGAATCTTATTTCCAAGGTTTTCTAGACAAAATAAAATAGATTATCAACACCAACAATTTGTGCTTTGCCTTGGTAGTTCATTGTTTTTCATATCTGGGAGTTGAATGACCTTATCTAGACCAGCTAATTGAGCCTCACATTTCTCTGTGCTAAAGTTTAAGACTTTAGAGACAGACAATGAGACCCTCAGGGCAGGAAACATCTCTTATTTATCTCTGTATTCCTAATTCCTGGTTATGGAATATGTGCTTAATAAAAGTTTGCTGAGTGAATGCATTATTAAATTGATCCACATTGCTGGGTGTGATGGCTCACACCTGTAATCCCAGTACTTTGGGAGGCTGAGGCGGGCAGATCACTTGAGGCCAGTAGTTCCGAGACCAGTATGGCCCACATGGTGAAAACCCCCATCTCTACTAAAAATACAAAACATTAGCTGGGCATAGTGGTGGGTGCCTGTCATCCCAGCTACTCAGGAGGCTAAGGCACAAGAATCACTTGAATCCAGAAGGCGGAGGCTGCAGTGAGCTGAGATCACACCACTGGATGACAAAGTGAGACTCTGTCTCAAACGAAAAAACAAAATAATGTTTTATTTTGTTTTGTTTTGTTTTGAGACAGAGTCTTTGCTCTGCCACCCAGGCTGGAGTGCGGTGGCGTGATCTCGGTTCACTGCAAGCTCCGCCTCCTGGGTTCATGCCATTCTCCTGCCTCAGCCTCCCGAGTAGCTGGGACTACAGGCGCCCGCTACCACGCCCGGCTAATTTTTTGTATTTTTAGTAGAGACGGGGTTTCACCGTGTTAGCCAGGATGGTCTCAATCTCCTGACCTTGTGATCCGCCCGTCTCGGCCTCCCAAAGTGCTGGGATTACAGGCGTGAGCCACCGCGCCCAGCCAAAATAATGTTTTTATACCAGCTAAAAACAATGTATTAGGCTGTTCTCACATTGCTATAAAGAAATACCTGAGACTGGGTAATTTATAAAGCAAAGAGGTATAACTGGCTCACAGTGCTGCAGGCTACACAGGAAGCACAGCAGCATCTGGTTCTGGGAAGGCCTCAGGAAGCTTACAATCATGGCAGAAGGCAAAGGGTGAGCAGGCATCACACATGGCAAAAGCAGGAGCAAGAAGGGATAGGAGGTGCCACATACTTTTAAACGACCAGATCTTGCAAGAACTCTCTCACTATTGTGAAGACAGTACCAAGAGGATGGTACTAAACCGTTCATGAGAAATTTGCCCCCATGATCCAATCACCTCCCGCCAGGCCCCACATCCAACACTGATGATTACAATTCAATGTGAGATTTGGATGGGGACACAGATTCAAACCATAACAAACAACCTCTAATATCAGACCCACAATCCATGTAAAAAAAAAATCTAGACATATTTATCTCACTAGTGTTTATACAGTAATTTGAAGCAAACAGTGATATATAAAATTGAATTCAGTTCTTAGGTCCCAAGTAGAGTGAAATCTAAAGATAATGTGGAAAAGAAACAAAAACAAAAAAACAGCTAGAATACATTCTCTCAAAACCCTTCCCTCGGCTGGGTGTGGTGGCTCATGCCTGCAATCTCAACAATTTGGGAGGCCACGGTGGGAGAATTGCTGAGACTGGGAGTTTGGGACCAGTTTGGGCAATATAGGGAGCCCTGTCTCTACAAAAAATAAATTAGCCAAGTGTGGTGGCACACATCTGTATTCCCAGCTATTCAGGAGGCTGAGGCGGGAGGACAGCTTGAGCCTGAGTGGTAGGCTACAGTGAGCTTTGATCTTGCCACTGCAAGATCTTGCCTGTGTGACAGAGCAAGATTCCATCTCAACAAATAAATAAATAAATAAATAAAATAAAATAATTAATAAAACACTTTTTCCTTGGTGTGACCATGGCAAATAGGTGGAACTCAGCTGTCAAGGGCTTTTATATAGAGAGGGTAAATTAGCAGTTATGGGGCCACTGAAAAGCCAGAAGCGGTTCATCTCCTTGTAAAGTTTCCATTTTCTTGGTACTTGAAAGTTTCCAAGAGGAAGTGCTACCTTTCTATTTTGGAACTGATCTTAAAAAAGATGTTTGTGAAGTCTTTGGATTTAGTTTCTCTCAATAATATACAAACCAAATTTCTCAGCTGATATATTTAATGATGATTTTCTAACTGGGATCTGAAAATCCACCTGCGCCATACCCACGCTTTCTTATGCCTCTCCCTCTTAGTGACTAAGATTCTTTGATATGAATTTAGGTCATCCTGAAATATAATAAATTTTGGTTACCTTATGTAAAGTTAAAGTTGGAGAATGGATTAAGATTTTAAAATAGCTACACATATAAGGTGATCATATAACAGAGAACTAGTACAAATTAAAAAAAAAAAACATAACCGTAGACTAATCTAACTTCTGTGATTTAGAATCCAGCACCATATAGTTTGAATTTGTTTACTAAATGTTCTAAATTGTAAGAGAAATCTGATCTCAAATAATCTCCATAGACTATAAGCAGTTAAGTCTCCCCACTTGCTAAGCCATTTTAGCCATCTATCTTGAACAATTAACTTCTCCCTCCTGCTACTCCCTTCCCCCAACACACAGATTCTTCTTGGGATTTTAAAGAATGACATAATGAACTTTCATATTAGTGGTCTATTAACTTTGATAAAGGAGACGCTCAAAAACATAACGAACACTTTCAACTACCAACTTGTGATGACAAACCATAATACTCGGTCTTGATAATCTTTCAAATAGATAAGTAAAGCCAGAAATTTTAAATTAGGAGAAATAAAAGAAAGGACACAAAATATCTCCAAAGAAACAGAAATGCCAAAATCATTTTAAAACATTCGTTAGAATGAGAACACACATTTCCTACCGTCATAAACGTAACAAAGCTAAAAAGCTCTCTTCCGAGACTCCCTCTCCTTATTTCAATCTGTACTTTCCATCTGATGACAGCATTTTCTGGATACAAGGAGTATTTCCCTCATCACAGAAACTGCCTGACTTGTAATCTAAGAGAAACAAAAATAATTCTTAGCTCTTGGATCTAATATCCTAGCAGTGTTGGAAAAACAATTCCCTAAGATGTTAAGATGGTTCTGAAACTGATTGTCTCTCATTTTCCACCCAATACAGAATTAATTAGGGTCTATATTCTTGATACTGTTCTATTTAGGAAACAGCTTGACATGTGGGACATATTAACAACAACAACAAAAATACTGGTGACAAAGAACTCGTGCTATAGGCAGGCAGACAGAAGAAAACCTGTCTCATGTACCATATTTAAAATCTTCAGAAATTAAGTTCAGCAAGGCAAAATAATCCCAAAAGGGCCCACTATTATTTGCCTCAAGTAAACATTCAACAACAAACCACATCCAAAAATACTTAGCAGCCTATGATGCTTGACTATCATTTAAAGCAAGCCTTTAGAATATGTAAAGAAAATCCAAACATTTCTGATACTTATCTGCTTTCCAAAGTAACTAATAATACCACTGGATAAACTACACTTTGAAAAGACCATAAATGAGTAACCCGGATTTTAGAAGTAAGAAAATATTCAAAGTTTTCATACTAAAAAGTATTCCCAGATGATTGTCAACATGATGTTAATTAGTATATTAATGTTTTAATAACTACAAAATCAAAGATTTGGATGTTAGGTTGAGTTTGTCTCTGCACTCATCAGATTGTGGTTCTAAATAAAGTAAATCACTGTTGGGGCAAGGGTATGTTTAAACTGGAATCAGCCAGTTACATAAAGAAATAACCCAATGAATCATTGTAAATTCCTATGCCAATAAGATAAAAACTCAAACTTGGCACTAATGTATTCTAAACATTTGTCTGTATTTCTTTAACACTCATATTTCATGTAAATAAGAAGCAGATAATTGTGAAGCAAGTTCTCTTTTATAACATATATAAATATATATGAGAAAAGATCAATATTAAGCATTAATGGAACATTATATCAACAATAATAAAATATACTAAGACCTAATCTTCCTTTCTAACAGAAAAGAAGAACTAGGTATAGATCATTGTTTTGTTTTTTTTAAATGTGAACCCTGAAAAACTAAAACACTAAACCAAATGTAAAAAAAAAAAAAAAAAAAAAAAAAACCATAACCATGCTAGATTTTCCTTTTGATATAATTAGAATCATTACAAAGACTGTATAAGGGGGAAAAATGCAATGTTATTGCAATAGCCAAAGATAAAGTGGTGAAAATTAAGGAAGATACTCACATTTTGAAGATTTAAGAATTAATTGACAAGCCACATTATGGAAGAAGAAGGAAAAAAAGAAAAACACCTTGGTCAAAGCACGCTGAAATGGCAACAGTGCATACTGACTTCAAGGATGCCTCAAATATCACAAATAACTGCAGTAGCTCAACTCCCTCACAGCTTCTTGACAACCACTACTCTGAAGCCCCAATGGAGACTACTCTGATCTGATAATGGAACCTTCACTCTCCAATGGCAAAAGATCATTTTACAGTATACCACATGTATTTTAATCCACTGATTGGCTCATTAGTACATAAACGTTTTTAAAAGCTTTCCTGATATGATCCTCAATTTGCTCTTCAATAAAAAAGAAAGTATATCTACCTTATAGAGTTATGAGGATTAGACAAGGTATACAAAGCTTCTAGCACAAGGATCTTGCAGGATATTCTGGCACAAGTACTTATTTTGAATGTACCACAAAACTGTGTAATAAGCATTTTTTGAAAGAATGGAAAAAAGCAAGGCCTTGACTGAAGATCAGACGCCATGCAGACCAAATTTAGTAACTGACATTCTTTTCATTCACCATTAAAAGTGCTCTTTATATAAATTACCTTAAACTATAACAAAATTATCAAAGGTTCTATTCGATAAAGAAGACAAACAAAATATAAAGGAAAGAAAACAGAAAGAAGTAATACTTATTGGCTGCTTACCATATACTAGGCATAATGCTAGAGGAACATTATAAGAAATCCATAATGTAGTTTTATTGGTGAGGAAACTGAGGCTGTCACAGCTATTCATGCAACTATTACATGACAATGTTGGGATTCAACCTGGTCTGTGTGAAGGCAAAGTCTAGTTTGTTTCCACAGTGCCACACGCAATTCACAGAAAAGTAATGGAAAAATTCAAAAAACATAAGCATTATAAACCAGATAGTTGTTTTTGGAGCAAAGGAATTATTTTCACTGAAACATTCAGGAAGCAACA
This sequence comes from Macaca nemestrina, assembly GCF_043159975.1. NCBI lineage: Eukaryota > Metazoa > Chordata > Mammalia > Primates > Cercopithecidae > Macaca > Macaca nemestrina. The sequence continues at coordinate 123,678,775 of NC_092131.1, read as the reverse complement.
ACAAACACATCCATCCTGGATCATTAAAAAACTGAACTGAAAATCTACATGCCAATTAAAAACATGCCAACATTCACATGCCAAAGAAAAACAAGTCAAACATAGTAAAACATTTATCCACCACATAAATTGCTTAGTAGGCATAGAAAGATACATAAGGTATAGAAAGCTTTAGATTTAGTTCAAGTATTACATTTCTTTAGAATCTACAGTCTAAGATGATATATAATTTCTCTATTTTCATGAAAATGAAACAAAGCACATTTATTTTTAATTAATGGGCTAAGATACAACCAACAGGCCATGAAGTAATTTTGTTGTTTATAGAACAAGTCCCACTACAAATTTGCAATTTACTTGTAAAGCATGATTTGGAACCAAAATGCAGAGCAAAACAAAATTTCATCTTGTCCTCTCCTCATATCACCTGGAGAGGTTCTTCTGAGAGTAAAAAGCCAGAATCTCTATTTTCTAACTAATATTACAGGATTCAACCTTGCCAGTGAAAGCAAGGATTACTATTCCTGACTAACAGAACACTCAAGTTAGGCTTCCAGATAATGAAGGGTTTTGTTTTGTTGATTTGTTGTTTAGGAATGGAATCAATTCCAGATTGTCTATAGCCATGTCTGAATTCCACCCTGACTTTTAATCCCCTCTCTGCCAACCAGCACGCTCTGGACCCCTGGACCTCACACCTAAGTTAGAGTAAGCAGGTTTATGAGTGTCTTACTATTTGGTGTAATCAAGCAAATCAGAAAGATAAGTCGCAGGAAAAAAATCATAATATTTTCTAATGATACATACAAATGATTTTCAGGAAATCAATGATACACCTCTCATTCATTAGCAAGGATGACCTGGACACAACCATTCTGTTAAACTACACTGCACAGTTTTTCATCACTGAGTTATTCTGCATTAGTGATGAGGTAAGAAGAGCAGAACACATAAGAAAAAATTGTTCCTTACAGCATTGAATTTATCAACATATGAAAGTGGGTTTCTAGAGTTTACAGAGGAAAACAAGAATGACAGGGAAAATGCTGAATACAGTCCTCTGTAGTGGGGAAAAAAGTGTAATTTCCTTCCTTGATCAATTACACTAGTCAGTTAACTAATATCTTGGTTCTAATTTAAGAGCTGGACCTATTCACCCTCTGAATCACAAGACAGAAGCGACTGCCTAACATTAAAAAAATTCTTAAAATTTTAAATACACATTATACTTTGAAATCAAGAAAAAAAATACAATAAAAGTGGAAGTCACTTTTAGTTGTTTTTTACTGTTTTTAAAAGTAATAATATAGAAATTCTGAAAAACATTGGTCTACATAAAGAAACACAAATCACTAGCAATACTACCAAATAGAGATAACTATTGACACGTTGATGTATGTATTTCATTATTTCCTTAAACAAGGCTTTGTGGGCAAGAGTTGTAAATCCAGAATCAAACTACTTCTCATCATTGGTCTAAGCTACTGTCATCTCTTGACAGGGTTATTACAATCACCTCCTATTTCCATGATTCCATAACAGCTCCTCTCCAGTCTATTCTACACCAAACAGCCAAAAAGATCTCTTAAAATGTCAGTCATATTTCATCCCTCTGCTCAAAACCCTACAATGGCTTCTCATCTCATCAATGTGTAAGTCTAAAGTGCTTACAAAGGTCCTACAAGGTCCTCCATCTTTACCCCTAACCTCCACTTCTCTCACCCTGTTTCCCATACACTCTCCTCCCTGGTTTAACTGTGCTGGTTAAGCTGACCTCCTTACTCTTGCTGGAACACACACAGTTCCCTCCACAAGGAATACTCTTACCCCAGATGTAAACATTGCTCTCTTCCTCCCTTTCTTCAGCTCTTTATTCAAATATCATTTTTCAGACACTTCCCTGACCTACCCTTTCCCTCCCTTGGTACACCTTATCACCCTATTCTGTTATATTTTTCTCCAATTATCACCAACTGACAAATTATTTGTTCACTGCTCTATCTCTACTAGCTAGAATGTAAGTTCCATGAAGGCAAAGAAATGACCTGTTTTGTTTTTTCCTCACTCAGTGCTCTATCTCTTGGTTCTAAAACAATTCCTGGGATACAGGAGGTACGAAGTATTTGTGAGTGAATGGCTGAGTAATTAGGATCAAAGTGTACCTAAAATTTACACTCAACTTTTGTCATTTACTATTAGCATTCCTAATTATTGCATGGCATTCCATTATAGATATATACTATATAGTAGATTGAATCAATTTTCTATTTTATTATGTTTAAAATTTTTACTTATTTATTTATTTTGAGACAAAGTCTTGCTCCGCTGCCCAGGCTGAAGTGTAGTGGCACTATCTCGGCTCACCGCAACTTCCACTTCCTGGGCGCAACTGATTCTCGTGCCTCAGACTTCCCAATAGCTGGGACTACAGGCATGTGCCAACAAGCCCAGCTAATTTTTGTATTTTTAGTAGAGACAGGGTTTTGCCATGTTGGCCAGGCTGGTCTTGAACTGCCCTCAGGTGATCCACCTGCCTCGGCCTCCCAAAGTGCTGGGATTACAGGCATGAGCCACCAAGCCTGGCCAACTTTCTATTTTAAATATTTAGGTTGTTTCTACATTTTCTGTATCATAAATATCCTTGTATACATAGAATACCTTTGAAATATATGTCTTCCTGCACAGCTCTGATAATTTCCCTAGGATAAATTATTTTAAGTATAAATGTTGGATCAAAGAGTATTTAGATCATGAATGTTTTTATTTTTTATTTATTTTTTTTGAGATGGAGTCTCGCTCTGTCGCCCAGGCTGGAGTCAGTGGCACGATCTCAGCTCACTGCAACCTCTGCCTCTCGGGTTCCAGCGATTCTCCTGCCTCAGCATCCCGAGTAGCTTGGGAATACAGCCTTGTGCCATCACGCCCAGCTAATTTTTGTATTTTTAGTAGAGATGGGGTCTCCCCATATTGGCCAGGCTGGTCTTGAACTCCTGACCTTGAGATCTGCCTGCCTCGGCCTCCCAAAGTTCTGGGATTACAGGCGTAAGCCACTGTGCCCGGCACTCATGAATGCTTTTAATATATTTTCCAAACTGCTCTAGAGGCTGGGCGAGGTGGCTCACGCCTGTAATCCCAGCACTTTGGGAGGCTGAGGCGAGCGGATCACTTGAGGTCAGGAGTTCAAAATCAGCCTGGTCAACATGGCAAAACTCTGTCTCTACTAAAAATACGCTACTGCACTCCAGCCTGGGCGACAGAGCAAGACTCCATCTCAAAATACATGTAAAAATAAATAAAAAAATAAGCTGCTCTAGAGAATGGCTAGTAATATAAGCTTACATTTCTCCTCACTCACAATGCATATGTGAGTCCTTTTTTGACAAAACCACAAAAAGTTGATTTTCTTCCCCCTGAACCTAAACAGGAATATCTAGTCACCATATATTTTTTGTTTGTTAAAAAATATTTTGGCCAGGAGCGGTGGCTCACGCCTGTAATCCCAGCACTTTGGGAGGCTGAGACGGGAGGATCATGAGGTCAGGAGATCAAGACCATCCTGGTTAACACAGTGAAACCTCGTGTCTACCAAAAATACAAAAAAATTAGCCGGGTGTGGTGGCAGGTGTCTGTAGTCCCAGCTACTCGGGAGACTGAGGCAGGAGAATGGCACAAACCCAGGAGGTGGAGGTTGCAGTGAGCCGGGATCGCGCCACTGCACTCCAGCCTGGGCAACAGAGCGAGACTCTGTCTCACTAAAAAAAAAAAAAAAAACTTTTCATTGGAAAGTTAGAGGAAAATATAAATTTTATTAGTTAATGACAGTGATTGTTTCCAAGCACCCTGTCCCATAGTGGCATTATTATTTTTAAAATCTGGTAGATTTTAAAGGGTACTTCATTTTTCTTTAACGGTACCTTATTGTTTTATTTTCTACTTCTCTGTTTACTAATGAAGTTGATGATGCTTTCCCACATTTATTGGTAGATTTTAAAAGGTACTTCATTGTTTTTTAACGGTAACTTATTGTTTTATTTTCCATTTCTTTGTTTACTAATGAGATTGATGATGCTTTCCCACATTTATTAGTTGATTTTGCTTTCCATGACAAACTGCCCTATTCATGACTGCTTCTTTTCCTATTCAGGTATTCATTTCTTATTGACTTATAAGTGCTCTTCATACATTAAAGATGTTAAATTTTTATCACATGGCATAAATATTCCTTCATATTTGACATTTGCCTTTCAATTTTGTTGATGGTATTTGATACATAATTTTTGTGCAACTAAATCTATTTATTTATTTATTTTTAATAGCGAAGAGGGTCTCACTTTATTGCTCAGGCTGTTCTTGAACTCCTAGGCTCAAGCCATCCTCCTGTCTCAGCCTCCCAAAGTGCTGGGATTACAACGCACAAGTCACTGTGCCGGATTCAATCACTTTTTATGTTACTCTTCATTTAATTTTGCATTTAGAAGAGCACTTTTATATACAACCAACATGCTATCAAGTTAGAAACCAATGGTGGTTTTGTGGTTTCTAACTGGGTAGAAGTCTGGGTATTTTTTCTTCTTTTTGCTTGTATATTTCTTTTCTCTAACAACTATATAAGCTTATCTAAGAAGAAATATTTTCTTAAACATTAAAAATAAAAAATAATTTCTCCACTACTTGATTATAAACTTATACACACACATTTCCTTATGTTTTTATTCTATTTTAAAATGTTTTCATTATTTCAACCATCTGAAATCTTAGCTCATGGTGTGAAGCACAACTCTAGTTTTATATTCTTGTGATTTTTAAGTCAATATTCTTACCACTTTTGTTTACTAATTCATTCTCCTAATGAATTGAAATGGCTTCACTATCATACATTAATCTGTCTTTTTTTAGGACTCTAGCTTGTTCCATTCTTAGTCAACTTCATATGGCTTTAATTATTGCAGATTTATAAAAATCTTCTAATACATGGTGGTAAAATTCCAACTTCATAATGCTACTCCTTCAAAAATTTTCTTTTAAACTTATTCTAGAACAATTTCAGACCAATTTTGTTAAATTTCCCTATTTCACCCCACTTCTGAATCAAAAATGTTAATTAGATTTTGATTAGAACTGCATCAAATTCATACATTTGGGAAGAATTAATATAAGACTGAGTCCTGCTTATTAGAAACATGTTTAATCTTTGTACTTATTCAACTCTCTTTATGTTATCCTGTACAGTTAAGTTTTTTAAAAAATAATTTCTGTACTTTTTATATAGTCTCTAAATACTTAGGAGATTTTTTTCTCCATTGTAGTTTCCAACTAGGTATTCCTTGAATATTGAAAAAGTACTGACTTCAGTACATTTAGACTGTAACTAACTACATAATTTTAGTTCAAATACGCTTTCAGGTAATTTTCCTAGATTTTCTGATAGATAATTGATCACTTGTGAATAACAGTAATGCTGTCTTCTCTTTTGAAACGACTGCCCAACCATGCAGTCTTTCTGCTCCTGACATCAGAAAGAAGGCCTTTTATTATTCCGGGAAGAAGAAATATTTCCAGATGAAGGTCTCCCATCTTGCCAGGTTTCTACTTGTACCTGCATATCCTTGTTACTGAGAAGTAGAGGAGATTTAGTCAGATTTATTCAGCATCTCCTCCACTCACAACCCAGGCAGTTTGTTCTTTCACGCAAGAATTTACAGGTTGGTTCTCTATACCTCCATCAACTCGATTCCTTTCATATTGTCTCTAGCATAAATGCCTCCAATTATGAAAAGTCCACCAGGAAATATTTTCATATTTTTTGTATGACTTTTGGATCAGCATCGTTTCCATCTTTTTTTTTTTTTTTTTTAAACAATGTGTGTGCTCCATCTCTCTCTTTCTGATATTCTTGCTATTGGTACAATATATTTTATCTCCTGACCTATCTTCCTTTTGTCTTATTTTGTCATTTTGACTTCTTTCTGCAGTGTCTAATTTGGTATTCACTGCATCCAGAGATTTTAATTTGGCAACTGTATTTTCGTGCCTTCAGAATCCTGTCAGATTGCTTCCTTTTTATTACTGATATCCAGCTTCCCCAGGTTTAATAACTAAACCTTTTTGAGAACACAAATCTCAACAGATTGCTAGTTGAGCTATCCAGCAATCTGAACAGGATTTGAGGCAGGAGGGTTGGTAGCTGGGAACTTAGTGACTAGGCCACCTATGTGGACAGGTTCCTTCTAGGGAGGTGCTATAAGCAAAGTCTGGATCTATAAACAGTGTTCACAAATGCTTCTGGTCAAAGAGCCAAGAGAGGAATTTAAACACTGTGCTTTGTAGGAACATGCATTAAGTTTACTGTCCCTCCCAACTTAAGAGTTCTCTCTCAGAAAGATTCTCCTTGAGGGGCTCCTCCTCAATTACCTTCTTTCATTCCAGGCCCATCAGCAATGCTGCATAACAAGGATTATTCTGGGTTTTCTGGCATGCGTGGCATTAAGCTCTAGCTTCTGATACACATGCAGTGTTTTTCCCATTCATCTATGTATCTACTGGTCTTTTTAATGGAAATTTAGATGGGTGAAGATAGGAAACTGTTTTTTCTGCTATTTTGCCCAATATTGTTATCTGTATTCTTATACATTACGTTTACGTTGATGCTTACTACTTTTTTTCAAGAGATAGGGTCTGGCTCGTTGTCCCGGTTGGATCGCAGTGGAATGACTGTAGCTCACTGCAGCCATGAAGTCTGGGCTTAAGCGAAACTCCTGACGCAGCCTCCTGAGTATCTAGGACTACAGGCGTGCAATACTACATGCAGCTAATTTTTTGTTGCTATTGTAGAGACAGGGTCTTGCTATGTTGCCCTGACTGGTCTCAAACTACTGACCTCAAATAATCCTCCCACTGCAGCCTCCCGAAGTGCTCAGATACAGGGGTGAGTCACTGTACACAGCCCTCTCACTACTTGTATTTAATCCATGTTTCTAGGTAATAGTTTCCAATCTCTATTTTACCAAGTCAAAGGGACTTAACAACATGCCATCCCTCCCCCCAATCATTGCACTTCAGGAAACAAATGCCACAATAAGAACACCTATCTCCTTCCGGGAAATCTTTTACCAGGTTAAATATAATGATGGACTAGTAGGACTCCAAATGGTCAGAGTTAATAGGCCCAGGTATCTCTGTGTCTTAATTTTTGAAGGTAAGATAACAAGAATAACAGTGTCATTAAAAGACTGCTATGAAAGACTAAACAGTGAGTGCCAGCTTCTCTGAGATGAAGCAAAGGGGTCTCTCCAAAAGACAGATGAGCACAAGTCCTGCACCAACTTATTCTACAACTATAGAGCTTCAGGGGCAGAGAATCAGCCTCATTCATGTTTGCATTCCAAGAATCACAATGGGCACAAAGAATCTAATCATTTACATCTTGCAGAACTACACTGTCCACATGGCTAGTAGGCAGAGTTACTTGCAATGAGGGCTCACCCTCATATTCTCTCACCAAAAAGCTCTCATTATAGAGACCTTTACTAGGAACCAAGGCAGCTTTTCCACTCAGGAGTCCCTTCTGAGTGAGGTGGCTAATAGTAACCTACTTTGGTTTTATATTATTCACACATAAATAATTTGGCAGTTTGCTAATCATGTCTATAAAAGCAACTCTTCAGTCCATTTTGGTTGCTTGTTGCCCACATGAAAAATAGTCTGTGAATCCTCGTGCACCGCTCAAAGCAGTAAAAACTATCTAGTCATTCTACAGAGCAATCTGGCAATACTTAGTGAACTTAATAATGGACATCCAACAACCAATCAATCACATTCTTGATTATACCTCTATAAAACAAAATGAAGATTATCACTGCAACATTATTAATGGCACATGGAGTTGAATACACCCAAGTGCCATCAGAAGAATGTATAAATAAGATAAATACATAGTATACATGGATAAGAGTGTGCACATGATATAATACTGTATAGCAGTCAGAAGTGATGAACCAGAATTGCATATAGCAACAAAAATAGATTGTTTAAATATAGGGCTAAATGAAAAAAAAAAGAACAAAATAGGATGTACAGACTAAGGCCATTTGTGAAAATTACAAACCTATATGTATATGTACGAAACACTATATAATATTTTCCAAAGATACACAAATATCCAAAGACATAAATTCACTAGATTATAGTAGGTGTTTATAGAGCAAACAGAAGGAGTAAAGATAGGAAAATGAGAAAAAAGACAACAAAGTAACCAATCAAGATGCGGGACTAGCCCTCAAGATGCCAACCGTAAGAAGCATGATTATATCCTACCTGTGCCCATGAAGTTTGAGAAGCATGTAGAAGAGTAAAAGAAGTCCAAATAAACTCAACCAAGACAAGATAATACAGACATGAAAGCTCCACTGGGGAAAAAAAAAATGTTCTAAGTATGCCAAGACAAAATTAATACAGTTTATTTTGAAAGGTGCCAGGAATGGTATTTCATTTATTTGAGAGGAGAAACCATTAGTGAATATTCATTTTAAAAATCAAGAAATAATTGTTGAAGATTATAATTAATAATGTAAAGTAACTACATGATCAAAATAAGAATTTGATGATTTCTCTGAAATTAATAGGTCTGTAGCATCATCCAGAGATTAATCTGAATTCATCATCCTGGCATATAAAGATCCTGAACACAAAATACCAAACAGAAGATAAGACATAGTCTGGCAGAGATTCCACACCAACAGAATTTTTAACTTTCACTTACCTCAGAGATATGCTACAAAACCTTTACCACGGATTAATTCCCATGAATGAGATGAAATCTAAAACCATGGCATATGCAAAAAATTAACACTGAAAAAGTCATTTGCCGGTAACCCTTTATTATTATAGCACAGTTATGAACATAGTGTCACTAGAAGAAGAGATGGGGAGACAAAATCTGGAACACATTTCATCCTTGAGGAAGACAGAGGCGGAAAAGCTACTTTAGCATTTCATGCAATAGAGCTAAGTAAGAAGAGCAAGGACTTAAGAAAAAAATCAATTCTCTTGGCATATTAGTCTGTTCTCATTAAATTACAGCTGAATCTGTCAATAATTTGGGGTGCTGATAGAAAAAAACAATCTGGACTGGAAGTACCATCACACCACTTTCTGGAACCTATAATAAACTATCTTGAGGTAAAAAGAGGTCATTATTTTTCAAATGTGTAAAGCAGTAAAAATTTGAGCTTTTTTAGCTATTGGACTCAAACTGCATAGCAATGAAAGGATAAATAAGCAATGATAATCAAATCAGCAGTGACAGATTAGCATGCACAATTAATATAGCAGACAATGGGAGTAGCCTCCTCTAAAGACTGCAATCCTGTATGGTTCAGATTTAATTTAGGCCACAGAGGATTCTGTAAACATCTGACAGCTTCCGCTTTTACTGGATGAAACTTGCTGCATTCATCAGCATAAATAATTAGATTCAACTCATCCCATCTCAGGCAAAATCAAGTCCTTTCCTCTTGCTGAGAGAGGAAGCTATGGCTTTACCTCCACCTTGAATTGCACAGATTATCTGATTAAATCTATAAATGGTGCTCTCAGAAACTGATGCTTAAAGAAAATCTGTGACTTTAAAAGAGCCCCAGAAAGAAATCTATAAAAGACACACTCTCCAACTAACAGCACATTTTTTAAAAATTAAGTCTTTCTACAATAGCTTCTGTTGAGTATGCTTAACAGACTACCTATGGAACATCTTATTAACAAATCTAATCTCAATTGTACATACATTCTAAAAAACACACACCACATAAAAAATCTTAAAAAAAATACATATATATATATATATATAGCTATTTAGAACCAATTTAGTAAGCCTCTACAAAATGAATCCCACAATAAAATTTAAATATATGTCTTTAAAGGATTGAAAAACTTAACCTTCAGGTCAGAACTAAATCATAGTAAATTCCAGAAAACCACGCATTTCTATCTAGGCTAATGTAAGAAACCACGATAAAATTAACACTTATAGTAAATTGATTCTTTAACATTAAATTGCTTTAAATTAAAATTTTTCCTTACAGTAAAAAAAAAGTCTTCTAAATCTCAAAAACAATGCTGAATTTTGAAATCAGTTGCAGAAATACATGTAAAGACGAAATTTCAAAATTTATAAATTGGTTATTTTTGAGAAGGGGAGAAGGATGAGATAAGGAGGAATTCACAAGGGTCTCAACTGCATTTCCAATCTGTAGATTAATAAGGTAAAATGTTAAGACTTTTTTATTTTTTTTTGAGATGGTCTCATTAGGTCGCCCACGCTTGAGCACGGTACTGCAATCATGCCTCACTGCAGCCTCAACCTCCTGGGCTCAGGTGATCCTACCATCTCAGACTCCTGAGTAGCTGGGACTACAAGCAAACGCCACCACACCCAGCTAGTTTTTTTGTAGATATGGGGTTTTGTCACGTTGCCCAGGCTGGTCTAAAGCTCCTGGGCTCAAGCGACCCACTGCCTTAGCCTCCCTAAAATAAGACTTGATAAAGCCATTTGGTAAGTACTTTAGATAAAGGTCCTTATATCAGTGTTTATATCTAATTGTATGTTCTAAATATTTTATAATTTTTAAAATGTAAAACAAAATTCACACAAAATTACATTTATACATAATTAACTAAAAATGGATTATACACCTAAATATAAAACATAAAACTATAAACATTTTACAAGATAACACAGAAAAACATCTAGGTGACTTGGGTTTGATGATGACTTCTTAGATTCAACACCAAAAGAACTATCCAAGAAAAAAAAAAACTGGTAAGTTGGACATCATTAAAACTTCTGCTCTGAAAAAGACATTGTTAATAAAAAGACAAGTCGCATACTGAGAGAAAATATTTGCAAAAGACGTATCTGAAATCAGGATGTTATCCAAAATATACATAGAACTCAAACTCCACATTAAGAAAACAATCTGATTAAAATGTGGGCCAGTGAACTGAGTAGACACCTTGTCAAAGAAGATATACATATGAAAAACAAGCATATGTTAAGAGGCTCAATACCACATATTATTAGGGAACTGCAAATTAAAACAATGAACTACCATACCATACACTTATTAGAATGGCTAAATTCAAAACACAACACCAAATGCTGGCAAAGACATGGGGCAACAGGATCTCTCATTCAGTGTTGCTGGGAATACAAAATGATGCAGTAACTTTGGAAGATAGTTTGGCAATTTCTCACAAAGTTGAACTTAGTCTTACTGTATGATCCAGCAATTGCATTCTGATTTGAGAACCAATGTCCACACAAAAACCTGCATGCAAATGTTTATAGAAGTTTTATTTCTTAACTGTGAAAACTTGGAAGCAACCAAGATGTCCTTCAATAGGTATGGATAAAGTGTATTAAGTCCACTCATTGGGATATTATTCAGGAATAAAAATACATGAACTATCAAACCATAGAACATACAGGAAGCTTGAACTAACACAGATAAGTGAAAGAAGCCATCTGAAGAGACTACATACTATATAACTCCAACTACATGACAGTCTGAAAATGGCAAACTTACAAAAACAGAAAAGATGAATGGTTGCCAAGGGTTCAGGGGTGAGGAAGGAGGAATGAATGAATGGAGCACAGATGACTTTTCTAGCAATGAAAACATTCTGCTTGAATGGTGTATCTACCATAACCACTGTAATCACAGATAGATGATATTATGAATTTGTCAAAACTCATGAAACTGCACAATATAAAGAGTGAGCCACAGTGTAAATTATAGACTTTATTTTAAAATAAGGGATTTACATTGGTTCATTAATTGAAGGTACCACCATTCTGTTTCAACCATAACTGTGTATATTGTAATTCAATTCTGGCACTAACTATCCCGAGTTAGTGTAGACCCTACAAGTTAAAGGGTATGATCCCAAACTAAATTGCCTTTACTTTAGAAACCAGCTGGACTTCAGGAGTCTCCAGACTACCTGCACTCTGACCAACTAGCCATAAATTCAGAGGTTTCCATGACTCCCTCAAGTTCAGAAATTTGCTAGAGAGATTTACACAACTCAGGAAAGTACTACATTTATAACTATAGCTTTTTTTTTTGAGACAGCATCTTGCTCTGTCACCAGGCTGGACTGAGGTGGCACAATCACAGCTCACTGCAACCCTTGATCTCCTGGGCTCAAACAATTCTCCCACCTCAGCCTCTTGAGTAAGTTATAACTTTACCATAAAAAATACACATACGACAAGGTATTAGAGGGTCTGAAGTGCAGAGTTTCTGTGCCCTTTCCCCCATGAATCAGGGCACTCACCCTCCCAGTACATCACTGTTTTCACCAACCAAAAAGCTCTGTTTGGCTGGGCATGGTGGCTCACGCCTGTAATCCCAGCACTTTGGGAGGCTGAGGTGGGTGGATCACCTGAGGTCAGGAGTTTGAGACCAGCCTGGCCAACATGGTGAAACCCTGAATCTACTAAAAATACAAAAATTAGCTGGGCATGGTGGCACATGCCTGTAATCCCAGCTACTCAGGAGGCTGAGGCAGGAGAATCACTTGAACCCGGGAGGCAGAGGTTGCAGTGAGCTGAGATTGCGCCACTGTACTCCAGCCTGGGTGAGAGAGCAAGACGGCATCTCAAAAGAAAAAAAAAAAAAAAAAGCTCCAGTGAGCTCCGGTGTCCACAGTTTTTATTGAGGGGTTATTACACAGGCATAATTGTTCAAATCATTAGCCACATGACTGGACTCAAACCTTCCTACTCCCACCAGGTCAGGCTGGCCTAAAGTCCCAACTTTCTAATCACATGGTTGTTCTTTCTGGTGACAGCTCCCATCTTGAAGCAATATAGAGGCCCACCATTAGTTACCAAGTTTACATAACAAAGATACACCTATCACTTCAGAAATTGCAAGGGTCTTATAATTTCCATGTAAAAAAGTCTAAGACAAAGACAAGACAAATTCTTTATTCTACCACAACCATAGTATAAGGGAAACCGTGTATGGGGGTGGGGAGCTCTGTACTGTCTGCAGTGTCTGTAAAAATCTAAAACTGTTCTAAAAATTAAGACTTTATTATTTTTTAGAACAGTTTTAGATTTTTACAATAAATAAAATTTTAAAAATAATATTATACATCAATGCAACTGCACATTAAGTTACATTGATTTAAAGGACTTAAGGGCTTTTAGTAATCTTTATATCTCCTTAGTCCAGCAGTATGCAGAACACAAAACAACCATTTAATGAACAGTTATTGAATGACTGGCTTCATTTCTTTTATTATGGAAAAAAAAAATTAAGTGTATAGTTCAGTAATGTTAAGTATATTCACATTGTTATGAAACACATCTCCAGAACTTTTTCATCATGCAAATCTGAAACGTATACCCATTAAGAATTCCTCTTCCCTCTCCCTTCAGCCCCTGGTATTCTACTTTCTGTTTCTATGAATTTGACTACTTCAGATACCTCATATAAGTGGATTCATACAGCATGCCTTTTTTTTTTTTTTTTTTTGAGACAGGTTCTTGCTCTGTCACCTAGGCTGGAATGCAGTGACATGATCACAGCTCACTGCAGCTACAATCTCCGGGCTCAAGTGATCCTCCCACCTCAGCCTCCTGAGTAGTTGGGGCTACAGGCAGGAACCACCATGCCTGGCTAATTTTTAAAAATTTTTCTGTAGGAACAGAGTCTTACTATGTTGCCCAGACTAGTTTAGAAGTCCTGGGCTCAAGCAATCCTCCCACCTTGGCCTTCCGAAGTGCTGGGATTACAGGAGTGAGCCACCACACCTGGCTTGCATATGTCTTTTTGTGACTGGATTATTTCACTTAGCATAATGTCTTCAAGTTCTTTCATGTTGTAGCATGTAACAGGATTTCTTTCCTTTTTAAAGCTAAATATCCTACTGTATGTATATACCTCATTTTGTTTATCCATTCATCTGATGATGGACATCTTGGGTACCTTCCACCTCCTGGCTATTATAAATAGTGTTGTTATGAACATGGGTGTGTACATATGTCTTTGAGAATTTACTTTCAATGCTTTTGAAAACTTAGCAGTGGCATTGCTGGATCATATGATAGTTCTATTTTTACCTTTTTGAAAAAATACCATACTGTTTTCCATAGCAGCTGCACCATTTTATATTCCCATCAACAACAATGCACAAAGGTTCCAATTTATCCACATCCTTCCCAACACTTGTTTTCTGTTTTGTTTTCTTTTTCCTTTTTCGATAACAGCTATCCTAATAGGTGTAAAGTGGTATCTCATTGTGGTTCGATTTGAATTTCCCTAATGATTAATGATGTTGAGCACATTTCATATGCTCATGACTATTTGTATCTTTGGAGAAATGCCTTTGATCATTTTTTAATTGAATTGTTTGGTTTTTTTGTAGTTGTGAGTTATAGGGGATTTTTTTATATTCTGGATATCAATCCCTAATCAGATATGTGATTTGCAAATATTTTCTCCCATTCTTCACAGGTTGTCTTTTCACTCTGTTAATAGTGTCCTTTGATGCACAAAAGTTTTTAATTTTAGTAAAGTCCAACTTACAACAGTCTCACTCTCTTGACTAGGCTGGAGAGGAGTGGCACAATCTTGGCTTACTGCAACCTCTACCTCCTGAGTTCAATGATTCTCATGCCTCAGCCTCCCAAGTAGCTGGGGTTACAGGCACACGCCACCATGCCCGGCTAATTTTTCTATTTTTAGTAGAGATGGGATTTCACCACGTTGACCAGGCTGGTCACGAACTCCTGACCTCAAGTGATCTGCCAGCCTTGGCCTCCCAAAGTGCTGGGATTACAGGTGTGAGCAACCGTGCCAGCCTTATCTATTTTTTCTTTTGTTACCTGTGCATTTGGTGTTATATCTAAGAAATCACTACAAATTCAATGTCATGAGGATTTTCTCCTAAGAGTTTTAGTTTTAGCTTTTATGTTTAGGTCTTTGATCAATGTTGGGTTAGTTTTCTGTATGTGGTATAAGGTAAGACTCCAACTTCATTTTTTTTTCATATGGAAATACAGTTTTCCCAACACGATTCATTGAAAAGACTGTCCTTTCCTCTCTCGCCATCCTTGTTGAAAATCATTTGACTATATATGCAAGGATTTAGTTCTTGGCTGTCCGTTTTTTTGTTTTTTGTTTTGTTTTGTTTTGTTTTTTCTGAGACAGAGTTTCGCTCTGTCGCCCAGGCTACAGTGCAGTGGCGCGATCTCTGCTCACTGCAAGCTCCGCCTCCCGGGTTCACGCCATTCTCCTGCCTCGGCCTCCCAAGTAGTTAGGAATACAGGCACCTGCCACCGTGCCCGGCTAACTTTTTATATTTTTAGTAGAGATGGGGTTTCGTCGTGTTAGTCAGGATAGTCTCAATCTCCTGACCTCGTGATCCACCCGCCTTGGCCTCGCAAAGTGCTGGAATTATAGGCGTGAGCCACAGCACCCGGCCGGCTGTCCATTTTATTCCACTGGTCTATACATCTGTCTTTATGCCAGTATCACACTATTTTGATAACCATAGTTTTTGTAGTAAGTTTTGAAATCAGGAAGTGAGAGACCTCCAACTCCGTTCTTCTTTTCAAGATTGTTTTGGCTATTTGCAGTTCCTTGAGATTCTACATAAATTTTAGGATAAATTTTCTATTTTTACAAAGAAGTCATTGGGATTTTGACAGGGATCTAATTGAATCTATACATTGCTTTGGGTAGTATTGGCATCTTAACAACATGTGTCTTCCAGCCCATGAACATGGACTGTTTCCATTTACTTATGTCTTAATTTCTTTCAGTAGTGTTTTGTACTTTTCAGTGTTCAGGTGTTCCACTTTCTTGATTAATTTATTCATATGTGTTTTATTCTTTTTGATAGAATTTTCTTCATTTCAAATCCATTTTTGGATTTTTCATTGTTAACGATTAGTAATACAACTGATTTTTGTGTGTTGTTTTGTATCCAGAAACTTCACTGAATTGTTTTAATTCGAACATGTTTTATGAAATCTTTAGGGTTTTCTACATATAAGATCATGTCATCCGCAAACAGAGATAATTTTACTTCTTCCTTTCTAGTTTGGATACATTTTTTTCTTTGTCTAATTGCTCTGGCTAGGACTTGCAATACTATGGTGAATATAAGTGGTAAGAGCAGGCATCCTTGACTTGTCCCTGGATCTTAGAGAAAAACCTTAAAGTTTTCCACCACTGATTAAGATGTTAGTTGTGGCTTTCCATATATGGCCTACATTATGTTGAGGTAGTTTTCTTCTACTCTTAGTTTGCTGAGTGTTTTTTTTTTTTTTTTAATCGTGAAAGGGTGTTAAATCTTGTCCAAGGCTTTTTCTGCATCTATTGAGACAGATTGTGTATTTTTTCGCCCTTCATTCAACTGGATAGCTTTGTAAGGCATATCTCATTCATTCAGAAACAAAATGAATACCCTCGTTTTGTATAGAGTTTCTCTTAATTTTTGTAACAAAACATTTAAAACAGAATTTAGTGACACAAGCTCTTTAAGTTTTATGAAAGACCAGAGGTTTCAAAAGGATAAAAAGGAGATATTGAGTAGAAGGCAGCTTTTAAAGGGAGAACATTGCACAACTAGCTCAGACTGGGAATCACATCAGATAAAACCTACCAAAAAGGATCAAGGCAAACCAACACTTCATTTCATATCACTGCAGCATACATCAATATACAACCCAGAATTGGTATACTGTTTATATAATACCCATTGATCAATAGCACAGTAGGGAAGTTAGAGTTAACAACAATTTACTGTATATTTCAAAATAGATAATTTTTTTTTGTATTCTCAACGCACACAAAAAGATAAATGTTTGAGGTGACGGATATCCCAATTACCCTGATTTGATCATTACACATTGTATACAGGTATTAAAGTATTACATGTACCCCCAAAATATGTACAACTATTACATATCAATAGGTAATTTTAAAAAAATCAAACTCATTTAAAGCCTGCATATACATATTAATTATACCACATAGCAATGGCAAAGGTCTATCATGGTCAAAAAGAACACAACTGAATAAATTAATATCTGGGGAAATGAAATGGAAAGGAAATCAAGTAGTATTCATTCAAAATTGCCTGCCCCTTTCCATAGAGTTAATTGAAGGCACAACAACTATGCCATAAACCAAAGTTCCAACCAAGAGTCAAAGCTATATTTTATAGAATTGTCACTTTCCTCACCAATACCAATAAATAAGTTATTAAATCTACCGTTTTGGCATAATAAAGTCATTTCAATAGAACTAAGAGTGCCACAGTTTCAACGTCATCTCTTCTGAAAATAAATGTTGCTGTCTTGACTCAGAATTCAAATTTCAGCAGCAGGTCATTATTTTGTTCTATTCTGTTGACATATTTTAACTCATTTTGTAAACCTAGAATTTGTTCCTGTTCTATAATCCCAGAAAGAAAAATGTTCATGAGAAGGCAATTTCATTTGGCTAGGTTGACAGTGATAGTCCCTTGGGGGAGAGGCCAACTCAAGCAGGACTGAAGAGGCTGTTAGAAGCCAATTTTCCTACCTGCTAATTGCTTTTATGACTAAGATGTATGGCCTCAGACACTCACCCAGCAAGCAGAAGATAGACGGAAACAGTCACATCTCAAGAGGTTTTTCCCTTCTTCTAAAAGAATTCAACTAGGAGACAAAACAGCAAAGAAACAGAAAAATGTCAAAAATATTAATTGCAAAAACATTAATTGTATCTTCCTGACTACCAAAAGGAAAAATGAAAAATAATGAAAAGACATTTATACGAATAGCCAGTAGAAAAAATATTCATTCATTGGTCACTCAGTAAATATTTACTGAAATGCCTATTATGGCAGACACTACTGTAGGTGCTGGAGATACAACAGTAAACTAGACACAATGTCCCTTTGTCCCCATCAGAGGAGATTAATGAGAAATAACAGCTACCAATTAGTGATCTGGTACTAAGAGGAAAACAAAATGCAGCCATGTAATAAAGTGAGTTGGGAAGCACTAATTTACAGTGAGTTGTCAAGGAAGCCTCTTTGAAGAGTGGACATTTAAGCTGAGACTTAAATGACAAGAAGGATCCAGTAAACCACCAGTCTGAGGGAAGACCATTCCTTGCAGAGAGACAAGGAGTAGAAGATTTGGAAATTGGAATAAACTTGGCACATTCATAGAAGACAAAAGAAGGCCATTGTAGCTGGAGTTTTGTGAACAACATTAACAATGGCAGCAGATAAGATCTCTTCAAAGTGCCACAGCCATTTCAAAATTATCTACTAAGAAGATAAAAATAAAACTATGACCCATGAACTATTCGTGGAAATTCACTTTTGGACTAGTAATGACCACTAGGAAACTTTCAACAGAAAAAAGATAAGCATGAGTTGAGAAATGCCATAGAGGAAGAGGTTTCTGAATCAGGGAGAATCAGCATCAGAGTACTGGCTGAATCAGTGCTGTCAGGAACCCCAAAAGCAATATTGTTCTAGATAAGATCAACATCTAGGGCTGGCACGCCTGGACAAGGGGATATCTGAGGCTTATAACAGGAACTGTTAAAGCACAGCACTCATAAATGAACTCCAACCACAAAGGAATGTTTCTGGACATATTTGTTCTAATCCTTGTTTGACCTACACATTTGAGATAGCCCACAGACTTTTACAAAATTTTTAATGTAAATAACAAATAAAACAACATAAAACAACACCCTCCTAAAACAGAAATTTTTAGAAATTACAGAAAATTTTTCCATGTTTAAAACTCTTCCTAGGTTACAAAATAAATTAGGAGTTTTTTTAAAAGAAAAAAATTTAGTGAGTATATGGATCATCTGTTTTCCTTCTATAGCAAACACAAAACAGTGTTTAAGTTCAAAAGCATATATAACATTAAACAATGCTACATTTAAAAATAAAACATACCTACTAAAAAAGAAGTAGCTCACCTTAATTGAAGGATAAACTTTATTTTTAAGCACTGAATGATTCCCAAACATACTGTATATGTTGCATAATGCTAACATTTTGTCATAGTGCTATAATGTTAAAATTCCCAAGCCATGCACGTGGCTATCAAATATATGCACTTTTCTACAAAAACATTATGGTCAGACATTATTCATCTAGAGAAAAAAAGAAACAAAAAGCAATGGAGATCAAAAACTTGCTCTACATGAGGTATATGGCAACGGCAATGTGTCTTCACTTAAGCCACATGCTAAAAAAAAAAAAAAAAAAAAGACTGGGATCAGAGACCTATACTGGAATCCCACCTCTCACACTAATTAGCATACACCATCCTTGAGCCTCAATTTTCCTCATCAGTAAAATGAGTCCCACGCCACCTACTCTTACAAGATTGATAGGGATATTAAATAAAATAAAACAGGTTAAGTTTAAAGGAATCCAGTCTTATTAATTGGTAATTACACTATAAGCAAGGGAAATGTCTTTAAAAAACAGTTGATTTTTTAAAAAGAAAAAATTATAAATAATAGGTTGTAAGAGCTAAACACAATGTAAACAATTCTCAAGTTAAATACACAGGCCAAACTCCTTTATTTTACCTATGAAGAAATAAAAGCTTGGCAAGCTTAAGTGACCAGCCCAGAGTTGAAAAAGCAGGCAGAAAAAAGGCTAAAATCTTGCTTAATTCCTAAATGTGGTATATATTTTATAGAGCACTTTCATATATAAGATCCAACTGATGTCCATGATAAAACAGTTAATACGACTCATGAGAAAACCCAAGCCACCAAAGTCAGCCAGCTACTTAGTGATAGAACTGTGACTAAAACCTGGTGATGAATACTGTCTCTCTCTGTTTTTTGGTGGGGGGAGGAAGTGGGTAGAGTTGGGGTCTAACTGTGTTGCTCAGGCTGGTCTTGAACTCCCAGGCCCAAGCAATCCTCTTACCTTGGCCTCATAAAGTGCTGGGATTATAGGCATGATTTACCATGTATGGCCTATGTCTCTTAAAAATTAAGATTTAAAGCCTTTCTTACTTATAATTTAACTGATACCAAAAAATGCCTTAGCAAGCAATCACTATTTTATTCAGTCAATAATTTTTTTTTTTTTTTCTGAGGCAGCGGCACCATCTCGGCTCACTGCAAGCTCCGCCTCCTGGGTTCAAGCCACGCTCTTGCCTCAGCCTCCCAAGTAGCTGGGACTACAGGCACCCGCCATCTTGCCCAGCTAATTTTTTGTATTTTTAGTAGAGACGGGGTTTCACCATGTTACCCAGGATAGTCTCGATCTCCTGACCTAGTGATCCACCCGCCTTTGCCTCCCAAAGTGCTGGGATTACAGGCGTGAGCCACCACGCCCGGCCTCAGTCGATAATTGTTTTTTAGGGTCACACTACAAAGACATAAATGTTTCCATGTTGTATTTAAGAGACTCGATCAGCTTAACATAAAAATGTTCATAATAGGAGCAAATTAAATTTTCAAAGATACATTTTTAGACCTATTTCCCAAAGCTCAATTGATATCAGCTTAATACAATGTAGCAAGACTTACTTTTATTCTGTTTGTTCATAGATTATTTAAACCAGATAGTTGGGTTAGTGAGTCACTGAGTACATGCTTAAGTATGATACTGAATCCATGTTTCTATCACTGATGATTCTAATATTCACATACTTTACAATTACTTAATCCTTTACATTGTCCTTTCTTCACGTAGGATTTTCAAGTTAACCCTTCTATAAGTAGGTCAATGGTTCTTAGACTTAAGTTGAGATGATTCACTTTCACAAATAATTATGTTACAAATACTGCATTGTTTTGCAGCTTAGGGGACAGCCAGGCTGGAAAACTAATTAAAAGGAAAGGATTCAAGTGGAGAGGAGCCAACTGAACAATATAGCATCTAAAAAACAAACACATTTACAATACATGTTTCTGAGTGTCACTAAGAAAATACACATCTGTTCGATATTCCAAATTCTGCCTTTAAAAAGGATCAAGCATTGTAGGAAGATTTCTAGGTTTAACAAGAAGACATGGAACAGCAATGTAGGAAGTGAGGGCTCAGTCACCATGATAGTTCTCAGATCATTTGTGCAAACATAATAAGAGCATACCCCCAAATAGGCCTCTGTTCAAAGCCACTTCGAAAGATGTGAAAATGCATGCACAAAAGTAATATCTGAGTTTTGCAACTACTAACTGGCAACACTGTTGTTGGGTAGGTGAGAACACAAAAGAACAATAAATCAATACACAAATTAACGGTAACCACTCACACTAATTTCATATGAATTAGAAGAATCAATATATAATTTGGGTGGTTATCCAGCACCCTTGAAATAGTCATGGCCAGACAGTATCATCAAATTAACTACTTAGCTCAGTTCACAAGACTTCACTTGTGCTCAGCAAGGACTATCACTGAATAGGGAACAGCCTGAATGTAGCAAGCTTTCCACTGAATTAAGATAGTATATATACCTTAAGGTATGTTGCTTGTCTGTCTTCTGAGAATTTTTTAAGCTACATTTGAAAAAAAAATGATAATACAATTGTGAGTCTCCTTAGTGTTAAATTTATATCTAAAGAATATAATGTATTCTTTAGATAGACAAAATAGTAAGTGTATGTGTGTTAGAGATTCAAGTAAAAAAAAAAAAAAAAACCAAGGCCCAGCTTGTGACAAATCATCACTACAGACTCCCCTACAGCTCAGTTCCCTATAGCTTCCTCAGCTATAGCTCTACAAAAGCCACAGAAATCAGAATGATCATGCTAAAGCATCTTATGGATTAATAAAGACAGATCAATTCTGTATAACCTATTTTGGTTTTTATTCAAATTATCTAAAATTGATAATTTGTAATTGGCTGTTAAGAAACATAATTCCTGGAACACTGCATTTCTCAATCACCTTGGATACGCAGGCATTTGCAAACATGGCCCTCTATTTAGAGCAATTCACATGTAAAGCACTCCATTAATTACACTCTTCATTCAATACACATCTATTAAGCACTATTGTGTACTAGGCACTATTGGTATTAGAGAAATACCATGCTGAATCAAATTAGCCCCTGCCTTCAGAGGCAGAAGGCTTTGCTTACAGACATGCAAACATTACATAATGAGACAAGTGCCATAACAAGATGTATACAAACCACTATGGAAATACACAAAGGGAAGGACTTAATTCTTCCTGGGGAGGTGAAGAAGAAAGGCTTGTCAGATTACTTAATATTTAACTGAGTGTTAAAGGGTCAGTATGAGTTTGTTAGGTAGACATACTAGAGGTTGTTCATGAGAGAGGATGTGACAGACCCACAGCCTGTGCAAAGTTGGGAGGGCAGAAAAGAGTACTTGCTTGGAAAGACAACAGAGCTCGGTAAAAGGTAAAAATGACAAAGTATGATCAGAATGAGGCAGGAAAATACGGTCTGGAGGCAGGGAACATAAAGCCAATTCACACTTTAGCTATAACAGGAAAGATCCTCTCCATAGGGTATATGCCGTAAATGACTTTGTAACTTTACTTCATCCTCTTTATTTACATAGGGCATACTCCAAGAAAAGGGTATTTAAACTCATGGAAAACTCTGTAACAGGGCCTTTGAGCCCCTATGCTCAGGCCCACTCCCACACTGTGGCATGTACGTTCATTTTCAACAAATCCCTTCATTCCTTCCTTGCTTTTTGTGTGTTTTGTCCAATTCTTTGTCCAAGATGCCAAGAACCTGGACACCCTCCACCATTAACAAGAATAGGGCACGAAGTTTCTTCAACAGGCCATGTTAAGACTTTATCTTGACGAAAATGTGGAGCACTGAAAGGTTTTGAACACAGGTGTGGTAACAGTTTGAGTTTTAGACAATTATTTCTGGGCATACAAGAAAAGGACAGACCAGAAAGAATAATGTCTAAAGCTAATGAAGTCTGGTAGACCTATAATAATATTATTAAAATTAGCCAAGTGCGGTGGCTCATGCCTATAATACCAGCACTTTGGGAGGCCAAGGCAGGAGTATAGCTTGAGCCCAGGAGTTCAAGGCCAGTCTTGATGACACAGGAGACCCCATCTCTACAAAAAAATTAAAAATTGGCCAGGCACGGTGATACATGCCTGTGGTTCCAGCTACTCGGGAGATTGAGGTGTGAGGACTGCTTGAGCCTGCAGTGAATTATGATCACCACTGCACTACAGCCTCCAGCCCGGGTAACAGAGCAAACCCTATCTCAAAAAATTGTTAAAATCACTACTATCCTTAGATCAAGGCAATAGGACTTGGTCCTCCTAGCCACACCTCTCCCCCAAGAAGTGAGCAGAGTAGAGGGCCAAATCGAAGTGCCTTACTGGATCTATCTCCAGAAATCACTTTCTATCTACCTAAAACCCCAGAACTCTGCTCAAATGGCCCTGAGTCCACTTCCAAGACAGGTCCTCGTTCAGATATATGTACCACTTGGCCTGAAGGGGAGATGAGGGACAGCTGTTGAGAGGAAATGGAGGCTATGGAGACAGCTTGGACATTTTGCCAAAATTTAAAAATATATACATTTTAAACAAAATATATATACTTTAGAAATATGTCATATTTTTAATATATATAATTATAAATTGAGAATTAGCAACTTCATAACATACTCATGAATAACTGAATATTTGTGCCTAGAAACTTAAGGTTGTTTATGATATAGAGTATTAACCTGAAATTTCAAAAAATTTAATGTTTCAAGAAGATTAGAAACAATTATTTCACATACAAAAAATATTTTCCCTGTAAGACAGACATACAAAAGTCAGGATCAACTTCTCAGAAAGTCAAAGCAATTTGAAGACAGATATGCCAAACAGGTGTTGATAACAACTTTGTTAAAAAAAAAAAAAAGACATTTAGTGAAGGATCAATGTGTGGACTAATGGCAGATATTTGTTATACACAAATGAGCTAATGTATTGTACTGCTCTTCTCATTAGTACAGAGATGCATTACCCTCACATTAAATACTCAGTGAGTAAAACACTCTGGCAAGCATCTGTTGGCTAATGACAAAGAAAACCATGGACCCTCTGAGGCCAATTTCCATCCAGCTGCAAGCATGGAAGCAGCAAACACATGTGCTGCTCTTCAATATCAACCCCAAATAACCATGAAAAAGAAACTCCTCAGCTATTTTGTGGCAAAGGCATTCCAAGTATCGATCATATATGCTAAACAAGACACTTGGAAAAAGTTAACTCCCTAAATCCTGGCTGGCATTTAACTTGCTTGTTACCAACAGACTGTGGTAGAAGTGACATTGAATGACTTCCAAAGTTATATCAAGAAAAGTCATGCAGGTTCTGGGACTAAGTTTGGGGTGGCTGCTACACAGCAATGTTGCCAGACAGAATTTGGTACGTGAAACTGGGGTGCTGACGTAACAAAAATCTAAAAGATGCGACGCTGGTTTCAAGACTGGGTAGTGGACCGAAGCTGGACCCAGGCTTGAAAAGCCTGGCAGAAACTATTTAAAAGGAATTAAAGGAAAGTTAAATGTTTTCAGAAAGACCTTGTTATAAAGTGGCAGAAAACTTAGCAAAACTGTTGCCTGTGGTAAGGTAAAAAACAGAAAATGCTGGTAATGAACTACTACTTCTAACTAAGGTAATTTCAAAGCAGAATGTCCAAACTGTCAACTGGTTTCTTTTATATGTATAATATAAGGTACAAAAAGAGATGACCTAAAGAAGAAAGTACTTTTCCAGCAGAATTTAGGGGGAATACAAAGAAGTCAGCAATTGCTGGGTCCAAAAATAAAACTATTTCTCATCCACAATGTCTCCCAGCAGAGAATGCTCAAAGTAAGAAAAGGTCTGAGGACAAAGATCAAACATAGGACACAGAAAAGAAAAATCTCATCTCAAGGTAGAGATAAAAGCTAAAGGTGTTACTGTGAAATCCTTTGTTACGTTTCTCTCCTGATTTCTTCTTCATGATCTTCTTCCCAGTTCCTTTTTCTGTACTTGTCCACTAAATCTAGATGTCCCTGAGGATTTTGTTCTCAATCCTGGACAATTCCTTCTTCAATCACTCACTAAAATCTATTAACCTTAAAATCTCTTTCTCCCTTTCAAGCCTCCACCTCCCTCTAAGAACAGCAGACAGATCTGCACATCTCCACTCAACTATCTCAGAGAAACATCAAACTAAATATTACAAAATTCTATCTTCCACTGCAAAAGTTCCTTCTATACCTGAATACACACTGGAAAGGAATGACTGGAAACAAATACTACCACACCCATTAAATTGCCCAACTTGAGAGTCATCTCTGATTTCTACACTTCCTTCTCCTCACCCAACACCAATATTTAATTAGTCACCAATTTCTATGGATTCCACCTGCTAAACCTTTTGGGCATCTCCCCTTCTTCAAGTGATCTCCTATCTGGACTATATATAGCTTTCTAAGTGGTCTCTCCATTCCAAAATATCTTTCATACTACTCTAGAAACCATCTTCTTAAAGTAAAATATTAGCCATGTTTATCTCCTGCTGAGAATCCTTCAAGAGCTCCCAATCAAAACCCTTTGATACAGCTTACAGGTAGGTACTTTGTGATCTGGCCTTTCCCTGCAAACTGTCCCCACATATCATTTATTCCAACCATGCCAAAAAACAGGACTTATATTCATGGCGGTTATGAATACATACTTTTCTCTCTGCCTAGAAAGTGTTGTCTCTTGTTATGAATACGAAGTACATTTTTGTCTATTAATTTAACAGTTTAGAACACCTACTCTGTGGCAAATCTGGCAGGCACATGAAAATAAATGAGAAACACTACCTGCCTCTTCTCTGGAAGCACACTGCCTAGAAAGAAAGAAAATAAGTACAACACAGGGATTTATAACGGAAAGTAGCATGATATAGTGGACTGATTTCTTGCAGGTGGTGGAGAGATATGATAGACAGTAAGCAAAACAATGGAATAAATACAATACGATCTCCTGGATCAGCAAGTTTCCTTGATATAAGTAATTTAAAACATTTTAATACTATTATACATACTTACTATAAGTAAAATACAAATTTACATGAAAGATGCAACAAAAGACTTAAAAATTCATGGGCCATTTTGGGCAAGAATGACTGTTCAGATTAGAATTTAAAGTAAAATCAGTAAGCAGAAGAGGAGCCACTTTAAGTCAGAGAGAGACCCTTTTATAATTGAGCAAGTCACACCACACTTCGGCCCCACCTATTCAAAAAGCCAACCCTAGTTCAGTTCAAGTTCAAGTTCAGTGAAGCAATACTGAAAAATCAACAAGATTCTGTAGGACCCTTTGCTGCGGCCAGCTCATACCTCTATACAGCCTCTATACAGGGCTACAGACTTGGCGTGGAAGAAGGCTTACTGATGACCAAGGAGTCTTGAACTCATCCATTTTGGGGGGTCCAGATTAAAGTTGCCTGTAATTATGTAAATCAGGTCTAAGAAGGCTGAGAAAAAGTTTACCCTGATTCCAATTCCCACAGAATCAGAATTATAATAGAAAAACTGCTGTTCCCCTCCCAGAATATCAGCCCTGGAAAGGTTACAGCCCTGGAAAAATGGAGAGAACTAAGAAAAACCCTTGGGTTGACTAAGACCCACTTGGAATTGATATGTGTGGAATGGTGGCTTAGGCCTGAGACAAGAGGCAGTCCAGCAAAGCTGTGGGATAACAAACGAGAAAAAGAACTACTAAAGTTCTGTTTTGCTTCTCTTGTATCCCAGCACCCATATGCACATGACCTGGCCCCAAATGTGCATTACTTAGTTATAAAAATTCAGAACAGTGGTTCCCTCTGGTGAGGGATAAGAATGTCAAGGAAGAAGTCTGAAGGAACTTAAGGGGTAATAAAATGTTTTGAATTTTTATAGGAGAGTAGCTACATGAGTATAAGCATTCATCAAATCTCACTGAACTGTATATTTAAGAGCTGAGTATTTTATCGTAAAATTGAAATTTATACCTCAACTTTTAAAAGTTTTTCTTAAAAGATCACAATAGATACTACTTTAGATCATTCAACTAGCAAAATTTAAAACTCTGAAAAAAACAAGTATTAGAGAGGCTGTAAAACAACAGGATCTCTTATACATCGATGGTAGGAGAATAAAATTGCATAAGCCCTTTGGAAATAAACTTTGTATTATATCTTTAAGTTTAACATTCATTGCCCTATGACCCAGCAATCACATTCATAGGTGTATACTCAACAGAATCTCTTGCACATGTATAAGAGATTGACAAGAGTCATGGATAGTAATGTTTCTTGCAGCAATATTAAAAATTGCAAACATCTGAAAATAAGATTCTTATTCTTAATCCCAGGAATAAATTCAGCATGATCACTTTCAAATATTTAAGTTGTGTTTATGTTTCAACAATAACCCAGTTTTTATACATATTATAGTTTATTCAAGGTGTACATATACAGAAATCCAAAATTAAGGCACAGAATTAAGGCATTATAATGATTTTTGTATTTTTAAAAGATGGAATTTATTTATACAACATGACTTTTACAGGAGTAAAGATAGAATTCATCTAAATGCTGGTTACATAAATTATACTATGACCACACACAAAATACCCTGTGGCTATAAACATGAATGAAGTAGATCTACATATATGGAAAAATCTCCAAGATACAGAAGTAAGTTTAAGCAGCAAAAAGTAGGCTGGGTCCAGTGGCTCATGCCTATAATCCCAGCACTTGGGAGGCTGAGGTGGAAGGATTACCTGAGCCCAGGAGTTCAAGACCAGCCTTGACAACGTAAGAAGACCCAGTCTCTAAATAAAAAACATACATTAGCAGTGCATAGTGGCACATGCCTGTGGTCCCAGTTACTTGGGAGGTGAAGTGGGAGGATCACACGAGACTAGAAGTACAAAGCTGCAGTGAGCTGTGATCATGCCACTGCACTTCAGCCTGGGAGACAGAGCAAGACACTGTTTTTGTTTTGTTTTGTTTTTTTAAATGAGACAAGTCTTACTCTGTTACCCAGGCTGGAATGCAGTGGCGCAATCTTGGCTCACTGCAACCTCCACCTCCAGGGTGCAAGCGATCTTGTGCCTCGGCCTCCCAAGTAGCTGAGACTACAGGCGTGTGCCACTATAACTGGCTAATTTTTGTATTTTTAGTAGAGATGGGGTTTCACCATGTTGGCCAAGGTTGGTCTCAAAAGCCTGACATCAAGTGATCTGCCCACCTCAATCTCCCAAAGTGCCGGAATTACAGGCATGAGCTAAGACCCTGTCTTAAAAAAAGAAGCAAAAAGTAGAACAGTAAATTCTCACAGATCAAAATAAACTCCATATATATTGATGCATACGTATGTTTGCAAAAATAATTTAAAAGTAAATAAACTGCTAATGTTAGTTTCTTCTGAAAATAAAGACAGAGGATCTAAGGTGAAAGACTTACTTTTGTATGTTTGCACTATCTATGAATCATTTTGTACTATCTAAATTTCTGACGACATACCTTTTCTATTTTTTCAAATTACATAGAAGGAGAGACAGAGGCCCTCAAAACCTTTTTCTATTTCTAGTAAGCAAACTCTTCCAAGACCCACAATAGTTATTCCAAACCTTTACCACTCCCCTCAAATCCCATATCTCAGTCCTGTTGCCCTTTCCCACAACATGGCCAAGCCAAGGACTTTGTCCTTGCTTCAGAGGAAACAAAAACTCCCTATATTTCCTAATTCACATCCACAAATTTGTCACTAGCTGTAGCCATGGACACCTCCTTCCCTCAGAAGAAAGAAGCCATTCAGGCAAATCTTCTGTTCTATCAAGTGTTCTACATGCAATCTGCCATTTCTGCAAGGAGCCTGTTCTATTATTCTCCTCTCTCCCTCTCTCCTTCCACAATTTTGCTCTTACCTGTTTCCTTGTTCCCCTACCTCTGTATATACGCATGTTCAAGCCTCTCCTATATTAAAAAGTACCCTATATTCCCGTCTATCTAGCACCCTAAACTCCTTCTTTCTGTTCACAGTTTAACTTCTTACGAGAGTAGTCTATACTCTTTGACAGTCTCTTCTTCATCTCCCATTCACTGCTTGACACACAGGAATCTATCCTCTGTCTCCACTGCTACTAAAAACAAAAAACCAATCTTATTAAGGTTACTAAAAGACCAAACCAAAAGTCATGCTGTAAACTTTATTTTACTTGATCTTTCTCTGTAGCATCTGACACTAATGACCACTGCTACCCTTTTTGAAACACTCTAATCTCTTTGCTTCTGTGATGTTTCTCTCTCCCGGCTCTCCACTGAGCACTGGGGGATTCAAAAATGAAAATGACAAAGTCCCTGAATTCAAGAAGCATAGTTTCTAAAATGAGAGAAACATCTACAAACAATCACAACATAGTGAAAAAGTACAAAGTGCGGTGATAGCTTAGCAATCAACTTTATATGGGGCAGCGGGAGAGCACTTTAGGAGGAGCAAACTAGCATGTACAAAGTAACATATAAATCAGTATGGTTTGTACAGAAATTTTAATGGATAACAATTGAACACACAAGTTTTGAAATCAAACAATCTGACTGTATCTATTCTATCTGAGGATAAAATAAGTCTTTACCTCATAGGACTACCGTGAAGATTACATGAAATGCTAAATATAAAACACTTAGCATAGGGTCTGGCATATACAGAAAGATCTCAATAAGCATTATCTCATACACTTTCTGACAAAAACATTCAACAAACTATGACTAAAAGAGAACTTCCTAAACCTGATAAAGGGCAGTGATGAAACACCCATAGTTAACATCTTACTTAATCCTAAAAACTGAATGCTTTCGCCCTAAGATCAGACACGAGACAAGGGCTGGGCACAGTAGCTCATGTGTATAATCCCAGCACTTTGGGAGGCTGAGGCGGGAGGATCACTTGAGCCCAGGAGTTTGTGGCCAGCCTGAGCAACGTGGCGAAATCCCATCTCTTCAAAAAGAGTTTACTGTAGCACTACTGACAATAGCCAAGATATGAAATCAACCTAGATGTCCAACAAAGGATGAATGGATAAAGAAAATGTGGAATATATAGACCAGAGAATGCTATTTAGTAACGGGGGGGAAAAAAAAGAAAGAAATCCTGTCATTTGCAGCAACATGGATGAGACTGGGACATTATGCTAAGTAAAATAAGCCAGAAATAAAAAGTTAAATAAACACTTCATGTTCTCACTCATTGGTAGTGGAGAGGGAGGGACAGAGAGAGATTTGTTAAAGGATAAAAAATTACCAATAGATAGGAGGAATAAGTTCTAGTGTTCTATACCACAGTAAGATGACTATAGTTAACAGGAATATAGTTTCAAATAGCTAGGAAGAAAATCTATAGTTAACAGTAATACATAGTTTCAAATAACTAGGAAGAAGATATTGAACGTTCTCAACATAAAGAAATTATAAATGTCTGAGATGATGGATATGTTAATAACCCTATCTGATCACTAACATATATGTACTAAAACATCACTATGTACCTATGAATATGTACAATTATTATTTGTCAATTAAAAACTAAAATTTTAAAAAAGAAAATGTTCAAATGGCCAATAAGCATACAAAAAGAAATGTTCATCATAAGTCACTAGGGAAATACAAATCAAAACCACCATATACCACAGTGGCTATATTAAACAAAACAAAACAAACCCAGACAATAGCAAGTATTGGCAAGGATATGGAGAAATTAAAACCCTCATATACTGCTAGTAGGAATGTAAAAAGGTACAGTCTTTTTAGAAAATAGTTTGGCAGTTCCACAAAATGTTAAACACAGAGTTACTAAATGACCTAGCCATTCTACTGTTAGGTATACATCAAGAGACATGAAACCCTATGTCCACACAAAAACTTATACACAAATAAGTGTTCACAGCAGAATTTTCATAATAGCCAAAAAAGTGGAAACAATCCAAATGTCCAACAACTGATAAATAGATAAATGAAATATGGCATATAGATATTGTGGATGAAAAAAATAAAAAGTAAAAAACAAACTAACTTTTTTTTTTTTTTTTGAGATGGAGTCTCACCCTGTCTCCCAGCAGGAGGGCAAAAGTGCAATATCGGCTCACTGCAACCTCCGCCTCCTGGGTTCAAGCGACTCTCCTGCCTTAGCCTCCCAAGTAGCTGGGATTACAGGTGCTTACCACCACACCCAGTTAAAATTTTATAGTTTTAGTGGAGATGGGGTTTCACCATGTTGGCCAAGCTGGTCTCAAACTCCTGACCTCAGGTGATCCACCTGCCTCAGCCTCCCAAAGTGCTGGGACACAGGCGTGAGCCACCATGCCAGGTCACTTTTTTTAGCTTGATCATAAACAATTACAGACCATAAACAATCTTTACCTGGCAGGCTTCACAGGAGAAAACTGCCCTCCCCACACCAGATTTGATGCATACCCAGTGCATTGACATCTCTAAAGCAAGCTGCAATCAAGACTCAGGTATTTCTAAATGGCCATGCTCTTTACCATATCTACATTAGTAGCCCAGGTACCTTCATTCAGAAGTCTCTGTGGCCTTTAACTGTGGCCTTTCCTTAGGCAACTCTGGAGAGGCCTCCTCAACAGAGGGAAAACACTAAAAACACTTTCCTCTCACTCTGACTCAGTATCTTCCTCCACTCCTAGCCTTTGCACCTTTTCCTCCAACCCACCCTAAATGTATAAAACAGCAGGAATCTTTTGCTGGGGGCTCCGTCGGCATTGAGAAAACCCCCACCTCTGTGTTGATCCACTTGACAAAAGGCAGCCTGCACTTTCTCAAGTTTAACTTCTTGCTTATCCTAATTCAGTAAATGATTAAAGTAGCTCAGCTCTGTGTCCCCAGCTAAGCTCCTGACACTACGGAATATTATTCAGCCATAAAAAGGAATCAAGGTTCATCCATGCTTCAACATGGATGAAGCTTAAAAACCTTATGCTAAATGAAAGAAATTAGTCACAGAAGACAATATATTGTGCAACTCCATTTACATAAAATGTCCACAATGGGCAAAAAATAAATTAACAGCTGAGGGGAGGTTGGAATGAGTAGAGACTGCTAATGAGTACTTTTAAGAGTGATGAAAGGCAAAGCAGGTGGCTCACGCCTATAATCCCAGTTCTTTGGGAGGCCCAGGTGGAAGGATCACTTGACGTTAGGAGGTTGAGACCAGCCTGGACAACATGGTGAAACTCTGTCTCCATTAAAAATACAAAAATTAGGTAACAGTCCCTGTCTGACAGCTTTGAAGAGAGCAGTGGTTCTCCCAGCACGGAGGTTGAGATCTGAGAATGGACAGACTGCCTGCTCAAGTGGGTCCCTGACCCCTGAGTAGCCTAACTGGGAGACATCCCCCACTAGGTGCAGACCAACACATCACACCTCACACGGCTGGGTACACCCTGAGACGAAGCTTCCAGAGCAAGAATCAGACAGCAACACTCGCTGTTCAGCAATATTCTATCTTCTGCAGCCTCCGCTGCTGATGCCCAGGCAAACAGGGTCTGGAGTGGACCTCAAGCAAACTCCAACAGACCTGCAGCTGAGGGTCCTGACTGTTAGAAGGAAAACTAACCATCAGAAAGGACACCCACACCAAAACCCCATCAGTACGTCACCATCATCAAAGACCAAAGGCAGATAAAACCACAAACATGGGGAAAAAGCAGTGTAGAAAAGCTGGAAATTCAAAAAATCAGAGCGCATATCCCTCTCCAAAGGAACGCAGCTCATCGCCAGCAACGGAACAAAGCTGGATGGAGAATGACTTTGACGAGCTGAGAGAAGAAGGCTTTAGTCGATCAAACTTCTCAGAGCTAAAGGAGGAACTACGTAACCAGCGCAAAGAAACTAAAAACCTTGAAAAAAGAATGGATGAATGGATAACTAGAATAATCAATGCAGACAAGACCTTAAAAGAACTGATAGAGATGAAAATCATAACACGAGAACTATGTGACAAATGCACAAGCTTCAGTAATCGACTCAATCAAATGGAAGAAAGATTATCAGTGATTGAAGATCAAACGAATGAAATGAAGTGAGAAGAGAAATGTAGAGAAAAAAGAATAAAAAGAAATGAACAAAGCCTCCAAGAAATACGGGATTATGTGAAAAGACCAAATCTATGTCTGATTGGTGTGCCTGAAAGTGACGGGGAAAATGGAACCAAGTTGGAAAACACTCTGCAGGATATCATCCAGGAGAACTTCCCCAACCTAGTAAGGCAGGCCAACATTCAAATTCGGGACATACAGAGAACGCCACAAAGATATTCCTCGAGAAGAGCAACTCCAAGACACATAATTGTCAGATTCACCAAAGTTGAAATGAACCAAAAAATGTTAAGAGCTGCCAGAAAGAAAGGTCGGGTTACCCACAAAGGGAAGCCCATCAGACTAACAGCAGATCTCTTGGCAGAAACTCTCCAAGCCAGAAGAGAGTGGGGGCCAATATTCAACATTCTTAAAGAAAAGAATTTTCAACCCAGAATTTCATATCCAGCCAAACTAAGTTTCATAAGTGAAGGAGAAATAAAATCCTTTACAGATAAGCAAATTCTTAGAGATTTTGTCACCACCAGTCCTGCCCTACAAGAGATCCTGAAGGAAGCATTAAACATGGAAAGGAACAACAGGTACCAGCCATTGCAAAAGCATGCCAAAAATAAAAGTCCATCAATGCTAGGAAGAAACTGCTTCAACTAACGAGCAAAATAATCAGCTAATATCATAATGACAGGATCAAGTTCACACATAACAATACTAACCTTAAATGTAAATGGACTAAATGGTCCAATTAAAAGACACAGACTGACAAATTGCATAAAGAGTCAAGACCCATCAGTCTGCTGTATTCAGGAGACCCATCTCACATGCAGAAACACATATAGCTCAAGATAAAGGGATGGAGGAAGATCTACCAAGCAAATGGAAAACAAAAAAAAGCAGGGGTTGCAATGCTGGTCTCTGATAAAACAGACTTTAAACCATCGAAGATCAAAAAGACAAAGAAGGCCATTACATAATGGTAAAGGGATCAATTCATCAGGAAGAGCTAACTATCCTAAATATATATGCACCCAATACAGGAGCACCCAGATTCATAAAGCAAGTCCTTAGAGACTTGCAAAGAGACTTAGACTCCCATACAATAATAACAGGAGACTTTAACACCCCACTGTCAACATTAGACAGATCAACGAGACAGAAAGTTAACAAGGATATCCAGGAATTGAACTCAACTTTGCACCAAGCGGACCTAATAGACATCTACAGAACTCTCCACCCAAAATCAACAGAATATACATTCTTCTTAGCACCACACTGCACTTATTCCAAAATTGACCACATAGTTGGAAGTAAAGCACTCTTCAGCAAATGTAAAAGAACAGAAATTATAACAAACTGTCTCTCAGACCACAGTGCAATCAAACTAGAACTCAGGACTAAGAAACTCAATCAAAACCACTCAACTACATGGAAACTGAACAACCTGCTCCTGAATGACTACTGGGTACATAACGAAATGAAGACAGAAATAAAGATGTTCTTTGAAACCAATGAGAACAAAGATACAACATACCAGAATCTCTGGGGCACATTTAAAGCACTGTGTAGAGGGAAATTTATACCACTAAATGCCCACAAGAGAAAGCAGGAAAGATCTAAAATTGACACCCTACCATCACAATTAAAAGAACTAGAGAAGCAAGAGCAAATACATTCAAAAGCTAGCAGAAGGCAAGAAATAACTAAGATCAGTGCAGAGCTGAAGGAAATAGAGACACAAAAAACCCTCCAAAAAATCCATGAATCCAGGGGCTGGTTTTTTGAAAAGATCAACAAAATTGATAGACCGCTAGCAAGACTAATAAATAAGAAAAGAGAGAAGAATCAAATAGATGCAATAAAAAATGATAAAGGGGATATCACTACCAACCCCACAGAAATACAAACTACCATCAGAGAATACTATAAACACCTCTACGCAAATAAACTAGAAAACCTAGAAGAAATGGATAATTTCCAGGACACTTACACTCTCCCAAGACTAAACCAGGAAGAAGTTGAATCCCTGAATAGACCAATAGCAGGCTCTGAAATTGAGGCAATAATTAATAGCCTACCAACCAAAAAAAGTCCAAGACCAGACGGATTCACAGCTGAATTTTACCAGAGGTACAAGGAGGAGCTAGTACCATTCCTTCTGAAACTATTTCAATCAATAGAAAAAGAGGAAATCCTCCCTAACTCATTTTATGAGGTCAACATCATCCTGATACCAAAGCCTGGCAGAGACACAACAAAAAAAGAGAATTTTAGACCAATATCCCTGATGAACATCGATGCAAAAATCCTCAATAAAATACTGGCAAACCGAATCCAGCAGCACATCAAAAAGCTTATCCACCATGATCAAGTGGGCTTCATCCCTGGGATGCAAGGCTGGTTCAACATACACAAATCCACACACGTAATCCAGCATATAAACAGAACCAAAGACAAAAACCACATGATTATCTCAATAGATGCAGAAAAGGCCTTTGACAAGATTCAACAGCTCTTCATGCTAAAAACTCTCAATAAATTCCGTATTGATGGAACGTATCTCAAAATAATAAGAGCTATTTATGACAAACCCACAGCCAATATCACACTGAATGGGCAAAAACTGGAAGCATTCCCTTTGAAAACTGGCACAAGACAGGGATGCCCTCTCTCACCACTCCTATTCAACATAGTGTTGGAAGTTCTGGCTAGGGCAATCAGGCAAGAGAAAGAAATGAAGGGTATTCAGTTAGGAAAAGAAAAAGTCAAATTGTCCCTGTTTGCAGATGACATGATTGTATATTTAGAAAACCCCATCATCTCAGCCCAAAATCTCCTTAAGCTGATAAGCAACTTCAGCAAAGTCTGAGGATACAAAATCAATGTGCAAAAATCACAAGCATTCTTATACACCAGTAACAGCCAGCCAGCCAAATCATGAATGAACTCCCATTCACAATAGCTTCAAAGAGAAAAAAATACCTAGGAATCCAACTTACAAGAGATGTAAAGGACCTCTTCAAGGAGAACTACAAACCACTGCTCAGTGAAATAGAAGAGGACACAAACAAACGGAAGAACTTTCCATGCTCATGGATAGGAAGAATCAATATTGTGAAAATGGTCATACTGCCCAAGGTAATTTATAGATTCAATGCCATCCCCATTAAGCTACCAATGACTTTCTTCACAGAATTGGAAAAAACTGCTTTAAAGTTCATATGGAGCCAAAAAAGACCCCGCATTGCCAAGACAATCCTAAGCTAAAAGAACAAAGTTGGAGGCATCACACTACCTGACTTCAAACTATACTACAAGGCTACAGTAACCAAAACAGCATGGTACTGGTACCAAAACAGAGATATAGACCAATGGAACAGAACAGAGCCCTCAGAAATAATAACACACATCTACAGCCATCTGATCTTTGACAAACCTGACAAAAACAAGAAATGGGGAAAGGGTTCCCTAATTAATAAATGGTGCTGGGAAAATTGGCTAGCCATAAGTAGAAAGCTGAAACTGGATCCTTTCCTTACTCCTTATACGAAAATTAATTCAAGATGGATTAGAGACTTAAATGTTAGACCTAAAACCATAAAAACCCTAGAAGAAAACCTAGGTAATACCATTCAGGACATAGGCATGGGCAAGGACTTCATGTCTAAAACACCAAAAGCAATGGCAACAAATGCCAAAATTGACAAATGGGATCTCATTAAACTAAAGAGCTTCTGCACAGCAAAAGAAACTACCATCAGAGTGAACAGGCAACCTACAGAATGGGAGAAAATTTTTGCAATCTACTCATCTGACAAAGGGCTAATATCCAGAACCTACAAAGAACTCAAACAAATTTACAAGAAAAAAGCAAACAACCCCATCAAAAAGTGGGCAAAGGATATGAACAGACATTTCTCAAAAGAAGACATTCATATAGCCAACAGACACATGAAAAAATGCTCATTATCACTGGCCATCAGAGAAATGCAAATCAAAACCACAAAGAGATACCATCTCACATCAGTTAGAATGGCAATCATTAAAAAAATCAGGAAACAACAGGTGCTGGAGAGGATGTGGAGAAATAGGAACACTTTTACACTGTTGGTGGGACTGTAAACTAGTTCAACCATTGTGGAAGACAGTGTGGTGATTCCAGAAGAATCTAGAACTAGAAATACCATTTGACCCAGCCATCCCATTACTGGGTATATACCCAAAGGATTATAAATCATGCTGCTATAAAGACACATGTACATGTATGTTTATTGCAGCACTATTCACAATAGCAAAGACTTGGAATCAACCCAAATGTCCATCAGTGACAGACTGGATTAAGAAAATGTGACACATATACACCATGGAATACTATGTGGTCATAAAAAAGGATGAGTTTGTGTCCTTTGTAGGGAAATGGATGCAGCTGGAAACCATCATTCTCAGCAAACTATCACAAGAACAGAAAACCAAACACCGCATGTTCTCACTCATAGGTGGGAATTGAACAATGAGATCACTTGGACACAGGAAGGGGAACATCACACACCGGGGCCTATTGTGGGGAGGGGACAGGGAGGATGGATAGCATTAGGAGATATACCTAATGTAAATGAGGTAATGAGGTAATGTAAATGAATTAATGGGTGCAGCACAG
Source organism: Macaca nemestrina (assembly GCF_043159975.1). Taxonomy (NCBI): domain Eukaryota; kingdom Metazoa; phylum Chordata; class Mammalia; order Primates; family Cercopithecidae; genus Macaca; species Macaca nemestrina. Next base: position 123,640,980 of record NC_092131.1, on the reverse strand, counting down.
CAACATGCACATGTATACATATGTAACAAACATGTTGTACACATGTACCCTAGAACTTAAAAGTATAATAATAAAAAAAATTTTTCAAAAAAAAGAAAGAAAAGGCTACTCCGTAGAAGGACTGGTTATATAGATATACAAAAATCTATAACCTTTTATATAGCAATGATGAAGGAACAGTATTTACAATAACAACAATGTAAAATGCCCAGGCATAAACATAACAGAAAATGTAGAGAAACTGTAAAATTCCACTGAGCAATATGAAAGAAACCAAAAATAGATAAATTCCATATTCTTAAAAAGCAGAATATTTAAACATGAATTTCTTCCCAAAGTATTATATAATTTAACATGTTGGGGAAAGTGGGCAAACTATTATACATTTTATCCAAAAGAATTGTAAAAAACTAATATTGGGTGATTTATCACACATTAAAACATACCATGAAACCATAATCTTTTTTAAATGGGTACAAAAATATACAAGCAAATCATTGAAATGGTACAAAGTTCTAGAAACAGACCCAAATAAATAATTTTATTATACTCATATTTTTAATAGCCTGATTGATTCTGTTGTTTGGATGTACGGCACCATTATGAAACCTGCAGAGTTTGGATTTTCAGCCTCCACAATCACATGAGTCAATTATTTATATTTCTTAAAATAATGATACTAACTCCTGATCATATACAAGGTGACCACTGTTATCCCGGTGTGCCTGAAACAGGCTTGGTTTATGTTTCTTGTCTTGGTATAATTATTAATACAGCCTCCTGGCTGGGCACGGTGGCTCACGCCTGTAATCCCAGCACTTTGGGAGGCCGAGGCGGGTGGATCACGAGGTCAGGAGATCGAGACCATCCTGGCTAACACGGTGAAACACCATCTCTACTAAAAATACAAAAAATTAGCTGGGCATGGCATGGTGGTGGGCGCCTGTAGTCCCAGCTACTCAGGAGGTTGAGGCAGGAGAATGGCCAGAACCCGGGAGGCAGAGCTTGTAGTGAGCCAAGATCGTGCCAATGCACTCCAGCCTGGGCGACAGAGTGAGACTCCGTGTCAAAAAAAAAAAAAAAAAAAAAAAAAAAAGATAGAGCCTCCTTTTACTCCCAAAAGTATTCCCTTTTGAATGATATGTTATATGGTCACCCAATTTATGTAATTACTTTTATTTTTCCTTAATATAAACAGTACAGCAATAAATATACTTGCAGTTGTCTTTACATAGAATTTTTATATGACTGGATCAAAGTTTGTGTACATTTTAATTTTTTTATATATTGCCTTCCAGAGAAATTGTTTACACTCCCACCAGTAATTATAAAGAGAGCCATTTTTCCAAAACCTGAAAAAACTGGATAGTACTATTCATTATTAAGAATCCTTTCTAGTTTTATAAGTGAAATTGTGTCTTACTGCCTTAATATGTGTTTAGTTCATTACTGTTTTAAATGAACATTTGTACAGATCAATGTTCTTTCATTACGAACAACAGAAAATGATTCTGGGTGGGTTAAATCAAGGGAAATGCAGGGAAAGGACATTAAAAAAAAAATACAAAAATTAGCCAGGCATGGTGGCACACACCTGTAATCTCAGCTACCAGGGAGGCTGAGGTAGGAGAACCGCTTAAACCTGGGAGGCAGAGGTTGCGGTGAGCCAAGATGGTGCCACTCACTCCACCCCGGGTGAAAGAGACTCCATCTCAAAGAAAAAAATGAGTGATGAAAATATTCCAAAATTAGACTGTGGTGATGGTTGTACATCTCTGTAAATACAAAAAAACTACTGAATTTTACATTTTAAATGGGTGGAATTTATGGCATGGGAATTATTTCTCAGTAAAGATATAATATGAATACACGATGCTAGTGTTCATATCATATCTAGACCACTACTGCTCTGTAAAGGAGTTTGTAAAATAATCCTTAAGGAATGTAGATACTGAAGGACTCCGAGTAGTAGACTGACAGGCTGACATTCTTTTAAAGAAAAAAATAATCTGTTGACAATGATTAAAATGGCTTACAGAACAGTCAGACTGAAGGTGGAAAGACCAGATGAGAGACTTACAAGGGTGCATTTGGAAAAACTTTAACAAGAAGAGGACTTGAGCCAAGACAGGTAAGAAACTGGCAAAGGCTATGATCCTACCTTTAGAGTGCAATGCTATCTATAGAAGCTTTCTATAAATGGGAGGCTTTCCTATAGAAGCCAACTATTAACATACTGATGTGTATATATCCTTATTACAGAGGCTCCCAAACAGGGAACTACAGAAGGTCATTAAGTCCAAGAGAGCAGAGTGGTAGAAAGTTCTTAATAACTGGCCCATTAAAATAGTTAGCAGTCGTTTTAATCTATGATTTAACTAATGGAAGATTTGTCTTCAAGAATATGAGATCATAATGCCAATACATTCTCAAGTGTATCAGAGAATAGCAGTATGAATTTCATCTTTGAGTATTAAAGATAAAGAAAAAATTCACTCAAAAGTATTTTGTCACTAGAACAAGTTTCATTTATTTCAAATGTCTTATAAACATGCTTAAAAGTAAGCATACTATATATGTAGTTTTATAAGTTTCCTATTAAAACACTCAGAGGAAAAGATACTTGGTATTGCCTTAAATTTTTTCAGAAACAATTCTTTCTCATTATAAAATATATATTAAAAGGCAAATGCATTCATAAATTATCTCACCTTTGGTTTTTAGACAAACCACAAAGAAATGTCTACAGCATAAGTTCCAGTTTGGGCAGATACCTGAATTGTAAAAAACAAACAGAAAAAGACATGGTTAATATGGTTGAATCTGAGTAGGAAATTTAATTATTTCAACAGAACCCTTACTTGACCCATTTACCTCCTAAATTTTTATGTTCAAGCTGTTCTTTAGGTAACTGTAGAATGTCAAGAATTAAGAAATTCTCCTGGACTTTCTATTGTCTTTGATTAATGTTGATATTTCTTGAAATTAAAAGTATATCAAAACAGGCCGGCCATGGTGGCTCACGCCTGTAATCCCAGCACTTTGGGAGGCCAAGGTGGGCAGATCACCTGAGGTCAGGTGTTTGAGAGCAGCCTGGTCAATGTGGCAAAACCCTGTCTCTACTAAAAGTACAAAAAAATTAGCTGGGTATCACGGCGTGTGCCTATAGTCCCAGCTACTCGGGAGGCTGAGGCAGGAGAATCGCTTGAACCCGGGAGGCAGAGGTTGCTTGAACCCGGGAGGCAGAAGTTGCAGTAAGCCAAGATCGTGCCACTGCACTGCAGCATGGGCAATACAGCAAGACTCTCTCAAAAAAAATAAAAAAGGATATCAAAACAGGTACCACATTAACAGGAGAAAACAATCGATTTCCCTCATCAACTCAATTCTTCAAAAGAAAGTATTTTCTAAAGTTTACACTCCCTATAATAATATATCATGATTGCTCATCCTCATAGAAAATACAGAATTTAAAAATCTGGAAATGTAAAAGTAAATCAATAGCACATGTTTATAAAACATAAGCAAATACATAAATTAAATAAAACCAATGTCTAATAAGTATGAAAAATGGAAAAATGTTCTCTACATTAGCAAAGAAAATAAAATTAAAATGAGACACCACCTTTGATCAATGAAATTATAATTATTTTAAAAATAAGATTATAGTCATTGGTGCCCTTCCAGTTCTTCTCCTTACCAGACTCATGGTGAGATTGTACCTCATTGCCCTCTTTCAATTTAGGTGTAGGCACATGACTTGCTTTAGCCACCGAAATGTACATGGATGTGATGTTACACATTTCTAGGTGTAAGTTTTAAGACCAACTACACAACTTACAGACCTCTCAGCTACTCCAGTCATTATGGAGTTCACTAAATGGCTCTGAAGAGAAAAAAATAAACTCTGCTGATATGTATTAGACATGTACCATGAGCAAGAAATAAATTTTGTTGTATTATGTAACTTAGATTTTTAGGACTGTTACTACAGCACAATGTAGGCTATACTGACAGCTACAAGTGATAACGTAATAATATATATAAAATAATAATGTAATATAACAGGCATTTTTGTACACTGTTCATAGGAATTTAAATTGGTAAATTTGTTTTTGTTTTTTGGGTTTTTTGAGACAGGATCTCACTCTGTCACCTAGGCTGGAGTACAGTGGCGTGATCACAGCTCGCTGCAGCCTAGACCTCCCAGGCTCAAGTGATACTTCCACCTCAGCATCCTGAGTAGCTGGGACTACACAGGTGCCCATCACTAAGACCTGCTAACTTTTGTATTTTTTGTAGAGATGGGGTTTTGCCATGTTGTCCACCCAGACTGGTCTTGAACTACTGGGCTCAAGCAATCCACATGCCTCAGCCTCCCAAAGTGCTGGGATTACAGGCATGATCCACACGCCCAGCAATTGGTAAAATCTTTCTGGAAAACAATTTTGCAACGTGCATCAAGAGCTTAAAAAGTTCAAATCCTGGCCAGGCGCGGTGGCTCATGCCTGTAATCCCAGCACTTCAGGAGGCCAGGGTGGGTGGATCACGAAGTCAGGAGCCTGGCCAAGATGGTGAAACCCCATCTACTAAAAATACAAAAATTAGCCAGGCATGGTGGCAGGTGCCTGTAGTCCCAGCTACATGCGAGTCTGAGGCAGGAGAATTGCTTGAACCTGGAAGGTGAAGGTTGCAGTGAGCCAAGATCGCACCGCTGCACTCCAGATTGGGTGACAGGGCGAGACTCCGACTCAAAAAAAATAAAAAAAAGAAGTTCAAATCCTTGATCCAGTAACTTCTAGTAATCTGTCCTAAATAATCAAAAATTCAAACATTTATATCATAGCTCATTTATGACTGTAAAGAGCTAGAAAGGCTGGGCACGGTGGCTCACACCTGTAATCCCAACACTTTGGGAGGCTAAGACGGGCGGATCATGAGGTCAGGAGATGCAGACCATCCTGGCCAACATGGTGAAACCCCGTCTCTACTGAAATACAAAAAATTAGCCAGGTGTGGTGGTGTGCACCTGTAATCCCATTTACTCAAGAGGCTGAGGCAGGGGAATCGCTTGAACACTGGAGGCAGAGATTGCAGTGGGCTGAGATCACGCCACTGCACTCCAGCCTGGTGACCAGGCGAGACTCCATCTCAAAAAAGAGCTAGAAGCAAACTAAACATACAAATGATTTGCTAAATAAGTTAGAATATTAAGCAATCATTAAAACTGCTTATCAAAGATGCTTAGACTAACAGAGGAAACTGTAAAGGGCATACATAGGAACTCTCTGTACTGTCTACTCAATGTTTTCATGTATACGATTCTAGAACAGTTAAAACTGATCTCCACTGACAGAAAGCAGGTAAGTTATTGCAGGAGCCAAAGGTTGTATGAAAGAATTGACTGCAAAGGGGCTTAAGAGAAGCTTTTAAGAGTGATTAAAATGTTCTATATCTTGATTATGGCAGTTGTCAACAGGATATACACGTTAGTCAAAACCCCTCAAACTGTACTGTGCATAAATCATTTTACTAAAGTGGATTTTAAAAGTAAAATAAAAATGCTTAATGATAGGAAAATGCTCATCTATTGGGTAATTTCAAATATGTAATACATAAATTTGCATAGAAAAGACTAGAAATACATACAATGTTAATAGTGCTTTGCTTTGCATAAATATTACACAGGTAATTTTAATTTTTCCTTAAGTTACATACTTTCAAAATGCTCTAAGTAGGTATTTTTATGTTTATTCGGTGGTATTTTGTTGAGAACCAGAGCTTAAGTCTAGAATAAGCTTGAGGTTTTAATAATTCATTCATTGAGTATTTATTACATGCCTCCATGTACAAACTGCATTCTAAGTGGTAGAGGGATACCTCCAAGCTTGGGTATGTTTCTCCAAGGTTCAGCTAGATGGGCCTTTTAAGAGATCACCATTGCCAGTGAATGTGGAAGCATCAACTATCATCTGTAAACCACATCTGTTTATAATCTTTACACTGGCAAATGAGAGGTAAGTTGTGACTATAAAAACTGTTTGGATTCATGATTATCTGTTTACCTAATCTTCCTGAAAATAAGGTTAAATTTTCTACAGTGCTTAATATGTAATATATAACATATATTTAGAATGTATTACAATGTGTGAATGTGTTTATAAGAATCTGTATTGATAACTACTCATTTTAAAATGTTACGAGTTTTGAGCATTTATTTACTTAAAAAATTAAAAGTTTTGGGCTGGGCATGGTGGCTTATGCCTGTAATCCCAGCACTTTATGAGGCCAAGGTGGGCGGATCACCTGAGGTCAGGAGTTCCAGACCAGCCTGGCCAACATGGTGAAATCCCGTCTCTATAAAAATACAAAAAAATTAGCTGGGCATGATGGCAGGTGCCTGTAATTCCAGCTACTCGGGAGGCTGAGGCAGGGGAATCACTTGAACCTGCGAAGCGGAGGTTGTGGTGAGCTGAGATCACACCACTGTACTCCAGCCTGGGTGACAGAGCAAGATACCATCTCAAAAAAAAAACAAAAAAAAAAGTTAAAATTTTACCACTATAAAAACTGCTTGAGTGTTTAAAACTCTAAGAAATTATAGAAAAATATAAATGAAACATAGAAAGCAATAAGTATGACAACGGAGACAGAGCATTAAGCAAAGAGCAAGAAGTGTTTGATTAATCAAATAGAAATACCGGATACATATCATTAACAAATTGTAATCAACAAATAAAGTGAGAAAATATTTGTTTTGATATTTGTTTTGTGTTCAGCAGTGAGTGTAGCAATTCAAGATACTGGGGACAAGGGATTATGACTATATGCAGGGGACTATATGCACTAATGTTTCATGACAGAAAAATCTGAGATAACTACTCTATTATAGGGAATGTACATGAGCAAAACAGAAAGAACACATATAGAAGAATCTAATCCAGACAAGATTTTAAACCAGTGATCACTGAAATTAAATCACTATGTTTAATTATAACTATAAAATATGTTGCTTTCTCATGCATGTGCACGTTGTATTCAAAAAGTATAAAACTTCATACTTTACAATAAAATACAAATGCATTATTTATACTAATAACCATTAAGAAGTACTAAAATAACGTGTGCTAATCAGGTTACAGCTAGTAAAGATGAGTAAAATAGTCTCAGACATTAAGGATACAACACAGAAAATATTTGTATGTGAATCAGGGTACAGATAGTAAAGACGAATAGTCTCAGACACCAGGGAGTTTTCACAGCACTTAGAAAGATAGCACAAACCCGAAACACAAAATTACCAACACTGCAGGAATGCAAATGGAGAGTTCTTGGTAAGTATTAGCTTCTCGACCCTTAGAAAATACAACCTATGAGTCGTCACTGAAAATACAGACAGATGGAAAAACACTATCACCAAGTTGGTCTTGGTTTTCTATATTCTAGAAATCATATGTGCAGTAACAAGTACCCTAATCAACTAAATCAGTGGTCAAACTATAGCCTAAGAGCCAAATCCAGCCTAGGGCCTGTTTTTGTCTGATTTATGAGCTAAGAATGGTTTTTACATATTTAAAGGGCCATAAACAAACAAGAATATGCAACAGAGGTAGTATATGGCCACAAAGTTTAAAAGTTTAAAGGGGATCTTTAGAGAGGTCTACTGACTTCTGAACTAAATAATTCATAAATGGATGAAACAGGTCTTAGTGGTGGCTCTGATCCAAAGATTTGAACTGTGCCATGGCATCACAGTGTATCAGAACTAGAAGAAGGCAGGAAGACCATCTTTCCTTCCCATGATATTGCAAAGGCGCTGACTATGGCTCATAGGTTTCTGTTTTCCGGATCTACTGTATCCTGGGTTGAAAGCACTTTACATCTCACCACAATATTGGTTCCCTTTTCCTTTAGTGAAGTAATCTGGGAATTAAAAAAGAGGTACAATAGAGTAAGTACACTCTCCTCCAACTCTCTAGTAAGCCTTTCCTACACACAACTAATCAACTAAAAGTGAAGTGCTGATGACCTTCATATTTTACTAACTCAGCATCAAAGATCATTTCCTATTTTCCCCACTTCATCTTCCTCTACCCTACTTACATATTCCCTAAACCCAGCCAATCAATCTACTAGCATTTCTGAAAAAGCATTTGTTTTGTCTTATGGACCTTGGTCTATGTGGTTTCTCTCCTATGGACATGACTTCCTTTCTCCACCTATCCAAATTCCTTCCATCCTTCATGGCCCAATTTGACATCCATGATACCTTCAGGAAGCTTTTAATCCAATAGGAAACATAGCTCAGGTATGCACAAAAAAGTTTAAAGAATCTTGAAAGTGCCGGGCGCGGTGGCTCACGCCTGTAATCCCAGCACTTTGGGAGGCCGAGGCGGGCGGATCACAAGGTCAGGAGATCGAGACCACGGTGAAACCCCGTCTCTACTAAAAATACAAAAAATTAGCCAGGCGCGGTTGTGGGCGCCTGTAGTCCCAGCTACTCGGGAGGCGGAGGCAGGAGAACGGCGTGAACCCGGGAGGCGGAGCTTGCAGTGAGCCGAGATCGCGCCACTGCACTCCAGCCTGGGCGACAGAGCGAGACTCCGTCTCAAAAAAAAAAAAAAAAAAAAAAAAGAATCTTGAAAGTTGTAATAGATAAAATGTTATACAATTCCAAGGAGCAAAATGTCACCTCAGGGGAAAATGTTTAGGTACCACCTTGGGAAAGTCTTTGAGTAAGATATGAAAATGAGCAGAGAGAAGAAAAAGAGATGTTCCAGGCAGTGAAATGAGCAAAGGTACAAAAGGGATAACTTGTTATAGTAGTGACTCTCATCTTTTTGTTCCCCTAGATTTGCCTCCAACCAAGTGATAACACAGAGAATGCCCTCAATTTCTAAAGTCCCATGCCCACCCCTAATTTTGAATGTTACCAAAAACCACAGATTTAATATGCTAATCAGGTAACCAAAATTCAATGTAGACAGTCTACTTCTGCATATGTCTTCAGATAAATTTTGTGAACATAAAAATCCAACACATCGGGCCAGGCATGGTGACTCATGCCTGTAATCTCAGCACTTTGGGAGGCTGAGGCGGGCGGTTAACAAGGTCAGGAGATGGAGACCATCCTGGCCAACATGGTGAAACCCCATCTCTGCTAAAATACAAAAAATTAGTCAGGCGTGGTGGCCCACGCCTGTAGTCCCAGCTACTTAGGAGGCTGAGGTAGGGGAATTGCTTGAACCCGGGAGGTGGAGGTTGCAGTGAGCTGAGATCGCGCCACTGCACTCCAGCCTGGCAACAGTGCAAGATTCTGTCTCAAAAAAAAAGAAAAAAAGGAAAAAAAATCCAACACATTTACAAAATCAAACATAAATTCTGTGACTTTAAGGCTGAATTATGTTATTTTCATATCATTAATCAAACTAAAAGGGCTGAAAGTAAAAACTTCATTATTTTGGTTTCCTTTTTACTAAGTAATTTTATTCTATGAATAGCAACCTTTCACATTCTGGTTCACTCCAAACCTAGGGCCTAGTAGATGCTACCTAAATACCTGTTGAATTAATAATATTGAAACATAATATATATTTCACTGAAAATATTCCTTCAGTTATGCAATATAACAGAAAGTAGAGAGAAGATAAGGAACATTAATTGAAAGTGTTGTAAAAGTGAAGCCATCAAAAAACTTAATTATTTCAAAACCATCTTTGAAGCAAATAATCTATTCACATGTAACTCAGACCTTTATTGTAGCCTTTGTTGTAACACTACACACATACCACCACCACCACCACCACCATCATGACATTTTTTTCTAAATACAGCTTGATGGAGGAAATCATATAATTTGATTAACAGAAGCCCAGCACAGTGGCTCATGCCTGCAATCCTAGCACTTTGGGAGGCCAAGGCAGGCAGATCACTTGAGGTCCAGAGTTCAAGATCAGCCTGGCCAACATGGTGAAATGCCGTCTCTACTAAAAATACAAAAGTTGGCCAGCCACAGAGGCACACACCTGTAATCCCAGCCACTCGGGAGGCTGAGACAGGAGAATCGCTTACAGGAGGTGGAGGTTGCAGTGACCTGAGATCGTGCCACTGCACTCCAGCTCGGGAGACAGAGTGAGACTCTGTTCCAAAAAAATAAATAAAAATAAAAACAAAACAGAAAACTGCCACGTATTCATCTTTGTATTTCACATAATTCCTAGCACATAATGGGTGCTTTAAAATCACTCATTGAGTTGAACAGTCATAGAGAAAATGTTTTCTCTGCTCTCCATGACTTCACTATATTTCAAAGGTATAAGGCATCAACTCTGGCAATAAAAGCAGAACTTACGCTACTATGAAAGCCTGACCTATTTCAAGAGTTCTCTGATACGAGAAGAGATATCCAATAGATGTGGTCCCTAATTATACAAGTATAAGAAGATGGATTGCTCCACTGTTGTCGATTTGCTGTATTTAGTAGGCTCTGAATTGAATTATTCATGCATGTACAAATATAACCTTAACGGGGTCCACATACTTGCTCCTAACAATCTGGATACAAAAGTTGCCATTCAGATAAAAGATGACAGGCAACAAGAATCTGACAGGCCAGCAATTTACTGCGTTTTCTGCACATTTGAATTTGTAGGCCTCCATAGCCATTAAGCAAAATTAGTTTCATGATGTCAGCCAAAAAGCTTCATGGGCAACGGTTTTATCTCATTTAAAAGACTACCATCCTCCATCTGTTTGAATCTGTGTTTGCTCATTAGAAGCCTCTCAATGAATCAGAAGCGAGGGTTTAATCGCACTCTTGCTCTATGAATGTTTAGTATAGCCCTGAACTATAACAAATTCCTATTCTCCCTTTCCCTGTACCTAAAATAGTTTAGATATAGTTGAAGAACCTAAGTATCAGACAGGCTAGCAGTTCTCGACCGATATGGTTTGGATCTGTGTTCCCGCCCATATCTCATGTCAGATTGTAATCCCCAGTGTTGGAGGTGGGGCCTGGTGGGAGGTGACTGGATCATGGGGGCAGTTTCTAATGGTTTAGCACCATCCCCCTAGTACTGTTCTCATGATAGAGTTATCATAAGATCTGGTTGTTTAAAAGTGTGTAGCACCTTCCTCCTCTCTCTCTCTCTTTATGCCTGCTTCCTTTGGCCTTCCGCCATGATTGTAAGTTTCCTGAGGCCTCCCCAGAACCCTAGCAGATGGCCAGCATTATGCTTCCTATACAACCTGGGGAACCATGAGCCAATTAAACCTCTTTTCTTTATAAATTACCCAGTCCAGGTATTTCTTTATAGCAGTGCAAGAATGAACTAATACATCTATCAAAAATGGAGCAATTTCAAAACTATAAATATGATCTTAAAATGTATTTATCCAATTTATAAAGCAAGTGTCAGAGAAAAATTTCATCTTCTCCTGCTCCTAACTGTTGATCTCTGAATCCACTATGCTCTCTTATGCCCCTAAGCCTTTGAAATTGCTATTTTCCCCTTTGCTTGTTTAGAATCTCCTCCTTAAACCTGCCTGGCAAGTTTCTACTCATTATGGAAGTCTTCCCTGGTTTTCCCAAAAAAGATGCTGCAATCTTCCCCTATGCATGTTTTATATACTTACATAAGTACCTCTCAAACTATAACTGTCTCTTACAGTTAGAGAACAGTAAGCTCTCTAAGGACAATGACTGAACACCTCTTGGCAGAGCTAATATTGAGCTGGTACACACCAACAGAGCCTGAAGGGTTGTACTTCAGTACTGAAATACTTCTGTAACATAGTCTGGTAAAGTCACTGCCTCAAACTCCACCAGTCCTAAGGTACCTACTGATGGTCCAGTCTCCCTACCATCACTACAACCCAGTGGGTAAAACAAGAAAGCCTGATACAGCATAAAGGATGAAGGGGTTCTTCAAGACCCTGATCCAGCGCTACAGCCATCTTAACTGGTTGGTGCCTATTTTGTACTTACTCATAAACACTTTAAATACCACTCCTGCCTCTTCATAGCCAAAGCACAGGACACTGCCTAGCTTATCAGACTTTTAATTCTTTAGCAAAATAATAAATGAAGACATACCAGGTCTATCAATGGCCCAGGGTCAATGGGCATGCTGTCAAAACTATGCAGACAGTGATCAGTGATCAGACTGGCAAGAAAAATCCAGATACTAAAGTACTAGAGAGGAAAAACTGTCAAGTCTGTCTATTCTCTGTTTGCCTTCAGCATCTGATAAAATAAATACTTATTTTGATAATGTGCAAAAAAAAAATCTTCAATGTGATACTTTATAGAGAATATAATTCAAGTATTTTAATGTTTTTAAAGTTTAAAAGCAAGGTTTCTATAAAATAAGTCTCCATAACATATCACAAACACTGATCACTAAACTCTAATCAGTGTCTTGGATAGGAACACAAGTATCACTAAAGGAAGAGCACAGTGATTAATTCAAATAGAGAGGAAAAGGCAAGAATGAGAAGAGTCAGTTAATTATAAATGGCATGTCTAATTACAAATTTTGCTAGGGGCTTCAGATACTTCTAATTAGTTTGACTTGGTATATTAATTATAAATAGAATACCAAGAGAGAATTTTCTAATCACAGAAATGTACCTAGAATGTAAAATCAGAGTTTAAGTTATCTTTGTAATTTAATAATTAAATGTTCAATAATGTATAATTATTTTGAAAGTCATCAACAAAATATATATCACATTAAAATCGAGTTACTCAGAATATTGCTAAGGTGGTGACAGTCTTTAAAACATCCATAAGGTAGCAAGCGTGTAGCTGAAGGATGAATATATAGCTTCAGTAATAAGAATTTTGAACTTATAAATGGTGATATAACAATCTTTTTAGGCTACTTCCTTTCTGGTAGAAAAATTGTCTTTCATTCATGCTGTAGGGAGTTTCAGAGAGCCATATGATTAAAATGTTAAAAATAAAGATGGAAGAGATAAATAGCAGCAAGAGAAGCTTACCTAATTTCAACACTATCTCATTAAGATCAATCTTTAGTTTAAAACAAAAACAAAACCCTGCTGTGCTATATACTATATTAATGAAAAATTCCACAAGGTAACAAAATCTCAAACAGGAAGCATAATGTGTTTACTAAGGACAAAATAAGAAAAACCATTCTGATTTTTTGGTATTTTTATTAAAGTAAAAACTTAGAAAAGAAGAGAAACATTAAAGACCATGATGTATTTCAACTTTAAGAAAAGCTTTTAAAGTCTCACTAATCTTAAATTAAAACACTCATGTAAATTATCTTGGTTATTAGCACTAACATGAATTTAAGCAGAAAATATATACAAAGAAAATGTAAGTAATAGTTAACAGTCTCTACCATTTATTGAACACCTATATACTATCCCAGGCAGAATGCAAGGTGCTTTAACTAAATTGTTAATTTTCACAACCATGTAACTTGGCAGATACTATCATCCCTACCTTACTGATGATGAATTGATATTAAAAATAATCTCGCCACAGTCAGTTAGTAAGTGGCAAAGATTCAAACCCATAGTTGACTACCCAACAGCCTCTGCGCTGGCCACTACACCCCACTAACTGACCAGATGGCCTCAATGTAGTTAAAGTAAGCCAATGTAGCACTGAAGTTCCACAGTGTATTAGTTGTTCTAGACGGATGAAGTTAAGGCTTCAATCTACTATTCCAATGAATATTCCTACTATTCCTATCTGAATATCTAAAGAAAACAATATAATTTAGTAATTACACTTCTGACCTTGATTTGGGAAATCAAGGATGTGGCCAGTTGGCTTAAGGGCTATCACAAAATTCTATTTTCATTAAACTCACTTTGATCCAAATGATCAAAAAATTATTAAGCACTTAGATACACAAGTAAAAGGATTCAATCAGGACCGATGTAAGTTAAAAACAAATGTAATAATAAAAATAAATGAGTTTGATTAATAGAATGTATTGGGAAAAAAAACCTTTCTCCAACTTTTGTGAACACATATAACAAAAAAGAAAATACACAGTTCACTTAAAAAAACCAGGCAACTTGAAACTCTTCTGAATAAATGAGCATGAATTAAAAAATTACCACATACCTAACAAAGGCACACAACAAACATTTAACAAACAAGTTAATAACTTGGCTAAATGAAGATTAAAAAGTGAATATGGGGAAAGCAAGGAAAATTAAGGGAAGAGTTGACCTTTCTCCAAGTTCCTTCTCACATAAATACCACCTGCTCTATATTTCCCAGAAAGCTGGTTAGGGGAGGGGGGAAGTACCTGCTCTTGAGGTTCTTTACTAAAAACAGTCCTTCAGAATATACCTACTCTGGCAGAACTCTCCTCCTCATATTGAGGCTAAGGAAATATCACCTCTCTCCTAAGAGAAGGTCTAACATCCAAAGTAATATACTTCCTTCTCCTGAACAGCCTCTTTCTGGAAACATTTTCAATCCCTCTACATTCCATAGCATATTTTGAAGATATAACTTTCTGGTTTTCTAAATTGAATATTATTTATTATTTAATCAGCATAATGAAAAATGTAAAGAGTGGTTTATGATATACAGAAACTCTGACACAATAAGGATATCTTATAGTGCAAATATAATTCTCATTTTAAAAACACAGGCACACTTCACAAAGATTGTTCCATGTGAAAATAATTTTTAAGGCTTTTTTATGTAAGCTATTTTCTACTTTTTTATTTGAAAGAAACCATGGCTTTAACAAAAGCTGTATTACAGTTACACATCTCTTACCAATGGGGATACATTCTGAGAAATTCATCATTAGGTGATCATTGTGCAAACATTGTATATCTGATATATCATATATCATATATATCATATATCAGATGTATATCAGATATATGATATAGCCTACGGCTCCTAGGCTACAAACCTGTACAGTACGTTACTGTGTTGAATACTGTAGGCAATAACAATGGTATTGGTGTATCTAAACACAGATAAGGGGCTGGGGGCAGTGGCTCATGCCTGTAATCCCAACACTTTGGGAGACCAAGGTGAGAGGATCACTTGAGTCCCGTTTGAGATCAACCTAGGCAACGTAAAGAGACCCCATCTCCACAAAATGTTTTAAAAATTAGCTGGGCATGGTAGCACATGCCTGTGACCCCAGCTACTCAGGAGGCTGAGGTGGGAGGATTGGTTAAGCCAGAAAGGTGGAGTCTGCAGTGGGCAGTGATCGAGCCACTGTATTCCAGCCTGGGCAACAGAGTGAGACTCTGTCTCAAAAAATAAAATAAAGCACAATTACAAATAAACATAGACAAGGTATAGGAAAAATACAATGTTATATATACTCTTTTTTTTTTTTTTGAGATGGAGTCTCAGTCTGTTGCCCAGGATGGAGTACAATTACACAATCTCAGCTCACTGCAACCTCCGGCTCACTGCAACCTCCACCTCCCGGGTTCAAGTGATTCTCCTGCCTCAGTCTCCTGAGTACCTGGGAATACAGGTGTGCGCCACCACACCTGGCTAATTTTTGTATTTTTAGTAGAGATGGGGTTTTACCATGTTGGCCAGGCTGGTCTCAAACTCTTGACCTCAGATGATTCGCCTACCTTGGCCTCCCAAAGTGCTGGGATTACAGACGTGAGCCACCATGCCAGGCCAACAATGTTACACTCTTAAGTGGTCCTCGTTGACCAAAACTTTGTCATTCCGTGCATAACTGTATTTACAACTCTTACCTGGTTAGTGCCTGGAATAACTTCCCGAATCTCATCTACTGTATCACCTGCTGATTCAAAAATCACCTTAGAGCCCAACTCCTTTACTTCACCTAATAAAACTTACTGAGCTTGGACATGTGAAAATCCCATGTGGTGTATTTTCTTCTAGTGCAACAATGCCTATGAGACTGGGCAAGGTGAGACCAAGAGTGATCTCTCCTCTTCATACCAAACAACTAGCCTATCATTTGAATATGCTACTATTTTACACATAAGTTTAAAAAGAAAACTATGCCTATCACATTTGCTAAAACTGTAAGTTTCTAAGGACTTTACTGACTCTGTATAGCAATATTTTATATATATATATATCCCATAAAAATAAAGCAAGTAAGCATTTTGTAATTCTTATTTTCCCTGTAAAAAGCCAACCACATAACAATTTTATGAAGCATCTCATTTCTTTAGTAAACTATTGAAAGATCATCTCCCTCTCTTTGACATATATGGACAGTGGAAGTCATAAGCAAAAGCTAAATGAAATGATCCTCAAAAGTTCTTGCTTCTTATAGAGTACGGAATTCAATAGTTTAACTGCCAGGAATCTTGCTATTTCAAGGTATTATTTACATATTACAAATTATATTTAATTAGAGTTTGTTATTTGTTACATTTTAAAGGTATTGGAAAATAAAATATTTCCCTTTGCGGACATACTAACACATTTTTAACCCTACTGTATACTAAAACTTTATAACATTTTATGTCTTAGTGGCTTTTGGAAGGTCAATACCATTGCATACTCATATGCTGAAACAAATCCTTTTAAAAATCACATTGTCAATTCTCTTTGGCTTCAGAAAATAGACATGTCAAAAACTCAACTGGAAAGCAAATAAATCACAATACATGTGAAGTGTTATTAAATAATTCTGAAGACGAAATCTGAGTCAAACTACAAAAAGGCCCTCAATCTCTGCTACCAAGAATTGTGTTGGATTCATTCATATATCATTTATAGAAAAGACTTAATCAGCATGTCCTTAGCCAAGCACAAACATGTTTGTTGAGATGGTCTGTGTAAGTCCGAGGATTTTGCTCGCCACCTCCATATTTCCTTGGTCAAAAGAAACAACTGTAGTTCAGCTGAGACTCTCTTTAACTGGTTTGTTTTTAAAGAGCTATATCTGCTGAAATGAGATTGCCTAAAAGCACTGCAATCCTCTCCAGTGGGATTACAAGTTATATTGGTAATAAATGTGTTCACTTAGGTAACAAGAAAGAAGAAAAAGGCAACCTACAAATAGTGCTGAAAATCTGAGGTTATACATTTTCTCCAACGACATAAAAGTAGTTGAATACCATATATTTCAAACAGAAACTCAAAAATCTGGGGATTTCCACAGTAAGACCTTCCCATAAGGAGCAAAATTATCTAGCAGCCCTTCTAAGAGGAACCTGAATTAGCATTCTCTATGGAACTAAAAAGTCGTAAGAGAATGTGAGTCACTTTTGAAGAGCTCATTGAAGAATAAAATGAGACTAAGTCTTTATAAAGAAACTATCTAGAAATATATACAAATCCTAAGTTGAATACAATGTAACAAAAATAACACTTATCAAACACCCTCATACTTACAATTCTATACCCTCTGGGAAGAATCTGGCAAGAATGGTATACATGGAGGAAAGCCATTTTCTAGCTGGACATATTAGGCTAGGGTTCCCAACACTCAATATATACAGATTCAGGGGTTTGCCGCAAGTATTCTAGGAGTGTATATCTAGAGTAAGAACTGTTCACTGCCAACCCAAGGGCCCATCCAACATTAGACTGCACCAACAGGGACCCTTAAGAGGATTGGTTAGGTCCAGGACCTTCATAACAGACCTAATTAGCTTTAGAAAAGGAGCCAGAAACTCTTGTAACAGGAAACTTCCATTTACAGCAGGACTTGCCTACAAGATACCAAGACTAAATGCTGTTTCACTAGAATGGGACTTATTTTACCCAATCATATACAGATCTATGAACTCATGCCATCCTATCCAAAATGCTGGTTTTCAATCATTAATTTGGATAACCACCCCAACCCTATGCTAACCCCCGCTCTTTTCTAGTACTAAAATCCAGACTTTTCTTCCTCAACAATTACTCAGTAAATTTCCTTACTATATTTCCTTCCCTGGCAAATGTAAAATCCTTACTATATTTCCTTACCTGGCAAATAAGTAAACTCAGCTATGTTTCGTCTTGTTGTTGTTGTTGTTGTTGTTGTTTGGCTCCACTGGTCTGGGTTATATTCTTTGACATACTGACTTTCAAGAATATTTTCATTCCTTTTCTTCCACCAATAGCAAATTAATACTGGCCTGGGAGCTAGAATCGGTCAATGGCATGACCTGCCCTGCTAAGCAATAATACAGGCTGGTTATGTAATAATACAGGCTGATGGTCAGGTCATGCCATTGGTGTACCTGAAAATCTGCCAGATAATTATAATCACCATTTCAGCAAAAACAGCAACTCTCTGAGTACTCTGGTGGTACTGACCAGTGCAGTTTTGGGAGGCTGGACATAACTGATCTTTAAAGGCAAGATCCCTTTTTATTCCTTTTTCTGCTTATTATGTGCATGGTCCACTGTCAAAGAGATATGAGAAAATCAGTTTTTTGAGTTTCTTGAGACAGGTTCTTACTCTGTTACCCAGTCTGGAATGCAGTGGCATGATCACAGCTCACTGGAGCCTCGACCTCCCAGGCTCAAGTGATCCTCCCACCTCAGTCTCCCAAGCAGCTGGGACCACAGGCAAGCACCACTATGCCCGGTTATTTTTTGTACTTTTTGTAGAGATGGGATTTCACTACATTGCCCAAGCTGGTTTCAAATTCCTGGGCTCAAGTGATCCACCCACCTTAGCCTCCCAAATTGCAAGGACTACAGAAGTGAGCCACCATGACTGGCCAAAAATCAGTTATTATGCAAGAACTATTTGCTTGACAAGCATCCCTCTCTCTCCCAAATGGCAGATAAATAAGTGTTGCTGGAAACCCTGGTATGCCACTTTCACCAACCCAAAACCATCTACATTTAATATACAATCTTTTAGGAGGGACTTATTCCTCAGGTAATTTCAGAGTGAAGTATAACTGCCAGGTAAAATAAGTTTTATTTAGACAATATGAGCTAATAATATGATTTGCCTTATTAGGTCAGCCTTGGCTCCCCAGCACTTCCCAAACCCTGCTCTCCCTTTTCACAGAGAATATCTCAGAGGCTTTGTGGAACCCAAACAGCAAAATGCTATTATGGAGTTTTAAATAATGGAGTAACATGTTAAAAATCATGTTTTAAGATTAATAACCTGACAAGCTAATCTAGGACTACAGTTGAGAGACAATGGAAGCAAGGAAACCAACTCCGCATGACGTAATTGATCCTTAAAGAATATGGCAATGGCCAGATGCAGTGATGTGTACTTGTAGTTCAAGCTACATGGGAGACTGAGGCAAAAGCACTGCTTGAGGCTAGTAGTTAATGGCTGCAGTGTACTATGATGGGGCCTGTGAATAGCCACTGCACTTCAGTTTGGGCAACATAGTGAGACCCTGTCTCTTAAAAAAAAATTTTTTTTCTTTAAAAGAATAAAACAACGGCTCTAAGAACAGTAAAGAAGTACTGAATCTGACATTACCAGCAAACTTTATCTTTCCTATTACAAATTCAATTCATCGAGTAAACTGAAAGGGTTCACTTGTAAGGTACAGAGTCATTTTTATCCATCCGGGTTACAGAGTGTTGAAATTCAACCACCAGAAAATCATCCTTTTCAATTACAACACTCTACTCTCCCGACATTTTCTCCAAAAACACCCGAGAAGGAGCAATTTCAGAAGTACTCATTTAGCCATTATTGCTGCTTTGATGGCAATCAGCTT
This sequence comes from Macaca nemestrina, assembly GCF_043159975.1. NCBI lineage: Eukaryota > Metazoa > Chordata > Mammalia > Primates > Cercopithecidae > Macaca > Macaca nemestrina. The sequence continues at coordinate 123,621,321 of NC_092131.1, read as the reverse complement.
GCCTGCTTGCCTTCTCCAGGCACCCTCACCTCTACCCCAACCCCAAAGCACACCATAATATCCCCCAAAAGCCACCCGGATGAAAAGGGATACAGCAAAAACAAGAATCTAAGAATCTAATTGTATCTGACCTGGAAGTGGGACTAAAAGAAATTAGATGCTTTGCCAAAATTTGGAATACCACCAGAGTTAAGTTTTTAAAAATCTAATGTCAGGGTTTTAAGATAACCTTCACATTTTCTCTGCCTTTGGATACAATACACCAAAAAACAAAAATTCTTGTAAAATTAAAAATCACAGAAAAGTTTCAAGCTAGACTCCATCCATGTCTCTCTCTCTCTCTCTTTCTCTCACTCTCATTCTCTCATACCCTCCCTCCCCACTCTCTATCTATCTCTATCTCTATCTTTAACTTTAGTGGGGACAAGAGTGGTTAATAGAAACAGCTAATAAATAGCTTCCTTCAGGGATTCCTTGCCATCATCAGGGCAAAGTTCTGACTTGATAGCCTGGTAACATAAGGCCCATAATATTTGACATCCAACAATCCTTTCCAATCCAATCCTTCACCATACTACTTTCCATTTCCTCATTCACCAATCATTTCTACTGAATGTCTATAGATCCCCAGTGTTTAATGTTGTCTAATACTTCCGTACGCTGGCTCATTCTTTCACCTTGTCTAACACTCTTTTGCCTTGTCTGTGTGGCTATGTGAGGCTCAAGTTCTTCTCTTAGAAATATTTCCTGACATCCTTCCTCTTGGGCCCTTCAATACACCCCTCCCTAACCCACACCAAATCTGCATTAGGCTCCCTCCTTCATACACACCTCTATCAAACTTCTTAGAGGGTACTGTCAATTCCAAAACTAGGGAATGCCTGCCACATTATAGGTACTAAAATGGTCATTAGTTCCCAGTTCTGTGCTCCTCCTAGAGCAGAGTCATTTTTCTTTCTCTTCTTTTTCTTCTATTTTGTCTAAGAATCCTCTGTATTATTCCTATTAACTTGACAGTTTTATGCACATTTGGAAAATGGCTAAAGCTTCTTAAAGGGGAATCCAAACGAAATTAAATACACAAGGAAGTTTTTTCATACAGGGCTCAATGAATCAATCTGACCTAAAAATGAACTTTTATGAACATTCAGACTACTAGTAAAACAAAGGAAAAAAATAACTTTTCTTAACATGTTTATGATCTAATACATTTGAAAATGTATTAATACATCAGCTTCTGAATGATCAAAATGTTGAAATATGAAATCAGTTTGTATCACCTTTTTTTTTTCTGACACGAAGTCTTGCTCTGTTGCCCAGGCTGGAGTGCAAGTGGCATGAGCTCAACTCACTGCAACCTCTGCTGCCCGGGTTCAAGCAAGTCTCCTGTCTTAACCTCCCGAGTAGCTGGGTATACAGGTTCCCGCCACCACGCCCAGCTAATTTTTGTATTTTTAGTAGAGATGGGGTTTCACCATATTGGTTAGGCTGGTCTCAAACTCCTGACCTCAGGTGATCCACCCATCTCAACCTCCCAAAGTGCTGGGATTACAGACATGAGCTACCGTGCCCAGCCAGTTTATACTATTGTTTTAAATAGAGAATAATATCCACACTGCAATAGGAAATCTGCCTTGAGAAGAAACATCAGAGTTAAAACTTGCAACATCTGACTCCATGTTCCTTTGATCTTTTTAGGTAGGATAATTGTTGAAGGATACATAAAAATGTGATAACCCTACTTGTCAGAACTCTGTTCAAGATCTTCCTACTAAGGATTCAGATTGAGGACTGCATGACATCCTTATGCTATCAGTGTGAAAAACGAAAAGAAAGCTTTGAGCAAAAACACTACCCAAGCCTCAAACTGGCATCACCCCCATATACAATATCATTTTTATAATAATACGTACTAGATTTAGGAATTCGACCATATCAATGGTTCCAATAAAAGCCAGAAATGTGATCTAACATAAAATACTCATGGGGGTCTTGCTTTGCTTTTTAGAATGACTTTGGTCAATCTAACTTTTTCTATTTCTTAAGCTCCAAGATGTAGCATTTATAAAGTCACTATTATAAAATGTTTTCTAAGCTACCTGGTGCACCTTAACTCAATTACTGTCTCTAGCTTTAAAAATCAAACTACCTGTTCATGGAAACATACTTAGAATTAAACACTGTAAAATATAGATTGCAAATAAAAACACCAGTCAACTTGAATCAAAAGATTAAACTCTAACAAAATAATTTACAATTATACCTCAATAATAAAAATGTTAGTGAATTCAATACCAATTGTAATATAGTGGGGTTTCCCTTATTTACTTGAGGGAGGGTATGGAATGTAGAAAATAAATTAGGTATTCTAAAGATCAGAGTGAAACAAAACATAACCTAGCTAGATCTGAAATTTAGTGCAAAAAAAAAAAAAAAAAAAAAAAAAACAAGCTCACAAACTATTATATTTTTGTCCTTTACCTTTACTCCTTCCCTGCTGCCAGCCACCTGTTTTAGATGTTCTCATGCAGAGAAAACAGCAACAATGCCATTTTCCTTCCAAATGCAATCAGGTTTTGGCAAACTTAAGTCAGTATGTCAGTTAAAAACAGAAACAACCCAAAATGTGATCTGGCAAATAACTACCTAAGTATTGAGTAGTTCCTCCCTTGAATGGTATTGCACTTTCCATTTATCATTTTTAAATGTACAAGAAAATTGAAAATCTGCACGTGTAGCTGGACAAATAATAGATTCCAAATTAATAATACATTATGCATTACTCTATTAAGCATACATTAAGAGCAAAATTATGCCATTTTGGAAACATAACTCCTTGTGAGAGTGGTCCTTAGTGTTGTGATATTTCAAACCACTGCTTTTATCTTCATATAAACCCTATTGACTCCTTTATAAGTTAGTATTCAAATTTGCCAGAAGCTTAAACAACTGTTTTCAACAACATGTGTGCCAACTGCCTTCCCCGGGCCCTCCACCAGATCCATTTAGGATTCTCAAACTAAGCCTGCCTAAATAAAGTTTTATTTAAATAGTCACACCCATTTGGTTACAAGTTGCCTATGGCTGCTTTTGCTCTATGTCAACAGAGTATAGTAGTTGTGACAGATCATCTGGCTCTAAGGAAAATGCCAGCCCAGGACTTTTTACAAATAAACTTGATAAAATTCCCTCACCACTGTCTTCACTGTTCATCTATGAAATAAAGGTGAAAGAGTGCTTACAGAATTTCTCAGAGCATATGCAATTAACTTTTTAATATTTATACTACTTGGAACCCATGTATAAGATACCCTCCTGAAATACTGAGTTGATTCAGCAACTCAGGTGAACCTAAAATCTTCTTAGATTCAAAATGTAAAATGCCTATACCCAAAACCACCCTAATTACTATTACTCAGCAATAAGTGTAACACTGTCATAAGGAAGTTGAGCAATGACAGAAGTCTATTTGTGTGTCATTATTTCTGCTAAAGAATTTTCAAGTAAAGATTAAAAAAAAAAGCGGTGGTTAAAACAAATGTACTTAAAAGTTTTGCAAATAGAAGACAATTGTTTTATTTTCAATGATGCTGTTTCACTCTAAAGCCATTTTAAAATTTTCCAGCAAAAAATAAAAGGACTAAACTTCAGATTAAAATGTCAGATAGCTAAATATTAAATAAATACCTGAGGAATAAAGGGAGGTATGGGGATGCTTTAGTTGTTAACTTCATTGTAATTATTTTGTGTATTACAATTTTCACTCTGTAAAGATAAGGACATAGATAGGGCAAAGGAGTCTTTTTTCTAACCCAGCCCAGATACTTCAAGGCCACTGTTACAAGGAAGGCTATCTGGGGACTGGGTGTCAAGGCTGCCTCATCTTGTAGAGAAGATGAACAAAAGGAAGTTACACTGTATGAAAATAATTCATGGAAAACCCTGAAGTCTGAAAGGCACATTTCTAAAGAAGAGTCACATCATTTTATCATGGTGATTAAGAGAGGCTCTTATTTAGATGCTACCTGAGCCTTTGGTCTTCTAACACCAACTGCCTTCTGACTAATTAACAGCATTGAGAATTTCCAAAGGACCAGGCTTAGGGCAGAATATATGAAGAACGAAGGAGCCTTAGTTTTAGAATGAGTCAGATAAACCTGGGTTGAATCTAGCACCCATTTTGTTTTATATATATACTTTAAGTTCTAGGGTACATGTGCACAATGTGCAGGTTTGTTAATATATGTATACTTGTGCCATGTTGGTGTGCTGCACCCATCAACTCGTCAGCACCCATCAACTCGTCATTTACATCAGGTATAACTCCCAATGCCCTCCCTCCCCCCTCCCCCCTCCCCATAATAGGCCCCGGTGTGTGATATTCCCCTTCCAGAGTCCAAGTGATCTCATTGTTCAATTCTCACCTATGAGTGAGAACATGCGGTGTTTGGTTTTCTGTTCTTGCGATAGTTTGCTGAGAATGATTTTTCCAGCTGCATCCATGTCCCTACAAAAGACATAAACTCATCCTTTTTTATGGCTGCATAGTATTCCATGGTGTATACATGCCACATTTTCTTAATCTAGTCTGTCACTGATGGACATTTGGGTTGATTCCAAGTCTTTGCTATTGTAGCATCCATTTTACATGTGATCTTGGGCCAATTATTTAGCCTCTCTGAGTCTTGGTCTCTTCATGAGGATAAAAATGATACTATTTTCATAGAACTGCTATGAGGATTAATGGAGCTGTTATAGGAGGCACTGACTCCTGGCATGTAAAAGTAATTAATAACAGCAGCTAAACATATGTAGAACTATAGGCCAGACATATATTCCTCAGCATTTATTCCTCAGAAAATCTATTTAGTAGGTATTATAACTTGTGCAAAGTCACAAAATGAGCAAGTGGCAGAACCAGATGTGGACCCAGGAAGTATACCTCCAACGTCTTTGTTCTTAATTACCTCTTATACTGAAGTTATTATTAGAATGAGCATCCCAAGTATTCCTAAGAATGGCTCTATGTACAACAAAGTATGTGAAGCCTTCTTTATCAATATTTGAATTTTCATAGATTTCTAGTTTGGAAACAATCCTGCTTTGCTGTTAAAATGTTGTTGGTAGCACAAAGCTATTAACATTATGGTCATAAATTCAATATCTGTTTAGGTCACTTAATTACAATCAGAGGGAAAAAAGTTTCCAAAACTCCAATCCATTTAGGCTGGCTTTGTTCATACCCATAAGAGCAAGGACTACATTAAAAAAACAGAAAGGGCTATGGAACAAACACCTCTCCATGAGGAGCTCAGAAGGGATTTTGGTCACATCATAAAATGAGAGACTCAGAGATAGAAGGGCCCTTGATGTAACTCTTATTTTACAGAGTGAGAAATGAAGCCAAGAGAAGTGTTGTTTTCCCCAGGTCCCACAGTTGGTCATCCATCACACCAGACCATACGCAAGACGATCTTCCCATGACACCACTACGTCTAGATTCCTACTGAACTGCAAACTCATGCCTTGTTAATACCTCAGTCGACAGGCATGCATAGCTGGCTGTTGCACAATAGAAATATATTGGAAATCAGCAGATGGAGAGGGATCCTCTTACCAAAGATCTTTAAGGAATTTCTCTAATACAATTATTGTGTATCCATAATAAAAAAAATCTATTTAAACAAGACATAGTAAACTTGTTAACTCAATAAAATGCAGACATATAAGTTTGTAAACACTCCTAATGCACTTCTGAACTATTTCTGTGTTCTCAACACAGAATAACTCTCCAACAAAAATTATCTCCCTCCTTCTAGCATTTCTCACAAGAAAACTGCCATTGAGGCCTGATTACACTCTTGATAATCTTTTCTACAAAAACACTTGCTCCCTTAAATTAATAAATTATTAAATTCTCTCTTCCTGGAAACAAACACATCAATAAATTTTTAAAATGGTAAGTTATCTGATGCTTTACTCTCTTCAAAGACTGGCTGTTCATTGCCCAGGTGTAAATATAATTAGCCTGCTCCCAAAATAATTTTGTAGGGTAAGAATTCCCTCATACTAGGTTACAAAAATACTTGTCTTTATGCATATCTTACCTTTTGTTTAAGGTAAAACAGATGGATTTGTTGTTCAAATTCAAAACAAATCACATAAGCAAAGTGATTTGCTAACAGCTGATGTTTTAAACTCCTTTTATGACAACCCTAACTAATGTGTATGATCTCCTCTCTTAGCAGAACTGAGAATTACATTCCCAATAGGGAAGTAGCTCTCCAGTGACATACCTAAGCAGCCAAACTAAGGTTACATAACTAAATTAAGCAAAAATGAAAAAGCATTATCCAGGAAAATGCATTACAAAATTACTTGAGGAAGTTATGAGAATTCCCAAAAAACAAGCAATAATTATCTTTCCCTCTATAGCAAAAAGAATCAAAAATTAAAAATAAATAAAATAGTGACAGTGAAGAGAAACGAACAAGCTACATATTCCAAAGGAAGAACTACCAGACTTGGTCAGATATAAAAATAAAGCACTCAATGAATAAAAAGTGACCTCAGCATCTTGGTATCTGGCCAACTATGTGGATGGCAGCCTTCTTGACAAACCTAGAAGTCAGAGGAGAGCCGGTTGGTAAGGAGGGGAAGGCAGGCCAGTTTTATCCTGTTGAAGTGAATGTTAGCAAGTTGGTATACTTAGTATGTTCTAAGTATATATAGCTGAAATTAGCTGGGTGTGGTGGTGCACACCTGTGGTTCCACCTACTTGTGGGGCTGAGGCAGGAGGATCACTTGAGCCCAGGAGGTAAAAGCTGCAGTAAGTCATGGTAGCAACACTACACTCCAGCCTAGCCAACAGAGCAAGATCCTGTCTCAAAAAAATAAAAAGAATTTGAACAGTATATGCAACTGGATCATGCATAAACTGAAGGTACAAAACTTGAGCATCTTGTAGAAGTTTAAACATGTGAAAATGTTTAATTATCAACGTGGGTTTCATAGGTAAAAGGTAAAGCCTCAGAGTGACAGATATGACATGCTAACATGCAGCTAATGAAATTTGTATCTGAACTTTTAGTGTATTACAACACTTCCTCAGATAGGTGCAGTAGCTATTCAGTGTTTGCCTTCTTTTCCCCTGCTTAAACACTCCAAATAAAAGAAGCCTCACGTTGGCATCTCATTTACAGAAAAATATAATTTAATACTATGGCAACTAATTCAGGAATTAACTCCAGAATACTTACCTGAATCTTCTCTCCGTGTATCAAATAATACATGCAATTTACCTTCTCTGAACCATATCTACATATAGCTATCATTAAGAACATGTATCTTCAACATTTGATGTCAATCATTGTTTTCTGTTAAATATATATAACGTTTCTATTTCTACATTTTCCTTTCAACTGCTAATATTGTCTTCATCCTCTCTTCTATAGTTTCAAGTTTGAATTCTGAGTCTCCAAGTTAAAACTTCACACTACCAAAAAAAAAAAAAAAAAAAAAAAAAGGCCTCCATCGAACAGGCCTTATATGAATTGTTTACCAGAGATGCTTGAATAAATTTGTTTCCATCCTATCTTTTATGTTCCACATTTATTAACTTAACTTTCTTCATATCTTCTTTCTGCCTGTTTACCTTCTTTTGCTTATTCTTTTTTTTTCTTTCTTTCTTTTTTGAGATAGTGTCTTGCTCTGTTGCCCAGGCTGTAGTGCAGTGGTGCTACCTTGGCTCACTGCAACCTCTGCTTCCTGGGCTTAAACGATCCTTCCACCTCAGCCTCAGCTAAGACTATAGACGTGCACCACCAACTTTGGCTAATTTTTAAATTTTTTGTAGACACAAGGTTTCACTATATTGCCTAGGCTGATCTTGAACTCCTGGGCTCAAGGTGATTCTCTTGTCTTGGTCTCCCAAAGTGTTGGGATTACAGGCATAAGGCACTGCATACATTCTCTTTGTTCAGTTTATCACTGACAAGTTTTTATAGGAAAAATTTTGACCCTAATTTTGGGATTCAGCTTTCTAATTCTGAGCAAAAAGGAAAAAGCTGTAGGGTGAATCAACGCTGTGTGTCACTAGACAGGTGTGCAACCTTAGGCAAATTATTTGACCTTTCTAAGTCTTGCTTTCCTGATTTGTAAATGGGAGAGAATACCATCTTTAATGGAGGGATGTTTTGCAAGTCAAAGAAAAAGAAACGTAACAAAGCTAGTATGATAACTTGTGGTTATACATGAAATTTTGTAGGTTATTATGAAAGTAATTATCTTAGAGGCCATTTCAGAACTTTGCTACCAAACGTACTGGATGCATTTCCTAATTCTGTCTTCAATTCCAGGACAGAGTACAAATTAGATTACTGCAGTTTTATGGGAGGAGGCATCAAGGGGTGCGTGTAATAGAAATCTAGGTTACTACCTCTGGGTAGCAAGGCTAGAATACAAAGACAGGAAAGCCAAATCTCAAGGTTTACTATGTTCCACCATCCCTGTATACCCTAGAAGGTAGTAAAGTCCTGACTGCAATTGGAAGATTTACGGTATATTTCAAGCAGGGAACTGCTATATTTCATTTAGACTCACAATTCCAAGCAGAAATGGGATTAGTGTAGTCTGTATTTCATTGCTGATTTGAAACAGAATGACGATAATGGATATATTAACTTTACAACTAATATTACATGCCAGATATTATGTTAAGTGTTTTGTATTCATTACTAATCCTCACAACAACCGTATGAGGTGGATACTTTTATCCCATTTGACAAATGAAAGAAAACTGAAGCCTGGGAAAGCTGGGATTCAAACCCAGGTAACAGTAAAAATTTCAAAACAGTGAAAATTTCAATAACACTGCAACAAGTTATGTGCTGACAGTAAGACACCAATATTTCAGCAGTCAGAGCTATTTGGGTATCTGTGTGGGAAGTGGAGCATCATATTCACCTAACTGCATAAGTAAAAGCCAGAGAGAGGAAGAAGAAAAAGAAAGGATTACATCCAGAGTAGCAATTCTGGAATTTTCAAATATTAAAAATCATGACACTGTCAAATTGAGCATGGTCTGCTTTGAGGATAATTAGAGCTTTCCAGAGCTAAAGTTCTCACCTCCTTTCCACCTGACACATGGTGATGGATGACAGCACTAGAAGCTGATGTTATGTGCTATTATATGCTCAACACACCTCAATGGGCACAGGTAGGCCTCTGTAAAATTTCCAGAATATCAGCTGCACCTCTGTGACTTCTCATCTTCCTCAAGAAGCATATTAGAATGAAAATGAGCAAAAGAGGTATGAATTTTATCTGTATCAAATGCGTAAATGTTAATATCTACTGAATATTGGTACTGTGTGCTAGGCATGTTCTAAGCCCTTTGCCTATATTAAACCACAAATTCGACTATAAATTGGTACTATTTTCATTTTAGAGATGAGATAACTAAGAAACAAAATAAGTAATTTGCTAAAGATCACAATAAGGGAAATTACAGTGCCAAGATTTCAACAAGGTGGTCTGGTTGCAGATCCCCAGTTCTTAAACAGGACAATAAACTGTCAACTTTTCCTGGGGCACAATCCAGATGCCCTGGGAATTCCAAGAACTCCTTGCAAGATGACACAACCAAAAAGGTAAGAACTTTTGCCTCTGCAGAATAAGTTCAAAGGGCTCCCTAGGACTGTGAGGGTACACTGTCCCCATCAGGATTTCAGTTTAAAGTCACAGAGACCTTGAATCCCAGCCCCACAGACTTAGAAGACTCCATTTATGACTCTCCTTATACCTGGATAAGCTGGGCAGTAGAAATCTTCTTAGTTACCCTAGCAAATGATACTGGTTGAGGCAGCCCAGACCCATGGTGCTACTGCTGAGCTACACAGTATCCACACAGTTTCACATAAAGAACAGAAATACAACTCCTTGCTCTGAAACAAGAACTGCGCATTAAAGATTCAGTCTTCTGGGCAGCACTGTTCACATACCATTCATTCAACAGTATTTACTGCAAGCTGCTACAGACCAGGCACTATTCTAAGTGCTATAATACCTCTGTGAACAAGATGACCCCTGCTCAGAAAGTTTATATTCTAGCGGGACAAAAATATAAAGGTCAGATTCAAATACAAGAGGAAAGCGTACTGGCACCAACCTAACTCAGGGCAAAAAAAAAAAAAGAGATACCAGGGAAAGGGGACACTATTTACTCTCTATGGTACAAATGCTAGAATCTTTTCAACTCGAGAACACCAAGCCAGACTATTGCACTGCTATTAAAGATGCTGCCAAATTGAAATGAAAAGCAATATGATCAGATGGCACTATTTCTGGTTCAGGCTAAGATAACAGTACCCACCAGCAAGTATCCAAAAGAAAAAGTGTAAAGCACAAAGATACAGAAGTTTGAATCACTGTTTTTTAGTATCCCTTCCCAAAAAAGGGAAGAGAAATCACTATCAAAGGATCCTAAATTCTGCCAACTCTTGACATTGTATACTAACAGTGTGCAAACTGTTAGTTATACAAGGAAATAAGATAGCGAGTAAGTTAAAGAGTTCTCTTTTCAGCAGCAAGTGGAAGCTGAGGTTAGGGAGGAATCCACATGCCAAGAAATTAAAGAGAGGAGAAGAGATCATCACATACATACTAATATCCAATTATTCACCTGGAAGTTCTTAAAAAGTGATAATACCAGAATGTGAAGTGTGATGAACCATTAGAAATAATTTAAACTCTTAGCCTATAAACTGTCTCTAGATAAGAATAGTCAAATTAACACCAAAGTGCAAAATTATGGTCCTGTATACACCCCTATAATTGTATTTGACATATAGCAATGAAATCATCTTCCTGGGCAGTGAGATACAGGAAGGCCAGACTGTAGTTCATTCATTTTTGTACCCGCAGCATTTAGCACCAGGCTTGTCACAAAGAAGGCACTCAGAAAATGCTCGCTAAACTGAACTTAAAATGAGAATCTTCAATATGGAAATAATAGAACCACTGGTGGGATACACACTAAACAATATTCATCATAGTTGTTCACTCTGAATGGTGTGGCCAAAGTTACCTGTGTAGCTTAGATCATAACTTAGATAATGATAATCTATGTGAAAAAAGAGTAATACCTCTAATAGAATAAAGTAAAATACAGCAAGAGAACAAAAGAACTCAAATTTCTGATAATTTATCAAAGAGCTTAACTGCTCAGTATTACAGATGTATTAACGCCAGTGCAATTCAAGGCAATCTCTGCAGCCTTAACTGCCAGGTTATTTTCAACTCATGGCCCAAAGATTAATATGCATCATATATATGGCATTTATACATTCATCTATTCCTACATCTTCATGTCTATGCCATATGAGATATAAAGAGAGGTACAGGAGATCTAACTTTGAATAGGAAAACACAGGTTTTCTACCCTCATGGATGGTCTTCTTTACTGCTCTCATTCATCAAAAAAGATCCAGCTTTTGTTGAGGAGGAGGCAGAGTAAGATGGCCAAATAGAAGCATCCACAATCGTCCTCCCTGCAGGAACACTAAATTGAACAACTATCCACACAAAACAGCACCTTCATAACAAGCAAAAATCATCTGATTTTTTAACTTCTTATCACTGAAAGAGGCACTGAAGAGGGTAGGAAAGACAGCGTTTAATTGCCGACACCACCCCCTCCCCCCTTCCCCATCCTGTATGGCGTGGAGAGGGAAGGTGTGCACTTGCGGGAAAACAGAGCACAACGCTTGTGGGACTTTCCTTTGGACATCAGTGCTGCCCGGTCACAGTGGAAAGCAAGACCAGGCAGAACTCAGCTGGTGCCCACAGAGGGAGCATTTAGAGCAGCCCTGGCCAGAGGGGAATTGCCCATCCCCGCAGTTGGAACCTGAGTTCCAGAGAGCCTTGCCACCATGGGCTAAAGTGCTCTGGGGTTCTAAATAAACTTGAAAGGCAGTCTAGGCCACAAGGACTGCAATTCCTGGGCAAGTCCTGGTGTGGTGCTGGGTTTGGAGCCAGTGGACTTTGGGGAGTACACAATCTAGTGAGACACGAGCCAGGGCCACCAAGGCAGTGCTTGAACTCCGCTCCCCACAATGCCCCCCACAACCCTAGGCAGTGCAGCTTGCAGTTTGGGGAAAGGCTCCTTCCTTCCTTCTGAGGAGAAGAGAGGGAAGAGTAAAGAGGACTTTGTCTTGCAACTCAGATATCAGCTCAGCCACAGTAGGACAGGCCACCAAGCAGGCTCCTATTCCAGGCCCTAGTTCCTGGATCACATTTCTAGGCACACTCTGGGCAAGAAGGGAACCCACTGCCTTGAAGGGAAGGACCCAGTCCTAGCAGGATGCATCACCTGCTGACTAAAGGACCCCTGGGCCCTGAATAATCAGCAGTGTTAGCTAGGTAGCACTTGCCAAGGGCCTTGGGTGAGACTTGGCTTCAGGTAAGACCTAACACCTCACACATTCCCAGCTGTGGTAGCTACAAGGAGAGACTCCTTCTGCTAAAGGAGAGGGAAGAGTAAAGGAGACTTTGTCTTACAGCTTACCAATGCAGCCACAGTGGGATACAGCACCAAGGGGGATCTTGTGGGGTTCCAAATTTCAGACATTGGCACTTAGATGGCATTTTCAGATATGCCCTGGGCCAGAGGGGAGCCCACTGCTCTGAAGGGAGAGTCCTGGGCCTGAAAGCATTCATCACAAGCTGACTGAAGGGTCCTTGGGCCTGAGTGAACACCAGCAGTAGCCAATCAGTACTCACCATGGGCCTGGGACAATGGGGGCTATGGGGACAGAATTCTCTGCTTGCAGAAAGGGGAGGGAAGAGTATGAAGGACTTTGTCTTGTGGCTTGAGTGCCAGCTCAGCTGCATTAGAATAGAGCACCAGCTAGATTCCTAAGGTTTCCAACTCCAGGCCCTGGCTCCTGGATGGCATCTCTGGACCTACCCAGGGCTAGGAAGACCTTGACACCCTGAAGGGAAAGACACAAACTTGGCTGGCTTTGCTATCTGCTGATTGTAGAGCTCTAGTATCTTGAGCAAACATAGTCAATAGGCAGGCAGTGGTTACCATGGGCCTTGAGTGAGACCCGGTGCCATGCTGATTGCAGGTCTGACCCAGCACAGTCCCAGTGATGGTGGCCAGAGGAATGCTTGTGTCACCCCTCCTCCACTTCCAGGCAGCTCAGCGCAGAAAGAGATTCCATTTGTTTGGGAGAAAGTAAGGGAGGTGAACAAGAGTCTTGGCCTAGTGACCCAGAGACTTCTTCCGGATCTTATCCAAGACCACCAAGGCAGCACCTCTATTGAGTCTGCAAAAGCCAGTGTTACCGGGCTCAGGGTGCCCTCTAATGCAGACATGCTTGCAGTAACTAAAAACTTAGATTGCAACACCCAAGTCCCTTCAAATACCTAGAAAGTCTTCTCAAAAAGAACGGGTACAAATAAGCCCAGATTGCAAAGATGACAATAAATACATAACACTTCAATGACCAAACGCCAACGGACATCCAGAAGCATCAAGACCATCCAGGAAAATATAACCTAATTAAAACAAACTGAATAAGGCACCAGGAACCAATCCTGGAGAGACAGAGATAATGTGACGTTTCAGACATGTAATTTAAAATAGCTGTTTCAAAGGATAAATGTTTGAGGGGATGAATACCCCATTCTCCATGATGTGACTATTACTCATTCCATGCCTGTATCAAAACATTTACTGTACCCCATAAATACATATAACTCCTAATTAAAAGTTAAAAATTTAAACAAACTAAAATTGCTATTTTTGAGGAACACAATAAAATTCAAGATAAAATAGAGGAGGAATTCAGAATCCTATCAGATAAATTGAACTAACAGACTAAAATAATTAAAAAGAATCAGGCAGAATTTCTGAAGTTGAAAAATGTAACTGACATACTGAAGAATGCATCAGAGTTTCTTAACAACAGAAGAAAGAGTCAGTAGGCTTGAAGACAAGCTCTTTGAAAATACACGGTCAAGGCCGGGCGCGGTGGCTCAAGCCTGTAATCCCAGCACTTTGGGAGGCCGAGACGGGCGGATCACGAGGTCAGGAGATCGAGACCATCCTGGCTAACACGGTGAAACCCCGTCTCTACTAAAAAATACAAAAAACTAGCCAGGCGAGGTGGCGGGCGCCTGTAGTCCCAGCTACTCGGGAGGCTGAGGCAGGAGAATGGTCTAAACCCGGGAGGCGGAGCTTGCAGTGAGCTGAGATCCGGCCACTGCACCCCAGCCTGGGCGACAGAGCAAGACTCTGTCTCAAAAAAAAAGAAAATACACAGTCAGAGGAGAGCAAAGAAAAAAAGAATAAAAGACAATGAGGCACACTTATAAGATCTAGAAAATAGCCTCAAAAGACCAAATCCAAGAGTTATTGGACTTGGTGGGGGCGGGGGGGGGTGGGCAGGGATAGAAAGTTTATTCAAAAGGATAACAGAAAACTTCCCAAACCTAGAGAAAGGTATCAATATTCAAGTACAAGAATGTTATATAACACCAAGAAGATTTAACCCATATAAGACTACCTCAAGACATTTAATCATCAAACTTTCCAAGGTCAAGGATAAAGAAAGGATCCTAAAGCAGCAAGAGAAAGATAACAAATAACATACAATGTAGCTCCAATAAAACTGGCAGGACACTTTCTGTGGAAACTTTACAGGCCACGAGACAAGAGGCATAACATATTTAAAGTGCTTAAAGAAAAAAAAACTTTATCCTAGAGTAGTTTGTATCTAGTAAAAGTATCCTTCAAACATTAAGGAGAAATCAGGGCTTTCCCAGACAAACAAAAGTCAAACAATAGGGATTTTATCAACAACAGACCTGTCCTATGAGAAATGCTAAGGAGTTCTTGAATCTGAAAGAAAAGGACTTTAATGAGCAAAAATAAATAATCTGAAGGTACAAAACTCACTGCTAATAGTATAGAGAAAAGCACATAATATTACAACACTGTAATTGTAGTGTTTACTCATATCTTGAGTAGAAAGACTAAAAGATAAACTGATCAAAAATAATAAGAAAAGCTGGAAATTCAAAAAATAAGAGCGCATCTCCCCCGGCAAAGGAGCGCAGCTCATCGCCAGCAACGGATCAAAGCTGGACGGAGAATGACTTTGACGAGATGAGAGAAGAAGGCTTCAGTCCATCAAATTTCTCAGAGCTAAAGGAGGAATTACGTACCCAGCGCAAAGAAACTAAAAATCTTGAAAAAAAAGTGGAAGAATTGATGGCTAGAGTAATTAATGCAGAGAAGGTCATAAACGAAATGAAAGAGATGAAAACCATGACACGAGAAATACGTGACAAATGCACAAGCTTCAGTAACCGACTCAATCAACTGGAAGAAAGAGTATCAGCGATTGAGGATCAAATGAATGAAATGAAGCGAGAAGAGAAACCAAAAGAAAAAAGAAGAAAAAGAAATGAACAAAGCCTGCAAGAAGTATGGGATTATGTGAAAAGACCAAATCTACGTCTGATTGGGGTGCCTGAAAGTGAGGGGGAAGATGGAACCAAGTTGGAAAACACTCTGCAGGATATCATCCAGGAGAACTTCCCCAACCTAGTAGGGCAGGCCAACATTCAAATCCAGGAAATACAGAGAACGCCACAAAGATACTCCTCGAGAAGAGCAACTCCAAGACACATAATTGCCAGATTCACCAAAGTTGAAATGAAGGAAAAAATCTTAAGGGCAGCCAGAGAGAAAGGTCGGGTTACCCACAAAGGGAAGCCCATCAGACTAACAGCAGATCTCTCGGCAGAAACTCTCCAAGCCAGAAGAGAGTGGGGGCCAATATTCAACATTCTTAAAGAAAAGAATTTTCAACCCAGAATTTCATATCCAGCCAAACTAAGTTTCATAAGTGAAGGAGAAATAAAATCCTTTACAGATAAGCAAATGCTTAGAGATTTTGTCACCACTAGGCCTGCCTTACAAGAGACCCTGAAGGAAGCACTAAACATGGAAAGGAACAACCGGTACCAGCCATTGCAAAAACATGCCAAAATGTAAAGACCATCGAGGCAAGGAAGAAACTGCATCAACTAACGAGCAAAATAACCAGTTAATATCATAATGGCAGGATCAAGTTCACACATAACAATCTTAACCTTAAATGTAAATGGACTAAATGCTCCAATTAAAAGACACAGACTGGCAAACTGGATAAAGAGTCAAGACCCATCAGTCTGCTGTATTCAGGAGACCCATCTCACACGCAGAGACATATATAGGCTCAAAATAAAGGGATGGAGGAAGATCTACCAAGCAAATGGAGAACAAAAAAAAGCGGGGGTTGCAATACTAGTCTCTGATAAAACAGACTTTAAACCATCAAAGTTCAAAAGAGACAAAGAAGGCCATTACATAATGGTAAAGGGATCAATTCAACAGGAAGAGCTAACTATCCTAAATATATATGCACCCAATACAGGAGCACCCAGATTCATAAAGCAAGTCCTTAGAGACTTACAAAGAGACTTAGACTCCCATACAATAATAATGGGAGACTTCAACACTCCACTGTCAACATTAGACAGATCAACGAGACAGAAAGTTAACAAGGATATCCAGGAATTGAACGCATCTCTGCAGCAAGCAGACCTAATAGACATCTATAGAACTCTCCACCCTAAATCAACAGAATATACATTCTTCTCAGCACCACATCATACTTACTCCAAAATTGACCACGTAATTGGAAGTAAAGCACTCCTCAGCAAATGTACAAGAACAGAAATTATAACAAACTGTCTCTCAGACCACAGTGCAATCAAACTAGAACTCAGGACTAAGAAACTCAATCAAAACCGCTCAACTACATGGAAACTGAACAACCTGCTCCTGAATGACTATTGGGTACATAACAAAATGAAGGCAGAAATAAAGATGTTCTTTGAAACCAATGAGAACAAAGATACAACATACCAGAATCTCTGGGACACATTTAAAGCAGTTTGTAGAGGGAAATTTATAGCACTAAATGCCCACAAGAGAAAGCAGGAAAGATCTAAAATTGACACTCTAACATCGCAATTAAAAGAACTAGAGAAGCAAGAGCAAACACATTCGAAAGCTAGCAGAAGGCAAGAAATAACTAAGATCAGAGCAGAACTGAAGGAGATAGAAACACAAAAAACCCTCCAAAAAATCAATGAATCCAGGAGTTGGTTTTTTGAAAAGATCAACAAAATTGACAGACCACTAGCAAGACTAATAAAGAAGAAAAGAGAGAAGAATCAAATCGACGCAATAAAAAATGATAAAGGGGATATCACCACCGACCCCACAGACATACAAACTACCATCAGAGAATACTATAAACACCTCTACGCAAATAAACTGGAAAATCTAGAAGAAATGGATAATTTCCTGGACACTTACACTCTTCCAAGACTAAACCAGGAAGAAGTTGAATCCCTGAATAGACCAATAGCAGGCTCTGAAATTGAGGCAATAATTAATAGCCTACCAACCAAAAAAAGTCCAGGACCAGATGGATTCACAGCTGAATTCTACCAGAGGTACAAGGAGGAGTTGGTACCATTCCTTCTGAAACTATTCCAATCAATAGAAAAAGAGGGAATCCTCCCTAACTCATTTTATGAGGCCAACATCATCCTGATACCAAAGCCTGGCAGAGACACAACAAAAAAAGAGAATTTTAGACCAATATCCCTGATGAACATCGATGCAAAAATCCTCAATAAAGTACTGGCAAACCGGATTCAGCAACACATCAAAAAGCTTATCCACCATGATCAAGTGGGCTTCATCCCTGGGATGCAAGGCTGGTTCAACATTCGCAAATCAATAAACATAATCCAGCATATAAACAGAACCAAAGACAAAAACCACATGATTATCTCAATAGATGCAGAAAAGGCCTTTGACAAAATTCAACAGCCCTTCATGCTAAAAACGCTCAATAAATTCGGTATTGATGGAACGTACCTCAAAATAATAAGAGCTATCTATGACAAACCGACAGCCAATATCATACTGAATGGGCAAAAACTGGAAAAATTTCCTTTGAAAACTGGCACAAGACAGGGATGCCCTCTCTCACCACTCCTATTCAACATAGTGTTGGAAGTTCTGGCTAGGGCAATTAGGCAAGAGAAAGAAATCAAGGGTATTCAGTTAGGAAAAGAAGAAGTCAAATTGTCCCTGTTTGCAGATGACATGATTGTATATTTAGAAAACCCCATTGTCTCAGCCCAAAATCTCCTTAAGCTGATAAGCAACTTCAGCAAAGTCTCAGGATACAAAATTAATGTGCAAAAATCACAAGCATTCTTATACACCAGTAACAGACAAACAGAGAGCCAAATCAGGAATGAACTTCCATTCACAATTGCTTCAAAGAGAATAAAATACCTAGGAAT
Source organism: Macaca nemestrina (assembly GCF_043159975.1). NCBI lineage: Eukaryota > Metazoa > Chordata > Mammalia > Primates > Cercopithecidae > Macaca > Macaca nemestrina. The sequence goes on along the minus strand of NC_092131.1, from coordinate 123,602,877 downwards.
CCAACTGACAAGGGATGTAAAGGACCTCTTCAAGGAGAACTACAAACCACTGCTCAGTGAAATCAAAGAGGACACAAACAAATGGAAGAACATACCATGCTCATGGATAGGAAGAATCAATATCGTGAAAATGGCCATACTGCCCAAGGTAATTTATAGATTCAATGCCATCCCCATCAAGCTACCAACGAGTTTCTTCACAGAATTGGAAAAAACTGCTTTAAAGTTCATATGGAACCAAAAAAGAGCCCGCATCTCCAAGACAATCCTAAGTCAAAAGAACAAAGCTGGAGGCATCACGCTACCTGACTTCAAACTATACTACAAGGCTACAGTAACCAAAACAGCATGGTACTGGTACCAAAACAGAGATATAGACCAATGGAACAGAACAGAGTCCTCAGAAATAATACCACACATCTACAGCCATCTGATCTTTGACAAACCTGACAAAAACAAGAAATGGGGAAAGGATTCCCTATTTAATAAATGGTGCTGGGAAAATTGGCTAGCCATAAGTAGAAAGCTGAAACTGGATCCTTTCCTTACTCCTTATACGAAAATTAATTCAAGATGGATTAGAGACTTAAATGTTAGACCTAATACCATAAAAACCCTAGAGGAAAACCTAGGTAGTACCATTCAGGACATAGGCATGGGCAAAGACTTCATGTCTAAAACACCAAAAGCAATGGCAACAAATGCCAAAATTGACAAATGGGATCTCATTAAACTAAAGAGCTTCTGCACAGCAAAAGAAACTACCATCAGAGTGAACAGGCAACCTACAGAATGGGAGAAAATTTTTGCAATCTACTCATCTGACAAAGGGCTAATATCCAGAACCTACAAAGAACTCAAACAAATTTACAAGAAAAAAACAAACAACCCCATCAAAAAGTGGGCAAAGGATATGAACAGACATTTCTCAAAAGAAGACATTCATACAGCCAACAGACACATGAAAAAATGCTCATCATCACTGGCCATCAGAGAAATGCAAATCAAAAGCACAATGAGATACCATCTCACACCAGTTAGAATGGCGATCATTAAAAAGTCAGGAAACAACAGGTGCTGGAGAGGATGTGGAGAAATAGGAACACTTTTACACTGTTGGTGGGATTGTAAACTAGTTCAACCATTATGGAAAACAGTATGGCGATTCCTCAAGGATCTAGAACTAGATGTACCATATGACCCAGCCATCCCATTACTGGGTATATACCCAAAGGATTATAAATTATGCTGCTATAAAGACACATGCACACGTATGTTTATTGCGGCACTATTCACAATAGCAAAGTCTTGGAATCAACCCAAATGTCCATCAGTGACAGATTGGATTAAGAAAATGTGGCACATATACACCATGGAATACTATGCAGCGATAAAAAAGGATGAGTTTGTGTCCTTTGTAGGGACATGGATGCAGCTGGAAACCATCATTCTTAGCAAACTATCACAAGAACAGAAAACTAAACACCGCATGTTCTCACTCATAGGTGGGAACTGAACAATGAGATCACTTGGACTCAGGAAGGGGAACATCACACATCGGGGCCTATCATGGGGAGGGGGGAGGGGGGAGGGGGGAGGGATTGCATTGGGAGTTATACCTGATGTAAATGACGAGTTGATGGGTGCAGCACACCAACAAGGCACAAGTATACATATGTAACAAACCTGCACGTTATGCACATGTACCCTACAACTTAAAGTATAATAATAATAAATAAATTTTAAAAAATAATAATAATAATAACTACAACTTTTAAAAACACAGTACAATAAAATATAAACAGAAACAACAAAAAGTTAAAAAGCAGATGGGATGACAATAAAGTGTAGAGTTTTTATTAGTTGTTTTCTTTGCTTGTTTGTTTATGCAATCGGTGTTATCACCAATTTAAAATAATGGGTTATTTAAAACCCATTATCAAATGTCTATCTATAGGTAGGTAAGTAGGTAGCTAGAGAGATATTATTTGCAAGTCTCATAGTAGCCTCAAACCAGAAAACATACAACAAACACACAAAAAATTAAAAGCAAGTAATTAAAACATAACACCAGAGAAAAATTACCTTCACTAAAAGGAAGACAGAAAGGAAGGAAAGAAGGAAGCAAAGACCACACCAGAAACAAAAATATGGTAGGAGTAAGTTATTTACTTACCAATAATAATATTGAAAGTAAATGAACAAAACTCTCCTATCAAAAGACATAGAGTGGCAGAAAGGATTAAAAAACAAAAACAAAAACAAAAACAAAAAAAACACAAAGTCCCTACTATCCGTTGCCTATAAGAAACACACTTCATCTATAAAGACACACATACTGAAAATTAAAAAAAGGAAAAAGATATTCCATGCCAATGGAAACCAAACAAGAGCAGGGGTAGCTATACTTATTTCAGACAAAACAGATTTCAAGACAAAAACTATAGACAAATAAGGTGATTAAATAATGATGAAGGGGTCAATTCAGCAAGAGGATATAACAATTGTAAATATATATGTACCCAACACTGGAGGACCCAGATATATAAAGCAATATTATTAGAGCTAAAGAGTGAGAGTGAGAGTGAGTGAGAGAGAGAGAGAGAGAGAGAGAGAGAGAGAGAGAGAAAAGTAGAGTTAAAGAGAGATCTAGATCCCAAGACAATAATAGTTGGAAACTTCAACATCCCATTTTCAGCACTGGACAGATCATCTAGACAGAAAAGAAACATCAGAATTAATCTCACTTCTATAACAAATGGACCTAATAGATATTTACAGAACATTTTATTCAATGGCTGCTGCATACACATTCTTCTCCTCAGCACATGGATCATTCTCAAGGATAGATCATACATCAGGCCACAAAACCATTCTTTAAAATTCAAAAAAAAACCAAAATTATATCAAGTATCTTATCTAACCACAATGGGATAAAACTAGAAATCAATGACAAGAGGAATTTTGTAAACCATATAAACACATAGAAATTAAACAATATGCTCCTGAATGACCAGTGGGTCAATGAGGGAATTAAGAAAAATTTTAAAACTAATCGAAACAAATAATAGAAACACAACATACCAAAAATCTATAGAATATAGTGAAAGCAGTACCAAAAGGAAGATTTATAGCTATAATCACCTATATAAAAACAACAGAAAAATTTCAAATCTTCAAGCTAACAATGCAACTTAAAGAACTAGAAAAGCAAGAGCAAACCAAACCCAAAACTAGTAGAAGAATAAAGATCAGAGAAGAAATAAAATATAAACAAAAAATTATTAATGTAATGAAATGTTGGTTTTTTCAAAAGATAAAATTGACAAACCTTTAGAAGACTAAGAAAAAAAGAAAGAAGACTCAAATAAAATCAAAGATGAAAAAGAAGAAATTAAAATTAATACTGCAGAAATTCAAAGGATCATTAGAGGCTACTATGAGTAACTATTTGTCAATAAATTGGAAAATCTAGACTGGACAAATTCTAACACACATACAACCCACAAAGACTGAATCATGAAGAAACCCAAAACCTGAACAGACCAATAACAAATTATGAGATCAAGGCCAGGCACAGTGGCTCACACCTGTAATCCCAGCACTTTAGGAGGCCAAGGTGGGCGAACTCCTGAGGTCGGGAGTTCGAGACCAGCCTGACCAACACAGAGAAACCCTGTCTCTACCAAAAATTAAAAAAAAAAAAAAAATTAGCCGGGCATGGTGGCACATGCCTGTAATCCCAGCTACTCAGGAGGCTGAGGCAGGAGAGTCGCTTGAACCCAGGAGGCAGAGGTTGCAGTGAGCCAAGATCACGCCATTGCACTCCAGCCTGGGCAACAAGAGCAAAACTCCATCTCAAAAAAATAAATAAAATAAAACAAATAATGAGATCAATGCTATAACAAAAAGTCATCCAGCAAAAAAAAGCTCAGGACTCAATAGCTTCACTGCTGAATTCTACAAAATATTTATAGAACTAATACAAATGTTACTCAAACTATCTAAAAGATAGAAGAGGAGGGACTGCTTCCAAACTCAGTCTATGACACCAGTATTACCTTGATACCAAAACCATACAAAGACACATTTTAAAAAAAGAAAAGAAAAGATACAGGCCAACATCTCTGATGAATATTTATGCAAAAATTTTCAACAAAATACTAGCAAACTGAATCCAAGAACACATTAAAAAGACCATTCATCATGATCAAGTGGGATTTAACCTGAAGATGCAAGGATGGCTTGACATATGAAAATCAATCAATGTGATACATCATATTAACAGAATGAAGGACAAAAACTACATGATCATTTCAATGGATGCTGAAAAAGCATTTGCTGAAATTAAACATTCCTTCATGATAAAAAACATTCAAAAAACTAGGTACAGAAGGAACATACCTCAACACAGTAAAAGCTATATATGATGGAACCACATCTAGTATCATACTGAATGGAGAACAACTGAAAACCTTTCCTCTAAGGTCTGGAACACACAGATGCCCACTTTTACCACTGTTATTCAAAATAATACTGGAAGTCCTAGCTAGAGCAATCAGACAAGAGAAAGAAAGAATATCCAAATTGGAAAGAAAGAAGTCAAATTATCACTGTTTGTAGATGACATGATCTTATATTTGGAAAACCTAAAGATTCTACCAAAAAACTATTATAACTAATAAACAAATTCAGTAAAGTTGTAGGATGCAAAACCAACATACAAAAAAATCAGTAGGATTTCTACACGCCAACAGCAAAAAATCTGAAAAAAAAATCAAGAAAGCAATCCCATTTACAATAGCTACAAATAAATAAAATACCTAGGAATTAACTTAACCAAAGAAGTGAAAGATCCTTACAATGAAAACTATAAAACAATGATGAAATAAGTGGAAGAAGACACTAAAAAATGGGAAGATATACCATGTTCATGGATTGGAAAAATCAATATTGTTAAAGTGTCCACACAACCTAAAGCAACCTATAGATTCTTCATGGACTGGAAGAATCAATATTGTTAAAATGTCCATACTACCCAAAGCAATAGACAATTCAATGTCTATCGATATACCAATGACATTATTCACAGAAATAGAAAAAACAATTCTAAAATTTACACAGAACCACAAAGACCCAAAATAGCCAAAGCTATCCTGAGAAAAAAGAACATAACTGGAGGAATCACATTACCTGACTTCAAATTATACTACAATGCTATAGTAACTAAAACAGCATGGTACTAGCATAAAAAATAGACTCACAGACCAATGGAACAAAATAAGGAACCCAAAAACAAATACATACATCTACAGTGAACTCATTTTTAACAAAGGTGCCAAGAACATACACTAGGACAGTCTCTTCAGTAAATGGTGCTGAGGAGACTAGCTATCCATATGCAGAAGAATGAAACTAGACCCCTATCTGTCACCATATACAAAAAATCAAATCAAAATGAATTAGAGACTTAAATCTAAGACCTCAAACTATAAAACTACTACAAGGAAACTTTGGGAAAACTCTCCAGGGCATTGGACTGGGAAAACATTTCTTGAATATTACCCCATAAGCACAGGCAACCAAAGCAAAAGGGGACAAATGGGATCACATCAAGTTAAATAGCCTCTGCACAGCAAAGAAAACAATCAATAAAGTGAAGAGACAACCCACAGAATGGGAGAAAATATCTGCACACTACCCATTTGACAAGTGATTAACAACCAGAATATATAAGGAGCTCAAACAACTCTATAGGAAAAAAATCTAATAATCTGATTTTAAAATGGGCAAAAGATCTTATTAGACATTTCTCAAAAGACATGCAAATGGCAAATAGGTCTATGAAAAGGTGCTCAACATTACTGATCATCAGAGAAATGCAAAATCAATCAGATATCATCTCACTCCAGTTAAAATGGCTTTATCCAAAAGACAGGCAATAATAAATGCCAGCAAGATTGTGGAGAAAAGGGAACCCATATACATTGTTTGGGGAAATGTAAATTAATTAGTACGATCACTATGGAGAACAGTTTTTGAATGTTCCTCAAAAAAACTAAAAACAGACCTACCATATGATCCAGCAATCCCACCCTCAAGTATATACCCATAACAAAGGAAATCATGTATCAAAGAGATACCTCCACTTCCATGTTTACTGCAGCATTATTCACGATAGCTAAGATTTGGAAGCAACCTATGTCCATCAACAGAAACAGATAAAGAAAATGTGGTACATATACACAATGGAGTACTACGCAGCCATAAAAAAGAATGAGATCCTGACATATGCAACAACATGGATGGAAATGGAGGTCATTATGTTATGTGAAATAAGCCAAGCAGAGAAAGACAAACTTTGTATGCTTTCACTTATTTGTGGGATCTAAAAATTAAAACAATTGAACTCATGGGGATGAATTTTTAGGATATAATCCCATTATAAGTTGAGGAGCATTTATATTTAATATTGAGATGGGAAGTAAAATGTAGAACATATGCAATATGTTAAAAATACAGACACAAAATAAAACTACATATCTACACTACAATGCTTGGAAAGATATCAAGCTGACTGCAATGATTACCTCTGGAAGGTAAATAGAAAAATATCGAAGGAAGATTTGTCCTATTTTTCAATATATTGTTTGGATTTTTCTGAGATATTATTCGTCCATCACTTGCTAAATTTAAAACATTTTTCTAAGGTCTAAAATGAAATAATCAAGATTTTGCATTTGGTCCTTACTATTTCAAACACTACATAACAATCTTGTGTATTGTTTATGTCAGAATAACTGACAAAACATTTAGATCCAACAAAACCCAATATATACAATAAATGGCATGAACTTATAAATTTTAAATTTTAAATTTTAAAAGGGGTATGTCAGAAGAAAAAAAAAACTTACACTTCCAAAACTTACATTCTACCCACTAGAAGTAGGCTGGATACTATAAAAACTGCTTTCGTACATACCCTGTAACTCACTTATAATAAATGTGTTTTACAGATTAATGGTTCACAATAACATCATCAAACTGCAAACTACCTCCAAAATAATCACCATACAAATGAGCAACTTTTCTTCTCCCTTGGTGTTGCTATACATACGATTTCCTTTCCTGATAAATGTCTAATCTGCTGGCAATTTAAGCAGCAGTTTAATTTTAGCACTAGTTAAGAGTATATTTTTCTTGCTCTTTCAACATTTTCCTAGAAATGATACCCAAGGACCAGTCACCATGACAGTCAATCTGCACCAGTCATAATACAATTGTTAAGAGTATAAGAAGCACAATACTCCCCTAAAATCACATTTCTTTTGTTTCTTAAAAAACTCAACACAAAAATTGTAGCTCATAGCTAAATTAAATTCCCAAATCAGCTACAAACATATCTTTGATTTTCCACAGACTATTATTATTCATTAGAACTTCATTGGACATTGCCACGAAAGAACTCAAAATTAATACACAGCAAAATGTCAAATGCAAAAAATGCAATTTGGCATACATTAAAGGTGCCAGTTTTACTTTCTTAGAGAGCTTTTGCTGATTTGTATTGGAATTTTAAAGTTCCAATAATAAAAATTATTTACAACATAATTCCAAGTAGTCATTAGGTACATCTTGCTTTATTATATTTTCTATGCTAAGAATGAGCAGAAGCAAGATACAGAAGTAGTAAGACTAAAGAAAAGGAGGGCTGGGGGCGGTGACTCACGCCTGTAATCCCAGCACTTTCGGAGGCCGAGTTGGGCAGATGACCTGAGGTCAGGAGTTCAAGACCAGTCTGGCCAACATGGTGAAACCCCAGCTCTACTAAAAATACAAAGATTAACCACGTGTGGAGGCACGCACCTGTAATCCCAGCTACTATGGTGGCTGAGACAGGAGAATTAATTCAACTCGGGAGGCAGAGGTTGTAGTGAGCCGAGAGGGACATTCCATCTCAAAAAAAAAAAAAAAAAAAAAAACAGATTTCAATCCTCTTCCCTTGTGCCTAAGCACAACAACAAACAGTAAAATTCAGAATGGAACAGAAACAAGCCGAGGATTTTCAGTAATAGAATTGCTTTAAAATACATATCTAGACATCAGGGAGAAAAGAAGATCAAGGGAATAAATCAAGGGAAAAAAGCAAGTTCTCTCCTCTCCTCTTTAAATGAGACCAATTATTTCATTCAATCAACATATCACCCATTTAGCCAAATGGTCTTCAATGTCACTGCATATCTTTTAGTAACATGTACTATATTTTCTCAATATTTAAAATATTACATATTAAAATTATTAGTATATAATTACCATGTAAAGAAAAATAGGAAAAAAATAAAGTTTAATCCGATTATCTTTCTGTCATCAAATACTGAAAGATATGCTCCAGTTTTGAGTGAAGGTACAAGTGGGGGGATATAATGAAAACAAAAAACTGCCAACTACTCCCAGAGTGTATCATTTAGTTTAATGGTTCCTAGTACACTGATAATATTCAACTGCTTCCTAAAGTTCTTCATTTATTCCCAGGAAACAATAAAGCAGACTTTCATACTGCACATGCCATTTTATATGAATCTTGCTTACTTCATTCAGGATAGATAAAAGCCACATTGTATGAAAAAAAATACCCTAACAAATGGGAAATATCTAAACTTTCAATTGCTATAGATGACTCAGTGAGTGGGCAGTTGCAGAAACTCATAGCTGAGGCTAGAAAAAGCTAATGTTTTCATGAAGATCACTTTGAAATGCAGTTCTGCGTATACATTATTTGCTCCTGCATTATGATTTTGTTATACTTCCACGCTAAGCAAAGATGAAATGTTGCATCCCATTGCAGAAGAAAAAGATGGAGTTTTTCTCATCATTATAGAAATAAGAAATCCTTTCAAAATTGGAGCCTTTTCTGGTTACTAGAACCATATTCCAGTATTTAAAATATTGCTACTTTGCCTCTATCATCCTGGCCTCCAATGACATTGTATTTGTCTCTCAAATACTGCTGATTGGGTATGGTGAAAGCAGTCATCTCTCTCCCAATACCAACAAGATTTTAAATTGTTTACTCTGAAGAAAAGCAGAGACATTTATTTTAAGTATGAAATATCTTTTAAAATAAGATAATAACATATTTTTAGAAATATATTTATCTACAGACAAGATTCAATGAATAAAATATTACAGGTAAGTAAAAATACAACCACAATAGGCAACCTTACTTTTTGATTGTACAGGCAAATAATTATTAAAGGGTTCTCATATTCCAGTAAAGAATTTAAATAGGCCGGGCGCGGTGGCTCAAGCCTGTAATCCCAGCACTTTGGGAGGCCGAGGCGGGCGGATCACAAGGTCAGGAGATCGAGACCACAGTGAAACCCCGTCTCTACTAAAAATACAAAAAATTAGCCGGGCGCGGTGGCGGGCGCCTGTAGTCCTAGCTACTCAGGAGGCTGAGGCAGGAGAATGGCGGGAACCCGGGAGGCGGAGCTTGCAGTGAGCTGAGATCGCGCCACTGCACTTCAGCCTGGGCAACAGCGTGAGACTCCGTCTCAAAAAAAAAAAAAAAAAAAAGAATTTAAATAATAAGAAATAGTACAAATCAAGTACAGTAATAACAGCTTCCACTGGTAGCACATTTATTTTGAAAGTTCTTCCATATATATTCAGCCTCTGAGTCCAATATTTATTGGATGTTCACATATCGAACCCTATACTAAGTCCTGGGGACATGAAGATGAATAAAACACATCCCTTTAGTTTCCATTCATCTCATTCGACAATCAAAATCATATTAAGAAAAAAGGGCAGGATTATCTCCATCTTACAGAACAAAATAAAGCCTAAGATGTTAAGGAATATTTTTCACATGACCACAAACTCAATTAAAAACAAAGCTTATTCAATTCTATTCTATTACATTCAGTTTATATCACTAACCTTTATGACCATGCCACATATTTATTACAATGCCACAAATTCATTTCAGAAACAGAATGACATTTTTTTTCATTTCCAGTTTTTAGGTTCAGAGGTACATGTACAAGTTGGTTACACGGGTAAACTGCATGTCACAGGGGTTTGGTGTACAGATTATTTTATCACCCAGGTAATGAGCATAGTACCTGGTAGTTAAAAACAGAACTTTAGAATATAGGATCAATTTTACTGACCATTCTAAGATATATCCAGTAGGCCTTTAGACAACTACAAATTTAACACTTGCGTGACATGAAGATCCATAAATACAGAAATATCTAATTTTACTGAGGCAAAGGTTTAACATCTTATGAGACAGCAAAGTGAGTGTTCAGGATCCATGGTGTAACTTGGCTTTGCTGTTTTCTTCTCATATAACTCTCCAGAATACCTGCAAAATGATATTTTACTGCATCTTCTGGGGGGAAATTCTATGTTCTAGGACTGTGCTAATACTAGCCACCTGTGGCTACTAAGCATCTGAAATGCAGCTAGTCTGAAGTGAAATGTGCTTTAAGTGGAAAATATACATTGGATTTGGAGGATAGAAAAAATAGAATGTAAAATATCTCAGTAATTCATTATATTGACGGCATGTTGCAATATACTATTTATACTAGAATAAAATATATCATTAAAATTAATTTCACCTGCTTCTTTGTACTTTTTAAATTGTGGCTACTAGAAAATTTGAAACTACATATGTGGTTTGCACTATTTCTGTTGGACAGCACTGCTGTAAGATATACCCAAATATTTGAGACATATTCTTTGAGACTATAGAGAATCTGCTCTACTAATATATTCTGTATGATTGCCAGTTCTCAATACACTGGAGAATGATCACAGGAGGAGGTAGGATTTATTAATGATGAAGTCTATGATACATTATCAGAAAAAAAGAGCAAGTTATCAGATTCTTAAAGGTACGTACACTGCTTCAGTATGTATTCAACTTATCGAGTGTGCTTAGCAACATGAAAAAAAGAAAAATGCCAATTCCTGCAATGAACATAAACCTGCTCTCAGTCAGTCTCAGCTCCTGTATGCCTTTCACAGTGTGACCACTTTACTGCATTTATTATAACTGATAAACTATATCCCTATTATAAGTAGTATGAGGTCAATTCGATTTTTTTTTTTTTTTTTTTTTTTTTTTTTTTTTGAGACGGAGTCTTACTCTGTCACCAGGCTGGAGTGCAGTGGCGCAATCTCGGCTCACTGCAACCTCTGCCTCCCAGGTTCAAGCAATTCTCCTGCCTCAGCCCCCTGGGTAGCTAGGACTACAGGTGCATGCCACCACTCCCAGCCAAGTTTTTGTATTTTAGTAGAGACAGGGTTTCACCATGTTGGCCAGGATGGTCTCAATCTCCTGACCTCGTGATCTGCCCCCCTCAACCTCCCAAAGTGCTGGGATTACAGGCGTGAGCCACCGCGCCCGGCCGAGGTCAATTAGATATTTTCACATGCATATATACACAAAAAGACTGAGGAGAAGGGCACTATGTTATTAGCACTAGTTATCTCTGGATGGTAGCATGACAGATTTTCTCCTTTTTACCTATTTTACGTTTTCCAACTTTTCAACAATAAAAATGAACTATATTCCTATCATAAAAGCTATTAATTTTTAAAAGATGTGTGGTATAATATGTAACATTCAACTCCACTTGAGATCTTCAGCCAAAAAGGACAGAGAAAATTAGAGGGAAATCGTTGCATATAGCAGAAGTCAGTCTCCTAATAAGACAGCAAGCCCATAAAAATCCAGATGATGCAGGCCCATAGAAGATAAGAGAAGATCAGCATTCACGCCTTAATAAAGTCCTGCCATTGCCTTTTACAAAAGAATACAAAACATATCCTTACCTAGATGACAAGATTTTTTTGCTAGACATTTGGAATACAAAACTGACAACTACAAGTTGCATTTATAAGATTCAAATTTTATTTATATATATTTAACTTTAAAATATGTGAAATAGGCCGGGCGCGGTGGCTCAAGCCTGTAATCCCAGCACTTTGGGAGGCCGAGATGGGCGGATCACGAGGTCAGGAGATCAAGACCATCCTGGCTAACACGGTGAAACCCCGTCTCTACTAAGAAATACAAAAAAATAGCCGGGCGAGGTGGCGGGCGCCTGTAGTCCCAGATACTCAGGAGGCTGAGGCCGGAGAATGGCGTGAACCCGGGAGGCGGAGCTTGCAGTGAGCTGAGATCCCGCCACTGCACTCCAGCCTGGGCTACAGAGCGAGACTCCGTCTCAAAAAAAAATAAAATAAAATAAAATAAAATAAAATAAAATATGTGAAATAAAATCTAAGTCAATAATTAAGGAATTCAGAAGTCTAACTCCCTACATTAGAAACCATTGTATCTATAAATTATTTCTATGCTGCTGATGGTGTGATTTACATATTCACTGATAATATCATTTCACAAGCTGCATTTGTATGGGCAGAGGTATATAAGAACCACTTAAATTTGCTGTTATACTGTATAGAATAAAATAGGTTTTTCATTTTTCTCATCACTCTTAGATTATAATACCTTCCTCACTGAATCTGGAAACGAACAAGCTCTTTTAACTTCAGAACCAATAGCTGAATTAAGACCCAGCAGTTTACTTGAAGTATTTAGTTTTGAGGTTTAGCAGTATGGATGCAGCCAGATTCCAAAAGGCAAATAATGAAAAACAGCCTAGCCTAGCCAGAGCAACCAGGTAAGAGAAAGAAATAAAGCGCATCCAAATTGGTAAAGTGGAAGTGAAAGTGTCACTGTTCACTGATGATATAATCGTATACCTGGAAAACCCTAAAGACTCATCCAAAAAGCTCTTAGATCTGATAAATGAATTCAGTAACGTTTCAGGATACAAAATCAATGTACACAAATCACTAGTACTGCTATACACCAACAGCGGCCAAGCTGAGAATCAAATCAAGAACTCAACCCCTTTTATAATAGCTGCAAAAAATAAAATAAAATACTTAGGAATATACCTAACCAAGGAGGTGAAAGTCCTCTACAAGGAAAACTATAAAACACTGCTGAAAGAAACCATAGATGACACAAACAAATGGAAACACATCCCATGCTTGCGGATGGGCAGAATCAATATTGTGAAAATGACCATAGTGCCAAATGCAATCAACAAATTAAATGCAATTCTCATCAAAATACCACCATCATTCTTCATAGAACTAGAAAAAAATGATCCTAAAATTCATATGGAACCAAAAAAGAGCTCAGATAGCCAAAGCAAGACTAAGCAAAAAGAACAAATCTGGAGGTGTCATATTACCCGACTTCAAACTATCCTATAGGGCTACAGTCATCAAAACAGCCTGGTACTGGTGTAAAAACAGGCACACAGACCAATTTAAACAGAATAGAGAATCGAGAAATAAAGCCAAGTACTATAGCCAACTGATCTTCGACAAGGCAAACAAAAACACAAAGTGGAAAGAGGACACCCTATTCAACAAATGATGCTGGGATAATTAGCTAGCCATATGTAGAAGAATGAAACTGGATCCTCATTTCACCTTACACAAAAATCAACTCCAGATGAATCAAAGATGTACATCTAAGACCTGAAACGATAAAAATTCTAAAAGATAACATCGGAAAAACGCTTCTAGATACTGACTTAGGCAAAGACTTCATGTCCAAGAACCCAAAAGCAAATGCAACAAAAACAAAGATAAACAGGTGGAACTTAAATAAACTAAAAAGTTTCTGCACAGCAAAATAAATAACCAGCAGAGTAAACAGACAACCCACAGAGTGGGAGAAAATCTTCACAAACTATGCATCCGACAAAAGACTAATATCCAGAATCTACATGGAACTGAAACAAATCAGCAAGAAAAAAAAACAAACAATCCCATCAAAAGTGGGCTAAGGACATGAATAGACAATTTTCAAAAGAAGATATACAAATGGCCACCAAACATATGAAAAAATGCTCAACATCACTAATCAGGGAAATGCAAATCAAAACCACAAAGGAATACCACCTTACTCCTCCAAGAATGGCCATAATCAAAAAATCAAAAAATATTAGATGTTGGCACAGATGTGGTGAAAGGGAACACTTTTACACTGCTGGTGGGAATGAAAATTAGTACAACCGGCCGGGCGCGGTGGCTCACACCTGTAATCCCAGCACTTTGGGAGGCCGAGGCGGGCGGATCACGAGGTCGGGAGATCGAGACCATCCTGGCTAACACGGTGAAACCCCGTCTCTACTAAAAATACAAAAAATTAGCCGGGCGAGGTGGCGGGCGCCTGTAGTCCCAGCTACTCGGAGGCTGAGGCAGGAGAATGGCTTGAACCCGGGAGGCGGAGCTTGCAGTGAGCCGAGATCGCGCCACTGCACTCCAGCCTGGGCAACAAAGCCAGACTCCGTCTCAAAAAAAAAAAAAAAAAAAAAAAAAAAAAGAAAATTAGTACAACCACTATGGAAAACAGTGTGGAGATTCCTTAAAGAACTAAAAGTAGATTTACCATTCGATCCAGCAATCCCACTCCTGAGTATCTACCCAAAGGAGAAGTTATCATATGAAAAAGACACTTGCATGTCCATGTTTATAGCAGCACAATTCACAATTGCAAAAAAAATATGGAACCAGCCCAAATGCCCATCAATCAAGTAGATAAAGAAAGTGTGAAATATATATATACACTAAAAATATATACATACACTAAAAATATATCTATACACACTAAAAATACACACACACACACACACACACACACACACACCCTGGAATATTACTCAGCCATAAAAAAGAACAAAATAATGGCATTTGCAGCAACCTGGATGGAATTGGAGACCATTATTCTAAATGAAGTAACTCAGGAATGGAAAACCTGAGAACTTACAAGTTTTCACTTCTAAGTGGGAGCTAAGTTATGAGGATGCATAGGCATAAGAATGATAAAATGGACTTTGGGGATACAGGGGGAAGGGTTGGAGGGGGTAAGGGGTACACATTGGGTACAGCATACACTGCTCGGTGATGCGTGCACCGAAATCTCAGAAATCACTACTGAAGAACTTATCTGTGTAACCAACAACTACCTGTCCCCTGAAAACCTACTGAAATAAAAATAAATAATTATTTTTTAAAAACACAGTCTAGGAATACTGCTGCAGAAACAGTTTTTCAAAATGAAGGAGAGAACTGGCATTAGGAAGATACTTTCTCCTGTTTCTCCAATGCCTTAACTCTTCTTTCACACAAACCTCCACAATTAAAAAACTACTTCATACCCATATAAAATCTACAAATATTGTAGCATGCCTAGAAAGAAGGCAGTTTTTCAGCATTTGAAATATTCAACTAATTATTCCAAAATATTTAAGAGTTGAAGCAGGATGTAGTGGCTCATGCTTGCAATCACAGCACTTTGGGAGGCTGAGGCGGGAGGATTACCTGAGCCCAGGAGTTTGCGATCATCCTGGGCAACACAGGGAAACTGTCTCCAAAAAATAATTTTAAAAATTAGCCGGATATGGTGGCATGCACCTGTGGTCCCAGTTACTCAGGAGGCTTAGGTGGGAGGATCGTTTGAGCCCGGGAGGTCAAGTCTTCAGTGAGCCATGATCATGCCACTGCACTCCAGCCTAAGTAATGGAGTGAGACCCCATCTCAAAAACAAACACAAAAATATTTAAGAGCGGTACCATGGCATCTTCCCTTGCAATAACAAAACTGAATCTACTTTGAAAATTAAGGGGGAACCCTAACTTTAAACAATAAAAGTGCTCCTGTCAATGTGGGTGAAAGTATAAATATACTGGAAAATTAAAATCTTTACTTTTTTTATTTTTATTTATTTTTATTTTTTTGAGATGGAGTCTCGCTCTGTCGCCCAGGCTGGAGTGCAGTGGCGCGATCTCAGCTCACTGCAAGCTCCGCCTCCCGGGTTTACGCCATTCTCCTGCCTCAGCCTCCCTAAAATCTTTATTTTTAAATAATGTAATATTTCTATCATCTTTTACATTATTTAGCACACACATGATACTATGCTTCAAGCATTAAGTACTTTTCAAATATGAGCTCATTAAAAACCCTCTGAGGTTGATGCTATCACTTCCCCCATTTTACAGATAAGAAAACAAAGGCACCAAGAAAGTGATTTTCCCAAGGCCACACAGCTAGTAAGTGGTAAAAATGAGATTCAACTCCAGGCAGTCTGGGTCCCAAATCCATGCTCTTAACTACAATGTTGCTTACTCTCAGAAAGTAATATGCTCATTAAAGCCCAGTGTTTGACTCATAGTTGAGTATTTAATAAAAATCTGCTCAACAGGGCCGGGCGCAGTGACTCACGCCTGTAATCTCAGCACTTTGGGAGGCCGAGGCAGGTGAATCAGAAGGTCAGGAGATCGAGACCATCCTGGCTAACATGGTGAAACGCCATCTCTACTAAAAATACAAAAAATTAGCTGGGCATGGTGGCGGGCGCCTGTAGTCTCAGCTACTCGGGAGGCTGAGGCAGGAGAATGGCGTGAACTCGGGAGGCGGAGCTTGCAGTGAGCCGAGATCGTGCCGCTGCACTCCAGCCTGGGTGACAGAGCGAGACTCAAAAAAAAAAAAAAAAAAATCTGCTCAACAAATAAAAGAAAAAGTGGAGATGGCGAAAAGCAGAAAACCCATTATTCACTGTCTCAACATATCATTATGAGTATACTGGTATACTTTCTGTCAGTGTTTTTTCTTGTTCACAGAGGGATTTGTTTTTCTTTAACACTCAGCATATGCAATTTTGAGAAAATAAAAAACCCTAAGATACTAGCCTCTTAGCATTTTTAGAATAACAGTTAAAAACTGAACACTTGTATATATGCATGACATATATTCTAATTTCATCTCACAACCCCATAAAGTAAGTACAAGTATTATCCTTAATTTACAAATGAGGAAACTGAAGCACGGTTAAGAAACTAACATAAAGTCGCATGGCCAGGAAGTGGCTGAGTTGGTAAATTCAAATCCAGGTAGTGTGACTTCTGAACTAGAATTCTTGACTATTCTTGGAGGGCAGGTTTATGAGTTACTTGAAAGACAGTAATCATGGTTTGTGTTTTTTTGTTTGTTTGTTTCTTTCTTTCTCCATGTTGATCAGGCTGATCTCAAACTCTCGACCTCAGGTGATCCGCCCGCCTTGGCCTCCCAAAGTGCTGGGATTACAGGTGTGAGCCACCACACCCATCTGTGATCATGTTTTCACAGAGTGGTATGATTTGTTTGGCTTGGCCTAAAATGAGGATGTTACCTTACAGATTTATTTTGTTTTGCACTAACTCTGACTTAAACAATGAAAATTTTTAATATCTTAAGCTTTCTTTAACAAGCTAAACAAATCTTCATGTCTTAAATTTTATAAGGGTCAAGTACCTTCTTGAAATCTTTCATTCAACAAACATTTGAATATCCACTACTTGTTAGGAACTGTGCTAGGAAGATACAGTCTTTGCACTCAATGCATAGGCTCTTTCCACTCAGCATATAAATATGCTCAGATTTCTCACAACTAATAAATACAACACACTGGTCCTTAAACATGGATAATAGCTTTGTCAACCACTCGGAGGTAGGAATAAGAATGGAATCCTGCAATTATCTGCCCCCTATCCTACAAAGTAGGTACACCTGTTATTTTTCTTGTAGTTCCTAAAGAGTGACTGACACTTAAATAATTACTAGATAGGTGCTATTTGCCTGCCTCATGCCATACTACCACCTCTTATCAGCTGGCAATGAAAGTCTACCTATTTTTAATGCAAAGTGGTTGAAATTAAAATGTTTTACTAAAACATTGGCTTACCAGGCTACATGTTTTAACTATTTTTAAAATTATAAAATTGTTATTTTGGGTTCTACTTTAATAACCAGATGACAAATGTGAATGTCTAAGACCACATGTGAAAGAAATAGTTTAAAAAAAAAAAAAAAGGGCATATTCACAGAAGATGGTAAGGCCAATCCTGCTTGATTTACAACCCTGCTTGTAAATGGAAACATTTGATTGTATGCAGTCCCAAGTCAAATCCTATTGATTGTGAAAAGGTAGCAGACAGCCAAAAGTTAAACAGTCGAGGGCAGCAGAAACACTCCTTGCCAGTTCACTGAGTGGCTTAATTGACAGCCAATGACTACAGGCACAATTACCAACTCAAGACCTAATAATGGAAAGGAAGCAAGGACAGAAACAACCTCCAAAACCAAGGTTAACATATGGAGAAACTTCTACTGGTTGACAATTAGTAGTGTGTACATAAAGCCTTGACAAGTTTCTTGACTGACACATGCTTACATCAGCGTTTAAATATAGCTGGCGCATATTTGAGTTCATAGTTTCTTACGTCCACATTCTCTAACAAGCCTCACTAGTACTTCATACCTTTTTTTTTTTTTTAATAGAGACAGTCTTGCGATGTCACCCAGGTTAGAGAGCAGTGGTGCGATCATAGCTTACTGCAGGCTTGAACTCCTGGACTCAAGTAAACCTCCTGCCTCAGTCACTTGAATAGCTAAAACAGGCATGGGCCAGCACACCCAGCTAATATTTTTTTACTTTTTGTAGAGATGTGGGATAGGGGTGGGTCTCACTATATTGCCCAGGCTGGTCTCAAATTCCTGGCCTCAAGTGATCCTCCTGCCTCATCCTCCAAAAGAGCTGGGATTACAGGCATGAGCCACCACACCCAGCCCCTAGTACTTTATATCTTTATCAGGTATGTGGCCTTCTACTGCTATTCTCAAGTCTGTAATTTGTCTTATAAATTTATGGAGGGAGTGATGTTAACCCCAAACACAACTTGGTATCTTGCAAATAATAGATACTAAAGTGTTTACTAATGATATTAAATCCACCCTATAACTACACCTCAGCCCTTATCAATATGCAGAACTGCTCCTCCTTATCTCTCTGACTGGAATGCCCCATGGGCCAGTCCTTAAATCTCTTCTCTTCTCTAGCTACCCTCACTCCTCAGGTGATCTAATCTACACTGACAAGTTCCAAATGTAACCTGGACCATTCTTCTCTGAACTCTAGATTCCCATGTTCAACTGCTGACTTAATATCTCTATTACTTAGCATGTCTATTAGACATCTCAAAAACTTAACCAGTTTAGAACAGAACTCCTAAACTCTCCCCAGAAACCTGCTCTGCACCATCCTTAAGTCTTCCTCATTTCCATTAATGACAACTCTATCTTCCAGTTGCTCAAATCAAAAACCTTGGAGTGATCCATTACTCTTTTCTTTTCCCATTCTACATCCAATCCATCAGCAAATCTATTTGTAACAAAACATAATCCAGTTAGAGTCACAATCAGTATATTTATATTTTTATACACAGAAATACAGATTCTAATATAATTGTACGTGGATACATGGATTAGTATACATACATGCATTTCCTAGTTCTTTCCACTGACAAAGTCTAGGAGCAATGACACTCCACAGCAATAAGCACACTTAGCATCCAGATCCTGGCTTCAAAATACCATCCTCCACTGAAAGGAACCAAGGTTCCTTAGAGAAATAATTGATTCTAGTGCTAGGGCCGGAAAAAAACCAAGATGAACCCGAAGCATGTGGTAATGTCAGAGAGTAAAGAAGTGTGCATGTACATACATATTAAAAAAATAGAAATATGCCAAAAGGACACAGAAGTAGACCTAAAAGAGATCCCAAGGCCCAAAACGGGAATAATTCGAGCAACAAAATAATGATAGCTTTTAATTCTAACACTAAGAATTAAATAAATATCTATGAATTTGAACTGAGATAAATGATTAGATAGAAGAGAAGGGACAAACCTTCCTTATAGAAGAATTCCAGTTAATAAATGTAGAAAGAATGAGGAAAAAAAAAAAAAAGTAGCTTCAGAACCCATAGCAATAATTGCTGCAGGCAAGATCCACTAATGAATGCTGAAATTAGTGGGCAGAAACAGGATACTGGCAAAGCCTCAAAGTAGCTCTCTCAAAATATTTACCAATTACTGTGGTGGTTTTAATATATGTCCACAAATTCTTTACTACTTCTCCCTCCAGGAAGTGGAGTTTGATTCCCATCCCTTTAAGTGTGGGCTAAACTTAGTATCCTGTTTCTAATGCACAGAGTATGGGAAACGAAAAATGGTAACTTTACAGTGGACAAACCTGGCAGAAACCACCTTAACAGAGTGATCACAAGTGATAAATTAGTTGATATCATGTACCTCCCATATGAAATAATAAGGGTACTTCACCTCTATGGTACTCTCCTCCAAAATCCATAACCCCAATCTAATCATGAGAAAACATCAAACAAACCTAAACTGAAGAACATTCTACAAAATACCTGTGTCAAGGTTATAAAAGATAAGAAAAGACCAAGAAACCGCCACACATTGGAAGAGACAGGACAACTAAAGCAATGTAGTATCATGGTTTGGATAACAGAATGCAAAAATAATATTAGAAAAACTGGTAAAATATAAAAGAAGTTTGAAGCTTGGTTGAAGCATCGTACCAATACTAATTTCTTAGCTTGATAAATGTACCATGGTTATGTAGGATGTCAACATTAGAGGAACCCAGGTGAAGAGTACATAGCAGCAATTTTTGTTTGTTTTTTGAGACAGGGTCTTATTCCGTTGCCCAGACTGGGGTGCAGGGGTGCGATCATGGCTCACTACAGCCTCTACCATCCAGGCTCAAGTGATCCTCCGACTTCAGCTTCCTAAGTAGCTGGGCCCACAGGCACATGCTACCACGCCCGGCTACTTTATTATTGTTTTTAGAGATGAGGCCTCCCTATGTTGCCTAGGCTGGTCTTAAACTCCTGGGCTCAGACGATCTTCCCACTTCAGCCTCCCATAGTGCTGGGATTACAGGAATAAGCTACCACACCTGGCCTGCATTATCTTTCTTTCTTTCTTCTTCTCTTTGAGACAGGGTCTTGCTCTATCACCGAGGCTGGAGTGCAGTGGCACAATCACAGTTCACTGCAGATTCAACCTTCCAGGCTCAAGTGATCCTCCCACCTCAGTCTCCTGAGTAGGTGAGACTACAGGTGTGCACCACCATGCCCAGCTAATTTTTTGTATTTTTTTTTCTAAGAGACAGGATTTCACCACGTTGCCCAGGCTGATATTAATGTCCTGACCTCAACCCACCTTGGCCTCCCAAAGTGCTGGGATTACAGGTGTAAGCCACTATGCCAGGCCCAATTACTATATTTTCTATCTTATCCTCTGACTTGAAATGAACATGGTTTGGACAAGAAAGAATGAAACGAACATGGTTTGGACAAGAAAGAATGAAACGAACATGGTTCGGACAAGAAAGAAATGAACATGGTTTGGACAAGAAAGAATGGGCTTTGAATCCTGGTTCCATCACCTGACAGGGTGTGTCTGGATATGTTATTTAACCTTTCTAATCCTCAGTTTCTTCATCTGAAGGAGAAAAAAAGAAATAATATAAGGTAAATAACAACATTGTTGAGTTAGTGTTAGGATCAGAATTAGGTATTAAAGTGTCTAGCACATAGGAGGTACTCCATAAATAGAAGCTAGTATTATTTGCTCTTCATTTGCTCTTCAGCTTCACACTGACTTCTAGCATTTCATGCTCCTCATTTTCTCCCAACTGGATCACCTCCTTACAGGCTTCCAGCTCATGATCCAGAAGGACTCCATAGTTCTTCAGCAGAGTTGCAATACTCAATATCATTAATTCCCTCAACCAACTGTCCTTCAGATATCTCTACCAAACAGATATCTACAAAGCAGTGGATAACAGCCTGGGCAGGATTTAAACCCGAGCTGTTCATCTTACAAACAAGGAGAGTAACAGTAACAATACGTATTAACTCATAAGGTTCTTGTGAGTATTAAATAGTTTCTTCAGATAGTCTGATCACTCATTGCTGGAAAAAAATCAACCATGCAAATTGGTGGTACTGCTACAAATACGAGGTCTACAATCTGAAATAAACAGGCCCTCAATGCTTAACTAACAATCCTTCTTCAGTTTCCTAGTCATGTGTCTGTCTGTCTACCTCTCTCTCCCTTACCTCCACCCCTATCCCCTCTAGCTATTCCTTGGAAGCTGTTTACAAAAAGTATGTATAAACTACAGACTGTCTTTTTTTTCCATTCCTTTCACAGGGATGGATTAATTTTACCTGGCTTTTGTGTGTGTGTGTGTGTTTTCTAAGAGATAGGGTCTCGTTATGTTGCCCAGGCTGGCCTTCAACTTCTGGGTTCAAGCGATCCTTCTGCCTCTGCCTACTGAGTAGGTGGGACTACAGGCACATGCCGCAGCACTTGGCCTCACATATTGTTTAAAAACCCCTATTCTATCACGTTCCCTTCACTCTTAGCAGATGATTAAAAATTATACAAGACATGTCATCAACTCTTCCTTCCTGCCCTGTCAGTTACAAACTTATTTACACTGCCATCCATCTCCTTCCTTTCTGCTCACTGGAAAAGTGAGACTACCTTCTATTTAAGGCCAACTTCTCTACCTACGCCCTGGATCTCATTCCCTATTACCTTCAAATCCTTGCCTCCATCCACCAGCCAGTTTCCCACGCCCATCAAACACACACATATACACTCTTCTTCAGTTTCTCCTCTCCACTGGCTCTTTCCAAGCTCACATTAAGCATGTCCAAGATTCCATTTGTAAAAAAGGCAAACTTCTCTAAATCCCAAGCATCTCCCCCTACTTACAGACTCCGTCAGAGTCCTTTGTTGAAAACATTGTATCCCTCTCAATTAGCTACACTTACAGTTGTTATTCACTTTTCAACACCCACCCCCATGCATTACAATGTAGCTAAGTGCTCTAGCTGAAGTTACAAAAGACATCCTAATCATCAAGTCTCAGAGACTTTATTCAGTCTTAATCTTACTTTTCCTTTTGGAGGCAGGATACAGTGTTGACCACTCCTAGCCCTTGAAATAATATTCTCCCTCAGCTTTCATGACAAATCTCTATGTCCTTTTTTCATCTTTGGTCTGTCTGGCACAGACGGTTGGCTTCTCTTCTGCTGCTTGCCCAATCTACTCAGCAGATCACAACAGAAATGTAGGAATCATCCAAAATCTTCAGTCTTGCTCAATTCTATAATCTAAATATATTTTTCCTGTCCCGTTAATAATACTTCCTAAATCTCTCATAGAACCATTCCCTCTTCTACACTCTTCATCATTTCTCGCCAGGAATAGCTTCCTAACTGGTCCTTGCTTCCAGTTTTGTTTCTAATTCAATATTCACTTTACTGTCAAAATGACGAGTCTAAAATACAAATCTGATTCTACCACAGCATAGCTTAATTTTTTCCCCACTAAATCCCCACAAACTTCAGAATTAAGTTAAAGTTCCTTAACTTGGTTCACAAGACAATCATTGATTTGGCTTATTACTTCATCCACCCCTGTTCTAAAGCTGTGTTATTGCTGTCCACTCACCTGCAGTCATTGAGTATGTGACTGTAGTTGTCCAAATTGAGATGTGCTATAAGTGTAAATTACATACCAGATTCTGAAGACAGTAGAAAATTATGCACGGGATTCTGAAGACAGTATGAAAATGGAAAAGTCATATTTCATTATTACTTTTTATACTGAATGCATGTTGAAATGATATTTTGGATATACTGAGTTTATATTATTAAAATTAATTTCACTTTTTACTTTTCAAAATGTGGTTACTAAAAAATTTTAAGTTGTATATGTGACTTATATTTGTGGCTTGTATTAAATTTCTATAGGACAGCACTGGTATAAGATGTACTTTCCCTCTTTCTGGACCTAGTTAACTTTTATCTATTATTGAAGATTAGCCCAGGTAACACTCTAAGATGCATTCTAGACACCCTCCCCCCATCCCCCCAAGTCTGAGTCAGCTACCCTTCCTCTGTGCTTCCATCCATAGGAATGTGTGCACAGCCCTGTCATACTATAATTATTGGTTATCACCTATCTTTTCCTCCTCAACTGTAACCTCCTTGCAAAAAGGAATATCATATTCTATAATACTCAGGTACTACCTACCACCATGCCTGGCACTTAAAAGGTACTCAAACATTTGTCAAACAAATGTAAACTATCTATTCCTGGCCTAAAGATTACTAGAATTTACAATTCACGAAGGAAAACAAATCAGCCTTGAGGGAACCTAGACTGTACCAGGAGTTTCAGTAATGAAAGGACTGGGAAGGAAAGTGGGGTGGGGGGTGCGGGGGGTGGGGAAGATTGTAGGAATCACAGTAAAGAGATGAGCAAATGACAGAACAATGCTCATCATACACATCTGCCTCTTACAGTGAAAACAGCGATTTGCAACACTGATATGGAGCCTTGTACCCACACTTGGCATGCCAGGGGCCACAGTTTGGTTCCTAAATTACTTAAACAACCCATCCAACAAAAGGGTATGATTTGGCAGGTATCAACACAAATGGCTAGGGCCCAGCACCTGTTCCACTTAAACAGCACATCAGTACAGTTAAAAAGAACAACAAATCTCTCTCATGAAGCAAATGCTAATCTCATGATGCTTCACCACGGAACAATTTAGAAGAGTTATTACATGAAATGTGCCAAAGCATGAATTTATTGCTGATGCTTATTTGGCAAATATGGTTGGCACTGTTAGATGTTGAAAAACATGTATGCAAATAAGCAAATAAAAGTTTTTAAGCTCTCAAGCTTAAATATTTACATTACCATAAATGTACAAAGATAAATGTTTATATGAGTACATGTATAATGCATTCCAGGAACACATTTTTTAACGTGATTGTCGGGAAACAGTTATGAAGTGGCATTATTTCTTAATGGGCCTTCAGGGTAGACTCTTAAAAATGAATTTTGAACGTTAACAGGCTACAAACATTATTGTGAAAGTTTCTGTGTACTATCAACTGGATAAAACGAATAGTTGAGGTATCATAATAGTTCAAAGTGATCTTATATTTTTCTTTCACCAAAACACTTCTCTTCCAACCCTAGAATACAGCCACACATAAATTTTAGCCCCTAAGTTGGGGCTGGAGTAGGGGGTAGTGAGGGAAGAGAAGGAACACACATTAAAAAGCCTTAAAGAAAATAATTTGACATTTTTCCCACATAATACAGTCATGTTAGAGAATCCAAAACAAAGACATAATAAAATATTCCCCCTTTCCTCCCTGACAGCAATGAAAAGGGGATGTTTGTTTTTTCACATAGTTTGTGAGTTGGTCATATCCAAAATTCACTAGCAGTGCTATGAATTCTACTTCCATTGTTCATCTCTGGGCTGAGGCTATAACCCTCAACTTTGAAGCCAAGAAAATGTACCATATCTGCCATTATAGTTTACTAAACAAGTCACCAAAGAGAAGTCCCAGGCAAGTCAGAAAGTAATTAGGGTAGCCAGTGAATTGAGCTATCTAGAAATGCTCTGAGATTACAGGAGAAGCCATCATGAAGTGAGTATTCAAGATTGCTCATGGAAAGTTTTACCCCTGTGGATAATTCACGTTTTTCACTTCCATACTGCAGAGAGCAGTATGGGTTCTCTGACTACACACATCACTACATCACTTCATTTATCGGGAAAAGACGACGCTGTGGCTGAACAAAAATCAGTAGGTAGGCCCCAAAACAGAATCCTCAAGGCAATCCCAGTTCAGGTGAAAAGCTGTTCTCGTACATCATCCAATGACCTAAAAATAGTCTTTTATGTAAGTCTCTAAGTATTTAATTCAACGTATGATCTTACCACACTCAATAGAGGCAGAAAAAAAAAATGAATTAGGTTTTCTATAGCAAGGCCAATAAAGATGAAATCATAGTTTTCCTCTAGCTCATCACTACCCCCTCAACGCCAGCCTTCCAATAACTCCATTCCACAGCTCTCAAATTCCTGAACTTGGATCTTTAAAAAACAACGAATTGCAAAAAGTAACATTTAACAGGCCAGAGGCAAGCGGGGTAGGAGGGTCGCTCCCGGTGCTCTCAGCAATCTTGAACGCAGCCAAAGGAGGAAAAAATGAAATCAAGCTCCCAGACCGATGGTGCATACGACGAGGGGGAAGGGGACAGACGCGGTTCAGACGGCAAGTCCCCATCGAGGGAGGAAAGAAAAGTTGCAAGAACGGATGAGTCAAAGGGCAGAGAAGAAAAAAACTGAGCAGCCGAACCACTCACAACCCCCAAACGACCCCGCCAGCCCACACGTTCGCAAGCTCCCCAGCCGCGGCGCGAAGGGAGCAGGCAGGGAGCCACCCGGCGCTGCCGGCGAGGCTGCACCGATGCTCCCGGGTGTGGGAGCGGACTGACCGTGTGGACCCGGCAGGAGCCAGAGAAGTCCTTTCTACCCTGGCCTCCCTGCGTCCAGCTCCTCCAGGCTTCACTTTCCCCCGCAGCCTCCCTGCCGCGCCGGGGGGCGTCCCTCGCGGCGGGTCCCAACTTTCCTTCCTCTGGGGGGCGCCGCGCTCCCGGGGCCGCCGCCGAGGGAGGGGGCAGGGGAGGCGGGGGGCGCGCGGCACCAGCGGGGCGCGGGGGTGGCCGGAGAGCGAGAGCCCGCGCCGGGCTGGACGCACTGGCCGCCAGAGCCCCGGCAGCGGCGCCACCCAGAACCCGCGCCGCCCCGCCCGGATTCCCCCGGGTCAGCGCCCTCAACCCGCGGCAACCCTGGTCCCACAGCCGGCGCGTGAGTAAAAGGCAACCGAGGGGACACAGACAGCCTGGCCGCTGTTACCTGAGGGGCGCACACGACGCCGCGGCGACCACCATCGCCGTCCGTCCCGTCCCTTTCCTGGTGACCACGGCCGCCGCCGCCGAGCAACTGACACTAAGAACAACTAACTAACTACTCGCCGCGGCCGAGTCCACCGCGCGCTCCCGGCCGCTCGTCGCCCGCCCAGCCCACCAGCCTGCCCGCCTCCTCTCGGCCCCGCGCGCCGCCCCTCCGCGCGCGCCCTCGCCCGCTCGCCGCGCTCCTGGATCCGTGAGCACGCGCGCGCGCGCGCACAAGCTCCAGTTGTCTCCCAGGTCTCCCTCAGCCCAGCGGGAGGAGTCGCCGCCAGGCCCCTCCTCTCTGCGTTCCAAGCTCCAGAGGACGAGACCTAAAGGGCGCCTGATTGGCTGTGGAGGGCGGGGCCAAGACAAGGGGCGGGGCTGCCGAGACCTTGGGCCCGCGAGAGCGAAAATTTGGGTTCGATTAAGCCGCATAGGAAAAGATCAGGGAAGTCTGGGCCCATCTGGGCGTCGGAGCCCGCTAGGTCAGCCGTCATCGAATACAGAATATGTTTTCGAGGACGCTAATATATAGTCATGACCAATTTCAGTTCCTCTACTTTCTGCGGGCCGTGGCAATAAAAAAAAAACTACATCTCCCAGAAACCTCCACGAAAATAAGGCTCACCTTGCGTAACCGCGTAGTCCTTCGCCGCATTGGGGCAAAATAATCCCTTCATTTTTCTGAAGGGACCGTGGAAAATATTTCATTTTTCTCCTCACCGGAGCAATTGTAAATGCTGTGCGGTAAGAGGAGTTACCTGTGGAAAGGTGGTTAAGAGATTAGGTAAAGAAAAGGAAAGGACACCAAAATAAAGTGCTGCGGAAGAATTTTTGTCCAGCTGTGAGACGACGAGTGCGTGAAGTGAAGGCGATTGAGAGGGGCTGAGGGAATTGTCCTCTGTGCAAGGGACTTTCTTTAGGCCCCAGGCCCCTTCCTGCCCCTGTCGTCAGCAGGTCAGTAAGCAAGGCGAGCTTGGGGGTGGCCCCAGTCGAGCTGCCTTTCACCCCTTGAAGATCACCCCTCTTTTGGTGGTGGTGGTATTGGTTTGTCTTGGTTGGAGGCCGGCTGAATGGGGGCGCCTCAACTTCCGGTTGGGGGAGGGGAGGAAGGCCGTCCTGGGGGAGGGGGACACCCTCACTTCCTGTTGGGGGGGTGGTGATGGTTTGGGGGTGTCCAACCCAC
The DNA here is from genome assembly GCF_043159975.1 of Macaca nemestrina. Taxonomy (NCBI): domain Eukaryota; kingdom Metazoa; phylum Chordata; class Mammalia; order Primates; family Cercopithecidae; genus Macaca; species Macaca nemestrina. The sequence continues at coordinate 123,574,896 of NC_092131.1, read as the reverse complement.
TTCCAGTGCTGGTGAGGGCTTGAAAAGGTGGTGCTTGGTGCCATTCGCGGAGACCGTATCTTGCAGCTTGGGGGTTGTGTTTTATGTGAAAAGTTAGGTTATTCCAAGTTGTGCTGAACACCAACCTACAGTCAGAATTTATGAGTTTGTTTCCACGTGGAAGATGGAGCATTTCCTCCCCAGCAAAATTGTCTCAGTGTTTTCTTCAAAGAATTCGAAAGCCCTTGTTAAAAAGCTCTATTCACCTCTGCAAGACCACATAGCTTGTGTGACTGATGAATTGCCAACACCTGCACCCCTACTCAAGTCCAGCCTCGGATAGGTGAAGTGTGGTGCCCTCTGCCTTGACATGCAACAGGAAATCTAGCTTCTCTTTTAAGGAGATAACTTTTTATTTAGGGGACTGAATATTTTACATAAAATCCGGGGCGTTTTCTTCTTAGCAGAATGAAAATATCACACTAAAGTACTCAAATTTGATGTTAGCTTAACTGATAAAATTGACGTCTTAAATTATTAGTCCTGTTGATTTTGGCTACAGGTTTTGCCCTGTGCCTGAGAACAACTTCCTCAGCCTTAAAAATTCTTATGCGTAGCTTACACGTAACATTTGTGAAAGTTGCATTTTATTACATTTTCCTCCTTTGTAATTTAATTCATCACTGATTTTTAAATGGTATCTGTTCTTTGTGGTATTAAAGTATAACACAAGGGTCATGAGACTCAGCTCCGATTCTAAACAGGAAAAAGCTGGCTCACAAAGGACAAAAGATCAATAAGAACTTTCTGGTTTTCAATATCTCATTTGTAATAAACTGTATGTGAGGTGGTAATAAACACTCAAATAATTTTGATTCCTTGGCTTCTGTTGTCAGATAACACAATACTTAGAGGGGTGTGTGTCTGTGTGTTGAAGGAATCAATCTACTTGAAGCTTACTTTGTGAAATCTGAATAATGTTAGTAATTTTAGGATATGTTATCAGTGAACCTAGAACTGTATTTTGAAGTAATAAGGCCTGTGTACTTTTACTTTTGGGATTGTACTTAATCTAGCCTCAGACTCTGCAATTATTTTAATTCTATAGTAGTTTTTTTAAAAAGCTGTTTGGTCACGCCTGTAATCCCAGCACTTTGGGAGGCCAAGGCTGGCACATCACGAGGTCAGGAGTTGGAGACTAGGCTGGCCAGCATGGTGAAACCCCGTCTCTTCTAAAAATGCAAAAATTAGCTGGACATGGTGGCGCACACCTGTAGTCCCAGCTACTCAGGAGGCTGAGGCAGGAGAATTGCTTGAACCCGGGAGGTGTAGGTTGCAGTGAGCCGAGATCCCGCCTCTGCACTCCAGCCTGGGCGACAGAGCGAGACTCCATCTCAAAAATAAATAAATAAATAGCCGTTTGGTTTAGAGTTCATTAGAAAATATGTTTTAAACCAAATATTACAGTTAAAAAAAAAATGTTTTAACCTTCTGTTGTCACTTTAAAAAAAAAAGTCTAAGACCTTAAAATCAAGTATGATTTATATTTTGAAAGACCACACAATTGCAGTAGTTGACTGAAAAGACAAAATATTGGCTTCGTGGTTATTAATAGGTTAGGAACATGTAGACTGCCCCAAGTATTAATTGATTAAAGAAAAAGTGTTCACTATCTTCTGTATTAATGTAATATAGAAGAAAATATAGTCACCCTGACAAATGAAACTATAGTGTTAGGAAATATTGAAGTATGGAAAGATTGTAGAACTAAATGAAAAAAATAGAGAATATCATGTTAAAATACTGATTGAGGTAGAGTAATATTGCCTTTTGGAAACTGTCTTTATTAAATTGGTCTTTATGATACTCCATGGAAGAAATACAGTATAATAGAAATAAGAAAAATTGCTGCAGCTGAAAGACTTGAGCAGCTTGAAGAACTGTCTGTTTAGAAGAAAGCAATATATAAAGTACATATCTGAAAGAAGGTATTTTGTGATAAGTGGCAGTTATTCATTGGTTCCATCAAAGAAGAAATATTAGAAAAGCCTGTGAAAAATAGAGAGGGAAAGTCCATAGAACCTGTTTTTATTCTTTTTAAAAATGTTTCTTTGGAGAGGCTTGCTGTCCTCCAAAGTTTTGGTTTTTTTTCTTTTTTTTTCTTTTTTCATTAATGCCCTTTGTGCAGTTTTCTTTGCATGTTTAATGGAAATATAATATCAAAATTTAAAGAATTAAGATTAAGATTTTTGTACATGTACTGTTACTTCAAGTTAATGAATTTGAGGTTTCATTCCATTACTTGCCAGCTATATAATAAAGAAATTGTCAATTTTTTTTTCAAATACTTGGATTAGATAACCATTTTGTTTCTCAAAGACTCATTGGATACACTGCTCACAGCAGTATGAAATATTAAAACCGTAGGTCACAATTCTGGCTTCCATCTGACTGAAATTCGATTATCCACAGAGATGTTATACATAATACAGAAGTGTCTTTTCATTCTTTCATCTACTTTTCTTTGTAAAATCAGGCTAATGTTTTGCAACTATTGCTTTCTTTGTTTGTCGTTTTGATGGTGGTTTATTTTTGTTGTTGTTGTTTTTGCCATAGGGTTGAGGATTAAAGGAAGTATCTTAAGAACTTGAATGGGTTTTCAACTTACTGCTTTGCTGTCTTTATTTCATAGTCTTCACGGGTATTCAAATGAGAATACCCCTTACATAACTTTTCATTATTTTGGCAAAAGTTTAGAGTGTCTACTATGTGCCAGTCACTGTTCTCAGGTCTATGAATACAGTAAATATGGCCAAATATTCGTATTCTCTTGTAGTTTACTCTCTAATTTACAAATTAAAACTGGAAATTTGCTCACTTGGTATTCCTAAATGAGCAAATGATCGGTGTTCAAACTGGATAAAGAAGCAGCCCTAAACCTGATCTCTCCTGGTCTTAATCTCTAAGCCATTCTAAACCCAGATTTGAATGTTTCATGCTAATTTTTCTCCAGACCATAGAAGCCCCTGTGTTAAATATTCAGCCCCTTTCATTGAAATATGTATCATTTTCCTACCATTCTAGCTTCGTTTGTATTGTGAAAACAAATAAGAGTTAACAACGGGGAAAATATGGGATCAGATAGGCCCAAATTCAGCAGTGGTTTCTACATTCTACTAGCTGAGCTTACTAGCTTGGTAACCATGAGCAATTTATTTGACCTCCCTAAGCCTCAGTTTTCCTAAATCCAAATGGGGTTGTTTGGTGGAATCAGAATGTTTTATGTAAATCTCCTGGTCCAATGCCTGGTGCTAGAAGCTTCATTAATGCAATTATCTTACCCCCAATCTTGCTTCTGCTTTTCTGACTATTGTGATTTGCCCACATGTCTGTTTTAAGCTGTACATTTTCCCCACAGTATGGGATGCAGTGGTAGACTGATTGAGCTTCAGCCTTGTCCCCCTATCAGCATGCTCACATAGTTGTCAAGATTTAATTTTTTTCCTTGTGGGAAGGATAAATCACTAATTTCCATGATTAGAAGATATACAAAATAGAAAAGTTTCAAGGAAAGATTAAGGAATCTTAATCTTGGCACAAATCACTAAGGTAATTTGAATTGTTACAGGCAGACTTTCAACTCATTCTCCTAAACTTATTTAAATACTAAGACCAACAATGAAGACCTTTCACACTGTGATCATACTTCTCATTACTCATCTACACATCCAAATGGGACAGCCTCTGGGAGGAAAAAAGAATCTGTACTGCACCCAGCTTTAATATTTTTGCTCATGCTATTTTCTGCCTGAAACACTCTTTTTTTCCTTGGAATCCCCGTCTATCAACATGCCACTTTCTTTCAGGTTGTTTATTGAAGAAATATTTTCTGATATCCATTCTCTTCTACACTCTCCCAAACTGTACATATTCTGTCCATTAACTCTCCAGAGCATTATACCTTTCTTACAGCATTTACTGTCCGGTGCTCCTCTTGTTTGTTTTTATTGTGTTATTGTGGTAGGTAGAGTTTATGCCTTCCCTAAAAGGCTGCAGACTAGATCTTATTCCACTCTGTGCTGTCATACCTGGCACAAGACCATTCACATCATAGGTATTCAGTAAATATTTGTGGAGGTGAGCTGGTTCTTGGAGTATGATGAAACTGATCAATAACTTTTGTCCACAATTACGCCCAGCATCAGCACAATGGCTACCATACATTAAACACTCAAATATCTATAAAATGAAAGAGTAAATAGTCATCATTCTCTCATTTGGGAGCTTCTTAGGGTGTCAGATAAGCATATATTAAGTACCTACTATATAACTGCAGCCATAAGAACTGATCTCTGCTCCCCAATTTAATTGGAAAAAAGTAAATCATTACTAGTATCTGCAGACTTTGAAGATGGTAGGTGTTTGAGTAGGGATGGCATGGAGAGCTCAGTATAGAGTTGTTTGCATTGTGAGAGATAGCCTCTGTTACCTGAACTCAGAAACCAAATAGATTTTGATATCAAGTATTTAGACACGTAACTTATATTTCCACTCCTAGGTATATGTCCAAGAGAACTGAAAACATGTTCGCGCAAAAACTTGCATACAAATATTTGTAGCAGCCTTATTTGTAAAAGGCAAACTCAAATGTCCATTAATTATTGAATGACTAAACAAAATGTGATCTAGCCATACAATGGAATATTATTCAGCAACAAAGGGAAACAAAGTAGCAATACCTGCTGTAACATGGATAAATCTTGGAAATATTAAAGTGAAAGAAGTCACATACAAAAGGCAACATATTGTGTGATTCCATTTATTTGAGATGTCTAGATTAGGCAAAACTAATAGAGACAGAAAGCACATTAGTGGATGGGAATGGGAGTGACTGCTAGTATGGAGTTTCCTTTGAAAGTGATGAAAATGTGCCAGAATTAGATAGTGGTGGTGGTTGCATAACTTTATATACTAAAATATCTTGTGTACCAATGTACAGTTGACACCTGAACAACGAGGGGGCTAGGGGTGCTAACCCCTGTGTTGTCAAAAATCCATGTATAACTTTTGACTCCCCAAAAAGTTAACTACATAAATAGCCTACTGTTGACTGGAAGCCTTACCAATAGCATAAACAGTTGATTAACATATGTTTTGTATGTTACATGTACTGTGTACTGTATTCTTACAAAGTAAGCTAGAGAAAAGAAGGTGTTACTAAAAAAATCATAAGGAAGAAAAAATATGTTTACTATTATTCATTAAGTGGAGGTGGATTATCATAAAGGTATTCATCCTTGTCATCTTCACATTGAGTAGGCTGAGAAGGAGGAAGAGGAAGGATTGGTCTTACAGTCTCAGGTCGTGGAGGCAGAAGAAAATCAGCATATAAGTGGACTCATGCAATTCATCCCATGTTGTTCAAGGGTCAACTGTACAAAAAAAAAAAATCCTGAAGTGTACACTAAAGGGGTCAGTTTTATGGTATGTGAATTATATCTAAAAGAGAGATACTTAGACTTGAAGAATAGGGGATTTTGAATGGGGCCAGAAGAAAGAAGCAAGAGGTATGAAAGCAAGGAAATGATCATTCTTTGTCAGATCCTAGAGAGAAATGTAAGCAGCTAGGTACAGGGCTGAAGGTATGTTAAAGATCAGGTGAGGATGGATTTGAGGATAGCTTCTGGCTTTTTGTCTTAATGTAGCAGGGATTGTGGTAAATGCTTAGACTACAGAGGTATTAACAAAGGAGAAAGACATCTTATGACCTTGAAGGAAGCTTCAGATTTCTTCTTGACTAGGTCAAGGATGTGGTATATAGTCTTTTTGGTTTCTGTGTTACAGTCAGCTGAGTTTAAAGAGTGGAAGTATTCTAAGGTAAGGAGTCTAGTAGCAATCAAAACAAAGTTACTAGGGAAGATGGGAGAGCAGGGACTAGACAAAGATGTTAGAATTTGATTCTAAAGCTCTCCCCAGGTAATGAAAATAGATAAATCTTAATGAGGAGGAACCAAGAGCAGTGATTTGGAGAAGTCAGTACAAATAAAGGTATTCATTTGGAGAAATATTTGAATGCCTTTTATGTGCCAGGCACTATTAAATAAAACTATAGCTATTTTCGTTATTTGACTTTTTTTTCTGAAAATAAAATCTTATGAGTGTGATTAATGGTTCTACAAGCATGGGTAGTTCTAGATATGATACCTACGTTTCCCTAAAAGATTGTACTGATTTTTGATGATACCAGCAATGTATAAGGATGTTGTTTTCTCCACGATTTTGCCAGCAAAGTTTTTTGGCTGATTGAGCAGACATAAAATTATTCTTCTCTTTGCTTATAATCTGATAAGTGTTTCCATACCATGGAACCTGGATCTGTTGGAACATGAAGGAATTCAAGCCCCTTATAAGTGTTACCCCATATGGCTTCTTTAAAGGATATGGATTTTTAAGGATCCTAGAAATCAAAATTCTGTGATTTTATTCAGCTCAAAAAAATACTTTTATTCAGTACTGCTGTCCTTATTTTCTGAATAATAGTCAGATTCAGACCACACTGAGCCATAATTCCAATTCCCATTTGACTAACATTTATTTAGTATTGTGCTGGGCACTACATATTATCTTAATTCAAATAGTTTGGCATTTTTCCATGTGAGAAAAATTAAGTTTAGAGAGATTGGGTTACTTGCCCAAAATCACTTAACCAGTAAGTGGTAGAGACAGGATTTGAATGCAGATCCTCTAAGGCCAATGTTTATTCTCATACTCCATAATCCTTCAGTATCACCACTAAAATTTACTGGAGGATAATGAAAGTTGGAAAATAAATCTGAACTGGAACTTGGGACAATCAAGCACTGACTTACCTCTGTACATAATGAAGCATTTAGCAGAGATGTTGTTTGTTGTTTTGTTTTGTTTTGTTTTGTTTTTACTGGGGAGGCTATAGTACATAAACAGAGCAAAAGATCTTGGTATAGTTAAACCCACATTTTCAAGGCCTTCTGTATTCTGCCTGATGATCAGGTACCTACTACCCCAAAATCTGTGATGGTAACAAAGAAGGAGGAAGGCAGTGGTAGAAAAGCAACTGCCTTTGGGTATACACAGTAAGATTTATGTGATTGTAGAAAGAGCAGGCAAATGATGTGGCCTTCAGAGAATCCCACAAAGTAACCTTTTAAAATAGTAACTTAAAGTCTGACATAAGATTCGTAACAGGTTATTCATCACAAGATAAGATATTCAAAGCATAGCATGTAAGATACTCAAAGCATATCAGCAAAAAAGGAGAGATTCCTTCATTTTTATTCGGGTATGGTATACTCACAAAGCAAATTTAATATCAGGAATATAAAACAAGAGATACCATGTTCCAATTCTGGCTTTAGTCAGATATTATAAAATTTAATCCCAATTTACAGATAAGGCAATTCAGGGCTCAAGATTACACACCAAATAAGTGGACTGTAGGCTGGGCGTGGTGGCTCCTGTAATCCCAACACTTTGGGAAGCCAAGGCAGAAGGATCGCCTTAGCCCAGGAGTTTGAGACCAGCTTGGGCAATGTAGTGAGATGCCATCTCAACAAAAAATAAAAAATAACCAGACATGGTGGTGTATACACATGTAGTCACAGCTACTCAGGAGGCTGAGGCCAGAGGATTGCTTAAGCCCAGGAGTTGAAGGCTGTGAGCTGTTATTGAGCCACTGCACACCAACCTGGGCTGCAGAGCAAGACTCTGTCTCAAAAAAAAAAAAAAAAAAAAAAAAGGAAGCGGGGGGCACTGTAGAACGTAGGTCTTTATGTGGTTGTTTTGCAGTTTATAGGTATAATTTTTAAATAATATGTTAGCCAGGCCCAGTGGCTTGTATCTATAATCTCAACATTTTGGGAGGCTGAGACAGGAGGATTGCTTGAGGCCAGGAGTTTGAGAGTAACGCAGGCAACATAGCAAGACCCCATCTCTATTAAACAAAATAATAATAATTTAATATGGTTTTTTTTTTTTTTTTTTTTTGAGACGGAGTCTTGCTCTGTCTCCCAGGCTGGAGTGCAGTGGCGCTAGTGAGCTCACACGATTCTCCTGCCTCAGCCTCCCAAGTAGCTAGGATTATAAGCACCTGCCTGCTTCAAAAGAAATGATATCCAGCACTCCATTTTTTCTTTTTCAGCCTCAAAATTCCTATCTCCTTTTTTTTCCCCTTGTCCACATGTCCTTCACTCCTGTACTTCATAGCTTTAATTCCTATTGTCTTGACACAAACCTTCATTTTGGTTGCTGGTGGCATCGTAATTACCATAACTTTTTGGCTTAATAACAGTAGCAGTTATATCAACAAATAATAACATGTTCATACTCTTAAGCCAATAATTCCACATATAGAACTTTATTCTAAGAAAGTATTTTAAAGAAGAAAAATAGTTAAAGGTACAAAATGTTAATAGCACTGATATCTATACTATACTGTCTAAAGACTTGAAATCTTCTAAACATTCAACAATATAATAATGCTTAAGCAAATTATTGCCTGTCTACTCAGTGGGCTATAAGACATTCATTTTTCACAATAGCATCTTTAAGAATACATTGAAAGATGTTGTAAGAATGTTTTTGCAAAAATGAAAAGGAGAAACAAATCAGAAGGAAACAAAGTAGAAAAACTAATGTGATTGGTGTCTATTTCTAAAGCATTTATATTTTCTGTATAATAATAATTTATATTTATTGACAACTTACTGGTGTCAGGAACAATACTCAAGCAACATTATAGAAGTAACATTGTGTAGTTATTGAAAACTAGTGTTCTAGAGTCAAATCTTAGCTTCATCACTTACTAATATGTGATCTTGAAAAGGAAATGGAAGATAACTATGTCTACAATAAATTATTAAATCTGTATAAAGTATTTGGCACATAGAAAACCTGCAATAAGAATGTTTTTGTTATCAGACATTTTATAAATATGTCTCATTTAATCTTCACATCCTCACAATAACCTCATTAGATAGTGTTATGTTCATTTTACATGAAAGAAAATTGAAACTTCAAATGTTTAAATACTCTAGGTTAAATAACTTGCCAAATCACTTAATAAGCAGTAGAGTTTTGATTCAGAGCCCAAGCTGTGATTTCCACTTATGACTCTGAGAGATGAGGTTACTGCAGACTAATGCTTTTGCTAAGAACAGGAAAGATGAGATTTAAAAAGAAAAGTGAGGTCATCAAAGACCTGCTGAGGCATCCAGGACTTAAGAAACCACAATTGTAGAACCAAAGGAACTTCAGAGAAGTGGGCTGATGTTCCATGCTTCTCTTTTTTCCTAGGAATTTGCTAATTCTTAGAGCATGACAAGATGCTATGAAACTTAGCAGAGGGTTTCTTCTAAAAGCAGAGAAGCTGTTAGTTTTATGGGGCTGAGCAGACAGAACTTGGATTTTAGAGATCCCCAGGTAGCTAGTACTTAGAGAAGGATGGTACCAAGAAACTATTTTTTAAAACTTGTTTTCCCCTCACAATGTTTGCTACGCAGAGTCTATAACTGTAAGAAAGTTAATTTGTATTGCTTTAAGCCAATAGCTTTAAATAACTTGTTACAGCAACAATATGAAACTATTACAGAGACATGAGGAAATGATGAAGAAGTCTAACATATATATGACTGAAGGAGAGAAAGTTAGAAGCAGTAATATATATATGTATACATATATACATGTATATACACATATATACATATATATACACATACATGTATATATTTTATATATATATATATTTTGAGACAGTGTCTCACTCTGTCTCCCAGGCTGGAGTGCAGTGGCGCCATCTCGGCTCACTGCAAGCTCCGCCTCCCGGGTTCACACCATTCTCCTGCCTTAGCCTCTGGAGTAGCTGGGACCACAGGCACCCGCCACCACACCAGCTAATTTTTTTTTGTATTTTTAGTAGAGATGGGGTTTCACCATGTTAACCAGGATGGTCTCGATCTCCTGACCTCGTGATCTGCCCACCTTGGCCTCCCAAATTGCTGGGATCATAGGCATGAGCCACCACGCCCGGCCTAGAAGGAGTAATATTTTAAGAGACAGTGATTGAGAATTTTCCAAAATCGATGCAAATATCAAGACATTGATTTGAAAAGTGCAAGAAACGCCAAGCAAAATAAATACAAGGAGTACCACACTTTCATTCTTCATAGTAAAAATAAAACTGCTGAAAGTAACCAGAGGAAAAAAGACACATCATCTTCAAAGGAACAATTAGACTGACATCTGACTTGTCAACAGAAATAATGGGGGCCAGAAAACAATACAATGTAACTTTTTTTTTTTTTTTGCTTTTACCTACTTTGTTTGTTTGTTTGTTTGTTTATTTTGAGATGGAGTCTCCCTCTGTCACCCAGGCTGGAGTGCAGTGGCATGATCTCATCTCACTGCAGCCTTTGCCCCTTGTGTTCAAGTGATTCTCCTGCCTCAGCCTTCCAAGTAGCTGGGATTACAGGTGCATGCTACCACACCCAGCTAATTTTTGTATTTTTAGTAGAGACGAGGTTTCACCATGTTGGCCAGGCTGGTCTCGAACTCCTGACCTCAGGTGATTTGCCTGCCTTGGCCTCCCAAAGTGCTCGGATTACAGATGTGAGCTACCATGCCCGGCTGCCTTTTTTTTTTTGAGACGGAGTCTCACGCTGTTGCCCAGGCTGGAGTGCAGTGGCGCGATCTCGGCTCACTGCAAGCTCCGCCTCCCGGGTTCCCGCCATTCTCCTGCCTCAGCCTCCTGAGTAGCTGGGACTACAGGCGCCCGCCACCGCGCCCGGCTAATTTTTTTGTATTTTTAGTAGAGACGGGGTTTCACTGTGGTCTCGATCTCCTGACCTTGTGATCCGCCCGCCTCGGCCTCCCAAAGTGCTGGGATTACAGGCTTGAGCCACCGCGCCCGGCCTTTTTTTTTTTTTTAATTGACAAAAATTATATGTATTATGTACAGCATGGTGTTTTGAAATATGTATACATTGTGGAATAGCTAAATTGAGCTAATTAACATGTGTATTACCTCACACAATTTATGTAAGAACACTGAACATCTACTCTCTTAGCAGTTTTCAAGAATATAACACATTGTTATTAACTATAGTCAATATATTGTACAATAGCTATCTCAAACTTATACCTCCTGTCAAACTGAAATTTTGTATCCTTTGACCAACATCTTCCCAGCCCCACCCCACCCGTGGTAACTACCATTCTACACTCTACTTCTATGAGTTCAGGTTTTCTAGGTTCCACGTATGAGATCATGTGGTATTTGTCAGTACCAGGCTAATTTCACTTAACAGATAATGCTCTCCAGGTTCATTCATTTTGTTGCAAATGACAGGATTTCCTTCCTCTTTAAAGCTGAATAGTATTCCATTGTGTATATATACCACATTTTCTGTGTTCATCTGTTGATGGATACTGAGGCTGATTCCGTATCTTGGCTATTGTGAATAATATGGCAATAACCCTGAGAGTGCAGATATCTTTTCAACATAGTAATTTCATTTCCCTTGGATATATTCTCAGAGAACGCAACCTTTAAGTTCCTTAAAGAAAATAACTGCCAATCTAGAAATCATGATGGCAATTAGAACACATTTGCAACAGAATAATGAAAATACATATGAAAATGTGTGAATCAGTTAAAGCTATACTCAATGAAAAATGTGTAGCCTTAAATGCATATATTAGAATAGAAAAAAGGAAAAATCAGTTATCTAAATACCCATCAAGGTAGGAAAAGAACAGCAAATTAAACCCAAAGTAAGTAGAAGAAAGGAAATAATAGAAAATAGAAATCAATGAAATAGAAAACAAATTGTCGGCCAGGCACAGTGGCTCATGCCTGTAATCTCAGCACTTTGGGAGGCTGAGGTGGGTGGATCACCTGAGGTCAGGAGTTTGAGACCAGCTTGGCCAACATGGCAAAACCCCATCTCTATTAAAAATACAAAAATTAGCTGTGCATAGTGGCGGGCGCCTGCAATCCCAGCTACTCAGGAGGCTGAGGCAGGAGAATCACTTGAACCGGGGAGGCAGAGGTTGCAGTAAGCCGAGATCGTGCCATTGCACTCCAACCTGGGTGACAAGAGCGAAACTCCGTCTCAAAAAATAAAAGAAGACAACAAATTGGCAGTAGGGAATAACAAGACCAAAAGTTGGTTCCTTAAAAAGATTAGTAAAATGCGTAGACCTCTAGCAATATTGATAAAGAAAAAAAAAAAAAAGCATAAATTACCAATATCAGGAATGAAAAGGGAACATTTCTTTACAGATTCTACAGATGTCAAAAAGGTAGGAAGATAATCATGAACAATCTTATATAGACAGATTTGAAATTTTAGATGAAATGGACAAATGGTTAAATACTTTATTTAAATTGGCATAAAAAATTGACGTGAAGAAATACAGTATCTGAAAACTGTTTTTATCTGTTAAGTAAATTGAATTCAGTATTTAAAATTTTGGCTGGGCATGGTGGCTCATGCCTGTAACATCAGCACTTCAGGAGGCCAAGGCTAAAGAATCATTTAAGGCCAGGAGTTCAAGACCCTGTCTCTACAAGAAAATTTTTAAAATTAGCCAGGCATGGTGATGTGCACCTATAGTCCTAGCTACTCGGGAGGTAGGAAGATCGGTTGAGCCTAGGAGTTCGAGGTTGCAGTAGGCTGTGATTGTGCCACTGCACTCCAGCCTGGGTGATAAAGAGACCCTGTCTTAAAAAAAAAAAAAAAAAAAAAATCTACAAAGAAAACCAGGTCTACCTGACTTCACTGATGAATTCTTACAAATATTTAAGGAAGAAATAATCCCAGTGTTACTCAAACTCTTCAATAGAATACAAGTTGTTTTACGAGATCATCTAAGCCTTAATGCCAAGACCTGGCAGCTATATTTTGAGAGAAGATATTTACAGAGCAGTATCTTTCATGAACCTAAATGTGTTACTTGGGAATATAGGAACTCTCAAAGAATCTATAGACAAACTATTAGAATTAATAAGCAAACTTATACGAGCAACCAACAGTTAGAAAGTGAAATTTTTAAAATACCATTTACAATAGAATCAAACAAATCAAATTTAAGTCTTATAAGATCTTTACACAGGAAACTGTAAAACAGAGAGAAGCAAGATGTAATAGGTAGTCATAGATTGGAAGACTTGGTATTGTAAAGATACCATTTCTCTCCAAATTGATCTATAGATTAAATGGAATCCTAATAAAATCTCAGGATTTGTGTACATGATGGAAGGAGGGACTAACAAGTTGATTCTAAAATTCACATAGACATGAAAAGGACTAAATAGTCAAGACAATCTTGAAGAACAAAGTTGTAAGACTTTATCAGATAACAGGATTTATTATAAAGCTACAGTAATTACAGTGTAGTAATGGCGCAAGGACAGACAGATCTGTGGAACATAATTGAGAGCCCAGAAGCAATCCCATATGTATATAATTAATTAATGACAACAGTAGCATCCACCACAGTAGGTGAGGGATGGATTTTTCATTGAATGGTGCCTGGTTGTGTGTAGAAGGGGCAGGGAATGAATCCTTGACCCCTTACCTCACAACATATACAAAAACCACTTCTAATAAGTTTCTAGTTGGATTATAGAGCTAAATGTGAAAGAAAAATTTAAGGAGAAACTGGAAAACACCTTTATGATCTTGGAGTAGGTAATGATCTGAAAAGGAAGGAGAAGGTTGAATAAATTGGAGTTTATGAAATTAAAAACTTCTCTTCATTAAAAGACATTATTATGAGAATGAAAAGACTAGTAGACTAGTTGCAGAGTGAGAATACATATTTGTAATACATGTATTCAACAAGGGACTTGTGGAGCTCTTACAGATCAATAGGAAAAAACAAATAATCAAATTTCAAAAAGGACAAAATACTTCAATAGGCACTCCACAAAAGAAACTATCCAAAGGCCAATATGCATCCACCTATTTTATTTACATCAAATGAGTGCAAATTAAAGCCACAATGAGATACTTGAGACCTCTCAGTATCTTGAGACGCCTCCCTACATCCCCACTGAAATGGCTAAAACTAAAAAGACTTAGAATATCAAGTATTGATGATGTGAAGACACTGAAACTCGTATGTTTCTGGTAGGTGTGTATATTTTTACAGCCGTTTTGGAAATCAGTTTGGCTGTGTATTCCAAAAGGTGATCATACACCCTCTGACCCTCTGACCCAGCTGTTCCTAGGTATACACCCAACAGAAATTTATATATATGTTCACCAAAAGACACAAATGGACAAGAATGTTCATAGTAGCATCATTCTTTTTTTTTTTTTTTTTTTTTTTTTTTTTGAGATGGAGTCTCGCTCTGTCGCCCAGGCTGGAGTGCAGTGGCCGGATCTCCGCTCACTGCAAGCTCCGCCTCCCGGGTTTACGCCGTTCTCCTGCCTCAGCCTTCCAAGTAGCTGGGACTACAGGCGCCCACCACCTCGCCCAGCTATTTTTTTGTATTTTTAGTAGAGACGGGGTTTCACCGTGTTAGCCAGGATGGTCTTGATCTCCTGACCTCGTAATCCGCCCGTCTCGGCCTCCCAAAGTGCTGGGATTACAGGCTTGGCCACCGCGCCCGGCCGTAGCATCATTCTTAATAGCCCAAATGTCCATCGAAATAGAATGGGTAAGCAAATGTTTCTTGTATCTACATGGATGATCATATATCGAGCATAATATCGAGCAAAAGAAGCCAGATAAGTGCATGTAAGTACAAATAATTACATAGTATATGAATAAAGTTCAAAAACAAGCAGAACAAATCTTAGAAGTCACAGTAATTACTTTTACTGGGATAGCGAATGGGAAGGGGCATAAGGTGGGGGACTTCTGCTTGTTGTAATAATCTGTTTATTCTGGTAGGGCTACAGGTGATACAGTCTATGAAAAGTTGTCAAGCTGTACACTTAAAATTTGCATAATTTTTGTTTTATACTCTATTTATTTTGGAGACAGTCTTCTCTGTCACCCAGGCTGGAGTGCTGTGGCATGATCTTGGCTCACTGCAGCCTCCGCCTACTGGGCTCAAGCAGTTCTTCTGCCTCAGCCTCCCAAGCAATCCCATATGTATATAATTAATTAATGACAACAGTGGCATCCACCACAGTAGGTGAGGGATGGATTTTTTATTGAATGGTACCTGGTTGTGTGTGAATGTGCCTGGGACTACAGACACATGCCACCATGCCTGGCTAAATTCTTTTCTTGTATTTTTTTAAGTAGAGATGGGGTTTCACCATGTTGGCCAGGCTGCTCTCAAACTCCTGACCTCAAGTGATCTGCCCACCTCAGCCTCCCAGAGTGCCAGGATTACAGGTGTGAGCCACTGCACCCAGCCATTTGTTTTGTACTTTAAGTTTTCTTAAGCCCTTCACTCCCTCAACGACTTGAAGGACTGTATTATTTTTCTCTACATTCCCTATATGCAAACCATGTAGATGGTATGCTTCTACCCCCGCCACTCCATCAAAAGGGCTCTACTAGGTCACTAATAACTTCCATGTTGTCAAAAAACTTGGACATTTTTTGCATTCTCATTTAATCCCAGTAACATATAGGTACATCCTTTTTTTTTTTTTTTTTTTTCCTTGAAATAGCCTGACACCATGCACTCCTGGCTGTCTGCCTACCTGTGTTCATGTCCTCTTTGCAATCTCCTCCTCTACTCATCTTCTAACTGTTGAGTTCCTCAGGACACAATTCTAACTCCTTTTAACCTGTTATCTCTCCCTAGGTTATACCTTACATTCATGCTTTAAAATACCATCGACTATACTTGCTGGAAACTCTACTATACTTGCTGGAAACTCCTAAACTCCTATCTCCATCTCAGACTTTTCTTCTGTGTACAGAGTACAACTTGATATTTTATCTCAAAGCCATCTTAAAATGAACATGCCTAATCTTAATACTTTTTCTACTTCTACATTTCGAGTATTCCTTATCTCCATAAATGACGACTCAATCTACTGATTTCTTCGTTAAAAATCTTGGGCTCATTCTTGAGACCTCTTACTACTCCCCTTATCCCTTCAACACACACCCCTATCCAGACCACTGCACGATTCTATTGATTCTACCTCCTAAATATATCTTGGATTCACCCTCTTTGCTTCATCTTCCCTGTTGTTATCCTTTTCTAAGCCACCGTCATGCTAAGGAGGACTGGTGGACGATTGGAGTAACTTCCCTACTGATCTTTATAGATCCATTCTCTTTTTTTTTCCTCCCCCAAGACAGAGAGTCTCACTCTGCTGCCCAGGCTGGAGTGCAGTGGCATGTTCTCAGCTCATTGCATCCTCTGCCTCCCAGGTTCAAGCAATTCTCCTGCCTCAGCCTCCCACATAGCTGGGGCCATGGGTGTGCACCACCATGCCCAGCTAATTTTTGTATTTTTAGTAGAGACAGGGTCTCACCATGTTGGCCAGGCTTGTCTCGAACTCCCAATCTCAAGTGATCCACCTGCCTCGGCCTCCTAAAGTGCTGGGATTCAGGTGTGAGCCACCACACCTGGCTTCTAGATCCATTCTTACACATTCATTCTTTACACAGAAGTCTGAATGACCCTTTAGAAAGCATAAATGTCACATCATGCCCCTCCTTAAAATTCCTCAGAGGTTTACTCTTATACTTTGGGGAAAACCCGGATTTCTGACATAGCCCCAATTCTGTTCAGGATTTGGTTCCTGTCTACCTGCCTTTGTTGCTTTCCTCTCTGGCTCATTTTTCTCCAGCCACAAGCTGCCTTTCACTTCCTCCAAAGCATCAAGTTCTCTCTCACCTCTGGGCCTAATAAGCTAGTTCCTCAGTATGCAACGTACCTACTTAACGTTTAACTCTCAGGTTATGTGTTCCTTCTTCAAAGAAGTCCCCTGTCTAAATGAAATCTCCCCTGTTATTCAATAGCTTTCTGTTCTTTTCCTTCAGGGCATTTTAAACAAATTTAAAGTTTATTTATTGGTATATTTGCTGAACATCTTTCACCTCCAACTCGAGTTTTTCACGAGGGAAGAGACAATTTGTTCACCATTGTATTGCTGGTATCTTAACCATGTACCTGGTAGATATTACTGGAAATATATAATGAGTAAGAAAATAGATCATGCCATCCTAGGTAAACTACAGGTAGGCAAGTACTTCATAGGTGTGTCCTGTGCCCTGAGAGCATGAAGGAGTTGCTTGTTTCCTCTGGTTTGGTACTTTATTTCTTAAAAATTCCTCTCTGAAAAAGGGACCAAGTAATCACTGTACTGCCTAGAGACAAGTTTTTGATGATTAGTCAGTCTTCTCAGTGCTAAGCTAAATTGGCCGCGTGTGCAGATTTTATTTAAGCCCCCAGAGAGGAATGCACCTGCCTATATTTTTTAGATTGAAACTTTTTTTTTTTTTCTTTTTTTTGAGATGGAGTTTCACTCTTGTTGCCCAGGCTGGAGAGCAGTGGCGTGATCTTGGCTCACTGCAACCTCTGCCTCCCGGGTTCAAGAGATTCTCCTGACTTAGCCTCCTGGGTAGCTGGGATTACAGGCATGCACCACCATGCCTGGCTAATGTTTGTATTTTTCTAGTAGAGATGGGGTTTCACCATGTTGGCCAAGCTGGTCTTGAACTCCTGACCTCAGATGATCTGCCCGCCTCAGCCTCCCAAAGTGTTGGGATTACATGCGTGAGCTACTGTGTGCAGCCCTAGATTGAAACTCTTTAAAAGTAAAGGTAGAGAGTTCTCAGTAGCAGTCTTGAATAACTTGTCTTCTTTTCTAGAACTGCAATTTTGTTCATTTTTTTGAGACAGGATCTTGCTCTGTGGCCCAAGCTGGAGTGCAGTGGCACGATAACTCACTGCAGCCTTGAACTCCTAGGCAAAAATGATCCTCCCGCCTCAGCCTCCTGAGTAGCTTAAGACTGCAAGCACATACCACCACACTAAGCTAGGTTTTTAGTTTCAATTTCTTTTTTTTTTTTTTAGAGACAGGGTCTTGCTATGTTGTCCAGGCCAGTCTCAAACTCCTGGGCTCAAGCGATCCTACCACCTTAGCCTCCCAAAGAGCTGGGATTATAGGTGTGAGCCACTGCACTCAGCCAAACTGCAATTTTAAAAAAACATATAAGGGCCCTACAAAGGAAAGGTAGTCTAATCGCATTTGGTTACTCTTGAGATTTACAATATTATTTGTAAGTATTATTAGCTATTTTAGTCACATAAATATGCCATAATGCAACCAGAGTAAGTATATGACATGTCTTTTAATCACAATAATCAGAATAATGCAAAAAATGACCATACTTCATAATATTAATGTATTCATGTGTTTTATAAGTTATACACATCTATTATGATTTGATATTACAAGATACTCTGCATTTTCTTATATAGCTTATGTTTGCTTTCTTCATCCTAGATATAGTTTTTAATTAAATTATTGTTTTTGAAGCTGATTTTAGTACAATAAGATGTTTAATTGCACATTTGATAGAAAATTATAAACACAACAATTTGAAACAGCTTTCAGGCTACTAGCATTTCCCAAAACCCATTAAAAAATGTCTGTTTACTACCAAATTTAAACCAGATAAATTTCATTTCAAGAGAAAATGTTTTCGAGGTTTTTTTTTTGTTTTTTTGTTTTTTTGAGACGGAGTCTCCTCTGTCTCCCAGGCTGGAGTGCAGTGGCGCGATCTCGGCTCACTGCAAGCTCCGCCTCCCGGGTTCACACCATTCTCCTGCCTCAGCCTCCCGAGTAGCTGGGACCACAGGCACCCGCCACCACACTGGCTAAGTTTTTTGTATTTTTAGTAGAGACGGGGTTTCACGGTGTTAGCCAGGATGGTCTTGATTTCCTGACCTCGTGATCCACCCACCTCTGCCTCCCAAAGTGCTGGGATTACAGGCGTGAGCCACCGCATGTGGCTGTAGGTTTGGAGTTCATTATAAAGAAAAACTTTCCAATTGTCAGAGCTATTGAAAAGTGGGAGTAGACATTCCCGAGAGACTTTCAGGTTGGGGGCTGAGCCTTGGTTGTATGGTTGGACTCAGTGATCTTTGTGGGACCTTCTAATCCTGGAATTATCTTAATCAATGCTGCTTTTTAAAATTTTACTTTCTAAAACTGTGGCATATACAGTAAAGTATAAAAATCAATGAATTTTTACATAGATATATATATGTGCCTGTGAATATTTTCATCACTCTGGGAGGCTCTTCAGTCATTACCTTCTTTCTCCCCACCAGAGATAACCACTATTCTGATTTCTGTCACTATACGGTGGTTTTACTTGTTATTGAGCTTCATATAAATGTATTCATAGAATATTTATTCTGTGGGTCTGGCTTCTTTTGTTCATGATTATATCTATGAGCTTCATCCGTGTTGCATGTAGCAGTAGTTCAATCTGTATAGTATTCCACTGATTTCATTGTAAGACTATATCATAACATAACCATGCTACTGTTGATGGACACATGGGTTGGTTCCACTTTGAGGTTATTATTTAAAAAGCTGCCATGAACATTCTCATACATGTCTTCGGTTGGTTATATACACTCATTTCTCACTAGGAATGGAGTTGCTGGTTCATAGGATAGGTGTGTTTTAACAGGTATTGCTAAATAGTTTTCCAAAGTGATTGTCCCCATTTAGATTCCCAGTAGCATCCTAAGAGAATTTCTGTTCTTCTTCATCCTTGGTACCTCTGTGTATTGTCATTTTTTTTTTTTATTTTAGCCATTCTGGTGGGTATATAATACTAACTCTTTTTCTATAGCTATCGATAATTTGGATAGTCTCTTTATGAAGTGCTTGCTTTGTATTTAACCCCCTTTTTTTAAAAAAAGGGATAATTTATTTTTAATCTTAGTGATATTTAGGAGTTCTTTGTATATTCTAAATATGAGTCTTTAGGGAATATATGTATTACAAATACAATTTCCCAGTCTGTGGCTTGCCTTTTTACTCCTTTAACATGATCTTTTGATGAACAGACATTCTTAACTGTAGTGGACTCCAATTTGTCACTTTTCTCTAATGTGGTTAGTGCTTTGTCCTCTTCAAGAAACCTTTGCCTAGCCTAAGATCATGAAGACATTTAGACCGGTAATTCTTAAATTGTAGTATTAAACTAGATAATAGCGAACTTTTGTTGGTTTACACACACAAAAAGAACTAAATGGATAGAAATGTACTATTTTCTTCCAGAATTTATTTTGAAACTTTGGGTATTAACTATAAACAAGTAGATAATGATACTTAAATCTGAAATTTATTAACTGAGAAAGTGTCAGTTAGGATAGGCTAGGTTATTGCTATTTATATTGCTGTGGTAATAAACAACCACAAAATCTCAGTGGCTTTCTTTCTTCACTTATGCTATTTGTACAAAGTGGGTCAACATGGGGCTATGCTATTTGTGGTCACTTAGACAACCAGGCTGATGTAAACTCCATCACAATATATACTTTCACAGTCACTGTATTCAGGGGAGGGAAACATGGCAAATTGCTTATAGACTCAGATTTTCTGCCCAGAGGAATCATATGTCACTCACTGTCATTGCCCATGAGTTACATGGGCCTTGTGTCTTCTCTGAGGCAGTGAAGAAGTTTCCTCTTATGTTTCTGAAAGGAGATCTAAATATTTTTGAATAGCCATAGTGACTATCACAGTTAAACATGAGTAAGTTACTTAACCCCTCTGTGGATCAGTTTGTTCACTATAAAATAGGAGCTAATGATAATATCTACTTGATATGGTGGATGTGAGGATTAAGTGGGATCATACATGTATAGCTCTTAAAATAGTGCCTGGTACTTAGTAAGCAATAAATTCTTGCTGCAATTATTGCTATCATTGTTGTTATTAGGCTCTTACTATATGATGACACCATACTACCTGCTTTATTTACACAGATTAGTTCTTGAGATAACTTCTTTATAGTATATACTATTGCTCTTCTCATTTATAGGATAGGAAAACATTGGTTCAGAGCTTTTGACTAGCTTGCCCAAGTTCCACAGCTAATAAGTAAAATATGAGATTGGAATCTAGGCAGTCTGACTCCAGAGCCCTCAATATAAACTGAGACTCCCTCCCAGATAGCAAATAAATATGAACAGAATTCAGAAATGCATACCATGCTTAGAGAACTCTGTGTTTGTGTACATATATGTTTATGGTTGTGATTTTGTATTGAATTTTTAATATATTCCTATTTTCTGCTAGTTTGTTAGTATTTCTATTTCATATAATTAAATATACTGTTTCTCAGTATTCTATGTAGTCTAACAACTAAACAAATTTGAAGTTGATTTTGTTCTTCATTAACAGGTGAAAAAACTTGAGCCAGAGTCGTTTAGTGATCCCAGAAACCAGTTAGTTGGTAGCATATCCTGAACTCAAAAGTCAGATTTCCTGACTTCGATTCAGAGCTCTTCCTACTGCCTCAGGTTGTCTCCTTGTAGTTTATGCTGCACATCATCCTTTATCAAATATTTGAGAGGCTTTTTCTCCCCAGATTTTGAGTGAATTCGTTGTAGAAATCACAGGTAAGCTATTTTTCTTCATAGCTCACATTACTATGTCTTGATTGTAATTTATCAATTTTGTCTTTTAAATATTCTAATGTTACTAAACACCCAGGGCCAAATTAAATATTTGGAGAGAGTTTCTAGTAAGAATAAATGCCTCCAGAGAAGATTCTGTGGAAAAATGTTGTAATGATGAGCTTAAGAGTACCAATAACTTTTCTTTTTCATGTAAGGCAGTTTAGAGTCCAATTTCTGAAGGCACAGAGATGCCACTGGAATTAGAGATGAATCAAACACATTACATTTTAGGTTTATCTTAAGGTATATTGGCAAGAAGTAAAACAACAACTTATCAAAAGCTTGTTACTTTTTCTGCCAGTGGCATAAGAATGTACGTATAACAGTCTCAGATGTGTTGTAATTTTCAGAGTTAAACCTCTTAAGGAAATGTTCATTTTCATGGTCTGTTTTCCCATAATTAAATGGTATTCTTGTTTGGTAATTTCAGTGTATTTTCATGTAACTTATCTGGAAAGTTAACAGGATATAAATTGAGTTACAACTTCTCAATCTATTGCTATATAGTGGAGATATTCAATAAGGAAGTCACAGCACTTTTTTCCCCTCAGTATCAAAATATGTCGGTTATCTGTCAAGAAAATGAACCGAATCTGTGCTGTGTGTTATTGCACTCATGGGGAAATATTGTTTTGAGGCTACATGATCCTTGTTCTGGCCTCATGCAATTTAAAACATTAATTTTTGTTAAAATAAATACTGCTTTATAAAACTGAATGAAGAATTTAAGGGAATTTTTCATATAAAGCATGAGGTTTATAAATTGTGCCCTTACTCTGCCTGTTAAACATGCTTATTTACTCTTCTCTGCCCTGTAGTGCTAATTCTGATGAGAGAGAGAAAGAATATATCATTAGCAACTATCTTTAAGGCATTTTTTCAGCAATAAGCTAGAAACTTCTGTTTGTTTGTTTGTTTTTGAGACGGTGTCTTGCTCAGTCACCCAGGCTGGAGTTAGAAACCCTTCTAATGGTGTTTGTATGGAAAGGGGAGTATGGAGAGTCTGGCAAAAAGGGAATTTTAGCTCTACGTGTAGCCATATTTTTTTGAAAAGGAAACTATCCAAGTATTGCATGTGAAATTAAAATTTAATTTTAAAACATCTGTGATCTTTGATGGCACTTTTCCTCTTTCTTTAAAGTAACATAACCATACTGCTGAAGGTTGAGTTTAAAACAAAGATTGGAAAGTAATTATTCATAATTTCACCACCCTGACGTAACTACTTTGAACTTCTTTTTTTTTTTTTTTAACTACTTTGAACTTCTTTTTTTTTTTTTTTTTTTTTTGAGACAGAGTCTCGCTCTGTCACCCAGGCTGGAGTGCAGTGGTGCGATCCCAGATCACTGCAACCTCCACCTCCTGGCTTTAAGCGATTCTCCTGCCTCAGCCTCCAGAGTAGCTGGGATTATAGGCTCCTGCCACCACACCCGGCTAATTTTTGTATTTTTTTGTAGAGACAGGGTTTCACCATGTTGGCCAGACTGGTTTTGAACTCCTGACTTTAAGTGATTGCCCACCTCAGCCTCCCAACACTTTGAACATTTTGATGTTTTTCCTTCCAATCTTTTTTCTTATGTATCTGTTGTTGTTATTATTATTATTATTTAGGGTCTCACTCTGTCACCCACACTGGAGTGCAGTGGCATGATCTCAGCTCACTACAACTTGCACCTCCCGGGTTCAAGCCATTCTCCTGCCTCAGCTTCCAGAGTAGCTGGGATTACAGGCGCCCACGACCATGCGTGGCTAATTTGTATTTTCCGTAGAGACAGAGTTTCACCATGTTGGCCAGGCTCATCTTGAACCCCTGACCTCAAGTGATCCACCCATTTCTGCTTCCCAATACTTTGAACATTTTGATGTATTTCCTTCCAATCTTTTTTCTTATGTATTTATTTATGATGATGATGATGATGATGATGACAGGGTCTCACTCTGTCATCTAGGCTGGAGTGCAGTGGCACTATCATGGCTCACTGCAGCCTCGACTTCCCGGGCTCCAGCAATCCTCCCACCTCAGCCCAGCCTTCCTAGTAACTGGGACCACAGGCACGTGCCACCATGCCCAGCTAATTTTTGTATTTTTGGTAGAGATGAGGTTTTGCCATGTTGCCCCAGCTGGGCTCAAATTCCTAAGATCAAGCAATTCACCTGCCTCAGCCTCCCAAAGTGTTGGGATTACAAGTATGAGCCAACATGTCTGGCCTGTATCTGTTCTTTTAATATAATCCATATACTTTCTCATAAATATTTCATTGATAACTTTGTAATATAATTTTTAAAATAGCTTTCACATACTTTTATTGTTTGTAGAGCTTGTAAAGAAATATTTGATCCTCACGGTATCCCTTTGAGGTAAATAGAATAAGTTTTAGCCCCATTTTGCATATAAGGGTATTGAAGCAGATGCTCCTATAATGCCTCTACTTGGTACTGTAGTAGACTTCTGTTCATGACAGAAGTACTTGCTAACACAGGCAAGTGAGTGCATTTAATGTTGAAAGAACAAAACAAATCGTTCTGTAGACTCTTACTCCCTGGACTTAGTCCTTCCTTCCTGGGCTAAGTGAACCTTTGAACAGCAGTAGGCAATGCTGAAAATACAGATTTTGTCAGATTTTAGTAAGTGCTCTAAACACCCAAGAATCTTGAAGTGATATAATGAAAGTTACAGCAAATGTGGTTTTAAACTTGTTTTTTCTTTTTTGTTTCACCTTGAAAAAAAGAAACAATCAGTAGCTTTTAAATATAAAAGATTAAATCTAACTACTTGTTCTGAATTACTATGGTAGGGTGAGTGAGAACTGAGGCTCTGTGTATGACAGTTGAAGTCTTATCATACTGAGTAGGTTATCAGTGGAGAAATGTTCCTAGGAAACTGTCTTGTAGAACTTAAATGTGTCAAATTTGAATTCTGTGGCTATTTGTAACTTTCTGAAGTCCTGAGCATTGTTACTAGGTTTCAAAGGCAAAATATAGCAAAATAATTCTGAGTTTTTAAATTTCTTTCAGTTTAAACTGTAAGGCATGTTACAATTGTGCCTATTCATCTTGTGAGGAAAGCTCTAAATTTCATCTTACTGTTCAGAGTAGTAAAGACCACTAGCTGCTTTGCCTCCCTGTGACTAAAGTTTTCTGTCTTCAGCTTTTGGCTGAGGAAATTCCTCTGCCATCGAGTGTCCTCTGTTTTTCTTTTAGGAAATCTTCCTAGGAAGCAAATTTAATTTGTAAGTCAGTTGATTAAAATGAAAAACACTTTGATGGGATTAATTTCCGTTTATTATATTATAGTTTTTATAAATGTTCTTCAATTTTCCTTCTTAAACGTGTTGTCTTTTACTTGCAGTCTTCATTGGCTTTTGAAAGGGTAAACGATTTAGGATTTGTTGCCTGTAAAAGAAAGAAACATTCTTTCTACCTCCTCTCTTCAGTGTTGTCTCACAGCTGCAGGTTTGAGCTGAAGAGCCATGTAAAATGTAAGAAAATAGAGGAGCAGTGTTCCTTGAACTAATAAGGACCCTTTCCCTGGAATTATTAACTATGAATTTTATGTTTGAGTTCAGATACTAGGGACCTTTGTTACTTCTGCTTTCTCATACAGTAGTTCCCCTTTATCCATGGGGGTATATCTGAAGACCTCCAGTAGGATGCCCGAAACCATGGATAGTAACAAATCCTATACATATGGTATACATGAATTTCTCTTTCTTCACAATTTCACAGATTTATCTTTACTATAGATCTTAGCAACCTCAGCATTTGTATTTTTTTCCTTTTGTTAAGTCGGGAACTTTTACCTTTTCGCTTGAAGAAGCACTTTACAGCTTCTCTTTGGCATATCCAAATTGGCAGCCTTACTGCTCTTCTGCTTTGGGACCATTGTGAAGTAAAATAACACCAGCCCTGCGATACTGCCACAGTCGATCCGATAACCTAGAAGGCTGCTAAGTGACTAATGGGCAGGTAGTGTATACAGCATAGATATGCTGGACAAGGGAAGGATTCCCATCCTGGGTGGGATGGAGCAGGATAGCATGGGATTTCATCACACTACTCCAAACAGTGTACCACTTAAAATTTATGAATTGTTTATTTCTGAAACTTCCCATTTAATATTTTTGGACTGTAGTTGACCACAAGTTAACACACCTGCCAAAGAAAAACCACAGATAAGGGGGGAATACCATGTATGCTGATTACGTTGCTTTTCGCACACTCCAGCCTTGAATTATATTGTTTTAGAGCTACCTACCTTAGTATGAATCTGGATTTCCAAACACGTAAGGACCCAGAGCTGTGTGGTCCTTCTCAGATGGTGTTTTCTGTTTCCTTCAGCTTTCTAGTGCATCTATGAATTTATTAGGATAATTAACAGTTACTTTAGCCGGTTACCCCACCCATTCAATTCCTGTTTCTCTGTTTTTCTCGTGTATTTAAATAAATACCATTACACACATCAGCCATTACCCTCTTTCCACGTCCCCTACTAGATTATGAACTGTAAAATAATAAGGGTTGTTGGGTTTTTAAAATCTTATTTACCTCTGTATCTTTGATGCCTAACACAGTGACACATGATAAACTGAAAAACATTGTTTTTCAGCTTTAAAAAAAAACTCATAACTCTTCTTGATAAATACATAAATTCCCTTTTCTGATATACCCTGCATGATATACCTTTCATGATATACCTTGGTGTGGTTTTACTCGCACCAAGATGTGAGTAAAAAGTATACATATGTATCTTTACCAAACAAGAACATTAACTTTTTGTACTTTGTGTACTTAACAAGCTTGGTTATGTTTTTTGCTTTTTCTCCAAATACAAAATTGACTGTCACTGAAAACACCTTTTCATATATCACATGGCCTCCTAGAGGGAATAAGGCTTTACTGGCATTCCCTATTCCAGCTTATATGTACCCACCTTTTTACTGTTTCATAGTATACCCATGTCCCAGGAAATTGGGTAAGTACTTTACACTAAGGAAATAATTCCAGGTTTTATTGGATTACTTTAACTCTTAGTTCAGGCACTGGTCCAGAAGTCGTCTTACTTGGGCAATCACCTTCTTGTTTACTAATAATAAAAGCAGTGCTTAGATTGCCTCTGTAGGAAGGGCAACTTGTGACCAACAGGCACCATGAAAAAGCCAACGAGGTGGACTGTGACCTCAAAAGGCAGCACTCTGGTTGTAAAACGACAACTTTTGCTTTGGAAGAGAAAGTGTTTTTTATTTTCCCTGCGTTACACCGTGCTTTACAAAAACTGATATAAAATACTATTCCTCGATGTTTTGGTTTTGTGGAGTTTTTTTCTTCACAACACATTTTGTGTCCTAACATTGACAGTTCTCCATCAAGGTTCAATTGAGGGGGCAAAAGGCATATACAGTGATCCAGTTGCCTAGCAAAAAATCTGAACTGTACCAGTTTCTCTTTTGATGATCTAGTACTTCTGTGATTTTTTAAAAAATACCTGATTTAAGTTTCTAAAATTTTTACTTCAAAAAAATCATATAGTTTCACATAAGGAATTTGGAGAAGAAAATCACAAAGATAGAAGATTAATTTTTGTTTCTAATTCTGGCCTCTTTTTCTCACTTTTTATTTTTCGAAAACAGAGTCTCTACAAGGAAGATAACAGACTGTAAAATTCTACAAAGCAAACCTACACATCACTTAACACCAGACACCATCTGGGTTACATAATGAAGGTGATCAACAAATGTTTGTTGAAATATAAACTCTCTAGGCATTTGCATTAGATGGAGGCTGGATTATTTCTTTTGTGGCCAAAATCCCCCACTATATTTAGCTTCAAAAAATTTGTAAGTAGTATATTGTTAGTACAACTCACCCTTTTTTACTAAACTGATTGTAAGACTACAGTTAAAGTATATGCAGGCCACAGTTTATAGATTCTAGTCCTGGTGTTTTTCCCAGTTGTTTTGAACTTAGAAACTAGCTTTACCTTCAAAATATATTAAGAATCTGACCACTTCTCACCATCTCTACTACTGCTATTCTGATCTAATTCTTTCAGTTGTTTTGTTGCAATCGCTTCCCAAATAATTTCCTTACTTTCTCTTTTCCCTCACCACCTTCATTCAGTCTGTTCTCAAAATAGCCAGCCAGAATGATCCTATAAACTGTTAAATTTTATGCCTTATCTGCTGAAAACCTTCCAGTAGCCCTAGTTAGCTTTCAGACCTCATCTCCTTTTGCCACTAGTTTAGTCCAGCCACATTCGCCACCTCCTCAGTCACACCAGGTGGACTCCTTTGCTCTAGTTGTTTCCTCTGCTAGGGCCACTCTTTCTCCACATACATGCATAGTTCTTTCATCTCCTTCAGGGCTTTCCCCAAAGATTATCTCAGTGAAGCCTTTCATGGCCTTTGTATATAAAAAATTGCAGACACCCCCTTTCCTTGAACTGTTCCTAACCTCTTTCCCTGCTCTGTTTTTTCTTGGTACTTCAAAGTATGTATCATTATTCATTTTACTTATTTTATCTTGTTTTTTTGTCTGTTCTAGTACACTGTGAGCTCTATGAGTGCAAGGATCTTTGCCTGTTTTGATGACTACTGTATTCCCAATGCATAGAAAATGCCCAGGATGGTAGATAATATTTGTTGAATGAATGGATCAGTTTCTCTATAGTTTGGTTCCTAGGGTAGCCTACCAACATTTTAAAATAAATAATAAGGCTGGGCGTGGTAGCTCACGCCTGTAATCCCAGCACTTCGGGAGGCTGAGGTGGGTGGATCATGATGTCAGGAGTTCAAGACCAGCCTGGCCGTGATGGTGAAACTCCATCTCTACTTAAAAAAAAAAAAAAAAAAAAAATTAGCTGGGCGTGGTGGCAGGCACCTGTAATCCCAGCCACTTGGGAGGCTGAGGCAGAGAATTGCTTGAACCAGGAGGTGGGAGTTGCGGTAAGCAGAGATCAAGCCACTGCACTTCAGCCTGAGCGACAGAACGAGACTCATATCAAAAATAAATAAAATAAAATAAAATAAAAATCAATAATAGTCATAGGAGTCTGGGCTATCAGTTTTAGGTCTAGAGAGCCATATTTTCTGTCCACCCCCACCCTGATGCCCAGCCAAACACACCCCTCCTTATGCCCTTCTCTTGAAGCAGCAAGCCTTATGTTTAGACCCTAATTGTCTCTCCGTACCCCAACCCTCCCCCAAAACCTAAGTATTTAATTACTCCCAAATTGCCTCTTCTCTCTCCTCATCTTTTTCCCTCTCATCTCTCATATAAAAACCTACGGTGAAAGAGTTTTTAACTGAACCCCAGTTAACTGCCTGGCAGGATTAGCCAGTGTTCTCATTCCCACTGTAAAACATATTGATTAATGTCCACAGCCCACTGATTGCTTTTAGCTAAACGTTCACAGCTGGTAGACTACTCTCTAGTAAGCCTCTTTTCCTTCCTCCAGTTAAATTGTATGCATATCAAAGTCAGTTGTGTTTATTCCCAAACCTCTTTATACCAGTTCTCTAGCATAATAAAATATATAATTATAATATTCTAAATATATAATATGGTAATTTAAAAATGAATGAATGTTATATTTTAGAGTGCTTTTAGATTCACAACAAAAGTGAGCAGAAAGTACAGAGACTTCCCATATATTCCCTGTCCCCCCGCACACACACAGCCTCCCCAACTATCAATATCCCTGGCACCAGAATGCTGCATTTGTTACAATCAATGAACCGGTATTAACACATCATCACCATAGTTTACATAGTGTCCATCACTCTTGGTGTTGGACAATCTGTGACTTTTGACAGATTTATAATGACATGTATCCACCATTATATCACATAGAAAGTTTCACTGCCCTAAAAATCAGGTGTTCCACCTATTCATCCTACTCCCCTGGCAACCACTAGTCTTCTTACTGTCTCCATAGTTTTGCCTTATCCAGGATGTCAAATAGGTGGATGGATTTACAACATATGGGTGGGGTTTTCCTTATCCAAAATGCCTGGGACCAGAAGTGTTTCAGGCTTCAGATTTTTTCAAATTTTTGAATATTTGTATACACAGAATCAGATAATGTTGGGAATGAGACCCAAGTCTAAACAGGAAATCCATTTATGTTTTATCCATTTACCTTACACATGGCTTGAAGGTAATTTTATAACAATGATTTTATTAATTTTGTGTATGAAACAAAGTTTGTGTACATTGAACCATGAGAGAGCAAAGGTGTCACTCAGCCACCCACGTGTACAGTCTGTGATTGTTTGGCATCACCATTATTCCTGATTCTGAATTCATGTGCTACCAATAAGCAAATCATTTTCTTACACTGATTTGCACATAAGCACTTAACAGTAAAAAATGTGACATACCATTATTACAGTGAAAAATAATGTGTTCAGGGTAAGCAGCACAGTAGTATCACCAGTGCACCTGTGCCAGCTGTTAACAACAAACAATGGCAAGTTGAATAAACTAAATAGCATGTGCCAGTGTTTTTATTGTGACCCATGAGGTGAAGTCCCATGTGGAATTTTTGTGTTTTGTATTTTCATACAATGAAGGAGAGCTCTTGTTCCACATCCTTGCCAGCATTTGGTGGTATCAGTGTTTGGGATTTAGGGCATTCCAATAGGTGTGTAGTGGTAACTCGTTATTGTTTTAATTTCCTCTTGGGTCATCAAGTGGGCCCTCAGGAAATTTCAGATTTTGGAGCATTTTGAATTTCTGATTTTCAGATTAGGGATGCTCAATTTTTATAGCGTTTTCAGATTGACTTCTTTCACTTAGTGTAATATGCACTAAGTTTCCTCCATGTCTTTTCATGGCTTCATAACTCATGTCTTTTTAGCAGTGAATAATATTCTGTTACCTGAATGTATCACAGTTTAGCACTCACTTACTGAAGGACATCTTGGTTATGCCCAAGTTTTGGCAATTATGAATAAAGCTACTATAAACATCTGTGTGCAGGTTTTTGTGTGTACATATGTTTTCCATTCATTTGGGTAAATACTAAGCTAAGAAGTGCAGTTGCTGGATTGTATGGCAAGAGTGTGTTTAATTTTGTAAGAAACTGCCAAACTGTTTTTTGAAATGTCTATACTGTTTTGTATTCCCACATAACGAAGGAGAGTTCCTGTTGCTCCACATCATTGTCAGCATTTAGTGGTGTTAGTGTTTGGGATTTTGGCCATTCTAATAGGTGTGTAGTGGTAGCTCATTATTGTTTTAATTTGCAGTTATAGTTGGCCCTATGTATCCTTGGGTTCTGCATCCACAAATTCAATCAATTTGGGGTGGAAAATACAGTATTCGAGAGACACAGAACCTGTGGATACAGGGCCGACTTTTTGTAGTCATGGGTTTTGCAGGGCCAATTGTGGGACTTAAGCATCTACAAATTTTGGTATACACAGGAATCCTGGAATCAATCCCACATGGGTATTAAGGGACAACTACACCTAATGACATATGATGTTGAACATCTTTTCATATGCATAATTACTATCTGTATATCTTCCCTTTTTTTGAAACAGTGTCTCACTCTGTCGCCCAGGATAGAGTGCAGTAGCGCAGTCATGGCTCACTGCAGCCTCGACCTCCCAACCTCCTGGGCTTAAGTGATCTTCTCACCTCAGTCTCTCTAGTAGCTGAGACTACAGATGCATGCCACCATGCCTGGCTAATTTTTGTGTTTTTTGTAGAGATGGAGTTTTGCCATGTTGCCCAGGCTGGTCTCAAGACCCTGGGCTCTGCCTGGGCCCTGGGCTCCCTCACCTCCACCTCCGAAAGTGCTGGGACTACCGGCATGAGCCATCATACCCAGCCCAAGTATCTGTATGTCTTCTTTGGCGAAGTCTGTTCAGGGCTTTGGCCCATTTTGGGTTATTCATTTTTTTGTCTAGATTTAAGCATCCTTTGTACATTTTGGATAACAATTATTTATCAGATGTGTCTTTTGCAAATATTTTCTCTCAGTATGTGGCTTATCTTCTCATTTCTTGATGTGTCTTTCTCACAGCAACATTTTTTAATTTTAATGAATTCTAATTTATCAATGTTTTTTTCATGGATTGTTCCTTTGTTGTCATATCTAAAATAACATTGACATAATCATCTGGGTTATCTCCTATATTATTATGTTATCATCTAGGATCTTGTAGTTTTGTGGTTAACATTTAGGGCTGTGATTCATTTTTAGTTAATTTCTGTGAAGGGGGTAAGGTCTGTGTCTAAATTCATTTTTTTGCATATAGATGTCCAGTCGTTCCAGCACCATTTGTTGAAAAGACCATCTTTGCTCAATTGTATTGCCTTTATATTTGCTCCTTTGTCAAAGATCAGTTGCCTATATATATGTGGGTCTACTTCTGGGCTTTCTGTTCTGTTCTATTAATCTATTAACATTTTCTTTCACTGATACTACATTGTCTTGATTATAGTATGGTATGTCTTTAAGTCAGGTGGTGTCAGTCCTCCAACTTTGCTCTTCTCCTTCAGTATCGAATTGATTATGCTGAGTCTTTTGCTGCTCCATATAAACTTTAGCATCTGTTACCAGTAGCCACAAAATAACTTGCAGAGATTTTGATTGGTATTGCATTGAATTGTTATTGCATTAAATTGAATTGATAGATTAAGGTGATGAGAACTGACATCTTGACAATATTGAGTCTTCCTACCCATCAGCATGAAATGTCTCCACTTACTTAGTTCTTCTTTGATATCTTTCAACAGAGTTTTGTAGTTTTCGTCATCTAGATCTTGTATATATTTTGTTAGTTTATAGATAACTAAGTATTTCATTTTGGGAGGTGCTAATGTAAATGGTAATATGTTTTTATTTTCAAATTTCACTTGTTCATTGCTGGTATATAAGAAAGCAGTTGACTTCTGTACCTTAAACTTTTATCCTGCAACCTTGCTATAATTGCTTATTAGTTCTAGGAAGTTTTCCCCCCCCCCCAATACTTTCAGATTTTCTCCATATAAACTCATGTCATTTGCAAGCAAAGTGAGTTTTGTTTGTTTCCAATCTGTATACTTTTTATTTCCTTTTCTTTTTTCTTTTTCTTTTTTTTTTTTTTTTTTGAGACGAAGTTTTCGCTCTTATTGCCCAGGTTGGAGTGCAGTGGCGCTACTTCAGCTCACTGCAACCTTCACCTCCCAGGTTCGAGCGATTCTTCCACCTAAGCCTCCCGAGTAGCTGGGATTACAGGTGACTGCCACCACATCCAGCTAATTTTTTATATCTTTAGTAGACACGGGGTTTCTCATGTTGGCCAGATTGGTCTCAAACTCCTGACCTCAGGTGATCTGCCCGCCTCAGCCTCCCAAAATACAGGGATTACAGGCATGAGCCTGGCCTTTTATTTCCTTTTCTTATCTTACTGGATCAGCTAGTACTTCCAGTACAATGTTGAAAAGCAGTGGTAAGAGGGGACATTCTTGCCTTAATGGGAAGCTTTGAATTTCTTGCCATTAAGTATGATGTTAGCTAGAGGTTTTTTGTAGAGATTCTTCATCAAATTGAGAAAGTTCTCTTTTCCTAGTGTGCTCAAGTTTGTCTGTTTTTAATGAATGGGTGTTGATTTTTGTCAAATGCTTTTTCTACATCTATTGATACAGTCATGTGACTTTTTTTCTTTAGCCTATTGATGTGATGGATTACATTAATTGAATTGTAAAATATTATAGGAAAAAGAATCCTGGAAAGATTCTGCACTCAGATTGCTTTTTAAGTTCTTGTTATATTTTAAAAATCTGAAACTAGAAATTATAGGCAGGACATTCTGGATGTGGAAAATGCAA
Organism: Macaca nemestrina; assembly: GCF_043159975.1. Taxonomy (NCBI): domain Eukaryota; kingdom Metazoa; phylum Chordata; class Mammalia; order Primates; family Cercopithecidae; genus Macaca; species Macaca nemestrina. The sequence goes on along the minus strand of NC_092131.1, from coordinate 123,541,427 downwards.
TGTTATAGGACTCCAATTAGTGGATGAATACGCGAAGGAAAGGCTTTGGACCTACATAAAAAGATTGGTGAATGGAAAAATATTAATGTTTTTAATTAAAATATTTAAGTGCATTTTTTTTTCTGATTCCTTCAATCAACTTTTTCAGTTAACCAGCAGCTAATTGTTTGGCTAAGTGAACTTCTACTTTACTTCCTCCTATCCAGCTGGATCTCTGATATTGGGTGTCTACTTGGTTGAACTTCTGGGTTTTTGCTTTCAAAGAGTTTGCTAGTAAGGCAGTAGAATCTTAGTTGATGAAATTTTTAGGCAGTATAAAGAAGTGAAAAAACTTTCGACTAAAAGCAAAAACAGTTGCAGGGAAAGGTTCTGGGGACTCACTGAGAAGACTTGCCTTACCAAGCGGTCTTTCACAAAAGTCTCTTCTTTCTTTTTCTGCTTAGAGTGTTCTCCTGTCCCCAACCATTCCTTTTTGCTTAACCTACTACTACTCCTATTCTTAGAAGAGATCCCAATCTTATATGTCTATAAAACAGCACAGGTAATGTAAATGAGTGAAGTGAGCAGAGTGGAGACTATGTTAGAGACAGCTGTTACCCAGGACCAACCAAATGTTGCCTTTGTTGGATGTAGGCTGGTTTGGGCAGATTTTTTTTAATAAAGGAATTCAAAGATTTGTCTTATAACTGCCCATTTTTCTATATTGGCAACTTATTCAAATATTTTAAAAAATACATTGCAGACTCCCCCAAAAATGTGCATGTTGAATGAGGCCTGTGGGCTTCCAGTTTATAGACTCTACTTTTTAAAGCACTCTCAGGCAGCTTTTTCCTGTCGTAGTATTTGTGTATATTTGTGTACGTCAGTATTGCATTTAGCATGTTTTTTAATGATTATTTCCCATCTACTGAAAGTGAATTATACCTTGAGGGCAGTATCCATATAGACAACATACTACTCATATTTAAATTTCCAGCCCTAGTATAGTGCCTAGTATTTGGTTAATTTCAATCAGTGTTTGGGTAAATGAACAAGCAGACACATTTGTTAGTTTTCCTCTTTTTTTTTTTTTTTTTTTTTGAGACGGAGTTTCGCTCTTGTTGCCCAGGCTGGAGTGCAATGGCACAATCTCGGCTCACCACAACCTCCGCCTCCCAGGTTCAGGAGATTCTCCTGCCTCAGCCTCCCAAGTAGCTGAGATTACAGTCATGTACCACCACGCCAGGCTAATTTTCTATTTTTAGCAGGGTTTCTCCATGTTGTTCAGGCTGGTCTCGAACTCCCGACCTCAGGTGATCCACCCGCCTCGGCCTCCCAAAGTGCTGGGATTACAGGCGTGAGGAGCCACCGCGCCCGGCCCAGTTTTCCCTTTTTTTTTTTTTTTTTTTTTTTTTTTTTTTTTTTTGAGGCAGAGTCTCGGTCTGTCGCCCAGGCTGGAGTGCAGTGTCGCGATCTTGGCTCACTGCAAGCTCCGCCTCCTGGGTTCATGCTATTCTCCAGCCTCAGCCTCCTGAGTAGCTGGGACTACAGGCGCCTGCTACCACGCCTGGCTAATTTTTGTATTTTTAGTAGAGATGGGGTTTCACCGTGTTAGCCAGGATGGTCTCAATCTACTGACCTCGTGATCCACCCGCCTCGGCCTCCCAAACTGCTGAGATTACAGGCGTGAGCCACTGCACCTGGCCCAGTTTTCCCTTTTTTACTGGGTAAGAGATTGAAGTCACTTGAGTAAATGTTGAGCAAAATTGATGTTAAAGATTCAATACTTAGACATGAATATCTAACATAAATGGAAAGTTGAAAATTCTAGTACAGAATATACATTAGCCATGTTCACTAAAGTAGACATGAACACTGACTCCATTTTTTGAAGATAGTCTCGCTCCTTACAAATAATAAAGGAGAATGTATATATGAGGAAACATTTAGAGAGTGTATTGAGTGTCCCCCAGTTTCAGAGTTAATCCATTTAAAAGATACATAATCTGCAAAAGTGCCTGCTTGAGCAATAAATAAATACTAATTGAATGAGGAGCCTCCTTCAGTTGAGGGGTAAGGTGTGGCTTTAGGCAAAGTCTGGCCACAATATTATGATGAAGCTATGAAATCAAATGTATATTTAACAAACGCCCATGATATGCTCAAAACTGGAGTGGGGGAAATTTAAAGGTAAACAAGGCACTGTTCATAACGTAACAAAACATATAACTAAGGTTTAGAAAAGGCAAGTGTAGTACAGTGAGTCAAGTATTATGATGGGTGTTTAGTACAGAATGCTCTGGTAGTACATAAAAGAGGCATCTGATACATTCTTGATTGATCCAAGAACACATACTGAAAGAAGACACATCTAAGGTGAGATGTGAAGGATAAGAAAGTATAATTGGCCAGACAAGAGAGACTGGGGTACTAGGAAGTATTCCAACCAAAGACAACAAGTGGCAGTTGCAGATGTAGAGGTCAGAGAATATGGTGCGTTTTCTCAGAATGAATCAAAGACATAAATGTAAGAGCTGAAATTATAAAGCTCTTAGAAGAACACATAAGGGTAAATCTTCACAACCTTTGATTAGGCAGTAGTTTCTTAAATATGACACCTAAAGCACAAGCAACCAAAGAAAGAAAAATAATTTGTACTTTAAAGTTAAAAATGTTTATACTTCAAAGAATACTATCAAAGTGAAAAGACAACCCAGAGAATGGGAGAAAATATTTGAAAATAGTATATCTGGTAAGTGTCTAGTATCTACAATATAAAATGAACTCTTGCAATTTTGCAATAACCATACAATTTTTTAAATGGGCAAAGGAGGGCGAGTGTGGTGACTCACACCTGTAATCTCAACACTTTGGGGGACTGAGGTGGGTGGATCTCTTGAGGCCAGGAGTTTGAGACCAGCCTGGCCAACAGGGCGAAACCCTGTCTCTACTAGAAATACAAAAATTAGCTGGGCATGGTGGTGCATACCTGTAATCCCAGCTACTACTTGGGAGGCTGAGGCACAAGAATCGCTTGAACCCAGGAGGTAGAGGTTGCAGTGAGCCAAGATCACACCAGTGCACTCTGGCATGGACAACAGAATGAGACTCTATCTAAAAAAAAGCACACACACAAAACACAATTTAAAATAGGATTTGAATAGACAGTTCTCCAAAAAAGATATACAAATGCACAATATGCATAAGAAAAGATGCTTAACATCAGTACTCATTAGGAGAATACAAACCAAAATCACAATGACATACCACTTCACATCTACTAGGATGGCTGTAATAAAAAAGACAATACCAAGTGTGCTGAGGATATGGAGAAATTGGAACCCTAATACATTACTAGTGTGAATGTAAAATGGTAGAGGTGCTTTGAAAAACAGTTTGATTTTTCCTCAAAATATTAAACATGGTGGTACCAGATGTTCCAGCAACTCCACTCCTAGGTATATGCCCAAGAGAATTGAAAACATGTCCACACAAAAATTTATACACAAATATTCATAAGCAGCAGCATTCATAATAGCCAAAAATTAGAAACAACCCAAGTCTATCAACTGATATGTAGATCAACAAAATGTGCAATAGCCATCCAGTGTAATATTATTCAGCCATAAAATGAAATGAAATACTGATACATGCTACAATGTGAACCTTGAAAACTTTATGCTAAGTGAGAGTAGCCAGACACAAAAGGCCACATATTGTATGATTCTGTTTATATGAAATATCAGAATAGGTACATTTATAAAGACAGAAAGTAGGCAGGCATGATGGCTAACACCTGTAATCCCAACAGTTCGGGAGGCTGAGGCAGGAGGATTGCTTGAGGCCAGGAATTCAAGACAGCCTGGGCAGCATAGCAAAACCCTATTTCTACAAAAAAAATTAAAAATTAGGCAGGCATGGTGGCACAAGCCTGTGGTCCTAGCTACTCAGGAGGCTGAGGCAGAGAGATCACTTGAGACAAGCAGTTTGAGGCTTCAGTGAGCTATGATTGTGCCACTGCATTCCAGCCTGGGTGACGAAGCAGGACCCTGTGTCTTTAAAAAAAAAAAAAAAAAAAAAAAGGTAGATTAGCAGTTGCCCAGGCCTAGGAGGACTAGTAGGAAGGGAGAATTGGGATTGTTTGCTAAAGGATATTGTGTTTCTTTTTGGGATGATGAAAATGTTCTAAAATTGGTTAGGGTGTTGGTTGCACAACCTTGTAAATACATTAAAAACCACTGAGTTGTATGTAGTAAAGGGGGGAACTTTATGGTATATCAATTATGTCTTCTAAAAAAGGCAACTTAGTATGCTTTTTGGCATGAGTCGGGGTTGAGGAATATGAAAAGATAATGCTGACTGAGTTGGAGGGATTTGGGTGAGTTTGGTTGAAAAGCTTTGACAGAGATAATATGGCAGTTGGGAAATATCCTAAGAACATATAGTGATTACTAAGAGCATAGAGGGCCCAGTTGTGATTGGATGCCATACATTTATAGTAATACTCTCTATTTTGTCTTTTTTTTTTTCTGCATCATCTTGAGCCAAAACTTAAGAGTTGATCTACTTCTGGTGTATAGAAAGATATAGTACAAGAGAATTGAGTGCTGGCAAAAGAACATTTGCAATGTAGCCGTCGAAGCTAAGCTGGACAGAGAAGGGGAAATCAAGGGCCATAAGAATAGAGGTTTGCATGTTTAAAGGTCAGTTGTAATAGGAGAATTAAGAGAGCTGAAATGATGGGAGATGGTGGTAAGAGATTTTTGGGTATGAGGTTGATAAACCAAGCAACCTGATGTTTTAAAGGAACCAAGGGTTTTGCATAAAGCCTGTAGCATGGAAAATGAAATGGGCAGAATCTCACCTCTCAATTCTGAGGTGTATGGTTGGAGAGGGAGTGGTGGGGAAGGAATATGCTGCATCTCTATGAAAAGACTTAGGGAAGTGGGGTTAGCATGTGTAAACTAAGAAAAGGGCGCTTGAAAAGAGCCAACCCCAGAAACCAGAAGTACAAATATGCTTCCAGCACTGTCCAACACATTTAGAATAACATAGTCACATTGGTGTGATCATCCCTATTACTGGGAAAGATTACTAGAGCAATCTTAGTTGAGGAACATTTCTTCAGTTCCACCTAATTTCCTTTGTTCTGGCCATATATTGACCATAGCAATGTTCTGATTATGATCTGGCCTACTAGATGACTACAGAGAGAGAATGTGTTCACTGGTCAGTAAGTATCTGGTGCGCTTAATATAATTCTCATTACAATCTTTGTAATCATTAAAATATTTTAAATTGGCACTCTTTTATGTATCAATTTTTTTCAGTGAGTGGTTAGTGTTAGAGGGAATTTTGGGATTTCCAAAGCTCAGGACTAGACCCTGGTTCAAAGTGTAAGTGGCAAAGTAATACCATTTTTGTGAGGCTTCCTGGTAGAAGCTGGATAAGTCCCCTCTACTAAGAAACATCTGCATGATAGACCTGTTTATATAAAGTGCAGTGAAGAGCCAAAGTTGTATATTGCTTTGCCTTTGAACAAATTTCTCTTCTTTCCCCTTCTAGAGCAGCATTCATCACATTTCTTAAGTACTTTGCGTAAAATTTCAAAGTTCACTGTGACCCCCGTACTGGGACATCATCAGGCACAGATGCTACATGTGAAGGGCTTTTGGCAGTCAGTGGCTTGGTAGCCATGATTCCATTTGAATCACTCCCTCGTGGACCATATGAAACACATTCTCCCAGGATCCCAGACATATTATTGGGAATCATTGTATTTTCCAACTTACTGGACTAGTTTAGAGGCTTTTGGGTTTCACTGCACTTTTCTTCATTTCCTTCTTTTGTTGATCTTGGCCCCTTAACCTTCCACCCACTTTATTACTCATCTCTTAGGGACCTGACTACTCAGTAACACTGAGAAAAATGTATCTGAAACCATATGGGTTTGAGTACAGCAAACTTAAGAGAGGGGAAATAAAAAAGGAAAAAATGTGTGTTCTCTGAACTTCCTTTGTTTATATGATCTGTTTATATGTTGTTAAGGTTATGTTATCCAGCTGCCTCCCCACATTTCAGAAATGACTAAAGATATCTGGAAAACACTCTAACAGGGTCATGTTGGCATAGTGAATGAAAAGACACTTCATTTGTCCCCGCACCAGATAATATATCTTCTTTTGAGGCATAGGAGCAATGCCAAGAGCTTTAAATGCTGAATCTCAAGGTTCTTGAAAGGCCATTGACTTCTAGGGATTCTTTTAGAAAGAAACCAGTCAATGCCAGGCACGGGGGCTCACACCTGTAATCCTAACACTGTGGGAGGCCAAAGCGGGCAGATCACTTGAGGCTAGGAGTTCAAGACCAACCTGGCCAACATGGTGAAACCCCATCTGTACCAAAAATACAAAAATTAGCTGGGCATGGTGGCACGTACCTGTAATCCCAGCAACTTGGGAGGCTGAAGCACAAGAATCACCTGAACCTGGGAGGCGTGGGCAACAGAGCGAGACTGTGTCAAAAAAAAAAAAAAAAAAAAAAAAAACGCCAGTCAGGTGAGTTCCTTAAGGTATATACCTGGTCATTTGAATGTTTGCTCACTATGGATAGTCTATATGATCTAACAGATATTACAGTTTTCTTTTTGTAGAATGAACATTGGCATTGGTGTGAGGTGATGTTAGCAGCCGTTAAAGCCCAGGCTTTAATCTGGTATTTGTATAATGTGAATTAAAACTTAAGTACACTTGAGTCAGAGTTATTCAGTAAAACATGTAGAATGGAATTTTGTGGCATTTATTAGAGCTATTCCACTTGTTAACACCTTATCTTGAAGGAACTGAAAAGAGGTAGCAAGTGTTCCTGCAGTAGAATAAAGTGCTTACTCTGGTTGAGTGAGAAGTTCCTCTCTACCTTGCATGCTCTACCCACTGTAATGGGTAATATTTGTACAAAGATGTGTTTTTCCCATCAAGCTATTTATGGAACTTGGCCTGCTAAATAATAAACTTAGAAGTGAGAATAAGTAAGAATAAGGAATAAAACATCAATGTTATCTTTTGGAAATAAATCACTCCATTGAACATGGAGAATGTGGTCTTCGTGTCATCGGCATTTTCTTCATATTTCCGCTTCAGTGGAATGATCCTGGCTCTACTTTGCTGCTGTGCATTCCTTTTAATTGCTGTTTCACTAGGTCTCCTTAGCAGCAGCACCTGAAATAACTCCTGAGGAAGCTCCTAAGTGAATTCTCATAATTTGCTTCTCAATTCTCCCAGTTGATTGAGGCACTCTTTTTCTTGAGTGCTTTGCAGTTCTACGTAAGTGGCTGATGTTTGGGGTCACTGCTGAATGTTTTGTTTGAATATCCCTTTCATGATGAAGGGAAGGCTGCTGCTTTTAACTACATGGGATGATGCCCTTGGTGGTAAGCCTTGAAAGGCAAAAATCGTTTGTCATAGTGATATGCTAAATGAAATTATTCTTTGTCACTTTGTCCTTTTGTCCGTTCAGTCTGATAACCTCAGTTCTTGTGATTTGTTTGTTTTCTTCAATTAAGCTTAGTTGTTTCCTGTACCCAGGTGCATGCTATTTCTGCTCTTGGTTATGATGGTATGTGGAGCATATTTCTGACCTGGAAGTGTGGTTTCTTTGACTCAGAGCCACATCAGCATGCCTTCCATCCTCTACTTCCTTTGCATTATTTCCTTTTGGAGGGCTCAGTTTGCCACCATTTAATCTACAGATGATTCATCTGGGACTGAGAACTGGTAATGCTGTAATAACAATACCTTTCTTTATATAATACTCAATGCACTTACTACCTTAGACTTTCTCTGTTTATGAAGCACTTTCATTTTAATCCCTCACAGTAACCCTTTGCGTTAAGTCAGCAATTTTGTCTTAGTCTAAGATGGTGAAATTGTAGCTCAAAGAGCTTAAATAACTTGCTCAGAGTGGCAGTGCTTCTGAGTTACCTTGCTTAACAATTTCTACAGGAAATGAATACTTTTGAAGATACTCTGGATAAATAAAAAGGAATTTTCCAAACCACATCCCAGTTGTTAAAACCTAACTTGTTTTCAGTCTGGTCAGTTGATGAGACCAAGATTAAAAGGCCCATTCACCATACAGTTTAAATTGATGTGTCCAAGTCAAGAAAATAAATATTTAGGTCAGTTTTTATTCTGTTGCTTATGTGATAAAGTTCAGGAAGGCTGGCTCTTAAATTAGTGGAACTTGAAATGGAAGTAATTAAGCCATTAATCTTTTTATTACTATTCTCTTTTCCTTTCAGAGAGATGGAAAACTTGATGACTAGCTCCACCCTACCGCCCCTTTTTGCAGATGAAGATGGCTCCAAGGAGAGTAATGATCTGGCTACCACTGGGTAAGCAGCTGCTTTGGGACATTGGACTTCTCCATAGGCCTCAAAACAAAACTTCTAACAAAGGAAGAAGTCCTAAAGAGGCAGTTTTATATCATAAGAATAGAGGGTGCATTTGTTTCACTTTGCAGAGAGAGTGACAGCCATCATAAACCACTTTGTAATCTGCATTCAATTATCTTTTGCAGTGCTCTGGTTTTTGTGAACTGATACAACAATATGTGGAATCTAGCAAACATTGGTGACTCCAATTAAGAAAATTATATAGTCACCGTTAAGGAAATACCTGCCACAGAGCTAGCTCTAAAAAACAAATGCATTTTCTGTTCAAATTGCCATAGATATTAAAATAGTTTTTTCCCAAAGATCAGATTTTTTAATGTGGTTCTTTATTCAAAATGCTTAGTAACTTCAGCTGACTTCTGTTCTTTTCCCCATCCCACCTCGTTCTCCGTTCTGTGGGATCTTTTGAGAAATATGTAAAGAGATACAGAAAAGGGTTAATAATAGTAGTCTACCTCTTCCCTTAAAATCTCTGTTCCACTTGAATTTTTGTCCTTTCTAGATATTTAGAGGTTATTTGGCAAAGAGAAAATGTGTTCACTAATAGACTGAAGTGCTAGCTAATCCCTAAGATGAATTATTTTAATATTATTTGGAGCTCTTTAAAAAATAGGCTATACTTTGTAATTCTGTTTCCTTCCCTCACATTTATTTCTCACCTCGTTGATATCCGCCTTTGACCTCACTACTCAGATGAAAGTATTCTCCAAGACTTTTCTAAAGGCTGCTTAGTTACTATATTCATTCAGTAAAAACTTTCTGAGTATCTACTATGTGCCATTGTTCCAGGCATTAGATAGAAAGCATTGATCAAAACAGATAAAAATCATAGGCCCTTTAAAGTTCAAATTCAACTTGTTGAATCAGACAATAAACAGGATAAATAAGTAAAACACATATTATGTTGATAAGAACTATAGTTTTGTTGTTTTTTTTTTTTTGAGACGGAGTCTCGCCCTGTCGCCCAAGCCCTGCCTCCCGGGTTTACGCCATTCTCCTGCCTCAGCTTCCCGAGTAGCTGGGACTACAGGTACCCGCCACCTCGCCCGGCTAGTTTTTTGTATTTTTTAGTAGAGACGGGGTCTCACGTGTTAGCCAGGATGGTCTCAATCTCCTGACCTCGTGATCCGCCCATCTCGGCCTCCCAAAGTAGAACTATAGTTTTAAAAAAGAAAAAAGTGGAGAAAAGGGATAGGAAGGGTTTGGGGATGCAGTTTTAGACAGGATGGCCCAGAAAGTGTTTAATGAGAAAGTGACTTGAATAAAGACCTGAAGGAAATAAGGCAACTAGCATGCAGTTTTCTGGGGAAGATTATCCTAGGCAGAGGGAGCAGTAGGTGCAAAAGCCCTGAGGCAGGAGAGTTTCCATCTTACCGAAATAGCCAGGAGGCCGGTGTGGCTAGAGCACACATAGCAGCAGAAGAGGCAGTAGAGGATTACATCAGTGCTTCTCAAACATGAATTGCCAAGAGAGCTGATGAAAATGCAGATTCTGATTTAGAAAATATGAAGACCAGAGATTCTACATTTCTAACAAGCTCCCAGAGAATGCCAGTTCTGTTGGTATGAGACCCATACTTTGGGTAAGAAGAGACTAGATCATAGGGATCAAAATGTTTTTTAGAGATCAAAATAAACCCTTTAACTTTTACTCTGAAGTGGGAGAGCATTGGAGGGTTTCAGGCAGAATTATATGATCTGACTTACGGTTTAATAAGATCCCTCTGACTGTTGTATTGAGAATAGAGTGAAGGGAGCAGGAGCTGGAACGAGGAGACCAGTTAGGAGGCTCTTAAAATAATTCGGGAGACAGATGATAGCCTGAAGAACCATCATCGGGTGACTTTCACAAGAGTGTTTTTGGTGGAATAGTAGGGGCAAAAACCTCATTGGAGTGTGTTTCAAAAATAATGGGAATGAGGGGTAGTGAGAAGTATAGAATTCTAGATATATTTTGAAGGTATACCAAACAGAATTTGCCTGAAAGAAAGGATGAGGAATGTAAGAAAGGAGAAAAAAAGCAGTCAAAGACAACTCAAAAGTTTTGGCCAAAGCAACTGGAGGGATGGAGTTGCCGTTAGCTTAGTTGGGGAAAACAGAACAAGTGTGGGAGGGAGTTGTAGGAGCTCAGTTTTGGAAATTTTACATTAGAGATGCTTATTAGATATCTAAGTGGAGATGTCACATATGCACTTTGATATCAGGTTCTGCTATTAGGGGGATGTTTAGGCGAGACAGAAAGTTGGGATTTATCAGCATATAACATTCAAAGCCACGAGACTGAGTGAGATCACCAAAGAAATGAGCACTCTATGGATGGAAGAAAGAAGAGATCTAAAGCCTGAGCTCTGGCATACTCCAGCATTTAAAAGTCAGACAGAGGCCGGGCACAGTGGCTCATACCTGTAATCCCAGCACTTTGGTAGGCTGAGGTGGGTGGATCACTTGAGGTCAGGAGTTCGAAACCAGCCTGGCCAACATGGTGAAACCCCCGTCTCTAATTAAAAATACAAAAATCAGCCAGGTGTGGTGGCACGTGCCACCACACTCAACTACTTGGGAGGTTGAGGTGGGAGAATTGCTTGAATCCAGGTGGCAGAAGTTGCAGTGAGCTGTGATTGTGCCACTGCACTCCAGCCTGGGTGACAGAGCAAGCTCTGTCTCAAAAAAAGAAGAAAAAAGAAAGAAAGAAAGAATAGGAAGAGTCAATAGAGTCTAAAACAAGTTGCTAGAAAGGTAGCAGAAAAGCCAGAAGAGTGAAGGGTCCTGGAACCCAAGTGAAAAAAAAAAGTATTTCAAGGAAGGGGAAAAGATCAACGTGTCAGATGCTTCTGGTACATCAGGTAAGATGGGGGCTGAGAAATGACACTGGATTTAGCATGGGTGTCATTGGTGGCTTTGACAAGAGTTGTAAACACAAATCTCCTTTGAAGTGGGCTTAAGGGAGGAGAAGTCAGTAAGTATAAACAAGTTATTTCCAGGGGTTGTGCTATAAAGGAAAGGAGAAAAATTGGGACCTTAACTGGAAGTGGGATTGAGTTTTTTTCTTTTCATTTTGTTTTGTGTTAAGAGAATTAATGTCATACGTATATGCTGATTAGACTGATCTTGTAGAGAGAAAAGAATTTATATTGCCAGAAAGGACAGAATTGCTGAAAATCTGCCCCTGGGTAAACAAGAGTATGTGAGATCAAGGGTGCAAATAGAAGGGTTGTTGGCTTTAGCTAGGAACATGGATAGTTTATTCATGGTAACAAAAGATCCCCCTTTTTTTTTTCCAGTCTTCGTCTAACTTGTCATCAAGAAGGCATGTGATGCCTTGGCCATTCCTGTTCACTTAAGTCAGGGATTCATGGGATTCTGTTTTCCCGTGTGAATTCCCAAGTGATTCCTGTCCACTTAAGGCAGGGATTCATAGGATTGCTACTCTTTCCCAAACCTAGTTCTTATATTTTACCGAAATAAGAATGTACAAGAATTAGTAACTTAAAAATTGATGGCACAGTTGAAATGAAAATGACAGTGAAAGAACAAGTTGTCTAACACATCCAAAATGATTGAAATATTTGGAAAACAGCCCTGCAGAGATCAAACTGGATCTCGATGGTACCTCTTTTCAGCGAAAATGATTGGCATTGATTTCATAGCTTCTTTTACTTAACCTTTTTTAAAGGACCTCAAAAATGTAGGAATATCCTGCTAAAATCATCTATTATGTTTCCTAGAAAGGGTCAGAAAAGTATAATTGCTTTCAGTCCCCAGACTGTCTGCTTCCTGTTTTCATCCATTTCTCGGTCCACTGTAATCTGGGATTTATTCTCATAATTCCACTAAAACTATACTTAACTAAAATTGGCAGTGACCTTCAGGTCTTCAAATTTAGCAGATACTTTTTGGCCTATCTTATTTAACATCTGCAACTTTTTACTTGATTAGCCACTACCCTTCTCAAAAGTCTTCCTGCCTTGGCCTCTGCAGTCGTCTTCTCTCCAGTTATCTTAATGCCCTTCTCAATCTCCTTCCTAGTTTTTTTACCTTGCTCATACAATGATATTGCTTCAGCCGAGTTCTATCCAGACTTTTCCTTCTTACTGTCTTTCTGGAGAATATCTAGCACTGCCCATTATTTCCATGGGCTAACGCCTCTCAAGTCTATCTTTATGCCCTTTTGTTCCACTTCTGTTTTCCTGGGGCATGTTTCCAGTTGTCTGTAGTACATTTCTACTTAATTATATTACAAGTGTTTCACATTTATCATTTTCTTGTCTGTCTGTCCACACACACATACATACCCCTGTTCTTACCTTGGTTAATATTAAGTACATAACCATCAATTGGAAGCCTCAGAATTACCTTTGACTCTTCTTTTCTTTCACTATTAAAGTCAATCAGTTATTAAGTTCTCTCCATTCTACCTTTTTTTTTTTTTTTTTTTTTTTTGAGACAGAGTCTTATTCTGTCATCCAGGCTGGAGTGCAGTGGCGTGATCTCGGTTCACTGCAACCTCCATCTCCCAGGTTCAAGCGATTCTCCTGCCTCAGCCTCCCCAGTAGCTAGGATTACAGGCACTGCCATCATGCCCAGCTAATTTTTTTATTTTTAGTAGAGACAGGGTTTCACCATGTTGGCCAGTCTGGTTTTGAATTCCTGACCTCAAGTGATCCACCTGCCTCAGCCTCCCAAAGTGCTGGGATTACAGGCGTGAGGCACCACACCTAGCCATTCTGCCTCTTAAGTATCTCTTAGCTTTCCTTCTGCTCGGAATCCTGCCTGCCTTTGTCTCTCACTTAATCTATTACAGTAACCTCTTGATAGTCTCCCTTTCTCCTTTTATACCCAGTTCTATCTGGAATGGTGTTGTTTACCTTGATGAATACATATTCATCTTTTAGGACCTCCTCTATAAATTCTTTCTTCACATCCCTCCATACATACAAAATTCATCATACACTCTACCATACCTTTATGGTACTTTTAACAAGCCTTTATTTTAGTACTTATGTTGCATTGTAATGATTCTCTATAACACTATGGGTTGTGCATTCTTTCAGAATAATGACTGAATATTACTCTATTATCCATCTTTCTACTACTCTTGCTTTCCCAACTCCTCCCTCGGTCAAAAACGAAAACAAAAATACTCACTAGCACATGGCGTTACCTTTCCTTCTATTCCTTTGTCCACATGTAATAAGATAAGTCCACCTAAGACCCTACCATCATCTGTAGCTTCTTGTGTTCGCTCTTCAGAAGGGTGAAATCTGGTTTGCTAACTCATCTGGAACAGTATAGTGGGAGCAGGAAATAAGTACATCTGTCTGATTTATTAACATGTATACCTGAACTTACTGAACTTGATATTGTTCTTAGATGATCTAATTGTCAGTAAACGCTATAATCCAAGAAGAAATAGCCAATGAAATGTACCATTAAGAGATTTTTTCTTACACCCTTTAAGAACTCTTTTGTGATAGTTGGCAAACTGCCTCTACAACTCCCATTGCTATTCACTTTTTTCGTTAATAGTGTTTTCCCTTTACATTGGAGATACATGAAAGGCAGCATGTAAAAGTCAGATTCTACTGCATATTCAGAACTAAAACATGAAGTCTGTGTTTAGAGGAGATCATCTTTTTGAAGAAGATTATAGTTGGTTTTGGTAGGAGATGTCTTCATGGAACTGACCTGGCTTAATCAAGCACTGAAACCAGTTTTTTAAAACACCCTGTAACTTCTGTGAAGACATTGTTTACATTTATACAGATTACTGGGGGAATTAATTCAAGGACTGGCATGTGCTTTTGCTGGCAGGGAAATTTATCTAGAACCTTAGTAAACAGGTGGAGTTTTTGTGTTGTTGATACTTCTGCCTATTATTCAGGTTAAATCACCCAGAGGTTCCATACAGTAGTGGCGCCACATCATCCACCAACAATCCAGAATTTGTGGAGGATCTCTCCCAAGGTCAGTTGCTTCAGAGTGAGTCTTCAAATGCAGCAGAAGGCAATGAACAGAGGCATGAAGATGAGGTAAGCTGAAGTATCTCCTTCTGTTCCTATCCTCTGAAACTTCTGAAGAAGCAGTCACAAGGAAGGTGTGTTGATCAAGGTGTTGATCATCTAACCTTCTTATATTCTTAGGCTGATACCTGCAAAATTTTCTGTTTTCTATTTCTTGTTTTATACGGAACCATATTAATAATTTTAATGGCATAGACAGGTAGACTCTTCTTTCCCTGTTCCCTAAGAAATACCTACCTCATATTAGATGTTCAACAAATACTTGTTGAATGAGTGAATGATTTAATCATTAATAAATAAGTAATAAGAAGTGTACATGCCCTTACTCAAGGCCACACTCTGCTCACCAAGCCCTGCTGCCTGGAGCCCTATGTGCCCAAAGGATTCATACTACTTACCAAATCCTTCACCCTCCCATAGGGAGTACCTTTCCCTAACTCACACAAAGGCATATGAGCCTGGGCAGTCATGCCCTTGTTGGACTTTCAGTGTTTCTTACAAATAACTGATTACATTGTCAGTGTTTTAAGGCACTCTTTTTTTTTTTTTTTTTTTTTTTTTTTTTAGCCAATAAAGAGTGCCACCATTGATTTTTGTCTTTTTTCTTATTTTAAAAAAGCTGGCTGGGCCTGGTGGCTCATGCCTGTAATCCTAGCACTTTGGGAGGCCAAGGCGTGAGGATTACCTGAGGTCAGGAGTTCAAAACCAGCCTGGCCAACATGGTGAAACCCGTCTCTACTAAAAAATACAAAAAATTAGCCAGGTACAGTGGTAGGTGCCTGTAATTCCAGCTACTTGGGAGGCTGAGGCAGGAGAATCTCTTGAACCTGGAGGTAGAGGTTGCAGTGAGCCAAGATACTGCACTCCAGCCTGGGCTACAGAGTGAGACTTTGTCTCAAACAAAAAAAAATTAATTTTTTATCTCTCCTATTGGCATTTTATTTTTTTTATTTTTTTATTATTTTTTTTTTTTTTGAGACGGAGTCTCGCTCTGTCACCCAGGCTGGAGTGCAGTGGCCGGATCTCAGCTCACTGCAAGCTCCGCCTCCCGGGTTCACGGCATTCTCCTGCCTCAGCCTCCCGAGTAGCTGGGACTACAGGCGCCTGCCACCTCGCCCGGCTAAGTTTTTTTGTATTTTTAGTAGAGACGGGGTTTCACTGTGTTACCCAGGATGGTCTCGATCTCCTGACCTCGTGATCCGCCCGTCTCGGCCTCCCAAAGTGCTGGGATTACAGGCTTGAGCCACCGCGCCCGGCCTCCTATTGGCATTTTAAAAGATTATAATGAATGCTTAAAGCTTCTTAAATACCTTAAACCCAAATTGTTTTTTTTGAGATGGAGCCTTATTCTGTTGCCCAGGCTGGAGTGCAGTGGCACAATTTCAGCTCGCTGCAAACTCTGCCTTCCCAGGTTCAAGCTATTCTCCTGCCTCAGCTTCCCAAGTATCTGGGATTACAGGCGCATGCCATCATGCCCGGGCAATTTTGTATTTTTAGTGGAGATGGAGTTTCCCCATGTTGACCAGGTTGGTCTCGAAATTCTGACCTCAAGTGATCCGCCTGCCTTGGCCCTCCAAAGTGCTGGGTTTACAGGTGTGAACCACCGTGCCAGCCCATAGTAACTTTAATGTAACTAGGTAAAAAAAAAAGAAAAAAAAACTAATACCAAATACATAATTTGCCCAATGGTGAATTATCATACCATTTTATTTTATATACATTTGGAGGAGTAGAGTACTACAGTTAGTATTTAGATATTTTTGTCCTTGTTTATTTATCTTTTTCCTGTCTGAAATAAGAATTATTGTTTCCATGAAACATTAACTGATAGGGCTGTGTGTATTTGTAAAATTATGAAGTGAAAATATGATGTACCTTACATCTTATTTAAAGGGCCAAGAAAAAGGGCTCTGGTGAAACATCAGTGGTACCTCAGTCCTTTTCGTTTCTTTAGTTTTTTTTCAGAGGTGATTCAATCTTTTGATTTAACTGGTAACTCAACATATAAAGACCTCTGACTACGAAATGTACATCTAGGCTGGGTGCAGAGGCTCATGCCTATAATCCCAGCACTTTGGGAGGCTGAGGTGGTTGGATCACCTGAGGTCAGCAGTTCAAGACTAGCCTGATCAACATGGCAAAACCCCATCTCTGTTGAAAATACAAAAATTAGCTGAGTGTGGTGGTGCATGCCTGTAATCCCAGCTACTTGGGAGACTAAGGCAGGAGAAACGCTTGAACCTGGGAGGCAGAGGTTGCAGTGAGCCGAGATAGCACCATTGCACTCTATCCTGGGCAAGAAGAGCAAAACTCTACCTCAAAAAAAAAAAAAAAATTAAAATTAAATATACATCTAAAGGAACAAATTGTCAAGCCAAAGACCTCATCTTCATTTCAGATATACTTACTGAAATTTTTCTGAGACTTAGATATTAATGTAATATTCCATTTGCTATCTGCTATGGGAAATAAGCTAGTCTTTGAAAGTTACCAATGAGCAGCTCCCTTTGTGAGTTATTTTTAATCTCTGCTACAACTTGTTTCTTCCTTTGCCTGGTGCGTGTGACACCATCTCACTCTGATCTGACAACGTCTGCCTCTCTACCACAATGCTGCATGTGCTGCTGTATTTCCCATTTGGACACTCTCCTGTCAGGAATCAGGACCTGACAGTTGTCTGTGGGACAGTCATATGCATATGAAGGTCAAAGCTGAGTGATCATGGCACCTTTTATTCTCACACATTGTGATTAGCACAAAAATAGCCCTTTAATGCAAGATTTTGTAGTGTGGTATGTAAAAGAGTTTGCAAGTGAAGCATTTGGAGTTCCTCGAAAATTGCATTGCTGTCATTTATAATAGCTACAACAGATATGGAGAGCTTTGAATATCCAGGGCCAAATTGCAACTCTTAATCCTGTTTTGTTGGTTGTTGTTTATTTTTGTTGTTGTTGGGTTATTTTGGGAGATGGTTGTTGTTTGGTTTTTGGTTTTTTATTTTGTTTTGTTTTGTAGCAACGAAGTAAACGAGGAGGTTGGTCCAAAGGAAGAAAGAGGAAGAAACCTCTTCGAGACAGCAATGCACCCAAATCCCCTCTTACAGGATATGTTCGGTTCATGAATGAGCGTCGAGAACAGCTTCGAGCAAAGAGACCAGAAGTCCCATTTCCAGAAATCACAAGGATGTTAGGCAATGAATGGAGTAAACTGCCTCCTGAGGAAAAACAGGTAATTGTTCTTATTCCTGACTCTTTGTTTGGTTTTGATTATATCTCAGAAATAACTTCCAAAAGAAAAGCAAAGAGGATGGACAGTTGATTCTGCAATTTTGTCACAGTGCCTAGGTGACCAGAAAAGCAGGGTCCATCATAGCAGTTTTCTCTAACTTAGTGATTTTTAAACTATTTGTTCTAGGGGTGTGAGCAGGGAAGGAGTCTAGGACTCCCCTCAACCAAAGCAGTACCACTTTTTATGCGCTGAGGTCACATAAGATTTTTGTAAGTGGTTCAGTATTAAGAAATCTACCAATAAAATATATTCCACTGAGTTAAATGAAAAGTTGTGAATTAAATGAGAAAAAGTCACTTGACACAATTCTGCAGTTCACATAAGATTTTTAAGAAAAAAATGTTACTGCTTTAATACATTTTTTAAACTAGAGTCTGGCAAATTAACCTGCTATTGAAAATAAAGCAAGAACAACTTGAATTCTTTCTCCTCTAAGACAGAAACTAACCTGATTGGCAAACTGAAATGAATCCATTTGTTAGAGATTCGAGAGGAATTAAGGACAAGATAGCCATGAGCTGGTTGAAATACCACTAAATGGTCATGATTGTGGGAGTTGCTTTGGGTTAAAAGTTCCCAGCATTCCCAGCATCTGAAAGATATCTATATTTCTTTTATGTCTTAAACTCTTTTATGACTTACACTTTTTAGAAAGGATTCCAGACACACTAAAACCAAATTGAAAAATACTCCCCTGGGAATTAATTGACTTCAGAAATTTTCAAAGAGATCAGATTCAGTTGCAACTTTTGAAGCTCTGTGTTAGTAGTAGCAAGCTAGCAGAAGGCAGTGAATATTATCCATTGTTTTGGCACTACTGTAGAAAAGGATAGTGGGCTGTACATACTATGTTATTCTTTTCTTTTTTATTTTTCTTTATTTTAAAATTAATGTGTGCTCATTATTTAGATCCTTTTCAGAGAATACAGAAGTGTATAAACAAAAATGTAAAAATAACAGTGGTTATTTCTTGGGATAACCACTATTACGTAGGACAAAGGTTTTGTGTTTGTTTTTGTTTTATTAACTTTTTTGTGGAAATAATTTCAAATGTACAAAAAGTTACAAACATAAAAATAGTACAAAGAACATCCAAACACTCTTTGCCCAGATTCACCTATTGTTAACACATTTTATTCCATTTCTCCATTTCGATATGCACTTATAATATGCTCAGTCTTTCTTACACTTTTGCGTGCTCAGTCTTTCTCTCTCTCTCTCACTCTCACACACACACACTTGCATGTGTACACCCAGACACACAAAATTTTGTTTTAATCATGTGAGGATAAATTATATACATTGTAGCCCTTTACCCCCAGAATATTTCAGTGTTTATTTCAAAGAATATTTTCTTATATAACCATAGTATAGTCATCAATTTCATAATTTTTCATTAACAATACTTTAATCTGTCATCCATATGTTGACCTAACCTCATTTCTTTATAACATTTTTCCATTCCAGGACAGGTTCCAGTCTAGGGTCAAGTTTTGTGTTTAGTAGTCAAGTTTCTTTAGCTTAAACTGGGATATTTCCATAGTCTTTCTTTTTCTTTTATAACATTGATATTTTTTTAAAATACAGTTCCCTTCTGCTTCCCCCGCTTCTTTTACCTTTAACAGAACATTGCTTATTGTGTATTTTTCAGATGTTTCCTCATGATTAGATTGAGGTTACGCATTCTTGGTGGAATGACTTGCATAGGCGGTATATCACATATGCAGGCACACAATGTCCTTTTGTTTCTCACTGGTAATATTAATTTTGCTTACCTGGTACATGATTTAAATTCTCCTTTGTCATTAGTAATCTATGGGGAGACAATTTAAGAACATGCAAATAGTGTGTTCTACATCAACATTTTCCCCTAGATTTAGCATCCATTGATTATTTTTGCCTGATTTAATCTTTATCATTATGGTTACAACATGATGATTTTTCCAACTCCAGCACTCCCTTCACATTTACCAGTTAGCCTTCAGCATTCTAATCTAAGCAAGATCTCGGCTTACTGCAACCTTGACCTCCTGGGCTCAAGCACCCCTCCCACCTCAGCCTCCTGAGTAGCACATACCACCAAACCTGGCTAATTATTTTATGTTTTGTAGAGATGGGATCTCACTTTGTTGCCCAGCCTGGACTCAAACATCTGGGCTCAAGCAATCCTCTTGCCTCAGCCTCCCAACATCCTTTGATTACAGATATGAGCCACCATGCCCGATCCCCTACCCCCATTTATTTATTTATTTATTTGTTTGTTTGTTTGTTTGTTTGTTTTTTGAGATGGAGTCTTGCTCTGTCGCCCAAGCTGGAGTGCAGTGGTGCAATTTCAGCTCATTGCACCCTCTGCCTCCCAGATTCAAGTGATTCTCTAGCCTCAGCTTCCCACGTAGCTGGGACTACAGGCGTGCACCACCACGCACGCCCAGCTAATTTTTGTATTTTTAGTAGAGATGGGGGTTTCAGCATGTTGACCAGGCTGGTCTCGAACTCCTGACCTCAAGTGATCCACCCACCTCAGCCTCCCAAAGTGTTGGGATTATAGGCGTGAGCCACCATGCTCCTACCCCCATGTATACCCCCATTTATTGTATTTGTATGGTAACAAATCATTGGTATTATGTCTATTATAAATCATACTAATAATCGTATGAAGTTTCTTTTACTAGTTTATATTGTATTACTATACTTAATTATTTTGGTGCTTAAATTGTACCAGATTTGGCCAGTTGGGTATCCCCTACATCTGGCTCTTATGTGGGACAAGGTGTTTAATATGATTTCTGAGTGTGTTTTCCATTCATTTAGAAGCAGTATTTTTATACTTTCTTATACTTCCTTTTGATGAATGAAAAGGGCAAAGCATTAAACAAAATAATCCTGGTAGAGCAATGAACTTTGTTTAAATAATTAATAGCACAAAGCAATCAAAGCATGTAGATAGAGGTTCTCTCAGAGTAGTCCATTTTTAGGTCCATAGGATGAGATCATTATTTTTACGTTCTTTGTGTCTCCTAGCTTCATTGCTCCAATCTTCTGGCTCTTAAAGGGCCAATTGATGTATGACATCATCCCCTCAAAATGGGCTGGAGACAGCAAAACAAAGTAATATTCTATTCCTTCCCCTGGGAAGACTAAGTGTGCCTATGTGGTGTGCAGATCTCATGAGGATGGCTCTAGTGGCCATGTAGAGTTCTATCTATAGAGTTAGAAGAATAACTCTAATCATCTTCATGAATTTTTTATAAGAATGATCTCAGTAGAACTTGTCTTCATTAGGTTAGAAAAGGCAATAATTAGTCTAAAAACTCATAATGACCTATTTCTTTTATAATTGAGAGGTTTTATTTTATTCTATTCATACAACTCTTATTTTTCTGATTCTTTTTTAAGGCATATTCCCTATATTCTTTTCTTCCCATGTTCTAATTGTCCCATTTTCTTCAAATAGGTAGTTTAATTTTATTTAAATAAGATCTCATTTTCTTGAAAATAATTCTGTGTTTCTTTCCTAGCGCTACCTTGATGAAGCAGACAGAGATAAGGAGCGCTACATGAAGGAACTGGAACAGTATCAGAAAACTGAGGCCTACAAGGTCTTCAGTAGGAAAACCCAGGACCGTCAGAAAGGCAAATCTCATAGGCAAGGTATCAAAACCAGAACCAAATGTATTTGTAATTTGTTGTGGGTGATGGAGTGTCTGTCATAAAACCAACTGTTAAGAGTGGTAACTAGAAAAGACGTGTTTCTGTTTTCTCTCCACTATCCAGTATTCACTTACAAGCATTATTTTGGAATTTTATTAAAATCACATTGCTCTCATTTAGAAATTTCAACTGGGTTTCCATGTCTGTTATCGATGATTTTGGCTTGTCCTCCAAGCCCCCTGTTAGTTGCCTGCCTGCCCTTTTCCTGATTCCCAGTTTAGGCATTTCTCTGCCTATAAGCAAACCTATCTACAAAATTATATCAGTAACAGTAACTTGCCTTTAACACTTCTAAGACTTTCATGTGTCATTTTTGAAGCACCATCCACAACTAGTCTATTTTTCCTTAGCCATCACATCTTCTCTCTACTTGGGCATCTGGCCTGCTAAAATTATAGATGTTGTACAAGTAGTCTTTGGTTTGTGTCTTCTGTCTACTCTTTCACCCTGTTCTCCCTAAAGTTAAAAACTGTGTCTGCTGTTTCTCTTATGCCTAATTATGAATTTTAATTCTGTAGGTATGGGGTTCCCTTACTTTTGTTGGCTGACCGATTAATAAAGCCTTAAGGAAAAATATAATATGTTATGAGAATCTACATATATCAGCAGGTTTTATAGTTTGGCACAGTCATACACTTCGATTTGGTTATTGCTTTCTTTTTAAATGTAATTTTCTCTTATTCTTTTGTATTTTTAGATGCAGCCCGGCAGGCCACTCATGATCATGAGGTAATTAGCCATCTGTCTACATACCACATATATGTATTTATAATAATGTTGCTTTTTGAAATGCTACTGGATTTTTTTTTTAAGGAATGCAGAGTATTTCCTATATCATAATTCAGATTAAATGAGATACTTTAGCTTGGGGGTTCTTAGCATATGGCAGACACTTACGTTGTGTGTCTGTCATTGAACTACAGCCCCTAACCTCAATCCTTTCCTGTGATCTAAGAATTTTATTGGCTTTAAATGCCAAAGATGGCTGGAATTTGGAATGAAGTATAGAAATCAGGGCTAGCTGAAAGCTATAACTTGACCATAGTTTATCATCACCACATACTTTAATCTGACTCTCAGAAAAGTTGTTATTTAAAGAATCCAGCATTTGCTTAAAATGAACTGTTCAGCTACAATGTCGATAGAGCACAAGCACCAGTATCTCATTTTTTTGTTTGTTTTGTTTTGTTTTGTTTTTGAGATAGAGTCTCACTCTGTTGCCCAGGCTGGAGTGCAGTGGCACAATCTCGGCTCACTGCAACCTCTGCCTCCTAGGTTCAAGCGATTCTCCTGCGTCAGCCTCCCAAGTAGCTGGGACTACAGGCTCGTGCCACCACACCCAGCTAATTTTTTTGCATTTTTAGTAGAGACAGGGTTTCACCATATTAGCCAGGATGGTCTCGATCTCCTGACCTCGTGATCCACCTGCCTTGGCCTTCCAAAGTGATGGGATTACAGGCGTGAGCCACCATGCCCTGCCCAGTGTCTCAGTTCTTACACCTCCTTTCCTATTCCCTCACTTCACTAGCACGTGTTTGTATACTGGTTTCTTTCCTCCCACTTGGTTCAGCCCCACTGATAGGATTTAGGCCTATGTTTCTGTGTGTATGGGATTTAGGTGTGTGTGTTATTTCAAATTATGTTTCCTCCTTCAAACTTTTGTTTCCTCCAACTTCCTTTAACCTTCATGGCTCTCTATACTTCTCTTATGTGCTTAGCTGATCTGACCTAGGGGTTTTGAGGTAATTCAAGGGCTCACACTCTTTGGTTGTAATTTCTTTGCGGACATGCACAGTCTAGTTTTCATCTTTATATCCAACCCTATACCACCTATCATGATACCCTTACCTTGAGAAGGTATTCCATAAGTGATTATTTTTGTACAAGAATCTATTCAAAGTTGACCTGAAATAACTGGGAATTTGAACAAAAAGAATTTTCTGATGTACTATTTTACATGTATTTGTTTTTTTACCAAATCAAGGAAATGTTGGTTACCTTAAAACATAGAGAAAAGATTCAGATTCACAGGTCAAATAGATGTTATTACCATCTATGAACTATAAAGTGAGAAACATAGTAAATATTTGCATTTTATTCTTCAGATAGATCCCATATAAATGTAATTATATATGACATTCTATGCTCTAATTCGGATGAAATGTTATGTTTTTTTGCTGGAGAAACTTTGTATGTATTCTTTGTATTGTAAATCATAATAATGTTGCAAACTTTTCATATTAGCAGACATTTGTATAATTACTTCTATCTTTCTTTGCCTGTGTGCCCAACTATCAATATCATGAAATTTCCGTACTTCTTTTTTTCTCTATTTTATAGCTTCTCTATCCTTAAGAGTTACCAAAGAGAATTTGGACAGTAATCTGAAACATTAGAGCTCACATTTTCTAGTCAGTCGTCTGAATAGGTGTCAATCATCTGACTCATTTCATCACTATGAATTTTGCTGGCCAAACTATATGCGACATTTTTGTCTTCAGTAAACTTGATAGTTGCAGTCAGAAAACATGTAGATTTAGTCTGTATCGTAGAACCTGCTGCTGATAATTTGAGAAGTGAAGGTGTTTATTCAGATACATTAGTATAATATGAATTTCTGTAATGTCTGTGATTTGTGAAAAGAAGTGAGTCTCTATGTTTCCCTGTTACAGGATTAGACTAGACATATGTTAAACCAAACAAAAAAAAGGAGTGAGCAGATGGAGAGCAAACAGTTGTTTCTTAAAAGGTTATACAGTAGGTTCTGTAAATCCATGTGTTGGTATGCCCACAGCAGGATAAAGCTCCTTTAGTAAGCGTGTTGACCCAATTAATGTCCCTTACTTTAGCCATTTTTATTTTTCACTGAATAATATGTTTCCTAAATTAGATAATTTTAGAACAATTGCAATATAAAAGAACTGATTTGAAAGTTTTAAAACTGTTTTTAAACACTGTTACCCAGTAATTTTCTTACATATAACTTCTTAGTATAATAGAAGTTCAGGCCGGGCGTGGTGGCTCACGCCTGTAATCCCAGCACTTTGGGAGGCCGAGGCGGGCGGATCACAAGGTCAGGAGATCGAGACCACGGTGAAACCCCGTCTCTACTAAAAATACAAAAAATTAGCCGGGCGCGGTTGTGGGCGCCTGTAGTCCCAGCTACTCGGGAGGCTGAGGCAGGAGAATGGCGTGAACCCGGGAGGCGGAGCTTGCAGTGAGCCGAGATCGCGCCACTGCACTCCAGCCTGGGCGACAGAGCGAGACTCCGTCTCAAAAAAAAAAAAAAAAAAAGAAGTTCAGAAAAATAGAAAGCACTATGGGTGAAAAGCAGCCACAGAAGGAGCCCATGGAAAGGAGTAATTGAATCAGGACTTTAAAATGACCTAGGTTTTGTGGAGACCCCAGGGTGGGTAAAATGGCTCCAGCAGAGGTATGAGTAAGTTTTTAATAAAAGAGCAAATATCTTGCATTGTCTAAAGACCGTAGATCCTAAATACGTACTTATTTCCCTTTACTTATCCTATGAGGAGTAAAACACTGAAACTTAGTGATCCTCTCAAGTGACCACCTCATTTTGTCAGTGAGGAAAGTGACTTGCCTAAGACGGTATATAGAATGGAAAGAATTTACCCAGAATCACTTACTGAATTAAATTGGAGGCAGAATTGTGACGGAAACCCAGGCCTTCTGTGTCATAGTCTAGCATTCTTGACAGCACAGTGCCATGCTACGTAGTATAAACGACACAGTGTTGAAAGTAAAAATGGGCCTGGTTGCCCGAGATGTCAGTAAAATGTGTTGGTAGTTAAGTAAACTATTTGGTTTGTGTATAGTAAAGAAACCTATTGTATTCCAAATGAAACTTGGATCCCTAAGTCATTGTTACCAAGGCAGGTACTGGAGAGGGCATATTAGAGCTGAAGAAATGCTGACCTGAAAGCCATTCTGCATAGCAGTGGGGCACTTCAGGGTGGTACACAATGTTAAGAGCATTTCTCAAAGTAAAAGGCTCTTGAGAGAAGCACATATCACACTCTTTGAAATTCTGGCACTGGGCCTAGATCACAGCAAGATAGGTTCAGTTCAAAAGGGCCTCTTTTCTCTTAACCTCCATTCAATATCCAGAATGGAAAACCAAAGTGAAGAATATTCTTGCTCCTCTCAAATCGACAGCCAGCCCACTAGACCCAAGAGTTAGCTAGTATTACTCTCAAGAAAGTGTCTGTATCTTATGTGAAAACTAAGATAGAAACAATAATTTTGTTTCTCCTTTAATTTATGAGAAATGACAGAATGACACTCAGCCTGAACAAATTAGACCCTTTCAGTGAAAGGGTAATCAAATCCTTATGATTTTAATCCCTTGAGCTATCCTTGGAGCAGCTTAAGTACACCCAAGCCCCCAGGAGGATCCCCTCCATGCCATGAAATGTGCTCAGTAATGGAAGAGCGCTGATGTTTTTTATTACCACTCTTCCATTAAGTAGAATTTCTCTGTTACCTTTCAGAGACTGAACAGTTTCATTTAATTGCTTTAATGTTTCTTATTTTGTGCTCTAAGAATCTGTACCAAGGGGCAGTGTGTTAATGCACCTATGTGGTGCTGGCCTCTGCCCTTACATAATTAGCTTGGTTTGGACTGCTCTGGCAAAGGAGAGAAAAGATTACCAGTCTGAGGAGAGTCAAGACCTTGGAGAGGGATCTTTGTACCATGGTAATGGGAGCCAAGCGTCTCCACTTTACCCATCTAACTGGCAGATATTGAGACGTATGGCTAGGTAACTGATCTCATGTAACTGCAGTTAAGTTGGAGACTAAATAAGATAGGATGATAATGTCCTAAGTCTTTATGCTAAGTCATCTGTGGACTTATGTTTGTATCTGTTATGCCTTGTGCGTGTTGGGATTATGTGTCATAAGTTTTGTTTTCCTGCAGCAGCCCAGTAACAGTTAAAGCATATGGGAAGCCAGCAAATTTGAGAGAGAGCCACTGCAAAATATGGCTGAGATTCCTTCTGGAACCAGCCTTTCTTGTTCATACATTAATTTCCATTGAAATCCCCTAGGAACTGGCTCGAGGTAGAGCTTTGCATGTTGAAACTTGGGACTTTCAGTTGATAATTTTGTTGTTTATTTTCAAGTTGTTCTGGGAAACTTTGCTTTCTTTTGTTAGGAAGAAAAATACAAAGTAGAAATTAAGTGTTCTGAAATTACATAGCTTTTCAGTGTCTTTCTTGCTCAGCTGCCATTGGCAGGTGGTTCACACAGCCCAGCCCCCTTACTAGGCAGCCACCATTATGAAAACAGGAACTCGGGTGTCAGATTTCCCTCTTAAGCTGTGAACTGCTTAGCTTTTCTACTGGGCACCAAGTCATTTTGGGGTTCAAAGATTTAGAAAACTAGTGGAGGCCGGGCACGGTGGCTCAAGCCTGTAATCCCAGCACTTGGGGAGGCCAAGGCAGGTGGATCACCAGAGGTCAGGAGTTAAGACCAGCCTGGCCAACATGGCAAAACCCCATCTCTACTTTAAAAATACAGAAAATTAGCCAGCCATGGTGGTAGGCACCTGTAATCCCAGCGACTTGAGAGGCTGGGGCAGGAGAATTGCTTGAACCCAAGAGACAGAGGTTGCAGTGAGCTGAGATCGCGCCACTGCACTCCACCGTAGGCAACAGAGAAAGACTCCGTCTCCAGAAAAAAAAGAAAAAAAGCCAGTGGTGACAAGAGTAGGAAAGATACATTCTATCTAGCTTTGAACAGTTGTTTATAGGAATGAAATATAGGTATTATGTTTGCATGTTTTTCATGTTATAAAGGTCCTGGGATCTTAAGATTTCACTAACAGTTTCTTCACTTCTCACTTCCTGCCATTTTACCACCTTTGTTATGGAAAATTTTGAACACTATGCCAAGACACTTAAAATTAATATTCACAATGCTTTCAACTTCAAATTCATTTTAGAAGTGACAGCCAAAGCATCTTGAATTATTGACTTTGTTCTTAAAGATCATTGTGGAATATATTTTGCAATGATCTTGTGAGGCTTTTTTACTTTTAATGGCTTATTGGTGAATTAATTTTAGGCTTTGTTACTCTTTTGTATCTCACATAATCCTCTGCTTTCTAATTTTTAGAACCTAGTTATTTCTGATTTCTTGGTCTTGTATGTATGTTTGTTTGTTTGTTTTTCCTTTGTCTAAAGAAAATCTGAAAGACCCCAAAGATAGGCTGCCTCTCATAAGTAAATAGAAGTACCAATGGAATATCATAATTATTGCTCGTAGCTGTCAGATTTCTGCTTAAAATTCTTATTGTCCACTCTGCAGATTTATATTGCATAATCTTAGGGAACATTTTACATGCATAACCAACAAAAGTGACTGAAAAAAAACACTCTTTCTCAATTCCCACTGCAATCACTTTCACAACTGTATACTGTTGACTATTCAAAATACAAGGCTAAGAATTGGCTTCAAATTCTCCATTAGGGAAATTTACGTAACGTTGTTTTAAGGTTTCTAATTACACAGTAGTTGTACACCTGAGAGAAGTGAATACTTTACCTGCTTAAGCTCTATGAAAGTTGGATTCCAGTGGAAAGATGAATACATTTCCCTCACAGACTCACCTGGACTGATTCCTGCTCACCCTATTCTTTTTTAAAGAAGACGTGATCATTGTCTTCAGGCACTATTATTTAATTTAGCTTCTATTAAGAATTAACTGTTTTGTTCCTCTTGATTCACAGAAAGAAACAGAGGTAAAGGAACGGTCTGTTTTTGACATCCCTATATTTACAGAGGAATTCTTGAACCATAGCAAAGGTGATTACTGAAGTTTCTTTTTGTGTTTCTCAGATTTTTGACAGGGGACTTACTTCTCAGAAGAAATGCATTGCTCAAAAGCAATGGTAGTGTTATCCCTCCTTAGGACTAGTCTAAAGGAAGAAGAACTGCCTATATTGCACTCTATGGTAAAGGTAGCTGCTCAAAGACCAGTGAAGGAAAGTTAGGCCATTGTTGTCAAAGCTTCTTTGGTCTCTGGATGAAAGGAAATAAATGCAAATCACAAATTCACTTGTCTTCAGACTCTGAGCCTGGAACCCTTTGTACAAATAAAAACTTACATGGGAGTCCAAAATATAAAATAACTAAGAGCAAATCTGATCCCATTGTAGTAAAGATGGGTACCTACAGCTGTGCTTGGCCAGTCTCCCAGGATCCCCCTGCAAAACCCCTCAGGCTTCTCATTGTACAATTTTAAAAAGCAAAAACTAACAAACAAAAAAATACTGGGAATTGAAACTGTTGCAATCTTACGTATGAAATGTGACTAACTTTAAGAATTAAAATAGCTCTGGGGAGTCAGGCGTTTCATTGCTGAAATTGCTATCAGGAATGCCATAATGAGAATAGGGAGATGAGGTAGGGTAGCTAAATTAGAGGCAGCTAAGCAGAACTTCCCTGTAAGAGTCATTGGGACTCCTCAGAGACTCCTTCTAGTGCTGCATGTGTTCTGTGGGATGTATGTCCTCAGCTCGGGAGGCAGAGCTCCGCCAGCTTCGCAAATCCAACATGGAGTTTGAGGAGAGGAATGCAGCCCTGCAAAAGCACGTGGAGAGCATGCGCACAGCAGTGGAGAAGCTGGAGGTGGATGTGATCCAGGAGCGGAGCCGCAACACAGTCTTACAGCAGCACCTGGAGACCCTGCGGCAGGTGCTGACCAGCAGCTTTGCCAGCATGCCCTTGCCTGGTAAGTCTTCCTGCCTGAGAACTGTCAGGGACAGGGGTGTGTGTGTTGTGGGGAGCAGGATGCTATTTATGTTAGTACTGGTGTGGAAAGGTTGAAATCTCCTCCAGAGGAAAATTAATTAAAATACATTTTTTCTCCTCTGGATATAAAAGAATGTCAGTATTGGCTAAAATCATCCAATGTTTCAGGCTCTCTGGTCATTCAAATTTTTGTCTATTTATATTTTAATATCTGTTTTCCTCTCTTTTAAGCTTAATTTGCTATTCAGAACACTGGAAACTGAGTAGTAAATCTTGAGGAGAGTGCTTCCTCTTATGTATGTTTGTTTGCTTTGTAGTTTTTGTTTTAACGGGAAGGAGGGGAAAATGAACACTGGTATTTCTTATATACTCTTTCATTTTGAGGATAGTCAGCAGAAAGCTGAGAGAGTCTAACCTTCTGTTACATGCAGCTACTCATATATCCAATCAGCAATTATATAGCCCATCTGTTTATTTAGAGTATGTAGACTAATTTATTTCTTTGAGACCTAAAAGTCTCTCCTCTAAAATTAAAAGCATGTCTGTGGAGCAGACCACATTAGAATCACTATTTCTTTGAAATTGTGTTTTATGGTAAAACTGAATAGGGAGAATTTTCTTACTTTATTCTTATCTCACTTCAGGAAGTGGAGAGACACCTACAGTGGACACCATTGACTCATATATGAACAGACTGCACAGTATTATTTTAGCTAATCCCCAAGACAATGAAAACTTCATAGCTACAGTTCGAGAAGTTGTGAACAGACTTGATCGTTAGGGAATGGTGAGTGCTCACTGATAAATATTTATATGCCAGCACATCATCAAAAATAAGATGTCATCAGACTTTATCAATACTACTAAAACCATGGGATTACATTGGATGAATGAGTTGGAGACTTGGTTAAGAATCCTGTTGCGTGGTTGTTAAATGTAGTAAATAATATTAGAAAACAGAGTCACTGTAGTCCCAGCTACTTGGGAGGCTTAGGTGGAAGGATTGCTTGAGCCCAGCAGTTCAAGTCCAGAGAGATCATGTCTCTAAAAATAAAATAAAACAGACTCAAGACAGTTTTTTCTCATGCTTGCTTCAGAATGGTTTAATGGGAAGAGCATGGTTTTTGTGGTTTAGCCTCAGTTCTAGCTTTGTCACTTATTAGCTGTATTCTTGGGCATCAGTTTCCCAAAAGGTTTTGAAAAGTGAGTGGGAAACTTAGAGGAAATCATCCCCAAAATAGCACTCAGAACAAAATAAATATAACTTAATTTTTAATCTTCCTTTTCTCTGGAAAATACTAATGATAATTTAGAAGTAGTCAGTGAGACATTGTATGTATGTGAGCCTACATAAGTAGGAAGCTTTTATATTCACCACTCAATAACACAGTGACTGTTGTCTGTTAAATGTTGATGTGGACTCACCATACAAACAGGTAACTCCCTGGTTGTGATAGATTGAAAAATAAACTCTTCAGCCGGGTGCAATGGCTCACACCTGTAAGCCTAGCACTTTGGGAGGTCAAGGCAGGCAGACTGCTGGAGCCCAGGAGTTCAAGACCAGTCTGGGCAACATGACAAAACCCTACATCTACAAAAACTACAAAAAATTAGCCAGGCATGGTGGCGTGAGCTTGTGGTCCCAGCTACTTGGGAGGCTGAAGTGGGAGGATCACTTGAGCCAAGGAAGTCGAGGCGAGGCTGCAGTGAGCCATTATCACACCACTGCATGCCAGCCTGGGTGATAGAGCAAGATACTGTCTCAAAATTTTTTTTAAATAAAAAATAAATAAATTCTTGGTGGGGCATAGTGGCTCATGCCTGTAGTTCTAGCACTTTGGGAGGTTGAGGCAGGATTGCCTGAGCCCAGGAGTTCAAGACCAGCTTGGACAAAATAGTGAGACCCCTGCTTCTAAAAAAATGAAAAAAATTAGCCGAGCATGATGGCACACACCTGTAGTCCTAGCTACTCAGGAGGCTGAGGCAGGAGGATCACTTAAGCCCAGGAGTTCAGGTTTCAGTAAGTTCGGGTCACACTAGTGTATTCTAGCCAGGGTGACAGAGCAAGACTCTGTCTCAAAAAACCATAAAAATATAAAATTCTGAAGCAAAAAAAAGAGGAGAGAGAAAATAAGTTTTTTAAAAATATATTCAACAAATGAGCAGTAGTATGTATTCCTTTTTTTTTTTCCCCCCTAGAAGGGATCTGCATGTACACTTTTTGGTACTAATGGTCATTTCTTAAATGGAATTGCTATTTGTTCATTCAAATTCCTAAAGATGGGATACCCTTTTAGTATGCCATCCCACAAAATTGGCATCCCTTTGCTCTATTGGTTAAGTTATTCCATACCTGCAGACATAGAAACTGTGTGGAAATTTTAAGATTGGACTCTACAATGAGTTGGCCATATATGGATACTAAAATGAGAGTCAATAGCAGGATATGTTCCTTAGATTGGTCATGGGTTTGAATCTTTATTCATCCTGTGAGTACATGAGCACACTCATATACATAATTTATATTCTGGCTCGGTTTGGACTTTGAGCAACATATGTAAAGATAAATGCCTAGTAGAGACAAAGATAAATGCCTAGTATACTTGTTGGTGATGCCCTTGGATGGTAACTGTACAAGGCAATGCATTGTATTTTAGCCTCAGCCTCTGATGGGGAAAGGATTACTATCCTTCTAGTGAGTAGCCAGATGGAATGGACTGTACTTCTTAGAGATGGCTGGACTCCCTGCAGAATAAAGAAGTGGCATTACTGCTGCTGCTTATGAAGGGAACAGCTTGTAAATCTAGGCCTGGGATTTTCAGGAGCTCATCATCCTTCCCATTTTCGTACAGTGTTTTCAATTAGCACTCTTGTATGCTTGAAAAGTGAGAACTGGGAGAAACAGTGTGGAAGATTGTGAAAGAAAACATTAATTGATAACATGGTGTCTCTTCACATAGATATAGGGCAGCTAATTAAGTATTGACCCAAAAGTGGTTTTCCATTTTGAGCACTTTGCCAGTAAGACTCTCCTAAAGCTTTGTTCATCTCAAGAATATAAACTATATTATTTGTTTTCTGAGGAGTCTGTAAACTTAGAATATTACTATTATCCTTGATTTTAACCTACAAATATTTTGCCCCTGAAAAAATAACTAAAAGTGTGAACTGTTATATTACTACAGATTCTTACAATCTAGCCATGCAAACGTAACTAACAATAGATGGTTTCCCACACCCCCCAAAACTGTCAAAGGAAATAATTACAAAGACTGTGATTAATACTGGTTTGGCCTCATTATACAAATATGTACAGACAGCGAGGCTGATGTCCCCAGCACTCATGGTGCAATTAATTACTCTGACAAGAGTTTGGCAAAGGTTTCATCCACTGTCAGGAGCCAGTGAGTGAAGGGAAGCTAATGGTCTACAAGTTTCAGAGGAGCATATTAGAGTTGGAAGGGCCCTTTAGAAATCCAACATTTTATATATGAAGAAACTGAATCCCAGAGAGGAGAAACATCTTGCTTGAAAATATCTGCATAGATGAGTACAGAATCCAAGACTAGAACCACAGATATCTAAACTCTCATTCACTGGGTTTCTAAAACATTGCTCTAAGGAAGAGGTGGATGGGGGAAGGGGAAAGCACTAAAAAGTCCTGAAATAGAGCATTAAGATACATAGGAAGTAGGCCGGGCGCGGTGGCTCAAGCCTGTAATCCCAGCACTTTGGGAGGCCGAGACGGGCGGATCACGAGGTCAGGAGATCGAGACCATCCTGGCAAACACGGTGAAACCCCGTCTCTACTAAAAAATACAAAAAACTAGCCGGGCGAGGTGGCGGGCGCCTGTGGTCACAGCTACTCGGGAGGCTGAGGCAGGAGAATGGCGTAAGCCCAGGAGGCGGAGCTTGCAGTGAGCTGAGATCGCGCCACTGCACTCCAGCCTGGGCGACAGAGCAAGACTCAGTCTCAAAAAAAAAAAAAAAAAGATACATAGGAAGTAAATAGAAAAAAATTACAATCCAGGAATTATAATGTTACAGAGTTTTAGCCCATTTTAAAATTATTTTGATAAATATACAGTGGAAGAATTACCCTACCTGTCACCTTTCTTGTGACTGAGTAGTACCTTGAGACAAGTGGAACTGGGAGGAAGCCATGGGGGTGATTTTAAGTTGAAAGGTGACTACCTTATATAAACTACTAAAATGCGTATGTTGCCTGATTTCAATGATAATATTTGGCTGTTTGAGTTTAGGGGAAGAAAATCTTATGTGACTGTATTTTTTTTAATATGAGAAATGTTCTTGATTATATGCACATAATACATCTCTATACATGCAGATATCCTTAGTTAACACTTGAAGAAAATTGGTTTTGATTGACCATACATTCTTCAGACTAAAGTAGGTTACTCATTTTCCCTCCTCAGGTTTGTCCCTGATAGTTGCTTTTCTGTGTTTAGCTGATGATTTTCCTACCTCCCATTGTTGCTGAACTGGAGCAGTGTTATGTTTCTCATTGAAATGTTATGTAAAACATCTCAATGAGGTTGCCTGCTTGCAGCTTTATGAGTTCTTTAGTTTACATATACCCTGCACTCACTGTAACGCTTATGAAACCAAAGCATTTTTAAAATCCATAGTGCTAACCCCTTCCAATCAATACTTACTTTCTTGGTGTTATTTTCCTTGTTTGTTCTTGTTTTTGTTCTGGTTTGTTTTGTTTTGTTTTGTTTTCTCCTGATTCCACAGGTCTTAGAGCTCCAAGATGTTCCATAAGTGTTTTTACTTGTAAGGAATGAGAAGCCATCGATGGAAATTTGAACTGAGTTGGGGTGGAGAAAGAGTGCAGATCCCTTTGCTTGTGAAAGAATTTTCAGTGAGTGAAAGGCCGTCACCCCAGGAAGCCATATGAGGGAGCAGCAACATGTATATGAGCTTCCTATGGAATTGTCCTTCTGTGGAACTTTGAAGGTATGCAGCCACTCTCCCAGGTCTTCAGGTTCCTACCATTTCCATTTCTGTTAAAGTGGAGCTGCGTATCTTCAGCTTACTGGGTGACCCTGATGCTGACATCTGCTGCTGCAGAAAGGAAGACTTCTCATGTTGTAATTTCACTTAGACCCTTTTATCAGTGGAGCTCCAGTTTTCTTACCTACTTGTCACTTTTTTTAAATGCCTCTGGGGGTTATTTTTGCTTTTATTGGCCCCCACCAATTTATACATCTCCATTTTCTGACCTCTGAACTTTGTTGCTCAGCAAGGTTCTGAAGGAGAGTTTCTTGCATTAGACAGGCCCAATCTTCTCCCATCATTGCCCTGCTGTGACTCCAAAGAAAGGAGCTTCTTGTTGATAGTGCCATGTGGAGCAAGGCTATGTTTCCTACCCCACATGGTGCTCAGTGGGTACCAGTCTTAGTGTGGCTTTGTGATTGCTGCCCTAAAGGAGAATGCTTTGTGATTGCTGCCCTAAAGGAGAATGCTCTTTCCTTCCTCACTGGTACTGCCTGCTGTTTTCTAAGCATTGCTCCTGCACAGACATGGAGTCCCAGCCCCAGCAAGGCTCTTCTGTTCCCATCCATTGACAATGTCTTGTGGAGCATTTTTGCTGAGGAAAAGGTCACTTGTAAACAGAGGAGAAAGGGAAAGAGTACAAAGGGCCAAAGTTTATTGTAAGTGAAAACTGAGGGAATTCCTGTCTTCTTTAGGAGTAATGATTCATGGATCTAAATAGGTGGAAATATCATTCAAAATAGTCACTTGAGCTCACAAAAAAAGCAAGGAAGAATTCTCATGTCCTTTGTCTTCCTTCTGTAGCGATGAACTGCTGATCCATGTGAAGAAGACAGGCTTCCCTTCCTTCTCCCTCCTTAGTGATTTTTTTCATTTAACAGCATAAGTAAAGAGGACTTTCTGGTTCATTTTTGTTTGTTTGTTTTGTTTTGTTTAGAGATGAGGTCTCGCTGTGTTGCCCAGGCTGGAGTGCGGTGGCTATTCACAGATGCTATCATAACACACTACAGCCTCCAACTCTTGGGCTCAAGCATCACGCCTAGCAGTTTCTGGTTCCTTTAACAGCAAAAGGAAAGAGAGGTTCTGATTCTTACCTCAGGGTTTTTTGGTTGTTTCTTTGTTTTTGTTTTTGTTTTGACACTCTAGCACAAGGCTAAAGGTTATAGCTGAGATCTTTGGAACCAAAGCAGAGCAAGCAGAGCCCATTGTCTGGGCACCACACCACTGCAGGCAGGTGGATAGAAGTGTGACCCCTCTCACAATATGCCCGTAAGTCAGAGTGTAGGGCAGAACTCCCTGTCAAGTTGCTACACCATCCTGTCTTCTCAGCATCTCCTTGCCTGTTTTCTTTATTAGTCCAAAGGAAAACAGCAACAAAATCTGTTTTTAAAATGTCTTATGTGAACGTACATCAGATATCCATGTGCTGAAACCCACATACCATCACTTGGCAAATTTTTAGAATAAGACCCCATTATTATCTATTGCTATAAACCTAGCCAGCTCTCTTGCTCTTCTGTATTTTCCTATTTCCCTGCCATCATCTGTATTTCTGCCACTTCTCTTAGACTCCTTGTCTGCAAAGTCCAAGCCAGAATTCACTGTCTATGGCAGAAGGACATCCAGAGCCCATTCTGGAGGTTGGTTTCTTCCTTCTGCCAGATGCTTTCTGTCCTCTCTTCCTTCCTCCTCATATTTCTGTTACTCATTTGTGTTCAGTTTTGTGCAGCATTGTTAGCACTGCTTTTGTGACCAGAAAAGGCCATAACATGGTCCAGGATCATCATTCTCCTGACTCTAGATGGGACACTTGACAGTGACTTGAAACATTTGCATATTCAGGAATACATGAGATCTCAAGAGAGCCTACAGTATGAAATCATTTTCAGAAAATAAGCAGCTTGCTTTTGAAATGCTCTCTTTCCCAGTAGCTACTCACCTGCCTCTGGTGGCTGGGATTCAGATGCCACAAAACTGTCAGTATCTGTAGAGCAGGCCTTTGCCACCTCCTCTCTCCTCTGTGCTCAATGAGGAGGCAGTAAATGAAGTTACAGGCTAGCACAATACCTAATTCATATTGCCCAGTACACCTGTAGATATTACTGTACTTTATGTTCTCAAGAAATAAGCTGTTGCCTGTTCAGTGTTACAGATTTCTTTGTTTCTTTTTAATTAAAACAGAAGGAGCAGCTGAGGAAGGGGAGACAAGGTATTTTATTTCTGACTAATTTTAGAAAAAACTTGTGTACATGTGTTTGGAACTGTTGAAATGCCAAGTTTTCTGTATAAGTGTTTTTGTAATTAAACTTTCAGATTTTCTTTGTTTTTTAAGAAGTTGATATGCTTGTTTGACATTTGTCTCATTAAAACTTTTCTATGTTGAATTCACCTGTTTCAATTTTACTTACTTTGTAATAAAAAGTCCTACCTCTGGCCGGGCACGGTGGCTCATGCCTGTAATCCCAACACTTTGGAAGGCCGAGGTGGGCAGATCACGAGGTTAAGAGATTGAGACCATCCTGGCCAACCTGGTGAAACCCTGACTCTACTAAAAATACAAAAATTAGCTGGGCATGGTGGTACATGCCTGTAGTCCCAGCTACTCCGGAGACTTAGGCAGGAGAATCGCTTGAACTTGGGAGGCGGAGGTTGCAGTGAGCCGAGATCGCACCACTGCCCTCCAGCCTGGCAATAGAGCGAGACTCCGTCTCAAAAAAATAAAAAATTTTAAAAGAAGGCCTACTTCTGTTTTTTCCTCTTAAAGACTTTGTCAACTCTACATTAATCATCATGTCTGTTATGCTTTTAAAACAGTAACACATTCATTTTACTAATTGCTACTTCAAAATGTGTCTTTACCTGTTTGAGAAGTCAGCTCTTTTAGTGTATGCTGTAACAATACAGTGAATTCTAATTCATTTTAATATAGCAGTAGTATTCTGGAGACAACTTAAAAGGATGTTTTTAAAGTCAGTGACTCTGATGTCCCCTTGATAGAAGATCATTTGATAGAAGAAAGGAGATGTGCTTAAATGCTTGCTTTTTTTTTTTTTTTTTTTTTGAGTTGGAGTTTTGCTCTTGTTGCCTAGCCTGGAGTGCAATGGCATGATATCAGCTCACTACAAACTCTGCCTTCTGGTTTCAAGCGATTCTCCTGCCTCAGCCTCCCAAGTAGCTGGGATGACAGGTGCACGCTGCCATGCCCAGCTAATTTTTGTCTTTTCAGTAGAGACGGGGTTTTGCCATGTTGGGCAGGCTGGTCTCGAACTCCTGACCTTGTTATCCGCTGGCCTCGGCCTCCCAAAGTGCTGGGATTACAGGCATGAGCCATCACACCCAGCCAAATGCTTGCTTTTTAAAAATAACCAATCAAAATCTTTTTTTTTTTTTTTTTGAGACAGAGTCTCACTCTGTCGCCCAGGCTGGAGTGCAGTGGCGCGATCTTGGCTCACTGCAAGCTCCACCTCCTGGGTTCACGCCATTCTCCTGCCTCAGCCTCCCGAGCAGCTGGGATTACAGGCGCCCACCACACGCCCAGCTAATTTTTTGTATTTTTAGTAGAGACGGGGTTTCACCGTGTTAGCCAAGATGGTCTCGATCTCCTGACCTCGTGATCTGCCCACCTCGGCCTCCCAAAGTGCTGGGATTACAGGCGTGAGCCACCGTGCCCGGCCCAAAATCTTTTTAAAGGAAATTAGTCACCTATTTCTACTATGCTTTTAAAAATCCTAGGGGTGAGGCACCCTGGCTTCCAGAGCCTGCTGCTTTCCAAGTAGCCAGTTGTGTGACATTGGGCAAGTCTTGATTTGTTTCAACTCCAGTTTCCTCTTCTGACATAACACATGCCTCAGCTCTCCTTTACTGTCGTAAGAAGGATAGAGTAAGGTACAGAATCCACCTTGCTTTGGAGGATAGGAAGATAGGAAGTATCTGTTACATGATTGCCAGTAACTATCAGGGTATCTCAGTTAGCATTGAGTTTGACTCTATATTAAGCAGAACTAGCAACAGCTTAAATAGTTTTCTCATAGAAAACTATGCCAAAGTTGGGCAGTTAAAGGCTAGTATGGAGGCTCCTGCCTGTACCACAACATGATCCTCCTCAAGGTCACCCCATGGTCCAAAATAGCCACTTGACCATCAGCTGTCACTTTGAAATTCCTGGCAGCATGAGGAAAAGAGGGCAAGGACAAAATGAGCAAACCTAGCTGAGTCAGGGCCCTCTAAAGAGTCTTCCTGGAAATCGTATTCAACACTTTCACTTGATTTGGCCAGAACTCAATCATGTGACTACAGCTAGTATAAAGGAGGCCCAGAAATGTCATTCTTGCGTGGACGTTACTGTGCCCAACAATATACAGGTTTTAGTAAGGAAGAAGGAGAAAATGAATATAGAGTAGGTGACTAACATTAATTTCATAACTATGTGTGACTTCATTTATGCACTCTAAGCCCAACCCCGCCATGCTAGTGAATGGAGTGCATTATCTTGCCTTTGCCTCTTGGCCATTTGAGAATGACCATGTACTTCCTTGATACCTTTTTTCCCCCGGAGAGCCAGAAAGCCAAAAACTAGCTTCCATCTGAGTTGGCATTTCCTATTCCCATCTAGCTCTTCCCCTACCCTGCAACAGCTGGTGGCCAGTCTTGTTTAGTAAAAATCCAAATAAACAGGTAGTAATACTTCCCCTAGTTGTTTGTTCCCTTTCTCTAACTGCTCAGCATCTGCTGAATTGAAACAACATCAGGGCAAGCTTTCCCTAAGGGTGGGGAAACTGAAGTATTGCTTAGCAGAAAAGCACATAGCTACTTCCTGCCCTCTGAAAGAATTTCCTGCCTTGCAACTGAGAGTTCCAAGTCAGGGGTTTTTTCTTTGTTTGATATATAGCCTGCACTCAGATATATACTTCAATATCTATGGATATAAGCAGTAGTTTATATGCCAGCCCATTAAAGAACTCGAGATTGAGAGTCAGACTAGGTGAAATTGTTAATGTACATCTGCTCGTCCAGAAACCATTTCAGTTTAGTTTTCATAGGACTGTGTGTCTACGGGGGTAAACTTTTGCCAGAGGTAGAAATGTACATTCTCTTAGCTTAGTGAAATGCAAAAGGAGGAGCCACAAGGAGATAGGAATGGCATTGGGAAATTAAATGCATGGCCAATGCAGATTTTCCAGATAGAAGGATTTTTGTAAACCACCTGCAACACCAGATCCGTGGGAGGATGTCTTACATGTTTATGTGGGAATATGTAAGATTCAGTGTAAGAGATTCTCTTATTTGAATCTCTCTCTC
The DNA here is from genome assembly GCF_043159975.1 of Macaca nemestrina. Lineage (NCBI taxonomy): Eukaryota > Metazoa > Chordata > Mammalia > Primates > Cercopithecidae > Macaca > Macaca nemestrina. The sequence continues at coordinate 123,501,884 of NC_092131.1, read as the reverse complement.
TCACACACACACCATCCAACACTTAAAGAGCCAGAGTTTTTTATACCAACTTCTCTTCATTTAACTTTAATTCACCCTTTAATTTGGGCCTACAAAGACGTTTATAAAACATGGTTTCTGCCCGCCATAGTTTCTGATAATCTAGTGGAAAGGACAAACTTGTATATAAATGTTTCTAACATAGGGCAGCTTGTATTAATAGTTTTAATAGAGACAAATACTTTTTGTAGAGTGAAAGAATTATTTGAATCTTACCTGATGAGGTATTTTTTCCATAAGTGCAAAAGACTTTGCAATAGGGAGTAGATCTGAGTCAGGGTGGGGGATCAGTATCTTAAATAATTAATAAGGACTTTATCTGGAATGTAAATGAAACATGAAAATCTGAACTGATAGCCATCAGAGTTTTTCTGGTACAGGTTGAGGTAGCTGGAAGGTCAGAACAGTTGGATTAATTGTAATTTAGACAAGCAATTTTTCAAAGTGCTGTTTTGATTCATTAATAGATCATTAAACCAGTAAGTTGGCCAAAAACATTTTTAAAAATTAAAATGAAGAGAAACTATCAGATTGCACTACAGGTATAGTAAGGGTATTATTTTGTGAAACTTATACTTCAGATACAGTCATATGTCTACATACACTTATAATGTAAAATGTGTTTCTTACCATGGGATCACAATAAAGATAGTCAATGACTGTTTTTTTACCTCTGAAATTGGACAACACTGCGGGGTTCAAGTCTGGATTCTGCTGCTTTCCTCTTATATGACCTTAGGCAAGTTGTATAAACCACTGTATGACTTAAGTTTTCTCATCTGTAACATAGTGATATTTATCATTTCTGTCCTGTAGAGTTTTTATGTAGATTGAATTAGTCAATCCATGTAAAACACTTAGAATCATGCCTGTCATAGAGTAGAAGACATATAAATATAAACTTATAATTTGTGGAAGACCAAAGGGAAAAGAGAACTAACAATTAGACACATACTATAGGCCACTCTGCTGTGCTTTTTATATAAATTATGTAATTCCACAACTTTACAGAGTAGGACTACTATACTCATTTTTACAGTAAGTAAATTAAGATACTCATCTGATAAGTGACTTGTGCAGTTACAGAACAGGGAACAGGTAGAGAAATGGTTTATACCCAGATAACTGTGGCTTTACATTCCACTCTAGCCATATTGTCTTAGAGATAACTAATGAGAGTGGCATGAGTTCAAAGCCGTAGCATAGTATGGTGGGTCTGAGAACTGGAATTAGACCTATTCAACAATATTTGTTGAATATCTTTTTTGTGTTAGAAACTGTGCTGGGTCCTAGTCCTCACAGAGCTCTTCTCCTTGCTGGGGAAGAAGAGACTATAAACAACCTAACTCATCTCAGCTAATTACCTAGATTAGGTATATGAGGAAATGATATAAGCTAGGGTAGAGAAAAGGCCTTTCTGAAAAAGTATCTTCTGAGTAAAGACAAGATTGATTTGAAGGAGCCAGCCCGGTGAAGGGCTGAGGGTATAGAAAGTCTGAAGTCCTGAGGCAGGAATGAGCTCTGGAATTTCAAGGCATGGAAAAAGCTGGTGAGGCTGGAGCAGAGTAAAGGAGAGGCAGAGTGGCTTTGATGAAGTTGCAAGGCAGGCAATAGCAAGATCACGTAGATCCTCGGAAGTGTCATAAAGAGTTCGCAGTTTGTCATAAGTGTAATGTGAAGAGAGTTCTACACAACTAAGTGACAAGATCTGATTTCTGTTTTTAAAGGGTCACTCTGGGCCGGGTGCAGTGGCTCACGCCTCTAATCCCAGCACTTTGAGAGGTGGGAGCGGGCAGATCACTTGAGGCCAGGAGTTGGAGACCAGCCTGGCCAACATGGTGAAACGATGTTTGTATTTTTCTACTAAAAATACAAAACAAAATTAGCTGGACATGGTGGCACGCATCTGTAATCCCAACTACTGAGGAGTCTGAGGCATGAGAATCCCTTGAACCCAGGAGGCGGGGGTTGCAGCGAGCCGAGATTGTGCCACTGCACTCCAGCCTGAGTGACACAGCAAGACTCTGTCTCAAAAACAAAAATAAAGTAAAATAAAGGGTCACTCTGGCTGCTGTGTAGAGAATTGTGGGGGAGATAAGAATCAGAGAGACTAGTGAGAAGGCTGGCACAGGAGCCCAAGTGAGAAATGACAGTGGCTTAGCCTAGAGTGGTGGGAAAGGGCAGATTAATTCAGGATGTAGTTTGGGAGTATAATGGACGGGATTTGCTGATGAGTGGGATGTGGAGAATGAAAGAAAAAGAATCAAGAATGACTCAGTTTTTCCTCGGCACAGTGGCTCACGCCTGTAATCCCAGTACTTTGGGAGGCCAAGGCGGGTAGATTGCTTGAGCCTAGGAGTTCGAGACCAACCTGGGCAATGTGGTGAAACCCCATCTCTATGAAAGAAAAAAGAAGAAGAATGACTTTTGGCTTGGGAAACTGGGTAATGGAGAGCAATGCCATGGCCTGAGATTGCAGACTTAAGTATGAAACATCACGGAAGAAAAATCAAGGTTTCTGTTTTGGACTGGCTAAACTTGAAGTCCCAACAACAGAAGAGCCCTGGGCAAGACACACATCTCTCTGCTATCAGTTAAAAAGTTCCTTTCAGTTCTTAAAAGTCTGTGGTTCCTTGAGATTCTAAGTTCAGGTCAGTGTTTGCTAACATTCCTTCTATCCTCAGCGCATGTGCACACATGTAGATCCAGTTACGCTGTGCATTGAACTATGAAATTAAGGAATGGTCTCCTTTTTAATTCTTCAAGCTCCTTAGGAAAAGAATTTTTAAAACCTTGCATCTGCATTTGTTTAAGATTGACATAAAGCAGCTGAATGTTCTAGGATATAAAAATCATGTCATAACCTGACCATTAGAAAATCCTGGGCAAGAAATGGAAAGCGTCTGCTTAAAGGAGACTGGTCAAAATTTGGCATCATTCAAAGAAGGGTAATGTGAGAAGACATCACTGATACAGTCAGAAGGTTTAAAGACTCAGCAAATGGGCTCCTGCGAGGGGTGCTTTTGCTATCTTCAAGGATGGAAGTCAACTGAAGGCAGCTGGGTCCAGGCAGTGGAATGTAAGACAACAACCTATTTTTCTTGGGGCCAGTGGATTTTTGAAGTAGACTTATGTTATATTTATCAAAAGAATTTCTTGGTTTAAAGGACAAACTAATATACTAATTAGGGATTTTATTCATCCCTCAGAAGAATGAATATTTTAGATATATTCATTTATTCAAGCATTTCCAAGTACTCACTATGTGTTTTGGGTGTAAAGCTGAGGAAGTCCCTCTCCCCTGGAAGCTCACAATGTAACAAAAAATAGATACAAAGCTAACTACAATAGGGTCTGATAAATGATCAAGCAGCTGTGAGCACAGTATTCTTGGAAAACACAAAGGAAAGATTCAGCAGTTTTGCTTGGGGGAAGGCAAAAGAGCTTTACCAGGATAACATTTAGAGTTGGGCCTTAGAAAAAGAGTAGTTCCTTAAGATAAGCTAGAAATAGAACTGGAGATAGAAGTACATTTTTGGTGTACTCAAGTAATTCAGCGTGACTGGAACACAGGTTACATATCCAGGGCATTGACCAAAAAGAAAGATAGTGAGGTGTTCTGAAAATGGATTGTAAATGGGCCTTGAATGTCATGCCAAGGGTTTTAGCTTTTGTTTTGCAGGCAGAGGGAAGTCATAAGGGCTGTTTTTGCAGGGCAGTGACATGAGAAAAAAACTACGCCACAGCCTCTCAACCATTTTTCTGCCACGAGCTGCTTTGGCAATCTGGTGAAGTCTATGGACACTTCTAGGAATGTTTTAAGTGCATAAAGTACAAATAAAATTGCAAAGGAAATCCACTATATTAAAATATAGCTATCAAAATATTAACAATGTGTTATGTAGGAGTACCTGTGCTTCTTGATAAAGCATTAAATAACATGATCTAGCTCTAATAATGACCATAATTTTAAAGTAGTAGTGATCATAAATAATATTTCAACACCTGCAATGGCTATAATATAGTATGAAAATATCTGTGATCTTGTTGGTGGCAAAGTCACAGGTCCTGCCAATACTACTGGGGCTTGTTGCCAATGTTTATAATCAAAAGAAATGCAAATTTTTCAATTAGAGGTTTGTGAAAATCAAAATGTAATTTCCCCCCATCCATTATTGTGGTCCTTAGCATAAATACTCTTGAATTCAAGGCAGTATGGAGATAGACTGGTTAGGAGAGTGTTAAAATAGCCAGGATGAAAGGTAAGAAGAGCATGCAGTTGGGGGTTGGGTACGGTGGCCCACACCAATAATCCCAGCAATTTGGGAGGCTAAGGCAGGAGGATTACATGAGCTCACAAGTTCAAGACCAGACTGGGAAACATGGTGAGACCTCATGTCTATAAAAAAATTTTTAAATTAGCCAGGCATGATGGTGCTCCCAGCTACTTGGGAGGTTGAAGTGGGAGGATTGCTGCAGCCCAGGAGGATTGCTGCAGCCCAGGAAGTCGAGGCTGCAGTGAGCCATGTTCACACCATTGCACTCCAGCTTGGGTGACAGAGCAAGACTCTGTCTCAAAGGAAAATGAATAAATAAAGAAGAAGAGGAAGAAGAGCATGCAGTGGGGATGGAGTAAAGGAGCAAAGGAGGAGATTAGAGACATTTGGGAGTTTGACTTGGCTCCTCCCAAACCTCAGTGAGGAGTTCTTCAAGGAGGAATTTTGGGTAACTGTGGTCTGGTGGGGCGGGTTCACCAGGAAGGCAGTGTAAATACCCTTTAGGTAGCTCTCAATGTGCAGTCTACTTTCATTACTTGGTTCAACTAATATGCATTACCCTCTGGAGCAGGTAGTAGGAATATAGCAAAACAGATAACAATTCTCGCTTTCATGGAGCCTAGTATCTAGTGGAAGAAATGTGATTAAACAAACAAGTAGATGTGATGTTGCCATGTGGTATCAAATGCAGGAAAAGAGTAGTATAGCGTGTGTCAGCATATTGGCAGGGAATGGGCAACTATTTTTTCAACAGCAGGGTCAAGGAAGGCCCCTTCAAGGAAGTGACAGTTAAGATGAAAAACCAGTAGGACTTAGAGTCAGGAACAGAGCACAAAATCCATTTTTCCTTGGGGATTTAGAGGAGCTGAAAGAAAACCAGGGACCTGGAGCAGGGAAATGTAGGGGAAAAACAGCAAGAGATAGGAGAGAGGCCATATGCGGTCTTATCACCAGCCCAAGGATCTAGGATAGTCTCCTCAGTGCAGGGGGAAACAACTGAAGGTTTCAGAAAGGAAGTGATATCATCTAGTTTGTGGTATTAAAAAAATTATTCTGACTTCTCTGTGAAGCATTGAAATGGGAGCTAAATTGTGACTGTGGCTATAATCCCTCTGGAGGTGGTGATATCATGGACTAAGGGTGTAGCAGTGAAGAATGACGCGGGGAAGAGGATGGAATACAGCCATTTAGGTAGTGGAAGGAACAAGATGAGTGACGGGTAAGAGGGAGGCAGGAGGGAGAGATCATCCTGCAGTGATCTCGTGCTTCATACGGATGGTCCAGGCACCAGTTACTGAAACGGAACGACTAGAAGAGGAGCAGACTGGGGCAGGGGAATGGCTGGAAATCAGACAGCCTTGTGGGAAAGTTTATTTGAGATGCAAGTGTTAAGTCAGCAGATGTAGGTGTTAAGTAAGCATTTATACTGACAACTCTAGAGCTTGAAAGGCGGGCCTGGACTTGGAATGACTTTTACCAAAGACTTCCGAGGAGACTTTTTTTATTAGAACTTTTCTCCCAGATCCTGGCACTACTCTGAAGGCAGATAGTCAAACCCTACCAACTGCTGCCACTCCTGGCTAAAGATTTCACTGTTTTATTCTTTGCCCTACTGCTAACTTTTTTTGTTGTTCTTGAAGCAGGGTCTTCTTTGTTGCCCAGGCTTGTGTGCAGTGGTGCGATCATAGCTCACTACAGCCTTGAACTCCTGGGCTCAAGGGATCTTCCCACCTCAGTCTCCTGAGTAATTAGGACTACAGATGTGTACCACCATGCCTGGCTAATTTTTCCATGTTTTATAGACATGGGAGTCTCAGTATGTTGCCCAGGCTGGTCTCAAACTCCTGGGCTCAAGGGATCTTCCCACCTCAGTCTCCCGAGTAGTTAGGACTACAGATGTGCACCACCACGCCTGGCTAATTTTTCCAAGTTTTATAGAGATGGGGGTCTCACTGTGTTGCCCAGGCTGGTCTCAAACTCATGGGCTCAAGCAGTCCACTTACCTCAACTTCCCAAAGTGCTGGGATTACAGGCATCAGTCACTATACCCAGCCCCTACTGCTAACTTTCACTATTCTTTCATCCTGCCCTTGACATCAGAACAACATCTGGACCTAAGTGAGACTTTTCCATGGCTTAAATCAGGTAGTACCTCTAAAGATGTTCAGAATATTTAAACTTACATGAGTCTCCCACGTGAGATTTCTGCAGGGGGAGCTTTGCAGCCATAAAGAGGATGCTAAACATAGTGGCTTATAATGAAATAATATGTTTATCTTGGCTGGTTTTATAGCAAATGTGATCAGGATATTTACTGGTGGTTTCTTAGAACTAGATGAAAACAATAGGACAGACCAAATGAATTACAGCAACAAAACATACTAACAACATAAAGGAAAGATACAGATTATGGAAAATTATAAATTGTGGTCATGCAAAAAGAGATCTCACTGTAGCCTGAACACTGGTGACCCACAACTAAATGGGGCCAAGATTAATCATGCCTCGATCTTATACATAAGCCAAAAGATCTTTTCTAAAGATCATGCCTATTAAAGCAGCAAAGACTGTTCTGCAAGATACATCATAATGAGCTCCAGGCATTTAACGAGAGACAAGTGCTACGGTTGAAAGTGGTAACCTTCAGCATCGAATCTGAAAATGAAGTGGGCCTGCTTGCTCTGCAAAATGAGGCCACAATCCAGTCTGCTTAGGTGAAAAGAAGTCTCACATTTGTAGATGCTCTGTTGCAGGCAAACCTTAAATCTTCTGGGAAAGGGGGAAAGGCTTTTGTTTGTTTTTATTTTTCTAATTAGGTAAGGATTGTACATGCAAGGAGCAAGCAGCTGACTCTGGGCTGCAGGCCCAGTAGCTTCCAAAGGCAGTAAAGCCGGCGGGCATGGTGGCTCACGCCTGTAATCCCAGAACTTTGGGAGACTGAGGCGGGTGGATCACTTGAGGTCAGGAGTTTGAGACCAGCCTGGCCAATATGGTGAAACCCTGTCTCTACTAAAAATACAAAAATTCGCTGGGTGTGGTGGCATATGCCTGTAGTCCCAGCTACTTGGGAGGCTGAGGCAAGAGAATCGCTTGAACCCGCGAAGCATAGGTTGTAGTGAGCCGAGATTGCGCCATTGCACTCCAACCTGGGCATCACAGCAAGACTCCATCTCAAAAGAAAAGAAAAAAAAGAACAACAACCAAAAAAAAAGGCAGTAAAGTGGAAAACAGAATTAAGGAAGAAACCAACCTAATGAGTTGGATAGAGTGTCCCAAAAGCCTCTGGAAGAATATGCAGCACTCCAAGGCCAGGAGACCTCAGCTTCCATCTCTGTTGTAATGGCTGCCTCAGATGAGGATAATTACCTGGCCAAAAAATAGCAGCATGAAAGAAAAGGGTCATCCCCCCCTTATTCCTTGTTTTTCATCCCCTAAAAGCCCCTCATCCAAGGACTTGTGTAAAGTTGTGTCCGTCCCTACTTTGATCTGCGGTAGGAAATGCTGGGATGCATGTCCTGACCCTCCTTCCCCCACTGCAGCCCTCACGAATGGTAGCTGTCTCTCCTGCAGACAGGATGCTGCCTCATGTCCTGAACCTCACCACAAATTCCTGCCCCACTGGCTGCTTCTGGCTTCCTCTTGCAATCCCAGGAGACAAAGGACTGTGAGGGAGGAAGGGAGCCGAGCATGGTCTCCCAGGCAGAAACCCGTTGGGATGCCGGAGCCTCAGCCTGCTTACTGGGGTCTGCCTTTCTGGGTGGGAGGAGGGGCAGCCTCCCTACTCCTTCCAAATGTCCCTGTCTTAAACCCATTCTGCACAAAACAAGCCAGTTCATTGTGTTCTTGGATATAAATATTGATTCTAGGTGATGTTAACATTCTGTTCGTAAAAGAATGTAACATATTTCTCCCACACCATATTAGACTGATGTGTTGTTTGGCCAAGAGAAGTACAGATTGCTGGCTTCTGCGAGAAAATGTGGACATTTAAATGCATGCAGCTTTCAGAAGTCTAGGGAGCAGCCTCAGAACAGCAACCAGGCCCCTGGGTTGGCTTCAGCTCTGCCCTCCTCCATCCAGTTTCTCCTTTCCCATCTTCATTGTTTGCACATGCCTTTGGTATTTCTAATCACTTGTAATTTAAGAAAATGCTTTCTTGGAATTATGTCTTCTTTCTCAAGGACCTGTTAATGTGGGACATTTGCTTTCTTCAGGAGGGCCCGGAAGGTCAGGACCAAACATTTTTAGTTTTCTTCCCCAGGAGAAAAGATCTGGGAGGTCCTGTTCTCCTGTTTTCTTTTTCCCCCTCCCTCCATGTCGGAGGGAAGGGCAAAGGCTTCAGAACAGAGGTGGTCCCGCCAAGCTCTCCACCGAGGCCTGACCAAGCCCAGGACTCAGATGTGCTGGCCGCCTTGGCAAGGCAAATTCCCCACATTCCACAAGTGCTCTTGAGGGAGAAATAGAACTAATGAGAAAGTGGAATTCTTGATGTGTATGCGTGCTCACTCGGGTGCCAATTCATCTGACACAGACAGATCCCTGGCCCTATTTCGCAAGACAGTGATAGAGCCCATTTCCAGATGTGCGGGAGGGCGGCCCGGGACCCAGTGCTGGCAGGAGAGCCGGCGCCCTCTGCTGTCCTGGCCAGGAAACACTGCAATGGTGGGAAAGAATGTGGGGTTCCTGAAAGCCGACTGTTAAATCTACAGCCAGCCCGCGCTGGTGTGGAAGGGGCCTGCAGCTCCTTGCTGTTCAAATGATGAGCCTGCAAGGGGGTGGATTCCCTCCTTCTAGCTGGCTCTCTTTGTGTTTTGTGGCTCTAAATGAGCCAGAAATGATAAGGATTTACAATAAAACCCCAGCCTCCCACAGCATCTGCTGGTCCCATTCCCAAGAAGGTGAGGAAAAGTGGCACTGTCTCTGGCCTGTGAACCTGGCCAGCAGGCCCAGGCAAGGCGAGACAATGAGGGCAGCTTGCCCAAGAGGAGGCCTCCTGCTGATTAGCAGCCCTTGGGCCATACCCTTGCCTAAGAATGCAGCTTCTGGAGGCCTGGCTGGCTCCAAGGCTTCCAGCCGAGTGGAAGCTGCAACTGCTCCCACTCAGGCATACTGGCATCTCTAAGGGGCCTCAGAGCTGGCACAGCCAAGAGACTGGCTCAGCTTACAAGCTTAGACAGAACTGCCACCCCCTCTGCCCTGCTGCCTGCCAAGACAGCAGCACAGCAGTGGGTCTGGGGCCAGGGCCAGGCTTACTGCTGCAAGAGACAGAAAGAGGTATTAATAGAGAGAGAGTGCGCGTGTGTGTGTATGTTGGTGAAAGGTGGGGTGGAGATATTAGGGGGATGCAAGGGGGATGGCTGGTGAACTCTACTTCTTGGACAGCCTTTCAGTTCTGCAAAAAGGCAAAAAACAATCAGTTTTTGTTTTCTGGCAGATTTTTAATTTTTTTTTTTTTTTTTTTTTTTTTTTTTTTTTTTGTAAACCAATCTCTTCCCTGCTGGGAGAAGAAAAACCCAACCCGCCAAACAATCCCCTAACAACCCCTAAAAACAATGCCCTTCTCTCTCTGGGACCAATTTTCAAGCTGCACAGCAGTCCTGACAAGGTCAACAAGCTGGAGCTGTAAGTGGAAGATCTTTATCTATGTGGGAAATAGGAAAATCATTTGACTGATAAAAGGAAATACAATAAATAGCATCTAAATTCCTGGCTGCATTCCCCCAGGCCCCTCCTCTGCTGGAGAAAGTGCGTGGGCCAGGGATACATGTGCTGCTCCAGCATGTTTAAAAATAGCATGCAGCACACAGCCCTTTCTTACCTTCCAGAAAGACTTCATTACCGGATCCTCAGCCCTGAGCCTGCAGAGCTGCTGCCGGCGCTTTCTTCTCCCTGCGCTGGATTTTCCTCTTTGGAAGCATTAAGGGAGTGCATGTGATACATTTTACTCACGGGCCAGCTCCCGCTCAGCTAGTTTCAATCTAGGCACGTCTAGAGCTCACGTTGAAAGTCCATTGTATTTAATGGGGTGTTAACTCTGTTTATTCTCTGAGACTTGTGCAGTAATTTTACACTCTGCAAAACTAGCAACTTGAACCAGAAATGGTATTCCTCTTTCCCCATGTCCACCCTAGTGGGCTGCAGTCCCTGGGCACCTCTGGTCCTGCCTCCTAGGGTTCCTGTAGCTCAGGTAGCCGAAGAAGTTCTGCATGCGTTGGGAGATGGGAACTCTGGGGTTCACATCCGGTTATGCCTCTTGTTGGCATTGGTGCAGCCTGAAGCAGGTCTCTTCAGCTCCTGGAGACATTTTTCTCATCTGTGAAAAGGAGATTTTAATCTGCCCCATGTATCTCAAAAGGCATACAACAATCTCATAATGCAAAAACATTCCCCTGGGTCCTACAAAGACACCACCCTATTATTCCCAACTGGGCCACTTCAGCATCACCTTGGAAGCCACTTAACCCCTTCAGATCTCCATCTCTCCACTAAAACCTTGGCGATCTGGATAGGACTATAAAATCCACTATTCAGGCTGTATCTTGACCATGCTGTTGCGATTTTTTCTAAGTCCATTATTCCTTCCACCTTTATTGCCTGGCATTCTACTCTTGGGAAGACTTTCTTGTCTCCCCACTTACATATTCTCAGGGCCTGGCCCTAGAAGGTGCTGAAGACTTCATATAGGACCAGATGACCCCCTCTAGCTCTCAATCTCCAAGTCTCCAGCAAAATAAATGAAGCACATACTATTCTAATACATTCTACCATTCCGTGGGAAGTGTGCCTTCCATTATTCCCACCTGATCTAAAATCCTGACACTTAGGGAGCTTGCAGGGTCCTTATTGATCAAACATCACCTGGACTTTGGCATTCCTCCTCCAGTGCCAGGCCTTCCCTCCTGCATGAAACAGCTCAGAGCTGAGTCGCCCTCGCTGGAGTTCCTGATCTCTCTTTCCAACTCCCTCGGGGCTTCTCCATCTGGCATCCTGCAGAATCCTCAACTCAATTTGTCCAAAATTAAATATGCATTCTCCCCAAACCCACATTTTCTCTAATATCTGTCAGCTCAGTTAAAAACCCCCACTGCTCTCCGAAGCTGGAGAGCCTGGAATCCTTCTACACGCCTCTCCCCAGCTCTTTACCCTGCTCCCAGCCCCTCACATCTCTCATTCACAGAATCCCCCACCCCACCCCACTCAGCCCTGGAATCCCCCTAACAGCTGGCCCTTCTCATCACCCCCAGGAGAGGCCTTTGTGGGGGTCTTCAGCATTCAGCTCTCCCCAGGCTCTCCTAATAGCCCATTGTTTTGTTTTTCCTTTTTTTTTTTTTTTTTTTTTTTTTTTGCTATTAACTAGTTCTATAATAGCCTTTTTTTTTTTTTTTTTTTTTTTTGGGACGGAGTCTCGCTCTGTCACCCAGGCTGGAGTGCGGTGGCCGGATCTCAGCTCACTGCAAGCTCCGCCTCCCGGGTTTACGCCATTCTCCTGCCTCAGCCTCCCGAGTAGTTGGGACTACAGGCGCCCGCCACCTCGCCCGGCTAAGTTTTTGTATTTTTAGTAGAGACGGGGTTTCACTGTGTTACCCAGGATGGTCTCGATCTCCTGACCTCGTGATCCGCCCGTCTCGGCCTCCCAAAGTGCTGGGATTTCAGGCTTGAGCCACCGCGCCCGGCCAATATAATAGCCTTTTAACTAGCCTTAGTATACCCAGTTTCATTTGTCCCCCTCTTAACTCCCCTCCACCAGTTTGTCCTGCATACCACTACAAAAGCAACCTTTCTAAAATGCAAGATTAGTCTTGCAAATATGTTTTTTGGTTTTGTTTTGTTTTGTTTTGTTTTGTTTTTGTGGAGACAGAGTCTCACTCTGTTGCCCAAGCTGGAGTGTAGCAGCATAATCCTGGTTCACTGCAACCTCTGCCTCCCAGGTTCAAGGGATTCTCCTGACTCAGCCCTCCCTAGTAGCTGGGACTACAGGGGCACACCCCCATGCCCAGTTAATTTTTGTATTTTTGTAGAGACAAAGTTTCACCGTGTTGGCCATACTGGTCTTGAACTCCTGACCTCAAGTGATCTACCCGCCTCAGCCTCCCAAAGTACTGGGATTACAGGCGTGAGCCACCGCGCCCAGCTATGTCAGTCTATTTTAAATGAGATCATAATTGTGGTATTTGCTTTTATTTTTAAGCCTTACAAAAATTCTATACGATAAGAATTATTAGCATTTAACAGATGAAACTAAGACTTAGCTAGGTTAAAGGAGCTAAGGCCACACAGCTGTCATACCTTGCAGAACCAGAATTTGAACTCAGGTCTGCTTTACACTGCAAAACCCATGTTCGAAAGTATTTAAGGTAGGTTGCTAGCTCGGTACCTGGCACAGAGCAGGTAGACCAATGTTATATTCTTTATATTCTCCCTTTTTTATAAACTTCAGTCTCTTCAGCAGGGTGCAAAGGCCTATCCCATGGTGGGTAGCAAATGTCTCCAAATGCATCTCCTGTTACTCTGTGGCCCATCATCACCACTACCCATTAGGCCACATTACCAATTGCTGTTCCCCAAACCCTACCTGTTATTTTTATTTATTTATTTATTTATTTATTTATTTATTTGTTTATTTATTTTTAGACGAAATCTTGCTCTTGTGCTCTTGTCTCCCAGGCTGGAGTGCAATAGCACGATCTTGGCTCACTGCAACCTCCGCCTCCTGGGTTCAAGCGATTCTCCTTCCTCAGCCTCCCGAGTAGCTAGGATTACAGGAGCCTACCACCACACCCAGCTAATTTTTGTATTTTTAGTAGAGATGGGGTTTCACCGTGTTGACCAGGCTGGTCTCCTGACCTCAGGTGATCCACCCACCTTGGCCTCCCAAAGTGCTGGGATTACAGGCATGAGCCACTGCACCCGGCCCTCCCTGTTCTCTTTTTTTTTTTTTTTTTTTTTTTTGAGATGGAGTCTAGCTCTGTCTCCCAGCCTGGAGTGCAGCGGTGCAATCTCGGCTCACTGCAAGCTCTGCCTCCCGGGTTCACGCCATTCTCCTGCCTCAGCCTCCCCAGTAGCTGGGACTACAGGTGCCCGCCACCACGCCCAGCTAATTATTTTTGTATTTTTTTAGTAGAGACGGGGTTTCACCATGTTAGCCAGGATGATCTCGACCTCCTGACCTCGCGATCTGCCTGCCTCGGCCTCCCAAAGTGCTGGGATTAAAGGCGTGAGTCACTGCGCCCAGCCCCCTGTTCTTTTTTAAACTGTCTCTCTGAAATCCTCTTTCCTACTGCTTGGCAAGGCTTTTCTTATGTTGTCCTTTCTGCTCTACAAGCCCAAATCAGATAGCACCCATTCTGTGATGCTTTTCCTGATCCCCAAACTCAGAATTCGTGGCTCCAACATCCCTCTTGCCAGCACCACTTGTTACGTATGCCTATTCTGTTACTGATCATCTTGGGGGTGGCTCTTCTGTCCTGTCTCTTCTCATCTTTGTATCTCCAAGCCTGGCACTGTGCCTGGGACAAGGTAAGCACTCAATAGTAAGTCTGTTGAGTTTAGTTCAATCCTGCATCCTTCCCTAGGACTAATGCTTAATTTCATCTGTCTTGCAAAGGTCAGCATGTCTCTGAAGACTTGTTTGCATCACCTCCGCTCTCTCTGATTTCCACACCCACCACCCCATTGAAGTTGCTCCTGGCAGGTCTTGAGAGACCTCCATGTTACCAGAACACTCTCTTGTCCTCACCCTCCAAAAGTTGCAGCAGCATTTGGCATGGTTTCCTCCCTTCTTTTAAGTGACTCCTCTCCCTCAGCTTCTGCCATCACAGTCTCCTGCTTTCTTTTGCCTCTCAGGCTCTCTTGGGCCTCCATCTGAGCCCTGGAAGTAGAGAACCTCAGGCCTCCGACCTGGGTTGCATTCTCTTCCCTCTACTTTCCTTCCTGAAGAGACTTGTCTATTCCCATCATTTAAAGTAGAGCCACTATCTTCAGCTCTCAGCTCTAGATTCAGATATGTGACAAGCTATTTGACATCTCACTTAGATCATCCTTAGGTATTCTGGGCTTGAAAGCCTAACAATTGACCCCTGGGTTTATTCCCAGACCCTTCCTCCCTCGGTGTTTCTCTGTTCACTAAAACATAACGAAGGGTCCCCTTCTTGGGATGTTGGGAGCCACTCTCTAGGAGGGAGGGTGCCTTAGAAGAGGGGGCAAATCTGGGGATACCTGAATATCATGCATTCCTACCTCTGACTTAACCCTGGAGAAATACCAGATGCCTTAACCATGTATTCAATGCCTGGCATGATCTGGCCCCAGCATCCCTTTCCAGGCCCAGCTTTCATCTCACCCCTAGATCAGAAATGGGTGAAGTATCGTCCATCAGCCAAATCTGGCCCACATGTTTTTATACAGCCTGTAAGCAAATAATACTTTTTTATATTTTTAAGTAGTTAAAAAAAATCAAAAGAAGAATATTTGGTGACACATGAAAATTACATAAAATTCAAATTTCAGTGTCTATAAATAAAGTTGTATGAAATACAGCCATGCTGGTTTATTTACTTATTATCTGTCTCTGCTTTCTAGCTACAAAGGCAGAGTTGAGTCGTTAGAACTTAAGACTTATACCTACAAAGCCTAAAATATTTACTATCTGGCCTTATACTGAAAAAATTTGCCAAGCCCTGCTCTAAACCAGTCCCCTGTTCCCTAAACACACCTTGCAAACTTCTAGTTTGGTACACACTGATCTCTGCTCCTATCTAAATCCTACCTCTCTTTACCCCTTGCCAATCCAGCATCTTCTGGAATCTTCCTTGTCTCCTCCATTCAGTGGTTTCTCATCCTTCTCCAAATCCCTCTGCTAACATGTAAAGTTGATGGACTTGCCACCCAAGACCTTAGATGACTATTAGTTTCTGGTGTATGTCACATGTCCTGTCCAGATTGGGAGCCACATGAGGACAGAGATGGTATCTGTTCATCTTGTATCCCAGAGCCCAGCACAATGCTTAGCAATATCATTAGTGCTTAGAAAGTAGATGTTAAAGGCCAGGTTCAATGGCTTATACCTGTAATCCCAGCACTTCAAGAGGCCAAGGTAAGAGGATCACTTGAGGCCAGGAGTTTGAGACCAGCATGGGCAACATAGTGAGACCCTGTCTCTACAAAATATAAAAAAAAATTAGCCAGGCATGGTGGCATGCCCCTGGAGTCCCAGCTACTCAGGAGGCTGAGGTGGGAGGATCTTTTGAACCCAATAGTTCAAGGCTGCAATGAGCTAGGATCCCACTGGACTCCAGGCTAGGCAACAGAGTGAGGCCCTGTCACAAAAACAAAAGCAAAACGAACAACAAAAAGTCGGTGTTGATGTACTCCTTTCTGAGTGGTTTCATCCTTCTTGACATTCCCCTATTTATCTCTGAAAAAGAGCTGTCTACTTATTTGCTTAGGTATTCCTTTTTAAGGAAGATGCAACTTTTATCCAACCTCCCTCCAGTTCATCCCCATGAAGTGCTGAAGAAAAGGCATAGATAGATAAGTTGCAAGAACAACTTTACACGACTGCCAGGGCTTATGGGGAGAGGGGGCAGTGAGATGGAACTGGGCTGGACTCCAGTCCCAGCTCAGTCACTGATAGCAAAATCTGATAGCAAGACCATCAGTTTTGCTATTTCACCTGTCCTTCCTCAGTTTCATCATCTGTAAAATTGTTGACGGAAAGTTGAATGTCTGCTCAATCAAAGGATTCCCTCAAATCCTTTCCAGTTCCAAAACCTGAGGATCGTGTTTTTCCTATAAACCCTCAGGATGGTGAAAATTCCCAAGCTCACCTCCTGAAAGAGGCAGGCTTGTCAACCCTAGCTACCCCATTTGAACACTCTCCTCAGGAGACGCCCTCTGATGCTTATTCCTTATGTAAGCAGTGCAGCCACCCTAGGGGAGAGGCATTATATCCCCACTTGGCAGACCCAGAAAATGAGCCCCAAAGAGAAGTGATTTGCCCGAGCAGGAGAGCATATCACACAATTGTAGGGATGGTGCTCACACCCTGGTCAGTGGTGCTCCCTCGGATCATAATACACCAGCGATTCTCCGACTTGGGTGTTTAAATCACCAGAGGATCTTGTTAAAACAGATTTTTATTCAGTCACTCTGGGGTAGGGCCCAAGAGTCTGTATTTCTAACAAGCTCCCTGTGATATGGAGGCTCTGGTCTCTGGATCCCACTTTCAATAGCGAACTAGTGTACAACCTGTACAGCTGCACATGGCAGCTGTACACACAGCTCAAAAGCAGCACCACCGGGACTTAAATTTAGGTCTTTGGACTCAAAGTTCAGTGTCCTCTATGCTGAGCCAGGACTTTGCAAAAAGCACCTCTACTCTGGGCATATGAGTGCCTGGGGATCTGGAGGAAATTTGATAGGGAAAAAAATCTCTTTAGTAAAAGAGAAACAAAGTCCTGCCTTTGCTGGCCAAGAGTCCTCTGCCAAGGCCCTCTGGGGCAAGCACAGATAGGTGTCTGCATAAGTGGGGAGCCCTGTGGGAACAAGAGGAAATCAAGGGACCCCACACCTAGCCTAATGGCAACCTGGGGTCCAGAGTAAGGAGGAAAGGCAGCTGGGCTCTTGGTCTGCGGCTCCCAGGGTGGCTAATGAGCAGGGTGTTCTTCCTTGCAGGTGCTGAGAAGTGAGATGAGGCTTGTAAGGAGACAGAGTACCAAGCTGCAGTCTGGGAGGCCTTAATTCCCAGAGTTCTCCCTGCCACAGCTGAGCTGGCTCAGGGCCCGTTTCTGTTTGCTTGGAACAGTCTGACATTTTGCAAGGAACGCTTTGCGCAGGGTGTGCCTTCTGGCCTCTCAAGGGTAATTGCCCAAGAGAAGCAGGTGCTCCCTGCTGGGGCTGGAGTTTCCATTGGGGAAATCAACCTGACATAATGTACTGGGGAAAGCGTTGTACACTATAGAGAGCTGTGCAAATGCCAGCAGTCCTGGGGTGGAAGGAGGGCCTGCAGTAAGGGGCAGCACTGGAGGACCGCTGGAGGGGCAGTGCTGAAAGACGGGCTTCTGTTGGAGAGGCCTGGGAGGCCTTGGGGGAAGTTGGCAGGAGAGAGCTGGGTGTTACAAATGGGGGGATACAAAGGGCAGTGAGCTTGCAGGTAGGAAACTGGGCTTCAGTGCTGGCCCCACCACTCACCAACTTCAGATAAGTTTCTGCAGTTCTCTGGGGCTCCATCATCTCCTGTGTCTACGAGGCAATGAAGCAATAGGGGCCAGGGCATCACTGCTGTATTATTGTGGGATTTTAGTGTCCTTGGGGGTTCCTGGCACAGTGTATGTTAGTTGACTCACTGAAGTTCAGGGTCATGTGTGGCAGACCCCTGAGCACTGAACAGGGGATGTAAACACCTGTTTGGACACCGAATCCTGGACTGGCCTTGATCAAACGCCTTCCTCTCTTGAGGCCTTGGTTTCCCCTGTGTGAATAGCAGGAAGCAGTGGAGTGGCTGCCCACAAGTGCCCTTCCAACCCTGGATCTGTGCTCCAGATGGCTGCAGGTCCTGGTCAGCAATGCCTGAGTTGGGACGTCCACTCTGGGGCTTTGCCTCATCAACAAGGGTGAAGCAGGCAGAGATTTCCAGGTTTGAGGTGAAGGGCCTCAGCCTCTGTTTGGGCAGCTTCCCAGAGCCAATGGAGTTCAGACACATCTTCCCTAGGACATCTTCAGTCAGGGGCCTCAGGATGGCCCAGTCACCAGATGCCCAGCTGGACAGAGCAAGAGCCTGGCAAGGCCATGTAGGGACAGCATGCTGAGCCCAGTGGCCTTGATCATAGGGCTCTGCCTCACCCTCTCTGCTCCCACATCCCATGCCTCCCATGCAGGAGAACCAGCAGGACACACTGGCCTCTGCATCCTCACCAGCCAGTGCCGCTCCTCTGCATGTTCGAGAAATACAGGGCAACCTGGGGCCTGGAGGAAGGAGGAAAGGTAGCTGAGCTCTTGATCTGCCACTCCCATCACATTTCACCAGCTAGAGAAATGTGATGCGTGCAAGGATATAAACCAGGCTGATGTGGGCTGCAGGGCTGCAGGGCCAGAGGGCATGTATATGGAGAACACCTGTGATTCACAGGTATGCAAGCTCAGGGGCCCCGGGGAGTAGATGGCAGAGCCAGATCTGCAGCCCCGAGCTGTGTCTTCCTTCTGCCACACCACTCTCTTCTTGAACAGACCAGGTAGCTGCTATTTCAAAATGCAACCATTCCATCTTCTAGTGTAACTCTCCCAGGACAGCCCTTCTGGAATTGGAAGCAGGTGCCCAGGGTCTGCCAGCTGCTGGGATAAACTACCTGAGTTTCTTCAACCAGTTTTCCCATGTGGGATTTCTACCCCCCACCTAGGGTTGGTAGAGTTAGCAAAACAAACAAACAAACAAGCAAAAACCCATTCATTAATTAATACAGGACACCCAGTTAAATTTGAATTTCCGATAAACAACAAATAATTTTTTAATATAAGTATGTCCCGTGAAAAGTTCAACTTTAACTGGGCATCCTGTATTTTATCTAGTGATCTCACCCACATCCCACCCCGATCCCAGCCAAGCCCTCTCTGGGAAAAGCTAGAGAAGGTTTAAGAAGGTCATGGGGCCTCGCATTAGGATCAGGGTGTCTTTAATGGGCAGTCCTCCCCTGCGCACTCCCTTCCCTCTCGGCCAGTTGCTGGTTCACGATGAAGCCTGCGATGCCCCTTGCCTGCTCCGGAGGCAGTGCGTTCTCCCCGCGAGGCGATTGTGTTTATTGTCTCTGCACCCAGCCCGACCTGAAGTGTGCGCCTGCCTGCTTGACTCCCTGTTCTTGCTATTCATTAGCACTGCTCAGCCACTTTGTCTTTGTTGCTGAGTACCTAGAACACAATTTATTTTTCTTTTCCTCCCAAAGTGGGGGTTCTGGGAAGGAAGCCAAGGATTTGAGCCGGGCCGCCAAAAGACAGAGCTCCGCCTCTGAGACTTGCGCCTGCCACACTGCGCCCAGCCCATGTTCTGGTTTTCATGCCTGCGGAATGGGTGTGACCTGTTCAAGCCAAAGGCAGAGGCTCCCAGACCCTGGAGGGAGCCATCTGTGGAAACAGGAAATGTCCTTGCATTCCAGCCATGGCCCCCATAGGCGTTTCAGTGCCCCTTATGCCAGTGGGGGATGTGATGAAGAGAAGGAAGGTCGGCCAGCGCCTCCACACCACACTGCAGAGGCAAAGGCCTGGGCAGCCCTGGTGTGGTTCATGCTATGTGTCCACTTGACTAGGCCACCATGCCTGTTTCTGGATGGAATTAACACTTGAATCCGTAGACTGAATAAAGCACAGGGCCCTCCTTCATGTGGATGGGCTCCATCCAATCAGTTGAAGGCTCAAACAGAATAAACGCCTGAGTAAGAAAGAATTTGCTCTCTGTCTGACTGTCTTCAAGCTGGGACATCAGTCTCCTCCTGCTCCCAGACTCACACTGGAACTCACACCATCGGCTTTTCTGGGTCTGGACTCCTCAGTTCCCATAATCCTGTAAGCCAATTCCTTATAACAAATCTCTCTGTTCATCCTGTTGGTTCTGTTTCCCTGGAGGACTCTGAGTAATACAGACTTCTTCTGTCCTCCTCCAGGCTCCCCGCTGTACAAGGCAGAGTCTAGGCAGGTGCAGGTACACCCCCAACACACACCGCTCCCAGAAGCAGTCAAATGACAGGTCTCTCCAGGTGCCTCTCTCCGCTGTGCCTAGTCCTGAGGTTGGAGACTATCTTAGCTGAGGTTCCCCTGAGGCAAACTGAGTCTAGATTCATGTGAAAATGATTTCTTAGGAAGAAATCTAAGTGGGAAAAAACAGTCAAGGAACAAAGACGTGGGACGCAAGCAAAGAGAAAGAAGCCAAGCCAGGTGTGGCATCAAGCCAAGCCACGTGAAGAGCTGCGTGTCTCATACCCCAGGGAGCTGTAGGGACACTTCAGAGGTGCCCCAATCAGAGGCAAGCAGGCAGGGGCAGTTTTACTTCCTCCCTCCCCCCGATTGGAGCACATAAATGTCCAGGTACTTCCTGTTCTCCATAGGTGTGGACAGAGTGGTTCTGGCAGCTCAGCGTCACTCTTCAACAGAGAGAGCCGGCTGTTGTGAGTGAAGGCACAGGGGTGGGTAAAGATAGTTGACTGCAGGAGACATGAGGATGGAAAGCATTTGGGGGCGGGGGCGGTGCTGGGTGTAGGTCTGGAGAGCAAGAGAGGGGCAGGTTGGGGAGGTCTTGCCTTTGGGGGGCCCACCCCAAGCACACCTGAGTCTGAGCTTCCCTTGAAAAAAAAGCCTCCCTAAAGCAGCAAGTAGCCCACTGCACTCAAGCCCTGCGCACACAGTCTCCGGGCCAAAGCTATTTTTGTTTTACTCTAATAACAATGAGCACATTGTGCACACTTCCTGACTAATCTGCTCCGTGTGGTTGAGAGGAGGGACGAGGAAGTCCTAGGACTGAGGGCCCATCTTAGGCTGAGAACTAAGCCTGAACTGCCCAGCTAAGTCAGGTGTAGGAAAGACCCCAACTCCCAGGTCTAGCCACTGCCCCTTCCTGTCTACTCAGCACCTACTTGTCTCAGATGGCTGCTGGGGTTCTGCTCTCAGTGCAGAAAGCTAAGGACCTGCCAACTCCCTGTGTTGCTTCTTGCAGGTAATAGGTGCTTCCTGAGCACCCACTGTGCACCAGATCCCATGCGAGGCCGTTTGCATGTCAGAGTTCATTTTCCCTCATGCTCACCTCTACGACGTAGCGAGTGTGAGCCCATTCATTCAGACAAGGATGCTGAGTCTTGGAAAGACTAAGTGACTGATCCAAGTGTACACGCTGGTCAGTGGTGGGGGCCTTTTCAAATCCAGGCCGCTGAATCTCACCCCTGGGGTGAGGGTCTTTCTGCACCTCTGAGACCTTGTGCCCAGGAATCCACACTGAAGTCCATAAGAGGTGGTGGCACCAAGCCAGGGCCGGATGGGTCACTTAGCAGGCCACATATATGCTTTGGCACCAGTAAAGCAGGGCACGCCCCAAATGTGAAGTTTTGGAGAAATTATCCATTTTTAAAAATCATTGCAGACTCAATGGGAAACCCCAGAATACTGTAGGACTTCCTGACTCTTATTCTGTGGTTTAGGACTAGCTTTATTTTGATTTGCACATGGTAAGTGGGGGATACTTGATCCTTTTCCAGGCTTAAGACCCCAAAATAAAGGTCTTCATCTGGCCCTGCCCAGCCCTGCAGGGAGAAGCTGCTTCCCGTGGCCTCTTTGCCCCTTTTGTTAACTCAGCAAAGATGGATTGTGAACTTATCTGCCAGGACCTGTGTAAGAGGTAGGGACACAGAAGTTTCAGCTTCCCTGCCTGCTCTTGGAGATGACCACATCTATGGACATGCTTTGTAAACTGTCAAATGCCATAATGTGATGAACTTCTGCTGGATGCTACTGTCATGAAGCTTGATGCTACTCTCCTTGCCAGGACAGCTGGGAGTCAAGGGATGGCAGTCCAGCTGAGCAGTCTCCTTCATTTTCTTTTTCTTTCTTTCTTTCTTTCTTTCTTTCTTTCTTTCTTTCTTTCTTTCTTTCTTTCTTTCTTTCTTTCTTTCTTTCTTTCTTTTTCTTTCTTTCTTTCTTTCTTTCTCTTTCTTTCTTTTTTCTTTCTTTCTTTCTTTTTCTTCCTTCCTTCCTTCCTTCCTTCCTTCCTTCCTTTCCTTCCTTCCTTTCTTTCCTTCCTTCCTTCTTCCCTTCCCTTCCCTTCCTTCCTTCCCTTCCTTCCCTTCCCTTCCTCCCTCCCTCCCTCCCTCCCTCCCTCCCTTCCTTCCTTCCTTCCTTCCTTCCTTCCTTCCTTCCTTCCTTCCTTCCTTCCTTCCTTCTTTCCTTCCTTCCTTCTTCCCTTCCCTTCCCTTTCTTTCTTTCTCTTTCTCTTCCTTCTTTCCGTCTTTCTTTCTCTTTTTTGAGACAGGGTCTTGCTCTGTCATTCAGGCCGGAGAGCAGTGGTCACGGCTCACTGCAGCCTTGATCTCGCTGGGCTCAAGCAATCTTCCCATCTCGGTTTCTCAAGTAGCTAAGACTATAGGTGCACACCACCATGCCCACCTAAATTTTTTGTATTTTGTAGGGATGGGGTTACACCATGTTGCTAAGGCTGGTCTTGAAATCCTGACCTCAGGGGATCCACCCGACCTCGGCCTCTCAAAGTGCTGGGACTACAGGCATGAGCCGCTGTGCCCAGCCTTTTCTGTGTGTGTGTCTTAAAGAACTATCCAGGCTGGGCGCAGTGGCTCACACCTGTAATCCTAGCCCTTTGGGAGGCCAAGATGGGTGGATCACCTGAGGTCAGGAGTTTGAGACCAGCCTGGCCAACATGGTGAAAACCCATCTCTACTAAAAATACAAAAAATTAGCCAGGCATGGCGGTGCGTACCTGTAATCCCAGCTACCTGGGAGGCTGAGTCAGGAGAGTTGCTGGAACCTGGGAAGCAGAGGCCGCAGTGAGTAGAGATTGCACCACTGCACTCCAGGCTGGGCAACAGAGCAAGACTCTGTCTCAAAAAAAAAAAAAAAAAAAAAAGCTACCCAAATTATATATGTTTCAGGCCCCTAAAACCTGAATGCATCCAAGATCATGTTGGAAAGGCTGGCCTGTCTTTCTGGAAGGTTTCTACCATGGTTTCCCATCATCCTTATCTTTCCTGTTTCCATCACTCACGGCGTGGCTGTTCTGTCATTCCTAGCCCCCCACAGGGGCATCTGCGGGTGTAGGGGCTGCTGCTCCTGCTCTTGGTGGGGCTTGTGACCCTAGACAGGTTTTGAGCTCCCTGAGGGTGGGTTCTTCCAAACACTCTCTGGAAGGTTCTGCACATAGCATGCCTCAGTGAGCTCTCTTGCCCACACCCCCAACCCTCGGGAGGTAGGCTGGGTACAGGGGTGATCTGGCTGCCCATGGGGGCCTGAACCAAGGCTTCTTTAGGACAGAGACACTCCTCCCGCTTCCAGGTGTCTCTGTGGTGGTGGAAGCCACAGTAGTAAGCAAAACCTTTCATATTCCAGGGGCCAGGATGAAAAGGAAACCTCTAAGCCATTTGGATTTGTCAAGTGCAGCTTAAATGCACTGGGGGAAGGAAGCTGTACTCAGCTAAGAGCTTCTGCATGAGTTATGAGTCTCTTCCAATTTCCAGCCTGACCTCCTGGAATAGGCCTTGCCAGGTCTCCCTGAGGCCCAAGGCCCCAGTCTCCTGCCTGACCCTGCCAGGTTCAGGGTTCTGGTCAGGTTCAAGTGCTGGGTGGGCCCAGGGCAACATCGTGGCCTCCAGCAGCTGCCAGCAGCTCCAGCTGTAGTCTATCCTTGGGAGTGTGGAGCCTGAGCAGACCGGCTCATTATGGTCTGGTGGGCATCCCTCAGCCAGGGGCTGGCCCAGGAACTTCCCAGAAACACTGGAGTAGATGGCGCTGTTAAAAGGCACATCCCTAAGCTTTCAGCCCAATTACATGGGGCGGAAACACGCTGAGGCTGTCTGCAAACTTCTTCAAGATCCACCCCTGTACTTGCTTGCTTCCTTCCTTCCTGAATAATTGAATAATTCCCTTAAAATTCTGTAGGACCTCCTTCCCTTCCCCTAACACTTTGTGAAAGCAGCAGGGGGGGTTAGTGTGGAGCAGAAAGGTGGCCAAGTGAGGGCAGCAGCCCATGGATTCAGGAGGCTGGCTACATGCAGGGGCATTGGGCAATACATAAATATAATGGGGAGAGTGGGAGCCAGGTTTCTTGTTGTCGGAGAAGGAAGTTGAAAATATGGAAAGGGGAGAAGTTTGAGTGAATCCTATGATGATGGCCTGGAAATAGAGGTATTGATGTGAACTTATAATTTTTAATATATAGATCTGGAAATAAATATAAATATATGTGTATACACACACATTCCTTGGCTCTGGCCACTGAGAGGGTCTGGGAGCAACAAGCCCCCAAAAGAAATGAGCAAATCTACAGCCCAGATCTGCCTCTAAATCATTCGCCACTGAAAGGAATCAGGGCTCCTTGGAGAAATGACTGATTCCAGGGCTGGGGCAGGGGAAATAGAGCACTTGAAGCATCTTGTTGTTTCAGACAGAAAGTGCTCAAAGAATGATGGGGACATGTCGAAAGCACATAAGATAATATCCAGAATATATAAAGAACTCCTATGTCCAACAACAGAAGAAACAGCCCAATAAAAAGGACTTCAGTAGACATTTCTCCAAAGAAGATATACAAATGACTGATAAGAACATGAAAAATGATCAACATCGCTAATCACTAGAGAAATGTAAAGCAAACCCATAATGAGATGCCACCTCACACCCATTAGGATGGCTACTATCAAAGAAAGAAAATAAGCATGGGTGATGATGTGAGAAATTGGAAGCCTTGGGCACTGGGTTGGTAGGAATATAAAATAGTGCAGTTGCTATGGAAAATCGTATGGCAGATCCTCAAAAAATTAAAAGTAGAATTACCATATGATCCAGCAAGTCCACTTCTGGGCATACATCCAAAAGCATTGAAAGCAGGGACTTGAAGAAATATCTGTACACTCATGTTTATAGCAGCATTATAGAGCCAAAATGTGGAAGCAACCCAAGCGTCCCATCAACAGATGAATGGATAAACAAAATGTGGTATATCCATGCAGTGAAATACTATTCAGTCTTCAACAGGAAGGAAGTTCTGAAAATAAAAAAAAGTAGAATGGTGGTTGCCAGGGGCTGGGGGGAGGAGTCATTGTTTAATGGGTACAGAGTTTCAAGTTTGTCAGATGAAGAGCCCTGGAGATGAATGGTGGTGGTGGTTGCACAACAATGAGAATGTCCTTAATGCCATTGAATGGTACACTAAAGCGGTTAAGATGGTACATTTTATGTGTATTTTACCACAATTTAAAAAATAAAAATGTAAAATTAAAGAAAAAAGGACATGAGAGCCAACTTGAAGAGGCTCTCAATGGCCACATCAGGGACAAGTTGAGCATCAAAATAAATAATGATTTGTGAGTCAATATTAATACAAGTAAATAAATGAATAAAAATAGTGAGAAGAGAAACTCTTACTTAGAGTAGAATGCAAATTTAAAAATGTAGAAGGGATAATGGAATTAGGAAATCACATTTTGCAAGCACTGTAGAAATATTTGATTCAGTCAAGAATCATTAATGGCTACTAAAACTATTGGGTAAAATTTTGATGAGAAACAGAATATTTACATAATTTTAAACTTACTCTATATAAAATATTAATTAATTAATTACAAGTTAATTAGTAAGTACAATATACTCATTAATTTAACACTGGTGAAACCTGATAGACACCATCTTAACCAAAGAATAAAAGTTAGTATCTCCAGTAATGGGGCAAATTGACCACAAATAACCTGACAGGACGCAATGCAAAGAACACCACATCACGTTTGTACATTCCTGCCCAAAACACATTAACATCAGAGCTACTCAAATTGTGAGCCATTCTACAAAATGACCAGCCTGTAACTTTTCTAGGTGTCAAGGTCATAAAAGTAAAGATGAAGGAACTGTCTAGGACCAAAGGAGAGTAAAGATATTTGACAATTAAATCAACATGGATCATGGATAGGATGCTTTTGATATAACAGATATTATTGGGATAATAATGAAATTGGGATGGAGTCTAAAGATTAGACGGGAGTAAGAGAGCATCCTACCTTCACTGGCTGCAATGAGGTTTGGGAGAGTGTATCTGCTTAAACTTCTCAAATGGTTCAGAAAAGAATAATTCCTGTCTCTTTCTCTTTCTCTCTGTCCTTCTATCAATGCCTCTACCCTATGACCCACTCCTGGGGACAGAGCCAATAGAAAGAAGTGCTTATGTTCACCAAAAGTCATGTAGAAGAATATTTATAGCAGCTGTGTCACAGCCCTCAATTAGAAACTACCTGCATCCGTCAGCCTGGGCCGCCTTAACAGAATGCCACAGGCTGGGTGGCCTAAACAACAGACATTTATTTCTCATAGTTCCAGAGGCTGGAAGTCCAAGATCAAGGTGCTGACCGGGTTCCGGCTTGGCTTCTGGTGAGGTCTCTCTCTCTGGCTTGCAGATAGCTGCTTTCTCACTGTGTCCTCAAACGGTCCTCTTGGTGTCTCTTTCTCTTCTTATAAGGACATCAGTTCTATCAGATCAGGGTCCCACCCTTATGACCTCATTTAACCTTCACTACCTCCTTTTTTTTTTTTTTTTTTTTTTAATGGAGTCTTGCTCTGTCACCAGGCTGGAGTGCAGTGGTGCAATCTAGACTCACACAACCTCCACCTCCCGGGTTCAAGCGATTCTCCTGCCTCAGTGGGACCACAGGCATGTACCACCATGCCCAGCTAATTTTTGTATTTTTAGTAGAGATGGGGTTTCACCATATTGGCCAGGATGGTCTTGATCTCTTGACCTTGCGATCCACCTGCCTCAGCCTCCCAAAGTGCTGTGATTACAAGCGTGAGCCACCGTACCTGGCCTTTTTTCCAACTGTCTACATAATTGCAAAATTTAATTACTTCCTTAATGGTCCTGTCTCTAAATACAGACATATTAGGGGTTAGGATTTTATTCCATAAAATTTGGGGGGACACAATTTAGTCCGTAACACTACTCAAATGCCCATCACCAGTAGAATGCATAAACAGTGGTGTATCTATACAACGGAAGACTCCACAGCAAAGAGCATGAATGAATTATTATTATTATTAATTTTTTTTTTTTGAGACAGAGTCTCACTCTGTCACCCAGGCTGGAGTGCAGTGGCGCGATCTCCACTCACTGCAAGCTCTGCCTCCTGGGTTTACGCCATTCTCCTGCCTCAGCCTCCCGAGTAGCTGGGACTACAGGCGCCCGCCGCCACACCCAGCTAATTTTTTTGTATTTTTAGTAGAGACGGGGTTTCACTGCGTCAGCCAGGATGGTCTCAATCTCCTGACCTTGTGATCCACCCACCTCAGCCTCCCAAAGTGCTGGGATTACAGGCGTGAGACACTGCGCCCGGCCATGAATGAATTATTAATACATGCGATAATGTGGGTGAATTTCACTGACTTAATATTAAGCAAAAGAATCCAAGCACAAAAGACCACATACTATATAATTTCGTTTCTATGAAGGTCAAGAACAGGCAAAACTAACCTGTACCAAAGTTGATTTAATGATGGGTGGGTACTGCCAGAAAGGCACATAAAGAAGATCTCTGGGGTACTGAAATGGATAGTGGTTACACGAGTGTTTACATATATAAAAATCATTCAAGATATACATGTAAGATGTGGATGGTTTACTCTATAAAACTTACACGTCCTGTTTCAAAAAGTGAAGTGTAGAGTGAAGTGTTGAAGGGAATGGCATAAACTGAAATAAGGTTAATGTGTATGCCATGGAGAAGGATGCGCTGTGGGAAGAGGCTAGGGAGGGAGGCAGGCCCTGATATTAGAGCTTTGTGGAGTTTGGATTTTGGGTGAAAATGGGAAGCCGTGGAAGCTATAGAAGGGGTCTAAGAGGGAAGCAACATAATCCCATTGCATTTTACAAAGGCCTCTCTGGCTGCGGAGGGTGCAGCAGCTTAGAGGGGCCAGAGTTGGGGCAGGCAGAGCAGTCATGAGGCTGCTGTGGTCCCAGCTGGGGGTGACGGTGGCTTGGCTCTGCATGTGCTGTGGGGTTGCAGAGCAGCAGGCAGCTTTGCAGAATCATCAGGTTGATGACAAATCGTAGGTGGGACAAGGGGTAGACAAGGAGTCCCAGAAATGTCCAGGTTGTTTCCTTGGGTGACTGGGCAGATTGTGATGTATTTCCTGAGACGGGTAATATTGGAGGGGAGGAGGTTTTGGGGACAGTGGAGGAGGATGTGACTTCAGTCATGGTCGGGTTGAGTTTGAGATACCCATGGAACCTCCAGGAGGCAGTAGGAAATAAATCAGGAGAACCCAAAGACAACTGGCTTGAATGCCTGTCCTAGGGCAGGACAGGTACACAAATGAGGGGAGTGGCCGGAGGTTACAACAGACAACGGTGGAGACTGTGGAAAAGGGGTAGTGTATGTGTTTTGTGAAGCAGGCAGCCGCCAGCTAAAGGTGATTTAGGATAAATGCTCAGTAGTACTGGCCTTCCAGGTGTTCGAGATAGGGTGGAAGTCTGGATTTCAATGTGGAATCTGCTGGTTTGTTTTTTTTTTTTAAGTATCTTATTTTAAATTTATTTATTTATTTATTTATTTATTTATTTATTTGAGGCTGGATTATGCGACTGGCTAATTTTTGTATTTTTGATAGATATAGGGTTTCGCCATGTTGCCCAGGTTGGTCTCAAGATCCTAGGCTCAAGCAATCCTCCCACCTGCTGCCTCCCAAAGTGCTTGGATTACAGGCGTCAGCCACCACGCCTCACCTGAAATCTGCTGATGTAAAAAAAAATTTTTTTTCAATGGAAGGATACATGCAGAAAAGCATAAATGTTAAGCATACAGCTTGAAAGGTGATCACAAAGTGAATTCACTCATGCTGATTTTCAAAACACTCTAAACATTGTAGGCCAAACGGAACATACCTGCATGAATGTGGGGCCACCATTTGGGAAACCTGAGACAGAGGTTTGAGAAGCAATGCGGCTGGCCTTGGGGTCAGGGTTGTGGGTGAGACAGAAGGAGCACGTGGATAGTGAGGGGAAAGAGTGGCGGTGGAGCTGTGAGCAAGGCCAGATCTGATTCAAAGGTGTGGGGAGGACAGGAGCCTGCAAAGGTCCCATGAGACCCTCCAAGGGCCCTTGGTCTCTAGTGGGCTGATGCTGCAAGTTGCAGATGTGGGGTTGGGCCACCCAGGGAGGCATCAAGGAGGAGGTGGTCTCAGACACTGAGGGGAAAAACCTAAAGTTCCCTTAGGACCCCCTAGACACTGGGGCAAGGTATAAATACTGCTCGAGGGGAATTGGATTAGAGAAATTGATAGTGCTCTGATTTTATTTTCTCTTGATGAAAAATGTATGACTTTTACACTGTGGCAGAACAAGAAGCAGCACACGGCTGGCCATGGTGGATGGCCAGCACAGTCATTGCTGGCATTGATGGCATGCATAGTCAAAGTTGTGAACTTATGCCATTTCTCACAGTTAAGATAGTTATTTGAGCCGGGTGCAGTGACTACCACCTGTAAGTCTCGGCTACTCGGGAAACTGAGGTGGGAAGATAGCTTGAGTCCAGGAGTTCAAGGCCGCAATGAGCCATGATCGAGCTACTGCACTTCAGCTTGGGCAACAGAGCAAGACCTTGCGTCTAAAAAAGAAACAAAGATATTTTTCTCCTTTAGGATGCGATGAGGTCACACACCCTCCACTGTACTACCCCTCCATGGGTGTCTCACTTGTGGCTCCAAGACCCAGCCCCTCCCCAAAAGACAAACAAACCAACCAGCTCACCATGGCCATCCCCTCAGGAGTCCCCAGGGAGATGTCTGAGTGGTGAGGAGGGCACTGAACTCAACCCCAAGGCTTTGTAAGGAGGGAGGGGAGGGCTAAGCTGAGCCTTAAACAGAGCTTCCCAGGGGAAGAAGGGGAGCGGGGTGCGGGCATTCTGGGAAAAGGCGACAGCAAGAGCATAGGCTGGAAGTGAGACACAGGCCTGGTTGTGTGGGACACCACGGGCAGCTGAGCTAAGGATGTGTGACACTAAATAAGGTGACGAAGGCCAGGTGCCAGGCAGGGGCACTGCCGCAGGACCAGCAGGGTGGAGGCTGCTGCGATAGGCCAGGCAACATAGGCCCAGAGCCGATCACCTGTCCCCCTCGCCTACCCGCAGCATGGCAGCCTCACCATCCCACACATGCCAGTCCCTTGTCCAGACCCCTGCTCAAGCCACTCTTGGCACCTGGAGTTCCCTTCCCCTCCACCAAGGCTCACCTTGGTCCTAGAAGACCTAGGTTCCTTGAGGCCCTGGCCAGGGCCACTTGCCTGTCTGAATCCCTACGGGAATCCACGGGCATTCCTATCACTTAGCCCACTTCCACCCCTGCAGAGACCATCAGGGGTTACCCCAAGCATCTTTCAGCTCTTTCACATTGCAGAGGTCCTAATCCTCTACAATGTCTGCTTGTCTTTGTAGCCACTGGGGATCTCATGGTCTACATGGGTTTCATCCACATCTGTGTTCCCAGTGTCCAGCACAGAGCAAGTCCCATAGCAGGTATTTACTGAATGCTTGTTGAATGAATGGTGAACAAATCGACCCTTTGCATGACATGGCATCCAGTGTCTGTGACCTGGAGATAGTGATGAGAATATTGCTTCACAAAAGGCAGTTCAAGGGATTCTATGGGAGCCTTTTATTTAAAAGCATAAATGCTGCAGAATGGATGCCATGCTTCTGCTTATTAGGAGGAGGAAAACAGAGGATTCCAGAAAATTGTGTCTAATTTGAGCACAATTTCACTCTTTTTGTTGACATCTCCTGGTGTACTTTGAAAAGACTGCAATTCTGCAGCTTTAGCCAGGAACATCTGGTCAGGGAGATCACCAGAGCAGCTCTGTGGGTGACGGCATTTGAAGGCCCAGGTCTCAGAGCTGTCTGTCATGGGACAAACGAGTACTGGGCCTAGATGACCCTTCCCCTCCCACCCAGCTTTCTAGAGACACTTTGCATACACTCTGCTTGGGGCAGCAGAAAAGGCTCAGGTCTTGCAAACAGACTCACTTACTATGTGGATAATTTAGTCTGCTCAAGCCTCAGTTTCTTCTTCTGTAAAATGGGGAGAATGCCTTCCTAATAGGGTTGCTACAACAGTAAATGAAATATTGAATGTTGGATACTTAATATAATGCCTGTCATTAGCAGATGTTAAAAAAGAATTCCCTTCCCACCTATCCCAATGTTCACTCTCATCAATGCTAGCCTGGCCCCTACCTCTGGAAACAAACCTCTCTAAGGGTCTTGGACTGAGCAGCTGATCCCATCAAGGATGGAGCTGGCACCCAGAGTTTTCACTTTGTGAGGATCTCTTGGAGCAGGAAAAGTCTTTGGTTCAATAAGGAAGGGAGTTCAAATAGTGGAAGCCGGTGGGGGAAGCTCTGTGAGCTGGGGACCTTCCGAAGGTGAGCATCTGTGATCAGCTGTGATTCTATCACGCCTGAACCAACCCCTTTCATAAACACCAGTGGTCATTATGCACTGGATAAAATCCTTGCCTTTCAGTCATTTTCAAGCCTTGGTGATCTAGCCCACCTGCCTTCATTCATTCACTCCACGAACGTGCCCCAGGTCCCCATCTCCACATCTGTACGCGGGCTGGTCCCTGGACCTGTGACACCTTCCCTCACTCTTACCTACATTACTCACCAGCCCTTCATGGTAGAAACCATCTGTGCCCCTCCAGAACTTGGTCCACAGTTGTTTATGCTTGTGCCTTAGCTTCCCCATGGGCTCTGGGCATCTGTAGAAAGGGTCCACAACTGAGTCATCCTGAGGACACTCAGGCAGAGCCTTGCCTCTCGCTTTGCACAGCACCATGGCTCAGCGTCTTCTTGTAATGAATAAGGGACTGAGCTTCTCTACACTCCAGTCATTCCCAGCTCAGAACAGTCCAAGTGCACTGAAGGATGGAAAGTTGGGAGCACACTTCTCCCACAGGCTCTCCAAAGGGATTTGAGAGTTCCTTTGGGGATGCCGTACTTTCTTCATTGCCACACAGGCATGGGGCAGCTGTTTGCATGTCTATTTGGCATCCTAAGTACACAAAGATGGTTTGTCTATTTCCCATCTGCTAACCTGCTTGGATGACCTCCTCCTCATCACAGCACACAAGAGCACTAAAGTGCCCCAGGGATGCTGCAGGCAATGTCTATACCCCATTTCCTTCTAGAAACCAGCCCAGGTCATGCAGCAATAGAGCAAGCCAGATGCAAATGGCCACCTCCTGGGTCCATCCATTGTCCTTTCTGGCCTAGATCCTGCCTCAGTGATATAGAAAAAAAGATGAAGGTGATCTGGAAGAGGAAGCCTTGAGATGCTGTCAAAGGAAAAAGATCCAGGGTAGAAGTAGGGGAGAAGACTGGCATGTGGGCAACAAACCCCGTCTTCTAAAAAGACCTGTGCCCTTGAAGAAGGGAGAGAGGCCTGGAAGAAAGTCCTGGAGCTCCACCAACTCCAACACCAGTGTGCGCCTACTGCAAATGCAGGCCAAGGGTTATTATTCCCACTTACAGATGAGAAAACTTAGATCATGCTACGGTCTGAATGCTGGTGTCCCTCCAATATTCACATGTTGGAACTTGATCCCCAATGTGATAGTATTAAGAGGTGGGGCCTTTTGGAAGTAATCAAGTCCTGAAGGCTCTGCCCTTATGAACGGGATTATGCCCTTATAAAAGAGGCTCAAGTGAGCTCCCTGACCTCTTCTGCCACATGAGAACACAGCAACAAGACGCCATCTATGGAGCAGAGGGCAAACCCTTACCGGACACCACATCTGCTGGGGCCTTGATCTTGGACTTCCCAGCTTTCAGAACTGCAAGCAAAAGAATTCTGTTGTTTATAAATTACCCAATCTAAATTATTTTGTTGTCCTGGCAGGAAAGGGATGACAGGTCAGTGCCACATAACTCACCCAATCAGAGTGGGCAGGGTGAGGTCTTCTGATTCCAAGGCCAGAGCCAAGGGGACTAGTTTGTGGGTGATCCTGGGAAAAAGTGCTATTTGCTCATCCAGGAAATACAGATTAAAACCTCAGTACAACACACACCTCAGCATGGCTATAATGAGTAAGAGAGATTTTTAAAATTTGGTGTAGGTGAGGATGTGCAGCAACTGTAACTGCTTTACATGGCTGGTAAGTATTCAAACTGGTATATCAACACTTTGCGAAAGCATCTAATGACGCCTACCAAAGCTAACCATATGCAGACCCTATAACCCAGCAATTACATTCCTAGGCATTCTGGGTACTAGGATTTTCATAGCATTAACTATAAAGCCAGAAGGCTGGAAATACCCAAATACCCATCAAAAACATAGGGTTATTTTTGTTTTGTTTTATTTTGTTTTGTTTTTTTGTTTGTTTTGTTTTGTTTTGTTTGAGACAGAGTCTCGTTCTGTCGCCAGGCTGGAGTGCGGTGGTGCCATCTCGGCTCACTGCAACCTCCGACTCCCTGGTTCAAGTGATTCTCCTGCCTCAGCCTCCCAAGTAGCTGGGACTACAGGCACGCACCACCACGCCCAGTTAATTTTTGTATTTTTAGTAGAGACAGGGTTTCACCATGTCGGCCAGGATGGTCTTGATCTCCTGACCTCGTGATCTACCTGCCTCGGCCTCCCAAAGTGCTGGGATTACAGGTGTGAGCCACTGACCCTGGCCAGAAAAACATAGTTAACAAAAATATTGTGGTATAAGGCCAGGCAGGGTGGCTCATGCCTATAATCCCAGCACTTTGGGAGGCCGAGGCAGGTGGATCATGAGGTCAAGAGATAGAGACCATCCTGGCTGACATGGTGAAACCTCATCTCTACTAAAATTACAAAATAACTGGGCGTGGTAGTGTGTGCCTGTAGTCGCAGCTACTCGGGAGGCTGAGGCAGAAGAATCACTTGAACCCGGGAGACGGAGGTTGCAGCGAGTCGAGATCATGCCACTGCACTCCAGCCTGGAGGACAAAATGAGACTGTCTCAAAAAAATAAATATATATATAGTGGTATAATTATAGAATATGAATGAGCAAGCTACAATTACACATAGCCATGGTTAAATGTCACAAGCATAATGCTGAGCAAAATGAGTCAGACACCAAAGAGCAAATATTATATGAACCCATTTATACAGCTTTCAAACCAGACATTAATCAATGGTGTTACAAGTCAGGATAGCAGGGTCCCTTAGTGTGGGTAGTGACTGCAAGGGACAAGAAAGGACTTTGGTGGTCCTGGTTGCATGAGGGTGCTACAGTTACATGGTGGTGGTTAACATTCCTCACGAAGTGAAAAATCATCAAGCCATATACTTATGACTTGTGCATTGTGATTTCGATATGTAAGCTATTCTTCAATAAAAATGTAAGCTTACAAAAATTAAGGACAATCTCTACTAACTGAGATAGAGTGATTCCAGGATATATTGGTAAGTTTAAAAAATTAAAGTGCAAAACTATAACTCTAGAATGTTACTTTGTGTGTAAGAAATAAGAAATTATTACCCTTTATATATTATGGAAGGGGGAATATATAAATTTATATATGTAAATATATATTATAGAAGATTGTTTTTGCAAAAAGAAACACCGGAAGGATAAACTAATCAGATCAGTCACCCACAAAGGTAGGGTGGGAATGGAGTGGAAGCGATATGAGCAGAGAGCTATTTTTTCTGAGTATAAATGTTTTGTATAGTATTGACTTTCAGAACCACATCAGTGCTTTACCCATTCAAACAAGAACAATAATAAAGGATGGGAGAAGTCTCTAAAATGTAATACAATCAGAAACAAACAAACCTAACACATTTCAAATGAATAAAAACCACACTAAAAGGAGGGAAAAGCTTGACCCAAGGGCATTTTGAATACAGTGTTTTACTATATACGCCCAGACAAAAGATAAAAAAGATCTGCAAAAATGTCAAACTCTAGTTAGCAGGTTTGTTTTTTGCAGCGATATGGTTTAGCTATTCTGAAACTTCTAGGCTTTGGTACATGAGTAAATATAATGACAATCATGGGGTCCAAGTTTCTCACTGTTGGAGAAGTGAGTTACAGGTATTGGAAGGGAGAAGACAAGAATGTACCCTTAGGGCCGGGCGCGGTGGCTCAAGCCTGTAATCCCAGCACTTTGGGAGGCCAAGACGGGCGGATCACTAGGTCAGGAGATCGAGACCATTCTGGCTAACACGATGAAACCCCGTCTTCACTAAAAATACAAGAAAATTAGCCGGGCGAGGTGGCGGGCGCCTGTAGTCCCAGCTACTCGGGAGGCTGAGGCAGGAGAATGGCGTGAACCCGGGGGGGCGGAGCTTGCAGTGAGCCGAGATCGCGCCACTGCACTCTCAAAAAAAAAAAAAAAAAAAAAAAAAAAAAAAGAATGTACCCTTAGGTATTAAATTGAAATTGCAGGTAACCATACAAGCGCATGGCTTTATATAGAGATGCTAATATAGACATGGTCATGGATATTCTACCTCCCAGATCATTCTCTGCTAAAATAAACCAGGGATCCTTGGAGAAATAGCTGATTTCCAGGACAAGTACGTGATGAACCTGAAATGCTCAAAGAATTACGGTGAAATGTCAAAAAGACACAGGGGCCAGCTTGAAGGAGCTCCCACTGGCCAAACCTGGAAAAATTTGAGCACCAAAATGAATAATGATAAGAATGAATTACAACCCATTGAATAAAATAAGAATCCCTGAGTCCATACAAATATAATATAATAAGTATAAATAAATACATGAGGAAAAGAAAAAGCTCTTCTGTATAGTAAAATTCAAACTAATAAAGAGGAAATTCTGAGTTTAGAAAATTACATTTGACCAGCATCATAGTAATAATTGATTCAGGCAAGAATCATCAGTAGATCCTGAAATTAGTGGGTGAAAACTCTGACAAAGAACTGGATATGTATATAGTCTAAAGGTAACTCTCCACAAAGTACTTTTTGTTTTCTTTGAGAGAGAGAGACAAGGTGTCACTCCTGTTGGCCAGGCTGGCATGCAATGTGGCACAATCACGGCTCATTATAGCCTCAAACTCATGGTGGGCTCCAATGATCCTCCCACCTCAGCCTCCAGAGTAGCTGGGACTACAAGTGCATGCTACCACGCCTGGCTAATATATACATACACATATATATCATATATATGTATATATGAGACATACACATATATATGATATATACATCATATATATCTCATATATGTATCTCACATATATGTATATATGAGACTGGGTCTCACTATGTTGCCCAGGCTGCCCACAAAATATTTATTAAATAGAAATGGAAAAATAGTAACTTTACAGTGGTAGACCACACCTTAACTCGTGATCCAAATTAGTATAACTAGTAATAGGACAAATAGACTTCATGTACCTCCTGAGATGATGCACCAAGGACACAACTTTACTTCTGTGATAATCCTGCAAAAATCAATAATCTGCATTTAATCATGAGGACACATCAGACAAACCCAAACTAAAGAACATTTATTTATTTATTTATTTATTTATTTATTTATTTATTTGAGACGCAGTCTTGCTCTGTGGCCCAGGCTGGAGTGCAGTGGCGCGATCTCGGCTCACTGCAAGCTCCGCCTCCTGGGTTCACGCCATTCTCCTGCCTCAGCCTCCCGGGTAGCTGGGACTAAAGGTGCCTGCCACCATGTGCGGCTTTTTTTTTTTTTTTTTTTTTTTTTTTAGTAGAGACGGGGTTTCACCATGTTAGCCAGGATGACAGGATGATCTTGATCTCCTGACCTCGGGATCCACCCACCTCGGCCTCCCAAATTGCTGGGATTATAGGCGTGAACCACCACCAGACCAAAAACATTAAAATAACTGGCCCACACTCTTTAAAAATGCCAAGCACATGAAAGACAAAGAAAGGCTGAGGAACCATTCCAAATTAAATATGACTAACAAGGCATGACAAGTAAATGCAACCTGGGATCCTGGATCAAATTCTGGACCACATATAAAATTAATAAAGGATATTCTTTGAACAATTGGCAAAATTTGAATAAGAAAGCATATAGATCAGAAAATATTATTAATGTTAATATCCCAATTTTGATAACAAGGACAAGAAAATAACCTTATTCTTAGGAAATACACACAACTATTTTGAGCAAAAGGGCTATGATATCTATAACTTACTTTTGAAAGGCTCAGAAAACAATGATATGTATGATATATACATAATGTATGTATAATTATATATATATCGAGAGACAGACAGGGAGACAGAGAGAAAGGACGATAAACCCATTGTAGTAAAAGCTAACTGTTGGGGAATTTGGGTGAAGGGTAAATGTGAATTATTTGTGCTGGTCTTGCAACTTTCTGTAAGTGTGCAATGATTCCAAAATAAAGATTTAACTAACTGACTAAAAAAATTCCATGCTTATTTTTATTATTTACATACTAGGTAAAATTGACGTGCAACCTTAAGTGTACAGTTAAATGGGTTTTGACAATTGTCTATGTATCTATCGCCCAAATCAAGATATAGAACATGTCTTTCATATCATTTCAGAAAGTTCTCTCACATCTTCTTCCTCTCACCCCCTCCTTTCTCCCCATCTGACCTCTATCACCAAGATCCGTTTAGCCTCTTCTGGATTTTCACATGGTTGGAATTGTGTAGAATGTATTCTTTTGTGCCTGGCTCCATTCCCTTAGGATAGTGATTTTGAGATTTATCCAGGTAGTTGTGTGTATCAATAGTTCACGCCTTTGTATGGCTGAGTAGTATTTCATTGCACCAATGTACCACAGTAATCCAGGCACCTGCTGATGGACATCGAGCTGTTTCCAGTTCTGGGTCATTACGATCCAGCCTGCTGTGGGTGTTCTGACGAGTCTGTGTGTGAACTGGTTTTCGTGGCACCCTCCCTCTGGAAACATCACCTTCCCCTTGACCTCACTACGCACACACGCAGGTGGCACAGGGCCGTGGACTTTCATGGATACCAAAAAAGCTTCCTGACCCAAATGGTCTCTTCTGTGAATGCCTGAAGCTCCACCACTGACTGTCCCTTCTTTTGAGGCTACCCTCACGCTGGATGGTCTGCAATTTTATCAGAAGGAAGCTTACAAAATATCTTTCTTCTGGCCAGGTTGGGCCCTGGATAGGGCTATGGAAAGTGAGTGAAAGGAATGGAGAGAAACTTCTCCCATTCTACTATTTTCTGGATGGCGTATCCTCTCTCGCCTTCTTGTGTCCTCCCTAGCAGTTCGTACCTGGGGTCAGATAACCCAAATTTAGTCAGTGTAGGAGCTTGGCAGCCCAGGCCTGTCTATCTCCAATACTCAGCAGTTCTCCTGGAAGGAGGGAGGGAGGACCATGGGGAGTCTCTGTGTCTCTGGATCTACAAGGATTCCTGGAGGCTTGGGGGGTGAGGGTAGTGAGGGGTGTGTGTGCTGCAGAGAGTTGAGCGACAGCCACGCACAGGGATGGATCTGCTGGCCTCATAGGAGAAGCCTCTCTCTGGATCGCTGGATTAAGCCAATTTGTGCCCCCAGCACTTTCCCCCTGAGGGAAGAATCAGCAGGCTTTGTGTAAAGGGATTAAGGCATTAGCCTGCTCAGCGGGGAGAAGGGCTCTTGACTCTGTGGCAGTGTGGCCACGTTTCCATGTGTCCATGTGGGCATATGGGCTGCTATAGGCCCTGGCTTACTGGTCCCAGGGCCTGTGGCTAAAAGGAGGCGCTGCCGGCAGCCTCTCTTGGAAGGTGGGTATGTGGACCATGCTGCCTGTGCCCTCCTCAGGTCCCAAGAATGAGTGCTTCCAAGGGGTGGTGAGTGGGGGGAGGTGGGCAGGAAAAGATGCCAGGGAAAGATCTGGGCCCAGGTAGGAGTGACAGTGATGTGTGGTGGAGATCCAACAGCCAAAGGAGGAGCAGTTAACAATGCCACTTCACAAACAGCGCCCGAGGCTCAGAGAGAAGATGTATCTGCCAATCATCACACAGCAAGTCACCGGCAGAGCTGAGACTAGAACCCAGGTTCCTGGTCCAGGACTCAGTCATTGATTGTTCCAGCCACACCTGGCTGGTGCCAGAGGCCTGTCCCGTCCACTCCCTACGGTGACTCTTTCTCCTGCCTCCCAACTCCAGAAGAGGATCCTGCTGGGGAGCTTGGGGTGAGATCTCAAGAGCCTTTCCATGTGGACGTGGACATAGTGGGGGGTAGGTCTAGAGACCAAAGCAGGATTCTAACAGGCCTGGACATATGTCACGGGCCATCAAGACTGTCTGCATGAAGGTCTTTTGCTACAGAAGTGGGGTGGCTTTTTGCAGCTGCTAAGGAGAACAATCTGGCATAGAAGTGGGAAGGTAAGTCTGGGTCTTTCTGGAGTACGATTGACCCTTGACCAGTCTCAGGGACGTGTGTCCAGGCCCTGTGAGGAGAGGGGCCACAGGAAGAAGGGGCAGGAGTGTTGGAGTCAGTCAATGGGGCTTTGAGTCCTCGGTGGGATGTGGTTCCCCGTGGAGGCCTTCCTCCATCTTCTCAGAACACAGCATGGTTTTAGCACTGTGTGGATGACAGGGAGCCAACTTTGTAACTTTGGAGGAGATTGGGAAACAAGGCCCTTTGGGCAGAGGACATCACAAGGGGGCCAGAGATGGAGAGGAACAAGTCCTGTAGGTCTGCCTGCTCCCTGTCCCCCTCCCCGCTTCACTTCCCCTCACCTGCCTGAAGACAGGTCCAAGCTAGAGGCCTGGTCAGGCCCTGGAGAAAAACTGGGGGGTTCGGGAGGAGAGGGTGGGGCAAGATTGGCCCACATTACACTGCCTTCCCCCCAGCCTGGCTTGCACCTGCCAGGGCCTGCATGAGCCTCCTCAAGGGCCTGGGCTCAGGACCCCAGAGCCAGCAAGGAGCCCTGCGCTCCATCTGTGTGTGGCTGGCCTGGGAAAGGCCTCGGTCTCCTCTGCTGTAAAATGGCGTGTGGAGGGGGAGAGGGAGGCCAGGACTAGATGC
This sequence comes from Macaca nemestrina, assembly GCF_043159975.1. Taxonomy (NCBI): domain Eukaryota; kingdom Metazoa; phylum Chordata; class Mammalia; order Primates; family Cercopithecidae; genus Macaca; species Macaca nemestrina. Next base: position 123,461,832 of record NC_092131.1, on the reverse strand, counting down.
CCACGTGGGTCCCTCCTAATAGACCCGGCCTGCCTTCCCAGCTCGAGCCCCTGAGACAGCCTCCATTCTTCTCCCCTTTTCAGCTGACCACCTTGTACCACATTCTAGGATCAAACTCTCGGTACTTGGTAAGGACCTTAGAAAGTAGCTGATGTGCCGTGTCTGTTGTTCAGATGGGGACACTGAGGCACAGGGAGGGTTGGCCTTGTCCCTCCAGGGAGTCTGCAGCAGCGCTAAGACCAGGGCTCTGTCCCCCTGGTGCCCGGCCTGCTCTCTCCTGCCCGTTAGCACTTCTGAGCAGGAGGCAGACAGCATTTCCTCTGATCTGAGCAGGGGGCGTGGGGGCGCTGGTGGCTGGCTCCTCCCTCAGGGGCCCCACGCTTGTCGAGGCAGGAATCTGCTCTGGTTGGAGCTGCCTCCCTGAGGGCTGCCCCAGGCTGGGCCTGGGGCCTCGAGGTCCTGGGGCCATTGCTTTCTGTTTACTTTCTGTGGGGCTTCTACAGCATTGTGGTTTCCACTTGGAAGGGCTGCAGTGGGAACTGCGGGCCTGCTCTGGGGGCTGGGCTGCGTCTGTGGGAAGCCGGGCCTGCGGCGGCTCTGCCAATAAAAGTTTGGAATTCAGCAGACCCCGTCCCTGAATTCCCATGCCGTGGGCTCAGCCCTGACTCTTCCAGCTACTGGCTCTACCCAGGCCGGTTTAGAGTGAGTGCGTGGCCAGATCCTCCTGGGGGTGAGTCAGAGAGATCTTCCCATTCAAAGAGGATCATCACCTATTTCACAAATAGGGAAACTGAGGGCAGAGGGGGACAGGGGACAAGAACTTGTCCAAGGCCACTCCTCATCCATGACAGAGCTGGGACTGGAACGAGGCCACCCAGTGCCCAGCCCAACTTGAAATCTCCTCATCCCTTTGGGCTTCCCTGGGGTAGGGTGGACACTCCCGGATTCCCGAAGCCCTGTGTTTCCCATGACTTCACTCTGGGCTGGGGCACGGCGTGTGTCCTGGAAGGGGCCTGGCCTTCCCCACTGTGCCCTGGCCACGGCCCAGGCCCTGGGCAGAAGGGAAGCTGGGAAGAGGCTGCCCTCTGCTCTTGTTCTCCCTGGGGTCTCCTTGACCTGGCTGCTGGGGGAGCCCCGCCAGTCCCTGAGAATGTGACCCGTTGCTGAGAGGCCTACAAGGCTCCTCCCCATGCCGGCTCTGTGGTGCCCAGGTCTGGGAACCCGAACTCGGATTTGAATTCTAGTTCCCCTACCTATTGGCTGAGGGACCTTAGTTTCCTCGTCTTTAAAACAGACGTATACCACTCCCCGCCTTACAGAGGATAATGGGGGTGAAATGCCGGGTAAGCTGTGAGGGGCTCAGCCTACACACCAGACTTGAGGCCATTGGCCACCAGCCTGCTCACAGCAGCAGCTAGGAAGGGGCTGAAGTCCCATCTTGCCTAGACAGGCCTGACTGGGGCTGTGGCAGAGGCCCCCAGAAGGTGGGGAGGAGGGGCGGTGACAGTACCAAGCCCTCCCTGCAGCGTTCTTGCCTTCTCTGGGGAGCGCCAAGGCAGTGTGCTGGGGTGCGGGTGGCTTGGTGGGTGGCCCCACTTTGTAAGGCCCATCTTATTCTGTGCTCTCTGTGAAGGGAGCTGATAATTGAGCCATTTCTCGGGGAGCTGACCCTGATTTTTATGAATCTACAGGACAAAGGAAGCAGCGCTGTCCTGCTGGGGAGACTGTGAGAAGGAGGAGATGAAGGGGAAGTCGCTTATCTTCCCAGCCTTTCCACTTGGGAGACTGTTTGGCGTGTGACAAGGGAGGAGAAGCCTATTTGAAGCCACTTGGAGGAGGAGGTCTCTGCTGTTGCTGTCCCTGGCACAGCCTTGCCCCTCATCCCCTCTGGCCACCTGCCTCTTTAATCCATTTAACGCCTCTTCATCGCTGTTTTTTTTTTTTTTTTTTTTTTAACTTTTCCTGAGCTCGGGCCCCTAGGGCCTCCTTGATGGCGAATGGTCTCGGCAGCCCCTGGGCTGTTCCTGGGAAAGGACAGGCTTCAAGGTCAGGCTGCTGCTGGCTGACCTTGAAAGCTTCCCCAGGCAAGCCCCTGACGTGCCTCCACTCTCCAAGCTCAGCGAGCTCCATCACATTAAAAAGCTGTTAAAAGCGCCCGTCTGGTTGGCTGCCTCCGAGGCTCTGCGGCCAATGGTAGGGAGGGCAGCCTCAGTTCAGGGATGAGCTCCGCTAGAGGCGCGGGTCTGCCCTGGGGACCCAGGCCTGGGGACCGCCTGGCAGTTGCCTGCCCCTCCATTCTTGAGGGATGGCAGTGGGAGGATGACACTTATCCTGAGCCACCCAGCAGCCTAAGTGCTTTAGACGGGTGAGCCCACTTCATCTTTACAGCAACCCTGGAAAGTAGAGCTATGAGGAACCCCATGTTGCAGTTGGGCTCAGGAAGGTTAAGACACTTCTCTAGGATCACGCAGCAAGTAAACGGATGAGGAGACCCTCAACCCCTGAACTCACTGGCTCGGGCCTCACCCGAGGGGTTCTCAGTGTTGACCTACCCACTCTGCACATGGTGCCCAGCCTGGTCCTCACCTGTGGTGGCCTTCTCTAGGCCGTGGCTTGCCCTGCACTCATGAGTCATGGGCACAGAAAGCTTCTCCCCTCTAGAGACGACCTACCAGGGCTTTGGTCTCGAGTTGCTGTGTGGCCACGGACAAGCCCTTGGGCCTACCTTTCCTCAGGTCAGGAGTCTGGGAGGGGTGTGGAGAGTAAGGGGGTGGTTATGGCTGGGCTTCAGGGCTCTTTATTCAATTTGAAATAAATCTAGCTTCATAGGCCTCCCCAGGCCTTTTGTTTGCCTGCTAATGGTTTCTAGTGCCCCTGCAGGGCCGGGAAGCTTCAAAGCTCACTTAGACTGGCAGCCAGCAGACTCCTAGGCTGGGGAAGGCTATGGGGAAGAAATGGACCTTCCTCCTTCACCCGGCCTAGCCCAGTCTCCCTGGGGACACACCACAAGCATGAGGTGGGGTAGGGGCAGCATGGGGTGGGGCAGGGTGAGGGTAGGAGAGGTGGGGGAAGAAGACTCCTCCAGGGGAGGTGAGAGAGCTGGATGCCCTCACTCCCACTCTGCTTCTGGTTGTGAAGGATTTGCCCAGGAAGGCCCATGGGCAATTTTAATGCCAAGGCATGATCTGTTCCTCTCTCCCCACCATTCCCCCATCATCACCTCCCACTCTTCTCCCATTCCTCTGCTCCAGCCACACCAGGCTCCCTGCTGTCTGCAAGCACCCCAGACCCACTGCCACCTCAGGGCCTTTGCACAGGCAACTCCTCTGCTGACGGATTCCTCCCCTTGGGTCCACATGGTTGGCTCATTTCTCCAGCCCCTTCAAGTCTCTGCTTGATGTTTATCAATTTTTGTTGTTGTTGTTGTTTTGAGATGGAGTCTCATTCCGTTGCCCAGGCTGGAGTGCAGTGGTGCGATCTCGGCTCACTGCAACCTCTGCCTCCCGGGTTCAAGCGATTCTCCTGCCTCAGCCTCCCTAGTAGCTGAGATTACAGGCACATGCCACTACGCCTGGCTAATGTTTGTATTTTTAGCAGGGATGGGGTTTCACTATGCCTGGCTAATGTTTGTATTTTTAGCAGGGATGGGGTTTCACCATGTTGGTCAGGCTGGTCTCAAACTCCTGACCACGTGATCCACCCGACTTGGCCCCCCAAAGCGCTGGGATTACAGGCATGTGCTGCTGCACCCAGCCTGATGTTCATCTTCTCACAAGGTCTGCCCTGAACACTTGACTTCAACTGCCTCCACTTGGCCCTCTGGGTGTCCTGACCCTGCTCTGTTGCATTCCACAGATGTAGTGCCTTCTGGCACTTTGTAATTAACTTACTTATGTTGTTTCTCTTTCTCCTGCATTAGAATATAAACTCCAGGAGGGCAAGCATTATTGTCTGCTTTGATGACACTGACCCCTCCCCAGTACTTAGCACAGTGCCCAAACATAGCATAGGTCCCTAAGAAACACCTGCGGAATGAGTGAGCCTATGAGTGGATGGGTTTCAGTACATCTTAAAGCAAAGTATCTGTAACATTTGTCTCTTTAGGGACCAGAGAATGGGGCATTGGTTGGACGTAGTTTGGAGCCTCACCTCTGCCCTGTCTTCGCTGTGTGACCTTGAGCAGGTCACTCTAACTCTTGCAGCCTCAGCTTCCTCACAGCACCCCTGCCTGGCCTCCCTTGCAGGCCCACAGCATGAAAAGACATGAGTTCCAGGAAAGGATTCGGCAGATGGCATCCCCACAGGGCTGCCTCGCCATGCTCTGCCCCATCCAGCCCCGACTTACTGGCCATGTGACCTCAGTGCTTGATGGACTCACTTGGCCTCTCTGAGGCTCGCTTTCTCCATCTCTAAAATGGAGGATGAAGTAGGTTCAGCCCCACGGGCAGGCGGCACTATGCCGGGGACACGGCGAGCCCTCTGGAAAAGTTCACCTGATCCAGACGTTGCTGGGTCAACATGAAGGAACGACTTTCACTCTTCTGCTTCAAACCAACAGACCGTCCTTGGCCTTCCCTAATAATGCAGCAGAGAACAGCAGAGCGGGTAGGGACCTTGAAGGTCAGTAGGGTGGCTGCTGAGCCCGGAGGCAGTCAGGAGCTTGTCCCAGGGTGTGACAATTCAGAGTCAACCCTTTACTGAACACTCGACTTTAAACCGCCTCACGCCTGGCGTGAGGAAGGCACTGTGCTCGCGGGTTTCACCATGATTCTCTATGTGTCTCGGGGAGCTCACTGTCCTGTCTGAGGCCCGTCCGGCATCTGGACAGAGGAGCTTTCACGTGTGTGCACACCCTCTGCCTGCCTCTTCTCCCTGTCAGGTAAGGACGTGGGTGTGGCTGGGAGGCCGACCCTGGGTGGAGAACTGAGCTCCTGGTTCTGAACAGTTTGAGGGGCTGGAAGTCCTTTAAGAAGATGATGAAAACTATGGACCTTCTCCCCAAAGAGAAGCACACGTCCACATCCAGAGGCAAAAACCTCATCACTCAGAACTTTGTGGATGAGGCAGTCATTATCTGGCGGTGCTGTCACTATGGCTGGGGCTGGCCTTGATCTCTGTTGCTTGATCCCATATGTTCATTCTCTCCAGTCACATTATCAGATCTCTAGCTCCAACATCCTGTGTGATACCAGGATGGCCATTGCCATGATCTTGTCCACGGGTCCACTTTCAGCAGCTGAGCCCTGGAGGGCAGCACACAGCTCATGACTGGGCTGGAGATGGGGGAGTCAGGGGCAGATAGTGGGAGCTATCCCCAGCCCTGCCTCTCTCAGGACCCTCCTGGGGCTCAGGTACATGGGGTCCTTGAGAAAGACCCAGTTTGATGAGACAGGCAGGAGGAAGCAGAAAGAGTGCAGTTTACGAAAGTTTTCTCCAGCTCTGGTTCATGCATCAGTCCTGAAAGAAGGCAGGACTTCTTTCACTTCACCCATTTCACAGATGAAGAAATTGAGGCTTGGAGAGGTCACGGAGCACACAGAGCAAAGAAGTCAAAACCAGGATTTGAATCTACTCTGATTACCTCCAGAGCCCATGTCTTGTCCCAATGGATGGAAAATTCTTAACTATTTAACTCAATATTGAGCAGCTACTGTCTACAGAATTCTGTGCCAGACAACTTGGGAGGCACAGACCAACAGGGAGATACAGTTTCCACTGGAAGTAACCAGGACAGTAATAATTATTATCATAACAAAGGAATAATAATAGCTAACATTTTGGAGCGCCTGACTAGGGACCAGCATTATGCTGCACAGTTTTAATGGATTATCTCATTTAAGCTCTCAAATATTTTGGGGTGTAAATAGCAGTATGCCCACTATTTTTGTTTGCTGTTGGTGTTCAGAAGTGTATATCCATTTTTGAGAATGGAGGCTTAGCGAGATTAGGAGCCTTGCTCTCAGTGAAGGAGGAATTCTGGCTGTGACTCTGTCCCTTACTACCTGGGCATCACCTCTGTCAAACCTGGGCAAGTTTTCACTTAGACCTGGCTGAGGTTGGCTGAGGCGGGGAGGGCAGAGAGGTTGTGGGTAGGCAGCACCTATTCATACCCATAGTCCAGGGGCTGTTCTAGAAGAATCATATTCCCTGTGTCCTTGCCGCTCTGAGCCTTGGTGTCCCAGCCTTTTGATCCTCTCAATTCTGGTGTCCTTGAGCCCATAATCTGAGCCATTCTCCAGGATAAGGAGATGCTTGAGGTCGAGTGAAAGGTTGAAATTTCTGCAGGAGCAAATAATGACTAGATGCAGGAGAGAAGGGCTGCGGGGGAAAGCGAGTGAGGCAAAACCCCAGGGCAGAGCAGAGCCTTCCAAAGGGTGCAGGGGAGAGTCTTGGGGGAGGGGGCCAGCCTTGCTCAGCAGCCCCAGCCTCAACAAGGACCCCTACCCAAGAAGACCTGCAAAATAGCAAATCAATGAAGACAGCAATGAAAGCAATGAGGAGGGAAGAGGGATCAGAATCCCAGCCATATCACCCCTCACGCCTTTTTCTGGCCTCAATTTTTCTTTTGTGAACAGAGGGAGTTGGCCCTTCTGTCATTTGCAGGATTTTCATCTCAGGCTGGCAGCAGGAGCTGGAAAGGTGAGGGAGGTCCCTCCCTTCCCCGGCCCAAGGTCTGTGATTGGCAGCACCTCCTCCTCTCTTCCTCTCCTGTCCCTCCCTTCCCCTTCCCTCCCCTGCTTTCCTTTCCCTTCCCCTCTTCCTCCCTTCCCCTTCCCTTCCCCGGTCTTCCCCTCCCACTCTTTCACAGCCCCCAGCGTGCTGTGCAGTTATTAGTTTAGGTTCATTTAGAATCGGCTTAGCAACCCCACACCCCTGGAACCTGGAAGCTTAAAGCACAAGATGTCTGGCAAATGGAAATTCAATTGCTTTAATACAGAGACTATTTTGCTGCAGTCGAACTGGAGCCTCTTATTAAGAATCTGATGGAATTTCTAAACAGGGAGAGAGGCCCCAAGGAGGGGGCATCGCCCATCACACACCAACATTGCTCTTGACATATTTATGGCTCCAATAAAATCTCCCATCTGGTATATTTTAAAATAAAATTGAAAATTTATCACTTTCCCTGAGTCGGTTTGTCGTTCTCCCAAGGAGGAGATAGCCAGCCTGAGATTACAGGCAAAGCGGCAGCGGGCGGCAGGCGGGCAGAGAGGTTAGGCTGGGCTCTGATTTAAATTTCAATACCTTCCCCATTACAGCTGTCTGGGCTGGGAAAATTACTAGGGGAAGCAGGCCATGTGCTTCTCCTATTTCTCTGGACGTCTACTTGATTGTCTCTGCCAGGGTCCACAGACTCGGTCTGCTCTCCCCACTATTTAGCAAGGTTTGGATGAACCACGAAATGGGAGGAAGCCCTGTCCTCCAGGCCTAGGAATCAGCATCTTCCATTTGTGCCTCTCTGAAGCCCAGTGGACCCTTTGGGAATTGCTAGATGGTTCGAGAGGGCCCCTCTTCATCAGGACTCAGAGATCAAGATCAGGGCTTAGGCTCAGGTAGGGAGCGGGGTTCAGTCTGTAACGAGCATTGGGCTTCCATCTAAAACTAAGATCAGAACTTCAACTCAGGCCAGGATCAAGGCTCAGTCTGTAACCAAGGTCAGGGCTCAGGCTCAGGATGGAATCAAGGTTCACTCCATTAACAAAAACAGGGCTCAGATTTCATCATCATAGAAGTCAATTCATATCTCAGAGCCTCAGTTTCTTCTCCATTCAAATGTGGAGCTAGGTATTGCCCTGCTTGCTTCACAAGGCTTTTTAGAGGAAATGAAAACAAGAGTATTGGGCTGGGCACAGTGGCTCATGCCTGTAATCCTAGCACTTTGGGAGGCCGAGGCAGGTGGATTGCCTGAGCTCAGGAGTTCGAGACCAGCCTGGGCAATATGGTGAAACCCCGTCTCTACTAAAAATATAAACATTAGTCAGGCTTGATGGCACACACCTGTAATCCCAGCTACTAGGGAGGCTGAGACAGGAGAATCGCTTGAACCTGGGAGGTGGAGGTTGCAGTGAGCCGAGATCGTGCCATTGCATTCCAGCCTGGGCGACAGAGTGAGACTCCGTCTCAAAAAAAAAAAAAAAAAAAGAGTATCTTTATTTTCTATAACAACTTACACTTTATAAATTGCTTGCACATACTTTATCTCATTTGGTCCTCAAGATAACCACCATTTTAAAGACAATAATACAGGCTCAGAGAGGTTAGGAAGCGTATTCAGGCCACACAGCCTGTAGACACAGGCAGGAAGTAAGGGCTGGGCCCAGCTGGTCCTGACTCCAAGCAGTTCCTAGAATACTGTAATGCAAAGAAGCAGTGACTGAGACTGCACTTGTCCACCCAGGACTCATGTTCCCATGTTCCCCTTTTTCTTTTCTTTTCCTTTTTTTCCCTCCTTTCTTTTCTTTTCTTTTCTTTCTTTCTCTTCTTCTTCTTTTTTTTTTTTTTGGACAGAGTCTCACCCTGTTGCCCAGGCTGGAGTGTAGTGGCACGATCTTGGCTCACTGTAACCTCTGTCTCCCAGGTTCAAGCTATTCTCCTGCCTCAGCCTCCCGAATAGCTGGGATTACAGGCACGTGCCACCATGCCCTGCTAATTTTTTGTATTTTTAGTAGAGATGGGGTTTCACTGTGTTAGCCAGGATGGTCTCGATCTCTTGACCCCGTGATCCATCCGCCTTGGCCTCCCAAAGTGCTGGGATTACAGGTGTGAGCCACCGTGCCCAGCCATGTTCCCATTTTTCTATGGTAATAGAACTCTTATTCTATTCTAGGGAGCAAGGTGTCTACCTAAAAGACTACATCTCCCAGCGACCCTTGCAGCGAGGGGTGGCCAATGAGATATGAGTAAGAGAATTGTTGGGTGAGGTTCCAGGGAAAGTTCTGGAAAAGGGAGACAGGTAGAGAGCAGGGATTTTCCCTCCTTTCTCTTTCTTCTTGCCTGGAATACAGATAGGATGGAGCCCAGCTGCCACTATGGACCATGAGGTGACACTGAGGATAGACAGCAGTGCTGAGGGTGACGAGCCTGGAGAGAGAAGGTATTTCAGACATTGAAGGCATGGTGAAGCCACCATCCCAACCCTGGGCTGCTGACCTCTGTATAGGGGAGAGTAAAAGACACTACTAGTTTGTTTAGGCCACTATGGCTGGATCTCTGTTACCAGGAGGCAAAGGTAACTTCTGATTCAAAGGTGCTACCCTGAGAAAAAGTATGCTCGCATAAGCTTGGGAAATAGCAAGTTAAACAGAGTCTTTCTTGCAGGACTTCCCAAAGCCTTTAAATGCTAAACAGTTTTGGGAACCACCAAGTGGGGGATGTACTACATCACATTTCCAGAGCTCACTTGTCATGGCACTGTGTGTGTGTGTGTGTGTGTGTGTGTGTGTGTGTGTGTGTAGAGAGACAGAGAGAGGGAGCAGGAGAGACTAGGGTCTAGTGCTGGGAGACCACTTCCTGATGTCTAACGGGGGCTAGAAAGTGCTTTGCTCAATGCCCTCATTATTAAAACAAAGAAAGACACTGACTCCTTTTCTGACTTCCTTAAGCTTCAACTAGCATTCATGATCTCAGTTCCTAAGTGTCTACAGGATGTAGGGCCAAGCAGGGGAGGGCTAATTTGGGGATAAAGCTAGGAAAGCTGTTTGGGGTAAGAGAGTCTCCTTGTAGCTGCTGGAGCCTTTGTGGATTGGGGCTTGGCTCACAGGTGTGGGGCCTGCTACAGGGAGAAGAGGACCCCGGCCACCCTTCACATCATATATAGGGCATTAGCAGCCCTGTTCCTCCCCTCTCCCCACCCTCAAGAACAGAGGGAAATAGAGGCATGGAGAATGAAAGGGGCTAGGCCAGCCAGGTCCACAGAAAGAGTGGGTGGCAGAATGGGGTCTGGAGCCAGCTGCCCCTACTCCCTGCCCTTCCCCAACCTACCCCCTGCCGTCAGCTTTCTGGAAGACTCTGGCTGAGTCATATGCCTGACGCCCAGTTTCTGCCTCTGCTGCAGTGGCCGCCTTTCAGTCCTCTGTGGGAGTCCCATTGCAGGCTGTAAGATCTTGACATGCCCTTTCAATGCCATTTTAAGAGACTCAGAACACAATAGCAGTAATAGAGGCACCTGCTGCCTGGCTTGGTAATTATTGCATCCCTGTTGGGAGAACTGTTGACCGCCTGGCAAACGGGTGAAGTCTCCCCTCACTTCTTAAATAGGAGTCCTCCTTGGAGACCCTGGCCACAGCTGAGGGTGGTTAGTCACCAGTCTGTGCCCAGGAAGAAGTCAGGGAGCACCAGTGTGGCAGCCAGGTAGAGGAAATGGGGGTAGAGGGAGTAGGGGTAAGCAGTGGGGGGATGTGGTGTCCAGAATCCCAGATTGAGAATGGAGGGCTTGAGGCTGTTTTCCCCTGTTCTGTGTGGCTAAGTCCAGTCCATTCCCCAGACCTCAGTCTCTCTCTCTGTGCCATGGGAAATTGGATCGGGCCTCTAAGAATTTGCCCAGTGCATAATTCTAAGCTTCTGCTTTTTAAGGAGATCGTAGGGAACTGAGAGCACAACAGAAAGGCAGGAACTCCTTGAGGGCAGGAAACCTGCTTGTTTCCTCTCTCCGACTCTGGCACGGTTGGGTGGAAGACCCCAGCCCAGTCAGAGCAGGAGGTATGGTGGTGTCCTAAGAGGGAGGGAGGAGCCAGGACAGGAGGAGAAAAGGAGGGGAGAGGAGTGGGGGAAATAGAAGCGTGAGGCCCCATGTAAAGAAAACTCAATGTCAAAACTTTAACAAGAGCTTCATAACCAAGAAATGGGCCTTTGACTTAGAAGGTGAAGGCTCATTTAAATGGCAAATTCCCCTTGTGCCTGCAAGGGCTTGTTTATAGAATGTGGAGCTGAGAGTGCAGGTGGTCCCACACAGAAAACTGGAAGCTTTTCTTTTTCAACTCCCTGAAGATTCATCTGCAATGCAGATGAAGCATCTTAGAAACAAGAATGAAAACAGGGTTTGATTTTTACAAAAGCCAATTCAGAGGCTCACTTCCTGTCCAGCCCAGCGCGCCAGCATCTGTGTGTGAGACCACTGTCCCCAGCTGGGTAGAGGCCTGCATGGGTCTTGCCAAGGTCAAATGGGTGTGCACCTACGACTACACGTGAATTCACTGCACATGTGTGCACACACACATTTACTCGGGTCCTCAGCAGAGTTATTTTGGATTTGGTCTTCGTGGAAGGTCCAGTCTGTGCCTAGATGTGGGTTCAGAAAATTCATTGACTCTGCACAGCTACTGGTCACTAATAAGAACCTGGAGCTGGGGATATCATGTTGATCAAGAGAAAACCTCTAAAGGAACTCACAGACCAGCTGGGGAGATAGGTGAATAAACACCTGGAGAACAGAGCATTATGGGAGCATCTGGCCCAAGCTTGGGAAGTCAAGGAAAGCTTCCTGGAAGAGGTGTTATCTTGGAGCTGCACACTATCCAATATGGTAGCCTCTAGCCACAGGTGGCCATTTACATTTAAATCAAAAACAAATAAACAATTCAGTTCCTCGGTCATACTGGCCACATTTCAATTGGCTAGTGGACACCACATCACATAGTGCAGAGGCGGAACATTTCTATTGTCCAGAAAAGTCTACTGGATGGCGCTGTGAGGAGGAACAGACCCTCTCCAGGTGAGGGCCACCGAGGCGTGTTCCAATTCCAGGGGGCAGCTTGTGCAAACGCCTGGAAGTGGATAGCAGCATGCCCAGGGGACTGGAGCCCTGAGCACAGGTGTGAGGAGGAGGGAAACAGTGACAAGTGAAGCTAGAGAGAGTGGAGGAGTTCAAATGGCAGTTAAAGGCTCTGCTTGTGTCGGCAAGGAGCTGGGATTTTGTCCTGAACATTTGGGGAGCCTTTGGAAGGGTTTCCGCTGGGAGTGGCAAGGTCAAGGTCGAGTTTTCATGTTAGAAGAACTTGCTTGGAGAAGGGACTCCGCAGGGAGGGGGCAATTGCCAGCAGCCAGGTGAGAGAAGGGCCTGACCTGGGAGTTTCGCTGGGGGGCCTGGAGATGAAGTGCTTGTGTAGGGCGCACTAGAGAGAGGGGTTTCTGGCTTGAGTGCCAGGGTGGCTGGGGCTGCCCTTTGGGCTCGGGCTGTGCTGAGTGCAAGTGAAGAGGGAGACCTCTGCACCTGGCAGGTAGGTGAGGGCACCTGATCCTTTAGGAAAAGTTTAGGCAGAAACCACTGAGTGGGTGATTATCAGTGAATAGATAGGGGTGCAGGTCCTGCAAGGGACTGAGGTCTCAGGAGAGTCCTCAGTAAGACAGTATTGGAGACGTGGGAAGCACAGCTGAGTCAGTGGCCAAGAAAGCAGAAGGAGCTGGGTAGGCCAGATAGATGGAGACGAGTTAGGGAGACCAGATGTCCCTTGGAGGCATCATGGCTGTGGTCGTGGTTCCGTCACTTGAGGTGTGGGAGCTATAGCTTTCAATCCAGGCAAGTTTCCCCGCAGGAGATAGGGCAGTGTCTCGGTACTGAGGGGCAGGGCTGGGGAAGGAAGGGAATGGGGGTGGCTTTCATCACAGCCGTGGTAAGGGGAGCCACAGGGCAGCTTGCACTTTGAAGATGGCTCCAACAATCTCCCCTATCCTGCAGGCCCTTCTACAGTGAATTGACTGTAGGGGGCGATAGAGAGTGGGGCTTCTGGCCCTTCTGGCCCCTCATCTCCTGAAGATGTAGGCCTGTGCTCCCCCTCTTAAAACGTGGGCGGGCTTGTGACTGCTTTAGTGAACAAGCCGCTGGATGTTCCAAACCCCAAACATCGAGCCCCCACCAGCCACTGGTGCCTACTGTGTGAGGTCCCAGATATCACACAACAGATACAAACCGCCTATTCTGTGCCCCGTCTGATGCCTGACCTGCAGACTCCATGAACAGAATAAAACGGTCAGTGTTTTGTGCCACTATATTTTGGGGTGGTTTCTTGCACAACAATAGTAGTTGCAGGCAGAAAGGGAACTGGCTAGGCTGTGGCTATGTGGCAGGGACGGGGAGCCAACTGGCTGGTGGGATGCAGCCTCAGTTGCTTGGGGAAGGGGTGAGTTTTACCCCTGCTGTCAGGTTAGGGGCAGAGGAGGTTGAGGAGGTTGAATGGAGGTTGATGCTAGGAAACCAGGGAGGGATTGTGGGGGCATTTGGGGAGGAGGCTTGAAAGTGAGACCTAGTTCTGGCCTGGGGGTAGGTCCTAGTGGGAGCAATAAGAGGTGGGGAGGGCTTTGGAGTCTTACAGCGTATGCTTAGTTCCCAGCACTTTCAATACCCAGTTCTCTCTGAGCCTTGGTTTGCTGATCTGGAAAACAGGAATACAAATTCCCTGCTAAATGCAAGGCGAATGTGACTTCCTTTGATCCTGTTTTTCTCCTTTATTTCTCATTGTTTTAACAAGCACCCCTGCCCCGCCCCGCCCACCCCAGCATTGCATGTAGACAACTGCCGATAAACATGTCCAAGGGCAAGGTTTTTTGCGCCATTTTATAGACACAGAAAATGAAGCCGAGGGGCTGGGAGTGCCCACGGCCTCAGAGGACTCAAGCCTTCAATGTGTACTTTTCCTGTTCCTCCCCTGGACTGAAGCAGCAGGAGGGGAGGGCAGGCTAGTGCCCCAGCGGGCCCGGGTGTGGCCTCCAACGCTGGCTGGATTAAGCATTCCTCCCCAGCCCTGCCCCAGTCCCAGCCTCGCTACTGCTTTTTCTCTGGAGTCCCAGACAAATTGTAGCCCGGAGAGCGGAGAGCGGCTGTGTGGAGCTTACAAATGTGGCTGGCCCAGCCCTCCCCGCCTTCCTCCCACTCCACATGCCTACCTCTGGGCCCTGGGGTCAGAACAGCCACTGAGGAGCTCTCACCAGGGCTCCACACACACTTGGGACTCCTGGGGTTCTTGCCAAATGGGCACCTCCGCCCCCAAACCCTTGGAGGCTTGGATCTGCTGCCTGGACCCCAGCTCCCCTCCTCCTGCCACCCTCCTCAGCATCTGGTTCCTCCTCAGAATGCAATGCTGTTGCCCCTGGCAACCGAGCTCCAGGCCAGATCCTGGTCCTCCTTCCTCCTCCTTCCCTTCTTTTCCTCCTCCTCCTTCTGCTTCCATATTCCCATCCTTCCTGTCCTCCCCCAACCTGCGGAGACAGTGCCTGGGGCTGGAAGACTGTCCCCCAAATCTGATGCCAGCTGGGCCACCCAGCCAAGCCCCCTGGCCTTTCTGGGTTGCTCGTCGGCTGATGATGACAGTCAGTACTCCCCGCCTGCCCATGGGACTGACTACTGCAGTCTTGGGCACCCCAGGGATGTCCCGGAAGACTCTGAGGCAGGACTCTCAGGGTATCCCAGGCAAAGAGCCAGGGACTGTAGAGAGACAAGAGACTTAGCAGCCAAAGAAAATTTCTCCCCATTAGAGCCGTTTGAGGTGGTGAGCTCCCCAGAGCTGAAGGCATGCAAGGAGAGGCCTTTCCAGTGATGATGGTGCTGGCACTGGCATGGCACAGGGCAGTGAGGGGCTGTCTTGGAAGGAAGGTCAATGAGGGCTCGGCCTATGTCTCTCCTGGCCATCTCCTTTCCCCAACCCCTGAATTCCCAGAACCTTTAGGAGCACTTGCTCCCCAACCCCTGCCCTCCCAAGGACTCCTCATTTTTCATCTGGGCTCTAGAAAGGAGGACAGCACTAAGGGGGGTCCCAGGTCCAGCAACATCATGCACCATAGGGCAGGTCCGACGCCTAGCACGGCTGTTTAGAGTGGACAGAAACGGGCTCAGCAGGGCAGGCCACATGCACCCTGGCTGCTCTCATGCGTCCCTTCCAGAGTCTCCGCTCACACTCCTGGACCCCCCTCCAGATCCTAGGCTCCTGTCACCTTCCTGCTCTCCTGCAGGACCTGTGGGCCAGCCATGCCCAATTCACGACTCATTCAACCCACTCCCACTCCTTCGTGCCCTGCACCAGTCCCTCCCTGTCAGGAATACACTTCTCCACCTTTCACTCTGAGTTAGTTCAGAGGCCCCCGCCTTCAGGAGGCTCCCCGGGACTGCCTGGGCTGTCTGTGCCCACTGCCCCATGGGGCTTCCCGCCCCAGGCTTGCCTCCTAGAGCTCTCTCACCCATGGCCTGGTCACCATCTGCACACGGTTTTCCCCTGAGTGCATCATAAGGACCTTGAGGCAGTGGCTCTGTGCCCCACATTTGCTAACAAATACTAATGAGAACATTAGCACAGCCCTGCCTCTCTCTGGGCCTCAGTTTCCCCCATCTGAGGCCCCATGTCTGGGCCTTGGCTTCCCCCAGGGGTCTTTGAGGATCGTTTTGGCTGGGAAGCATGGCCTGGGCTGTCAGAACAAGACAGAGGCCTGTCCGGGCAGCTCTGCCCTCCTCATCTCCCGGGGGCGTCCCCTCCAGGTTTCAGGAATGAGCCTCAGGAACTGGGGTGTGGGGGTCCGCACGGGGAGGTCCTGGTACTCCCCGAGGCTTTGGTTCTCGTCTGCCAAACGGGGAGACTCACTGGGGCTACCCGCCCCTCCGGTTGCCGGTTGCCGTGAGGCCTTGGAGACGGCAGCCAGACCGGACTTTCCCATCGGACTCGCCAGAACCCAGGCTTCCCAAAGCAGCAGCTCCCGCGCAGCCGCTGTCCGCTTCTGGCAAGCCTAGCCCACGGGCTGAGGGGTCCCTGGGGCTCTGCTGCCCTCCAGTGGCCGGAGGCCCCTGGGCACTTAGAACCCCTGAGCTCCGGGTTAATTCCATGGGCTTCCGTCCCCACCTAGGACGAACAGAAATGGTAGCAGGGATTTGTTGAGGTCAATCAGCAAGCCAGGCACAGTACCTGGACCAGGCCCTGGGGCTCTAGGGCTCCAGCACTTCTGTGCCCAGGGGAGGCTTGTCCTCTCACAGAAGACCAGCCAGGAGAGGGAGCTGTTCACCACCTGCCCACCTGCCTCATCTGGGACACTCTCTGTGCGGTAGCCCCTCCCTGCTGGCCACTCTCAACACCGGCCTAGACTGCCCCCTGCCCCGAGAAGTGTTTCTGGTGTCTGCCCAGGGGTCATCCCCAATATGTGGGCCAGTGTTGGGGGCTTGGAGGGGTGGCTTAACCCCCTTCCTCCTTGATTAATCAAATGCTTAAAATAATGGCTGAGGTCATGATTGATGGACAGAGCATAGCTAATTACCCTGGAGATTAAAATGACTGTTTCTGTTTAAAAAGGCTGCAAATGAGTTAATTATTTCCTTTGCTCACCTCTCTAACCTCGTTACACTTCTAAATGAATAGCAATATTGATCTTGGAACTGATTTTGGTGTTACACCGCCCGAGCGGGTTTAATTAGGGTTTGAAAACGCTGCAGTGCCTCCTCCTTCTGACCAAGGAAATTAGCCTTGGGTTTTACTTACATTTCACAGCCGTGTCCTCCACACAGATAGAAGGGCTGGAACATGGCGCAGTGGTGCCTGTCATCCCCTGCCCTGCCCTGGCTCCCAGCTTCGCTCCCATCCAGACTAGCACAGACTGACCCTTGCCTCTGACCTCTCAGGAAGTCATGGCAGGAAGGCCATCAGGGTCAGCTTGTTTAGCCTCGTCTGGTCACAGATGGGGCTCGGAGGCTCGGATATGATAGGACAGAGCCTAGCATCACTTGACGAGGTGGGGGCAGGCCTAGGACCTGAACTATCACAGATTCCCAACTCTGGACCTTGACAGCTCCCTGACTGAGTAAATATTTCCTCTCTGTCCCTCCTCACTTCTCCAGATGCCTACAGAGCCTCCTGGTGCTCCACCCCACTCCAGCTCCCTCCTGCCTCTTCTCTCCTTCTTAGAGCTCCACGAAGCAAAGGCCCCAGCTGGATGAAGGTGGGGAATGAGAGGGGGAACAGGGCGCAGGAGACCAGCACCCTTGCCCTGGATCTGAGGCTGACATCCAGGTGACCATGGCCTGTCTCTGGGCCTCCCTCCTCTGAACTTGACAATCTGTCTATATCACTCCCTCCCACCTCCCCCAGCCAGGTTTTCAAGGGCAAGCAGTGTCTCTGGGAGCCAGAGCTGGAAGGGTAGGGTAGGGAGAGTGACCAGGACAGGCATGGGCCAAGGATGTAGGACTGGCAGTGGGTCTGCTCCTTCTTATTCCAAACAAAACCTTCCCTTGACCCTGGCTCCCCTCTGCCATGGCCAGACCTGTCCCGGTTTCACTTCTTTTTTTAATTTTTCCAGAGACAGAGTCTCCCTCTGTCATCCAGGCTGGAGTGCAGTGACAGGATCACAGCTCACTGCAGCCTTGAACTCCTGGGCTTAAGTGATCCTCCCACCTCAGCCTCCCGAGTAGCTAGGACCACAGACGTGCACCACCACGCCCGGTTATTTTAAAAAATTTTTTGGAGAGATCAGGTCTTGCTGTGTTGCCCAGGCTGATCACAAACTCCTGGCCTCAAGTGATCCTCCCACCTTGGCCCCAGTCCCAATTATTGAGAGTTGTGTACATTCACTGCCCCTCTCTCTGACTTCCTCCTCAATCCTCTGCCCTCTGTTTTTTATGTCTCACAGATAAAATGATTCTCACTGAGGTCACCAGCAACGTCTGAGTTGCCGAACAAAGTGAGCGCTCTGTTCAGGGGGTCTGGGCATGGATCTACCTGATGGCTCTTCTGCTTCCTGCAGTGACACTGGCTCCTGGCTTTCCTCCTCCCTGCTCCCTCTTGGGACAGGGTACTCCCCTCCCATCCTTGAAGAATCTCGTGGTTTGGCTTAAGCCCTCCTCTCTTTCTTCTCACTGGACATGCCCTCCCCTGGTGAGCCCACCTCTCTCGTGGTTGTAAAGTGATCTATCCCAAATTACTATCTTAGCTCAGCCCTCTCCCTTGAGTGCATGTAGGTCCAGCCAGGGAGTGACATGGTTAGACTTACACTTTAGAAAGGCTACTCTTACTGTAGTGTGGCAGGAGAGGATGATGGTGGAGGCAGAGGAACCCCTGAGGTGACTGTTCTAAGCCTCAGCAGAAAAATATTCAGGCCTGTGGCTGAAGAAATGAGGAGCAGGGGGTGATCCGCTGGATGGGGAGGCTTTGGGGATTGATATCCTAGGGGCAGATTCCAGGACAATGTCCCATTTTCAGGTTGGACCACTGAGTGCGTTTGGCTGAAACTGGTGACATCAGGGAGAAGCAGGCTTCCAGGGAGTGTTCAGACTGTTGGGTTGAGTTCAAGGTGCCTACAGGGACATTCAGAAGGAGGAGGAAGGTAGGTGACCCCCCCAAATTGCTACAGCCAGCTTGTAGCCCTGCCACTCAGGGTAGAGGTCATCAGCGTGCAAGGAGCTGGGCGGTGACTGCCCAAAAGCACTGCTACAGGTAAGACAGCCAGGAGGATATGGGGGAGCAGAAGGCACTGCATTCAACCTCAGTGATTCATGCTTCATTTGGCCAGTGAAATCCGGGAGCCAGGCCACATGCCCTGCCTCGTCAAACAAGGAAAGGAGTGTGGAGATTGAGGGTCAGAGACTCCACACTGAATCCCAACCTTGCTAATAGACTAAGCCCTGATCCTGCTCACAGTCTGAGCCCTCGTCCTTGTCAAAGTTCAAGGGAACAGGACTACCCAGCTGGAGGCTCTTACGTAACACCTTCTTGTTTCCATTCCCCCTTTTCTCCCCTGAGGTGAGGGTGAAGGAGAGGGAGCTTATTAGTGCCAAGGAGGCAAGCCGGGAGTACTGAAGGCAAGATAGAGAAACCACTTCCAAGGTGCACGCCCAGGAATCCTCAGCTTTTTGGGGGTCCCTGGCATACCTGTGAACACTGGAACTTTCAGTGGAACCATTGAGAAAAGACTCACTGGACACAGTGGCTCACGCCTATAATCCCAGCATTTTGGGAGGGCAAGGAGGGCGGATGGCTTGAGCCCAGGATTTCAAGACCAGCCTGGGCAACATGGTGAAACCCTGTCTCTACAAAAATTAGCCAGGCCTGGTGGTGCACGCCTATAGTCCCAGTTACTCAGGAGGTTGAGGTGAGAGGATTGCTTGAGCCCAGGAGGTGGAGGTTGCAGTGAGCCATGATTGCACCACTGAACTCCAGCCTGGGCAACAGAGTGAGACCCTGTCTAAAAATAAAATACAATAAAATAAAAATTAAAAAAGAAAGAAAAGAAAAAAGATTCAAAACCACCCTAAAGGAGCCAGCGGCAGTGTCCTGGTGGTCATCACTGTGGCGTCAGATGCTTCACATGCTTGCAAAAGCTCATCAGTTACTACCGAGCTGTCTGGGTCCTCAGGATAGAATTGCCTTTACATGGAGCTATTTACTGTCCTCTGCTTCCTGTGGTGGCACTGGCTCCTGGGTTTCCTCCTCCCTGCTCCCTTTTGGGACAGGGTACTCCCCTCCCATCCCTGAAGAATCTTGGGGTTTGGCTTAAGCCCTCCTCTCTTTCTTCTCACTTGACACGCCCTCCCCTGGTGAGCCCAGCAGTATACTGCTGTCCCTGTATCACTGCATCCTGTGACATGCTCAGCTCAACTTGGTCTACTGGACATAGACAGAAGAGTTCCCTTAATGAGTTCTGGGGTGGTGGTTAGGAGCTCCCAGCTCTGAGTTCCAGACGGCCTGGAATTCAAATCCTGACTCTGCCCATCCCAGCTGTGTGATCATGGGCAAGCTACTTCACGTCTCTCTGCCTTAGTTTCCTCATCTGAAAGTGGGGGTGATAATAGCACTTACCCCTTAGGGAGTTCACTTATATTAAGTGCTTAGTGCCTGGCATGTGGTGAGTGCTCTCTTAGGGTTGGGCGTTGCTATAACTTTGCTTATTGATGCATGCTTGGCTGACACTGTAAAGGTCACAACACCCCAGTGAGGCCAGTATTCAGGCTCTGGGAGACCAGTACAGTTCAAGGGCAATTACTTGCTGTCTACTCTGTGCTGGGCGCTGGTGACACAGAGAGAAAACCCCGCATTCCTGCTCTCAGGGGGTATACTGTCTGTGAAGAGATCATCCTAACACACACTGCGTGTGCTGTGTTGGGGAGAATGTGAGTGAGATGGATTCCGTTGTGGGGATGTTGGGTGTTCATAACAAATACGTTTGTTGAGTGCCTACTGTGTACCAGGCCCTGCTCTGGGGACTTTACACATATTATAGAATCCTCACAAGAGGGTAATATATAACAATATAACAATGATCATCCTCATCTTATAGATATCTTTGAGGCTCAGAAAGGGTGGGACTGGAGAGGCTTGAGGTTTTTCTGTGCCAGGCAATGTTGTGAGCAGAGGTGTGACTGAGGCTCAGGGGCCCAGGGGGCTCCCTGGCTGAGGGGGCCTGTGCCAGGCATGGGTGTGGGCAAGAGCCTTGATAGAGGTCTTCAAGGTCAGGCCGAGGCACTGTGCTCAGTGGTCACTTGCGCTTGAACCAGGCAGGGCTCCAGTGTGGAAGAGCAGGGCAGGGACCACCATTCCCCCAGGCCTAGCCCTGAACAGCAGGACTAATCCTGAGTGCGTCCTGCACCCCAGAGCTCTGCAATGAGTGTGAACCCAGGTGTGTACATAGATAGGTGTGCCAGTGGGGGCAAGGAGGGCACCTTCTTCCTGAGGGTGGGAGGGGTGGGCAGGGCCAGAAGAAGGGGTGGAGGGAGGATGCCACTGCTATGGGAGGGCCTAGAGGCGGAGCGGACAGCCTGTGGGGTTGGGGGACTTCCCACTCAGCTCTCTGCTTGGCCCCAGGAGCTTCCTCCCAGCACTGCAGCCCCAGGACCCTGACAGCCTCCACCCTCAGACCGGGGAGGAGAGACTGAGTGCCGGCTGCCAGGCGGGCGGTGGGGACGCTGGACGCCTGTACCTCACGGCACCTCCTGCCCCCCATTCACCTCCCCTGCACAATTAGCAGGCTCTTGTCTCTAATTGATTCCTCTGATACTCACAGGACAATTAGAATTTAAATTGCCTTTTACAAAGGTCACAAAAACATGATCAAAGAGGAACCTATTAGAGGGGCGGGGGCCGCTTCTCCTTCCCAGCCTCCCAGAGTGGTGGAGGCGGAGACCAGGCCTTGAGGAGCCATCACCACGTGTGCCGGGCCCTTCTATCACCCCACAGTCTTCCCCAAGCCTTCCTGGTCTGGGCTGTGTGAAGGGTGGGGGAAGAGTAAGTCCAACCCCACACTCTTTCCCCACCGCAGGGGGTTCGAGGCCTTGTCTCTGCTCCTCCCACAGCTGTCTCCTTGTTCCTTCCTCAGCCTGCACCCTGCTGGCCCCATGACCTTGCTCCAACTGTGCTTCAGATGGCCTGATCCTGTCCCTCACCAGCCCTGTGACCTTCCCTACACTACCTGCCCCTTCTAAGCCTCCGTGGCGGCATCCGTGAAACGGAGCCAATGTGTTCTGCTTCCTAAGGGTGGGAGGTACCAGAGGAAGAACCTCTCCGTCTCGGAGCATTGCTTCTCTCACTGCACATTTACCTCCTCCAGGAAGCTGGTTCTGGGGCTCACACTCCGGCTGCTGCCTAACGACTGTGGCCTGCACCTGCTCAGGGATGAGGAGGCCGCCCCCACACCAGGGTACAGGACAGGGACTGCCCACTCCTTCCGCGGTATCCCATAGCAGCCGGCACAGGGCTAGGCACATGGGGAGAAGTGGTTCAGGTCATGGATCCAAGGGACAGATGGGGAGGTTGGCTGAGAGAGCCAGGTCCCCATGCCAGGAGCTCCCCCTCTGGCAGGATAGATAGCAGCATCACCAGCTCACATGGGGTCAGGTCTGGGGGCCATTGCTCTGTGTCCTGGCCTCCTGGGGGCACCACAGGGGCTCGGCTGGGTCTCTGGCAGCCACACTGACTCAGATTCTCAATCTTGGGTACTCTTGGGATTGCTGGGGTGGGGTTTGGGGCTGGAGGAGGCTGGATGGTGTGGCGTTGGTGTGTCAGGAGGCCTCTTTTGGACCAGCCTAGTTGTTGAGGCCAGCTTGGCCTGCTCAGCTGCAGGGGTTGGGAGTAGGGTGGACAGCAAGAGGCCAGGAGGAGCTTGGCTTCCTGGAGGCCTCCAGACTCTGAGCCCACCCAGCTGGGTCGGAGAGGAGGCCCTGGCAGCAGCCTCAGTTCCACCCGGTTTCTACCATCCAAGCCAGGAGGGCTGCCTCTGGAGAGCAAGTGACAGTGCCCATCCTGCCCGTCTGGCTAGAGGAGGGAAGTGGGGACAAGGCACAGCTGCTTTCTAGACCCTATGAGACTTCAGAAAGGGAGTGGGGTCCGCAGGGTACCTGCAATGTGCCCGTCCCTGGCTGCAGGCTTTAGGAGTCTTGCCTCACAGAATCTTTCCAGCAATCTTATAGGTCACCATTTCACAATGAGAAAACAGGCTCAGAGAGGCTGAGCATCTTACCCAAGGTTGCACAGTGAGGGAACAGAGCTGGAATTTAAACCCTGGCTTGCCCAGTTCCACGGAGAAACCCTGCATGGCCCAGCTCCGTGGCTGGTACTGGTTGTAAGGAATCCCATTATTCTGGGACACGAAACCAGCATCAGGAGCAACACAGGTAGTAGGACCTCTTGAGGCTCCACTTGGGAGGGTGGGGTGTGGCACGGAGCCCAGCACGGAGTCTGTGTGGCTTTGGGGAGGGATGTGCAAGGCATCAGTATTCCTGCTCACTCTACTGTGGCCCCCAAGGTCAGGAGACATCATCATTCCTCATTTAGAAGCTGACAGGGAGCCTCAGGACGGGGAGGATTACCCAGGTAATCCAGCCTGATTACCAGACCTAGCAGAACTTCATTTGGATGCTGGAGGAGGCAGCCGTGGGGCCGAGGCCGGCAGCACAGTCAGTGAACGCCCAGCCCCTGACCTGGTGTGAGGGGGTCCACTGCCCGCCTCTGAGGAGGTCCCTATTAAAGCAGAGAGGCAGGAGGGGTGGGGGAGGACAGGCCCACTCGGGGTCCTCAGAGGAGGCAAGGGAGGCCCCCCTCCCTGCCACTGCATCTCAGGGTAGAAACCTGGCAGAGCCATCTGTCCACACCCCTGCCTTAGCTCTCAGTCCTGCCCTGTTAGCAAAAGCCATGTGTTTCAGAGTCGGGTGAGATGATGGAGCTGCCCAGGGAGAGGACAGAGGGGTTGCTCTTGTCCGTGGCACCCTCACTGGTGGGGCTTCTTGCTCTAACCCTGGGTCTGTCCGGGGCTGGGTGGGATCGGGCATTCTGCCAGTACTTGAGGCATGAGAAGGTCTTTCCAGGGCCATAAATCCCATAGGCCCAGGCGAGCAGGCCCACAAAGCTGTTGTGACAGCAGTGGTTAAATTAAGTGGCCGTCTCGGAGCCAGGCGGGGCAGGTTTCCTGAGCCAGGATTTATGGCCTCCCTGCCCCATTGACTGCCCATGTGGCCTGCCAGAGGGAGGCCCATTCACAGGTACCGGGAGCTCCTACCATGGGGGAGAACCAACTGGGGCTGCTGTGCCTGGGCCATGGGAACTGGGGGCCTCTGAGCACTGGCATCCCAAAGCCATACCACTGCCTGCTCTTGTCCTCAAAAGAGGATCCCAAGGCCCAGGGAGGGCATGAGGTCACGTGGGGCCTGGCTCAGTCTTAGATTCCCAAACGATGCATCTGTACTGCTCAGTTCAGGATGTTGCTCAGGCCTGCGGCCTCTGAGGCCCTGGCTGACCTGGCCCAGCCCCTGGCACTGCTGGTGCGAGGAACCCTAGGTGTAGGGTTCCTTTACCTTCTCAAAAGCTGCTTGGGACAGGTGGGGTCCTTCTGGCCCCGGTCCTTAGGCGTTCCTTCTCTCCTGGAGTCTAGCCAGAGGTGACAGAGCAGGAGGCAGGGGCTGCCCCTACCTGGCCTCATCCTCATATACGCATTCCTGTGCCCAAGCACGTGTGTTGGGAAGCAACATAAATGTGCCAGCATCTCAGGTCATGTTAGGGTGAGACACTGTGCTTGGGGCATTTCATCTGTAGAACCCACTGACCTGGACATTGTCAGATATTTACTTGGAACAAACAGAATATCAACAATAACAATAAAGAATCGATACACAAAACATAAAATGTGTGGGATTGGAGTCCTCCAAAGCAGCCTTGGACCAGTCTGTTCCAAGCAATGGTGTGGACTTGGCCCCCTAAGTCCACAAGACATTTCAGCTAATGAGTCCAGAAGGGTGACACCCTCACTCCGCCTCCGACCCTGAACCCTCAACAGATTTATGCCCAAGCTGGAGAGCAGGACCTACCCCTTCCCTGCTGCTCATTGCTGGGACCCTCCGAAGTCACATTAACCAGGGGAAAAGTGCATTGCAGGTGACCAGTGACCACTACTCAAATAATTAAGTCATATATGCTTGAAGATATCCTTGAGCAGGAGCATTGGTGGCACTGGGGAGTGCCACCTATCTCAGGAGGGCTGTCTGTGTGGGCCTCACCTGCAGGGCAGCCTCTGGGCCCCAGACCGTGCCTGGGCTGTGCCCCTCAGGTGTGACCCAAGCCCGGGTCACACCCTCCTCTGGACAGCTCTTACCTGTCCAGGTCACAGCCTGCTCCGGACAGCTCTTACCTGTCCAGGTCACAGCCTGCTCCGGACAGCTCTTACCTGTCCAGGTCACAGCCTGCTCCGGACAGCTCTTACCTGTCCAGGTCACAGCCTGCTCTGGACAGCTCTTACCTGTCTTGGCTCTCCAAGGTCTTGAGGCTGCAGGTCTCAGTCAGATTCCCTGCTGGAGGTCAAGACTGTCAGGAAGGCCAGATGGGGCTCCCTGAAACCAGAACAAGGGCTCAACCTGCCTCCATGTCACTTCAGGCTCAAGCCCCAGCCAGCCTTTCCACACCCTTCTCCCTCTGTGCCTCAGTGTGCACAAGCTCAAGGACTTGCTGGTGTCATTTGGACCTTGTACTTTCCCACTTCCTAGCCTTGACTGAAGTTGTTACTTCTTCCTGGAAGGACTGCTTCCCCCAACCCCTCCACCGCAATCTCCACCTTTTCTGGCCCTCTCCATCCACAAGGCCCAGGGCTACAGCCTGCTGTTCCTCCCTGGAGAGGATCTGGCCCTCACACTGTGGGGTGTGGGGTGATGGGCTTTCCCTGCAGTTGAAAGAAGTCTGACCTGGGTTGAGTATAGACAAAAGGCCCATTTCACCAAGTGGGATCCTCGGGGGCCTCGTTTATAAAAATACAAGAACAATCTTGCTCCTCCCCTTGCTGTCTGCAGCCCTCCATGCTCTGCCCTGTCCACTGTAGTCCTCAGGCTTAAAAAAAAGAGAAGCCAGTAGGGGAGGACAGGGTAGCCTGGGGCAAAGCAGCGCCTGGTGTGTAAGGATGGAATTCAGAGGGGAAGGGAGGGAACCTGGCTGAGGCAGGATGGTCTGTGAGCAAACTGAAGCGGTTAGAGGGGAGAAGAGAGGGTTCTGTCTGCTTTAGGGCCCATGAATGGTGAGGATTTGGTAGGCAAAGGCAAGGAGGTGAGAGCTTTTGCTGCCAGAGCCTAGGGAGCAGGTAGGGGCTGTGTGTACTTCTGGTACGTCTGTGTGTACATGTGCGTATGCATAGTGTGTTGTATGGCTGTTAAATGTACGGCATGCAAATATGACCATGCATTTGTACCCATGTGTATCTGTGTGCATGTATGAGCACATGTGTATGTGTCTATGGCTATGGCTATGGTGTGTATGTGTAACATGTCTGAGTTTGCATGTATATATGATGTGTGTATATGTATATGTGTGTAATTTGTGTGGTATTGTGTAGGGTGTGTGTAGGGAGTGGGCATATGTGTGTGCATTTGTGTGTGCGTGTGTGTACATGTGTGTATATGTATGCATGTGTGTCTATTTGTGTGTGTGCATGTGTGTATTTGTGTGTGTGTGCGTGTGTGTGTGTGTGAGAGAGAGAGAGAGAGAGGGAGAGAGAGATGCATGCCCTCGTTCCCGTGATCATCAAGGCTCCTTACTCAGCACCCTTGACCCTGGATCTGTCCTGTGGTCCTTCACAGCCCACAGTTGCCCTAGACATGTGCAGAGACCACCCACTGCCCTCCCGGCAGCCTGTCCCCTCCCACCGCCCCTCCTAGACTGTCCTGGATGAACCCAGAACATGGGACCCATTGCTTGCCTCCTTCTGGTGCCCTACTTCTCTTAACAAAGCCTGGCATCTCCAGAGCATAGGTCATTAGGGTAGCCCTTCCTCCTCCGGCCTCTGTCTCCCATCCCAGACCCTGCACAACTCTCTCACTCCAATCCCCTTGCTGGAAGGAGCCAGGTCCTATTGCCTAGAAAGGGAAACAGAGAGACAGGGGACAGAGGTTCAGGGAAAGATTTGCATCTGGTGACTGAGAAGGAAGGGTCTCCAGGGAGGTTGCCCATCCTTGACTCAGAGTGAAACTAGTTTCAGGTCCATCTCAGGGAGCCTGGGCCTGTCCTCCTGAGGCCCACTGCCCTTCAAGTGACTGCCTGCTTCTCCAGACTCTCTGTTAGCTCTGCTCAAGGCCTGCTGCCTCCTGCTGCCTCATGGGAGAGATGATGAAGAAACGACAGACAGGTCAGCCCACTCCTCCTATCCCCGCTGCCTTGATCTCATGCTCCTGATGGGCCAGCCGCCTCCACTTGGGGGGGTCCTGGGGCCTGGACTGAGGCCCTCTTGTGGTTTTCTCTCTCCCTAAGTCCCATTTCCAGCTTCCAGGAGGTCCTCTCAGCTATAACACGCACTTTTCTCCACCTGCTTCTCCAGGTCCCAATTATTCATTCACTGGTGCCTAGCCCTGGCCCACCCTGCTGGGGCACAGCAAGAAAGCAAAGCAGGCTTTCCACTGCAGGGACCGGCCTGAGGGCAGAGAAGAGGGACCCAGGCTCTGACTTCCGGGTGTCTCCCTGTCCTGGAAGTCAGAGGCCAGCAGATAACACACATGTGCGCACACTCACCCCTCCACACACACACACACACGTGCATAAAGCACAGTGAGATGATGGGGAAATGAGCCTGGTGGAGGACTTAGGTTGGGGTAGAGCCGGCCCTTGGGCAGTAAGCGCACAAGGACAAATCCCCCTGGAGCCCCCTATCCAGATCAAGGGCTGGTGGAGGTGGAACTTCCTGGCCAGGGCTGATCCTGGGGGCTAGGGGTGAGGAGGGAGCAGAGAGGGGCAGATGTGGAGATGAGAGCGGAAGGGGGCTCAGAGGAGGGATCTAGATGGACAGTGTGTGAGGGAGCATGTTGGGAGGGGCCCGCAGCCTGGGGCAGTGGGGAGGGAGGAAGGGCTGCTGCTGGCTTGGCCAAGTCAGCTGAGCCGGACATCAAAGCTGAGTGTTCCCAGGATGCTGGTCTCCCTCCCACAGAGAGACAGATGTCCCTTTGATGGTGAGAAGAAAGGATATTGTACAGCAAGGGTGGGGAGGCGGCAGGGGAGACCGAGTCTCCTCTTTGTGGCCATCCAGGCAATAGAGAGTCCATCACGAATGTCACGTCTTCCACTTCCAATGGTCAGTGAAGCCAGACCCATCACTGGGGCTCCAACTGCCAAGGGAATGGCAGCTGTCTTTGGATCAGGAGTTGCCTACTGGCCACTTCCTGGCAGCTGAAGTCCAGTGGGGCCACTGTCCTGCTGGCTAAATGGAGGTTGGCCAGTCCTGCAATGATCGGACAGCCTCGCACGTTGGGAGCTAGAGCAGAGTAGGTATAGTAACCACTTCACCTCCCTGTGGCCACCTTGGCTATGATGTGTATCGCTGCGCCCCTGTGTGTGCACACATATGTGGGCCTCGAGAGCGTGCGTGCAAGGCCTCCAAACCCTGCTCCAACTGGGCCTTCACTCCAGCAGGACCAAGACACTCTGCCCTTTCAGGCCCTGGGCTCCTCTGAGTCCTACCTCTACTCTGGGCTCACATAGTGGCCCTGCCTGGAGCGCCTGCAACACTGGTGCTAGGCCATAGGATAGCCCTTGTAAGAATCAGCAAAGGCACTCCTTCCTCCAGACAGTTTTCTGCCGGTCTGCTGAAAAATGTCATGCTAAACATACACATCTAGGATGACCACAGAATGGGCACCGCATTCTGGGGTAGTGAGGTGAGGGCCGTGAACCTCTCCCTGCCCCTCCGCTCTGCAGCCCAAATCCACTAGGCTTCTCCATGAAGCCCTTTGACCTCCAGCCTGGGGCCTGCACAGCACCTGATGTGAAGCCTGCATCCCACCCTTGGTGAGAGCAGTTTTGGCCTTTGGTGTCCCACCTAGGAGCCCTGGTTAGATGGTGGGGGACACTTCCTCCAGTGGGAAGGTCAGCCTCCTCTCCTCCACTGTCACACCCCAGAGAGGGCACACTCAGGGAGACCCAGCCAGGTCTCCATCAGTGCTTGAGGGGCCCTGGGGTGCAGGCAGCAGCCAGGTCATGGGCAGGTCCTGATGAATTTCAGTCCCTCGGCAGGGCGGGAAGAGCAGGCTCCTGCCAGCCATCTAGGGAAGAAGAGGGCTTGCTTCATGCTGCAGCTCAAGAAGAAAATGCCTTAGAAAGGTCCCTGAGCAGGCTCTGAAAGCCACAGGGTCTCTGTGAACTTATGAATCCAGGTTCTTCGGAAAGGCCCCTTTTGTATAGAGGGGAGCCTCACCACACCCTTCTGTCCGCACCCACTGGGAAGGCAGATCCCATGTCCCTTTTACCCCTAGTTCCCCCCTTCCTACCCACCATACCAAGGTTCTGCCAGGCAGGTCTATGGAGATCCACAGACAGGCCCCTCACCCCTACTCTGCTGTGTTTTGGCACCTGCTCCTGGGATTCCAGCCTGTGTGCCATCAGCACACAACACCTCCACCATGTACCGCGTACCAGAGCCTCCAGGCTCTGCACACAGCACCCCCAGCATGTACCATGATGCCAAGCTGTTCCAGAGCCCCCTGGTTGCCCTTGCATCTCCCCATATAAACAGAGGCTTGCACACTGCAGCGTCCACCCCTGCTCCCAGACATGCCCAGACCCCACGGGGCAGAAACTCAGCAGAGCTCCTCTTCATGTCCAGATAAATTCCTCACCACCTTCCACTTGGGCCCATGTTCCCTCTGCAACCTGGCAGAAAAACCCAACCAGCCCCCCCATCCCCCACCTCCAATCCCGTGGATTCGGCTCCCACCTCTTGGGAAAGAAAGTAGGAAATAAAAAGGAGGCGGGGGAGGGGGAGATATTGGAAAAGACATTTCCAGACCCTGTATGTGCTGGTGACATCCCAACAGCCACTGCTGACATGGTGAAATAGAAGTTGCTGGCTTATTTTTTCACCCTCTCTTTCTAAATGATTTGACGTTTTATTCCCCCCTATCAAACGCTCTATTCTCTGCTAATGGCAGAATAATAAAAAATTATCCCTCATAGCTTGTGAGTGAGAGGCCAAGTTGGGAGCCCAGGAGAGGGAGGAAGGAGAGAAAGAAAAAGGTTATTATAAATGTGTCAGCCTTGTTTATGGTCCTTTATCAGCGAGGGAGAGATGGGGAGGGAGAGACACAGCCAATGTGCACTTGCAAGCGACCTGCCAGTTGGGTTGGGGAGTGTAAATAATTTTTATTTTCAGCTGCATTTAGATATTTTAAAATATACACCCGCCAGCCATCGTGCGGAGCCAGTTGAGCCTGCTGGGCCATGAGGGATGGGGGTGGCCTGGCTTTCGGCTGCTTTGTGGGACCATGCTTGACAATTAGGGCTTTCAAATGCGGCATTTGCTGATAAAGGCTTCCTTCCCAAGGAGCACAGAGAGATAGTGAGGCCAGCCTTGGTGGCTGCCAAACTCCCCGGGTGGCAGGCTGGGGGCAGGATTTGGGAAGGTGGCACAGGGGCCCAGTGTCCTTCCTGATAAGACCAGCAAGGGCACAGCTGCCCTGGGCCAGCATTCCACCCTCCCTACACCGCCGGTGCCACATCTTCGTCCTGGGCTTGCAACAGACCGTGTAGCCTCAGACCCTCAGGTTCCATTCATGCCATCACTCACTGGTTAACATTTACTGAGCACCTACTGTGTGCCAGGATCATAGGGGTTCAAGGGCGGGGAAACCGAGAGAGATCGTGCTGCTTAACTGACCCTTTAAGCCATCCTCCTTGAGTACCTCCTGAGACCGGTCCTTCATGATGGTCAGTGTTAGTCCATTGCACTCTGGGCTTGAAACAGCCACCCAAAGGCAGTGTGACACTACGGTTAAGAGAGGCACTCCACATGTGAGTCGTGGCTGTGAGACTTTAGGCACACGACTTCCAAGGGCTGAGCCGCCATCTCTTCTTCTGTAAAATGAGATAATAGCAGTATTAGCCACATATGGGAATGGGGGTAAAATGAGATTATGAGTACAGTGTAAAGCCTTTACTATCTGACACACTAAACAATGTCTCTTGTCACTTGCTGTGTACAGTGATGGGACTATCAAATCCTACCAGGAACCCTTAAATGTTCCAGTGTGCCCAGCGGAGAGGCCAGGCTCAAGATTAGGCTGCCGGAAGGCAAACTCTGTCTTCTGGGAGCTTCCAAGCCAGGGTGGACAGAGGGGCTGTGAATGGCACAGGCTCAGCTCATCTGGGCAGCCTCCAGGAGAAGGGTCCTTGAAGGATGGAGATGGGGTAGGGAGGGGCCTGGCCTGGCTGGAATGGAGGGTGTGGTCAGTGGCCTGACTTCACCCCGCTGGCTCCCAAAGCAACCCAGAGAGGGTTGGCACTCATACACCATGAAGTTGTGTAGGAGGTGTGTGGCCAGCACATTACTTGCCCCCTGCGTCTTAGGCCCGTTGAATGCCATCTCTGATAGATGCAGGGGTCAACTTGTCATGTCCTACATGTTCCTCTGGACTCTCGGAGCTGGGCCAGGTTGACACTGGCAGACAGTGGGCATGAACAGGCTCAGAGAAGCAAACGAGAATAGAATCAAATTCCTAGGTCATCTACTTTGCTGGTCATGGGAGAGCAAACCCTTTAAGCACACCCCCCGCCACACCCCACAGTAAGTTCCTTCCTCTGACTGGAGCAGGGCTGACTGGAAGGACAGGCGACATCAAGCTAAAGGGTGACTGGATGTTTAGTCCTGAGTATAAATTTAAACAAATATGCTGAACTGAGCAGGACCAGACCCAGGACTGTACTAGGCCCTGCAAGGAGTCTGTGGACCAAGAGCAAGCCAGGAAGGCAAAGCAGGTGGGAGAGAAGAAGACACAGAGGAAAGATGGAGAGGGAGCAGACGGGGGCTCTCTACCTGCCTCCCTCCTCTTGTCATTCCCTCAATCATTTACACCACAGACACGTTGCTGCCTGCTCTCAGCCTGGTCCTCAAGGTGCTCACAGCCCCAAGAGGGAGGCAGATATGCAAACAGACAAGGATGAGCCAGCATATGAAGTGGCGTTTTATGGTGGTTCAAGAGTAGGGCGGGAGGTGGGCATCAGGGAAGGAGGCACAGAGCAGGAGAGACTTGACTGGGTGTCAGAAGTAGATGTAGGAGTTTCCAAGTAGACTGGGTGAGGAGGACATTCCTTGTAGAGGGTCAACATGAACAAAGGCCTGAAAACCAGAGGCCACATAGACCACTAGGGGAAGTACAAGGCAATTGTGTAGGACTGGATTAGCATTCACTAACAGTTTCCCGAGGAACGTTAGTTCTGGGAAATGTTAATCAATGTTACTTAAAACAAGGGTTATCCTGGTCACATATATTTGAGAAACATTGGACTAAACAATCAAGAGCATGGGGTTCAAGATCAACATATACAAATCAACGGATACAAAGCAACTGTCTTTCTATACACTAGCAAGGAACAAAACAATCTAAAAAACAATTCCATTTACTGCTTCAAGAAGAATAAACTTAATCAAGGATGCATAAAACTTATACACTAGAAACTACAAAACATTCTCAAAGAAATGTAGAGAAGACTGAAATAAATGGAAAGACATCCTATGTTCATGGACTGGAAGACAATATTGTCAGGAGTGCAGAACTCCTTAAACTGATGTACAGATTCAATGCAATCTCTTTCAAAATCTCAGATGGCTTTTTTGCAGATACTGACAAGATGATCCTAAAATTTATATAAAAATGAAAGGGAAAACTGGGAAGGCAAAATGGTACAGCTGTTCTGGAAGACAGTTTGGCAGTCTCTTACAAAACTATGCATGCAATTCAGCAATCCTGCTCTTTGATATTTACCCCTAATAAATTGAAAGTCTATGTCCACATGAAAACCTACACATGAATGTTTATAGCAGCTTTCTTTATCATTGACATAACTTGGAAGCAACTAAGATGTCCTTCAGTAGGTGCATGATACATCCAGACATTGGTATTTTTCAATAAGTGAGTGATAAAGCCATGAAAAGACATGAAGGAGTGTTAAATGCATATTACTAAGTGAAAGAAGCCAATCTGAGGAATAACATACTATATGACATTCTTGTAAAGGCAAAACTGTAGAAACAGTAATATCTGGGGCGAGGGGGAGGGTGATATTACTCCCCATATGTCAGGAAGTGTACACCCCCCTGTGATATGGTCCATAATATCCAGCAGGGGAGGAGGGTGATATTACTCTCCATACAGCGGGAGGTGTATACCCACTTATGATATGGTGCGTAATATACAGAAGGGGATGGTGATATTACTCCTTATATGGCGGGGTGTACACCACCCTGTGATATTGTCTGTAGTATCGGGGGGAAGATGGTAATATAACTCCCCATATGGCAGAAGGTGTACACCCCCCTGTGATATGGTCCATAATATCTGGGGGGAGCGTGATATTACTACTCATATGGTGGGGGTGTACACCAACTGGGATATGGTCCATAATATCCGGGGGGAGAGTGATATTACTCCCCATATGGCATGGGTTATACACCCCCCCATGATATGGTCCACAATATCCAGACAGTGGGAAGGTGATATTACTCTCCATATGGTGGGGAATGTACACCCCCCCGTGATATGGTTTGTAATATCCAAGAGGGAGGTGGGTGATATTACTCCCCACATGGCAGGGGTGTACAAACCCCTGTGATATGGTCAATATATCCCAGCGTTGGGGGAGGGTGATATAACTCCCCATATGGAGGGGAGTGTACACCCCCCTGTGATATGGTATGTAATATCCAGGGGGAGGAAGGGTGATATTACTCCCCATATAGCGCGGGGTGTACATCCCCCTCTGAGATGGTTTGTAATATCCTTGGGGGATAAGTGATATTATTTCCCATATGGCGGGGGGTGTACACCCCCCTGTGATATGGTCCATAATATCCAATGGGGGAGAGGGTGCTATAACTCCCCATAGGGCAGGGGGTGTACATTCTCCTGTGATATGGACCGTAATATTTCGTAATATCCAGCAGGGGAGAGAGTGACATTACTTCCCATATCGCAGGGGGTTTGTAATGTCCAGGGGAAGAGAGGGTGATATTACTCTCCATATGGAGGGAGGTGTACACCCCCTTGTGATATGGTTCGTAATATCCAGGAGAGGAGAGGGTGATATAACTCCCGAAATTGCAGGGGGTCTACATCTCCGAGTGATATGGTTGATAATATCCAGGGGGGCAGAGAGTGATATTACTCCCCATCTGGTGGGGAGTGTACACCCCCTATGATATTGTTCATAATATCCAGGGAGGGAGAGGATATTATTACTCCTCATATTGCAGGGGGTGTACACTTTCCAATGATATTGTTTGTAATATCCAAGGGAGGGGGACCGGAGGATATTAATCCTTATATTGCAGGGGATGTACACCCCCCTGTGCTGTTGTCCGCAATATGCAGCGGGGAGAGGATGATGTTACTCCCCATATCCCAGGGGATGTAAACCCCCTTGTGACATTGTCTATAATATCCAGGGTGGGGGGATGATGATACTACTTTCCACCTCGAAGGAGGTGTAAAACTTCCTGTGATATTGTCCATAATATCCAGCGGGGGGAGAGGATGATATTATTCCCCATATCGCAGGGGGTGTACACTTTTCTGCAATATTGTCCATAATATCCCTGTCACCCCTGGGTATTACGGACAATATCACAGGGAAGCGTATATCCTTTTCGTAACTGGGAGTAATATCATACTCTTCCTCCCTGGATATTAGGAACAATATCACGGGGGTGTGTATATCCCCCCGCGATATTGGGAGTAATATCACCCTCTCCCCCCGCTGAATACTACGAACAATGTCATAAGCGGGTGTACAGCCCCTGCGATATTGTCCGTAATATCAAGGGGGGAGAGAATGATATTACTCCTTACATTGCAGGAAGTGTACACCACGCTGTGATATTGTCCCTAATATCCTGGGAGGAAGAGGATGATATTACTTCTTATATCAAAGGGAATGTACACTTCCCTTTGATATTGTCCGTAATAGGGGAAAAAAGATGATATTACTCCCCATATCCAAGGGGGTTTATACCCCCCCATGATACTGTCAGTAATATCCAGAAGGGGAGAGAATGATATTACTCCTTATATCGCAAGGGGTGTACAATTCCCTCTGATATTGTCCCTAATATCCGGGGTGGGGAAGTAAGATATTACTCCCCATATCGCAGAAGGTGTACACCCCCCTGTGATATAGTCTGTAATATCCAGAGAAAGAGAGGATGATGTTAATCCCCTTGTCGCAGAAAAAGTACACCCCCTTGTGATACTGTTCGTAATATCCAGCGGGAAACAGAATGATGTTACTCCCCATATCGCAGGATGTGTACACTTTTATTGTCCATAACATCAAGGGGAGAAGAAGAGGATGATTCTCCCCATATTGCAGGGTGTGTACACCCTGCTGCGATATTGTCCGTAATATCAAGGGGGGAGAGGACGATGTTACTCCCCATGTCTCAGGGAGTGTACACCCCTTTGTGATATTGTCTGTAACATCCATGGGGAGAGGATATTACTCCCCATATCGCAGGGGGTGTACACTCCCCTGTGATATTGTCCATAACATCCAGGCGGGAAGAGGACGATATTACTCCTCATATCGCAGGGGGTGTACAACCCCCTGTGATATTGTCTGTAACATTTAGGGAGGAAGAAGATGATATTACTTCCCATCTAAAAGGGGGTGTACACCTGAGATACCCCTTGCGTTACTGTTCTTAGCATTTAGAAGGGGAGAGGATAATGTTACTCCCCATACCGCAGGAAGTGTACACACCCCCCTGCGATATGGTCCGTAATATTCAGGGGGAGAGAAAATGATGCTACTCTCCATAATACACAGAGGAGTGTACACCTCCTGCGATATTGGGAATAATATCACCCTCTCCCCCCGCTGAATACTACGAACAATATCATAAGCGGGTGTACACCCCCTGCCATATTGTTTGTAATATCCAGGCCGGGAGAGGATGATGTTGCTCCTTATATCACAGGGGGTGTACACCATGCTGTGATAGTTTTTGTAATATCCAGGGAGGGAGAGAATGATATTACTCCCCGTATTGCTGCTGTTCATAATATCCAGGAGAACAAATGATATTACTCCCAATATCGTAAATACCCTGAGTGTACACCCTCTGTGATACTGTTCATAATACCCGGGGGGGAGAGGATGATATTACACCCAATATCGCAGAGGGTGTACACCCTCCATGTGATATTGTTTGTAATATTCAGCGAGGGAGAGGATGATATTACTCCTCATATTGTAGGGGGAGTACACCTTTCCGTGATACTGTTGGTAACATCC
This sequence comes from Macaca nemestrina, assembly GCF_043159975.1. Classification (NCBI taxonomy): domain Eukaryota; kingdom Metazoa; phylum Chordata; class Mammalia; order Primates; family Cercopithecidae; genus Macaca; species Macaca nemestrina. Next base: position 123,426,142 of record NC_092131.1, on the reverse strand, counting down.
AAGTGGGGAGAGAATGATATTACTCCCAATATCGCAGGGGGGCAAACCCTCCTGTGATATTGTTTGTAATATCCAGGGGTGTGAGATGATATTATTCTTAATATCATAAACACCCTCTGTGTACACCCTTTTAAATATTTTTGATAATATCAAGGTGGGGAGAGGATGATATTACTCCCAATATCGCAGGGGGTGTACACCCTCCTGTAGTATTGTTCATGACATTCAGGGGGAAAGAGGATGATATTACTCCAAATATCGCAGGGGATGGACACACCCCTGTGATATAGTTCATAATATCCAAGGGGGAATAAGATGATATTACCCTCAATATCGCAGGCAGTGTACACACCCCTGTGATATTGTTCATTATATCCAGGGGGGGAGAGGTTAATATTACTTTCAATATCGCAGGGGGTGTTCGCCCACCTGTAATATTGTTCATAATATTCAGGGAAGGGAGAAGATGATATTACTCCCATTATCGAAGGGGGTGTACACCCTCCTATGATATTGTTCTTAACATCTAGGGAGACAGAGGATGATATTACTCCAAATATCGTAGTGGGTGTACAACGCCCTGTGATATTATTCATAGTATCAAGGGAGAATGATATTACTCCCAATATCGCAGGGTGTGTACACCCTTCTGTGATATTGTTTGTAATATCCAGGGAGTGAGAAGATGATATTACCCTCAATATCGCAGGGAGTGCCCACTTCCCTGTGATATTGTTTGCATATCCAGTGGGAAAGAGGATGATATTACTCCCAATATCGCAGGGGGTGTACACCCCCCTGTGATATTGTTCGTAACATCCAGCGGGAGAGAAAATATTACTTTCAATATCGCAGGGAGTGTACACCCCTTTGTGATATGGTTAGTAAAATCCAGCGGGGGAGAGGATGATATTACTCCCAGCATCAGAAGGGTGTACATACCTTTATGATACTTTTCTTAATATCTGGGGAGGAGATGATGATATTACTTTCAACATCGCAGAAGGTGTACAGCCCCCTGTGATATTGTTCATACTATTTGGTGGGGGGAGAAGATAATATTGCTCCCAATATCGCAGGGGGTGTACATCCTTTTGTGAAATTGTTCATAATATCCAGGAAAAAACAGGATGATATTACTCCCAATATCGCAAGGGGTGTACACCCCCTTGTGATATTGTTCCTAATATCCCGGGGGGAGAAGACAATAGTATTCCCGATATCACAGGGGGTGTACACTTTTCTGTGATATTGTTTATAATATCCAGGGGGGGAGAGGATGATACTACTTCCAATATCGCAGGGTATGTACATTCCACTGTTATATTGTTTGTAATATCCAGGGGGAGAGAGAGGATGATATTACTCTCAATATCACAAGGGGTGTACACCCCCACTGTGATCCTTTTTGTAATATTCAGCGGGGGAGATGATACTACTTTCAATATCATAAACACCCTGTGTATACACCCTTGGTGATATTGTTCATAACATCCAGGGTGGGAGAGAATGATATTACTCCCAATACACCCCCTTGTGATATTGTTCGTAATATTTAGGGGGGGTGATAATATTTCTCTCAATATCGCAAAGGGTGTACACCCCTTTGTTATATTGTTCATAATATCCATGGGGAGAGAGCCCTAAATTTCAGGGCTGAGGCTGGGGAAGGCCAGTGTGTTGGGGCCAGAGGCGGGAGAGAGTTGGGTTAGCCCCTGTTCAGGCCCCCTGGGTCTTCTACAGTTATTGTCACGATTATTTTTTCCTTGACTTTTGAGGTTGGCAAGTGTTCATAGCAGATCCTGACCAGGCTTCCAAGAGAGCCAGTGGCAGTATACAGAAACTCTTCAGGAGTATGCTTGGGACTGGCTCAGAGTCACTGCCACCACATTCAGTGGCCAAAGCCAGTCCAGATTCAAGGGATGGAGAAACTGACTCCACCTCTTAATGGACTGAGCTGCAAAGCGACATTGGAAAGAGGTAGATACAGGGAGCTGTGGAGCCACTTTCGTGATTGATCTACAAAGAGGGGGTTACACACAATTCTGTGAGGGACACCATTCTATTCCAGGAGGCTGGTATTTCTGTAGATGGCAAAGAAGAGATGAGGGGGTGCTAAGGCTCTTGCATTCTTGAGGGATGGTGCGATTAACTGCAAAATTGTCCCCCAAAGTTTGTACCAATTCCCACTACCACCAACCCCAAAGCAGACAAACTGGGAGAGGGAGGAAAAATCTTTACAGAGCCTTCTTGTGTCAACTGATTCACCCCAGGATCTGTTACTGACCTCCTCAGTAGGGGGAGTACTGCCAACCTCAAAAGTCCAAGGACAAAGTAATCATGGCAATCATGGTAGAAGACCCAGAGGGCCTTATTAGGGGCTAATCCAACTCTCTCCCACCTCTGGCCCCAGCAACCTGGCCTTCCCTAGCCTCAGCCCTGATATTTAGGTCTCTGACCCATGTTGAGATCATTTTTGTGTATGTCACGAGGAAGGGGGTCCAGCTTCATTCTTTTGCATGTTGTCCCAGCATCATTTGTCAAAAAGACTATTATTTCTCCCATTGAATGATCTTGGCTCTCTTGTTGAAAATCAATTGATCATAATGTGAGGGTTTCTTTCTGAACTCTCATTTCTACTCCATGGATTTATGAGGACAAGCTCAAACTGGCCCGCTGTAGGATGAGAGACCATGAGGAAAAGAAGTGGGTCATCCCAGGTGAGGCCATCCTAGACCAGCAGCCTCGGTCAATCCTCCTGCTGACCACAAACTTGTGAGGAAGCCCACCTGGGAGTCAGCCCAGCCCAGCCCAGCCTGCGGCTGCCCAGATGACTTGGAGACTTGCGAACATAATAAACGTTTGCTTTAAGATGCTAAGCTTTGAATTGTCAGGTAACCATTATTTATACTGCCAGAAAACAGATACAGCCCCAAACTGAAGATAGCCCAGATATCGCTCCGTGTGGGGCTGGCTGGTGGTCCTGCAGTATGATAGAACACCCTGTGGCCATTTAAAAATGAGATTGATCCAGCCGGGTGTGGTGGCTCACACCTGTAATCCCAGCACTTTGGGAGGCCGAGGCAGGCGGATCACGAGGTCAGGAGATCAAGACCATCCTGGCTAACACAGGGAAACCCCGTCTCTACTAAAAATACAAAAAAATTAGCTGGGTGTGGTGACCAGCACCTGTAGTCCCAGCTACTTGGGAGGCTGAGGCAGAAGAATGGCATGAACCTGGGAGGCAGAGCTTGCAGTGAGCCGAGATCATGCCACTGCACTCTAGCCTGGGCAACAGAGCAAGACTCCATCTCAAAAAAAAAAAAATTAGATTGATCCTTGTGTACCCACCTGGAAGATGTCCATGATATACTGGTGAGGGAAAAAAGCAAGTGTCCAATCAATATGCATGCTATGACATGATTTTTTTTTTTTTGAACAGTCTTTGTATAAGAATATATAGAACAGGGACAGGGACATCTCGGAAAAAGCTGGCAATGATACACAGCAAAGCATTCACAGGGGTTGCCTCTAGGGGAGACAAGAGGGAGTTTGATGTTTTTTGCTTTCTTTCTTGTAACTTTTTTAAAAAATGAAGATTATTTGGAAGAAAAACAAAGTTAGCATTTTCAAAGACTGTGTGTGTTGAAATGGAGGCCAACTACCCACACAGGGATCTCCAGCTTTTTCTCCTCTGCCCCGGCTCTCTGGCTTTGCCTAGACTCCTAGCCCAAGCCCACCCCTCTTGCTGCAAATCCCACAGCCTAGGCTCCCCACAGCCTCATAAAACCCCTCAATGGCTTTGCCATCACTACACATCCCTCAAGCCTTTAGGGGTTCACTTTCAATACTAGAGCAGGAAGAGCCTTTGGGATCAAGTCTCACCCTCTTCATGGCACAGATAGAGGGAAACTGAGGCACAGAGGAGGGAGGGATACACCGGAGGCTTCTGTGAGGCTGCATTGGAGCCAAGGTGAGATGTGGGGTCCTGAGGACCTGCCCCCATCTTGGGTGCCCAAGGCCACCCCCTCCCATTACAGACCTCTGCTGGGCCCCATTTCCCTCAGAGGGGGCCTGGAGGATGAGGGACAAGCTTTGTCCCTTTTGGGAGGAGACGACAGAGTTACTGTGAGGGAGAGTAAAAGGGACAGAGGCAAAGAGGAGGAGGGATAGGGTGGGGCGGGTGCCAGTGCCAGCCTCAGCCCAAAGCCTCCGGCAGCAGCCAGATAATAAGCAGGAATAATAGAGGAGAGAGAGCGAAATGTCACACACGCTCTGGTGCCATTAGCCACCAGAGAAGGGAAATATCACAGAATTAGGCCAGCCTTTGTTTGCCTTTGTGGAGGAGGAGCGTGAGGGGGTCTTGGCTGTGGGTAGGAGGGACTGTGCCTCTGGGGATGGGCCTGTTTTCCCAGGGGAGGGTCAAGGAGAGGAGGATTTCACGGCTGGGGCTCTGGGACCCTTGGGCCTTCCAATCCCCAGTTACTGGGCCTGATGTGACTCAGAGGGGGGTGGTGGGAATGGGGACAGGGGAGAGATGGGACTTGTTCCACTTCAAAACAGAGACACCGAGCTCAGAGGCCTCCTTGCTAAACTGCCTTTGCTGTTGTTTGTTTATATTTCCCTAGTTATTACCCAAGTCACAGAAACACCCGGGTAATAGCTGTAAAATTACACACTCGTAGCTAATTCGGGTACGACTCTTGGCATAGCAGCCGCGTTTTAAGGAGAAATAAACAAGGCCTGAAATAAAAGTCGGCAGGAATACAAATCTGCAGCAACGAGGCTGGCTCCCCCTTCTCCACGCGGCAGCCAGCGCGTGTCACTCCTTCCACACATGCGCGCTCACACGCACCGGTATGTGAGCCCACCGCAGCCCTTCACATCCATTCCCTCTGCACCCTGACCCCGCTACCCGCAGAGCAGTGGAGGGAGTTCGTTCCACTGTCAGCCTCCTCCAACCAGAGCCATGTCCTGGGCTGGGCCAGGGTCCTTGTCTTTGCAGATCCAGGCTGCCCTCTCCGTACCGACTCCCGTCCTCTGTGGGTGCCCACGTTCCACTGTCTTCTAGCCAAGGAGACTCACCATTCATTCATACACTCATTCATTCATTCATTCATTCATTCATTCATTCATTCAAGTGTTTCTTGAGCAACGACTTTGTGCCAGGGACAGTGCTCTAGTGATCAGTAAAATCTAGACATTGGTTTCTTCTCAGGGCTAACATCTGTTGAAAGAGATGAATATTAGACCAAAAAAATGAATAAATATGTAATAAGTTAGGATAAGTGCTCTAAAGGAAGACTGTAGAATGAGAAAGAGAAAGGGAGGAGCTTTTGGGGGTTCAGGAAAGCCCTCTTTTAGGGGAAAGGAAAGGCCTGGGTTGAGGCCTGAAGTGGGAGCTTGCTGAGAGCAGAGATATTTCAGGTGGAAGGAACAGCCCATGCTGTTCAGAGGCCTTGAGGCAGCATGGCCAGTGTGGCTGGCAGGCAGGGAGCTGCGGGGGTATGTGGTGAACCGGCCCAGAGATGCCTCACAGGTGCTATCAGCCACCTTAGGAGCTGGGAAGGATGATAAGGTTTTAAGGGAGGGGTGGTGGTGAAATGAGATTTGATTGATGGCTTTGAAAGATCTTCCTGCTTGGCTGGGAGAAGTTTGCAGAGGAGTGAGAGCGGGTGAGGAGCTGGGGGAGGCTGTTGCACTCATTCTGGGGAGAGATGACAGCAGCCTGGGACAGGATGGTGATAATATGGGCACGGAGAAAAGGAGGGGTTGAGAGAGATCCTAAGGGCAGACAGGACTTGGAATTTGGGGTGACGAAGAAAAAGGAGTCAGTGGAGAGCCAGTGGATATAGGCACATTTCCTGAGATGGGAGAGAATGCAGAAGGGGCAGGTTTGGGATTGTGTCTGAGGCACATAGAGAGGGTGTTTGAGGCCCCGCAATGTACAAGGCTGCCTGGAAAGACAGAGAGAAGAGAAGGTATTTGGACATGTGTGACTCCCAGCTCAGACCCTCTGTGACCACACCTCCCTCCCCACTGTCACTAATAAAATAAGAATAAAAGTTGTGACCACAGTTTGCTGAGAGGATGAAATCAGCTGTCAGATGTCACCCCGGTTGCGCCCCATTGGACTTTCCCAGGTGCACACTCAGTGGGGCTGCAGTCGGTCCCTGGAGGGAAGCAGAGCTGAAGCAGCCCCACCTGCCCATGTCGATGCTGCCCTTGGGATCTGCTCAAAGCCAAGGGTCTGTGGCCTGGGAGGTTTTGGAAAGGAGTGCTCCACATGGCAGATGGAACCGCAGGGAGACCCCCAGAGTTCACCCCCGAGATGGGAGAGCTGAGGGTTGAGGGGGTGGGTGCAGGAGGAGGGCAGAGAGAGAAGATCATGGGCTGGACAGGGGGCACAGCCATGACAGCAGGCAGGCTGGGAGTTGGGACAGGCCACAAGGGGGTCTCCTATCTCTGCCAGGCAGACCTGGGCTGCAGAAACTAATTAGCACAGAACAGTGTCCTAACATGGCCCTCTGACTCCAGCTCACGCCCACACCATGTGGTGTAAGGGAGTGTAGGCATGCGAGCATGTGCTAGAGGTGGGGTGCAGGGCTCCCTCCCTTCCCTGCTCCTCCTCTGCCCTTGAGAGACCTGGGGGCAGGTGAAGGACCCGGAGCTGGGAAGCAGGAGGCCCTTGTTTGCCAGAGTCCCTGACTCTGCCCCATCCCAGTCTCCCTGTCTGAGGATTCGAGGACCCACCAAGCTCCACTGCACCCCCTGCTTGTCTACCTGTGTGTGTTGAAGGACATTTTTCTCATGTGCATATATTTTCCATGTTCCTGTGTATTTGAGCACATATGGAAACACACCTTGTCTCCTTGTCTCTTGGCGGAGCTCTGGGGAGGACAGGCTGCTGGCTAAGTGACCTCTTCATCCAAAGACATCTGGATAAAGGAAGACTTGCCATGCATTGGGGAAAGAAGTTTGGTTTAAACATCATAAATTGATCTAGGTTCCAGGACCAGCCTTGCCACTGACAGGCCCTTCAGTGCTGGATAACTCCCTCGGGACCGGGTGACTATGATGGAGGCTGAGGCAAGCAACCCTGGGCTGTGAAGACCAACCCAGCAGTGTGGGTTGGGGGCATGGGCACAGTGAGAGTAAACCGTCCTAGGCCCCTACCTGTCATGAATGTACTTGTATGACCTTGTCATTGCTCCACGTCTGCAGTATGGAGAGGGTCTCCCTACAACACTCAGGATTTTTTAACAACAATGCACTTCTCTGAGCTCTGCGCCTTCCAGAGCTCCCAGGCTTGCAGGGAGAGAGGCACACAAACAATCACAAGCCAAAAGCTGTGATGGAAGTTGGCATGGCCAACTGGGTCTCCCCCTACCCTCAGCTGGTTGCCCCCAGGCCAGGCCTGGTTTTTTTTTTTTTTGTTTTTTTTGAGACAGAGTCTCGCTCTGTCGCCCAGGCTGGAGTGCAGTGGCCGGATCTCAGCTCAATGAAAGCTCCGCCTCCCGGGTTTACGCCATTCTCCTGCCTCAGCCTCCAGAGTAGCTGGGACTACAGGCACCTGCCACCTCACCCGGCTAGTTTTTTTTGTTTTTTTGGGTTTTTTTTTTTTTTTATTTTTTAGTAGAGATGGGGTTTCACCGGGTTAGCCAGGATGGTCTCAATCTCCTGACCTCGTGATCCGCCCGTCTCGGCCTCCCAAAGTGCTGGGATTACAGGCTTGAGCCACCACACCCGGCTCAGGCCTGGTTTTATACCCTCCTCAGTTCCCTTTGGCACCCGGAGAGGACTAGGGAGACAGTGGCCCCAGAAGTAGTTTAAAATTTTTTTATTATTTTGAAAAGGGATTACATTCATGTGTTTCAAAATCCAAACAAGATAACATGGCATAGAGTAAGAAACCTTTCCCCCTTCCTACCCTGTAATCCTGCTTTTCGTTTCCTGTGTGTCCTTTCAGAGCTCCTTTTGCTTTCAAAAGCAAATACAGATAGGGGCAGCCTCTGAATGGATGGCCAAGTGACTCTGGAGCTTCTGTGCTGTGTGAGGACTGGGCTTTCTGTCCCTGTTCACCCTCAGGCTGCAGCCACCGCACAGTGAGTATCCATTGGACACTTTCAAATATTTATGAAACACTGATGAATTTTCTCAGTCCAGAGTTGTAGCTTCCATGGAATTTGGCTTTATTAGCCAGAAAGTCAATATTTTTCCTGGGCCACCACAGAAATGCACACACTTCTGTCTTGCCTCTGGCCCTGTGCACCCGGCTGCCCTGCCTGGTCAGCTTCCTGCTGGTGGATCACGACCTTTCTGCTACTGGGAGCTGGCAGGGAAGGACTCAGAGAAGCCAAAGCTCAGGGCTGGAGCAGGAGCTTCGGGTGAGGCAGAAGTTTTGCGCAGACACACTGGGGGTCTTGGGCAAACCCGTTTCCCTCCCTGAGCCTCTGTTACTCAACCCAAAAATGAAAGGTCTGGCCGATCACTGAGTTCCATTGCCGCTTGTTGCGCAAGGGGAGTCTCCCAGGCTTTCCAGACTGGGGCCTCCTAAGTGCGGGGCTGGGTCTGCTTTTCCTCCTTTCTTACCCCCAACCTCCCACACATAGGGCAGCTTGGCTTCGGGCTTTTTCTTCCTCATAGTACAGCAGATTCTGGCTTTGTTATTCTGGGAAGAAGCTGTTTCCGTGGGATCTAAAGGGGCCATGGCCTGAGAGACTGGACCCCCAGGCCTCATCCCAGATTGTCCCTGGCTTGTGGCTTCTTGCTGGGGCCTGAGGGAGCAGCTGTTACAAAGCTGATGGGATCGGAGTCTGATCAGGGGAGAGGGATGGCCACAGAGCATGGCTGATGGAAGGTTGTGAAAACAGAGCTGACGTTTCCATAACCCTGAGGTCAGAACAAGGGCAGCAGTAAGAACTAATGAGCTTGGCTGTGATGGTGCAGGGAGGGGAACCGGGGGAGGGAGGCAGCCAAGAGCAGCCAGGCAGGGGGTCCACCTGGCACCAGGGGAGCTGTGGTGGGGCCTCCAGGCCCCCGTGCAGCCTTCTGAAATGTGTGTGTGTGCATTCAATTTTATGATCTTAGGATCTTAAAAATATTTACACATGTGTTCAGGTAATCCACGAATAAATTTTCACCACAAAAACTCAAACAACCAGCATATTACACAGGAGGCTTCCTGTCCTTGCGGAGCAGCCTCCACCATTTCCCATCAATAGCAGTTTGACATACGCCTTGCAGACTTTCCCCCACATAGCGTATTAATATACAGAATACTGGCCGGGTGTGGGGGCTCATGCCTGGAATCCCAGCACTTTGGGAGGCCAAAGTGGGCGGATCACTTGAGGTCAGGAGTTTGGGACATGGCAAAACCCCGTCTCTACTAAAAATACAAAAATTAACCAGGCGTGGTGGCGCCCACCTGTAATCCCAGGCTACTCAGGAGGCTGAGGGAGAAGGATCATTTGAAACCAGGAGCCAAGATCATACCACTGCACTCTAGCCTGGGTGACAGAGCAAGACTCTGTCTGAAAAATAAACAAACAAAACCATACAAAATACCTATATGTGCACAGATATGGTGTTTTTAAAGTAACATAAATAGGATCCTACTGATATATCTTGCTCTGGAATTTGCTTGTTCCCCATATGTTTGGGAAAACGTCCCATGTTAAATGTAGATCTACCTTACTCCTTTTAACTGCTTCGAGGGTTTTTTTTTTTTTTTTTTTTTAGACGAAGTTTTGAGCCCAGGCTGGAGTGCCATGGCAGGATCTTGGCTCACTGTAACATCCACCTCCCAGGTTCAAGCGATTCTCCTGCCTCAGCCTCCTGAGTATCTGGGATTACAGGCATGCACCACCACACCCGGTGAATTTTGTATTTTCAGTAGAGACGAGGTTTCTCTATGTTGGTCAAGCTGGTCTCGAACTCCTGACCTCAGGTGATCTGCCCGCCTCAGCCTCCCAAAGCACTGAGATTACAGGGGTGAGCCACCACGCTCGGTTGCTTTGAGGTATTTTTGTGCAAATTTTTTTGGACCTTCATTCTTTTAACAATTTTCCTATTAATGGACATTTGAGTTGTTTCTGGTTTTTGCTATGACAAACGGTGGCGCTGGGAACATCCTTGATGATCCTGTCTTCCTGGCCCAGCTCAGATGTCCCCTCAGCCCCCAGGTGCACAGCGCCCACCTGGACAAAAACAGTGCCTGATCCACACAGTGCCTGAGTAGGAAGGGACTGAGGCCTGCCCACTGCCCTCTAGGGGAGGAGCAGGATGCTGAGCCCAAGAGCTGATGCATGCGTGGTGGCATTTGGGTGCATGAGATGCCAGTGATGGGCTCATCTTGTTACCCCTCACATCATGCCATGCCTCTAACTGCCCACTGTCTCCGGTTCTTGCCCAGGACAGCCTCAGAGGAGGAATCTTGAGGATCTGTGGGTGGATATGGCACCACTGGCTGCAAACCACATTGATCTGAGGGGAGCTTGGGGCTTGCCTGGGACGTCCACGATGGACACCCTCCAAGGTCACAGCCAGGGTAAGGAGCAGGCAGTTCACCTTCTCTGAGTGCTTGCTGGGTGTTGGGCACTGTGCTGGGGCATTTGGATACTATTTTACTTCAAGCCTGGGCAGTAGCAATGATTCCATTTATAGGCACTGGTAATGCGGCCCAGAGAGGTGAGGTGACTTGCCCCAGGCCACACAGCTGCTTTGCCTGACTGCATAGCCCAAGTCCTCCCATCTTCCTTGGCTGCCTCCCTTTGGCCTTTGGCCCCCTTCCTCCTAAAGCCAGGTTAAAGCCCCACAGGCCTCTTGCCACCCTGGCGGCTGTCAGGGGAAGCAGTTAGGGGTGACGGACTGTCTAGGACCCTTGGTCTGCCCAGGCTCCTCCCATCGTGGTGTCACTTGGCATAACAAGAAACATCCCCCAGGATGTGAACTGGCGTTAGAGTGGTGTGGGGTCCAGACAGAGTTGCACCAGCAGGTCCAAGTCTGGCTTTGGGGTCAAAGGGCAAGGAGAATGGCCAGAGACCCTATTGGTGGGGTGTGAAAAGTCCGGGCCTTTCCTTGACTCTCCGTGTTAGGGTCTAGGGCTTTCTTCAGATTTTCCAAAGTATCTGGGACCCTAAAAGAGGTTCTGACTCTGTGACCTAAGGCTTATTCTCCGGTGCAGGGAGGAGATGGTTCAGATCGCACCTCTACCCTGACTCAGCACACACAGCTGTACTGTCAGGGGCTGCAAACCAACATCTCTCAAGACCTTCCTGGAAGCTGCAGCTGGACTCCCTTTGTACTCCAGAGGAGCATCCTGGGAGGCCCAGGTCGGAGCTCCTGGAGGGTCCCTGGGCTCTGGGGGACAGAAGAACAGGCGAGCTGGAAGCTGTTTTGGGGAGCAGGAGGTATGAGGGCAGTTGGAGGGTGGCACAAGGATAAGTCTCTTGTTTCTCTCTTTTCACCAATGGCACTTGGCAGGGAGGAAGAATCTAAATGTGGCTCGCTGGGCTCTGTGGATCTGGCACTGGAATAGCTGTCCAGGCTTTGGGGCCCCCGATACCCCTACTGCTCTCCCTCAGGCCCCGGATCTGTTTGGGCCCCCAGTGGGCGACCGCTCTGTGCTGGTCCACCACAGGGAAATATTCTGGTGGTGGCAAGCTCTGCCCTGTTCTCAGAGAGCTCTGGCCGGGCCTGGTGGACAAATCCCAGGCCAAGCCATAGGATTCGGACTCTGGGGCTATAGAAGTTCCAGAAAGAGGACTAAAGCAGCAGCCCTGAGTATCAGTCAGTGAATGTGGCCTGACATTGGCAGATGGCTTTAGCACAGGCTTCCTGGACGGGGAGGAGGGAGACTGCACTGAACGGGTTTCTGAAGCTTGTGCCCTGACGCCGAGCATTCCACCACATCACTTATAGAATGTGCGGCTATGAACAAGGGATTTTGCTGCTCTGCTCCACAGTCTCCTTGTCTGTGAAATGGGAGTAATAGTAGATTCGAATCCAGAGGGTTGTTGGGAGGATTCCAAACGTTTGTCGTGGTGCCTGGTGCAAAGCAATTGCTCAACCAAGATGAGCCACTAGGTTGCTATTTCCATCACTGTGATTAGAGGATGGAACGAATAGGAAACGGTGGAGAAAGGAGGGGCAGGCGGCCCAGGTGGCTGCCGAAGTGGGACTAACAGCACCAAGGCTGGTCCTCCACCTCTCCCAGCACAAGGAGGGAAGCACAGGCTTCGAAGTTGCTGAATTATCTAGGGCCCTGCCCCAGCACCCATACTCTGGGGACCACATTTTGCCAGCTTTTTGCCCCAGGTTCTCTAATGACTGATGCCATCGGTTCTAGGTACAGTGAATGGATTGGGAAAAATGTCTGGGGCCCAGGGCGGAGTAGGAAGTAAGTGCATGTTTGCCTGTTGTGACCGTGCAGAAGGCCACCTCTTCCAGGAGCTGACGGGTGGGTGCATCAGGCTGAGTCAGTCCACTGAGCCTCAGGAGGCAGGACAGGTCCTTTCCAGCTTTGGGCCTCTCTTTCCTCATCTGTGCAATGGGAAGGTGTGGCTGGACCCGGTGACCAGAAAGGCCCAGCTGTGAATGGCTGTCTCTGGGCTGGCAGTCCAGGGCAGGAGCCAGAAGTGGAGGATTGGGGGGGCGGGACTGCTTTTGAGGAGGGCCCCCCAGAGTGGAAGCGTGGGCCAGGAGAGGGCAGAACCTTCCCTCCCTCCTTGCTGCCTGGCAGGTGACATCAGCTCCTCTACTCCCTGAACAAGGCGAGGCTGACTGATGAGAAGGCTGCAGAGCCAGGCTGTCAGCAAGTGTCCCCTGCCACCTTTGTGTGACGAATTTGCATAACATTTGCACAAATCTGCATAATTTAGGAACCAACCAGTATTCATCTCGGGCAGTACAATTCGCTGTGATTTTATGAGCTTTGAAGTGGCCCTTTCTTCTCCTGCCCACAGCCCCTCCTACCTTCCTTTGCTCTAAGTCTGGCCTGTCATCCTGTTGTCTGCCTACTTCTCTGGGGCTGGTGGATGGGCCTCCCAGGCTTTCTTGGGTCCCCAGAGAGGGCCCTTCTGCAGCTGCCAACTGGAGTTGCCTGTGAACTGTGACACTGGTCTCCGTGCAATCCTCCAAGGGGCCATCACGAAGGAGATTTGAGGACCCTGAGAAAGCTCTACGTGGTTCATCAGGAGTGGGTGAGGCCAGAGTGACCAAAGCCTCTTTTCTGACAGGGCACAAGGATGCAGGTGTCTGGGCTCCCATGAGGCTTTGCACTTGATGCTGGTGAGGCCGGGATAGTGCCCTGAGGATCAAGGCGCAGGACAGGGCAGAGACTATGACTGCCTACTCAAGCAGCTGCCCCCAAGGGAACCAACTCACAGATGACTGTCAGTCCAGGTGGATGTCCCTAGAGCAGTGCCACAGCGATCTGTCCTTGCCCTTTCAACATTTTTATTCTTAGGTTAGTTAAGGCTTTCTTGGGTACAAGTAGCATGAACTCCAAGTGGTTTAGGCAAAAGAAAAAAGAGAGGATTTACTCTCTAATGTAACTGAGAAATCCAGGGGTATATGATCTTCAGGCACAGCTGGATCTAGAGGCTCAAACACTAGCATGCCCCTCCTTTCTCCACCGTTTCCTATTCGTCCCATCCTCTAATCACAGTGATGGAAATAGCAACCTAGTGGCTCATCTTGGTTGAGCAATTGCTTTGCACCAGGCACCACGACAAACGTTTGGAATCCTCTCAACAAACTCTGTCTTTTCTACCCTGCTTTCCTCAGTGGTGGCTTAAACTGGCTCCCTCCCTGCCATGGCCCCTGGAAATGCTAGTGTTATGTCTTACTGGCTCCAAGTCCAGGAGAATCAGAACATCCTCCCACCAGCTCCAGCTAAAATCCAGAATGCAGTAGTATTGATTTAGCTTGGGCTGTGTGCCCAAAGCTGAACCAAGTGTTGTAATCAGAAGCATGTGGCCCTTTCAGTGGTCAAGCCTAGGTCACATGCCAACCCTCAGGGGCATGGGAAGAGTCAGCTCCACTACAAGGATTGAGGGAAGGGGGAGGTTCCTTGGGGAATATCAGGGACTCCTCCCAGAAGACAAGGAAGTGGAGAACTGAGCAGCAAGCCCAGCTGGCCATGCAGGGCCTTCCTCAGATGAATCTGTGGGTACCAACTCCGAGCACGGGGATCTGGAGATTCGGAAGGGAGAGGTTTGTGAGGACTGATGAGTTTATGGATGGGGACACATGGTGGATGCCTGGCAATGGGAACTTTCTTCCTTCTGTGAACAAAGGCAGGGCTTGGGTGGGATTTGAACCCAGTCCCACAGCTCCTGGGCACTTGGTGGGGCAGGGCGCTGTGACTCCCAGTGATACAGAGCCCTGAGCCACCTGCCTCTAAAAAATGAAGACAATGAGTGGAAGGGATGGCGGTGGCCACTGGGATAAGGAAGGGGAGGCGCTGGAGTTGAACTCTGAAGGAAGTAGGCAGGGCACCCGGAGTTTCCTTCCAACGAACACTGAGAGAGCCTGGCCCTTTTTTTAGCCAGGGAGGCTGAGAGGAAGGGAGTCATTGCAGACACATGAAACCCCACCTTAGCAGAATCTCTCATCAACTGCCCAGCCCCCCATCCCATCCCATCCCATCCCATCCCATCCCATCCCATCCCATCCCATCCCATCCCATCCCATCCCATCCCATCCCATCCCATCCTATTGGAGGCCAGAACTGCTGAGTCTGCGTTCCCGCTTCCCACCTCCGACAAGCTCAGCACTTTCCCTGCTCACTCAGGTCCCTGGCTGCCCAGCTCGGGATGGAGGCTGCAGCTCAGGCCCAGAGTTCCCGGCCCTGCCCACACCCTGTGCTGCCCGGCTTCATGTGGGGCCTGCAGAGCCAGGCTCCTCCTCATTGAGATTCTGCCCCAGGGAAGTGCCAACACTTACTAGGCACTCACGATAAGCCAGGTGCTGGGCTAAGTGCTTTCACTCATTAATTAACAACTCCACGAGAAAGATATGATTATCTTCCTCCCTGCTTTACAAATGAGCAGCCTGAGACCCAGAGAGCTTGAGCAACTTGCTTAAGGTGGCACAACTAGCAAATGGCAGTGGGGTGTGAACCCTAGACTGCAGACCCTGGGCTCTTTATGTTGCCACCTGTCCCTTCCTCTCCCTGTGCCTCAGTCCCACCATCTGTTCAATGGGCAGAATATCACCTGTGTGCCATGCTGCCAGAGGTATGGGAGAACTGAGTTAAGATTTTAGAAGACAGGGATTCCACAAACGTCCTCTAAGCCAGAGCCCTTGTCCTCACTGCCAGGGAGGAGCAGGGGGAGCCTGGATCCTGCAGCCCCCAAAGACCTGGGCAGACAGAATGTGTGAAGGAAGATGGTCAGCTGTGCCTCATGCTGGAGGAGGAGGAGAAGGGGGAGCAGGGAGGAGGAAGAGGAGGGAAGGAGGACAGGCCTGTAGTGGTTGAGACTGAGGCCTGCTGAGTGGTGGAGGTGAGTGGAAGGCAGCTGTCCAGGCTGCAAAGAGCAGGCTCATGGCAACCACATGTGGAGGATTTCAGCTGGAAGAGGAGAAAGGAAGGAGGGAGGATGGAATAGGGCGAGGAGAGGGCTTTCTGATGCCAGAGGAAATAAGGCATGCTTGGGTCAGAGCAGGAGCCACCCAGAGAGGGAAAGGACACCTCATCTCCCAGTTACATAGCCCCTGCTGGTAGCTCTATGACCATTAACCATTGCCTGCTTGCCATGGCCCCTGCTGTACTCATGTTGTACCCATTTTACAGAGGAGGAAATAGAGGCTCAGAGAAGCAAAGCCCTGCTGGTTCTCCCAGCGTGGGGGTGCTCGGTCTGGAGTTCACAGGTTCTGCTCCCTGCTTGCCTACCTGCTCTCTGTGATTAGAGAGGTGCAGGTAGAGGTCTTACTTTTTGTACATTGTCACACTGTTCTCCCAGAGGCTTGGCCCTCCTTTATGGGCTCTCAGGAAAGCCCACTTGGGTCATCACGGCCTCATACATGACTGGTGTTCCCATAGCCCCTGCCTTCCCACAGGGGAAGAGTCAAGCTCAGGCTCAGAAACATTCTAGCAGTTACTGCTGTCTCCAAGATGACAAAACGCTTCTGCGGGTGGTGCTCTCCCCAGCTCTCAGGATGCGCACGCAGAGGCTGGTGCTGTCTGGGCCTGGGCTAGTGTGGTTGGGATCGCTGCCTTGCATGTAAGGTGTCCTGGCCCCCTCCGATGTCCTTCCCAACTCTTAGGGAATTCCATGCCTAATTTCCGGCAGGCCAGATAATCAGAGTGGGCGTGTGTGTGTGTTGTAGGTATCCTCTCAGAGTCCTCAAACCTCACTGTGTGGTGGGCTGCCTCCTCTCTCTATGTGCCTCTCCCTGCCCCAAGTTCTCCCTGGACATGGGATGGGCAGATCTTCATAGAAACAGCCAATACTCCCTTGTGGGTGACCACAGCAGCTGCCCGGAACAAGAGAGGGAGAGAGAGACCAGGGCCTGGGCATGAAGCAGTGAGCCGGCCTCCGCACCAGGCCATGCAGCTGGAGCCACGTGATGCTCATTTGTGCAAGTGGGCTCCTGCAGCCACTGGGTGTCCGTAGGAAGCTGCTAATCCCATCTCACGCCTGCTGTCTCCTGGGGGCCAGCTTCCGGAAGATCAGCCTGCCCACTCTCAGGAGACATTTGGGGTGCTTCCTGGCTTTGCAAACTGATTCCAGGCCCCCGGTGGCTGTGTGAATTTCCTTCCAAGTCCTTGTTTCCACAGATGCCAGCTTGCAGTCCGACTGGTGGTTACCCAGCAACATGGCAAATATTTGGGCCAGCCAGACTGGTCCATGCCCCTATCCTCGATTTAGTGAGACCCTAGAAGCATGCAACCTTGCCAGTTTTGCCTGCTTTGAAAATATCTGGGCACTTAGTAAAAATAACTCCACTCAGCAAAAACCTTTCCACTGACCCCTTACTCCAAGGCTTTCTATCTGGGGATCTGGATGGTTAAGTAGGGGACTGGCAGAGATAGAGGGAGCAGGGCGAAAAGGCTGCAGGGGCCAGTGGAACGAGGAAGCAAGAGCTGAGAGATGAGAAGGCCCAGGTTTAGACCTGGCTCCCAAACCTCTGGCAGGTGGGAATGGCAGACTGCACACACCGCTCAGGCAGGCGTGCCCCAACTGACCCTTGTTTCCCTGGCCCTCAGATCTGTTCTGCCCCCAGGGCTCTGCCCCACATCTCAATCCTGGGCCTGCAGCATCCCCACTTTATCCATCCCACTAGAATCTGGCTCCTCCCTCTCCACTCAGGAGACATCTGTGTCCCAGTGGTCTTCACGCCACACCCCTTAACTCTTGCCCCACTCCGGCACTCCATATCTCTCCTGGAGGCCTTAGTGGTCCTCTTGGCTCCTCCAACTCAACCTGCACACTGGCCCCAGAGCCTGCTCTAAAATGCAAACCTGCTGCCTTCTGAGATCCCGTTTAGAATCCTCTAGGCTTTCCCTTGTCCCCTGTAAGCCCCCCAGCTGAGTACTTGTGCCCTGCCCATTTCCCCAGTGCCCACTCCCCCTCCCCTCCAAAACCCCCATCCAGCCATGCTGCCCAGACCTCTGGGCCCTTGCCAGGGCTGTTCCCTGCACACCACCCCCCGCTCCCCACCCACCTCCCAACATGGGCCTGGCTACTCCCAGCGCCTTCTTGGGGATGCTCAGGTTGGGCCAGCTCTTCCAGCATTCCTGGCCTGAACCAGTGTTGGTCAGTACCCTCCAACACTGAGCAGTGATTTTACCTTCACTGATCTGTCTCACACCTATCCAGGCCCCGGCCCTGGTCCCAGTCCATCCACCACCACTAAGGAGCTCCTCCTGGCAGGGTCCAGGGTTGCCAGCCAACACAGTGCCTTTGTGAGAATTAGAGACACCCTTCTCCAGGTGGACACAGCCTCACATTGTGGTGCAAGGCTTGGCAAATGGAGCATGGGCTAGACTTCAGCCCCTTCCCCCTCGGCTGGGCACGGTGATCCTGGAATGCACTTGTCTTGACTGTGTCCCTGGGGCTGGCTGGCACAGAGTGGGCACTCGAGGGAGTGGGCTGAGTTAAGGAGGAGTGAGCGCTGTCCCTCACAGGGGCCTCTCGTCTTGAGCCTTCTGCCCCAGCTGGTTACAGCTCCCACAGCGGGTTTCGGTTTTCTTCTTGGTCTTGGGTGCTTTCAGCTGTGTCTGTGGCAACAGCGCACTCACACGGCTGGGGCTTCCAGCCTGGCACCTGGCTGGGTCTGGCTGGTGCTCTGTCCAGCCTCGAGCATGCTTGTTTCCCCAGGGACTGTACTGATTTCACTCCTGCTCTTGGTGACACTGTACAACAAAAACCACGGTCGGGGGCCGGGCACGGTGGCTCACACCTGTAATCCCAGCACTTTGGGAGGCCAAGGTGGGAGGATCTCTTGAGCCCAGGCATTCGAGACCAGCCTGGGCAGCATAGTGAGACTGGGTCTGTAAAAATAAAATTATATTGAATTTAAAAACCACGGTTGGAACTGACAAGCTGGGGTGTCCCAAATAGGGAGGGCCTGGAAACAACAGGCAGGAGAGGTGGCTGGAACCTGGGACAGGGAGGAGCAGATGCCGAGGCGGGGCTGCCATGCGGTCCTGGAGCCTGGGGCCTGCTCAGCTTCACCCCCACCCCAATCCTTCCCTACATCAGGCTGCAGCTGCCTCTGGGGATTTTCCTGAGAAGAGTAAAAAACTAGCACGTCCGTCCTGTCTCAGGCGGGAAGAAGGTACCAGGCTCACTGGGGCTGGGAAAGGCACTACAAGCCCCCACACAGTCCAGCATCTGGCAGGGAGAAGGCTAACCCTGTGAGGCTCTCATCACACTTGGAGAAAAGCACAAGTCCTCACAGCAGCCTACATGGTCATGTTGATTTGGCCTCCTCTCCTTTCTAACCTCAGGGTTCATGCTCCCCCCACCCCCAGCTCACACTGCTTCCCCCATGCTGGCCTCTTCAGTGTTCCTTCTGCATGCCAGGCACATGCCCACCTCAGGGCCTTTGTACTTGGCATTCCTGTGACCTCAGGTCCTCTTAGCTCAGGCCCCCCCAGGACTCACAGCCTCACCCTCTTTGCATCCATACACAAGGACCACCTTCTCAGTGGGGCCTTCCCTGACCACTTCTTTAAATTACAGCCCCTCCCTAGCACCCCCAAGTCCCTGCTTAATTGTTTTCCATAGCGCCTATCACCATCTCAAATACAATTTATGGGTGGGAATGATGGCTCGTGCTTGTAATCCCAGCACTTTGGGAAGATCTCTTGAGGCCAGGAGGTCCAGCCTGGGAAACAGAGTGAGGCCCTGCCACTTACTTTGTTTGGTGTTGGTTTCCCCTCTAGAATGTAAGCCCCATGAGGTCAGGGACTTTTCACTGCTCTATCCCCAGCGCATAGGACAGTAGGTAGAATGAATGAGAGCTTATACAATAAACAAAGGAATGACTAAGTTACAGTAGCATTAATAACAATAGCAGCTGTCATGTTTGGGCACCCATCTGTGCCAGGAACTTTGCACCTACTATTTCTTTGAATCCCCTCACGCTTCGTGTGGTGAGAAAACTCAGGCTCGAGAGGTGAAATGACTTTCCCACAGTCTCCCGGCCAGTGGGGCACTGAGTCAGGCTAGTTGTACCGCATGTCCTGGAGTGGACCCACGACATGGCTGCTAACAGCAGGAACGGGCTGCCTTCCAGGCCTGCCCTCAGCTATCACCATCTGGAGACTGCTGGCTTTGGCCCTGAGACCCCAGTGTACCCCCAGACCCTGACATTCCTGACCAAGCGATGGACCGGAGGCTTGGACTGGGAGAGATATATCAGTATCCACCCTTTTCTCCTAAAGCCGTGGACCCGACCTGTTCTCTGTCCTCTGCCAGGCCCTCGGGTGTTCCAGGGCCATCTGACATCTTCTCATGGCTGGTCCATGTCAGTGTTTCTACTTGCAGCTTCCCAAGAGCATGACTTAAAAGGCATGGCTTTTAACCTCCCTTCTGCCGGGCCTGTCCCCTACCGACCATTTCAGCAGCACATGAATTATTTTCCAACTCAACTGCCTTCTAAATCTACTTGTCACTAGCTCTTCTCCTATTAGCCCCCCAGCCACTCAGTCCCCACCATTCTCTGCCATCGCCTCCTCCAGCAGGGTCCCCAGGGAATGTTGTGTATGAAATTATTTTGTGAAATCCAATAAAAATTTTAATCAGGTCAACATCATTACAGGAAAAGGAAATGATGGATCTTCTCTGATGCAGAAAAAATGTGGAGAAGAACAAAAGCCCACCAATCTGGCAATCCGTGCCCTCGTGAGCACTCGCATCCACGCATGCACCGCCCCCACCGTCATGCACCGGTGCCCCGCACTCGCACACACCCGTGCATGCCCACAGGGTTTTGCACATCATTGAACAGGCCACTGACACCCTCTAGGTTCTAGTTTTGTCATCTGTACAATGGAGCCTTGATTGCTGAACAAGTCTTTCCTGCCAGCTAGGGAGACTCCGTAGCCTGGCGCCTGCTGACAGCTGTGCCCGTAGTCACTCTTTGCCACCCACTGCTGAGAGATGTTATCTCAGAGCACAGGGAATTCCCGTGTAACACCCTAGTCCCTGCCCCGGCCCACTCCTAACCCTTGTGAGGTGTGGGGCAATGGTACCAGTGGAGGCCCACATACCATGTGTCTAGATATTTAAAGGTTATCAATCAAGCCAATAAATTCTTAAATAAAACCTGTTCTGGGCTCCTCCCTTGCCAAGTAGCAACCTAGAAGGCCAGGCTCAGCTATGGAATTGTTGGGGAGAACTGGCCCTCAGACCCCAGCCCCAGGCTCTGACCCAGCCTCTCCCCTATTACACTACCCCTAGCTCTGTGCCACACTGAAAAGGACCTTGTTCACATATATGGAGACAGACACCCCAGCTGGCAAGGCCAAGCTCTGCCCACTCCCTCCTCACTGCACATGCCCCCAGGACACCCCTCAGGACTTGAGTGTGCACACTGGCGAGCCAAGGGAAGAAGCCTGTTTTGGCAGAGTTCCAGAGTCCTCTAAAGTGCAGGGCTCAGGCAGGGGCCTGTCTCACCTGGGTTGAGGGTGGCTGACCATGTCCCGCCATGGGGATGGGTGGAGGAGAAGCAGCAGAGGTCACTCCCGGGTCCTGACAAGGCCTGGGCCTCCCACCCGACAGCCAGCCTTTAGTCCCCTCTTCACCTGGACCTCTCTCCACAGTCTTCTTCTGTGGTGAGCGTGCAGCCACATTTAAGGGGTGTGTGCCAGGGAGATGTGACAGGAGCACAGACATGCCCCAGAGTGGGCAGGAAGTTTCTCTGCACCTGCCCAGTGCTGTGAGCTTCCTCCTTCAGAGATGTGGGTGGGGATGCAGGTGGACAGGGACACCAGCCAGGACACTCATGTTGGGGAGAGGACCAGGTCAGTGCAGCGGGAGGACCCCTCATCACTCTCCCGGGGGCTCTGTGGGTGCTCTAAGATCCCTGCCTCAAGCATGCCTGAGGCTACCAGAAACCCCAATTAGTGTCTTGCAGATCCTGGAAGATAAATCCACTAACCCATTAGTGCCACTATTTCTCTCTTGCAAGGGGAGCCCTGAACGCAACTGAGGGGAGACAGCCTTGCTCTGATTGGTTTTCTTCCCATAAAAGGGGCAGTGACACTGGCTGTGCTGGGGATCCTAGGTCAGTTGCAGGGGCTGGCATCTCTAGTGTGAATAGGCTGGGGGCAGAGATGATAAGCCCCCACCAACCTGGCTCCCCATTCTCCAGTCTGGCCCCCACTCCTCCTGGCTGGAATCCAGGAAGCTACATAAACTCCACTGTCTGGCTCTCACCCTTCTGATATTTACAGAAGCCTCTCCCTCCTCTCCTTCCAGATGACATCT
Organism: Macaca nemestrina; assembly: GCF_043159975.1. Classification (NCBI taxonomy): domain Eukaryota; kingdom Metazoa; phylum Chordata; class Mammalia; order Primates; family Cercopithecidae; genus Macaca; species Macaca nemestrina. The sequence goes on along the minus strand of NC_092131.1, from coordinate 123,404,195 downwards.
GAGCCTCCATCTGGGCCAGCAGCGTAGTCTTGAGGGCAGGGCCAGGAAGCTGCTTGGCCTGACTCCCTCTCAGGGGACCCCCAGGCTGATGTGGAGGGGAAGTAGAATAGAGCCAGAGGGCTTCGGGGGGAGGCTCCCACTCCATGGAGTCTCTCCTGGGCTCCTCCCCAGCCTCCCAGGTAAGGAGGTGCTGACCCCTCTGCAGACCTGCCGTAATCTCCTCGGCTTCTCACCAGGTTTCTTCTGTAGTCGGGGCCCAGGATTGCTCTATGTTTTGCACAGTCTACCTTTCCTCCTCCTTGGCCTTCCTGGCTTTGGTGCTGTGGTCTCTCTGACAATCAGGGTTTGGGATGGGGAGGGGACAGAGCCTGCTCTCTATGGACCCCCAGGCTCCTGGGCAACACCTTGCAGGCCTGTCTGCCTATGTGCTATGGTCTGAATGTTTGTCTCCCCCAAACTCATATTGTTGAGACTTAATCCCCAGTGCAAGAGTATGAAGAGGTAGGACCTTTAGGAGGTGATTAGGTCATGAGGGCAGAGCCCTTGCAAGTGAGATTAGTGCCCTTTAAAGAAAGGCCCAAGGAAGCTTGTTTGCTCCTTCCACCGTGTGAGGACAACATGAGAAGGGGCTGTTTATGAGGAACGGGCCCTCACCAGACACTGAATCTGCCAGTACCTCGGTCTTGGACCTCCCAGCCTCCAGAGCTGTGAGCAATAAATGTCTCTTGTTTGTAAGTTGCCCAGTCTAAGGTATTTGGCTAGAGCAGCCCTGATGGGCTAAGACACCATGCATGAACAGTGGTACCAGACTAATGGCCTACTGGTGCAGAGAGAGAGGCCCAGGAGGAACTGTACTCCCTAAGAGGACCGGGTAACTATCTTAGTGGCTTCGGAATAAGCACAGAAGAATAATCACTGATGTCTTTGTTTATAGGCCTGGGGCTCTAATATGGACTGTGGCCTGGGCAGTCATCAATGACCCTACCAATGGATTTTCTTTTCCCAAAGCCCCACACTAGCCTTGAATAGTCAACAATCTTGCCAAAGAAGGAAGCAAATCCTTATTGAGCTCTCACTATGTGCTGTGCACTGTGCTACTGCTATCTCATTTAAAGTTCAAAATAACCCTTTGGAGGAGTTGCTATTGTCTCTATTTTGTAGGTGAGGAGATTAAGGCTCAGAGGTTACGTGACTTTTCAACAATCACTGTGTGGTGGGTGCTGGAGGGCTCCGCCTGTGTCCCCACTAGTCCTGTGATTGCTCACCCCACAGCTTCCCCCTGCAATCACCTGCAGTACTTGCTGAAGGGCTACCTCTGGCCCCTGGAGCTAGCTCAGCCCATGGATGGGGTACCCCAGCAATGCTGGGAGCTGTCACTCCAGGAAGCAACCTCAACTGAGGCCCAGGGAGGTGGTGGACAAATACTCCAGCCTCCTCTCCTGGTGCGGAGGGCAGCTTGGAGGCGTGCTCTTTGCTGCCCCTCAGAGGCCCCCAGTGAGACTAAACTCCTGTGGCCATAGCAGTCACCTTCTTGTGAATGCACCCTGTACTGGCTTCTGTCCTTTCTCTGTCTCACTTCCCCCTCCGCTTCCACTGCTTCCTGGAGTCACTTTCCAAATAAATTACCTGCACTCAAACCCCTGACTTGGGATCTACTTCTGGGGAACCCAGCCTAAGACCGTCATGCATGTGGTAGGTGCCTGCTGGTACTGTGTCTCTTGGGGAGAGGACATTTTCAATCTCACAAAAGCAAAGCCTGGGCTCTGATCTCATGCCTTCCCCAGGGGTCCCCATTTCCCTCAGGACAAAGTCTGGACTCCTGGGTGGGGGTCCCCTCTGGCTTCCACACCCTCTGCACAACATCTGAGAACTTACCAGGCTGCGAGGCCCCAGGAGGCTGTGAGCTCTGGGGAGGTGGGGACAGGGACCCGACTCCAGTGTGGCCCCCGGCAGATGCTCGGGACAAGAACTGACTCCTGGAGTGAATGACGGTGCTGGTCATGCTCTGGGAGCTCAGGACAAGGGCATGGTCACTCGGCTGGGGTTGAAGGAATGCTTTTTCCATTACCAGCCCAAGGGCACTGCTGCTGAGATGAAAATACGTGAATCGTGGAAACAACAATTTGGCACTTGCTGTGATTATTGGAGCGGTGGTGCCACTCTCCTTTGCAATTTCAGCGAAAAGTCCTTTCTGCCAGAAGGGAGTCTCCCAGTTCTGTGGCAAGGTGGCCTTGGGCTCTGCCAGGGCCATCCCCCTGCAAGTGGCAGGAGCCTTAGATGTGGCTTCGGGTGTACAGGACTGAAGGGGTAGGCTGGGGGATAGAGCAGCGTGGTGGGGTAGAGATGGGGGCTGCGAGAAAAAGGCAACTGGAGGGAGGGGCAGTGCATGAGAGGGGCTCCTCCACTCCAGGTCTTTGGGGTATACGTGCCCCCAGGGGAGGGTGGAGTAGTGAGGAGACCCTGGGCCTGTCACCTATGGGGGCAGCATTGCCGTGAGTTTGTAATGTCTTTCAAATGAAGGACCAGAGTCCTCCCTCCCAGTCTGTCCTATCCTGTAGAGTCTCAATCTCTCTACAACACAAAGGGCCTGAACTCAGTGACATTTTGGAAGGAGCACAAGGTTTGAAGTGTATCTCCAAATCCTCGCTCTGCTACTTACTGGTTTGTGACCTTGGCCTTAATTTTCTCATCGGCAGTATAGGGATAGTAATAGCAAATCTGCTTCCCACAGTTGATGAGGGCATACGGTTGGCTCTTTCATTCAACACAAATTTGCTGAGCACTTTCTAGGTACAAAACAGACACAAATCCCTGCCCCCATAGAGTTTGTGAACTAGTGGGGAATAGTCAATAAATCAGATCAATAAGTGAAATCAATGATCTGTTAGATGTTGGTCAGTGTTAAGGAGAAAAAGAGGTCTGCAAGGAGACTCTCAGTAGTGGTGGTTTGGTCGGGGGAGAGGCATTTTAGGGTGATAGGAAGGGCCACACCAAGGAGGTGACGTTTGAGCAGGAACTTGAAGGAGGGGAGGGAAGAGACCCTGGGGAAAACCAACCAGGCAAAGGAGATAGCAGGTGTCCAGGCCCCGGTGGGCTCAGGGCAGCAGTCTGGGGACCGGAGTGGAGGGAGCTGGGAAGGGTCAGGAGGAGCAGTTGAAGAAGAAACAGGGTCTCACGGTCATGGGAGGACTTTGGCTTTTCCTGAGTCAGGTGGGAGCCACTTGCGGTTTTGGGGACAGGAGTGATGGAACCTGATGTGTTCTAACAGATTGCTCAGTACTGTGGGGAAGAGACAGGAGTGGAGGCAGGGAGACCATGAGGAAGCTGCTGTAATAACCTTGGCGAGAGATGATGGTGGTCCAGGTGGGAAGAATGAAAGTGGAAGACCAGGTGATGACTGGTGGTAGTGAGGTGATTCTGGGTCACACGTGGACACATCATCATGTCATCAAAGTGTCACCTGGTTAGAACGTTATGCTGTTTTCAGCTGGTTTCAAGCCTTCTGGAAACATTGAGAACATCTCTAGTTGGTGCTGGTAGGCCTTCAACACCTCCAACTTTTGCAAACCTTCTCACCTTAACCAAAAATGACCAGACACTCAAAGACTCCTGGCTTCTCTGTCCAGTTAATATTTTAGAATGTGGTTTTGTTTCTATTACTTTTGTTGTCTTTGATTTTACATTGCCTTCTATTTGTGAAAACTGAGACTGGGTTTTGGGTACGAAGAGAAAAGTGCCTTTTAAAATAAACTTTCTAGATAAATAAGTTGATTTAAAGAATAATATAGATTGGCCGGGCAAGATGGCTCACGCCTGTAATCCCAGCACTTTGGGAGGCTGGGGCGGGTGGATCATGAGGTCAGGAGATCGAGATCAGCCTGGCCAATATGGTGAAACCCCGTCTCTACTAAAAATACCAAAATTAGCCATGTGCGGTGGTACATGCCTACAGTCCCAGCTACTCAGGAGGCTAAGGCAGAAGAATCACTTGAACCTGGGAGGTGGAGGATGCAGTGAGCTGAGATTGCACCACTGCACACTCCAGCCTGGTGACAGAGTGAGACACCGTCTCCAAAAAAAAAAAAAAGGAATAATATAGATTGTGTGATGGTTTGGCAAAAATCATGAGGTGGGCCTTGAATGACTGCAGTTTGGGAATCTCTGGACTAAAGTGGGGGGCTTGTTTTTAGCTGCACATGACGCCCATGCCTCCCAGACGCTGATGTGCTAAGGCCCTGGGGCTCTCAGCAATGCTGTGTACTTCCCAGGGTCTCCAGGCACCTACTGCCCCTTGAATCTGAAAATGACCTCCACACACCAACCTTGCTCCATTGACCCCTCCTCTCATCCTACCTACTCTGGTAACTACAGGCGCTATTTCAGAGGCAGCTGAAAGATTAATTAAGAGCTGGGAGATGGGGCTCCAGGTGGGACACGGTTGGCTCCAAAAGCAGGGGCTAGATGTCCTGGTTATGCCTTTGTAACAGGGGCCCAAGTGCCTTTGCCACCTGCTCCAAAGGAGGGTCCTGGCGGATGTGGGAGGGGAGGATGCTGGGGAGCACTGTAATCACCATGGCTGTCACGCCCCTGAGCCAGCCTCCCGCTCTTACCTGCCCCTTGGGAGCTGAACTGTCGTCACATTTTCTCAGCTCTCTCTTCAATTGCAACTTGTCCTTTCTCCACATGAGGCCCATAGATCATCCTTAAAGGTTGGCGTGAGCTAGGAGGGAGGGAGGCCAGGAGGGGAGCAGCCTGCAGGGATGTCCCCAGGAAAGAGATTTCCTTTGGCCCCAGGTACAGTTTGTTTTCTGGTGGTTCCAATCAAGAAAGATGGATTTGGCCAGCCCCCTACCCAGCTTGGGGCTGGCTGGGGCCCTCTGGCCCTGCTCAGTACAAATCTGATCCAGCCGGATCGGCCTAGCCTGGGGCTGGTCATTTTGAGCAGGGTCATTGTCGCAGCTCTCGCCACACTGCCCTACCCACTCGTTCTGCACCATTTGCTCACTGGGGTCCCATTCTGGCCACTCTCCCACTGGGCACTTGCATTGGATCCCGAAGGCCTACAGATCTGGATTCAGGAAGAGTGCACCGAGCTGAGCTCTTATCCTCCAAGCAGGGTTCCGGGTGCTTCCCCAGATAGCATCCTTTTAAAAAGACTCTTCCAGGACTCCAGGATTGTGTCAGCATCTCCACTGGAATCTGACCAGGCCAGAGAAGATCGAAGTGGCCTGGTCAGACTGCTGCTGCCTGCTTCTGGACTAATGTCCCTGGGCCCAGCCCCTGGCCTCCCTCAGGGTCAAAGTTCCAGGGTGATGTGTAGGTTCCAGTCCTAGACCCCCTGGTGGAATCCACCTGGGATGCCCACACCCCAGAAAGACCAAGAGGACAGAGGACATGCGGCTTCTCAGGTGCCCTTACTTGGCACTTAGGCGCCCAGCTGCCCGCCCAGGGGCACCCCCCTTGACTCCTCTCTAGCTGTGTGAGTTCCCCCCATGCCTGCCCCTCCAGCTGGGACCCATTTCTAGCCCTGGCTCTGCCATCCACTTACTACATTACCTGGGGATGGGGAGGAGTAGGGATGGACCCTGGACAGATGTGTCCACTCAGAAACCCCAGGCTGGCTGGCCTGGCCTCCTCCATGTAATTCTAGTCTTTGTCTGGGGCCAGCTCGGGCTGGTTACTGAGGTCCTAGATGGCTCCCTGGAATGCATCTTAACCAGATTTTGTAAACTACATGGCAAAGGAGGGGCACTATTCCTTCCTGGCCCCAGAACTTGACCTAGGAGGCTGGGTCCGCAGAGAGCAGGGCTGGTCAGGGAGGCTGTCCTGCCGGTTATGTGCCCTTCACTCTTGGAGAGTGGATGCCTTGCTGCCAGCTTCTTCTGGGCGCTGGCTGAAGGACCTCACTGCTCCTTTGCTCTCTTCTGGGTTAGCTGGGAGACAATCTGTCACATTTCTAGGGTGTTTTGGAGCAGCCCTTCCTAGACATCAAGAATGACAAGGAGAATTCCCAGGACCCCCCCTCCCCTAAGGAATGGGGGTGCACCAAGGCCAAGAGGCTAGGCAGTGGGGTTGTGACAGGAAACTAAGCCCAGGATGGAGGGCATGTGGGAGCCGGGGCGTGAGCAGCCGCGGAGTCCTCACCACAGCACCCCAGGTCCCAGGGCTGAGAAGTCAGACATTCACAAAGGCACGTGTCAAGGGCATGCAAAGGAAATAAGTCCCAACTACAGCCCATTTGGATGGGAAGTCCCGGCATGGCCCGGGGTCCAGGCAGACCACTTCAGCTACAGTTGAGGCCCCTGCAGGGGCAGTGGGGGAGAGGCAGGTGAGGGCAGCACATTAGTCCAGCTCAGGTAGGAGCTCTTCAAACCAGACGTTTCTAAGGGATTGATGTACTTACACACTTTAGTTCCAGGCATCTTTGCAACACCTAAACTGGAAAGATCTAAGATGTGACAGTAATTCTGTTTGCTTGGTTTTTTTTGAGACTGAGTCTCACTCTTGTCGCCCAGGCTGGAGTGCAGTGGCACGATCTCAGCTCACTGCAACCTCCGCCTCCCAGGCTCAAGCGATTCTCTTGCCTCAGCCTTCCGAGCAGCTGGGACTACAGGCACCTGCCACCACACCCAGCTAATTTTTGTATGTTTTAGTAGAGACGGGGTTTTACCATGTTGGCCAGGCTGGTCTTGAACTCCTGATCTCAGGTGATCCGCCTACCTCAGCCTGCCAAAGGGCTGGGATCACAGGAGTGTACCACCACACCTGGCCAGATGTGATGATAATTCTAAGGAGTGGAAGATTCCAAGAACAGATTGGAAGAGTACAAGAGTGAGGCTTCCCAACTCTTGAGGCCCCAGCAGCCCCGCCTTGCTGGCTTGTGCTCGGGGGCTGGCGGGGGGTGGGGCAGGGGGCAGCGTACTTTCCTGGGCTTGAGTCAGGGCATGGGGGCAGTCACTGTAAGATGTTGATTGTGCTGCCTTTGAGCTTCTGATGTTTCTGAAGATGAAGCACTGATTTGTTTGGAAAGTGTGGCCTCTGCTTGCTGAAGGGACAGAGCCATTTTCCTCCTTTCCCTAGGCTGAGCCAGGCCTGTTGGGAACCCACCTCGGGCTTGTGCCAGACTCTGAGGGGGATTAAGGCAGCAGCACGCTTGTTATGAGGAGTGAGGAGCGACTCAGCCCAGGGCAGCTTTCCCTGCCTGCCAAGGGCGCAGTGGCAGGAGGGGTGAGGGGGCCTGGATTGGGGACACCTACTCTGCTTACCTGTGCCTGGGTTCTCCCATGCTCTGGAGAGAGGGCCAGGGCTGCCTCTGGCTTGGCTCCCTCTTCTCCCCTACAGAGACCCCCAAGTCTCGGAGTGGCATCTGCTAGGGACAGGAAGGGACAGGGAGAGAAGAGTGAGCAGGGGATGGGGTTGTGGGGACTCAGCCTCCTCCTGCCTGCTCCCCCATCCCCCTTACCTGCCTAGACCCCCAAAGCCAGATTTTCCAGGCTCTCTTAACTCCTGTGCTCTCCCTTCCCCAGAAACCGCCAAAGGCAGCAGGGAATGCACCTGCCACCTTACATTCCACCCTGAGGATTTTCTACCACAGGTCCCATGCTTGAGTGAGTTCAGAGTGCCCTGAAAGCAGGAATCCCAACTTCTCCTTTCCCAGAGCATTTTATCAGAACACAGGGTGCTACTCTCTATAGCTACATTGTCTAATAGGGGAGCCACCCGTATTAGACACATGTGGCTATGGAGCACTCAATATACACCTCATCTGAATCCAGATGGGCGGTGAATGTAGAGTACACAAATACGCCTGTAAACCTACCACTTTGGGAGGCCAAGGCAGGCGGATCACCTGAGGTCAGGAGTTTGAGACCAGTCTGGCCAATGTAGTAAAATCTCGTCTCTACTAAAAATACAAAAATTAGCTGGGTGTGGTGGTGGGTGCCTGTAATCCCACCTGCTCTGGAGGCTGAGGCAGGAGAATCACTTGAACCCAGGAGGCGGAGATTGCAGTGAGCCGAGATTGCGCCACTATACTCCAGCCTGGGTGACAGAGTGAGACTCCGTCTCAAAAACAAACAAACAAAAAAACCACAAATACGTCCTGGATCTCAGAAGTGCAGAACAATCAAACACATAAAAGATCCCATTAATAATGCTTAACACCCATTGTTGAAAGGTTGATATTTTGGATATACTGGATTAAGTGAAATATATTTTATAATTCATTGCACTTCTTTTTTGAATGTGGTTACTAGAAAGTTTAGCTTCCATATGTACCTTTTGTGTGTGGCTCGTGTTATATTTCTCTGGGCCTGTGTTGCTCTAAGGGCAGAATTTCAGACTTCCCTGAACGCAGCACTGCCTGTGGGATCACTGGGACCTTTTGGTGTTGATCATGTCAACTCCGGCAGGAGTTTCTGCCTGTTTCCTGAGAGTAGTTCTGGGGTATGTGGAGACCATGTGGCAGGTGTGGCAGAGCTGCTTGAGGAGGGGCTTGAGGGCTCTGCCTCCTCCTGGTGAGGGGGTGTTAAGGAGCCTGTGCCCTCCAAGGCAGCCCTTAGCGAGGTCCCAACATACTAGGGCCCTTGTGCATAATGGCTCTGGAGCAAGCGGGTCCTGGGTTCAAGTCCTAGCTCTGCCATCAACTAGCAGGTGGCCCTGGGTGCTCTGTGCCTCAGTTTTCTCCTGTTAAACTGCAGTTAATAGTAGTGCCTCCCTCATGGGATTGTTGTGAGGATCAGACGGGTTAACGCATGTAGAGAAATCAGACGCCTCTGGCACACAGCAAGCGTTCAGCACACATAGCTGGCGGTGTTGATGAGCTTGTCTGAGTCATGCTAAGGAGGGAGGAGACAGGAGGTGGTGGCTGGGGCAGGCAGGCTTGAGTCTCAGTGTTCCCCATTCACATGAGTGTGACCAGAGCCCTGGTGGCCCAGGGCCGGGGTTGGGGGGGATCCAGTGAGCATGTGCCTTCTCCTGGGAAGCTGAGCGGAAGACTGGAGTCCTGTGCTGGCCTGGCCGGCTGGAGAAGGTGACCTTGAGGCCCGGCAGGCGGAGGCAGGCCAGGCTGGTGAGGGGCTAATAGCTGGAGAACCCAGGAGCCTCAACTCTGCCAGACCCTCTGAAAGCCTGGTCTTAGCACTGCTGGAAATTCTTAAGCTGGGATTTCAGTTTAATTACATATTGATTAAATGGAACAAAGGCGTGGGGGCTCCAGGGAGCAGGCTCAGTGAGCACCTGATGGAATTTCAATCCTGCTTTTTCCCTGCCTCCCACTCGCTTAGAGGCTCGGAGCTATCCCTGCTGGGGAGGCCCGGGCTCTGCATGAGCTCCACGGGCATCATAGGCCCTGCCTTGAACAGAGGCGCAGCAGGTGGCCCTTGGCCACACAGAGCTGGGTTTTCTTCCCTGCCTCAGTGCCCAGCACACCCATCCACCTACCAACCCAAACCCAGATCAGGCCTGGAGAAACGCCCATGACCTGGACAAGGTCATGTCCAAGGTCAGAGGCAGATCTGGGACTTGTGCCCAAGAACAGTCTGATTTAACAAGTATTTATGGAGTGCCTACTCTGCACAGGTTATGCCGTAGGCACTGGGAAGTGAGTCGGCTGTGGTCCCTGTCCTTTTTCATGGAACCCTCCAACTGATTGGGGGACCAGGATGGTCTTCCGGAGGAAATGACATCTGGCTTGAGGCTTAGGGGACAAGAGAAGGTAGCCAGGTAAAGGCAGAGAGGGAGGCAGAGGATGGGAAAAGCATTCCAAGGAGATGGAACACCATGTGTGAAGACTCAAAGGCAAAGGGGGGCACTCTGGTGGGCCAGAGGAGGCTGGATCAGGGGAACTTAGGCAGGGTGTGGTGGAGTGGAGCTGGATGCATGAGGCCAACCCATCACTCGGAGGGGAGCATACAGTGGACACAGTGGGCATCACAACATCCTCCCCACCCTTCCCCCAACAATGCAGTTTGGAAAACTGACCTTAATCATGGGAGGCCATGTTGCCAAATGGATGATTCTATTCCCTAACCAGTGATTGGTTCAGGAATAGGCGTGTGACCCAATTCTGGCCAATGAAAGGTAAGGAACTATTACATCTTTGAACTGCTGAATCAACTAGTCCTGAGGCCCACCTACTTAAGCATTCATGTTTTGTGAGCCAATACATTTCTTTATGGTGTAAGCCAGTAGCACCTGGACATTTTGTTACTTGCAGCCCAAAGCATCTTGATTGATGCATCTGTGTAGGCCATGTTGAGGACTTTGGACTTCACCTTAAGAGCAATGGGGAGCCATTGAAGAATTTTAACATGAAAATGTTTTCTTTTAAAAAAATATCAGGCCGGGCACAGTGGCTCATGCTTGTAACCCCAGCACTTTAGGAGGCCAAGGTGGGTGGATCATCTGAGGTCAGGAGTTCGAGACCAGCCTGACCAATATGGAGAAACCCCATCTCTACTAAAAATACAAAACAAATTATCCAGGCGTGGTGGTGCATGCCTGTAATCCCAGCTACTCGGGAGGCTGAGGCAGGAGAATTGCTTGAACCTGGGAGGTGGAGGTTGTGGTGAGCCGAGATTGCGCCATTGCACTCCAAACAGGGCAACAAGAGCAAAACTCTGTCTCAAAAAATAAAAGAAAAAAAATTTTTTAAAAAAATATCACTCCAGGCCGGATGTGGCAACTCACACCTGTTATCCCAGCACTTTGGAGGCTAAGGCAGAGAGATCACTTGAGCTCAGGAGTTTAAGACCAGCCTGGTCAACACGGTGAAATGCCATCTCTACAAAAAACACAAAAATTAGTCAGGTGTGGTGGCGTGTGCCTGCAATCCCAGCTACTCAGGAGGCTAAGGCAGGAGAATTGCTTGAGCCCGGGAGGCAGAGGTTGCAGTGAGCCAAGATCACACCACTGCACTCCAGCCTGGGTGACAGGAGTGAAACCCTGTCTCAAAACCAAACCAAACCAAACAAAGACATTGCTCCAATGATATGAGTGTACTCAATACCACCAAACTGTACACTTAAAAATGGTTGAGCTAGTACATTGCATGTTGTGTGTATTTTACTACCATAAAAAAATTGAGAAAAAATATATCACTCCAGGTGCAAAGTCAGGAAGGAGGAAGGGGTGAAATCAGAGACAGCAGCTGCAAGGAAGGGGCTGCCTAGCAGGGCAGTGAGCTCCCCCTGAGGGGTGAATAAGTAGAGGCTGGATGGGCATCTGTCAAGGGGCTGGAAAGACATCCCATGCCCTGGGCGGGGCCTGTGTGGGATGCCATCTGTCAGTTGTCATCCACTATAAGGTTCAACAGTGTGCAGGCTTTCTTCCTGTTTCGCTGGGAATTGCAAGCTCCTTGGCCCTGAATGAAATTCCCAGACTTAGGGAGCCGCCCAGGAGTCAAGGGTACTCTTAAGCAGCACTCCCTATCCCCCTTGTTTGTTTTATTTTCCCTCACAGCACTTACCAACTGCAAATATTTGATGTATTTTACTTACTTATCTCGTTTATTATCTATTCCTCCTATGCTACCTGTGTTGTTCGATATTGTAGCCACTGGCCACAAGTTTGATCACTTGAAATGTTGCTAGTCTCAGTGACAATATGCCGTAAGTATAAAATACATACTAGCTTTTGATAAATCTTCAAAATCTGCTTGTGATTTAGTACAAAAAAGTAAAATATCTTATTAATTTAAAAATATTACATACATATTGAGATGATAATATTATAGATATACTGGCTTAAATGAATGATTTTACAAAAATTAATTCTCCTAATTTTGCTTTTTTAATGTGGCTACTCGAAATTTAAAATTAAATATGTGGCTAGCCCAATTTTTCTATTGGACAACATTGCTCTAGACCAGAGGTTGGCAAACTGTGGGCCAGCTTCACACAGCAGCCTGTTTTTGTGCAGCCCACAAACTAAGAAGTTATTACATTCTTCTTCTTTTTTTTTTGAAACAGAGTCTTGCTCTTTTGCACAGGCTGGAGTGCAGTGGTGGGATCAGGGCTCGCTGCAGCCTCAGCCTCCTGGGCTCAAACAGTCCTCTCACCTCAGCCTCCTGAGTAGCTGGGACTACAGGTGCCCACCATCATGCCTGGCTAATTTTTTTAATTTATAGTAGAGATGGGGCCTCAGTATGTTGCCTAGTCTGGTCTTGAACTCCTGGGCTCAAGCAATTCCCCTGCCTTGGCCTTTCAAAGTGCTGGCATTACAGGTATAAGCCACCACACCCAGCTAATTACTACATTCTTGAAAGGTTGTAAGAAAAAAAACAAAGATAAATATGCAACTGAGGCCGTATGTAGCCTACGAAGCCTAAAATATTTACTATCTGGCCCTTTACAAAAAAATATATACCACTTCTGTGTGAGATTACAAGATCGACAAAGGCAGGAACTTTTGTCAGTTTTGTTCTTCAAGATGTCCCCAATGCCTACAGCAGTAAGTGCACTGCTGGGCACACAGTAGGTGTGCAATAAACATTCAATGAATGAATGAATGAATGAATGCATTGCCGAACCTTGCATGGCTGCCTTTTGTTCCTGCCTAGCTGCTGCCTCCCCAGCCGGCCTGGCTGCTCCCGAGAGCAGAGATGTGCCTTTTCCTGTGAGCCCCACCACACAGCTGAACATGGGGTAGAGCCCATGGGCCGTGGACAGAGGCAGGAACACACTCAGGGCAGCGTGCTGCCTCCTCCCATCTTTCTAGAGACCAAAGTCACCACTGTCCATTCCTGCTGCCAAGAGCCTTGGGGGTAGGGGAATTAGACAGGAATTTACCACTCCTTAAACCAGAGAAGTTCAGATTCCTCTGGGGGACAGGGCTCTTGATGGACAGAGGGAATCAGCCTCGGCCTGGGGAGGCTGGGGTTTGCACGGTTTATTCTTCAGCGTCCACTTCTTCTCCAGGGGGTCTGTCAGTGGCAGGCAAAGTGACTCAGAACCCCAGAGCCAGGCCCAGCGAACAATAGGTTCTGCCTGTCCCACGAAGGGTGCTGTGGCTTTGACGGATTAGAAGTCAGGACTTGGCCATCATGATTACATGCTTTAAAAAAAATATGAGTTTTCTTTTCTTGTTTTGGGTTTTTTAAGGTGGTGGGGGGCTCCTTTGTGTTTAGCTTTTACATCCCTTGCAATAAAGTTCCACCCATCCAGCTTGTGCAGTGAAAAACAGGGAAAGGATTTCAGTGGCTTTGTCTCGTCTATATACAGGCCAGAGAGAAAAAAGGAAGAGGGCCGGGCATGGTGGCTTACGCCTGTGGTCCCACCACTTTGGGAGGCTGAGGTGGGAGGATCACCTGATGTCAGGAGTTTGAGACCAGGCTGGCCAACATGGTGAAATCCTGTCTCTACTAAAAATACAAAAATTAGCTGGGCGTGGTGGTGGGCGCCTATAATCCCAGCTACTTGAGAGGCTGAGGCAGGAGAATTGCTTGAACCCAGGAGGCGGAGGCTGCAGTGAGCCGAGATCATCCCATGGCACTCTAGCCTAGGGAATAGAGTGAGACTCTGTCTCCAAAAAGAAAAAAAAAGAAAGAAAGATAAAATGTGTTTTCCTTGCTGGGCATCAGAAATAATGGTGGGAAAGCCCCAAGAGGTGCTCCAGTGATGAGTGAGGTATTGATCCCTCCCACGAGGGAGGCTTGCTCACGTGGACGCTGTGTGATTTAGGGAGGAGTGCAGACTTTGCAATCAGACCCCCTCATAAGGGGAGATTACCAAATCTTTTGGGCCTCAGTTTCCCCCTCTGCAGAATGACTTAGAGTGAGAGTCAGAAGTATTGGGTGAGCGAACTGCCTGGCAGATAAAAGGCCCTCAGAAATGGCCATTGTCATTGATTATCTTTATTTAGGAGATAATTCCCTCCCCAAGAACCAGAGAAGGGAGAGGCCTAGGCAGTTTCTATTTGCTTAGTGTGGTCAAGAAGTTCTATGTGGCCTGGAGAGGCCCCAGTGCATCATGTCTTAGCACTTGGGGGTTGGGGGGTGAGGGTTTAGGGGAGGAGGGTCACAGTACCAGCAAGAAAGACAGCAAGAGATTGAGAGAGCGAGCTGTTCTCTAGCCTGAAAGCCTCTGTTCCTCCCTCCCACCTCCTTTTATCCTGGCTCAGAGCTCCTGAAATGTGGCAACAAGAGATTGGCAGCTTCCTTGCACTTCTTCGCCTCCCTCCCTCCCTCCCTTCTTCCCGCCAGTTTATTTATTATTTGTTATATGGGCTGTAATTAAGGAGGAAAAGTCTGTAAAAATTAAGTGATTTTAAAGGTGCCAAGCAGGAACAGGATGGGGACCGGGGAGGAAGCTAGAGAGGGCCATACCCTTCTCTCTTGCCGAAAACCCTTTGGAGAAAGGGTGCCAGAGGAGCACCCGGAACTACCCCCTCATTGCCTGTTCTGGAAGCCCAGCTAGAGCAAGCAGCTACTGTGCACCAAGCCCTGGAGTAAGACAGACCTCGGCTCTGGCTTCACGCAGCGATGGGCAGCCTGGTGGGCAAGGCAGATGCTGAAACAGGCAAGAACTCTATTGCAGATGACAGAGGGAAGCAGGATCCCTGCTCCAGACCCCTGCTCTCTTCTTGGCTTGCTGAAGTACAAGCAAGCTCTCCTGGGCAACTGCTCATGGCGAAACTGGAGATTCTTTCAAATTTGTCCAAAACATAACTTCCCTTATGAGTGGTTCTCTTGGGTGGGAAACAGACCCCAGGGTGGAGGCAGATCCCAGCACACAGTAGGCGCTTTCCTCAGCTGGACTTTCAGAGTGGGCAATGGGGAGTAGTTCCAGGTGCTCCTTCTGGCACCCTTTCTCCAAAGGGTTTTTGTCAAGAAGGAAGGGCACAGCCCCCTCCAGCCTCCCTCCCTGAGCAGACCACTTAAGCCAGGCTGGGGTGGCTACGCGTCAGGGAAGCCTTCCTGGAGGAGGTAACTGTCACAGGTGTTTGAGGTCTGCTCAGGAGTTTAGCAGTCTGGGGGCAGGGTGAGGGAGAAACATGAATTTCCTGTCAGAGGGAACAACGTGTGTGAGGGCTGGAGACACGCTGATGCCTGGTGCATCCTGCTGGCTGTGTGAGCACATGAATCTGTATGTGGGGCGGGGGGGCTTCAGGAGATGGAAAGGAGCTGGGTCAGGAGGCCTTGAATGCTGACCTCAGCAGCCTGCTGGTGATGAGAAGCCATTTGAGGGGGACATTTATGCCCTGACTTACAGGGGAGGGCCCTGAGGCTCAGAGAGGTGAAGGCCTTGCCAAAGTTTCCCAGACTGTGGGTTGGGCCTAGAGGACAGGGGCCGACCTCTGCCTGTCTCTGATACCAGTGTTAATGACTCTAATTCACTTTGGTCCATTAACAAGTCTTTATTGAGCAGAAGCAGGCGCCAGGAGAGCGTGGGTGTGAGGTGCCATGCGGGCGTCCCAGAGCCCTGCCCCCAGAAAAGATGGCCATCTGAGCCTCCCTGGACAGCCACTGGGAGGCTGAGATGTGGCCCCCTGCCCCCATCTCCACCCTTGGGCTGAAGTGCTCCCAGATGTTGTCCTAGGCTAATGAAGCCTTCATTCAGGGAGTAAATGGCAGACAAGGAGGTGGGTGGTCACCGCAGTCTCTTGTGATCTAGCTGTAGCTTGGTCCCTCTTGGGGTCCAACTTTGGGGGTGTGGTGCAGGGATGTGCAGCAGGACTGGCCCAGCGGACACAAGCATCACTTCCTAACTGGAGGAAGGGTGCAGGGGTGGCCAGAGAAGGAAAAGAGTTAACCTGGTATCTGGCTGTCCCCGTTTTAGCTTCCGCTGGAGGCTGGGATGGGACTTGGGTGGGAGTTGCTGGTGGTATGCTGGTAAGAGGGAAGGAAGCCTAAGGCCCAGGAACAGGGCGGACAGTGGGAGTCCTAGAGCACAGGAGGACCCCTGTGATAAGGAGGTGCTAGCTGGAAAGTGCCACCTAGTTCAGCCTAGAATAGGAATAACCATGCATATGTACGAGACCTCATGACTATACATGCTAGGACGAAGCCCAGAGGCTCCAAAGGGCTGGCTCAACTATGCTTGGGACAAGACAGGGTCCCCAGCCCCACTACCCCTGTGGGCCTAGAAAGCTGGCTTATACAGCTGACAGCTGTTGAAGGAGCAGGAACCCCAGTTCCTGCCTTTGTTTTGCTCCTGTCTCTGCTGTAACACTGAGCAAATCACTGGCCTGCACTAGGCCTCTACTTTCTCATCTGTACAGTGGTGATAAATCTCGGCTTAAACTGCCTCCAATGGTTGTGCTGAAGGTCAAAGCCAGGCAACAATCACTACTCAGATTGGATTCCCCTGGAAAGTTTAAGGGGTTTTAAGAGGCAGGGGTCGCCCAGGTTCCTGAAGAAGCATTCCTACAACATGAACCCTTTTCACAGATGCAGAAACTATGGCCCAGAAAGGTGGAGATGCTTGACCAAGGTGACACTAGTGGATTGTAAGCCTGTGGCCTGGTCCTTGCCCTAGTTGACGTTAGTACCCTGGACAGGACCGCTTCTCCCCAGCCTGGTACCTATGTCATTCCCATCCCTTTGCCAGGGCTTTTCTGAGCCATTTGTTTTTATGTTTGTACGTCGGGCAGCCTGCGAGCAAGGCTGGCGTCCGCCTGTGAGTATAAAAGTGACAAGAGGCGCTGGTGGAGTGTGGAAACTGTCAGCAGAGCAGCCGCCTGTGAAATTAACATGATATCGAAAGCGTCAATGTTTATTTACTGGAAATATCTGGACAGGATGCAAAGCAGGCCTGCAGCTGCTGCCTAGGGGCTGAGGGTGAGGGTCACCCCTGCCCATCCCTCCTCGCCAGCCACCAGGCACTGCTGGCAGAACCAGCTGACCCCCTAGCTGAGACCCCCACCCTCTTCTTGACTTGCTGAAGAACAAGCTCTCATGGAGAAAGTGGGGCTTCATTGAAATCTGTCCGAAGTAACCTCCCTCATGTCCCAGAGTTCCAGCGATGGTGTCCGGGAGCTAGTGAAGAAGGTGGGGCCTTTCCAAGGCCCATAGTCTCTGGCGCCTCCAGGGTAGAAGTCACTACCCCCAGAGCTTACTATGCTGGTCATCGCTTCCCTCTCCCCAGCCAGGAAGGCAGCTAGTTCTCCATGGCAGCCCTCCCCCAGCCCCAGCTGATTGGGCCAGGCTGAGGCCACTTGACTCAACTCAGCCAATCAGAGTGTGTCTCATGGGAATTTGAAATCAGGGCACAGAGATTAGGTTAGCTGCAGGGAGCTGAAACACAAGGTGTGTCGGCTCCCAGCAGGGGCTGCCATTTTGGGGTAGTCAAGCTCAGCTAAGTTCAAATTGATAAATGAAGGAGAAGAAAGGACAAGGAGGAGAAGAGAACAGACATGCAGAGGGAAGAGAGAGGAGAGACTTTGCAGCTCCAGGTGGAGATAGACACAGAGAGGTGGTTTTCAGTTTGGGAGAGGGAGGCCTGGCAGTTCATTCTGCAACTGTGCTTCCTAAAATTTCTCTGTAACCTTATATTCAAAGGGCACTTTGTTTGAGAAGGACAGAAATCCACTGAAACTGGCCTTAAGAGAGAGACTGACACCAGGACTGAGGTGACAAGAAATAGGCCCTCAGATAAGATGTAGAGTTAGCTGGGAAAGAATGAAGGGGGGAGTCTGTGGTCCATGGTATGTGATAGCAGTGCTGCTAATAATGCTGTGCCCCATAGGTGTTGGGTCCCAGACCTCGGGACCTGCTGAAAGCCAGACTCAGGGGACCACAGAGAAAAGCAGAATCAGGGACTCCCCCTAGCCTGGCTCTGCCCCTCCTCACATCCTCTGTGACCTGAAGACTTGGCTCTTGGTAGCCCCCAGGCTCACCTTTCCCAGCCTAGCTGCAGAGAAAAACTCATAGCGATATTCTCTGGTTCCAAGTTCAACTATCCTAAGGAAGGGTGCTGTTCAGCGGCACTCGAGGCAGGTGCCAATTCCTTGTTCACACGCAGCGACAAGGAGATGTGGGTGTGATTGATCCAGCTTGGGTCAGGTGCCCTCCCCTAGACCAAGTCATGCCCAGGGTCGTGGGTTGCATAAGAAGACAGCAGTTGCTATTCATACTGTATGATTTGGGGTGGCAGGGCAAGGAACACCTCACATAAACAAGGGCCCTTCTAAGCAGACACACACAAAAATGTCCACTCTTCTTTGGCACAGAGATCTGGGGAGTGAAGGACTGCTCCTACCACCTATTGCTCTCAGGAAAAGCAGAAGGGACTGGTTGGCCTCTGTTGATGACAATTGTGCAGTGTTGGCTAAAAACTTAGCATCCTCCCTGTTCGGCTACCCAGAAGTTTTCATTGCACTTTGGCTGACTTCCTCCCATGATCGTATGGCAGGTGTGTTGACAGGTAAAGCTACCACTTAGCCCAATGTTCCCCAGCTTACTCGGTGACAAGACTCACCATGGGTCCTTCCCAGACATTTTGATTCACAAGGGCTGGACTAGGTCTGAGAATCAGAATTCTGACTTTATCTTCTCTTGTGACTGGCCAGGAAACCCTGATTTAGGCCATGGAGGGTAAACCTCTCACCTGGCCTGAAATAAGAACAAACTAGAGGAATGAATGCCATTTGCGGTGTGGACTCAGTTATCAGGAGGTCTTTAAAGCAGTGGTCTGTACCCTGGCTGCACATTAGAATCACCTGGGGAAATCTTGAAACTCTTATTACCCAGGCAGCACCCTGCACCAATGAAATCAGAATCTTTGGGAGTTAGATATCAGTGTGTTTTAAAGCTCCCCTGGTGATTACAGCATGCAGCCAGGATTGAGGACCGCTGGTTTAGGGAAAGCCATCATTTTCACTCTACCCACACTCCTACCGCGAGATCCTGCCTCTCCCACAGTGTGGAAAAGATGGCCTTCCTGACCTTCTGGTCCTGCTTTAGCTAATTGGACCAAGAGTGGACACCCGACCTAATCCTGGCCCATTATGGTTTCTCCTGGGGATTTGGAATTGAACACAGTGGCCAAGTTGCTCCGAGGAGCTGAGGCTGCCATCTTAGGGTAACTGTGCTCAGTTAGACACCTTGGGCAGAAGAGGAAGCCACTCCTTCTGCAGACAGGGACAGGTGACCTGAGCCGATGTGCAGCCAGAAGCTGAGCCAAGGGGAGAGAGAGGGAGTGCATCCCCATCCCCCAGGCTGGCCTGGGCTTCCCTGAGACTCTATCCTTACAGAAACCTCCTTGTTAGAGGATGTCTGCAAACACTGTTCCTTGCAGTCAAATAGTTTTGGATACAGAGCACTGAAAGCTAAAACTTGTCCCAGCCCAGAGCCCCACACTGCATTCCCTGGAGGACCCAGCACAGGGCAGCAGCTGGCACCTATTGGGAACATCCACAAGCCAGGTGCTTTCCATGGCCATTGTGTACAAGTTTCCCAATAACCCTGAAAGGTGGGAATTATTATCCCCTTTTGTACAGAAGTGAGGTAATGTGCCCCAGGGTGTCTGGCTGGTAAGTGCAGAGCAGAGACATAAACCTGGGTATGCCAAATCACTTCCAATGGATCTCACCTGAAACCAATTATGCAAAACAGAGCAGAGTGGAGGTCCCGCTGTGGTAAGGGAGTAGGGGGCTGCTGCTTGCCCGTCCGGCGTGGGGACCAGGTGTGAGAGGAAGGCGGGCTCCCATTGAGGACAGCTCCACTTGGGCTCAGGCCCTGAGAGATGCTGCTGAAGAGGCAGGGCCCACAGTCCACACACACAGTGCCCTTGGAAGCTGAGACTGGAAGTTATGATTACTCCCATCGCTGTCATTCAGGCTAAAGAGCACTCGGTGAACCACACGCCTGTTCCTCTGCCATCCGGCATGGTTTCTCATAATGCCAGGGACTCATATCCCTGATCACAATTTTCAAATGTGTATTATTTGAGTGATCCCCTCTTTGGAGTCTGTCTCCTCCTCAGACTGTAAGCTCCCTGAGGGCAGGAGCTTTGCCTACTTTGTTCCTCATAATATTCCCATGCCTAGCTGGTGACTAATGAAACTAGGTGTTCAATGAATAAGTGGGAAGAAGGAAGGGAGACAGTGTCCCAGAGCAAGAATCCTTACATCATCTTATAGATGGGGAAAGGAAACCTCAGGGAGGGGGTCACTGAGAGTGACAGCTTATCTGGACTAGAACCTGGCCCAGAGTCAGGCGAAAGGACCCAGAGAGAAAAGTAGGAGTGAGAATCTAAGATGGGTGAGGTATGAGCAATCATAAAATAAATGTATAGATAAATATAAATGTATAAAATAAATGTATAGATACAGACTGGGTGTGGAATGAAGGAGCGGTGAGGACGCGCTGAGCAAAGCCCCTTCCTGCAGCCGAGACCACACTCTGGTGAGGAACAGCCTCCCATTCCAGTGGGAGCAGGAGGAATGAACAGTGACGGCTCTCTCTCAGGCCCTTAGTGGCAGTAGATGGGCCACAAGCTGGAGATTGCAAAAGGCCTGCAGGGTCTCAGCACAGGGGCTGTTAGAAATCTTGCTTGCCCATAATGTTCCTACAGAGAGAGACAGATAAGCTTGTCCATCAATGTGGTCAAAGACAATTATGACTGGTGGTCACGATGGACTCTTAATTTTCTACCCCAATGAGACAAGTCTCCCTTTTGGGCATGGCACCTGGTGTTGGAATGTATCTGGCTGTGTGGCAAGGACATGCCATCCTTGCCCTTCACTGTAAGTCACCTGGTCTAGGGGCCCACGACAGTTCTGAATGTTCTGAATGAAGGCTGGGGACTGGAAGCTGAGTGAGGAATTCCCAAGAATACTAACAGTAGAAGCCAACATTTATTGGTCACTTGCTCTGCACCAGACATTGTGGTGAGTGCTTTGCGGGAATGATCTTACTCCTTACAAGTTACATGGGCAACTTGCCCAAAGTTACATAGCTGGTAGGTTGCAGAGCCAGGATTTGGACCCAGGTCATCTGGCTCCAGACCCCATGCTGTTAAAACCGTGCACTTAGCCGCTTTGACCAGTCTCCACCTCAGCATATGCCTTGTGTTTCAACGTGATAAAAAACTCAAGGACTGGTAGTGCCTAGTCCCCATTTACACAGGCCCTAAACCAGGGGACTGATTTTGAATGTGTGTGTGTGTGTGTGTGTGTGTCCTATACCATGAGCTGCAGCTTGCCAGAAAAAAAGTGAGCATGTGTGTATGTGTGCGCGTGTGTGAGATGGGGGAGAAAGGGTAGGGAACCTTCGGAGCAGAGGGAGGAACACATGATGAGGCCTGGAGGGGAAGGAGATTGGGCATCTGGGGAAGAGAAAGGAGGTCAATCTCTTCAGAATTCTGGGGAGGTGACAGGATTGAGTCACAGAGGCTTCCTGAAGGCTGAGCCAGGTCCCCTGACAGCCACACAGTTCACCTCTGACCAGGATGCGCACCTGTTCTCCGCCCATCCACAGGGAAGGGCATCTCTGAGATTCATTTTGGGCTCATTATCAGGCGCCTCTGAGGCACCCCTGCCACACCTGCCCTCAGCCTAGCCCCATTCTAACCCTTTGAGAATGAGGGTCGAGGGCACAAGGATCGCGAGTGATGCAGGGGGTGGGACGGGGGATCCCTGTGGCCACGCCCCTCCCTGGCCCCTCCCATCCCATAGCCTGGCAGCCCCCGCTGGTCGCCTAGGAGACAGTACCCGGTGCGCTCTCATTGGCCAGCCGCGGCTCCAAGGGCAAGAGAGAGACTTCCGGAGGCTGCCCTTCCCCCTCGCCTCCCCCCCCCCCCCGCGCACGCCCGCGCGCGCGAGCGCGCGCGCGCGCGTGTGTGTGTGTGTGTGTGTGTGTGGTGGGGGGCGGGGCGGTGAGCACTGAGCACAGGGGCCAGCCTGGCCGAGCTGTGATTCCAGGAAGGAGGGAGGCCGCGGCATGGAGACGGGCATGCTTGCTTGTCTGTGCCTCTGTGTGCGTGCAGGAGGGGGCTGCTCTGTGGGTCTGTGCATTCGTGTGAATGCAAGGGTGAGAGTGTCGCGTGTAAGTGTTCCAATGTAACAGCTATTTATCTGGTGTACATTGACGGTTTGTGCTTGTATGGGTGCCCGTTAAAAGGTTTTGTGTGGACCCGAGTTGCTGCCTGGCTTTGTGGGAGAATATGTGAGGTTGTACATATGTGAGCTCCTCCATGTGCCCACTTGTGCTTGCCTGCACACAAGGGGCATTGTGTGTGTGAGCATAGAGGTTTGCATACTCATCCTAAAGAACAAGCTTCGGCCTCTGTCTCCTCTGTTCTGACACCTCAAATATTTCCTCCTTAGATTCTGAGATGTGTCCCTCTCATGCTCAAGCACCCACCATAGCTCCCCATTGCCTGGTGGTGCGCTACAGAACGCCTCAGCTTCCCTAACCACCCACACTTGTCCTACACTCCACATGAGCAGCAAGAGCCAGAAGGAGGGGGCAATTCTGTCTCTGGCACAGGGGAGTCTTCAAGGGCAAGGATGGAGTATTCAAAGCAGATTTTCCTCATCCTAAGCCAGGGGAACTGGAGCTAAGGGTCTGGGGACACTTGCAAAGCTGGTGCCTGCCTTTGATCTCCTCTCTCTACATGAATGGTTACTGTCCCTTCACCCGCCACTACCTTTGGGACACTGGGCTCCGTGGCTTCAGGGTGCTCCCCGGGTGTGGTCCTCGACTTCCCGCAAAAGTGTTTGGAGAGATTTCTATTGTGGGGGTTGGGCTGGAGGTCAGCTGGAGGGCACAACTGGGACCTGGGAACCCATCACAGGCTGTCCTGGCCTCTGCAGCCTTTTGCCTCAACCCAGAACAATCCCCCATCTATCCCGCACTTCCAGCAGTCCTCCTGCCTCTGGGTGACCCCAGGAGCGCATCAACCTTCCAACGTCCCTGTCCCTTCCAGGTGCCCCGCAGGAGAAAGGGAACCTCTGTCCTCCTGGCTCCTGGCCAGCCAGGTGCCAGCCAGTGGTCAGGCAGTCCTGCTTCACAATTCTGGCCGCAGGGCTTCCCCACAGTCCCTATTTCCCAGCTGGGGGCTCCGCCTGGACTCACCATGGGCAGAGGACCTTGTTATTCCCCAGAGATCATCTTGTCTGGTTGGGCTCTCAGAGCCTGTTGTATCCAACTCTGGCTGTACAGAGAGGGAAAGTGAGGCAGAGGGGCAAGGACTCCCCCTACATGGTTGATGATTGGCAGGCTGCCTGAGAAGGACACAGGAAGACTCCAGAAAGGTGACCTCTGGGTGGAGGTGAGTGACTGCTCTGATGGCAAGGATCCTGGGGGTTTTGGACCTCCTGGCTCCGGATTGAGCTGCGCTTGAGAAATGGGCAAGAGTTGGTCCTGAGGTGGCCAGGGTGGAGCAGGCGGATGGGTCAGCAGACCCCTTGCTCTGTTCTAGGTGACTGCATGGCGTGGAGAGGGGGATTTATGGGCCCAGGTATAGGTCTGGGCCATAAAGGTCGTTCTGCTAGAGAGGCTGTGACTCTGCCTCACTTTGGCAGTAGCGTGGGGCCAGGGAAGTTAGATAGGGGACACCCCTGAGGCTGGAAGAGTGTGAGAGACCCAGTGTAGGCTTCTCCTAGGCCCTTGGGAGGGATCAGTCCAGAGATGCTCAGGGTCTTATACAAGGTCACACCACCTCCTGGCACTGAGCTGTGGACAGAGCCCAGGAAAACAGATGCCGCGAAAGCTTCCCCCAGCCCCAGCTCTGGGTGCTGCGGAGGGGCAACTGCATGCCTCCTCCCATCCAGGTCTATTCTCTGTGCCCTTGGAGTGTCCTGCAAGAATTCTGGCTGGCAGGCAACGAGGGACGAGGCTTTCCTGTGCCGGCTCTCTCCTCTTTACGACACCATATTTTTTAATGAGCTATGTAAATGTCTGCAAGTCAGACAGCAAGGGCAGGAAGTCAGAGTCTCCAGCTCCCGCCCCTGCCCCCAGGAATGGGTGTCCCCCTGGGGCCAGTCTGACCTTGTGTTTCCCATAGGAAGGTTTTCTGGATTCCATGGAAGTGGCCACCTCCCAGTTGAGCTGAGTCAGAACTGGTGCTGTTGCCGACTGACTTGTTTTGTGACCTTAGGCCTGTCACAAAATGCTGTACTTCAGTTTTCCCTTGCTGTACCTCAGTTTCCTCATGTACAGAATGAGTGCACACAAGGGGCATGTTGTCGTTTCTGAGGCTCCATGGCTTAGCCATGCAACCTTGGGTGGTGGCTGGGCCTCTCTGAGGTCTGTGGTTATCATCAGCAGAATAGGGAGTCATGCTGACCACTGCCTTTGGGCTGAGCTTGGACCCCGAGAACCAGGAGGGATGAATCACGGGGAGGGCCTGCCTGTCCTCTGTCCTGCCTGGCTTTGTCTTTCTTCCACCTCCAGCTTCCTCCTCCTCCTCTGTTCCTCTGGAACATCCTGCCACTCCAGCCCCAGGATTGGCTGTCTCTGTGGCCGTGTGTCACAGTCCAGACCGGGAGTGAGGGGGTGTAGGCAGTGGATGTACAGGGAGAGCCAGACCTTGGGTCCCTGCTGGGGTCACACCTGGGGCATGGAGGGGCCTCCTGGGTTGGCCTGAAGGCTGGGGTAGGAAGGAGCTGGGGCTGAGCACTGGGGCATCCCTCAGTCTCCGTGGCCCCTTCTCAGACACCAGCACTATCACCTGGCAGGATGACAGGGCTTGGGCTGGGGCCACAGGATGAGCCATAATAGGCTTATGGGGAGGCTGTAAATCCTTTTCCAGGCTGAGCAATCAGCTTTCTCAGGCAGGCAGAGGCTGGAGCTCCCAGGGGAGGGCCTTGTCCTCCTAGGGATGTGTTGTGTGACTGATGTTCTCAGACCCCTGCCCTGTGGTCCCCAGTGGCCCAGCAGGGACCAGGCCAGGCCTAGAGTGCCAGTCCGTCAGAGCAGGCTGCGGGGCCTCGGTCTCAGGGCTCCACAGGGATGCCAGGTGGGCTGGGAGCCAGGACGGGGGAATCAACTGGCAGAAGCTTACAGCATGCCCCCGCCTCCATGTGCTCACCCACCCAGGCCACAGCACACCCTCCTCCCCTACCTTCCACAAAGAAAGGACGCCGTGCCTACTTCACAGATGAGAAGCCTGAGTCTGGAGTGTTTCCGGCCCAATGTGGTGCTTTGTTTCAGGGAAGTATTGGCGTCCTAAGTGTGAATCCTGGAGTCAGCACCTACATGGTGGTGGGCCCCAGACAGTCACTTCTCAGTATTCTCATCTGAAAGGGAGCCTGTAAGCCCCTCCTCCTGGGATGATGAAATAAGAGAAGGCACATAGAACATCTGGCCTGGGGCCTGGCATGAACCCTCGATGAACAGTAGCTATTGTGGTTATTGACATATTTGCCCTGTACCCTCGCTATGGAAAGGGCCTCAGACTGCACAGCAAACTTGGGTTCAGGTCCTGGCTCTTTCCTTACCAGCTGTAGATCGCTGGGACAGTCACCATCTCTCTCTAAGCCCCCTACTCCTCAGCGAACCGTACAGGGCTGTGCACCCATGAGTGGTTCCTCAAAGGAATAAGGCACCACAGAGGTCCCTGTGGAGGGTGACTTCCAAAAGTGGCCGTGACAGCTCTCACACCCTGTGTGCCTTTTTGCGTGTGACTGCAGCTTCCCCTAGTGAGAGCTGGGCTCTCTCCTCCCTCTCGTTGAATCTAGGCAGATCTGAGACTGCCTTGGCCAATAGAATGCAGCCAATGTGGTGCTATGGGTCTGCCTGGCCTCAGCGTCGAGAGACCTGGGAGCTTCCATTTATGTCATCTTGGAGTGCTGAGCTACCCTAAACAAGTCAAACTAACTCAGACAGACCATGTGGAAAGAGAGGAGCCTGTGGCCCTGCAGCCCTTCCAGCCTCCCAGCCGAGGCAACAGACATGGTCAGAAGCCATCTGGGACCTTCAGCAGCAGTGAAGTCTCCCCAGTCGATGCCACACAGAACTAAGATGAGCTGTTCTCATCAAGCTCTGCCCAAGTTCCAGAGCTAGGAACAAATAAACAGTTGTTTTAAACCAGTAAGTTGTGGGTGTGGTCATTATGCAGAAATAGATAACATCCAGTCCTTCATGCTTTCTGCACCATCTTCACCCCAACTTGGTTGTGCAAGTTGAGCTCCTTGGCCACAGCTGATTGGACAAGGGGATGGGCACCTGACTTCAAGGCAGCCAACTGATTGGCTGGTGAGTGACCATCCAGACTTTTTTTCTCTGGAGACTAGGAATGAAGAAATCGAAGGCCTTAGCCAGCCAGCCTACAAAGGAGGCTGGAGCTGGGGGTATTTGAATGGCAGCTGGGGGTGACTTTCAGTCCTGTACAGGCTCTCATGTCATCAGAGCGCACCAAGTTGGGGAAAGAAGCAGGAAAGGTGATAGGCTGTGGAAGCAGGTTCTCTGAGGGTTCCATAAATCACTTAGCTCCAGCTGGACTGTGCTCCCTGTTCCTTGTACCTCATGAACCCTGACTTCAGGCCCTAAAAGACTCAAGGGCTCTTGGCCAGCTGGTGACAGGACTTCCCCAGGGACTCCTGATACCAGCCAGGGGTCTCCACTCCTCCTCTCACCCCTTCTCCCTTGCTCTCTGTGAAATGTTCCCCTGCCTCCTTGTCATCCAGGGCCCCAGGGCACAGCCACTCTCTCTCCTGGGCAAACAGGGCTCATGGGCTGGAGTCTGCTTCTATCCTCCCCACATAGCCCTGAGGCCTCCAGTGGCAAAGCAGAGGGTATGGCCAGGTTTGGTTTCTACCCCAACCCATTTGGCATTCCTGTTGTGTCCCACAGTCCCTTACCCTACCAGTTCTTGAGTTCAGCCACCACTCCCTTGCTTGCCCATAAAGATGTCATGCTAGTAACAGTGGTCATTAGTGTACCCAACAGGTGCCACACTCTGCGTCGGTGGGGACTTTACAACACTGTCTTCGATCTTCCCAGACACCCTGTAAACATAGGATTTAATCCTACTCTGCATGTGGGACTCAATGGTGGAGGTGGGATTTGAACTAAGGTCAGCCTGACTCCAAAGCCCACGTTCCATCTGCCATTCTGCTGTGTGACTCTAGGCAGGTTACTTTCCCTCTCTGAGTCTTGTATTCTGACTTGTGAGGGGTAAACCAGGGAGGGGTCCTGATGCTCGCTGCTCCCTCTAACACTCATCTTTCTGGTGCCACCCTCGGGCAGGTCCACTTGAATGTCGAGGGTGGGTTCCCAGTCTCAGCATCATTTCTGGTTCAGGCATGTCTGCCTCATAGAGTAGCAGGCCTGGAGGCTGTGCTGCTCTTTCAGTCTCCTGGAAAGCAGGCTGGACTCTCAGGATTCAATATCTTGCCTTTTCCCCAACAGCTTCCTCCACCCTCATCCCCTTGGCCCCAGATTAAAAGGTGAGCAGAGCAGCTGGCTCCCAATAGGGTTTGAGACAGCGGGGCTTCCTGACTCCGCCACCCCATGGGGTCTGAGGCAGAGCAGGGCCATCAGGGCTCTGGGGGAATGTGGGTGGCCCAGGAAGGCTGTGGCGCTCCAAACCACCTCTGGGATCAGGTTCTAGCTGTGTGTGTGCCAGGGCAAGGCAGTATCTGCTCCTCCTTTCCCCATCTCAAAGGCTGTCCAGGCATGCAGAAAGCAGCCTCTCCAGTCTGGCTTCCCGGACAATGCCCTTCAAATCCAGCAGTGCTTTTAGCAGCAGTTGAGTTCATAACCCTCTTCCACAGATGAAGGTTACACAGCTTGGAAGGGGCTGCATCAGGACTAAAACCCACCTGGCTCTGCCCAGTCCCCAGTCCTCTCTGCTTGGCCAACCCAGTCCACGGGCCCTGGGCACTCACATTCCCCCAAACTGATCCTGGCCCCATCTGCAAACAACCTAGTAATTTTCTCGTGTCCTTCAGTTTCCTCAGGGGGCTGTTCTCTCCCAGTAGCCAGGAATAAATTGGCCCCTTGACCTCTCTGCTCTTACCAGCCTTGAGGCATCCCAGAGGGGTTAGTTAAGAACCCATATAAGCTGCCTCCTGCAGAGGATGGTGCCAACTGGACTTCCAGGGCTGGGATGATGGAGGAGGCCTGTGCGCCAGTCTCTCCTGGGAGGAGGGGCAGGCTTGTGGGGTTCTTTAAGACTCATGTGGCCTCCTGTTGTATACACACCCAAGGACCCCTCCCCCTGTCCCTCGTGCTCCTCTGAATGCTCTCCTGCCCAGAAGTGGCTCTGAGAAGCCTTGAGTCAGTTTTAGAAGTCTATGGCTCTGGGAGTCTGGAACCCGGCCCCAGATCAGTCACTTAGAAGCTGTGCGACTTAGGATAAGCTGCCACCCTCTCTGGCCCACCCCTTCTGCATCTGTGTAAGGGTGGGGTCATCATCACCATTGCCAGTGGTAGAGGACTGACTGAATGGCAGGCACTGCACCGATCCACAAGCCAACCCATGTGCCTTCATTTCATCCTCCTAATGACCCGAACAAGTGTTTACAGGCGAGAAGTCTGGGGCTCAGAGGCGTTAACAATGCTGAGCAGCTGGTAAGTGCTGGAACTGGAACTCAAACTCAGACCTGACCTCAAACCTTATAGCCTTATAATCACCAGTCTAGGCTGCCCACAGGGACCCTCAACAGTTGCACACCAATAGTCCAGGATCCTATGGGCAGAGGATCCTGTTTCTTCTCAGGGGATAAAGCCATAGTTCAGAGGGCTTGAGCCTCCCCCAGAACCAGGGACAGTCTTAGGTGGTGGTTGGGAGATGGGGGAGAGGGCAGGCTGGCCCAGCTACGGCTATCAACTGCTTCAGCTGGAACCAGGAGGCAACCAGCCTCTCAGAGATGCCTTTAGATTAAATGAATGAATAAGTGATTGAGTGCCAACTCCATACCAGACTCCGCCCACCATGTCATCCCACCCGAGGTTTGGTTTAGAAGGTGATAGGCATGTAGCTGTGCGAGTTTGGGTGGGGGCGTGGGCTCTGGGAAGAACCCTGGTGGGAGAAGCTGCATCCCGGAAGTCTCCTGCTGTGAGGGCTGACTTCCCTATTGCTCCTGCTCCATGTTCAGCTGCGTCTGTGCCCATTGATTCTTATATCGCTGGAGTTCTCCCCTAGCCTGAAGAATGAGCAACAGGATCACCCTGGGTCCACTATGGGGCTGAACCCAAGGAGTTCCCAAGGAAAGAGGGAGCCCTGAGGGGAGAAACCAGGCCTCCCTGAGCCCGAAGCCCTTCCTTCCTGAGATTGGTGGACCTACTGGCCCAGCTTTGTGGGTCAAGGTCCGTGGCCGATGGGAAACTTATAAGGTGACTGCCTGGCTCTTCACACTCTGTTGTTGGGGGCACCCCTCTCCAGGGTCAAGTTTGAAGCTGCTGGGTTTGGTTTGAATGGGCAGGGCTGGAAGCAGCAGGTGGGGAGCTGTTTTCTGAGCCTCTGGGTCTGCTCATGTGCAGGCAGATCCCAGCCCCAAACCCAGAAGCCCTAACAGCCCAGGACAGGCTCAGACCACGGCCTGGTGGAAGACGGGGCCAGACTGGGCCTGGGAAGCCTCAAGGGCAGTCCCAGAACTGCTTCCCCCAGTCCCCACAGCCTGGGCACTCTACATGGGAAATGGCATACAGTAGGTGCTTGATAAATGATGTGCAAAGAAGGCTTGGGCAGAGTTTGGTGCTCCCAATCCTTGCATCAGTCCAGGCCAATGCTATAGGGGGCCTCCAGCTTCTGGGGAGCTAAGCCTTGAGCCCTGTAGAGCTGTTATCAGGCCTGGCAGTCAGACCCACCACCAGACCAGAGGTGAGGGACTCCCTATGCCCACGGCCTCAGGATCCCCTTCAGGTCTAGAGCCCCCCTCTCCAGCCAGTGCTGCCGGCCACAACCCCAGCTGCTGTCCTAGGAGGAGCCTCTGGAAGTCCCTGGAGCGCCACTCCCCTTGACACACCCCAGCCCTACCCTCATGAAGGGACCCTCGGCAGCCCCATCCCCCACAGTGAGATAATAATGACCATAATGAGAACAGTCACCCACACGTGTGCACAGCGCTTTACAGGTTACAAAGTGTTTCACATACATCATCTCATCAATTCCTCACAACAGCCCTGTGAGGTAGGCAGGGCAGGGGGTAATGTTCCCATTTATACAGATGTGGAGACTGAGGCCCAGAGAGGCCAGTGACCTGCTTGAGGCCACACAGCAAGTGAGCAGCAGAGCTGGGACCAGAGGCTGGGGTTGGCCCCACCTCCAGCCCCTGGCTCTCTGCACTAACTGTGCTGTCCCCCAGGAGGACCCCAGCCCCTGTCCAGAGTCTCAGCCACACCCAAGCCAGGCTCCCACCCCTGGCAGTAGTGCTGCCTGGCAGCCCAGCAGACAGGCTCCCACCCCCATTGGCAGACCTGTCCCCTCCACCCGCTCCCTGCAAAAAGCCAGCCCGGAGCTGGGCCCAGGCCTGCCCCCTAGCCTGCTCCTGATGGCGCCTGGGGCGGGGTGAGCAGGTGGGTGGGGCTGGAACCTCCTTTCCTGTTTTCCTGAGTGATCCCTCCCCACAGGGGAAGAGAAGAGAAAGGAGGAAGAAGAGGAGGAGGAGGAAGAGAAAAACAAGAAACTGAGTTGGAAGAGGGCCCTGGATCAATCAGGACGTCAAAAGTTTGCATTCCGACTAGCTATAGGAAATAGTTTTTTTCTCTTTTTATTATTTCAAGTTTTCATAAAAATCCATAATTATTGAAACCCAAGTTACAGAGAAAGTTCGTAACTTTTTTATTGAATTATTGACTCTGCCGCGTGTCGGTTCATCGGCTTTCAACTCCAGTCTGTCAATGCCCCTGTGCAGGTGGGGTCCCCAGGCCTGGGCTTCTGAGGTCCTGGTAGAAGGAGGGCAGGTGGTGAGGGCTGGCGGGGGGCAGCAGGGGACGGAGGCGGGAGGGAGAAAGAGAACGTGTGTAGAAGGTAGGGAGGAGGTGGGAAGGACTAGAGAGTGAGCAGGTGGCGGCCAGGCCCCTTCCCCTGCCCGGCCGCTTGGGGGTCCCTGCCCCCCGCCCTGGCCTCATATCATCTTCATGTTGAACTTGCGGGGCGCGTCGGCGGAGCTGATGCCTGCGTCCGACTTTCGGGGGACATACTCGATCTCGATGTTGTGCTTCGTGTTGCCCTTGCCCCGGCTCCAGAGAAACAGCAGCACCAGGCAGAAGAGGACGACGCCCAGGAAAGAGATGAAGCCCATGGTGGTGGCGATGATGAGGGTCTTGATGTCGAAGGGGAAAGGCACAGTGGCTCGGGTGCTGTTGGCCTCTCCCTCGCCCGGCTGGTTGGAGATGAAGGCGAAGGTCTTGTTGGGCTGATGGGGCCAGTCGGGTGAGTAGCTGCGCACATGCAGGTGGGCGGGCATGGAGTCGTTGCCGCCTGCATTGGCAGCGATGCACAGGTACGTGCCATTGTCCTGTACCTGGGCGTAGCGCACCTCCAGCGTGCCATCAGGGAAGACTGTGAGCCGCCCATTGCTCTTGGCTGAGACCAGGTGCTTTCGGGGTGAGAGCCAGAGGATGGCGGGCGGCGGGTCGCCATCGGCCCGGCACACAAACTGCACCGTGTGGCCCTCATCCACAAACACCTGCTGGGCCTTGCGATCCCGGATGCGGGCGCGGCGGCAGGTGAAGTAGTTGGGCAGTAGCACATCAGGGAAGTCCTTGAACTCCTTGCCCTGGACGAACTCGGGCGTGGCGCACGTGGGCTGCTGCCGGTTGAAGTTGAGCCGCCAGCGGCGCCGGAACACCCACAGGAGCCGACAGTCGCAGGCCAGTGGGTTGGAGTCCAGGATGAGCGTCTCCAGGTTGCCCACCGAGTGGAAGACTGATTCTTCCAGCGTGGTCAGCTGGTTGCCAGAGACATTGAGCACGCGCAGGTAGTTGAGGCCGCGGAAGGCATAGGGCTCCACCATGGCCAGCTGCCCACCCACCAGCTGGATCTCCTGCAGCCGGAGCAGCTCATGCAACATGGAGCCCTCAATGGTGCTGATGGGGTTGTAGGAGAGGTTGAGGAAGCGGAGATAGACCAGGTGGCGGACGGCCAGGTAGGGCACAGCGGTCAGATTGCAGTGTGTGATGGACAGGGACGTCAGGTTGAGGCCGTAGAGGCAGTTGGGTGTCATGGTGTCCAAGTAGGGCCAGTGGGAGATCTCCAAGACCTTGAGTCGGTACAACCTCTTGAAGGAGTAGTCCCGGATGGCATTGATGTTGAGGTGCCGGAGCCTCAGGACGATGAGGCCGTGCAGGTGGGACAGCGCCTCGGTGGGGATGGAGGTCAGGTTGCATTTCTCCAGCGTCAGCTGCTCCAGGCTGTTGAGGCCGCTGAAGGCGCGGTGGGAGATGTAGACGAGGTCATTGTCGCCAACCTCCAGTGACTTGAGGTTGTACAGGTCCTGGAACATGTAGTCCAGCAGGATAACGATCTTGTTCTCGCTGATGTCCAGCTTGGTCAAGTTGCTGAGGCCAGTGAAGACGCCCAGCGGGATGAGCTTCAGGCGGTTGCTGCGGAGACCCAGCGTCCGGAGGTTGAAAAGGTTGTTGAAGGCGCCAGGCTCCACGGCGCTCACGATGTTCTCGTTGAGCTCCAGCTCCTCCAGGTGCGGGAAGCTGGCGAACTCGTCCTGGTTGAGCGTTTTGATGCGGTTCTTCCCCAGGTCCAGCAGGCGTGTCTCCGTGGGGATGCCCTCAGGCACTGCCACAAAGCGCTTGCGGTGGCAGAGCACAGCCCGGTCCTGGGCGGAGCACTCGCAGCGGGGAGGGCAGCCTGTGGCCGAGCCTGACAGCACCGAGCCCAGCACCAGCAGGAGGATGGGCTGCCAGCAGGCCAGGAGGGGGCTGGGCATGCTCCTCACGCCCCCCGCCAGCATCCTCTCGCTCACCTGCAGCAGGGGGCAAGCACAGGACAGAAGTGGCAGTTAGAGGGCAGTGTGTGTCTGGACCCCACCCCAAGCCGCCTGGGCCCCCTCCTGCCCTGTCACGATGACCCTGATGCAGATAGAGAGGCAGGGTCCAGATGCCCATGCCAGAAGGGCCTCTGGCCTCCTCATGCTGCCTCCTCCTTGCCTCTTACCCTGCCTGGAGTCTTCCCAAAGGATCCTCCCAGCACCCTTGGGATGGAGGGGCTCAGGGAAGGGACAGGTCACCTCAAAGAGCCTGGCATTGGCGCCATCTCCTTTACATTTCACAGGCGGTTGACTCCAGGCACACACCCTGCCCAGAGTCACAGTTCCCCTGGTGCTCATCAGGGATAAAACCAGACCTGCTGAGCCGCCCTTGGGCTCACAGTGGGGAATCAAAGGGGCTCAAGGGCTGAGGCCTCTAGGAACAGTCCCCAAGAAGCCAGAGCAGCCAGAAGTGTGGCTAGACCCCAGCCTGCATGGCCAGGGCTTCTGAGGCTGCTGGGGGCCCCACTCACTCAGCCCTGAGCCCTGAGCCTCCCCAGGGTCTGCAGTAAACCAATGGCACCTGGCACTGTTCACAGGTCTGTCACCCATGGGGTTCCTGGATTGCTGGAGGACACCTCATCCAGAAGGCCCAGCCTTGAAGCTACCCTCCCCCCGCCCCCTGCACCTGCAAATCCAAATCCAGCCTGGACTCCTGGTGGGATCTGTGACTCTCCTCTTCCTCTGGGTCCCATTGGTGACCCAGCTCAGGCTCCTGAGCCCAGTGCCTGGAGAATCTTTTTTCCTGCCTCCTGGTTTTGGCTCCTGCAGTTCTTTCCTCCGGCAACGCCCCTTCCTTGGCTGTTGAAATTCCATCCTCAAGGCCTAATTGAAGTCCACTGCTCTAAGGAGTGTTTTCTGATACCCAATAAGAAGTGAAGTGTGCTCCCCTTAAAAAGCCTCTCCAGCCTTCACCTGTCTGTCTCTCAGGGCTCCCATCACCTTTTTCCTAGTACAGCTGCTTGTCTGAGGAAGGTGCAGATTCCCACAGGCCAGGACAGCCAGGCAACCCCGGAGGAGTCTGCCCCTACTACAGCACCGAGGCTTGTTCAAGCTGGGCCCTGAAGCCATGCAGGGCTTGAGGGGTGGTGATATGAGAAACCGTGCAAGGAGCGGGGTTCAGTTTGCATATAGGCTGCAGGTGGAGTGAGCAAGGGGTATGTGGGAGCCTCCATGACCCTCTCCCACCCCCTGTTCAGAGGCCACTTGTCCCCACTTCTGCCCCGAACTGCCTCCCGTCTCCTCCTTCCCTCCTCTCTCTCCATCCACCCCCATGGGAAACTGGCCTGGCAAAGAATGTGAGTAGGGGGGTGGGGGTAAGGTAGGTCAGACCCTAGGAGCTGCTCCATGGGTGGATCGGATGGCCTCTGGGAGCCAAGCTGCAGTCATCTCGCTGCTGGTGGGGTAAGGACCCACTCCTGCTCCTCCACTCCAGCCTCCAGTGCCCCTGGGGCTTTGCTGCCGTGTCCACACGCTGAACTCATGGCCCGGAGGGGGCTCACTGCAGGAGGGGGAGGCCCAGACTGCATGTCCCCTCTCCACCCTAGCTCAGGCCCTTTTCCCACACCTTCCCACACCTCACACAGCCCCTGCTCTCATGGCCACAGGCCATCCATCCTTGTCATTCCATGCATCAGCCATCAAGGCAACTGAGGCTCAGAGAGGTTGTGGCTGTCCAAGGATACCCAGCCAGTAGAGGGAGCAGTTCTGGGGTGGGAGCTCCGGTCTGTCCACAAAGCCACACACTTGCAAATGCTCCACCAGTCTCCCAGGACTGACGGGAGCTTCGTGGTTGTTGATTAAGTCACTGATTAAGCAGAGAGGACTCAGGGTGTCACTGACATGTTATGGAATCTGCAAGGGTTTTGTCATCCCCAAGGGCTTTGTCCACCCTGACCCTCCCTTTGGCCCCTCTCATCCTCTCTCCAGGCTCCTCTGCAGTTCCGCTTCTCCCCACCCCACTCCCACCAGGCTATTTTCCACAGTCACACACGCTCCAGTGACCCACCAGAAAAGCAAACATCCTGACAGGCGATCAATAAGTAATTGGGCCAGCAGCTGGGGCTGGCGCGGGTGTGAGGCTGGGGACCTCAATAGGTAAATAGGACTTTTAGCATCCAGCTTAGGGCCGGGCTGGTGGGTGGCAGGAGCTGCTGGAGAGAAGGCTGGGGAATGAGGGGGGCTAGTGAGGACACAGGCCACCCCGAGGTGCTGGTAAGCCCCTCTCATACAGACACGAATCTGGCACACAGGAAGCTTGCACCACCTGTCCTCAACCTGCCCTGAGCACTCTTCTCCTCTTTTCCCACCAGTCCCTGAGCAAAGACACCTGGCCCTCCCCACTTTGTCCTGCACACTCCTATCTCTAAGTCATCTTCTTCTGGAGAACTGTCCCAGACTCCTGCCCCAGCAGTCTTTGTAACCTTCCACCCCAAAGGCCACCTCCTCCAGGAGGCCATCCTTGACCTACTCAGTCAGATATCACCTCTTGTCCCCAACATTGTTATTCTTATAGTAGTGATTTTATGTAATTGGTGTATAGCACACCTCATTCCCAAAGTGATTTGAACCAACTGACAGAAAAATTATGCTACAAGATGATAAAAAGATAAAAGCTAAAAAAGGGAAGCCAGTCAGGAAAGAATGCCACCAAGTCCTGCCTAATGACAAAAGGTGAGAGCTTCCTAGTGACCTTGAGCAAAGAGGGAAACATGCTCTAAAGCCTCAGCATTTGGCATCTCTCCTGTAATGTATGTTTAATCCTGGCTCAGTCATGGGTGTGTGTGTCTCACCTGCTAGAGAGTGAGGTGCTCAAGGGCAGAGAGTGTGTCTGTAGCTCAGTGAAGTGTGGCACAGAACACACCCCCACGAATGTTCTTTGAAAGGAAACATGTGCATGAGTGAGTTTTTGCAGGGGTGGAAGCCCTGCTGATGGGGCTAACCCTCGATCAGGCCCACTGAGCAATGAGAGACCTGAGGAATTGAAGTATGTTGGAAGCCGGGCATGGTGGTGCTGCAATCCCACTGTTATCCCATTGTAATCCCAGCTACTCAGGAGGTTGAGGCAGGAGGATCACTTGAAGCCAGGAGTTCAAGACCAGGCTCGGCAACATAGTGAGATACCCATCTCCCACAAAAATTTAAAAATTAGCCAGGCATAGTGGGGCACACCTATAGTCCCAACTACTCAGGGAGACTGAAGTGGGAGAATCCCTCGAGCCCAGGAGTTTCAGGCTACAGTGAACTGTGATTGTGCCACTGCATTCCAGCCTGGGCAATAGAGCAAGACTCTCCATCTGTAAAAACAATAAATAAAATAAAATAAAAAAGAAATACATTGGTAGAAAAGCTGGTCAGCCTTGCCCTGTACAGCTGCCACCCCAGGCCTGGCAGTTGGTCCCACAGAGCCATGAGCCATGCTCCGTGGGAGCAGGACAGCTCTGGGAGGGTATGGGCTCTGAGATGCCTCATCCCATGCCTCTTACATGCAGCTGCCCTAACGGTGGGGAAGCTGAAGCTTGAGAGAGGCTAGGATGCCTGCCCAAGATGGCACAGCAAGGGCACAGCCCGCTGGGCCTAGTCTCCTGGTCTCCCACCCCCATGGGGTCCCTGTCATCTATGGATGGTGGCAGAGTCACGTCTGAGGGGTCACCCAAACTGCTGAGTGGGCAATGTGCCGCTCCTGCCATCCTGGCACCATTCATTCTGCCTGCTACTCCTGTAACTGTCAAGAAGAGGTATTTTATGCATTTTAATCAGTGTTTTATTTTGGATCCTTGCCCCCGAAGGGCTTCCTACAAGGGTAAGAGTTTAAAAATTGGACCAATAAATACAAAGGAAATAAAACATCAAAGGCAGGCAGGTGGGCAGGCAGCAGAGAGCTGTGCCTGGAGCACCACACACAGACCCAAAAGCATCCAGAGTCCTTCCCAGGCTCAGGTCAGTGGGGGAC
The DNA here is from genome assembly GCF_043159975.1 of Macaca nemestrina. Classification (NCBI taxonomy): domain Eukaryota; kingdom Metazoa; phylum Chordata; class Mammalia; order Primates; family Cercopithecidae; genus Macaca; species Macaca nemestrina. Next base: position 123,367,366 of record NC_092131.1, on the reverse strand, counting down.
CTTGAGCCATCAGACCAGCACTGCAGAGGGCTGCCCCAGGCCCTGTGCTGCCCCACAGTGGAAGGGACAGGCTGCTGGCCACCGGTCACACCCTCCTTCATGTCCTGGGGCAGATACGGCCTGGTTCAGGCAACGCTCCCTGACACATGCAGTTCTCTGTGGCCAGCCTGCTAGAGAGTGATGGCTCAGTGATGCCTGCCCACTCTGGCGTGCACAGTAAGGGCTCCACTTCAGGATCCCTGAGGGTACCACCACCAGAAACTAGCCCTTTTCCAGCTGGAAGGTCGACATCCTCAAACCTTTCTTAAGGGTAAAGGGAAATGGGAGGCTCAGGCCAAAAACTGCAGTTTCACTGGGGCTGGAAAAATCTCTCTGGGGGCGGGGGGTGGCTCAGGATGGTGGGCTTCCTTCCTTGGGGCATCACATTCAGGGTGTGCCCCCAGGGTCTCAGGGTGAAGGAGGGTAATTAGGGGAGATGGAAGGGGCCTGGGATCACCCATGGACAGGTTCAGAGAACACTGAGAGGGCTCAGGAGTCACTCTGTGCAGCATCTGGAGTCACAGGCAGATGCTCAGGAGTCACAGGCAGCATCTGGAGGCCCACGGGGGCAGGGGCATGACTCCCCCACAGCATCCTCTCTACAGGCTCATCCACCAGGCACCTTCTTTAGAAAAGGGGAGGGACTAACACTTGGACAGCCCTGGCTATGGGCCAGGTTTGGGGCTTTTTTTTTAGATGGGAGTCTTGCTGTATTGCCCAGGCTGGAGTGCAGTGGCAAGATCTTGGCTCACTGCGACCTCTGCCTCCCAGGTTCAAGCAATTCTTTGGCCTCAGCCTCCCAAATAGCTGTGGTTACAGGTGTCCACCACTACGCCAGGCTAATTTTTGTATTTTTAATAGAGACAGGGTTTCACCATGTTGGCCAGGCTGGTCTCGAACTCCTGACCTCAAGTGATCCACCCACCTCAGCCTCCCAAAGTGCTGGGATCACAGGCATGAGCCACTGTGCCCAGCCAAGGTTTGGGGTTTTATACATATTGTCTCAGAAATGCTTTCAAAAGAGATCTTTCTTACCCATTTTACAAATGAGAAGAACAAAGGTTCTGAAAAGGGAATTTGCTTGCCCTGGGCCTGGGTCACAAAGCTAGAGGGTGGCAGAGCTCTGTCTCCTAGCTGGGCTGCCTGCTCCAAGAGCTGCCTGATGTGACACAGCGCTTAGACTCTGCAGGCCAGGCCAGGGGAGGGGCTGTCCTGTCAGGGTGGAGATAGGGTGAGGCCCCAGGGCTGAGGGAAGGCCCTAGTCCTCAGAGAGCTAGGCATCTGCCCACAAACCCGACAAAAGCAATTGGGGACAGGCATCTGCCCCAAAACCTGACAAAAGCCTTTCCCCAACTTCCAGAAAACGGTGTGTTACACGCACCATGTGTGCTCACTGTTTTTCCTCCACACTCCTTTCTTTCCTGTGCCTGCTGCTGCCGCCTGGGCCTCAATCTCACCTAATGTGGGGCTGGCTGAAGCACAGAATGGCAAGTTGAGTTATTTTAGGTTTATGGTATCAGTATTTCATAGTGCTCCCACTCAGCGTTCCTCAGGGACCGCAGGGATCCCCCTCCCCCAGCACACAGGCATGCAATCTGGCATGGAGGCATCTGCCCCATGAAGGCTGGGGCCCAGGGTCATCTGGGAGCTCAGCCTGGCTGTGTGGCCGGGGCAGTTCCTCATGGGGAAATGAGGAGGTGGGGAAACGAGGAGGTGTGTGCAGTCTTCGTCTTGCCTTGATGCCTGCTGTGCCTGTGAGTGAGTGGGCAGCAGGAGGGATGGAGCGAGGAGGACGGCAGGCCTGGGAAGGGGGCTAGAGAACTTTGGAAAGTCTGCCCAGGGCTCTGCCCAGATCCACTGCCAAGAACTGATGGGGAGAGCAGGAGAGGGAAAGAGTCAGAGACCAGGAGACACCCAGGAGACATGTGGTGGGTAAGGCTGCAGAGGAGAGGAAGAGAGAGGCAGAGAAAGCAGAGCGGGAGGAGGGGAGAAAGATAGGGACACAGGCTGGGGGCAGGGAAGGGAGAGACAGAGGCCAGAGCTTGCTCTGCAGGCACAACCACTCTCCCAGCCCCCACCACCTGTGCATGTCGGCCTGGGGCCTGTTAACACAGCCCCATCTTCGCCACTCCACCAGGTGAGTCTGAGCACTTCCATATCCAGGTGGGGAGGGAGACTCAGAAAGGTGAGGGGACTCACACCAGATCACCAAAGAAGAGGCAAGGCCCAGCCTGGGCTCCTTGTGACTTGTCCTCTCCCCGAGTCCCTGCCTGCCTGAGGTCCCTTCTTTGCTTCAGCTTCAGTATGACGGATCCGTTTCAGGAAATGATAAAGTGTGTTAGTGGGAACTGCGCCTGCTCAGAGATGACTGGGGTCAAGTGGCCAGAAGTGGAGGCGCAGTGGGGCCCATCTAGAGAGGACTGTGACGGTCACCCCGGCCTGGGTCTTTCCTTCTGTCGCAGTGGCCAACCATCCATTCCCCATGCCTAGAGGCCTCCTACTTGGCCTTCAGAAGCAGCCCAGGGTCTCTCCCCTGGGGGCTCTCCTCTAGCCTGGGAAGAAGGGACAGCCTCTGGTGGGTCCCCTCTGGATCTCTGGCCACCCTCTGCCCGCACTGCTGCTGGGCTTCTCCCAGCTCCGTTGGCACTTCTGCAGCCTCCTCTCCTGTGGCCCCCAGACTGAGAGCCTCCGAAGTGGGACCGGGCCTGATACAGCTCCACACTCCCAGGCCCTGCCTGCAGACGCGCCCACCTCAAAGGAGCAGAGAGAGCCCACCAGACAACTGCTGCGAGGGGCAGGACTCGCACTCTGCTCTCCAACTCCTAACCTAGCTCGTAATGAAGGAAGGCTTTGTGGTGAGGGGAGGTGCTATGTGAGCTCAGGCTGAAATACGAACATTTCCCACAGGCCTAGAAAGAGGCAGGGGGAGGGCACGTTCCACAGAGGGAACAGTGAGAGCAAAGGTGTGTAGTCGGGAAGGGACTTGTGGCCTGGTCAACTTGAGAGCATCCTGGGACTCCTAATGGCTTCTCTCCTAGCCCAAATCCTGACCCCGGTCCCTGGACTCCTTTTAAAGATGCTCCATTCTGGCTTTCCAGGGCTAATCCCTGCTGAGGTGTGAATGGCTGATAATGGCATAAGGTAGGAGCTGCTAATGGGAGAAACAATTCCGTCATTGGCCAGTCTAATCTTGGGAGCTGCCTCCTGGTCCATGGGGAGGTGGTGAGGCTGGAAGGCGGACCCTGAGAGTTGCAGTCCTGCGCCCAGGCTGAGCTCCTGCAGGAGAAAGCCTGGCAGAGTGCGCGGCTCCACCAGCCGGACCAGGCAGCCTGTGTCTGGCCGTTTCTCTGGGGGCTGGTCCGCCCTGCCCCCACCTGCCCCCCCTTTCCCCTCCTCCTCCTCAGCCCCCCATGGGGACAGAAAAATCAACCTGGAAGAAAACTGAGGTCATGTCCTTTGTCGTGTATAATTCTTTATTTTCCTCTCGCTCTTGGTTCTGGCAAAAAGTTGTTGGGTCCCCGGGGTGTCTGTGTGTGTGTGAGTGTGTGTGAATGTGTGTGAGTGGCTTGTGTGTGTGTGAGTGGCCTCTGTGTGAGTGTGGTGTGTGTGGCCTCTGTGTATGTGTGAGTGGCCTCTGTGTGTGTGTGGGGTGTGTGTGTGAGTGGCCTGTGTGCTGTGTCTGTGAGAGTGGTGTGTCTGCGTGTGTGTGTGTGAGTGGCCTCTGTGTGTGTGTGGGGTGTGTGTGTGAGTGGCCTGTGTGCTGTGTCTGTGAGTGTGGTGTGTCTGCGTGTGTGTGTGTGAGTGGCCTCTGTGTATGTGTGTGTGTGTGTTGGCTGCCCCTCCTCCCCCACTCTCTGGCCCCCAGCACCATCACTTAGGTGCGCTCTGGGAAGCTCCATCCTCTCCCACATGTGCTCACTGGCCTCAGCGCCCGCTGGAGGGTGCCGACTGGGCATGGTGTGGCTGTATGCCTGTCTGTCCTGGGTCACCCTGGGCAAGCACTCGGCCGCCCTGCACTGAAGGGAGGAATGCCCCTGTCCAGCTCACCAGGGCACAGTCATCTCGAGAGCTGCCAGCCTTCCGGCCAGCTCGCAGCCCCCGGCCACTTGTGGGATAAATTATGAATTTTAATTGTCAGAGCATCTGAGTGTTTCAAGGCTTCTATATATAGGCTCTGCCCTCCAGGAGCGGCAGGCTTGGTGGAGAGGAGTGGGAGTTGGGCAGGGCCAACAGGAGGCCCATTCTGGGTGAGTAAAGTGGGCTGCGTCCAGTGTACCCGGCCCTGCTGTGTGATCTTGGGGGAGTCCTGGACCACTCTGGGCCCTTCCTGCCCCTTGCACAAGGTTGCCCAGTACCCCCACTTGGATGGGAGCTGTCCCAGAGCTGAAGAGAGGCAGGTAAGTGCCTATTTGGGGGGATGACCTGAGGGGGACCCAAGGACAACCCCAGTCCTGCACCCCAGTATCTCCCTTCTCATGTCTTGAGATGCCAACCCAGGCTCTTGGGGACAGGAAGATGCCCCTCAAGGCCCCCAGCGCCATCCCCTGCCCAGGCCAGTGGCCCCTTGGGACATGCTTGCCACATCCCCATTGGTCCTCTCACATCTTCCTGGGGCTCCCAGGGGGACCCCTCTCTGCAGCCCCAGCCCTCAGGGCCTCTCTATTTGGGAACAGCTCAGGCCTGGAAACCAGTCAACCCCCACCTGGGAGAGCTATAGGCCTTGTGCTTGGGGTGGGGGGTGTCACAGCCTCATAGACTGAGGCTGGCAGCGAGAGGCTGAGAGGTGTGGTGGAATTAGCCTGGGATTTGGGATTAGCCAGAGAGCTAAATAGAATGATGATGAGAATGATGATTGGTAAAACCCTCATAGGTGGCCTTCGGTGTGCCAGGCATTATTTCAAGCACTTTGCATATAAAAATTCATTTAATCTCACACAAACCCATTGAGGTAAGTGCTGCCATTATCCCCATTTTGCAGATGGAAAAAGCGAAGCACAAAGAGGTTCCATAACTCGCTCGGGGTCAGTGTTAGCATGATTTGAACCCCAATTGTTTTGTTCCAGAGTCCATGCTCTTCATCACTTCCCTACAGTGCCTTTTTTTTTTTTTTTTTTTTTTTAAAGCTAACACTAACATAGCATTGGCTATGCGCCAGGCATGAACCTGTCTGATCTCCATAACCACCCTAAGAGGCTGGTATTATCCCCATTTTACTGATTAGAGAACTGAGGCACCAAGAGGTGATGCACCTTGCCCAAAGTCCCACAGTGATGAGTGGCAGAGCTGGGACTGGGCCTGAGGCAGTCAGACGCCCAGCTGTCCTGCCCACTCCTGCATACTGCCTCCTTCTGATTCAGGTTCAGGGGACTGCTGAGCTACGTGATCTTGCGCAAGTGGCTTTACCTCTGGGGACCACAAATTCCTCACTGGGAAGTGGGGACAGCAGACTTCACACTGTCCTCACTGCTGGGGGTGGAGAGTTCCGGGAGAGGGAGAGGAAGAGACATTTATATCGAGCACACACAGTGCTTTGCTGAATGACCCCACCACCCTTCACCACGCTACACACCCACTTCACTAATGAGGACACTGAGGCTCTGAGCCATTAGTTCACCTGTCCAAGGTCCTGAGCTTGTTTGGTTCCAAAGGCATAACACCCTTAGAGACCCTCACACAGATGAGGAAACTGAGGCCCAGGAGCATCAGGGACTTGTCCAACATCCCACAGCATCTCTGGGCTAGGGCCTTGGAAGGACCCCAGCCTCCCAACCGCAGCCACCTTCTGTCCCCAACATCATACAAGGGTCACATGGCCACCCCATGGCAGGGCTGGGTCACGGACAGGTGAGAGTTTGGGTTATTTCTGCCTCAAAAGGGGAAGAGTGAAAAATAACCCTCTAAAACATCACAAACCAAGGTCCAGTGAGTTCTGTATAACATGGACAGGCAGATTATAAATAAAACACTTGCCTCTCTCCCAGCACTGGCAGTTCAAAGCCCTCTCCACTCAAATGAATCTTGGCCACGCCACTGCCAGAGTCCATTTTTCCAACCTGGTAAACTGAGCCCAGTATCCAGGAGGTGATGGAGGCTCCAGTCAGACACACACAGGAGGAGTGTCCTGTTCAGGCACAATGGACGCTACCACTCAGCTGCCCGTTCATAAGAAGCCCAGACTTGGGGGAGGAACTGGCACCTCTGCAAATCTCTAAGGAGCGTATCAAGGCAGAGGCTGCAAAGGTCCACTGCAGGCCCAGAGAGGGGAGCCAAGACCCACGTTCGGCTCAGTTTGAGGAATCCGATGAGACATTACATGGCTCAGGACAGAAGGTCTGCCTCAGTGGTAAGTGAGCAGCCCATCATGGGAGGCATGCAAGCTGAGACCATGGATTAAAGCGACTACAGGAGGCCTCCTCTGCTGGGATCTATACCTCAGTAGCCCCTCTCAGCTCTGAGATGCCCCTGTGCTGCACCCAAGTAAAGGGACTTGAGATAGCTGGTCCCCGCCCCCCCGCTTCCCCATCCCCGCCATCTGCTGTCCTGCACCGGGCTAGGCAGAAGAAACGTGCTGGCCAGGCCCCCACCCCCTCCCAGAGCCGAGGGCAGGTTTTCTGCAGAGGGAAGCAGAGGAGGTGGCAGAGAGAGATTAATTCCCCGAAATGGGAAAAAATAGAAAAACACACACACCACACACCCTAATAACATGTAATAAGAGGTTGGAGACGAGGAACAAATGCCCTGGTAATGTCACCCTGGCGGCAATCAATTTGGGTGTCACATGAAATAGGCATAATTATTCCGCCAGCCCCGGTGCTCGTCTTTAACCAGCTCCAGGGGCCCAGGCCCAGGCGGGAAAGGCAGCGTGGAATCAATCGTTGGTGCACCAGGCTGGCAGAGGAAGCTGCTCCAAATTAGCCTGGCAGCACCCAGCTTCTCAGACCCTCTGGACCAGCAGGGATCTGGAGGGCCTCGCGTGTGGGGGCCCTGCAATGCCCAGGAGTCACCTTGCTCAGCCACCCCTCATTCCATCCATGAGCAGGAGCAGTCAGAGAGGACTCCCCAAGGAAGTGAGAATGGAGGAGGAGCAAGCACACATGTGTTCCATCCGGGGTTCATTCCCTGGGTCACCAAACTCTTATTAAGCACTCACCAATGCCAGGCCTCATGCCAGGTGCACAGGGCGGCTGTGCAGGAGGTGGGGATGCTGAAATAATGAAACACAGGCTCCCTCCACCTCCTAAGTTAGGACTACTCCTTCCCATCCTGGGATAAACACAAAACCTCTGGGGTTCCTGGAATTTGCTATCCTTTGTTTGCACTAAACGTGCAGGGACTTAAGCCCTTCTTGCTCCTCCTTCATCCCACTTGCTTGTGGAGTCCTCCCTGATTGCTTGTACCCATCCCAGACTTCAGGGATGGTAGAGACAGCATTCCCACAACTGGGGGAATGGGTGCCGATGGGATGACTGCTTAGTGAGCACCCAGTACACACTGGCTGCTGCCCATCTCAACCCCCATTTCATATACCAGAAACCTTGAATTCCAGAAATGCAAATCAAGGCCATCATGAAATACCATCTTACATTCATTCAATCAGTAAAAATCAAGCCCCCTGACAATACCAAGTGTTAATCAGGATGGGGTGCAATGGGAACCCTCATCTCCTGCTGGGGTGACACAAACTGGTCTAACCAATTTGGAAAACACTTTGGCAAATATCCTAGTAAGGGTGAATGTGAACATGCCCTACAGGCCAGCAATTCCACTCCTAGCTCTGTGCCCCAGAGACACTGCACGTTGCCTCAGAGATGGGAGGAGAAGGTTCCTGGCAGTACTGTTTCTAAGAGCAAAAAATGGAAATAACTTAAATGCCCATTGGTAGGAGAATGTTAATTACACTTTTAGGATCACATGACAGAACATTATACATCAGTAAAAATGAGCTACATCTATTATTCACAATATAGATGAAGCTTAAATGTGATGAAGAAAAAAGGTAAATTCCAGAGGACTGCATACAGTTCATGCTCTTTTTATAAAGTTCAAAAATAACTAAAACAGAACTACTTATATATGTTAAAATATATAATTTTAAAGAGGCAAGGGATTGTTAAATATATGATTTAGAGTAGTCATTGAAAAAGAGGTGATGGGACGGGGTGTGCAGGAGCACATGGGAAGGTGTACATCATTATTGGATTGCTGGTGTTTAAGTTGGAGAGTAGGGTAACAGTGTTCATTATAGTATTATTACTACTACTATGATTAATACTAAATGCCTCGATTAATTAATTAACAGGCTAGGCCTGGATTAGTGAGTAACAGCCGAAGCCTAGAGGTCAGGAAGGACGCATTCTAGACTGAACCGCAGGCTTGCAAGCTGGGGACTTAGAGCAAGTCACTCACCACCTCTCTGGCTCTGTTTTCTTAGGTATAAAATCAAACCTCTGCACCTACCACCTACAAGGATAAGATCATGAGCATATCACTGATGTAAACTATGAGTAGCTAGCACTTCTTAAGGGCTTATTGTGTACCAGGCACTGTTCTAAATGTTTTGCATATGTTAGCACACCTAATTGTCACATCCTCCCTTGAGGTGAATACTATTGTTACCCTCACTTTATGGATAAGGAGACAGGCCCAGAGAGATTAAGCAACTTGCCCAAAGTTACAGAACTAGGCAGTGGTGGAGCTGAGACTTGAGCCCAGGTTTTGGCTCCGGGGTCCACACTCTTGACAACTTCGCTATGAAATAACATTGAAGAAACTGAACACACACAAGTAGATTGTTGTCAGCACAGCTCTACTGAGCCCATACAGCACCCAGGGATATTCATTCGTTCATTCATTCACTTGCTCGTTCATTCATTCATTCATTCATTCATCCACAACTAAACAAAGGTCAGCATCAAGAATGCCTCAAATGTATTGGAAAATGAACCTGCCTTCTCACACTCTTCCTACAAAGAATCTTCCCTGATTCTGGAGTCCCCTGCTTTCTGTGTCTCTGCAGTCTGCTACTTCCCTAGGACTCAGCCAGTCTCCCTCTCTTCCTAAAGCACCTCTGACAACCTTAACCCCCAGGGAGAAATCCCACCCTTCTCTGAGCGTCTGTGTGGGCTAGTGAGTACCGTTTGTCTCTTCCCAACTCCTGCCTGGGGCATCTTTGACATCACCTAGCTCTGTGCATTCATGCACAGGTAGTCCTTGCTACTAGCCAACAGCTACTCTCTTGTACCTCCAAGGGTCTGTCCCATCCCAGGGGCCAGGCAGGAGGGCCAAAGGAAGGGTACTAGGATTGCTCAGGGTGTTCAAGGCAGATCCTGCTTAGCCCAGAGCCGAGCAGGCAGCTTGGTTAGGATGTCCAGAACAAATGCATGCGTGACTGGGCTGGTACAATATTCAGTGCAAACAAGTGTGGTTTTATACTGTGGGTGACTGGGGAAGGAGGGGCAGTGACCTGAAGCAGGCAGAGGCTTCTTGGAGGAGGGGGTCAGGAGAAAGAGAGGAAAGGACCTCTTGTGAAGGGATGCAGGGCCAAGCCCGGTGAGGATGGGTGGATACGTGGCGGAACTGGTGGAAACAGAACAGAAAGCCTCCAGAGGCTAACCATGGAGGTGGGTGGGGCTGGAAGGCCACTTTCACAGAGTGCCACACACAGGACAGCTAGCCCAAGAAGACTCCAGCCAGCAAGCTAAGGTTCTGACTCTGAAACCACCACACCTGCTGCACCCCCCTCCCTGGCCCTTCCCTGTTCCACTTCCTCTCCCCTCCCACCGACACGCTGCCTCAGGCCTCCTTGGGACACTGCACGAATGACTGCACTGCCTTCTCTCCCAACAGGAACACACCCCAACCCCAATTGTGCTTCTCCAGATATCTGCTTCCACAGGCGCCTGAAAAGCAGCACCACAGGAGCCCTCACTGGCACCAGGGATCCCGTCCGGCCTCATGCAGAACAACCACCCGCCTCCACAAGGGTTGTTTTTTTGGGGAGTGGGGTGGGGGAGGTCCCTCTGGGAGTCTGGGTTTTAGAAAACAATACCCAATATAGGAAAAATGGATGCCCAGAGGGCAGAGGATGAAGATGAGCCCAGGTGAAAGAGGACTATTGCAAGGCGTAGTCTCTCCACCTCCCTCCCAGTCACACAGGGCCCTTGGCTTTGAGCACATGCCCATTCCCCTAAAAGCTGGTTCCCACTCTAACTCCAGACCCTGGGGACCACTGCAGCTTTAACTAAGCCCTACCCACGGGCTCACACTTAAATTATCAGGGGGTGGTGAGGGGGCCAGAGACAACCAGAACACCACAGGGGGCCTGTCCGTGCGGTCGCTAAGCCCCTTCCAGGAGGGGCAGCTGGGTGCTGCTGGGAGCCCCGATCTGAGTCCGTGCCCTCTTTCAGCACGGTTCCAAGGAGTTCTTGGTCTCTCCCCTGTGCCACCCTATACTCTCCTTCCCACCTTGGGCCATGGGTAGAAAGCAGGAAGGACAGGCATGCTGTCCCAGTAGACCTGCTGCTAGCGCCTTCCCAGAGGCGTGAGGATTTTGAGCTCCTTCCTGGCTTATACAAGGACAAAGGGTCTGGGAGCAGCTGGCCCTCTTCTCCTCACTGACACTCTGCGCTGGATCTGGGGAAGCCCCAGGCTCTCTGCCACCTGGGTGTCCCGGCTCATTGCTCCCTGGGCATGGGAGGCACCCGTGCTGAAGCCGCTGGCATAATGACCAGCAGGGTTGAGCCCAGAGCTGCGGGCCAGGCTGGGCTATGCGCCCTCTGGCTGCCCAAGCCAAGCAGAGGACTGATGGAGGGCTGGGGGAGCAGGAAGGGGCTGTCCAGATGCCACAGGCCCCACCTCAGGGCCTCCTGCACTCCCACCCGCTCAGGGCAGAGCCGTTCCCATCCTCTCAGACTCCCTTCTCCCCCACCCCAATTCCAAGGCCTCTGAGAACAAAGAGGAGGTGCTGGCACAGTCGGGCTGGACCCGGCTGCGACCCCAGCAGGAACCTGGAGGGGGCTGCCCACTGACCTGGCCCCACCCCTCCTCAAAGTGGGATCCGCCCGGAGGGACACATCTCCTGGCATGCCTTGAGAGCAGAGAGCCCACAGCCCACCCCGAAAAGGGCGTGAGGGGGAGCAGGAGGCTCCCTCCTTACCTCCCTCTTCTCAGCTGGTTCCCACCTCCCACCCGCTCTGCCTTAGAATGAAAAGTGGGGCAGGAGGAGGTGAGAAGCCCAGGCTGAAGGCAGACAAAGGGGAGGCCCCTAAAGGGTTCCTGGGCTCTCCCGGTCCCCAACTCCTTTCCCTCCACTCTCCCTCCTCCCCATCTCCTTTTCACTGGGCTGGAGCTGGAAAGGGGCGATGCTTGTGTGTGGTGGGGAGCTGCCATCCAGGCTGGAGCTTGTGGAGAAATCCAGTCCCTGACCTGTGTCCACCAGCTAGGGAGTGTCTGGCGCTGATGGGGGCTGCCTGGGGTCACCTGGGGTCCACGAAGGGAGGTACCTACCCAGGGCTGAGCAGGGGGCTTACCCTCTAGAGTGACCAATACTCAGAATGGGAGGGGGGACAGGGAGGGAAGACCAGAGCAGGGCTGGGACACCCGTGGGGACCCCGCCCCAGCTCCAGGCTCCCAGCTTACAAACCCTGAATTTGTTGGGGTTGGAGGGAGGGGAGGTGGGAAAGGAAGAATCATCATTTCTGAGGCTTGAGGGGAAATCGGGCCTGTGACCCCAAAGGAGGTCTGGGTGGCACCGAGGTGCCCTGCAACCCCAGGAGGGCGCAGCCAGGGCCGACGGCGGCCCCCAGGGGCGCTCGCCGCGGGGCTGCCCGCTTGGGGCTCGGCCGCGGCCGCCTGGCTCACCTGCATCTCGGGCGCGCCTTCGGTCCGCTCGGCTCGGTCACCAATCGCATGTCTCTCCAGCCGGCCCGGCCAGGCCCCAGCCCCTGCCCAGCCCCCTCCTCCGTCTCCTCCTCCTCCGACACCTCCGCCCGGCAGTCCGCGCGCCCTCGCGGGGCTGGCCGTCTGTCTGTCCGCCCCGCGCGGGCGGGAGCCGAGCCAGAGCCGGGGCCGGGGCTCAGGAGTGGGGAGGCGGGAGGCCGCGGCCCCGGCGGGCGGAGGGGCAGGTGCGCTCAGGATGCGCGACAGGGGCTCCGCGAGCCTGCTTCAGCGCCCTGGGCCGGCCCGGAGCCGCCGCCGCCGCCTCTGCCGCTGGGGCCGGGGTCGAGGCCGGGCGCGCTCCGCCGCGGGGCCGGGGCCGGCGGGCAGCGGCCGCGCATGCTGCTCGGCGCCCCGCGTCGGTAGAGGGGCCGGAGCGGCGCGGGTGGGGACTCCGCGCCCTCCGGGGCCAGGACCGGGACCCACCGCCGCCGCCGCCGCCTGCGCTGTCGTCCGCCGCCCGCTCCGGCTCCCGCGCCGGCTCCCGCTCGGGCTCCGCGCTCTGCAGCGGCGCGGGGAGGGAGCGCTAGGAGCGAGCCAGGGAGGGAGGAGGGACCGAGGGAGGAGGGAGCGAGCGAGCGGCGGGAGCCGGGCGGGGGAGGAGAAGGCGCGGCCGCAAAACCTGGTGGTGGTGGTTGGGGGGTGACTCGTCTCCTTTCAGCGGAGGGGGCGGAGAGCGAGGGGCGCCCCAGCCGCTGCCCTGCACGTTTAGGGCAGCGAAACAGGCAGGGCGGCGCAGGCGAGGGGCGCACCAGCCAGGCGCTCCAGCTCTGCACACGGCCGCGCCCCTCCGGGTTCGGGGCTCAGGGCGAGTCCCGGGCCAGCCGGGTCTCTGGGAGTCCGGCGTGTGGTCCTCCCTGGGTGTATGCGCGCACACTGTTGTGTGTGATTTTGTGTGGCCACATGCGTGTGCATGTGAGCGCGCCAGTGTGTTTACACGTGTTAACTGGGCTGTGGACGAACACACGCACGAGGACGGACAGGGCTCCCCACCAGAACAGGGTTGTTTGGAGGGCGGCATAGGAGGCCGACCGGGAGCCCCCGTCCTGGCCCTGTTCCCTCTTCTCGGAAAGTCAGTGAGCCTGCAGGGTCCACATCCTGGCGCGGGAGGGCGAGTCAGTCAGAATGGGAAGCTCCAGGGGACGGCGAGGAAGCCGCGCTGGCCCGGCAGCTCTACCCAGGAGCGGGGTCTCGCGTACCTCCTCGCGGCCAGGGTCCCCGCCCAGCCTGGCTTCCTGCCCAGCAGAGGGCGGCAGGCCTCTCTGACCCGCTCCGTCCGGAGGCTCTGCACCCAGCGGCCAGCAGAGGGCAGCGCAGAGCCTCCGTCTGGGCTTGACTGTTCCCTCCTCCCGGAACGGTCCCGGGGATCCTCGGCTGGGGCCACAACTTCAGATGGGCCCAAGGAATGGGACCTCTCCTCGGAGATCCAGATCCTCCTTGAAACTCAGATACAGAAACTAGGCCAGCAGGGATGTCTTGGCAAAGCCTGCAGAGTAGGTTACCACTCTCAGGACCTCACCTGTTTTCCCTGTACTACCCCCTCCATCTCCTTGAAGCCAGACGCCCTTTAACACCAAGCCAGTTTTATTAGAATAACCATCAATGCTGACACCACCCGGCACAGGCATCCCTTCTCCACTGCTGGGAACAACCCATTAGCACAAGAATAATCCTAATAGCTTGAGTCCACAGGGGCAGCTGAGGCTGGGGGAGGGGATCTAGCCTAAAGCCTCTCCGATTCTGGGGCAGACCCTGGAATCCCACTTCCAGTGACACCCCCTGCCCGACATCATTGCAGAGATGCCTGGCTGCCACGGAGGGACCTCTCCCCACCCCCAACAGCACCTTGTTTCTTCGCTGTTCTGCCTCAAGCACAGCCCAAAGACTTGCACAGACCTTCTGTTCCAGCTGCACCATTTCTGGGTACTTCTCAGTCTCTTTGGCACACCGTTGCTCTGGACAGTCCTGTCTGGAGCACTTTCTCCTGTCTCCCATCCTCATCCTAGGCCTAGCTAGAGCCGCCTCCTAGCAGGTGTCCATGATATGCTCAACTGTGAACTGTATGTTCACCCTCCAGCAACTCTGGGGGAGGCACTATTGTTCCCCTGTGACAGAGGGAGGAAAACCCAGGCCCAGAGAGGTTCCAGGCTCTGCCCATGGTCACACAGCCAGCAAGGCACACACAGCAAGGCACGGAAAGGGAATTGGACTCGCCTTCTAGGGCTGAGTGGACCAGCAGGGGGCAGGCTCGGCAGAAGGACTTACAGGTGGGAGGGGAAGCGGGGAGGGAAGCACAGGAGTCCCCCTCCCTCTCAGGGCCCAGCGCAGGCGGCTCCCCGGTCCCTCAACTCCGCGCTGCCTGGACCCCTCTCCAGACTCCCCAGCCCCCCCCACCCCGGCTGTTTGTGAGCTACCCGTGCGCTCCCGCCCTCCCGCGCCGCCTCCTCCCACCAGCCCGACAGGAATAGACGCTCGCTGGCTTCTGCGTAAAGGCTCCGCCAGGCACCCGGCGGGCGCGCAGTCCCGCTGGGGGGCGGGGGCGGGGGCGAGGGCTATTCCTGGTGCGGTGACTGACGCACGCAAGGCGCGGCCACCACATCTCTCCGCCCCCGACTCACCTGCTCCCTGCCTCAGTGATCTCGCCGGAGAAATGGGGGAGAGACCAGTCCTTCCACCCCGCAAGCCCCAGGTGCTACCGGAGGAAGCTGGGATCCTGGGTTGGGGTATTCTGGGGTCCTGGGTTGGGGTATTCTGGCGCCCTCAATAACCCTAACCCTCCGCGCCTCGGAGGCAGCAGGGATGACCACAGAGCTGTGTCTGGGAGGACGGGCCCCTTGGCCTCGGTTCTCCACTGTCAATGGCATCCAAGCCATTACCCCTTCCCTTTGTCTCCAAAAGACATGACCTCTCCCAGCTCTCCCTGTTTTATTCCAGTGGAAACGATGGGGAGCTTTGGGGGAACAACCTGGAGGAGAGGGCTTTTTTAGGGTCTAGCTTGGGCCTGGTGAGAGTATGGGCCCCTGACCTTGTCACCTAGAGACTCCAGGAAAAGGGGGTCTGTCACTGGGTCCTCACCAGTCACCTCTGCATGAGCTGTGGAAGAGGAATCTCTCCTCTCCTGTCTGGTGGGGTGGTTCCCAGCAGAGTCCTCTCAGGGGTCCCAGGGCCATGGAGAATGTGACACAGCGGAATGGCCAGTCCAAGTCTTCTCTGGCACAACCAGGGGATCATGTCCAGGAGCTACAGCTGAAGAATGTTCCCCCGCACCCCAGGCAGCTGGCCCACTCGTGCCATGCCTTTTCCCTGATTTCTACCTGTGCTTTAAAACCTAACCAAGACCCATCTCTTCTATTCCTGCCTCCTCTTCCCAGACTGAAATGACCTTAGAGGCAGGGCCCCAGTCTTTTCCCTCTATCCTTACACTAGGAGCTCCCAAGAGCAGGTTTGAGACTGCGTGTCTCATAGGTGGGCACACAGCAGACCCTGGCTGCAGGCTGAGAACTCAGCAAGTCCCAATAAAGCAGGAGCCGGTGGCTGGAAGGAGCCAGCCTGACTGCTCACTGCAAAGCGGAGAAGCTGGAATGGGTTTGCCGGGGAACACAGGAGGAGGGGATAAGGCCCTCCAACATGTATTCAGCCCTTACTATAAGCCAGACTCAGCCACACTTCACATCTTTGTCTCTCTGCGAGATTGGCATTGCTGTCCCTACTGTACAAATGAGAAGACTGAGGTTCTGGGAGGGCTGGTGACTTGTTCAAGTTCACTCTGTGCATGAGTTACAGCTGGGCTTTGAAGCTCTGTGTGTATCTGATGTTAGTCCTGCTCTCCCCTCACAAAGAGGCTGAGAAGGCAGGCGGCGGAGCTGGGGTGAGGACCAAGGGTCCCCCAGGCACATAAAGGAGAGGGTGGCGCACACAGGCCTGCCTACATGCCTGCTCTATGCTGGTCCTATCCACTGGCATCCCAGTAGCTCGCAGGGTTTTACGATGATGATTATTTCTGAAGGCACTTGAAATTAATGACGGCTCTAAAATGGCTGGGACAGCACAGTCATTGCTGAGACCTCTAATTAGCAAGAAAAACAAAGACCAGGAGCCTGGGTGGCGAGTGGGGGCTGGGCAGCTGACATTGGGCATGGAGCAGGGCTGGGAGAGTGAGGTGGAACCAACATCCAGCTCGTGGGCCCTGTGGAGCTGGGTGCTCAGGTGGACCCCGTGTTCTACTTTATGCCACAAGTTAACTTATTAACTTGCTGTATGACCTTGAGGGGATCCCAGCCCCTCCCTGGGCCAAAGATTCCCCAGCTATGCAATGAGGGGTTGCCCTGGGGGGTCTCTAAGTTCAGGGCTCCTTGGATGACCCTGAGCCCCTAAAAGGCTGAAGCCCAGAAGCTGGGGGCCATGTAGCCTCCAGAAGCCACCACAGCGACCCAAAGCCCTCCAAGCGGGGGTTGCTGGGGCCGCTGTGTAATGAAGTACTAGGCTAGAGTGAAGTGGATCGAGAAGTGGCAGAAAATCCATAGGTCAGACCGTGTGCTGGTGCACTGTGGAGGCCAGCCAGGGATGGAAACACCTGAAGGGGCTAGCGGGACAGTCCCTTCTTGGAGGTGGTCCTGGAGATGTGGCCAGGTATACAGCCTTCCTGTCCCCTCCTGACCCCCTCCTCGAGAGTCAGAGGGGACTTAAGGACACGAGCTTCCCATGTAAGCATGTCACAAAGGGTCAGGCCTGGGTATCTTAAAGGAAAGTCCCTCATCCACTGCTGCCCAAGTCTGGATCCTCCACATCCTGCATGGGGCATCCAACATGGGGAAGGCAGAGGGGCTCACCTGGAGGGGTCCTCTTCCCACAGTGGCTGGCCCAAGTTGGTGTGGAGATATGCAGGTTCCCAAGGAGCATCCATGGTGGGTGTAGGCTGAGGCCAAGACTCAAGGGCAAGGGTGTGGGAGGCCCACCCCCTTAACTGGGGCACCCTCTTCCCTGGCATTTACTTCATGCTTGTCTTGTCATCGACACCTTTCTCAGCCCCTCAAATCCTCTCCCCTTCCAATTCAAGTCCCTGTGTGTCCCCTTCCTTCCAAAAACCTGCTCTGAGAACCTCACTTTCCCCTCAGGTGGGGCTATGTGTCCCTGGGCACCTTCCTGAGTCTCAGTTTCCTCCTCTGTGAGATAATGTCAGTTTCATGGGAGTGGTGTGAGGGTCTCATGACTTAATGTGTGGCTGGTATCTACCTGATGCCGATGCGGTAGGAGCCTGATAAACACAGGTATTTTTAGGTGATCATACTGACTGTCATGGTCACTGGCTGCCTCCTGACCCCTCCTCTGTAAAGTCAGGACTGTATCCTAAGGTCCCTTTCAGCATTCTGACTCAGAGACATCTGGACCACATTCTCTGTCCCCTGAGAATCAGGAACACCCTGAGGGCATGCATTGACCTTGCCTCCTCCAGTTTCCACAGCCAGCCCAGAGCCCCGATTCGAGGGTCTGATGTCTGTAAATTACACCTGACTGAAGTCTCTTAATCAGGAAGGCCCAGTGGATTTCCCTAGAGAGGAGGGCCAGGGTATGGGGGCAGGGATACTCTTGAATCCACACTTCTTACTCTCTCTCACCTTGGGGCTTTGGCCACCCATGCCTCCGTGGAAATG
This sequence comes from Macaca nemestrina, assembly GCF_043159975.1. Lineage (NCBI taxonomy): Eukaryota > Metazoa > Chordata > Mammalia > Primates > Cercopithecidae > Macaca > Macaca nemestrina. The sequence goes on along the minus strand of NC_092131.1, from coordinate 123,349,742 downwards.
TTTCAGCACCAGTGACATGTCACTTGTCTAGAAGTAACGTAGTCAGCAGCCTCCCCTACTGGGAATCTCACCGGGAATCAGGGGAGGCCCAAAGGCTCTTGGAGGACTCATGACAGAAGCCCTGGCAGAGAAATGAGGTCTGGGCCTGGCCCCCACTCAGTGCTGCCACAGCCCTTCTGCACTTAAGTTTATTAACTTAAGCCCTTCTGCACTGGGTGGCCTGGCTGCTGTGTCTACAGTGGCTGAGAGGAATTGGTCTGGGGCCAGTCAGTGAAGCGTCCCTCAGCACTACCCGCTGAAGTCCCTCCAGGAAAACACCCAATGTTCCTGACCTTGAGTTAGGATGCAGTTAGCTGTTCTTAAGAAGTCAAGGAAGTGTGCACTCCATTAAAAAAATTAAATTAGGAGCAAAAACAACAACAAAAAAACAAATAGAAAATGTAAAGAGATCACTCCCTGGCTCCATGGGAACTCGGGCTCTGTGCTTGGCAGAGAGGTTCCTTCTGAGAGCCTGGCTCGGCTGTCCCCATGGATCATGTCAGGGGGAATTTGAGCTAATGTGTGCAAACAGGCAGCGCTATTAGCAATCCATTCATTAAGCGCTTGCCTTAAGTTCTGTTGTGCAGGAGACTTGTTTATTAACTTAAGTCGGAGCCTGTTATTAAGTCAAAGACAGCATAGTGGCTTGAAAGGTGCCCAGCATCAGGGCCAGGCAGTCTTAGGTTCCAGTTCTGACTCTGTCTCTGACTCCTGTGTGACCCTAGGCAAGTCACTTTACCTCTCTGAGTCTCAGTTGCCCAGTGATAGGCAGACCCTAAGCCCACTCCCAGTGGTCCCTGCCCTACTTGTGTAATCCCCTCCCCTTGAGTGTGGGCTGGATCAATGGACCCACTTTTAATGAATAGAATACAGCAGAAGTGACGCAATGTCACTTGTGAGATTAGATTACAAAACAACTGTGGTTTCCATCTTAGGTACCTTTTCTTGATCACTTGCTTTTTGCTATGAGGAGGGCCAGTTGCCATGTTATGAGAAGCCCACATGGAAAGGAACTGATGTCTCTAGTCAACCCCCCATGAGGCCCTGGGGCCTTCCAATAGCCACTCGAGTGAGCTTGGAAACAGCTCCTCTTTGAGTTGAGCATTGAGATGACTGGAGCTCCGGCTGATGTCTAGATGGGAGCCTTGTGAGAGACCCTCAGCTAGAGGTACCCAGCTAAGCCTCACCTGGATTCCCAACTTACTGAAACTGGGAGGTAATAAATATTTGCTGTTTTAAGCTAAGTTTTGGAGTGATTTGTTATGCAGCAATAGATAACTAAACCCATGCTCCATCTGTAAAATGGGTATAATAACTCCTTTCTCCCAGTGTGGCGAGGGCATTGAGATAAGGCAGGCGAAGTGTCTGCTCTCAAGGGGGGCAAGGAATGGCACAGCAACTTGGTGGTTATCCAGTAAAGGTGAAAAGATGCACACCCTATGACCCAGCAGTTCCCTAAAGTATGAGCACAAGAAGGCAAGCAGAGGAGCGCTCATGGCGGGATTGTTTGTTACAGCGAAACACAGGATGGGCCTAAGTGCCCATCATCAGGAAAAGGAATGTACAGAACGTGGTACATTCGCACAATGGAATACTATGCAGCAATGAAAACAGCTATGCTGGAGTTACTTGCATCAGCATAGGTGATCTCATAAACACGATGTGGAGGAAAAAACATATGTACAAGCTATACCATTTATCTCAAGTTTAAAAACAAGCCCCAAACCCTATAAACTGAACATGGATACCTACAAATATAGGAAAAGTATTAAAAAATGCAGAACAGTGATTAACACCAATTCCAGAGGACTGTCACCTCGAGGGAGAGAGAAGGGGAGGTGGCAGTCAGGCCTATCCTGATTCCCACACTTCGAACCCCACACCATGAGCAGCACAGTGGTTCTAAGTGTGTTATCCACTCACTCAGCAGCCCACTCAATCCTCTCAGCAATGCTATGGGCTCCCTTCTCTTCTTATGGGAGGAAACTGAGGCGCACAGAATCCAGGGAGATATTCCTGGGCTTTCCAGTCTAGTGGGAAGCCAGGGCCTGGTTCCTCACTCTGTCATTAACTTGGAGGAGTCCACATTATCTCCCTGGCCTCAGTTTATTCTTCTGTGGCTTGGGAGACACTCACTCCTTTCTCTTGATAGGTGTGGCTTGAGAGACTTGCAAAGTCTTGATTAATCAACCTGGAATATTTGCAGAGACCCTGTGAGCCAAGCCTGGTGCCAGCTACATGGCAGGGGAGACTAAAAACAAAGAAGTGTGGACAAGAGAAGGTGTAAATAAGACAATTCAATCCAACATAATTCAGTATGGTTCATTTTCACATGGGCTGAATTCACAGACAGACAACAGGTGAGGTTAAGGGATATTACTTGAGCACCTCTGGCATGCTAGGCCGCATACTAGGTGCTTTTACAAATTATCTCATACAAGCCTCAATCACACCCTGTAAAGTAGGGACTATTATTATCCTCATTTAGCAGTGAGGAAACAGGATCAGGGAGGGTGAGCAACTTCCCCAGGTCACACTGACAGCTGAGATTGCCAGGATGTGCCCTCCCTCCATTCTGACCTGTCCTCTGTTTGGTGTTGGGGACACAGATGGAGAGACTAGGCCTTGGTGCCCACTGGGGGATCTCAGCACAGACCAGGAGAGTCTGGAGGAGTCCGGAGGAGGTGGAGCAAACAGGATTCCTGGAGGAGGAGGGTGAAGGCAAATGCTTCAGTGGGCTGACTGGTGGTAAGACAGGTGGAGGCATCTATCCATCCATCTCCTAATTAATTAATTAATTAATTCATCAAATGCCAAACATTTGCCACAGTTTTCTCTGGGCTCCAAAGCCCATGGTCTGGCAGGCAAGACTCAACCTAGTGTGATCCAGGCTGAGGTGGGAGAAGTGGGGGTGAGGCTGCGCACACACAGCAGACAGGAAAGACATCGAGGAGGAAGCAATGGCTGAGCTGAAACCAAAGGGTGAGTCGGGATCAGTCAGGTACACAGAAGGTGGAGGCTGGTGCTCCAGGCAGAACAGCAGGTGCAAAGGCTGGGCCCTGGGATGGAGAGGAGGGAGAGACAGCCAGCCCTGAGGAAGGCCACTGTTGGCCAAGGAGGCACCAGCTCAGCTGAGAGCAGGGTGCGGGGCTGAGGCTGCCACCACCTCTCGCCCAGGTAGGGTGGCTGCCTGCCTTCTTCAGCCGATGGGTCCCCATGCCATCTCAGCCCTGTTGGGCAGGCTGGGCCCCTCTCCAGAGACATTAAGAGCAGGGGAGTCTGAACCATAACGGTGCATGTAATTATGTGCAAAAATGAAGGAGGGTTCCTTAATAATTGATGGTGGGAAAGAGTAAATATCGGCAGAGGCACCCGGCTGCATCGCCCTGGCCCGTCTGGCTGGGACCCAGGGCGGCTGCTTGGCCGCTAATATGCCTATAAATTATTGAAGTTATAAAGAAGAAAGCAGGTGTCATGTCGCACCCATAAACAGCTTGTTAGCTAAGACTAACGAAGGGGCGGCCGGCCTCTTGGCACTGCATGGGCTCCCCCTACACCCTCCCTGATTACAGAGGGAGACAGATGAGGGGTGGGCGTGGTAGGAGGCTGAGAGCCTGGCTGGCCCCACACCCCGTCTCCCACCATCTTGACCCACTGTGGAGTCAGGTGGTGCTGGGAGAGAGAGGAGGCCCAGAGACACAGAGAGCCAGAAACGGGGCTGTGACTGTCCCAGCACCGTGGGTTCAGACAGCAGCTGGACAAACCTGCGACAGAGGATGTCAGAGGTCCTGCCAAGCCTGATAGGTTGAGGCCAGCTGGGATGCTGGGAAGAACTAGACACTGGGGTCAGACACTCAGGGTGCACCACCCAGGGAAGCCACCTGTTGGCGGAGTGGTCTCGGGCAAGTCACCTGCCCTCTCTGAGCCACTTTCCATTCATGCCACCTGGGGATACTCATGCCTATCTTGGAGGGTTGTGGAAAGGGTTCTAAGAGCATATGCGTGTGACATTTCTTGTGGACAGTAGGCCCTCATGAATGGGGCGCTCCTCCACCTCCGCCTTCCACCCCCATCTCAGGGGTTCCTAATTAGATCAGGCCTAATGAGGCTTCCCTCTGCCTGGCTGTTTACGCTCCATTAAGACCTGAGTCCAGGACAGCAGTGGGAGGGAGACAGCTGCGGAGGGGGAAGGTGTCCAGTTGCCAGGGCTTGGTTCATCCTAGGCTTCACCATGCACAGGGCGCCCCCACCCCCAGGGAGTGGAGAAGGGAAACAGAGGCAGGCCTCCGGAGTCAGAGCTGCCAACAGGGAGGGGCCCCACGGTGTGGGGAGAGGGAGGAAGGAGGATAGAAAGAGCAGCTGGGAAGGTTGGCATTTTGGCTCCTCTGTGTGAAGAGCTTGGAAGCCCACTTTCCCTCAGGCCGGGGGTCTCTCTGAGATGTTCCCTTCCAGGCAGCCTAATTTGGATACTTAGGTGCCCATGGAGTGCTCAGCTCTGCCAAGGGCCATATGAAGGCAAGGAGGGCAGTCTGGGTGTAGGGAAGGTGCCCCTCTCCCCAACCTGGCCCTAGGAAGCCCTTCAGATCCCCCATAATCTGCTCCATACCTCACAGGGAGCAAGGCTGGGACTGCCACTTGGGTTTGGGCAGCAGACAGGCTCCTCTCCAGGTCCTGAAATCCCCCAGCAAGACATTACTTCTGCAAGTGGTTCCCTTCTCCCAGAGGAAAAGAGGGAATCCCACAATTCTTATCAAATATGCTTTGAGCCTCTTCTCCCAGGGGTCCTCTCTGTACCCCTTATCTCACTTGTGCAGCCTTGGTCTATCCCGCTGAGGCCTCTTTGCAGATGCACAGAGAGGTGCCTTAGCTGCCTGAGGCCATGCAGCGGGTCAGCAAGGAAGCTTGTAGAGCCTGGGCTTGGTGCCTCTCCCCACACCGCTGGACTTAGCCCTGGGAGGAGACAGAGACTCACACTCAGCGCACTCTCTGACAGCCACTGTGGTGTGGTGGGTGGCATTCCCAGGAGCTCTCTTCCTGCCCAAGAACTCCCTGTGCCCTGGACACCTGCCCGTCTGTCACCCACTTATCAGGGTGGGGGCAGCTGGGGCTGGCGCTTACAGTATCAATCGGGGTGGCCTGGTCAGAAAGGAGATGGAGATGTTTTCAGGTCCCCTGGATGGTGCTGGGAGCAGGACAGCAGGTGCTGTGGGCTGAACCAGGCAGGAGAGCATGGCTGTCCACGGGGTCAGGGGAGACCCAGGGCCCTGGGGCAGGACTCAGGACAGAAGCAAACCTCAGGGTAGGGAGGTCCGCAGTGGGAAGGGCCCTCTCTCCTCCCTGTCTAGGTCAGACCTTCATAAGGGCTGCTGGGACAACAGCAATGGTCCGGTTCCAGGGAGGAGCCAAGAGGCCCATGGGCCATCGGGGTTGGATGGCGGAAGGGAAAGCTGGGAGCCTCAGACCTGCAGAGCTTCTGTAGGGGCTCTCCTGGCTCCTTGGCCTGCCACCCCCTTCCCTGCCATTCTTGGGCATGCTATCCCTTTGGTTATGGGCAAAGTGTCTGACAAACTCCCTCATCACATGGGGAGCATGGAGGTGGGGGTACTGAAGGTGGCCACCCCAGCACCATGGTTCAGGGCTTACCCCCCAGAGAGCAGCAGCCACAGCCCTGGCCCAGGGGCAGCAAACCCAAGGGAAAACTTCCTTCCCAAGAGTCTGCTGCCGCCTCCAGGGAGGACACTTTTCATTCCCACCTCATCCTCCTCCAGCATGGGAAGGGGCAGGGGGTGACAGCTGTAAACAGGGAAACGGGGGCGGGGTGCAATGGCTCAAGGACCTCCTGAAATGTGGACTCTGCTGGGCAGAGCACTACGGTCAAGTCCCTCCCTGCTCTGCCCTCATTCCTGAATGTGGCACCTGCTCCAAAGAGTGGTGAGGACACGATGGGAGAATCCATCAGAGTCGCAGGGCAGGGCCCGGCACTCATGAGCCCTACAGGGGACAGCCCTTGTGACCATGAGTCCAGCTGGGGCAGCGGCGTCTGCTTTGCGAATGTATCTACTCTGGGGGAGTTTAGGAGGGATACGTAGCTGTGTTGTGTTGTAGATCTCTGTGGTATGTGTCGTGCTAAATGTGTGTATGATGTCTTTGTCGTGTGTGTTGTGTTGTAGAGCTCTGTGGTATGTGTCACGTTAAACGTGTGTGGGGTGTCTCTCTCATGTGTGTCAGGGTAGGTGTCCCGAGCAGAACTTTTCTTCAGCTCCTTCATCAGTCCACAGGCAAAAGACCCAAGCTCCTATTCAGGGCTTCCCAGCTGTGCTGGAGGAGCCACAGCTGTACCCGGGCTGCGCCCTCTCTCTCTATCCCTTCTCTGCCCAGGCCATCCTGGAAGCACAACCCCCCCAACATGGCTGCCCCGAGCCCGCAGGGCAGGTGGTCGAGGAGGGGTACCTTGGTTCCAGGGGTCCCCAGACAGGCTTGAGCATCTATCTGCTTCTTCTGAGCCCACCACCTGCCTGTGGTATTTCCGTCACCTGGAAATAAGGATGGCATTGGTGGAGGTGCTAACGACACCAGGAGAGCAAGACAGAGCCCACGACGTGGACCCGGAATATGACAGGAAATGGGCCCCAGAGCAGAGCTAAGCCCAGGGGCAGGCTGAGCCCGGGCTGGCCTCTCACTGACTGGCCACTTCGGAAGCTGAGGGACACAGTGCTGGCTGGCTCTCTCAATCCCTCCAGCAAACACAGACATGGCTGCTGTGCCCATTTCACAGACGAGAAAACTAGGGCTAAGAGGGGTGAGGTAAGTTGCACCGGTGGAGCCAGGACCAGCAGCCAGGCCTGGCTCCGGTGATAAGCGGTTTAGGGTTGGATAAAGGGCCCCTGGGTGGGCTCTCCTCTATGGGATAAACGATGTGGCTCAGGCCGGCAGCCCGAGGTGGAGAGATCTAGAAGGCCCCAGACGATGGGAGGGCTCCCTGCACTCTCAAATCAAAACATGGGCGTTTACACTCAGACACAGTGTGTTCACACCACCTGCTGGGGCGTGAAAACCAGCCATAAATACCTGCACGGTGGTGGTGGCTCATCAGGAGTGGGGAGAAAGGCCTGGTGCGCTCTCAGGAAGTTCCCAGTGACTCACAGGCTGTGGACCCCTCTCTGCACTTCCACACACCCCTCCTCCCAAACATACACGCTCAGAACGGGCGGTGCAGGGAGCAGTACCCACCCATTCCCCACACCAGGGGCTGAGGGCATTGGGAGGAAGGAGCCCTGGCCAGCCAGCTTGCAGGGACTCCACACATCACAGCCCAAGACGCTGGGGCAGAAGACCCCAGGGCACACAGTGGGGTGGGTGGGATAAGGTGGAGGCATGGTCCTGAGGCCCACTCCTTATCACTGCCTCTCTCCCAAGAGCTACCCAGGCCGCTCAGCAGACCAGTGCCCAGCTCTCTTTCTATGCTTAAACTTGGCAGCAGAGTCCTCACATTTACTTAACCTGCGGAAAGTAGAGCGGGGTGTACGTGCATGCCTCATGGCTAAAGATAAATGCCAGCGAATGCCTGAAGTGTGGAAAGCATCGTGAACAAATTCAGGGCTACTATGTTCATCCTCCCATCCTTAGGCCAGTGGGTCTCTGACTGGTGAACGCAGGGCTGCTGCCTCCGTGGGCCTTGGTTCTGCACCTGCCCGCACTCTGCATCCCACACACGTCTTCCCGGTCCCACCAGAGAGCTGGCTCCAGACCCACTTTAGAAGAGCTGGCGGTCTTTCCTGAAGCCAGCCGTGTGCACTGGGAACTGAAGTGTAAACAGGAGCAAAGCTCAAGGCCTTGCTGGTAATTCTCCCTTTGTGGTGGACATTAGCTAGCCTTACTCACGGAGGGGACGGCCCAGGGGTATAAGATCCCAAGTGCCCTTAGACACCTCCACTGCCTGGGGGTGCCAGGTACCCTCAGTGTGGCTGGCAGCCCAGGGTGAGTCCTGTGAATGAGCAAGTGCATGAGCAGGCCCTGTTTCTCTATCTGCAAAGCAGGGATGGTGTCTGCCTCATTTAGAGGCTGGGGAGTGGGCGAGATAAAAGGGTGATTGAAGGGGCTTCAGCATGAGCCTGGTGGCCTGTGATGGAACAGACACCCAGCTGCCAAGGGGCAAATACATCCACGCCCCTGCCCCACTTTCTAGGCCCAGTAAAGTTGTAAAATAGTCAGTAAAGACACCGATTGTCCCCACCTGTGTTTAGCTGCACGTCAAGGAAACGTGCCTGGGTCCAGACATGCGACCTGTAAGGGACTCCACCCCGCCCTGCCACAAAGCAATGGGTGCAGGACCTGGACCTACATGGAGGCGCCCCCCCGCCAGCCCGGACATGGTACCCACTCTGGCACCCTCTGGTTTTGTCCCCACAGGAGTTCTCCCTCCCAGCACCCCTCTGTCATGGCGACCAGGAGGGCTATGGGGCAGGGAAGGCGAGAAGAGGGAGGAGACTCTGCTGTGACTCATAGCAAAGTGAGAGCTTCTTCCCTCCTCTCTGCACCCCAAATATGGGTCATAAGTCTGTAAGCAGGTGGGGCACACACAGGCAGGAACCTGGGGTTTCCCCCACTTCCAGGAGGGACAGACCAGGGGCCAGCCAGCTTCTCTCCTGGGGGCAGATGTGGCAGAGCATAAACCCACCTTGTCCCCTGCCATCGTCTGCCCCGATTATTCTCTCATCTTTATCCCCACAACCTGGGGCTTCTCTGTCCCCAGGAGCACCCCAGGAAGGGATGGGAGCTTTGACAGTCAGAAGTGACCGGACAGGATTGGCTGATAGCCAGGGAGGGTGGGCTTTTCTCAACTGACCAGAAAGGAGGCAGACCCTCACTACAGAACCTGGGAAACAATAATGTCTAATATCTATCAAGTCTTTCCCCTGGGTCAGCAGACACCAGGGCCCACCTGGTGTCTGTTCCCTCTCTCTGGGCTCATTTACTCATTTCATACTCTCAATGGCCCTATGAGGAAGGTTCTGTGACTATCCCCACTTTACAGGGGAGGGAACGAGCAGGGGAGGCTAAGGAGCTTGCCTCAGGTCATGGCGAAGTGAGCAGTGGAGCTGGGACAGGCGCCCGGTGTTCACTCTAGCTAATGAGTATGAAGGTGCGGGAGGGCTCGGGGATGGGTGGGTGTGGGGTGGGGGACTTGGAGCTCCTTGGTCCACTTTCCTAGTTTACAGGCACTCCCACTGAGGCTGGAAGGGCAGTGTCAGGGGCTTCACTGGTGGGAGTCTAGGGATGGGCAGGGTGGCTCTCGGATCAGGTCCTGGTTATGCCCCCTGGGCTGTCCTGCCCCTGACAGGAGATATTAGGGAGCCAGGGATGAAAGGGTCAGTCTAGCAGAGCACAGTCCAGGGGAGAGGCCCTTCTCTATGAAAATTGGTGCCACCATTGCTAACTGATGGACAGACAGTGAGACATCTATTTCCTTGCCTCCTTCTTTCTTCCCTCTCTCTGGGCTCTGTCCTCAGGCATCTGGGAAGGACAGGGCAGTCAGCCAGCCAGCCACAGGGAGAGGGTGGTAAGTGGGGAGGACTTTGGTATCAGGTGTGGGCAGCTGGGGCCCTCAGTATCATATTAACTCCATTTTACAGATGAGGAGACTGAGTCCCAAGATCACCCAGATGCAATAATAATTGCAATATTACATTAACCATAAAAGTTAGCATTGAAGGAGCACCGGCTGCGTTCTAGGTGGTGTGCTAGACACTTCACATGCAATGAACCTGTGAGGCAGATCCATGACTGGCAACATCCATGACTGGTACAGAGGGGAAAACTGAGGCTCAAAGAAGGGAAGTCACTAGCCCATCTACTGTCACAAAAGTGGCAGTAGAGGACAGTAGAGTGGCAATGTCCACTCACGCAACCATGCACATGGCCACTGTGTCAGCTGCACGCCTTCCCCACTCCCCAGCCAGCTGGAAAGTGGTGGAGCTGAGATCTGAACCTACATTTGTCCATGTTCTTACTCCAAGGCTGGGCTCTACTCCCATGTTGACTGCGGCTGCCAAGAGAACTTTAAACAGCAGTTCGAGCCACAGGAAGACCCAGCCTGATCCTGGCCCCAACCTGTAGCCAAGGGGCACAGAGATCCAGGCCCAGCTTGTCTCAGCCTTGGGCCTGACCTCTTTGGGCTTCAGAGGCCCTGCTATGAAAGGGGGAGCCCTAGGTAGAATAAATGAAGTGAGACTGAGGCCCCTTGGTTCATACTGACTCACCCACGGTGGCCCAGGGCATACCCACTTCCCAAGGGTCACCCCTCGTGCACTCTGTTCTCCAGAGCTGGAGACCTCAGGCAGGCCCCTGATTCTCTGGGACCCCAGTCTGCTCCCTGCTGCCCTGCTAAACAGAGTTCCCAAAGAGAGAGACAACAGGAACCCAGGCCTTGGTCTCAAACCTGCAACCACACACCCCAGTGGCCTCCAGGAATCCTGCACACACATCCCAGAACCCCCCAGCTCTGCACGTGCTATTGTGGATCCTGGTCTGTGGAGCCCCAAGTCCAAACATAGGGAAGTGCCTTTCAGACACATCCAAGAAATGACCCTTAATCCTCCAAGCTAAGAGAGATCATTTGGATTAGACATGGTAGTGACACAGGCTAGTAGTCTGTATTGTCTGCAAACCCAGAACTGTCCTTGGCTGGCCAATGTAAATGTGTTTTCATGGCAACACACATGGTCATATAAATGGCAATGTTCTAGACAAACGTGTGGTCTATGTAAATGTTCATCAATTCAAAGTAAACATGTTGGGTGGTGACGCCTGTGTACAATGTAAATGTCCATTCTTTGGTAAGACAGAGGACTTTACGAAAGATGCGTCTGGCTGATGGAAATACACACATGTGAAGTCAGTGGAAATGCCTGTTTAGTACAAATGTAAGGTTGAGACAAATACCCATGTGGGTCTGTAATATGGGAACAACCATCAGAGACGGAAGTCACCATGGAGAAACAGCAAGGTCATTTCCACCCAGGGACCAGGAGAGCAAAGATTCGGGAGTACCATGTGGAAAGGAGAGAGCAATTTGGAGGAGGAAGGGGGTTCAGGAAGGAGCTGAGGGATAGGGCACTCTGGCTTCTGGGTCAGGCTAGAGAGCTGGGTCGGCTGGGGCTAGGGGTGCTGGGGAAGGTTTCTAGCTGGAGGACAGAAACCAAGGGAACCCAGAGGGCAGTGAGGGGCTCTGGAATCTAGTGTGGCAGGCAGGACTCTTGCTGAGGCTGGACTCCCGTAGCCTGCCCCACTGAGTGCAGCAGCCCCCAACACTGCTCAGGGCTGGGCAGGTGACGGCCACCAAGGGGATAGTGGAGATGATGAAAGGGGGGAGATCTTTACCCCCAAACAAGACTTAGTTCCAGGTCCACCCAGCCACTGAGTAACATTGGCCAATGCCCCCCAAATCCCAAGCCTCAGTCTTCTCTGTGGAAAATGGGAGAGGGGATAAATACCACCCACACGTTCTCACATGAGCTCAGAGGTAAAAGGGCTTTGCAAACTGTTAAGTGGTGAACAATGTGAGGTGAAGGTGCTTTGCTGGCCCTGGGGCTTTGTTGCCAATTAACAGGCACTGGGGTGGCCGATTTGATGTCTACGGCATGGTGTGTAAGCCTGTGCACAGCATGTGCATACGTGTGTGTACGTGTTTAAGACTCGACGCTTTCAGAGACTATGCCACAGAGGTTTGGAGTGAGGGGGAGGAGAAGGAATAATCTTAAAAGCAAAAAAAAAAATTATTATGTGTCAAAAGGAGTGGGGAGGCTTAAATGGCTCCCAGGTGGGACACAGAATAAAATAGTCCCTGCTATTATTTTTTGATTGTCTCCATGCAGGGAAGACTAGCAGAGGGTCGCCATAGCAACCCTGGGCATCCGGCAGGGGGCAGCCTGGACCCCACAGGTTTGTCTGGGCTGAGCAGTGTGAGTCAGCCCATCAGAACCCAGAGGCCAGGGCTGGGTTCAATCTAGGCAGGACCCTTGTCATGGACTCCCACTTCCTCTTGTTCTGCAAGCCACACCCGCAATGGGGAAAAGGGCAGACTGGAGATGCCCAGTAGAGGGACTAGGCCAGGGTAGGACTGGGGGCTGCATCCAAAGATGGAGAATCTCAAGATGGGGATGGGGTGAAGGCAGAGGCTGAAGGTATGCTGGAGGCAGTGAGGAAGTCCTGCAGGGTGGTCACAGAGGGCAGAGGCTGTATATGGCTAACACAGGTGATGGGATAAGGACTGGGAGGTGGGGTATGGGAAAGAGAGGGTGGGAGAGTCTGGGTGCTGGGGTGGACAGGGCACTGTGTAGAGGCTTGGGTTTGGTGGCTCTCCCAAGTCCATCCCTGAGCCTTTGCTACTGCAGCGCAAGTAGACATTTCAGAGGCTAGGTCCGGAGTGGATCTGGCCTCAGTGGAGAGCTTCAAAGGTAGGGGTCAAGCAGAAAAGGAGGGCAGAGAAGGAAAATCCTGACTGGAAAAAAAGTAGCTATGGCAGATTCACACATTTGGGTGCACAGGCAGAGGCCGCTTTTGGTGGAAACTGCATTGTAGGGAAGAGATAGTTCTCTACTTGTGGAAAGGTAGCTGTGAGCTTGCTGTCTGTTTCACTGCTGTATCCCAGAGCCTGCCATTCAAGAAATATTTTTTGAATAAATGAATGAATGACAGAAGACTGAATGAACAGTGTTCAGAAAGCTACATGGAAGCTCTAAGGAGGCGTTAACATCCTCTTTCTGAAAATTTGCAGGCTGCATTAGAACTAAGCAAGCTATTGATACCACACTGACCTAAAAATAGCAAATGGCGAAGTCACTGGCCTCGGAGGCTGGAGAATCTTAACACCAGGTGGCCCAGCGCATACCCAGAGCTTCTGGCAACCTAAATCCGGAAAAAGTGGTAACAGTTCCTTCTGGTCAAATGATGAAAGCCTAAATTTGTATCAAGTAGTGGCTGATAACAGTCAATTTCTACCTAGAAGGCACTACATTGGATCTAGGTGTTCAGGGTTCTTTAAATCATGCTCTGAATGAATAAGCAATGATTCCAAAGTATGTGAAGCTAGCCTCACAGTTTGAAGTCCTTGAAATCACACTTTCCAAACAGCTTCAAATGAAGAACAAGCTCATACAAACTCAAGAGTGCTTGATCGATGAGCAGCTCCAGCAAGTGCAGACATCACAGTCTGGGGCAGTGCGTGGCTGACCCCTTTACCTGTTGAACTAGCTGCTTTGGCCCTTGTTTCAAGGGAAAAGGGCTTTAGAGGAATTGAGGGTTTGGTGCTCTTAAGGTTTGAGGTCTTTTGGGTCTCTGGGTTTGGCCAGGCCCTTAGGGACTGTGGGCTGAGGCTGAGCAAGGGTAGCCTTGGGACATGTCTCAAACTCTGGTGAAGTCAAGAAAGGCCACAGAGTGGAAAATCCAGAATCTACATCCCATTCATGCCATCCACTCTCTGAGCAGATGTCCCCCTACAAAAGGCCCAAGGGACTCCTGAAGAGCAGCCATAAATAGACCACAGAGTTAAACAGTGCAAGGGCATGCTGTGGACCCACCAACTTTGGGCAAATCTTTTGCCTTCTCTGTGAATCAGAGAATCAATGGGATAGACCATGCCTCACAGGCTATGGTCCCATGCCTCACCCTAGGGATCGAATAAGATGATGGATACCAAAGTGCTTCATTAACGATAAAGTGCCAAAAAGAGTTACTACTAATTTTGTTGCTATTATTGATTCATTGGGTAGAAGGGGGTCTGTTCCCGGAGTCCCGGGGACTTGAAAGCGTCTCTGGGGTTTCCAGGGGCATCCCTTCTCTGCACTATGAAATTATGACTGACAGCTCTTCCATCTTCCTGAGCAACTCCAACATCTTTTACCTACAGCTGCAGCTGGGGAAGGAGTGTGTGTGTGTGTGTGTGTGTGTGTGTGTGTGTGCGCGCGCGCGCGCGCGCACGCGTGTGCGTGTGTGTGTGTTGCCAGAACAAGGAAATCACATTTCCCTGTGTCAATATATCCTCCAGGTGACGTCTGTCACTCACACCCACTCCAGACATACCCTACCTCTCAGCTGTTGCTCCTGCTGTTCTCCACCTGGAACCTGCTCCCAACTCTGCCCAGCTAAGTGGTTCAGGGTCCAGCTTCCATTCCTCCTTCACCAGGGAGTCCTCCTGGATTTTTCCAGCCCAGTGGTGGTCAATGGCCAGCACAGTGTGGGAGGAGGGAAGGAAAGTGGGCTTAACCTACAGCCTGTCTGGTCTGTGCCTTGGCTGGTAATCAGTGAGCCTTCTTGGAGGGAGTGTGCCTCTGTCGCCTCACCTGCCTTTTGTGTTTCCTTCCTTGACTGTGAGCTACTGCAGGGGAGTGCACGGTTTGACCCTCAGGACCCAGCCCAGTGGGTGTAGGGCAACACAGGGTGGAAGGATCAGGTCTCTTTCCTATTTGAGCTACCTCAGATTGGGAAGGGGGAAATGCAGGTTGGCAAAGAAGCTCTCAGAACCTCGATGTCAAAGGTGGGGACAGGGACATAGGCCAACCCCTTAATTGGGGGAGACTGAGTCCCAAAGAGGAAAAGTGACTTGCCCAAGGTCGCACAGCCTTGTAGTTTTGGATTCAAGGTTGATAGTCAAGGTGGCTCTGGATTCCAGGGGTCTCGAGGCCCCATCTGCTGTTCTGGGTTTCTGTGGGCTCAAGTGACCCCAAAGTCCTTAATCACTGTCCCTGCCTGCTGTCCTCTCCCCAACAGGCCTTGGCTACTCATCTTGAACTGACCTTAGACTCTAGGGCAGACCTGTGGCCTCCAGCCAGGGAGGATGGTATCTTCCTGAGGAATGAGGGAAGTTGCTGAGTGACAGGGTCCTCCCCAGCCTGGTGGGCCATCCAGACCACCCCAGGCCCTCTTGATATTGAATGGAACATTTGTTGAGTGGAATTGAATTAACTGTTCGATTGCAGGAGATGTAATTTGATCTGGATCTTATGAAGCCCTTAATAAAGTCAAGGTATTACTGGTATCTGCTGCTTTTTCATCTGTTAAACAAGGCATGGGACCAGGGGCAGGTTACTCAGCTGGGAGTGAGGGTGTCCGTCCGCTCTTCCCGCCTTAGCTGCCACCATGCCATGTGCCCCTCGGGAAGTTGCTACTTGTCTCTACCCTAGAAGCAAAAGCCTTCCTGCTCAACGTAGGGAGTGCCCATCAACTCTAACAGTCCATCTGAAAGGGATGGCTTGGAAAGGAAGCGGGGTTGGATCTCTTTGGAGCTGGGGGTGGAGGGGAAAAGAGTACCATTTATTAGGTACCTCCTGTGTGCCAAGCTCCCATTCCCTTCAGTTCACTGAATGTTCACAGCATCCCTGTGTGCTAGTTGCCTGTGGGAGTCATTAAGGAATGTTAATTAATATACCAATTTTCTTCCTCTTAGGCACTTGGTGCGGAACTGCAGTTCTCTGTCCCCTTTAACATTAGGTATGGCTATGTGACTTGCTTTGGCCAATGACATGTTAGGGGAAGTTACAAGTGTCACTTACAAGAGAAGGCTTTAAGACCCAGGGTGGCCTTGGCCATGCCTTTTCCTGCTACCATGGTAACTGGATGCACAGGTCGAGATGGTAGGTACTTGCTCAGCCTGGGATCCTCAGTGAGGAGTGGATATCCCATGCTTGGAATGGGGGTGAGAAATGACCATGAGTTGTTTGAAATCTCCGAGATTTTGAGGTTGTTTGTTACTGCAGCAAAACCTAGCCTAGCCTGACTGCTCCAGTGCCACTATTTTCTGGATGACAAAATGGAGGCTCAGAAAGGTCCAGAAACTTGCTGGGGAACCAGGGTAAGTGAGTGGCAAAGTTAAGAGTCAGTCTCAATCCATCAGACGCCAAGACCATGCTCTTCCCTAAGTAGAGGAGTCCTGGGGCTACCTCAGGCTGGCTAGGTATGGTTAGAGTCCAGCTGGTGGGGATTGGGACTGGGGTCTCAGCACCTATTTCTCCTAATTTCCAACCCATCACTGAGCACAGTGCCCCTGAAATCCTCACTGTGGCCCATTGGAGATGTAGACGGGGGCCTTCAGTCTGTGAGAGGTGGAGGGAGTCAGGGGAGAGAGACCTGGAGAGGTCATGGAAAGGGCTTGAGAGCTGGACAGTGCTGGGTTCTAACCCTGGCTCTGCTGCCACTAGCTGGGTAATCTTGGGTAAGTTACCATCCTTTTCTGAGCCTCGGTCTTCTCATCCAGTGTCAAATGGAAATAATGCTCCTTCCCTGGTTATTGTAAGAATGAAATGAGATGTAAAGATCTTGGCACAGAGTAGGACTCAATACTTGGGCTCTGTTGCTATTGGAGGCATCAGCCAGAGCTGAGGTGGCCCTGATGCTTCACCCCTCCCCTTTCCTCTCTGCTCAAGGGAACAAAGCCAGATTTCCCTCCTGTTTTCCCTAGACACACCTTAAAGGAGTCTTGCCCATTCATCTCATGGGCTCCCATTCAGCCCCTAGGGGAGGAAGGAACAGCCATCTATAACCCCGTTTATCACTGGGAAATGGCAGTCCAGAGGGTCTCACACCGAGGAAGCTCTGAGAGAGCAATGTCACAGTGCTGGCCTCTCTTCATGGCAGCTCCATTTTGCAGGGTCTGGAGGGAACTTCCTGGAAGGAGGGCTGGCTGCCCCAGACCCAGCAGGTGAAGCTCCAGGAAGAGGAGCTGGAGAAGAGCTAGAGATTCCACGGGGCCAGTTCTGCCTTAGAGCTGCCCATGTGGCCTGGGTTGGGCCCAGGCTGGTTCTGCCCCAGCTCCCAACCGCCTACTTGTCATTCATAGACTTCTTCCTCCCATCCCACCCTCTCTTCTGCCAGGATAGCCCCTCCCTACAATGCCACTTCCCCAAACATGGACATTCTGGGTCCCACCGCCACACCTCTGCTCAAGGTGGGCACTTCTCTGGGATCAGGACCACATCCGTTTGCTTCTCCTGATGTCCCCAGTGGATGCTGGCAACCATGACCTGAGTGAACATACCAACAGCAGCTGCCACTTAATGACAGCCACTCTGGCCTCTCCACTGGCTGCACACCACAGGAAACCTTCAAGGTAGGTATCAACATCTCCATCTTACAGACTGGAGAAACTGAGGCCTAAGGAGGTTCATTTGCCAGGGGTATGAACAGATGGAGCCAGATTCACACCCAGGTCTCTCTACCCCAAGCCTGTGTTCTCAGGACACCCAGCCCCAGTCCCTGATGAGACAGGTGGGGCTGATGGGTGGACACTAGCCTCTCCTGCCAGCTCCCCACATCCTCCTGGCCTTCTCCTCCCCATTGCTCGCCTCTGTGTAGTTTCCGGTTCTCCAAGCAGCCTTCCACATCTGCCCCAGCCACGTGGAGTTCCACTGCCAAGCTACTAAAGCCCAGGAGGTCTGCTGTGGACTTGGGTTAGGGTGGACTCCTGCCCCTGCTGGGACCCTGGGAGCAGGGTCTGCGTCCTCTACCCTCTGCTGCTTCCAGTGTGGCTGCCCACAGGGCTGGGCACTCAGGGGACAGGGGTGACAGTAAGGAACCCAGAAACAGTCCAAATAGTTGACTTGAATCTCAGGCAGGATGCAGGACTGTGTATTTTAAGGAAGAGGTTTACCCAAGGACTGGACAATGAATTAGAGGGAACTCCAGACCCCACTTTGGCCCTGGACTGAGCTTTGGGGAACAGAGGTCCCTGATCAACCCTTGCAGCTCCAGACAGCTCCACTGCTCCCTCTTGGCTCCCTCTGACTCTCTCTCTCTCTCCTTGCCTTTTTCCACCCCCTTCCCCTGCCCTTTTTCCCTTCCTAAAAAACACAGAGAAATGGGATTCAGAAGCCTACACCGCCTGCGAAGTATGGTTCAGCCTCCCCAAAAGAGGAAATGCCAGTGTGCGGGTTCTCATGGCAACTCCAGCTCCTCCCCCCGCAGCCGCCCTGCGCCCATATGGTGAGACTCGCGTGGCACCGGCTCAGAGGGGCCTTGGGGTCTGGGGCTTGGGCTGCAACGGGGGCCATGTTGGTTCCCTCAGCTGCCCTGTCCAGAGCTCACCCTCCTGGGCACACGAGACCACCGCCTACAGGGACTCCCAGGCCTGTCCTTGGCCCTCCCCAGGATGCAGAGATGTGGGGTGATATTCAGAAGCTGCTCCCGCCTAAGTGGGGGGCTTTCTGTGGTCAACAGCACTCTGGGGCAGCCTTTGAACTCTGCTTCTAGCTCCTACCAGTAGAAAAGAGTGCGTTAGGCACCCTCTGCCTCTCCCATCCCTCTGGCTTTGTCCATGATACATGCCCTGGACTTTGGGAGTTCCATGTTAGGTGTGGAGGGATGGGGGAAACAGGAGTGCAGCCAGGGGTTCGTTTCTTTGTCCCTGGAAGTGGCACCCTGGCTGCCAGCCCCACCCCATCCCAAGCTACCACACAGGTGCCCAGCAGACCTGGTCTCTGAGCTGTGGAGTGAGGGAGCAAGGCTTGAGCCCTCGTCTTGGCTGAGTTGCCCCAGGACACTGCCCCTTCATGCCCCTAAACTCTCCCCATGCCCATCCAGGGCAGCTCCTACCAGCTGTGTGGACTCTTGGTTTTTGAGGACAGTTGGCATTTCCATGACATATGAAATGGAAACTAGTGCCAGGCAGGCTTGGGGACTGGAGGGATGGCAGCTGAGGAGCAAATCTTCTAAGGCTTGATACTCATCCTGCCTCTTTTCCTAGGGCTCAGACAGACAGATAGACAGACAGGGATGCCTGGATCCCGGGTACTGCCTGGCTCCCCCTCCCTCCCCTGACCTCAGGGTAGCTACCCCAGACCTCAGCCAGCCATGGGGCATCTTGAAAGAACCACCCTGGACAGGCTAGGTGGAGCCGTGGCCGGCGGTGGGGGAACACAAGCCCCAAGCCCAAGGGCGGTGAAGGTTGGGGCCCACTCAGTGTTCACGAATGTGGCCCCTCCACCACCTGGGGCCATTCTCTCTGGGTGCCCTGAATCCCCAAACTTCCCATCTTGATGCCTCCTGCACACTCTCCATTTCCAACTCCTCTCCCCAGGCATTCCCATGAGTATCAGAATCAGGGAACTCCAAAGGGGATAGGCTTGACCTCTAGGAGCACACAGATGGCGCCTAGAGAGGGTTAGAACTCTACAAGGTCACACAGCGAGCCTGGGGTAAAGCCGGGCCCAGAAGCAGGTCCCCCACCTCTCTGCCCAGGGTACTTTCCAGGGCCCAAGCCGCTTCCTCTGAGGATCTCTCCCCCTCAACTGAAGGAAGGAGGGATGGATGTAGGGGGGCAGGGAGTAGAGATTCCGGAACAGATGGGCTTGGAGGCTCCGCCGCGGGGGCTTGAGGGAGGGGGAGGAGGCCGGGAGAAACTGGAACTGTTACAAAGTTGCGAGTTAAAACATTCTTCACACTCCCGCCTCCTTTACTGTTCTGATGCACCAAGACGTGACAAAAATGTGTCAGATTTTTAAAAAACCACACACACACAAATGCCAGTCCCCGTCTCTGCTGCCCGCTCAAGTTTGGGCCATCTGTTTCCCGGGGGTGGGAGGGGAGTGGGGCTTGGCAGTCGGCGCCATCACTCTGGATGCCCCCAACCCGGGGTCTGGACCAACGGCCTCGCCCAGAAATGGCCCTCAGGTGACAGCGGGATGTCTAGGAAGGTGAGCCAGGCTGTGACACTTCTCCCTCAGCAGCGCCGCCCTGCCATGCCCACCCTAGAGTCTGGCGCACGCCCGGCCCTTCACGCTGAGCTGGGCAGTGGCCCTTCACTTCACTTGCTGCATCTGGGGGCACTGGGGCTGGAAGAGCCCTCTCTGGGATTCCCAAAGCCCACCCTTGTAGTACAGATGGGAAACTGAGGCCCAGAGAGGAGAGGCTCGGCCAGGTCCACAGGGAAACTGTCTGCGTACAGGCTTCACCCATTCGCTCAACAAACACTGACCAGGCATGTTCTGGTGCTGGTGCTGAGCACCGTTCTCACCGCACATGGTTCTGGGCAAGGGGGACTCAGTGCTGAACCGGCAGATGCAGGCGTGTTCTCCAGCAGCTCAAGGCCAGGGGGAGGCAGCCGATCCGCGAGTAATAACAGGCTGACAAACTGGGACTTCCAACAAAAGAAAGGGGAAGAAAAGAAAGCAGGCAGGCCTGGCAGTAGGGACTGGAGAGAAATGAGGGTGACCAATCATCCCCATTTGTCTGGGAATGTCTGCTTTCACCACTAAGAGTTTTGCATCCTAGGAGATACCTCGGTTCTGGGCAAACCAGGATGACTGTCACCTGAAGGCTACTTTAGGTTGAGTACACTTGAGCTGAGTCCTGAACATGATGAAACCAGCAATGTGAAGATCTGGGGGGCAACAGAGGAGCTGGAAGACTGAGCAAGGGCGGAGTGGGGGAAAGGGAGGCAGGCAGATCACAAAGGGCTCATGGGCCCTGGAATCGAGTGGGGATTTTATCTGGTCACAGGATTCAATTCTATTGTGGTCATTGACTCAAATTAGGGAGCAGCTTGGTGCAAAGGTCACAGATTGTACAGAATTTAAAAAATTCATTAAGGTTGGAGCCCTGGGAGCAAGGGCAGTGGCTTGGGTGCCTGGAGAAGTTGACCGGGACTAGATCTGAAGCTTCCTCAGGGAGCTGGGACTTCAGCTATAGGGCAATGGGAGCCACTGAAGGGTATAAGCAGGGCTTGGCGAGGTTAGATATGCAAGGAAAAAACCCTAACGCTCTGGGCTGGTCATGGCTCTGTACAGGACCCTTTTCCTGCCACCTCCAGAACACCATCCACCACTGTCCCCACCCCCAAACCTTAGGGAGTCCTGTCATCTTCCAAGACCCAGCTCAAATGCCACCTCTTCTAAGAAGTCTTCCCTGACTTGCTGAGAGAGACAGGTGCAATCATGCCCTACCTAGGACTCCCCTATCCAAGGACCCTCAAGCAGAGGTCTCAAGGGAGCCCTCATCACGATGGACACCCTTTGTCACAGGGATCCTTAAGGCCATCTGACCAGAACCATGTTCCAGTTGTGGACATGGAGGCTCAGAGAGGGGATGTAGTTTGCCTGAGACCACACAGCAGTTGAAGTGTGAGGTCAGTTCAGAACCATGTCTCCTCTGTCAGAGGCCCTCCTCTGAGTTCAGAGGCCCTGGGCTCCTGCCTATAGGAGTAGTGGGTGGTGAGAAACAAAGAGTGGCCGGCCAGTCACCTTCCCACGGAGGAACAGAGGAGTGGTCATTACCATGGTGGACTGGGTGGGATGGGCCATGGGGCGTGCCACCTGGCCAGCTGGCAGATTTATAATGGAAGTCTCCCAGATCAATTACTGTATTACCAGGCAGCCTGACCTTGAAAGCTGGCAGGCGGGAGCGGCTGGGGTGGGGTGGGGTGGGGTGGGGCCAGCCTAGAGCAGCTGCCCAGCCTTCTCCAGCAGAGGGCACCCTGGGAACCAGGAGACCACCTGGTGGAGAGGAAAGGGGTGGGGACTGAAATCCTACCATTATTGCACATTCTTCTGTTTAAAATAGTGAAAGTCCTTGTTAGAATGCAATAAACCCTTCCCTACATTATGCTCCAGGAAGAGATCGTCAGACCATTCTGAAAAGGAGTTGGCACAGTTATTTCTCCTCTCTGAGTCTCGATCTCCCTGCCCGCTGGCAAAATGGGGATCCTTGTCCCAGCTCCACTCACCCTATAGGGTTCATTTGAGGCTCACGGTTAATAGGCTTAGAGACGGGCCCTGGGGCATGTCTAGCCTGGAGTAGAGTCAAGGGTGTCCAGGGGGCCAGGCGGAGGTTCAGCCATGGTGAGACGTGGAGGGGTGCCGAGGCCTCAGAGGACATTACTTCTGATTCCTCCCACGGCCTGTGTGATGATACTCAGTGCCAAGGGACTTTCTCAGGGGTGCTCTGAGATCCTGAGGGGCGGGTGCCTGGCCTGGAGTCCCACCCTTGCAGGCACCTCTTGGGAGAACAGCGAGCCCCGGGGGGAGCAGAGTCTCCCTTGCCCTCCCAAGGCAACCTCAGCAGATGCCTGACATGGTTTGCAGCAACAGCTGGGCTCTATTCTCTGTAGCAAGTGGGAGCAGGGATGGAGCCCTGGAGGAGGGAGAAGTTTGCCTCTTGCTCCCTCAGTTTCCTTTTGTCAACATTTCCCCTTAAACTCCTACCAATTAGAAATTCATTTGGGCTAGTGGATGAATTAAGGGACTTCATACATGCACAGTGTTTAGAACAGTGCCTTCCTGGCCTGGGTGGACAGGCAGAAAGTGGAGGGTGAGTAGCCATCAAGGGCTGAGAGTCTGTCTGTAATTTTCCCAGTGTCTGGTTTGGGAGCAGAGGAAAGCACAGAGGCAGGGATGAGACCCCTGTCTGGAGCACAGGCCTCTTCCCAAGACAGGCGGGAGGAAGGGAGGGATGCGGCTGCACCTGAGCCTGGCTGTCTGCTCACCACAGTGCTGGGCACTGCAGGGAGAGTTTGGGGAGACAGGACAGGGTCAGGGGGGTGATTATGGGCAAACAGAGTGGAAAATGAAGGCCTTCAGCTGGCAAATGAGTTTAACAGAAATGAGATGGGCAGAGGCTGTGATGAGAATGGCAATGCTGGGCAAAGGTGAGCTGATTTTCAAACAGGCCTGGGTGGGCAGGCTGGGGTGGGTTGGCTTCATCCCTTGCCTTCAGGAGTCAGCCATGTTGCAGGGACAGTGCCTGAGCCCCCAGACCCACCCCACACCAAGAAGGCAGAGGGACAGAGAGACCTTTGGACTGACAAGATCCCACAAGAGTGGCAGGATGAAATTAAAGCAGGAGGGATTGTGGTCAGACTTGCAGAAGAAGTTCTTGGACAGCACAGGAACAAACAGGGAAGGCTGGGAAGTCCTGGGGACAGGCTGCCCCCAATGCCCACCCTCCCAGAGGAGCTAGTCCCAGCTTTGCCGCAGGCAGCAAGCAGAGCCTCCTCGCTGAGGGTATTCAGCTGTGGAAGACCTCCCAGAGGCAGGCCTCTCTTTGGGTCTCAGTTCGCATATCTATGAAATAGGAATGACAGTGCCTTGCCAGTTCATATGAAGCCCCCAGTGAGACTCAGCACCAGACACTGTCTGTTTCCTGGGTTGGGCCACCATCCCTGAGAGGCCAGAAGGCAAGCCCTTCTCTGGCCCAAGGGCTCAAACACTGCAGGGTAAACAGCCTGAAGCGTGCCTCACAGCACCCTAGACCCTGTCCCCTTTCCCCCACTGATTGCCCCACCCTCTGCTTCTTTTTCCCTCCTGCCCTTCCCAGTGGGGCCTAAGCAAACAGGGCCAGCATGGCCCACATCACACAGGCACAGGCCAGCCCTCTACCTTTGCGGGGCTTCAGTTTCCCTGTGTGGACAAGGCTGTGCTGACCCACAGAGTATTGGAGACCCTTCCAGGGCCCATGTTCTGGAGGGGAGGATGCTATCTCTGATTCTTCTCCAATCCTCATGGACCACTCCTGCCCAGGACACTGCCTGCACCCACCCTGCCCGACTCCCTTCCACAGGAGCTTCCATGACCTCTGGATGGGGCAGAGGAGATGGTAGGTAGGTTGAGGCAAGAGCCATCTCCAGTACAATAACTAATAACTGGCTGACAGATTGAATTAGACCTTTTCCAGCTCCATACCCCATTGATCCAGGAGGATCCACATATGTGAGTGTGTGTGACCCTCGCCTACACAGTTCTGGGGTCCCAGTGCACAGCCTCAGTCAGGTAGGGTTAGCAGAGAGAAGGTGTGGTACTGGTAGCTCCTACCCCCACCCCACCCCCCTCAGCTGCCCCAGCTCCTGCCCAAGGGGCCTCTGAGCACTGAGTTACAGCTTGGCCTGGCTGCAGGGAATGAGAGAAGGGTGGTCAGAGGGAGGAAGAATGGGGTTGGCTGGAGCCCTTGGGGATGAGGGGGCAGGAAACCCTTTTCTATGAGGTTCTCAAGGAGGGAACAGGCTGCCCAGCCCCAACTGAGAATATGACCCACACTCACCTTCTCTCAAAGCCAGCACCCTCCACCCTGTCTTGAAGCCTTTCCGGCCCCTTTAACTCCATTTTAGCAGCCTTCGGCTCAAGGCCAGGGACTAGCGTCCTTGGCCCTGGGTTTCCCTGAATGCCCAGCCTGGGGGTCTCTACTCCATGAATGGCTGGTGGGTGAAAGGAGGCCTGCCTGCCTCTCTGTGACTTAAAAATCAATCCTTTTAGCCCCTTCTGAAGCCAGAGGGTTTCTCGTTCTATATTTTAAAATACTTTGAAGTCGATGGACTGACTCCTGAGCCATCATGTGCACATGTGCCCTCAGCTTGGTCACACGTAGGCACACACAGCACAAGTGTATACCGACAGATGCACACGATGACAGCAATATTTCAACAGCTGACCACTGCATAGAACCCACACTCCCTGGGCTGGGAAAAAGACAGGCATTACAGGAGGTTCTGGGCATGGAGGCTGTGGGACAAGCAAGGCCCCTGCAGGAAGGAAGCCAGTGCTTCGCCACACTCGAAAGGCAGGACTCCGCCTCTGGGGGAAGGTGGGGATGCCGGGGGTCACCCCCCACCTGACAGGCTTTTTGAGGATCAGTCTCACCTCCATAGACATCCAGTCCAGGGCTAAGGCTGCCCCAGTGGCATCTGGAAGTCCTTTCTAATATCTAACTTAAATCAATCATCTCTTCCTTCATTCAGTAAATATTCTCCACGCATGGCCATGCCCTGGTAGAAGGAAGCAGAGATGTGCTGGGTCATCTAGAACTGTGTGCGGTGCGAGGGTGGAAGAAGAAAGTGGCTTTGGTGTCTACTAGTGGTGGGGGGTGGGGAGACTTCCAGGATCCCTGGGTGGCTTACACCGTGGTCATTCCCCATGATTCAGTTTTCTTGGCTAAATAGGGCCTGGTTCAGGCAGGAAACCCTGCCACCTCCCCCTGCCACCCAGTCCAGTGAATGTCTGCCTGAGCTCACTGGTGGGGTAGAACTCCACCCTGGACTTTGGTCCTGTCTAGGGGACCCATTTAACCACCCAAGGCTTTAGCTAAATCCCCACCCAAGATGCATCCTGAAACGGCAGTGATATCTTCAGGTATTTATCTGCCCTTCTCTCAGAAACCCCTTCCTACCTTTGAGGCATCCTACCCAGACCCCCAGCCCCTGCCCCACTGCCTGAAATCTCACTAGTAGGGGTCCTTCTTCAGTGTTTGGGTGTTCTCTGCGTGGGGGTGCTCTTACACGCCCCAGTTCCAGAGATACAGGCCTCCCCTACCACTCTGCCCCTCATACCCCAAGTCCCAGGGGCCGAAGCTGGAGGGTACAGTGAGGGATGGGGAGAGCCTCTGTCACCCTCCATGCAATCAGCTGAGTGTGGCATAAATGACCCATGAGTCCTGGGGCCTGGCAGAGGAAATGCTCAGGCCTAAGAGTGAGGTCACCTGGTCAGGGAAGCCCAGAGAGGGGCTAAACAGGGCAAGCCTGGGCTCCCAAGGCAGAGCCCCTCTGGCAGGCCAGGGTAGGACCCGGGCAAGCCTTGCCTTTGGACCTCGGCTGAGCTTGCAACACCAAGCATTTGCTGGGGAAGGTGGGGAGCTGCCACAGAGCCTTCCCTGGGAGACTGACCCAGATTTCTCTCTCCCTCCCTCTCTTCTGCCACACAGGAGCAGTGTGTGTGTGCGCACGCGCACGCGAGCACGCGTTTGCGTTCTCAGCCCTGGCAGGCAGAGGGGTGGAAAGGGAGGAGGCTTGCTGAAAGCTCTGGGAAATGAGACAGAAATCCTCCCCAAATCCCTGGCCACTGTCACTAATAGCTGAAATACGCTCTTGACAACAAGGTGAAAGTCTCTGGACACCGGGGCCTGGCCTTGCCACCAGGAGCTGGTGCCCCAGGCCTGTCTGTTAAGGGAGGGCCCCAGGCCTTGTGAATGGTTGGGGGATCATGGCCCAGCTCTGACCCCATCCTCTGGCACTTCTGATATCTCCTTTCTAGGCAATATCCCACAGGTCCCCCAGGCGCTTCCCTGGGAAGTAGTGAGCTCCTGGTCAGGAGAGCGGTACAAGTGGCTGGGAAGGGTAGGTCAGCATCCTGTGGCAGGCACTCATATGTGTGGGGAGGTGGCTTGCACAAAAGAGAGTGGGAGGGCTCCTCCCAGCCTGAGCTGTTTCCTTGATGCCTACTTCTATCCACAGTGCTGGCCACCAGGAGCCCCTACCCCATCCAAGTTGGCTGGCTTTGTCCCCAGGACACCAAATCTCAGGACTCAGCGGGAGGGCCTTGAGATGGGCCAGAGAGGGCTGGACCCAGGCCTGAGAGCAGCAAGTTCCAGAGCATCTGACTCCAGTGGGAGGGGAAGGGTGTGTCCCTCTGGGGCTGCTGGCCGTGGCGGGGGCTCTTGTACACACATACAGATAGAGAATTGTACTTGAAGGGACATGCTCCTTCAGACTTGTAAACACACAGCTGTACACGTGACACACATACAGAGATCTGCATGTGCAATCAGAGGCATGCTTGTACACAGGTGTGCCTGAGCTCATAAGAGGTGGGCACACTCCTGGGTATACAGGTGGGTGCATGGGTATATCTGCCTGTGCACATGTGGGCAGGGACACTTGGTTCCCTTGTGGGCTATTCTGAGCCCCATGAGGTGTGTGAGAGACATTTTCCCCAGAGACTGTCCACGGGATGTCCAAGCCAAATCCTCGAAAAGCTTCCAGAGGTGACTCCAGAGGCAAGCTCTCTCCTCTGCCAGCACTCGAGGCCCCTTGCCCGACCCTCAGCCCTCTGGTGGGCTCTGTGCCATGTCCTCTCCAGCCAGGCCTTTCCTGCCTTGCTCCATGTTTGGCAGATATCATGCTTTGCCCTGTACCCTGAGAGCTAGAGCCCTGCTCCTTGTTGAGGACCCCAACATCCTGCTAGAGGGCAGCGGGAACCTCCTGCTCACCCACTGTTTGTGTGTGACCCTGGGTAGGGTTCTGCCACTGCCTGGGCCTCAGTCTCTCTTCTGCCTATTGGAGGGTCTGCTTTGAGGCTGGGAGCTCTGAGAACTAGGAGACCCAGCACAGATGAGTGCAACCACAGTCACGAGTGCCCTCCAGGCCAGCCCCAGTCCAGAGCGGCCCTTTCCTGCACCCAAGGAGCATCCTTTGTCCTCATGCATCCCCTCCACAGCTAGCTGGCTCGGTCGCCATGCTGGGAATCCACCTGCCTGCAGACGCTGACCTGCCCACACCTCACCCTCCACTAGGCAGGTGAGGTGAGACGCTGAGCTGGCCCACCTCCAGGCTGCCCTGCATGTGTCCTTGGCCCTTTCAGACCCAGGGCCTTTGCACAGGCGGTTCCCTCTGCCTGGGGTGCTCATTCCTCTCCGTCAGCCTAAAAACACCTCCTTTTCCTCAATGACTCCATTCAAGTGTTTGCTCTTCTGTGCAGCCTCTCTCCCCCATCCCAGCCACCCCCAAACGGTGCTCTGGCTCTGGCTCACTGAGCAAGTTTCCCCAGCACTGGTGAGCCCTGGCTATGCTTCCCCACCACCCCCACCACCAAGGCCACGGACTCCCCCAGGGCACAGCGAGGACCTGTTTATCTCAGTGTGCTCGGACGCTTCAGAGGGCCTGGCCTGGAGCACACAGCGTCCAGCAAGTGTTGGCTGAATGAATTAGTGAATGAATGAATGAATGAATGAATGACATGAACATGTGGACATCTCTGCCAAGTCCTATCTATGAACTGAGACACAAGTTCCCGAGGTCCCCTTTGAGTGGGTGTTTCTTGGTGGGCAGAGCTGCCTCTCAGGGAGTCTTGCAGTCTGAGGCTGCCTCTCATTCAGCAAACAACCCTGGTGAGGCCCTGTTGTCAAAAAGTGTGCAGTGCTCCTTGGGGGCAGCAGGCACACACCAGAGAACATGGGAGGGAACCATGGGGCCTGCATCATATGGGGCTGAGTGTGCTGTCGTCACTACTGCCCTCATCTGCTGATTACTGTGAGCCAGCACTGGGAGAGGGGCTGGGGACTAGCCTCTGCCTGCCCTGGGGAGCGCACAGGGGAGGAGATGCTGGTGAAGGAAATGACTTAGGGGCTGAAGCTGGAGGCAGAGGAGGGTGATGGCTCAGTAGGAGAGCTTGGGAGCCACACAGCCTGATTCATGCTGCCCACCACTTAACAACCTTGTGATCTGGAGCAACTAACTTAATTTCCTAGCATCTCAGTTTTCCTTACCTGTAAAATGGAATGGTAAGTGTATTTACCCCACAGCATTGTTATGAAGATCAAATGCTTGTAAGATGCTTTTAACAGTGCCCGGCATATCATAAGCACTCAAAAAACACACCCTGCCACTATGAGTTGTTGGACAACTCAGAGTAGCCCCAACTAGGCATGCAGCAAATGAGCAGGCTGGCAGCACAGGAGACAGGCAGGTGGCAATGGCTGAGGAACTCAGCCCCCTGAATGATAGGTGGCTTGGCTTCTTGTGCTCAAGGAACCAAAAGATCTAAAGAAGTCTGGCCAGAGGGACACTGAGACGAGCAATGTGGTTGGAGGAGAGGATACTGACCCAATAATTCTCTGGAGAAGAAAGAGGAGGGGAAGCCTGAAGTGGACGGGCAAGGAGGGTCTGGGGTCTGGGAGTGCTAATCCTAGCCTTTCTGCTTCTAACAGTGCATGGATGGGGGAGCATGTGCAGTGCCCCCCAGGAAAGGGCTGTGTTTGCCTTGCTGTGGAGGTCAGCACCAGCAGAGCTGTGCAGATCGGAGTGTGGCCGGGCACAAGGGAGGGGAGCGCATTCTCCCACTGCAGGAGCAGAGCAGAGGGCTGAGGAGCTGCTCTCCCACCTCTGGCTATCTGGACGGCCCTCAGTGGAGCCCTTCTAGGCTGCGGGCACCTCGGGATGAGATTTGTGGACCTTCCCAGGGATGTGGAGCCTGCTCTTCAGGCCAAGCCATTATAGCAGAATAGGGAGGGGTGAGGGGCCACGGAGTGAAGGAGGCAGCTGCTGAATATATGAGATGAGGGGTGCTTCCAGGGGGCTGGACTCGAGGACAGCAAGTCCCTGGTGCAGGAGGGAAGTGGGTGGACTTTGTTCTCCTGCTCAGCCCCGCTGCGTCTCCTGCTCTCTACCTAAGGCCACCCCCTCCCATCCCACCATCAGCCTTGTCAGTGTGACATTAATGGGCTGACATTAACAAGCCAGAGCTCCTCCACTTGTCTGCCAGGTCGAGTCTCAGCCGTGGAAGAATTGCTAATTACAGCCACCATAAGGAAATATCAATGATGGACGTCAATATTATTGCCTCCTGCATCCCTGCCTGTTTATTTGGAGATGAAAAGCGCCCTAGGGTCGTCTCTCCAGGACGAAGCTGAGTGATGACAGCAGGGAGGAGAGCTGCACATGGAGAAAGGGGCGTCCTCCAGCTGGATTCATTCATGAAACCAGGACCCATTTCCTCTGGGCAGAGTCCTCTCCACTGTGGGCCCAGGGTTGGGGCTGAGGGCAAAGGAACCTGCACAGGGAGGAGGAACTAGTGATCCTGCTCCCAGCCCTGGTTCACCAAGTGACTGCATTGCATGCCTCTTTGTGCCTCAGTTAGCTCATCTGACAAATGGGTATGATAATTCCAGTCCTGCCTACCTTGTGCATTGTGAGGAAGTGAATGAGGTGCAAAGTCAGGGTTTTAGAAGAATGATCCATGGTGCAAATGCAGGGGCTTCGTGGGCTGAGGAGACATGTGGGGTAGCTGAGCAACTGGGAGGCACCAGCAAAGGGATGGACATGTCCCAGCTCAGTGAACTCTCTGAAGCAAATATCCTCCCGACCATCCCCTATCAAGCACTTTGGTAGAAATCAAACAAACACTAAACACAAACACTAAAGCCACAGAGAAGAGGGGAAAGCTTGACTCAAATGCGCAGCTGCTGTCTGGTGTCTCTGAGCCCCTGAGCCTGCGGGGACTTGCAAGGCTTCCAATACACACCCCAAAGCCTGCATGTAATGCCAGTCACAGGCTGAACTGTCACGCTGGGCAGCCCTTCATCCGCTGAGAGAATCTCCCAGGCATGCACACCCCTATTCAGAGAAACAGGGGCCCAGTTGAGAAGCCCCTTTAGAGACAACCTGGACTGTCAGAGAAATGCACTTTACATGCCAGGGTCACGACGCATGCGCAGGAATACATCCACGTGGCAAGTTCATGAGAGTGTGCACAGACTAGAAATAGGCAAGCACGCACACACAGAAGCACAGCCCCAGAGACACACGTGGAAACACATACATTGTATGGTATTCAACACACATATACACACACAGGGGAGCTGCCCTGGGGAGCTCATGGGCGAAGACACACACACACACACACACACACACACACACACACACACACACAGAGCATCTTAGGCCCCAAACTGGGTTCTTGGGAACCTCTCCCTGTTGAGAAGGAAATAAAAAATCCCATGTGGTCTTCAGACACATGTGGCCTCTCAAGCCATGGACAAGCCAAGCAGCAGCAACTAGATGCTGGGAAGCAAAGCCCAGCGTGGCCTGAATATTTCACAGGAGATTTCGCTTCACAGAAAATCCCTTCTTCGCCGCTGTGCATGTCAGGGTATAATTACCCGTTAGGTAGCAGAGCAGAAACCTGGGAGGATGTGTGCACAGCTTCTGGCCTGGGCCACCACTGGGCCTCTGCCTCTGCCTCTGCTGCAGGCCTGGCAAGGGCCATCCTGTCTCTCACCCGCTCCCACCACGGGCCAGAGCGAGGACAACTGGATGCCACTTTAGGACATGGAGTGTCCTGGCTTAGGGTTGCCTCTGCTCCAGATCCTCAGACTCTGCCAGCCCCTAGCTGAGTCCCCCCTCCCTTTGCCCCCCACAGCCTCTCCCCCAGCTCTTTAGCAGGAGCACAGAGCCACAGCTCATCTCACTCCCTCATCTTCCCCCTTCACCTCTCCAGCCCATCGAGGTGTTTGTAGTCCTCTGAGTGAATGGCAGGGAAGACCGAGAGAGGTACACGCCAGAGGAAGGGAGAGAGGACATCCTGGCTGGGCCCTGGAGACCCTGGAACACTCTCCCTCACTCCTTTTGTCCTAGAAAATGTCCACACATGCTAAGCTTAGCTCAGATTATATCTCCTCCAGGAAGCCCTCTGGACTGCTCCCAGGGTCAGGAGCCTTCTCTGGCTCCCATAGCCCACTATGTTCCTCTCCATCACTGTTCAGTAATCAAGGGCTGAAAACATAGATGCCTACGGAGGCCAGGGAGGGAATGAAAGTGAGTGAAGGGGCAAAGATAATGCCCAGGGAGTGGGCAGAGCTCGCAAACTGGAGAGCACGGCCCTGTCTAATGCCTTTCAAACCACATTGCCTTATGGCCCAGCAACTTTGCACCTAGAAGTTGACCCAGGAAAATTGAAAACACTTGTACACAAATGTTCATAGCAGCATTGTTCATAATAGCCAAAAAGTCAAAACGACCCAAATGTCCATGAATGCATATATAAACAAAATGTGTTATAGCCATACAATGGAATATCATTCAGCCAAAAAAAAAAAAGAATGAAGTACTGATACACACACACTAGGACACGGATGAGCTTTAAAAACTGTGTGCTAAGCAATGGAAGCCAGGCAGAAAAGCCCACATATTGTATGATTCCATTTCTATGAAATGTCTAGAATATGCAAATCCAAAGAGACAAAAGTGGATTCGTGGTTGCCAGGGCCAGGGAGGAGGGGAGAATGGCGGGTAACTGCTAAAGGGTACAGGGTTTATGTACCCTTTTGGGGTGATGAAAATACTCTGGAATTAGATAGTGGTAAGGGTTGCACAATTGGGAATATGCTAAAAATCACTGAACTGTATGCTTTAAAATAGTGACTTTTATGGCATGTGGATTATATTTCAATTTTTTAAAACCCAATTGTTTAAAATGGAACAACACATCCACAAGCCACATGTCTGTCTGCAGTCTCTAATTTTCAACCTCTATTTTACACATTTGTCTCTGTCACAAGAGTGGAAGCTCTGGGAGGGTGGAGCCCTACCAGAGGCATAGCCGTGGTCCCTAGACCTGGCATCTCAGGGCAGGCACTTGAGTCACAATGGTGACCACAGCAACATGTTAAACCAGGGCACACTTCATACTCTGTAAAACCTCTGGTCCAGAGCTATGGTCCCAGTCTCAGGTGAGGCCACTGAGGCCCAGCCTCAGGGTCATTTGCCCTAAGGTCACTTGACAAGCTGGAGGCAGAACTGGGCAGAGAAGCCAGGCCTCCAGACTTGGTGCAGCAGGACCCAGAGCGGCCAGGGGCCAGCTGCTGCTGGGCAGGGAAGATGGGCACAAGAATGCAGGCAGCTCTGTGGCTGTTTCCTGCCTCAAGGCCCCCAGATCCCTGGGGCCTCAGAATCAAGTCCACCTGCTGGATCTGGCCTCAATCTCCTTTGATGGACAAGCACCACCCCTAGAGCCTCCAGCCCAGGCCCTGTCTATCATCCCTCCAGCCTTTGCTCACACAGGGCCCCCTTCCTGGAAGACTCTCTCAGGCTTCCCAGGCACCAGACACAGTTCTTCCCCTCCCAGAAGCCTTACTTCATCACCACCTGCCCCTCCTGCAGGGCCTCTCCCCAGCTGAGCCCTTGTAGCATCTCTGGGAGAGTGTGCAGGTGAAAACAAGGGAACAGCCGGACATGTGCCTGACTGCAGGGCTACTCAGGACCTGGGCCAGCTTTGAGCTAGAAGCAAGTCTGATATTTCAGCGTCTGACTGCCAGCAGCTAGGTGCAAGGCCAGGGTTGGCTGGCAGGGGAAGGCAGGGAAGAGGGAAGAAAAGGGAGAAGGTAGAGGGAGAGAGAAGGAGAGGGATAGGGAGGAGATGGGGTGAGAAGGGAGGAAGGAGGAGAAGAAAAGACATGGGAAAAGAGATGGAGAGGAAGCAGGGGCTGCTGTTAGCCCCAGGGTCCCAGGAAGGCTAAGCCAAGGTTACCTTCAGACACTTGATGACACCTGAAGTCACAGATCAGTGCCCTGGGGCAGAGTGAAGCTAGGCGGGGAGGAAGCCCCTTTGGGAGAGAGGCTCCAGCTTTAGACCAGTGGTCCCTTCTCCTTCCTATTCCCCCTGCCTCCATGCAGCGGTGAGGTGGGGAGCAGCAGTGGGCAGGAAGGCGGTCCCCGCCTGGTACCTACCTGGGCCTCCTGCTGTGTCCCAGTTCAGCCTAAGGAGCTCAGCCACCCTCCTGGGTGAGACCTCCAGGGTCAGATCCTCCTGACTGTGGTTACAGACTCAGCCTTGACCCTGGCAGGGTGGACTGGCCCCCAAGGAACTGGAGGAGGCCCCAGATGGCTCACTCTCTCCTCCTACACCACAGGGCTGGGTGACAGATCTGGTATGTGGGTGTCAGAGACAGGTCCTGGCTCTGAGTGACTGCTGGCAGCTGGGCCTGAGGTGGCTCATGGGTGGCTGATTTCCTGACCTTCCTAAGACCAAACACATAAGCCTCTGCCTCCTCCTCCTCCTCCTCCTCCTCCTGAGGCCAAGCACATGGGTATAGGAACACAGCAGGTGTCTAATAGAAGCCAGCTCCCTCTCTGAACCCCAGCCCCAAGTTTCCTCAGAGAAGCTGCCACTCCTCTCCCTACCCCCCACCCCTGCAGTGCTCGTTCCCCAGCTCTCCCCACCTCCCCTACACATGGACTCAGTGCCGCCTCCCTTTCAGGCACGGGTGAAGCTGTGAATTGCTGGGTACCCACCCCTCCCCTTTCACCCCTCCCCTCCTGGCCTTTCCCAACCCAGATACACATCACACCAGCCCCCACTCAGTGTCCTCAGCTGGCTGTCAGCTAATCCCTGCAGAGGAGTTAACTGATAATTAAGATGTTAGCTGTAAACTTAACATGTGATTCTCTGCCAGGAGTATTTTGGTCTTAACAGGTTGCTTTTGGAATAGGAAAACCTTCAAGAGCCAGCCAAATGGCAGGCAGGGATGCAGAGTGGGGTGTTGGGGGGCACTCTGCACCTGGAGACCTTCCAGCCTCCAGAACGCCCTCCTCACCTCTCGCTTCACTGAGGACAGAAGGCAGGCATGGGAACCCAGAGCTCCGCCTTTCAGTGTCAGCCCCACACCTGTGAGGCGATGACCCTGGACACGAGATGAAACCTCTTGGAACCTCAGTTTTCTCATCTGCAAATGGTGAGATAAAGCACCAACCTTGAAGAATTGCAGCGCAGGCTGACAAGTCAGGCCCCATGTGCCCAGCACATAGGAGTCCTGAGAGCTCCTGTTGTCCCTGACTTCCCTTTGCCTCTTCCCACACTGAAGGTAACTGTGTCAACTTCCACTCCTCCCGCCTCCTCACACCAACTCCGATCAATCACCAGGTCTATTTTCTCAACTTCCTAAATCTCTCCCCAGGCAAAGATCAATGGAATCAAACAGCGAGGCCTGGACAGACATGAGACTTTTGGGACATTTCAGCAGATGACAGGAATGGAGCTTCAGAGCGGCAGGGAAAGGATGCTGACCCAATAAACAGTGCTGAAACAACTGCGAGTCATTTGGGAAAAAACCACTTAGATCCCTACCTCAAACCACACACAGAAACACATTTCAGATGAAGTAGAGATTTAAATATTTGTGAATATCATAAACAACCAGAAAACAGTATAGGCCAATATTTTTAAAATTCTGCAGTGGGTAAGGCCAGGAACTCTAAAGGAAAGGAGTGATAGACTTGAACACAGGACAATCTAAAACTATAAATCTCATAAACTTAAATGAAAAAAAAAAAACAAAAAACTTGTGAATAATGATTTGCACATATGCCAAATAAAGAGTTAATTTCCTTAACCTCTTCTAAATCCACTTGCTCTTGCAAATCAATAAGATGCATTTTGCCGCCCCCAATCGCTGAAACCACGGTCACCTGTGACCTCCCTGTTGCCGAGGCAGTGACCAGTTCTCAGCCTGCATCCTCGGCCCCATTTGACAGGTGTTTGAAATGTGTCTTGCCCTTGGCGTCCAGGACATGCATGCCTGGTTCTTTTCCATCTCACTGGTTGCTCCTTCTCAGTCACCTTTTCGGTTCCCCCTCAGCTCCCCACCCTCTAACTGATGGAGGTCTTGGGGCTGGGACATTGGTCTTTTCTACCTACTCTCCTTCGATGCTCTCATCCAACATCATGGCTTTAAATACTATCTTTATGCTGATGGTCCCAAATTTTTATCTCCAGCCCAGACCTGTCCCCTGGACTCCAGCCACACACATCCACCTGTCAACCCCATGGGTTCTGCCAGGCTGTCTACAGGCATCTCACAATTTATGAGTCCACTGCCAGGGCTGGCTCATAGGTGTGTGACCTGGGCTCTGCACTCAGAAGGGCCCCAGGCTTGGTTTAATGCTCTATTGTCACCTCCCACTTTGAAATTCTTAATTTTTTTTTAACATAAAGTCACCCATTTTCACTGTGCTCTGGGTCCCACACATTATGTAACCATTTTTTTCCAAATGACTCACAGTTGTTCAGCACTCTTGTCCACCACTGAGCCACTCCTCTCCCCTACACCAACCCACTCCTCCCTGATCTCCCCATCTCCATCAATGGCAACCCCACACTCCAAATGCTTGGGCCAAAACCCCTGGAGTCATGGTTGGCTCCCTTCTCTCTCTCTCACACACCACCTCATCCAATCTGTCAGCAAATCCTATTGGCTCTACCTTGAGCACGCATGTGGAATCCATCCCCTTCTGCCCACCTCCACCAAGACTCCCTGGTTCAGGCTTCCATCGCCTCCTCCCTGGATCACTGCAACAAACAGCCTCCTGTCAGATCTCCCTGCTTCACAGCTGCCAGAGGGATCTGGTTAAAATGTAATTCCAATCATGCCATGTCACTATGCAGAACCTTCCATGGCTTTCCCCACTTCATTCTGGGTAACAGTCAAGTCCTCCAGGCGGCCTGCAGGTCCTGAGTGATGAGCGCGTGGTCCCTGTTCAGCTGCATGGCCCACTCTCTCCCTCACTCACCCTGTTCCGGCCACACCAGCCTTCTTGCCATGTCCCCACAAGCCAGGTCTGCTCCTGACTCAGGGTCCTCAGACCTGCTGTTCCCTCTGGAAGGCGATTCCCCCGAAACATCCACCCAACTCAGTCTCTCGCTTCTTGCAGGTCTTTACTTAAATGCCACCTCTCGAAGACACCTTCCCTGATGACCATGTCCAAGTTGCCCAACACTTCCCATCCCCCTCCTCTGCTTGATTATTTTTCTCCTCAGAACTTAACACTCCCATATGCATGCTGTATTTTTTCCTTGTCTGTCTCTCCTCCATCACAGCTTACATTCCTTGGAGCAGGTATATTTCATCAGTTTTGTTCACTGTTTGGTCCCTAACCAAAACAGTGTCTGACACATAGTAAGTGCTCAGTAAATACTTCCTGAATGAATGGATACAGGAGCAGAGGACTTGACATGAACAAGCAATTTACAAGTGAAGAAACAGAAATGGCCAACAAGCATATGCAAATATGCTCAACCTCATTAGCAGTCTAAGAAACATAAAGTAAAATCATTTTTATCTGTCAAATTGGCAGGGATTAAGTGATTAATAATTCCTGTGATTGGCAAGGGTGAGGGAACGGGGCATTTTGCACACAGTTTGTAGGAGCATAAATTGGCTCAACCTTCTGCAGGTTGATCTGGCTTTCCAGAACAAATCAAAGGTGGAAATGTGGGTGCCCTCTGACTCAGGAAGTCCACTTCCAGAAACATTCCCAAAAGAACTACAGCACAAGCACACACACATGTGCAAACCCAGAGGTTCCCTGAGTGAGGTTTATAAATAACCGAATGCCAGAAACAACCTAAACGGCTGCCAACAGGATTAATAACTGATGAATAATTTGCAGACCATCATACAAGGGATGTAAAAGGATGGGAAAGAACTCTATGGAAGGACCTGGGATGATCCACATGACATTGTTAGGTAAAAAATCAAGTGCTGGAACAGTATAACTAATATGAGCCCAAGTTTTTCCTTTTAAAATATGTTGATAAGTACATAGAAAAAAGTCTGGAAGGGGACATATCAAACGAGTTATCAGTGTTAGCTCTTGGCAGGAAAAGACTACAGAAGGGGCTTGAACTGCATGCTTTAAATACCAAGAGATAGATGGATAGATAGACGGATGAATAGATAGATAGATAACATATAGAGAACATATTACCTTAATAATCAGAAAAATGATTCTGCTCAGGGAGAAAATACCTTCTGTGACTCCCCAATATTAAAGGGTGCAGAAGTAAGCCATTCCAAGCCCTCCATAACTTGTCACTGCCTCATCCCTGTTACCCCCACCCCCACTCTGGCTCCCCAAAGTGCTCTGGGTTCCAAGCTCATGAAGCAATTTTCTATTCCTGGTTCCTTTCACAGCTCCATGCCTGTCTCTCAGCTCTGTTCGCAGGCACAAAGGCCCAACCCGCCCTGTCCCATGACCTCCTCAGCCTGGACTCTGCCATCAGAGAGCCAGATGGGGGAAGACGAGGAACCCTGCAGCATGCCCAAAGATCAGGACGGCTGCCCCAGCCCCAGTGAGAGCCGCCAGGTCTCTGTCCTAGGGACAGCCTGCGGCAGCTGGGGGAGCAGGAAATGCCCCTTGATTGTGGCCTGGGCAGGCTGGTTGCCCCTGGCTCCAGGACACCTGCAATAGCCACTGGAGGCAGCTGATCTGAGGAGGCCAGGGTGAGCCCAGCAAGGAGGTCTGGCCAGAGGAGGAGGGAGACTGGGGGTTCAGCCCCCCAACTTGGGTTGCCAGATTTGGCAAATAAAATTGTATGTGCCATGTAATATTTGAGATATATTTACACTGAAAAATTATTTGTTGTCTATCTGAAGTCCAAATTTAACTGGACATCAGTATTTTTTTCTGGCAACCCTACCTGCTACCCCATCCCATCCCTTGGGGGGATATGGCACCAGGCAGAAAGCCTTCACCTGGGATGTCCAGGAGTGGTGGAGAAATGACCTCTCTCAGGCCCACCACAGAGGGGAACTGAAAGTTGAGACAGGCTCATTCCGGGTGCTGAGGGATGTCCCACAGAGAGTTGGGAACTTCCAGAGTTAGCACCATCAGGCACTGCAGCGGCAGTGAAAAGCCAGGTGACAGCAAAGGGAGCTGAATAGCAAAACCTTCTGAGCCAAGGCACTCGGCGGGTGTGTGGCGCAAAACAGCCTGAGCAAACGCAGTGAGCACGGGACACAATGCTGGGGTTGCAGGGATGGCGTGTCCCAGTGCCTCTCAGCATCTCGGGGACACAGCCTGGTGACGAAGAATGGCTGAGGGGTGGCCTTCCTTCTCAGATGTCAGGAACTCCTCCATAGGAGGCCCCTCTGCTGCTGGGGCCTTCAACTCTCACACTGTGTCCCCCACCAAGGCCCCTGGCTCATTCGCTAAAGGCCAGCCTGAGTCGGGGGACCTGGTCCTCACCCCCAGAGCCTCCCACCCAGCACGGAAGCATGAGGCAGGGTGAGCCTGCCTCGCTCTCCCCTACCTGGGTCAGATGGCGTCGGGAGGCAAACAGACTGGCCTCTGGGGGCCTGGGGTGCAGCAGCCTGTCCGTCGCGGTCCCAGCATGCACTGTGGGGGAAGAGCAAGGTTAGTGGGGCAAAGATGGGGCTTCCTGCTACCCCGGGTGAGGCCCACCTCAGCACAGCTCCCCACGGTGGATCCCCATTGCCCAGCCCAGTGGGGCTCAGGTGCTGCCTCCCAGCACAGCACATGCTCCTCAGTGCCATCCCTACCCACTCCCCAGCACCCTGGAGTGGCCAGCCCTTAACCGATCACACCCTCAGGAGCATGAACTCCCTGGCCTGGCATTCAAGGCCCCGTCTAAGCCTCTAACCTTCTCACTGTCTCTCCATATCCTCCAAAGGTCAGTCCCAACTCTGCAAGTTTTGTTCACGTGCACAGATACACAGACAGACAACCCCACCCCATTCTCTCTAAGACTCCCACTGCTACCAACAAATCTGTCCTCTGCCTCCTGGAAGCTTCACTTACATGTCCTCAGCCCCAGCACCCCTCAATATCCTCAGCAAGGACCCCATCAGCCCCCCAGCTCTCCCACCTCAGCCTGTGGTCTCTGGCAGCTGACCTCCCTTAGGAACACTCTCTCTGTGACTCCCCGATCCACCCTTCCTCATTCTTCACTGCACCCCCATCACTCATCCTAGACATGGCCATAGATGCTATCTCCCTTCCTCCCACCTCCTGGACCATCCTGCCCACACCTGTGCTTCAATCACCCTCTGCCTATGCCCTCAGTGGCACCCACTATGCCCAGAGGAGGGTGAAGCCCCCTAACCTGGCCCACAGGGCACTGCCCAACCCAGCCCTGATCTGTGGGCCACCCTCACCTCCCCTCCAGGCCACACGGCAACCTGCCACCTCCTCAGAAAGCTCTCTGTGACCACCTCCTTTTCACAGTCTCCAAAGTCTTCCATAGGTCACCCTGGAGGAAGCCGTCCTCACTGTGTCGCACTGCCCTGACAGATTGACTTGTCATTTGGTTTTCCTTGTTTCAACAGTCCCACAGCAAACTTTTTCCATCAGGTTTATTGAGGTATAATTATCCTACAGTAAAACTGACCCTCTCTAGTGCACAGTCTATGAGTTTTGACAACTGCGTGCAGCTGTGTAACCACTATAGTCATCAAGGTACAGAACAATCCTGTCACCCCCAAATCCCTGCACGCTGTCTCTTTGTAGTCAACTCCTCCCAGCCCCTACCCCTGGCATCCACTGATCTGTTTTCTGTTCCTGTCGTTTCGCGTTTTCCAGAGTGTCATACAAATGGAGTCATCTAAACATAGCCCTCTGAGTCTGGTTTCGTTCATCCAGCATAATGCATTTCAGATTGATTAATATCTGTGTTGCCTCTTGAAACCAAATGTCTTTCTTTTTTGTTGCTGTGTAGTACTCCATTGTTTATCCATTCAGCAGCTGAAGGGCATTTGTGACGTTTCCAGTTTTTGGAGACTATGAATAAAGCCACTATAAGTATTCACATACAGGTTTTTGTGTGAATGTAAGTTTTTATTCCTCTTGGTTAAGCACCTAAAGTAGGATTGCTGAGTTGTGTGGTAAGCCTATTTTTAACTTTATAAGAAACTGCCAAACTGTTTTCCAAGTTGGCTATACCATTTTGCATTCCCACTAGCAACCTAGGAGAGTTCCAGTGGCTTTGTACCCTTGCCAACACTTGGTATTAGCCATTTTCAAAGTCAATG
This sequence comes from Macaca nemestrina, assembly GCF_043159975.1. Classification (NCBI taxonomy): domain Eukaryota; kingdom Metazoa; phylum Chordata; class Mammalia; order Primates; family Cercopithecidae; genus Macaca; species Macaca nemestrina. The sequence continues at coordinate 123,309,419 of NC_092131.1, read as the reverse complement.
TAATGATATGTAGTGGTATTGCATTGTGGGGATTTTCGGGTTTTTTTTTTGTTTGTTTGTTTGTTTCGTTTTTCTTTGAGATGGAGTCTCGCTCTGTCGCCTAGGCTGGAGTGCAGTGGCGCGATCTCGGCTCACTGTAACTTCCACTTCCCTGGTGGGGAAGTGATTCTCCTGCCTCAGCTTCCTGAGTAGCTGAGATTACAGGCGCGCACCACCACACCCAGCTAATTTTTGTATTTTTAGTAGAGATGGGGTTTCACCATGTTGGCCAGGCTGGTCTTGAACTCCTCACCTCAGGTGATCCACCCACCTCGGCCTCCCAAAGAGATGGGATTACAGGTGTGAGCCACCACGCCCGGCCTGCATTGTGGTTTTAATCTGCATTTCCTTAATGACTAATAATGATGAGCATCTATCTTTTCATGTGCCTGATTTACTTTTTTAGCGCCATCACTATTGGAGATAAACATCTTAATTATTTAAATTATTTACCTGTTTACTTTCCATCTCTTCCATTACATGTGAAAGCAGAGACCTTGGTGTTCATTCCCCCAATACCTAGAATAGCATCTGGTACTGGATAATGATAATGACAATGATGGTGGTGATGACTGTTGTGGAGGTGGTGATAGCTAACATTTATAGAGCCCTTAGCATTTGCCTAGCACCATTCTGAGTGCTTTACTCATAGTAACTCACTTAGTCCTCACAACTGCCCCAAAAGACAGAGATGCTATCAATATTCCCATTTTACAGAAGAGAAAACTAAGGTAGAGAGAGGCAACTAGCTCAAGGTCACACAGTTAATACGGGGAGAGCCAGTCCTTGATCCCAGGTGTCCTGGAGTCAGAACACCTGACTAGGTCCTTGGCCAAACCCTACATGCAACATCCATGGAGGGATCCATTGTCCTTGTACACTCTGTATCTGGAAGCTCCCTGATTAGCTTCCCACTAGAATCCATCCTCTTCCTCACCTTCCGGACAGTATAGATGTGATCAGGATATTACACAGCCCATAGCAACCACTTGATATGCCCCAGGTGGAGAGAATAAAGAGGAGTCACGGCCTTGGCTCTTCTGAAACCTGGCTCTGAAAATGGTCCCATAACAGCCTTTGTACCAGAGAATTTTATTGCTCACTGAATGTCAGCACATTTCCTTGGCATTTCCTCAGCCCCTTTAGAGTTGTGCCATATGAGAAGTTCTGCCCAACGGGCTGTGAACAAAAGCAATGCGTGTCATTGCTGAGCCAAAGCATTTCAGAGCCCGTGCGAGACCTCATCATTGTCTCTCCTCTGCCATGGCGACTGGAAGTCACATGTTCTGGAAGGGGTACAAGATGATGGAGCTCCTGGCAGCCTAGGTCCCTGAATTGTTGTGTGGACCAGAGCTCCACCACCCTGCCCACATCCCACACCGGGCATGGAATGTGAGTTCATGCGGTAAACGGAGGAAGGAAGAGAGCCTTTGTTGCATTAAATCGCTGAGAGTTCAGACAGTACCGGTTAGTGCGGCACAACCTTGCCTATCCTACAACATCCCCAGTGCCCCTTTGGGGGCAGGTCACCTTGCTGCATTTGTTGTTAGAACATGTTTGGATGACTTATGAATGAGAGAACTAAGCCCCATTTGGGAGACTCTAAGTAACTAAAATTTCAGCGGGGGTAGAATAATCTCAGTTCCCAAGTTCAAGAGTTCCGTATCCACAAGGAAAAGGGCCCTGCAATGGGCTCCACCAGAAGGACCTTCCCCACATGGAGAAGGGAGGTGTGAGCTGAGGCAGGTGGTGGCATCTCCATGAGAGTTGGGGCCTATGCCTACATTTGAGGGCCTGAACTTGACTTTAGGGCAAAGGCTGGGGCATCTTCAGAGCTCTATCCTTGACTTGGGTCTAGGACCAGCTCCCAGAAAGGTTCTGGGGCCCCCAAGTCATTTGTCCACAACTCAGGGGGATAAGGAAAACTCCACAAGGCCACAGGGCCTTGGAGCTGTAAGCTTAATTGCAGGTTTATATTTTGAACTTACTGGTGTTTTACTTTGGCAATTATCACCTTAAATGTTATGTGCTCCTGTGGGACAACACGAGAAACAAGGAGAAGAGGCTACCCCTTAAGATAACAGGGGCACTAGCAGGCAACCCAAGGGAAAGCCCTTCCTGTTGATAAATGCCCCTGCGACTTCTCTCTTTCCCCAATAAGTAAGCCTTGGTGGCAGTGGAATCCACCTACAAGATCAACAGGTGTGACTGATCCAGTGCAACTGAAAACAAAGTCACACCAGGAAACCAGCAGTCTCTGCTCCATTCTTTGCCTTGAGCATCTATCTACTTGGGAGTTAATTTTGATGATGAGAAATTCAAAATCGTACACTTGGTCATTTCTGTGTGTGTGTGGTGTTTTTTGTTTATTTGTTTGTGCTTTTTTGTTTGTTTGTTTGTTTGTTTTGTAAAGGAGACATGTTTAATTGGGCGCAGGCTGAGGTTTTTGCCCTGCTTGGACACCTTGAGTCCACCATCATGGCTACAGCATTTGCTCAGATAGGCTTGAGATAAGGAACTGATCAGGGATGCAAGGATGGCTCCTGGCTAGAGTGGAGTTGGCTGGGCTGGGGTCAGCTCAGACCCTCAGGTCCAAAGTCCACTGAGCATCTCACTCAGGGAGGAAGGGGTTGTAGGCTTCGACTTTATGGTCTGATTCACAGAGGCCCAGGCAATGTTGGGATGAATGCACAGGCTCTTGGAAAATGCCTGGCTAGAATCGCTTTGAGGGAGGAGTCCCTGAATGCAACATGAATCGTTTTCCCTTGAATGGTTTTTGCTGATTGATTGGGCTTTAGTTCACTGTCTGCCAAGGGTGTGGGGGGCTGAAAACAGAGGACAAAGGTTCAGAGGCAAATGGTGAAGGCAGTGCCTATGGGAATGCAGGAAGAGCTGGAACAGGAAAGAGGGGACAGGCGGAGGGAGGGTGGAGGGGAGGGGAGTGGAGGAGGGAAAGTGGCAGACACCCAGGTGAGGGGTGAACACCATTGCCACTGTGGTTGTCATAATCATCATGGTCCCCATAAATCGCACCCAGTGAGCCCCCTGGGCTAAGCGCTTTCCTTCTGCTAACTCATCTGCTTCCCACACATGCCCTCGAGGCGGGTACCTTGACCATCCTGGTTTCCAGGATGGGGAAGCTGAAGCATGGAAAGGTGAAATATCTTGAAAGGAATGGGGTCGTTTCAAACCCAGGCAGTCCAGCTCCAGCACTCATCCCTAAGAGTCCCTGATAAAACCGCAGTGGTGAGGTTGGAAATGAATGGAAGCTCCTCCTCAATGCCATTGGCAGAAATTCTGTTTGTGGGTGGTTAGATCCAAGATGGAGAAAAATTCCTGTTTCTGCCACTTACTAACTCTGTGACCTTCAGCAAATTACTTACCCTTTCTGGGACTGGTTCCCTATCTCTAATGCCATACTCATATGGCAGTAGAGATTAAAGTGTGTGTGTGTGTGTAGTGTCTCGTACAGTACTTGGTAGAGAATAGGTACTTCACAAAAACCAGACGCCCACGGGGCCACAGTACAGAGGCACCAATCTCCAGAATTTCCAAGCATGTACATATGTGTGCATGTATGTGCTCCTATGTACATGTGGCCCTGCCAAGGTGATCACTCATGTGCACCTGCATGCAATTCCCTCCCTAGTCCTGTCCCCAACTCAGGGTGGTGGTGGCATCAGGTCTGTAGCCCCCCAAGCCAAACACCCAAGCATCACTCCAGAGTCCTCTCTTTCCCTCTCTCACCTCGCATCCTATCACCACAGTCAGCCAATTCCTGAGTATTTCTCAAACTCATCTTCTCCCCAATTCTTCCCACCCCCTTCTGGACACAAGGGTCTCAGCTGCTTCTTATCCTCCTGCCTGCAGTCCCCCAGTCACCCCCATCCACACAGTGGCAATCAGGACGGCCTTTCCCAGTCACAAATATGACCTCATCCCCGCTCCACTTAAAACCAGCCCAGCAAGCCTCGCCAGGCCAGACGCGAAACTCCGAAGCCCTGAGGAGCAGCCTGACAGATTTGACTAAATAAAGATCTAAAGCTTCTCTATGGCCAAAGATACCACAGACAAAGTTAAAAAAGACAAACAGCAGACTAGGGAAAATATTTCCAACACACAAAACAGACAAAAGTTTTTTAAATTCCTAATGCACTAAAAGCTCTTTTATATCAATAAGAAAAAGGCAAAAAGAAAAGAAAAATGGGCAAATGATGTGAACAGTCCATTCACAGAGGAAGAAATACCCATGGGCAGAAACTGCATAAAAAGACACTCAGCCTCACTGGGGAGGAGCGGAGTGAGTGTGGAGACCATAGTGAGATAGTTTTCTAGATCGGCAGACATCTGAAAGATTGAGAATGTTCACTGCGGAGGACAGTGTGGGGAAATGGTCACTCTCGGATACCAAGGGGGCAGCGTCAGCTGGCCCAACCTTGGGAAGAGCAAGGTTGCTCTAAAAACGGAGCAGGCAGACCCTTCACCCTGGCCACTCTGCATCTAGAAATCTATCCTGCGGAAAGGCTACGGGTGTCAGCAAGATATATACAAGGATGTTCCCCGAAGCATTATTTGCAAGAGTGAAAAATGGAAGACAACCTAAATATCCATCAACCCAGGACTAGTTACATAAATTATGCTTTGTACAAACAATGGAATATTAGGCAACGATTAAAAAGAACACGGCAGATCTGGGTGCCGTGACATTGACTAATGCCCACAATATACTGGGAAGTGAAAAATGGAACTGGTGGAGTAATGTGCATAATATGATTCCGTTTCCTTTCTTAGTAATACACAATAAATATGTTTGCAACAGCACAGAAAATGTTCTGAAACATACCAGGCCAACAGCAGTGGCACATTGGCAGAGTGGGCTTTAAAGGCAAAGGGGGACTTTCCTATTTTACAGGACACACTTCTATATTGTTTCCATTTTATAATTGTGCTTGAGCAAATATTGCTTTTATGGTAAAAAAGAAAAAATTCCTCCTCCCATAACCCCTCACAGGCTGCAGGACAAAGTTCAAACTCCCTAGCGTGACACCCTAGGACCCTAAGGACACAGCCTCTGGGCACCCCCAGCTCTGGTCTCCCCTTTTCCAGTCTTACCTTAAATCCAGATGCTCCCAACTCCCTTACATGTCCCCCAAGCTGCCTCTAGGCCTTTGTCCTGGATGGGTCCCTCTTCCTGGAATGTCCTTTCCTGCCTTCTGTGCCTCACCTTTTAAGTAACTGCTCAGGTGTCACCCCTTCTGGAAACTCTCCTCAAACACTCCCCCACACTCCGCCTTCGTGGGCCCATTGCTCCTATAACATGTAACAGTGGTGATAGTCAACATTTAGGAAGTGCACACCATTCACTGAGGGCTGTGCGACGTGCCTTGCATTGTATTGACTCATTGAATCCTCTTAGCAACCCTCTGAGATAGGTTTATTATCATCTCATTTAACAGATGGGGAAACTGAGGTACAGAGTGGTTACATGACTTGCTCAAGCTCACACAGCCAGTAATTAGAAGGGGTAAGTGGACCTAGGCAGAGGGTCCCATGCAGCCTTCTACTAGTGCTTAGCACATAGGGCTGGAAAACCCTGGTCCCTGTACCTGCCAGGCCCCAAGACTGGCCTGTGAGCCCAAAGCTGGGATTTGCTTTCCCCGCAACCACTCCCCCACCACTGCAGAACCTGGGCGCGGTGTAAGGTGCACCAGGGTCTGTTGGGGTCAGAAGCCAGCCTCCGTCCCCAGCCAGCCAGGACTAAATTAGGACCCTGAGGGCTGGTCTCCTGCGGAGGAGCTGGGCTGGGGGTGGGGACCAGCCCCAAAACAGCCAGCTGACCCGGGACTGCTAAGGAAAGCGATGGGTTTGTAGAGGTGCAGTCCCTCTCCAGGCAAGGACCCCAGTGACCTCCCATGCACCTACTGTGTGCCAGGCCCAGGGGTCAACTGGCCCAGGAAGCTAGGGCAAAGAGACTCCCCTGCCCTCCACAGCTGCCAAGTCAGACGCAGGGAGGCCAGGAGCCTAGAAGGGGCTGGGCAACAAGCTCAAGGCAGTGCCCAGGGAGGGCTCGGGGATCTGAGCGAGTGTGTACACTCTGGGTGAGTGTGCACAGGGTCTCCACGAAGGCAGTGGCACCTGGGTCCAGCCTAGAAGGATGGAGGGTGTGGGCAGATAGAGTAGGGGGAGGGAAGCTCCAGGGGCCAGAGGCAGCTTGAGCAAGGGCCTGGAGGGGGTGGCTGTGGGGAGTGGGGGTAAGAGTCATTGGTTGTGGCTGGAGCAAGGTGGGAGGCCGCAGGGGATGGGGTGGGTGGGCATGTTAGAGGCCTTTGGAGAAAGACGGAGGAGGAGCTGTGCCTCCAGCCCAGCAAGGAAGGCGTGATCTGCGGAGGAGGCAGCCTGCCTGAGATCTGAGGATCTGAGCTTGTCAGGCCAGCTCTGCCTTTGCAGTTAGCAGTGTGGCTGTGGCCTACTTCCAGGACCTTGGCTCCCTCACCTGTGGACGAATAACCCAGCCTCACAGACTGCTGAGGGGACTAACTGAGACAGTGGTTTATAGCACCTGAAACCCAGGGAGGCAGTGGACATGTCTCGGGCATGGTGCTCCCTGGGGGGGGGTCTGCCTGTGTACCAGTGAACTTGTGTGCATGCACGCCCTTGAAGGCCTCCAGGTATTCAAACACATAGAATCCTTGTTTAAAGTATAACTTTAGGCAGGGTGCAGTGGCTCACACCTGTAATCCCGACAGTTTGGGAGGCTGAGGTGGGAGGATCACTTGAGGCCAGGAGTTCGAGACCAGCCTGGGCAACATAGTAAGACCCTATCTTAAAAAAAAAAAAAAAAAAAAAAAAGCCAGGAATGGTGGTGCACCTGTAGTCCCAGTTACTCGGGAGGCTGAAGTGGGAGAATAACTTGAGCCCAGGAGGTTGAAGCTTCCGTGAGCCATGATCGCAACACTGCTCTCCAGCCTAGGTGACAACACAGTGAGCCTCATTTTTAAAAAATAAATAAGTAAAAGTGTAAATTCAAGATAATGGGATTTCAGACTCTTCAATGCAGGAGGCAGAGCCCCATGATCCTGAGCAGGTCCCTACCCTCCCGGGGCCTGGGCTTCCCCAGGTGGGTGGTAGGCGGCTGTCTGGATGGCTTCTCCAGCCCAGCTATTTGGAATCAGCTGGAGCATGGCAGGAGGAGAATGGGTGTGAGTGCCTGGAAATCCACAGGGGTGGGACCCAGAGTGGGGAGGGGAGGGTGAAGGAGGCAGAAGATCCTCCTTCCTGGGCTAGTCCCAAGCCCTGAGTCTGTGGTCGGAGGCCTCAGCCTGATGTCCCGTCCCCCACCCAACTGAGGCCCTCCCCACTCCCCCTGCTCCGAGAACCTGAACTGTGCTGGAAGCCCTGCCCCAGCCCTGGATGCCAGGCTGACTGGCCCAGACTCCCCTGGCTGGCTCCCCTGCTCCCACTGATGCCCAGGCTATGTTCACCGAGGCGAGAGTGGAGAAGTCATAAAGAAGCCCCCAGCTCCTACTGCAAGTTCACCCCCAGCAATACCAGCGTGTAGGCCTGGGGGCAGGCAAGACTCGGGAGCATGCCCAGCCTTGCTATTTCAAGCCAAGGGGCATCAGGCAGTGCCTGTGCTTCTGTTTCTTCTTCCACGGAATGTATACACCTGCCTCCCTTGCAAGGTGTCATCATCAGCCCAGTGCCCCCACCATCAACCCTCTCACAGGTAAGTCCCTTGGTTCACCATGAGCTGAGGTGGTCTGGGGGGTCACAGTCAGTTATGCTGGGAGAACACTTACCCTAGACTCCCTAAACTGCCCATGGGCACCATCCTTGCCTCTTTGGGGACCCCATCGCAGCCCCCTCACTGGTCCCTGCCTCCAGCACCTCCATCTCCCACCTGTTGCCAGAGGAACACTCTGAATGCAGAGCCGTGTCCCTGCCAGTCCCCCGGGCCTCCCCCACCTCAGCTCTGATCACTTGGTGCTCTCATCACCTGTTTGCTTGTGCCCCCACTAGCCCTGTGAGCAGGGGTTATAGCTGATTCATCTAGGCAATTCCAGAGCCTAGTGCAGGGCCTGGCACAGGAGTCTTGTCCAGAGAGAGCAGACTTGGCAGTGGGAATGGACAAACAGGGCCATTTACCCCTACTACCCTGGCACCTGCTTCTCTATTGGCATATTCACAACAATGCTGAGCTCAGTGTGGGGCCAGGGTCAGGGCTCGGTGTAGGACCAGGATCAAGGTTAAGTCTGTTCAGGATCAGGGCTTAGTGTGAGGCTAGGATCAAGGCTCAGTGTGTGGCTGGGGTCTAGGGCTCAGTGTAGGACCAGGATCAAGGTTCAGTCTGTTCAGGATCAGGGCTCAGTGTGAGGCTTGAATCAAGGCTCTGTGTGTGGCTGGGGTCAGGGCTTAGTGTAGGACCCGAATGAAGGTTCAGTTGATTCAGGATCAGGGCTCAGTGTGAGGCTGGAATCAAGGCTCAGTGTGCAACTGAGATCAGGGCTCATTGTAGAACCAGGATCAAGGTTCAATCTGTCCAGGACCAGGGTTTAGTGCGGGGCTGGGGTCAGGTCTTAATGAGGGACATTTTCTGTCCCCCACTGTGAAAAGCCCAGGACTCTCTACCACCTTACCCAGAGCTTTGAAAATAACATAACCTGCCCCCCAGGGGCCAGGGCCTGTCTCCTGAGCCCCTACTATGCGTGCCGTCTATCCTGGCTAGGCAGGTCCTATGCTCCACTCCAGGCAGCTATGCTGGGATTTCCAGATTCCCTCTGCCCTAGCAGAAGTGGCTCAAGCAGGGAAGCTCTTCCTTGCCTCCCCACCTAGCCTTCAAAAACACAGCGAGGACAGTCAGCCTTCTAGCGTGGATGCACTCCCAAGCCAAAGTGAAAAAGTGCTTTGTGGTTTTGTCAGATTTCCCAATTGTCCACCTACTGCCCCATTCGATTTGCCCAGGTGATCCAGTGCCAATGGAGGTAAATCCAGGTCTGGCTGAACAAGAAACTGAAGGTGTTGGCTGGCACATGGCATTGAGATGCACAACCTAAAATACCTCCTCCTGTCACAGGGCCTGAAATCCCTTTTTTGAAAAAGAGGGAAGCAGAACAACGCTAGTCCTGACCTTTGGAAGGCATAGTGCACTGTCCTGGGGCCACCACCATCAGGCTTCAGTTTATCCTTGCGGACAGGCTCAGCCCAGTGGCTCCTTGCTTTTAAGCCACGCTTGCTGACTCTCCTGTCTGAGACCTCCATCCTGGTTCAGTTTTCAGCTCTCCGAGGGCATGGACTGTTGGAACCTTGGCCCTGGGTGACCCAGGTTTGACCCAGGCCTACTCACTTACAAACCTCAGAAACAAGGGCCAATTCAGAGACTGGCCTGGATAGGCATCAGAGCTGCGCTTGCCTCTGAAGACAGCAGGGCCAGGGCAGGAGGTGGCACCTGTCCCTGAGCCCCCCACGCACCCAGCCAAGCCCCCCACTGTATCTGCTACTCTCAAGCAGAGGGTCAAGTTGGTCTGCTGGCAAGACACATGGCTCTCATTTTAATTAATTAAAGAAAAATCTAATCACTGCATTAAACTTCTCATTACTCCACTTGAATACCCGTTAAGTAAATGTAATTACCAGAGGATTGGGTTTCCCAGCCTCTTTCATTAGCTTCTGATAAGATGGGGAGAGGGAGGGAAGAGGGCGGGCAGCAGAACAATGCTAGTCCCGACCCTCGGAGGGCAGAGTGAGCACTGTACTGGGGTCACCGCGGCAGGCTTCAGTGTTCCTTGGGGACAGGCTAAGCCCTGGGCCTGGGGGAGATCCCCCAACCCGAGCTGCCCCCAGGAAGGCAAGGGCCCAGCATTTGGCTGCAGTCAGCACTGAATGCTTCGTTTCCCACCACTGTTGGTTATTTATACCCCATCTCCCTCCGAAAGAATTGGAGGCTGCTGAGAACAACAGAAGCAGCACATGCTGAAAAACAGAGGAAGAAAACAGGACAAAGCAACAATGAGAAAGAAGAAGCCAGAGACAAGGTTATTAAGCAACTGCATGCCACAGCATCCTGGGCACTTATCAGAAATGGGCCACAAACCGACTATGAGCTTCCTGGCAGTCAAGACAAAGACAGCAATGCACTTCGGTGCTGGGATGCAGTGACCAGCAGAGTATGCATGAGGAAATGCACACTGGGCCTTGGTCTTTCATCTGTGAAAAGGGTGGAGCTGGAAGATGGACTAATGCAGAAAACCACGGGCTGGGGGAACTGCAGGTGAAGGTTCAGAGGAGAGAAGAGGAATTACTAGAGGAGAAGCAGCAGAGGTGGAGGGCAAGTGCAGAGCCTGGGGGTGGAAGAGGTTTCTCCAAAGGAGGGGCCAAGGTCCCATACCATCACCAGCCCTCTGTGGTAGAAGGCACCGGCACTCTGAGGCAGGAGGAGCAAAAACCAGAGGAGACAACACACTCAGGAGGCCCAGAACTGGCCAGGCTGGGACACAGGCTCCGCCTCCCTGCGCTAAAGGGTGGGCTGCCCAGACATCCTCTATGGCCAGTGCATCACCCTGTTCCCCAGCTGCCCTGAGGGTGGGCTGCTGCAGCTCAGTGCTCCTCCTTTTCTAGAGAACTGCCTTCCACAAATGGGGGCCACCTCACCTGGGCAATCCAGGCCCTCCCATGGGTGGCTCACTGCCAATGACTGATTGATACAGGGGCCCAAAAGCCCGACCTCCTTGTGGGGGGTGGGAAGGGTAATTCTGTGGGTGAATTATGCTCCAGGATTCCCTGGACCAGCCCAAGGCCCAACTTTGCCTGTGCTATCATTCCTACCCCAATCTCTTCTCTTCCTCCCTTTCCCTGAGGCCCTGCCCTCAATACAGCTCGTGTATGCAAATCCTTGTCTCAGCTTTTGCCTGTAAGGATTCTGATCAACAATACATGCTGGCAGCTCCTTCCAAGTTCATAAAAAGGAAAGAAACAAACAGAAAAACCAAACCGGCGATGTCCCAAACTTCCTGGAGAGGGAAGCAAGAAGGAGAAGGGAACAAGGATTTACTGAGAAACTGCCAGATGTCAGTCCTTTCTGTACATCATCTCAGGTAGTTCTCTCAGCACCCCTCCAGGTGAGGTTCATTATCAGGTGAGGAAACTGAAGCTCAGAGAGGCATAGAGATTTGTCCAAGGACACACAGCACGTCCACATCCATCTATGACACCATCTAGAATGATTATTTGTTATTTGCCTTCCCTAGCTGGGGAGGAGTCTCCCTTCTCCTGTCAGCAGGATCCCAAGATTCCTTTGGGAAACACTCATCCCTCATCCCTGGTCACATGGTTGGGGAAGGACAGACCGTGACCCACAGCCCATCAGTGTTTCTAAGTCCTGTGGACTCAGTTAAAGGTTCAGAATGAGCTGAATGCTGCCAATAGGACCCTGAGATCAACTCAAGGACTTCTATTTGTTCTATCAGGGAAGATTTTGTCTCCACCCCCAACCCTAGATCTAAACCTAGAAGCATGTTACCCCAGAAACTGCTGCCAGGCATCTTTTGACTATGTCATGCCAAATGCCACTAAGCATGGAGCCATCATCAAGGAGAGGAATGAAGGAATACAGAAAAAAACCAGGTTCTGGTTACACCATTTGAACCACTGGATCAAGCCCTGCCTGAAGCCCATATTACCACCAAACACTTTGGTTACATAAGCTGATAACTTCATTTTAATGAAATAGGGTTTGTTTTAGTTTTTGCTTTTTGCTACTTACAATCAAAGGGATCCTGACAGATACAGTGTACAGAAAGGTATCCCTTTTGTTCTAGGGACCAAGAAGGCTTGGATATCCCCAGGAGCCAGGGAATGGGTAGAGGGGGGATGCCACCTACCCTGACTGCTGCTGTGTCCCGCTGGGTCCCAAAGCTTGAGGAGTCCCCTTGGCCCAGACTGTGGTCAGGAGTAGACTTGGGAGCTGGTCTAGGAGCTGGATAGAGTCGGAGCCCTGGAGATGCAGGCTGAAGGCTGTGTAGCCCCGCAGACTCAAGGTAGCCAGGTCATGGTCATAAGATCCCTAGAAAAGAAGAGAAACAAGAGTGAGTGGTAGGGTTCACAAGGGGCCCGAGGGGTACAGGAGGTAGGACAGATGGTGGCCACACCTTGGTGAAGGTGAGACCAAAGGAAGATCCCTGGAAGCATCTCTAGACCAGCACTGTTCAACAGAACTTTCTACCATGATGACAATGTTCTGCCTCTGCACTGTCCAATACGGCAGCCACCGTCACATGTGGATATTGCGATGTGAATAGTGTTATTAAAAACTGATTTTTAATTTTGTTTTAATTTAATTAATTTACATTTAAATCTAAACAGCCACATGTAACCAGTGGCTACCACACTGGACAACACAGCTCTGGATCAACCCTTGCCTCCTGGCCACGGTACATGGGAAAAACTGAGGTCCAGAGAGGAGAAGGGATTTGCCCGAGGTCACGCAGTGAGAGGGTGGCAAAGGCAAACACAGTTCCTCCAACTCCTGGCCCTGATCCTCCATAGTACCCACTGCCCTTCCCATCATGGCCTCGTGTTTTCCCATCATGCTCATCACTAGCAGAGTGTCCTGCTGTCCTGATATCCATGCTGCCATGAGTTGGGCTGTCCCTGGGGAAAGGAATGTCCCTGGGGAAGGGTGTCAGGCCACCCTTGAAGGGACCTGCCTCCTCCAGCCACTGCCACTGGACCCTTCCTCAGCCCCCCTAGCAAAGCAGCCCCAATGAATGTCCTGAGATTGTCCCGGAAAACTGTCACTCAGAGGGGAAGCCTCTTGGGCAAAGAGTCGTTATTTATAACAGAAGACACTGCAGGCTGCCTAAACACTCCACAATAGAGATGACGGAGTGATTCACGGCACCCCTGCCAAGAGAGTAGTACACAGCCATTAAAAACGACCAACGAAGAGGCCGGCAGTGATGCTGAGTAATGTTTCCGTGACAATAATGAGGTGGAAAACTGAGAAATGGGTGCAGGTGGGGGTTGGGTTGCGGGGTGTACGAGGCCCACTCCCATCTGTCACCCTCACCCACGCTGTGGCATCGTAGGGTCCAGATTACAGACCCGCTTTACAGGAGGAGTGGGGGCTTAGAGGAAGCAACCACATGTGTGCTCCTGGCTCCATGGAGAGTGTGGGCAGAGTGGGGCTTGAACCCTTGATTTCTGATGCCAAAGACAGACTTCTACAGCTGCCCTTTGTGCTATGATGGCAGCATTACGGCTGCCCTTTCCTTCTTACTTACTCGTCTTTTGTAAACACATATGTACATCATACTTATTAAGTGCCAGGAACCTTCCTCAGCCCTTGACAAATTAAAAGTTAACTCATGGAATCTGTAAAACTGGGTGAAGGAACAATGACTACCTCCATTGTTTGGAGACGGAAAATGAGGCACAGAGAGATTAAGTAACCTGGGGCCACTTCTACTACCCAAATATTCTGCAAGGTCTAGTACTGCCATTACAGGAAGAGGATAAGGGGGCAGAGAGGGAGTGGCTGTTGCCTGGGGGAGTGGAAAAACAGATGGAGAGTTTTCCTCCTTTTTAATTTCATGGCAAATCTTTTTTATGGCAATTGAACGGAAAAAGTTCAAGAAGTAAAATAAATGTAGCAAGGAAAAGGTTTTTTTTTAAAAAACAAGCACACAAACAAAAATGAAAACTTATCAGATTGAAGTCACGGATGCATCCGACAGACCTCGACTGTGAATGTAACACACCTCCCAGCAGCAAAACTCATGTCCCTAGGCTTTTCTGCCAATGTCCTGACCTGGGACCACTCCCTCCTGCCTGGGTGAGATCCTCACCTCCAAGGGCAGCAGGGAGCAGCCCTGGGCAGAGGTAAACTTCAATAAACACCTCCAGGCTCCGTCCCGCCTCCGAGCCCCCTGCTGCCTGCAGTGCTCCAGCCACCAGCAAGCACTGAAACTCAGCACACCATAGCGTCCAGGCCTCTGCCTCTAGCCCCAGCCAGCCCCGTTCCATAGGTGGAGCAATGGAGGCCCAAAAGGCGAAAGACTAGACCAGAGGTCACACTGCTACTGAACACGAAATGCCTGTGTGTGTGCTTATGAGTGTGCATGAACACGGCCCACAGGGACATGTGTGTCTCCCACGCATGCGGTGCTTCAGGCCCAGGTGATTAAAAGGGCAGGTGATTCCCAGCTTACACACCCATGTGCACGTGTGCACACACATACACGCACACACAAAACTGTCATATCATTAACTGCTACTACAGCCACAATGGCATCATCTGCTATTTCTTCCTATTTCTTGTTTTCTGGGTTATTTTTCATTCATGCATCAAATACTTATTCGGCACTTACTATACGCTAGGTATATTATAGGGGCTAGGATTCACTGGGGTACAACACAGACAAGTTTGGTACTCTCATGGGAACAGCGGATACCGATGATAAACAAAATAAGCAAATAAACAAGATAATTCCAAAGAGTGACAGGCAATAACAATCATAAAACCTGGTAATGTGAAAGAGAAGACTTGGGCTGGGGCTGGTGGGTTACTCAAGCTAGAGGGGCAAGGAAGGTCTTTCTGAAGCAGTCACATTGGAATTTATTCTGTGGGAAATGAAGCTGCAGCAGGAGGCTGGGGCCCTGAGGGCCAGGGAAAGCGCTTTGGATTTCATCCCAAACACAATGAAAAGTAACTGGAGGGTTTTAACCAGGGAAGTGCTATGATGTTTTCCTCATTGTCTGGAGCTGCCAAGTGGAGACTGAACTCAAGGGCATCAGGCCTGGGGCAGAGGACCAGTGTCACAATCGCCCGAGGACAAGGAGACAGCCTTAACCAGAGGGATGGCACAGAGAGGGAGGAAACAGACAGATTCGGGCAGTGTGTTGTGGCAGAACCAACTGGTCGATGAGTTGGATGTGAGGGGGTGGGGGTAAGAAAAGGAGAGTAATGAAGGAAGACTCGTAGAGCTTCTACCATAGACAGGGACTGCTTTCACAACCAGACCCCACCCCTCAAGAAGCCTCAGGGGCCTGATCAGGACTTCCAGTCTCTGACAAGGGACTTGGCATGTGTGTGTCCAGACAGCAGAGCTAGGCCTAAGAAGAAAAGATTCCAGAGAGACAGATCTCTGTTCAGCATGAGAAGCAGTGAGCTTCCTGTCCCTGGAGGTATGCAAGCAGAGGTCTGGGGACCATGTGTGTTGGGTGGGGATTTGCACTAAAAGGGGAGGTTGATTTCTGCCATGAGTTTCTTTAATTCTGTCAATACATGAATCAGGGCTAGATTGCATGGATTGAAGCAGGTGTTATAGAGAGTCAAGGGAAGGCAAGGTAATGTCCAGCATATAGTTATTATTATTATTATTAGGACTTTACAGATCACAGAACGCTCCCACCGATTCTCTACCTGGATCTGAAGCCCACGCTGTGAGGCAGGTAGGGCATCATGATCAGCCTGATCTAGCAGATGAGGAAACAGGCCCAGCAAGGGAGTGGGCTCAGCCCAGGGTTCCACAGCACATCAGCCTCACACCCTCTGTGGCCTCACACCTATGGACCTTCTCCTCCCTCATCCCCAGCACCCCTGCCCCGGAAGATGCAGGATCTCCCCACTCCACCCAGGCTTCCATCCAGCTGCCAAGACTCCCATCCCTGGAGGTTAGAGGCATTCTTTGCCCTCTGCCCCAAAACTTGAGAGGGGGTCTCAGCCTAGAAGATTTACCCCCTGGTTACATAGGCCCTGATCCTCCACTCTGTCCCCTTTACCCCTGGTGGTTTTACCACAGCCCCTTAAGTTGGTTCCTTCAAATTAGAGCAGTATCAAATACTAGGCTTTGCCCAGAAATGAAATAAAGTAGGGTCCCTCCCACGAGGCGTCATTCTTCCCCCACACCTACGGCTGCTGTGGGCCAGGGGCAACCAGAACCCACCTGACCACCTTCTGACCACCTTCCCCTTTCCTACCAGACAGGCAGAGAGGGCACCTGGGCAGGTAGGAGTGTCAGGAGGTAGGGTCTCCCCGGGGGGCCTGGGATTGCCAGGTGGGGAAGCTGCCACCTACTGGCACTACATCGTACACTGAACACTCGGGATAATCTTTTTTTTTTTTTGATTTTTGACCAGCAGTTTGCCCTGACAGACCCCAGGATAGTCTTGAGGGCCAAGTGGGAGCATCTCACTCTTCAGGTGAGGCAGTGAAAGCTTGGATAGATTAAAGAACTTGTCCAAATTCGAAATATTAAATGGAAAGAAACAGCTTATAAGTGCTGGAGCCAGAATTTGAACCCAGGGCCGACTGATTTGAAAGATCCGGTGCTGTCCCCTGCTCCCTGCTGCCTCGTGGAAGTGCCAGGCAGTTCGAAGAGGCAGCCCGGTGAGCAGATGGGGTGGGCAGGGGGAGGCAGAGAGAGGCGGCGGTTGTAGGGTGGGAGGGAGAAGGCGAGACAAAGAAAGGACAAAGAGAGCAGCAGAAACAGCTGAATCGACAGGGGAACCGTGCAGGGGTCAGAAGGCGGCAGCTCTGGAAGCCACCCTCCTGGTCAATGCAAGGCTCGCAAGGCCACCCCGGTGCCATCTGCCCCTCAGATCTAGCCACTAGTGTTACCTGGGCTCATCCCCAGATGCCCAGGCCCAAGGAGCCCCCAATCATTGAGAGTGCTCCCCAGTCATTAAAGGCATCCCCCACTCGTTGAAGGGCACAGGTCAGGCCCCTGTGGGCCAGTCCTGGGGCAGGAAAATGGGTTGAGGGAGTAGAGGGGCCAGCTCTGGCCCTGGGCAAGGCCATCTGCCCAGCCTCCCCCTACCCCAGCCTGGCTGGAGTGTTCAGCTGCCCAGGCTGCCCACCATGCCGGCCGATCTGTGGCTGAGCTCTGGGCTGGCCAGGTGTTCCCAAGTCCGGCTGGCAGCCCAGCACCATCAGCCTGTCCCCAGAGCATGCAAGGTTTAAGCAACAGCCTTTCCACTGAACATTTTCGAAGAAAAATATCTTTTTTTTTTTTCTTCTGAAGAGAGAGAAAGGGAGGGAGGTGGAAACTGGCAAGGGAGGAGGAGAGAAGGAGGGAGGGAGAAACCTACCCCATCATTGCAGTCAAGGTCACAGGCACCGGCACGGGGCGGGCTGGGCAAGGAGCCTTTAATCTGGGAGTTCAGGCTGAGGAAACTACACGCTTGAAGCCAGAGTACATTACTGCCCTGAATGATCTGTCGGCTTCTATTAGGCTAAATATCTCTGTATAATGGGGAATTATCCTCTGAAGAGGCAAACTGCCGGCCTCTCCAGGGAGGGGGCGGTGGGAACCTCGCATCGTGAGGGCTCTCCCACGGTGGGGCGGGGGGAGCAGGACCGACTCAGAAAGCCAACCCAGTCCCACACCCCCACCCTGGAGAGTCACAGCCAGCAGCTGCTTTGATGTTTGTGGCGGGTGCCCGCCTCCCTTCCTTCCTCCCCGGACTCTTCCTTTTCTCCCTTCATACGAGCCTGGAATGATACCAGACCCGGGTGTAGGCCTGACAAGGCCACTGGTCAGCCAGGTGACCCCAGGCAAGTCTCTGAGCCTCTTGGAATCTCTGTTTTCCTGTCTGTTAGATGGCGCTAATAATACCCGCCCGAAGGCTGGCCGTGCTGGGGGCGAGCGTGAGGCTGGCATGGAGCCCAGCACAGAGTGGACATCCTGCTCTGCCCGCCGCGGAGGGCCCCCCGTCCTCCTCATCCTCACTGGCTCACCCAGGGCACCACCACCTCCTCCAGGAAACCCTCCCTGCCCCCTATCTCGGGGTGTCTCCCACCCTGGGCACCTACAGCCAGAACCCCACCTCCGGGCCCTCCGTTTCCAGTGGCTGAGTAGGAGGAGCCTCAGTTTTAGGAGATCCCCCTGAGCAGAACGGACCCCTCCTCATCTGGGCACCCGGGCCTGCCCCAATTTGCGGGCTTGGAGGCAGGGGTTAGGGTGGCACCACAGGCATGGGTGGGGCCCACAGAGGGGTGACACTCATGGGAAGGCGATCAGCACCAGGGTAGCTGGGCCAGGAAGCCAGAAATCCCAGGACAGGGGTCTGCAAGAGCAGGGTAATAGCTGAACCATCAGCAGGACTGGCTAAGGCACAAGGCAGGGCTTGGGGCCAGGTCAGAGGAGCAGAGAGGTGGGCAGGAGCTTGAAGCTGCAGTGAGCTGTGATCATGCCACTGCATTCCAGCCTGGGCAATAGAGCCGGGGCTCAGTGCCAGGTTCCTGGTGCAGGGCAGTGTAGGGGCTGGAGCAGTTCAGGCCAGGAAAGGTCTTGGGGGTCAGGCGGGGGCAGAACTGACCTGTGCGTGTGGGCATGAGGGTCAGATGATGGTGGCAGGGTGGGGATCAGGGTACCAGGTGACAAGGTTCTGCAGACTCCAGACTCTGTTCTCAGGGCTCCTGTGCTACCCTCAACCTGTAGTGAATCCCCGGAACGGTTCAGAACCCCTTGCTGCAGATGCAGCCACTGCTGTTGCAGGGCCTGCGGGTGGGGGCAATTCCAGGGCAAGACGCCTAGAGCCCAGTGGGACACACAGAAAGGAAGTCACCTCTAGGACAGGTCAGAGGCACACTGTGTTACCCACTCCCCTCAGTAGGCCCATAGGTCCAGCCCAGAGTTCCCACAGCCTGGGGGAGCTGCCAGTTCACTCATTCACTCACTCGTTTATTCAGCAAATGCCCTCTAATGCTTTCTGTGAACTAAGAGTACAAACACACCTGAGCAGGGTGTGGGGTGGAGCGCAGGAAGGTGAGAGATGACAACTCGGGGGCTGTGTGAGAGCAGGAGCCTGAGGGGCTGTGGAAACAGGGTAGGGGGCATCTGATCCAGGGCTGGGGTTTGGGAAAGGCTTCCAGGGTGAAAGGATCTTTGAAGGGGTATTAAAGGAAAACGAGTTGGGTTTGGAAGCAGTGGGGAAGGGCACCGCAGACGACCCCAGTGACAAAGCCCAGTGGCTGGAGAGGGAGACCGCCCCCTCCTTCAGGCAGGGCCTAGCAGGCACCACACGGGGTGGAGCTCTTATCCTAGGAGCCAGCAGGAGCCTGAAGTTCTAAGTGGAGAGTACCCAGGGTCCAGATTCGTGCTTCAGAAACATCATTCCAGCTGCCACCTGGGGGAGGATGGATTTCAGGCAGGCGGAAGGACAGGAGGAAGTGAGTTAGGAATGAGGCAGTGGCCAGGGGAGAGGTGGGGTACAGCAATAGAGACGAGGGCGGATGAGGGAGGGATCTGGGAGGCGGAAACTGCAAAGTGAGGGCAGCGGTTATAATCCACAGTGCCAGCGTCCCACTGAGCATCCCCCACGCCTTCTGTCCAAACAGCATCTTTAACTCTGTAAAAAATCCATTAGTTACTTTGATCTGCACAACACTCAGGTGAGGCAGCCAGGCCAGGAATTCATTGCTTACTTAGTTCATTAATTCAACAAGCATGTGTTGAGTGCCTACTACGTTCCAGGCACCATTCTGGCCCACCCAACACAAGGAAAAACTAAGACTCACAGATGTTGCCCGAGTTCCACAGGGGTGACCAGGACCTGCTACTGGTTTGGGAACCCAGATGCCCTGCATATTTGGGGAAGGGGTGGGGTCACACGCCAAGCAGGAGCTGTGGAAAGGGAATGCCTGACAGTGGGGCTGGCTCATGGCCCTCCAGGGCAGGGATGAGCCTCAGTCTGGAGGAGAAGTACCTCTTCCTCCAAGGTGGGCATGGGAAACCAGAGAGACACAGTGGGGTGGAAGGAAGCACAGTCGGGGGGGAAAGGCTGACCTCCACGGGCTGGAGGCTGGAAAGGGTGAGGGGACACAGATCAGGAATGGCAGGGCCATTAGGCCCAGCAGACTGTGGGTAGGGCCAGAGGGTGAGAAGGGTCGGGTGAGCACAGCAGGAGGATTGGGAGTGGGGCTGCCTCCTCGAAAGTGCTTGCAGGGAGAGGGGAGAGGTGGAGGCAAAGTCCCTGAGTCCCTACGGATGACAGCAGGCCCCTGGACTGCCCTAGTGGGTGCCCCGTGCAATGGCCTCAGGCTGCTCTGTGCTAAATGGGGGGCTAAGGAGCCAAGAGAAGGAAGAACTTCCTCGGAGGTGGCTCCCAAGGGCCCAGGGACGTGTCAGGACAGACCAAGGGCAGCCTGACTGCCTCCTGAGCTCACTCACACTGCCAGGACAGGAGCTGCTGGTCAACTCCTCGTCTCCGTTCCCCCAAGTCCAGCCCTATCTACCCCCAACATTAGCATTCACTGCTGAGGACCTTGGTAGTCCCCTTGCTTCCCTGGGCCCCCCTCTCTTCATCAGCAAACTGGGGTGGCTCCCACCTCACCGATGGTCAGGAAAGCACTAGCCCAGACCCTGCACACAGTAAGTGCATACTAACCGTCATCCCTACACACAGTAAGTGCATACTAACCATCATCCCCTGCACACAGTAAGCACATACCAACCATCATCTGCACACAGTAAGCGCATACCAACCATCATTCATGCACACAGTCAGCACATACCAACCATCATCCCCACACACAGTAAGCACATACCAACCATCATCTGCACACAGTAAGCGCATACCAACCATCATTCATGCACACAGTCAGCACATACCAACCATCATCCCCACACACAGTAAGCACATACCAACCATCATCTGCACACAGTAAGTGCATACTAACCATCATCCATATACATAGTTAGCACATACTGTCATCCGCACACAGTAAGCACATATTAACCATCATCCCCATACACAGTAAGTGCATACTAGCTGTCATCTCTGTGCATAGTAAGCACATACTAACCATCATCTCTGCACACAGTAAGCACATACTAACCATCATTTCCCCCTCCACCTCCCTGGTGACAGGACCCCTTAGAGCCCAGTCCTCAGCATTCCCCATGTCTCAAACACACTAAGCGCTCAATTAACTTTATGGGCTGAGTTTACCTGCTAACCAGCTGTTAGCAATATGACCAGGTCAGAATTCTGCCCATTGGACCTGGTAGGGAAGGGGCTGAGAGGAAGGACTTGGCAGACACCACAGGGGGCAGGAAAGGAATCAGCAGAGGTCAAGGTAACAGGGGTGGCAGAGGCCCTGCTGTCACCACACATGGTAGCATTCTCAGTCTTTCAGGAGGCAGCTGGGGAGCCAGCAGAGGGGAGGGCTGAGGGCAGGGCACTCCCAGGTAGAGGGTCCCTGGGCAGATCAGCCTCCTGCCCAACAAACCTGCTCTAGGCCTCCTCAGGGCACCTTCAGCCCTGAGAGCTGCTCCCCTCAACACACCTCTCCCCACCTTGAAATCTATCCCACTGTCTACCAAGCTCTCCCCTAACAAGAGCATTGCAGGGAAATTGAAAAAAGTCAAAAGGAGTTGCCTACTCCGGGAGAAGGGGCAGAGCTGGGAAGATTCACAGAGGTGGCAGCTTTTCAACTGTGTGGGCCTCACCTAGCCCCTCTGTGAAATGGGAGTGCTCTACTATGATGACAACAAGTCTTACTACTACTGCTACTAATAGGTAAAGCATTTTGGGCACATACCCTGTGCCAGGCTCTGTGTGAGTACTCTGTGCTCAGAGAAACCGAGGCAGAGCTGAAGCCAAACCTGACCCTCCTAAACTCAGTTTGGGCGGACTGGCTGGTGGAGGGGGTGACTGGGGTCTGAGCCTTGGGCCAGCTGCAGGCAGGGTGGTAGGTGGGGTCAGTGTTACCAGTGGTCAAAGTCTCCGAGTTGTATTACTCCAAGTGTTTTTCACATCACTGCAAGTAGCTGCTCCTGCCAAACCTGGGTGAGCAGGGGTGGGTGGGGGAGGGAATCTTCCAGAACCAAGCCAGAGGCAGCAAGGTCAGGGGTTAAGGATAGCTGCAGCAGCTCAGCTTGGTGCCCTCACAGTGTTAAAAACACTGGTGCTATGTGCGGCCTGCTACTCGCAGTCTCCCTCTTCCTGTCTTCCACAGGACAACCTCACCCATGTGCCAGGCTTCAGCCCTTGGTCTAAACAGGCAGGGGTGGGTGGGAGGTCCGCATCACCATGGAAGAGGGACTGGGGCAGGAGAAGAGTGGCAATGTCCTCTGCTATGCGTACTCCTACACTGAAACAGCACACTGTGGGATAGGTGCTCTTATTCCCACTTGACAGATGAGGAAACTGAGGCTCTGAGGCATATGTTCCTTGCCCAAGGACAGGAGAAATGACAGAGCTGGGATGCACACCTAGCACTGTCTGGTTCTAAAGGACAAGGAGATGCCAAAGGCTGAAAGGTGACTGACACAGGAGTTGGGGTGCATCTCAAACATAACCAACAGGCCTGGGGGGTCTTTTGGGGGGAACCCTTCCTGGCTGTCCTCTCAGTGGCTGCAGGTCGTCCCAAGCCCAGGGCCAAGGTGGTCTGGCAGGCTGAGGAGATGAGGAGAAAAGAGGCAGGGGAGAATGAGAGAAGTCTTTTCTTTGGCTTCCAGCAGCTTTCTACTCACCCAGTTCCTGCCCCAAAGCATCCCACCTCCCTGGCTGGGTGGGAACCCAGGAGGCCCCAAGTTGATCAAGGGGCCCGAGAAGGCTTGTGACATAGTTTGGGTATCTGTCGCCTCCAAACAGCACGCTGAAATGTGGCCCCCCGTGTTGGAGGTGGGGCCTGGTGGAAGATGTTTGGGTCATGGGGCAGATCATTTACGAATGGTTTGGTGCCGTTCTTGCCCCCTAAGGAGGAACGAGTTCTCACTCTATTCGTTCCCATGAGAACGGATGGTTAAAAAGAGCCTGGCACCTACCTCCACCCACGGCTCCCTCACTTCCTTCCTCTTGTCATGCGATGCCAGCTCCCCTTCGCTGTCTGCCATGAGTGGAAGCTCCCTGAGGCCCCCTCTCCTGATGCAGATGCCAGCACCATGCTTGTACAGCCTGCAGAACCATGACCCAAACATACTCCTTTTCTTTACAAATTACCCAGCCTCAGGTATTCCCCTAAAGTAACACACAAACGGACTAAGAGAGCTTGCACGGGGCCAGGAGTTTGGGGGTATGGTTAAAGAGAGACGAAGGTCCAGCTGAAAGCTAGGACCCAAAAGCCACCTGGGGGCTGAGGCTAGTAGTAGTAGAGGGGGTCAGGGAGGCCCAAGAGAACAGGTGTCACAGGTGGTGCCTGAAGCCCCACACTAGAGCTTCATGCCTTTGGGTGATCCAAGGTGTTTAGTTCTCCCAAGGCTTTTGCACCTGAGAGAGGCAACAACTAGGAATATTGGCAGTGGATGGTAGGGCTGTGGGGCTCTGCCCCATCCTTCACTAACACACTGTTTCTTGGCTCAAGTATTTTGCCCTCTCTGGTTCCTAGTCATCCCGTCTGCAACATGAAGTGTCCAGGCCTAAGGCTGGGGGACACCTGCATCAGGCGGGTGGAGAGGCCCCAGACAAGCTGCCTCTCCCCATGCCAAGCAGGAGTGTTGACCCTGTTACAGCACCTGCCATTCCCGAGGGATCATGTGCCTGGGGTATGATATCACAGATGACCCCACCCTCCACCCCAGGGGCCTGGGGAGGAGGCTTTGCCTCCTTCAGTTAGTGTTCCCATTTAGAAAGCATCAACAGAACATAGGCCACATGCTCAGCACAACATGCCATGGCCTTCTTGCAGCCTCTCAATGAGACCGTGATGCAGGTATCAGTATTCTAATTCTCCAGGTGAAGAAACTGAGGCTCAGACCAAAGTGCCCAGAAAGAGTTGCAGACCGGCCCCATGAGGGTGGTTTGGTTCAGCACCCCAGACAGCTGCCTTCCTGACTACCTGGCTACTCCCAGTCCACCTGGGCTACACACACACACCAATGGCTAAGATTGCTCTTCCCAATCCCTGATCCTATCTAAACTCCACCCAGCTTTTCCCAGCAGCTCCAGCGGCATGGCTGTGTTCTGTGCCACACAGCACTGAGACTTCAACAATGCAGCTCTTGCTCCCTAATACTTCTGTCTTAAATCTCATTCTCCCAGCAGTCCTTGAGGCAGGCGACAGTCTCTTTCCTTCTTTCTTTAACAGAGTCCAGCCACACAGAGGGGACTGGGGAGAACCCACTGGCTTTGGAGCAGGCAGATGTGAATGAGAACTGAGCTGGGAACTACTGGGCACATTGCTTTGCCTCACTGAGCTTCAGATCCCCCAGCTGTGAAGCGAACTGCTCTGTCCATCTTGCAGGCTTGCAGATGAGCCAGGGCAAAGGGTTACTCCTTCCTCATGTCAGCAGGGGCCTCCTTCCAAGTCTCCCTGAGTCTCTTCCTCCTGGAACTTCACTTAAATTCTGGACCACTTCCCCCATGAAATTTTCCAAATGACTCACAAATGGGGGGATTCTTGTTACTGAGAAATGTCAGGAAGGCCCAAGAGAACAGCTGGTACAGTGCCTGGAGTCCCACTCTTAGAACGTGATTGTTTCATGTCCTTGTGGGTTCTCAGTTCCTACAAGGGTTTTGAGCCAGGAGGAGGGAGCACCTAAGAATATTGGCAGTGGGGGGTGGGGTTCTGGGTCCCTCCATTACTAACACACTTTGTGTCTTGGAACAAGTGTCTTTCCCTCTCTGAACCTCATCTGCACCATGAGGTGTCCAGGCCTACGGCAGGAGGGTGGCACTCTTCCCACCGCTCCCTGGAAGCAAAGCAGGAAATGCTTGTGGCGTGATGTCAGGGATACTGGGAAGGACCCTCCAGAGCCCTAAAATCCAGGACCACAATGCTCAAAATGCCTCCACTGGGGCTGACACATTCCTTTAATCTCTAACAAAGAGAGAAGCCCAATCCTTGGGGTTGATGGGACCCTACAGACAGGCTCTGCCCGGTCCCCAGCTGCTGGGGACAGGACCTGCCTGCATGCCTCAGACTTTGCAGGAAGGTCTCCTTGACCATCCTCAGGCCTAGTTGGCCTTCCTAGGAAGTTTTGGCTTGAGGAAGGCTGAACTCACAGGCCCCAGTCTAGGCAGAAAGAGGAAGAAGATTCTATGGGGGACCCATAGGAAGAGAGCTCTGCCAAAGGTCCCTCTGCCCCAGGAAGGAATGCTGAGGGAGCCTGAAAAGGAAAAAAGAGACAAGGAGTTTGAGTCCGGGCTCTGCCACTTAACAAGCTGTGACCTCAGAAAGACACTTTATCTTTTTGAGTTCCAGTTTCCTAATCTTAAGATGTGGGCAATAATATCCACCATCAGTGGTCCACAAGGCGCCTCATGCACGGCAAGTTCTGAAGGATCTGCAGAAGCTATGACCATTCAAGCTTCTGCTCATCAAGGCTCAGAGAAGTGGCATCAGCCTTGAGCTGCTGACTAACAGGCCCCATGGGAGAGACAAGCAGAGAGCTCAGAGGGAGTGTGGATGAGGCAGGGCCTCCAATCTGCCTCTGAGGCTACACATAGAGCACTATGCTGAGCCCCAACCATGGCCACACATTGAGCCCCGATCCTGGTCACACACTGAACCCCAAGCCTGATCACAAACTGAACCCTGACCCTGGTCAGACTCTGAGTCCCAACTCTGGTCATACACTGAGCTCTGACCCTGGTCACACACTGAGCTCTGACCCTGGCCACACACTGAGTCCCAACTCTGGTCAGACACTGAGCCCCAACCCTGGTCAGACACTGAGCCCCAACTCCAGTCAGACGCTGAGCTCTGACCCTGGTCACACACTGAGTCCCAACTCCAGTCAGACGCTGAGCTCTGACCCTGGTCACACACTGAGCCCTGACCCTGGGCACACACTGAGTTCTGACCCTGGTCACAGACTGAGTTCTGACCCTGGTCACACGCTGAGCCCTGACCCTGGTCAGACACTGGGCCCTGACCCTAGTCACACACCTTAACCCTTGACACACTAAGCAATGGTCACACAGTGAGCCTTAACACCAGTCATAGACTGTGTTCTGACCCTGGATACATACTTAGCTCTCACCATGGACACACTGAGCCCTGGTCCCACCCTGAACCCTGTCTCTGGCCCCATAATGTAAATCCTGACCCTGGTTGCACACAGCCCTGACAGTCACTAGCCACCATGCCCAGTTTGCACCAGAGACCAGTGTCATGGTCTAGGCCCTAGGGAGGGTGGCCAGGCTCCCATTTCCTTGTGGAGAATTTACTGGGTTAATCTTCTGTCATATGAGCTGGCTCATCCCTGACAGAGGTGCGGGGAGATGCCGCTACCCCATGACACACACACACACACACACACACACACACACACACACATACACACACACCAGTCCACTTCCAGCACCCTGGGCCTTGCTTTCCAGGCTCCCCGACCAGTTTTTTCCCTGACCACAACTCCACAACCCAAGCCCTGGAGATGCTCCTTGGCTCCCAGCTCAGAAGAGAGGAAGGTGAGACTGGAATGCTGAAGGGAAAGGGCGCTATGCTTCACTCATTCGCAGGGCTCACTGCCCAACGGGGGACACTGAGGTAACTGGGAGGTGCATGGTGGCCCCAGGGCTCCCGTCCTGGTCCAGGGCTCTTTCCACCCAGTCCTCTGGCTGCCTAGAGGTTTCCCTCCTCTCAGTGCCCACACCGCCCAGCTGGCAGAGGAGGGCCCCTGTGGTAGGGGCAGGCAAGTGCCAAGCACCCTCCCAAGACCAAGAAGGTGAGGTGGCAGGGGCTGGTAAAGCCTCGGGGAGTCACCCTGTCCTGGGCTCTGCCACCCTCGGAAAGCCCTGACTTGGAGCTAATTTTTTACTTCTTCTCAGGCTGACAATGGAATATTCTGGATCCTCTCAGGCACAATGGTGCCAAGGGGCTGAGCTGTCCCCACTCTTGCAGGGTGGCTGAGGCCTTCTGGGCTGCATGTCCTAGGGGAGAGTCAGCCACTGACTCCAGACATGGCCCCGGGTGAAGACCACCGTGGTCACACTGGAGGTGAGGGGCCCACTGATGCCTGAAATCCCAGCACTCATTCACCCTGTAGGGCAAAGCACTGCTCTTCTCAAACGCAAGCTGAGATGGGGCCAACCCCTCTGGGTCCCACCCTGGCTTGGAGTACTGCCAGCTGTGTGGCCCGGGGTGGGCTGCACTTTACCTTTCTGAGCTTTGGATCCCTTGTCTGTAAGATGGGGATAATCATATACAAATCCCATTGTTGTCACAGCTAAGATCCTGATATCCTTGCCATCTCCCCTTGATGTCCTACAAACACCTCATCATTCCTCGTCCCCAAACCTCTCCTTGTCCAGGGTTCCTTCCTTGGCAAACGTCTCCACCATCAACCCAGCTGCCCAAACTAGAAACCTTGCCTCCCTGTGATATCCCCACCCAACCCAGCACCTTTGTCCTGGGCCAGGCCCACCACGGCCTGCCAGACCCCCTGGAGTGGCCCACCTTACTCTTCTGTGTCCTTGTGTCCCTCTGCTCTTCACCCGGCAGCCAGGGCAGCACTGTTGAAGCCTAAGTTAGATTAGGTCCCTTCCCTGCTTAAAACCCTCCAGCAACTTCCTCTTTCTCTTAGACCAAAACCCACCCACCCTCCTCACTATTGGCCCCAGGCTCGGTTTGACCCAGCCCTGACCACCTACCCAACCCCACCTCCTCTGGTTCTCTTCCTGCTACCCCACAAGTTTCCTTCCAGCTCCTCGACACACCAAGGTTCTCCAGGACATGGAATGCTCTTCCTGTTCCTTGCACACAGCTCCTTCTTATCCATCTGATAATGGGATAAGATGCCTCCTCAGAGAAGCCCTCCCAGACTGCCCAGTCTCAGTGTGCCAGAAGCCCCCTAGCTGCATTCTCTATTGTTCTCTTGTTCCGCTCATTACAATTTGCAATTATACATCTACTTGCTTATTTACTTACTACTTGTCGCCACCCCGATCCCAAGACGAACTGTGAGCTTCACTCGGAAAGGGGCCGTGGCTGCCTTGCTCACTAGGCCATGCCTAGCCCCTAGCACAGAGCCTGGAACACAGCAGGTGCTCAAGAAGCAGGAATCCCTGCTGAGGAGCAGACCAGAGACTCCACCCTCTCTGCTTCCCCAGCCAGACCCAGAAGATATAGCCAGAGTTCCAGAGGAGGTGCTGGCAGGACAGACACATGGATAGGCATGGTTCTGCCTCCATGGGCAATGCCCATGGCTGTGGCAGTGCCAGGATGCCACACGGATTCCCTGCAGGGGACAGTACAGCTAGGGACTGAGCAGAGAAGGACCTGCAACTACTGAAACCATGCCAGCAGCTGGGTGTTCTTGAAGCAAATTGCCTCAGCAGGTGGCAGGCTGCAGGCAGAGATGCTGGAGGGGAACAGGATGTGCCATGTCTTCTGATGCTCCAGGAGAGAGAGAGAGAGAGAGAGAGAGAGACAGAGAGAGAGAGAGAGACAGAGAGAGACAGAGAGAGAGAGAGAGAAAGAGAAAGAGAGAGAGAGAGAGAGAAAGACAAGGGAGAAATGGTGGTGGGGGGAGGAGGAGGAGAAGGAGAAGTCCAAATGGAAGTGTGCTCCACCCCACATTATGCAGACAGGAGAAAGAAAAGGGCCTCCATGGTCAAGCTCCTCTGGAAAGTAGAAGCAATGTAGGTTCACTTCCTGCTACATGCCTAATGATGGGCACCTGACGCCTGTGGCCACAGACCCTGCTCACCATGACTCCTGAAGCACAAATGATCCCGACCATTCTGCAGATGAGAAAACAGCTCAAAATGGCCACATGGCTTGCCCAAGGGGGCACCACCAGCAAGAGATGGAGCTTAAAATCAGGTCAGCACTGGGGCACCAGGGATTTTAGCCAGACATCAAGAAAATCCCCTAAACAAGTCAGGGAGAAACCCTGATCCCAGGAAGGGCTAGGGTCTCCCAGAAGCTGGTGGGCAAAAGGACTGGACAAGTGGCTGAGGGCAGGAGGCTGAACCTATTAAATTCCAGAGTCCCACCCAGCTGTGACATTCTGCAACCACTTCGTAAGCTCCAGCAGCCTCCAGGAGGGTGAGCTCAGGAAGAGGCTGGGCAGTCCCTGAGAACCCCTGGGGGAGGCTCTGACCATCAGGATTTGCCAGGACGCCAGGCAGGAGCACAGGCACCAATCCAAGGTGGTTCTATTCTCTGTGGGAGGTCCTGACCTTCTAGGGCCACCAACGGAGATGTGGGTGACCACAAGTCCCAGAAGAAAAGGGGCTAGAAAGGACGAGATGAGGGAGAGAAGGAGCTCTCTCCTATGGCCAAACCAGCCAGCAGGGAACCCTGTCCCACAGTTTTGACAGGTATCAGGCACCAGCTTGCCCAGAATTTCTGTCTTGCACAAGGTAATTACAGTTCTTCCTGTGTAATGAGATGGTTTTTAAAGGCCATTCAAAAGAAATTTCCTATAATGAGGTGAAGGGGTTTATAGTGTTAGATATCAAGGAAGCTGGTAATTGGTGGGACCCAGGCTGAGTCCTGGAGTGAAGCGACGCGTTTCCACATCTAAAAGGCGAGAAGAGCAGGAGGGTGGATGGTGAGCCCTGGGAAGGAGGACAGAAACTTTACCGGCAGCCCGGTGTGCCCTGAAGAGCAGAGTGGGGCATCGGGAGGCTGGAACCCTGTTGGGGCAGAGGAAACTGATGGAGCTGGGGCTGGTCAGGAGTAGGGGAAAACCTACAGGGGTGAAGCCACAGGGTGGAAGTCTGGGCTCAGAAGGAAAACGAAGGTACCAGGTTGAATAGTGTCCCCCCAAATTCATGTCCATCTGGAACCTCAGAATGTGACCTTATTTGGAAATAGGGTCCTTGCAGAGGTAATCAGTTACAAGGAGGTCATACTGGAATAGGGTGGGTCCTGATCCAACGACTGATGCGCTTATGCAAGAGATCAGCTTGCCCAGGTGCAGTGGCTCACGCCTGTAATTCCAGCACTTTGGGACTTTGGGAGGCCAAGTCAGGCAGATCACCTGAGGTCAAGAGTTCGAGACCAGCCTGGCCAACAGGGTGAAACCCAGTCTCTAATACAAAAATTAGGCAGACGTGGTGGTGGGCGCCTGGATCTCCAGCTACTCAGGAGATTAGTGGGTTCAAGGCAGAAGAATTGCTTGAACCCAGGAGGCGGAGGTTGCAACGAGCAGAGATCCTACCACTGCGCTCCGTAGACACACTTAGGGGAGGAGGCCATGTGAAGATGGAGGCAGAGGCTGGAGTGATGCATCTTCAAGCCAAGGAATGCCAGCAACACCAGGAGCTGGGAGAGGCCAGGAACATCCTCCCCTAGAGCCCTCAGAGAGAGTACGGCCCTGCGGGCACGTTGGTCTCAGACTTCCAGCCTCCAGAGCTGTGAGAGAGTAATTTCTATTGTTTTAAACCACCAGGTTTATAGTAATTTGTTACGGCAGCTCTAAGAAACTAGTACAATAATCGTTCTAACAACTGCAACTATCTGGCCATGGAAAATGGCCTCAAAATGGGGTGAGCCTCCCACCTGCAGAGGTGTGCGAGCAAAGCTGAAGCATGCTCAGTGCCCCCAGAACTCTGGACAGCTCCCAAGGCAGGTTCACAGTTCGTCTTCCATTTGACCTCACTGTATGCAGGGAGCCATACAGACAGGGTCATCATTCCCCTCCCACGGGTTTGGAAACTGAGGCCAAGAACCTGCTCAAGAGCACAAAGTGGCCAGAGTCAGGGACAGCGGCAGGCCTGGAATCCCGGCATCCTGACCGCCAGTTTCGGGCTGGTTCAGGCTCACTGACTTGGGTCCTCCTTTTGTGCCTTCTCTGTCTCTAGATTCAACTGTGGTTCAATGTCCTGGAAGGCAGAGAAAAACCCAGCTTCCCTGTACCTGGCTGTTCCAGACTGAAAGTGGCATCACTGCTGAAAGGCCTTTCCCAAATCTCTCCTGAAGCTTTCCAGTGGCGCTGCAGGCCCACTTCTCTGACGTGCCTGTCCTGATGGAGCCACAAGCTTCTCAGACATGACTTGGCTTATGGAGAAGCTACACTAGCTGGTAGGCCCTTGATGAGCACCTACTGTGTGCAAAGCCCTGGCACAGTGGAGGGTGGGGGTAAACACAGGGAAGGTGGGAGCCAACGTATCAGGGACTGAGTCCATCCATATCAGACCACCCAGTGAGACCTCACACTGTGTCCCCAGACCTAGTTTGGCTTCTCACTGGGCATCGCAGACCCTCATCAGGAGGATGGAGAGAGATAGTAAAAGGGTGGGTCTGAGGAGGGCACTGGGGAGTTGGAGCAGCGAAGAGGAGCCCCCCATGGAGGAGGAAGGGAGAAGAGAGGGTGGCCGAGGGAAGCTGCAGCTCCTCTGGTTTCTCCTGCTCCTTCCAGGCCTCTGGATTCCCAGGGGGGCGGGGGCCACCCTGGGCTGTCCCTCACCCCCACCCACACCTGGCATTCAGCTCCTCCCTCCCCGTGTCTGCCTGCATTGCTGGAGAACTTCAGGAAGGCCCTTCAGCTCTGACACCAAATGAAGCAGGAGCATGGCCAAGCTTGCCAGCCCAGGCGGCCCAGCTCTAAATGCTGGTTAATTGGCACTGAGTGGCAGAGGGACATGAGGAATGGGCTTTGAAGTCACCTGGTGGGACTTGTCCAGCAGGAACAATGGGCCACCCGGCTGGTAGAGAGTCTCGGCTCCTAATTAGGAACCACTTTGAACATGGAGGCATCAGATTAATGAGGTTTACAGCGCTCAGTTTCACGGTGTGGCAGGCTGCCTCTGTTCTCTGATCACAGTTTGATGCCAAAACCTTGTTCTCTAAATCAAAGGTTCTCCAGAAACCCCGTTTTCTGACGCGCCTTGGATTTCTGCTGGGCGTCTCTGCCAGGGAGCTAAAAGCCTTCACCTCCACTCCTTCACTCTGCCATGGTGCTGGCTTTTGTTTCGCTGAAGACTTCACAGGGCTGGAACACCTCACACAGCCCACCTGGGAGGGAGGACAGGGTGGCCGGGGTAGCCCCATTCAGCAGAGTGTGCTTGCTCAAGGTCACACGGCAAGCTGGCCAACCGTGCCGGGCTGCCAGGCCCCCAGATTGCAGGGCCTCTCTGCTCTTGGCAGCTTTGAAGGTGCCAGGCCATGGAGGATCCACTGGCCAATTTCTCGCTGTTGGCATCTGTTCACAGGCCTCAGGGGCCTCTGGTTCACCATTCTTGGGAGAAGATTGAGACGTCTGCAGGAGGCAGCCCGCACGGCCTTGCTTTCCGCCTCTTCTGCTCCAGCGGGGCGCCTTCTTCCCCAGCCCCCTCTCTGAGCCTTTGCTCACCCAGAGCCCTCTCCTCTTCCCCTCCAGAATCTCTCTTCTCTGATCCATTTCATTAAACTCGCACCACCCTTCAAAACCCAGCTCAACCCTTGCTCCTTCTTTGTCACCACAGTCCCTGGATCTTTCTCTTCTTCTCCAAGAACTTCAGTCCCAAATCCCTGTTTCCTTGAACAACTGCTTCTTGCCCTATGTTCCACTGTTTAACATTACTATATTTGCTTATTATTTTGTCCTGTCTCCCCTATGAGACTGTGGCTTAAAGAGAGGCATGGGGCCTGTGTCACCTCTGTGTCCCCGACAGTGAAGCCTGGCTGATAATGAAGATTCCATCCTCCTTTGGCACTCTGGGGGCCACAGGGAGAGTAGACACCTTCCTGCCCTGTTTCCCCAACTTCCAAGTGGGCCTGAGGTCTGCATCCTGCTTCCTTCATGAGGCTGCTGAATGAGTGTGGGAAAAGATGGCAGCCCTGGGGCAAAGACAGGGAGGCTGGGGAACACTGAGGCTTGGACAAGTCAATTCCTCTCTCTCAGCCTCAGGTTCCCTATCTGTAGACAGGGTTAACCCGAGGATTCACAGGATGCATGCATTAAAACGCAATCCTCACGTCCACCTTGGGAGTATGTACTGTCATTCTGCTCTATTTTACAAATGAAGAAAGGCCCAGAAAAGTTGGAGGAGGCAGTGCTGAAACCTAGGAAATACGCGGCTCTGGAATCCAGCCTCCACCACACCACTGACTTTCCAGCAGACCCTCTGCACGCTTCGGCAGAGCTTGTTCCTTCTGAAACGTGCTTACCCTCTCTGGGCCTCTGTTCTCCCCTCTGAGGGGCGGGCACACAGTGACATTCTGCAGATGATTTTTGCTCGGCCAGGGCAGGCTGATGTGCTCCCTGCTCCTTGAGGCTCTTTCAGACCTCAGGTCCAAATTCCTCCCATCTACAGTGGTTCTGTCCCTGTGGGGCCTAAGAGGTGGCTGTGCCTCCCCTACCTCTGCCTTAGAACTTCCTGGCCACTTCACTTCACCCACCCAGGGCTTCTGTCTGTCCTTCCCTGCACCTCAACCCTTGCATCCTTCTAGGTGACTTCCCCATGCTGGAGGTGCCCCAACCGCCTGCCTCCAGTCACCTTCAGCTGCCATTCCCTCCAGCCTCTATCCCAGGCCACACCCTGGCCCTGTCACCACCATGGCTCCTGGTCAAACCTCCCATTTGGCCCTCCAGCTCCTCTCTTTACAATCCTCTCACTGCACCAAGACCTTCACACTTCACCTTCCATCACTGCCCTTCTACCCTCACTGCCCTTGGTGAGCTTGAGTTCCATGGTCTATCAGCATAATTGATGCTCAAATACCTTGCCCCCCTCCCCCTGGGCAGTACTTTCATAAAACCCCAACCTGGATGAGCCCAACCATCTTGGCACTTATAGCTGGGAGGCCCAATACAGCTAGAGAAATGACCCCATCGTGAAGGCTGTGCCCTCTGTGAGCTTGAATCCTAAATCTCCAGCAATTCCCGCACTGTCTGGTAGTCCCAGCTCTAGCCACCAGCCAGCTCACCGCCCCACTCTCCAATCCCAGCTCTAGCCACCAGCCAGCTCACCGCCCCACTCTCCAACCTGGCAGTGGCCCCACCTCCACCCTCCTCCTGCCTCCCCTCCTCCATGTGACTCATTACTCTCCACTGAGACCTCACTTTGTTTTCACTGGGGAAGCAGAAGCCAGCAAATGTGAACCCCAGTCCTCTGCCCCTGCACATTCTAGGAGCCCACCAGCTTTGGCCTGCACCCGCCTTCCTGCCTGATGAGGGGTCTCACTGCTGTTAAAGGTTAATGGCTCCACTTGGACTCCGAACCCACCCCTCTCATCCCCAGGAATTCAGCTCCGTCCCATCATTATGTTATCTTTTAACATCACCTGTCTCTCCCTCTTTACTGGGTCTTTTCTTCTTCCCAGCAGCAAACAATTGTGTTCTGGTATCTGCCATCCTTTAAAAATCCCCTTCCTTCATTATGCTGAAGTTTTTTTTTTTTTTGAGGCAGAGTCTTACTCTGTCACCTAGGCTGGAGTGCAGTGGTATGATCTCGGCTCACTGCAACCTCCGCCTCCCTGGCTCAAGCAATTCTCCCACCTCAGCCTCCCAAGTAGCTGGGATTACAGGCGCCCACCACCATGCCCAGTTAATTGTATGTGTGTATGTGTGTGTGTGTGTTTTGTAGAGATGGGGTTTCACCGTGTTGCCCGGGATGGTCTTGAACTCCTGAGCTTAAGTACTCTGCCTGCCTCAGCCTCCCACAGTGCTGGGATTACAAGCATGAGCCACTGTGCCCGGCCTATGCTGAGTTTTTAAAAAATTAATCTCAAAAGGTGATATACTGTATGATTCCATCTATGTAACACTCATGAAATAACAAAATTACAGAGGAGGACAAATTAGTAGCAGCCAAGCAGTAGGCGTGGGAGCAGGGTTGGGCGGGGAGGGGTGTGCTGGCACAGAGAGTCTTGTAGTGTGGCGCAGATCTACGTCTCCATTGTGGTGCCGGATACACACACAGGACTATATATAAACACACATACACACGAGTGCATGTATAACTGGTGAAATTAGAATCAGGTTTGTGGACTGTGCCAACGTCAGTGACCTGTCTCTGATATTGTCCTGGAGTTATGCGAGGCTGGGTAAAGGTGCACCCAGCATCATGCCCACAGCTGACTGACTTTGCCCTTCCTTTGGGAACCCTCTCCTGGCTTCTGGGATTCCACATCCTTCTGGCTTTCCTTGCACCCCCTAGATGTACCTTCTCAGCCTCCTGTGAAGGTTCCTTCTCCTCCCTCAACTCTGCACGGTGGTAACTCCAGGGTCCAGGACTTGGTCCTCTCTCCACCATCCATGTCACTTCCTGGGTGGTCCTTGCTTTGCCCAGGTCTCTAAACCCCATCTATAGTTGCTGGTTCCCACGTCTCCATCCCCTACACAGACCTCTCCCCGAGCTCCAGGCTTGTGACCACGACTGTCAATAGGACATCTCTGCAGAAGGAGGTGGTCAGAAACGAACTCCTGATCCTCCACCGCACCTCCACATCTCAGAGGATGACTGCAGCGGCTCAAGCCAGGAATCGAGGGTCCTTCTTGCCTTCTCCATGACCCTCTCCCTGTCCCCAGTTCTGCTGCCATGATGGGGTCTGCCACCCCCATCACCATGGCTACCATTTTGACCTAGGCCTCCATCACGTCTGCCTCACTCTCTTTCCCTACTTGGCCCTTCCTGCAGCAGCTGGAGAGATCTTTTCAACCTAAATCAGATTGTCATCACTCCTGCTTAACCCAAGCTTACTCACCGCCCCCTGCCCCTTGGAAAATATCCCACGGCCCCAGAGTGCCATGCAAATGCCCTCATTTGGTCCTCTCTCCCCCTGCCACTGCCCTTGGCCACACAGCCTCCTCATCCCCCTCAGGGTCCTCCCACAGGTGCTCCCTCACCTGAGGGCCCTGTTGCCCCGTCTTACCAGCTGTCCCTATTCATCCCATCACTGCACTATTAACATTCCCTGTTTGCCCCACTGGCACGAGGAGCATGCACAGCCAGCACCTGGAGCGTGGCAGGCACTCAGTAATGCCTGTGGAGTGAATGGGCGAGCTCTCCCTGCTCTCCTCCCTCCCAGAAGCATCCTCTCTCTCTTCCTCCCGCGATGAGGTTGGCTTGCTTGGGCACGGGGGAGGGTGCGCACGTCTCTACGCGCCCACACATTCCACTTTCCCCCAAACAATAACTGATACCCAGATGACTCGATGACACGATCATTTCCCCACGTCTTGGCTGGGAGCTGCTTCCAGTGGTAAAAGTTTGCTGTTTTATGGTCCTAAGAAGACATCAGCCATAACGTGCTAAAATTATCACCTAGTCGAGTCATCTGTTTAAATACTCTGGAAACCAAATACTCCAGGGCTGAGTGCTATTCCCAGTGGTCCTGGATGCCAATGGTGGGCCTGGTTGTCTGGAACACTGAGCTCCTGGGTCTGAGCCCACCCCAGCTTGGCCAGCCTACTCTGCAGGGTGACTGTGGTCACACGTGGGATGTGGCAATGCCACACTTCATGGCTGGCATGCTGCATGTACCCCATATGGGGTACTCGCCACCCCTTTCACACATCCATGGGGTGCTAGGAGGAAATGGGGCAGCCCTATCAGCGTGGGCCCAGCAGGCAGCCTCAGGGCCGGGCAGGGCACGGCGTGGGGGCCTAGGAGGGGTCTGAGGAGTCAGTCATTTATGACAACCAGATTTGGGCCCAGCCTGAATATCACTGTTGGAATGAGTGGAATTACATGCAATGTCATTAACTGTCCTGAGAGGTAGTAAGCTTCCCATCACCAGCGGTGTCCAAGCAGAGCAGGGCATTTTAGGAACAGAGTCTCCAGCCCTGTGATGCTGGGACTTGGGCCACAAGTAGAGTGGAGTTCCAGAGCCAAAAAGACACAAATTCAAATCCCACCTGTACTACTGACAGCTTGGGTAACCCCAGGCAAGTCACGTAACTACTCAGATGCAGTTTCCACAAAGAAATAATGGGAACAAGATGTCTGCATGCAGCAGGTGCCTACTAAACACTGGCCCAGCACCCCACACCCGCCCTGTGCTGGGGCCCGTATCATTTCCTACTTCCTCCTCATCAACTTAAATACCTCCAGCAGTGCCTTAGTAGTCTCCAAATATCCTTTCTGCTGTTCCCAACACGTGCCCAGGGCCACCCTCCTCTCCATTCATCTCAGGACAAGTGCTAGGACCACCTCCTCCAGGAAGCTGTCCCTGGCTGCTCTGAAGGGGGCTGGGCTACTCTCCACCGGCGCGCTGTGCACATCAGGTATTTGAGGCTGGTACAGCTCTGGTGTCTCATGGTCGGTTGGGGGAGGGAAACATACTGTGTGTGAGTGGATGTGTCCTGCAATAATGACAACGACAAATACTTAACGTGCATTTACTATGTGCCAGCCACTTCACAGGTGACCAGCTCATTCAACCTGCACAAGTTATGAGGGAGGCACTCTTCTTATCTCTATTTTATAGAAGGAGGAACTGAGCACGGGGAGGTTTGGTGACTTCTCCAAAGTCTCACAGCAATAAATGGCAAAGCCAGACTTGCAGCCAGGCAGTGTGGCCCCAGAGTCTCCATTCCTCTCAGCTTCCCAATACTACAGACACGGCTCCCCACTTTGGGCTCTTTTCTTTCTTCTTTTTCTTTCTTTTTTTTTTTTTTGAGACAGGGTCTCACTCTGTCACCCAGGCTGGAGTGCAGTGATGTGATCACAGCTCACTGCAACCTCCACCTCCTGGGCTCAATCAATCCTCCCATCCCAGCCTCCCAAGTAGCTGGGACTACAGGTGTGCACTACCACACCCAGCTGGGACCTCTCATTAGTTCTGCAGAGAGTCAAGAATTATCCTAGGTGTATGGCTATGTACACTGTGATTCTGGAGTCCAAGACACGTGCAGGAATACACACACACGCACACGTACACACACATGTCTACAGAGCATCAATAACACAGACTCAGGCATACACAACATGAGTGAAGAGCCATCTACTACCAGTTCATCGCCTGAGTGTCTCTGTCTCCCAACTCTCCTCCTCCCAAGCCAAGGTGGGCAGGGAGCGAATGGTGGAGACTCAGGTACCGTCCACCTCCACTGCCAAGTCTGCCCTCTAGATGTCAACATTTCAAACCTCGGTCCACCCATGTGATAAGATCCGTATGTAATGGTGGCAACCTTGAGGCTCAGAGAGGGTTGGACGCTCCCCTCAGCTCACACAGCAAATCAGGGCCCAGGGAGTTCCCAACAAATGCTTCCCCACAGCTTTCCAGGGTCACCTCCAGAATCTCAGATTCCAGCCATTTCCCTTATTCTCACCTGCTTTTAGTAGGATATAAATAAAAAGAGAAGAGAAAACAGTAAGATAAAGAAGGGAAACAGGAGAGAGGTGAGAGACCCAGGAGGAGAGGAGATGAGGAGAGGGGAAGCCTGAGCCACAGGGTGCTCGGCTCAGCACCCTGCTCCCCAGCGCCCCTCACCCACAGCTGCCACCCAGAGGAGTGCAGCGAGGTGGGGGTTAACTCTCTGCCGTGGAGCAGAAAATGAGGTTCCAGTTATTAGTTGATTTATTGCTCTGTCCTCAATCTGCGCTCAGGTCCTGGAAGGAAATGTTCCACTCGAAAGCATTAAGCGTCTTCAAAGAGCAGAGGCATTAAAAATTGAAATCATAAAATAGACACGTAAATACAGTGGAGGTGAGGGGGGGGCAACTCCCAGGCGGGCTGACGTGGGGGTGGCAGGCCCAGGTGCCAGCCAGCCTGTGGGGCCGCCACATGCATGTAGGAGCCAGCGTGTCTACCAAGGCGAGGGGGTTATTCCTTCCCAGAACTGGTGCCCCCGCCCTGTTCACACTGCCCAAAAGCCCTCCACTGGCACACCACATGTGAGGGGATCAGAACTGTTCCGCCTGTGAAAGCACGTTTCCCTCTTGGCAGAGGGTCAGAAGCTCAGCCCCGATAGTGGGGAAGGAATGGGAAGGAGAGACAGACAGGTAGGGAGGGCTCAGCCTGCTTCTACCCTATCCAGCACTAAGGAGGAAGACAGCCTCGGGAGCCTGGGGCAGGGCAGCCCCCACCAAGCCCAGGCCCAGGCTGTTCTGCACAGGAGGGAGCCTCAGCAGACAGCGTGCAGCAGAGGCCCTCAGCATGGCTCAGACCCCACTGCACACCTAGGGTGTGGCTCCACTATGGTGGGGAAGGGCCCGCCCCAGCCAGGCTGGACCTCGGAGGGGTCCAAGGAAGGTCCGAGAGGACAAGGAGGGCCCCTGCTCCATCCACAGCTCATCTGGGCAGTGGAGTCATGAGGCAGGTGATACATCCCCTGCTCCCTGTGCACATGCAGAACTTTCCCAGGGCTGGAGGCCCAGGGAGCTGGGAGCAGGGCCGAGGCCTGCCTGGAAGCTGGTGCCCAAGAGGATGCTCATCAGCAGCTACAGAGATGGCGCCATCCCCCACGGGAGCAGGGCTCTCAGGCCGGGCCTGAGCTTACATTCCTGACTCGTTATCACCCACCTAGGGAGCCACCTTCTTCAGGGCCCACAGAAGGGCCTCGCCACAGCCCTCAGCTTCACACACAGACCTATGCAGGAAGACACGTATGTGTGCACACACAGGGACAGAGCTGGAGAAGTGCAGCACCCCAGATACACGGGTTTAACAGCCACACGTACGAATGCACATGCTCATGCATACCACGCCCATCCCATGTATACAGAGGAGCATGTCCACACATGGCTGTGCATGTGACATGCACACAGCACCCACATGTATACACACACGTGTCAACATGCACACCTGGACAAGCTCTCACACACACACGTCCACGTGTGTATGTGTGTACAGGCCCACCCACGTATGTATTGCGTGCCTACACATGTACAGGGCACATATCCACACACATTTGCATGGCGCTTGTCCACACACACGTCCACGAGCAAGCCTCTGGACCCCCATATCAGACCCCAGAGATGCATGCCAGGAGCCAGCCTGCAGTCTTCTCATGGGAAAGGGGAAGGAATCTAGGGACTGATTAGCATCACTGCCTCTGGCAGTACAGACCCCTTAGCCGCACCTGTGTGGCCTTGGTCACCCTCACAACCCCCTGGGGTCAGGATGCCTGGTTTCTGTGCCTGCCCCAGCCCCTGCTTCTCAGCTGTGTGACCCTGGCCAGAACCCCTGACCCTCTTGGTCCACGTACTCTGTGGGCTACCAGGGCCTCCCTGACTGCCACAGCCTCTTCCTCAACCAGGTGGTAGGGCTGAGAAGAAGCCCCTAACCTTATTTCCTCATTTCTAGCAGCAAGAGAGGCTGGGGTTGGGCTGGGGTGGAGGGAACTGGGGAAACTGACAAGGCCCCAGTCTGTGTCTGGCAAAGTTTTCTGCCAAAGTCCTCCGCAAATGAGGAGCTTGTCCAGGCAGGGCAGAGGCTCCAGAGAGAACTGGGGCCTCTGGGAGAGGTGGGCAGTCAGCTCTCCCTCCCAGGGGCACCTCCTGGGATGTCCTCCTCACTGCCTCCTCAAGAGTGAGGCCAGCTTTGCCTAAGCCCCTCTGGGCAGTGACAGTACTGAGCTGCTCTCCAGGCCTAGAGTGGCTGGGTGGTGGAGTGGGGAAGCCCACAAAGTCTCCTGCCAGCACCAGCACCACGACACTTCTACTCGGGGCTTCTGGGACCCCATCTCCTTTCCGTCCCTTTAGGAGAAGGGATGGTGGTCAACTGAGCGCCCCTTGTCCATGTAAGATCAACCCCCACCTCCACCCTCACAGGCAGACCAGAGTGACACAGTGCCAGGAAACACAAATGCCTCCCAGGTCAGGCTGGCATGGAGATGAGGATGGGGAGGCCATGGGAGACACACAGGGGCAGCCACCACGCAGCACTCGGCTCCCACCGGCATATGCTTGCTGGGCCTCTGACTTTTCAAGAGACTCCAGAAGCCAGATTTTGATGAGAAACCTCCCAATCTTCCAACAATCTGTGGGCTGAGGTTTTTGCCACACTCTGTGGCTAGAACACACACACACATGCTCTCATACATACGTGTACCCACATTCATGCACATATATACAATCTCATTCACACACTCACACAGGTAAACACATACACACTCACATTCACAAACACACATGCACACTCACACGCTTTCACACACATATATGCACTCTCACACACGCAGACTGGCACTTATACACACGTGCACACATACACATTCTCACACATACACACACACACACACAACTATGAGACAGATTCTGCCTCTGAGCCGTCACTTGTGACTTCTAACTTAGGCAAAGAGAGAAACTGAGGCTGGGGACAGTGAAGCTGTGCTCAAAGCTCTTGTTCCCTTCTACTCAGCCTCCCTGGCAGTGAAGCCCCTTCTTCAGCACCCCTCCCGCCGACCTGCCTCCACCTCTCGTAGCACACACACCACCACCCCCTCGGCTTCACTAAGGACCCCTGCTCCTACCACCAGTCCCACCCCACCCCTCCACTCCAGTACCGATCCTGGCCCTGGCACCTCAGTCCCCCA
Organism: Macaca nemestrina; assembly: GCF_043159975.1. Taxonomy (NCBI): domain Eukaryota; kingdom Metazoa; phylum Chordata; class Mammalia; order Primates; family Cercopithecidae; genus Macaca; species Macaca nemestrina. The sequence goes on along the minus strand of NC_092131.1, from coordinate 123,268,080 downwards.
CATGAAATTTTTCTTAATTGGGAGCTCATTAATTATCTCCATGCTTTCCAGAGGAAATAAACAGCAATTAGAGGAATGAGTGGCATTTTTATTCTGCAGCAGACTCAGCTGAGCGGCGCCCCGGCTTGTCCCTGCCCCAGTGGCCAGTCCCGCTGCCTGCTAGGTCCACATGCCTGCCCCTCTGCCTGCATCTATCCCCGCGTGTGTGAGCGCAGTGCCTGCCACCAGGCCACCCGGCAGCAGGTCGCCTCTTGGAATCTGCGTGAAAAACCATAAATTGTTGAGAAAGGGCCTCCTTCCCCATGCAACAGAAGGTTAGAGTGTTTAAAGAGAGCAGTGGAACTGTTTTTATTAATCAGAACTGCTATAAAGAAAGCATTTTAATTAACATAATTATCCCGATTGAGAAAAGCAGTCCTTACCCCATAGATACTTTTCAGACTAAAGATGCAAGCTGTCACAATCAGTCATAATTAAGTCAAGCAAGCTATTTTTTTTTTCTTGAGCTCCCTTCCCCTCTCGGGCACCCGCTCCTCCTTGGGTTAGATCTCAGAGTAGAGACCAGGCAGACGTGACAAACTCCTCATGCTCCTGCGCTCACACCCCAGCTGCCTCTTCAGCTGCCTTCCAAAGAGAGAAGGCCCCAGGCCTGGGGCCCAGCACCAGGACCCCCTCCCACAGCTGGCTCAGCAAAGCCTCCCCGCCTCCCTCATCCCTCCACCCACAGCTGAAGGACTGTCCCTCCCAGACACCTTCCGGGACTCTCCTGGGTCACCAGGCCTGGAGGGGATGCAGGGGAACAACGGAGAGCCAGAGGGCAGCCTGACCAATACCCCGGTCTGAGTCGCTGCCCCTCCCGCCTCGATGCTCACATTCACCCCTACCCACTCCCCAGTCCACTCCTGACACAAAGCCAAGGTCATTTCCTCCTGTGACAGCCAGAAATCTGTCCATACCACAAATCCAAGTGTTTAACCCTCCCACCCCAGTCACCCCCCTTCATGGCCCTCGTGAGACCTAGCCCTAGCTCCCTCCAGCCACACCTCCCCAGGCTCACTCTACTCTAGCCACACTGGCCTTTCAGAATCCCCTGGAGCCTCTTGCCACAGGGCCTTGGTATGTGCTCTTCCCTTTGCCTGCTGCCCCCCTTCCCCCAGCCACAGCCACCCACCCTCTCAGCTCACAGATTCATCCTGCAGTGCTTAGCCCTGGTGTCACCTCCTCCCAAAGCCCTTCCCTGCCTCCCCGACCTGGTGGGTCTCCTCTTAAACCCTCTGACAGCACCCCACATCTGCCCCTTGCTGGTAGATACACCGCAGCTACACGACATTGTTGGCATTCTTTATTTGTCATCTCCGTTCAACTAGAGAAGCTCCATGAAGCACCCGGTTTGATTGACGGCATTTTTTATTTGTTTACTGTTGTATCCCCAGTGCCTACCACAGTGCTTGGCTCCTGGTCCAGGCCTGCTCTAGGTCTCAGAAATTCTGTTTTGAGGGGGGATGAGCAGGGTTAGAGGAAGAAGCACCTCCTGCATAGTTTTGGCCTTGGGGACCAGGCTGGGGTCCCCAAGATCAGGATGTGTGACCTCACAACTTCATCCTCCCACCCCAGGCCTCAGCTTCTCCATCTGAAATGGGCAGCCAGGAGCAGGTAACTTCCCCTGCCCCCTACTTATGCCCCCACCCACCCCAACCTCTAACATGACCCCTCAAAGCAGAATGTCCCTCCCCCTGCTGCAGAGCTGGAAATGCTGGCAAATCCACCTGCTCACCAAGTACCTGCACCTTCTGAGGCCGCCCGGTGGGGGTGAGGCCGGGTGCCTGCTGCTCCCGCCCCTCTCTGCACCTGCAGGGTGACACGTGCGTAGGTGACACCACGGACGTATTTCACCCCGACATGCTGCAGTTTCCGCCCTGAAAAGGTGCTTAGTTTTTAGTACATCTTAAATAGGAGCCTGCAAAGTGTGTTGTCAGCGCTTTTTAAATGGCTTGTTAATGCCCCCGTAAAGCTCAGCACGCCGGCCAGGGAAGACAGCTCACTCCTGGCCCCAGTGCGGCCTGCACACCCTCGCAGCCCGTCTCTGAGCACACAACCTGGCTGAGCCTCTGGGCTGGACTCTGGGTTTATCAGGAGGCCCAGGAACTAGACTGTCCCCCAACAAAAATATGCCAGGAGCTCCTTGCCCTAGGGCCACAGGGAGTGGCAACCCTTTGGGGATGGCAGGAGGCAAGCTGGGGCCCTGCCTGGCCGAGGAAAGAGGAATGAGCATTGGCTTTAGAGTCAAGTGACCCAGGTTCAAATCCCTGCTTGGCCACTTACAAGCTACATGAACTCAGGCCAGTGACCAATCCTCTCTAGGCCTCAAGTTTCCTCATCTATAAAATGGTGATGCTAACTCCTACCTCAAGGCAATTTTTAAGAGTGATTCAGGAAGTGGATACCGCGCCAGGTAACATTTAATTTTTAAGGTGTGGTAATGGTATCACGGTTCTGTCTTTTAAAGGGTCCTCATCTTTTAGAGATATGCACTGAAATATTTCTGGAAAAAATTATACAACATCAAAATAACCTGGTGGTGGTGGAGAGTGTGGGGGTGTAGAGGAAACAGGGCTGGTCATAAGTTGGTGCTGGTTGACAGAGCATGGAATTTGAGAACCATCACACGGGCACCCGATGGATGCTCAGTGACCCAGGGGTGCACTCTCCAGTCCCTCACGCAGGGCTATGGGCAGCAGCAGGGCTATGGAAAGCACCAGCACGGCGCTCCGGGGCTGGGCCTTCACAGCGCCCCTGGAGGCTCCTACAGTCCACAGAAAGGAGACACACAAGTCAGGGGCCCTCAGGACCAGCAGACCTGGGAGCCTCGAGTCAGGCAGCCCATCTCAGGTCCAGATTCTGTCCCAGCTGTGTGACCCAGGGCCTATCACTTTCCCTCTCTGAGCTCTAGCTTCCTGTCTGTCATTAAAATGGGGATGGTAACAACACCCCATCCTCCCCTTCCATCCCACCCCGCCCCCACTCCCAGGCAGGCACTGAAGGGAGTAAGTGTGAGGACCGAGACAGCCAAAGAGCAGTGAGCGTGGCCTGAGGCAGGGGTTTCATCAACCTTAGAACCCCCTACCTTCCTCTTCGAACCTAAATACAACCGTGTCATCTATTGAACGCTGCTGTGGGCGGGTGGGCCTCCTGCTGAGCACCGCAATGCAGACCTGCTAAGAGTCATCCTGCCCTCAAGAAGCTCCTCGGGGAAGAGTCATTTCTGTGGCCAGGATGAAGGTGGTGGATAATTAAAATAATAACAATGACGACAACCGAGACTGACGTCTCTGCGTGCTTCTGACGTTCCTGGCACGTGTCCCGGGCTTTACCTGCGCCTCTCCATCAACCCTTAGCACCACCTACGAGGCAACTAGTATCACTGTCCCCTTTTAGTTGGGGAAACTGAGGCTCAGAGAGATGAAACAAGTGAGTGCACAGCCAAGTCCTGGACCCAGGTCCCCACCCTAGTCCAGGCTCAGCAGGGCAGGGAGGGGCTGCCCCTCAGGCCTGGGCATCCCAGAGGGATGAGCAGCACAAAGTGCCACACCCAAGCAAGCCCTCTGCAGGCCTCAGTTTCTTCACCTGTGACATGGGGGCGGAACAACCCAGCCCCAGCTGGGGGGCATCAGGAGAAAGTGGCACAGGTGGGGGAGGGGGCCACAGTTCCAAATGGAGCCGAGGCGGCTGTGAGGTAAGTCGGGGCGCGGGGGCGGGAGGCGAGAGAAAGAGACAGATCTCTCAGGCTCAGCTCAGGCGTTGTGATATTTTTCCCCAGGTTATATTTTTAGATGGACTACTTTCTCTCCCCTCCCCCTGCCTCAGTAGGAGGAGGAACACAGAAATAGCCGGGCGTGCGTGTCTGAGCCGGGCTATATATAGTGGGCACAAACCCTGTCACCCGGGGCTTCTCCCACTCCCTGCACCCGGAGCAGGAGCGGGGAGTGGGGAGGGGGCCCCTTCCTCTTACCCAGTGGCCCCAGGGTCTGCTCAGCTCTGCCCGCTTCCTCCAGGCACCCCCATCCCAGCACACACCTGTGCACACACATGCACACATACAGACACACACGTGATTGAAGCCTGTCTGCACCGACTCAGCATCAGGGCTTTTCGAGGGGTCCAGAGCGACCTAAGGGGCCTGAATTGGGCAGGGAGGGTGGTGTGAGCCAGGCCAGGAGAGAGATGATTTTGCAGGACCCAATGGCTGTGACTCTCTCAGCCTCGGTTTGCTGGTCTGTAAACATGGGGACATATCAGGTCTGTGGGCCCTTTACCACTTCAGAAGATGCAACTAATGTCGAACACATTCCCCCAGCTGCTCCCATCTGAGTCCCCATTGTTGAGATGAGGAAACTGTGCGGGCACTGGCCAAGGTCAACAGCAAACCTGCAGTGGCAGAGACACTTTATAGTTTCAACCTCGCCTCTCCGGACTCAGTTTCCTCATCTGCGAAGTGGAGATAAAGTCAGCACCCACTTCATGGGCTATGGTGAGGACTGGATGAGGAGGAGGCACATAAAGTGCCTAATGTGGGCTTCCATAACTAGGGAGAGGGCCATGAGCACCCAGGGGAAGTAAGCACTCCCGAGTCTCCCTACGACCTCCCTTGGCCACAGCCCACCACTGGGCCAGGCTCCAGCCTCATGTTCAGGGGCTGAACCATGCCCTTCCCCACAGTCTACCTTGGCAGGCCTTCAAGAAAAAGCCCACAGCCAAATCACCCACACCCAGCCCAGGGCAGGTATCAGCAACTGCTTCCCAGACGGTGGGTGGACCCTGCCACTGCCCCACTTCAGGAGAGCCTGAGATGAAGGCCTGGCCTCCTCCCAGGCCTCCCAGTGCTGGTCACACTAGCCATGCTGAAGTATCAGAGCAGAAGGACCTAACCCCCATACCCACCCTTTCCTGATGGTGGGGCTCCCTTCTGGGATACTCCAAATGGGTGTCCAAGCTGGTTTGGGTATGCCCAGTCCAGGGGCAGGTCTACACAGGCTCTGCTGACTTTCTGCCCCAGGACCTGAGAAGGACAGAAAGCCCTGAATGGGGAATTCAGCCATGGGGGTTGGGGGTTTCAGTTTCCCCATCAGTACTTATTCTCCACAGAGGAATTTAAATCCATCATCTTGGCTGGGCGAGGCGGCTCATGCCTGTAATCCCAACACTTTGGGAGGCCAAGGCAAGAGGATCACTCGAGCCCAGGAGTTTGAGAAGAGCCTGGGAAACATATCGAGACCCTGTCTCTACCAAAAAGAAAATAAAATTATCCAGGCATGGTGGCGTTGCACCCAACTACTCTAGCAACTACTGGGGAGGCTGAGGTAGGAGGATCACTTGAACCCAGGAGGTCGAGGCTGCAGTGAGCTATGATTACACCACTGCACTCTAGCCTGGGCAACAGAGCAAGACCCTGTCTCTAAATAAATAAACAAATAATCAATTATCTTGTTTAACCCTCACAACTTCCCCGAGGAAGGTACAATGGTTATTCTGCAGATGGAGAAACAGAGGCCCAGGGTGGGGAAAAGGCCTGCCTGGGTCACACAGAAAGTGACAGGCAGCTCTTGTGAGAGTTAAGAGCCTGCAGCTGCCAGACCTGGGAAAGCCAGGATGTGAGCCTGGAAGGTGGACTCCTGTGTTGAACAACTGGCTTGGAAAATTCCTGAACACATGTCCATGGGGTTGAGAGAGAGCTGGTTTGAGACGGCTCCACCACAGCACACCCAGGGAATCTACATGGAGTGGCCGCCCCACCCCTACTCCTGCATCCATCCCCTGGCCATTGAGTTTTTGAGCCCAAGTGCCAAACTTCATTTTCCTGGCTGCAGAGTTCCATTTGGTTGGTAGGTTTCAGTTCAGAGCTTCCACCATCTGAGCACCCACAGTGAGAACTGCGTCTCACTGGCAAATGTGGGACTCAGCACCTTCATCTGAGCCACCAGAAGATTAGGGCAGGAGGAGGGCACAGCCCTAAGCTGCCCCACTGAGACCTTTTTCTCCCCCAGACCAGTGTCCAGTGTTGACCCTTTGGGCTGTTGACTCTACACAAGTCCTCCTGAGTGAACTGAGCACCTGTGTCTCCGCCCCCTGTGTCTCATGGAGTTCCTGACTCCACCCAGAGATCCCCAAAGCACTGGAGATGGGTGAGGAAGAAGCATGCATCCCTGCAGTGGGCTGCCTACCCCACAGGCACCCCACCCTGCCTACCCCGCAGGCACCCCACCCTGCCTACCCCACAGGCACCCCATCCTGCCCAACCTGGCCTGGGTACAGCAAGACCCAAAGACCCAGAGGAGGAAAGACTCAGGGTCAGAGCAACAGCCATCATCAGGAGGAAGGAGCACAGGTCCTGTCCTCATTAGGGCACCCAGATATCCAGACCTTGCACAAGAATGAGCCTGCCGTTGCTATGGCCTCTGTTCAGTTTCTGGATTTCCACATGCAAAACAAATGAAGTTGGACTCTTACCTTACACCATATACAAAAATTAACTCCAAATAGGTGAAAGACCTAAACACAAAACCTGAAACTATACCACTCCTAAAATAAAACATAGGGGAGAAGCTTCATAACATTGGATTTGGCAATAATTTCTTGGACATGACACCGAAAACACAGGCAACAAAAGCAAAAATAGACAAATGGGACTACATCAAACTTAAAACCTTCTGCTTAACAAAGGAAGCAATCAACAGAGTGAAAAAGCAACCTACGGAATGGGAGGAAATGTTGGCAACCCACGTATCTGAAAGGGGTTAATATCTAGAATACATAAAGAACTTCTACAACTCAACAACAAAAATAATCCCATCAAAAATTGGCAAAGGACTTGAATAGACATTTCTTAAAAGAAAATATACAAATGGCCGACAAGCAGATGGAAAGATGCTCAGCATCACTAATCATCAGGGAAATGCAAAGCAAAACCACAATGAGGTCTCCCCTCACCTCAGATAGGGATGGTCACTACCAAAAGAAAAATAAGTATTGTCAAGGACATGGAGAAATCGGAACATTTGTGTATCGCTAGTACGAATGTAAAGTGGGGCAGCCACTAAATTAATTGTAAAAATTAAAAATAGAATTACCATTCGATCTAACAGTCCCACTTTTGGGTGTGTGTATGTGTATGTGCGTACATATACATATCATAATTAAAAACAGGGTCTCAAAGAGGTATGTGCACGCTCAAGTTCATCACAGCATTATTCACAATAGCCAAGAGATGGAAAGAACCCCAACTGTCTATCAACAGATGAACAGATAAACAAAATGTGGTGTATACAGATGATGGACTATTTTTCAGCCTTAAAAAAGTAAGGAAACGCTGTCACATGCCACAGTATGGATGAACATGGAGGACATTATGCTATATGAAGTAAGCTACTCACAAAAAGACACATATGTATGGTTTCCTGGTATGAGGCATCTAAGGTGGTCAAACTCTTAGAAAGTAGCAGGAAGGTTGTCAGGGGCTGTGGGGACAGCCAAATTGCTGTCCAATGGGTACAGAATTTTGGTCATGCAAGATGAAAAGAATATGGTGTACGATAAGGGGCATAGAGTTCACACTACCTTACTGTGCACTTATACACGGCTAAGATGATACATTTTATATGTTTTTTTTTTTTTACCATAATTTAAAAAAAGAAAGAAAAAGAAAAAATGAGCTATCCTATAGATGAGGAAACCAGCACTCAGAGAAGTGAAGTAATTTCCCCAAGATCACACAGCTGGCAGGTGGCAACGGGGATTCAAAGCCCTTTTGCCTGGCTCCCGGGGACGCTGCACATTCCTTTGAGAAAATGTCCAGGGCTGACACATGGGCACTCTACAATGGCTTCTGGAGGAGGCAGTCTTAACCATGCATCTTAAAACATGACAAATGGCTTTGCAGCACACTAAAGGGCCGTCCCTGGGAGAAGAGGAAGAGTCCTCTCTTACCAGGCCTCTTCTGAGAGCCCCAGGTCAGTGTTGTGTCTCCTCCCCCAGTCCAGGGCTCTTCCCTGACTGCCTGCCTGGCAGAGATGGCCCCTGGCTGCCCTCAGCCTCCGGGCCTGGCCAGGTCTGGCGGTGATCAATCCTGCCCAGGTGCAGGCATTTCAGGCAGCTGCCTCTCCCACTGCCTGGCAGTGTGATTAATGCTCACTCTGCGAAGAGCCCACTCATCACGGACATGCCACATGCCCACCAGTTCGAGGCAGGTGGGCTGCACCAGTGTCTGCTGAGTCCCAGCCCCCAGAGCTCACCCTGTTCCCTGCCAGGCCAGAGACCAAAGCTTCGCTCGTCTCGGCTGCTGAGGGCTGGGGGCTGGGAGTGGGTGCCACACACAGGGGCCACACCTAGAAGGGCGTTTTCTGTGGCCCTCACAGCCTCACTCCTACCCTCTCCTCCCAGCCTCCAGGGAGGGGTCTGAGGGCAGCTCCAGCTCCAGCTTGGGGACAGGATGGAGCTAATGGGAACCCCACCTCGTCCACTCCTTCCCAGCTGTGTGACCTCAGGCAAGCTTCCTTGTCTCCGGGCCTGTTTCCATGTCTGCAATGTGGGCATCACACTTCTCCCTCACCAGCCCTTGGGAGGAGCCATGAAGACAAATGCTTGGAATGTAGTCCAGACTGCCTGGGTTCAAATCCCCACTCTGCCACTTAAGGACTGTATAATTTTGGGCAAGTTTCTCATCCTCTGCCTGCACTTCAGTTCTCTGCAGAAACAGTTCATGGGCTGTAGTGAGGATTAAATAAATAACTATTTGTGAAATGCTTACCACAGCGCCTGGCACATAGCAGGCACTGAGGAAACAGGAGCTGTTATCACTCTGGGTCTGCTGTTGCTGTCCCATTTCACAGAGCTGTTTTGAGGTCTGGACTTGGCCCAGTATATGCAAGGTATTCTGCGAAGTGGAAAACCCACCCTCTGTGATGGCTGAATGTCCATTCTCTTTAACCCTCCTTCCCTGCAAGGCTTATGGCACCCACACCCACCCAAGAGCCCAGCTGGCACTAGGAGGGTCCAGCCGGCACTGGGAGGGAAGCTGGGAAGACTCCACTCTGCCTTTGGGCAGCTCTGTGCCAGTGGGGAGATGATGGAGGCACATCCAGGTCGGAGAGCACTTGCAGAGTTGGGCTAAGGAAGCGGGTGCAAAGGAGTCCCAAGGGCTGAGCTAGGCTCAGGATTAGAGATCAGAGGCCAGGTGCAGGGAGGCGCAGTCGATGCTCAGCCAATGAGGAGACACTGAGGGTTCTTGAGGAGGAGGGTGGAGTAGGCAGAGCTGGTCTCAGGCCCAGGCCTGCAGATGTGCAGACCCAGCTTAACCCTTGCTCCTTCCTGTGCAGACCCAGCTAGACAGGAGAATCCAGAGCTGGGAGGGCTCGGAGCTTGTGGAGGGAGAGCAGGGCAAGCATCAGGGGTTGTGACCCAGTGTCTACCCGACCCTCCCGGCCCAATGGTCCTTGTCCTGGGCCCCAGATCACTCTGTGCAGGAAGAGGATCTCCCTGCCCGGAGCTGGCCAGCCCTCTAACCCAGGTCAGACATCTGACCTCCACTCTCTACACTCTGAGCTGCTGTGGGCTGCAGAGATGTCTGAATAGATATGGCTCCCGCTCCTCCAGGAAACCTACTCCTTCTCAAGGACTATATGCTGTTTTGCTCCTGTGGACAGCACAGTTCTCATAAATGATAGTTCCCTTTTCATTCTGACTATGAAGAATCACAACCAACTATTCAGCCCAAGATCGGACCCTCTGTGTCCATGTTGTAATGCTCCCCAAGCCTTTCCTTGCTATTGCATCCTTTTCCCCCTGCCTTGGATTGTCTACCTTGGTATCACGATTATGCTTAGCTCTCATACTTATTGGAATAAGGTAGGTATAAATATAAAAATAGTTAATGTGCAAAATGGCAAATCCACTCCATCCCACCCCACATTTACCTGCTCCCTAGGGAATGAAAAACTCAGGACCGGAGGTCCGGGGTTGGCAGCATTGTGGGGGGAGTAAGGGGGAGGCTGAAGCAGGCCCCAGTCCTGTCCCTCTTGGCTCTGGCATCTAGTTGCGCATAGGAGCTAGGAAGGCTCTGCTCTCACCCTAGAATGTTCTATAGCCCTGCTAATAACAATGACAACTTTGACTAGAATTGACTGAGTGCCTACTACATGCCAAGTGTCATTCCTAGTGCAGTACCTGAATATGCCATTTATTCCCTAACAGCCCGTGAGGTGGGTTCTACTATCATTTTCCCCTTACCCAATGGGAAAACTGAGGCCCAGAGAGCTAAAGTAACATGTCTAAGGCCACACATCTGGTAAGTACTGGAGCTGGGACTCATGCCATGCTGTCTGATGCCACAAACCAGGTTATCAGTAGCTACCCATCTTGCCTCAGGGGCTCGGGTAGTGCACATGACCTTCTGAGACTGAGATGGTCCAGCACCTGCCCCCTACCCATCTGTGTCAGGGCTGCCCCTGCCTCTCTGTCCCTCTATATCCAGACTGGTCCAGGCTCTCTCTTTCCCTCTAGCTGCACAGGCAGGCATCAGGCCTGGGCCACAGCACCAACATGGGGAGACACAGGCAGAGGGCAGCAGTAGACAATTTGGAGCAGCAAGGCAGGGGGGAAAAAAGCCAGACTTCAGCATCAGAATGGCACTGGGGCCCTCTTGAGCCTCAGTCTCCACATCTGTAACATGGGAACAGGAAGGACCTGCAGGCAGGTTAGGCTGAGGGGAGGTGTGGCCCATGCCTCCCTCAGGCCTGGCCACAGAAAGGTTGGTAAATGATAGCTGGGGCAGGGTCCTGGCTCCTCAGGACCTTGAGGGGCTGTCCTGGGACTGCCCACTGAGAAAAACCAGAGCTGGGTCCCCCAGGATCTCCGGCCACAATTAGGGTCAGAATCCTGCCTCACAACTGCCTAGCTGTGTGGCCATGGGCAAGGCACTCTGCCCCTTTGGCCTTGGATAACGGGAGAATGATGTTTACTCATGCTTGGCGTACAATGTCTTAGCTGAGAATTATCTTTATTATCCCAGGGTACCTTCCAGCCCCCTGGACACCCCTCCATCCTGGCAGGCAGGCTGGGGTGGGGGCAGAGTCATGGGAGGCACATGTGCGGGGAGAACAGGCTGGGCCCAGACACCAGGCTCCAATGTAGAAGCCGCCCCCAGGTGCCAATACTGTAGGAGGTGGCAGAGAGCCGCCCCACTGCCCTAGTTTCCCAGAGAGCTTCCTTGCTGAAGTGGGGAGAGACTCGGCACACAAATGCACATGCACACGCGTGCACATCCAGGTCCATGTGTGTCCCCCGCCCGGGACAGCCAGAGCCTGGCACTAAAGCCAGCCCCACTCCTGGTACCCTCAACCCCTCCAGGGCACAGGACATGGGAAAGGGGATTCAATCCCAGCTCTGCCTTTTCTGCGACTTGGGTCAACTAGCTTCCCTATGTGGGCCTCCATTTTTCATAGGGAAACAGGGATAATGGCATCCCTCTCCTGCGTGAGAACCAATGATGTTCCATATGTGAAGAGCCTGCGCCAGTTCCTTCTCCTCACGCTCCTCCCTGCCACCACCACAATGTGTCAGGCCTCTCCGCTCAACCCCAGCATTGCCACTGCTGCTTCTCTGTGCCCCATTAAAGCAGCCTCCTTATTTCCTTGAGGCTCAGAGATTTCATCCCTCTGTGCCTCCTCTACCCAGGTGGCTGAGAGCTCCTGTCACTGAAGCAGGGACAAGCTCTCGCCAACTGCACACCCAGCTCCCCCTGTCCAGCACTACCCCGGCAGCCCTCAGTAACTGACACCCAGAGGGAGACAGCGGAAGAAACTGGAGCCGCCTCCCCCCCACAACCACAGCAGCCTGGATGTAGGAACCTGAATGTCACCCAGTTCAGACTGAACTGGCTCTGCTGCCCACCCGATCAGCCACCAACCATGGCAATGACAAGCACAACAACTCCACTAACAGGCCCTCACCATGTGCCAGGTCATATGTAAAGACTTCTCATGCATCATCTCATCTCATCTTCCCAATACACCTATGAGAAAACAACTGCTGTGCCCATTTTACAGATGAGGAGACTGATGCACAGAGAAACCATGAACCCAAGTCTAGCTCAGGACTTGAGGTCTGCACTCTACACTTTACTGCTAGGTCCACCCACAGCTCCTCAGAAATGCCCAGGACCAGGGGGCTGGCAGAAAGAGCAATGGGGCCTCCCTTCTGCGCTGAACTGAGGTGAAAACCAACAGCATTGTTTGCAGCAGACACATTCTGACTTTAAAGTTAAAAATTGAGTCCCCAAGTATAGGATGTTGTTTAGGGAACTGGCCTAACATCCACCCCCATGGTTCTGCTCCCCTGTTTTAGAAATGAAGGTAGCGCTAGCTTGCATCCGCATCTCAGGCCCACACAAAACTTCAGGCCGGTAAACTCTGGTGGTGATGATGGGGTGGCGGGAGGTGCCCAGCAAATGCACCCATCCAAGCAAGACCCTTTCCCCAGGCCTGCTGGGTTGTGCCAGGTGGACTGAGGTCCCTTCTGGAGTGGACTTTACATGTGCAGGCCCCTCAGATGGGCATCCACCCCTTAGTGCCTCAGTGGCTTCCCCTGAGGCAGAGCTTCCGGCCAACGCTGGCCACACCCCATGCCAGCCCTGCCTGCACACAGAGCCCATGATGGCTCCCTGCTCTGCACTTGGACAGATGCCGTTGTTGTAACTATGGCTCCTGGGTTTGCATAATGCCTCCTTCCTGGCTCCCATGCCCCCCAGCACGCACGCTCAGGCTCTGATCCAGCACAGGCTGCTTTTATTCCAAAGATTTCATGAGGCCATCCCACGAGTCATAAATAATCGAGGGTGCTCAGATGCTGCGTCCAGGTGTGTTGACTGACAGCCCTCCCCGCCGGCCACGGCCGGCCTCCCAGATTGGAGCCTGCCCCTTCTCAGATCTCCCCTGAATGGCATCCCTTCTACTGAATCCTGTGTCTGTAGATCCCTGAATTGCCTGCCCACCCTCCTTCCTGTTTCCAGGCCCTCTCAGCCCCAGCCACCCCCACAGCTCCCCCATCCAAGTCGGGACAAGTGCCTGGAACTCATTCTCACTGAACCGAGTAGGGCTGGGGCCCACTCAGCCACCCACACGATGACAGCTGAGGGCAGTTGCTGTGGGGTATCTTCTCAGAGGAGGCACACTCTGAGCAGAGGGGACTGTTAGTGTCCAAGTGCGGAGGAGAGGGAAGAGGGCATGTCCAGGAAGGACGGATGTGCCCCAGACCCAGAACCCGAGAGACTAGCCCAGAGGCTCCCTCTCACAATCTTGCTGGCTGTGGCTGCCTGGTCCACACACACATCTTCATGGATGCAGCCTCCAGCTCCCACCCCCAAGCCATGACCCCTGAAGGCCTGACCAGAGGACATGGTGGCCAAGGGCGTGGCCTCCAACCATAGCCCTCCTCTCAGGTGACCCACCACTGGGAGACAAAGTGTAGGGAGAGAGATGGATAGACCCATGGGACCTGGAGTGGAGACCAAGACCAAATCCTACCTTGCCACCAAGGCCGCGGCAAGGGAACAAACTGCTCCCTCTCATGGGTTGCTGTTGCTAAGATTAATGAGCTAACTAAAGTATGAAGACAGTTCTTGTACACTTAAAAAGAGGTGATCAACCATCATAAATTAATCACAATTAGCACCCCTCCTCCAGGCAGTCTGCCTGGATTAGGTCCACTGAGCATAGTTTCTCCTCTCCCAAATGACAGGAGGCTGCACGCGCCCTTGCAGGGGCATCTGAGCTGCCGAGGGCTGCAATTCTCCAATCCCCAGATCCTTCAAACTCTTTCCAAGGCTCTGCTGCAAAATGACTGTGTGTTTTCACATCTATTGAGCACCAACTGTGTGCCAAGCTCTTGGTACTTGGCCTTCTACACACAACACAGTGCTCAGGAGGATGCGCTATGAGGAGCTCCCTTTTACAGATACGGAAATTTGAAGACAGAGCCCTAACTCCTTATATAAGTTAACCCCTGCCCTGGGCCGTGGGGCCAGTTAGGCCAGGGAAGGGTGGAAGATGGACAGCCACACCCCTCCAGCTCCCACTACTTCAAATCCGATAGAGCTGCTGCTGCTGCTGCTTCAGGCTTGTGAATAGGGGTGCCATCTCCCCAACTTCACACTCCTTCTGCTCCCTCCTGAGCACGTAGGTAAGGCTGACTCGGAAGAGACGCCTAGGCCCTTGACACCAAATTAAAACCAGAATCCCAGAGAGAGGGAGAGCATGGATTTTTTTTTTTTTAAATTAAAAAGCAAACAAACAAACAAACAAACAAACAAACAAACAAAAAAAACCAGAAGCCCTCCCTGTAATCATCCCCAGGACAGAGTGTCCTTGGAACTGAAGTCGAGGTCAGGGGCTACTGGGGACAGCCTTGCCACCCCTTATCTAACAGTGATCCCCAGACACAGGAATAGTGTCTGAAAAATGCTTATCACAGAGCACAACCAGGCCCTAAGGTCAGAGCCTGACCACCCAGAGCACTCCCAGACCCAAAAGATTCCCTGGCCTGCCCACCTCACCTGAGTGGCCCACAGCTCCACCCCTCCTCCAGGAGGAGCCTCCAGGATCCCCAAGTTCAAGGCTGGCTGGCGCCTGGACCAGGCACCCACGCTCCCCAGGGCCCGAGCGGTTGCCCTCCAAGGGCCCCCAGTACCCACAAGCCTGACCCATCAGATCATGGAGCTGCCTTCCTCCTTTCTCCTAACAGCTGATCCCCAAACCTTCCCGCCTCCACCTCGCCCAGTGACTCAAAAGTGCCCCTCCCCAGGAACATGGCTGGGGACAGGAAAGGGGGGTCCAGGAGATGATAGAGGAGAAAGGGGTGGCAGAGAGAGGGTGGCTGCTCTGCACACACCCCTTGGCCCCACTGCATCCACCAACACAGACAGCAGCTGCTCAACTCACTCAAGCATTGGCTCAGGTCTCAGGGCTCCGAGCTCAAGATCAGGGCCTCCTCAGTGGGACACCTGCAAAGAGACAGCAGGGAAGAGGTGAGAGGACAGTCAGATTGGGGCCTGCAGACCCATCCTGCAGTCCAATCCCACCCAAGTCTCTGCCCAGCCTGGGCTTCCCCATGCACTGGGCCAGATAGAGCAGGAGGAGACCTGGACCCTGCCCTCTGGAAGCTTGTGGGCAGCCTAAAGATGCCACATTCATTCCAGAGTCAAGATTGCACTTTCAGTAAAGAAAGGGCCTGGGCTACAGCAGGCTGGGATGCAGGCACCCGCATGGCCCCAGAGGACACACAAACTGGACTTGCAGCACAGCCCCCACCTATCCAAGCCTGTCTGCAGTGGAAGTCACAGTTCTCTGGCCCCTGGACACACAGGGCTGAACCTCAAATCTTCCCTCCTGAGGCCACATGTGGTTCATGGTCCCTAGGAGCACAGAGGAGCTGGTGGGAAGGGAGTACCCACGGCTGCCTTCGCACGTCTGCCTGAGGCCTTTACCTGGGCCCAGTCTCAGCTTTGTCACTGGCTCACCCTGTGACCCTCACTGTGCCTCCCATCAGTACAAGCAGGTGCAGCAGAGTTGCTGGGACTTGTGCAAACACAGCTTTCTGGGCTCCACCCCAAGACTTTCTGACCAGTAGGTCCTGGGGGTGGGGGGGCCTGAGGATCTGCATTTCCAACAAGCTCCCAGGTAATGCTGATGCTGCTGGTTGGGGATCACACTTTCAGAACTGCTGGCCTTGAAGATGTGTCCAGCCTGGAAAGTACAAAGCCCATACCCTCAAGGAGTTCCCAGGCTACATGGGAGACCACTCATACACACACATGCACGTGTGCACACATATCTTACTCCCAGCGGCCACGGTGGAAATGTGGCTTCTGAACACTGAGGAGATCTGACAGGGGCAGGCGGTGGGCTGGTGCAGTCACGGAAGGCTTCCCAAAAGAGGTGAAGACCTAAATGACTACCTTCACATATTATAGTCTTAATATGCAAATAACACATGAAAGCATTCTCTTTTTAAGATGTTCAAATACAGTAGTCTGTACAGTAAACACTCTCATTCCCAGTCACCTCTCCAGAGGTACTGAATGCCATCCCTTTGGCCTGAAACTTTAACTGTGCACTTGCACACGTGTGCAGAGAGGTGTACACAGACATGGGGGTATATACCAGGGATCACAGCCCCTATACTTGTGTGCACCCGCATTCCTCACTTCACAACAGATTTTTGAGACCTTTCCCTGTCCATACACAGCAATAACCATGCTTTTGCTCACTGAGCACCTAACGTGTGCCAGACACTGGGCTGAGTGCTGTACCTCTTAACTCATCTGATCCTATTAATAGCTCCCTAAGTGGGTGCTGTTTTGATCCTCATTTTGTAGATGAGAAATTGAAGTGGGCCAGGTGCGGTGGTGCACACCTGTAATCCCAGCACTTTGGGAGGCTGAAGGGGTAGGATCGCTTGAGCCCAGGAGTTCAAGACCAGCCTGGGTGTAGAAAGACCCTGTCTCTCCAAAAAAATTAATTAATTAAAAAAATTAGCTGGGCATGGTGGTGTGTACCTGTGGTCCTAGCTACTCAGGAGGCGGAGGCAGGAGGATCACTTGAGCCAAGGTGGAGGCCACAGTGAGCTATGATCGTGCCACTGCACTCCAGCCTAGGTGACGGAATGAGACTTCATCTCTAAAAAAGAAAAACCAAAAAAGAAAGAAAAGAAAAGAAAACTGAGGTGCAGAGTAGAGTGGTGACCAGTAAGCTGCCTGAGTATACAGCCAGGGCATAGTGGAGCCAAAGTGTGGATCTGGGCTGTGAAGCTCCAGCATGTTCTGCTAATGGACAGTCACAGCTGAGCTCTCGTGGTGCTGTACTGAGGCATGCCACGTGGGGTGTACCCCCACCTGTGTAACCAGGTCCCCAAGGATGAGTGCTTAGGTGTTTCCAATTTTTTATTTCAAACACTGCTGGAAAAAAACACCCTGTCTCATTGCACACACATGTAAGTATTTCTCTGGGTGCAGTCCTAAAGGGTAGATCAAAGGGTATACATGTTTTACATGTCGATACTTGCTTCCAAGTTGACCTCCATAAAACATCTGTACTGATGTGCAACTGTCCATTTTCTCATGTGAGCCCTATGTTAGAACAGTTCCCATTTACTCAGCACCTGTTGTGCATCAGATCCAGTAACATCTGGGTTGTCACCTCCATTCTGCAGAAAAGGAAACTGGCTCAGAGAGGTTATGCTGCTTGCCCAAAGTCACAGAGCATAGCAATTTGCCTCAATATTGTAAAAGAGAAGAGAAGGGAGGGAAGAAAGGAGAAAGGGAGGAAGGGGAGGAAGGAGGGAGAGGAAAAGACAGAGAGGGAGGGAGGGAAATTCCTTGACCTCACATACCCTCCCATTTGTCTGCTTCCCTTTAATAGCAAAACTCACGGACTGTCTCTACTGTCTCCACTCCTTCACTTCCAGTTCCCTCTCCAGTTCTGTCCCCACCACTCCACAAAACTGCTCTTATCAAGGTCCCCCAGAAATCTCAGTTTTGCCAAGCCCAATAGTCATTCTCTGTTCCCCCACTGGTCCCTGAGCTTTCAGCAGCATCTGACACGGCTGATTGCTTTCTCCATCAGGAGACATTTTATCTCCGGGTTTCCAGGACTCGGCCTCTCCGGGCTGTCCTCCTACACCTTCTCCCTTCTTCCCTAACTTCCCTCCAAGCATCTGAGGCCCCAGGGCTCACCAGGACCTCCTCTCCATCCCATCCTGTCTGCACACTCCTCAACTTTAAACCCCTGCTGTGCCCCAGGTCCCTCTCACCAGCCTCAGCTCCCTCCTGAGCACCAGCTTATGTTCAGAGGCCTATTTGTCATCTCCACTGCTCATCTAACAGACCTGTCCAAAACATAACTCTTCATTTTTATCCCCAAATTACATCTCCCTCAGCCTTGACTTCTCTCTTTCTCCCTCGGCCCATACCCAAGCCATCAGCAAACCCTGTCAGGTCTACCCCAGAACACATCTGGAACCTGACTGCTTCCCCCAGCTCCTCTGCCCTGCCCTGGCCAGCTCTTGCCCGGATTATTGAAACAGCCTCCTCCCTCACTCAGCTCCTTGCCTCCACCTCTGGCCCCAAACTATCAGAGCAGCACAATGACGTGAGAATCAGGCCCTGCGGCTGCCCTGCCATGAGCCCATGGTACAGTTTCAACTCAAGTTCAAACTCTCTCAAAGCCTTCGAGGCCCTGCCCACCTCTCAGAAATCATCTTCCACCACAATCGGCCTCCCTCCCACATGGGCCAGTCTCAGGGTCTCTGCCCTCTTGCTCCTTCTACTGAAGGTTCTTCCCCCAGGCTTTCTTACCATCCCATTCAAATGAGCCCTCTTACCATCCCTAGTCGCCCTAGGTAAAATGCCCACCATGCACCCCAGTCTCTCCCAATTTTCTAAGCATTTCCTCCACCTGACATTATCTTGTTTATTTATATGTGGCCTTGTTTCTTGTCTGCCTCCTCATCACAACATAAACTCCATAAGGCATGCAGGGCCTGAAGCCACCTCTTTCACCTCTGGATTCACCTCTGTACTATGTGCAGTGCTTGGCACCCAGGAGACAGTCAATATATATTTGCGGAAGGAAAGAAGGAAGGAAGGAAGGAAGGAAGGAAGGAAGGAAGGAAGGAAGGAAGGAAGGGAGGGAGGGAGGGAGGGAGGGAGGCACAGTCAGCTCTACGAGGCTCTGAAGCCTGTGTTCTCACTCCCTACATGAACTGCCTCCCATATGAAGAAGCGGGCAGGAGCCAGAGGGCATGCCCAGTAGGCAGGACACACTGCAAACGCAGGGAGGTGGAAGCCAGACTGAGGCCTGGCCAGCTGGCGCAGCAGAGCACACTGCACAGCACTGGGGCCCCAGCCTCCCTGGGATAACAGGCCCAGTAGCCCCCACCCCAGGGGTTCTGGGGCTCTTACACCTGCCAACCTGTCCCATTCAGGAGGGAGCCTTGGGGGCGGCCGGCAGCTGAACGCGACTGGCGGGGGGCCAGGATGCCTGCCAACAGCTGGCGCCACTGCCAGGCAGCCCAGTAATTGTGTTCACAGCGGAAATTGGTCCAGGGAGTTTTTTCCTTTCGCCTCCCATTTTCTTTCTCTTCCCTTCCCCCCTTGGAGCTGCAAGACTCAGAAGATTGATCTTTGCCTGAAACGGAGGAGATAACTCGATATAATGAACTCCACTGTCCCTCTTGCTGTTTGGAGCTTTTAAAAAATTTAAAAGGGCTAGGGACAAAAAAGCAAGTCCTTGGGGGCCTCTGGGGTTGCTTCCCCTCCCTCAGAAGCCCCTGGCCCTACTCCTGTGCCCCTCTGCAATTCCCCATCTCCTTCCTTTTCCCTTCTTTTTCCCTTGGGATGCCTTGATGGAACAAAGGTTAAAAATAACCCCTTTCTCTTGCAGGCTTTAAAAATAATTTTGGTGAGGTCAGGGCTGGGTCCACCAATCACCCTGTCTCCCACGCCCCCCGCCACTGTGATCGCCCCCTCTTCCAAGAGTCACCAGCCAGCCTGGGGGTGACAAGTTGGCTCAGTCCACCTTTTCTCAAAGCATTTCAGGAGGCCCAGCCCACCCACTGAGGTGCTGCCAGAGACAGCTTTTGTTCCTGCAAGTGGTTCTTGAAAGAGCCACCTATGATAAACAAAGGGAGCACAGTAACGGCTGGGATGGCTGGGACAGAGGAGCTGCCCCTGCTTTCTGGGGGACTGTGCCTCCCCTCAACCCATCAGCCAGCGGCCCCTCCAGCCAAGCGGCTCCTGGGTTCTGTGCCCCGCATGCATTCACATATTCAGTCAGTGTTTATGGAGCACCTATCCTGTGCCAGGCACTGAGCCGAGAGCTGGGGACCCAGGGGACCACCAAACCCTTCTGATTCCTGCCCTCAGTGGCTGTAAAGCCTGGTGGCAGAGGCAGTCATTAATCAATGGCCACACTTGGGTGGGAGACACATTGGGATAAGGGCTTTAAAGGAAAAGCCAAGGAGCCATGACAGCATGGACAGTGTGGTCAGGGAGGGCTTCCCTGAGGAAGTGTCCTTGGAGCAGAGGTCTGAAAAACAAGTATGAGACCACCAGGCAGAGGGTATGGGTGGAGGGCTCCAGGCACTATGGGGAGGGTCTGCTCCCAGGAGTGCACCATCCAATTACAGCCTCTCCCCGGTGCTCTGCCTGCAGAGAAAGGCCAGATCCCCAAATTACCCACCTGGCATTCAAGGCTTTTCCTAGCCTGATGTCTGCCCCCAAGACCCTCTTGTCTCCAGCCTCTCCCACCAAGATGCAGCACAAATGTTGCCTCAATGGCCCCACCCTTGTGCTCCTCCCTACCCGGCACAGACCATGCTGGCCTGTTATGGGATGTTACAGGTTCACCTGCCCGTCATGCTGTGGGGCCTCTGTGTACCTGGTGCCCCACTCACAGCCAAGGGTGTGTGTCAAGGGGAAGACAGCAAATGGAAGCACCCTCAGGAGGCTTTGACTCTGATCAGCGAGGGCTGGAGGCATCAGGGAGCACTTCCTGGAGGGGCGGGGCGGGGCTTTGAATACACAAGGATTCGGACAGTAGGGTGGGGAGTCTAGAGCAACAGGGACAGAGGCTCAGAAAAGACCTGCAGAGGTGGGCACCTAAAGACCGAAGCCTGCCCAAGCAGATCTCTAACTTTCAACCCCCAAAAAGGCCAGGAGGAGAAGAAGAAGCTGAGGTTCCAAGAAGGCAGTGCTTCCGCCAAGCTATGCGGCCTGGCCACAGTGGCCAAAGGTGGCAGCAGCCTCCCTCCTGTCCCTAAGCAGTCATTGTTCACACATATCCATCTCCTGGGGCTCAGGCACTCCCCCACCCAGCCCTGCCCTCGCCCCCAGAAGAGCTCACACACCAGGAGTCAGGCAGCTAACATACCATGTGGCCAAGGAAGGGAACCAGGAGCCTGGAGAAGCCCAAACCTGGGCCGGCGGGGGCAAGAGACACCTGAAGTGCTTCTCCAGGAAGGAGACATTGGCTGGGCTGGGGAGCACACTCTCAGCAGGGGACACCCTGCAAACAGCCTCACAGGTGCCCCCTCTAGATTTGCTTCTTTGCCCTCTAGGCTTCTGGCCTGGCTGAGCTTCTGGGAACACGAATCAGCAGCACCCCAAGCCTGAGCCTTTAGGGAACCAACCCCCGCCCCACACACTGTCCTGAGAGGCTGGGAAACTCCTGGAACCTTCCCTGACCAGTCTCAGGTTTTCCGCCCTCTGCCTTTGAGCCCTGAGGACCCCCTACCCCAGCCACCTTTAGAGGATACAGCAGAGGCCAGGGCTCTTGCCCCAGGAAGGCCCCTGACCACCCTTCCCTGGGGTCCTCAGAAGCCTAGGCCCCAGCGTCCCCAAGAGCAGCCCTGGAAACAGGGCCCGGCCACCCAGGAGGGGCAGGCCGCAGGCCCCACCGACTACACTGTGGCCAGCCGCTCTCCCCAGGGCCCACCACTGCCAGCAAGAAACAAAACCGCTTGACCTTGTGGTTCCGCAGACAAGTAGCTTCCCGCCTCAGCTTCCCCAGTGCAGTCCCCTGAGGCTGCGGGCTCTGTGGGCATCAGGTACAGTTGGAGGTAAAGGAAGCTCTGTGCAACCAGCCCTGCCTTGCTTCTGGGGACTGGAGAAGCCCTGGTCCCCAAACGTACTCAGAAAGCCTGGCCTAGAATGCTCTCACCTAGAATGTCAAAACACAAGGCTTCCCAAGACCTCAGCTGAAACCAGAAAGGAGAGGGGCCAAGAGGAATCCTGGGTTCAGATGGAGAGAAAGAGATGGGCAAGGGAGAAGGGCAGAGGTGGGGTTGGGCCATCCCTAATGGGAAGGGCCTCCAATGCCAGGCAAAGGTGCTGAGCATCACCCTCTGTGCCCAGGAGCTCCATGGACCCATCCAAGCAGAGTGGGGCCTTCTGCCAGGCACTGGTAAGATGAGAGTCTGGGCAGAGGGGATGCTCCCGAGGAGCTAACGGACCTGGCTAAGCCCCACAAGCCTAGCTCAGGCTGGGCCAGAGAAGCTGCCGGGGACACGTGTGGAGCAGTGTTTTCTCCAAAGCTTCTGAAGGTGAGAAGGCACAGGCTAGCCCCGCCCCGGCTTGCAGGCCGGCCCAGCCAGAGCTGCTCCCTAGCTTTCCTCCCCACAGCCTCTGGGAGGCAGAGGCACAATGAACAGGGCCTCACAGAGCCACTTGATGGCCACTTCTTGAGCACTTCAACTCACCTCCCTCTCAGCAGTTCACTGAACTGGGCACCAGTATCCCCCTTTCCAGAGGGGAAACTAAGGTGCAGGGTTGGGATGACTCACCTAGGGCACACAGCCAGCATCTGGTGGAGGCAGAATTTGAACCCAGATCTGGGTAAATCCAAAACTGTTAACCACGAGAGCCAGAGACAGAGGGATTCTACCTCATCCAGGATGTAGAAGCCACAAGAGAGCATCACTCCCAACTAAGGAGAAAAAGCTGGATATTCTGCAAAACCATAACTTTTGTTCGGTCTGCTGGAGGGCTGGTGTCACAAGGCAGTCAGGGGAACCGAATTCCAAAGAGTAGCGTGCTGTCCGGGGAGAGTGGGAGCACGGCTACCGAACTGTGGCAGAGACTGTAGAAGAGAGCCTGCCAAAACGGCTGGAAAGGTAAGAAGCAAACAGCTGGAAGGGGAGGAATTCTCAGCAGCTAGGTGTGGACCAGCCCTGGCAGTCCCAGACACAAGGAGTCCACCCTCACAGCTGATGCATTTCCACGATGCTCCCAGAAAGCCTGGGGTGCAGTGAGAGGATGGAGAGAACCCGCAGTGATGCATGGGTGCACAGGGCCCTTAGCCCGATGCCCAACCTCACCTTCTCAGAAGTTGAGAAGAATCTGGTGAGGAAGGTGGGAGAGGTGGAGTGACTGAAAGGGTGGGGGGCGGGAGGAGAGCCCTCCTGGGCTCCATGCTGCCTTGGCTCTCCTGACTACCCACTAACCCATGCTCCCCCTGCCAGGAGGGCCTCACTGAGGAGTTGTAGGCAGCACCTTTCCCTCCTCCCTCCATCCACCTATGCCCACCTCCAGCACACCTTCACCGGGAACCCACTCTGCTTGGCACAAGCACCCAGCATTCTCCAGGGGCAGGGCAGAGGGGACAAAGAGCTCCAGGACCCCTATGTCCTCTGTAAAAGGAGGGGCGAGACTCTTTTCCCCCATCGCAGGGAGTCAAGGGGCTAAGAGGGGCACAGATTCTTGAGGGGACAGCGTCAGAGCCCAGGCTTCCTGGCCTCAGGCCTGTGCCCTGTACCCTACCTTAAAGACAGGTAGGCTCCAAAGACCCCCAGTCTAAAGAGGGTTGGGAGGTTTTGCCCCATCCCTCCTGAAGACAGAATCTACTCTGGGCACAGAGTAGGCAATGATCTTGCTTTTCTCTCTTCTTTAAGAACCTTTAGACAGTCACATTACAACGCAATATAAAAGCAGAGGCAAAAGCATCGTGTTCAGGGCTGGCTGGGGAGTTATTCTCGAGTTAACAAGCAAGCGGGGAGAACCCAGGGACGCAGGAGGGAGGCTGAAGATTTGCCTCCTAGGGAGAGGCAGGCAGCTGGGTGGGCATCAGAAGGGCTGAAGGGGGTGCTGCTAAAAGCCAGACTGTGGGGGTGGGGGAGTCCTCCCAATCTGGCACAGAAGATGGAGGTGTGAGGGGCTCCCACGATGAGCACCAGGAGCCCTAGGAGCAACCCGGTAACCCTCCCTGCCTTCATTTATTGATTCATCTATAGCCAACTTACAAGTATTTCTTGAGCACCTACTAGGCCCTGAGGGTCCCCAGCAGATATGGAAGTGAGTGAGACAGACAAGGTCCTGCTCTTGAAGACCCTCAGGAGAGAATTCACCGTAGGCAGAGCCTGCTTCAACCTCTCCCCAAACGAGGCCTGGACACTGGCTGCACATCAGGCACCTCTGGCAGACACCAGGGCTGCCTGGAGCAGAGGAAAGAGCATAGCTTTGGAATTAAACAGGCGTCAACCTGTATCCTGAATGTTCATCACGAGCTGTGTGTCTATGAGCAAGTCCCTAACCTCTCTGACCCTCAGTAAGAATAACAAAAGCTAGCCTGGAGCAGTGGCTCACGCCTGTAATCCTAGCACTCTGGAAGGCCAAGGTGGGCAGACTGCTTGAGTCCAAGAGTTCAAAACCAGTCTGGGCAACATAGTGAAACCCTGTCTCTACTAAAAATATGAAAAACTAGCTGGTGTGGTAGTGCACGTCTGTAATCCCAGCTACTTGAGGGGGCTGAGGTGGGAGAATCACTTGAGTCCAGGAGGTTGAGGCTGCACTGAGCCGAGATGGCACCACTGCATTCCAGCCTGGACAACCAAAGTGAGACCCTATCTCAAAATAAAAATAAAATAAAATAACAAAAGCCGCTAACTTGTATTAAACAGTTAATATATAGTCAGCATTATTCTAAACTTTACATGTATAAACTCATCTAATCAACACGACAAGACTGTGAGCTAGGTTCTGTCAGTATTCCCCTTTTCAGAGGAGGAAATCGAAACACAGAGAGGTCTAGCACTTTGCCCAACGTCATGCACATAGAGTTACTGAGTGCGGCCAGGATTGCAGCTGGACAGCTTGGCTCCAGAGGCCTCATCCTTAACCACCGCACCCTGCTTAAGAAGCTGTTCCCTAGCCGGGCGCAGTGGCTCACGCCTGTAATCCCAGCACTTTGGGAGGCCAAAGCAGGGGGATGACTTGAGGCCAGGAGTTCGAGACCAGCCTGGCCAACATGGTGAAACTCATCTCTACTTAAAAAAAAAAAAAAATTAGCTGGGCATGGTGGTGCACACCTCTAATCCCAGCTACTCAAGTGGCTGAGGCACGATAATTGCTTGAACCTGAGAGGCGGAGGTTGCAGTGAGTCCAGATTGCACTCTAGCACTCCAGTCTGGGCGAGAGAGCAAGATTCTGTCTTAAAAAAAAAAAAAAAAGGCCGGGCACGGTGGCTTATGCCTCTAATTCCAGCACTTTGGGAGGCCGAGGCAGGCAGATCACAAGGTCAGGAGATCGAGACCATCCTGGCTAACATGATGAAACCCCATCACTACTAAAAACACAAAAAATCAGCTGGGCGTGGTGGTGGGCACCTGTAGACCCAGCTACTCAGGAGGCTGAGGCAGGAGAATGGCGTGAACCCATGAGGCAGAGCTTGCAGTGAGCCGAGATCTTGCCACTGCACTCCAGCCTGGGTGACAGAGCAAGATTCCATCTCAAAAAAAAAAAAAAAAAAAAAAAAGCTGTCCCCAGCAGAGACCCTTAGCACCATTCCAGGTGTCCTGCTGAAATCCAGAACCACTGCCATCCCAACCTGACTCTGCCCACTGAGCTTGAGCTTCTATTCATTCGCTGGAGACCATCTCAAATGTCCTTTCTTCAGTGAAACCTGCAGGTCTTTTTCAGGATAAAGGAGGAGACCCACATGCATTGGGACCCTGCTGTGAATGACGCCCTGTGCCGATCACCTCATACACAATTGCTCATCTCTTCCTCAAAACCCTGGCAGGCAAGACCAGCCATCTTTATTTCATAGAAGGGGAAACCAAGGCTCAAAAGATGAGGTGACTTGTCCAAGGTTGGGCAAACTTTGCCATATTCTGCATGCCTCTAACAGGGATGGATGTTGTGGGGGACTGTCTGATGGAGGCTGGGGTGGGGTCACCGGATAGTTCCTGAGCCACTTAGGAAGGGTAAAAGAGCACCTGAGTCTGAAAAACAGGAAATTATAAGAATCAGGAGCTGGGCACAGTGGCTCACATCTATAATCTCAGCGCTTTAGGAGGCTGCCCAGGAGTTCGAGACCAGCCTGGGCAACAAAGTGAAACCCCATCTCTACAAAACAAAGAATTATCTGGGCATGGTGGCATGCACCTGTGGTTCCAGCTACACAGGAGACTGAGGCAGGAGGATCACTTGAGCCTAGGAGTTCCAGATTGCAGTGAGGTGTGTTCATGCCACTGCACTCTAGCCTGGGAGAGACAGTGAGACCCTGTCTCAAAAAAAAAAAAAAAAAAAAAAAAGAACTGGGGACAGGATCAATCAGTCAGTCAATAAACACTGTTGCCTGGGCACCTTTCATAAGCAACATAGGTATAAATAACATGAGTATAAGTGTGGGACCTCGCTCACTTTGTTCCATGAATTCCATCCCTCCCTCAACATCAACACTGAAAGCACTTAGTCTTCTTTCCACCTGTCCACTTCCTGCCTAGACACATTTTTAGGTCTAAAGCCAGTACTGCCACCTCCTTCAAGAAGACAGCCCTGATTGCCCCAGAACCCCTCAGAGCACCCTGAACCTGTGGTCTGGCTGGGGACTGGAGCAGACCTAATGGGTAGAATTATCCCCATGCCACACAAGTTGAGGGGCGGACAGGTGCAGGAGCAAGGCTGGGGGCTGGGGGCGAGGAGCCCTGCCTGGAGGATAACAAGGGACCCTACCCTTCAGGAGGCTCAGGCAGGAGCCAGCCGCACCATTGGCAGCAAAGCTAACATGATGGATGGCACCATTCAGGAAGAAATAAATCTAGAGGTTCGTGTGCCAGGTGAACTGGGGGGTGTATCCATCTTACAGATGCTTAATGAATGTGCTGGCCACAGCACACAGCAGCACGTACATCTGCCTCCCACCCGTCTCCAGCTCCTTGGGCTCCAGAGACCACCCCCACTCCCAGGGATGGAGGGTGCTGAAAGAGGCCATAGATTAGCTGGCCCAGACCAAAACCCCCATTGGACAGATGGGAAAATTTAGGCCAGGAGAGGGCAGAGACTTACCCGTAGTCACAAAGGAATCAGCTGCAAAACCTGGACTAGAACGCAGGCCCCTAGGCCCAGGCCATGGACCTCTCCCTTGGGACCTCTTCAAACCCTCCCTTTCTTTAGTTCCACTGAGTTAGCTAAGAACACCCAACCACCCCATCCGCAGGCCCAGGACTGCTCCTCCAGAGCTCCAATCCTCTGTCCCTTGGTCCCCTGCCCAGGCCTAGCAGGGGGCCACATCTCCTCCTCCTCTTCTCCCCTGTCAATACAGCCAGGGCTTGGGAGCACTTCGGGAGCAGTGAATGGATGAGGGGACATTGCGAGTCATCTGGAGTGCAGACAGGTCCTGGGGGTGGGGTGGGTGCTGTCTTAATGAACAGAAAAGATCCATCACGCTCAGCTCAGCATGCCCAGAGACTCTTCCCTGGGACAGACCTCCAGGGTTCCCCCAAGCAGGTCAATCACTCCCCCTGCAAGCCTCTTCATTACTTTTGCTGTAACCTCTCACTGCCTAGACGAGCAGAGCTCAGGTTGGCCCTGTCTGTGTCAGAACGCCCACCAATTCCCAGGCTGGGCTTCTAGGAGCTGTAGAGTGAGCACACTCAGAACAGATCCCTCAATCAAATTAACGAAACACTGACCTGCCTGCAAGAGAGCAGCATGAGCCCTGGGAACGGGAGTGGAAGAAGGGCCAAAGAAGGAGGCTGCACCAATGCAGAGCCAGGCAGGCCCCCGCCTCCAGAATCTCCTCATGGCTGTCACCACGCCTGAAATGTCACCATTAAAGGGAAACATCCGCTGGGGTTCGGAGGCATTAAAGTCTCTTATTAAAGTGAAACTATCCCAGAGAGAATCATACCTTCAGTCATTACCCACCTCCACACATCAGTGGAGGAAGGAGGCAGGGAGGAGGAGGGTGGGTGGGTGGTACCACGCGTGTACTGCGTGCCAGACAGCAGTGGCCATGCTGAGGCTCAGGGGTCAGGTGGTCAGCCAAAGGGCACACAGCTGGTGTGTAGCAGAGCCAAGATTTGAACCCCGGTGCAACAGAGCCCAAAGCCAACCTTTCTCCTTCCACACAACTCTAAACAGGGACTGTGGTTGCCCCTTTGAGGCACCCTCTCCAGCCGGTTAAGACACTGGCCACACCAACAGCCCTGCAGGGCCTCAGAGAGACCATTGCTGGACCTCCGGGGGTGTGAACACCAGGACTGGAAACCCATGCTCTCTCAGCTGTTCCTAAGAGGGCAGTGCCTTCACTGTGCACTCTGACTATGCCATCCTCCTCTTTCCCTTGGGTCACCAGAGTTTGCCAGTGGGTAAAGGAACTGTCTTTGGAGTCAGATGACCCAAATTCTAATCATGTCCTCAATCTCCCTGAGCCCCGGTTTCCCCATCTATAAAATGGGGATAGTAGCATCCACCTTACAGTGTCACTGCAGGGATTCCATGAGAGAAGATCAGGAAGAAGCCCAGCACAGAGCCTGGCTCAGGGCCCGCCCTCAGGGTAGCCTCTGGGCGTGGCCAACCCCTTTGATGTCCTGCAGAGCCCAGGAACCTTGAGGTAGGTGGCCCCAGCATAGTGGGTGGGACCAGGACAGCATGGGAAGAAGCAACACACCGAGGAAGGCGGGCCCCTGACTTTTCCTCCCCACAACCCTGCTCCAGGAAGAGGTCACGGACCCCAGTCCCAGCTCAACTTCTTTTTTTTTCTTTTATTGGGGGGTGGTGCAGGGGAGAGACAGAGGTTTACTTTGTTGCCCAGGCTGGTCTTGAACTCCTGGCTTCAAGCAATCCTCCCACCTCGTCCTCTTGAAGTGCTGGGATTACAGGCAAGAGCCACGGTGACTGGCCCCTAGCCTTATTTATTTATTTTCCTTCCTTCCTCCTTTTTTTTTTTTTTTTTTTTTTGAGATGGAGTCTCACTGGAGAATACATGGAGAGTACAGTGGCATGATCTCGGCTCACTACAAGCTCCACCTCCCGGGTTCAAGCTATTATCCTGCCTCAGCCTCCCGAGTAGCTGGGATTACAGGCGCACACCACCATGCCTGGCTAATTTTTGTATTTTTAGTAGAGACGGGGTTTCACCATGTTAGCCAGGCTGGTCTCGAACTTTTGACCTCAGGTGATCCGCCTGCCTCGGCCTCCCAAAGTGCTGGGATTACAGGTGTGAGCCACTGCACCCAGCCCCCCAGCCCAATTTCTATGGGGTCCCTAGAGAGAGGTCTGAGCCCAGCATCACCTGCCTGCTCCATTCCAGGCTACTCTGAGGCCCCTGCCTTCATTCTGGCCACAGGAAGCACTGTCAGAAAACAAGCCCAATGCCATTCCCCCGGTGGGCCCAGTGAGTACTCAGCACCTCCCCGCCAGCCCCATCTCCAGGCCTTAAACCTGCCTGAAGCTCTTCCCTGGTTTTATTGCCCAGTCCTTCACATCCTGGCCTTGTGGCCCCGACAAGAAAACAAAAGAGACTCAGCAGGGGCCACCAGCTATCCCAGACTCTCCACAGCAGAGCGGGTCTGGGTCTCCAACTCCTGACCTTTCTCCAAAGCCACCACGTGGCCCATGCCGTGGACCCTTCTTAGGAATGTGTCATCCCCTCTGCCCACTCCCATGGCTGCTGTGTGGACCGCTCCCAGATGCTCAGTGAAGCTGCTCCTACCACCAGACCACCCTCCAACCCAACCCAACCCTCCGGTTCTCCTAAGGGGTCATCCTCAAATAAGGGACAGAAGTCAGTTATTGGCCATAGAGTTAGTCAAACATCTTCTCTCTGCCAGTAAGCTGAGGGCTGGCTGGGTGTGTCTGGAGGGGCTGGACCGCGGGCCAGCTTGAGGGCTGGTGAGAGGAAGGAGGGTGCGGAACCGGCCTTTCTGGACAAGATGCCATGGGGCAGGCCCACTCTCTCCAATTTAATCCTCCCAGCAGCTCTCATGGTGGGGGTGGGGAGTGGGTGATAGCACTCTACAGGTGGAGAAAGTGAGCTCCTGAAGTTAAGACACATGGATTTGAACCTGGGTCTGCCTGACTCAGGCTGGACTCTCTCCATGGCTCCTCCATACCCACCCCAGGCACTGAGTGAACACGTGCCCTGGAATCAGAGCAGGGGCCGCGTCCCAGATGCCCCCTGAGACAGCCTTGCCAGTGGCCCCTTCCTCACTGTCCTCAGTATCCATCCCTGAACTGGCCCACCCCAGGGTTGGGGGATACCTGCTGCCCTCCCGAGAGGCCGCCTCCCGCTCCCCTCTCTCCCCCACTCTCACTAGCAAATGAGTAAGAAGAATAGCATTACAGTTTGGCTACATGAGAAGCAGAATTAGCAGGATTAAATATAAATAACTATTAAAAGTGCCCTATAATTAAATTCATTTTCCAGTTATTTGTTTTACACACACACAGCCACCCACACGTGTGCACACATGTACACGCTCCAGTCCCCAGCTCCACACGGAGTAGGTGTCAGGGCCCCCAGCTGTGAACCAGCCTTCTCCCTGCTGTTGCCTCTTCCTGGGAGTTCCGGTGCCTGCCTGCTTCCCTCCCCGTCTCTCTCTCCAGCCTCCCGGGTCTGCTTCTGGTCCATCCACTCAACTCCTTCCAGAAGAATGGATGCCAACAATTACAGCTGCAGCCATTCCCCTGTGCTGAGCCTACCATGAGCCAGACATTTGACACCCTGTACCTCCTTCTTTCCACCCAAAGGTATTTTTTCACTCAATAAATATTTGGTTGAGTGTCAAGTACTTCATATACATGGTCTCATTGAATCCACACAATGACATTTATTCCACCACTAACCAAGTATTAGGTGAGCCCCTACTACGTGCCAGGGCTTGATAAGTGCCAGAAATACTTTGGCTGATGAGACCGGAGCCTCTGCCTGTGCAGCCTACACTGAAGGGACCCCAGAGTCAGAGGCAGGACCAGTCCAGTGGGAAAGATGCAGCTGGCACCTCTGAGTTAGGGCAAGAAGGAGGTCAGGAAGAATGAGGGCAGCGTGGAGGGTATTCCATGGACCACCACCTGCTTGAGGGCCTGCGTCTGTACCATCTCTCTCTGTGTCCAGGGTGGGGTGCAGAGTGGGCACGCCATTCGTGATTGTCAGTCTAAACTGACCTGAGCCAGGTGTGAGGACAGGTGTGAATCTCTGCCTTTACTTATGCTATGCCCTCAAGAGGCCCCTCTCCCATTCAGGCCTCAGCTTCCTTCTCTGTAAAATGGGAGTCAGTCCAACCCCGTCTACCAAAAGTAAGGGAGTGATCCTTGCAGGGTTCCTTGACCTATGCCTAGAACATGCTAAGTCCTCAGAAAGGCTGGTTGCTTTTAGGATCATTGCCTTGAACACCATGACTACTGCTCCTACTATTATCCACCTCGCCCATAGGGTCCATGAGTCACAGGTATGAGAAATTTAGAATATTGGAAAGCCTCACAGAGATGGGAATGAGCATAAGACCTGTGATAGTGGGGGGAAATGCCCTGGGAAGGACACAGTGAAAGTCTATGGGGTAGGGGGACACAGAGAAAGAGTACCTCCAGCCGATCCCTGGAGGACTTCCTGGAGGAGGGTCAGGTTTTCAGGCCTTTCCATCCTGGCCCTCCCTCTTCTGATCACTTGGCCTCATCTTCAGCCCCTTCCCACTAGCCCCAGGGCCTAAACTGTAGGGGAAGGAGCACTTCAAATGCTTTTGCCTTTGAATCCAGCCATTCAACTGGCCCCACTGCCTCCCAGTCCCTGGGAGAAGTCAGGGAAGAAGATCTCACCCTTCTATGGGGTCAGACGGGTGGATAGTGGGGCACTTGAGCTCTAGATGAACAAGGCCCGAGCCAATAGCAAGGTAAGGCTGTGATCCTAAGTAGTGAACATGAAGCCACCCACATTTCCCAAGTCCCCACTGTGTGCTGGGTGCTTTGTTCCATCATCTCACCAAGCCCAGGAGCTGCCCTCTCACATGTGACCCTGCCTCCTTCTTCAGAGGGGGTGACTCGAAACCCGGAGAGTCAGCTGTGTCTTGCCCAAGGCCACGAGGCCTGCAAGTGGCAGGGCTGGGGACAGAACCAGGATCTACGTCATCCCAAGACCTTTTCTTACCCCATGCTGCGCCTGTGCCAGGAAAATGCTGCTGGGGGACAGAAGGCCAAGGAGATAGTGTCCCTGGAAAATGTCGGCCCTGCCTGCCCTAGCCCCTCTCATCCTCCCATTGTCTCCCCCAAGGTGGACTGCCCGCCCCACTGGCTTCCCACAGAGCCCCACCACTCGGCCAGCGACGGGAGCCTAACAGTAAAGACTTTTGCCCTAAAAGTAGGCAGCTGAGCTAATTAGCAAAGGCTTTCTCCCTTCCTCGGTGAAGACATTATTTCATTATCCAAAGCCAAACACAGCCCCATGGTGTCCGGCAAACCCGCTCAGGCAGCTGGCAAAAGCAATGCAAATCGATGGGCAGCAAGAGGCCTTCTCCAGCCTGGCTATGGCTGTTGTTTCGTGGGTCCCGCGTGCTGGAGAGAACAGAGACCTGACTGCCTCCAACTCTCCTCCATCACCAAGCCTGGTATAGAGGCAGACACACAGTAGGTGGTGCTTGCCCAGTTGACGGAACACTAGGAAGTCCTAAAGCCTCCTTGTAATGCAATGGGGAGTTCAGAGACTAGGGCTGTAGTTCAGCTCTAAAGCTAAGCATCTGTGGGCCCTTGGATAAGTCACTGGCATTCTCTTGGCTTCGGTGTCTGGCTGTGGAAGTAGGGCCTGGGTCAGAATAACCTGTGGAGGCTATGTTCAGCTGAGAGGAGACTCTGTGGGCCTGGCTGAGCCAGGCGCTGTTCGTGGTGCTGAATCTGGGAGCAGCCCTCCCTGGGGCTGGTGGGCACAAAAGATGAACATCACCATGGAGACAGAGGACTGGGGGTAGGGGGAGGGAAGTAGGGTGCAGCTGAGAGAGAGTTTATTTGGATTGCTGTTTCTGGGCACTGCCAAGGACTGTCAGCATGGGACCGCTCACTCGCTCAGTCTGGTGGAGGAGGGTCAGCCTCAGCCATCAGGGAACCAACAGCCAGAGACACAAAGCCATTTGAGAACATGGTCTGAGGGAGGAGGGGGCTGGAGGCACACACACACCAAGTGTGCACACACAAACACACACACAATGTTTATCTAAACAACATATGGCAGAGCCTTGCAGACGTGAAGCTTGCAACCCAGAGAGTGCCCTCCTGGGCACTGCCACTCACCCAAAGAGGCAGGGCACCCCTTATGCACCCATTTAACAGAGGAAAAAAGTGAGGCTCTGCTTCTGGATCCTTCCCCCATGGGTGAGAAGCTACTGCCCCATCTCCTCCTTCTCCAAACCTTGCCAGGTGCCTGTCTTCATGAGAGACGAGACAAAGAAGGCATTTGTTGCGGAAAAGCAGGAAACAGGCCCAGAACTGGGAGAGGGAGTGGGAGCAGGGAGGGACGAGGGAAAGGGAGAGAAGAAGGGCAAGGGGGAAGAAAAGGGGCAAAAGGGAAAAGGAGGAAGGGAAAAAGTGGGGAGGAAGGGAGAGGGAGGGAGGAAGAGAGAGAGGATGGAAAAGAGGGAAGAAGGGAAGGAAAAGAAGAAAGGAGGAAGGGAGGGAGTGAGGGGGGAAGGGGAAGGCAAGAAGTGTGGAGGGAAGAGGGGGGAGAAGGAAAGAAGGGAGGGAGGGAGGGAGGGAGGAAAGGAAGGGAAGGAAGGAAGACAGATTCCCCTATTCTTGAAGAGCAGATCTTGGCAGGGCCCTGTGCTGGCCCAGCCACCGTCCGCTTCTGAATAATTTCTCCGGCAGAAACTCCATAATTATGGATAATAACAATCACTCTGATTTGCATGTATTGAGCACCTTTCAGCCCAAGATCCCAAGTGCTTTGCCAACATTAATTAATTCATTAGGCACACCCGCCTCCCGGGGACAGGGCGACAGGACGCTCCACCCAGCTCAACACAGCTGCCTCTGGAGTGTGCCGCGGGTGGCAGTCCCAGCCTAGGCTGTGCTGGGGGTTCTAGGGCTGGGGCTCTGAGAAGGAAGAGCCTGCAAAGTGGCCCCTCCAGCCCCAGGCCCTGCCTCTGGCAACCTCCTCAGAAGTCAGAGCTGTCCTTTGTGCTCCCACAGTGCAGCGTCCCTGGCCTGGCCTGTCAGAGGGCCATGGTGAGTGTAGGTCCAGTAGGCAGAAGATGGCCTAGCCCTTCTCTGCCCTCAGTCACTGAGGACCCTGGGAAATTCACAAGCTTCCATGAAACTCAGTGTCTTTGCCTATAAGATGGGGCCTGGTGGTCTCCAGCTCCCAAGGCTGTTGGGAAGCTTGAGGCAGGCAATGCAGGTAAGACACTTTTTGACTTATCTGGGGGCTGTGCACACAAAAGGTATGGCTTCTCCCTCTGCCAGCCACATCTGTAGGGAAGGAGACCAAGCCACAGATGGATGCACAACTCCCTTGAGGCCAAGGCCCTCCTTCTAGGACCAGACTGGAGCACAGCCAGGTCCCCACTCAGTTCCCTTCAGGAGTGCAGCAACGCCCCTCCCTCCAAATGGCTCTCGGTCCTCTGCTCCTGCCCATTCCAGGCCTGGCTCCACACTGGCCTAGGGGAAAGGAGGTGGCCCTAGGGATCTGATGGGAAGGAGGAAGCTCCCCAGGCCCAGCACAAAGTCTTACTCAGCAGAGGGAACTCTGGGGTCAACAGGCTCCAGCCCCAAAGCAAGCCAAATATGATGTCCTCTCTTCCAGGCCCTCATGGTAGAAATGAGGAAACTGAGGCATGGAGGGGCAGCAGCACAGGCGTTGGCATCAGACCTGGAATTGAATCCTAGGACCAACATTGATTTGTGCTGTCACCTTGAGGAGGTCACTCCATTTCTTTATCTGTAAAATGAAATAATACACTGGGATAATGTGTGTAGGGTGGCAGGCACAGTGTTGCCTGCACTGTAGGGGCTTAGGAAATAGAGTTGCTATCATTGGTTATGTTACAGTTATACCTTCTGGTTAACATCTTCCGAAGGTCACAAGAAAAACCCCATAATGGGACCCCCAGCTGCATTTCAGATATTTCCTGGGCACCTACTATGTGCCGGGCATTCTGCAGCCACCTCTCCAGCTCCTTGCCTTTGTCAGTGGCCCCACCCCACCTGGCTGCCTCCCTATCTCTGCCACACTCCCCACTCCTTCCTGATGCCACACATCTGCCCTGGATGTTTCCTCCTTCCTGCCCCCAGCAAAGCTAAATTCCCTTTCAATCTTCTAAAGCCTGATCCAGCCCAATGTGGTTTAACATTTAACAGCTCCCAAATTCTTCCTCATCGTGACTCCTCGGTGGGAGCAGGGTCTCCTCCCCATCCTGTCTGGACAGTGTGACTCAGCAAAGGCTTGCTGGTGGGAAGTTGGTGGGATGGCCAGGGTGTTGGGGCCAGGCTAGGGCAGGGCTGGACAGGCTAGAGAGCCTCAGTGACAGGGAGGGCGTGGGCCCAGGTACACGCAGAAGGGCCAGGCAGGCCCAGGCTAGACCCTGCCCCACCCAGCCCACTTTCTTCACTGTAGGGTCCTGATCTCTGCATCCTTCCTCGTGTGATCGCAGCAAATGACCCACCACACGAGGACAATGCTTTACAGTTATGGAGCCCATAACTCTCATTAAGGTCCACAAGGAAGACTAGGCCCAAAAAAGCTCGGACATTTTGATACCCACAGTCAAAAACATGTCCACACACAGGGGAATGACACAATCAAGCATGCATTCTCAGACATATACACAACAAAACACACAGTGACACACACTCACACGTGTTCATACAGAGTTTCACAATATACTGACATACAATGACAGACACACACACACACACACTCACATGTGTTCATACAGAGTTTCACAATATACTGACATACAATGACAGACACACACACACACACTCACATGTGTTCATACAGAGTTTCACAATATACTGACATACAATGACAGACACACACACACACACACACACACACACACACACACACATTCCTGCACACAAGGTACCATCAACATACATACACATACCATCAAAGAGGGCCAAGCCGGAGGTGGGAGCCCAGGCTCAGCAGCCCTGGTTGGTGAGGGAGTGAACGTGACCATTTTCCTGCATCTGGCGTCTAACTGTCTGGCTTTCAATTACTTCTGCACATTTTCATCGCAGTGTTAAGAACATCAACATGCTAACTTGAAAGACAATTGCAAAGGTGTCACTTTATGAGAACGTGCTCAGGGTAATGACCCTGAACCCCCACGCCACCCACTCCACCTCCCTAGAGGGTGCTGAATGTCCCCACGTATGTGCACCCCGTACTCCACGGCCCCCCAATGCTAACGTGCACCACCTCGCACACAGACTTACCCATGTTCTCACACTCATCCCTCAGGGACACCTTGGAGCTCAGCCCTGGGGAAGGGCCCCCACCTCTGCTGTGCAGGTTTCCCCACCCATACCTTCAGCCCTACAGTCTAGGGGAGGGAGAGGGGCAATGGGAAATGAAGCCCAAGCCTGGGAAGGATCCCACAGTCCTTGGGTAAGGTTAGATGCTGGGGGCCCTACTGCCCCGCTCCTTGGTCAAGCCACCCTGCCTTCCCCTCCCCACCAGTGTCAGTGTCCCTGATTCAAGGGCCACCTCCCCCACCTCCTCCCTCTCCAGCTCCTCAGGGATCGTCTTGGTTTGACATTTGAGACTTTGATGTCTTTGAGACGGGTTTTCTTGGGCAGTCTGCCGAAGGGGCCCAAGCTCCGGTCTGACAGGACGGAGTATCTGAGCCCCTAGAACAAGAGCGGCCAGGGCTGGGCTTGTCAGGCACTGACCATGTACAGGGGTTGACTCCAGCATCATACGGGGATCCACTCAGCCACGGCAATACTGAGGTGGCTGTGGGAGCACCACAGAGGCGGAGGCTGGGCCCCCACAGGCTCACAGGGATTACTTTCCATCTTTGTGCCTCAGTTCCTTCACTGGTCGATGGGAATACTGTGAAAACCAAGTCAAGGTGTCTTTTAATCTAATAATATTAACACCACGTAGATGTCAAGGTCTCATGGTCTTTTCCTTGCAAGATTCTATTTCCTCCATGGACAGTGAGCCACAGAGATGTCACTTCAAGTCCCCAGATAAGAGGAGACAGGGTGTGGGGACAGGGCAAATAGAGCCAGCAGGGGCAGGGAGTTGCCCTAAGGGACAGATGGAAGAGGAGGAGGAGAAGGTAAGGCACCATAGGCCTCCTAGCTTAAGCAAGAGTTGGCTGGAATGCCCCAGAACAGGGGCTCAGTCCCCAGCCCTGGCCCAGGCGCCAGGCACAGGCCCCCCATAAGGAGCCCAACCTCTGGCTCATTAGCCCAGACCTGCTTGTTAATCACCGTGGGTCGCCTTTCCCTGCCTCGGCTGTGTCAGGCCATAATAATATATGAAGAACACTCATTTATTCACCAACTTCCCACTCAGGAAAATATATATGACACTGTAGGAATGGATTTATCCTGACACCCAGCTTTCAGCGAAGCGAGGCTAATTTAAACATTTAAGTCAATGGCTCGCCCCTCCCTCGCCTCCCAATTCTTTTGTTTTAATGGTGGGAAGGTGACGGATGGGAGGGAGGTTGAAAATGTGCAAGTCTGCATGGTTTGAGGGTTAGAGGCAAAGGAGAGGAAAAGGGGTCTTAGCCGGGCTCTCCTCTGGTCTATTCCCGACCACGCATCTGGGCCTGTCTCTGAAATAAAATCAATGCAATAAGTAGGTACAGAAGAAAGAGCACTGGACTGGAGGTTGGTGCAGAAGAAAGAGCACTGGACTGGAAGCCAGATGGCTTCACCCCTCACTGACTGCGCACCCCAAGGCGGGCATTCCCCATCTGCAGGCTTCCGTTTCCTTGTCTGCAGATGGAGAAAACTAGATGCTGTCCCCTGCTCTCCAGCTTTCAAAGCTAAGCTCACTTGACCTCTCACTGCACCTGGGGCAGTTCAGAGCCAGTAGGGGCAGTCAGGGTGTGCTTCGCGGTGGAGGTGAAGCTGGAGTTTGGGCCAGGAGGACAGCCACACCTCATATTCTTGATGAGCACCTTCTCTGGAGTGAGATGCCTGGGCTCAAATCCCTGCTTTGCCATTTACTCTGTGACGCTGGCAAGCTGCTTACCCGCTCTGTGCCTCAGTTTCCTCATCTGAAAAACGATGAGACTGCCTACTATATGGGGATCTTGGGAGGATGAGATGGGGCCACCATCTGTGAAAAGCCCCTCATACCATGCTTGGCACAGAGGAAGAACTATGGCAATGAGAGGATCACCATTGTCAGGGAGGGGGCGGCCAGAAAGGGAGGAGGGAAATAGTTGGGTGAGGTCCGGAATCTCCCCAGTGCTATCCCCACTTCAGCCTGGGCCTATCTGAGGTGTTCCAGGGTGGGGTCCACTCCACTCAGCCCATAGGGAGCCCACCAGGCCCCTAACAGAGGGAGCACCTGAGACCAAACCACCCCACCCTCCCTGAGTAAGGAGTAAAATCAGGGCCTTCTCTGAAGACCTGAAAAGCACTTAACAGCAGGGCAGGCAAGTAAGTAGCAGGCACCCAGCGGATGGACATGTGACCTATCCAGATTAAATGCCCATGTGTGTGCAGCCACGCATGCACACGCACACACAGACCCACACACTACCTTGCACATAGAGCTTCCCCCTTCCTTCACTGGCCTCTGACTTGAGGTTACAAGCCTCCTGCAGCCCCCAGCACCCTTGGGCCTGAGAGTGAACTGGCATGGAGGAGAGGTGTGGACTGGAAAGTTCTGCCCAGAATGAAGGCTGGAGGGCAGCTGGGAGGGAGGCCAGGGACCGCAAAGCCTGCTAACTCCGCAACTGTCAGAGCCAACTCGGTCCAAGTGGGCCTGAGGCAGCAAGCTGCGGGCAAGTTTCTCTCAGAGGCTCAGTTTCCCCACCTGAAAAAATGGAGCCAATTACACCGACCTCACAAGGTGGCTGTCAACAGTAAGTGAGGTTGTATATCGAAGCACCAGGACCAGTACCCGGCAACTACAGGTGCTCAGCAAGCATCACCTTCTCCTCAATGCCCCTTTCCCTAACTTCAGAGGTGCAGGGGAACTGAAAAAAGTCATCGTCTCACGCCCAGCTGAGAAAGGAGACCACATTAGACAGTGATGCACTGGAGCTGGCGACTGGGGAGAAAGGT
The DNA here is from genome assembly GCF_043159975.1 of Macaca nemestrina. Classification (NCBI taxonomy): domain Eukaryota; kingdom Metazoa; phylum Chordata; class Mammalia; order Primates; family Cercopithecidae; genus Macaca; species Macaca nemestrina. The sequence continues at coordinate 123,229,016 of NC_092131.1, read as the reverse complement.
GATAGTTTACATGAGGGCATCTACCTCTCTGTAAATCTTGCTCTAATTGAGTGTCCTATTAAAACGTGTTGATTGGTAATACAGCCGTTTTAATAAAAGAGTCCCTGTGTTATTTTTTAAAGTCATAACTGAACAAACACACTGAGCACTCTGCCCTGGCCACAGCCGTGGGGAGCCTGGCATCTGAGCCACACCCATAACCAGGGCACTACTGCTCACCTGGTGCCAGCCAGGGCTCACCCCAGAGGGGATGTGGCCCGGAAATAAACTTCCAGGTCTCAGAGCCTCACTCACTGCCTCTCAGAGTGGGCCTGGGTGACAATTCTAAGGAGGCAGCTTTTTTTCCCTCCTTAAAAGACAGCGCGGCAGTGACTCATGCCTGTTTCCCTGCAGCAGCCGTGTTTCTGGTTGTCATTCCACACACCTGATGACTCCCTCCTCCATGGGGAAGGTAGCGGGGTGCCTGCTGGGGTTGGGGTGGGGAGGGGAGGGGAACATCTAACAGCCCAGGCTGAATATGGAGAGGCTCAAGGTGGGAGACCACGGGGCCTCTGGAGTGAGCCCAGCCACTAAGGGTGTCCAGGGTCCCATGCCCCAGCCCCACCAGGTTTCAGTCCCTGTCTGCAAACGCAGGGGCTGAACCAGAAACAGGGGTTACAAACTGAGCAGCGGAATGTTTTGTTTGGCCTTGAGCTCAGTGGTTTTTTAAAAGATTAGAATCAGTTGCCAACTTTTGCAAATTACATAGAAATCTGGATTTCTGGTTTCTCTTGGAAAAGTTGAATCTGGCCACACAAGGCCTGCATTTATTTCCACATGGTAGCAATCAGCTGGGGCTGATGGGTGGCCCTCCAGTTCTCCACAGTCCTTATCAACCTGCTTTGCTCATTTCTAGCCCCTTTGCCTGGCCCGTGGGGCATCTGAGTTTGAGACCCACAGGCCAGCTGCTCACTGGGAGCCAGCCTCCAGTTCTGAGGTTCCAAATATCTAATTCTCCCCCGTGTCCTGCCTAGAGCTGGAGGAATTGGGACACAGGAGGAGGAATAAGTGAGTATATCCCGGGTGCTTGGAAAGGAGGTGAGGGTAATAGGACTCACCACTGGGCCCAAACTGGGAATACAGCCAGAAACATAGAAACCACAGAAATTTGCTAAAAAGCTTTATTTTGTTATGATTGTTAATAAGTATCTTTTTTTTTTTTCTTTGAGACAGGGTCTCACTCTGTCACACAGGCTGGAGTGCAGTGGCATGACCTCAGCTCACTGCAACCTTTGCCTCCCGGGATCAGGTGATTCTTTCACCTTAGCCTCCCGAGAAGCTGAGACTACAGGTGCATGCAACCATGTCTAATTTTTTTTTTTTTATTTTTTTTTATTTTTAATAGAGGTGGGGTTTTGCCATGCTGCCCAGGCTGGTCTTGAACTGCTGAGCTCAAGTGATCCACCTGCCTCCCAAAGTGCTGCGATTACAGGAGTGAGCCACTGCGCCTGGCCCAAGTATCCATTTTTAATTCACACTATTCTATTAAACCAAAAATTTGCTCCAGTGTATTGGGTGGGGCAATACAGGGACCCACCACCAAACTGTGAACACAATGCAAATTATAAGGAACAAGGCCACAGCAGCCCAGTCTACAGGCACAGGACCACTTGCAACCAAAGGCTGTCCTCACAGTCTTGCTGATGGCGCAGGAGCTGGGCCAGACATTCTTTGTTTTCATATTTGGGGACATAATAACCAATTTAAAGGGCTGAGTTGTAATTGTTCAAATACACGTAATGGGCTAAAGGGCTTTTTCTCTGTGATTGTGCTCCTTTGAGTTCAGATGCCTAGAAATACAAATGCCATTAACCTGGTACAAGTCAGGTACAGGACATTCCAGGTAAGTCATCTCCCACCATAACTAAGTGCTCAAAGGAGAGATCCAACAGGAGTTGCAGAAGAAAGGGCCCTAAGGGCTGGGGAGCCAAGGCAGCTTCTCAGCTTCAGGGACATGGAGTGGAGTCCCCTCACCAGGTGTCTGTAGCCCATTTGCAAGGGTCCCCTCTCCAGGGGAATGGCATCAGAAGAGATGATCCAAAGGAGCTCACTGAGGCCCTGCCAGACGCCCAGCCCCTGGAGCCTCCATCCCTGGCACATAGCCTCGTTGAACCTCAGTATTCCCATCTGTGGAGTGAACATGAGTGATGGAGTGAGGCTTGCATGTGACATGCAACTCCACGCCAGGCCCTGACCCTCTCTGGCCCCATGTCTCCCATCTCTAAAATGGGGCTTAATGCCCTCTTGGGTCTTTTGTGACCTCGAGTTTGATGATTCAGCCCTTAATTCACCCTGGAGGTTGAATTCACCCTTAATTCAGCCGGAGGCTTCCTGGTACTTGAGGGTGAAAGAGAACAAGAAGAGGCAGAGGCAGCATTAAGCAGTCTTTGCTGGGTGAAGGCAGAGTGGACCAAGGGGTGGGTAGAAGCCGTGGCATGAGGACAGTGTGTGCAGGCCAGTCTTTTAGTCCCCTGGCTATGGTGGTCTGGCCTGGAGGGTGGGGCCATGGCACACACCAAGCACATGTGTGTGCTACGCTCAGAGACTCAAATGCAAGAGCAAAATACAGAGTCTCATAGCTCCAGAGGAGCAGGCTGTGGAGAGGCCTCCTCCAGGAAGCCTACCCTGACCACCCTCTTCCCTGGATTGAGACCAAAGACCCATATCAATTCCTAGCCAGGCCCTCAGAGTAAGATGGAGTGAGGCCCTGAGAGGAGCAGATACCTGCCCAAGGCCACTTGGTGGCCCTGGGCAGAGCCAAAGCTCTCTGAGGAGCCCCCTAAACTCCTGGGCTTCAAGGCTAAGAGATCTGGATTAGAGAGGGAAAGCACATGGGGGTCGAGGCTTTGAACACCAGGTCTTTGGCCAAGCAGGACCACCCTCCACCCGAACTCTCAACCTCCTACGTATCTGGTGAATACTCTTCCACTTTCAACACTCAGTCCACAGGTCACCTCCTCCATGAAGCCTTCCCTGACCCATCACCTGAAGAGACAAACCACTTCCTCTTTGGGACCACCCATGCCTGCCAAGCAGCCCCTCACACCTCTTCCCTGGGCCTTCGCTGCAATATATACTTACAAATCCACCTCCCTACAGGGCAGGGAGCTCCCTAAGGGACTGGGGCTGATTGCCCTCTGTCACCCCAGCACCAGCTCCTGGACTGTGCCTGGCACATAGTAGGTGCTTACTAGATGTCTGAGGAACGAATGGAAGACCAAAAATGAGAAGCCATCAGAGAACTGCTGAGAAAGGGAGGTGCCCACCCCACCCTCGCCCGGCTGGTGGAAGATGCAGAATTAAGCACAAGTTATAATTAAGACGGGATGTTTGAAGAGAAACATAATCCCCGTTTCTGTGGGATCGGCGGGCACAACAGTAATTAACGTCTCATTAACATTCGCCTAATTAAGCAGTTTATGAAAGTGTATGGATTTACATACTGCCAAGGCAGGCTCGCTCAGGCACCTCAAAATTAACCCCTCAGGCCTGGGTGTGCCAGGAGGTAGAAGGCCAGCCTGGGACCTGGAGAGGAGGAGGGACAGGGATACAAGGAAGAGGAGGCCGGGGATGGGGATGGCCCCCCGCCCCCCGACTCCGCAGACTCAGCACCTCCCCCAGCCCTCACCCATCCCCCTCTCCCCAGTCACTGGACCAAGGTCAGTTTCTCCAAAAGGACCTTTTACAAGGAAATGAAGAGCACTGGACACCCCCCGCCCCCACCACTGCAGGCTTTGCCCGCCCCCCACTGACTGACCCTCGAATGTGTTCCCATGCAGCCCACTCCTCTGCCGTTCTCCCGGGTGCCCACCCTTCCCCCATAGCTCTCCTAGGGGAACAGCTCTTCCACCTGAGAGCACCTTTCTGGCTTCAGGAACTCTTACCTGCATTATCTAACTCAGCCCTCCAGCTCCCCAAGGGCTGCATCTGCGTCATTCCCTTTCTATCCAGGAGAAGATAGGCTCAGGGAGGTCCGGAGCCTGCCTGAGGGCCCGGAGCTGGTAAGAGGCAGCACCCAGGGCTCTGTGACCCCAAAGCCCCTCCCACTTCCCCAGGAGGCACAAACACTCCATTGCCAGCAAAAACATGGAACTCCTGCCATGGGAAAAGGTGGCCGCTGGACATTAATTAACCACCCTCCCCCGAGCCTCCTCAACTCCCAGCCCAGCCACCTCAGCTGGAGCTGAGCTTGAATCAAAGTCACCTGTGACCGTGGCGGGAGGCCTCAGTTCTCCAAAGGAGAACAAAGAAAAGGGCCTTTCAGGAGGGTGTCAAGGATCAAGTAACGCATTTTCCTCGACAGCACTTTGAAGCCTTGTGCACTGTACGCATTTGAGTTGTTCATTAATTATCCCACTCCTGATCCCCACTCCATCTGCGTTCGTACCCACCATATGTGCACCTGGGATGCCCGACATCTCTCTGCCCCTTCCAAGGGCAAATTAGGACAACTTTTCTCAGTGATAATTTAGCAATATACATCAAGAGCCTTAAAAATACTCATCCCCAAAAAGTAATAAAAAGCATAAGCCATAAAGGTGAGAAATTTGACTTTGTTACCATTTAAATCATCCATTCAACAAAAGACATTACAACGGGAAAAGACAAGCCACAGACGGACCAGAAGAATATACCTGCAGCATAGATAGCTGACAAAAAACTGTTTCCAGGCTATATAAAGAATTCTGCAAATCAATAAGAAAAAGACAAATCACCCACTTTTTTTTAAAAGGCAAAGAATAGGAACAGGCAACTGGCAGAAGAGGAACGATGAAGGGCCAATAAACACATGACAAGGCTTGCCGAAGCTCAGCAGAGTTCCGAGAAATGCCACAATCCTTCGCTCATTAAGTTGGTGGACAGCTAAAAAGCCAGAGAGTGCCAAGCATAGCTGGAGCAACACCAGCTTCTCATATGTTGCTGTTGGCCATGGAAGGTGCTGCAAGCATTGGGAGGAACAATTTGACCTTATCTGGTGAAGCTGAAGATGCATGTATCCTAACCACAGAGCAGTCCCACTCCAAGAGTCTCCCACATGCACAAGGGGGATGTCCACAATGCTCACGGCAGCCATGTTTGTAAGAATGAAAAGGGGGAATGCTGTAGATATCCACCAGCAGGAAAGGACATCCATGTGGATGTGCAGAGGAACCACGGCAGATTGAAGGCATGCATTGCATTTACCTCCACTTCCTTCCAAAACCCCATCACAACAGTGAAGAATCCTTTCTGTGCATAAATCCACAAGGACCAAGAATGAAAGAAGAGGAAACAGCAACATGGTTTTGAAAGTTAGAGAGCAGATGGATGAATGGTGGTGTGTTTGGCACAACTGGGAAAGCAGGCCTGGAGTGGTGGCTCACACCTGTAATCCCAGCACTTTTGGAGGCCGAGGCATGCAGATCACTTGAGGTCAGGAGTTGGAGACCAGCCTAGCCAACATGGCGAAACCCCGCCTCTACTAAAAATACAAAAATTAGCCAGCCGTGGCGGTGCACACTTGTAATCCTAGTTACTCTGGAGGCTGAGGCATGAGAATCGCTTGAACCCAGGAGGTCGGGGCTGCAATGAGCCGAGACCGTGCCACTGCATTCCAGCCGTGTCTCAAAAAAAAAAAAAAAAAAAGAAAGAAAGAAAGAAAAGAAAAACCAGAACTGTGAAAGCAGAGTCCTAAGCCCCTCTCCTATTAACTGGTAGAATCCAGGCTCAGGAGCTGGTGGCACCAGGCACCCCTGGACACAGAAATGAAGGACTGCTTGGAAGTCTGTATAAGAAGCAGACAGACCACAAGGAGCTCCCTCTCTACCTCTGCCCAGGGAAGACTGGTAGTGAGTTTTTTCCAGTGGAGAGGATCAAACTGAAGGTCTCTGGCCTGGAAGGCACCAGCCTGGGTGGAAAGTGGGGACCCATACTGAAAACCAAAGGAGTAGTTGAGTTTGTATGCTGAATTTGAGGTCCAGATCCCAGCCTTCCTCTTCCACTCACTCCAGGAGAATCAGAGTCCTTCTAGGAGACGCTGCCATCAGGGCTTCCCTGTGAACTGGCCCAGGAAGATCAGCCACGGGGCAGCCATGGTTGACAGGCCCACCCCTGCACAAGGGATACCAGCCTTTAGCACCCCACTCCTAAATAGGAACAACCCACTGAGCATCAACAGAAACAAAAGTGCAATGTGAAAAAAACAAGTGGCCATGCATGCTGGCGTGCGCCTGTAGTCCCAGCTACTCCAGAGGCTAAGGCAGGAGGATCACCTCAGCTTGGGAGACAGAGGCTGCAATGAGCTATGACTGCACCACTGCACTCCAGCCTGGGTGACAGAAGGAGACTTTATCTCAAAAAAAAAAAAAAAAAACAAAACAGAGAGAGAGAGAAAAGAAAAGAAACGGGCAATGCAGACAGAAGGAAACTTAAAAAAAAACTATCCTTATTTTCCACAAAAAAAACAAAATATGATATCCATGAATAAGAACTGAGAGCAATATATTTTAAAGAGAATTGATATGATTTGGCTCTGTGTCCCCACCAAAATCTCATCTTGAATTGTAATCCCCATAATCTCCACGTGTCAAAGGCAGGATCAGGTAGAGGTAATTGGATCATGAGGATGGTTCCCCCTTCATGAAGTGAGTGAGTCTTCATGAGATCTGATGTTTTTATAAGCATCTGGCATTTCCCCTGCATGAACTCACTCTGTCCTGCCGCCTTGTGAAGAAGGTTGCCTTCCACCATGATTGTAAGTTTCCTGAGGCCTTCCCAGCAATGCAGAACTGCCAGTCGATTAAACCTCTTTCCTTTATAAATTACCCAGTCTCAGATATTCTTCAAAGCAATGTGAGAATGGACTAACACAAGAATATTTACCAAATAAAAGAGAAACTTTGAAATGTAATATTGATAAAGCAGAATTTTTAAAAATCCATTGGAAGGACAGACTGATAAAATTGAGATCTCCTAGAAACAGGAGCAGAAAGATTTTTTTTTAAAGTGATGAAGGAGGGAAAAGATAAGGAAGCCAGAGTTTCCTCCAGGAAGCACAATGTCTGGTTAACTGGGGTTCCAGAAAATGAGAAGAGAAAAACACAGAGGTTAGGAAACATGAAAGGAGCAATTCAAAAATGTTTCCAGAGCGAAAAACATGAATTTCCAATTTGAAAACGCAGACCCTCATCAAGACAGAGCACATAGTGAATTATCAGAACATGGGGAACAAGTTTCTAGAAGCTTCCAGAAAGAAAAATTCCCAGTAGCATGCAAAGAATCAAATGTCAGAGCAACCGTGATTTCTTAACACCAGCACTGTAAACAGTGACTTTAAAGAGAGGGGCCCCTTTAAAACTCTGAGGGAAAAAAAGATCTCCATCCGGAATTTTACACCCAGTTAGACATCAGGATTCAGGAAAGAATGAAGAAGTTTTCAGATATGCAAGGTCTCAAAAATGTACCTCCCAGGAACTTTTCTGGAAGCTATTAGAGGGTGTGCTTCACAAAATCAGAGTGTAAACCAAGAGGAAGACGTGGAGTCCAGGGAGCAAGAGGGTCAGTTCAAGAGTGGTGAGAGGAATCCCCAGAGTCATGGAGATGTGGATCCCGCATGTCTGCTGCACAAAATAAGCCAAATCAGAGCAGTTCAGAGGCTCAGGATGAGAATTTCTTCAAGAAGATAACATTGGTAGAGGCTTTCATGTATTAAGTTGAGAAGAGTTGTACTCAGCTGGGGAAAGTTGGGAACTGAAGTAGCGATTTTCAAAAAGCCTCCCTCCACCGCCCTAAAAAGACAGTCATTAACTCTGGGGAAAACCGAGTTGTCAAGAAACGAAAAGTAATCAGAGTACATTACATAGCTCAGCCAATCAAAAATGTGAGTGAGTGGGGTGGAAGCTAAATCCTCAGCTTATATAGTAAAAGTCAATAGTTAATGCCTGAAAAAGGAAAACCAAAAAGCAGCAAATAAGCCAGTTATTTAGAAGTAGGGAAGTAAACACTCAAACAATCCATGAAAATTGTTGGAAGAGGTTGCTCCAGAGGAGTAGCAAACGGCCCAGGGAAGGACAGAGGACGGTGGGTTTGTGACAAAACAACACAGCGGCTCCCCTCCCCTCTGTGGGGCCACCCCTGGCTCCTACTTTCCTGCCCTAACCTGCAAATGTTCGGTGTCCTGTGTACACCCACCCACCAGGACCCCAGCTCCCAGCAGCCCCTGCCTCCACCCCTGCAGGGTTCCCAGGGAACATCTAGGCCCCTCCCCTCCCTTCCCATAAAAGGGCCAGATGCAGGGTCCCCTGGGCAGACAGGAGGCCCTCAGCTTCCTCGTCCTCTGCTTCCTGGTTGGTGTCTCCTGAAGGTGGGAGTCTGCCCCAGTCAGAAGCCTGCTGAACTTTTCTTTCTGTCTTGCATGTAACAAATATTTTTTGAGTGCCTCCTCCATCCCAGGCACTGGGGACAAGACTACGAATAAGGTGGCCACAGCCTCTGTCCCCACATTAAGCAAATAAAGCAATAAATACAAATTGTGAAGACAGCCACGAAGGAAGAGAACCAGGTCTGTGAGAGGGGAGCCCTGGTTTACTCACAGCGACACTGGGGTACAGGCTGGGACAGTGACAGGGACCCGTGTGTCTGGACTTGGAGGAGGGAGGAAAGGAACATACGGGGGAGAGAGGCTCAGGCGTGTCCCTACCCCCACCCCGGCTCTGTGTCTCTTCCCCTCCTTTGCTCCCCACCCTTCTCCGCAGCCAAGCCCTAGGCCTGTCAGAGGATGGCAGGAGAGAAAAATTCACAACCCAGCCTTTTAATGGAAATCGATGCCCACTCGCCAGGGTAATCCACACCCTGAATTCATCCCCCATTCAGAGCAGATGAGGCACTGCAGCCTTGCGGGGCGGCAGGGGTGTGGCCACAGGTCCCCCTGCCTGGGGTTTCTCTCAGCCCACTGCAGCCCCGTCACTGCAGGGCCTTCTGCCCTGTCCCCTCCATAGAACCCTGCTGTCATCCCAGCCTCCACTGCCCAGGACCCTTCAATGGCTCCCCCTGCTGTCAGGGACAATTTATGGGCCCTGGTGTGCAACCCTTACCTGAGTCTCTGGCCTCCCTGCTCCAGACCCTGGCCGCAGCCAGCACCAGGCCAGGCTCAGGGCCACAGAGCCACAAAAGAGGCTACCCATGACAGGGTGGGGCCCAGGGTGGGAAGCCCCCATTGACTGCCTCAAGGCAGCAAAGGCCTCCAGCGGAGCTGTGCCAAGGCTGAGGCTTGGATGAGCAGAAATTTGCCAGGAGCTCAAAGAGAGGAAGAAAACCCCACTCGTCCCATCCCTACCTCTGGCAGGGCCACCTGCCTTCTTTTATCTACCCACATTAATTCTCTTCAAGTCCCACCAAAGTCCCCTGCCAGCCTCCCCTGTGACTGGGCCCTTTCTTGCCTCTCACTCACACACCTTGGACGTGCCCTGGGAGATCTGATGGCTGATGGAGTGGCCAGGGTCAGCCAGCGGGTGAGAAGGCACGTTCCCATGGGAGGAGCTATCAGGGTCTGGTTTTCCCCATATCCAGCCATACCCCAGGTTGGGTTGGGCAATGTCAAAGCCAACTGGAGGCAAGGATGGAGGCAGGGGGATTGCCATGGAGAGAGGCTGGGGGAAGACAGCCAAGCACCTCAGCCCCCACCCACCCCTGGGTGACAGGGTCCCCACCCAACAGTGCTGGATGGCTGTTTATCTACTCACCTCGTGCCCCCCCCCCCCCCCATGGGCAGACACATTCCCTGGAAGAGGAGCCGGGGAGGCAGGACCTGAAAGAGCAGCCATCAGCAAGCCCTCCTGATGCAGGCACCTCACAAAGACCTGCCGTGTCCTACGTGTGCAGCACACATGCGCCTGTGCAATTCTGAGACCTGATCTGCCCCATTTTCAGGTGAAGAAACTGAGACTCAGAGTGGTTCCGTGACTTGTCCACAGAAACACTGCAGTAAATGGTGGGCCAGGACCTGGGGCCAAATATGCTGTCCTGGGGAACTCTTCTTCCCGGGCCCACCTGAGATGGGGGTCCCTGGGATGGAAAGACATAACTTGGGGCCTGAGTCCCAGGAAGCAAACAAGCCTTAGTGCCCTCGGCTAGAGCAGGGGACCCTGTGGTGTTCCCAGGCTCACTCCAGAGCAGCAGGCTCTGAAAACAATGCCTTCTTTCCCAGGAGAGACCCTACTAAGTACTAGGCACTGGGTGGGGCTCTACTGACTGGATCTAGTTGAATCCTCACCACTGCCCAGAGGAGTGGATTGTTGCTACCACTTAAAGATGTGGCAACTGGCTGGGCGCGGTGGCTCAAGCCTGTAATCCCAACACTTTGGGAGGCTGAGGCAGGCGGAACACCTGAGATCAGGAGTTTGAGACTAGCCTGGTCAACATGGAGAAATCCCGTCTCTATTAAAAATACAAAATCAGTCAGGCATGGTGGCACATGCCTGTAATCCTAGCTACTAGGGAGGCTGAGACAGGAGAATCGCTTGAACCTGGGAGGTGGAGGTTGCAGTGAGCAGAGATCATGCCATTGCACTCCAGCCTGGGTGACAAAGCAAGACTCTGTCTCAAAAAAAAAAAAAAAAAAAGATGTGGAGACTGAGGCTCTGACATCTTAAGAAAGTCACCCAAGCCTCACTCCAGGAAGGGAGGGCTTAAATCCAAGCCCAACTCCAGATCCAGGGACCCTTCAGGACATAATGTGTCCTCCTCACTTCAGCAGGGATCAACGGGCCCCTCCTAAGCCCTAGACTGGCCAGGGCCGGGGACAAGGAGAAGGGAACTCCCAGCCTGGCCTGGCAGGCTGCTATCCAGGACCAGAGAGAGCACCCAGATACCCACAGCCTACCCGGCCTCCTGCCTAGGCCAGTCAGGGAAGTGGGCGCGGAAGCAGTGAGCTAGTCCCCATCTTCAGGACCCTAAGTAGTGACTGTGACCCTTCTCGGGGCTCAAATCACTCAGAAAGCTGAACCCCACCTCTGACACAGCACCTCTCCACGCACCAGCACCTCAAAGTGAGGCAGGGTCAGAGAGAGGAGGGGTCAAACAGAGATGGGATGACAGCATCACAGACCTGGGGGAGGAGAAGCCCTTTTCCGGGGAGAGTTGAACTCGTAAGTTCCCTCCCGACCTCCCCCTGGACCTCCAAACATCTGGGATTCTAAGATATCATGATCCTGGGAATTTTATATCTGCAACCACTTTTGAGCACTGACTACACATGCAATATCATTACAGCATCACATCCACACCTTTCCCAACTCTAGTAGGACATGGCATTATTAACCCATTTTCCTGATGAGGGAACGAGACTTGCCCAAGGTCCCCAGTGATGAGGGCCAGGGCTGGGCTCTGACTCCAGCACACTGACGTGGAGCTGCCGGACACTGACCCCACAGTCTAGTGTCCCCATGCTTCACACTATCCCAGGTCAGGGCAAGAGTCTGCAATAGACTCCTCCGACCAAGAAAACCAAGGGTCTGAGAGCCACTGAATCCCCAGTCCTACGATTCTCCACGGCAAGTTCTCAGATCATGGGAAGGAAGCCTCCAACCTTGTCCTGGCCTCCAAGACCCCCACCAAGTTCTGTAGATAAGTCAGTGCTCATGGGGACACCTGAGGAGGAGCAGACCCCTGGACGCTAGGCCAGGAGGCTGGGGTGGGGCCCAGGAAGGAATGGGACTCCGGGAACTCCAGAAGCCGTGGTCACCTGCTGCCTGCATGTCGACGGGGTGTTGTGGGCGACTCCACAGGGGCAGCAACTAGGGAAGGGGCAGGCCTGGGCTCAGCTCTGCATGCCTGTGTACAGGATACCTGCTCCCCTTCCTGACTCTGGTCCTGGCAGGCCCCGAGGTCGCCCGCCCTCAATGGCCCTGAGTTTTTCCTCATTCAGAAGTTGGGCCATCCCCTCTCCAGCCCAGCTCCCACGTCTGGTAGACTCCTTGGAGGGACCACCTCTGATTTAGAGGCTGCGGGGAAGATGGGACACCCACCTCCACTGTGCACCCCACCTCCAGGCCCGCAGCAAACGCCATTCAAGCAGCACTCTCCATACAGAAAGAGGAACCTTGGGCCTCCTCCTGGGCCAGTGCAGCCACAGGTGCTCCAGGGCCAGGGCTAGTCAGGGCTGGTAGACTCTACCTGGCTTATCTAACCCGACCTCCCTCTCCCTGTCCCTGAGAGTGACCTGGGTGGACAGTCCCCCACCAGGGTCAGGCAGTGAGATGAAATGCTGAGTATGGAGTTTGGTGTCAAACAGCCTGGGTCCCAATCTCACCCACCAACCCTTAAAATTCCAGGGCAATTTGGGGCAAGTCTTTTAACTTCCCGTAACCTCGGTTTCCTCATCTGTAGGTGGAGGGCGCAAGCACTGTCATCCCGAGTGTGCAGGAGTGCAGCGTGTGAGCAGGCAGATGCTGCGGCTCTGAGGGTGGGAATTCTGACTGCTCCCTGAGCAGTCGGCCAGGCCCTGCCAACCTGACACCTTGGCTTCCGCTGTCAACGCCCCAAATCCACAGACTCAGCTGGGGGCTGGGGTGGGGGTCTATGGTTTAAAATAAAGTGGAATCTGCCTCTCATTAAAATGACATTTGTCACCTCTATCATAAATTGTCCTTCTCAGCTGTAGGAAAAGGTCCATTAACACATTTTTTTCCTTCTCCAAATGAGGCGAGAGTGGGTAAGTTTGAAAATCCCTGTGGACAGTAATAAAGCCAGAAAAGCCCTCCTTCCCCCCACCTCCAGCTGCCTGCCCCCAGCAGCCAAAAACATCACCATAATTATCTGTCTGGGAGCAGGCTCAGGGGGAGCGCCTTAGCATGGTTCGTTAAGGTGCTAATGAGCAGAAACCAGCTTCAGCTCTGGGGACTAGGGGGCAGGGGAGTGGGCTTCAGTCTCTCCCTCCCCTCCTACCATCCCTCAGCCTACTACCCACTCAGGTTCACCTGGTCTATGGGCATCTGCTCTTGGGTGACACATGGTCAACAGCCAAGGCCAAGGCGGGTGCCCCCATGGCAACAGAGAATAGGCTCATGAAGGGAAGAGAAGGTGGCTGTGGAAAGGCCAGAGAAGAGGCTGCCAAAATGGATGCCCCAGAGCCCAGGTCCCTGCCATAGCCCTATCCTATAAGGCCTCAGTCTCCACATCTGAGCAATGGGAGTCTGGACCATGTGACTGCTGAAGATCCATGGGACTCCTGGGAGGCTTTGGCATGTTGCAGCAGGCTATGGGGGAAAGGAGTTGCCAGGAGATCTGAGCAATTTCAATTCCAGCGTTATAACAATGTGGCCAGCATGAATGAACACCCACTGTGTGCCAGGCTTGAGTGAAATGACTCACTTGACCTTGACACAGCAGCCCCTGATATTGGCAGAATCTCGACTTTACAGATGATGAGGCTGGTCGCAGTGAAGTTAGGTGACAGCTAGTAGGTGAGATTGGAACCAATGCAGGCCAAATCATGCCTGGCTGCCTGTGCCCCTCCACCACCCTGGAAGCCCATCCCTCCCAGCCCGGGAGTCCAGCCCCAGCTTCCTCTCCACACAGGAAGGCAGGCATGACTCCAGCCCAGGCACCTCTCAGCACAAGCGACCCTGGAGACAGAAGCTGACCAAGGTTGCCTGGCACTGATACACAGGCTCAAAGGCACTTGCCTGGGGTCACACGGCCTGGGCAGCGAAGATTTTAAGCATACAACCTCTTTCTGACTTAACAGCCCTGGAAACTCACTCTGGGGCCAGCCAGCTCCCAGAGGCCCTGCCTAGGGCAAAGCTTCTCCTCCAAAGCCCTCAGCCTGGGGACCTTCCCAAGGAGCAGCGGCCTTCTCTGTCTGTCCTACCTACTCAGGGGTCTCTGGCCCCCCACTCTCTCCCTTAAGTCCTGAGAACACCCCCTCAGGCTCCTGCTGGTCCTCACAAACAACATCTCTCCTCAGCCCTACACCTCCATGGTTCCAAAGGGGACATGGGTCAGGAGTTCCTGGAGGGGAGCAGCAGTTGCAAGACCCCACATGGGGAACCCCTACCCACCCACTGCCCTCCTTGGCTGCACAGCCCCTGAGGACGGAGGCTCTGGGGAGGCTCTGGGGATGCCGTGGGCCTGTCGATGCCCTCCACAGGGAGAATGGGTGAGCTCTACACCTCTCTCGGATGTGGGGGCACAGCCTAGAGGGTGGTGAGTGTGCAGGGAGGAAGCTAACTCAGATCCGCAGGTGAGCAGGGGAATGGGGGTCTTCATTCACATGAAACAGCTGGCACCGGCCTCGCCTGACTGCCAGATGCCCACTTGGTCCCCGGCCAGACTCTGCCAACAGCCCTCAGCCCTCCGCCCACCTCTTCCAGGGCCCATCTCTCCTCAAACACCTTTCAATCAGATTCCACCTCAGAATTGAGGAGCAGCCCCCACCAATTCCACTCCCAGCCCCTAGACACCACAGGCAGCGGAGCATCCTACAGGAGCCCTCTCCAACCCCACCGGGAACCCCACAGGAACTCCACGGGCTGCCCCGTAGGATCAAGCAAGGCTGCCCACACTCAGTGAACACACACACACAATCCCGGGTGCCTGATCCCCAGCAGGGCATGAGCCCAGCGGCTCAGCCCACCCACCACACAGAGCCCATCAGCCCACCCAGTTTGGGGCCCAGGGTGGTGATGTCAGTAATGAGAGTGGCAGGCTAACAGGGTTGATGGCCATGCAGCAGAAGGAGATGAAAAGAAGCCTCCTGACCCCATACTGGGTCCTGACCCTGGTCACGAGGTCATCAGTGGATACTCCTGGATTTCTATCCACCTACAGAGAAGAGTGCCCAAAAGGAGCTGGACTTGGCACCCAGCCTCAGTGCCCAGTGTTCCCCCTCCAAAGGCCTGCACCTTCACAGCCTCAGTGCTCCTGCATCCTGCCCCGGAGAGGCCAAGAGGTCCAGCTAAATTCACACAGCAAGTCGGAACCTGGCTGGGATTGGAACCCACGCCTCCCATCGCCTGGAGCCGGGGCATGTTGTGAGGGCGGCAGAGCCACAGGCCTGATGCTCAGACATGGCTCATCCTATTGCAGGGAACTGGGGATGGCAGCACCTCGGGGCAGAGGGACAGGCCTCCAATCCGTCCCTTTCTCCACCAAGAACTCCCTCTCCAGTCTCCTTGGCCATGGCCTTCAAGCCCCCACTTGATGACAGCAAGCTCACCTCCACCCAAGGCAGCCCGTCCATCTGCAGCTCTGACTGAGTTCCACCCTGGACCTGGCTCTGCCCTGCAGCAGTGGGTGCCCACTGCAGACCCAAGTTTGGGGCAAGGGTTCCAGGCCCTTAGACATTCCTAGACAGCAAGTGCAGCCCCTGAGTCTACCATTACCTAGTTTGCAGGTGCCAGTCCCTCCTGCCTGCCACCTCCTGTTAGTGTCCCTGTGGGCCTAAGTGGGACCCAGAGTGGAGCATCAACTGGCTGGGTGGCTGAAGGCCAGCCAGCTCCTCCCTCTCTCTGAAATGAGACAACTTAGGGAAAGCCTTGGCCCCAGCAGCTCTGGTAGTGTGGGCCCACCACACCCAGCTCTTGACAGGGTTGTGCACAGCAGGCGTGACTGGGCCATCCCCTGCTTCATATCACACTCATTGCTCCTTGTCATACAGCCTCCCATGCCTGAGCCGAGGCCCTTCAGCCCTCCTCCCTCTGTCTGTGCCTTTCTAGACCCAGTCCAACATGGCTGAAGAGTTAGTTTCCTAACTCTGAAAATATCTCCCAGTCAGTGTGTCCTGTCTGAGGTTGGCCCTGGGCCATAAGCCAGAGGCTGGAGGGTCTCCCCAAACTCCACACAGCAGTGGCCATCCCACTGCCCCACACACACCCAGCTCCGGGCCTTCGTCCCTCCGTCAGCATCCCCCCATGCCCTCATTAGCACAACCTAATGTCTCTGAGCCCCAGGCCTGGTGAGTTACAGCCTATCCATCCCTCTCAATGTCCTCATCACCGCCTCCATGGACCCATATTACAGCGTGCACATCTGTCAGCCTGTGGCCGCCACCACCACGGCTGTTTCCAGGGAGACAGTCTCTGTTTATGACATTATCCAAAAGCCCAGCCCCTCCCTCCCCCTCCCAGCTCCTCCCCCTGCCTACCTTTATGGGGACGGAGATTTGGGCTGTAAATATTACCACGTCTTCCCTGCAGATTCTAATGGGGCCTGAGTACATTGCTGTTCCTGAGGTCACCGCAACCACGAACGCACAGCCACAGCTGTTTGGGCGCATTAAGGCATCACTCTGACTGCCCTGGCCACCCTCCCTGCCATGCCCAGGGCCCTCCCAGCACCCCCTCCACCATGGATTCCCTCATGCCCTGCAAGCCTTAAGACAGAATCTGCTCACGGTGGAGGTGGTCTGGGGGCCAGGTCACCTGTCTTGGGGCTTTAGCAGGAAGGAAGGGAGCTGACTCTGGCTGAGCCCTCAACTTTGGGGGCCCAATATGACAGGCCCTTTGCATATCAGCCACCATGTCCTCCATGGCTGTGCAGGGGGCTGGTGTTATGCAGAAGAAAACAAGCCTCTTGTCCAAGGTCCCACACCCGGCTTGAGGCAATCTGGGATTTGAACCCAGATCTTTGGACTGCAAAGCTCCTTGTACCACAGCCTCGGCCCTCAAGGCCAGAGGGTTAAGAGCTGACACATTCTAAGCGTTGTACATATTTTCACTAATGTAAGCCTCACTAGACCCCATGAGGTCAGCACTGCTAATACACTCGTTTTACAGACACAACAATGAGGCACAGCCAAGGCCACCCAACTTCTAGGTGGAGAAGCAGGATTCAAAGCCAGGCAGGCTGGACCCAGAGCCTGGTTCTAAAGACTTTGCTTAGAGCCACTACCAGCCTGGCCAGGTGGGGCATTCCCACCATCTAGGCAAATCTCAGCCCCTTCCCAGGGCCCACACTGCAGAGACAACCTTCATTGTTGACATAGCACTTCGGAAGGAAGTCCAGGAGCTGGGCCTGCCACATAGAAGGTGCTCACCTGACTCTTTCCCCAGCCCCAGCCTCAATTACAGGGGATAGCAAGGATCAAGTATTCACGGTGCGGTCACCCAGCCAGTATGCAGTGGTATTATTGATTACTGTCATTGTTATCACGGTGGGGGTCTGACCCCATCATTGTAGGCCTTCTGACTTCACACGCCACAGCACAGGCGCACACACTTGTCCTTTCCATAGACACACACA
The DNA here is from genome assembly GCF_043159975.1 of Macaca nemestrina. NCBI lineage: Eukaryota > Metazoa > Chordata > Mammalia > Primates > Cercopithecidae > Macaca > Macaca nemestrina. The sequence continues at coordinate 123,211,760 of NC_092131.1, read as the reverse complement.
CACACAAATATACACACCACACACACACACACACACAAAACTGGGTTTTGGCCCAGTGAAACAGCTTTTGGACTTATACAGATTCTGGACATATACACACACTCACACACACACACACACACACAGCCTCGGAACACAGTGAGAGTGCGCGCCATTCACTCCCTCTAGGCTTGTCACTGTATTAGGGTCCTAGTGTTGCTGTAACAAATCACCACACACTTGGTGGCTTAAAAACAAAAAATTTTATAAAGAGAAATTTATTCTCAGCCAGGCTCAGTGGCTCATGCCTGTAATCCTAGCACTTTGGGAGCCCGAGGCAGGAGGATTCTTAAGGTCAGTAGTTTGAGGCCTGCCTGGGAAACTTAGACCCTATCTCTCCAAAAAATAAAACAAATTAGCAAGGTGTGGTGTGGCACACACCTGTGGTCCCAGCTACTCAGGAGGCTGAGGTGAGAGGATCACTTGAGCCAGGGAGGTTGAGGTTGCCATGAGCCATGATTGTGCCACTGCACCACCTGCCTGGGCAGCAGAGCAAGACCTTGTCTCAAAAGAAAAGAGGAAGGAAGGAAGGAATGAAGGAAGGAAGGAAGTGGGGGAGGGAGTGAGGGAGTGAGGGAGGGGAGGGGAGGAAAGAAGGAAAGAAATTTATTCTTTCACAATTCTAGAGGCTAGAAGTCCAAAATCTGTTTCACTGGGCCAAACCAAAGTGTTGGGGGGACTGGCTCCTGCCATAGACTCCAGGGGCATATCCGTTCCTGGCCTCTTCCAGCTTCTGGTGACCACGGGCATCACTTGGCTTGTAGCTGCATCGCTCCAATCTGCCTCTGTGGTCGCATGGCCTTCTCCTCCCCTGCAGTCAAATCTCCCTCTGCCTCCCTCTTATGTGGACACTAGTGAGTGCATTCAGGGCCCACCCAGACGATCCAGAATCATCTCCCCAGCTGAAGATACTTGACCATCACATCTGCAAAGTCATTTTCCATGTAACGTAGATTTCACAGGTTCCAGGGATGTGGGCCTGGATATCACTGAAAGCCACCGCTTTGCCTGCCCCAGCTACCTGCTCAACACCGCATCCCAGACAACTAACAGGCACATCAAACTTCACATGACCACAGCTGAGTGCCTCATTTCACCTCAGCTGAGTTTGCTGACTTCCCCTCTCAGATCAGATGGGTTACCCCCATCTTTCCAGCTGCCCAAGCCAAAAACTGTGGGGTCAATTCTTTCTCTCATCCCACAGCAGATCCGCCATCAGCAAAGCCTGTTCGTTGACCTTTCAAAATCTATCCAGAGTCAACCACTTCTCTCTACTCCATGGCCACCACCACGGATCAAGCCATCATCTCCCTCCAGGATTATTGCAACAGCCTCCCCCCAGAGCTTCCTACTTCTGGCCTGCCTCCCACAGTGTCCTTCACATAGCAGCCAGATGGACCCTTAAAACCCAAGTCACAGCACGTCACTCCTCTGCTAAAACCCCATGGTGACTCCAGTCTCACTCAGAGCAAAAGCCAAAGCCCTGAGAGCGATCTCCAAGTTCTGGACCCATCTGCTCCTTGACAACAATTCCTCCCCTCTCTTACCACTCACCCCCACCACCTTCTCCACCCATTCTGGCCTCCTCCTTCTCCCCTGACTGCTCCTCACACAGGCCAGGCACACCCCCACCTGGATGTCCCTGTTTCCTCTGATTGGAATGCTCTCCCCAGGCTTCCATGTGGCTCCCTGACCTCAACACCCCACTTGACCTAAAAGTCTCCTTCTCAGAGAGGCACCCCCACTCCTGCCATTTCCTTTCCCCACTTCTCCTGTATTTGTTTCTCCTTAACATGATCACTATCTAACACAGTACCTGATTTGCTTATTTATGTTGTTTAATATGTCTCCCCTACTACAGCAGTCCCCAACCTTTTTGGCACCAGGGACCAGTTTCGTGGAAGACAATTTTTCCACAGCCCAGGGTTGGGGAGATGGTTTTGGGATGATTCAAGTGCATTACATTTACTGTGCACTTGATTTCTATTATTATTACATTGTCATATATAATGAAATAATTATACAACTCACCATAATGTAGACTCAGCGGGAGTCCTGAGCTTGTTTTCCTGCAACTAGACGGTCCCATCTGGGGGTGACGGGAGATAGTCACAGATCATCAGGCATTAGATTCTCATAAGGAGAGTGCAACCTAGATCCCTTGCATGCGCAGTTCACAATAGGGTTCTTGCTCCTATGAAAATCTAAAGCCTCCACTGATCTGATGGGGGCAGGGCTCAGGCCGTAATGCAAGCGATGGGGAGTGGCTGTAAGGACAGATGAAGCTTCATTCGCTCACCACTGCTCATCTCCTGCTGTGCGGCCCAGTTCCTAACAGGGCCGGTCCCCAGGGGTTGCGGACCCCGCCCTACTGGAAAGCAAGCTCCATGAGGACAGCCTCCCAGATCCTAAAACGGTGCCTGGACTAGTAGGTGTTCAATAACTATTCACCCATCCATTCACCCTGTAGGCTAGCATGGAGCCAGCACCAGGGGGATACTGGAACCCAGTGGTGAGCCAGACACTGCCCCTGACAAGGACCATCCAGGGTATTACACACAGTGACGGGGAAGCCCAGAGTGCCACAGGAGCTCAGAGGAGGGAGAGATCAACTCAGCCCACGGGGCTGGGGACAGCCATGCTGAGGAGGGCTTTACAGGATAAGTAGGAGTTCACTGGCTGGAAAAGACAGCTTCGCAGCTGGCAGGTGGAACGGCTGGTATGAACACCAGGAACAAGAGTAGGATGTGTTCTTGACACAGGGGAGGGTACAAGAAGTGAGGCCAGTGGGCTGGGCAGGAAGTATTTGAGGGCCTTGGAGAGCAGGCCAGGGGGGTTGAGCTTCTCCCCGTGGGCAATGGTGGGCCACTGAAAGGAAGAACATGGCAGGCGTGTGGGTCTGGAGGCTCCCCACTCAGATGGCCAACACGCAGCAGCCTAGGCATGGGGAGAGGTGGGGTACGGGGCCCACCTATCATGCGCCAAGGTAAGGGGTTGGAAATGCCCCCAAGTGCAGCCTCACCTGGGAAGCAGTTAAAGCTACAGTGTCATTATGGAGTGTCTAGTATGCCCAGGCCTGTGCTGGGAGGAGACCTTGGGGAATATTAAACCAAATAGTTTGCAACACAATGCCAGCCTGTGTGGATACAATATAGCCAGGGGACAGGAGTGCAGGGGTGGCACTATGGACTAAACTCTGTCCTGGCAAATTTATACGTCCAGGTCCTAACCCCCAATGAGACTGTATTTGGAGTAAGTAAGTAATTAAGGTTAAATGAGGTCATGAAGATGGAGCCCCAGTCTGAGAAGATTAGTGTCCTTATAAGAAGAGGCACCACATAACACTTGCTCTCTTCCCCCTACCCCTACCATGTGAGGACACAGCAAAAAGGACACACGTGAGGCAAGCCAGGAAGAGAGCTCTCCCTCTGATCTGACCATGCCAGCACCCTGATCTCAGACTCCCAGCCTCCAGAACTGTGGGAAAACATGCTTTCTGGTTCAAGCCCCCAAGTCTATGGTATGCTGTTGTTGCAGCCCAAGTGGATTAAGATAGATGAAGAAGTCAAGGAGAGCTTTCTGGAGGAGATAAGGTTTTGGGCTGTCATAGCAGAGAAGACAAGCCTGGGCTGAATGTACCTTGGACACCGCAGACCTGAGGCCAAGGCCCATCCTTCAACCAGCCCACAAACCCTCAGTGATTTCTTTGGGATTTAATTTCTCTGTTGAGGAGCACAGGGGCAGTCCCCAGATTGATGGAACTTTGCATGTTGCATCAAGTCCAGGCGGTTCCCTGAAGGCATGGGTAGGGGGCTGGAATTTCTGGCTCCTGAGCACTGGATTCCAGTTTTCCCCTTCTGCCTCCAGCAAAGGTAACTCAGCCAGGCTGGAGCCAGCCAGGAATCAATGTGCAAAAGCCTCCCTCTCACCCAGCTCCCACGCCTAAGGAGGCTGCTTGGAAGCGGGGATCTGAGCTGGGCTCTGAATGGCAGCAGTGATCAGGAATGCAGTGAGAAGCTCTATAAATAAATATACATTTTCATAAGACATGTTTAATTAAAGTGGATTAAAATTAATTTGCTTTAAGAAAATTAGAAGTGCCCTAGGGGATTTCAGAAGCAGGCCAAGAGTCCCTGAATCTAAAGGCTCCTTAGAAGGCTTGGGGGTGGGAGGCCCCCCAGTCACTGCACGTGGTGCCTCAGAAGGAGGCAGCTCACATCTACATCACACTCCACACTCCGTACACCACCAGGCGTGTTCACATGGAGATGGCAGGCGTGATCAGCCCCGTGTTTGCCAGGCGGAAACTGAAGCTCAGAGGGGGTAGTGACTTGCCCAAGGTCACACAGTGGTCTGTGGCAGGCCCAGTGGGGAGCTGCCGGTGTTTTCTGCCAGTGCTGGACATTTCATTCATGCTCCACACAGCGAAAGCCTCTCACCCTCAGGGCCCCTGGCCGGAGCTGCCACCTCCCAGGTTCCTCCCATCTGCAAAATGGTAGCCCTGGAGCTGTGACAATCTGGCTCCTCAGAGGCCCCTCACGGGAAGGCGGAGGGAAGCAGCCTGGGGGTTGGGGACAGGAGCCAGAAAGGGAAAGGACCCGAAATCAACAAGCGTTCCAGAATTTTAAGCAGTTTTTGGAGGAAAACGAGGAGCAGGTTCAGCTGTAGCAATTTGCTCCAGGGGAAAATTATGTTCCCGTGCTCTATTATACAGAACAGAAGGAACATTTGGTGGGTTGAATACTTGTTAATTTATTTCTCTGTTTGTTAATGGGCTCCACACGATGCTCAAGTGTGCGCACGCGTACACACACACACACACACACACACACACGTGCCTGCGTACACATGTGCGTCAGCAAGAGGTGGCTCCACGCTCCCACTCCCCAAGTTTTCCTGCTACCTTCCTATCAGGCACCACTCAGGGTCGTGCTTTCTCCGCTCCAGGCCAGGGGTCTGCAAGAAAGCCACGTGCAGTCTAAGGACTGAGGTGAGCCCCTCAGTGTCCTCATCTGAAAAATGATCTGGCAATGAGACGAGCTGCATATTAGGGCAAAGCCTTTGACCTTGGACCAGAAGTGAGAAGGTCCCCGATGCTGACTGAAGGCCTGATGCTCTACTTGCATAGCTCACTGGCTCCTCAAACCCTGCAAGTCCAAACCAGAATGCCTGCACCTCCACCTGCGCCAGATTCCCCATCTCAGAAAATGGTGCCGCTTGGGCCAAACCGACTCCGCCCCAACCAGGACTCTCAGCCTTCCCATCCCATGGTCACTCTCCAACCCCTCTCCTAGCCACCCCGACTCCTCGCCATCTGCACCACCACCCTGCAGCCATGACCCCACCTCTCTCCTAGGTCCCTGCACCCACCTCCCCTCAAGGCTTCCTGCTCTTCCTGCCACAGTCTCTAATCCATTCTCTCCACCCAGAGGCCAGAACGGAATTTGGAAAGCACAAATCAGGTCCCGTCACTCACTGGCTTAACCCCCTCCAGAGCACACCCCTGCTCCTCAGCAGGGTGGCTAAGGCTCTGTTTCCCACCCCTGTCCCCGCTCTCTCCCTCACTCCCCACCCACCAGCCACACGATCTTCCTCCTGGTCTCCAGACACAGCCAGCTACTTCCCACCTCCCAGCCTTTGCCTTGACATTCAGCCCCTTCAGCCTCAAAGTCACCTCTTCAGAGAGGCCTGTCTGGATGCCCATCGGAGCAGCTCACCCTGCCCCAGCCACTCCCTATTCCACAGCCCTGTCATTTCCCTCCTGGACTCAGCACAGTCTGAGATTACCCAAATTACTTGTTTGCCGTGCTGTTGCTCCCTCAAGACGGGAGGCTACCTGGGGGGAGGAACAGTGCATAACGTTCTAGCTGCTGGGGATACCGCGCTTCGTATGTGTTTCATCAGCACTTGATGATCGGGTGAATGAAGGAGTGAATGAAAGGGCAGGCTGGCTCCAAGCCAGACGGGAGAGGTGAGAAGGATCAGGGTCCCCGTGCCCAAAGTCTCCTGCCCCTACCTTGGTAGGGCCTCAGTACCTCTTCCGCTCAGGAAAGGGAGCAGGTGGGGCCGACGTTCATGGAGAAGCATCTATAAGCAGGGCCCTTTTCTCTAAACAACTTCATGAAGCAGCTACAAGGAAGCAGAGAGCTTCACCTCTCTGAGACCGGTCTCTTCGTCCGTTTAATGGGGATAATCCCAGGTCCCAACTTCTAGGACTGCTGTGTAGATGGATGAGACTGTATCTCAAAACTGTGAGGTGCTGCTGCTGCTGCTGCTAAAACTAATCCCATCTCTTACAGAGGAAGAAGCTGGAGAGATTGTGGGAGTTGCCTGGAGTCCCAGAGTCAGAAAGCAGGGAAGCTAGACCCAAATCCAGGCTCGCCTGACTCAGGAGCCAGTGCTTTTTTCTCTCTGTGCTGGACCCACTCCAGCCGGGAGTGGGAGGTGGGATACAGGAAGCCTTTCTCCGTTTGCACCTCAGTGGTGTTCATTTATGTTCCTGAGTGCAGCCTGACTTTGCCTCGCCTTTCCCCCAGGTTTGGCACACAGACACTAGGAAGCTGGGAGGGCTGGCCAGGGAGGATGGTGCTGCCCCCACCCCACTCATCCCCGAGGCAAGGGAACTGGGAAGGAGGCAGCTGCCCAGGCCTGGGACAGGTACACTGAGGCATGCTGAGAGACAATCTGTTAGGAGCCTCCTTTGGGTGGTCTGAGGTTGGGGGGACTGGCAGGCCGGGGTCTCCAGGAGGTCCCAACAGGAAGAGTTGGTTTGCATAGCAAAGGAGGAGGAATTGCCCTCCAGCCAGCACCTTCCCCGCCCTAGCCAAAGGCACAGAGCCAGCAGGAGAGAGCAGAACTCAGGAGGCTGTGGGGCTCTAAGGACACATTCAGGGCCCACTCAGGCCAGTTTGTGAGGTTGGAAGGCTGTCACTGAAGGCCCAGAGGCTTAGAGGTAAGGCTGCCTTAGCAGAGACCCTGCCCAGCTCCCGGCTGATGAGGGATCGTGCTGCAGGCAGCCAAGGTAGCTTCCCCTTGCAGCCAGTGCACATTAAGAATTATTCCTCTTGTGAGCAAACAATTTGTTACAATATCCACTGCGCACTTTTCCCGGCTGGGCGCCCTCCCATACATCCTGAATTAATCCCTGAAGTCACTCCATTCATTTAGGACATGCCTGAGTGTGCCTCTCCTTTTATTAGGGAAATTTTTCATTGTTTTGAGGAGCTCATAGGCTTTAATTTGGGGCTGAGATTTTAAAGCCTCTCTCAGTGGCTCAGAGGCATGAGTAGTCTTATATTTGGGAAGGCCCCCTGGGTTCCTAGACCTGGTAGGGCTTGGCTGGGGCCACCAGACCCCAGGGAGAAGGGATCATGGCACACGCCCGTCAGGGAGCCAGGGACTGCAGACCCCAGCGCTGTGTGGCATTGGGTCACACCCTCAACCTCTCCGAGCTTCCCTAAGAGAGGCAAAGCCAAGGAAGACTCCGTACTTGGGTATAGCTCTTCCAAGCCTGCCCAGGGAAGTCTGGGGTCATCACTTCTAAAAACCACAGCCCTGGGGAGTAGCATGGGGCCACTGAAAAAGCATGATGTGTAGAGTTCTGATTTGAAACACTGCCAGGGCAGGCCAGTCGTTCGCCTCTCCCAGTCAGGTTTCCAGCTCCTTAGAATGAGTTTAAGAGCTGGCGCCCTCTCCAGGCTGTCGTGCAAATTACACAAACCCAAGTTGGGAGGAGTCTGACTCAGGGCCTGGCACACAGTGGGTGCTCCACAAGGGTGAGTCTCCCAGCCCTCTCAGCTCACTGCGGATCCCTCCCATATCTCCCTCTCTTGGCCCTCAAGCAGCCAGAGTCCCTGGTTCCTACATTTTGGCCAAAGGCGGCCCACAGGCTGATCTCCACAGGTGGGGTCCTGCCAGTTTGGGCAGCAGCCACCAGCCTCTTCCCAGGCTTTACACAGATCCTTGACAGTGCCACCTGAGGCCCTGGAGTGTGGGGAGTCCTGTCCACAGACCCTATGCTAAATCCCACCCCTCCCTGCAGCCCCCAGGTAGGGCTGTGTGCTAGGATCCCGGCTGTTTGATGTCTCCCTGCCCTTAGTCAGCAGACAGTGGTCCCACCTCCAACTCCTAGTCCTCCACCCCCACCAGGGCTCCAGGGCTGGGACCTCTCAGGGCTCTGACCCCCAGTCAGCAGCAGCTCTCGGACAGCTCACACCCTGTCCCGGGCTTGCTCCTCCTGCCTGGTCTTTGTTCACATTATTCCCAACCACACACGCTCTCTGTCACTCTCTTCTACCCCCAGCTTCCCCAAATCCTCCCGAACTCTAAGGACCAGACACCTTCAGGAAGCCCTCCCTGACTTCCCCAGCTTTTATCTCCTTCCTTTTCCTGAGGCTCACAGCATTTCTCCTTGATCCCTCTAACTTCACATTGCTACCCAGAGGCAAGGACCACGTCACCTACTCATGATGTGGTGGCCAACCCCGGGCAAATCCCACTGTGTACTTAGGGAGGACAGACTCATTCCGTGATGTGGGGGAAGGGTACAGAGGATCCCACTGAGGGAGTACAACACCTCTGTGAGGTAGATATCATTATGTCCACTCTGCATATGGGAAACTGAGGCTAGGAGAAAGGAACCACTTGCCCAAGAAGTGGCTGGGACAGGAACACTAAACAGTGCCATTAAGACAAAGCCCACAAATCCAGGTTCCACGTGCAAGACCCACCAGCCCTGGGCCCAGCAGGTTCACCTGTGCCATCCCATCTGATCCTCACCGCCCCTCAGGGAGGTTACTGTGCCACTCGGGAGGAAAAAGAGGTCTAGAGAGGCTGAGTCACTTCTTCAAGGCCACCCAGTAAGTGGCAGGGCTGGGACTTGAATCCAGATTATTTCAGCTCTCACTTGGTCAGGGCAGCCAATCAGGACACGTCGCCTCATCTCACCCACCACCCCTGGGGTCTGCAGGACCCATTCTCCCCTCTCTGGTGGCCCAGACTGCTGGATGGCCCCATCCCTGTCCCCAACCCCAGGCCTCTGAGGAGTGCCTACTTGACCTTTCAGAGGGACTGGGCTCCCACAGTTCTGGGTATTTACACAGACAGCCTCGGTTGCGATGGCGCCTGGAAAGTAGGCCATGCAGAGGAGGGAGGGGATGGCAGGTGTGGGCTACAAACACTCCCACCGCCCTCCACGCTGCCTGGACAGAGGAGCCACCCTTGGCACCATCTCCTCAAATGACCTTGGCAACTGATAGGGCAACCCCTATTGGGGCAGAGTCAAAGCCTGGGCTGCCCACTGAGGGGAGGGGCTTGGCCAGTGTCTCCAATTCCTCTTTGCTTAGTGACCTGCAGGGCCCTGGAGGACACAGGATGACAAGTCCTTTCAGTAAGAACCCTTCTCTGCATAAAGGGTCGCCTCACTTCACAGAGCCTCCCCTTCCTCCTCTGTAAGGATGGCAGTGGCAGCTGCCTCTCAGGTGCTGGGAAGATGGGAAGCACCCAGCTGGGCCTGGCACTCTGCACACTGGTCAGCCCCGCAGGACCTGAGGCTGAGCCTCTTGAGGGACATCTGCAGACACTCAGCTTCAAGTGGGACAGACCCAAGAGTCTCCCAGGAAACAAGCTAGGTCACATCGGGTGGGGGTGCCTGGCTGAAAGGCTGGTAGACACACCCAACAAAACCACCCCTGTGAGAGCTGGGGCAGCACAGCAGGTGTGGCATGGGCACCAGGGAGCTGGGCTCTCAGAAGCCAAGAGGACACTGCCCCCATCCAGAGCGCACGGTCGGGCCTGCATCCACCGCTGCATACCATCCTTAGCAAATCCCAATTTGCCTCTCCCACCTGCTCCCTCCTCCACCCTGGCTTGAGGGGAAGAGCCAGAGGAGCCTGGCAGGGTGCTCCCGGGATAGCTGAGTGTCAGGAAGTGGTCAGGCACTGATGAAACTGAGAGCCAAGCAGGACAAGAAACAGCTGCAGGGAGCCTCCGGGAAGTGCGCAGATGCTAAGCACAGGGCGTGGGCCAGAAGGACACAGGGGTCCCGGTGGAGGACTCCCATGCATGCAGCTCAGGCTGGGGGCTGGAGGGGGCTTCAGGGCTGTGCGGGGTAGGGGTGGGAATAGTCCTCTCCTCTTGGCCCTCCCCATGCCAACCCCCTGCCAACCGCTGAGCGGAAAAGCATTCCACTCTGTTGCCACCCCATCCCACACGAGGCCGGCATGCCCATCTTCAGCGTCCCCACCTCCTTGCCGGCAGCTTAGGCTCCACTCCAACCCCAGCTCAGCCTTTTTATTATTCAGAAGAGCCTCTTGATTGAAAAGGCCTCTAAGGCATCTCACAAATAAGAATCCTTTAATTGGGAAGTTGTTAACTTCTCAAAGAGGAATTTTAATTTTGTTTCCTCACCATCTCCTCTCCCCAGAACCTGCAGACTAAATGCAAAGGCTAACAAAGTCAAGCACCAGGCACCAGCTGCCAACCTCCCCAGACGTGGAGCTGTCCAGGGGCAGAGACAGGACAGGCAGCCTCTTGCCACCGCATAGAACCCTGGAGCCACACAGACCCCCGGCGCACCACCATGAGGAGGCTCCTGCCTCTCCCCATGGGCATGCCTGCTCCATACTCCTTACCACTCCAACCCACAGCGGGACACTTGGAGCGGAGGGCGGCAAGTGGCTCAAAGACGAAGGCAATGCCAGCCCCGCCCTGCCCTGCCTGGGTCACCATGACTGCCAGGTTCTCAGAGCCCAAATTCAATGATTCAATGATTGCCCCCATAACCCCCCTGTGGCCCTCTATCATACTCCCCTGGACTGGCCACTCATATTGATCAAGCATTTACTATGTGCCAGACACGGCTCTAAGCCCTTTACATGCCTCAGCCTACTTTATCCAAGCAAGGTAGACGTTCTTATTATTCTCAGTCGACTGATAAAGAGACTGAGACCAAGAGGCCCTAGGGAAATTGTCTAAATTCACACCACTGACGCATGGCAGAGCTGCGACTGAGTCCCAGGAGTCTGGCTCCAGAGTGGTCATAACTTCAACTACCACCTACGCCTGCTGCCCCACCCATGGCCTCTGCACTCCTTGAGGGCCAGGACCAGGACCATCTCTGTGTCCCTGGGACAGCACAGGGCCTAGCATGCAGCTGAGCTTAATAACTGTTTGCAAAGTGAATACATGAAAAAAAAACAAAAACAAAGTACCTTCTTATTCATTCTCTCCTATGAGCCTAACCATAGGCTTGTGACAAAAACAGGCAGGCAGACTGGTCCCCAGTTCAGTTCGGTAGACGGAGGCCCAGAAGTCAAAGCCACTACCCGAGGGCACTCTGCTAAGAGGCAGCAGAGCTCAGGGGGCTCTTCCTCCTACCCCAGTGATGGGAACCTGCCTTTCACCCAAAGGATACAGGGATTGGATCACGACCAGTACACACCATGTACCATGTTCCTGGGCCCTGATTAACATCCCAGGCTGAAACTGGTGTCAGGGAAGCCCTGGTCCTAGCCATGAGGTAGGAATCTCCTCTCCATGTTCCTGACAGCTTGGGGCAGCCTCGATACTCCTCCTGTGCAACCCATGGCATGAGATGCTTACCACCGCCAAGGCTGCCGGGGACAGTTCACTGCTGTGAAAATCATAGCTCTAGTCGCCTGCTGTTACGGGTTGAATTGTGTGCCTCCAAAAATGATGTGCTTAAATTCTAACCCCCAATACCTCAGAATGTGATCTTATTTGGAAATTGGGTCATTTGAGATGTAATTAGCTAATTAGGATGAGGTCATACTGGAGTAGGGTGGCCCCTTAATTCAATATGACTATTGTCCCCATAAGAAAGAGGGATTTGGAGATACGGTCTAAATTGTTAAATACTGGCCAGGCGCAGTGGCTCATACCTGTAATCCCAGCACTTTGGAAGGCTGAGGCAAGTGGATCATCTGCAGTCAGGAGTTCAAGACCAGCCTGGCCAATATGGTGAAACTCCATCTCTACTAAAAATACAAAACTGAGCCAGGTATGGTGGTGCATGCCTGTAGCCCCAGCTACTCGGAGGCTGAGGCATGAGAATCACTTGAACCCGGGAGGCAGAGGCTGCAGTGAGCTGAGATAGAGCCACTGGACTCCAGCCTGGGTGACAGAGTGAGACTCCATCTCAAAAAATAAACAAATGGTTAAATAGTTAAATATTGTATGGAGAACAATTTGGCAATATGGCCATGTAAAGAGACATGGGGTAGCCATCTACAAGCCAAGGAGAGAGGCCTGAAACAGATCATCCTTCACAGCCTTCGGAGGCAACCAGCCCTGCTGACACCTTGGGGTTCGGGGATTTGGGGCTTTGGGGTTTTTTTGAGACAGGATATTGCTCTGTCACCCAGGCTGGAGTACAGTGGCTCAATCATAGCTCATTGCAGCCTCAGTCTCTCAGGCTCAAGCAATCCTTCCACCTCAGCCTCCCGAGTAGCTGGGACCACAGGTGTGTGCCACCATGCCCAGCTATTTTTTGTATCTTTTGTAGAGACCATGTCTCGCCATGTTGCCCAGGCTGGTCTCAAACTTCTGGGCTCAAGTGATCCTCCCGTCTCAACCTCCTAAAGTGCTAGGATTACAGGCGTGAGCCACAGTGCCTGGCCCCTGAAACACCTTTGCCAGGCCGCTATAGCTAAGTACCATAAACTGGGTGGCTTAAACAGAAATGGATCGTCTCACATTTCTAGAAGCTGGAAGTCTGGGTGGTGTGGCCCCAGCCAGGGCCTGAGGGTAGGGGAAGAGGGTCTTCTGAGTCCTGCACTGCTCTGTGAGTTCGCTTCTTTAAGAGAAGACTAAGGAGGAACAGAAGAGAACAATGCCCTGGGGAGGCCCCAGGAAGGCAGGTGTGGAGGGAGGCAGGTCCTCTATCCATCCACCAAGCCACAGACATTGCCCAAATCCCCACCACATGCTGGGCCCCCGCTGGGTTTGGCGGGGTAGAAAAGGAGAGCTTCTAGATGCCAAACATAGCTCCTGTCCCATGTGGACCCTAGAGCCAGCCATGGAGACTTCAGGGAGGCAGATTCAGCTCAGCCAGTATAAAGAGGAGCCATATAAGAGCTGCCTCCAGGGCCTGAGCTGCCCTGGAGAGAGTGAGGTCCCTGTCCCTGAAGGTGTGCAAGTAAAGGTCAGAGGACCATGGTCTCAGGGATACCTCTACTCCCTCATCATGAGCTTGGGTTGGGCCAATGGGTCCCAACCTGGCTGACCATCAAAAGGTGGCTGTGGGGCTTGTGAACCAGGCAGATTCCTGGGTTCTCCCAGCAACCCTGGATCAGACGGTCTGGGTGGACCCCAGATGATTCCTGTCTCTAATAACGTCCCTGGGTGGTCCTGATGCAGAGCCAGGCTTGGGCGCCCTGGCCCACAAAGCACCGTGGTTTGAATGGGATTCTGTTTGGGAAGAGCTTTGACAACAGTACTTGAGGGCAGGGCAGCATGTAGATGGCAGACATGAGGGACAAGAGGATGAGGACGGCAAAGAGGAAGACAAGCTGAGGATCATGACATTGATGAGTTGGGTGACCTGACAGGATAGCTCACCACAAGCCATGAGGCCTGGGGAAACAGGTAAAAGGCACATGTGGACATGCAAAGAGGCCGAGGGAAGCGGGGGGTCAGGGAACACATTCTGGAAAATGTGGGATTTGCTGGTGGTTAAGAAAGCATTCTACATGGAAGGTGAGGCTGAGCGTGGTGTGTGGGGGATGGAGGAGAGTAGCCTGTTGGAAAGAAGGGCGGGGAAGAAAGTATGGGCTTGAGGGAGACAATGAAAGGCCTTCTACAAGCAGGAGAAGGAGTCTGCATGTCAACCTTAAACAACAGGGAGCCCCTGAAGGTTCTTGAGGGGGAACATGACCTGGAGGAAGGCCTGTAGTAGTGACCACTAGTAGGGCTCAGAAGGGCCTGGGCTGCTCCAGACTCACCAGTTAAGAGTCCCTTGCAAGAGAAAAGGGTGAGAGGATTAGGCCTAGTATCAGCCCCACACTTCCTGCCGACAGCAGCCCTGACAAGCATTACAGAATGATGGTGCCAGCCATTAGGCCACTTGGGAGGAGCAGCTGGGAGGGTGAGCTGGTAGCAGTTTCTCCAGGCTGGTAAATCTGGGGACCTTGTCTGCAAAGCTAGAGTAACAGCCCACCCATAAGCAGGGAGCTCCCCAGGGCTGGATTCACCCCAAGCAATGAGGCCCAGATTTCTCCTCTCCATCATCTTGTCCAGGCTCAGAGGCTCCAGAAACCACCCAGATACTGACTCCCCCCACAACTGCCTCTCCAGCCCAGCTCTTCCCACAGCTGCAGGCTTTACTGTCTGTGTAGCCTCCCCACACGATGCCGGCACCTCAAACACTTGCAAGCAGGATCTTGCTTTTCCCTCCAAACCCACCCTCAACCCCTGTTCCTCGGCTCAGGCCAAGGCTCCAGTGCCCACCCCGTTCCCAGGCTGGCCCTCTCCCAGTCCACAGCTCATCCTTCAGCAACCCCTTCAAAGTCTCCAAACACAAGCCCTCCTCCCGCCCAGGCCCAGCCCCACCATCTCTAGTCTGGACTGATGCCGGGGTCTCCCACTGGCTTACCAGCTTCTACTCTTGCCCACCCACCCTACAGTCCTTTCTGCAGTAGGCATCACTCTGTAACTCCGGGCCCTGCTCAGCCCCTCTTCCTCAAGGGCTGCCCAGCTGTGAGGGCCTCTATGCTTGTCCCAGCTCAAAGCCCATCCAGAGCTCCATAGGGCCTGCTCCCTCTCCTCAGGCCTCTGCTGAAATGGCCCCTCATCCGAGAGGCCTTTCCTGACCATGCTCCACAGAAGGGCTCCCATTTCATGCCTGCCCCCTTTTCCAACCTTATTTTTCTCTGTGGCATTTATTACTCCCTAATCTTATATTATGGATTGACTTATCTGGTTTCTTCTGTCTACTCTGTTACAATTTAGGCTCTATGAGGGCAATGCCATGGTCTAACCTATTCACCCATGGATGCCGTGCTGGGCACATAGAACAATGCCTCATGTGTAGCAGGCACTGAGTATGGGCTGAAGGAAGGATGAACAAACCACTGCACATTCATCCTTGGGAGAAATAGGCCCACACCCATGGGTGATCCCAACCCAGCATGACAGAAGTGCCGGGGCCAACAGATGTGCACAGGGAGGGCGGCACTAGGGAGGGGCCCATAGCTCCACGCAGAGATCAGGGAAGCTTCCTGGAAGAGACGACAAACCACCTCCAGCCTCCTCCCTGGCCCTCCAGGGTCCCTGTCATAAGCCTCCGCCCAGTGAGGGGATGAAGGAGAGGCTGGTCTGACCAGCTGTGCTGACCCAGGAGTCTGTAAGTGTTCAGAGCTGGTGCCTGCATCCCTCCTGCCTGGCAGGAGGAGACCTGGGCAAGGCTCCCCACAGAGCAGAGGGGCCTGGTTTAAACACCACGGATCCCACCAGTGAGGGAGAGGTCATCTGGGATCCCAGCTTTGCCTGCCCTTTCCTCCCAAACACACAGCACCCTGCTTCCTCCCCTCCAATCACTGGAGCACCGAGGGAGACAGCAATGGAAGCAGGGCAGCAAGGACAAACCTGAGCTTTCTCCAAGAACTTAGAGCTTTGCTGAGTGAAGCTCCAATTCCTCAGCCTCCGGTGCAAGCCTCCAGTGCTCCATGCCAGCCCTGGCCCCTTCTGGCTCCGCCACTCCCCAGACACATTCCAAACTCCCCTGCCACTGCACCTTTGCTCAGGCTGGACCTACCCGGCCACCCTAAACCTTCCCTGCCCATCACAACCCTACATCCATGACTTCCTTCATTCAGGCATTATTTATAATGACAGAACATCAGAAACCACCAAAATACACAACAGAGAATTGGCTAAACACACTATGGTACACGCAGGCTGAAACATTACACTGCCATTAAAAATCACATTATAGAAACGTATTGAATGATAGGAAAATGATCTTGGTATGGGATTAAGTGCAAAAGGCAAGTTAGAAAATAGTAAGTACAGCTTGATCCCAATTATGTCATAAATACATGTTTTGTAGAAGACTGACGGGCTAAACACCCATCGCTCACACTTTTCTATAGAGAACACACATTACTTTTTTTATAACCAGAAAAATAAAATGCTTGAAAAGCACCTTACAGACTTCAAGGCTTAGCCCAGGTGTCACCTGTTCCAACAATCCCTGCCAGACCCCCAGCTGACTGTGGCCCTCCTGCCCTGCATCAGTTCCCACCTGCATCTCCCTGCCCACTGAACTCCCCATGCCCCCGGGCTGTGGTGCCTGTGGGTGCTGCCGTCTGCCTGAGCAGTGGGGAGGCTGCTCACGCCCCTGCCCCCTGCCCCTGTCACGCCGGTTGCTGCACAGACAGCTCTGACCCTACCCTCTCACCCATCTCCCAGCAGCAATTACAGGTTAAACTGGAGGGGCTAATTAGTTGCTCATTCTACCCAGAGCCAACTAATTAGCAGAAATATATATATATCTTTTTTTTTTTTTTGAGTCTTGCTCTGTTGCTCAGGCTGGAGTGTGATCTTGGCTCACTGCCAGCTCTGCCTCCCGGGTTCACGCCATTCTCCTGCTTCAGCCTCCCGAGTAGCTGGGACTACAGGTGCCTGCCACCATGCCTCGCTAATTTTTTGTATTTTTTTTTAGTAGAGATGGGGTTTCACCATGTGAGCCAGGATGGTCTCAGTCTCCTGACCTTGTGATCTGCCCGCCTCAGCTTCCCAAAGCAGAAATATTTTGATGGTGCTAATTGGGCTTCCAAGCAAGGTCTAGTGCCTGGGAAGGAAATCCAGGCCTCTGCTCCCACCAGCTTCCTAGTGTGAGGACAGGGCTGGCTGAGCCTCAGCCACACACAACCGTCACCCGATCCCTCAGGAGAAGGGAGTCCAGGCCTGCCGCCAGGCTTCTTCCTCTGAAAAATAAGGACAATACGCCAGGCCAGCCTGCTGCCCCAAGCCCACCCTACTGTTCCCTCTGTTTAGCAAAGTCCCTCTGCAGCCCTCTCATGGGTGACAGAGGCCTGTCAAGAACAGGGGACTGGCCCAGATATGGAGTAGAGGTGACTTGTCCAAGGTCATGAGCAAGTCAGGGGTCAAGCCAGGCAGTAACCCAGGTCCCCCTCCTTCCCCATCTCCCACTTCTCTGGGACACGCTGTCATTTCTCCACAACCCCTCACATGGACCATGAAGTGAAAGGACCTGTTACCTCCCACATTCTGGGGATCCTACTCCTCGTGATACAGTTCAAGAACCCATCTGCTCTGTTCACAGAGAACCAAGGTCACCTGGCTGCCAGTGCTTGTCGCACAAACACACCTGGGGTCTAAGCCTCATCCTGCCCTGAAGGCGTCTGGACCCGCGCGCTGTCTCTGGTGCGGAACCCTGTTAAACTCCACACATTAAAGCCAATGTCCGCCTCTTGACAGTTCCTTGGACCCGGATTGTCTCAGTCCACGTCTTCTGGCTCCCTCCCGACCTGAAGTCAGGCACACATTTGGTCAACAATGTGACAGGACCAAGGACAGAGCCCTGCAGCCTGCCCTCAGAGACCTCCCATGCCACGTGGGAACCCATTAGCCGGAACTGTCCATGAAACCCAGTTGCTGGGAAGAACGCCCCAGGCTTCCAAGCTGCCTGCCGGAGCCCTGCTACAGCAAGGGCTGGTGGCAAGTGGCACCGCCACAGCAACCTCCTGAGCATGGCTGCATGTGGTGGGGGAGAGATGGGGAAAGCCCCAGAAAGAGGGCCCCATGACAGCCTCCCCTACAGACCCCGCACCCTCCATGCCCCGCTGCCCAGAGTGGCGTCTTACCTCGGGTTGGGTGGGTGTCTGGGGAGCACAGTTGGGCGGGGCTCAGCCTGGGCTGGACTCAGTTGCCCTCTCTGCCTCTGGGCACTGGAGCCTCAGGGCCTGTGGCTGCCAGAGGCTGTGCGGAGAAAGAAGAGGTGGCTGTCAGCTAGAGCAGGGCAGCAGGTGGTCATGGTGCAGTGGGGGCCACGCCTGCAAATGGGGTCTGATCCCGCCTGGCTGAGCCATTAAAAACTCATACATCCCCCACACACTCTCTCTGACACACACACACTTGCACACACTCACACATGTACTCTCATTCACTGGCAAACTCATGCTTACACACATAGATGTGTTGTCAATTGTGCATGCACATGCGTGCATGTGTGCGTGCACACATACACACACTCATGACACTAGCTGGGGGCAGGCAGGGCTCTGGGAAGGGCAGGGTTTGTGGCCCCAGGCAGGCTAGAGTCTGACTACGCCTCTCCCACCAACCGGCTCTGTGGCCCTGGGAAAGCCACTTCTCTTATCCATAAAAGGGAGATACCATCTCTCCTGCCAGGACTGCTGGGAAGATAGAAAGAGAGAAGGGACACATGGCCTGGCTCACAGTAGGTGTCCAGCCAATGCCACTGCCTGCCTTCCTCCCCAACTAGGCCACAGGAGGCAGGCCGCAGTCTGACCCCTGAGAGGGGATGATGGGCAGCAGCACCGGGGTGCCTCTCCCTGGGCCTGAGCCTCAACTTCCCAACCCCCACCTACTCACCCTCCCATTCCCCAGCCTTTCCTGCCTTTTTTTTTTTTTTTTTTTAAGAGGCAGAGTCTTGCTCTGCCACCCAGGCTGGAGTGCAGTGGTGCCATCATAGTACACTGTAGCCCAAACTCCTGGGCTCAAGCGATCCTCCCACCTCAGCCTACCAAGGAGCTGGGACTACAGGTGTGTGTATCACCACGCCCAGCTAATTTTTAAATTTTTTTGTAAACGATGTTGCCCAAGCTGGTCTCAAACTCCTGGCCTCAAGCAGTCCTTCCACCTCGACCTCCCACAGTGCTGGGATTATCGGCAGAGCCAATCATGCCCAGCCACCCTGCTTTATTTCTTCATCATGTATTCTCCAAGGGTTCCTCTAGACCAGACGCTCCGTCCTCTGTGAGTAAGGGAGGGTGCTAGGAAGTTCTGGCTCCTTGGCAAGGCTCTGAGGCCTCTAGAGTGCAGGACATAACCTCAGCTCAAAGTCCAAGGAGGCGGGTTAACTCTTAGCTCTCCCTCTACCTGGCCAGGTGGCTCTGGGCAAAGCTTCTTCCTCTGTACCTCAGTTTCCTCCACCTCTCAGATGAAGTCCCAAATCTCTTTCTGAGCTGCTGCAGAGAGGTTTCAATCAGATCTGTGTTTCCCAAAGTAGGAGACACATGCTTCTGGGAGTGCACAAGGGGATTTCGTGGTGTGCAGACAAATGTTTTCATTTTCATAGTTACGTGTTTCTCTTTCTGTGTATTGGAAAAAAAAAATGACAGGCACATCACAGGTGTGATTTCCTGGATGTGTGCTTGGGGAGCATCATGGTAATCCACCTTCAAACATAAGTCAATACGAAGACAAGGATTAAGAAAACACGAGTGCAGGTGGTGCCCAGGGGTGGCTTCAACCGTGATGGTGAAAGGGAAGCTCAGGAAGCTGGCATCGAACCCAGCACCTGGCTCCCGGCAGCCCTTGAGAGGGCAAGCAGCTTCCACCTGCCCTGGAGGGCCAGGCCAGCCCCTCCTTTCTGCTCCATTCCCTGTTGGGTGCCATCCAGCGCTGGCCTAGGTCCCCAGGGTCATTTACAAGGCCTTCTGGATGGGATTGATGGAAGGATGGGCAGATGGGGCTCCAAATGACTGCTATAATGTGGGCAGAAGATGGAAAAGCCCTCAGGGTCCCTCCCAGAATTAACATTCTATCAAATCTAAGATACAAATGCTGGAATTTCTAGCCGCGTGGTAGGTGAAGATGTAGGAGATGCTTTGAGGCTAGGGTCTTCCTATATTATGGGCTGCAGACTTCTCCAAGGAGGCAGAGAAATGGGTGCTGAGCAGGCTCCAGGGCCCACTTTGGCTTTCCAATCCTGACAACAGAGCCATGAAGCAGCCCAGACCAGGGAAGAGAGGCCTGCCCAGCCCCACAGTTCACCAGCCCCAAACTAGGCCCCTGTTGCCAGCCAGCCCTGCGTGCACCTCCCACTGGTTGCTGATTCTGGAGGACAGGACAGAACATAGCGGTGCCAGCCTGGGACAGAGGGGTAGCAGAGCCTGGGCAGCTCCTCAGGCCCACGTACCCCAAGCCAGGTCTAGCCAGACAGGGGCGCTGTCAGCAGCCTCCCGAGCTGGATCCCGATAGACTGGCAAGAGCCAAGCAGGCCCAGGCCAACCCGGGCAGCCCTGTCCCTGGAAGGCCTCCAGACCACCTGGCTGGCAGCCCTGAGCCCAGCTCCACCTGAGCTGGCAGGGTAAGCCATCCCCACAGTGCCATTCCGGGCCCCCAGCTGCCACACTCCAAGACAATGAATGGGCCTCCCGCTCCCTTCCCCCCAAATCTTCCAAACCTTCCTAAAGCTCCCACTCTCCTCTGTGGCATCACAAGGAGTTGCTATGGAAATGGGACCACAGGCAGAGCATGACAATGATTTGGGGCAGGGGAGGAGATGCAGTGGGAGCCGGGCACTCTCCTGGACACGAGGTCTGCTGGAGTGCCAGGTCCCAAGAAAGACATGAAAGCCCAGCTGCAGGCCTCACAGCCAAGGAGGGTGGAGGGGGCTGCAGCCAAGGTTGGGGGCCTCCTACCCGCCCTCTTGGCTCCTTGCCACCTCAGTGGAGCCCAGGGAGCTCTCAGCCTGTGTAGCCTGTGTGTTCAGCAGAATGAACAAATGCCCTGGAGAATGTGAGACCTCCACAGAAACAGCTATCCAAGGACTCTGACAAAGGGTTCAGCACTGAGCGGGGCTGACACCCAGCACACACTCAGCAAACACTGATCAGAAAGCAGGGCCCTGGCATGTGTGCTGAGTGTGTATGTCATGTAGGCCTGTGCCTGCTCTGGACAACATGGAGCACAATCACAGAGCTTGAGAGGCCCATGCCCACTGTACAGATGGGGGGACTGAGGTCCAACCAGGGTCAGGGTCACACAGAAAGTCAACCAAAAAGCCAAGCCCAGAGCCCAGGTCTCCTCTTGACCAGACCTGAGCCCTCTGATCAATACCCCTAGCTATTCCCTCATTAATTCATTCTACTTCTGTTAAGTATGTACCATGCGCTTGGTCAGTGGAACAGGGAGATATAAAGGATGCTGCTCCTGCTCAGAGGAGACAGACCATCATGATCAGAGGGTGGGTGCCAGGCCAGAAGGCCAGGGACTGCAGGAGCCCGGGGAAGGGTCCCTCAGAGTTTTAGGTTATGCACTTCTGAGCCATGCTTCTAAGAGACCTCTGAGTTTCCCCAACTTTTCTCCCAGCTGCTCCCCTAGCCCAAGGCCCCCCTACAGTCCACCTGGGGCCCACACCTCCAGGAGGTAAAGGGGGGGTATTTCTCATTAGCACCCCAGGCCCCAGGAATGAGGGACTATGAGGAAAGTGCCTTGCTAGCCAGAAGTAACTCAAAGAATGTGGGCCCCAGACTTCCCTCCTCCTCCCCAGCCTCAGCAGCTCCCACATTGTTCATTAGGTCCTTGCCCTTTCTCTCTCTCTTTCCTGGGTACCTCCCATGAGCCAGGCATGACACTGCACCTGGGGTGGCCCCGCTGGCCACCATCCTGACGGAAGGAGTACAAGTCCCTGTCTCTTTGTCAGCAGCATGCAAGCTCTCTCCTGTGATTTTTGCTGGTTTTTTTTTTTGTTGTTTTTTGTTTTTTTTTTGGTGGGGGGATGGGGCTGTATGGAGAGAGTAAGACGGAATACCTTTCAGAGTTTGGCTTGGAAGACCCACCAGTTCTGTGTGTGCCATGTCTCCCAGTGGCTGCGACAGCCGCCCAGGACCTATGTTACACAGGTGGAAACCAAGGCCCTAAGAGGTGGCCAGGTGGACTCCGGGGAGCTCAGCACTGAGAACGCAGGACGGGGAAAGACCAGCAAGGAAAGACGGGAGGGCCAGGTCCACAGCTGTGGGAAGGGAGAAGAAGCTGTCTTGGAAGGCTTCCTGATGGAGGAGGGATTAGGATTGGCTCAGGGCCCTCCCTTGGGCTCTGGCAGGAAGAGTCTCTTCCAGAGAGAGAACCAGGCCAGGGCTTCCCCTGCCAGCCCACATGACTTGGGGCTAGGCTGGCAGGTGGAGGGCAAGGGGGGCACATTCCATGACAGCTGCCATCCTGTCCCCAACCCACTAAGGGCTGCCACCACTGCCACCTCACGTCCCTAGTTACTGCTGCCTGATAGGAAACCAACTGGGGAAGGGAAAACAGCAGAGACAGAGGAATGGGGACAGAGCATACGAGAGACAGAGGCTCTGAGAGAGACAGAGCAGCAGTGACCCCAAAGCCGGACAAAGGGAGAGTAGAGAGCTGAAGATGGATGGACGGATAGGGCCACCCTCCCCTCCCCAAGAGCCAGGCCTGCAGCTGCCGAGAGGAACAGACACACAGCTGGGAAGGAGCCTACAAACCAGGGCTTTGCAAAGATATTTCAGCAATAAAATTCTTATTTGAAATGAAATCTGATGCAGTGGGGGAAGCATTTCTATGCCAGACATTAAATCCAGAAGCCATAAAGTGAAATTTCAACAAATCCAACCACTGTACATAAATGTGTAAAACATCCGTACGGCAAAAGACACATAAACAAAGTTAAAAGGCAAATGAGACAATGGAAGAAAATATCACTAATATGCAAAGAGCCCCTACAAATCAATAAGAAAAAAGACAAAAGAAGAGAAAAATTGGCAGTGAATTAGAAATCTGCAGAGGAGGAACTAAATTGGCCAATAAATGCATGAAAAGATGTTCTATCTCACTAGCAACCAGGGAAATGCAAATGAAAGCGACATGCTACCATTTCTTGCCTATCAGATTGGGAAAAATTTAAATGATTGATAACAAGCAGTGCTGGCAAGGATGTGGGAAAATGAGCACTCCCAGACCATTGGAGGGAGGAGGAATTGGCCCAACATTTGGAAGAGTAATTTGGCAATATTGGTTAACATTTTAACCCACACAATCCACAACCTAGTAATTCCACTTCCAGGAGCCTCTCCCATAAAATAATAGCACAAGCACTCACATATACATGCTCAAGGATGCTCATGGAAACACTGCTGCTAAGACTGAAAAAGAAATTCGAAATGGCCTAAACGTTTATCAATAAGGGAAAGTTCAAATAAAATATGGCATGTCCACGCTATGGAACACGCTGCAGCCATCTGACAGAATGAGGCACGTCTATGTATAACAATACAGAAAAAATCAAGCTGTAAAATGCTATTTCAGCATAAGCCCATTTCTGTAATTAATGATTTGTTGCTATATGCCCCAAAAGGCTGGAGGACAATACTCCAGGATTTACAGCAATCACCTCCCAGCGGTAGGACAAGGGGGCTTTCATGGCCTCTGTTTTCCACAAATGTATTGTTGGGTCTTCTATTGTAATCAGACAAACAAAATCAATAAAGAGTTAATGGGTTTTTTTAATCCTTCTCAGACCCCAATAGGAAATGCAGATCTAAGCAGGGCTGGTTGAAGTGGGAGGGGACCAACACCCATCCACTCAGCCCCATCCAGCCCCAGCCCCACCCTCGTATCCCCGAGGCCCCTTCTGGAAACACTAGGGCTCTAGGACCAGTTTGAGAACCTCAGCTGGAGACTGTGGAACCTATGCCTATGCTCCCCCAGGCCAAGGTCCAAAGGGGCAGAAGGTTGCTCAAGGTACACCGGCAGCCAGGGCCTGTAGCTCCTCTGCATGGCTCCATGCTGAGGAGGGTGTGTATTAGGCTGTGGACCCACACCTAATAGACCCACACAGTCCCAGGCGAGGGTCAGGGGTTTCTCTAGGTGTTCAGAAAACCCTGAGATGATCACAGTCCTGGGGAATCCAGAACTGGGGCTGAGGACAGCCCTTGGGGTAAAGGGAACATAGACAGGGCCTTTGCAGAAAACTCCAGGAAAGGGTGGGCTTCAAGGCTCCAGCGCTGCAGGGAGGGAGAGAGAGAGGGAGGGAAAGAGGGAGAAGCTGGGGTGTGTTTCTCCCTCTATGTACAGAGAGTGGGGAGATGAGCCAATGGGGCGCGTGGAGGTGGCTGGGGCATGCAGGTATGCGGTGCTCACAGACAGAGGGCACATGTGGGTCTGCGGAGGTGAACTCTGGAGGGTGTGTGGGCTCCAAGTGGTATAGAGGCATGTCTGTAATCTAGAATCAGTCTATGTGTATGTGTGTTGTCACTCTCGGAGATGACAGCAAAGGGAAAGCATGTGTGTGTTTGGAGGGAGAGGAACACAGCAGACCCATGTATAAGTGTGCATAGTGTGTGTGTGGTGTGTCCTGTGCCCCCGGGTGTTCCCCAAGGTGTGCGTGTATGTTTGTGTGTATGTTAGGAGGTATAGGCAGCCAGCAGGCCTGCAGAGGGGCCAGGAGCAGGTGGCAAACTGCAGAGATCAGGCCATTCTGGAAATACCCCTCCCACTTGTGAGTCAATCAAAAATGCAGAGAAAACTGCCCAGAAGGAGTACAAGGCCCCCTCCAGTTCCAGAAGGCCCCCTTCCCTTGAACGTTTGTTTGCACAGCTCGTGTTCCACCTGCCTCCAGGAGGCAGGGGCTACGGGGACAAGCAAACTCCTCCTGATGAGTGGTGAATGACACTCTCTACCTGGGTCCGAGCTGCAAATAACACAGCTTCCTGGTGGTCTCCTGTTCTCACCTCCACACTCACCCATGTTCCATCTGCAGCTGCCAGGGGAGCAGAGCACTCCAAAATGCAGATCCAACCACATGGCTGCCTGCTCCACACCCTTCTATGGCTCCCTACTGCTCCCTGCCCATACTCCTTACTGGGCCCGTCAGGCCCCCTGGGACCCATCCCCAAGTGGCCTTCAGCTTCACACCTGACCCCGGTGCCTCCCAATACTATCCTCCAATCAGATTGGGCCTCCTGTCTTCCTCAACAGAACTGAGCCTGCAAACCTTTGCACCTTCTGTTCCCCCGGGGGATGCCTGCCTTCCCTGACCAGTTCCCACTGTCCTCTAACAAGCTTCTCCCTACAGGGCTGGGGTGAAGCCCCTCTGGTACACCCACCCTGTGCTCACCTCTGTCCCACCCTCATCCCCTAAGCTGTGACTGCTGACAGGTCTGGCTTCCCCAGGGGTAGGGGATGGGTCTTGTTCTTCTCTGTACCCTAAAACCCAGCCTAGGCCTAGCACAGAGGAGGCATCAGGCACAAATGTTATAGACTGAGCCAGGAGTGGTGGCACACACCTCTAGTCCCAGCTACTCAGGAGGCTGAGGTGGCAGGATCGCTTGAGCCCAGGAGTTTGAAGCGGCAGTGAGCTAAGACCACACTGCTGCACTCCAGCCTGGGCCAGAGCAAGACCCCATCTCCAAACAAAACAAACAAACAAAAAACCTGGAGAAAAAAACCACGTTTATAGAATGAATGAATGGGTTCTCACAGTGATATAGTTTGGATGGCCCCTCCAAATCTCATGGTGAAAGGTAACCCCCAGTGTTGGAGATGGGGCCTAGAGGGAGGTGGCTGGGTCATAGGGGTGGATCCCTCATGACTTGGTGCTGTCCTCGTGATAGTAAGTTCTCAATAGATCTGAGATGTGGCCGTTTGAGAATGTGTGGCACTCCCCATCTCTCTCACTCCTACTTTCACCCTGTGAAGTGCCTGCTCCCACTTCACCTTCTGCCATGAGTAAAAGCTCCCGAGGCCTCCCCAGAAGCCGAGCAGATGTTGCCACCATGCTTCCAGTACAGCCTGCAGATCCATGAGCCAATTAAACCTCTTTTCCTTATAAATTACCCAGTCTCAGGAATTTCTTTATAGCAACACAAGAACAGCCTAATACACACAGCTCTCAGCCCCTAAGCCACACACAGTGGGACCTTCTTAAGGCAGCAGGATAGAGCAGAAAGGGTGTGGCCTGGGTGCTGGGACACCTAGCATCTCATCCTAGGTAGCACAACAGGTGATATGAATCATGTCACCTGGGGAATGAGTAAAGCAGGAGTTCCCAACCAGGGTTCCCAGGAAGGGAGGACTACAGAGGTCTGTGAGCCCCAAAACTGCACAAAACTGGCTATGACAATATGCACGCAGGAGTAGCTGGGCCCCTGTCTCTAACACAGTGCCATGGCTTTCATCAGATTCCTCCAGGGGCCCCCAGCCCAAAGATCCAGAAGCACCAGGCAGGAACAGGGCAAGGCTCACCCCCATAGGAACGCAGACTCGGGGCATGATATGTGCCACACATCAGGAGGGGGTGCTGGGGGCAGGGACTAGGGCAAGTCCTGTGGCCCCGGGCCCCAAGCCAGGATCCCTGGGTGAGTCACTAGCAGTTGATGGCCAGAGAGGGAAGGGAGCTATCCAAGGCAGGCAAGCTGTCTGGGTAAGGGGTGAGCTCCCCATCAGGAAGAGCAAGAGCACAGGCTGGATGGGCAGAGGTCAGAGTGAGCGAGCGGCAACCCTGAGTCTCATTCTCAGACTCTCGGTCTCAGTTTCTCCATTTTACCCCCGGTGCTAGACAAGGTGGTTCATGTGAGTCTATCTGAGTCTGTGCAAGGATGTGCAGGGGTGCAGCTGGCCTGGGCCTGGCTCCAGGCTGGAGGGCTGAGGGGTCTGTGCAGTCCACCCACCCAGCAGCGGCCTGAGGCCCCCTTCTTTCGTCCTCCTGCTTCCCAGCTGCATCAGGCTAATGGCTGCCTGGGCTGTCCCACACTGCTAAGTGAGCCTGCAGAGTCCCAGGTCCCTCCTGGGTACTGCAGTTACCACCTCTCACGTTATAGTGACCATAGAGATGACAGAAGTGAAAGGGTTCATTATGAGCCTGGGGCCAAGGAAGGCCAGGGACTGGATGGGAGGGCTGAGCAGGGCTGGCAGCCAAGCCCAGGCCACATGGCCTCAGTGGGCCCCCCAACTGCCCCTGACTTCTCCAAGGGCCTCCCTCAGCCTGGCCTGGGTCACACAGGGAGTTGGTGGTATATTTGAGCCAGGATCCCAGGCCTCCCACCCTTGTCTGGGCTTACTCTGGGCACAAATGCACCTTGTCCCTCTTGGACTCTGTACATGCCCCAGCACCCCCTAATCCTGCCAGAAAGAGATGGCCGGCACTGGGGTTCCAACAGACTAATTCAAATGCAAGCCTGCAGTGTTCCCTGGATCCAGCCACCTGAGCCTCAGTTTCCTCCTCTCTAAAACAGAGGTATAAAAACTGCCCTCCTACTCCTGCTGGGAAGATTAATAAGGGCAGAGGTGCAACATCTGACGAGAGCAGAACAGAGACCTTCCACCCACCCTCCATCTCTGGGCCTCAGTTTCCCCATCTCTAAGCAGGAGGGTTACTCTGAGTGATTCCCCAGGTCCTCAGAGTCTCTGATGCTTTGTGGGAGGCCTGCCCAGGTGCCCAGCCCATGACTAGCTGGGCCTGCCGTGGAAGGACAAGCTGCAGGGCAGAGACCGGGGCCTGCCCTAGGGGGCTCTCTGCTAGTTGGCAGATGAGGGCCGTGGCTGTGGAGCAAGGACACTGTCTACTTAGCAAAACCGTGTGGAAGTGCCCATGGCAGGGCTTCCAAACCGGTGGTCCCAGTGCCTCTGTGATGCCACAGTCTCTACCACCCCGTATTGCATCACACCCAGCCAGCTCCACGCATTTCCTGCCAGGTCCCTGTAGGCCCCAAGGGCCACAAGAAGCTTATAAATGGAAAAAAGTGTGAGCTGGGCAGTGATCAAGGAAGGTTTGTTGAAGGAGACAGGACAAGAGGGTCAAGGGCACACAGGAGGCCTTGAATACCCAGATCACACAGATACCCAGTGCCACTGATGGTCTTCCATGTACCTCTGTCCTCAGGCAGGGATGCCTGACCCCACCCGGGGCTGACCTCAGAGCTGTGATCCCGGCAGAGGGCTTTGGCGGGAATGGGGACCTAAGCTTGAGGTTCCCTCTACCTTTCCTTGGCAGCCATGGACTGTGAGTCCATCCCGGAGAAATCAGTCCTGGTTGGTGATGCCCAGCGGCCACCGAGGCCTCACTGCAAACAGTGTTGCTGCTGGTGAGTGCCGTCTGACCATGTTGGGCTTCCCGGCAGATTAAGAGCAATGCTGGCCCCAGACTCATTCATATTCTGGTCTGGCTGCCGGCTTCAATATGGCTGAGAGACGCGAGGGCAGAGGCGGCCCTCTGAGAATGCCCAGCGATGATTCCTCTCCGATTCCAATTTATTTTCTATCATTAATGCTTTTGAAAAGCCCCACACGCTCTGCAAACAGGGAAGAAGCACAGGGCTCAGGAGGAGAGGCGAGGAGAGGGTCGGGGATAAAGGGGTACTCGGCAGAAGTGGGGCAGGCAGTAGTCTGGGTTCAAATCCCCTCCCCAGCTCCACCTGCCTTCAGGGCCCTGGGGTGAGCTTGACCGACATCTGTCCACAGGGGATGGGCATCCTGCTCTGCCCACCCCAGGAGACCGTTTTCAGATCTACCTAGGGGTCAGAGGTGAGCGGGCTTTATAAACTGTAAAGGGCTGTACACTTGAGGAACAGAGAATGAAGCAAACCTGACCACAGTGGCAGAGGCCTATGAACTGGACGCCTGCTTCCCCAGATACCCTAGGGGATCCCGACCTCCCGGTCCAGGGAAGACCTGGAGTGCCTCTCCCCACAGCACAGGCAGAGGAGGTGAGCGCCAGAATCTGGGTCTCCAGGCTTGTCTCACACTCACACCACCATCCTCCCATCTCCCCCCAGGCTCGTGGTGACCAGCCTCCCAGCCAGCATTTCTCCTCCCCCATTATCCACACTGTGCAGCCAGAGGGATCTTCCCTGCCTGAGTCTCCTGCTTGGAACCCTTCCAGGGCTCCCCATTACCTTGAGATCAAGTCCAAACTCCCCACCTGCCATGCAAAGCTCTCCCTAGGAGCTCAGGCCCATCTGGGCAGCCTCGGCTCCAGCCACACCCAGCTTCTCAGAGGTCACCCTTCCCTGTCTTCGCATGCTGTTTCCTGTCTGGAATTCTCTCCTCCTTGGCCCAGTTCATCCCATCTCCTACCCCTCCTTCAAATGCTTCTCTTTCCTGCAGCTTTCCCTGAGTCCCCCAGCATGCCCTGCTCTGTGCTCCTCATACCCAGGACCCACCTGTAGTGCAACCCATTAATGTAGTTATTATGTTTGTGTGGTGGTGCCCCCTCTAATCAGTGAACTCTCCTGGGCAGGGGCTGCTTTGGATCCATCCTGTGCATTCCTGGTGCCTGGCAAAGTGCCTGGCTGCCAGTGGAGCTGTTTATCCAGTTGGCCAGCCTCAATGGAGCACCCACTATGTGCCAGGCTCTGTCCCGGGTGCAGCAGCCAGTCCTGGCCCTCGAGTTGCTTCAAAAGGATGTGCTCAGGGAACCTCTAGTGAATGAATGAATGGAAATATAATCACTTTGTAAATGGGGAAACTGAGGCCCAAAGAGGCAAAATTCCCTGTTCATGGGTGTTCCTGACTCCCTGCCCACATCTCTTCTACTCCATTTCTCTCCCAGGATCACAGCAGCAATGCAGAGAACTCAAAACGAAAGGTTAGAGTCCAAACGGGGGGAAAAAAGGAAGAAGAAAATCTGGTGGATTTTCCCCTTTCCTCCATAATGTAAAGAAAATTGCTTTTGCCAACTATCGCAGCTTAAAAGCAATTAGAGTTTTTGGAGGGGACTCTGGGCACGAGCAGAAGCAACAGAGTGAGCGCCCGGCACGGAATTTTTCCAGCATTCGTTTGTATCAAGCAAAAGAAAAAAAGGCGTTAAAAGCAGCAATTTCCAGCAGCAGAGACGGTAAAGACAAAATATTTACAGTCTCTGAGGGAGGGGCCTGGAAGAGGCCAGGGACCTCCCCTGCTTCCCACCCAGCTCCACATTCTAGGAGGCAGGGAATGGGAGGGAAAGAATTGAAGATAAGGAGATGAGCCTTACCCATGCAGGCTCAGGGAAGGAGAGAAGCCCCCAGCTGCCCGCTGCTCGCTCACCCCTTCCCCACCACCCACCGCCCCAGCCACCAGAGATCCATCCCTGTAAACCTCAGACCTGGACACAATTCTCCCCTGCTCAAAATCCAGAGAACATCCACCACTGCAGGCTGGCACTGGAGGCCTGCACAGCCTGGGCCCCTCTCCAGCCTCATCCGCAGATGCTCCCCAATGTGGCACACTGCCCCGACTGTCTTCTGAGCGGCAACACTCAGTCTCGCCGCAAGGCCTTTGCCCAGATATAAGAGCGTAAGGATGCACTCCTGTATCAGGACAAAGGCCTTGAGAGGGAGGTGAGGCAGGTTTCCGGATATGGACCCAGAGCAGGGAAGCTGAGCCAGGATCACACAGCCCTAGACCCGAATGCTGGCCTGCCACCCAGGCCTCTGCCGCTGAACCCCTCCTTCACCTGGACTTTTGCTGGACCCTTGACCTCCGCCCTCCAAATACAGAGCAGACACCTCTTCCTGAAACCGCACTGCCTTCGTCCCAGCTGCAGCACAGACTCCCCTCTGTCTGGCACACAGACACAGCCTCCTGTAGAAGCAATGCTCCTATGTTCAAATGCCAGGTCCTCCATTCATTAGCTGCGTGATATCCACCAAGTCCCTCAATCTCTCTGAGCCTCAGTTTCCTCATCTGTTAAACGGGGATAGTAATAGTGCACATCTCATGGGGTTATTGTTAGGATTAAATGAGGTAATATAAGTAAAGCATTTAGCACTGTGCCCAACACTTAACAGGAGTTCAGTGAACTCTCCCCTGCCCTGTTTCACGCTCAATCCTCAGGTGTGACTCCCTAGGCCTCAGATGGCCCATATATGCGCACTCAAGCTCCCACTCCACATGCAGTCACCTAACAAATGCTCACTTGGAAGACATGTGCCGGCTGGGAGCAAAAGGCACTGGAAGCTCTAATGAGCTTTGCACATGCATGGAGGCCCAATCCCTGAGCACAGGGCCAGGATCCTCCCATTTTGCTTGGCTTAGGAAGGATTCCTCCAAGAACGCTGGTAAGCCTCAGCCAGAGCCCTTAGAATCTGCCAGGCCAGGTGGAGGAGGTGAATGGAGGGTCAGCCTCCCAGAGGGACAAAAAGCACGAATCCCCTCCAGCCTGAGGCCTGCAAGTCAGCCCTCAGCCATCCTCCCAGCCCCACTGGACAAAGGCAAGCACCAAGACCCACAGAGCAGCAGGCAGTGATGAGGCTGGGAGCAGAAACCAGGCCTCAAAGGCAGCAGGATCCGGGGAAGCCAGGCAGTCCTGAGCTCAAATCTCACCCCAACTCCTAACCAGGCGGGTGACCACCCTAAGCCTCACTTTCCTCATTTGTAAAATGGAGTCGATAATGCCCACCTTGCAGAACAGCTGTACACACAAATGAGGGTAACATTGTTCCAGGTCCCTCCGGGATCTAGCATAGTCACTGCGGGAACACACAGAGGCTATGCCCCCGCCCTGACTGGATTCCTGGACTGTAAGTATGGTGCCCTCCCCCCACCCCCACAGCACTGGGAGAGCAGAGGGAAGGCCTGGTGTGCTGAGGGAACACCAAGGACCTGTGCTATCTCCTGTGACCCTTCCAGTCTACTTCCTGCCCGGCAGGGAGGTGAAAGACCAACCTACAGCCAGCCATGACCCGTCCTCCCCACCTCGCTCTCAGAGCTGAAGAGACCCAGCCCCTGCCTCATTTTGCCAGGGAAGAAACAGCTGCCCAGGAGAGGTGGCGGCGTGCCTCTGTCTCACAGTTCCCACTGAGTCACTCGTCCGACGTGAGGTCGTTTCCTCTCCTTCCCCAACTGCAGAGAACACACGGGCTTGCTGTGGGTCCGGTGGCGCTGCAGGGCTGGAGAGCTGGGATCAGGAGATATTCTGATGTCTCTGCCTTTCACTCCTGCTCTGGCTGCCTTTCTCCCAGGGGCCTCTCCCACCCTCCTCCCCCACTGACCTCAAGAATAAGCCCAACAGTAAGCCTGGCACTAATCGGGGCGCTCCTCCTTGCTGTGGGGGCAGGGAAGGGGACAGGAGACCAGTCTCAGTCCCAGATGGCTGAGCCTCAGGACACTCCACTGAGGCCTCCTCCCCAACCTGCGAAGCTCTTCTCCTCTCGGGTAAGTAACTAGGCACACACACAAACATACACACACATGCATACACATGCACACACACACAAACACATGCACATACATGGGTAATTAGGCTCACACACACACACGCACACACTCAGACACGTGCACACTAACACACAGGAATCTAGGGAGGAGAGGGAGAGGTAGAGAGAGGGGGGCAGACCCTAGGCCCACCCCCCGGGATGACTGGCAGCCCTTCCACAGCTGATCCAGCCTCCTGGCTCTGTACCCAGGGAAGCACTAGTGGGTCCTGAACGACAAGCCCATGTGGCCTGGAAGCAGAGGATCCTGGTACTGGGAAGCCAGACACCTGACTTATTGCCAAGGCTCTGCAGTGCTTCACCGTGAGACCCGAAACAGAACTGGCCACTCCCTGTGCCTCAGTTTCCTATCTGGAACCTAGAGGAGGAATGAGATCATCTCTAAGCACGCCTTCTAGTTCCAGCATTCTGTGATCCATACCTGTGACCTCTGGGACCCCTCAGGAAGTCTCAAGCATCGGAGAGTGCTGGGGGAGGGATCACCCTAACTCCAAGGAGGCGGGGAAGCCCAGGGAGACCTGTAGCTACCCTGGGCTGGCAGGGGGCACTCATCCTGCTGCAGCCTCCCAGGGAGGAGTCCAGGCTCGGGCAGGAGGCCAGAGGACAGAGGAGAGCTCCTCGACATGGCCTCAGGCAGCCCGAGGCCCTCCCCAATGTCCACAGGTACCCCAGAAGCTCACCCCCTCGAGTTTCACTTCCCATTTCTGTTCCGAGGTTACAGAGTCTTTGGTCTAGCCCAGATCTCAGGCACAGCCCCAAGCCCCCAACACACACCCCCAATTCCCACAGTTGTCCAGACCCGATCCCAACTCCTCTTGCCAGGCCAGCCTTCCCACCACCTTCCCAGTTGCTCCCACAGGGAGGCCGGTGGGGGCAGCCCAGCTGCTTGTGCCAATAGAGGCTCCCCTGGCCCTGCATGGCCGGAGCCTGATAACATTCCCTAAATTAAACAGTAAACAAGAAGTTGTTTTAGATTTTCCTGACGCTGCAGTTCCTGATTAATCCTCACAGCAAACAAAAGAAAGAGAGATAATTAACCTAAAAGAGGGTCACTTCCTGTTTCCAGGTGGAATCTCCAGCCTGAGCCAGGGGAACCTGTTCAGAGGGGTCCAGCTCCAGACCACCTCTCCCCTCCCCTGCCTCTCCTGTGTCTGCCCAATCCCGGGCTACACCCTCAGCCTGCCTCCTAGATCCCACCTAAGCAAGTTGGGAGCAGGCACTCCAGCCTGGGGTTTTCCTGGCTGTGCCTGTGGCTTGCTGGACAGGGGTGGGTAGGGTGGCCGAGGCCTCAGGGCCTTTGCAGAGGACCCTCCCCTTCTCTGCTATGTGACCTTGGACAGGCCAAGTCACTTCAGAGGCCTCAGTCTGCTCATCCATCAGATTCTTTATCTCCCAAGGATAAAATGAAAAAAAAATTGAGACCACTTAAGATTAGGCAGAAATATTTTATCTTATTTGTTAGAGATGGATGCTGAAATATTTAGGGGTAAAAGGGCTTGATGTCTATAATTTAAAGTACTCTGGAAAAAATAGGTAAAGCAAAATGTGGGAAAATGTCAACAATTGTTAAATCTAGATGAGGGGTATACGGGAGTTCCCTCTACTATTCTCTCTACTTTTTCGTATGTTTGAAAATGTTCCTAATAAAATAATTTTTAAAAAAAAGCACAGTCACGTGAGCCAGACAGAAGCCCCACACACAATGCCTAGTGCTCCTGGTAAGCCTGAAAGGCAACTGGGTCTCTGAAGTAGGTTAAACCTCCCCCCGCCATCTCTTTATGTTGTTTCCCTAGAAATCGCTTTTCACAAATTCCACTGAGCCCTAGCTGCACATTTAAAAGCCTTAACACATTCAGAAGCCAGACGCTGCCCTTTATTGAGGTGACTGCTGTCTTGTGACCACACCTCCCCCACCCACCAGGCTCCCCATGTCCTCTGCAGAGCAGCCAGGGGCTGGGGGTCCTGATACTGATTCCATCCTCATGTGGCCACCACCCTCCCGGAGCCTCAGAATGTCCCTACCTGTGGAGCAGAAATGATGACAAGTCAGTAACTGCCCGGGCATCTCATTCAAAGGCAAAGTGTCACTGGACAAAGAGACTGAAATCTCCACTTAACAGATGGGAAAGCTGAGGCCCAGGGCCAGAAGAGACTGGAAGCAAAATAAGGAAGGAGAACAGAGGGTGGAGGAGGTGCGCAAAGCTCCCCAGCTGTTCCAACTCCCCCTCCTCCCCAGCCCCCTATCCCTACCCTGGTGGCGTGGGTTGGAGACAGGGGGGCTTGTGTCTCTTTCTCTGGCTCCTGTTTATCGAGCTTCCTGGTCAGAAATAAATGGCCATGATTGCAGTCTCCCAGCCAGGCCCAGCTGACCCTCGCCAACACTGGCCAGGCTTGCCTCTGTGGATCGATAATGGAGAGTTATCAGTACCCCAAATGATCAATAGCTAATTGCTGAGTGCCGTGCAATTCATCGGGGAGAGTTATGTATGGCCAGTGACTGGGTGGCCCCGCCCCAGCCTGGCACAGCCATCAGGGACAGGGAGGGCTGTATCTACGGTGAGTGTCTCAGCAGCAAAGCAGCCCATAACTCAGGAGCTTCTCAAACAGATGTTTTGGGCCCAGCCCACATCCCCAGGCCCAAGGGACCACCCAGGGAGGAAGTGGCAGTGGCCACAGAGACCCCAAGGGAGGCACTGCAGGCCCCCAATCAGCCTAGTTGGCCCCCAGGCATGCCCAAGGAACCCAAGATGGATAAGCCCAGTCCCTGCCACCAAGGTGCTCCCAAGTCAAAAGAAACAAACTGCCACCCAGGCCTTGCACGCAGTGGGTACACAGCAAATCATAAATGTTTCCTAAATGTAAAGCTGATACACTGCTCTCAGAGTTCTGGGGAAGGATGGGCTGCTTCCAGGAGGGGTGACCAATAGAAGGGTTTTTTTGTTTTGTTTTTTGGTTTTTTAATGTGGCATTTGGGCTGAGCCTTAAAAAGTGGGTGGGATCTCCATGGACAGAGATGGGGGAGAACTCTCAGGTGGAAGGACCACGGAGGAGGAAAGCGACAGCAGGCCTAATTGGCTGGAGCCTGGGGACACAGAGAGGTGTGAGGGAGAGGGCTGGGCTGGGACATAAGGTTGTACAAGGTGCCGAGGAGTCGGGACACTAGCCTGGAGGTAACAGAGAGTACTGGAAGGGTGTTGGGTAAGAGTGTGACAGCCAGCCTGGGCTTGGGAAGGTCTGTCTATGGTTTCCACCAGGTTACATGCCCCAAGAGGGCAGAAGCTGGTCTTACTCATCTCTGTCCCCATAGTACCCAGCACAGCCAGGCCCAGAGGAGGTGCCCAAATAGTGATTCATTGAATGATCATAGATCATCAAATTGTAGGACAGGTGAGTCCTGGAATTACAGCCGTGAAATAGCATGTTTTTATAATGCCCTGCCATGTAGAAAAATACATATTAGAGCCTCAAAAATAGCCTTGTAAGGCAGGCAGGGAGATCATTCTGTCCAGTGTCCAAAGGGGAAAGCCGAAGCTCAAAGAGGGACAGTGATCTGTCCAAGGTGATACACCAGAAAGGACCAAGGCCCAGCGCCCTCCCCACCCTGCCCCATAAGGCTCAGGCCTTGGCATGGCCAGGGTTGCCTGGGAGGTGAAGGGCTACCCCTCACTCGTCCCTGGGCTCTCCTGCCTCCCCCTAGGAAGCCCCCTAATCTCAGCCCCTCCCTGTGCTGGGGCAGAAGGAGAAATACAGCAGATGCTGCCTCATTGAGCATCCCTCATTCCAGCCCCAGCTGAGACTGGCTAACAGTCATCATGACAGCCTGTCCTTGCACCTATAATGGAAACAGAGCCAAGAAGGGAGTCTCTAGAACCCTCAAGCTGGTCTAGACAGAAGACAAAGCCACTCCTCCCCCAGCCTCCACCCCAGAAGTTTGGGAAGCCTCACTGTGGAGCAAGAACACTGGACCAGGAGTCTAGAGACTGGGTCAAGCCTCACTCACTATGTGGCTTCTGGAGACTCACTTCCCACCATGGCCTCAGTTTTCTCATCTGTGAAATGGAACAATGCTGTCCGCCTACTTTATTAGAACTACCATGAGGACTAAACAAAAGGAGTATAAAAACACAAAACTACAAGGCAGATTTTACCTTGGAAAATAATAATAATAGGGCTCCTCTTTACTTCTACCTGAACATTGAAACTCCAACCTGACTCACTTCCCTTTCCTGCAGAAGGCAAAACATCAGCCAATATTTACTGAGATCCTACAATGCCGTTGGCAGGGGCTGCTTTACATGCGTCACTTCCAAGTGGGCTATGGTAGACATCATCCCCACATGACACCCATGAGGAAAGTGAGGCTCAGTAAAGTCAAGTGACTTGTCCAAGCTCACCCAGCCTGAAGCAGCTGAGCCAAGATTCCAACCCACTTTCATCTGGCATCCAAGCCCAGGCCCTCTGGATCCACCAGGCTGATTTGAGGAGCCACTCCACACCCCAAAGTCTCAGAGCTTCAGAATCAGAGCTCAGGATGTGGGGACATGTCACATACACACACACTCCACTGAGGCTAGTGACACTAACACCAGAGGCACAGTGCCACCCCATGGTAAGGCCATGAGAGCTGGGAGGGGCACATGAGGAGGGTGGCTGGCACAGCTGGCCTTGAGCTAACTGGATCAGTCCTGGGCATGGAGCTGCCTATCTGGCTGCCCTGGCGGACGGGTGCTGAAACTGGGCCACCTGCCAAGGCCCAGCCTCCATGTCCAAACCATCCTGGACACCGAAGTTCCATTTTGGCCCCTCTTGCCCTGACCCCGGTGGCTAGCAGTGCCCACATAGATCCAGACGGCCATGGTGGCAGCTGCTATCCCTCCTCCAGCGGCTGGCACCTCCCCTGATGTGGCCATATGGCCCCATATGCTCTCTGACAGCTGGAGTGCTGAAACAACTGCCTAAGGACGTCCTCTGCAGAGGCCCCGAGGCCCCGGCCGCCCCACCCACCCCTGCCCAGCAAGCACAGGCACAGCCAGAAAAACCCGAGACTGCAGTGCCCGCTCCCAACTTGCTTAGTGACCTTGTGCTGGTCACTGCCCCGCTCTAGGTCTCAAGCTCTTCCTCTATCAAATAGCAATGCCGAACAGCCCTCCACCCCTTTTCCTTTGTAGCCCTCCTCCGAGGTTACAAACTCCCACTCAAACTCACACCAGTTATCCATGGAGACAAACAAACATGTCCACTTTACAGACGCAGAAACTGAGGCAGACCCATGGGCCTCAGGGGCTTACTGAAGTGCACACAGTGGCAGGGCCAGTACTGGAGGCTGCATCTATGACTTCAAGACACTTGCCACCTCTGTATGCCCAGGTGGTGGGACTGGTGAATCCTGAGCCCTCGCCCAACTCTGACAACCTAGATCACCCCACCCAGGTCTTCCTAGCTCCCGGACAACCCCTCCCACGACCACCAGAGAAGTGGTTTATATTGCAAATCTAATTGTGTCCCTCCAGAACTTCAACCCTGCAAGCCCTGAATTCAGAATCAGCCCACACTCCTCAGATGGGCACTGAGGATCCTCTTCTGTCAGGTGCCAACTTTCTCCATGTTCCCATGAGTACTCCACTGCAAACACGTTCTACCCTTGCCCAGCGCTTCCTACCTCCATGCCTTTGCCAGTGCTGTGCCATCTTCCTAGCAAGCCCCCACTCACGTTCACATTAGCCATTCACTCATTTAGTCAACAAATATTTACTAAGCATCAACAAAGTGCTGGAAAATCTCAGCAGGTCAAGGCCCCGCCAGTCCCCTCCTTCTGAAACAGCCCCTTGCCACTCCCCCACTGAGCCTCTCAGTCACCCAGCTGGCTTCACTCATACTCAGAGGTATGGGTTCAAATCGGTTTCCCCTTTGAGCCCATCCGGGGAGGGGCCTAGGCTCCTCACTGGTTTCCCCAGCACTCAGTCCAGGTCTCAAGCCAGAAGATGCCTCCAAAGGTGAAGTGAGGCTCAAGGGTAGGATTCCAGGCCATGGAGAGTAAGAGCCAAGGTGTGGTTCTTGGCAACAGGGATGTGGGCCCCAGAAGCCCACGGAGAAAACTCTGAGACTGGTCAGGGTGGCTCTCAGGACCACAAAGGTATGCCTGAGAGGTCAGGGGCAGTCTTCCCCCCTTGAGTCACCCCACGGCCCAGCCCACTCAATACATTCTTATCACTGGAATTGTTAGAATACTTTTACAATTTAAAACCCAAATATGGCAGGGTCAGGTCTTGCCTAGGGAGGGAAATTAAGGGGGTCACACTGGGCACTGCTCCCTCCCAGTCAGGAGGTTGGGGTGGGGAAGTGGCTGTTTTCCTAAAGGGGGCAGCCAGTAGGGGCTGGGAGCCCCTGGCTGGAATTTTCACCCCTGGTAGAACAGACCAGGGACCAAAGAACTGCCCCTGGTCTCCCCCTCACCATGGCGTGGGACCCCAAATGAAGGGTTCATTTAGCTGGAGTTGGTTGGGGTTGGGGTGGAGATACCAGAAGAATCGGGGAAGGGGTTCAAGCAGGCACGGATGATAGGGGTGGAACAAAGCTAGGCATCTTGCCATGCTCCAGCCATCTGGATGTCAACCAGAGCTTTGGTCAACACTCGGGAGGCAAAAGTCTGGCGCTTAGGGAGCCACAGGGGAAGAAGAAGAGGAGCTGACAGAGAAAGAGAGAAGAAAAAAACAATGGCAAAAAAGGCCATTATCAGCCAGACCCAGCAAGGGAGGAGTGGGGAGAGGCAGAGAGTCTTCCCGGCAGGGAGAAGCCAGCAGGGGCTGAGGAGGTCACCGCCAGGATCCAGCAGGCTGAGCCCCACCCCCAGTGGTAACTCCCAGGCAACAGCTCTTACCCTGAAGGCCCTGGGGATGACTCCAGGCTGCCAGCAGGACTGAGGCAAG
Organism: Macaca nemestrina; assembly: GCF_043159975.1. Lineage (NCBI taxonomy): Eukaryota > Metazoa > Chordata > Mammalia > Primates > Cercopithecidae > Macaca > Macaca nemestrina. The sequence continues at coordinate 123,172,627 of NC_092131.1, read as the reverse complement.
TCACAGAAGCCTGTCCGGGGCTGACAGCTCTGACTTCCTGTTCTTCAGGTGGGCCACCTGGGGAGGAAGTGGCCACAATAGCCACCAGAATCCCCTCCAATTCCCCCAGTGCACATTTAGATCTCCACGGGGCATCTTTGGCCCACAAAGGGGCTCTAGGATGGAGAGGGTAGGAAGGCTTCTGGGGCCGAAACAGAAGGACAATGCCAGGACCCAGCATAGAGTGCCAGGCTGGGTGGGGAGTGATTCGGATCCCCAGGATGGCAGTGAACTCCCAGAGCTGTGCAGAGGATGACAGGAGCTGAAGCTCAGACAGCATCTGGCCCCAAATCCAGGAAGCACATATTTAACCAGGCTAGGGTCAAAAGCTCCCACAGGTCAGGAGCTTTTGCTCAACTGCCTCCGGCTGAGAACAGCCACTGGCCAGGTAAACATGTCACACGCAGCAGGAGCCTGGCTGCCAGGTCAATAAAGAAGGCCTGGGTGCCCTCCATGCCTCACCAGAGACCATGGTCAGTGGATACCCTTGCAGTGGAAAAGGGCTGTCCTGAGACTTAGAAGACTACCTCTATCTCTGCCACAAAATCCTCCTCTGTGAAATGGATAAGAACCTTGCCCAGCAGTCCTGCATTCCACAAAGTAGCTGAGAGATTCCAGAAGGATAATGGAGGCGGAAGTAAGGTTTAAGCCTGAAAGCTGATATTACCATAGACATTACCATACTCCAGAGACCCAGGTAGATACTGACTGGTCCAGTCACCACACCCCTCCACGCAGCATCCTGGCTGAGATCAAGACTTCTAACCACACAGGTTCACACGGTGAGTGGCAGGAAATAAGGCATATGGATGGGGGCTGCTTGGGATCCCGGCAGTTACAACCCCAGGGAAGTCCAAGATGGAAGGACTCAGGAGCAACCAAAGAAGGCTTCCTGGAAGAGGAAAAACGTGCCCTGGAAACAAGGAGGATGCGGAGCCTATAGGAGTCCTGACCCCAGACCCTTCCTTGGGCCTCTTACTCCAGAGGGGCACCATCTTGGACCACAGCTTTCCATCCCATCTTCCAGGGACCGACTGGGTTGGCAGTTAGGGGTGTGGGAAGGTTCCCTCAGGCAGCCAGCACAGGTCCAGAGTGTGGGAGGAGACTCACAAGGGGAGAGGGTACAAAGCACAGCCACAACCTCAATGTAGAGTGAGGCACGCGGGGGCATGGCTCCAAGCAGGGATGGGGCACCATGCCGGCAGACCTGGAGATGCCCCCTCCCATCCCTAGCCTTTTGGGAGCTCCTAAGGGTCCAGGTCTGGTGGGGCGCGTCTTGCGGCGAGTTCCCTTCTTCCAGCCTTGGTCCCGAGGAGCAGAAGGCACGGGGACACACACATACACGCCCGGGCACGTCTCCACATTCCCCCAACTCAACCTCGGTGTCTTCCGCCTGCCTGCAAAGACAACCTCCGGGGCCCCGGGCCTGGGAGCTGTAGCCGAGCGGTCCCGCCTGACCCTGGTGGGGTCATCTGAGTCCGGCGCCCCGAGCGGCTCCAGCACGGCGCCGCCGGGCTGGGTGGGTGCCCCAGAGAGCAGGCGGCTGCGCGACTGGGGAGGTAGAGACGCACCCCTCCGCCCGCCAGGCGGCCCGGCCCGCGCCCCCGCCCTGCTCCTCTAGCGTTCTCTTCTCTGGAAAGAAAGGCCGGAGTTGCACCCTGAAAGCGCCTCCGTCCCCACCCCTCCCGGCCCGCCGCGCCCCAGGGGCTCCACAAAGTTGCTGCAAGTCGCCGAGGCTGCAGCTGCAGGTGAGGGTGAGAAGAGGCCGCGCGGCGGGTGGGAGCGCGGTCACGGCCTGGGGTGCCGAGCGCGCCCCCTCCCAGCCCCGAGCGTGCACGCCCCCCACGGACGCGCACCCAGCACCCCACCCCCGCCGCTGCCCCCGAGGCTCCCACCCAATCAGAGGCCGCGCACACCGCGCCGCCTGCGGGCAGACACACCGGCTCCCTCGCCTGCGCCCCTGCGGCCCTGGCCCCGCCGCAGCGTCCCGGCCCGGCCACACTCACCGTCTTGGGCGCGCAGTCCGCGCGTGGCTCCGCTCCGGGTCGGCATCCCCCTGCTCGGCTGCCTCCGGTCCCCGCTCCGGCTCCGGTTCCCGCTCCGCAGGGCTCGGCTCCGAGATGGTGGCCGCGGCGGCGAGCGCGGCAGGGAGGGCGTGTATGTGCGCGTGAGAACGCGCAGCGTGTGCTTGTGCGTGTGCACGGGAGGGTCCCGGCTCCCCTGCGCGCCCCGCTCCTGCCTCCTCGCCACGCCGCGATGCCCGCAGAATCCCTACCGCGCGCCCCCACTGCCCAGCGCTCACACACGCGCACACCCGGGCGCACACACCCGGCTCCGCACTCCGGACTCGCCCTCCTGGGGCGCTCACAAAGATCCCCTGCCACGCCGGCCGGAGCTTTCGGAGCGCCACCCTGGGCCCCTCCTGGACCCGCCGGCCTCAGGTGCCCCGCTGCTCCCCGTGGGGACCCGGCGGGCGGCCCGGCTCCCGCACCCTGCCTAGCCGGGCCGCGGCCGCGCTCCCAGCCCGAACCCGGGCCCAGATGCCGACTCGGGCTCCCCGCACTAAGCGCCGGCCCCCTCCACTGCGCCGCCGTCCTTCTCTCCCCCTCTTCCAGCCCGGCCTCTCCGGCGCCTCCCTGCCTTCTCCCACCGGCCCAGCCCGGTCCTCGTTCTCCCCGCTGCTCTCCGTCTGTCTCGCCGCCGCCCTCTCCCGCACCCCCTCCTCCCCACCGCCCTGTGCTGCCTCTCACATTCTCCGCATTACAGCGGGTGCCGCCCGCCGCTCGTGGGGCCCAGGGTTCGAGCGCGCAGTGGGTGGCGAGGGGACCCGCCGCGCCCGGCCCCGCCGCCCCCTCCGCTCTCTGCGGCTCCGCGGCTGCTAGCTCTGGCCTGGCGCTAGGGTGGCGACGTCCCGCGCTAGCCTCGGCTGCCGCTGACAGCTCTCATCTCGCCCGGACTTAAAGGGATAGCGCACTCGGCTCGACCGGCCCCACCCGGGGGCGCCGGGGAGGGGGCATCGCCGCGCGGGAACAGTCCGGGGCGGTGGCGCAGCAGGGGCCGTGCGGGCGACGCCCTGTCCGCCGCCGTGGAGCCCGGCCCTCGGGGCTGGAGGTGAGTCAAGGAGAAGGACGGTCGGGAGCTGCCCGGACCACGCTATCCAGGGGGCGCTCAGCGGCCAAGCCTCTGGGCCGACGGTGGGTGTGCGGCGGTTTAGGCTGAGCGCCCTGGACTGCGGGGCTGGGGAGGGGGATCAGGGAAGCTGCCGTCCTAGTCTGAACTCCAGGGGAAGGCACCTGTCATACTGGGAGGACAGGGCTCAAGGGTTGGCGTCCTGCTCCTGCTGTGTCACCTTGGGCAAATGCCGACCCCTCTTTGCACCTCAATTTACCCCCTTTGGAAGGGCATGACTTCCATCATCTCTGAGCCCATGCCCATCTCTGATATGGTATTAGATCCCATAGGAGGGGGAGTCCCAAGGTAGGCCCCCAGCCCCCAGAGTCCCACCGCCTTCTTGCCCGTGAGAGCTGAGGCCACCGCTGAGACTGCAATCCTTGCCTCCCCGGACACTCACCAGGCCGGGTCGGCCTCCTCCTTCGATCTGCCTCATCAGAGGAACCAGGGAACGAGGCAAAGTTGAATTGGTACTGGGACCTACCGTTTGTAGAGCTCTCTCACATCCAAGATCTCCTTGGACCCTCACGACACCCCTGGGAAGTAAAGTGCACCCCTAGGCTGCTGGTCAGCCTGATCCTGGACAAGTCTGGCACATGAGCATTTCGTCTTCAGGGCCCCCTCCCCACCCTTACTCCTACCCCAGACTGTCCCTTGCTCCCCAACCCTGCAGAGGGATGCATTTTGCCCATTGTTCAGGAAGTTCCGTGTGTCCCATCCTGTGCTAGGTCCTGGAGACACACAGATGATTTAGACACATTCCTACCTTCAGAAAACAAGAATAAGGAAAGTGTGATAGAGCCGTGGGGGGTGGAGGAGGTCCTGGAGGAGGTGACATTGAAGCCAGGTAGTGAAGGATGAGTGAGAATTGGCCAGGCAGAAAGGAACAGAAAGGGGATCCCATGCCAAGAGAAGAGCACGTGCAAAGACCTGGAAGTGGGAAAAGGAGTGATGGGTGTTTCAGAGGGAAGAGAAGCTATAAATCCTTGATTTGAGGAGTTTCGACTTTGTTCTGGGGCAGCAGCAGAGCGGCCGCTTGTCAAATCTAGGCAGCAGCCCCCACCCCCACCTTTCAGCCATCACAGAGGTGTGGCTAAGGGCTTCCCAAACTCAGCAGCTTTTGCCAGAGGGCCACCTCCTCTTCTGTTTATCCCCTCTAAGCCCAGACCCAACCTCTGCACCCTTATCCACAGCCAGATGCAGCACAGCCTCCCCCTGCTGACCGGAGCTGGAAGTAGGAGAAGCCCAGGCTGCACTGTGGCTGTGATGTGAGTCCAGGAGGGGCCAGGCTCCTGTACCCACCCATCAAGAAGGTGCCCTGTGAAGACCCCAGACTTTGGTATCAGGCAGATCCAGTGTCAGTTCCAGCCCCAGTGTTCTCCTCGGTACAATGGGGAAAAAATATGTTGCCAGTAACGTGACTGGCAAAGAATCCACGAGGGACGATGCTCAGAAATGGCTCAGCACACAGCGGGCATGTGGCAAATGGCCTTTTCTTCCCCATGCCTGAGCTTGGCTTTGTGGCCCATCCCAAAGTCCCAATTGTCTCCCCTCTCCCTCCTTCCCTGGCCATTTTCCTTTTGCCTCCCTACCAGACTTCCTGGGGGTCTCAAGGGAGATGAGCTCATGGCTGTTGCCTGCTCTGGCTCAGCACGCCTCCTGAGGAGTCTTCCCAGGGCTTCCAGGTGAGCCCTAGGGAAGCCATACACAGACAAACAGCCTTTCCCCAGAGTCTCTGACATCCATGCAGAGCAGCGATTTCAGCCTGCATCCCCATCCATTCCCCACCATCCAGTTCTCCCGCTTACTTCTGCTGTCTTGGGAGCCACACAGCCTTTGTGTCCGTGCTTGGGAGTTTATGCCCAGCTATGCAAACTCAAATAGGTGGCATACTTTCTCTGAGCCTTAGCTCCCTCCCGAAGTATGGGAGCAAGCTGGTAGGCACCACAGGGATGATGAGCCTAAGTCTATGTCATTTATTGTCCCCAGCAAGTCCAAGCCTAGGCCCTCTACCCAGGAGTTCTGCACAAAGGCAGTCATGTGCAGAGGCCTCTCTGGGATCCCCTTGTGTCCTGCCCTTGTGCTGGTAGCCAGAGGCTGTTGCCACCTCTTCCTTTCAGTAGGCTTTACAGAGAGGCATGGCATGAATAATGACCGGGCCCACTCCATGGCCAGAGCAGTAGTAGCTGGGGGCCTGGGGCAGGGACCGGGAACCAGACCAGTTGGGCAACTCCAGGAGGGAGCTCCTCTACTAGGAGCTGGCAGCTGCTTCCCACCACAGAGTCTGGGTCAGTGCCCCCACAAATGCCTGCCCAGGGCTGCTCTGCTGTTTCCAGCCATCTCCACGGGCCAGTCATGGAGAACTTTGGCAGTGTCCCAGATCTAATCATCACACCAGGTCCAGCCGAGACTGAGAGTGGCCCACATGGAATTCGAGGCGGCAGTGGGCATTTCCCACCCACTTCCTCTGAAACTCCTGGTTTCCTAAGCCAGGCTGAAAAGTGGGTCACCAAGGGTTCAGAGAAATGCCCCACCTAGCTGGGCTGTCTTCCTTGCTGTCTCTAAACATATCCAATCTCCCCACCTCCACGTCTTTCCCCACCTGTCCCCACCACCTTTTGGTTTCCACACGTCTCAAGTCCTTCCATCCCTAAGCAGCCAGCATCAACCACCCCCTCCCCACCCCAATCTCCCTCCTCCTCCCTCCTTCTCTTTACTCTTGGCAGAGTGTGGCTGGGAGATTTTTGTTCATTGGCTCACCCTCACGCTAATCTTGATGTTATCATTCCCATTTCCGAGAAGAAGAAATCAAGGCTCAGGGAGAGGTTCCAGGATTTGAACTGAGAGCCAACATTCTTTATTCTTTCCATGAACATGCATTGTTGGCCTACTTCATGCCACACAATGTGCCAGACATGGGAAATACATGGTGGAGACCTCAGAGTCCAGAGGAGACAGGAAGAAACCAAACCACCATGCAAACAAATGTAAAATGACAACTGGGACAAGTGCTGTGACAAGGTCTGTGGGGACCTGGTCTGGTCTGGACTAGGGAGTCAGGAGAGGCTTCTTGCAGGATGCGACATTCAACATAGCACCAGAAGGTGGAGTAGACAATGACCCAGAGAAGTGGGGACTCCAGAGAGAGGGAATAGCATGTGCAAAGTCCCCATGGTGAGAGGAAAGAGAGAAGTCCATGTGGCCAGAGCATGAGGAGAGAGGATTAGAGATGAGGGTGCAGGTGGCATGAGTCAGGACAATAGGTTCTAGTGGAACCAGCAAGGAGTTGGGGTTTTAGCCTGGAGGTTCTGGGCTGGCCCTGGAGGTTCAAAGCAGAGGACAGTGCTACCACTGTTCCTCCAGCTGTCACTTTCTAGCCCACCACTCTACACCCAGGGACCACTTCCACCCTCTTCTCTGATGCCCAGGCCCTGGTACAAGGCGGGACATCCTGGGGACTCAGACTGGGCAGCTGAGTGGGCAGCCTCATGAGGGAGCAGGAGGCCTTGGCTCTGCCTCTCGTCAGATGCTAGCTGGATGTCTCTGGGCAGGACCTGCCCCTCCATGTCCCCCAGAACTGTGAAGAATGGACTGATCATCTTTTGCTATCTCTGGTTGATCCTGGACCATAGCTTATAACGAGGGAATGGAGAAGATACAGCATGACTCCACCCAGGCCAGATTCCAGGGCCTTGGCCCTGCAGTGGGCAGAGGGGCTGCCTGAGGCCTGCTTCTGACCTATGCTTTCCCATCCCTCCTCTGCCCCCGAGCCTGCCTCCCCTGGCCCTTCCCAAGGAGGGCACTCCAGGAAGCTTTCTTCCTCTCCCCACCCCAGACCTCACCTGCACCCTCACCCATGTCTCCACCATCAGCCTGGCAACTGCATCAGATGCCTGGGAGTCCCTGTTGGCCTGTCAGTGCTCAGCTGGACCATTGGGCCTCTGGTTTTGGGCCTTGAGCCTCTGGCTTTCCAGCTGTGGAAGGGTGTCATTCTCTACTCTTCCTGTCTCCCTGGACAGGAGAGGACAGTGGGAACTGGAATTCTTGTCATAAGCATCAGCTACTCTGTCCGGAGTGCTCCTTCCTGTCAAGCATCCTCCTGCGACCCTGAAGTCAGTGGCACTGTGGACCACAGACACACCAGCTGACCCCATAAAACCTTCCCTGGAAAGTTGCATCCCCTGAGTAGGACTGTATCGCCGTCATGGGCACCAGTGAGAAGAGACAAGATTATAGAGCCCATTAATAACTGGAAAACTGAGGCTCTAGACAGAAGGGGCTGGCCCAGGCCACCACAGCAAGCCCTCCTGCCTCACCCCATCCTAGACTGCCTCGGTGGGTCCAGGGAAGCAGGACTGTATGGGGTGCCATCTCCCATTCCCCAGTGTTCCCTGGCGGGTTCAGAAAGCAGCTGCTCCCTCCCAGGTGACACTGCACCCTGCCATCTGTGTGAGGGGCTTCTTCTCTTGTGTGAGTTGCAGTTTCTGCTTGGGAGGCTGCCTTACCTTGTTAAGGGCCCTGCCTAAAGAGGTGGGGATGGCCCTGTAGGAGCTGTTCCCAGGTCAGCGCAGGGCCTTGAGCTCATGGAGCAGGGGCCAGGCCAGCTCGTTGAGAGGGCCCAGGTCAATCCACAGTCTGCCACATCAGCTTTTTCTATACTAATCACACCTACCTGAAACGTGGGGAGTGCTTTGCTATCCACAAGTCTAATTGCACGTGTCTCTTCAGGGAAGGTGCCCTACAGCCCAGGGAAGCAGGCGCAGGGATTATCTGCATTGTACAGATAAAGAAACCAAGGCGCAGGGTTATGGCCATCTGGACGCTGGATCCCTGCAGTCCAGCACAGTCACACAACAGGGCCTCAGGAAAGGGTGGTGCTGGAGGCAGCAGGGCAGTAGGAGCTGTGGGTGTCGGGGTTCTGGGCAGAGTGGACTTTGCCTGTTACTGAGAGAGAGGACTGGATTTGCACTTTGGGAGGCCAAGGAGTGGGGCGGGGGTGGGTGGTGAGATTTTGGGGACCTGGGAGTATGCACAGTTTGGGGAACTGACCGGCCATGCAGTTCCCACTCACCATGGTGGGCCCTGTGTCAGGCCCACGGGGTTTATCCTCAGGGAACACACAGGCTGTGGGCAGACAGGCACATGGAAAGCCATGCACACAGAGGAAGGCCAAGGTTCCAAGTTCTGGAGTGGGCACTATGTTAGGGTGGGGGCTGGAGGCCAGCAGTGTCACAGAACTGAGAGTCAGGAGTCTATGGAGCCTGGACCTGAGGAAGTGAGGGCCTGGCGACGCATCTATGCAGGCATCAGTGGAATCTGGCTCTCCTGGAGAGGTGAGACATGATGGTTCACTGGGATGGGAAAAAGGGCCTGGGGCATGGGGAATACCCTGGGGGAGGAAGCACAACTAGGTCCATGTCCCTTCTGAGTCCTCAACTCCCACCAGCCCAGGCCTGGCCCACTGCAGGGGTTCAAGGAGTATGTGCTGGCCACATGGATGTGTTCGAATGCAAGAATGCAAGAAAGAAGAGGGGAGAGAGGGAGGGAGGAGGGACCTTCTGCATGAGCTCAGGAAGAAACCTATGAAAGTACCTCCATTGCTGGGGAGGGAGTAGGCTGGTGAGCAGGATGGGGCCAGAGGGGACCCCCAGGCCTTTTCAGCAGAGCAGCTGTTTTCTGTGAGCTGACCTCTGCCAGGCTTCACAACCTTGTTCCAGGGAACCCTCACCCAGACCCTTGCTGTGAGCAGTCATTGGATGCTGCTGCTCCTGGAAGGGCAGGAGTGCTGCCGCCTGAGGGGGCTTCTGGGCGGTGCCCTTCTTCCCCTGCTGCTGGGGTGCCAGAGCTGACAGCCTTAGGTGAGTACCCTCCCCCTGGCGAGGAGGCTGAAGAGAGAGCCTCCTTGCCCAAGGCCTTACTCTTCTAGGGACAGTTGTGTCCAATGACTGCTCCAAGCATGGGATAAAGGCCGCCCCTCTTACCCCATCTCAGGACACCCCTGTGGAGACAGCTCGGATCCAGAGCTCCTCACAGAGTCTGCCTTGTAAAGGCATCATGGGCCAACTCCCCCAGCCCCATCCTGCCTGCCTCCACGCCGATCTCCCTCAGTCTGCTTTCCAGGGAACCAGTCTGCCCACACTGGCGTTATCATCCCCGTTTACCCATGAGGGAACTGAGGCACAGAGGTGTTAAGTGACGTGCCCATTGTGCCCAAGGTTGCCCAGCTGATAAGTGGCAGGTCAGGTCCCGGCTGGGGAAGGAGGAGACCAGGGCCCCAGGCTGGCTGGAGGTGGGTGGAGAGGTCAGTCCCTAGGTAAGGCTGGCCCAGCCCACAGGCCAGCGCTGGAACCCACAGGAACCTCTTCCATCTGCCCCCTCTCCCCATTCCACAGACGGAGAAACAAGTCAGAGAGAGAACAAGACTTGCCTAGGCTCGTGACATCAGTTAATGATGGCCCCAGGAATATTCTCTAGATTTCTGCCTTCCACCCCAGCATAGGTGTTACCTTGGGACCAGAGCGATGTTCATTTCCTGCCTTCCCCTGTTTCCAAACCCTGCTGGGTCTCAGGGTCACGAGTCTGGCTGGACTGACCCTTAGCCAATTTCCCATGGCTGGAATGAGGTGCCTGAGGTTCCCCCAGGCCCTTCACAGAGACCTCTGCAGCTGCCTGAGCTGTCCAGCTCTGGCATGAGGATGGGATGTACTGGGCTGGGTGGGCAAGCAGGCATCTGACTGGCACAGCAGAGCAAACCAGACGGGAAGGAAATCAATTTGAGTGTTTGATTAATTTTAATTTTTAATTTGCAGGGAGAGTAATGCACCCCATTTGACACTGCACACTCGCTGTGAGCTGCTGGCATTCACCATTGCTGCTACCACTGCAGCCTCATGTGCCCAGTGGCTCCCTGCCCTTCTGTCAGGCGAGCCTATCCCCCACATGGCAGATTGGCCTTCTGCAAAGCTGGGAGAAAGGGTCCCCTTGCAGGGTCCTCCATCCCTTCTGCCTAGGAGAAAAGTGTCTACTAAGTTCCCTTTGTGTGAGATGAGTAGGGCCAAAAATGTGCTCCCTGGGGAAGAGCCCCATTGGACAATGTCTATTCCAAAGTCAGGGTGTGTGAACGGACTCTCAGACATGGTGGCAGACCAGTTTAAGGGGCAGGGGAGACTCTAAGCGCACCTCGTCCCGCAGGTACTGAGTAAGTTGCCCAGCCTACCCACATTCATGGACGGCCCTATACTTACAGTCAGGTCTGTCTTAAAACTGGAACAATCCTAGCTCTGTGTCCTGCCACTTTGAGAGTCAAAACTCTGCTCTCTCTTTGTTTATTTGGAACTTGACCATGCATGGACTAGGGAGAGATGGCCTGAACTGGGAGACACTGTCTCCCCCTCAACTCTGTGGCTCCTCTCCCCCTGCTAGGACCCAATCTCTGAGAGCAGTGTCCTATGAGGCTGACAGCAGAGGCCCTGGAATGAGGCAGGCCTGGCTGGAACCGTGGCCATGGCACTTATTAGCTGTGTGACCTTGGGGAAGTCACATATTCTTGTTGGGCATAGCCTTCAGGGACCCTTCCAACTGTTCTCCTTCAGGACTCACCTTCTCTTGGTATCTTCAAAACCTGAGGTTGGATGACCTCCTCCAGGAAGCCCTCCATGATGAAGCCTTCTTTTTTCTCCACCTCTACTATTCCCAGCTCTGAACATGAACTCTCTCTGGCCCCTCCTTGCCCCTCAGTAGTTTGACTTTGTGCACCTCACTCTGTGCATGGGGTGTGTGCCAGAGACAGCACGGCCTTTGAAGCAGACATCCCTGGTTCAAATCACAGCTCCACTCCATCCTGGCTGCCTAGGCCCATCCCTTGAGCACCTCAAATGCAATGGATTCAAAACTGAACTTATCATCCCTCCCCAAGTCTACCCTTGCCCCTTTTCCATCTCAGTAAACAGTAAACTTGAGAAACCGAGTTTCCCAGTTTCTCAAGCCAGAGTTTTAGGAGCCCTCTGAGACTCTCCTTCTCCCCTGCCTCATTCCCTGCATCCTATTCTGTCCCTGTTCTTGGCTACATACCCCCTGATGGGGCAGGAAGAGGGGAGAATGGGGATTCTCTCTTTACTGCCTTGCATGGCAGAACACTCAGAGAACAGCCATTTCTCCCCTCCCATTTTATAGATGAGGACACTGAGGCTCAAAGAGCATGAATAACTGCCCTGGGTCTGAGGTGAGTTGTTCATAGCAGAGCTGGACTGAGAAGCCAGGTCTCCTGTGCAACCCAGGTGGGCATCTTGGTCAAGGCCAGGCCCTGTGACAGTGGCAGAAAGAGACCAGATTTCCTGAAGCCCTGGCCCACTTCCCCTTACACCCTAGGCCCAGAGAGTTTGCAGGGGAGGAGCAGGGGAGTGGGGTTGTGCTCAAGTTCCTGGGCAGAATGAATGATCCACCAGTGAGAGTTCATGAATCCAGACATCACAGTATCCAGAACCACATCATCATGGGTGATTCCACAGCCTGGCTCCTGGGAGTCCTGCTTGAATGTGGCTGCAGGAGCAAGTGAGGAGAGGCCTCAACCATGGAGCCAGTGGCCATCCTCTGTGTCCCCGCTACCCAACTCTCACAGTACCTGAAATTCCACCACTGCATCTGGCCCAAATGCAAATTAATACATTCTTTGACCAATGGAAGAGCTGGTACAAGGGTGAGACAAGGGCATGAAGAGGAGTCAGCCAGGCTAAGGGTCCCACAGGGCATCCAGGATGACAGGGCTTAGTCCCCTTTACTGAGCACCTTCTGTCTGCTGGGTACCATGCCAAGTGCTGTGTAAGCTTTAGCTCAATTCTTCCCCCCGTAGCTCCAAGGTTTCCCTCCGTGAGGCCCAAGCATCACCCAACCTTTCTGGGTCCCATTGCCCTCCCCTGTAAGATCAAAGTATAATCATATCTGACTGACTCACCTGGTATCCACAAAAAAATGTTAAGAAAATTTTAAAAAATGAAATTAGTAATAATAACTGCTTCTAGAGACTGCTGGATGATTAAACAAAAACGTGTGTAAAGTGCTTCCTACAATGCTGGACAGAAAGTAGATGCTAATTAAATGCTGATTATAAATGAACTAACATGGTAAAGCCCACAACCTGCTCAGTTCATGCTTGTCAAATCTGAGCTGTTAGTAAGGTAAATGCTTCGCCACTTGCTCCTGGAATGGGGCAGAGTTGAGGGTAAAGAGGGGTGTCTGGCCAGGGCTAAGACACAAAGGAGTTGTCCAGAAATCCAGAGCACTGACACTAAGACAAGGCAGAGAGGAGTGAGGTCACAAGAAATGAGCCACAAGAGACTTAGCCCCCATCTTGTCTTCGAAAAGCCCCTCTCCCTGAGGTTTGAGTCTGGGCGGGCCAGATCCAAAGCCTCCAAAGCCTCCAAATCCTCTGGTGCTTCCAAGCCTGGAAATCAAGGAGAAGGAAGGAGAGCCTCACCCACTGGGAGGGAGAGGGGAGTGGCAGAGACCCAAAGTGAGACAGAGACATCAGGATAACAACCACGTGACAGCCACCACTACGAAGCACTTACAGCATGCACACGTGCTCAGCCTGCACTACATTTTCTCATTTTAATTCTCTAAACAACCACATCAAGGGTACTGTTAGACCCATACACAGATGAGACTTCAAGAGGCTAATTATGACTCGCCAAGGTCATGGCCTGTAAACCTCAGGGCCAAGATTTAAGCCTGGATCTTTCTGGCTCTAAAGACCATGCTTGGAACCACTATGAAAAAGAAGAAAGAAGGGGGAGGTTGGTGCCAAGGGGGAGGTTGGTCCCAGACTCCCCGGCCCAGGGCAGTGGGGCCTCCAACCTCCCAAACTAATACTTCCTTAGACAGCCTTGCAGACACTCCAATGGCTTACGAGCCCAAAGAATATCTGCCTATTCCCAGCCTTTGACCCTGGAGGTAAGACCAGGGGTACCATGGGAAAAACATGACCATGCATCAGAGCTGGGACAGAATGCTTGGGGTTAAAAATAACAACATTTTTACAGCAATAAGTCCATGCCAACCACTGCTCTAAGTTTTATATATATATATATGTGTGTGTGTGTGTGTGTGTGTATATGTTTAATTCTCACAATAACATATGGAAGTGAGTACTTTATCATTCCCATTTTGTAGGTAAGGAAACTGAGGCATACAGTGCTTAATGCACCCAAAGTCTCACAGCCTGAGTGGCAGAGTCCAGGTTTAATTTCAGGCAGTGAGGTTGGAGAGGCTGTGACTATAATCATTCAACATCCTGCCTATAAAAACAACCAAGGGCTGCTCTCAAGCCCAGAGCCATGCAGGATGGTGTTGGGGGAGAGATTTGACTTACAGCTACTATATGCTCACAATTTTTGGAATGCAGAAAATAACACACCTGTGTCTTTGCAGACTTGGCACAGAGCAGCAAGCTGGGCTGCTTCTGCTCTTGCCTTTGCTCCAGGAGATATAGCCCCAGGCAGTGAGGCCGACTCACTGAATGACTTGGGCAAGTCATCTTCCTTCAGGGCCCAGGCCCCTCCCCTCCCCCCCCCCTTTTTTTTTTTTTTTTTTGAGATGGAGTTTCCCTCTTGTTGCCTAGGCTGGAGTGCAATGGTGCGATCTCAGCTTGTGGCAACTTCCACCTCCCAGGTTCAAGTGATTCTCCTGCCTCAGCCTCCCGAGTAGCTGGGATTACAGGCATGCGCCACCAGGCCCAGCTAATTTTGTATCTTTAGTAGAGATGGGGTTTCTCCATGTTGGTCAGGCTGGTCTCAAACTCCTGACCTCAGGTGATCCACCCGCCTCAGCCTCCCAAAGTGCTGGGATTACAGATGTGAGCCACCTCGCCTGGCAGAACCAGCTAGTTCTAGAAAACCAGCCTCCTGGTTCCACCCACCTCCTGGAGTCTGAGGCGCTCTCCAGGGTTCTGAAATACCTCTCCTGGCTGTAGGCCAGTGGTCTGGAGACCCTAAAGCTGACCTGGTTCTCTAAACATGTTCTTTAAATCCAGGCAGGAAAATTGACATATTGGACATGGGCTGTTACCCTAAACACACAGGGGGAGCTGTTTCTTAGATCTCCCAACCCCAGCAAGAAGGGTCCCTTTGCGAAGTTCATAAATTAATGCACCTCTCTCTCTTCCCTGTGGATGGCTCCATTCCCATCTGAATTTCCATGTAATTAATGGAGGTGCCTTAACGAGATGGGCTGTTCTGTAACCCCAGAACTGGGGTGAGTGCAGCAGGAGGTGTTTAGCACGGGGCTCAGTAAATGTCATCAGTTATTGTCATCACTACCACTATTGTCATCTGCCCTGGGCAGTCCCCTTTTCTGGACAGCAACCACACCCTGTTGTGCACCCCCAACTTGCAGTTCCAGAAAGCACATGCAGGAAGAAGGCAGTGCTCTTCATTGCTATCTTAGAAAGGTGGCCAGATGGCAGTGTTCTGGGAAACGGGGAGGAAGCTCTCCCTTTAGAGGCTGCCAGCTGGGACACAGGACCTCGTTAATCAGTCTCCATTGCAGAGTAATCATGCTGGCTCCACCACTGGAACCAAGGGCCTTCAACTCCTTTCGGAGGTCCCCTTTGTGCTAAAGCCCCCTGCCTTGGGGAACCTGGAATATCCTTGTCCCTCTTGTGCTTTCAAGCTAAAACTAGGTAAAGGTCTAGAGAGGCAGCCCCATGAGGTGGCTCCATGACAAACTGATTATGAGGCCAGCTGTTTCCTCTGCACCCCACTTCTCTGGGCCCCCAGGCTCCCCATCCCCGTTGGAAACCAGGCAGCCACATTCTAGCTATTGAAGAAGGCAGGGGCCCTCAGCATTTATGGAAGGGGCCCAGCTCATGGGGAAAGGGCTATGCACCCACAAGGGTGGGGGTAGGGAGGAAAGAGAAACTGTGCCTCTTCTCTTTGCTTTCTCACCCCCACATTCTCCCGGTTACCCCAGCTCAGAAGGAGCAAGGCCGGGGGAAAATGCCCCTCACTGGTGTCATCAGATCTAGCCCCAGCCAGCTGGGACACAGGACCTCATTAATCAGTCTCCATTGCACAGTAACTATGCTGGCTCCACCACTGGATCTGGGGACCTTCAACTCCTCCTTTCAGAAACACTTACTGAGTACCAACTGTGTTCCCGACCTGTACCAGGCCATTCTCTTACACACTTTTGATCCCATTTGATCTTTTTGACAGCATGTAGGAGAAGAGATTTTACAAATGAGGAAATAGACTCAGAGAGGTCAAGGCATTTTCCCAAGGTCACGCAGTTGAGAAGGGGTGAATCTGCAAACTCCAGTCTGCCCTTTTGTAGCCTGATGACAGCAGCTGTCCCAGCCCTGCCCCAAATGGTTGACCCCACTTGGTGGCCACAGCACCTCTGCCTGAGGAAAATAACCCACATTGAGGGGTCAAGGGGAAAAGGAATGCCTGGTCTGGCACTGCTTTAACCTGCTCTGGGTGAACCTGTCCATCTGGCTCCCTGGGCTTTCAAAGAAAATGTTGTGTGGGTGATGGTCAAGGTGTTAGATTTTCCTGGAGAGGAAAAGCAGCCACTCCCAAGGCACAACTTCTTCCTTGCTCCCTGCTTGGCAGGGAGTCAGGCACCCAGCACACTGCCAGGACTGAGAGTGGGAAACAGAGAGGGAGTGTGCATTGCGGGGTCCAGGAGGCAGCTGTGCCCTCCTTCCCACCCACTTGACCGTGGGCCACTTACTTGACTGGGCCACTGAGAAAGACTCATCCGAAAATGTTAATATGTTCTGAAAGGATCAGGGGTCACAAGTGTCACCCATCCACCAGGAGTTAGGCAGTTAAGAGGAAGTGGACCCACGGAGAAGGGGTTAGGGAAGTGCCACCACACCCGGGCACACAGTCTCAAGGCTGCCAGGCCTCCCAATTTTTCAAGAGAAGTCAAAATGCAGACTTTGTGCAGAAAATGCCCATTTTTTAAAGGTTGGCCACTAACATCTTGCTTCTGCCCTTAGATGTTCCCATTGACCAAGGTTCAGTGGATATCAGCACAGTGTGAGCCCTTTGCTCACCCAGGGCTCCCCACCTTGGACACCCTCCCCTCCTTTCTGAATCTTCCCATGTCACTTATTGGGTCCTCCCCATCCCCAACCTCCAGAGCCATAGAGGGGTGCCTGGACCCAGGCCCAGCACTTCCCAGTTCCCAGAGCCCCTTTGCTGTGGTTTGAGTATTTCTGTCACCTCCAAAATTTATGTTGAAACTTAATTCCCAGTGCTACAATATTGAAAGGTGGAGCCTTTAGGGAGGTGGTTAAGTCATGAGTCCTCATGAATGGATGAGGGCCTTTATAAAAGGACTTGTGGCTGGCTGGGCACAGTGGCTCATGCCTGTAATCCCAGCACTTTGGGAGGCCGAGGCAGGTGGATCACCTGAGGTCAGGAGTTCGAGACCAGCCTGGCCAACATAGTTAAACCCTGTCTCTACTAAAAATACAAAAAATTAGCTGGACATGGTGGCGCACACCTGTAATCCAATCTATTTGGAAGGCTGAGGCTGGAGAATTGCCTGAACCTGGGAGGCGGAGGTTGCAGTGAGCCCACATGGCGCCACTACGCTCCAGCCTAGACAACAGAGCAAGATTCAGTTTCAAAAGAACAAAAAAAGGGGGGCTTGTGGGATTTCTGGGTAGGGATCACCCTCTTTTACTCCTCTACCATGAAAAGACATCACGTTCCTCCCCATCAGAGGATGCAGCCTTCAAGGCGCCACCTTGGAAGCACAGAGCAGCTCTCACCAGACAACAAACCTGCCAGCACCTTGATCTTGGACTTCCCAGCCTCCAGAGCTATAAAGCTATAAGAAACGAGTTTCTGTTCTTTATAAATCACCCAGTCTCAGACATTTTGTTAGTGTGGCACAAATGGAATAAGACATCCTTTCCATACACTCTCATCTGAGCCTCAGACATCATGGTCCCTTTCTAAAGATGTAGAAACTGAGGCTCAGAAGGGCTCAGACTCTTAAGCGGGTGGGCCGTGACTTCAGCCCAGACCTCCTCCTGCTGCCCCAAGTCAGTGAGGTGATCCCTCCTGCAGCCCAGGGAACACAGGCAAGCCCTTTCCTCCTAGGGTCCACCAGACTGAACTGCCCTGAGCACAGATGAGGACACCAGGCTGTCGTGAGGAGCAAGACACCGGGAGCCTGGGGACAGAGGAGGCACTGATTTTACTCAACTCTCCATCCTCAGTAGGCCCTTTAAAAACTTTTTGTTTGCAACAGGGTCTCATTCTGTCACCCAGGCTGGAGTGTAGTGGTGCGACCATGGCTCACTGCAGCCTCCACCTCACAGGCCCAAGCGATCCTCCAACCTCAGCCTCCTGAGTAGCTGGGACTACAGGTGTGTGCCATCACTCCCAGATAATTCATTTATTTCTTTTTTGAGACAGCATCTTGCTCTGTCATCTAGTCTGGAGTACAATGGTGCAATCTTGGCTCACTGCAACCTCTGCCTCCCAGGTTCAAGCAATTCTCCTGCCTCAGCCTCCTGAGTAGCTGGGACTACAGGTGCATGCCACCATGCCAAGCTTTTATACTTTTAGTAGAGATGGGGTTTCACCATGTTGGCCAGGCTGATCTTGAACTCCTGACCTCAAGTTGTTTGCCCGCCTCAGCCTCCCAAAGTGCTGGAATTACAGGCTTGAGTCACTGCGCCCAGCCTTAATTCATTTGTTTTTTATAGAGACGGGGTCACTATGTTGCCAGAGCTGGAAGTGGACCCTTTTGATTGACATTCTGTGGTGGAGCAGGGCCCCAGTCCCCAGAAGAGGCCAAACTAGGCTGTAGGTGGGCTGCTAGTGGCTTTGGTAGTGGGAATGGATGATGGATTGATTGGATTTTTCTCCATTTGGAGGTGATGCTGGCTCTGTTATGTGCAGTCTCACTGATTTTTTTAATCAAGAAATTGCTCCATTGGTGGGGTAGGCAGGGGTGGGAACTAGGCTTAGGGGCCTAGGCTCACAGAGAGCTGGGGCTCAGGACCCAAAACACGTCTCCTCATGGGAGACTGGAGAGGTGAGGAAATCCACAAGCCTAAGACATAGAAGCACTGATGTCCTTTCTCTTTGTTTTACACATATGCACACATGTGCCTAGGCATGTATGGAAACACCAGCACATGCACATACTTGCATAAACAGGCAGATATACACACATACACATACACACTCACAAGCCTCCAAGCCTTTGCTCACACAGGGGTCCCCACCTGGGATACCCTCCCCTTCTTTCTGAATCTTCCCATGTCACTTCTTGGGTCCTCTCCATCCCCAACCTCTGGAGTCACAGAGGGGTGCCTGGACCCAGGCTCACACTTGGTGTAATACCCACACTCAACCCTCTACAGGACCTCTGGGTGTCAGTGGGGTGAGGGCTGGGGGGAAGGGTCCTGAAGCAGGTTCAAGCCCAGGGCCCAGGATAGTGCCAGGACTGACATGGGGGCAGGGAGGTATCCTGAAGCTACCAGGATGGGAGTGCTGAGCCTGCTAGTAGGGGTCTGATGAGGCCCCTCTGTGAAGACAAAAGAAGAGCCCAGGCTGGGCCAGGAAGGGCCTGAAAACGCCTCCTTCAGTGCCCTCTCCTGGAAGCCCTCCAGGACTGCCACGAGCCAGCTGCTCTCTCCTTCCCCTGAATTCCTCAGCCCTGACTATTGGCAGAACCCACTGGATACTATGCTCACAGAATTTTAAATCCATCTTCCTGGAGCCCCCAACCTTTGGGATAAGCTCAGACCCAGGATTGGACTTATAAAATCCAAGCCACTCGGCAGTGAGGAGGCAGCCTCCCACACCTAGCAACGGAGAAACCAGACCAAATATGATTGATCACTTCCCTCTCATAGGAGGGAAGGCATGAGCTGATTGGCTGGTGATACTTATAAAAGTGAGAAGCCAGTGGGCACAAAGAAGCAAACCCATGCCAAGAGAGATGGTCGGGCTTGGCTGTCGTCAAAGAGGACAGTCCCAGCTCAGAACTCCTCCTGTCACCCAGTCGGCCAGAGCAGAGAACTACCCATTGGAGGGGTCCCATGTCAGCCACACTCCCAGCAGATTTCAACCTTGGTATTCCCAGGAAGGTGGGCCCAAACTCTCAGTCTGCTCACGGGGCAGAACTATTTGCAATGAAGTGAAAGGTTCTCGCACTCAAAGGGTTAAGCCTAGATTAACCAGAACCAACCTATGCACGTTCCCCAGAGGGCCCCAGCATCTGTAGGCAAGGGTGTGTTTCTGGAAGGTAGGCGGGGATCCAGCCACATCTGGAAGAAAACAAGAGCTTCTAAGCTGGAGGTGCTTTGGGGATGATGTAGCCCAGTTGTTACTACACAGATCAGGAAACGGTGGACCAGAGAAAGGGAGGCAGGGGAGAATTTGTCCTTGGTCACTCAGATACTTACAAGCAGATGGGACTGGGACCCTACTGGTCGTCCAGGGCTCTTTCCTCTGCACCACTCAAGCCTGCAGATCCCATGTTGGGCCTGGCTCTTGTTTACCTCCATGCCTTTGCATGTGCGCCTGGGATGCCTTTCCCTCCACCTCCACCAGGTAAGCCCCTATCCACTCTTCAATTTTCAACCCCAGGATCACCTTGTCTAGGAAGCCCTCTTGGGTGCCCTCTTTGTTCATCTTTGTGCTCCCGAGGCCTCTTGCACACCATCACAGCTCTGGTCACAGTGGACTCTGTGTGTTTACATGTCTGTCTCCCCACAAGGCTGTGACACCTCGAGGACAGGGTCCATCTGCTCCATTCTCATGTCTTTGCCAACCCGGTCAGGTCCAGGGCACAGTTAAAGGCTGATAAGTAACAGTCTCTTCAGTAGAGGAATGACAGACTTTGGTATTTTTAATCTCACAGTTTTCTTCCAACATGATTCCCATTTTCTGTGTGTCCAGCCCTGTGCTTGGTCAGAGAAAGAGGGGAAGAACGGAGGCCCAAGCCCCACCCTCAAGAGCTCCCAGTCCAGACCAGGGCAGATGTGTTCAGTCAAGGGTTCAGGCATCGTGAGCTTGGGGTTATTACTCAGAGACCTGGGTGCCAGGAGTGGGAGCACTAGACACAGCTGAAACTGGTTTTGCCCTGGCCTGGGTGCCCATGCAATAGGCAGATCCTAGGAGGGGCTGCCTGCTTCTCTATGTCTTCCAACCCTGTTGTAAAGCTGTGAGACCACTGCTCTGAAGCGCTCTCAGGCCCCATTGCACAGGTCCAGGGGGCATTTTCTATGTGAGCAGCATACCCCTGGAACACTGCTTCATAGACCAGTGTGAATGACGCACCCCACCCCCCCGCCAGCCCACCAGAGTTGTGTGATGCGGTGGCCTTTGGGGGCTCAGGGCACGTGAGCTGATGGTGGGCCCAAGCAGGAGTCCTTAGCCTCATCTCTGCAGCATCCCTGTTGGTGGCCACGGATGAGGGCTGATGACAGACTTCCAGCTCAGACACCCCTGCCCAGGACAGCCTGGGTGCTCCCAGCTCTGCGTCTCTTCCCAGCCCCTGCTCTCAGCCTCCCACCTCAGGCTTCATCCCTGCTAGGGTGGAGGTGGCCAGTGACCCTCTGGCTGAACGGGCCCCTGATGGCAGTCACGCAGTGGTTAACCAAAAGATGCCCAGCTACTGCAAGGCCATATTTACATTTTCCAGTATCAGGCAAACAAATGGCTAATGTGGCAAAAAATGGTTACTCCACGTAATAGTGGTACCACCAAGCCATTGTGTGCCAGACACCATACATCATTCCTAACTCTCACACAAATTCTGGGTAAAATGTGTTATTAGTCCCATTTTGCATATGAGACAACTAAGGTTCAAAGAGGCTCGGGCCACACTGTGTCATGGCAGAGCTGGGACTGAAAGGTGTCCTGCCTGACACCAGAACTTGCCACCTGTCCCCTTCTACCCCCACCTCCCATCACCCTCTGGCCTCAGGGGCTGTAAAGGCAGCAATGGATTGGGTCTGAAGTAGCTCTGGCCAGTCCAGTGTGAGCAGAGCACTGTACAGTAAGGGATCTCTACTCAAGGCTGTGGACTACCTTCTCCTGCAGCAGAAAAGAGCCGTCTTCTGTGTACTGCAGTCAATGTGGTTGCATGTATATGTGGCAGTATGTACATGTGGTTGTGCATACATGTAGCTGTGTGTGCATGTGGCTGCATGTGCTTGTGGCTGTGTGTGCATGTGGCTGCATGTGCATGTGGCTCTGTGTACATGTGCCACATGAAGCAGTTATGTGCCCTGGTCCCAAAAGCACCGGCATCAATTTCGCTCGCTCACACGGGCACTAAGAGCAGGGGAGTCACTCTGACTAGGTTCCTGTCCCAACTCTGCCACTTATCTGTGATCTTGCGTGAGTTACCTAATCTCTCCATGCCTCTGAGTCTCCCATCTGTACACTGGGGATAATAATAGCTTCTAAGTGGAAAATTTGCAAAGGTCTCTTGAATGGCCAAGGTATCTGTGGAAACTCATAGGATGCGGGTAAACAAGGCATTGAATCTTTACTCACAGACTTAAATGAGTTTCTATCCAGGACCTGGGTCTGGTAAGTGCGATATGGGTGTTAGCCACTGTATTTTTCAGCAAAGGCTTATTGAGCACCTACTGTGTGCCAGGGAGCATGATAGGGGCTAATCAAGACAGGCACAGTCCCCACTGTCAAGGGGATCACAGTCTTTTCAGGCTCCTCAAAGCAGTCTCCTGCCTTCATCCATAAACACGCACTGATGGAGGAGACAGGCGATGACTGAGGCCAACGCATCTGGGAGGATGGAGGAGGG
The DNA here is from genome assembly GCF_043159975.1 of Macaca nemestrina. Classification (NCBI taxonomy): domain Eukaryota; kingdom Metazoa; phylum Chordata; class Mammalia; order Primates; family Cercopithecidae; genus Macaca; species Macaca nemestrina. The sequence goes on along the minus strand of NC_092131.1, from coordinate 123,150,610 downwards.
AAGAGGTGACCTTGGGACCCCACCCTCTCTAGTTTTCCTCCTGTCCTCCTGGCTACACCTTCTCAAACTGCCCTTGGGCCCCCTGTCCTCTGCCAGCCCCAGTCCTGTAGGGTGCCCAGAACTCTGTGCTCCAGTTCTTCTCCCTTCCTGCCCACCCACACCAGCCCACCCACCTTCTCCCATCTTCACACAGATGGCACCTACATCTCTGCTCCAACCTGGCACCCCCAGCCACTCAGTCACCCAAACCAGTAGCCTGAGAGCCCCCCGTATCCACCCCCCATGCCCACCCCACTCAACCACTCCCCAAGTGCTATCGACTGTACCTCTGGCATTGCTCTTGAATCCACCCATGTCTCTCCAGCCCCGCCAGGCCCCTCCTGCAGTCCATCTGTAGTAGGTGCTGTTGGTGCCTCACCCAGGCCGTTTTCAAGCCAGGACATTTGTCTACCAGCTGCGGGTGGTGTTGGCTGTTAACAATTCACAGCTGTACCCTTCTAGGGAGCAGTGCCCTCAGCCAGTGGAGACCAAACTTTGGTCATCAGGAAATGCCTGGGGCAGGGCGGTGGGGGCTACACTCTCCCCCAGGTGCAACCCATGGTCAGCAGGCAGATCCAGGAACAAAAGCCGCCCCTCGTGCCCTGACAACTCTACGGTGCGGTGCAAGCACCAGAGCTCCCCAGGGGACTGCGTCCAGACCAGACTTTGACTGAACCATGTCCTCACCTAGGTTTTGCGCCTGTCCCACCCTGCTCCCCTCACCCCTCATGCGTGTCACTGAAAGCACTCAGACCCCTTTTCAGGCTCTGCCTTCCAGGAACCCAACCTAAGACCCCATCTCCCATATAGGACCAGTCACAGTGACATTCCAGGCCCTGGGAGGCGACCCAGAGGACAGGTAGGGCCCGGGCTGGGGCAGAGGGCCACTGGGGTCCAAGGAGGGGAATGCCGGGATGCTGAGCCCCCAGCCACCTTGCCCCCAGGCTGGCCTGAAGGAACCTGCCAAAGCCCACCTGGCCTCACTGACGCTGTGATTAAGTTTTGTGCCAGACGACCGACAGGGAGCTGGAGCTTTCCCTCCTCCCTTTTTCTTTTTACTTCCCTCTCTCTCCTTTTCAAAGGCTGAGCCCAAGTTAATCAGATAAATTCCTCAGCAGTCGCAAGAACAATTTTTCTAAGCTTCAGTCTCCCCAGAGCGACTCATAATTACTCTAGACTGAGACATTAAAGCAAAGGGGAAAGAAGAGTGGGGGAAAAAAGATGTTTTTAATTAAAAAATTAATTTTTCCAACACTGATGGCTGCCCAGCTGTGGCACTTCCCCACTCAGGAGACCATACCCTCCATCCCTCTCTTCCTCATCAAACCTCAGAGTTGGGGGGTGGGCCTGGGAAAGGCAGCCCCCTCCCTGAACAAAGCCACCTCCCCCTCCAGCGGAAGCCTCTCTATTTCACCTCCCTCACCTGCAAAGTAAGTGGTAGGACTGCAGGATTCTACATGGGAACCACAGACAGAAGACACAGGCTTTGGAGTCGGGCAGACACGGGTTCCAGCTCAGTCACTGAGGATGCGTGTGACTTGCCTAAGTCCCCTCACACTTCTCTACTCAAGTGAGGTCCTCAGGCCAGCAGCATCACCATCACCTGGGGGCCTGTTAGAAATGCAATTTGGATCCCACCCCAGATCAGCTGAATCAGAATCTGTGTTTAATAGGATTCCCTGTGACTCATATCCACAGAACCTTTCAAGAAGCACTGCTCTGGTCAATCCAAGCTTCAGTCACCTGGAAAGTGGCTTAGTTTGCAAAGATTATGAAGTTGTACAAGAAAACAGTTTAACAATCTGTAAAGCAGAAACTTAAAAAAAAAATATTCACGAGTTGTTAACCTGGGCCATTCCAGTGCCTGGTATCAAACCTCATATCTGGTTCAGGAGCTTGACCCCATCAGCCAGAAGCTTTCCTGCTCTCTTGAACACTTTGCTCCCTGTATCTGGGGCCCAGCCAGAAGTTTCCTAAAGAAACCAGAGTTTGCAATGCAGGAAATCTTGACCGGAGAAAATAGCCACCCACTGTCTGAAGCACTGACCATTGTCCAGGTGCCTCCCCTGCTCACCGCGTGCTGGGGCTGCTGGTGGGGCTAGGGCTGCTGTGGGTGAGGGGAGCTCACACTCCAAAGTCATGGGGATGGACTGTCCACTCTAGACAGATATCAACAGCCATGGGCTCCCATCTTTACCCTGCCATGTCTTTCTAGGGTCGTTCCTAAGGACACAATCCACAATATGGACAAGTTTCACACCAAAAGGATTCATCAGGTTACCTTAAATAGGAGTAAATAGAAATAACACTGAGGGCAAGGCTAAGTAATTGTTAGTAAGGACCTTTCAAATGATAGTCAAGATCGTGTAATGACAAGAGAAAATGTTTATGATGTAACATGGGATACAGAACAGCTATACACTCATCTATGTTAAAAAAGCGTATGTACAAACACATCCTTATGCTGAAGCCCTAACTCTCAATGTGATGGTATTAAGAGGTAGGACATTTGGGAGGTAATTAGGTGTAGATTAGGTCATAAGTGTGGGACCCTCATGATGGAATTAGTGCCTTTATAAGACGAAGACAAAGAGATCGCTCCCTCTTCCTGTACATGGTTGCTCTGAGGAATGGCCACAGGAGCATGCGGTGAGAAGGTGGCTGCTTACAGCCAGGAAGAGAGCCCTCATCAGACACCAAATCTGCCAGCACCTAGATCGTGGACTTTACAGCCTCTAGAACTGTGAGAAATAATTGTCTGTTGTTTAAGCCACCCAGTCTCTGAAATTTTGTTATAGCAGCCCAATCAGACAGTAGCATATTTTAAAAGAGGTAAAACCAAGATTTTAGGTAACAATGAAAAAATCCAAAAACTGATTTAAGGCATGGTTTTGTACTAGAGACTTCAGAGGACTAAGGGAACTACTGCAAAACCAATAGTTACAGGGACAAGAAGAGAAAGAGAAACTCCCCCTCAAGATGACTGTGCAGAGTGAAATTTTAAAACACATGAAGAAGATTGATGCCAAAGCGAAATCAACAATTAGGAGGTTTATTTATTGCAGAAAAAGTAAACAATAGGGAAATATTTAGATGACTCAATAGAAGCCCATTTGGACCCCTTAAAAAACTGAAGGAAGGCTGGGCATGGTGGCTCATGCCTGTAATCCCAGCACTTTGGGAGGCCGAGGCGGGTGGATCACCTGAGGTCAGGAGTTCAAGACCAGCCTGACCAAAATGGTGAAACCCCATCTCTACTAAATGCAAAAAATTAGCTGGGCATGGTGGTGCATAGCTGTAATCCCAGCTACATGGGAGGCTGAGGCAGGAGAATCACTTGAACCCAGGAGGCAGAGGTTGCAGTGAGCCGAGGTCATGCCATTGCACTCCAGCCTGGACAACAAGAGTGAAACGCCATCTCAAAACAAACAAACAAACAAACGAACAAACAAAAAAGGAAGCCAGGCTTCCTTTTTTGTGGAGCATGTTGGTAATCCCAGTCAGTCAGGAGGCTGAGGTGGGAGGATCACTTGGGCCCAGGAGTTTCAGTCCAGCCTGGGCAACATAATAAAACTGTGTTCTCTTAAAAAAACACTCAATAATTGGACAAATTTTAGACCAGACATGTCCAAAGAAAAACATAGTGAATTATAAACTTATATTAAGAAATTTACACTCACGCTTGTAATCCCAGCCTCACACCTGTAATCCTAGCACTTTGAGAGGCCGAGGTATGCGCATCACGAGGTCAGGATATCGAGACTATCCTGGCTAATGCAGTGAAACCCCGTTTCTACTAAAAATACGAAAAATTAGCCAAGCATGGTAGCGAGTGCTTGTAGTCCCAGCTACTCGGGAGGCTGAGGCAGGAGAATGGCATGAACCCTGAAGGCGGAGCTTGCAGTAAGCCAAGATCGAGCCACTACACTCCAACCTGGGTGACAGAGCAAGACTCCATCTAAAAAAAAAAAAAAAAAAAGAAATTTACATGGAAAATAGTATAAAAAGATAAAGAGATGAAAAATATGGAAACTTCATTAAAAAGAACAAATATCTAATAGGAGTTCAAGGAGAAGAGAGCCAAGGGATGAAAAAGAAGCAACAGTCAAAGACATAAAAGCAGATCATTTCCCAGGACTAAAGAGAAAGATAAGTTCTCAGATTGAAAGGAAAGTAAACATTGAGTGGCCATGCATCCTAAATACAGCCAAGCCGCTACCTCAACACATGGTAGTACACCGCAGAATATAAAAGAGACAAAAAGTTAAAGGCGACCAAACAGAAAAGACCTTTCATTCACCAAAGAATGACAAGTAATATGGTTTGGATCTGTGTCCCCACCAAAATCTCACATCAATTTTTTTTTTTTTCTTTTTGAGACAGAGTTTCACTCTTGTTGCCCAGGCTGGAGTGCAATGGTGCAATCTCAGCTCACCGCAACTTCTGCCTCCCGGGTTCAAGCGAGTCTCCTGCCTCAGCCTCCTGAGTAACTGGGAACGCAGGCATGCACCACCATGCCCAGATAATTTTTGTATTTTTATTAGAAATGGGGTTTCTCCATGTTGGTCAGACTGGTCTCAAACTCCTGACCTCAGGTGATCCACACACCTTAGCCTCCCAAAGTGCTGGGATTACAGGAGTGAGCCACCATGCCTGGCCTCATGTCAAACTGTAATCCCCAGTGTTGGAGAAGAGGCCTGGTGGGAAGTGATTGGATCATGGGGGTGGACATCCCCCTTGCTCTTCTCGTGATAGTGAGTTTTGATGATATCTGGTTGTTTAAAATTGTATAGCATCTCCTCTTCTCTCTCTTCCTCCTGCTCTGGCCATGTAAGACATGTCTCCTTCCTCTTTGCCGTCTGTTGATTTTAAGTTTCCTGAGGCCTTCCTGGCCATGCTTCCTGTACAGCCTGCAGAACCATGAGCCAATAAAACCTCTTTTCTTTATAAATTACCCAGTCTCTAGTAGTTCTTTGCAGCAATGTGAGAAATGACCAATACAGAAAATTGGGACTAAGAAGTGGAGCATTGCTATAAAGACACCTGAAAATGTGGAAGCAACTTTGAAACTGGCTAATGGGCAGAGGCCAAAACAGTTTGGAGGGCTTAGAAGAAGATAAGAAGATTAGGGAAAGTTTGGGACTTCCTAGAGACTTGTTAAATTGTTGTGACCGAAATACTAATAGTGATATGGACAATGAAGCCCAGGCTGAGGTGGTCTCAGAGGGAGATGAGGAACGTTTTGGCAATTGGAGTAAAGGTCACTCTTGCTATGCTTTAGCAAAGAGGCTGGTGGCATTGTGCCCCTGCTCTAGGGATCTGTGGAACTTTGAACTTGAGAGTGATGATTTAGGGTATCTGGTGGAAAAAATTTCTAAGCAGCAAAGTGTTCAAGATGTAGCCTGGCTCCTTCTAACAACATATGATCATATGCATGAGCAAAGAGGATCTGAAACTGGAACCTATATTTAAAAGGGAAGCAGAGCATAAAAGTTTAGAAAATTTGAAGCCTGACCATGTGATAGAAAAGAAAAACCCATTTTCTGGGGAGGAATTTAAGCTAGTTGCAGAAATTTGCGTAAGTAAAGAGGAACCAAATGTTAATAGCCAAGACAATGAGGAAAATGCCTTGAAGCCATTTCAGAGATCTTAGCAGCAGCCCCTCCTATCACAGGCCTGGAGGCTTAGGAGGGAAGAATAGTTTCTGGGCCAGGGCCAGGAACCCGCTGCCCTGCGCAACCTCAGGACACTGCTCCCTGTGTCCTAGTTGCTCCTGCTCCAGCTGTGGCTAAAAGGACCCCAGATACATTTCAGGCTGCTGCTCCAGAGGGTGCAAGCTGTAAGCCTTGGCAGCTTCTATGTGGTTAAGCCTACAGGTGTGCAGAGGGTAAGAGTTGAGGCTTGGGAGCCTCCGCCTAGATTTCAGAGGATGCATGGAAATGCCTGGATGTCCAGGAAAATGTCTGCTGCAGGGGCAGAGCCCACATGGAGAATCTCTACTAGGGCAGTGCAGAGGGGAAATATGGGGTTGGAGCCCACACACAGAATCCCCACTGGGGAACCACCTCCTGGAGCTGTGAGAAGTGGGCCACCATCCTCCAGACTCCAGAATCATAGATCCACTGACAGCTTGCACTGTGCACCTGTAAAAGCCACAGGCACTTGATGCCAGCCCATAAAAGCAGCAGCAAGGGGGCTGTACCATGCAGAGCCACAGGGGCAGAGCTGCCCAAGGCCCTGCAAGGGCCCCCAAGCCCTGCAAGCCCATTCCTTATGTTAGTGTGGCCTGGACATGGAGTCAAAGGAGATTATTTTGGCATTTTAAGATTTAATGACTGCTCTGCTGGGTTTTGAACTTGCATGGGGCCTGTAGCCCCTTTGTTTTGGGCAATTACTCCCTTTTGGAAAGGGAATATTTACCCAATGCTTATAACCCTATTGTATCTTGGAAGTAACAACTTGTTTTTTTATTTCATAGGCTCATAGGCAGAAGGGACTTACATTGTCTCAGAAGAGACTTTAGACCATGGACTTCTGAGTTAATGATGAAATGAGTTAAGACTGAGGGACTGTTGAGAAGGTACAATTGTATTTTGCAATGTGAGAAGGACATGAGATTTGGGAGAGCCCAGGGGTGGAATAATATGGTTTAAATTTGTGTCCCCACCCAAATCTCATGTCAAATTATAATCCCCAATGTTGGAGGAGGCGCCTGGTGGGAGGTGATTGGATCATGGGGGCAGACTTCCCTCCTGCTGTTTTCATCATAGTGAGTTCTCACGAGATCTGGTTGTTTAAAAGTGTGTAGCACCTCCTCCTTCTCTCTCTTCCTCCTGCTCCGGACACATAAGATGTGCCTACTTCCTCTTTGCCTTTCACCATGATTGTAAGTTTCCTGAAGCCTCCCCAGCCATTCTTTCAGGAGAGCATGCAGAACTGTGAGCCAATTACACCTCTTTTCTTTATAAATTACCCAGTCTCTGGTAGATCTTTATAGCAATGAGAGAAATGACTAACAAAAGTTATGCAGACCCCATGCCAAGGAGAAAAGAGGCCAGAAAGCCATGGGGCAAACACTTCAAAGCACTGAGTGTAAAAAAGTGGAGGGTAAAATTCCATTTGCAGCTAAATAATTACTCAAGATTAAAAAGGAAATAAAACCATTTTCATACATCTAAAGACTGGAAGAGTTTAAACCCAAGACATATTCACTGAAAGAAGTCCTAAGGATTTCAGCAAAGAAAAAAAAAAGTGAACCTAAGGGGAAAATTAGGTTATGAAAAAAGGAGTGAGTGCAAAATTGATAAATATATATACATTGAGTTATTGACAATAAAATAATAATAACGATTATAATAATAATAGCTATAGTTGTGTTTTAAAAAAAGATACTACTAAGATTCTAGAAAACATTTAAAAAACTTCTTTACTTGTCCACAAGGATGATAGAAATATTGAATCCTTGGACTTCATTAGAAGAACTTATAACTATATGTATATTGAAATACAAGCGACTTAAATATCATACTCTCAATGACTGGAACAACCAGAGAGAAGGTAAGTAAGGAAATAGAGGACTTACCACAATAAACCAACTAGTTCTAACAGACACATACAGAACACTCTACCCAGCCACAGCAACATACACATTCTCAAATGCACATTGGACGATTTAAGGGACAGACCATATGCTAGGCTACAAATAAACTCTCAATAGATTTTAAAAGATACACATCATGAAAAATATCTTCTCTGACCACAATGGAATAAGGTTAGGAATCAATAACAGAAGTAAAACTAAAAAATTCATAAATCTGTGAAAATTAAACAACATACTCTTAAGCAACCAATAGATCAAAGAAGAAATCACATAGGAAACTGGAAAATACCTAGAGACAAATTGAAATGAAAATGTCACATAGAAAAACTTATGGGACAAAGCAAAGGCAGTGCTAAAGGGGGCATTTATAGCTACCAACATTTACATTAAACAACAAGAAAGATCTCAAATCAACAACTTAACTTTACAACTAAACCCAAAGCTATGAGAAGGAAGAAAATACTAAATATTAGAGCAGAGATAAAATAGAGAAGTGAAAATTAATGAAATCAAAAGCTGGCTCTTTGAAAAGACAACAAAATGGACAGACCTTTAGTTAGATGAAGTAAGAAAAAAAAGAGACAAGACTCAAATTACTTTACAACTAAACCCAAAGCTATCAGAAGGAAAAAAATTACTAAAGATTAGAGCAGAGAATTAAAACAATAGAGAAAATCAATGAACTCAAAAGTTGGTTCTATGAAAACATAACAACGGCTGGGTGTAGTGGCACATGCCGGTAATCCCAGCACTTTGGGAGGCCGAAGCAGGTGGATCATCTGAGGTCAGGAGTTCAAGACCAGCCTGAGCAACATGGTGAAACCCCATCTCTACTAAAAATACAAAAATTAGCTGGCTGTGGTGCCAGGTGCCTGTAATTCCAGCTACTGAGGAAGCTGAGGCATGAGAATCGCTTGAACCTGGGAGGCAGAGGTTGCAGTGAGCTGAGATTGTACCACTGTACTCCAGCCTAGGTGACAGAGCAAGACTCCATCTCAAAAAAAAAAAAAAAAAAAAAAAAGAAAGAAAAGAACAGATAACAAAATTGACAGAACTTTAGCTAGATGAAGTAAGTAAAAAAGAGGACTCAAATTACTAAAATCGGAAACAAAAGTGGGGATATTACTACCAATTCTACAGAAATAAGAAGGATTTTAAGAGAGTATCACGAGCAAATGTGCACCAATACTGGATAGCCAAGATGGAATATGGACAAATTCCTAGAAACACAAAAACTACAAAGATTAAATGATGAAGAAAGAGAAAATCTGAATAGATTCATAACTAGTGAGGAAATTAAATCCATAACCAAACATCTCCCAACAAAGAAAAGCCCTGGACCTCTGGCTTTACTGGCAAATTCTACCAAATATTAAAATAAGAGTGAACACCAAATCCTTCCCAAACTTTTAAAACTGGAAACACCTTTTTTTAATTAAAAAAAAATTGTTTTGAGACAAGGTTGTCACCTAGGCTGGAGTGTAGTGGTACCACCACAGGTCACCATAGCCTCACCCTCCCAAGTAGCTGGGACCACAAGCACATACCTGGCTAATTTTTCAAATTTTTTGTAGAGCTAGGGTCTCCCTATGTTTCCCAGGCTGGTCTCAAACTCCTGGCCTCAAGTGAACCTCCCACTTCAGCCTCCCAAAGCACTGGGATTACAGGCATGAGCCACCACACCTGGCTACCCATATCGAATCCTAAGGAACCCTAAATAGCCAAAACAATCTTGAAAAAGAAAAATAAAGCTGTAGCACTCATATTTCCTGGTTTCAAATCTTACTACAAAGCTTCAGTAATCAAAACAGTGTGATACTGGCAAAAAGACAGACATATAGACCAATGGAATAGAAATAGACAGACATATAGCCCAGAAATAAACCCTTGCAAAAATGGGAACATGAGTTCTGACAAGGATAACAGGACCATTCAATGGGGAAAGGACAGTCTTTCCAACAAATGATGCTGGGAAAACTGGATATCCACATGCAAAAGAATATAGTTGGACTGTTATCTAACATCACATACAAAAATTAACTCAACATGGACCAAACACCTAAATATAAGACCTAAGACTGTAAAACTCAGAAGAAACCATAGGGTGAATCTTCATGACATTGATTTTGGCAATGATTTCTTGGCTATGACACCAAAGGCACAGGCAACAAAATTTAAAAAAATAGGTAAATTGGATTTCATCAAAATTTTAAAATTTCTTACATCAGAAAACATTGTCAACAGAGTAAAAAGGCAACCCATGGAGCAAATATTTACCAACCATACATCTGATAAAAGATTAATAGCTAGGGCTGGGTGCGGTGGCTCACACCTGTAATCCTAGCACTTTGGGAGGCTGAGGTGGGTGGATTGCCTGAGCTCAGGAGTTCAAGAACAGCCTGGGCAACATAGTGAAACCCCTCTCTACTAAAATACCAAAAATTTGTCAGGCATGGTGGTGCGTGCCTGTAGTTCCAGCTGCTTGGGAGGCTAATGCACAAGAATTGCTTGAATCTAATGCACAAGAATTGCTTGAATCTAATGCACAAGAATTGCTTGAATCTGGGAGGTGGAGGTTGCAGTGAGCCACTGTGGCACTGCACTCCAGTCTGGGTGACAGAGCGAGACTCTGTCTCAAAAAAAAAAAAAAAAAAAAGCACATTAAAAAAAAAAAGGCACAGTGGCTCACACCTGTAATCCCAGCACTTTGGGAGGCCAAGGCAGGCAGATCATGAGGTCAAGAGATTGAGACCATCCTGGCCAACATGGTGAAACCCCGTCTCTATTAAAAATATAAAAACTAGCTGGGCATGGTGGCAGGTGCCTGTAATCCCAACTACTTGGGAGGCTGAGGCAGGAGAATTGCTTGAACCCGGGAGGTGGAGGTTGCAGTGAGCCAAGATCAGACCATTGCACTCCAGCCTGGGCGACAGAGTGAGACACCATCTCAAAAAAAAAAAAAACAACTAATAGCTAGAATAGGCTGGGTGAGTTGGCTCACACCTGCAATTCCAGCAGTTTGGGAGGCTGGAGTGGGTGGCTTATTTGAACTCAGGAGTTTGAGAACAGCCTGGGCAACATGGTGAAACCCCATCTCTCCAAATCAATCAATCAATCAATCAATCAGTCAATCAATACATAAATAAATAAAAAATACAAAATTTAGCTAGGAAAGATGGTGCATGCTTGTGGCTCTAGCTACTCAGGAGGCTGAGGCAGAAGGAGCACTTGAGCATGGGAGGTCAACATGCAGTGAGCCATGTTTATGCCACTGTACTCCAACCTGGGAGACAAAATGAGACTCTGTCTCAAAAAAAAATAAAAAAATGGGTAAATAACTTAAGTAAACATTTCTCCAAAGAAGATATATAAATGGACCAAAAAAAGCACATGAAAAGATGCTCAGCATCACTAATCATTAGGGAAATGCAAATCAAAACCACAGTGACATCCCACCTCATACCTATTAGGATGGCTGCTACCAGCATGAGCAAACAAACAAGTGTTAATGAGGATGTGGAGAAACTGGAACCTTATGCGCTGTTGATGAGAATGTAAAATGTGTAGCTACGTGGAAAACAGTGTAGCAGTTCCTCAAAAAATTAAAAATGAAATTACCATATAATCCAGCAATTCTCCTTTTGGGCATATATTCAAAAAGAATTGAAAGCAGAGTCTCAAAGAGACATTTGTATACCGTGTTCATAGCAGCATTATTCCCTAAAACACGGAGGGAACCCAAGTGTCTATTAATAGATGAATGGATAAACAAAATGTGGCCTATCCATACAAGAGAATATTATTCAGTCTTAAAAAAAGAAGGAAACTGGCCAGGTGCGGTGGCTCACACCTTTAAGCTCAGCATTTTGGGAGGCCAAGGTGGGCAGATCACAAGGTCAGGAGTTTGAGACCAGCCTGGCCAACATGGTGAAACCCTATCTCTACTAAAAAGACAAAAATTAGCCAAGCCTGGTGGCAGACACCTGTCACCTCAGCTACTCGGGAGGCTGAGGCAAGAGAATCACTTGAAACCAGAAGGCGGAGGTTGCAGTGAGCCGAGATCATGCCACTGGGTGATCTCCAGCCTGGGCAACAAGAGCAAAACTCTGTTTCAAAAAAAAAATAGAAAGAAAGAAACTCTAATGCATGCTACAATTTGGAGGAATCTTGAAAACATTATGCTAAGTGAAATAAACCAGCCAAAAGGACAGATACTGTATGTTTCCACTTACATGAGGCACCTAGAATAGTCAAAATCACAGAGATAGATAGGTTAGAATGGTGGCTGCCAGGGACTTGAGGAAGGGGAAATGGGAAATTATTATTTAACTGTACAGAGTTTCAGTTTTATGGGATTAAAAGAGTTATGGATCTGAACCATTGTGACGGTTGCACGACATTATGAATGTATTTAATACCAATAACCCTGCACTTTAAGATGGTTAAGGTGATACATTTTATGTTAGGCGTATCTTACCACAATGAAAAAAATTGGAAAACAGTAACCACAAAAGGTTATAAATACAATTTATAGCTTGTGGGGTGCAGCTAAGGCAATATTTGGAAGCAAATGTATAGCCTTCAATGAATTTACGAAAGTAAAGATTTAAAGCACACATTAGTGATTTAACTCAAAAAGGAAGAAAAAGAACAAAAGAATAAGCCCAAAGAAAGTGGAAGGAAGAAAACAGAAAAGAAAGGAGCAAACTTTTTTCTTTTTAATTGAGACAGGGTCGAGCTCTTTCACCCAGGCTGGAATGCAGTAGCCCAATCTTGGCTCACTGCACGCTCAACCTCCCGGGCTTAAGCGATCCTCCCGCCTCAGCCCCTCAGTAGCTGGGACTATTGGTGCACACCACCATGCCTGGCTAATAATTTTTGTATTTTTAGTAGAGACAGAATGTCACCATGTTGCCCAGACTTCTCTCGACTTCTTGGGCTCAAACCATCTGCTCACCTTGGCCTCCCAAAGTGCTGAGATTATAGGCATGAGCCACGGCACCCAACCAAAGCTTTTTAAAATAGAAAACAAAAAACAACAGAGAGGTAGAGAGGTGAAACAATTTCATCTATCACAACTGCGCTGCAGAGTCTCATTTTGCATGCTGTAAAAACTTTTCATTGTAACTGTGTCTATCTTTGAAAAGTTATAACTTGTTTGGGTAGTCCCATTATACCTGATTTTTTTTGGAGATTTGAGGATGGACTTTAGATAGAGGCATGAATGTGTTGACCAAGGGGCTAGGGGAGAAATCTTTGCCAGATACTTTTGGGACCCTAGCCTCATGTTTATCCTCTCAACACCCAGTGAAGTGGGGAGTGCAGGACCATCGCTGAGGGTCAGAGAGGCGCAGGCACTTGTCTGTGGTAGTGTGATGATTAATGGCACGGCTAGAAATGGAACACAGGTTTCCTCCCCTCATCATCCCAGCTTTTCCCCTCTCCCCAGACCACCCCCAAGGTGCAGGGAGATTGTGAAGTCTCCTTCCTGGGGCTGATTCAGACCAATCTTGTATATTAGACCTTGTTCCCCAGGCCAGAGATAGGCAATGCCAATGCCCCAGGGGATGCTGTTTAGCAGTCCAGGCTCCTCTCACTCTCCCTTGGGGAGTCTGGCAGACCTTAGAACCAGGTAGAGCTGTGGCATTGGTGGACAGAGCACTGTCTCCATCACCTGGTGTCTGAGGCTCACCTTTACTCACAGTCAGCAGGGAGGGTTGTCTCACAAGACCAGAGATAGAGCGTTCAAGGTGGACAGAAAAAAAGCTCTTGTTAGAAAATCATCATTCTTCTTTGCAGCTGCTTAAAGTGAGGCCCAGCCATCCTTTAGTTAGTATCTCCGCCTACTTGGGAAGAAAGGTAAATCACTGACAACTGCTCAGGAGAGTGACTTGGCCCAGCACTGCGCTTATAAAACCCCAGACTGGTAAATTCCCTCATCTGTGAAATGTCCTTCCCCAGAGAGCTTCTAGAGTGTGCAGGCATCCAGCGATCTGTACGTACAATTAGAGCAGAGGCTGGAGGCAGCTCTGGGCTCTCTGCCAGGCCAGCTCTGCCACTTCTCTCCCTTTGTGGGCTCCCATTGATCGAGTCAGGATGGCATCGGATCTCTCCACAAGCTCTGACCTAATGGGTTGGACTCTAAGGCAGCCTTGAAGAGAGTCACCAGCCAACTGGCCTGGGGCTAGTAACCTGTTCCCAAAGGGAAAGGAGGAGTGATGCCCCATTGCCCGGAACTCCTGGGGAGTAGAGGGAAAGCAGGTCCCACACAATTCCTTCACACTGTCACAGTCTTAGAAGAAAACATTGTACAAATTCACAATGAAGACTCAAAAAGTAAGTCACAGAGCAGTCAGGGCTAAATGAAGCCTCAGAGCACATTGGCTCAACCCCCTTATTGCTCCGGGCAGGAGATGGAGGCTTAGAGAGGGTGAGCCCCCTGCCCAGGGTCACATAACGCAGAAGCAGACCTGAGTGTGCAGCCTCCAGAGTCACAGCAGCTGCTGGCACCTCACAAGCTCCAGGCCTGTGGCAGTGGGTACTGAATCTCCACTGTCCAAAGCAGAAGCCTCAGGAGCAGAAGAGAGAGGAAAAGGAGGAGAGAACAGAGCACAAGGGGCAAGAAGGGGCATGAATTTGCTCAGCCCAATTGCAGCTTGATCAATAGCAAATGGGGTGTGGCGGCAGAGCGGCTGCTGGAACCACAGCTCCCCGGAGCCCCATCAGTCAGCGATATAGTAATAAAGTGGCCGGGGCTGGAAAAATGCTATGAGACTCCAGGGAGTTCAGTCTCATCCCGCTGGATTATAACCCTGTTATCGACACCCCAGGGGCTTGTTCTGTCTCCTTCAACCTAGCTCAGGAGATGAAACCTTCCGGGGGCACTAGGGGTGGGGTGCTGGCTGGTGGGATGCAGCCCAAACCCAAAGGAAAGGTTAGGAGAGGAGAGGCAGGAGCGGGAATGGGCTCTGCCAGAGGCACGCCTGCTAGAGCTATCCGGGGCGACCCTTCTCCCTGAGCCCCAACTCACTGAGGCCTCAGCTATGCACTGGGCTGTGCCGTGGGGGTCAGAGGGAAGAGAAGCTGGGGGCCTGGCCTGGGAGTCCCAGAGTGCCTGGGGCACAGTCCTCAGATACCAAAAGGTCAAAAAGAATAGCAGAGACCCGGCGGGTCATCTGCTGAAATGCAGAAGACAGAAAGGGCCCTGGAGGTTTCAGAGTGGAGGACAAGCTTCCTGGAGGAGGCCAGGCCACACCCGGGCTCACCAAAGTGTCATAATTCTGTTGCTGAACCTTGGCCACAGTCTCCCGCAGGCCTCCACCTCCTTCTCATCCTCGCACCCAGGGTCAGAAACTGTCCTAAACAGCAGGTGTCCTCCGACTATAAAACTCTCCTGGCAACCCAGTGCTTCCAGGAAGAAGTCAGAATTCCATCACATAATAGTAATATTCAGTCATAACCAGAAACGAAATTCTGATACGTGTGACATGGACAAAACTTGAAATTATTACACTAAATGAAATGAGCCAGACACACAAACACATGAGGACAAATATTTTCATGATTCCATTTACATGAAGGATCTAAAATAGGCCAATTCATAGAGCCATGAAGTAGTATAGAGGTCACCAGAGGCTAGGGGAAGGGGGACGGGGAGTAATTGTTTAGTGGGTACAGTTTCTGTTTGAGATGATGAAAAAGTTCTTGAAATGGATAGTAGTGATGTTGGCACAACATTATGAATGTACTAATGCCACTGAATTGTACATTTAAAAATGGTTAAAGGCCTGGAGTGGCGGCTCACACCTATAATCCCAGCACTTTGGGAAGCTGAGGCAGGAGGGTTGCGTGAGCCCAGGAGTTTAAGACCAGTCTGGGCAACATGGCAAGATCTCCTGCAATGGGCTTCCGTCCTGGCCACTGCAAATGACTCACTGCCTCCTATTGGCACCAGGTCCTGTCATGGCGCTGTGCCCCTGCACATGCTATGCTCTTGGCCTGGAATTCCAACTCCTCTCCTTTTCCTGGATAACACGAGCTGGTTCTTTAAGACTCTACTGGTGCACCACCTTCTCAGTGAATTCCCCCACTGACGTGTTCTCTACACAAGCAGAGTCAGAGGCACCCTCATCTGGGGACCCACATCTCCTGGGTTGTCCACATCAAGGTCCCTAATTTGTGGATACATACAACGATGCCACCCTCTTGAAGTGGGGCTGGATGAGGCAGCCCAAGACATCACAATAAAGATTCCAGCATGCCATGCACCACGGCACACACCTATAACCCCAGCTATTTGGAAAGCTGAGGTGGAAGGATGCTTGAGCCCAGGTGTTCAAGATCAGCCTAAGCAAAATAACCAGACCCTGTCGCAAACAAATGAAAAGATTCCAGGATCACTTCCCGTAGGTATTCTTAATTAAAGCAGCAACAAGCCACACAACTGATCAGAGGTAGAATATGGGTTCTTTCTCCAGCATTTCAGATGTGAATGTAAGCCACGGCTCAAAAGCAGTGGAAGCATTGCTATAACACTAGGGTCAAGCTGAATATTAACTTCCCGAGGGAATGCAGGGATATTTTGGTCCACCAGCAACTGAGAATAAAAAAAAGAAGATAAAGACCTGGAGAAGATCAAAGCACATCTGAAAGCTGTAGCCAGCCCATCTCTCTAGGGAAATTTTAAAGTGACCCAACTAGAAGAATTTAAAACATAGGTATTAGCTCAGGAACTTTATGATCTATAAAAATAATACCCATCAATCAAGATCTGGTTTCTCATTCTGTCCCAGTATAGATGATGCCAAATTTACATAAATAAAATCATGTTTACTAGACAGGTAGATAGAGACATGGAGACATATATGACTACACATACTTAGATTTATAAAATCGCAGTGAGACTTAGACAATTGCACATCTTATATGTCAGCAAAAACAGTCATTTACTTATGTCTGTTTCCTCAGCTTGACCATGAGCTCCCTGAGGGCAGGTCCTTTATCTTTTTGGTCCCAGTCTAACGGAGTACAACACATAAAAGGAAATAAATGTCTGCTTTGTAAATGAATGAGTTATTCTTTGCATCTCCAGCACCCAGCACAATGGGTGTTTCTCAGAGGAAGCTTCACATCTGACATGCTGCCCTCACCTGCACCCCAGCCCTGCCTCCCATTGTTAAGATGAGAGTGGCAGGAAGCAGAAGTTGCTGCACAAAGGGGAGCGTTGTGCCCTAATTCCTTGTTCAGCTGGCTGGGAGGGACCACAGAGAATTGAAGAGCCTCCACCCTGAGAGGCTGGACTGCTTGGGGCCTGGGGCCTGAAGACCAAGGCAGGAGCTGCACAGAAATCTCAGGAGCTGCCAGTAGCTCAAAATCTGCAGCTTGGAATGATCAAATCAAAATGAAGTTGCAAGAAGAGACCATTCACAGGAGCAGTGTCCATTACAGCAAACGAATTAGAACAGCTCAAATGCCCTTTGAAAGGAAAATGGATACATGGGGCAGAATCTGTCCATGGAATACTGTACTGCAATGAAATAGGAAAAAACGACCACTATGTACAATAGTATGTGTGAATCTTCTTAACATAATGTTGAGTGAAAAAGTAAATCTCAGAAGATCATATATAACAGGATGCCTTTTTATAAAGATCACAAACAGCTCAAATCAGCAACATATTGCTCAGACATCCACAGATAACGTGGTTGTGGTGGCATTACCCATGCTCAAAGAGTCTTCTGATTCTTCCTTCATTTTGGACGGCATTTTTCCTTCATGCCCTCTTGAAATTAGAGATAGCCTTGGGAAGAGCTTTGGCCAGTGAAATGTCAGCAAAAGTGCTCAGTGTCACTTTTGAGCGGAAACATCTAAGAGCTGGTACGTGTTTCTTATTCTCCTCTTCCTCTCCCAACCAAAGCAAACCCCAGAACTTGGAGTTGAAATGGCAGTGTGATTGGATAGTGGCTGTGCCATCCACATGCCTGGGTCCCTGAGCGCCTGCAATGAGCAGAGCCTCTGCCAAACTGCATTGGCAGAAAAAGTAGCCTCTTTCAGGGCAAGTCACTGAGACTGGGGGTGGTCGTTGTGGTGTAACCTAGTTTATCCTAACTGATATAGAAACAAATTTAGGCCGGGCATGGTAGCTCATGCCAGTAATCCTAGCACTTTGGGAGGCTGAGGTGAGTAGATCACTTGAGCTCAGGAGTTTGCGACCAGCATGGCCAACATGGTGAATCCCCATCTCTATAAAAAATACACATACAAAAAAATAATTTAAAAAGTTAGCTGGTCATGGTAGTGAGTGCCTGTAGTCCCAGCTACCTGGAAGGCTAAGGCGGGAGGATCACTTGAACCTGGGAGGCGGAGGCTGCAGTGAGCTGAGATCATGCCAGTGCACTCCAGCCTGGGCAACAGAGCAAGACTCTGTCTCAAAAAAAAAAAAAAAAAAAGGGAAAGCAGAAATAAATTCATGGTTTAAAGGTCAAGAGGGCCTGGACATAGTGGTTCACACCTGTAATCTAAGCACTTTGGGAGACTAATGCAAGAGGATCACGAGTTTGAGGCTTCAGGGAACTATGATCACACCCCTGCACTCCAGCCTGGGCAACAGAGAGAGACCCCATCTCTTTAAAAAAAAAAAAAAAAAAAAAAAAAAGATAAGGGAGTGATACATACAAAATTCAGCATAGTGCTGACTTCTGAGGAGGTGGCAGGGAAAATGAGAAGGGAGGGGCACAAAGGTAGGTACAAATATTGTTAAGGCTCCAGATCTTGGGTTGAGCTCTGAGTTTAAAGGTGCTTGCTGTGTTATTGCAAGCACATTTATTCATTAATTACGGTGGCCCTGCATGAGCCAATAGTAAGAGCATATCCTAACTAGGGGTGTGATTAACTCAATCGTGTGTACCTGAGGTTCATTTAAAAAGGAAAAGAAAAGGACTATTGCTCAACTATGAGCTGGAAGCTCAGTAATGGGTGTGCCCAATGGGAGCTTGCATCTCATCTTTTAGGCAATGGGCACCCACTGAGGGTGTAAGGGAGGGCAAGGGTGGGGCTCAGAGGTGTGTTTTTTTCTCTAATTCCCTAATGTCCAGGGCCTGAGATTCCATCCCTCACAGCCCCTCCTCCAGGCCCCCAGGGAACTCTCACTCTAGCCAGCTGGTTAGAGGTGGGAGACAGGATGATCACAGAGCCTTTGTTCCTGGCAGCTTGTCAAACCTGCCACAAAGCCTCATTTCAATGCATTTGCATGAAATGATTTTATCCCAGCTGCCTCCTCATCCCTGCCCCCACCCCAGGGGCCCTTGCAGGCCTGGCTCCCAAGCAGTGAACTCACAGGCCCCTGGACCAATCCCAGACCCCCTTTGATGATATCAAGTTTATTGGTAAGAATTCTGCTTTTCCTGTATGCTGGGAATCATGAATCTTACACAAGTTTCTCTCCTTCAGCCCTGATGATCATTGCAGTCCATGGGGAGCCACCAAGGAGTTGTAGGCAGGAGGGGATGTGGTGGGATGTGCAAGGTGGAAGCTCACTCTGGCTGCCAGGGAGGGACAAGGGTGGAAGCAGGGAGACCACCAAGGCAGGAAAGGGAGGACATCTGGACTGGGGAGGGACAGAGGGACGGAACCACGGAGCAGATTTGAGAGCCACTCAGAAGGTAGGACCACGGAGCTCGGCAGTGAGTCCCAAGCCCAACTTCATGGCCACGGGGAGGAAACAGGAGCAGTCCTGTCCCCCGGACTCCGGGCACCACAGCTCACAGCTAAGGCTGAAGCCAGATTTGATGCTCCAGTGCCAGAGAGAGGAGTATGAGGTCGGGGCACAGGAGGGAGGCAGGGAATAAGTGACTATTTATCGTTGGACCTTTAGAGCTATTTGAGTATATTAATTTGACCCCAAGACTTCAACTGAAAAAAATGAAAGCAAATTAGAGTCAGACTGCGACAGCCTTGGACATTCAATACCGCATACTGCACAGCCAAGCTGCAGGCAGTCTGTGACCCCTCGAAATTGTGCACTGAGTTGGTTATATGGATGCAGGTTTTTTTCTGAAAAGTATGTTTTACTGAATTCTCAAAAGGGCTTGTGATCTGGCAATAATGGTAATACTTAACATTGAAATACATTAACATGGCATATACCATATGGTATAGATATAGACACAGACATGGATACAGACACAGATCAACTCATTTAATCCTCTTGACATTCTAGGAGGAACATCGTATTGTCATCTCCATTTTACAGATGTAGGGACTGAGGTACCAGGAGGTTCAGCAGTTTGCTGAAGCTTGCTGTTAGTGAGATTAGAGTCGAGAGTTTCAACCACAACCCTGGCCCTGTCTGGTCTAATACCGAACTTGTCAGGTAGACAAATGAGACCCCAGGGCACAGAAGGGTTCACCCTGGGTTCCACTGACAGAGAGTGCTGGCCCCCATGGACTCACAAACATCTATGCTCCCAATCCTCTCACTTCAAGAGTAATAGGAAATCTCAAGGCCAGCCGTGGTGGCTCACGCCTGTAATCTCAGCACTTTGGGAGGCTGAGGTGAGCGGATTACTTGAGGTCAGGAGTTCGAGACCAGCCTGGCCAACATGGTGAAACCCCATCTCTACTATGAATACAAAAATTAGCCTGGCGTGGTGGTGGAGGCCTGTAATCCCAGCTACTGGGGAGGCTGAGGCAAGAGAATTGCTTGAATCTGGGAGGCAAAGGGTGCAATGAGCCCAGATCTAGCCCAAGTTCCAAAGAGCCTGGGCAACAGAACAAGACTTCACCTCAAAAAAGTACAAAATAAAAACACAACAAAACACACACACGCAAAAAGAGCAATAGGAAATCTTGGTCCCTCCCCTCATCCATACCCACAGCTGGGAAGGTGATTTGGTGCCAGGGACATCTCAGGAGCAGGCGTGGAGCAGGGGAGAGCTCCCACCCGCCAGCACTACCGCTGCTACTGGCAACCCAGGTGCCAATGCAGGGAGAGCCCAGCTGGGCCAGCCCTCAGCAGGGACAGTGTATTCGTCTGTTTTCATACTGCTATAAAGAACTGCACGAGACTGGATAGTTTGTGAAATAAAGAGGTTTAACTGACTTACAGTTCAGCATGGCTGGGGAGGCATCAGAAAACTTACAATCGCAGCAGAAGGTCAAGGGGAAGCCAAGAAGCTTCTCCATGAGGCGACAGAAAAAAGAAGTGCCGAACAAAGTGGGAAGAGCTACTTATAAAACCATCAGATCTCGTGAGAACTCACTCACTATCACGAGAACAGCATGGGGGAACCGCCCCCATGATCCACCAATTACCTCCACCTGGTCTCTCCTTGACAGGTGGGGAAAATGGGGATGATAACTCAAGATGAGATCTGGGTGGAGACACAAAGCCTCACAATATCAGACAGGGACCCCTGTTCTCCATAACCAAGCCCTACTGTATCCCTGGTCTCTCTTCCCCACCTCCGCTCCATCTGAGACTGAGGAAAAGGAGCAGGCTGGTGACCTTGGGTGGGGCCCAGCACCTCGAGCCTCAATTACCCTGCCTCCCCTCCCTGTAGCCACCCCCGCCAGAGTGTCGGGCCCTGCCCACTGGAATGTGTCCTCCCAGGCCTTGCCTGAGTCTGGAGTCTGGCCCTGCCTCCCTCAGAAGTGTGTGAGCCCCTGGGCCAGGCTGGAGGCCACCTCCAGGGAACTGTGGCAAAGGCAGGGAGAGGAGGAGAGGAGGAGAGGAGGACCGTGGCAGATGCCAGACCTCCGAGAGGGGCCTGGGCCAGTACTCACGCCTGGGTCTCAGAGTCCCCTACAGGACTCCATGTGGGGCCAGATGACAGCATATCACAACAGGGTATAAGTCAGGCGCCAGACCTTGAGTCTTCAGAAGCCCAGAGAGGACCAGGGCTTGCTCAAGACAGCACAGAAGGTCCGGCTGCACCAGGGGAAGGGAAGCTAGTGTCCCTGGATGGCAGGGGAGGAGGGGTCATTTAGGGCAGGGATGGAGCTTGGAGGAGGGCTAGAGCTCTGAGAAGGAGGATCAGAGGGGCTTCCTGGAGGAGGAAGACACAGGAGGGGTCCCCAAAGTAGGGATGTTCAGACAGGCTTAGAAGAGGAGGGCCACGAGCAGGACAGGTTTAGGCGAGGAAGGAGGTGGCCGAAGTCAGACATCCTGATAGGGGTGTGTGGGAACTTTGGATGAGAGCCCGTGAAGGCCCCATTGAGTGGAGAGTCCACTACTGACCTCCTCCTCCACCTAGGACAGAACCGAAACCAGTGCCAGCCTCATCCTGGAGGGAAATTCCTGTTATCCTAACAGTCGGGGGAGGTTGATCTGGGCCCCCACCCTCCACCTCAGACTGGGGCCTGCAAGTCTGGGTTCTGTTTCACCCACAGTCATCCCAGGGCAGGGGTGTGGCCCTCCACAGCCCCACCCCACCCTGGGCCCCAGCAAGCAGCCCTGAGCCATATTTCCCCAGGTTCCAGCCACTGTCAGTACAGAGCGGGCTATTTGTGGAGGGCTCTCTGCAGCAGCGGGCTGGCTCAGGGGTGCCAGCATGGTCGGTCCCACAGTGTTCTCAGCTTTTCGCTCTTGCAGGGAGTGGTTCCCCACCCAGCATGCTCCGATTACCAGGGTGACCTGAGCAGCTGTGAATCTCCTCATCAGCTGAGCCCCCAGGTGGTCACAGGAGAGGCGGCTGTGGCCGGCCCCCCCTCCGCCTCCCGCAGCCCTGCTGGCCCTGGGCCACTCTGGCCCCTGTCATGGGAACCGAGGGTAATGGTGGGGTAGCCCAGTGGACTTCATAGCCTAGACTGCATCCTGTACGTGGTGCTTCATGGGAGGTAAGGAACATGCTGGAGCCAGGGAGCCCCACCTGCCTCAGGCCCTCAAAGAAGGACCCCCAGAGGAGGGTGGGTCAGGCATAAGTCATCATCATAAAAAGGAATTTGTTGAAGAGAACCCCATACTCTCCTTGACAGAGGGCAGAAACTCCAGTGTCTCTGAGGGCTCAGCCTGCGCCAGGAGGAAACTGTCTGCTTGCATGGAAATGGGTCCTGCCATTCTCTGGCTCCGCAGAGGGAGAGATGTGCACTGTGTTAACAGGGCTCCTTGTGTTTTAAGAGAACTTTAAAATGCAGAATTTGTGGTAGAATCTCCCAGGTTTTAAATGTTGACAACCAGGTCAAATTTCAAAAGAACGTGTGGTTTAAATAAAACACATCCAGGAACCATACTGCGGGGCAGGAGAAGCAAGCAAGGCATCCAAGGCCTGGCCCAATTTTCCAAGGCTTCCTCGGCCCCATATCAGCAGGTGCACCCGTGGGAGCCCCTGCATGCCAGATGGCGGAAGCAAGCCTTGGGACCCCAGATCCCCAAAGATAAGGCACCGTACTTTTCGGCTCCTCCAGCATTGTCCAAAGGGTGGTCCAGAGAAACTTGTTCCCAGAGTTGTTCATAGACATTCCTTATTGAGAGCCAAAACACTCTGGGAATCTCAGGGTTAAACAAATCAAAACAGATTTCTTTACTCCAGGACATCTTGGAGCCTTTCACCTGTTACAATGCCTTGTGAGTATCCAGGAGGCAGAGGCTGTGCAGTGCCTCCCAAACCAATTCCACATGGAACCCATTTTCAAGGTATACCCGTTAATTCCAGAAAGACGCTACTGCGCCATAGAATGCAGTTCCAGAAGTGAAGGTCAACACACCACCCACCCATTTCACAGATGCAGCCATCCCTGGGTGGTAGGAGCCCAGGCTGTGGTAGGGAGGGGCAGAGGAGCTGCCAGACTGGCAGGCGCTGGTCAGAAGCAGGGCTTGTCCCGAGGACAGCAGCAGCACCCAGGAGGAGCAGACTGAAGGAGCCAGACCCCCTAGGAGGCCACTGCTGTCATCCAGGGGAGAGGGAAGGGGTGGAGCAGGCCTGAGGCAGCCAGGCTGGTGCAGAGCAGATGCCTCCCAGGGAGATTGTGCAAGTGGAAGGAATAGTCAGAACTTGGTGACTGGAAGGCTGTGTGGAGTGTGGGGAAGGGAGGAGGCAAGGACAAGACCGGGTGAACTCTAAATGGGCAGAGCTCAGATGGAGACTCTGGGCCCCAGGGGAGGGGTGCTCAGAGCCCAGGCTGGGGACCAGTTCCCTCCATGTCCCCTAATCCACAGCCCATCTCAGGGAGCTAGGCTCAAGCAAACTTCAGCCACCTGGAGTTCCCATGGCGACCACAGGAGAGGAGCCCCAGAGGACCTGGGCAAGCAGGAGGAGAAGAAGTGGGTCAGGGCACCGGGTGCTCAAAACCCAACCACCCCTCCCTCAGGATCCAGCAGTGCACCGGGGGTGGCCAGAAGAGAGGCAGGGCCATCCTGCTCCTGCCCTCAAGCTCCTGTGCCCTGAGTCAGGCCGGAGGGTTCCCAGGTTCCTGCTGCTGTAGTGCCCCAGTGACGCCCAGGCCCAGGCCTAGGTCCTTTCTGCTTCCAGCCGCCCTTCTCCCTCCCTCTGAGAGGAGAGGTGGAGGTGAGTCCCACGATTGTCTCTCCTGCTGCCCCCGCAGCCACCAGGCTAATTTTAGCCCTGCCATCAGGCTGCAGCCGGGGGCGTTGAGTTGGAGAGGGCTGTGTGTCTGCCCAGTTCTGAACGCAGGCCCTGGGGGCCCAGCAGGAGACCCAGATGGGTAGCCCTACCCAGACAAATAGCTCAGCCAAACAGGCCCTCCTGACACCCCATGCCACCCTGCCTCCCTGTGGGCCTTCTTCCTTCCACGGGGACCCCTCTGGGGCCTCCCGCTGCTTGCCAAGCAACAGCCACACCCTGCCACTCTGGTTAATCCCCACTGCTCTGGGTGTTCTCACTAACCAAGTTAGGCTGGTGGTTAGTCGTCAGCTCCTCTCGTGCTGCTGCCGAGCTGGGCCTTTGTTCCCATGGTTCTATCTATTCTCCCTGGGATGGTTCCAGCAACCTTGGAACCAACCACGCATTAAAATCCCCCCTTGTGGCACCAGTCAAATATCGCCCTCTCCGTGAAGCATCCCCAACTCCTCAGCCAGAGCTGAGTTCTCCCTTCCCTGCACACCTCGTGCTCCTTAGAGCCTGGTATTCAGGCATCTGAGGCCTCTCTGTCTCCCACATGAGACCCTCAGCTCCTCGAGAACAGGGTCTGAGTCCTGTTCATCTGGTTCCCCCGTAAGCCCAGCCTGGTGCTGGGCATCCAGCAGGCATTGCTGCAGCCTGGGCAGGGTGGGTGGAGCTGGGGCGAGCGTCGCCTCTGGGCAAGGCTGCTGATGCCATCTCAGTTGCTAATTTGCTCTGTGGTTGAGCCCCCTGCCTGCTTCCCACCCTGATTTAAGGAAAACTCCCTCACCTCCAGGCCCCCATGGCTCCTGGTTGCCCTGCAGAAGGCAATGAGTGTCTGACCGCAGAGGCCAAGCCTGGGACATACAGAACCTCTGGCCTGGTCATAAACGACTCAGGCCAGACTGTCACCCTAGTAACTCGAACCAGGACCTCCCAAGCGATGTAGTTCATTCATGCAGACGCAGAAGCCAGATCACGCCTCTAGAGCAGCCGGAATGCAGGTCAGGGCCACATGGGAGGACCCCGAGTTATGGGGGAGCAGAACCCCAAGGAAGATGAAGAAGCCTATGAGAAGGGAGGAGAGAGCAGAGGAGACCCTGGGGAGCAGCCGGTGGGGAGAGGCCCCTGTTACCCCTGCAGCCAGAGGCCTGGCTGCGCACACATGACCCAGATTTGGGGAAGACCATTCCATTTAACTGGCAAAGTGGGATCATTCTCGCAGAGGGGAAAAGAGCTTTTCCTGCCACCCAGAGCCGACTCCACCCCCAGCCCCTGCTCTGTGCAGGGCCCAGGGCCACTCAGCTGGGTGTGTTCATGATTCAATGCCTGCATCCCACACAAACAGGTTCCACCGCTTGGCCCAGGCAGCAGGTGGCTGCCCAGCCCCTGCATCCCAGTGCCAGCCTCCATTTCCTGGGAAGAGGAGGCTCAGGGACCCTGGAAGGGCCCCAGGGAGAACGCTCCACACCCCCCAATAGAGGTTGGTGGCTTTCTGCTGTGGGAAAGTGGGTGCCCTGAACACAGGGTCCCAACCCAAAGAGAAAGATGCCCCTCAGCATGTGAAGGTGGCAGGGATCAGGGTGCTCAAGTCTGAGTTCCAGCTCTGGGGGGAGAGGCAGGGAGTTGCCTTGGGGCCTCCATTTGTCTACCCTTCAAGAATGAGCACACTCCTTAGATGGTGGAAGGGTCTGGATAAGCCAGCATGGGGCAAGACCCATGTCCTCTCTGGAGGGTGCCAGCGAGCTGCTTGCCAGCGGGCTGTGACCTCCACCCCAGGTCCTGCTGCTTCCCCTCCAGGCTGAGGGCTTTGGGTGTGCTGGGCTGCAGCCAGACTCTTCGAGGCCACCATTGGCCATGTGTCTCTCCTCTCTGGCCTCTGGCCTCTGTCATTCCCTTGGGTGAGTTCCTAAGGGCAGGACCTAGGGTGTCATCTCTGCTTTGCAGCCTGGAAGTGCCCATGGGCAGGACTGGAACATCTCTGATTTTATCCAAGTGCACCAGGGCTGGGTACACACCACGCCTGACACAGATGTGGTTCTGTCCCTCCCAAGCAAGGAGATACTGGAGGAGGAGAAGCAGGAGAGGCCCCAAAGGCCTAGGACGGAGCAGGCCTAGGAATGACACCCCCTGCCTTGCCCAACCTCACCCCAGGCGGTGGATCCCAAGGAGCCACTTCTCCAGGAGAAGGGATCCAGGTGGCCACTGATGGTCATAAAGCCATCTGGAAAAGCCTCTTGACAGCCAAGCGAGTGCCCAAGCCCCTGCAGGTAGCAGAGCTGGTAAATTATGGCTGAGGGCTGCACACTCTCCCCTCTGTATTTATATCTGCCTTGGTGCCTGAAAATGGATATTTATGCATTTTCAATATTCAGGGCAAACGCTCCGTCACTCCGTGCTCACGGCTGCAGCACACGACACCAGCCCCAGAGCGACTTCCTCTCTTACCTGCTTTGCCCACTCAGGGCCCCAGAAGGGAGCCCCCCACCCCATCTGCAGGCCCGCATGACTCAGCGGGGAGTAGAGGGAAGAAAGGGACCAGGCCAGCCTCTCTGTAGAGCCTCAGGGCCCTCTCGGAGACAGGGCTGGTCCCCCTGCTTAGTAGACCAGCAGCCAAGGCTCGGAGAGGTGGGGTGCCCGGGTGGGGTCACACAGCATCCTCTCTAGGCCAGGGTTCCTCGCTCACACTCCAGGCGAAGTGACTCCCTCCTGACCAGGGAGAGTCGCAGAGCCTGGCTGCCTTTCCGGACCCTCAGACCTTTTACTGTTTCTCTGGTTCTCTCTAGCATCCTTTCTGTGTGTCTCCGGGTCTGACTCTCACCATCCCGGCCCCTCTCACATCTTTCTGCATCTCCGGCTTAGTGTCTCCCCATCTCTCTCACTACCTCCATCTCCCTATTTCACTCCCACCCCGCCCCACCTCCCCTCTCTCCTGTCTACATCCTCCCTCCCCCTCAGAGCCTCTGTCCTTGTCCACCTCCGTCTCCCTGACTCTGTCTCAAGGCTGAGGTCAGGGCAGGGGTGGGAGGAGCCGTCCTGGTGCCCAGCAGGGGCCTCCCTGGGCAACTGTGTTGCCCCCACCCCGGACCTGTGATAGGAGAGCCCCCAAGGCCCTAAGCCAATGCAGGCACAGGGCAGAAGTGGGACTGAGGGTGGGAGGTTTGGGGTTTGGGGCAGGTTTCCACTCGGTGGGAGCAGGTGAAAGACGTGTGTGCCCCGTCCGCAGAGCTGCGTGGAGGGGGCACTGTGGGTGGACTTCTGTGCCAGCCCCACCACTTGACCTTGAATGGCCTGTCTGGTTCTGGGATTGGGGCTGAGTGATGAGGTCCCTGGGCCTGCCCTAAGCTGAAAAGGTTAATGCCCCTGGGCCCGGGGTCCCTCAGCCTCCTCACTGCCCACACCGGCTCCTCCCCACTTCACCTTTGCCCTCCTGCTGCCCCTCTCCCCTCTCCTTTCCTCTCCTCTCTCTCATTTCATTCCTCTCTCCCTCCTTCCCTCCCTTTCTCTCTCTGCTGGGAATAAGAAGAATTAATTAAATGTGTCCTCAACTCCTGTCTCCTCACTTCCTCCAGGGAATTAGCCACTCCCTGCTCCTTGGGCCTTGTTAGATTCCAAGAAAAGAATAACTGGTGTGTGCTCTGTGTGCATGTACATGTGCATGTGGGCATCCCTGCACACACAGTGGTATGCCCCGGGCTTGTCTGCAGGTTTGTTGACATGTACTCATGTGTGTGCAATTCCATGCACACTCCGGAGTCTGGAGACAGAACTGTATGTTTGTGTGAAAACATGCATACATCTCCTGGGGTGCACGTGAGCCTATGTTCCACACGGGTCTCTATACGTGTGCCCTGCGGGGCTTCACACTGAAACTCGCCCCTGTGTATACACGTCTTTGTTGGATCCGTGTGCTTGCACGGTGTGTCTGGTGAGTTGCGCGTGTTACTGTGCAAGACTGTGTTATGTGTGTGTGTGCTAGACTTATGTACACATCTCAATGCAGTATGTGTGTACTGCATATCAGTGTCTCTGTGTGCCGGTGTCTGTGTGTCTGTGTGTGCAGCGTACACGCACCCTTGCCACCCTGCACACACATCTCCTTCCTGGCTCCCTTGAGCTGGCAGCCTTGTGCCCAACAGGAGGCCCATCGTGCTGCATCTCTGGAGTGATGGCAGTGGCAGTGTGGGTGGCAGGATCCTGCAGGTGGGAAGGTAGAGGTGGCACAGGGGAAGGTGCTTGCTAATGAGGCCACCTTCCTTGCCAGCCTGAGAGCCGGTGCCACTAATGATCTCTTCAGTAAGCAGCTCCCTGGGGAAGGGCTGCTGCCAGAGCCCTGCTCTCTCCCTCCCCTGGGACCCTCCTTTCCCCACTTCCCCCAATCCTGAGGCACTGCAGGAGCCATGAGCACCAGGATAAAGCACAGACAGCCGGGGGCCAGTGCGTGGTCCCACCAGGACCCAGGAGACCGTCTGCCTGCCCATCAGCCTGCCATTAGGAAGCCCGCCTTGCAATGAACCCTCTGTGTTAGGGCACAGTCTCCAAAAGGCCTCTGTGAGTCCACATGTGCTTCTGGAGGAAGGAGCCCTGCACACCGCAGACACGGAGTGTGCTTCCACAAAGGAGCACTCAACTGGGAGTCAGGCAGGCTGGCCACTAATCCCAGTGCTGTGCGACCTC
The DNA here is from genome assembly GCF_043159975.1 of Macaca nemestrina. Lineage (NCBI taxonomy): Eukaryota > Metazoa > Chordata > Mammalia > Primates > Cercopithecidae > Macaca > Macaca nemestrina. The sequence goes on along the minus strand of NC_092131.1, from coordinate 123,121,738 downwards.
GGGCAGGCCCTGCACCTCTCTGGACCTAGGTTTTCTTGTCTGTAAAGTGGGGGAAGGCTAGAATGGCTGGTAAATGCTCAGCTCTGTGAGCCAGCTGAACCCGTTTTGTATCACCCGTAAGGAATCACCCATAACGGGGGAGACTAGAGCCACTCTAAACCTAAAGCAGGATTAGATGGTACACGGAGCTGAGCATTTGCTATTTTAACTATGTGTTTACTTTCATGGATATATTTCATGTGTATATTTTCACATATATGTGTATATGTGTGTGTCTGTGTGAGTGTGTGTGTGCACATGTGTATGTGTACATGTGTGCGGATATTTGACTAGTATATCAGACCCTGATTTCACAAATATGGCTAAAGACGAGGCTAAATCACACACTTAAATTTTAAAAGTAAGCTGATTTCTAAAAAACGCTAAGTAAAGAAGAATTCCAGTGGCATCTAAGTGTGGCAAAAGTCCCGATGAAAGTCGACAAATGGCTGCAGCCCTAACCTGAGTGTCCCTGTCCCCTTCCTGCCTAAGGGACAGTGAATTTGGGTTCCAGTCCTCCCTGGAATGAGAGTTGCACAGACTGGGCCCTACCTCCCACCGTGTCCTCACAGAGAATGCCGTGCAGATTGGCAGGAGACCTCGCTGTGGGGTTGGTGGAGCCCACCCTCTGGGCCACAGGCCCCACGAGATCTCTGAGGCCACAGAGCGTGTCCACACATATGACCTCCAGGGTGATTTGGGCCAGGGCACAGGAATGGCCCAGGCAGCGGTGGCCTGGGCGTGGGCAGAGGTGGCTCAGCATCGCATCTCCTCAGAGGGGCCATCTGAGACGGCTGGGCCCGTGAAGAGGCTTCTCCCCAGTACCCACCTGTCCTGTCCGGGAGAGAACAGCCAGCCCCACAGCCCCAAATGTCTCTGTCCTCCAAGAGGCTGGATGTGAATCACAGGAATTTACAGCCCGGCCTGGCGTGGGATTTATGAGTCTGCCTCCAGCCAGGGCTGGCGGGGAGTGGCCGCTGTCAGCCCCCCATTGCCGCTGATGGATGAGGCTGTTTCCTGCAAGACAAACTCCCCTCTGTGGCAGGCAGCGGAGGGAGAAGCATCCAGGCCCTTGGGCCAGCCCCATACCTGTCCCAAAGCCAGATCACTCCTGCCCTTCCTTGGACCTGCCCAAGATGGGACATGCCACACTCAAAGCCAGAATGGATCTCTGAGGTAGCCCAGAACACACACACACACACACACACACACACACACACGAGGAACCAGGGTCCAGAGAGGAACGGGCCTTGCCGGAAGTCACCCAGCAGCACAGTGGTGAAGCCAGACCCCAGCCCACAAGCCCCTGGACTGGTCATTTCAGTGTCCGGTCACAGTGGACTGTCATATGGCCACGGGGGTAGTTTTCACCTCCAAATGTGGGCGCCTCTCCAGACAAGAGACAGACCTGGGTTTGAGTCCCTGCCCCACCACTCTGTGTGTAAAAGTCATAACCTCTCTGTGCCCTTCCCTCACCTGAAAAATGGGGCTCAAAATAACCCCAACTTAGCAAGGCTCTTACAAGGTTCAAGTGAGAGGACGCAGGCAGAGCCGCAGGACAGAGTGGGCCCCTGGCACATGCTCCCTGAGTGGTGACAATGGCTCTCCACCATCTCTCGTGCCTCAAGGGGCTCCACTGACTGATTTGCTGCGGGCAGGAGGACAGTCATGGTTGGGTGGGGCAGGAGGAGCAAGGAGAGTTTGAGTGTGGGACTGCAGGGCAGGAGTGAGGCCACTTCCCACTGAAGGAGACCCTGGAAGGCTCCCTGGAGGTGGTGGCATCAAGCAGAGGATGTAGAACTCTTTCTCTTGCTCTGAAGCTGACTGGGGGCTTCTTGAGTGCCACAGGGATGGAGGGAAGCACCCTACCCTGAAAGCCCAGCCCAAGCTTCTGCCCTGGATGACCTAAGGAGGAGTCCCTCCTTTCTCTGGACATCCGAGAAATGGGGCCAGGGAGGACCAGACAACACTCCCTAGAGGCGCCTTTCTGCTCTGGCCCTTGTGCCAACTGAAGGTGGCCGTCCAGACCAACCCTCTGCAGTACCCAATTATTGCCACTGAGCGGCAGCAGGGAGTAAATCTGCGATCCGGCCTCCTTTCCCTGCCGGCCAGTCCCTCCCCCAGCACCTGGTGGTCTTTGCGCCTCCACCCGCCAGCCAGCTCGGCAGAGAGCCAGAGCTGAGGGTCCTTCACATCCAGACATCTGATGCTACCTGCAGCCCTGCAGAGAGCCAGCATGCTGGCTGCTTTCCAGACGGGCAAACTGATGGCCGAGAGGGGAGGACTTGTTCAAGGTCACATAAGAGCAAAGTGTGCCCACAGCAGAGGCGATGTGAAAGGAGACTGCGGTCACACGGATCTGGCTGGGATCCTGGTCCCCTCACTTCCGGCTGTGTGTCGTCGGGCAGGTCCCCCACCCTCTCTGAACCTCAGTTGATATAAGTGCTGAACACACGAAGCCACCGCTTTGTTTCCAGTAGAGTTTATGCTCCACGAGTGCGAAGACGTATCTGTCACTCACCTCAGCGCCCCCAGAGCCTGGCGCAGGGTGGGATTCGGCGAATAGCGCCTACCTCCCGGGGCCTGCCTGGCACTCAGCAGACGCTGTGTCTCCTCAAAACCCCCCCACGGCCCTGGATCAGCCTCGCCTCGTTCCCCTCCCATCAGTCCTTCCTGCAGGACACCCACCCCCCTGGCCTTGAGGGGGGCTCCTGCTCACCTCCCACCTTGCTCTCTGACTCCCACCCCATCCCTCTCGGCCCCCTTTCTCTGTCCCGGCCTCTCCCTCATGTCCCTCTCTCCTGCCGAGCCCCCACTTGGTGCTACACTGTGTTTACAAGATGACTATGACAGTTTTTATTTCTCTGTTTTGTCTCCCTTCCTCCCCTGAAGGGAAACATGCTTCCAGTCTTCCAGGAAAAAATGAAGGCTCCGGATGAGAAAAAGCAAACAAAGGACGGTGGGACTGTGTGCGTCCCCACCCCCGCCACCTGCAGGCCCCACACACAAACCAGCGCCCGTGCCGGCGCCCGTGCAGACCTCCTCCGCCAGGCCCCAAGAATGGCTCTGTTATTTTTGGGGTAATTGAAAATGTCGATCTTTATTCTAGAGGATAAGCAGGTCACAGGGACACAGGGAGCCAGAGAGAGAGAAAGGAAATCCAGTCATGGGGGAGGATCCAGGGGAGAGAAAGGCCAGGTGGGAGGACGTGGGCGCTGAGAAGAAGAGGGAGCGGGAGAAACAGGAGGGGCGGGTGACTCTGCCAGTGAGCAAGGCCACACAGCCCCTGACCCCAGGACTCAGGGGGATGTGTCCTCTCACCAGCCCCCCACCCCACCCTGCAAGGAGCCGGGTGGCAGGAGCTCCTGTTTAGTCCTCCTGTGCCTGAGCAGCCCCGGGGGTGGGCATCTCTGAATGCCGGGAGCAGGGGTGGGCACCTGGTTGTCTTCCTGGGCGACGGCTTTGAAAATATGGTGCCCTCTCACAAGCACATGTACAGCGCCCAGAGGCCGGATCCCAGGCTGGAGGGCTGAAAGCAGCCAGTGGTCTCCTCTCCTGTGGGAATGCAGGTACTCTCTGACCTCCCTCCCATCACCCATCCCACTTCTCTCTGCATGTCATGTCGGGCATCTCGTGGTTTGTGGACTTACTTCTCCAGGGCAGTGGGGGGCGCCAGTAAGCCTGGGTGGGCACGTATCTGTACATGAGATGAGACGCCTGGGAGAGAGGGACGGGGTGGGGTGGGGAGAGTAAGAGGTGTGGCCTTGTGTGGCGTGGGGCCTGTGCACATGTGTGGTATAAGCGTGGGTTGTGTCTGCTTTTTCCCTGTGACTAGCATGAAGCATGTGTTTGAAGGCAGTGGTGGTACCAGGTGTGTGTGTGTGTGTAGAGTAAGGTGTGGGTCTGCGCATTTGTGTGTGTGTCTTGCTCCCACGTGTGTGCAGTAAGGGACATGTGTGTGTGCACAGCCCCTACCTGTGTGCCTCCAGATGGTGTGTCCATGTGTCCCTGAAGGCAGGGCCCCTCTTCCGCTTCTGGCCCAGGGCCACCATCCCCCCAGGTCCTGGGAATCAGAGTGGTGTTTGGCCTTGGGAATCCCTCCAGCAACAATGGAACAACAGATACCAGCCCCCACCCCAGCCAGTGTCCAGGAGGCTCGTGGGACTGTGATGTCACCACCAAGCTCTGGCTGAGGTACATGGAGCCAGGCCTGTCTTGCCCTCTAGAGAGAAAGGAGGAACCTCAGGTTGGCTTCCTGCCAGGCACCGAGCCTCATGCGCCCTCCAACGTCTGCTTGTGGCGGGAAAGGGCGAATTCCCACCCTCCCACTGACACAGCCTCAGACGTCCTGGAGGCCAGGGCTCCAGGTGAAGATCATCTCTCCATATCCCTGGGCCCAGCCAGAGCCTGGCACAGGGCAGGAGCTTAGCAAATGCTTGTTGAATGAATGAATGCACGGATGGGGGCTTTGTGTGTGATCAAGTGCCAGGCTCTGGGCTCTAGTGACCTGAAGATACGGATTCAAGTCCTACAAGGATCAAACCAGGGCTTCCTGCAAGGTCAAGTGAGAACCCCCTGAGTTGTTCAGAAGAGGCCACGCCGCACTCAGCCAGACCCGGGAGGCCATGCCTGACCTTCTGCAGGTCACCTCTCTGGGGGCACTACCACAGGAAAGGCAGCGTCAAGCGATGGGACTGCTTCATCCAGAGGTCGATCCCAAGCTAAATGACCCTGTCATTTTGCAGACCGAGGCACAAGGGAGGCCCCATCATCTTCCCTGGAGTTGGCATCCCTCTGATGGTGGGGCCATCTCTCATCTGAACATCTTCACCCCCCAGATATTCCTTCCGAACCCTCCATCCTCCTTCTCCCCTTCCCTTGGGACCATAAACCCACCCCAAGAGTGAGTCCTAGTTCCAGGACCAGCTCCCAATCCTGCCCCTGTCTGGTGGCAGCTGGGGCCAGGCTGAAGGTCTGTCCTAGACTGAGCCATAAAGGCAAAAATAATACTTAGTCCTAATAGAAGTAAAGCACCTCACCCCAGACGAGCCCTGGTCCTGGTCACCCACTGAGCCCTGGTCCTGGTCACACATGGAACCTAGACCTTTATTTAGAGATGGGCCACTAATCTGTCACTCAGGCTGGGAATGGTGGCTCAAGCCTGTAATCCCACTTTGGGAGGCCCAGGCAGGAGGATCACTTGAGGCCATGAGTTTGAGACCAGTCTGGGCAACATAGCAGGACCATGTCTCAAAAAAAGAAATTTAAAATTAATCAGGTGTGGTGGCGTGTGCCTGTAGTCCCAGCTACTGCAGTCAGCTAAGATTGTGCCATTGCACTCTGGCCTGGGCAACAGAGCAAGATTCTAACTTAAAATAATAATAATAATAATAATTGTCATATGGCCAAATTTTTTTCCAGGCTCTGAGCGCCAGCTTCCTCATCTTTCCAACAGAGGGCCTTCACCTGGGCTAAGTGTTAAGTCAGAAAACCCCTATTTGGAGGTTGGCCAGACTTAGAGGTTAAGTCAGAAAACCTCTATTCAGAGTTCCCTGACCTGGTAATGCCGGGGAGCATTGGCTGCTGTCACCTGCCAGCTCCCACCCCACCCAACACTTTTAGACCAAGCATCACTAATTTTTGCAGCTGCCGTGATAAATGGCACTGTCGGCAAAATGACATCTTTCTAATCTGCTACAAGACAGATGGGTCCCCGAGCTCCCGCAGCCTCCCAAGAGCCAGCCCAGGCCAGCCTTGTTGAGAGGATGGGCAGACACAAAGCCCAGGGCCTGGGGGCAGGAGGGATGGAGAGGGGACCTCAGGGCTCAGAGTCAAGGACATCCCTAGTGGGGTTTATCACAGGCTCTTTTCTAAATATTTAGTTGTATGTGTGCTTCTAAAAACATTCCAAAGAATATTATATCCTCTGTTCCTTTCTGTCCAAAGTTAGGTCTTCTTTTCTTTTCTTTTCTTTTTCTTTTCTTTTCTTTTCTTTTCTTTTTCTTTTCTTTTCTTTTCTTTTCTTTTCTTTTCTTTTCTTTCTTTCTTTCTTTCTTTTTTTTTTTTAAACAGTCTTGCTCTGTCTCCCAGGCTGGAATGCAGTGGCATGATCACAGCTCACTGCAGCCTCTACCTCCTGGGCTCAAGCGATCCTCCCACCTCAGCCTCCCAAGTAGCTGAGATGACAGGTGCCTGCCACCATGCCTGGCTTATTTTTGCATTTTTAGTAGAGACAGGGTCTCGCCATGTTGTCCAGACTGGTCTTGAACTCCTGGCTTCAAGTGATCTGCCCACCTCGGCCTCCCAAAATGCGTGGATTATAGGCTTGAGCCACCATACCCAGCCTCAATTTTCGCTTTAAATTAAAACCTGGAAATTTCTGAGGCGGTGCTCTCTTCCCGTCTCCCTCTGCTCTGCGGAACGGTGTGCCTCTGCCTGAGCCATCGGGTCTGGGGGCTCTTCTCACCCCCCCCACCTCACTTCCACTCCATGGCTCCCACCCTCCCTCCCAGCCCCTCCGCTGACCTCAGCCACATCCCCTCCATGCCTCTCGCTGGCCTCAAGTTGCCAGGTCAAAGTAGAACTCCCCTCACACCTTCCTGTGTCCAGGAGTAGAGGTGAATTGAGGCTCTGGATGCCAAGAACGGAGGAAGGACAAATGTCGGCCCTAGAGACCCTCGCCTCCTCGAGACCAACAGGAGCTGGCGCCTGTCCGCCCAGCAGCAGCAAAGCCAGAGCAGGTGGGGGCCGGGGTGGGTGGGCACAGGCCTGGGCTTGAAGATTGAGGCAACGCTGCCCTCTCCTGGCTAATTCATGGCTGCTCCTCTGACAAACACTGCCAGGCTAAGCTGTTGAGGCTGGGGACATAGTAAGTGACTCTCCAAAGCAGCATGTGACAAGCTGACCCTTCCCTGCAGTCTGCCCAGCTGAGAGCTGCCTCCCGCTCTGCTCATCCTGTCCGAGCTTCTCTCACTGCCCAAAGCATCTTCCGGCCCTCACATGTTCAGGGCAAAGCCCGAGGCCCCTCCCAGCTGCCCACCACGTGGCCCCGGGTAGCAGCCCCACCCCTGCACCCCAGGCCCCTGCCGCTCTGTGTCTCCCTGGTTCCCTGTCCCTTCTGGGGCACCTGCATGCTTTGCTCTCACCTTGATCCCCACCTTTGCCCTCCCCAGCACACTGTCTCCTCTTCTCCTCTTGGGCCCCTCCCCGAGGAAACTCCCCTCTTCCCAACTCCCAACCACAGGGACCCCCCAGCTCCTGCCTGCACCCCCACCTGCCCTGCCCCTGTCCCAGGGACTGCCGCCTGTCAGTAACTCAGACTGGGGATTTGATCTGAACTGGGTCAGCGGTGTCCACCTCAGGAACCAGATGACTGCTGGCTTTAGACAGGGTGTCTGTCACCACCCCAGTACCCAGTTAAGAAAACTGAGGCCTGGAAAGGAACAAGGACTTGCCCAAAGTCTCCTGTTACATCAAAATAGCGGAGACGGAACCAGGACACAAAACCCAGAGCTCTCCTTGGATCATAGTCTCTGATTGAATAGAAACCAAGCCATGCTCTGAACGCATTCCAGTCAGCAGGCACAGGGAGGGCTCAGAGCAGCAGGCAGGACAGGCATGCAGGGTGTCCAGAAGCCCCTGAGGGACCGCAGGCCTCAGAACAGAGGATGGGGGCCCAGCTCCCCCAGCAGCAGACCCTCGAGTGCCCCTGCATGCCCATGGGGCAAGTGAACCTCTGATTTCTGGGTAAGGGAGGGCTGGGCCAGACTGGGAGTGACCCTGCCTCAGTGGCCTTGGGCCAGAGCCAGTGCTACCTCCTCAGCCCCATCTGCGTCAGCTTTTCCTGTAGGAGGCTGTGAGCCCTGATGGTCCCCAGTGCTGAGAGGGGCCAGATCTGGGGCTGGGATCCCCAGCTTCCTGGTGAGGGGGTGGTCTCCAAATATTTCAGGCCCGGGGAGCCTCCTGCCTTCCTCCCTCACTGTTTCTGCCCATCATCCCGGTGCACAGCTCTTCGGGAAAACAAGCCACCCCGCACCCCAGCAGGTCATAAGTCACTTCAATTTGTTCCAAATGCTCCCTTCCCTCCAGCTCTGACAGAGACCCAACTTGCCCTGGAAGTGGCCCTTGGCCCTCTCCAAAGCTGGCTGCTCCGTCATTCATATCCCTCGTGCCTCAGAGTCCACAGTGGTATGAGTTTCTGTCCACCTTAGTCCCCATACTGTGCCCTCCCCATCAAATGCACCTCTGGGGCCCTGGCATCCAGGTGTGTCCTCCTTCAGCTCCTCGAGGCTGCCCTGAGTCCCTACTCATAAACCTAGCAGCCATGGCTCGAGGCCACCTCCACCCCACCCCAACTCCTGACAGCTCGGTCCTCCCCAGGGACCACCACCAAAGCCCTGGCCTCCCCGTTCCCAGACCTCCTCAGGTGCAAACCGCTCCACTCCACTCCCTTGCAGCCCGGTCCCCCTCTGCAATCCTGGGCTTCCCACCACCTCCCGCAGCATTGACTGCCAGTCTCCCTGGGAGGCCATCCCCTGCCCCCCATCGCTGAGACCCCAGTGCTGACCCTGTACTCCCTCCACTTCTGCCTCATCCTTCAGGCCCCTCCAGCCTTCACTACCCTCCTCATCTAGCCCTTTTCCTGGAACATCCAAGCCTTGTGTCCCCTAGGTCTGCCTTGTCCATCTGCAACAGGCAGCTAAAGCTGCCAGAGACAGTCTCATGGCTGGAACCCTGGACCTGCCCTCCTTGACACCTGCCACCCACCCCCACCTCTGGGCAGCTGCCCTCCCCGTCTCTCCCACCCCCAGGGATCATCCCCCATGAGGAGCGTGAGAGGTGGCTTACACTCCTCTCTTTGCCTGGCGGTCCCTCCAGTCCCCCTGTCCACCTGCCCCATCAGGCTGGGCTCTGACGAGCACCCCCAACCAGAGCCTCAAACTGCCACGTGTTTTGTCATCGGCTCCCACTTCCCACCTGGGACACTGTGGATTGCACCCCTCTCCTTGGACTTGTGCCTCTCATCTGGCTCCCTCCTGTCACACTCTAGATATCCTAAGTCCCCTCCATCTATTCAAAACCGTTCCCCCAGCCCACGTGCTTCTCCGTCACCCCCTGTCCCTCTCTGCCCAGCCCACAGACCACCTCCCCCACAGAGGCGTTTTCTGGTCATCTCTATCATCACCTCCCTCTCACACTTGACTTAGCCGAGCCCACTGCTCCACCTGAACCAGGCCTAACTCCATGCCTACTGCCTGTAGGTGGCAGCTGCTTCCAAGGGACACACTTCATCCTCTAATGCATGACCTCTCAGCAGCACTGGCCCCAAATGCCAGCCCCGCCTCCCTCATGCTGCTCCTCCTGCTGGCTTCAGGACCCCCTCCTCCTTTCCTCCTGTCTCTTGGCTGCCCCTGCACTGGCTTTCTTCCTGGCTTCCTTCCTCAACCTGACCTTTCAATGTTGGTGTATGGTTATTCATTGCAAAGAGGAAACAGTAACTTTACAGGGGAGAGGCCTGGCAGGCATCACCTCAACCAAGTGATACCAGTCAACATCCTGATGATGGGATGTTGTGCCTCTTTTTTTTTTTTTTTTTTTTTTTTTGGAGAGAGTCTTGCTCTGTCACCCAGGCTGCAGGCTGCTGATTGCAGCAGTATGATCTTGGCTCAATGCAACTTCCACTTCCTCAGTTCAAGTGATTCTCTTGCCTCAGCATCCTGAGTAGCTGGGATTACAGGCACCTACTACCATGCCCAGCTAATTTTTGTGCTTTTAGTAGTGAGGGGGTTTCATCATGTTGGCCAGGCTGGTATCGAACTCCTGACCTCAGGTGATCCGCCCTCCTCAGCCTCCCAAAGTGCTGGGATTATAGGGGTGAGCCATTGCGCCCGGCCTGATGTGTGTCTCTTGATAGGCTGCGTGAGAAGGGCACAGCATCACTTCCTGGATGTTCATGCCAAGATGCAGAACCTGAATTTAATCATGAGGAAACAAGACAAACTCAAACCAAAATTCACCTGCAAAAGAACTGGCCTGTGCCTGTCAAAAATGGCAACATCACAGAAGACAACGAAACACTGAAGATCGTGCCAGATGAACAGACACTCAGAAGAAAGGATAAGTAAATGCAAAGTGGAAGCCGGGGTTTTCTTTTGCCATAAAGCATACTGTTGGGAAAATTGGAAAGCTGGGGAGAAAAAACTCTATGGCTTAGTTCAAAGTATTGTACCAATGTTAATTTCCTGATTTTGATCATTGCACTCCAGGTATGAAAGAGAAGGTCCTAGGCCAGGCACAGAGCCTTATGCCCATAATCCCAGCACTTTGGGAGGCCAAGGCTGGCAGATCACCTGAGGTCGGGAGTTCGAGACCAGGCTGAGCAATGTAGAGAAACCCTGTCTCTACTAAAAATATAAAATTAGCCAGGTGTGGTGGCACATGCCTGTAATCCCAGCTACTTGGGAGGCTGAGGCTTGAGAATCGCTTGAACCTGGAAGGCAGAGATTGCAGTGAGCCGAGATTGCGCCATTGCACTCCAGCCTGGGCAACATGAGCGAAACTCCAACTCAAAAAAAGAAAAAGAAAAAAAAAAGAGAAAGTTCTGTTCTTAGGAAATACTCACTGCTTGAGCCCAGGGGTTTGAGACCAGCCTGGGCAACACAGTGAGACCCTGTCATTACCAAAAAAGAAAAAAAAAAAATAGCCAGTCTTGGTGGTGTGTTCTTGTAATCCCATCTACTCAAGCAAGAAGCTCGCTTGAGTGGGAGTTCGATGCTGCGGTGAGCTATGACGACACCATAACACACCAGCTTGGGCAACAGAGCGAGACCCTGTCTCATTAAAAAAACAAATAAAAAGGAAATGCACATGGAAATATTTAGGGGTAAAGGAGCATTATGTCTGCAACTTACTTTCAAATGGTTCAGAAAGAAATATATACAGATAGAGAAAAGAATTTAAAATGTGGTAAATGATGAACATTCGGGAAATCTAGGTGGAGTATGCGGGAAATATTTGTAATCATCTTGCCACTTTTATCTAAGACTCAAATTATGTCAAAATAAATGTTTTAAAGAAGTGACATTGATGTCTCAGGGCTCCGTGCTGGGTCTTCCTCTCATTTTGCACCATGCTCCTCTCCCCCGGGCAGTCTCATCTCTTGTTGCTTTAATTCCTTTATTGATACTCCAGCAATCCCGAAGTATAACTTCCCCTGGCTAGACCTTCTTAGGAGCATTAGGCTCACATATGCAGCAGCCTGCACAGTGTCACCTGGGTTTCTCAGAAGCACCTCAAAGTCAACATGCCCCAAGATTTCCATCTTATAAGATGCCCACCCAGTCCCCATCCATCTCAATCCATGACACCGGCACCCACCCTTCCAAGTGTCCAAGCCATCAACCTGGGCTTGTCCTGCACACCTCCTTCATCCTGACTCCCACAGCCAACCAATCACCAAGTCACTTTGGGGAGCCTTTAAGTTCCCCCAAAACAGGGTCCTGTGTTATTCGCTTGTGTCCCCAGCCCCCAGCATCAGCATAGTGCCTGACAAATGGTCTGTGCTTAGGAAATATTTGTTGAATGAATGAATTTGTTGATCAAGGAAGAGTCCCAAGCACATGTTGGGCCTGACTCAGTGGAGTGCCATCTACAACTGTGCCCGTATCAGTTATCTTTTGCTGCATAACCATAACAAATTAGTCTCAAAATCTAATCTCTTAAAACAGCAATCTCCTTCTGTTGCACACAGTTTCTGTGGGTTGGAAGTTTAAAAGTGACTTTGCTGGGTGGGTCTGGCTCCAGGTCTCTCAGTAGGTAGCAGTCAAGATGTCAGTAGAGGTTGTATTCATCTGAAGGTTTGATTGAGGCTGGCAGATTCCCTTCCAAGATGGCTCATTCACATGGTGAGTTGGTGCTTTCTGCTGGCAAGAGGCCTCAGTTCTTCTTCACATTGGCACCTCCACATGCTGCCTAAATGCTCTCAGATTATGGCGGCTGCAATCAGAAAAGAGCAAGGCAGAAGCTGCCATGTCTTTTCTGACCTCATCTTGGATGTCACCCCATCATTTCTGCAACACCCTATTGGCTGCACAGGTCATCTGTATTCAACATGAAAGGGAACTACCCAAGGGCATGAATGCCAGAAAGTGAGGCTCACCGAGGGCCATCTTGGAGGCTGGCTACCACGAAGCTTTTCACTGTGCAAGGACAACAGCCAATGGGGCCGGTAGGGGCTGAACTCCAAGCTGTGTATTCTTGTGTAAGGTGGCGTCCCCACTAAAGCTCCACACAGGCTAACAGCAGGCCCGCCAGCTTGCTCCAGCTGTCTCTTGGTTGTCAGTCTTGCCTCTTCTCCAAGGGACTCCAGGGAGTCAGGCAGACAGCAGGACCCTGGCATAAAAATCATCATAACCAGCAAGTCTTCAGAGTTTATAAAACTCCGGCGCCTCTGTTGGAGGCCATCATCCAAGCACCTCGGTGACCATACATTTTACGGATGAAGAAAAGGGGACAGAAAGATGAAGTGACTTGTCTGGGGCCACATAAAAAAAGGCTTGGCAGGACCGGGCTCCGGGCTCCTGGCTCCTGGCCCCACATTCTTTCCACTGCCCTGCCCAGTGGCCAGCTCAGACCCACATCCCGGACATCTGCAAGCCTCATTCCTAGCCCTCAGCAGGTATTTCTCACCCTTCCTCTGGGAGCCCCAACCCAGCCCTCAAACAAATATATTCACAAATTTTTCATCCAGGTGGGGACTGTCCACTCTCCTTCCAAGAGGCTCTGTCTGGCAGCCGGCTGTCTACTGGGGTGGCACAGCAAGGGTTAACAGCAGGAACTAATATTTAGAAACAGTACAACCCCAGAGGAGTCAGCTGTGGTCAGCTGGTCACAGCCACTGAAGCCACCAGCCTTGTGAATGTGGTATGGAAGACGAGTGCCTGCTTCTGCAGAGCAAAGGCTCCGAGAGGCTCCTTCACCGCCCCCGGTCCTCGTCCTCCCAGCACGGCTTGTGCATGGATCAGAGCCCAGGGCAAAGCCCTCCACTGGCCTCCCCCACACCTGGCTCCTGAGGGGGGCAAACATAACTTTCCAGCTCCCGAACTGAAATTGTTGGGACTGGCTGCTCCCGCCCCTCCTGAGCCTGCCTGCCTGTACTTGGAGGAGCCCTATGTGTGCCTCTGCCAGAAGCAGGATCAGCACCACTCCTAACAGAGGCCCCAGGTCAAAGGCCCAGGCCCAGGGCCCGCTGCCGTGGAGCTCTTGGCCACAAAACTGTAGGGCCACTGAGCCAGTGCCTAAAGCCCATGCCCTCTTGCACAATAGTGGCCTAGGTTCTGTGACCTTCATGGCAGAGGGCCAATTCCCTGAGGGCAGGCCCTGGGCAGCAGAAGCACAGCCCTGCTTAGGCACCACCCCATCTAGGGCACAGGCACACACCATTTACCAGCAAGCTGGCTTTGGCCACAGGCTCCTTGGGTGGGGCCCAGGTGACCAGGGTGCAAAACGCCCTGGCCAAGGCTGGGGCCAAACCACAGCCACTGCCCAGAGCGGGGACTCTTAGTCCAAGAACCAAGAAGGGTAGGAGTGACCAGCAGCGCCTGGCCAGCATGCTTGGCTGAACTCTGCTGGCAGGGAGGTGGGTATTACTGGGCCCTCTGTTGTCTTCTTCTCCGAGAACAATTGGAGAAATGGAGGCAGCACATACCACAGGTCACTGTAGCTTCAGAGAAGTTTGAATCTTCTTTCGCCCCTGGGTGGGAACATCCTTCTTCCTTCTTCTAAGCGTGTTCTAAGCCTCCTTCTTTCCTCCTCCCTCCCACCCTGTCCCCTGTCCCATGCTTGGCTGGGGAGGCATGGACACCTCCTGACCCAGCTAGGCAGGCCCCAGGTGAAACTTGGAGAGCCACGGAGATCAGGACTCCAGGGAATCGTTTGAAAGAGAAGTCACCGTGCATGAAGGAGGGCTAGGAGGGCTTGCTGGAGGAAGGTGAGATGTGGCCAGGGAGCTAGGGGCAGTCAGGGATGGCCACCAAGGACGTCTGGCCAAGCAAAGTCATGGCAAAGGTTGGAAGGCAGAAGGGAGAAGGCCCGAGCCAGACCTGAGGATGCCAGGGAGGCCCAGGTCAGCTCTGCTCAGCACTGAGGCTTCAGGGCCTCAGGGGAGCTTGCTGAGGAGCTAGAGAGGGGACAGTTGCGGAGCAGGCACGGCTGGTCCAGCAGCCTTTGTTCCAAGACAGTGGGAGGCAGTCAGGGGTCAGTTTCTTTTTTTTTTTTTTTTTGAAACGGAGTCTCGCTCTGCTGCCCAGGCTGGAATGCAGTGGCCGGATCTCAGCTCACTGCAAGCTCCGCCTCCCGGGTTCACGCCATTCTCCTGCCTCAGCCTCCCGAGTAGCTGGGACTACAGGCGCCTGCCACCTCGCCCGGCTAGTTTTTTGTATTTTTTTTTTTAGTAGAGACGGGGTTTCACCGTGTCAGCCAGGATGGTCTCGATCTCCTGACCTCGTGATCCGCCCGTCTCGGCCTCCCAAAGTGCTGGGATTACAGGCTTGAGCCACCGCGCCCGGCTGAGGGGTCAGTTTCAAAGGCACACAGGGGCCTTGACTTTCTGCCAGTCTGCCTGGCATGATGCTGCCCAGCATTGGTCCAGAGTTCCAGCCCTAGGTTATGGCTGAGCAAAGGCCAGGCCTGTGTGCGCTGGAGCCACAGCATCCCTTTTTCACTGAGAGCCTCAGTTTCCTCATCTGGAAGAAGGGACACTGTCGGCCAACACATACACTTCCCAATGTTGTCAAGAGAGCAGGTGAATGTTTTGTAAACTGGGAAGCCCCAGCAGAGATGCGCCAGCCGGGTTACTGCCGCTGTGCTGGTTGCCGTTATTTTCCAGGCCTGTGTTTCTCTGCCCAGCTAGCAACAAGGCAGGGGGAGGCTCCCAGCTAATCCAGACTTGAATCTCAGCTGTGGGCGGGAGCGCCCTGTCTGGAGGCTCCATAGACATCTGTGTAGGTGGGGAGCAGGGAAGATGGGGAGGGGGAAGGGAAGGGGAGATGGGGCCAGTAGGGATCTTCACCCAAATTTTTGATTCATAGAGCAAAAATCCTTCTGTCTTCTTTTTTCATTCCTGAAAAGAAAGCTCTTTTCCTCCAAACACAGTCTTCCAAGCAGACCCCCGAACCCCAGCCCCATAGCTGGTCAGTGATTAGCCCCTAATGAGGACCAGGTGTCCTGCTGACTTGAGGAGAAGGAAAAACATGGGACAAATTGTGGAATCAATGACTTTACCACCACTGAGGCCAGCCTGGCACAGCCTCCATCCCAGGCCTCCTAGGGCACCTGGATGGAAGCTCTTAGGTTTGCCAAAATCCCCATAGAACAGCAGCAATTGGTTTCTTAGTCAACTACGGTAGACATTTATTGCACACCTACTGTATGCAGCAGCCTGTGCAGGGGAAAATTAAAGCTTTACAACAAGGGAGGTGATATGTGTAAAGCTGTATGTAAACCACGAATCACAGGGAATGTGCAGGATGACAGAGGCAGAGGAGAAAGGATAAGCATTTAATGAGCACCTACTGTATGCCAGGCCCTGGGCTAGGCACTCAAGGTACATTAAAGGATTTAATTGTCATCAATCCAATTTTACAAATGAGGAAACTGCCACAGAGAGGTGAGGTGACTTGTTCAAGGTTTGACAGCCAAGTAGGAGAGCTGGGATTCGAACCCAGGTCTCTCTGGTTTCAAGACCAGTACTCATAACCCCTGCATGGACCAGGCACCATCACACCTCGAAAAACCTGTCACTCAGCCTGCTGGGATGCATTCCAGGATGCGGCCCCCACCTCCCCCCTCCCCCCGGCCCTGGCTTTGCCCCTGACTATGTTGCTCAGACTTGCATCCGCAGGTGAGTGAGGGGCCTGAGACCCTAACCCAGCCTGGCAGAACTAGAGGGGTTCCTGCAGGAGGGAAAAGGGACAGGAGGAGCCAGAAGTGGCCCCCAGATCAGGAGTCAAGCAGGCTGCGCTTTTCCCACCACTGGCTGGGGTCGCCAGGGGTTCAATCCTGGGGTGGACATGGGACCCTGCCACCTCAGGTTATGGGGTTTCAAGCTAGCCAAGGCTGTCCAGTTAGGGGCGGGGGCAGGCGCCCCAGGCATGGATTGTCTAGGGCATGGCTTTCCCCGTTTGGATTGTCGGAGACACCAGTGGGGCCACCCCAATGCTGGCCAGGCTTTGTTTGCCAGGCAAGTTTGGGGTGACTATGTTGGGGTCCAAAGGGACCCGGTGACAGTGAGAAGTGGGTCCTCCAGCCTCAGATGCCCCGGACCAGGAACGGGGAGAACAAGGCGGGAAACGAGGAAGGAGCCACCATGTCCTCCCCTGTGAGGAGCCCCCACACACACCCCTCCAGCCACCCCCCAGCTCTGCCCCTTCTCCCCTCTCCTTGCTCCCCTGAGGATCCATCTGTCTATCCACCACCTCCCCTCTTCCTTCTCTCCTCCTCTTCCTGACAGGCAGGACCCCCCCACCCACCACCCACTCTCAGCCTCCTAGAGGCAGAGCCGGTGCCCCTCAGATACACTGTGCCCCAGCGGGGGCTTGTCCTACAGATAGCCCTGGACCACCCCCTGCCACACCTCCTCATCCCAGCACTGACGCCTGACCCAGCAGAGGCTGAATGGAAGTTCGCTTTCACAGAAGTGCTGGGATGTATCCCCTCTCTGTCTCCATGCCAGAAACCCCGACATGACAGCATTCTTCCTTCAGCGAAGGCAGCTCTACTTATGCCATAAGAACTGTGGCCTTAGGGCCCATCCATCATCACTACCCATGTGTGATTCAGTGCTTCAGCTGCACCTTCGAGATCATTCCCAAGAGCAACATGGAGCCAAGGAAGGGCCTGAGCTTCCTTCACAAGGGCCCAGGCCACACCCTTCTCCCCTTCAGATGGAGAAGCAGCTCTAAAAGAGGGCATCACATGGTTCCCAGAAGGGAAGTGAGTCAAGGGAGGACCCCCTGGGGTGAATCAGGGCTGGATCCCCAGGCTCCCTGTTCCTGCAGGGACCAGATCCCCTGAGATCTCAGGGCCTGAGGGATGGGCTGGGCGGCCCGGGAGAGGGGAAGGGAGCATCCAAGGTGACCAGGGCAGTCAGCTCATCCAGGCCCCAGCCTCCAGCCAAGGAGGGATTCCAGTACCCCCACCTCCTTGCGCTTCAACTGAGAGCCATTCTCAAATACCTTCTTAGCCCTGACAGCATGCAGGCATGGTGCTAGGCTCAGGGGCACAGGATATTGAGAGACTGAACTGAGACTCATTCAGGAGGCAGAAAGGCAAATTAAATCTCAAACAGCAAATATCTGGATGAAAAGTACGGAGGGGAGAAAATCAGGGGCAAGCTGGGGCGGGACACAGGTGGTCCTCAAACCATGCCTTGGTGGATGGGAAGGGAGTCAGTCCTCCAGGCCAGGGCACTGACTCAGAGGTACCGAGGTGGGCGTAAGCAGAGGGGTGTTGAGACAGGAAGGCCAGCAGCCTGACTGGGAGGCACATCTCGAGCACAGGCCAGGGAGAACCACTGGGCTGGGGCACGGAAGCCTTAAATGGCAAAATGAGGCCCACGGCCTTATGCCCTATTGCAGAGGAGATGCCACCAGGGTTTTAGGGCAAGAGAACAGCATGGTGCTGTGGGGTTTTATAAAGTTATACCACCCCCTGCCTTTAGGAGGACTCAGAAATGAGGAGGGGGTGGGAGAGCTCCTGTCCAGCAGCCCATCTCTGTCACCACTCCTGGTACAGCTCCCTGTCCTGATTTCTGCAGTAGGGGCAGCTCCTGCCTGAGGGAAGCGTCCCTCTCACCCCTGCCGGATGCCCCTGGCTGCAAAGGCCCTTGTCCTCCCGTATTCGAGTGAGGCATGCTGGGAGGCTCTCCCTCCACTCATCAACGTTTGAGGCATCTGGGTCAGGGGGCCTGGCAGTCAGCACCCTAGAGGCCATCTGGACCAATCTTCCACTTGTATAGAGAGGGAAACTGAGGCCCCAGAGAGGAAGAAAAGTACTCTGAGTTCCACCAAGAACCCCAGCAGCCCAGGAAGAGCCCCCAGCCCTGCTTTGAGGGTGCTCCCAGCCTGCGTGGGGGCCTGGGTTTGGGCCACTGTGACAGTGTGGATGACAGATGCGGTGTCCAGCTCCTTCTGAGCTGTGTGGGAGGCCCCAGCAGAGAGCCAGGCGTCAGGGGAGACTAGATTTGAGCCGATACTGGAAGGACAGGCAGAGAAGGAAGGAGGTGACATTCTAGTCGGGGGGTCACAGTGAGCACAGGGCAGGCAGGGATGGTGGCTCCCACACCTCTTCCCTGTCACCGCTGACTTTGAAAGGCAGAATGTGAGGGATTGAAGTGGGACCCAGGTGGGGGAGTACCTGGCAGGGAGGGCTTGTGTGTTACCTGGGTGGGAACTCAGAATTGATGGGGGTATCTTAGCATGCACGGCCGCAGGGACACCAGGTACAAGAAATTGAAGCAGGGTAGATCCTGCTGCCTCTGAGGATGGCTTGGGGGGACCAATGGTGCTCAGGACAGGCACTGAGCCTTGTGTGCACCTTTTGTGCCACTCCAGGCCTCCAGAGCAGAGCAGGGCCCAGGGGCCAGCGCCCTTGGCCCAGCCCACCCAGACTCGAGAAAAACTGTTCTAGAGCCAAGTGTAACGGAGCCTCCCTCCCTATGCCTGCCTGCCCAGGCAGGACAAGAAGGGCCTTTTAGTGCTGCCCGCCTGGGGGGACCGGGGTGGGCCACGCCAGGTGAGCCAGGTGGCCGTCGATGATGGCAGGAGGGGAGTGGGGTGCGTGTGGAGCTCGTGGAGGAAGTGTATAGACTATGTCTGGGAACTGGGCGTGCTGCCCAGAAGGGGTGGGCAGGGGAGGGGGAGTTGGAAATAGCCCTGATGTCCACACTTACTGGCGCACACAGATGTGGGCACACACACGTGCACACGGCCACTCTCACAGACCTGGACAAGGTGGCCAGGACCAGGATCCCGGGACAGAGGCTAATGCCTCTGTCTCCAAGTCCCCTACCTTAAAGACCTGGGTCAGTGGTGCTTGCGGGGAAGGAAGTGAGCACAGGATGGGGACGGGGTGCCACCCTGAGCTGTGTCTTCTATTCAAGGCCAGGAGCAAATGAACAAGGGGCCTCTGGGTCTGGGACTGGAGGCTGATCCCTCCCTGGTCCCTCTGCTCCTTCATTGCCTTTCCCCCTGACTCCCGCCCCATCCAGCTCTCCTCTTGCCTCCAACATGCCCTCCGCCCCAGCGTATGTCAATTCAGTAGAGCCTTGTAGAGAGAGCTAAGACTCTTCCTCCAGCTGCAGGCTTAGGGCAGGTTTCAAATTTACTGTATTACCATTCCTACTGAGTTTGTATGAGGAGTGTTTGAAGGAACTGAATTTGTATGAACAATTTTGTGCTTGGCTCCTCCGTGGGACAAGGGTTCCTAGCTCTCTCCGCTTCTCTGGAGGGTCCGTAACTCCAAACGGGAGAGGATAGAGCTGTCTTATCGCTGCGTTCTTACCTCCAGGGACACCCCATAGTGCGCACTAACCATGTTGTTAGTCCTGCAGCCCCACAGCAGCCCTGCAGGTCAGGAAAGTCACTGCAGCCTCAACCTCCCAGGCTCAAGCGATCTCCCCACCTCAGCCTCCTGAGTAGCTGGGACCTCAGGCATGTGCCACCACACCAGGGTAATTATGTTTTGCAGAGATGAGGTCTTGTTCTCACTATGTTGCCCAGGCTGGTCTCGAACTCCTGGGTTGAAGCAAGCCTCCCACCTGGGCCTCCCAAAGTGCTGGGATTACAGATGTGAGCCACCATATCTGTCCAACATTCCCATTTTACAGTTGAGGAAACTGAGGCTCAGAGAAAAGCAGGGACTGCCTCAGGTCTCTCTCTGGGCACACAGGCCGTGGTATTCTCACTTACCCCAACAGCAGTGAGCTTCCCCACATCAGGCCAGGTGGACAGCCACCCACCAGTTGGCTCAGGCCCCATTAGGGGAAAGAGAGAGGTCTGCAGGGACAGGCAGCTCCCTGAGGACTCCAGATGTTTGTTCCTGTCTCCCCATCCCCCACCAGCCAGCATTTTCTCCCTCTCCAAACCCTCCCCACTTTCTCACAGCCTAAGCAAATCCCCTTCAAATAAGCCCCCACCAAAAGCTGGGGTTGCCAATGAAGCCACGTTTGTCTCTCTGTAGGGTCATAGCTGTAGGGCTGCCATCAAGGTGGCCTGGCGGCAGGGGTGGGCCCCGTCAGGAACAGTGCCTGTCCTGTTGAGCATTCCTGCCTCTCGCTCAGCTCCTCCGCACGCCCATGCCGCTCCCAGCCTGTGGAGGAGCCCGCGGGCTCTGCCAGCCTTGGCGTGCGTTATCCAGGCCTCCAGCCATCGCTCCTGCTTCAACACTTCAGTGTGGCTCTCCTGTGGCCTAAGGTTGAGGCGTGTCAGTGAGGCTGTCTCCCTTCCCGGAACTTACTGCAGAAACCCCTGACCCTAGACCAGCCCCCAGTGGATCCTGGGGAAACCCAGGCTCGGAGAGAGGAGCCTCCTTGTTCAGAGTCACACAGAGAGTCCTCAGCAGATTAGGGGGTGAGCTCCCTACTCTTTCTCCCTGGTTTGGGCAGTAGCTTCACCCTCAGGACCAGCAGCTCCCCGGGAGCACACATCCCACCTGCTTCGCTCAGGGGTCTCCCCCATCGTAGGGCTCACAGCCTGGTCCCCAGAGGGGTGTAGAGATCACTGAGCCAACCAGGGATTTTCCAGCTGTGCTCCAACGCACCCCAGGGCTTTCCAGCTGAGCCAGCCTGGAGGCGGCTGAGCTTGGGATTATGGGATGCTTGCCCCACCCCAATTCATGCAGAGCCGCATGAATTCTTGGGTTCCATGAAGATTGGTAGTAAGGGCTGTTGGAAGATGTCCTTCCCCAAGTCTGGGAGACTGGAGGCCGGGAGCAGAAGACGGTCCCAGCTTCCTCACAGCAGGCCTGGGGCTGTGTGGCCTTTCCTGCCCCAGCTCCCTGCTCCTGCCCCTGCTTGCTGGCCCTCATGCCACACTGGCTGAGTGTCCCTTATCTGAAACGTTGGGGACCTGAAGTGCTTCAGATTTAGAAATTTTTTGGCTTTTGGAATATTTGTTATATATAATGAGATATTTTGAAGATGGGACCCAAGTCTAAACATGAAACTGATTTGTGTTTCATATACACCTTATACACATAGGCTGAAGGTAACTTTTTAGATTTTTAAAAAATAATTTTGTGCCTGAGATAAATTTATGTTAAGTTCTTATGTGTGGAGGCCAGGCGTGGTGGCTCACGCCTGTAATCCCAGCACTTTGGGAGGCTGAGGTGGGAGGGTCACCTGAGTTTAGGAGTTCGAGACCAGCCTGGCCAACATGGTGAAACCCTGTCTCTAGTAAAAATACAAAAATTAGCTGGGCGTGTTGGCAACTCCCGTAATCCCAGCTACTCGGGAGACGGAGGCATGAGAATCACTTGAACCTTGGAGGAAGATGTTGCAGTGAGCTAAGATCACGTCACTGCACTCCAGCCTGGGCGACAGAGTGAGTGAGGGTTCATCTAAAAAAAAAAGTTCTTATGTGTGGGATTTTCCACTGGTGGCATCCTATTGGCACTCAAAAAGTTTTGGATTTAGGGGCATTTAGATTTTGAATTTTCAGATTAGGGATGCTCAACTGTGCTATGCTATGTCTTTCTCTCCCCAAATATATCATCCTCCCTGGTCAGGGTGATCCTGTGTCCCACAGACTGGCTGATCAGGTAGAACTAGGCCATCAGATAATAACCTGTAACGGCTGGCACCCTTCCACTTCTGCTCAAGCTGCTCCATGCAACCGGCCTTCCCTTTCCTCATCCTCCAAGGCTCAGCTCCAGCATCGCCACCCCCAGGAGCCTGTTCTAACCACAGATTGCTCTGAGACCCATGACCTGGACTGTGCCTCTCCTGGGGCCCTGCCCTCCATCTCTGTGGGGTTACAGGCCTTTCTTCCCCCACCCTCACCTGGCCTCTGACCCCGGTCCATGACCTTCTTCTGCCTGACACCCAGCCTGTGTGCACTCTCTCACACACACACACTCACACACACACACACACACACACTCCCCTCCCACTCTCTCACACATACACACACAAGACACACACACTCACACACATACCCTCTCACACTCACACACACTCCCCCCCACACTCTTACACTCACACAACACATACTCTTTCACACTCTCACAAACACACTCTCACACACACACATACACACTCTCTCACACACACACTCTCACACACTCACACACACACTCACACACACACACACAGTGTTGCTCAGCAGGCAAGGAGTGTCCCACCCCTGAGCCAGCAGCCCCAGGGAAAACCGCCAACTCAGGACACAGTGCCTCGTCCCACCGCCAGGGCCGGCCCTCTGGCCTGGGCCAGTCCACTCTCTGGGGAGATAGAGGGGGCTGGGGAGAGGAGACCAACTTCCGTTCCCACCTAAGAGCAGCCCCTTCCCCCACCCACATTTCAGGAAGGGGCAGCTATAAATACCAGTAGGACCAGGACACTGATTCCCACGACACCCGCTTCTCCCTGCCCCTTCCCTGTGCACAGTGGCTGGGGCCAGACCAGCTCTCCTGCAGCTGGAGGCCACCCAGGCAGGCCTGAGGCCTAGCCACACACACACAGACACACACACACATACACATAGAGACAGACAGACAGACACACACATACACACACACACACATACACACACACACAGACATACACATAGACACACACATACACATAGAGACAGACACATACACATACACACACAGACACACACACACACTCACACACACACACAGAGACAGACACATACACACACAGACACACACACACAGACACACACACATATAGAGACAGACACATACACACACACACACATACACACACACAGACATACACACACACACACACATAGAGACAGACACATACACATACACACACACACACATACACACATACACATAGAGACAGACACACATACACACACACACATACACACACACAGACATACACACACACACACACATAGAGACAGACACATACACACACACACAGACATACACACACACATACACACACACACACACATAGAGACAGACACATACACGTACACACACAGACACACACACATACACACATACACATAGAGACAGACACACATACACACACAGACACACACACACATACACACATACACATAGAGACAGACACATACACATACACACACACACACACATACACATAGAGACAGACACATACACATACACACACACACACACATACACATAGAGACAGACACATACACACACAGACACACACACACACATAGAGACAGACACACACACACACACACACACAGACATACACACACAGACACATACACATAGAGACAGACACATACACATACACACACACAGACATACACACACACACACACACATAGAGACAGACACATACACATACACACACACACACACATACACACATACACATAGAGACAGACACACATACACACACAGACACACACACATACACACATACACATAGAGACAGACACATACACATACACACACACATACACACATACACATAGAGACAGACACATACACATACACACACACACATATAGACAGAGACACAGACACAGAGACATAGACACACACACACATACACACACATACACATAGAGACAGACACAGACACACACACACACAGAGACACAGACACACACATACGCACACAGACACAGAGACATAGACACACAGACAGGCACACACACACATACACACAGAGATACACACAGACACACACAGAGACACAATACACACACATATGCACATAGACACACACACACAGACATACACACACAGACACAGATACACACACACACACAGAGACACAGACACAGACACCACACACACACTCTTACTTCCCACACTAGTCAAGGAAGGAGCAAATCTCCCTTTCTGGGAGTCTGCGGGCAGCTGAGAGGGAGCTCCTCCCCTGCCCCTCAGCCCTGACCCAGGCCCCACTTCTCCCTCCTCTGAGTGCTGAGCTGTGGGCACCCATACAGGGAAGCGGGACGCCAGGCACGGGTGGTAAAACACGGCGTTAGAGGGCTCAGATTGAATTCCAGCCCTAACACTCCATGCCTGACCTTGGGCAAGTGACTCTGTCTTTCTGAGCCTCAGTTTTCTCCTCTATAAAATGGGGATAAATAATTTCAACCTCTTATGTGTTGTGAGAATTAAGCAAGACACTGTGCCTGGAATCAATGCTCAGTGGCGTCTGCTCCTGAGGCTGCAGTCACTCTGCTATTAGCATCTTCTTCCCAGGGTGGAGCGGCCCGGCCACGTGGGGCTTCTGCTTAGGAATCTTTAAGGAAGGTTCCGAGGCAAAGGCTTGAAGGAGGTGGCCCTGTGAGTCTGTGTGGGACCAGGTGATGTGGAAAAGGAGAGGTGGGCTCTTGAGGGGGGATCAGTCAGCGGCTGCCTGCCAGCCCAGGACCCTTCAGAAGGTGGGAGGGGCTGGGAGTCTGCATCTGTCTGGCTAACTGGGCTGAGGTCCACACCCCTCTCCCAGTGCTAGAAGAACTGGGGACAGCCCCTCCCCAGGGCCTGTTTCTCCCGAGCCTAGCAGCCCCTAGGATGGAGCTCACTGGGCCGGGGCACAGCAGGAACCCCCGGTCCCCAGAGCAAGTGGGTGGGGAGAAGAGAATGAGCAGGCACCAGGACCTTTTATGGGATGGGGGATTCCAGAAGCCTGTCTTTTCTCTGTTCTCTACCAGCCCCTCGCAAGTCCCTCTCTGGAGGTGGGGGCTGGAGGCCAGGGCCCAGGGACACGAGACAGCTCACCTGCCAGAGTCACCATGGTGCTCTTACCAGCACTCATGATATAAGCAGTGGTGGCTGCATCACGAGGAGCAGAAATCCAGACTGAGGGGAGGGGACAGCCCTCTCCGCTCTGGGCTGCTAGGACCCCTCAGGGGTATGGGTGTATGTGTGAGCTCAGCGTAGGGGAAGGTGTGGGGAGGTGACTGAGGTGACTGCAGAGCGGGGTGTGCAGCTCAGGGCAGGGACACTGGAGGAACCTGGGACAAGGGCTGGCCCATGCCTGAACCCCCAGGCCGAGATCCCATTGTGCAGGCTCCCACTGCCTTCACCCCCATAGTGGTGACTCTTCTCCACAGACCCCTGGGCAGGGCCTGGCCAGGCCCCCCACCCACATGTGCTAACGGAATCCAGGTGGCTGCTCCTGGCCGAGGTTCCATCTCTGGGCATCTGGGGCCCATGTGCTTCTGGCCACCCATCTGGAGCCTGGCTGAGCCCCTCCAGGGGTGGGTACTCAGACAGGGGCTGCTCCTCCAACCGTGGACAGCCCTGGAGTTGGGGAGATATTGTAGAGACCTCAGCCAGCTGGGTGATGGTGCCACAGCCCTTGGGCTTCCTGGCCCCGCTGTGTGGCCTTGGGGAGACCCCTGGCCCTATCTGGGCCTCTGAGTAGAATCCTCAGTCTCCTGGGTCAGCTCTAAATTCTGCACTTAAGCCTCTTGGGAACAGGACAGGGGGCTCTGCCTCTATCTAGAGAGAGCCAGCTGCTTGTCCTGGGCCAAGCAGCAAGGCAGGCTAGGCCTGGAGTGGGGCTGAGAAGCAGCCAGCCTGCCAGGGCTCCCTGGCATTGGAAAGCCACTTTCCTAAGTTGGCATGGAGCCCCGGGGCGCTCCCCGGGATGAGAGCAGTGGCTCCTCTCCACCCCCGGTTCCCATCTTCCACCCCTGGCCCCAGCCCCACCCTGCCAAAAATAAACCCAGACCACCCCATCTTGTACCAGCCAGACCCACCCAGCCCCTCCAGAGCCAATTGAGTCACCACTCAGAGCTGCTCCTTTTTTAACTGTCTGAGTCACTGCTTGTGGCTCCATGACACATGCCCCAGGCTACAGTTACCCGGCAGCCCCCTACAAGCGCAGCCAAGGGAGGGGTCTGAGTAGAGGCTGGCAGTAGGAGTGAGTCCAGGCCATAGCCTTAGCTTGTGAGCCCTCCAGGCCTAGGGAACTCATCCCATAACAAGCCAGAGACCAGACCTGTCCCTCGAGATCCTGGCCTGAGGTCCTGGCCGTGCCCAAGACAGCCCTTGGGGATCTTGGTGACAAGGTCAATCTGGGCTCTGCCCCACCGCATTGTGTTGCCTCCAACAGGCCTGGGCCTCCCCTGCAGGACTGCCAGGAATAGAGAGTCTCCAGGCCCTGGGCCCTGGGGGCTGGGGGTGGGCGAGGCCTGGCCTTCTGGGGTGAAGGCCACAGAGGCGCCTGCTCCCTCCCTCCTCACCGGCTCTACCCAGACTCTGACCACGCTGCATGGAGCACCATGAAGACTTTCTATGGGACGGAAGCCACACTTCAGTCTCCACTCATGGCTTCTGTCTGCCCCTGCTAAGGGTCAACCGGGCTGCAGAGCTTTCCCCTGTCTCTCTGTCCGCCCCCACATCCTGCTTTCTCCATCTCTCTGTCCCTTCCCACCCCTGGCTCTGGTTCCTCCATCTCTTTCCATCTGTCTTTCCCACCCTGTCTCTCTGTCTGCCCATCTTTCCAATCCTGCTCTGTTCTCCTTCCCTTCTCCTTTACCCGGTTCCAGTTCATGGCAGTCAGAGTGCTCCCTGCTGCCAGCACCCCACCCCTCCCCAGGGCCCTCTCTGCCTTCTCAGTAGACATAACAGACCCTCACCTCCTCCCATTCCCACAAGGGACTCCGGGCCCCAGGGACCAATCCTGAGAAATGTTCCGCCCCCTCACCAGGTCCTCCCCGGCCCGAAAGTGCAGGCTACATCCTGTCCCAGGGAGTGTCAGGATCCCACAGGCACTTCCTTGGGAGTTGAGAAAGGCGGGCAGGGGACCTGGGAATGGCCCCACGCCCCCAGCCCCTGCCAGAGCAGGGGCCTGGAAGCCTCCAACCCCATTTGTCTTCTGTCTATGGCTGTGGCCTCTGACTATAAACAGGAGCTCTGATTCTGTTTTCTTTAGAAACAAGCACCAGACTCTGTCATCACAGGCCCAGAAAAGCAGTCTCTGGCTGGGGCAGTCCCTCCAACCCTCCCTGGCCATTATGTCCAGCCCCCTGCTTCTGAGTCCTGGGGCTCTGGAGAGCAGAGGAGGCCTGGAAAGGAGCCTGGAGGTAAGACAAGGTGGGGAGGGCTGGAGCGAGTTCCCAGAGGCAGCCTCTCCCTCCTTTCCTCCCACCTCCTGTCCCCAAGCAAGGTCAGTCTTGTCCCCAAGGCTCACACTGTAAATGGAGAGAGGTAACAGCACAGGCCCCTGGGCCACAGCAAGTGTCTTTGCACCCCAACGACAAAGAAGGTGCTTTGGGCTTTTTTCCTGAAAGAGCTTGAGGACAGTTCACAGGCGGACAGGAGAGAAGAGCTGGCCGGGCAGCAGGCCCATCCTAAGCGAAGGCAGCAGGCGGGCCCTGCTAGGTGTGCGCAGAGGCAGTGTAGGATCTAGTGAGGCAGAGGCGTGGAGTGTCCGTGGAAGACAGCAGGAGACTCTGGCAGGCAGAGTCTAGGGCACCCTGGCCTTCAGTGCCACTCGGGGGTGGGGTCCTGACCCTGGAGCAGGGGGAGCCACCAAAGGCTTCCAGGCAAGGGAGGCTGAGGGAGCGGCTTTCAGTTTGGGTTAACTGGGGCTGCTATTAGCAAAGGGAGGCAGGAGATTCATTAAACCGGACCAAGGACCATGGCCAGTTGCCTTATGGATGGACCAGGAGCAAGAGAGGGAGATGAATTTGAAGGAGAGTTTGGGAGCAGGAAGGATGGAACCTGAGTATTAGTTAGCAGTGGCCACGGGGAGGGAGGAGGAGGAGAGTCCAGCGCAACCCTCAGATGTCTACTCAGCAACGGGTGGACAGTTGGGCCTTCACGGGGCTGGGGAGCAGGCTGTAGGGGAGAGGACACTGAGTCCTCCTTGCTTTGGGTGGGGTTGGGCTTGGGGGTTCCTATGGGTGTTCGTGGCGTGGACATCTGAGGGACACTGGCAGTGGGCCGGGAGTCCTGGAGAGTTGGTGCCAGGGAGAGAGACATGGTGCATCAGCAAAGAGGCTGGGCCTGAGGCCAGGAGGGAAAAGGAGGGCCAGGGGGAGTGTGGTGGCAGTGGGCACAGCTCCAGGGGAGCCTACAGGCTGCAGGCTTCCAGGCAGTTGACAGGTGGTGGTGCTAGGCGGGAACCTATTCCAGGAGGAGCCAGGCCTGCCCAGGAAGAGAGGTCTCAGTCTCGGGATCTCTGATGGGCCTGGTTAGCTCAGAGGTCCACAAGGACAGCTGAGGTTTCCTGGTGCACCTTCCCGGCAATGCCCTCCCGATGGAGCACGACCAGTGCCTGGGCCTGCTGTGGTGGGACAGCTCTGCCTGATAGAAAACCCCTCATGCAGGCCAAATGCTACCTCATTTGATCCTTTCGTTCCCTTAGATACTGATGTCACCTCCCTCATCACCGGTCCGTGGGCCTCCTGGCTGCACACACGCCCTGGGCAGGGGATGTGGGCCCTGGTCCTGTCCTCAAGAGCTTCCAGTCTGGCCGGACCTGTGGCCATTTAGGCCAGAGGTGGCTTTACTGTACCCACAGTAGTGGCCACACCTCTTGTCAGTCTGCTGGGCTGGTCAGAGGCCAGATCTGGGTCCCTCTATCCAGGTCCCCTTTTACAGATGGGGACACTGAGGCCAGGGAAAGCATGGAAGCACATGGCTCTGAGCCCTGTGTGTGGGCTGGGGGTGTGAGTCCTGACCCAGACATCTGCCCTGGACATGGACTTCTGTCTGTGGGGTCAGCACACCCTCTGCCCTGTATTCAGATGGGGGAACTGAGGAGGAGGCACACAAGCTGTTGTGCCACCAGATTTCAGGTCCAGGCAGCCATCCAGACCCACAGTCACCATTTCCTCTGTTCTTCCCCCACCCCAACTCACACTCACTATCTCCAGACCCAGCCCGCCAGGCTGGGGAAGCCCCGAGACGCCGCCCCAACAGCCGTGTCTTTGGTGGTTTCTGCTGCCAGAGCCGAGGGGAGACTCAGAGATGAGCCATGGGCTGCCTGGTCCTGGATGCGGCCCAGGAGAGAGCCTGGCCCTCAGTCTCCTGGGGGCAGCTCCCACCCAGACCCCCTGTCTCTCCACCCGCCTCCCGGACCTCCAAGTCCCCAGTGGGCAGGGCTGGCACTTATCACTGACTTCTAGACTGAGTCATCCCCCGCCAGCCCCTGCAGAAGGGCCGTCCCCATGCAGCCAGCCCCAGAGCCAGAGAGGCGGGGCTGCCAAACCTTCCAAGGAGAGCAGATGCTTCCCTCCCCTCCTCGCTGCCCCCTCCACCCGGCCCTGACAGAAGAGCCCCAGGGGACAAGAAGGGAAAGAGTGTGTCTTCCCCAGGCTGGGGTCCAGCTCTCACACCCTCCTCCCACTGGGGCCCTTGGCAGATGCTCCACTTCCGATTCACAGGCAGCAAGTAAACCCACCACGCCTCTCTGGGTGCACACACGGTGCATGTGCCCTGCCGACACCCACAGCCCCCAGCTCTGGAGCCACACCCGCAGGAGCTTAAGTCCCAGCCCTGCCGCTGCTCCACAGGCTAGCGCAGAGGACTGCGCTCTCTGAGCCTCAGTTTCCTCACCTGTAAAATGGGAGATGCCTCCCAGGAGCCTGCTGGGCCTGGGAGGGGGGTGCTGGGCAGCCCCAGTGCCAAGTGAGGGTCCTTCATTCTTCTCTTCGCTGCCAGAAACCTTACCCCAGCCTGGGTCCACTGAGGTGAGGGTCCCAGATCCGCTAGGGCCAGGAAAGTGGGGAGAAAGGAGGTTACGGAAGGGGCCTGGAAACCCACCCATCTCCCTGTACAAGGGGGAAAATTATAAGGCAGGGAAAAGCCTCTTGGAACCACTCCCCACCGCAGCCACCCCACCCTCCTCGCCTGAGGCCTGGGGAGCAGCAGGGCCTGCACAAAGACACCATTGAGGCCCCGCTTCCTCCTTCCCCGGCCCAGCCCTCCAGCCTGGGTGGACTCTGGGCTGCTTCTTCCCTCAAAACCTCTCATTTCCCCTCCTGCTTCCTCTGTGCTCCACTAGGCCCCAGGGTTGGGACATGTGGCCGGGAGCCCAGCGTGCGGCCCCTATCAGCCTCTGTGGACCAAGCTCAGCTTCTCCCACCCCACCTGCCCCTGCTTCCACTCTTCTTCCAGACGGGTTCCCTTAACTGGAAATGTTCCCCAGTACATGCCCCTCCAGGTGGGTGACTCAGAGCGCTTGGTTAGAGGACTGCAGCTGAGGCCAGTGACCAGGGTCAGGGCCCAGTCAATAGCTGAGGAAACTGTTTTCCTCCCTGGCTTCCTTGGCCTTGCAGGGGACCGGAAAGGCCACTAAACAGAAGGTCAGCTGACCTCAGTGTGTGTCTCTTGGCTCAAGAGTTCTTGGGGCAAGGAGGGATCGGGCTGCCCTGACCCTGGCAGAGGTCTCTGCAGCATTTAGATGTGGAGGCAGTCACCTGAGCAGGTGCCTGGCACCCCAGCGCCCCACTGGGATAAAGCAGTGTCTCCTGAGAGGACAGCTGCTGTTGTAAGCTCCATGGGATTTGGAACTAACCTACTGTTTTGTTTTGTTATGGTTTTTTTGCAACAGAGTCTCTCTTTGTCTCCTAGGCTGGAGTGCAGTGTCACAATCTCGAGTCACTGCAACCTCCGTCTTCTGGGTTCAAGCGATTCTCCTGTCTCAGCCTCCCAAGTAGCTTGGATTACCTGCGTGCCCCACCATGCCCAGCTAATTTTTGTATTTTTAGTAGAGACAGGGTTTTGTCATGTTGGCCAGGCTGGTCTCAAACTCCAGACCTCAGGTGATCCACCTGCCTCAGCCTCCCAAAGTGCTGGGATTACAGGCATGAGCCACCACGCCTGGCCCAGAACTAACCTACTGTTGTCCACATTTCGGTAGCTCATGGGACAGGAGAGGAGCAGGCAGTCCGTGGGCTGCGGGGATGGCCCTGGGTGGTGGAATCCCAGTCTGGAAGCAGCCAGGAAGAGTGGCTAATGGTCAGTGAGCCCTGTGGGGTCTGCAGGTGTGTGAGTGTCTCCCAGGCAGCCCACCCCGGCCAGCGATGAGCCATCTAGCCTGAGCCCTGGTGACCCCAATGTCATCACTGGGCAGGTTATGTGGTCCCCTTAGTCTGACCTTAAGTCTCCCCTGTAACCTACCCCCTTGTAACCCTCAGAGTAACAGGTTGAGGGAAGGCGACAGTTCAGTGTGTGTGGCTGAGCCTGGGGGGTCTGCCGAGAGGAGGTTTGAGAGGGGCTGGCACCTGAGTAGGCACATCAGACAGCTTCTCCCTTGCCTGAGGAGCCCAGGGAGACCAATGTGCTGGGGAGGGAGCCTCCAGTTATGGCTCAGTATCCAGGGCCCACAGTGGGGCCAGACCGTGGACTCAGCACCCCCCCTCCTCGCTTGCCTTGCTGCCACACACATGTGTACACGTGACACTGACCCACACTCCTGCACACACACTCGTCCACGCCCCGCCTGCTGGCTCGAAAGTAGATTGCTGGCGGAAGAAAAATTGGGGAGTCCCTTGGAGATGCAAGGGGAGGGGAACTGACCTGAGGTCTAGAGGGCCAGGTGACTTCAGGGAGGGTCTGCTGCTGGGGAAGCACACCTGGCCTGTCCATGCTCTCACACAGCTGGCATTCAGCCCCCAGGTGAGCCACGACCCCACCCCTGCCCCACTACACACACACCCATGAGGGGAGACAGACAGCCCTTCATCCTGGCCTTGGCCCTCCCAGAGCACCCCAGCCCACAGCCCCCTCAGACTCCCTCACCCCTGCCTGCCTAGACCCGGAGCCAGGATCTCCACCCATGGTGCTAAACCGCAAGGGGCTATGGTGGAGAAGTTCAGCAAAGGGTGATGTGCCCAGGGACAGCCAGGATGGGGCAGAGGGAAGTGGGAGCCAAAGACAGAGCTAAGGAGAGACTAGGGGGAGCAGAGGCAGAGCACAGCAGCAGCAAAGGCCAGAGGTGAAGGAGAGATGGGAAGATGGGGCAGAGACGGGGATGGAGGTGGCCTCGCTCACCCCTGGGGCTTCTGAGGACTTAGGACAGAGCCCACAGCAGCCCTCAGCCTGGAAGAGGCTTCTGTGCCTGAGACCTGGCCCTGGGCTGACTGGGGAAGGTGGGGCCCTGGCAGGGGGAGGCGGGCCTGAGGGGCAGAGATGCTCCCTTCACAGTGGCCCCTTCTCCCCGGAGCCTGGTGTCAGACAGAGGGCTGGGCGTCAGGATGGAAGCCTCAGGGGCCCATCCACACTCCTCCTAGCAGTGCCTCCAGGGAGCCCGGAGATGCCAGCGCAGCCCTTGCCCTGCCAGAGGAGGCTTGCTGGGGACCTTGACCGAGGTTTCCCCTAGCCCCTGAGAAGGGACTTGGGAGGGAAGGACACAGGCTTTGTCTGTGCCCCCAGGCCTAGGTCTCAGGAAGGATGGAGCCACCCCACCCTCAGGCCCAGACAGCAGTGCCCTGTTCATGAGGAGGAAGGGTGGGAAGCCTGAGGACATACCCACCTTTAGCAAACCTCTCTATGGGCGCCGAGCAGGAGGGGCAGGAACCCTCCAAGAACACACAGCCCCTTTCATGGAGCCAGGCCCAGCCAAGTAATGGCAGGCGGGCAGCGAAGGGCAGGACAGGCCCAGGCACAATCATTGCTCTGTCCTGGCAGCTCCCGGCCCACACACGCGCACGCACACACAAACACACAGCCTTACTCAAACCCAAAGCACACCCCCAGCAGCCACCCACACGCTTGCGGGCACACACAAATACACATCTATTAATATACAGCCCTGGACGCTCACCGACGCACCTTCCAGAGAGAAGCCCATACACGCAGCACTCTTCCTGCCCCTCCCACGGGCCCCCAGACCTGTGGGGCATCCTGCTCCTCTCATGCCCAAGGCTTGGCACCTCCAGACACCCCACGCCATTAACCTTCTCCACATCCATATGGACAGCAAACTCCTAGACCAGGGAGGGACCCCCAGGACTAATCCCCAGAGTCAGGAGGGAGAAGAGGTGGGAGGGATGTGCCCATTTTACAGAATGGTGACACTGAGGCCTGAAGTGGGCCCCTTCTCCTGGCTCAGAGGGCAGCCCATGGAGCTGCTGTAGGTCTGGACTGGTGTTTTGATGAATCATGGGTCCTCTTGACCCAGGAGAGTCAAGGGCAGGTCCCATCCAGCCTGTGCCGATGTCTCCCCACAACCTCCTCCATTCCCCCCTCCCCCCAGGCAGGCGGCTGAGCCTGGCTTGACCCATTCTACTTTCCCCTCTACTTCTCTTCCTTCAAGTTAGTCAGAGGCTCTATGGAGTGAGGGAGGAGAAACCCTCCCTGCCCCACCTGAGGGGGACCTGTGTACCCCTGCCAGTCTCTCACTTGGCCTTGCTGCTGTCCTCAGAGACTGCTGCTTCCTCCCTCTCTGTGACTGTACACCACTGTCACCTCCTCCAGGAAGTCTTCTGGATTGACTTCTAGCTTATTACATCTTTATCCTGCACACCCTCTCCATTCAAAGCCCCTCTTCAAATGCCCCCCATCCCCCACCACCTCCAAGACAGAGATTCTGGGTTTTTGCAACTGCAGCCCCTCAGAGAGTGTAAAAGGGGCAGAAGAATGGAGACTGGGAGGTGGGTGAAGTGGTGCTGTCAGAGTTTCCAAAGCCCTGGCCAGCAAGGCCTCAGAGGCCTCTGTTGGGATGGGGGGCTGCCTGGCTATGCGCTCCAGCAGCACAAGACAGCCTGTGTGAGCCCCTCCCACTCAGCCCCACAGGAAGTAGCAGGGTCCAGCCCCTCAATGGACCCATTCAGACTCCAGCGCTCTGGAAAGTACCTCTGCTTCCTGCCACCCTCCCACTCTAGCCAAACAGGCTCTACTGTCTTCTGCTGGGAGGGGGCTGCAGGCAGGTGGTTCAGTGGTTAGGGCCAACCATCTAATTCAGTTCCTGTCTGGCCCAGAGCCCTGACATTGACCAAGCCTTGGCTGGTCTACATATGCCTTTAGTGCAAGGGTGGTGTGATAGTTAATACTGACTGTCAACTTGATTGGGTTGAAGGGTGCAAAGTATTGATCCTGGGTGTGTCTGCGAGGGTGTTGCCAAAGGAGGTTAACATTTGAGTCAGTGGGCTGGGGAAGGCAGACCCACCCTTCATACTGGTGGGCACCATCTGATCAGCTGCCAGCGAATACAAAGCAGGCAGAAAAATGTGAAAATGCGAGACTGGCCCAGCCTCCCAGCCTACATCTTTCTCCCAGGCTGGACATGTCCTCCCCTCTAACATTGGACTCGAAGTTCTTCAGTTTTGGGACTCAGACTGGGTCTCCTTGCTCCTCAAGCTTGCAGACAGCCTATTGAGGGACCTTGTGATTGTGCAAATTAGTACTTAATAAATTCCCCTTTATATATCTATATCTATATCTGTATCTATATCTGTATCTGTATCTATATCTATGTCTACATCTATATCTACATCTATGTCTACATCTATATCTGCATCTATATCTACATCTATATCTATATCTATCTCCTATAACTTCTGTCCCTCTAGAGAACCCTGACTAACACAGGTGGGTAGGGGCAGGGAGATGTGCCCTTTTCCCCATGGGTGCTGGGTAGGTAAATGTTTAGCAATGGGCTTTCTTGGGGAGGGGGAACCCTGATTTGCAGTATTTGCCTCTTTTCCTGGTATAAATATTCTCACTATGGGTAGTATCACCTGGCTCTCAAAATTCCTGAACATTCAACAGTTGGCTCCTGACAGCTGCTGTGAGCCGCTCCAGCCGGTGGCGGTGGTGGCTCCATCCTGCAGGGCCGTGTGCCCCCACCCCTTGTGCTATGGCCTCCCTCACTTTAGTGTGCTGTGTTTTGCTCTAAGGAATCAATGTCTTTGCAGATAAGGCACCCCGGTAGGTGGCCGCCACCTGCAGTTCCCTGGTCTGTCCCTTGCTGGTACCGAGCTGTGCTGGGCCTGCTGAGCCTGCTGGGCCGCCTCCATGCAGATGGTCTGCAGGGCTCGCTTGATTCTCTTAGCTTCCCAGACAAGGTGCTGGTGTTGCCAGCAGTGCTGGCAGGAGGAGATAACTAGAGGGGATTTAACTCAGCCCAAGGGGTTTTTACGGATCTTTCTTGGACATCCTTCCCAGTGGGGCTGGCTGCCCTTAGGGTGTACAAATCTCCGACTCCTCCAATGGCTGAAGCTGCTTTCTCAGGCGGATGGCAGCTGGCTCAGGCTGGCCAGGGACCAGCGCATGTGGGGCTGGTGCTGGATCATCCCCATCAAGGCCGTCAGCCTGTGCTTGCTCTCGGGGTTTGAGGGAAACCCAAGAGGGATGAATCACCGTTTTTAACCCGTGTTTGTCTGTCCCCCAGCCCTGGACATCTGCAGGCAAAGTCAAAGTTATATTTGGCTTTTATCACCACAAAAGGCATAGACCAGAAATTGTGGCAGTGGGTTGGAAGTCAGGGAGGCTAATCTGGGGAAACTGCCTGGAGGAAGCAGCAATTCAAAAGAGGAGGAGTCCCGGTGTGGGACAGAATGGGCCTTGCATAGGAACCACTAACCCCAGGCAAGCCCAGGTATGGCCTTCTGCCTGGCGAGGCCCTCTTTGGTCTGCCCAGCAGACCCTCAGCCGTTCCCAGGCCCTGTCTTCAGCCTCAGCCTGCGTGGTGGCCTGGGGAAGTTGGGAGCTCAGCTGTTCTCATCCCTGGTTCCTTGGCCATGGTGGAAACAATGGGGCCGGATCTGACTGCTCATCGGGGACTGTGAATAGCTCTCCAGCAGGAAGCAATAGCAGGGTAATGGAGGAAGTGTGGGCCCACTTTGGTTTGACCCTGCACATGGTCTCCATCTGGCCTCAGAGCCTTTGCTCCTTCTCAGACTCAGTCCAATAAGCTCCCGCCCCCAACCCTCAATGGCAGCTGGAAGGATGGCCTGAGAGAGAAGCGGGGATAGGTGGGCCATGCTGACACCTCCACCAGATCCCAGCCGTGGCCCCAGCCAATCCATGGAGGCGGGGCATGGCATGGCGGGCACTGCACAGGAGCCCAAGCACAAGGGCACTTAGGAGAAGGAATCTGAGCAGGGATCAGTCTGGACTGGGGGTGATTCTCCAGAAACTCCATTCCTCGGGGCTGTGACCACCAAGCCAGGTGATCAGGCCAGTGATGTTTCCCTTTGGAGGGGTAGGGGACCCAGACCCGGGAGGAAGACTCCTCTGGGGCCCAGGGGAGGTGAGTCAGAGCTGGCAAAGGCCTCTGGCTCCAGGAACCTCCAAGGAGGAGACCTGAGTTGCTGGGAATTTCTGGGTCTGATCTCCTGCAAAGTCAAGGTCTGGCTGGACACAAGGTGAGGCTGTGCCTTCTGGTGCCAGGACCAAGAAGATGCTGGGATCCAGGCAGTACTCACAGACAGCACCATATAGCAGAACCATGAGGGTGCGCCAGCATGGACCCCTTTCTTCAACCCACCGGTACCTCTTTGTGGCACCTCACCTCCTCCAGGCAAGCATCTGAGCCTGGACCACAGCTCCCTCTCTCACACAGCTTCCTTCTTCGGTGAGAACCACCTGGAGGTGCCTGTGGCCACAGCTCTGACCGACATAGACCTACAGCTGCAGTTCTCCACGTCCCAGCCCGAAGCCCTCCTTCTCCTGGCAGCAGGCCCAGCTGACCACCTCCTGCTGCAGCTCTACTCTGGACGCCTGCAGGTCAGCGACGTCCCCCTGGGATCCGGGTGGGATTCAGGGTGGGATTCCTTCTCTAGCTTTGAGTGAACCCCAGCTGGCTGTGTGACCTTGTGTAAGTCACTTTTATCTTAGGGTCTCAAGTTCTCCACTGTGGGATGGGCAGCAGCAGCCTAGAAATGGCAAATCCTTCATGAATTGGCTCTGCCCACTGGCTCCCTCCAACCATGTTTCCCACCACAAGCCCTTGCTGGCCCTTTGTGCTCTGACCGCACTGAACTGCTTTCAGTTCCCGGCCATCTTACAGTCACTTGATGCCAGGCCTTTGGTCACCACACTCCTTCTGCCAGGTGCGTGCCTCACCCATTCCCTGCACATGCCTAACTCCAGCCTCTCCTTAAAGTCTCAGTGTGGACATCCCCTCCTCCTGGGCGAGGCCCCCTCCTGGGTCCCCACGACCCCTGTGCTTCCCTGTGGCACTACACCAATTTCTCTGCAGCACCACTGTCTGTCCACGACAGTAACAGCACCAGTACTGCCTCAGCTTCCTCATTTTTCCATTTCATCCTTCAAGACACCACAAGCTTTGTTAGTGAGGAGTCTTGTGGCTCTTTCTTGAGTCTTTTCCCAAACCATGAAGAGTTAAGAACCCAGGGTCTTATTCCAAATTTGTGCCAGGCTGGGTACAGTGGCTCATGCCTATAATCCCACCACTTTGGGAGGCCAAGGTGGGAAGATCACTTGAGCCCGGGAGTTCAAGGCTGGCCTGAGCCACACAATGAGACCCTATCTCTATTTTTAAAAGAAAAAAAATTTGGGTCAGCCATCTCCTTCCACACCCCAGTGGGGAGAGGACTAGGGCTTGGCCAGTCTGCTGCTGTCATTGCATTCCCAGTTACCTATTTTTCTAGGGGTGAAATCTAGATTCCAAGACAATATTTCTGGCACCTCTCACTTGAGGAAAGAGGAGGAGAATTTAAAAATCAGGTTGGATTTCTAGGAGAGCATCTTACTGTATGTCAGTTCCTTGTGGGCGAGGATCACATCTGATTCACATCACGGTCCCCAGAGCCCATCCAGGCCTGGCCCAGAGTCCCTTTGGTGAGTGTTTGGAGGATGAGTAAAGAGATGGCAGGATGGCAAGAGGAGTGGCACCAGAGGCCCTCATCCTAGGTTTTCCACTCTGGGGCCCCAAGTGTGGGGAACGCACTATGCTTTTATAAGGGAAATGATGGATTCAAAAGTCTGTTCCCCATCTCCCACTCCCCATCCCTCTTAAGGTCAGATTTGTCCTGAGCCAGGAGGAGCTGAAGCTGCAGACCCCAGCAGAGAAGCTGCTGAGTGACTCCTTTGCCCATACTATGGTGCTGATTGTCCTAGAGGGCTGGGCCACATTGTCAGTTGATGGATTTCTGAACGCCTCCTGTACAGTCCCAGGAAACCCCATAGAGGTCCCCTATGGGCTCTTTGTTGGGGGTACTGGGATCCTTGGCCTGCCCTACCTGAGGGGAAGCAGCCGACCCCTGAGGGGTTGCCTCCATGCAGCCACCCTCAATGACTGCAGCCTCCTCAGAGCTGCTCAAATCCCAGGTGCTGTTCAGCGTGACCCGAGGGGCACGTGACGGTGAGCTCAAGCCCGGGTGCCCAGGCACAAAAAATGTTCACCCTTCTGGACGTGGTGAACCGCAAGGCCCGCTTCATCCACGATGGCTCTGAGGACACCTCCGACCAGCTGGTGCTGGAGGTGTCAGTGACGGCTCGGGTGCCTCTGCCTTCATGCCTGCGGAGGGGCCAAACTGACCTCCTGCCCATCCAGGTCAACCCTGTCAATGACCCTCCCCGCATCGTCTTCCCACGTGGCAGCTTCATGGTGATCCTGGAACACACACAGAAGCCGCTGGGGCCCGAGGTTTTCCAGGCCTATGACCCAGACTCTGCCTGTGAGGGCCTCACCTTCCAGTTCCTTGGCACCCCTCTGGCCTCCCTGTGCAGCGCCGAGACCAGCCTGGGGAGCCGGCAACCGAGTTCTCCTGCCAGGAGTTGGAGGCCGGCAGCCTAGTCTGTGTCCACCGTGGTGGCCCTGCACAGGACTTGACATTCCGGGTCAGCGATGGACTGCAGGCCAGCCCCCCGGCCACGCTGAAGGTGGTGGCTGTCCGGCTGGCCATACAGATCCACCGCAGCAAGGCCCAAGGCCCTGCCATGCCCATCTTGCCCGCCAACCTGTCGGTGGAGACCAATGCCATGGGGCAGGATGTGAGCGTGCTGTTTCGCGTCACCAGAGCCCTGCAGTTTGGGGAGCTGCAGAAGCAGGGGGCAGGTGGGGTGGAGGGTGCTGAGTGGTGGGCTACACAGGCGTTCCACCAGCGGGATGTGGAGCAGGGCCGCATGAGGTACCTGAGCACCGACCCACAGCACCACACAGAGGACACCGTGGAGAACCTGGCCCTGGAGGTGCAGGTGGGCCAGGAGATCCTGAGCAATCTGTCCTTCCCAGTGACCATCCAGAGAGCCACCGTGTGGATGCTGCAGCTGGAGCCACTGCACACTCAGAACACCCAGCAGGAGACCCTCACCACAGCCCACCTGGAGGCCACCCTGGAGGAGGCAGGCCCAAGCCCCCCAGCCTTCCACTGTGAGGTGGTTCAGGCTCCCAGGAAAGGCAACCTTCAACTTCAGGGCACGAGGCTGTCAGACGGTCAGGGCTTCACCCAGGATGACATACAGGCTGGCCGGGTGACCTATGGGGCCACGGCACGTGCCTCGGAGGCAGTCGAGGACACCTTCCGTTTCCGTGTCAGAGCTCCACCATATTTCTCCCCACTCTATACCTTCCCCATCCACATTGGTGGTGACCCAGATGCGCCCATCCTCACCAATGTCCTCCTCGTGGTGCCTGAGGGTGGTGAGGGTGTCCTCTCTGCTGACCACCTCTTTGTCAAGAGTCTCAATAGTGCCAGCTACCTCTATGAGGTCATGGAGTGGCCCCGCCATGGGAGGTTGGCTTGGCGTGGGACACGGGACAAGACCACTATGGTGACATCCTTCACCAATGAAGACCTGTTGCGTGGCCGGCTGGTCTACCAGCATGATGACTCCGAGACCACAGAAGATGATATCCCATTTGTTGCTACCCGCCAGGGTGAGAGCAGTGGTGACATGGCCTGGGAGGAGGTACGGGGAGTCTTCCGGGTGGCCATCCAACCCGTGAATGACCACGCCCCTGTGCAGACCATCAGCCGCGTCTTCCATATGGCCCAGGGTGG
Organism: Macaca nemestrina; assembly: GCF_043159975.1. NCBI lineage: Eukaryota > Metazoa > Chordata > Mammalia > Primates > Cercopithecidae > Macaca > Macaca nemestrina. Next base: position 123,081,596 of record NC_092131.1, on the reverse strand, counting down.
GTGGCGGCTGCTGACTACAGACGACGTGGCCTTCAGACTCGGGCTTTGCTGACGCCCAGCTGGTGCTGACACTCAAGGACCTCCTCTTTGGCAGTATCGTGGCCGTGGATGAGCCCACGCGGCCCATCTACCACTTCACCCAGGAGGCCTCAGAAAGAGGCGAGTCCTGTTCATGCGCTTGGGCTGATCATGGCTGGATCTAGCTGCAGGTGTCCGATGGGCAACACCAGACCACTGCGCTGCTGGAGGTGCAGGCCTCGGAGCCCTACCTCCTTGTGGCCAACGGCTCTGGCCTTGTGGTCCCTCAAGGAGGTCAGGGCACCATTGACACAGCTGAGCCCCACCTGGACACCAACCTTGACATCTGCAGTGGGGATGAGGTGCACTACCATGTCACAGCCGGCCCTCGCTGGGGGCAGTTGCTCTGGGCCACTCAGCCAGCCACAGCCTTCTCCCAGGAGGACCTGCTAGACGGGGCCATTCTCTACGGCCTCAATGGCAACCTCAGAACCCGTGACACCCTGATCTTCTCAATGGAAGTGGGGCCAGTGCACACGGATCCCACGCTACAAGTGACCATTGCCCTAGAGGGCCCACTGGCCCCACTGAAGCTGGTCCGGCACAAGAAGATCTATGTCTTCCAGGGAGAGGCAGCTGAGATCAGAAGGGACCAGCTGGAGGTGGTGAGCGGTGGTGTGGGCCAGGTAGAGGGCCTCCGGCCCAGCTTCCATGCCAGGTACACATGTGACTTGGGCTGTGGCTGTGGTGGTCCCAGTTGCATGTGTGCACAGGTCTCAGATGTGCTCCCGTATATGTTGTGCTCCCAAGAGTTTCTGGGGAGCTTGCTGTACACCCATCCTCCTGGGAGTTGTGTGTGACTCCAGAGTTGGTGTCCACTCGTGTCCAAGGTGTGGCTGAGCATGCAGATTCCCGGGCCCCACCAAGCCCTACTGAATCTCTGAAGTGGAGCCCAAGAATCTGCATTGCAGTCAGTTTCCTGGGAGGGCATCACGGGTCCTGAACTTTGGGGATTGCTGGCCACGGAGACAGGTGGCTGCTCTTCAGATCCACATGTTCCCCGCTATTTTCTCAGAGCCCAGACCAGGACTAGGAGGGTCTGTCAAGGGCTTCTACCCACCCAGGAACCCCACAGAGCAGCCACGGGCCCTCCAGCAGGCTCACTCCAGCAGGACTTGCCCTGTGACCTCAGGCCAGTCCTTGCCCGCTCAGCCTTACTCTCCCACACTACTAATTTCGGAGACCCTTCTGGTCTGCATGTCTGGAGCTTGAGGCTGACAGTGAGCCAGCAGATCTGGCATCAGGAAGGCCTTGCGGAAGGAGGCAGTGTTTGGGCCGGGCTCTGAAGAGCACAGGCCATTGGTAGCAGAGAATGGGGAGTGGTATTCCAGGCAGGAGGAACATTCTGGGGAAAGGCATAGAACAGGAATGTGAGTTTGGGGGTGGTTTAGCCTCTTGTGACTGGCCCATCAGGTGAGGAAGCCCATGTGGCCTTTGGGGCATGAGCTCCATAGGGCCTGGGCTGAAGGTGGCTGTGCCTCCAGGAGGGGTGGGGCAGGGCGCCCTCTGATGGTCCTGGATGGTAATAACAGGGGCTGGGGAGGCACTGCCTGCAAACCAGCCACAGACCTGAGCAGATCTTCAGCAGGGGGGCGTGTGTGTGTGTGTGTGTGTGTGTGTGTGTGTACATGTGTGACTGCGTCAGCGTATGATGAACTTGGGTGTCTGTGTCACTGAGTCTGGGGATATGTGATTATGCACCTCCCCGGGGGAGTGCATCTCAAGCTGTGTGACTGACCCCCTGTAACCGTGTGTAGGGTGGGTATTAACATGTGACCAGCAGCCAGGGGCAACCCAATGAAACCCCATCTCTACACAAAAAATTTAAAATTAGCTGGGCATGGAAGCATGTGCCTATGGTCACAGCTACTTGGGAGACTGAGGTGGGAGGATCCCTTGAGTCTAGGAGGTTGAGGCTGCAGGGAGCCATGATTGCGCCACTGCACTCCAGCCTGGGTGAGAGTGAGACTGTCAAAAAACAAAAAATGTGACCAGCTGCATGTCTAGCTGCTGTGTGTGTGAACCCACATGTGTGTTTGTGTGTGTAAATGAGCAGTGGTATCTGGAAGAATAAGTGGGGCAAGATCAAGTCTGTTCTGGCTGCTTAGAGCCACAATGGCCCCTCAGAGACTGCCTCTGTGGCCCCCTGTGAGTCCTCATGACCTCTGTTAACCAGGCAGCCCAGGAGGCAGTGCCGCTGGCAGACATTTTATTCTCAGTGAAGAAGCCACCGAGTGCCGGCTACCTGGTGATGGTGTCTCGTGGCGTCTTGGCAGATGAGCCACCCAGCCTGGACCCCGTGCAGAGCTTCTCCCAGGAGGCAGTGGATGTGGGCAGGGTCCTGTACCTGCACTCCCGCCCTGAGGCCTGGAGCGATGCCTTCTCACTGGATGTGCCCTTGGGCCTGGGTGCTCCCCTCAAGGGTGTCCGCGTGGAGCTAGAGGTGCTGCCTGCTGCCATCCCACTGGAGATGCAAAACTTCAGTGACCCCGAGGGTGGCAGCCTCACCCTGGCCCCTCCACTGCTCTGTGTCACCGGGCCCTACTTCCCCACTCTCCTCGCCCTCGGCCTGGCATGGGGCCCTGCAGAAGGAGGACGGACCTCAAGCCAGGACCCTCAGCGCCTTCTCCTGGAGAGAGGTACAGCTGTGAGAGAGGCCCAGGGACTGCAGCCCAGCTCTGGGGGCAGAATGGAGGGAGCCCTGGGGACCCGCAGTGTGGGGGTTATACACAGAGAGGAGATGGGGAGTCACATTTCAGAAGCACCTGTGCTTTAAATACTGTATCTCCTTTCTTCCTCACAGCTCCTCTGGGAGCCAGAACTTATGGTCCCCATTTTCCACCAATGGAAGCTGAAGCCCTAAAAGAGTCAGTCTCCTCCTGCACCCAAAGGCAGGACATGAAGGGTGCTGCTGGGGCCTGACTAGCCCTGGGCCTGTCCGTAGGTGGAAGAGCAGCTGATCCGCTACGTGCACGACGGGAGCGAGACACTGACAGACAGTTTTGTCCTGATGGCTAACGCCTCCGAGATGGGCTGCCAGAGCCATCCTGTGGCCTTCACTGTCACCATCCTGCCTGTCAATGACCAACCCCCCGTCCTCACTACAAACACAGGCCTGCAGGTGAGAGTATTCCCGGCACCATCCCCCATGTCTGCTTCGAGAAAGAGGCCAGCGTCCCCTACTTCCCAGCACAGAGCTCCCCCTGTCTGAGCCTCAGTTTCCTCCTCTGCAAAATGGGGACGCTGCCGCATGCTTCACGGGGTTGTTGGAAGGAGAGTTGTGAGATTGTGCTGAAATAGAACACAGGTGGGAGGTTTTGTCATGGACACTTGCAAGTAAGGTAGGCAGACTTCTGAGCAGCCACAGGTGGCTCTGCTGTTCCTTCTCCTGTGGCTCAGGACCAGAACTCCTGACAGAATCACTTACAAGCCCGTAAGGGCAGGTGTCAGGGCAGGAGCCAATAAGCTTCCCACCTTCACCCCAGCAAGTGAAGGCCACGGCTTGGCTCCCCAAACTCCTGCCCCTTGTGCCACAGCAGAGCAGGGCCCCCGTTTGGCAGGAACCCAGGGCCCAGACATGGGGTGGAACTTCTCCATGCTTGTGAAAGTAGTTCTGGCAGAACAGAAAGGGCATGGCTTCACTAAGCTCACATGGCAGGGCTTTGAATGCCGGCTTCTGGGTTGCATCCTCTGTGGTCAGCGAGAGTCACTGAAGGTTCCACAGGAGAGTTGACTTGGGCTGTCTTTGACATGGGGCGCTGAGGAGGGCTTTGGTGGTCTAGGATGTGCCCATAGGGGGTGGCCTCATGGTGCGGAGGTCACAGGAGAGTGGAACACAGTGCTCTGGAACCACAGGCCAGGACGGCTGTGTGGCAGCGCGGCCACCAGGTGGTGCCATCGTTTTTGCTCCGGGAGCCCTGCAATGGGTCCCTGCTCCCCACATTATGGCCCTTCCTGCCAAGACTCAGCCTGAGGGCTCCCTGGGGCCGGGGCAGGGAGCCCAGGAATGCCAGAAGGCTCTGTTTCCCGGGCATGTGACTCCCACTGCAACTCTGCCTGCAAGTAATTGACCCACCAAGACTGGTACCAGGACCTCAGGAACAGGCGCCTGCTCTGCTTGCAAGTGGGAGACCTGAAAAAGGGTCCCCTTCACCCAACATGAGGAGGGCCCGTAACTGCTCTGGAAGCACCTGGGCCCATCGCAGCGCTGATTCTGTGCTGCAGAACATACCAACCATCAGCCCCCCACTCTCCGTGCCACCCACCCCTCCCTCAGCCGGAGGGAGGGCCCGTTTCTAAAATCACCACTCCCACCTGTGCCCAGCCCTGGCCAGGCACACACGGAGGCTCTGAAAGGAGACCCCTGCCCCACCAGTGAGACAGATTAAGGAGCACTGTTGGTCAGCGTTGGGGATTTCTGGGGGTGAGAACTTGGTGAGGGTAAGAACAGGGGCCTTCTTGGGTAGGGGACACAAGCTGGCCTTGAGGGACACACACGACTAGGGCAGATGGAGAGCAAGGAGGCTGGGCCTGGAGGGTGACCTTCCCTGGGGCCTTCCCTGGGGTGACAGGGAAGGTGAATGTGGGGAGGGCCCTTTGTGCAGGGGAGCCAGAGCAGTGCCAGCCTCGATGCCACCTGAGGGCCTGAGCCGCAGCAGAGTTGGAACCCTGGTGGCAGCCCAGAGCCGGGGAGGAAGGGGTGGGTGAGCAGGGCAAGGCAGAACCTTCACAGGCCTGTGTTCCCAGATGTGGGAGGGGGCCACTGCGCCCATCCCTGCGGAGGCCCTAAGGAGCATGGACAGTTACTCTGGGCCCCTGAGCATCTGGTTTACACCATTGAGCAGCCCAGCAAAGGGCGGGTAGTGCTGTGGGCAGCGCCGGGCACCAAGGTGCACAGCTTCACGCAGGCCCAGCTGGACGGCAGGCTCGTGCTGTTCTCACACAGTGGTGGGTGCTGAGGGCTGGGCCCTGGGTTCCTGCTGCTTGCAGGGGTGCCCTGAGATGAGGAGCCAGCTCAGGCCAGCCGGACCCAATGACTGTCCTCAGGAGCCCTGGATGGAGGCATCCACTTCAGCTTCTCTGACGACAAGCACACTTCCTCTGGACGCTTCTTCCGAGTGATGGCCCAGAAGCAAGTGCTCCTCTCGCTAGAGGGCAGCTGGACACTGACTGTCTGCCCAGGTGGGTGTGCTGATTGTGGGCATTCCGGGGTGTGCCAGGAGCTGGGGCAGAGCTGAGGGTGGTGCGCCAGGGTCACGCTGCCTCTCTGCAGACACAGGCCTGAGCCTGTATCCCGGCCCGCAGGATAGTCAGAGCAGGCCCTGGAGGAGGGGGTGGGAATTTGGGGAACAAGAGACACGAGAAATGGAGACAAGACAGTGCTCTGATCAAGTCTCATTTAATGGCGGTAATGCACTGCCTTATATACACTTGGAAGGGAAGGGGTTGGGCTAAGGCGGAAATGATCTCATTGCCGAGGGCGTGGCCAGGTTAGTTTCGGTTTCTCCGGTCGGCCGTCATGTTGCGCTTGTGCTATTAAGTAACAATTTTCCCGGGCGCGGGAAAAGTGAGTGAAGAAGCAGCAGGAAGAGCGCCATCTTTAATGAGGTATTAGTACAGGGGAAAAAAAGGCAAAGATAGGGAGAAGGTGTGGGGTGGAAATGAACACAGCTCAGGCGTTTAATCTTTAATTATTATTCACTATGGCTGGGGCGTGCAGCTCCGGACAGGCCTGGATCTCAAAGGGTGATGGCCCCTTTTGCATCTGGAAGGGTCCCTCCAGCCACTCAGCAGCCAGAGCCTCAGAGCCAGCTCCAGCACAGGCACTGACCCCCAGCTCCTGCTCTACAGTGTGGTCCTGGGCCCCCAGCTAGGCCAGCTGTTCCATGCCTAGCAGGACAGCACAGGGGAGGCCCTGGTGAACTTCATTCAGTCAGAGGTAAGGTCCCCACTCTGCAGCCACCACTCAGACACCCCCAGCCTCAAATGGCCACTGTGCCATGGACATCACGTGGACATGGGTGCAGGCTCCAGCATTACTAGCAGCAGACGCTCCCGGTCCTGCCATGGTCCAGGCCCAGGCTCCTCCAGGAGCCACCAGGCTGGCAGGGCAAGTTCATGTTCCCAGAAGGAGGGAGAAGGATGCAGAAAGTCAGGGATACAGGGCCCTACAGCAGGGCTGGGGTTTTGGAGTGTGTCTTCCAGAAGGAAGCTACAGCCGGACCCAAGGATACCGAGAGGGGGCACCATGTGGGGGCACTAGTGGCACCCCAGTAGCTTGGTCCAGAGGGGCAGTGCTTGGTCAAGAGGGATGGAGTTGGAGGTGAAGCAGCTGCTGGGCCTGTGGGCAGAGGTGTGAGCCTGGGGCTCGGGTCAGGTGCCAGCCAGAGGCAGAGTGGATCCTAGGGGCAGATGAGCTGATGAAAGGCAGCTGAGTCGGCCAAGAGGGTGAAGCCACGGTTCATCCGTCCTGGTGGCTTCAGAGACCACCAGGAAGAACTAGAGCTCTCAGCCATGGGTAGCAGCAGACTCTGTGATAACTGTGCCATGGGGGCCAGCCCAGTCATCGCTTAAACGAACACCTCTTCCCGAAGGCAGAACGGGAGTTGTTCCATAGCAGGGCAGAGTGGCGCAGACCCTTCCGTGGGCCATCCTGGGCAGGTGGTGCAACTGATGCCCCTGCCAGGAGGCTGCATGGGCATCTGGATCCAGCACATGATCACAGTGAGTTCTGGGTAGGGAGCGGTCTTGTGGGGCGCAGAGCTGACTCTCACTCAGGAGCCATGGCACGCGATACTGCCCCAAGTACCTCCAGAGGGGTCTGGCTGGCTGGTCCCCCTCCCAGCCCTCAAAAATGGCACAGCCCACCCCTAGCCCCCTTTCCAAGCTCCCTTGCTTGGGCAGGGACCTCCTGAGCCTGGCACTCTCCCTCCTGAGAGGCACAGATGGTATTCAGCAAATGCAAAGCAGAGGTTTCTTGGACCTCTCACATCAACACCTCCCAGGCCAGGTTCTGTATTTCCCTGGAGCCCCACTCCTGCTATGGCCCCCTCCCCACAATGAGATATTCATCAGGCTGGTGTCTACAGCTGCTGCATACCCTCGGTTGCTGGGAGCTTTTGTCAAGAATGCACAGGAATGGGGAGGGCACGGGAGCCAGCCATCAGCAACCCTCATGCACTCTATAGTCCCATGTTACTCAGAGCTTCCCCATGCCCCAGCAATATGAAGGACTAGACTGAATGGGAACCAGGGTACCAGGCTGGCAGTGCCACAAAGGCAAGTGGGGAAGAGGCTACATGGGCTATCTGGCCCACTCAGGGAGGAGGGCAGGACTGGGGATTGTCTTGACAGCAGCCCTGTCCCACAACACTGAACTGGGCAGGGAAGGGGTCAGATGTTCCCCTGACATGGGACTGGATTCCAGAGCATCGGACCTGGATGCCAGAACCGGCCCTCTCCTTCCAAGGCACTGGGACCATGGATGCCAGAGCCACGTGTGGCTGAGGGCTGGCAGAGCCTACCCCCAGGGAGCGCTGAGTCCCGGAGGTGGTCATTTTTGGGGAGGGGGCTATGGAGCTCATCCCACCTGCCCCCTTCTTTCCAGCACTTACATGGCGCTTCCCTCTATTTTCACTCTTGGCGGCCGCCCCACCCATTGCATTCCTCCTCCTTCTCGCTGTCCTCCATCCTCCATTCCCTCCAACTCCTCTCCCAGCCCCTGGGGAGCCTACCTCAGGTCAGAGAGCCTGAACCCTGAGATACGCTGGGTGTGTGGATTTCCTTCAGCTACCCTGATGTCCCCACTTCCAAGTCCTGACTCCTTTGAGCCATCCCAGGGGGTGTCCAGCCACTGGACCACAGGAGCAGAGACCAGGCTGTGATTGTGTGACCATCAAGGTTTGTGATGTGTGTGACACATCACATGAGTGTGAGAGTGTGAGAATGGCACCAAGCCTGGGCTAGGACAGAAGCAGTTGGGGAAGGAGCCTGGGGGCCATGAGCAATCTGATTTTTTATCCACCACCCCCCCCCACCCTACCCAGTCTAAACCAATGTGATAGGGGTGGCTGCCGGGGAAGGGATGGGAGTGTCTGAAGCCCACTTCATTCCCAAAGATTTCTAAGGAAAAGCATTCTACATCCTCTGGCTTGAACTTGTTGACCCATGGCTCTCTTTCAAGGACATTCACTCTGATTCCCAGTGTGCCCTGTTTACTGGCCACGTTCTCTAAGGAAAACAATAGCATCTGTTTTTGTTTCCAAATGGCTGGAGAGTGGGGCTGTGGGTCCAGCGCCCATAAACCAAAATGAGGCAGGGATTGGGGCTTGCCCTAGGATGTGGTAATGACCAACGGAGATGGGTAGAGGCAAGCAGTGCGGTATTGGGCAAGAGCACTGGACTGGGAGTCCAGAGATGCTGCTTCACCCTGGGACTTCAGGCAAGTCCCTTTCCCTTCCAGAGCCTCAGCATCCTTTCTATCAAATGATTTCTTTCTGCCTTTCTCCCAGGGTATCTGTGGGGATCAAGGGAGACAGTGGTCATAGGGATACTGTGTTAACTGCAGATGCGGCTGTAGGAGCACTTTGCTAACTACCAACGTGAGTTCAGACTCTTCAGGGTATTTGGCACCCAGGTCTGTGGTGAGGTGTGACATATGGGATGTAAGGTTTGATGCCTGCTCCAACTCTAGTCTTACTAACGCAAGCAAAACATTTGGCAAGTCATGACCCTGCCTTGGGGAAAAGGGCAGTCTGGGAGAGAGCTTCTTCAAGGCAGCCTGGCTTCAATGCAGTCCGGGGCATGACTGAGATAGGCTTATGTGATGAGGAATTGGAGGGTGTCTGGGTAAAGAGCTGCAGTGTGGGCAGAGGTTTAGTGTGGGACTCACTGAGGACAGCCACTGGCCAAAGCAGGGAACAGAGACAGAATGAGAAAGAGCTCTGTGGGGACGGCAGAGCATAGGGTGGAGAACTTAAAAGTCTGAAGAGTATGACTTGTTGGGGCTCAATGCTGTAGGCAGTAGGGAGCCATGGAAGGCTCTTAGGTGGAGAAATGGCAGCTGAACATTAGCGAGCAAGCGCTGTCTCCATGAGCAGCATGGATGGTCCTCTGAGCATGCCAGCATGAGTGTGCAGGGAGCTGGTGCAAATGCCTCTGTGTGTGGGTGAGCTTCTGTGTTGTGACTCTGCCCATGTGTGTGCTTCAGTGTGCCGAGTGGCTGCATGCCCCAGATCTGTGCTGCACGTGCCAGCCAGTGAGGGTACTGGGCACTGGGAGGTGGCAGGGAAGGAGGCGTATGCGTGTTGTGGGCATGTGTGTTAGTGTGTGCATGCCGGCAGTGGGGCCTCATAGCATGTGTGTGCACACCCCGGCATGTGCATGTGTGTGTCCCCCAACCCCAGGCCTGCCCCACCCATGCATGTGAGCTGCCATGTTGATTTGATGCTGTCTTTCAGAATCACTATCAGTGGCCCCTGAGGAGCATCAGCCATGGTAGGTACATGCCTCGCCGCCTGCTGCATGAATGGTGTTCCCGCCCCACTGCACCAGCTCCACAGGGGGGCACACCTGGGACCTCAGATCCAGGCTCCCTGCCCCTCCTTTCTGGAGCTGCAGATTTGCTCTTTCCTCTTTCTGTCCTCGTGCTGTGGCTCTCTCACCTCCCTTCCCTGTGAGCCATGGGACTCAGCACCACGCCCATGGCCTCCATGGCTGAGCCTGGGGGCTCTTGGAACAGGCTCCATGCCCAAGCTGGCAGACATGGGTGCTCTCTGGAGCCATCAGAGAGGGCATAGAGCCCATGGTTTATGGTGTAGGGGCTGGGAGCTTGGAGGGCATTGTGTGGGGCTGGACTCTGAGGAGGCCAGAGGTCTAGGAACGTCATCCTGGGCATGCCATACCGGTCGTGCAGTCTGAGTCATGCTGCTGGGGCAGGGTATCCAGCTCCCAGCCTGGGAGTGCCGAGAGCCGAATCCACTGCAGAGCAGGGGTGATAGTCGGGGTCCCACCTCCTCTATCTGTTGGCAATCCAGTGGTGATCTAGGATAAAACCTTAAAGTCCCATACACATGGTCATCCCACAACACACCTCACAGGCCAGGCGGGGACACACAGCCCCCTTCCCATCCTCCCGGGTACCATCATAGCTGCTAGCATGTGACCGAAGGCAGGGTCCCTGGCCCCCGCTGAAGCATTACCACAGGCCAGCAGGCTCACACAACTTGGCCTCTTGCTTCTAGGGGTCTCCTGTGCTATTCAGCCAAGGGGATCACAGTGCCTGCTGGCCCAGCTGACCTCCGCCTAGTGAACACACCTGCCTCTCCTGCCATGGACTCTCCCTCTTCTGCTTTTCCCAGCAGGAAGGGCCCAACCTCACCTACGAAACCTGTAGCATTCCCACCCAGCAACCAGCTGAGGCTCCCCTCTTAAGACTTACAAGTCTATGGCCAGTGGCATCCAGCTACCTGCCCTCCCTGCCTTCCCCAGGCTCCCTTCAGAGGACCCTGGTCTTTCTGACCACTCAAAGGGGCCTCTGGCACACACTCCAGCCATCCATCCCTTATAGTTTCACCATTTTGGGTCAAGCAGTGTTCCTTATCAGGCCAGGTGGCAGTTGGGTGGGGCTCCCCAAGCAAGAGGTGGCCCTGGCCAGTGGGTTGGAAGACAGGGTGACCAGAGAAGAGAGAAGCCCAAGGGGGCTGAGCATTGGTCTGAACTGTGGGTGCACTGCCTGTGTGCCATGGGTGAGGCCAGCGTATGTGGGCTGGGGAGGGCTGCTGCAGCCCCCAGGCACTACCTGTGAAGCTCTGGCTCCTCCCTCCATCTTCCTCCCCTTTCCCTTCTGGCCCCTCTTTTCTAGGAACCTTTGCCTTACCCGCACCTGTGCCCTCCCCTCCCCAGCCCTCTCACAGCTGCTGTGGCACACCAGTGCTCTGCGCTTGCCTCACCAGCTCTCTGCTTGCTTTTCTCTCTCCTGTTTTCTCTCTGCTTCTCTCTGACTGCCAGCTGATTGGGTCAGGCAAGTCCATCCCATCCTGAGAGCCCCAGCCACACTTTGACTTCTAAACAGATCCTCCTCTTCTCGGAGGCCTCCCTTTCCAAGCCTGCGGGGCAGGTGTCCTGTGACTTGACAGTGGCTCCCCAGCCCCAAAGCCAGCCCCCTTCATCTGTGACTTAGTCTGTTGTAGTGCTGAGCTGACACATCCAGGTGTGACCGTTCCTGAAAACTTGTGCCCCCTCTGTGGTATGCCCTGCCCTGTTCTATAAATATCCATAAATACTCTGTGGTACGCCCTGCCCTGTTCTATAAATATCCATAAATACTCTGTGGTACGCCCTGCCCTGTTCTATAAATATCTATAAATACTCTGTGGTACACCCTGCCCTGTTCTATAAATATCCATAAATACTCTGTGGTATGCCCTGCCCTGTTCTATAAATATCTATAAATACTCTGTGGTATGCCCTGCCCTGTTCTATAAATATCCATAAATACTCTGTGGTATGCCCTGCCCTGTTCTATAAATATCTATAAATACTCTGTGGTACACCCTGCCCTGTTCTATAAATATCCATAAATACTCTGTGGTACGCCCTGCCCTGTTCTATAAATATCCATAAATACTCTGTGGTACGCCCTGCCCTGTTCTATAAATATCTATAAATACTCTGTGGTACGCCCTGCCCTGTTCTATAAATATCCATAAATACTCTGTGGTATGCCCTGCCCTGTTCTATAAATATCTATAAATACTCTGTGGTACACCCTGCCCTGTTCTATAAATATCCATAAATACTCTGTGGTACGCCCTGCCCTGTTCTATAAATATCCATAAATACTCTGTGGTACGCCCTGCCCTGTTCTATAAATATCTATAAATACTCTGTGGTACGCCCTGCCCTGTTCTATAAATATCCATAAATACTCTGTGGTATGCCCTGCCCTGTTCTATAAATATCTATAAATACTCTGTGGTACGCCCTGCCCTGTTCTATAAATATCCATAAATACTCTGTGGTACGCCCTGCCCTGTTCTATAAATATCCATAAATATTCTGTGGTATGCCCTGCCCTGTTCTATAAATATCTATAAATACTCTGTGGTATGCCCTGCCCTGTTCTATAAATATCTATAAATACTCTGTGGTATACCCTGCCCTGTTCTATAAATATCCATAAATACTCTGTGGTATGCCCTGCCCTGTTCTATAAATATCTATAAATACTCTGTGGTATACCCTGCCCTGTTCTATAAATATCCATAAATACTCTGTGGTATGCCCCTGCCCTGTTCTATAAATATCCATAAATACTCTGTGGTATGCCCTGCCCTGTTCTATAAATACCCATAAATACTCTGTGGTACGCCCTGCCCTGTTCTATAAATATCCATAAATACTCTGTGGCATGCCCCTGCCCTGTTCTATAAATAGCTATAAATACTCATATATACATATATATATATACCCCTGCCTTCCCGGCCACCGGTAGATCAGGCTTCTGAGCCTGTTGGCTGTCAGGGCTGTACTGTGCTATAGCAGTCCACATGAAATCCACCAGCTGTCACCAGGCAGCATACAGGTAACAGGCCTGGAAGGTCCCCAACAGCCCAGCTGGACATGCTCAGACACTCTGGGCTCCTCGTTCAGTGGCACAAACTCCAGGACCCAGTGAGGGAAACAGGAACCCACCAGGCTGAGTAGTATGACTAAATCCATTTATTCCAAAATGAAAAGCAAAATACACAGGAGTCGCATCACCAAGGCAACCAGAACCCCATCCTCACCTCCTTCCTCTGTCCTATACTATAGATAAATAAGTTTCCCAGCTGTAAATAACATTTAGAACCTCCTCCTCATATGCCAGCTCCAGCCTCCACTAGTTACAATACAGGGGGTGGCCCTACCACCTGGAATATACAAAATGTTACACAGATACTATATGTACACTGGGGAAGGGGGGTCACCCCAGCAGCCCGTGCCCTCACCTGCTCTACACTTAGCCCCACTGTCCCGCCTCAGCTGCCTCTCTGAATAAGAGGACGGGAGCCCCCTGAGGGAAAAGTTGCTTTGGTGAGAGTAGGGAGGCCATCAGGCCTCCTCCAAACAAACCAACTCCACCAGCCTCTGGCTCTTCAATAACAAACATCACCGTCCAGAAATTTAAGGACTCAGCCTTGGTCAAGGTGGCAAAGGGTCTGTTTGTCTCCCTCCATTAGATGGGGTCTTGTCTTGCTCCCCTAATGGTAAAGGGGTGACTGGGAAGGGGTGGTTGGTACATGGTGGGGGCGGAGACTCCAGCCTCACTTCTCCAGGCTTATGCTGATAGGGGCCTGCTTTTATTTTTATCCCATAACTTAAAAAAAATAAAATCCCATAACTTCCTCTTCATAACTTTTTAAAAAACTTTTCATAAAACATTTTCCTACTTTTTTCCCCTTCTTTTGCCACAACTTTTACACAGCATTTTTTATCCCATAACTTTTTCATCTCACAACTGTTTTAAATTCCCATAACTTCTTTTTAGTTTGTGTTCTTTTAATAAACACACTTGCATAGTTACAAATTTGTAAAAATAAAAAACGATGATCTCATGCCAAGTGTGCCCAGGATTTGCACAGTCTCAATATCTTTAATACTATAGTTTTCAAGACACACAACATTTTAAGGCAAAAACAGCACTTTGCAACAATTTCCTAATTTATTACATTACAGTAGCATCACAGTAGCAGTCAATAATGGCACTTTAGACAACAGTCTTGCAGTATTTCCATTATACAGTCAGGAATTCATAAATTGATAGAAGTCATTCTAAGAAAACTTGGCAAATAAAGGTTCAGACTGAAATTGGCATCTCTTTCTCTACTTTTCCTCCCCCCAGGTTCTTTGTTTTAAACTACAGTATTCATATTTTAAAATGTTTTAACTTATTTGAAAACATTAACGCAGCAGTTACATTTTTCAATAACTATATTATTTTAAAGTGACTGTAAGATAAAGTTTTAGAGAAACTATATTATGGATAGGGCTGAGTTACATTTTCACATTTTCTAAATATCAGCTTTGGTTTTAGAACTGATTTTTTTCATTTCTGGAAAACTTATCAGGTTTAATCAGATACTTTAAAAATAATGACCATATATTGCAATCTTTAAATAGGTATTTTGATTCTTTACTTCCTATAGAAATTCAAATTTATTCAGTTGAACTCACACTTTAAAATTCTATATTTCTGATGAACTCTAACCTTCTAATGTTGCCCCACCAAGCCCTACTGAATTTCTGAAGTGGAGCCCAAGAATCTGCATTGCAGTCAGTTTCCTGGGAGGGCATCATGGGTCCTGAACTTTGGGGATTGCTGGCCGTGGAGACAGGTGATTAAAACAGGTAACATGAACATGGTGATTAAAACAGGTAACGTGAACATGGTGATTAAAACAGGTAACGTGAACTCTGACTTTAAAATGTATTGTAGATATAAATGCTCTAAGCTAGAAAAGGTTTTCTGCATCCACATTCAATGATGGGAGCCTTTCATTCCTCAGAAAGAATCCCTTTATAAGTCATTGAGTAAGAGTCCAACTGCTGCAGCTCATGCTGCAATATCTTCATGAGCCCAGAGCACATACAAATCCTAAGGGAACTACCATAGTACCGCGCTCATTCCTGGCACCAGAACAAATGAAACACACTCTATCCTGCACACACCTGCCAGAGCAGGCCACTTTCCTCTTCTGTGAGATTTAAAAAGCTCCCCAAAATGTTATCACTCCCATCCCCAATACACAGAAAATAGGGGAAAGACTGTTTCCAGTTCTCAGCCTTTAAACAACTCTAAATGTCAGTACTCACAGTGGCATGTTACAAAGTAAGAAACAGTGTGCACTTGAGGGCAAACCACATATTGAGCTAATGAAGAGCTCACTGTGATTAGGATTCGATCAAACATAATAACAGAACATAAGCAGATTTTATCTGAATTCTTTAATGAATATACATGCTGCAATAACATTTAAAAAGCAGGGCAGCCTATTCCAAACCAGTAAGAATAGTTTTGTGCAAATAGTGGGTCTTTGTGTGTTTGAACTCCCACCATGTAAGGGCAAACTCGATATGCGAGCTAATGACCTACAATTATCAATTAAAAACAAAAATGCTAAAGGATGCCAGAGTGAACATCAGGGAAAGATCCACTCTCCCTTAACTTTTCAGAAAGAAATTTAAACTGTAAATTAGAAACATAAATAAACATGAGGGGTTCTAACATTCCAATGAAGTAGATGAATTGTGTAGGGGATTAACCCCATAACTTTTTGTTGTTGATTTTAAATTTCTTGACCAGCTCTCAGATGATGATGATGTTTATCTCTCGGTTCTCGGCTGCCCGGTAAAAGAATGGCACGCAGGGTTTGGTGGCCAAGCCTGGGTGCTCCTGGGTGTCCTGCATTACAGGAAGCAGCTGCAGGATCTTCTGTGCAGTGGGGTTGTCACGGGGAGAACCCTCCCTGGCCTGTCCCACTGCAGGCTTCATGCTGTGGTGAAAATCTTTGGAGAGAGGGAGGCGGGGCTCTGAGTACACTGCGAGCCTCCCCTGCTCCAGCCTGCCCACCCCGCCTGAGGGCTCTACTCACCACCCTGCTCCTGGGGGGCTGGGGCCCCTGAAGCGGGCTCATTAACAGGGTTCTGGGCAGCAGGGAGGAATTTGTCATGCCCCTCGTGGTCGCCCACAACCGGCAACACCATATCTTGCAGCTCCAGCAGCTTCACCTGAAGGGAGGGGTGCTCAGTTACCACGCCTGAGCCGGCGCCAGCACCCACCCTCACCCCAACCCTGCAGAGATGTTGCACACCCTCTACCTTCATCTCCTCCTCGTTCTGGGCCAGCCTGCTGGCTTCCTCCTCCTGGTGCCGCGTGTTTGGCCCTGCCCCCTGGCTCTCATATACTGTGATGTGCTCTCCTGTGAGAGGACACGGCTCAGACACTGGGGCCCCTCTGAAGGCTCTGCAGCTCCCCGTGCCTGTGCCCTGGCCTCCTGCTTACTCATGCCGTCTGTCGCTCCGGAGAGCTGGATGAATCCAAGCTCTAGATTCTCCACCTGCTGCTTCCCGACCACCTTCTCCCTCGGGAGGTCCATAAAGCCACTCTGGAGCCAAAATAATACGGTCACATCACAGGAGTGACCTGTCCTGCCCCACCGCCACTTTTCTTGGCCCATGCCAGGACTCACTCACCTTCACCTTCTCCATGGCCTCCTACAGGGCCCGGTAGCTCTCCCCACACACAAACTCACCCCCATTCCCTAGGGCTGGGGCCTCTGCCTCTGGCTCCTTCCAGGCCGAGGCCACCAGGTGAGCCAGGTGCAGGCAGCACAGCCTTCACACCTTCCGCTGCCCACATAGCCGTGCCTGCTCCTCCTGGGCACTGGCTCCAGCGGAGTTCAAAAAGCCACTTGAAGGCAAGAGCTGAGTATCCTTGTAGGGGCATACACAGAACAAATGGGGCAGGGAGGTGGAGCACAGCCCCTTCCCTTGGGGCCTCAGAGAGTGCACCTGTTGGTCACAGGTGAAGTGGTGTCTGACCACTGGCTCCCAGAAGGGGTGAATGTCCAGAGAAATCAGAAGGCGGGGAAAGCAAGAGCATAAGGGGGTCTGGGAGGGACCACAGAGGAAGGTGGCAAAGTGGGGACAGGGAAAGTCAGACTCACCGTGGCCTCCTGGCTCTCCATGTCCTCTGGGACACTTGGCCTAGGCCGAGGCACCCCCTCCTCCTCAGTGTCCTGATGTCCTCCTCCATCTCCTGTGGGGAGGTGGCCAGAGGGGTCCTCAGAAAACCCAACAAGGGAAGTACTGTGGGCCCACCTCTGTCCCCACCCTCACTGTGTAACCCTGAGCCAGCCCCTCCCCAGAGGGGAATGAGCTGCTGTTCTTTAGTTTTCCTATAAGATCCAAGATCTTCTATATTGCCCAGGCACAGTCACACTAGCGGTTGGTGTGGGAGTTCTGACCTGCTCCCTTTCTGATCTGGGCCAGTTCACTCATCCTTAGGCAACCTGGCGGCCCCCTGCTCCCGGGAGGTCATCATATTGATGCCGAACTTAGTGCAGACACCCGGTTGGCATAACAACCAGCTGTTCTAAAGGTCTCTTCCAACCCCTCAATCCTATGCTGCTAACAGTCCCCCCTTCCTCCTGGGGCTCTCTCCTCTTCCCCTGAGTGGTCTCCTGTACCTTGTCCAGGGAGAGCCATGAGACTCAGCTGGGCCTCTAGCTGTTGGTTCTGCTGGCTGGCAGCTTCTAGGCACTCCTAAGGGAATGGAAAACAGAGTGAGAAGGCACAGAGGTTGCCAGGTCGTCCCCCTCGGGGCCCTGTCCTCAGCGACTCCCTCTCCTGGGTCTCCTGCAACTTTTGGCAGGCCATCTCAGCCACCGCTTTGCCCTGAGCTTCCTGCTGCTGCAGCTGGTCCACGAGCTCGGTCTGCAGCAGTAACTGCCTGTGCGGCGCCTGCTTCTCAGAGGTCAGCTGCTAATGGGTGACCATGTACTGCTGCAGGTGACCCCGGTACTAGTCTCACTGCTGCTGCTGCAGACTCTGAGACTCTTGACTCTTCAGCTGTATCTGCAGGAAGACCCTGGGCATGAGGGCATGTGGTTGGCTTCCAGATTCTGGGCCCATTAATAGGGTAGCGAGGGCACGGTGGGGCTCTGTCACCTGCCCGGGACCCTGGCCCCTTGCTCCAGGCCTAAGAGACGTAACCCCCTTGCCTAGAACCCCATGCCTCCTTCCCCAGCCTCAAATCTCCTGTCCTTCTTCCCACCATTTAAACTGTAGGCCACAGACTGGTGGAAAAGCTGAGGGAGGCAACCACCATCTGCTAAGTGTGCTCCATGCCTAATGCTTTCCATGTGTTCTCTCATTTAATCCCCAGCACCTCCATAAGAAAAATGCTAACTTCCTTTTGAAGCTAAAGAAACAGAGACTTAGAGATGAAAAGTAGTTGAATGGTGACCAGTGGAACTGAGGCCGGAATCCAGTTTGAATCTAAGGAAGCTTTTTTGTTTTGTTTTCAGACAGAGTGTCACCATGTGGCCCATACTGGAGTGCAGTGGTGCAATCTCAGCTCACTGCAACCTCCACCTCCCAGGCTCAAGGGATTCTCATGCCTCAGTCTCCTGAGTAGCTGGGATTACAGGCATGTGCCACCATGCCGAGCTAATTTTTTTGTTGTTGTTATAATTTTAGTAGAGATGAGGTTTCGCCATGTTGGCCAGGCTGGTCTCTAACTCCTGACTTCAAGTGATTCTCCTGCCTCAGCATCCCAAAGTGCTGGGATTACAGGCAGGAGCCACTGTGCCCGGCATAAAGACCCTCTTATACCACTGTCTCCACCCCTATGATTGGGGGAATCCATGCCTCTAGCTGGGAAGATGATGTCCAGACCTGGGAGGAGCCCAGGGCTACCCACCTCTAAAAGTCAGAGGGCAGGAAGAAAGAAACAGTCATGGAGCTGCCCTGGAGGGTGCTGGGGTCACCTGCCCGCCAGCTGGAGCTGCCTTTGGCCTGGCACCTCCCCTCACCAGAGGCTGGTGCCTGCCTTCCAGCCCTTCTTGGATGGGGCAGAGGTTACCATCTCCTTCACCTTGCTCAGCTTCTCCTGCAGCTCCTTTACTTGCTGCTCCAACTGCAGTGTGCTTTTGTTCTCGTTGTTCTGGACAGAGAGAAGCAATCAGTGGTCAGCCACTGCAGCTGGAGACCCCAGAACTTGGTGTCTGCCTCCCATGTCACCGGAAAGGGTGGAGGTAGGTTAGAAAAATCATCCCCTCTCCCCTACAGCCATCAGAGCAGGGCCTGATGAGCTCTGGCTCACAGATGCCTTTAGAAGTACCATGTCATGTGAGGGCTACACTGCCCCATTTTACAGGTGGGGAAACAAAGGCCTGGAGGGCTAGGGATGAGGGCAGGCTGCCCAGGTGGGGCAACCCACCAGATCCTCAAAGCTGCACTGTGGCTCGGCCAGCTGCTTGTTGAACTTGTGGTTCTGGGAGAGCGCGAGCCTCTCCTCCTGTATTCGCAGCCTCTTCTCCTGTTTTCGCAGCCTCTCCTCCTTCTCCCACAGCCTCTCTTCCTGCTTTTGTAGCCTCTCCTCCTCCTTTCGCAGCCTCTCCTCCTGCTTTCGCAGCCTCTCACCCTGCTCCCCCAGCCTCTTCTGCTTCTCCCAAAGCCTCTTCTTTTGCTCACATAGTCTCTCCTCCTCCCGCAACCTCCTCTCTTCCTGCTCTTGGAGCCTCTCCTCCTGCTTTTGAAGCCTCTCCTGCTGCTCTTGGAGCCTCTCCTCCTGCTCCTGGAGCCTCTGCTTTTGTTCTTTGCTCAGGAGACTCAAGGCCTGATTGTTTTCCACCTGGGATTGGAGTTTTCCCACCAAACTCTCCACCTCCTTCCTCAGGTGTTTGGCCTCATCTTGTAGCTGTTCCATCTCAGATGTCCCTGCTGGGTCCACTGGGGATGGAGGCTCAGCTGAGAAATGAAGCAGACAATAAGGGCCTCTGGATTCCCCACCCACCACCCCCCCCTCAAAGAAAAAGCCCTCCTTTTGATGCACAGCTCCTCTCAGGCTTCCCAAACTTGGCCTCACTGCTAATGATTCCTCGCACCCGATGGTAGCCAATTTCCAAGCCATGTCAGATGGAGAGCACTGTGGGTGGCTGACAACGGCACTCCTCGCTCTTAGCTGATGGGGACCCTGAGGCTCATGGAGATGACAAGACTTGCCAGCTGCTGGCACAGACCTCTTTCCCTCTGCTTCAAAGCCCTTCTATTCACCCACCTCCCTGGGGCATCCTAAGCCACCCCACAGCCCTCTGATGCCAGTCCTGCTCCCACGTCACACCAGCCCCATCTTACCCATCTGGTGTTTGCGTTCGGACAAGCTCCTCTCCAGCTCCTGTATCCGATGTATGTCACGCTTCTTCTCCTCCTTCAATGTGCGAGCCTGCCCAAAGCACAGGGGGAAAGGGCCCTGGAGAGAGGGGCTGGTGGCTGGACAGGCTACTATCTCCCTCTCTGCCCCCACCTCCACAAACCCAGACCCATGACCACCTCTAGCTATACTCTTCCCATTTTACAGATGCCCAGAAAGATCCAGTGACCTATCTAAGGTGGGGGCTGAAGGGTCAGGTCTCACCTCCACCGACATTTTCCACATCCTCTCCTGCCACCGGGCCCTCTCTCCTTTTATATGTAGAGCATATTCGTCTCTCTCCAGTTGGACTTGTTTCAATGACTCTGTCACCTGCAAGAATGGGCACAGAAGTGAGGAAGGGCTGTCACTGGTCCTCACCTGCTCCTGGTCAGCTGGGATCATCTTCCCTCCACATCCCTCCCTCTGCAAAGCCTCACCTGTGTCACGTGTGCGTTCAGCAGCGCCCGCTCCTTTCTGGTCTGCTGTAACTGCCGCTGGAGGACTGCTTCACTGCGGCTCGAGGACTGGATGGTGAAGAGTGAGAAGTTTTGATGTGGGGAGCCCGGGCAGTGCCCCTTAAAGGGCTAGGGCTAGGCTCAATGTACAACTTGATCAGTAAAGATCAAGGCATTTCCAAGCCCGTGGCCTGGTTTTTAAAAGAACTCAGTAAAGTTGGAAGGGACAGGGAAAGAGATCGAACTTACAGCTGGCTAACAGAGGCCCAGAGAGATCAGATAACATTGCTGTTGTTATTACTGTTATTAATACCACTGTTTGAACCTTTATGGAGTGCTTCACCAGGTTCCATACTAGCAATCCCATGTCATCCTCACAACCACCATATGAGACAGTTACTAGGATAACCTCTATTGTGTAGATGAAAAACACGGAGTGTTCGAGGTTAAGTGCTTGCCCAAGATCACTGAGACAGAGCTGGGATTTGAACACCCAGGTCTATCTGATTCTCTAAGCCCATTTTCCTTGCTGGGCATGGGGGCATAGAAAGGAAGGGGAAGTTAATCTTTTGTCCATTTTTTGAAAGGATGATACATTCGCATAGTTCAAAACTCAGAAGGTACACCATGGAAGGGTCTCCCAGCCGCCCTGTTACTCTCTCCTGAGTTTTTTGTGAACCCTTGCAGACATGTTTCATGTATATTATCATAGTATGTATGCACACACAGACACAGATACACACACACACACACCTTTCCTCTCTCTACAGAAATGGTGATGTACTAAAGGTACTCTTCTGTACCTTCATAGTACAATACCCAATACTCCACCTAGGATTTGGCCAAGGCCACAGCCAGGTAAGGGCAGGGCAGGCACTTCGCATTCAAGCTGTGTGTGCAGTGCTTACTCCCCCCAGTGCCCCTCAACTCACCCACAGCAGCTGACTCAGCCCCAGGCTGTCTCTAACAACCACACACAATAGCAGCTAGAAATGAGCATTCTGCCTTCTGGGCAGGACACTGCATCCTGCAGAAGGGACCTTTACACTCTCTCCTCCATCTGGGAAGCCGGGCTGCCAGGGGATGGGGCAGTTGGTTGGACTCACCCTGTCCTCTTCCCGCTGCTGTGTACACACAGCAGAGAGAGCCCGCTCCAATTCTTGAATACGCTGTAAAGAGTATTGAAGGCGGCCGGCCAGATCCTTGGACTCTTCTGTAATGACAGAGGTGGAGATGGGGCCCAAAGGACTCCCCCTAAAGACCTGTCAAAGTGCCAGGGTGAAGGATGACGGGGTGCACAGATTCCCACCTTCGAAGTGTCTGGCGGCACGTTTAGTATGGTAAAGGGTGGTCTTCAAGTCTGCCTTTTCCAGCGTGAGGATGTTGATTGTCTGGAATTGAATGTTTGGGAGAAAAGCCAAGCAAGTGCTGAAAGAGATGGAAAGAAACATTCTCCGGAGGACAGGAGAAAACTCCCCACCCTCCACTCACCTCTAGCTGCTCCGTCTGTGCTTTGTATATGTCATTGTTTGCTTTCTTTTCCTATAGGAAGAGGAAGACAGAGCTCTTACCCGGGGGAGGCAGAGATGGCACAGCAAGAGACATGCCCCCAGCATGCCACCAATGCCCCAGCACAGGCCCACCCATGGGATCAGATTATCAGGGACCCTGTGGGGATGTGGTGGAATCTGAGGGGTGAGCCTTCTTCCCCAGGCTGGGAGTGGGTGAGACGAGACTGGCGCCTCTACATCTGAGTGCCCCCCAAACCCAGCAGTCATGTTGTGAGCAAACAAAGAAATCACATTACTTCTTCCAGCTGATGTTCCACTTGTTTCTTCTGTTGTTTCTGTGGGGAGAGTCAAATTCAGGTGACTGAGGGTGGCCCCCTCAACTCTATTCCCCAGGAAGCGGTAGGCAGGGGCCAGGAAGGAATTTTAAAGACAACATTCTCAGACCCAATGGCAACATGAACGGGCAACTGTCCTCAAGCTCCCAAAGACAGAGGATTTGGGTCTTTGTTGGTTTTTGCCCACAGCCACGGAACTCAAAGTCTGAATCTGGATTCTCTCCAAAGGACAGTAACATAAACCTCTAGGGACGGAGTCTGAGAAAGGCCCACCCTTCTGCCAGCTTGTGATTGAGAAAGGTGCATTCATTCAACAAACATTTACTGAGCACGTACGAGCCAGGTACAGTTCTTCACAGCAGATATAGAATGGAAAAGGACAGACAGGAGCCCTTGGCCCTCAGGTTTCCATTGTAGGAGGCTTTAAATCTCAGACTCTCAGAGCTAACCGAGACCTTTGATGCTCTACCTCCTTCGGAAACACCAGCGCAAGGAGGAGAGGTGGCTTGTCCAGACTCAAAGAGCAAATTAGGGACTGAGTCACAGCAGAAATACAAGGCCCCTGACAAACCATCAGGCTAGTGCTTCCCTGAGAGGTGACAACCCCAGGGCATGTGTGGCAAGGACTGGAGCAGGGGTGTCTGGAGAAGAGAGAGTTGGCAAAGAGGACAGTGACAGAAGAGCCATGCTGCATGCTCCTTGCTCTGGGATCCCTCCAGGTGAGGCCTGGGTGCTCCAGCTTCCCATTTGCCCTTGGCCTCAGGGGACCCAGCCCCTTTCTTCAGAGCCCCAAGGGGAAAGTAAAGCCCAGGATTGGCAGCGTGGAATCACAGGACCCCACTGGACTCTTACCAGTGATTCTATGTTTTCATAGAGTTGATTGATTGTTGCGGAGCTTGAGTCCAGAGCTACTTCCAGTTCTTGGTTCTGGCTCTGTGGCGCGTGCAGAGAGGAGGAGTTGGAGGAGGATTGTGGGAAGAGGTAGAGAGAACAATCATTAGGGCTGGGGTGTGTGTGGACTGTCTCAGCTGGCAGAGGGGCACCCAGCCCCCACTGTGAGAGGAGGTTGGAGGGCTGGCCTGCAGGGTCACTGCACCTTGGCTCAGGGCCTCTTACCTCCAGATCCTTCAGGGTAGCTGATGATGCAGGAGTAATAAAAAAGAGAAATTAAAAAAAAAAAAAACTTACAGGGAAACAGTTATGGATATAGAGAAAGTATAAAAACAGCAAAGGGGCCAGGCACAGTGGCTCACGAATGTAGTCCCAGCACTTTGGGAGGCTGAGGCAGGTGGATCAGTGGAGGTCAGGAGTTCAAGACCAGCATGGCCGACATGGTTAAACCGCGTCTCTAATAAAAATACAAAGATTAGCTGGGCGTGGTGACAGATGCCTGTAATCCAGGTTACTAAGGAGGCTAAGGCGAGAGTATCACTTGAACCTGGGAGGCAGATGTTATAGTGAGCTGAGATCGCACCACTGCACTCCAGTCTGGGTGACACAGTGAGACTCTGTCTCAAAAAAAAAAAAAAAAAAAAAAAAAAAAAAATCCCCAAATCGCACATGCCTGCTCTGTATGTTATTCCCAAGTTACTTTTAAACTGTAAGGTCTCACCATTTCCAAGATGATAAAAGATGCGGGGAAGGAAAAAACCCTATCAATCAAGCAGGTGAAGAAGCAGACATAAACAGGATGAAGGTTAATGGCAGCAACATAAAACAAGGCAGAGGCAAAGTATCCCCAAAACCAGAGAAGCCTCAGGGGCATGCACAGCTGGAGAGAGCAAGCCAGAGAGGGGTCCTGGCACTGCCTCACCTTCCACTTGTGCAATGGGGGAGCGCTACCCCACTGGAATGGTTAAGGTTGGACACCATCACCTTCAGAATGTCCTGAATCTTTTGGAGGGGACATGGGAAAAACAAGGGCAGGGGGAGAAAGACAGAAGTGGCTTAGAGAGAAACAAAAAGTCAGGGTATGAGAAAGATGTGGTTTCAGGAAAATAAAACGCTGAGGAAGAGCAGAGGAGATTGAAACCATGGCCTGTGCCATTCTTCCAAATGGCCACCTGCTGCCTTGCCAGGGGCAGGAACAAATAGATGGAAAAGTTCCCTGAGCGATGAAGTCACAGGGTGGAGTCACCTGACCAACGCAGCTCTTAATATGCTCACTGGACCCCTCTCCTCAGGCCCAGGACGTGGACGATGAATCTGGTAGAGCTCCAGACCTCCACCTCTATTTAAAAAACCAGACTCCTGACTAAGGGTTCACTTGAACTAAGGGGGCTCCAGCTAAAAAACAAGTTTGAAAGACACTGATCTTGTCCGGTATCATCTTACAATGGAGAAAACTGAGGCCCAGGGTAAGAAGTGATTTTTCTGTGGTCACTCAGCAAGCTGGTGGCAAGTTAGATCTTCTCTTAATCCTAGTGCCTGGGGCTCTCCTCACCACACCCTGAGCCCCCTTCTGTGACTCCTAAAGGGACAGCTTGATAGCAAGTGGCTGTACTCATTGGCCCAGCTCTCCCTTGAGACTGGGGATCAGGAAAATCAAACAGCAATGACCATTTCCTGGGTATCCTGGGTGTTCACAGCAGGATATGTACTAGGGATTAACATAAAAACAACAACAATATGGAATATCATTTAAACTTCAGAAATGAAAATCAAACAACACTACCCCTATTTTATAGATGTGAAAAGAGAGGCCCAAAGAACTCTAGCAACTTGCCATAAATCAGATCCCTAGCCAATGGAGAGGCAGGATTCAAACCCAAAATTCTTAACCAGTACCCAGCAATCTTAACAATTACCCTCTACTGCCCCCTTGGGTCTCCTGTCCCCAGGAGCCTGGCCAGCCAAGACTCACATCCCCAGGTGAGTGGCAACCACCAGAAGTGGTTGTCTCAGGGCTACTGCCAGTTTTCTTCTTTTTTGTCTTCGCTCCTGCCGGAACACCAGGGCTGTTCCTCTGCTGATATTCTTTTAGCTGTGGGAAAGAAGAGCAGTCATACTCATGAGAACTACCAGCCCCTATGGCCACATCCCCCTTTACAGTTTTTCAAAATACTCTTATACACCATCTGACTTAATGCCACCAACAACTGTACAAGGTGTTTTCACAATCACTTACTGATTGAGAGGGATGGATATTATGGCTAAAAAAAAGGGAGGGTGGGCAATAATGGGACTTAAATTCAGTCTTCTGAGTCCAAGCTCTGGGGTTTTGCCACGAATCAGCAGCTGCCAGAGACCAAAACCAGAGCCAGAGGTAGAAAACTAAACATTAAGTAGGCAGGAACTGCACACTGTGTGGTTTGGAGTCACACATCCTCACATGTCTGTAAGTGTGAAGAAGTGCACCAGGACCTCTCAAACTTTTATATCCATGTGTCCTCATGGCAGAAGGCAGCTTTTTTGTTAAATCTGGGAATTTATCAGAAAGAGGACAACCCAAGTCTCATTTCAGAGAGAAGTCTGGTATACTCTTAGAAACGTATGTGACTGTCATCCCTAAGTACATTAGCGTTTTTTCTCTCTCAAGAGAATCAAGGGAAACTGATGCTTCAGAAAGATCTCCCACATTCATCCTGTGGCACTCAAAGTACCCCAAGTTGAGATGATACGAGGAAGATTCAAGCTGTCAAGTTCAGTTTTCCAAGATCTATTCCACAGAAGATAAGCAAATCTCACTTCAGAGACCACTGACTGAAGGGCAGTCTGGTCCCAGAACTGTGGAGAATTAGAATATGAGGTGGAGAACTCAGAAGAACATGTTAAAGTCTCTCTGGAGAGTAGAAGGCTGGGAGAAAACCAAACCAAATCCATTCTCCCATTGCCACCCAGAGATGCTGTCAACGTTTGAGCTCACAGGGGAAGTGTAGGCTTTTCACAAAGTCAATGTCTATGCAAAGGGGGTAAGGCAACCTGAAACCTGTTGCTCCTAAGTCCCATAGTCCCCATTCCCCTCCCAGCTGGAAATGTGTGCTGTGGCCAGAGGAACCAGAAATGGGGTGAGAATGCTTAGGGGACTGGGTTGTAAGATCATAGGCCAGTCTTGAAGCAGTAATGACAGTTCCTAGGGGAACTGTGATGTCACTACATTCCACTCCTCCTGGGGGTGGGGGGAACCACATCAGTGCAATGGCTCAGTTGCTGATCCATGATGGGGGAGTGGGACGTAGGGCTGGTGCCCAGGCCTTTGGAGATGCCGGTCCAAAGAGCCCAGGGAGGTCAGGCTTGGGTCAGCAGGAGGGGAGAGTACAGTCTGCAGCAGGAAACCCCAGGAGTCAGCAGCCCAAAATCACCCGGGGATGACTGGCGATGGTGGGGGACTGGGGCTGGGGGACCCAGGTCCTCGGACAGCTGAACCCAAAGAACCCAGGGAGGTTGGGCTTGGGGCAGCAGGATGTGAGGGGCGAGTACGGAGCAGGGAGCCCCAGGAGTCACCTGCCAAAAGTCACCATGGGGCGACTGGCGAGGGCAGAGGCTGGGCTGCTTGCTGAGGGGGCAGGACTGACTGATGAGACTTTGGTGGGGGGAGCCCAGAGGTGCCAGCATTAGGGGGCCCAGCCCAGTGTGCCTCAGGAGTGCTATGTACTCTGGCAGTGGTCTTGTCATCGGAGGGGATCTCTGGCTAGGTTGGGGGGCCATGACCTGTTGTGTCTTACCTTTTTCTTGGCTGCTGCCAATTGACTCCGTTGAGTCTCGTCTAACATCATGGGGTGGGGAGGGAGGCAGGGTTGGGGCCACATCAGCGAACACCTCCAGTCACCTACCAGGCGGCTGTGTGACTGAGCCAGAGGAGGCGTAACCAGGGCCCCACTAGAATGCAGAATGGGGGCGTGGCCTTAATTCTCCAAGCCCATTGGTCAATGAGAAAGATGAAAAGGAAAGGAGGCGTGGCCAGGGAGCAGTGTGGCCAGAGGAACCTGTGATATCACAAGGAAAGCTGCCCATGCTACTGCTGTCCCCGCCCACTTGGGGAGAGGGGCGGGGCCTGCCTTCTCCGGGAGGGGGGGGCTGGTTTTTGCTTTAAAACGTTCAAAATAAACTTTAAAAAGTATTTGTGTTTATACTCTAAATATATGTGTGTCAGTGTGTGTGTGTGTCCACATGTTCCTCCAGAGCTCTCTTCATTATCCAGCTTCTATGCATGGTCTATGATTTTGGCCTACATTTTTCACCTTCACATAGAGTACAAGAATTACCAGTATTACCTCAATTGAGACAAATCCTATAAAAATGGAAAATCCAGAGCATGTTTGATGACTAATGAAGTGGACTATATTATCCAACATTCCAATAAGGTAAAATAATCACAATGATTTGTCTTTTTTGGAAAAACATTTCTTTTATTCTCCTACATTATTAAGATTTTTTTAAAAAACAAGAAACATGTCTAATATCTTTAAAAACACAAAGTTTTTGGGCTGGGTGCGGTGGCTCACACCTGTAATCCCAACATTTTGGGAGGCCTAGGCGGGTGGATCACCTTAGGTCAGGAGTTCAAGACCAGCCTGGCCAACGTGGTGAAACCCCGTCTCTACTAAAAATACAAAAGCTAGCCAGGTGTGGTGGTGGGTACCTGTAATCCCAGCTACTCAGGAGGCTGAGGCAGGAGAATAACTTGAACCCGGGAGGTGGAAGTTGCAGTGAGCCAAGCTCACGCCACTGCACTCCAGCCTGGGTGACAGAGTGAGACTCCATCTCAAAAAAATAAATAAATAAATAAAGTAAAAGAGTCAAAAGTAAATAAAAACACAAAGCTTTCAACTTAATAAGCACTCAAAGCTCTTTCTGGTTTAAAGTATATACAAGGTCTATTTTTCTAGAATCACCTGACCTCTCTAAGCCTTGCAAATGAAACTGAATTTCTCACTTGATACTTGGCTATGACTTACAATCATGAAAACCAAGAAATGTGTTATGTCACTGTGTATTGCTTGTTACCTGAATTCCACACTAGGCTGAGATCAAGGGTTGAATCTTTCACGATTTGCTTCATAACCTATGAGCTTCTTTTCCCACACCAAACTAAGCTTTTTTCTAGAATTCTACAATTTACAGTTAGTAGACAAGAGGGTTCTCAAAAATGTAGTCTCTG
This sequence comes from Macaca nemestrina, assembly GCF_043159975.1. NCBI lineage: Eukaryota > Metazoa > Chordata > Mammalia > Primates > Cercopithecidae > Macaca > Macaca nemestrina. The sequence goes on along the minus strand of NC_092131.1, from coordinate 123,053,160 downwards.
GACTAGCAGCACCAGCAGAACCTGAGAACTTTTTATAAGTGCAAATTCTCAGGCCCCACCCTGGACCTGGTGAATCGGAAACTCTGGAGTAGGGCTCAGCCATCTGTGCTGCAGTAATCCCTCCAGGTGTTCAAGAACCTCTGGCATACAGCAGGTAGAAAAATGTGTTTCCTTCTGTAGGTCCAAAGCCAGACATACTATATGTCCTGTCTTGATACGAAACCATGAAATGCAATTAAAACACATAAGTTTCCTTCCTACTCCCACCCTCCATCCGAAGTGTTCTATTTTTATGAGTTAATAAGAAAACAAGTGGCAATCAGAGATTCACTCTAAAAAGTATATTTACAAGTGTCAGTGCTCATCCAGCCTGATCTCATACAGTACCATTTACACCCTCCTACCTCTCAAGTTTTAAAAACTTATCTTCACAATGTAAGTCTCAGGCACACTAGCAGTTCTACAATAAAACACCAAGTAGGTTGGAATGTCCAAACTTACTACAGAAGAAAAGGGGAATGATTGGCTGTATTTTCAAATTGCATTCAACCAGAAATGTAAGTTTTGGATTCTTTTCACCTTCACACTTCCAAGTTAATAGAATTAAATCAAAATACTCCATTCTTTCAAAGCCTGTAAGCCAGGCAAAGTTTGACTGTATTACTCTTGCTTTCAATGGATATAAAGCAGAATCGTGGTAGGCACATTTTCTATGCCTGCAAAGATACAGAATTACACAGTTCCATCTGTTCAACATTAAAAACAAAAGTCCTGCAAACCTCAGATGGTGAGTGTAATACTTCAGCACTAGCACCAAAGCCTCAAACATAAAAAGATACCAAGAACTCCACTAGCAAACAAAATGAGCTCTTGGCCGGGAGCAGTAGTTCACACCTGTAATCCCAGCACGTTGGCAAACCAAGGTGGGAGGATCACTTTATGTCAGGTGTTCAAGACCAGCCTGGGCAGCACAGTGAATTCACATCTCTACAAAAATTTTTAAGAATTAGCTGGGCATCGTGGCACACACATGTAGTCCTAGCTACTTGGGAGGATGAGGTAGGAAAATTGCTTCAGCTCAGCAGTACAAGGCTGTGGTAGCTATGATCATGCCACTGCACTCCAGTCTGGGTGACAGAGCAAGATCTACATAATTACAGTCTGTCCTGCTCCTGTTTATGTTAAAATGCTTTCAATCAGCAGGATAAAATTTAAGTGAAATGTGACTTTGGAGGTTGGCCAGAAAATAGGCAATGGAGAAACAGGCACTTCCCACAAGAAAAAAAATGACCAATAAGCATATAAAAAAGATTCAAGGCTGGGTGCCATGGCTCATGTCTGTAATCCCAGCACTTTAGGAGGCCAAGGCGGGTGGAACACCTGAGGTCAGGAGTTCGAGACCGGCCTGACCAACATGATGAAACCCCATCTCTACTTAAAAATACAAAATTAGCCAGGTATGGTGGCGGGTACCTGTAATCCCAGCTGCTTGGGAAGCTGAGGCAGGAGAATGACTTGAACCCAGGAGACAGAGGTTGCAGTGAGCCGAGATTGCACTGTTGCATTCCAGCCTGGGCGATAGAGCAAGACTCCATCTAAAAAAAAAAAAATTCCAAAGCACTAGAAACCAAAGAAATGCAATGAAAACAATGAGATTTTCTCCTTAAATACCAGTAAAGTGGACAAATGGAAGGGGGACACTGGAGCTCTGCCACTTTGGGAGTATAAACTCTGAACCAATTTTTCTGCAGGATAATTTGAAAATTTCTATGAAAAATCTTAAAAGTGTTTTATGTTATTTTCCTCCAGAAATTCTACTTCTATGAATTCAGCCCAAAAATGCTTGCTTGCATCCATTAAAATATATATATAAGAAAATTTACTTCTGGGGTGACAATGATTAACTTAATATACATCAAGCTTTTAAAAAGGATGATGCCAAGGATATATTTACTGCCATAGAAATATGCCCAAAACATAATGACAAAAGACTATATATTATGATTCTACTTTTTAAAATGTTCAAATGCATAAAGATGTAAAAAAACAACAAACCAGAATGTTTTGAGTGGCAACATTAAAGACTTTTCTTCATATTTTGTCTTCCAAATTATCACAAAAAGAACGTGATTTTCTTTATAATCAGGGAGAAGTATTATTTTCATTTATTTACATTTAAATTTCTTTCCTTATTTTTTCTCATGTATGTATCACATGTACTCTAGAGAGCTTGAATCCCTACCTCTTGAGGTAAATCAGACCATTTCGGTCTCCATCAACTTGCCTTTTCTGGACATTTCAAATCAATGGAATTACACAATATGTGTTCTCCTGTCTGGTTTTTTTTACTTAGCTAATGTTTTTGAGGTTGGTCCATGACATATGACAGGTTTTGGTAGTTTGTTCCTTTCATTACTGAGTAGAAGTCCATCAATGGATATAGCACATTTTGTCAGCAGAGAACCTTTTAAACTTCGATTTCAACTTCCTGTGGTCTAAATGAAACCCCCGGAACACAGGACTTCTAGGGAAAGCTGCTGTGCATGTCAAAATAACTACTTAGCAGAACCAGCTTTGTCCTCAGGAGCCTGAACTGCTGCAGACATTTTTATAATTTTGCAACTTCTTTTTTCACAAGCAAGTTTTGTTCTACTACTACACATCAGGACTTTTGAAGCATCTGATACATCCATCGAATAAGTATGAGCATGTGTCTGAGTGGACAAGTGAAACCATCTATGGTACACTGCATATTTTTTCCTCCCCTAGACTGGACCAGGGAATCTCTCAGCTTTCTAGAGTACCCTTTCCACACTGACAAAGCCGAACAGTATTAAAGACCCTGCTGCCTTCATTAGGCACATTTGGAGGGGAGGCCCAGCAGCAAGGGTGGAGAGGAAAAAGAGAGGGGAGCTTGTGGAACAGGAAGCCCCCCAGGGTCCGTACATGGCTCCCTGCTGTTGAGGATGTTGTGGATGGGGAAGTGCTGATGGTGTCCTGAGGCAGCCTAGCACCTCCACTGGGCCCAGAAGGTCTTGACTTTGGAAGCTTACCCATGTTCCAGAAGTGTCCAAAAGCTGTTTTTGCTTTTATTCTTTTCATAAGAAATCATTACTTGGTAGTTAGTTATTTGTCTTTCTTTGGGAGAGGGACGGAGCTTTAAAACTGAAGAACATAATTTTCATTAAAATATCAAAAATGGAAAAAAGTTACTTTGTAAACAATTTGCTCTACAAACCAAATGGTAGCTGTTGAGAATCTCAATAAAAGGTTAAATGCATTTGCTGCTGTTAGAAGAAATAAAGAAAAAAAATTAGAATAAAGAAAAAAATGCATTTGCTGGCAGAGGTACCATTAGCCTAAGGTTGGGTCACTGTGTCATCATACTGTGGTGGGGGGTATGTGTGGTGTATATGTGTGAAACTTTTCATCTCAGGATGGATCATAATCTTAGCTGCAGTTTTTCTTTCAAATAGGGTTAAACAGTAGGAAAACATGGGCTTGGAAGTGACAGACCTGAGTGAACCAGCTCAGCTTAAAGAAAAATCCAATAAAACTAACTTTTAATAATCCTGAGGTTGGTTTTTGAAACAATAGATACAATGATTTACTTTAAGCATCTGGTTATGATTTTTAATTAGTAATACATACTGTCCAAACCCCCTTTTTTTCTTATGGAAACAGAGGTTTCACCCAGAAAACCACAAAACACTGATTTTTTTTTTAAAGACAGGGTGTCACTCTGTCATACAAGCTGCAGTGGAGTGGTGGATCTCAGCTCACTGCAGCCTCCACCTCCCACCTTAGCCTCCCAAGTAGCTGGGACCACAGGCGCCACTCCGTCCGGCTAATTTATTTCATTTTGTGTACAGATGGGGTTTTGCCTTGTTGCCCAGGGTGGTCTCAAACTTCTAGGCTCAAGTGGTTCACCCACTTCAGCCTCCCAAAGTGTTCTGTCTACAGGCATCAGCCAGTGTCCAACCTGCAGTGACTTTTTAAAACATAAGTTCAAGCATCTGGTCTTAACTCCTTTAATTGGAGGTATCTCTTCTCTCATTTTTCTCATCTTTGGTGTTCCCCCAGAGTTCACTGCTGACTGGATGTACAACATATATTTCAAAGTAAAGGCTGGACTGGGTGCAGTGACTCATGCCTATAATTGCAGGACTTTGGGAGTCCAAGGCAGGCAGATTGCTTGGGTCCAGGAGTCCTAGACCAGCCTGACCAACAGGGAGAAACCCTGTCTCTACAAAAAATACAAAAATTAGCCAGGTGTGGTGGTGCATGCCTGTAATCTCAGCTACTCAGGAGGCTAAGGCAGGAGAATCGCTTGAATCCAGGAGGTAGAAGTTGCGGTGAGTTGAGATCATGCCATCGCACTCCAGCCTGGGCAACAAGAGTGAAACTCCATCTCAGAAACAAAACCACACACAAAAACTAGAACGACTTTCTTCTGGAGTAGTCTATGTGTGCCACCTACCTAACCTACTGAATGAAACCCAGATCCTTTCCTATTTCTCCCAGTTGCAAGGCACTGTTACAAGGTTCAGACTATCCAGAAATAAAAAGCCAGGAAATAGCAAACGCTATGCATTTGTGGAGTTTAAGTCTGAGGATTTTGCCAAGATAGTTGCTGAAACAATGAACAACTACCTGTTTGGTGAAAGACTCTTGGAGAGTCATTTTATGCCATCTGAAAAAGTACAGAAAGAACTCTTTCAAGACTGGAATATTCCATTTAAGCAGCCATCATATCCATCAGTGAAATGTATAATTAGAATCAGCACTTACAAAAAAGCTACAGAAGGAGGAGCAATTTAAAAACAAAGAAGGATTACTCAGGAAGAAACTAGCTTAAAAAGGAATTGATTATGATTTTCTTTCTTTGATTTTACAGAAAATGGAAAGTATTTCAAAAATGAATTGTCAGATGTCTACAAAAGCCCAGGTTTTATGTAAAAAGAAGAAAAAGGTTTTAGGCACTTCTGACACTCCTGAGAAGACAGTGGCTATCTATGGCCCCACATTGGTTTGTACATCAACATTTTTAAAGAAATGAAAAATCTGAAGTGGCTGAAATGAATGATAATGATGAAGATAATGAAATAGTTTTCAAACTGCCCATATCCTGTGTCAAAGAAGAAATATAAGAGACTCAAACACCTACACATTCATAGAAGACGAAGAAAAAGCAGTCAGTGATATTCAATGTATATAGATTTCTTCTGAAAAATATTTTCATGAGAAAAATACAAAAAATTAACTGGGCAAGTTGGCTGACACCTGTAGTCCCAGCTACTCAGGAGGCAGAAGTGGATCACCTGAGCCCAGGAAGTTGAGGCTACAGTGAGCCGTGACCAAGCCACTGTTCTCCAGCCAAGTCAAGTCATTACATTTATCTTGACCTATTCTAGGCTGGCTTAAGTGGGATTTGTATTAAGAATACGACAGGCAACCTCACAGACATCTAAGTACAAAACTTAAAATAGGACCACACCATGGAAGGCCTGCATGGGCTGGGAGGTGATTTTCCTCTCCTGCATGCCTTCACTCTGGACTTCTGCTCCATCCTTGTGCTTTGCTCTGCAGATGAACGTTCGGCATGTGCTCCAGGCTCCTCCAGCCTCTGAGGCTTTGGCTTGCCCTGGCAGTACCCCTGGTCCCAGTGTTACTGGACCTTTCCATACAGATGCTCCTCTGCAAAAAATCTATTGAAAACTCTCTGTGTCATTTCCAATGAGCAGGAGAGAGAATCTGATCTGCCTAGCAGTGAGGGTGGGAGTTCCCTAGTTGTCCCTGGATTTGTAGTGCTGCCCTTTCCAGAGACTTGAGGAGGGGCCACATATCCAAAAAGAGGGTGCGGGTGGGGCATCAGTAATACAGTCTACTTCTACTAGAAAGTATAAAGTAGAGGTGGTGGCTCACACCTATAATCCCAGCACTTTAGGAGGCTGAAGCAGGCAGATCACTTGAGCTCAGGAGTTTGAGACCAGACGGGGCAACAGGTCAAAACCCCATCTCTACTAATAATACAAAAAGTTAGCTGGGCATGGTGGCACATACCTGTAGTCCCAGGTACTTAGGAGGCCAGGGTGGAAGCATAGCTTGAGCCCAGGAAATAGAGGCCGCAGTGAGCTGAGATCATGATGCCACTGTACTCCAGCCTGGTCGACAGAGTGAGACCCTGTCTCAAAAGCAAACAGAGAAACAAACAAACAAAAAGGATAAAGTGGAAGCATCTGTATGCAAGATTGAAGTCATGCTTTCCATCTATTTTTTTCACCTTTCCTTTTTTTCTAAAACACTGTATCTTAAGCTTGTCCCTATGTTATCAAGTACTCATGAGCATTATTTGAATGGTTGTATAGGAATCCATTATCTGGACTCATTGTCATTTATCCATCTGCAGTTGCTGGACGTACTGCCCTTTCTGCCACACTCAGTCACCCTTCTGACTTTACACTGTGTCCAGTTATCTACTAATACACATACTGGTCATTTAGGACTTAAAGTTAAGAATAGTAATTATGTTTCCTAACACTTCAAAAAGAATGTATCTTCCTAAAAGTGTCTTGGTGGTTATACTTCTAAAGCAAAATAGACAAATTGATGTTGAAATTAATGTTTTGCTTTCTTCTTGTATCTATTTTCACTTCTCTGTAATTTTGATGGAGAAAGTTTCATGTGGAAGGATTTTTATTTCAAAACAGAAAGAGCATGTGACATGAGAATGGGAACACTGAAAGGTTCAACTTTCTAGTTTACTAAGTTTGTCAAAAAAGCTACTGACAGTTAATCATGATTGACCTGTATTGAAAGTGAATTAACATTATGTACAACTTAAGCACTATACTTTCTATCGGATATAGAAAAATAGGTGGTGTGTTTGTAAAAGTATTGGGCTAGGAGTCAGGAAGCTTGACTGTTAGTCCCAATTGTGCTTCTTCAACTGAGCACCCCTAGGCAATAATTTAGCAGCTATCTCTTAAAAACCTAATGAATTTCAGGCTTTGTAGTTGGGCTGGGAATATAGACATAGATACTGCATTCATGATTCTCCAAGGCTCCCTTTGTCACTTGGCTTACAGTGAGCTTTCTTATGCATTGTGTAAATCTGTCTCCTAACAGGCCCCTACTCTGTCTCCAACCTGCTTCCCAGGGCAGTTGTGAGGATCAAATGAGGGAGAATATGTGTGAAACAAAGTGTAAATGATTTTAAAATGTAATAAAAATATGATCCATGGAAAATTATTTAAAGATCCTTAGAATTTTAAATAAACAGTACATTAGGCCAGGCTCTGTGGCTCACAACTGTAATCCCAGCACTTTGGGAGGCTGAGGCGGGCAGATCACAAGGTCAGGAGATCAAGACCATCCTGGCAAGCACGGTGAAACCCCGTCTCTACTAAAAATACAAATTATTCGCTGGGGGTGGTGGCGTGTGTCTGTAATTCCAGCTACTCAGGAAGCTGAAGCAGGAGAATCGCTTGAACCAAGGATTCAGAGGTTGCGGTGAGCTGAGATCAAGCCACTGCACTTCAGCCTGGTGACACAGCGAGACTCTGTCTCAAACAACAACAACAACAACAACAACAAGTACATTAACCTGAATTCTCTCTGGTTTTGATTTTAAATAGATATGAAAATTTTTCAATGGACCACTGAGACAGTTGAAAATCTTGGCTTGATTATTCTCCAAGAGAATGATACAGTGGTTTGCATGATTAATTTTCTAAAATTGCTAGCAAAAGAAATCAAAACCTTTTTTGAGTTGCTGTATAATGGAGAAATGTTTTCTGTGTTCACTAACAGCTTGCCTTTGTTTGATTCCAGCTGCAGCATATCGTTGAGTGATGAGATCTGTGTGCAGGTGACTGACCTTTACCTGGCACAAAATAATAATGGGGCCACGGGAGGCCAGCCAAACACACAGAACTCAAGGAGTCTCCTGGAATCAATGTGTCAGCGGAAAGCTGAGCAGCTAATGTCAGGTGAGAATTGATTTAAGGTGAGATTTGCTCAGGTAGTCAAAGAACTTGCTGGTGACAATGTAAGTTGTTAGGATTCTCTGAACCAGAAGTTAAAGCCGGGATACTCTGACCCCGTGATTCTACTCCTGGAACTTTTTAGAGTTCCTACTGAGTTCACCAGAGAAATACAAAGTGGAAGTAACTATCTTCCTGGACAATCTACTTTGTTTCTTCCTTCCTTTTAAAAAAAAAAAAAAACCAAACTAGTTATATATGATTTTTACAATTTTGTATTCTTCTTTTTCTCTGAATATTTTCATAGTATGCTTTGTAAATATTATAGTTAGAAAAATATTGGCACATGAAATCCATGGTCATGGTCATTATAGAAAATAGGCCTGGCACACACTGTTCACACTTGTAATCCCAGCACTCTGGGAGGCCGATGTGGGTGAATCACTTAAGACCAGCTTGAGCAACATGGCAAAACCCCATCTCTGCAAAAAATACAAGAATCCAAAAATTAGCCAGGTGTGGTGGCATGTGCCTGCAATCCCAGCTACTCAGGAGACTGAGGTGGGAGGATGGCTTAAGCCTGTGAGGTCAAGGCTGTAGTGATCCCTGATCGGGTCACTGCACTCCAGCCTGGGTGACAGAGCAAGACCCTATGTCCAAAAAATAAAAGAAAAAAAAAATGCAGATAACCAAAACAAGTCACCTTAGAATTCTTTCCTGAAATTACCATTGGTGACATTTCTAGACTTTTCTATGTTTGAGTATATATTTTGAAAAAGTTTATACTGGACAAATGGGTTTTAACTTTTTTTTTGAGACAGGGTCACGCTCTGTTGCACAGGCTGGAGTGCAGTGGTGAGATCATGGCTCATGCAAACTCTGCCTCCTGGGTTCAAATAATTACTGTGCCTCAGCCCCCCTAGTAGCTGGAATTACAGGCATGTGCCACTACACCGGCTAATTTCTGTGTTTTTAGTAGGGCTGTGATCCCTGTGTGTCTCTGGGCCATCAGGCTCTTCCCCTCTCTAAACCTCGGTGTTCCCCTTCTAGAGAATGCGCAGAATTTTCTTCAGACAATACTCGCTCATGTGTTGGGGCCACAGAGAGGAATGGGGCATAGAGTTTCAGCAAGGAGCTGGACATAGGCGAGAAGCAGTCAAGATCAGAGGGATGAGAGGGTCCCGTCACCTCCCTGATTGCCCAGGACCTCACTGAGTTCTCACATGCATGACAAGAACTGTCCCACGAAGTCAGAGGCAAAACCCCTCAGCTCTACCCCAGTGCAGGGGCTGCAAGAAACCCATATCTCCTCTTGAGGCCTCCTGATAGGATGACTTCTGCAAGCTCATGCCATCCTAACAGGGAGAGCTGTTCCACACCCAGGTTGGGAGAGCGCTAGGTGAAATCAGTCCCCTCCAGGTATGCACAGCCCAGAGCTGCTCTCCAAGGACCCCTCAGTCACAGAAGGTGCTGGTCCTCCTACAGTGCTGCCCCACCCCCACCACCGCAGCCTCCCGGGAGTGTGGTCAGGGTGCCCTTCTTCGGGCTCTGCCCTCGCACCCACTCCTACACAGCTACTCTCCCTGCTGGCCGCCCCAGAGACCAGATTGGTTTGGGCCTCTGCCTCCACAGGCCCAAACTACCATCTCTTCTGCTCCCCAGAAAGCCAGTTCCCAGCAGACAGACCATGTTCCCTCTTCATTCCTCAACACAGAGGGCCCATCACAACCCCCTTAACAGAGAGTAGAGCTCCCCACACATCCTCTTAAAGAGGCTTCACCATTGATGGCCACAAGCCCCACCATGACCTCCTCCCAGGGAGTGAATTTTCTTACATGTCTCCCACCAGAGCAGCGACAAAATAAAACATAAAAGCAGCATCTGTTAGATTATCAGCATCATTTCCTACTAGGATCAACTCTCGGAGTGAGCAGCGTATTCCATTAGATGGATCAGTGCAGGGGGTAGCAAGCATTTTCTGTAAAGGGCCAGATGGAAACTCTTTAAGGCTCCGCAGGCCACTGTGTCTCCATCATCACATACTCAAACCCTCCCCTGCAGCAAGAAAGCAGCCCTAGACAACATGTCAACAAATGAGCATGGCCATGTTCCCCGAAACCTTTCTTTATGGACGTGGAAGTTTGCATGTCATGTACTTCTCATGTGTCACAAGATAAGATTCTACTTTCCATGTTTTCAACCATTTAAACATGTAAAAGTCATTCTTAGCTCATGGGTCACACAAAAACAGGTAGCAAGAAATCTCGTTTTTAGACCAGCAGCAGCTGACCCCTGGATGGAGCATTAGAGCTTGGGTGCGTGCCCCACCCCAGGGCTTCCAGGAGAGGGAGTGCAGGCTGATGCCACCTCCACCCCCATCTCTGTAGGGGAGAAGGCGGAGCTGGTGCTGTATGAAGTTTGGCTGCAGATCCTGGGCCAGCCCTACACCAAGGCCTTGGAGGTCAAAACCAGCCCTGACCTCTGGGCACTTCAGGGGCAGCTGACGAGATGGGTGAAGTGGCGGAATGAAGTACGGGGGTTGGGGAAGAGGCCTCGGGAAGATGAGGGATGACTGGACAAGACTTTGTTAGAGCTGTGACCCTCTTCATCCTCTCCTGATCCCCCAGCTGACCCTTGTCCTCAGACCTCTACAAAACTTTGACCAAGAGGTGGTGGAGGAATTCTGGTGGGTCCAGGGTGGCCTGGGTGGCCCGGGGCTCCGACCTGCGTTCTGGGGTTGAGGGCAGGAGGCTGGAAGAGGTGACCTCCCTTAGGCCCCTCAGGCTGCCAGCCCCCTGAAGTGGGATGATCCTCCCACCAGGCTGGATCCACTGACCACAAGAGTGGGTGCCACCTTCTTCAGGGCGGTGCCAGCCCAGGCTCTCATGTGGGACTGTGTGCGCCAGGGTCTGCACATCCTGGGAGAGGCAGAGGGCCTCTTGGTAGAGATGGTCATCCCAGACCTCAGTCAGTACCTCCTTCCCTCTGCAGGCCCCCTCCATCTGTCCACCTGCCTCCTCCCTCGGGCTCACTGCCTCTGCATGCCCTGATCTGAAACCTGCCTCCCCTCCTCACGGAGCCCACCCAGATGCTTCTAGCCCCAGCTCTCTGGTCCCACAGCAACTTCTGGGCCCAGATTCAGCCTTCTCAGAAGTCTGGGAGGCAGAACCCTGCCTGGCCATAGCCTTCTTGGTCTGCTCTAGGCACTCCTAGCCCCGAACCTGGTATTGTAAAAAGTGATTTCTGGATATTTAGAAAGTCATCCAGTGTGAGGAGCTGGGAGGGTCCAAGGATAGAGCCCACAAGAAGAGGAAGATTGAAAAGGGGTCAGAGTGGGAATGGGGGCTGCTGAAGGCAAGGCCCACCCCCAACCCTGATCCCCAAACCCAGCCACAATGCCAGTCAGCCTCAGGCCAGAGGGTGTGAGCAACGGGGGCCCTGGCTGCTCTACAGTGGATCAGAGCCACTGGGTGTGGGGGGGAGGTCTTCCAGGGGAGGTTTGGGGATGCCCGGGCAAGGTAAGGCAGGCTCCCAGGGCAGAGACTGAGGCTGACCCCTGCAGCCCCCGTAATGCAGTGGGGGAACACCGGGATAGGCAAGAGTCTTAACCTAGAAAGCCCCAGCAGCTCCTGTGCCCATCAGGACACCGTTGAGGCTTGGTGGTGGTGGAACCCAGGAATGGTCTTTGAACCCACGGTCTGGAAGGGGAAGCCAAGGACAGTCCTGCCCCGTAGGCTCCCCTGCCTGTAGGCAGTGGGCAGGCCCAGTGAGGGGACCCCAGAAGCCCAGACCATGAACTTACCTGGCCAAAGACAGCAGCCAGCACCAAGACATCAAAGAGGGCGGGTAGAAAGGTCATCACATCGGGGTTGACTGCAGCCAGCACCAGGTTCCTCTGTACTTCTGGAACACACAGGCCTCTCCTTCCTATCCCTGAAGTGCCTCTGCCCCCACCCCAGCACCCCGAAGACCAGCCTAATAGATGCACTTGTCCTGGGTCAGCCCCGCTGTCCAAGCAACTGCAATTTCTGACTAGAGAGCCAGGGCGGGGCAGGGTGTAGGAGGGGTCCCTGGAAGATGCTCCCCGGGATGCCCTGATGCCTAAAACGTTCCCCATTGGGCCTTCTCAGGGAGGGAGGGTTATGGCAGCCTGTTCTCTCCAGCCACCTCCATCACCACAGGAGCTCTTACAGACGTCACAGGAGAGAACTGGATCACTGGAGCCAGGACCAGCACGGACGCAGCTCTGGGGCTGAGGCTAAGTGGACTCTGGGAGACCATCACTCTGTCTTCAAGCTTTGGTCTCCTGGACCTCTACAAGCCAGGCTGTTTCAGGCTTTGCATGAGGCCTTGCACAGAGACAGAGTTCAAACACAGCTGGGGAACAGAGCGGGCTTTAGGGAGGGGGCACATACCTAGTGGTGGGGGCTGGGTATCAGGGAAGGGAGGCCCTGGGGCTAGCATGGTCTGTCTGGAGGTGGCACAATGGGACATGCACCATGTGAGGAGAGAGGGTCCACCTGGAAGTGTGGACCAGCCAGATGGCCACCAAGCTGGATGGCCACCGCCAGAGCCTGCATGACACTAGAGGGGGCTGGGAAGGGACAGAGGACAGCTGAGGGACAGGGAACCTGGTTTCCTTCATACAGACACATGAGTCTTCCCGAAGTGGGTCTTCCTCAAGTGGGTGAGGGTCATTCCAGACACACCTCCAGCCCACCTCAAACCACCTCAGGAGGCCACCACCAACCCACACAGGCCAGCTGCATTGTCACCGTGACCCCAGAACAGCACAGCCCTGTCCTTCAGATGAATCAACAGAGGGAGACACACATCTCACAGCCAGGAGCTGGGACTCAGACCAGGTCCAGCTGCAGTGCTGCCTCGATGGCTCCCCCTGCACCTCCTCCGGGACTCAGTTCCTGCTAACAAGTAAGCACCTGAGTATGGGTGAAATAGGTGCTATTATCCCTGTCCAGCAGCTGGGGAAAGGGAAGCAAGGTGCAGGTGACTTGCCCAAGGCCAACGTGACAGGGCTGATTCAACCCCATCTGTCTCAGCGAGCACATGTCCATGGCAGAGGCTTTACTGTGATCCAAACCTGGAAGGTGGAACTCCTTCCAATGTCCCACCCAGGGCACACAGCATGCAGCCCCATGTTTGGGGAGGTGAAAGTGTGGGGAGTGACAGTGTGGGAAACAATCTGGCTAGGCCATGGACTCATGGAGCCCAGGGTTTCCTAGGGCCAGGACAGCTCTGGAGCCCACTCCAACACCTACTGTAAACCTGGAATCTGCACCTGCAGGAGATCAGGAGAGGGATTCATCCTCCAATGCACCTGCAGCAAGGTGAGACAGGCACAGGTGGGCGCCCTGCTTCCAACCAGCTTCAGGTGGGCAGGACGCAGATCTCCTGCCTGACCTTCCTCTCCTGCCTCCCCAAGCAGAGAAGGGGCAGCCGCCCATCAGGCCATTGCCCAGATTGAAGCCGCTGAAGCTAGGTCCCAACAGGCGAGTGTGACCCCTGACTATCCCAGGCCCGGGCCAAGGCAGTCCTCTGTCTGGTGAGGGCCTGGTAGACAGGAGATGTGATGTCCCCACATGGCTCTATAAACCTCTGATTGAGGATAATCAAGGAAATGGACAAGAACACCATGCCTAGTCAAGACCCTGGCAGGCACAAGGGGGACCAGGGCAGGCAAAAGTCAGTTTGGGCCCAGGCCTAGCCCCTGGAAGGACGGTGGATGAGGGACCAGCCACGGTGAAGGGGAATGGATGGCCATGGGCTGGGTGGCCAGGGCTGTCAGCTCCTGCAGCCCCTGCAGAATGTCCACCCAAGCCTGGCTCTGCACTCAGCCTTCTGCCTGGAGCCACAGGTGCCTGGACAGTGGCCTGCAGTAGGGATGGTGGTAGGAAAGGCACTTGTGGCCACATGTGGGTGCCTAAGCATGGGACAGAGGAGTATCTTGCCCCCAAAGAAACCATAGAGGCCAAGAGCTTAAGCAGATGTGACACCATCAATAAACCCCCTTGTCCTGGGTCACGTCAATTAAGTCAGCACCTACTCTGACCCTGAAGCTGCAGCTCAGTCTGGTTGAGACTCACAGAGAGATGTTAGTGCTGGGCAGGGGGCCTGGCCCAGCCTGCGATGTCCAGCAAAGCTGTGGGCTGAACAAGAATCTCTGAAGATTAGTCCAGGAAAAGGACAGCTGTGTCTGGGAAGGGAGTGGGGGCAATGCCCAAGGTGCAGGAGACCTGAGGACATTTAACTAAGTAGGGTGCCAGGTCAGGATGTGCAGAAGAGAAGGTGGCATGGCAGCATCCTGCCCAAGGCCAGACAATAAACCTAGGGGCCACCTTGTCGAGCCTAAACCATGCTGCCACCCAGATGCCATCCTTCAAATGTGAGGCGGGCTGGGAGAGCCCCCAGAACCCTCATCCCTCCCACCCCAAGCTGGTTTCCATCCCTCACCAGAAGGAAAGGGGACTCTTCTATGGGGCACAGCATGCCAGGTTCTCTATCACCTGGGGGAAGGGGCCAGGTGGAGGGGGAGCTGCGGCTGGGTGAGAAAGAACCCAGATCCCTCTCTGTCCCTACCTGACAGGTGACCTCCAGCAAGCTGCTTTCATTGCCTGGGGCCAAGGAGAGTCACAGGGGAGGGACCAGGTTAAAAGAGCTCCACCCTGGAGCCCAGAGCTACCTACAGAGAAAACCCCCCATCCTCCTGATTCTGCTCCCAGCTCTCGCTGCTGGGATAACATACTCACCATCAGAGAGGCCGTGGGAGGCAGAGGCTGACCCTGCTCCTTCAGGCACCTCAGCGGGTTTGGGTCCGCCTTCATCATGATCAGGGAGTGGGTCCCTGGGATCACAAAGGTGAGGGGCACCTTCTTGGGCTCCAGGTGCTCCAAAGTAGACCCTGCAGGGCACCAGAGCTAGAAGGGTGTTAGGGAGGCTGGGCGCAGTGGCTCAGGCCTGTAATCTCTCCACTTTGAAAGGCTGAGGTGGGCGGATCACGAGGTCAGGAGATCAAGACCATCCTGGGTAACATGGTGAAACCCCATCTCTACTAAAACTACAAAAAATTAGCTGGGCATGGTGGCATGCACCTGTACTCCCAGCTACTCGGAAGGCTGAGACAAGAGAATCACTTGAACCCAGCAGGCAGAGGTTGAACAGGGCCAGGACCTGAGCTCTGCCTGGCCATGGTGACTCTGAGCCAGGTAAGCAATCTGTCACTGTGTCTCATGGGGGATGTCAGCATTACCTCTGGAGTCAAAGTAGGTAAGCCAGGGTAACCAGAGTTCCCAGTAGGGACCAAGACCAAAGGACGCAGTGGTCAGTCCTGTCCTGGAAGGTCAGGCTGGATGAGGGGCTCTGTGAAGCTGGGGCAACTGAGGGCCAGCCCTTCAGGTTACAGGCATCTAGATCCTGGTCTAGACCCTCATATGCCATCCAGAGACCCAACCCTAGGGACAATTCCTCCCAGGCTGGTAGCAGAGAGTCGATCCTTATACTCACCCCACCAAAAGCTCTGAAATGAGGGGGCCTGCGACTGGGGGAAGATTCTTCAGGAAAATGTTCTCAGGGGCAGGTATGGTTTTAGCTGGGCCTTAGGGCAGTCAGAGAGGCA
Organism: Macaca nemestrina; assembly: GCF_043159975.1. Classification (NCBI taxonomy): domain Eukaryota; kingdom Metazoa; phylum Chordata; class Mammalia; order Primates; family Cercopithecidae; genus Macaca; species Macaca nemestrina. Next base: position 123,037,542 of record NC_092131.1, on the reverse strand, counting down.
GGTGACAGGCCCGCTCACAAAGCCTGCCAGAGCATGCAGGAGGGACACAGGTGTAGTGGTGAGAATGTTCTGGAAGACAGCAGGCAGCCTCTTACTCACCAATGGGGCCAAGTACGGTCAGGTCCACACACCAGGAGAAGCTGGTATCCACACGCTGGTGCACTTTGTTTCTTGTTTTAGAGACAGGGTCTTGCTATGTTGCCCAGGTTGGAGTGTGGTGGTGCAATCATAGCTCACTGCAGCTTTGACCTCCTGGGTTCATGTGATCTTCCCACCTCAGTCTCCTGAGTAGCTGGGACCACAGGCGCATGCCACCATGCCTAGTTTTATTTTCTGTAGAGACAGGGCCTCGCTATGTTGCCCAGGCTGGTCTCAAGTGCTTTCCACCTCAGCCTCCCAAAACACTGATACTACAGGGACAAGGCAGCACTCCTGGCCATGCTGGTGCATTTTGGCTGCCGTGGTGCACAGGAGGTATGAGCTCTGGGGGTGCAGAGTCTGCTCCTGGACCTCTACCCAGGCCTGCACACAGACTGACCCCTGGGCTGCAGGGAACAGGTGTGGAGAGAACGCAGCAAGCAGAGTGGGCTAGCCAGTGATGGAGACCCAGGCTGGGACTAGGAGAGGTAGGGCTCCAGCCCTCAGCCTAGTGGCCCTTCCCAACCCCTTGGGGCCAAGATGATTTCCTAGGAAGCCAGGCATGGAGGCCAGCATGCACCTGAACTGAGGACAGAAGACTCTGACGAGAGGGAGGGGGAGGCCTCTGACATAGTTTGGATACTTGTCCCATCCACATCTCGTGTTGAAATGTGATCCCCAATGCTGGAGGTGGGGCCTATTGTGTGAGGTGTTTGGGTCATGGTGGGGGACCCCTCTTGAATGGCTTAGTGCCCTCCCCATGGTAATGAGTGAGTTTTCTTCTTTTGTTTTTTCTTTTTCTTTTTTTTTTCTTTTTTTTTTTTTTGAGACAGAGTTCACTCACAGCCCAGGCTGGAGTGCAGTGGTGTGATCTCAGCTCACTGCACCCTCCATCTCCCAGGTTCAAGTGATTCAGTGAGTGAGTTTTTTATCAGTTCACAGGAGAGCTGGTTGTTTAAAAGAGCCTGATGCCTCCTCTCTCTTTCTTCCTCTCTCACCATGCGACAGGCCTGCTCCCTCTTCACCTCCTGCCAGGATTAAAAGCTTCCTGGGACTGTTTGCACCAGGGTCTGCACACCCGTCATCCCAGACCTCAGTCAGTACCTCCTTCCCTCTGCAGGCCCTCTCCCTCTGTCCATCTGCCTACTCCACATGCCCTGATCTGAAGCCTGCCTCCCCTCCTCGTGGAGCCCTCCAAGATGCTCCTAGCCCCAGATCTCTGGTCCCACAGCACTTTCTGGGCCCAGATTCTGCCTTCTCAGAAGTCTGGGAGGCAGGGCCCCACCTGGTCATAGTCTTCTAGCTCTGCTCTAGGCACTCCTGGCCCCAAAGCCTCCAGCCCACTAGACGTCTTCATCTCCAGCTATGCCGTGGCTCTCCTCATCCTGAGCCTCCTGCTCGTCAGAGTTTCCCTTGTCCTGGTGAGTGTCTGGCTGGGCCAGGGCTGCTTCCTGAGGGGCAGGCTTAACCTTTGACACTTTGAGCCTTTGAGCCAAGCTGAGGGGCGAGCAGGTCCCTTTACCCCCCTGATTCCCCCATCCAAGCCCAGCATCTCCTCATCCTCCAGCTGGGGCCACAGGGTTTGGGGCCAGAGGGTTAGGCCTGATCCCAGTGTCCCCACCCTTCTTGTCAAGGTGTTAAACTTGAGGGCATGCCTTGGGTGCTGACATTCCCAGGAACTCAGAGCCAGAGAGAGCCAGGCACCAGCCCAAGGTCACACAGCCAGAGGCTTCTTCCCTCTTGGACCCCGAAGGACTGGACTTTGGGGCTGGAAAAGAGGTGGAGTGGGGGAAAGTAATGCCTTATCAACCCACGCAGGGAGCCCCACTCCCATTCCCAAGGTGCATAAAGTCAAGGAACACCCATTTCCACATCCATGTTCACACAGGGCACTGCTCCCACTGTTTGGCACTCACACCAGCCTCCCGCCCTCCATGCCACAGGTATCGGTCTCATTTACAGAGGAGGAAATGGTGGCCAAAAGCCTCCCCCAGCACACATAGCTAGGCCACACAGAGGTCTTAGGTGCAGCTGAGGGGTCCACAGTCTCTGCTGCCCCTTCTGCCACTCATGCTCCCAGGGACCACGCTTCGGAGAGGGAGGAATAAGAGAAAGCTGGGTGCTCACACATGGGGCACAGGGGACTAGGGAAGGGTCAGCCAGGAGGAAAGGGCAAGGTGTGATCCTGTAGGTACACATCACACAGCCCGCAGAGTCAGGAGAGCCAGGGCCAGGTCCCAGCTCGGCAGCTGCTTGGTATGTGACCATGGTTAGTCATCTCCCTGGACACTCATGCACTTTGTGTGCTGTGTGTGCCTTCTAGAAGGAGCCTGGACCCTGGCTGGCCTCATACTTGCTGCGTAGGCTGTAGATCCACAAGTGCTTCTGCAAGGGGCTTTGCTTCTCCTCATAACAGTGGCACAGGCTGGCCGCGTGCTCTGGGGATAGAATGGAGTAGCTCTGGAGGTAGCAGGTGGGGGCTGGGCTTGGGTTCCTGGCCCAGACAAGGCAGAGTACATCTCAGGGTCACAGGACCTTGGCAGCAGACCTTGGCCCCCAGGCTGCCCAGCTGCCCACCCACAGCCCATACCTTTGGGCAGCCCCAGCTGCTGCAGTTCACTGGCCAAGGATTCGCCATCGACACTGCTCGGCTGCACTGGAGAGGATGAAACTCAGCACTGCTACTGTGTCCTTCATATCGCTTGACTCTGATGCACCCGTGAGTGGGACAAGGGTTGTCACTGTGGCCCCAGCCACCTCCCAGTTGCCCTATTAACTTCAGCTCAAAGCCCCCAGGCCTCCTGAAGCCACAGGCACTGCTCCTGCTCCACCAGGAGCTGGCAGAGGACAGGAAGGTGGGACTGTCCATGTCTTTCTTTCCCTCATGCTCCTCCACTAGGGACGGTAAGTTAAGGATGCTGCAGGGAGGGGTGGGTACAGAGGGCCCCTCTGTGCCAGGCACCAGGCTGAAGTCCCAGGGTAGCTTGGGGCCTATGGACTCAGCAGGGTACTCACCAAACTTGACATCAGCTGTGAGCTTCAGGATCTTCTCATACTATAGGGAAAGGAGACCTTCAGAGGGTGCCAGTACCCTATTCACCAGCCCCTCACCCTCAGCCTGGATCCTGCAATAAGAACAGACAGGCTGGAAAAAAGTATGGGAGGTGCCCAGAGAGGTTGACAGGCTGGGTCACCCATCTCCCCGGGCCTAGTGCAGAGCTTCAGGGCACTGGGGGTCATAAGGTCATGGGACAATTGGGCGCTGGGTCTTGTACTCACATCATTCCCCTGTCCCAGCAGCTCTTTAGTATCTGGCTGCAGAGCAGCTGCAACTTCACAGAGGATTGGAAGGGAAGTCCTTACATCAGCCAGGCTGGCAAACCTCACCCCTCCTTCCTGAATACTGGCTCAGAGCAGGCCAGCCGCTGATCAAGGTCAAAAAGCATGGTAGCACAGGCTGAGAGCACTGAGGTCCCAACCCCAGAAAACCTCACCATCCTCCACACCCACAATCCCCAGCCCCAGCACCCCTCCTCCACCCAGACTAGACCCTGTGCACTCAACCATCTTGGCCAGCGTGCCAATCTCTGCCAGGACCCACTTGGGACAGTCCAGATCACCAGGGAACTGAAACTTCTGCAAGGGAGGGAGGCAGGTAATCATGCCTGAGGGATGGCTGAGGTGTGGCCAGGATCCGTGTCTCCCACACTTCTGTCCAGCAGGGAACCCTGGTCCCCATCACAGATGGACACCCTCTGGCCACTTGTTCTCCCCTATCACCAGGCTGTTGAGTGAACTCTCTCCCTGACCCACCCTGCCACCAAACCCTGCTCTGAGGTCTACTCCAGGCATTCGTCTGCTCAGCAAACATCAATCAAGCGCCTTCTCTGTGCTAGCTCCCACTCTAAGCGCTGGGGGTACAGCAGGGGATAAAACAAAGTCCTGGGCCTCACACAGATGGGTGATCTCTCTCCCCTCTTCCCCATACCCACACAACTCCAGCCACTCCGGCTTCCCTGCTGCTGCTCGGGGACACCAGCCTTGCTCCCGCCGCCATGCCTGCTGCATTCTCTGTGTGGCTTGCTATCCTTTATTTCATTCCACTCTCGGCTCAAGTGACCCCTCATCAGACCGGCCCCCTCTTTTTTTTTTTTTCCAAAGACGGAGTCTCGCTCTGTTGCCCAGGCTGGAGTGCAATGGCACAATCTTGACTCACTGTAACATCCGTCTCCCGGGTTCAAGCAATTCTGCCTCAGCCTCCCAAGTAGCTGGGACTGCAGGCATGCACCATCTCACCCGGCTTTTTTGTATTTTTAGTAGAGACAGGGTTTCACCACGTTGGCCATGCTGATCTGGAACTCCTGACCTCAGGTCATCCACACACCTCAGCCTCCCAAAGTGCTGGGATTACAGGCTTGAGCCACTGCACCCGGTCAGGCCGGCCCTTCTTGATCATACTTCCTATAATAGCCCCTCACACAAGGAAATTTTTGGGGCGGGTGGATATGTTCATTATCTTGACTGTGGTGATCCAAGAGCCAGGAAGATTTGATCTTTACTGGTGCAACCTCATCTTTCCCTAACCTCCAGATGATCCTCTCCCAGCTATGGGAAATGTATTCATTCCTGGGGAGCCATGCTCTCTCTAACCTGGTCTCTGCACATGCTGTTCCCTGTCTGAAGACACACACCTCCCACCCTTGCCTCCCAACCCCTGGTACACAAACTACTTCAGCCAGCCAGCTCCTGCCATCGGCCTTTAAGGTTGATGGCATCCTCAGGGAGGCCCCTTAGCACTACACACAAGGCGTGGTTAGGTCTCTGCCCCTGGAGCCTTAACTATGACTGCCAATTCAAGCCTCCGATTTCCCCTTCACTCGCAGCTCAAGTCGTCCCAGTGCCTAGCACACTTCATGGTATGGACTAGAGGCTTAGAACGCACGGATGGATGGATTGGATGGATGGATGGATGGATGGTTGGATGTATGGGTGGATTAGATGGATGGACAGATAAGTCTCAACCCCAAAACTACTACTTTCGGGATCTGGAGAGAGTGGAGGGGCTTCCTAACACTGTGGAAGAGTGAGACTAATTCTAAGCAAGTGTCCAAGTCCCACAGGAGGGCTGGGGAAGACGGTGTCCTTGGGAGGTCCTCTTGGGGCTGGGGAAGACCTGAAAGGACTCCCAGCTCCAGACAAGCCCCACTTCCTGCCCCCGGAGACAGGGGCCCTTCCTCCCGCCAGGGAAGCACGGGGACTCTGAGCTGGCCGGCCTGCTCCGTCTTACTCACCACCACCCCCACCCCCCCACCCCCCACCCCCCCCCCCCCCCCCCGCCCCTGTCTCGGGAGCGGATGGCGGTGGACTTTTCTCTACCAGACCCGCAGCCCTCACGCTAGCACACACTGTATTTCCGGAGAGGCCAGGGCAGACAACCTCCCCCCGTTTCCGCAGCCACTGGCGCCCCCGAATTCCCGCTCCAGCAGCCCATGCCTTGCTTCACCCCTGGTGCCTCATCAGCGCGCCAGGAAGCCAGGGCCCGGGAATTTCTTTTTCCAGTCGCGTGGGGTCAGCTGATTCCACGATCACGTGACTTGGACTACCGGACTCTGGGAGGGCGGGGGCTGGTCCAGTGAGGTTGAGAGCGGACCGCAGCCCACTGGAGGTGCTCGGGCGAAAAGCTGGCCTCTCCTCCTAGTCTCCCAGAATCCTTCCGTGGAGAAAAAACCAGCGCCCACCGCCAGTTTAACTGACAGTGGGAGTTATTTCATGTGTTTAACTTAAGTGGGCAGGATTCTGGGAGCCGGGGAGATTCAGGTCATTGCCATGTTTTCCGCCGTTAAGCGAATAGCATTATACACAGCTGCGACCTGTGGCAAAAGACATTTTAAAAATTATTGAAATCTACTACACATACAGAACATTGTACCTATTGTAAATATAAAGCTTAATAAGTTTTCATCAACTGTAAACCTCACATAACCAGCACCCAGATAACGAAATAACCAGATAACTTCTTCAACTGCATGGGTATTTTATTTCATTTTGATGAGTCGTCTAGGTGCCTAACAAAAAGGGCTGTCATAATTAACATGCTCAGGAAAACTCCCTAAAGCTTCAACATCAATAGATTCTTAATTATTGCCAATCGGGTGGGGAAAAAAAATCGGTTGCTTAGATTGCAGTGGTAGTCAGCTTACTGGTAGCTTTGAGCTAATGGGTAATCTAGAACAACTAAGTTTCTGACATTGACTTGAAGAGGCAAAAACAAAAAGACAAAACAACAACAAAAATACATTAGAGAATAGACTAATAACCAGAGAAGAAATTGAATACAGTCATCCCTTAGTAACCTCAGGATATAGGTTCCAAGACTCCAGAGATACCAAAATTCACTGATGCTCAAGTCCCTGAGATAATATGGCATAGTATTTGCAAATAACCTATACACATCCGTCTGTAGATTTTAAATCATCTCTAGATTACTATAATACCTAATGCAACATAAATGCTTTGTAAATACCTGTTATGAAGTATTTATAAATGTATGTTTTTTATTGTTTTACTTTTTCCAAATATTTTTGATGCACAGTTGGTAAAACACAGGGATCCCAAACCCGAGGATACAGAGGACTGACTGTAGTTTGAGCTCTGTCCTCAATTCCATGCCTATCCCATGCACCAGGTGCAGCTGGTTTGATTGTTGCAGGCTTTCAGGTTTTCTAAAGACAGAACTCATGACAAACTGCTCTATAGAATAGAAAGAAATGGAAAGTGTCCCAATTCATGGTAAAATTGAGCTCGTTTCTGAAGAGTTCTTTTACAAATCATAAGCACTAGCCTGTTGAAAACAACAATATGTCAAGTTACTAGACTATCCTATACCATGTCGAAGAAAAATTTTAAGAACATAAGACCTGTAATCATAGCATTTTGGGAGGCCAAGGCTGGTGAATCACTTAAGCCTGGGAATTCTGGACCTGGTTGGGCAATATAGGGAGACCCCAGTCTCTACAAAAAATTAGCCACTTGTGCTGGTGCACACGTGTCGTCGCAGCTACCTAAGAGGCTGAGGTCAAAGGATCTCTTGAGTCTGGGAGGTGGAGGCTGCAGTGAGCCATGATGGCACCACTGTACTCCATCCAGCCTGAGCAACAGAATGAGACCATGTCACAAAGAAAAAAAAAAGAAAAGAAAAAAGCTTGGTGCTGTGGCTCATGCCTATAATCCTAGCACTTTGGGAGGCTGAGGCAGGCAGATCACCTGAGATCAGGAGTGGGATACCACCCTGGCCAATGGCAAAATCTCTCTCTACTGAAAAAAAAAAAAAAAAAAAAAAAGCAGGGCGTGGTGCTGGGTGCCTGTAAATCCCAGCTACTCAGTAGACTGAGGCACAAGAACCACTTGAACCTGGGAGGTGGAGATTGCAGTGAGCCAAGATCACACCACTACATTCCAGCCTGGGCGACAGAGTGAGACTCTGTATGAAAAAAAAAAAAAAAAAAAAAAACACAGAAGAATGGCTCAACTTTAGTTTCATCCTATCAATAGCTTAAAGAAGAGAAAAATGGATAGATTTGGAAAACCACTTTTTATTTAAAAAGAGAAAATTAGGAAAAGATGAAAACTGTCTTAGTATTTGAAAAACAAAACAGCAAATTTAACATCAGACAGACAAAATATTTAAATTTAGAAATAAAGTTAAAGGTGGGTGGCGTGCCCTTTTAATGTCCTACTGTAGCATTGTTTCATAGATACTCATTTTATAATTAAAGATTATTTGACTATTTAGAGCCTTACCTCTCACACATTAGAGTGTATCATCATCACCTGCAGGGCTTGTGAAACTGGCTGCTGGGCCCCACACCAGAGTTTCTAACTCAGTAGGACTGAGGGCCTGAGCATTGCATGTCTATGTTCCCAGGTGATGCTAATGCTTCCAATTTGAGACCATGCTTTGAAAATCACTAGTGTAGGGAAATATACTAGAGAGTATGTTATGAATATACTGGAGAATATGTATATAAGTTAACTTACAGATTTCTGTCCAGTAGGAAAGATAACTCCCAAAGAGGACAGTTTTATTTCCCAATATGAATTTTTTTTTTTTTTTTTTTTTTTTTTTTTTTTTTTTGAGACAGAATCGTGCTCTGTCACCCAGGCTGCAATGCAGTGGCATGATCTCGGCTCACTGCGGTGTCTGCCTTCCGTGTTCAAGCGATTCTACTGCCTCAACCTCGTGAGTAGCTTGGACTACAGGCACCCACTACCGCACCTGGCTAATTTTTATATTTTTAGTAGAGACAAGGTTTCACCATGTTGGCCAGGTTGGTCTTGAACTCCTGACCTCAGGTGATCCTCCCATCTCGGCCTCCCTAAGTGCTGGGATTACAGGCATGAGCAACCACGCTCAACCTCCCTTTAGGATATTAACAAGTTTTGTCTCTATTTCCAAATGCATTTCAGAATGCCCTTCCTGGAACACTGCAGACACTGTCTCTCAAAACACTCCTTGAACTAGCTTCACCGTGTTGCTGACTCCCTTGTAAATTAAAGAAAATATCTTATACATATTCCTTCATTATTTGTGTGAAAGTCAAACTTTTCATATTATGAAAATTATACTTCAGGCTGGGTGCAGTGGCCCACGCCTGTAATCCCAGCACTTTGGGAGGCCAAAGTGGCGGGATCACTTGAGGCCAGGAGTTTGACACCAGCCTGGACAACATGTCAAATCCCATGTGTACTCAAAAAAAAAAAAAAATCAAAATTAGCTGGGTGTGGTGGCACACACTTGTAGTTCCAGCTACTTGGGAGGCTGAGGCACAAGAATTGCTTGAACCCAGGAGGCAGAGGTTACCACGAGCTGAGATCGTGCCACTGCACTCCAGCCAGAGCCAGAGCAAGGCTCTGTCTCAAAGGGGGAAAAAGAAAGAAAGAAAGAAAGAAAATTCTACTTTGATACAGTATGCTAATATAAAGGATATGATATGGTTTGACTCTGTGTCCCCATCCAGATCTCACCTTGAATTGCAATAATCCCAACAGGTCAAGGGTGGGACCAAGTGGAGATAATTGAATCACGGGGGCATTTTCTCCCATGCTGTTCTCATGATAGTGAGTGAGTTCTCACAAGATCTGATGGTTTTATAACAGGCTTTCCCCTTTGCTCAGCTCTCCTCTCTCCTGCTGCCCTGTGAAGAGGTGTCTTCTGCCACAATTGTAAGTGTCCTGAGGCCTCCCCATCCGCGCAGAACTGTGAGTCAACTTAAACCTCTTTTCGTTATAAATCACCCAGTTTTGGGTATTTCTTCATAGCAGCGTGAGAATGGACTAATACAGTGTACTAATAACAGCCCAGACAGTAGTATACAGGTGCTGCTATACTTTGATGCCAGAGGTATTCCCATTAAGCTCAGGAGCAGTATGTGCTATCGTTATCATGATCTAACATTGTTCCAGAGGTTTTTAGGTCAGCAGTTGTCAACTGGAGGTGATTTTGCCTTCCTGGGGATATTTGACAATATCTGAAATCATTTTGGCTGTCACACTGAGGAGTGCTACTGCCATGTGGCAGGCAGAGGCTGGGGATGCTGATAAACATCCTGTGAGGCACAAACAGCTCCATAACAAAGAATTATCCAGCCCAAAACGTCAATAGTGCTGCTGTTTAGAAACCCTAGTCTAGATAAATAAAACATGGGAAATCCATTAACATAAATGTGGGAAAATAATAAACTAGTATTTGCCAATGACAGTCTAGCTAGGAGGTCCAAAAGAAGCACCTGGAGAACAGATTTTGCAGGGGCTGCATGTTGGCTCATGCCTGTAACCCCAGTGCATTGTGAGGTCACATTGGGAGGATCTCTTGAGGCCAGGAGTTCAAGACCAGCCTGGGCAACATAGTGAGACTGCACCTCTACCAAAAATTAAAACATCAGCCAGATGTGGTGGTGTGCTCTGAGAGTCCCAACTGCTGAGGTGGCAGTATTGCTTGAGCCCGGGAGCTGGAGGCTATGGTGAGCTGTGATCATGCCACTGCACTGAAAAAAAAATTTTTTAAGACAGGGTTTTTCTGTTACATAGAGGGTCTTGCTATGTTGCCCAGGCTGGTCTCAAATCCCTGGCCTCAAGCAGTCTTCCTGCCTCAGCCTCTGAAAGTGTTGAGATTACAGGTGTGAGTCACTCCCCCTGGCCTTAAAAACGAAAAAGAAAAAAATAAATTACATGGTGTCATATGGCCAGTTGAAAGATGTTGGAAAACAGTTGTGCTTGTGACCCCGCTGTAACCAGTTATAAAAGTATCCGGATTAAGAAATGTACTGGGTCTGGCTTTCCCAAGTTTAGGTTCCTGCTAAAAGAATGAGATGGATTTTTTTCCTCCTCCACTTCTCACCTTCCTGCAAGAACCAGGATTGTGCATTTTGACGGGCAGGCTCTTACCTCTGGCAGGCCACGGGGGCATGCAGAGCCTTTCTGCTTGTGCTTTTGGGCACTTAAGTAAAGACCCCCAGTCCAGGCGTTTGTTTAGGATATTTGGCCCATGGAGGAATGAGGGTGGAATCACCTGGGAGGAGCAGAGGCTTCAACTGGAAGGAGGAGTGACCTGAACTCCAGGTTCTGGGCCTACACTTTGTTCCCATGCAGCACCCTGTTAGTGGTGACTGGGGCCTGGAAGTCAGGGACCTTGGTGACCAAGTGTTGGGTGGACAGGATGAGCTGAGGGAGGTGAGGGGCATTTCTCCAGTACTGCCCCCTCCCTGGTCCCCAAATCAATGCCCTCTGTCAGCTCAGACACAGCCCCGGCCAGCAGCAGTGCAGGTCAGGAAGGACAAATGCAGTCAGCACGGATCTGCTCCACAGTCTCCGCCTCACTTCATCTCGGGTTGGAGGGAGTGAGTCCCCGCAGCACCGATGATATGCTGTCAGCTGAGAACATTCAGCTTGATTTAGAAAGATAAGGTGGGACATCTCTTGGGCATGGCGTGTGGAGCAGTGCCATCCTTCTGTGGCAGCGAGCCAAGCAATAAACCAGAATGTGCAAAACCTGCATCCGAGAATCACCGTTCCCAGAGGGAAAGCCTATATTGTCAAGATGCCCACAACTAAATTAACCCAAACATTCCACCCAGCCTCGAAAACCAGTAGAACTTTGACATTAATATACTAACCCTCAAGTCTTTACAGAAATGTGTAAGAATAGCCACATACTGTAACATGTGATCATTGAGAGAGGAGCCCATCAGAACAAATGGAACCAAGTCCAGAAACGTGTCTGTCTAGATGCAAGATGCCAGCAAGTGTGTCAGCCAGGGAAGCAGACCAGGAGCAGATATTTATTAAGATTTAAAACAGGCTCCGTAGCTCAGGCCTGTAATTCCTGCCCTTTGGGAGGCTGAGATGGGAGAATCAATTGAGCCCAGGAGTTTGAAGCAGCAGTAAGCTATGATCATGCCACTGCAAGACTCTGTCTCAAAAAAATGAAAAAAAAAAAAAAAAAGTGCTCAGATGTACCCTTACATGGAGCCACCTTTGGCACACCTTCCAGGACTGGCGAGGCCTCACTCAGGACCAGGGGGCCCAGCCGTAGCTCAGTTTCCACCGCCTGAGTGGCACAGTGTCCTTAGTCCAGGCTCTGTCGGATCTCAGATCCCCCGATCAACAGGCCTTTTCTGCCCAAGCTCTGCCTCATTATGGCCTCCACTGACCACAGCCTCTTCCACCTCCCCAAAGGGACCCCTGCTCATGCTCCCCAGCCCGCAGGAGTGCCTGCGTCTCCAGGAAGCCCACCCTGCTGGCTCTGGGCTCTAAGTAGGAGAGCTGGGTGGGCTGGATCCCGCCACTGAGTTCAGTCTCGGGGGTCTCCACCCATGCTAGGCTTCCACTGATGGGACATAAGTGGCCTGAGGGTCTTTTACATCCACACAAGAGCCCCATGGTGACCAGGAGTGGGGTTCTGAGAGATTAAATGACTTGCCCAGGGCCCCCGTGCTGGCTAGAATTCCTGCACTGCCACATCCAAGGCCTCATTTGGGCCTCCCACTCGGGGGCCCGGACACCCGTCTGCATCTATCAGGCTGGGAAACGCATGTCTGCCGCAGTTTCCTCCCAGTGACTTACAGCAGCTGCAGATTTTTGGGGGGCCTTCTTACAGGGCCCACTGCAGCAGGGAGCCGAGAACTCTTACAGAGCCCTGTGTTTTCTCTCTGCCCCCTTCAGCTCCGAACTCGTGTACTAGCTGCTCTGATGTAAGAACAGGCCTTGGTGAGGGTGTTGGGGCTCTCTCTGGTCAGTAGCCCAGGACTTCAGGAAACAGGTGATATCAATCTGGAGAGGAGGTGCCTGCTGGAGGGACTAGGAGGAGCAAGCCTGGCCCAGGGCCCTGGCCTCCTGGTGGGGCATCTCCCTCTTCCTTCCCAGGGTCCCCTGAGAATCCAAAGGCATCCAGGGTAAAGCACAGTGTTCAGCTGTGTCCTGGGGTCCAGGAAAGCCAAGGAGAAGTTGCTCTACGTGCTGTCCACCAGGCACCCCAGCAGAGAACAGCCTCAGCCCACCCCAGCCCAACAGCAGATCCCAGGGACTGACCCACCTGTAAGAGGGCAGCATAAGACTGCCCCCATTGTCCCCAGAGAGTCCCCTCAGTCATGGGCTCTGACCAGGGTGCAGGTGGGCCCAGAAGGCTGGCCCAGCATGGGTGTGGCTGCCCATTGGTCCTCTGAAGAGCCTCAGGGGCTTGTGGCAGCTGGTGTGTGTCTGGGCTTGGAAGTGGAGGATGTCCCCCAGCCAGAGGGCAGGGGACACTTGTTTTGTTTTCCAGTCCTCTGCAAGGACAGGGACCCCAGGCTCTGGGCACCCCAGCTCTGCCTGCCCTACCCACAGCCAACCACCATTTGGCCCAGGCAAGTCGTCCCGGCTCCCACAGAGGGAACCATCCTCTCCACCTCCTGATGTTTGCCCACAACAGTCAAGCTCCATTCCGGAAAAAATACCCTCCACATCCTTGGGAAGGCACCTCCTCCTTGGCTCCTTTCCAGAGCTGTCATCCCCACTTCCATTTTCTACCTATCATTCCATACAGAGACCAGCTTCTTCCCTGGGCCAGGGCTGCTCTGGAGGCAGGGAGGTTGTGGCCAGGCCGTAGGTGTAGCAGAGCACTGGGTGTAGACCAGGCTCTCTAGGCACACTTGGGCAGAGAAGTCAGAGACCCACAGGTGAGTGCCCCTCCTTCTGGCCCCACCCACCGCACAGGCAGAAAGAGGGAGGCTCCACAAGGAGGTTGAGGTAAACAGGGGAGCCTGGGTCACCTCTGTCTGATCTTCTGCCCTCCTGGGAGAAAGCCAGAGGTCAGAGCTGGGAGGTGTCGAGAGCCCTGGCCCAGCCCTGTCGAAACCCCTGGTTTCACTGATGAGGCTTGGGGAGGGGCTGGGTCAGCCTGTGTCACTGAGTCCATAAGGGAGGGCCCTTCTTACCATAACCCAGGACCCTAGAGCTAGCTGAGGTCTCATCCCTTTCCCACGTAGACCAAGGCAGGGGCATGAACTGGCTTCTGGCTTCTAAGACCAAGGCCCATCACACCTCTCCCTCCCCTTGCCTGCAGCTGTTGTCACACATCAAAATTGAGTTTTGCCCTGAGGGGCTGGAGGCGCAGCTCCTCGGGCTGGACCAGGTGGCCAATCCAAGCAAGTACCTGTGTGTCACCACCAGCCAGGAATTCTCACACCACGCAGCAGGATCCCCTGGGGGATTCCAGGGATGAGCCCTCCCCGAAGATTCCACAGCAGCACTGCCACCCCCAGACCCACCACAAGCCCTGTGTCATCCAGCCTTTGAGAACCTGGCCCCTCACACATACCTGCCCTGCTCCTCACACCTGGCTTTCCTGTGAAAAGTGGAACTGGTTCTGCCTGGGCCAGCTGGAGAAGGGCCTCAGGAAATCACCATTTAGGGGATTCATTCCAATCATTCATTCATTTATTCACCAAATACCCACTGTCCACCTTTCTGTACCAGGCCAGGGTGATGGTCAAGCGGAACACATGTCCCAAGGAGCTTTCCTCTCTTTAGAGACAGGCAGGCGGACTCTCACACCATGAGGTGCCCTCTGGGCTAGGGGGTGCTCAGGGCTGGATGCAGGGGAGGGCCTCGCCCACAGGAGGTGCTGGTGGGTTCGGATGTGGAGGCCACCACGGGGCGAGGATGTCCAGACAGAGGACCTAGCATGTGCCCAGGCCCAGGGTGTGACCTGGGGCAGGTGCGGGGCTGCTCTATCTGGAAGGTTTCCTGACTCTGCCAATGATAGGCCATGGCTGGATCAGGCTTCATGTCGATTTTTAACATTTAATAAATTTTGATTATGTAACTATGCATTGTGATAAAAATTATGAAATATAAAAATTAAAAACACAAACAGCAAACTTCTCTCCCTAAATAACAGCTTCAACAGTATTTTTGGACTTTTTTCCCGTATATCTGCAGCTATAAACATAAGCTGCCCAAGATAGTATCCTTCCCCATATTCTGTTTTGGAGCTGGAGTTTTCACTCAGCAGTGAATAGAGGCAGGCTTTAAACAGGCCAGGCACTGTGAGGACCCTGGGAAAAGAGACTGACCATGTTGCTGGGTGACCTTGGGCAAGTCTCGCCCTCCTCAGAGCCCGGATTTTCTCAGTCCAGTGAAGGGCAGGAAGGGCTGTGGTAGGACTGCATCAGCACTTCCCAAACTCAGAACTGCCATGTGGAGCTGTGTGAGCTGTCACTGCACAGCCCCAGGGGCAGGAGTATTCTTGTCATAGCCTCTGTGGGTGGGGCTCCTGCCCGGAAGTGTGGTGTGTGAGCCTGAGGCCCACAAGAGGATTTCAGGTGATACGCAGATGCATTTATTTTTACCATTACCTTCTATTTGTAGTAAATGAGACCGATTCTCACCGGGAGGGCTTGTTAAACCACAGATCACTGAACCCACGCCTCAGAGGTTCTGATTCAGGAGGTCTGGGGTGGCACCTGAGAATCTGCATTTCTAACAAGTTCTCAGGTGATGGTGATGCTGATGCTGCTGGCTCAGGGACCACACTTTGAGAACCACTAATCACAAATTTCCTTTTATTCATTTATTTATTTAAGGTAGGGTTTTGCTCTGTCACCCAGGCTGGAGTATAATGGAGTAATCATGGCTCATGGCAGCCTTGACCTCCCAGGCTCAAGCAATCCTCCTGCCTCACTTCCCGAGTAGCTGAAACCATAAGCGCACACCACCATGCTGGATATTTGTATTTTTAGTAGAGACGGAGTTTCACCATGTGCTCAGACTGGTCTTGAATTCCTGGACTCAAGCAATTCGCCTGCCTTGGCCTCCCAAAGCAAAAGTTTCCTTTTTAAATAAATTTATTTAGGTTTTAAAAATGAGTTGACTTAAAGCACAGGAATAGATCTTCAACACCAACCACTGGGGAAATGCAAATTAAAACCACAGTAAGATATCACTACGTATCTA
Source organism: Macaca nemestrina (assembly GCF_043159975.1). Taxonomy (NCBI): domain Eukaryota; kingdom Metazoa; phylum Chordata; class Mammalia; order Primates; family Cercopithecidae; genus Macaca; species Macaca nemestrina. The sequence goes on along the minus strand of NC_092131.1, from coordinate 123,021,915 downwards.
TTAAAACAGCTCAAATCAAACATAGTGATAATATCAAATATTGGCGAGGATGCAGACAAAACTCACTCTCTCATACATCGCTGGTGGGAATATAAAATGGTGCAGACACTCTAAAAAGTAGTTTGGCAGCTTCTTTAATTAAACATCCACCTCAATATATGACCCAGCAATTGCTTCTGGGCATTTGTACCAGAAAATAAAACTAATGTCTGCACAAAACCTCACACATGATTGTTCATGGCAGATTTATTTGTAATAGCCCCAAACTGAAAACAACCAAGTACCCCCCAATAGGTGAATGGTTAAGCAAACTGATACATCCATTCTATGAAATACTATGATGGCGTACACATGTAAACTCAGCACTTTGGGAGGCCGAGGCAGGCAGATCGCCTGAGGTCAGGAGTTCAATACCAGCCTGGCCAACATGGTATAACCCCATCTCTACTAAAAATACAAAAAAAAAAAAAAAAAAAAAAAGCTGGACATGGTGGCAGGCACCTGTAATCCCAGCTGCTCAGGAGGCTGGGGCAGGAGAATTGCTTGAACTCAGGAGGCAGAGGCTGCAGTGAGCCGAGATTGCGCCATTGTACTGGGCAACAAGAGCAAAACTTCATCTCAAAAAAACAAACAAACAAAGCCAGGTATGGTGGTGAGTGCCTATAATCTCAGCTACTCAGGAGGCTGAGGCAGGAGAATCGCTTGAACCCAGGAGGCAGAGGTTGCAGTGAGCTGAGATCTTGCCACTGCATTCCAGCCTGGGTGACAGAGTGAGAATCCATCTCAAACAGAAAAAAACAATAAAAAGGAACATGCACAACTTGGATGGATCTTAAAAGGCATTTGCTGAGTAGAAAAAAAAAAAACCTAGTCTCAAAAGGCCACATACTGTGTGATTCCATCTATATAATGTTCTGTTTTTCTTTGTTTGGTTTTTTTTTATTTTGTTTTTGAGATGAAGTCTCACTCTGTGGCCCAGACTGGAGGGCAGTGGCACGATCTCAGCTCACTGCAGCCTCCACCTCTTGGGTTCAAGTGATTCTCATGCCTCAGCCTCCCAAGTAACTGAGAGTACAGGCACGCACCATCATGCCTGGCTAATTTTTGTCCACCTGGCTCGGCCTCCCAAACCACTGGGATTATAGGTGTGAGCCACCGTGCCAGGCCTTCATTCATTCATTGAGAGAGTCTCGCCCTGTCTCTCAGGCTGGACTGCAGTGGCAGGACACTGTAGCCTCCACCTCCCAGGTTCAAGTGATTCTTCTGCCTCAGCCTCCACGTCGCTGGAACTACAAGCTGGTGCCACCAAACCTGGCTAATTTTTGCATTTTATAATGTTCTTGACGTAAGAAGATTATGAAGACAGAAAGCAAATTAGTGGTTGCCAGGAGTAGGAATAGTGGAGGGGAAGAGCCAGGAATGAGTGCAGAGGAATAGCAGGAGGGGGATTTTCGTGGTGGTGGAACAGTTCTGTATCTTGATTGTAGTGGTGGTTAAAAGAGTCTACATATGTGATAAAATGGCATAGACCTAGACATGTGACATTGTTAGATATTGTCCTACATTTATACAAAATAGAACCTTTGGAGGAAACTGAGTGAGTCCATGAAACCTCTCTGTACCATCTTTGAAATTTCCTCTGAATCCATATTTCCAAATAAAAGGTTAAAATTTTTAAAGTTGCTTTAGACAAAAATGTTAAATAAAAATAATATCGATTGTATGCTGGCCTGGCAAACCTTTGACACATTGAATGACTGGCATCTCGAACCCATCCAATGCACAATTGCCCCTGGCCAGGCCCTGTCCTAGGCTAGGTCGCCTGCTGGAAGATAGGACTCTGGACTCTCTCCTGCTTGGCTTTGGGGTAGAGATGCCAGATAAAATATAGGACACCCAGTTAAATTTAGATTTCTGATAAAAAGTAAACTATTTTAGTAAGTATGTACCATACATATTTAGGACATACTTATACTAAAACTTATTTCTCTAAATTCTTAGTTTACCATCCTTCACAGGTGTTGATATTTCTCTAAATTCTTTAATGTATGTATGTAGTTACTTTAAAGCTCCTCTTGCCTGATAATTCCAATGTGTGAGCCATTTATGGGTTCTTTCTTTCTTTCTTTTTCTTTCTTTCTTTCTTTCTTTCTTTCTTTCTTTCTTTCTTTCTTTCTTTCTTTCTTTCTTTCTTTCTTTCTTTCTTTCTTTCTTTTTTTTTTTTTTTTTTTTGATGGAGCTTGGTTTTGTAGCCCAGGCTAGAGTGCAATGGCACTATCTCAGTGCTGGGATTACAGGTGTGAGCCACCATGCCTGGCTCTTTCTGTTTATTTGTTTCTTTGAGATAAGGTCTCACTCTGTTGTCCAGGCTGGATTGCAGCGGCATGATCTCAACTCACTGCAACCTCCACCTCCCAGGCTCAATCCATCCTTCCACCTCAGCCTTCCAAGTAGCTGGGACCACAGGCACTTGCTACCTGCAGTCCTGACTGGTTTCACAGAAGACAAGTTTTCCACAGACGGGATCAGGGGCAGTGGTTATGGTATGAAACTGTTCCACTTCAGATCATCAGGTGTTAGATTCTCATAAAGAGTGTGAAACCTAGATCCCTCACATGTGCAGTTCACATTAGGGTTGACGCTCCTGTGAGAATCTAATGCCTGCTGATGTGACAGGGCGCAGAGCTCAGGCAGTAACACTCACTGCCCACCACTCACGTCCTGCTGCGCAGCCTGGTTCCTAACAGGTACCTAACTGGTGCAGTCCACAGCCTGGGGGTTACGGACCCCTGCACATGGCTCATTTTTGAATTTTTAGTAGAATGGGGTTTTGCCATTTTGCCCAGGCTGGTCTCAAAGTCTTGAGCTCAAGTGATCTATCTGCCTTGGCTTCCCAAAGTGCTGGGATTACAGGCATGAGCCGCCATGCATGGTGGGTCTGTTCATATTGACCGGTTTTCTCTTAATTTTAGGATGCATTTTCTCACTTTTTCACACATCTAGTGTTACTTGATCTGTTGGACATTGTGAACCTTCATTGTAAAGATGTGGATTATGTTATCCTAATTTAGTGTTGAGTTTTGTTTTGGCAGGGAATTAAATTACTGATGGGTTAACTGGATCATGTTTGTCAAGGCTCCATTTTAGGTTTTGTTAGGGTGAGCTGTTTTTTAGGTTTGCCCTTATTCCTAGGGAATCTTCCTTAATCCCAAGGCATGGCCTTCTAGACCCTCCTGTGAGTGTCTGGGATATTCATCAAGACTTGAGATTCCAAGAGTGGAGACTCTGTCTGAGCTAGAATTCAGATGTATCTCCAGCAGTCTGCGACCACTGAAATTACTATTTAGCTTTCAGCTCCCCATTGGCTGTTCTGTGCTGGACCTTGCAGAGTCTCAATCCACACATTCATAGTTTCGCATTTGGCTAAGGACCTGCAGCAACCTCTGTAAGATTTCTGGGGCTCCTTCTCTGCAACTCTGTCCTTTCTGAGACTCTGCCACACACATTTTAGCAGCCCTGAGTGGCAGTCTCTGTTTCCTCCACCAAACAACACTGATCCTCTCGGCTTGGCCTCTTCCTCTGGGTGCTGTCATTGAGGCTTTGGAAACTCCCCACCAGAAAAATGTAGCAGTCACTTCATGTGATTCCCGTCTCTCAGATTGTACCTGGAACTGCCTATTGCCCAATGTCTGAAGACAATTTCTTCATGTATTTCATCCAACTTTGTAGTTGTTTATGCTGGGAGACTATCATCAATACAGGTACTCCATCATGGCCACAATTCGAAGTATGATTAATATCATATTCATTCTATTCTAAAAGTAGAGAAGACAAAGACCAACAATCCTAAGAAAAATGGGAAAAAATATATGAAAGTTCAAAGAAAAAGAAATGCAAATGCTGCTGATACACAGGAAAAAATGTTTAACTTCACTGATAATAAGAAAGATACAATTTTAGGCCAGGTGCAGTGGCTCACAACTGTAATTCCAGCACTTTAGGAGGCTGAAGTGGGAGGATCACTTGAGGCCACGAAGTGGAGGTGGCAGTGAGGTGAGATGGCACCACTTGGGTTGACAGAGCGAGATCCTGTCTCAAAAAAAAAAAAAAAAAAAAATACAGATATAAACAACATCCTGCAACCTCTACATGTGACCATGATTGCTAACAGGGACCAGATTTGCCTCCCACCTTGAACAACTAGAAAAATGGAACAAAATATATAAAACAACAGTTTTCGGACATTGGAGATAGGTCGAGCAGAACTATGATCCCTAAAAGAAGGTGAACCCTACAGTGTCCTCGGTTTACTGCCGGTAGCAATTCACAGGCTCCAACACAGAGAGGAGAATCCAAAGTCCAGTGACACGTACACCACTCTTGAGCTGTTTTCTATTACCTCCAGGTCCTTCAGTCCAGCCCTCCTGGGGTTCTGCCTTGGGAATTGGTGTTGGTGACCAAAGGAATAGAGAGGAACATGCATAGAGCTCTGCATTTAGACTGACATATTCACACTGGGTTCCAGTTTCAGCTGACAGAGGGTGAGCACATCGCGAGCCCACTCTGATCCTGTCTCCTAGTTGTGTGATCACCTATTTCCCATCAAGTGCAAGGCTGGAGAGAAAAGTGCCCACTCTGGCCTGTACACGTTAGGAGCTTAGTGAGCTTAAGCTCTCTTGCTTCCCCACTATCCTAACACATTAGGGGAAAGACAGAGATGTGGGGAATGGCACCTGGGAGGCTCCAACTGTTTGCTTCACAATCCTACCAATGAAAAATCTGAATTAGGCTTCAGTTTCCCGTCTACAAAATGAGACAGAACAGAAGTGGGTAGGAAGAGGAGGAGCTGGGCTTCGTTGGTTTAAGCTGGGCCCATCTTATGCTGTAAAGTGGACTTCAGGGTCCAGCCAAATCCCCAGCCGGGGCTTCGCGTGATCGGAATGTCTTTTGGCCAAGTCCAAGGTTGTCCAGGGTCGGGGTGTGGAAAAGCAGTTCCCACACGTAACCTGCAGGTGGCACCAGAGCCGCGCGGGAGCCGAGGGTTCCGCTCCAGCCTTCCTGGAGCCCGGGGCAGGGCGGGGTAGGGCGAGGCAGAGGTGGTGCACGCCGCTCAGCTGGGCAGCGGCACGGGGCTGTGGGCCAGTCCACACCGTTTAAAATGGACACATGGGTCTTCTGGCTAATTTCCTCTCTTTGGTAGGGTGATCATAAGCTTTATCATCCAAATTCAGACACTTAGGAGAGTGAAAGCCGCACTATAATAATTGCACCGGGACAGCAGACATAACCTTAGCTGTACCTTGTTGCTGGGTAACTTTGGCCTAGTCTCGCCCTCCTCAGAGCCTGGATGGTCTGAGAACGTATGGTCACCCTACTGTCTGTCACTTTTTCTTCCTTGTTTGTATTCTTTTACTTTTTTTTTTCTTTTTAAACACACAGCATTCTCTTTCTCCCAGCACCACTGTTTTTGAAAATGCCCTTGCATTCAGGATATTTTCTACCAGGAAACATCCGCTTTCACATCTTGAGTCTGAACAGTCTCTTTGAACCCACCCCAAAGGCTGGTTTTAGCTTCCGGTCAGAAGATTCTGTTTGTGGCTTGCCATCCCCATGACTCAAGAATTAAAGGTGTCAGACGTGGAACAGTGACCCTTATCTCAACTTTAGTGCCTCTTTGCTAAATTTATTACAGCAAATTTGTATTTGTTTGTTTGTTTTTTGAGACAGAATCTCACTCTGTCGCCCAGGCTGGAGTGCAGTGGGGCAATCCGGTCACTATAACCTCCGCCTTCCAGTTCAAGTGATTCTTATGCCTCAGCCTCCCAGGTAGCTGGCACTGTAGGCACCCACCGCCATGCCCAGCTGATTTTTGTATTTTTAGAAGAGATGGGGTTTCACCCCGTTGGCCAGGCTGGTCAGAAACTCCTGACCTCAGGTGATTTGCCCGCCTCAGCTTCCCTAAGTGCTGGGATTACAGGCATGAGCCACTGTGACTGGCTGTATTCCTATAATTTTGTTCTGAGTGCTCATGTCCTTTGTCTCTTTGAATTTACATATATTGGTTTATTGAATTGCAAGTAGACAAGTCCCATTAAGCACGATTCTTGTATTTCCAAGATCATCTCATTACTCCATTCAACCCCAAATCAGCATGCCATTTATTCCCTTGTTTCTGAACCCTCTTCACTTAATAGTCTCATAAACATCCATCCATCACAAAAAGGACTTGAATTTTTCTCACTTTCATTTTTAGTTGATTCATTGCTATCCAAGTAATGATTTGTCTGGGGGAGTCATTAGTAGAGAATTGTGCTCTTAAATTTATTTTTATAGTTGGATTCTGCTAGTTAATATCTCTCTCTGTCATTCTCACATTGCAACAAATGACTATGGGTTTCTATCTCAACCTAAAATCTAGGTTAGAAATTTGGTTTTATCTGAATAAGATATTAATAGATAATGTGAGAAAAAACTTAACTTGCTGAAACTTTTCTCAGCTAAGAATGACACTCATGGTCACAAATATGTATGTATGCAAGTGGAAAACTGGGCTGTAAATATAATAAACTCTTAGAATAATTATGTTTAGAGATAAGATTTTTCTTTTTTCTTCTTTTTTAGTAAAGTGTATTTGCTATGGTTGGAATGATTGTGTCTCCTCCGAAATTCATGTTGGAACTTAAACCCCAATGTGATAGTATTAACAGATGGAGTCTTTAGGAGATGACTAAGTCATGAGGGAGGAGCCCCCTCATGAGTGGGATTAGTGACCTTATGAAAGGGCTTGAGGGAGCTACCTAGCTCAGTTTTCTTCTTTTGTTTTTCTGTCCTTTCCACCATGTTAGAACACAAAAAGTGCCATCTTGGTGACACCCAAAACATGGCTAAATCTCACATGATTCCATGGACTCGTTTCACCTGTTATTGAACTTCATATAAATGGAATCATTCCTTATGTGTGCGTTTGTGGCTGGCTTCTTTCATTCAACATAATCCTGTGAGATTTAGCCATGTTTTGGATACTGGTAGTTGTTTATTTTTCTGGTTGTGTAGTTTTCCATATTTCATTTATTACCCTTCTATTTTTGTCTCTAACTCTGTGTCTTGTGGGGTCTATTGGTCCTTTTAAGCTAGATTGATATTGAACATCTTATCAATGGAGCTTAGGAAATTTTTAGAAGACAAAAGCCTAATAAATCCAAGCCCCCCAATCTTAAGCCAAGCTTCCTTCTCACGCCTGCTTCGTTGCTCTTCTTCATGTGGTATTTTTTCCCTCACAAAACTGATGGAAATTAAGAAACCCAAAAGCTCTTCATCATGTTATCAGCTTAGGGACTCTTGTTATCTGAGTAACAGGGTAGATATTTATAATCTGAAATGTTAAAATAACTATAGCAAACATTTATATAGCAATAACTGCTGTTCAAAGTGCTTTATATATATTATTTTCCTCAAAACAACTCTGTGAAATAGACACTATTATTGTCATCCCCACATTTTAGATGGAGATATTGAGGCACAGCAAGACCGTGTAACCTTGCCAAAGTGGTAGAGCCAGGACTTGAACCTGTGTTTTCTGGTTTTAGAGCCTACACCCTTCACCACCACACCATTGTGTAGCATGATACTTCCTGTGGTTAAAGTGTTTTATTAGCTTGGGAGTATTTTCTGAATAATTTGAATCTTATAAATTTGCTTCAAAGAATACAAGTAAATTGAACTGAAAGATCTAATATAGAATGTGTGGCATTCGTGAATAAATTATAAGACCCTCTGGTTTTAAATAATAATGATTTGCTTATCTTGTGACTTTTGTCGGCAGTGCTGCAATGTGCTTGCTTCATTTTCCTTCTCTTCAATAGGAGGAGATGGGCTCAGAGACAGGCACAATTTATCATAAAATCTGATCACACTTTCCCTCACCATCTGGAAGCTGGAGATAGGTTTGTGAAATCTTGCTTGAGAAAAAGTTGAATGTCACTTGTAGTATAATGAGTTTAAGAAAGATGGTTTTACTAGCCAGTTCTGTTGCACAGAGTTCTGCAAGTTTTGGCAATTAACATATGTGATCAACAGTTTTCTCACAAAGATTGTCAGGGTTCTAGAGGAAATTATCTTACAGTTTTATTCTGCTGCTAAAGTGCTATATTTCTTTATCGATGAACTAACTAATTCTTGATCACTTGTTTTTCTTTAGACATTTCTCTGCCTCTTTATGTGGTGCTTTATGTCTTTTTATGTCCAGCCCCAGGTTTCTTCTTCTAATTGCAAGAAGATCATTGAAATTTTCTCTCTCTCAAACTTCTGGGCTCAAGTGATCCTCCTTCATCTGCCTCCTGAGTAGCTGGCATTCCAGATGTGCACCACTGAACAGATACACACATATATAACAATACTTATAGACACACAAACATCCACATATAAACACAAACACACAGAGACATACACATATCCACACATACTCATTAAATATACATTTACACACACAAACATACATGTGCACACACACACATATACACACCTTGTTTCCATCTTCTTCTTAGGACTCGGGGCTCTCAGAGAGTGAAAAGAGTCTTGTACCATGAGTCCAGGATCAACTGTGCAACCTTGCCCAAGTGTCTTCCCTCTTGAGATCTTGTTTATGATAATAAACATCCTTACCCATAAATTAGGGTTATTTTGAAGATAAAACAGAAAGGATAATGGAGTGATGGCATGTTGTACAGTTTCAAATAAAAATTAACCTTGACCGAAAAGAGGTCTGGCCTTTGTCCTAGACTCCTGGGAGGTAATCTTCAATGTGTAATGCCTGACAAGAGTATCTTTGCCTGGGGCTCTTGGGTCATAACGGATAGTCTAATAATGAGATTTAGTGTGGGGTCTAGCCAGGTCAGGAAAACCAACTAAGAGATTTAGAGTCCAGGCTTTAGGTCACCCCTGGAAGGACTGGAAACTGAAAACTGAGAAGATCCATCCACGTGGACAATCAAGCATGCCTCTGTGATGAAGTTCCAGTAAACACCTTGAACACTGAGGCTTGAGGGAGCCTCTCTGCCTGGGAATACTCCATGTGTATTGGCACATAGCAAAGCCGGGAGGGTAATGCACTGCTAGACTGAGAAGAATACAATAAATACCTAACTCTTCAATGCTCAGGCATTAAATATCCACAAGCATCAAGACCATCCAGGAAAACATGACCTCACCAAACAAACTAATTAAAGCACCAAGGACCAATCATAGAAAAACAGAGATATGTGACCTTCCAGACAGAGAATGCAAAATAGTGGTTTCAGGGAAACTCAAAGAAATTAAAGATAACACAGAGAAAGAATTTGGAATTCTATCAGTTAAATTTAACAATGAGATTGAAATAATTAAAAAGAATCAAGCAGAAATTCTGGAGATGAAAAATGCAATCGACAATAAATAATGCATCAGAGTCTCTTAATAGTGGAATTGATGAAGCAGAAGAAAAAATTAGTGAGCTTGAAAACAAACTATTTGAAAATACACAATTAGAGGAGACAAAAAATTTAAAAGAACAAAGTATGCCCACAAGATCTAGAAATAGCCTCAAAAGGGCAAAGCCAGGAGTTACTGGCCTTAAAGAGGAAGTGGAGAAATAGAGGTAGAAAGTTTATTCAAAGGGATAATAGCAGAGAATAAATATTCAAGAACATTATAGGACACCAAGTAGATTTAACCCAAAGAAAACTACCTGAAGGCATTTAATATTCAAACTTCCAAAGGTCAAGGATAAAGAAAGGATCCTAAAGCAGCAAGAGAAAAGGAACAAATAACATACAATGGAGCTCCAATGCATCTGGCAGCAGACTTTCAGTGGAAACCTTACAGGCCAGCAGAGAGTGCCATGATATGTGTGATGGGCTGAAGGAAAAAAAAAAAACAAAAAACCTTTTACCCTAGAATAATATATCCAGCGAAAATATCCTTCAAACATGAAGGAGAAATAAAGACTTTCCCAGACAAACAAAAGCTGAGAGATTTCACCAACAGCAGACCTATCCTACAAGAAATGCTAAAGGGAAGTCTTCAATCAGAAACAAAAGGATATTAGTGAGCAATAAGACATTATCTGAAGGTACAAAACTCACTGGTAATAGTAAGTACACAGAAAAACACAGAGTATTATAACACTGTAATTGTGGTGTGCAAACAACTCTTATCTTAAGTAGAAAGACTAAAAGATGAGGCCGGGCGCAGTGGCTCACGCCGGTAATCCCAGCACTTTGGGAGGCCAAGGCGGGCAAATCACGAGTTCAGGTGATTGAGACCATCTTAGCTAATACAGTGAAACTGCATCTCTACTAAAAATACAAAAAAAAAAAAAAAAAAATTAGCTGGGCCTCATGACATGTGTCTGTAGTCCCAGCTACCTGGCAGGCTGAGGCAGGAGAATCGCTTGAACCAGGAGGTGGAGGTTGCAGGGAGCCGAGATGGCACCACTGCACTCCAGCCTAAGTGACAGAGTGAGACTGTCTCAAAAAAACAACAACAAAAACTAAAAGATGAACCAAACAAAAATAATAACTACAACAACTTTTCAGGACACAGTGCAATAAGATATAAGTAGAAACAACAAAAAGTTAAAAAGCAGAGGGACAGATTTAAAGTGTAGAGTTTTGGTGAGTTTTCTTTTTGCTTGTTTATTTGTTTGTTCCTTTATGCAAGCAGTGTAAAGTTATCAGTTTAAAACAATGGGTGATAAGGTAGTATTGCAAGCCTTGTGGGAACCTCAAAAAAACAAAAAACAAAAAACAAAAAAACACTCAATGAATACACAAAAAACCAAAAGCAAGAAGTTAAATCATACCACTAGAGAAAATCATCTTCACAAAAAGGAAGACAGGAAGGAAGGAAAGAAGAAAGAGAAGACCACAACCACCAGAAAACAAATAGCAAAATGGCAAGAGTAAGTCCTTACTGATCAATAATAACCTTGAATGTTAATGGACTAAACTTCCAATCAAAACTGTTATGGAAAGAACTGTTAGGAAAAGCAGTTCTCCCCATCCCCACCCACATCATTTTTCATCAACTCTAGATGAGGTAAGGGCCCCCAGATGCCTTAGGTTTAGCATTCTTTGGGGTGAAGTCCCTTCCTTCTCGGAGTCTAAAAACAAGTGGTGACACTGTTTCTGCCTAATAGACCTTCAGTCTCCAGAGTGGAGAATCTGCCTTTGTGTGGGGTCTTAGTAAGAAAAGCTAGGAGCCGCATCGGATCCTCTCTTGCCCTGCTGCAGCCAGGGCGTGTGCATGTGACTTAGACTCAGCCAACCAAATGCTCTTTCCTTGCACGTGGACATTTGAATGAGAAAGGCGGGGAAACAGAGATGGCTGTAGTACCACCAGAGGTCGTGGGGTGGGCAGGCTGAACTGTTTCTGTTAAGAGACTGTTGTTGTGGTTCTTGGGGCCTTCCTCTTTGTTTCTTGGTTCTTAACTGTTCTCAAGCCTGATCCATCAGCTTCCTTCTATTCTGTCACTTCCCCGACAGTCTTTCAATAAGTCCCTTTTACTTAAGTTAGCTAGATTAGTTCTCAAGCTTTTAACCAAGAATGCTTCCTGGTGGAACTGAGCCTCTCTCACCCCTGTGGTTTGGCCAATAGAGAAAGGAATGTCTTGGGGGAGCAACCTTGAGCTTGGCTTTGTTTCCAGGCTTGGCTCACTGTGGCAGGCTGGTCTTAGAGTACTGCCTCGGCTACCAGGGCCCTTCTCAGTGAGATCATTATGCCATATATTGGTCTTAAGTGTGACTTTCTCTGTCTCATGTAGGATAGTTGACACTGGCAAAGACCAGCTTCCCAGAATCAAACACACAGGAGACGGCTTCTCTAGGACTCTTCATGACAAGCTAGTGCCAGTTCTTGTGGTCAAGGGTCGACATGGGTTAGGAACAGAGAGGTAAATGAACCCTTGGGCTGCTGGAAAGTTCCAGCTGTGCATCCCCACCCTCCCCTGCATCTTTTCTCTTTTGTGTAAATTTCCATTCCTGGTAAAGATGGACATGTAGGGAAACCCATCTTTGTTAATAAAATGTCACCCCCAGAAAATCACTGGAGGGGTTGTGGCCTGGAGTTCTGTATCCAGGGGCTTAGTACAGACTTCTCAGGCTGGCATGGAGGTGGTGCTGTTTGCATGTGGTCAGTCTGGACTGATAAAGATGCTTCCAGGGTACTGGATAAGATTCACTAGCTAAACGTCACTTTGCATCTCTGTATTTGGATTAAAGAAGTTAATTATAAGTGAAAAACAGGTGAATTTCACTTCTTTGGAGTGGTGCAGAGGATTTTCTAACACAACACTCAGATGCTATAAAAAGACAAGATTAACAAATTTGATTGCTTAAAAACTTCAAATTTCTATAGCAGAAAACAAACAGCAAACTGAGAAGTCTCAACAAAATAATAGTAATAAAATAAATAGACCTCGCTTACAAGGAGCAAGGTCAAAGATATGAAGAATTCAAGATGGCAGGCTAGATGCAGTGGCTCATGCCTGTAATCTCATTTCTTTGGGAGGCCGAGGTGGGTGGATCACCTGAGATCAGGAGTTTGAGACCAGCCTGGCCAACATGGTGAAACCCCCTCTCTACTAAAAATATAAAAAATCAGCTGGGCATGGTGGCAGACGCCGGTAATCCCAGCTATTCAGGAACCTGAGGCAGAAGAATTGCTTGAACCCGGGAGGCAGAGGCTGCAGTGAGCCAAGATTGCGCCACTGTATTCCAGCCTGGGCAACAAGAGCAAAAAAAACCTCCATCTCAAAAAAAGAGTAAGATGGCAACAGCAGAGCATTGTATACCTGCCCCACTTCTCCCCACCCTCCATTGCTTTTTTCTAGGCAACCACCTTCAAACTTAACACTTTTAGCTTTTTCTTGTATTTACTCTTCTATTTCCAAAAAGCATTGCTACACTCTCATTTATTGATTTTCCAGTTTCGATATTATCTGGAAGGTTGGGATTTAGCACCCTTACATCACTTCCTGTACATACATTTGTCCCCTCACCTTTCATCCCAATTTAGTGTTAACATATTTGGATTAAGCCCATATTCTGTGTTTTCATTATTATGGCCATAAATCTTGATGGCTGAACTAAGTGTTGTAATAAGATGGCATTTTTTTTTTTTTTTTAGTGTCTCACTCTGTTGCCCCAGTTAGAGTACAGTGGTGCAGTCTCGGCTCACTGCAGCCTCTGCCTCCCAGGTTCAAGTGATTCTTATGCCTCAGCCTCCCAAGTAGCTGGGATTACAGGCACCTGCCACCCCACCCAGCTAATGTTTGTATTTTTAGTAGAGACAGGGTTCTCATGTTGGCCAGGCTGGTCTTGAACTCCTGACCTCAAGTGATTCAACACCTTAGCCTCCGAAAGTGCTGGGATTACAGGCGTGAGCCACCGCGCCCCATCTAGCTGGCATTTCTTTTTAAGAACAAGTTTTTTATGTGCTTGGTTTTCGTTGCTTCTCCAGGCCTTCCAGATCCTTTAATAGTTTTATAAGATGTCTCTTAATCCAGTTTTTTCAAAGGTAATCCCTACCAGATAATCCAGCAGTTCCCTTCTTTCCTGGACCTTCCTACCAACTTCCCTCTGTCCTCCAGTTTAGACTAGATGCTTTCTAGGCCTGCCCCAAAATATTCATGGAGGGTCTTCCTGTTTCTTGGATCCCATGGTACTTTTTTGGGGGGGAGGTATCTTTTTTTTTGTTTGTTTTGGTGGAGCACATCCTCAAGTAGCTTTCTGAGAAAGAGTGCATGGAGGTAAACAGTTTGCCCATCTCAAAGTGTCTTTATTCTTCCCTCATATCTGATTGATATTTTGATTTGATATCAACTTCTGGGTTGGAAGTGACTCTTCTTCAGAATGTTGGAGGCATTTTTCTGTTGTCTTCTAGTTTCCAACATTGCTCTGAAGAGGTCCCATCCCATTCTGATTTGAATGTGACCTTTTAAAAAATCTGGAAGCTTTTAGGACTCTCTCTCTCTCTTTGATGATTTTAAATTTTACAATATATGCCTTGGTCTATTTTAATTTGAGGTAGCACTCATTGGACTGTTTTAATCCAGAAACTTGTGCCCTTCAGTTCTTGAACTGTTGTCATATTATTTATTTGATAACTTTCTTACATTTTCTCTTTCTGGAATCCTTCATATGCAGCTATTCTCTTGCTTTCTTATTTTTAAACATTTTCTACTTTTTCATCTCTATTTTCTTTTCTATTCTTTCTTTTTTTCTTTTTCTTTTTTTTTTTTTTTTTTTTTTTTTGAGACAGGGTCTCACTTTGTTGCCCAGGCTGCAGTGCAGTGCCACAATCATGGCTCACTGCAGCCTCGACCTCCCAGCCACAAATGATCCTCCTGCCTCAGCATCCCAAGTAGCTGGGACTACAGGTGTGTCCCACCACACTCAGCTAATTTTTAAATTTTTCATAGAGATGGGGTTCTGCCATGTTGCTCAGGCTGTACTTGAACTCCTAGACTCCTCCCTCAGCCTCCCAATGCTCTGGGATTACAGGCATGAGCCAGCGTGCCCAGCCATCTCTTTCTATTTTCCAGGAGGTATCTAATTCATCTTTACTTTATAATCCTATTAAATTTTTTATTTTTTTCATTGTACTTTTAATTTCTTGAACTTTTTCATTCACTAAATACACATTAAGTGTCTTGTATCTGAAACACTTGGGACCAGAAGTGTTTTAGATTTTGGATTTTTTGGGGGTGAGTGGTATTTGCATTATACTTAGCAGTTCAGAATCCCCAGTCTGAAAGTCCAAAATCTGAAGTGCTCCAAAGAGCATTTCCTCTGAGCATCATGTTAGTGCTCAAAAGTTTTGGATTTTGGAGCATTTGGATTTTGAGATTGGACATGCTCAACCTGTGCACCTTTTGATCCTATTCTTGTTTCATGGGTACAGTAGGTTCTCTTATCTCTGTGAGATTATTACTTACATGGATTTGACTTTTTTCTTCTGTTCCCTGAAATGTTTTTCTTTCCTTTGGGTTATTTTTTAAAAAATATTTGTTTCATGTTAACAGTTTTCTTGGCCAGGTGGCTCATGCCTGTAATCCCAGCACTTTGGGAGGCCAAGGCAGGCCAGCCTGGCCAACATGGTGAAACTGTATTTCTACTAAAAAAATACAAAATATTAGCCAAGTGCAGTGACTGGTGTCTGTAATTGCAGCTGCTCAGAAAGCTGAGGCAGGAGAATCGCTTGAACCCAGGAGGCGGAGGCTGCAGTGAACCGAGATTGCACCATTGTACTCCAGCCTGGGCAACAGAAACTCTGTCTCAAAAAAAAGTTTTCTTAAAATGCATTGGCAGTATTTCATATATAGCAAGGAGATGCAGAGACACCGATTGGGCAATTTGTGGACTTGGGCAGGACTTTTCCAAGTCACTGCTGAAGGACTGGTTCAGATAGGGCTGTTTTGGGGAGATCCTCTAATGTCAGTATCTGAGGTCATTTTTCTGAGTGATTCAGTTTCCCCAGAGAAGAATCCTCTAGACTTTTCCTGGGAGAGTGTATGTCTGGCTGCAGCATTCCGGCATCCAAGTGAGGAAGGGGCTTGGCGTGTTTCTTACCCTTCGATGTGTAGACTTTTGCTTGTCCTCTTTTCTCTGTAGGTCCTTCTGCCTTGGGCCTTCATCTATGCCCAGTGTTGCTGGGCCAGAGCCTCTTGGTTCACCCTCTCCAGGGAGTGATCCCTGGCCCTGTGCTGGGTGGAGAGGTGGCTGTCACTTGGCTACACAGGGTTTGGGAGGGGATATAGAGTCTGATCAGTTCTTACAGACTTTCAGCCCACTGTTCTCAGCCCTCCTGGCCCTAAGGCCCTGAGGGGTCCCTGGAAACAGGCTTTTCCGGGCTTCTCCTTCTGGATGGTTCCTCCCTGCAGGCATTTGGCTCTCAGTTTTCATCACTCTACCAAGTCAGTTACTGCCCGGCCATCTGCTTCCCAGCTTCCAGAATCTTGACATCCTTCGTTATCCATCATCACCCCTTATGGATTTATGCCTTGTTTGTTTCCTCTACTGTCATCAGAGTGGAGTTTTGGAAGGGAGCAGCGATAAATCTGTCTGCTCAATGTGCTATGTTTTTCTAGAAGTCCACTCACTGTGGGGTTTAAGCAGGGATGTGACCAGGTCCATTAGGGATGTAAGAGCAAGGATGCTGGCCTCCAGTGGTAGAGAGATTACTGGGGTGGGGAGCGGGATTGGAAGCAGAGAAGAGTTTTGTTTGGCGGTTAAGGACCTGGCTCGGCATGGTGGCTCACACCTGTAATCCCAGCACTTTGGGAGACTGAGGCAGGCGGATCCCTTGAGGTCAGGAGTTTGAGACCAGCCTGGCCAACATGGTAAAACCCCATCTCTACTAAAAATACAAAATTTAGCTGGACATGGTGGTGCATGCCTATAATCCCAGCTACTCGGGAGGCTGAGGCAGGATAACTGCTTGAACCTGGGAGGTGGAAGTTGCAGTGAACTAAGATCACGCCACGGCAGTTCAGCTTGGGCAACAGAGTAAGACTGTCTTGGGGAAAAAAAAGAACCTAGATTGTGGCCCAGGCTTCTACCTGTGTTGGCAGACAAGTTATATTATCCCTTAAGCCTCAAAAAATGGACATCATGATGGGACTGCCTTGTGCATGTGATATGAGGAATAAGTGAGAAAACACGTGCAGTGCTGAGCACCGCGCCTGCCACGCAGTAAGCATTTCACACACGCTCACTACTATTCCTTCCACTGTTACCAAGTGATAGATAGGACGGACTTGAACCAGGCAAGTGGCCTGAAGGTGGAGAGGAGGGTGTGTCTCCTTCCCCAGAGAGAGGCAGAATGAGAGAATGGCTTCAGAAAATCAGAATAGTAGCTGCCGCCACAGCACTCCCAGGGCTTGTTCCCAGCTGCCCCCACCCAGGGTGCCGCCCAACACCCTGGCTCTAGGACAGACAGACAGACAGACAGACAGACAAGTCTCTGTCCTCATTCAGCTGCTGGCATGCTGGAGGGACTTGGCTCAGGACCTGGGGTGAGGAGGGGAGGACAGGGTGAGAGTCAGAGCCAGCCGTGGCCTCCCAGAGCCTTGGCACTGGGGTGAGCCAGACAGAAGCAGAGCAATCCATGCCTCACCAGTGGAGGGTGTTTGGGAGGAAGAAGAACCCCATCTTCCCAAGGTCCTTTCACACTTTCACCTTTGCATCCTGGGAGTCAGGCAGCAGGGCCCTCCCAAGGCCCAGGAGGTGGAAGGAAGAGGGTGTGCGGAGGCAGGGAGGGTGGCAGCAGCCTGTCTCCCAGCCGGCAGGCTTTGGTCTCCTTGCTGGGGGTGGGACAGGAAAGAGAGGATGGGCCCCACCCCAGCCGGTTGGAGGACAGAATGAGTGAGATTCACCGAAGTGCCAAATGGTCAGGCAGTGTTCCCAGGACTTGGGGGCACCTCAGAGGCACTCACAGACAACCCCCTCATCCTGGCTGGTCCTGAAGCCCCTTGGCTTCCTGCACGTAGATGCTTATCCAGCCAGGTAGACCCACAGGGCTGAATCCAGACTCGTTCTTGCTGTGTCCACAGACTCCGTGTCCATCAGGCCCTGTGTGTGGGGACTGTGGTAAAGGAGACAGACCTCCAGGTGCCTGTCCTGCAGGTCCTCACACCAGGGGGAGATGGACAGATGACAGTTGGGGATGATTGGCACCAAGGCACGCAGTCCTCGTGGGCTGTAGGACTGGGGAGAGGGGCACCAAGCCCTCCTGGGGTCAGGAACAGTGACTCAGAGAAGGAGCCTGCCCTCTAAAGGCTGACTTCCACCCCGAGGAAGAAGGGTGCTAAGTGGAGGGCAGGCTGGGCAGAGGCCGGGGCCACGCGAGTGTAGGGTGGGGCAGAAGAACCCTCAGGAGGTGGCAGGGAGGGGGTGCTGGAGGGTAGCATCTGGAGCTTGTCCAAGAGGGTTGACCTGAAGAACTCTAAGATCCTTTCTGGGCTGACAGGTGCTTTAAGGGACCCTGGGGAGAGGTCACAGCATTTCACTGGTGTCAACTTGGACTTGGGTGGGAGAAGGGGAGGCCCTGGTCCCTGCTTTCCTCGAAGCCAGCATTTCTACAGGGAGAGAGACAGGCTGGGTCACATGTGGGATCTTTCACTTCACCCCATGGACCCCCCCATTCAGTGACTCCATGACCAGATCCCAGGGGTGGCCAGGGGAGCGGGCCCACAGGTGTCTCTTGTCAGTGGTGGGCAGCTCTTTGCAGTCTCGAGGTGAGAGTGAGGTTTCTGACCAGAGTCACCTACTGTCTGCTCTGACCTCTTGTGGGACTGCCCAGCTGCACTATAATTAGCCTAAGGAGGGGCGTGGAGGGGAAGGGCTGACGGGTTTGGGGATCCGGGTGTGTCGGCAGTGCAGAGGAGCTGGCAGTGAGCCTGCCAGAGGAAGGAAGGGCTGGCTGCCGGCCGCCTGTGTGATTTTTCCCAAGAAGACACTGCTATTTATACCCCTGTAGCTTGGGATCAGCTTCTTGCAGATGAGGACGTGAAGGCCCAAGGCCACACAGCAACTACAGCCAGGCTAAGAGTAGAACTTGGGTTTCTGACTCCCAAGACAGCACCTGGGCCTGATTCTGGCAGTGGATTCTGTGAGGGTCACCTCATGCTCCCGACTTCTCCCACACACCCAGGGTGGGCTGAGAGGTTGTTGTGGCTTCAGCTGCCCAGCAGCAGGCCCACAGGAGCCACACAAGCAACGAGTCAGCACTGGGGCAGCCAGAAAACAGAAGGGCTGGGCTGTAGCCCAGGGACTGTTGGTGCCGGGATGAGGCGCATGGGACTCCTCAGCCACAGGATCAGAGGACCCCCTGGCTGGGATGGGTGAGCCCCCAGTCTACCTCCTGGAGCCACAGAATGCTAGCGGGAAGGAGGGAGCCCAGGGCCAGCTGAGCCCACCAACCCCTGCTGACACTCTGCCCCGGGTGCAGGCCCAGGGAGGCTCAGGGAGCCCCAAGCCGCAGGAGCACTTGAGACGCTCCTTTCTCCCCGCCAGGCCTTGGCTGCCATGGTTTTGAACTTGTATTTGGGGTGAAGTATTTGAGGCCAGGCTGGCGGCTGAATGGGAGGAGCCCTGCACTGGGGGCAGCTTAGTGAGTAGACACAGCCTGGTGCAGGCAGCCTGGGCCTGGCTTCAGATCCTGGCCATCACGTCCCTCTTGTGTGACCCAGGGCAAGTGACGTATGGGCCCTGAGTGTGTGAGGAGAGATGATGGTAGAGTCTGCCCGGGATGTTGTGAGGAGCAAATGAGAGGGTATGCCCCCAGTACCCAGGGCCAGCCTGGCACGTGGTCATCTTGGGCACTAGAACTGCATCCAGCAGCTGCTCATCTGCCAACGCCCGTGTTTGAGGGTCTGTTTCCAGCCAGCATGGGCAGTCTGGGTGATTCCAGGAGGATTCCAGGGTTCTCAGTAGAAGTCTGGTCACCTTGGCTTTCTTCTCTGCAGCTCTGGGCAGAGCCAGGGGCTTGTCACTGGCCAGGGGACTTAGGAGACCACACAGACCACCCACCCCACCCTGGGTCTCCCAGCTGCCAGGCCCACTCCTCTGAAATCTGGGTTTTGGGATTCCATGGTCTGATCTACCCTCCCAGCCTCTCTCCACACCTGCCTTCAGCGGTCTTGGCCCTGTTTCCAGACCCTTTCATGTTCTCCCAGCCTCTCCACATCTCGGAGTGTCTTTCTCTCCCTGCTGGACTCCAGGATCCATCACCTTTGCCCTTCTTCCCTGTGCAACCCCCCGCCTGTCCCAGTCAGGACTGTATGCTCATCCTGGCCCTCTGGCCTGGCACCACCTGCCCTGAGGCCACCCAGACTATAGAACTGGAGGGTTTGTGCCTCCCCATCTCCCCTGCCTGGCTAGAGGCCCCAGGTCCCACGGGTCCTGCCTCCCTCCGTTGCTTCTGCCCAAGCCGTGGCTGCCTGGGTCATCCCCAGCCCTGCATGTCTGCGTGGCTCAATTCTCCCCAGCCACTGCTGCCCCCAGAAGGCCCCAAACCTTCCTCCAGGACAGCAGTGAGCCATAGGTGGGGTGGTCAGCGGGTTAGGGCACTCCTGCTGCTAAGCCATAGTGGTGTCTGCCTAAGGTCCAGCAGGGGCAGCAGGCTGGTCACTGGTCCCAGAAACAATAGCATGGCCAAGGGCTGTACAGAGTGAGGCAGGGTCAGAAGTGGGTGCCAGCCAGGCCTGGGCTGCTCTCCCCAGGGCCCCCACCTCTGTGCTCCCTGCCTCGTGGTGTTGTGTCTGGGCAGCCTTGTCTTTGGCACACCGCAGCAGCAAAAGTGTATGGTGGACACAGATGGCGCCTGCTCATGTCTGCCATTTTCCCCACCACCGCTGCCAGGGAATGCTGGCTGGAGGAAGGCCAGAGTAGATAGGGTATGACAGAGGCCGGAAGCCAGCCCTGTCGGTGGGTGGGGGAAATGGACAGGCACGGCTGCCCTGCCTGGGTGGGGCCATCGGAGGCTCTGTTGTGTCAACTGTGATGTGATGTTCTCTGGATCCTTGTTGGGCCTGGCTCCAGGGTCTGGGCTCAGGGACGGAGGCTGCAGGGTCAGAGGGCAGCGCCACATGAGGGCTTGGCGGTCCAGGAGGCCTTCTGAGGGCAGGGCCCTGGCAGCGTGTGCAGAGGGCTGGGATTGGGGTTGGGATTGTTTAGCCAGCTGGAGTGCCCAGGAGGTGAGATGAGAGAGGCCGGGAGGGCCTGTGCTGCTGGCTGTGGTTGGAGGATCAGCTGAACCGAGCGGGGAGGCTGGAGTTTCCTATAGCTGTAGGGCTCTGTGTCCCCTCCCACCTCTCCTCCTCTCCCGGCCCCACCAAGACTTCTCTGGTGGGTCTCACAGGCTGCGCCCCCTCCATCCTCTAGCTGTGGGTGGGGCCCGTGCCTGGATGACCCTCCCGCCAAGGACATCATCGACTTCCCCTCGGTGCCGCCTGGCATCCTCTATGATGTGAGCCACCAGTGCCGCCTCCAGTACGGGGCCTACTCTGCCTTCTGCGAGGACATGGATGCGAGTGGGGCCGGTGTGGGTGTGGGGGTGTGGGGACCCGGCAGGAGGGCTCAGGGGACAGCTCTCACCAGCCCGTGGATGCCAGCCTGGGAGTAACCTCGCCTGGCCTGGGCTGCGCCCCCGAGTGATACTGTGAGACGTCAAGTGGCCTGTGGGAGAGGCCAGGGATGGGCGGCCACAGACCCAGCTCTGATTTCTGGGTCAACCATGGACCAACTGTGACACTTTGGGCAAGTCCCTTAGCCTCTCTGGAGCTGGCTCATGAGAGGGAAAAGGAACCCCAGTGGGGAGGGTCTATTTATCCTGGAGAAGATCACCTGAAGTGATCTTCCAAGGGGAGTGTTTCCAGAGGAGGGGCTGGGCCGGGAGAGGTGGGGACAGTTGGGGATGGCTCTGAGCAGCGCGGCCCCGGGCACCTCACACCACCACATGGTCCGGGGAGGAAGGTGGGAGCAGGCACACAAGAAGGGACCTCTGGGGGTCAGTGGGCCCCTGCCATGTGGAGGGGTGCCCAGGGGACCCTTGGGGACAGGGAGGGGGCAGGGTGGGTGGCGGCACTGGGAGGGGGTGAGGGTATGGCCCGTGTCCTCCTCCTTGCAGAATGTCTGCCACACACTCTGGTGCTCTGTGGGGACCACCTGTCACTCCAAACTGGATGCAGCCAGGGTGTGGGGAGAATAAGGTAGAGGATGTCCCCAGTCCCAGCGGTGGGTGTTGGAGAGGCCAGACCTGCTGTAACCAGGCCCTGGGGTCAGCCCCGGCTCACGGTCTTGCTTGTGCTCCTAGCAGAGCCCCGCACTCTCTACAGCCCAAGGCCCCATCTGCAAAGCGGAGGCACTGGGGCCAGGGCTTGATTCCATGATTCCCCAGGGTGTCTTCAGCTGAGTCAGCACGTGGGCTGTTTTACTCCCTGCTCAGCTCCTCCCTGTGGCCTGGGTCACAGATGATTGTGATGATTGTGAGGGGGTCTCTCTCACCTTCCATCCTTCCCCTCTGTGCCTTTCGCAGCCTTTCCACCCACCTTGTTCTCACTAGGGTGAGGATGACTGATAGGCTGGGGGGTGGGGTGGCTCTACCTCCATCTGTCACAGTAGTGGTGTCTCAATGGGGAGTGCGTACCCGTGGGCTTCCGGCCCGAGGCTGTGGATGGTGGCTGGTCCGGCTGGAGCGCCTGGTCCATCTGCTCGCGGAGCTGTGGCGTGGGCGTACAGAGCGCCAAGCGGCAGTGCACGCAGCCTACGTGAGTGTGGGGCCCAGGGTGCCCTGGGCAATGGGACAGAGGGACCCAAGCAGTCAGCCGATTGCAGGAGCTTGGCTCTGTCCCAGCCCCTGGCTCTGAGAAGTGTCTTCATAATGGTCAGTCCGAGTGTCCAGGCCACCTTGAGTCACTTTCAAGCAGTGTTCTGGGGGCTGACAGGGTCCCCACTGCTGACCCCTTTCCAGAGAGCGGGACACTGCGGCCCAGAGACTGGAGAGACTCATCAGAGGCCACATGGCAAAGCAGCTGCTGGTTGGAAGGAGGCAGGAGAGGGCAGTGGCGAAGAGCATGGGCCCTGGACCTTAGACGGCTCTGAGTTCGAATCCTCTGTTCGCCCCTTCTCTGGGCCTCCGTTTCCCCGTCTATATAATAGCAGTGCCCATCCAGTAAAGTTGTAGTCGGGGGCAAATGCAGTTTACGCAGGCCAGGCCCTCAGTTTTGCAGCTCGTCTGTAGTGGGCACTCAGCGGGAGTGGCTTGGTGGCCTCAGAGGCACAAGGGTCTGAGATGAGACTGGGGGCAGCTGGGAGGATGGGCCAGCAGTGAAGGGGTGGCCTGAGGTGAGTGACTTCACCTCTCTGGGCCTCTGTTTCCCCGTCTAAACGGTGGGGTGTGAAGATCTGGTGAGATGCAGAGGCCAGTGGTACTGTAGACCTGAGGCACTACCCGGCTAATCTTCACTTCCGGAGGCCACCTGGGGCAGGCATGGGGTTCACAGTCAGCCCCACCCAGGGCCCTGTGCTTACCCAAGATTGGCCTGTGGCCCTCCTGCCTCCTGGCCTCCAGGTCTGAGCTGGGTGGTGGTTAGCGACCCTGGCTTAGATGCAGAGGGTTTCAGGAGCTGTGCTCGGTCAGACCTCTCAGCTGGCTGGGGCCCTGGGCGCTTCCTTTAGGCCCGGGCTGGGGTACTGCCACCAGGAGGGAGGCTGAGGACTCAAGGGCTCGTTAGGATGCTGGTGTCATGGGTCGGAGACTTGGAGCAGTCCCTCCAGCCAGTGCCAGTCATGCCTACAGCTTGTCCCAGCTTCTCAACAGCCCTCTGCAGAGGCAGCCCCAACCTCACTTTATACTGGAGGAAACTGAGGCCCAGAGGGTGGCTGAAGACTTGCCCCCGATCACACAAGCAGGTTGGGGGCAGAGCTCAGGCTTCCTGTTGCCACCTCCCCGCAGGTCCTTACAAACAGGAAGGGTGTGTCTGGGCCACAGGGTGGGCAGCCCAAGGGAGGAGAACAGCGTGCACAAAGCTGGGCGGCAGGCATCTCGGGGTGTGGGTGCAGGAGGAAGCCGCTCGCTCTGGGCTGTGGCCATGCAGTAGTATTCACCAGTCCCTCACTAGGGCGCATCCCGGTCCTCCCCACAGGCCCAAATACAAAGGCAGATACTGTGTGGGTGAGCGGAAGCGCTTCCGCCTCTGCAACCTGCAGGCCTGCCCCGCTGGCCGCCCCTCCTTCTGCCACATCCAGTGCAGCCACTTTGACGCTACGCTTTACGAGGGCCAGCTGCACACATGGGTGCCCGTGGTCAATGACGGTGAGTGCTGCCTCCCATGGAGACACTGAGGCTCAGAGGGCTGGGGGTGTGTGTGTCCAAGGTTACCCTGTGATGCAAGCAGGCGGCCCAGTCTCCACCCCAAGCCTGGGCCGCTTCCAATGTCCCCTGGGGCTGCTGCTCACCCCTAGCTCTCCAGTCTGCAGCCTTGCAGATAGCTACCAGCCCAGCCGGAGCCTCCAGCATGTTGGTGCTGCTTGGGAGCCTCTAGCCTGCTATGGATGTGTGTCACAGAGGGGTCTTCCTGATGGCCTTCACATTCCTGCCCCAGCTGT
Source organism: Macaca nemestrina (assembly GCF_043159975.1). Classification (NCBI taxonomy): domain Eukaryota; kingdom Metazoa; phylum Chordata; class Mammalia; order Primates; family Cercopithecidae; genus Macaca; species Macaca nemestrina. The sequence continues at coordinate 122,997,772 of NC_092131.1, read as the reverse complement.
TGCTGACGGCTCTTCTACTTGGGTCCCCAGTGAACCCCTGCGAGCTGCACTGCCGGCCCTCGAATGAGTACTTTGCCGAGAAGCTGCGGGACACCGTGGTTGATGGCACCCCCTGCTACCAGGTCCGGGCCAGCAGGGACCTCTGCATCAACGGCATCTGCAAGGTGTGCCTGGTTAGAAGAGGCTCTCCCAGCACTGGCTGCCCACAGCCCCACTGGCAGGCCCCAGGCTCTCTCCTGGGTCCCTCCTGGTCCTCCTCAGGCCACCCTCCTCATGCTCTACCTTTGGGCTTCCCAGCCCCTACCCTCTATGACCTCTAAGGCAAAGCCCCTACAATGCCTCCTGGCACTGGGGACCCCTCCCAGTCAGGCCTCGCCCCCTGCATCTCCTTGGATGCCTGCACCAGCACTGCCCCAGCCAGGAAACCAAAGCCCAGGCAGTGGCTTGACCTCTTGCTGGCTGGCTGACCCCAGGCAGTGGTTTGCTCCCTAATAGAAGGGGTTAAATGAGGTGGCACAGGTGACATGAAGGGCTCTGAGCCCCGAAGAATAGTGCTCAGTATTTGGTAACAATTTCTATTCTTACTTTTAATAACAACGATGGCCTCTCCTCTTTGCCTATGTCCCCAGCCACCTACTTGTCCCTGCTTCTTGCCCTCTAAGCCTCTGGGGTATCAAGGCCTGGGCTCCGAGGAGGACCAGCAGGGAGGTGCCAACCCCCAGTGCCTTTGACGTTGAAATTCCCTGCATGCGCTGGTCAGGAGCCCGTGGCGCGTCAGATCCCCTGCCTGCCCGTGGCCTTTGCAGAACTCTTTCCTTCTCTTGTCTCATGTGATGCTCACGACATGCCTTTAAGCGAGGGGTGGGTCTCCCCATCTCACATCTGAGGAAACTGAGGCTCAGGGAGGTAGAGAAGTTCACCTGGGTCAGAGGCACAGCTGGGGTGGGGCAGGGCCAGAGAGAGGCCTCCTGACCCCCACTCCCAGCTTTCTCCTCCTGAGCCTGGCTGACCCCCGGGGCTGGGACCACAGAGGGCTGGCCGCCAGCACCAGGAGCCTCCCCTCCTTGTGTGTTGCAGAATGTGGGCTGTGACTTTGAGATTGACTCTGGTGCTATGGAGGATCGCTGTGGTGTGTGCCACGGCAACGGCTCCACCTGCCACACCGTGAGCGGGACCTTCGAGGAGGCCGAGGGCCTGGGTATGGGGTGGGACTGCTGTGGGGGAGGGGTGTGCTCTTCACCTGGTGACCCCTTCCCCATCTCCCCTGGGCCCCTGTCCTTGGCCTCGTGGTCCCCACCCAGCCTGGAGATGGCTAAGCAGGGAAGCCTTGCTGGGGTGGAATTCTTGCAGGAGTCAGGGGACCCCTGGCCCATGTGCAGAGACCTGTCCCCATGGGGAGTCCTCCTGTCCCAGAGACCCCAGGCAGGGCCAGCCTGGCTTGTGTGTGGCCCCTGGGCCTTTCAAAGAATGGTAGTCTCCTCCTGAAACTTCTGAGACCCCCAGCTCTGTGCCCTCACCTCCGATCTGTTTTGCACACATTGCTCAAATACGGACTGTGTGCTAGGTGATGGGGACATGCAGGCAAAGCGCTCAGTCCTGCAGGGGGCAGAAGCTTCTGGTGTGACCAGTGCAGTGGAGGGAGGCCCAGAGGGCTATGGGAGCACCGAGGAAGAAGGTCCTGGCCTGGGGAAGTCAGGGAAGGTTTCCTGTAGGAGGTGGAAGTTGAACTGAATCATAAAACTCAGAAGTGATGGAAGGGGCCTTCCAAATGGAGGAAAGTGCTTGTGCCAGAGCCTGGAGGCAAGAAGAGAAGGCAGGACCAGCTATGGGGCCTTGAATGCCAGGCTGAGAAGCTTAGATTTCATCCCAGTGCAATGTGGTGGATAAAGCACTGGCCCTGGAGGCTGCTCATATCCCAGCAGGACGCTCATGCACGTTACCATCCCTGTCTGCCTCTCTGCTCATCTGTAAAATGGGGATAACAATAGTACCTAGGCTATAGGGCCGTTACCCATGAGCTTACACAAGTGCTGAGAGTAGTGCCTGGCACGTGATGGGTGTGACGGAAGTGAATTGAATAAAAGCAGGCTGTGTGGGGATGAGGAGGGTGTCCCAGGAGAAAGGCCTGGGCACTTTGTTTTTTTTAGAAAGAGAATTAGTGTAGGGGATGGATCCAGTCTTATGATGAGACCAGTTTAGGTCCTCAAGAGAGGGGTGACGGGGCATGGCCACGGGGTCAGGATTTGTGGCACCTCTGTGAGGTTTTGGTGACCCATGACACATCTGAGCAATTTTGGGAGCTCAGACTTTAAAGCTAATGGTGAAATCTTTGGCATCAGCAGGCGGAGGCAAGTGGGGAGAGACGTGAGGGAAGCGGGTGGGAATAAGCAACCTTCTCACCCTGGGCGCAACCTACGCACAACCCTTGGCTGACAGGTTATGTGGACGTGGGGCTGATCCCAGCCGGCGCACGCGAGATCCGCATCCAGGAGGTGGCCGAGGCTGCCAACTTCCTGGCACTGCGGAGCGAGGACCCGGAGAAGTACTTCCTCAATGGTGGCTGGACCATCCAGTGGAACGGGGACTACCAGGTGGCCGGGACCACCTTCACATACGCACGCAGGGGCAACTGGGAGAACCTCACGTCCCCGGGTCCCACCAACGAGCCTGTCTGGATCCAGGTGCCTGCCTCCTGAGGCCCAGGGTGGGGGAGCGGAGGCGCAGTCCCCAGGCTCAGCACCCCTCATGGCAGGTCTCGTCCTGGAGGAGTGAGCCCTGGGTCAGTCACAGAGCCTGGCTCTGAGCCAGGCCCTCCTGCTGTGGCCTCTACCTTGGTTTCCCTATCTTTAAAATGGCCCATTGGTGTAGCTGCAGTTCACAGAGGTGGCTGGGGTTGGCTCCTTTAGGACTGGGTGGATGGAGAAGACACCTCGTGCTCACGGGCTGCTGCCTGCCCACCCAGCTGCTGTTCCAGGAGAGCAACCCCGGGGTGCGCTACGAGTACACCATCCACAGGGAGGCAGGCGGCCATGGCGAGGTCCCGCCACCCGAGTTCTCCTGGCACTATGGGTCCTGGACCAAGTGCACAGTCACCTGCGGCAGAGGTGAGAAGTGGGGCAGGCACAGCCCCGCCAACAGGGGCTTCGTCTGTGGACAGGGACGCTGGCTTCAGCTTCCAGCTCACTGCTGGGCCACCACGGGTTTGGAAGTTGGCTTCTCTGAGCCTCAGTTCCCCATCTGTGAGATGAGGCTGGCAACCGCCCCATGTCCCAGGCGCACTGGGAGGGTAAATGGATGAGGCAGGTGGGTGCTGGCTCGCGGCGCGTGCTCAGTGTGCTCCAGCTCCTGGCGTTGTCCCTCCAGCGGACACAGCTCCCTCTCGATTGTGTCCTTGCTCAGCTCCGGCAGGTCTTGTGCCTGCACTCCTGCTGCGTCCTGGAGACCAGACCAGTGGCCCCTCACCACCCTGACTTATTTCCCTGAACTATTTATGAAAAGTAGGACAATTTCTTTAACTCCGACTCTTCCTCCCCATATTTCCCTCAGTCTCCCCCAATGCTCCTCAGTCCCCGCTCTCTTTATCTCCTCCCCACTGCTCCTCGGTCTCCCCTCCGCCCCTCCATGTCCTCCCCACTGCTCCTCAGTCTCCCCTCTGCCCCTCCATCTCCTTCCATACTTCTCAGTCTCCCCCCATGCCCCTCGGTCTCCCTCCTGTCCTCCAGTCCCACCCATGCCCCTCGGTCTTCCTCTCCCCGCTCGGTCTCCCCCGCCGTTCCTTGGTCTCCCCACACCTCAGTCTCCCCCTTTGTCTCTTAGTCCTCCCTTTTCCCCTCAGTCTTCCCATCATTGACAGTGTCCTCAGGGTCTCAGAATCGGGAATCTGAGATACAGACATTTGAGCATTCCTTAAAATGCTATTATGATGACAAAACGAAAATGGAGAACTGGGCAGATACCTTTCAAAGCTAGGAAACCCATGTTATCTAATACAGCTGTTTATTTTTATTTTATTTTATTTGAGATGGAGTCTCACTCTGTCACCCAGGCTGGAGTGCAATGGTGCAATCTCAGCTCACTGCAGCCTCCACCTCCCAGGTTCCAGTGATTCTCCTGCCTCAGCCTCCTGAGTAGCTGGGATTTACAGGCACGCGCAACCAGGGCCCTGCTGATGAGGTAATGGGGTTTGAGGCAGGAAGGGCCTCCCTTCCAGGGTTCTGCTAATCCCAGTGGTGGGGGGTTTCCTGGCCAGCTGGGTCCTGGTGGAAGGACCTGAGCTAGATGTGGTTCTCCACAACCCCGCTGCTGCCACACACACACACACACACACATATACACACACACACACACACACACACACACACACACACACACACTCATACACTTCCTGCAGCCCCAGCTGCTCTCAGCAGTGCTGAGGGCAGAAAATGGGGTGGCCCTGGAGTGTCACCTAGGCTCCCCTCGCCAGCTGTGTGGCCTTGGGCTCCATTTCCCTCTCAGGCCTTCATGTGCTGAATAAAGGGGCTGCCAAGCCCCATCCTTGCATAAATGAAGTCTGGGCATGAAGGGCCCAGCACTGCGTGGGCATCGAGGGGATACTCAGGCAAAGCGGCTTCTTCCCCTCTACCAAAGCCAATGTCATCCCCAATTGCAAGGTCAGGGAGAGGGCCTGGGGCCAACCCTGCCAGTCTAAGGAATCCAGAAGCTGTGGTGTGAGGAGCTGCGGCCCCTGTGCTATTGGCTGTCTGCTCCCTACTCCTAGGACAGAGTCCTCAGCCAGGGCCCTCAAGCTGGCATTTGGGGCCCCCTGCAATCTCCCCGGTCTGCCTTCTCCCCTTGTCCAATACAGCCTTCTCTATCTGCACTGGCTCCTGGGCAGCCCTCATTCAGGCTCAGAGTGGCCCATGCCATGCCTCGTTACCCTGCCTCTGGCAGGGGTGGCCTTCCTGCCTCAAACCTCAAGGCCCAGTGGCAGTGCCCCCACCCTGTCCTGCCTGCCCTCAGCATGCACCTAGCCAGCATCTCAGAGTGCTCCTGTGTGTCGCCTAAGCTGGGTGCTGGCACCATCTCTCTCACCTTCAGGGTTAGGGCTGGCCAGAGGGAGCAGGGTGGTTATTATCTCAGGGGATGAGGACCAGATGGGGCAGAGAACAGGAACTGAAGCACCTGGGGGCCTAGAACCAAGGACGGATGGCCCAGGAGACTCTGGGCTTGCAAAGTCTCCCAGGGGCGGGTGTGAGTGAGCTGCAGGGAGTGGGCTATGGGGGCTGGTTAGGTGGCTGAACTAGAAGCTGTCCTAAGTGAGGAGTTTTCTGCCACCAGTGAACAGTGGAGGGGCGGCTGGGAAGGTATCTTGGACTTGGAGACCTGGAATTCCCAGGATGTTTTGCTGGTCTGTGGGACAGTTGGTGGGACATGTGGAAAGCCAGGAAACTCCAGAGTGTGTGGTCACTGCAGTGACACAGCATGGCCACATCCGTTTGCTGTGGAGGTGGGGTTGACAGAGGAGGGAACGAAGGCCCAAGAGGTGAAGCAACTTGTCTGAAGTCACCCCAGGCGACCAGGATGCAGGCCTGCAGATGTGCGCTCTGGAGCTTTGCCTGGAGCTGGGGTGGAGGAGCCTGCCTGCTGCCTCGTGCCCTCTGCCGGGCCTGGGGGATGTCCCAGGCCCAGGGATGGCTGCTGTCCTCCTATTCCTCCTGCTGGAGTAAGCTGGGTCTGTCAGCAGCAGCAGCAGCAGCAGAATCAGGAGCAAGGCCTGGAGGCTGGAAACAAGCCACCTCCCAAAATAGCTCTGATAACCACGGGGCAGGAGGGCCCAGCCAAGCCTCAGCCCTGACAAGCACAGCCTGGAGCTGGCCTGGGCTCAGTCCCTGGTTTCTGCTGACGGCCTCTAAGGCCCACTCTCTCTAGGCTTCGTGGCCCACCTGAGAAGTGGGAGGTTGGCCTGGGAGATAGGACCCTGTGACCCAGAACCCGAGGCTGAGTACAGCCCCCGTGGCTGGAGGTGGTCACGGAGGCCTGGCAGGACAGATGTACTGGGGCAGGGGGTGGTGGTGGGAGTGGATGGCAGAGGCTGCTGCAGGCTGGCAGGAGGTCCCTGGGACCACAGTTCTGTGCCAGGATCTGTTGGGAAACACCAGGGGTGAGCAAGGATGGAGATGGGGTGGCAGGGCGTTGCCCCGGGTAGGCTTTCACGGGCATGTGAGGGCATCAGGGTGGGGTGTCAGGACCTTTCCTCCAGAAACCTCAGCCCAGCAGCGCCCGTTCTCGAGTCCTGGGGTTGGCCATGAGCAGGTGGGACAGAAACAGCAACAGCTGGAGACCTGCAACTCCGGTTCAGGACCCACTCCAGAAACTGGGGCCCTTTGCTCGGTGGGGAGCTGCTGGAGCCTCCTTAAGGTGGTTGGCATGGGGAGCCAGGTTCTGGGTACCCCAAACCACTGGTCCTGATGCCCCTCTGCCCCCCACTCCAGGCTGTGAGCGGGACCGCCTGTCCTTCGGGTTTTGTGAGACACTGCGCCTACTGGGCTGCTGCCAGCTGCCCACCGTCTGCACCCAGTGCTGCCGCTCGTGCTCTCCGCCCAGCCACGGCACCCCATCTCGTGGCCATCAGCAGGTTGCCCGCCGCTGACTGTGCCAGGATGCACAGACTGACCGACAGACCTCAGTGCCCACCACGGGCTGTGGCGGAGCTCCCACCCCCTGCGCCCTAATGGTGCTAACCCTCTCCCTACCCAGCGGCAGGCTGGGGACCTCCTCCCCATCAAAAAAGGTACTTTTTTATTCTAACAGTTCGTGTAACATTTATTACGATTTTACATAAATGAGCATCTACCATTCCAAAGCACAGTGTGACTTCATCCTGGATTTGGAGAATCTTAAAAGTCAGAAACTCTTCCCCCAACCCCTCTGCCCAAAACTCCACCACGGCAGCACCTTGGCAGGCCCGGCTTTTCACGTGCTCCTCTGGGGCACATCTGCAGTGGGCAGAGCAGCAGTTGGGTCCATGAGATCATGGCGTCTGGTGAGGCACAGAAGGCCTTGGAAGCCGGGGGCTGCTGCCCAGGGAGGCCTGTGTGCAGAGGGTGGGGTGCTGGGGGCAGGAAGGTCTTCTGGGCAGGGGCACAGCTTGGCCCTTACTTGCTGCCCGCCTGAGGCCCCACTCTGTGGTCCTCAGAGACCTGTTCCACAGGGATTGGGCCCACCTTGTCACTTGCAGGGACTGCCCCTTGGAGTGATGGGGACTGGGGCCCCCGGGGGCACCTCCCTGGCCCTGTTGTATCTGTTGATTTTTCTGCAAAAAGTGGGCAGAGAGGAGAAGAGCAGGCTGGCCAGCTGTGCCCTACTGTGTCTGTCCCAGGACTTGGAAGGGAGGGAGGGAGTGTGGCCAGGGCGGCTGCCTACAGGTGCATATCCTGCTGCTCCCCAATTCAACATGCTCACCTCATTTCACGCCAACACGCCCCATCCTCAGAGGAGGAGCCCAAGGCTCTGAGAGGAAGTAATTGGCCCAAGGGCACATGCCCTGCTGACACAGGCCCATCCTAGGCTCTGACTGTCCACCTCCAAGCTCCAGGCCACCCTGAGCAGGTGGAAGAGGGAGAGGGCCCCGAGCAGGCCCCAGGGGCGGCTTTGCACAAAGCGGGCAGCCTGCCAGAGTTCACGCAGGAAAGCAAGTTGCTGGGCAAGCTAGCGTGAGTCCAGCCCCGCTGCGCCGCCCGCGGGTGGAGGAGCGTCAGGAGTGCTTCCTGTCTGTCTACAGCAGCCCGGCTGGCCCAAAGAGACCCTGGGGACCCATGCTCTGAGTCATGGCTTCCCGGGCCTTAGTCAGAACTGCCCCTGGTGGCAGCCCCTTCCAAGGGGTGGGGAGCAGAGCCTGTCGACTTGCTCCTGACCCACACACTGAGCCAGTCCCTGTCCCAGCTCTGCCGCCGCTGCTGTGCTGTGTGACTTCAGGAACCCCCAGCCTCGCTGAATCCATGTCCCCAGAAGGGAAAAGCCTGCCAGGCCTTGCCTTGCCCTGTCTGGGAATCCTTGCGGGAGCCACCCCTGAAACACCCCTATGGGAACCCCTTTGGTCTTCATCATTCTTGGGTGTTTTCCACTGACGGCTGGGGGTGTCTCCGGTGGCAGCTGGGCCTGAGCTGTCAGCCCAGGCAGGAGACAAACAAGCCTGTGACTCAGGCAGGGGATGGCACAGCTGGCGGAAGGAAGCGTGCCTGTTCTTTGTGGCTGGGTGGGGGGGTTATCTGGACACAGGGAGTCTCCAGGTCCTGGCTTCCCACCTTGGTGCCCCCAGCCCACACCTGCAGCTTGGCCATGGTTCTTGGGGCCTCCCAAGGCTGACCCTGCTGGGAAAGGCATCCTGACACACCCGCCCCAGGGTAAGCCAAGGGCAGGGACACCCAGAAACGCCAGGCTGGAAGGGTGGAGAGCCCCTCCTCACCCCCCAACACCAATAAGCCCTGGTCAACCCTCCAAGCCCTTGGGGTGAGCCTCATCACTAGTGACTATAATGGAATTTCAGTGCAGAATATCATACAAATTAGTTTATTTCTTCCTTAGTATTACAGTTCCAAAATGTAACCTGAAGGTCAGCACAGGAGCTGCTGTGACATAAAAAGAGAGAGTCACCTGGCGCCCCCTGCAGTCCTCCAGTTGCCCAGCAACGGTGGGACACTCAGTGGCACACACTAGGTCTCTGTATGGCCTCCCACCTGCAAGGACTTCCCCGGGCAGGCCCAGCTGCCCAGAAGCCCCGGAACACACAGGAAGACAAAACTATAAGATGGCAGGTGGGGATCTCTGCAATACAAACTTGTAGTTAGAAAACCCAACCGAGCATCTGTCTAGGATACTTCCTATATCAATATACCGTAGTTGGAACCAGAACCGTCTCCAGCCATCAGCAGTCTTGGCGGCTACTGTACAGCTGTCAGCATGACTACAGGCAGCGCCCGGGGCTACCTGGGGTAAGAAGTGGGCCCGCACATCACAACAGCGAGTCAGTGAGAGTCAGGGCCAGAGGGAAGAGCAACTCGGAGGCTCAGGCTGGCACAGATACAAGGGAGTCACACACATAACGTAAGAACTTGTTATATAAAATAGATATGTGGAATCTAGAAACACCTTGAGAAAATAGCCTATAAAAATATAAATTGTAGTGAAAGCATACAAAAGTATTAACAGAGGTTCAACCCATTAAAAAAAACCCCATCCATTTAAAAGTTGGCAATTCCCAGCAGGTGTGGGGAGGGAGCTCCCCTCGGTCCTGGTGCGTGTATTTGGACAGGCCTTTGGGTTTCTCAGCTGGCAAGGTCCCCCTTGCAGGGGCCATGGGCTGAGTGTTGGGGCGAAGGTTCGGAGGAGGAACAGCAGTGTGGGGCAGCCCCTGCCAGAAGGGCCCCCTGCCATGGCAGCCAGTGGAGGCCAGGGACCTTCAGGGCACTGGAGGGGACAGAACAGCTCTTTCCTCAGTGACATGAAGGGGGGAAGTGTTAGCACGAAAGAGTGGAGGCCGCAGTCCTGGAAGGAGGAGTTGGCTCCATCCTGTTCCCAAACTGGAACCAGGCGGAGCTGCCCTATCTTGCCTTCTGGATGCACGTCACTTGATTCCAGGCAGGAGAACCTCTGAGAAAGTGTCCCCAGTCCCTTTCCTCCAGGAACTCTCCTGCTCTCACACACACACTGCCTGGCAACTGCTGACAACTGTCTGGGAACACGAACATACCACTGTGGGTTGCAGCCATGACGGGACCCTGGTCAGGTGCATCTCTCAGGGCAAACTGGACAACACAAGCCTGTCCCTAAAGGCAGCATCTTAGCCCCAGGACATGGCAGTGTGTGCTGGCATGTTCCAGGGGCCATCAGCTTGGAAAGTAAAACCTGAGGGCAGCTGGTGCCAGCCCACGGGCCCAGCCCCATTCCTGCTGCACCTCCTCAGCAGCCGTCCCCCAGGCTGACAGCTGTCATTTCAGATGGGCTGATTTGATTCGAGCGGACTACAACGCCCAGCTCACAGGACAACTTCCTGAAGGAGTCAGACCTCAAACTGCTGCTCTCAAAGACAAAGACAATGGCAAAACCCATTTTTGATGCCTGAAAAGAGACAAAGGCTTTTGGCTAAATATAGAGGCCAGCCCCTCTACCCAGTGAAACGTCAACCAGCTCCACTAAAGACATGAAGCCGGAGCTCAGTCTAGCGTGCGGAAACGCCAGCTTCGCCGTGGCACTGCTAGAAAGTTGACAGCACAAAATAACAGGAAAAAAGTACTTCTTAAAACTGCATTGCTTCAATTCTTAGTCTCAGTGTGTTCGTATCAACAAAGGATGATTTCCAGTTTTTTTCAGGTAATACGAAACATTCCACCGAGACCGTTTTTCTTGTATTTTCGTAACACTGTGCCAGAAAACATCGTCTCACATCTACGCATCAGGGATGCTCTAGAGGGATTAAGCAAAAATGAGCTCCTTGCTCAAAGCCTCTTCCCAGCCTTCAGAAAGGCAGTCCTGTGAGTTCCCAGAAACTGCCGTGTCAGAGGCACCAGTGACCCCGCATCCTGGCAGAGAACAAGGATGCTTCCGGGCAGTGGTGGGGTGGGCACACACCCGGGAGAGCTCACCCAAGCCTGGGCCCCAAGCAAAAAAGCTTCCCAGCCCCGGACACTGGCAGCCGGCCTCCTGCACAACCCAGTCAGGTGGAGGAGACACCAGGAGCATTGGCCATCTCCAAGGAAGCCAAGGTTTTCAACTGTCCAAGAGCGTTCATGCTGCAGCTGCACCACTGCCCTGCAAAGCGCCACCGAAAAGATTCCTCCATCCCCTCGACCAAGGCCAGCCCAGGGGTGGGTCTGCTTTGCAATATGCCGGTCCACCGTTGACCTGGAATCCTGAACTGTCGTACTTGGTGAATGATTCCCACAAGTCAAGAAGGGCATTCCACAGAATCTCACCGAGCCACGCCAGGCACGCGGCAAGCTGGGGACAGAGCAGCCCAGTAATCTGCAAACGCAGGCTGGCCATGAGAAGTGAGGGCGGGTGTCTGGGCAGCCAGGCCCTCCCCATGCAGGCTGGGAGCCACTGTTGGAAGGGTTGCGTGTGGAAGAGCAAAGGTTATTCTAGAAATGGGGCACGGCTAGCAGCTTAAAGCCACTGGTGGGAGGTTCACAGGCTTTCTACAGTGGCCATTTCTGAACAGGCGATGTGCCTGCCTTTCTAAGGCAGTCCCTTTTCATACCGACCTTATGCCTGAGGCAGCAACCCTCTGGCCTACAGGTGCCTGAAGCACAGTGGGCATCCTTCACAGCACTGCCATTCAAAACCACACACCACTGCCCACTATGTACAGGAGAGAGAACATGGGGAGACGCCCAGCAAAGCAAGGTTTCAGGGGGTCAGAGCACCGACAGGCTGATGGAGACTGGAAACAGGCTCTTGCAAATAGCCACTGGTAAGCCTGAGGATCTACCAATCAGACAGAAAGCATGACTGAGATACGTGTAACCAAAAGCATGGCATGGAAATGGCTGTAAACAGATGAGACCTCCCACCCCTGCCCCCGCACAGTGGGAATTGAGGAAGTGCAGTCTGGCTTTGGACATCTGCCCAGCAGATTCCCAGAGGCCACACACGTTACATTCTGGCTTTTAAGCGTGCTTTCACCCTTTGGGCACACTTTGGTTGTGAAGGCAGGAAGAGCAGCGTCCCGGGACCTACTCAGGTATCCTCCTCCTCGTCGCTGACCAGCTCACCCTTGTCAGGGCTGGTGTCCCGCTCACGCAGGAAATCCTCACGGATGGCCTCCAGCTCGGTCAGCTCCAGCCGGACCTTCTCCAAGTGGTAGGCGCGTCGGTTCCGGATCTGGCGTAGGGGGAAGGGGTTCAGGTCCCCAAAGGAGATACTGATCAGCTTCCTGGCAGGACACAGGGGAGAGACAAGAGAATCAGCAGCGCTCACGTGAGTGCTCACACACAGCCCTCACAGGCACAGCAGGTGGCCTGGGGCAGGGTGGGAAGAGCGCTGGCCAGGCTGGGGGTCTGATGTAGAGGACGAGGCCCACCTTCTGCAGAGAGGTGACAAGGAACAATGGCCCAGCCAGGGGCAGGTTCAGAATGACAGCCTGGACTCCAGCTCTGCCACATGCTTGCTGTGTGACTGAAGTCACCCCCTTTTCTGGCCTCTGATTCCTCATCTGCACACTGGGGATGACAGTAGTGCCACCTCCTAGTGTGTGGGATTACTCGAGTTCCCACACATAAGCGCTGAGAAGAGTGCCCGGCACTTGCATGGTAATGACAGGTGCGGATGTGTCTGCATCCTCAGGTAGGCATGAGGCCTGGCACCAGGCATGAGTCCGGGACGTCTGTGTCCCAGGACTGATTGACTGGGAATGAACACAGGCCCAGGCAGTCCTGGCGATGACTGTCAGAGCCAGTCGGCAATGTGACAAGTGTCCAGATGCAGTCTACAGAGAAACGTGCAGCTCGTGGGTTTCACATTATCCCCAAGTCAAGGCTCCAATTTACAATAAAAATGTTAATGTTGTGATCACTTGCTCCTAACCACTGGTCAGTGGCTTAATAAAAATAAAACTGGCCGGGCACGGTGGCTCAAGCCTGTAATCCCAGCACTTTGGGAGGCCGAGGCGGGTGGATCACGAGGTCAGGAGATCGAGACCATCCTGGCTAACGTGATGAAACCCCGTCTCTACTAAAAATACAAAAACTAGCCGGGCGTGGTGGCGGGCGCCTGTAGTCCCAGCTACTCGGAGGCTGAGGCGGGAGAATGGCGTGAACCCGGGAGGTGGAGCTTGCAGTGAGCCGATATCGCGCCACTGCACTCCAGCCTGGGCGACAGAGCGAGACTCCGTCTCAAAAAAAAAAAAAAATAAAAAATAAAAAAATAAAAAAATAAATAAATAAATAAAACCAAAAGCTGTCCTGAGGCCTGGCTATGGATTTGTAGCACTAAGGAGTCAGCCACGCTGGTCTCTGGGGATCACAAAATAAGCCAGTTCCTCCAACACGGGGCCACCATCTTCCCCTCTCTGGATTCTGCCAGGCCCCAGACTCTCTGTATCCAGCAACATGGGCTCATTCCTTTCCAGTCAACCGAAGGCCCAACAGACTCACCAGCCCCAGGAAAAGCTGTGATGAAACAGAAATGCCCTGAAGGACTTCCTGCCTGTCCCCAGTGGAGCGGGCCATTTGCTCCTGCTGCCGTCAGCCGCCTGGGTTCCTGTCAACACACGGCGCACACGAGGACGCAGCCTTCTGTGTTTCCAAACCCCGCTGCCTGGACATGCTTAACTCGCGTCCAGAGGCTCAAGGTCAGAGAGGCCAGCTTTATTTAAATTCCGAATTCCCCAGCGTGTGTTCTAGAACATGGGAGCACCACAGAACAGGGAAGACTCGAGCACAGGGTTCCCCGCTTGTGGATTTCTCAGGTTCCACCTCCTGCCTGGCTCTGCGGACCAGGCTGCCAGCCCCACCAGGCGGGAGGAGGCTTCATGTGAACGGGGCACAGGGTCCCCACTCACCAGCACTTTCTCCCCCATAGCTGTCAGCCCACAGCCCCCACAAACCCCAAACCTAAGGCGCCCACCCCTCCTGTGCTGCAGAACGTGAGCCCGAAGTGTAATTCTTCATTTGCTCCTCAGTCAGGAGCTGACAGAGGCCTCTGAGCCCAGGCTGGCACCTGGGAAGCCAGATCCCACCTCTGCCTCAGGCCTGGAAGATTCCTCTGGGAGATGAGAAGGCGCCCCGTGGTCAGCTAAACTTGGGAGACGATGCTCAGCACCTTGAAAGGCTCCCAGAAGTTCTGCTGCAGAGCCTGGTTCAATCCTGTTTAATCCCCGTCTCCTGAATGCAGCTGACCACACAACTCCCTCCCTGTGTTTCTGAAGGCCACTCACTGTGCTGCAGGACTGGCCTCCTTGCAACCTCTAGTCTGGGGAGCTCATTAAAACACTGAGGCTGCAGCCCATAGGCGGGTTATGGGCCCCTGCAGTCTTGATAACATTGGGGAGCCTGTCACTGTGGCCTGGCACTCCTTAAAGCACCTGCTGGTCTGGCGACCCAGCTTTCTAAAGCAAGCTGCAGGGGAGACTGTACTGCGAGCCGCTCGCAAGGAGGCGCTGCAGGACCATGCAAGGTCCAGCAGTGGTGGTACCAGGGAAGGGGCGGGCACTCGCCAGAGTCACGCCCACTCGCCTCTGCTCCTCCTGGCAGCGCCTGGGACCCAGTACAGAACTGAGGGCAGCGGCGCTTCCGACACAGCCCTAGCTGTCGGCATGGGTGAGCTCATTCCGTGTCACTCTCAGGAATCCTGACCCAACACGAGATGAACAGAAACTCTCAAGGCTCACCCCAGGACTCAGAATCAAACTTTCTCCAGCAAATATGATTCCAATATCCTTTCTCATTTGGCAGAAATCAGGGCACTGTTGTTGGTGCTATTAGTAAGCCTGAAACTTACAAACCCACTCCCAATAAAAGACCCTGAAAATAGCAACGACCTCCAGGAGGCCTGGCATGGCCTCAGCCAGCACCTCAGCTCCCAGTGTCTGAATCAGCTGTCAGGGTCAGAGCAGCCAACAGCTGTGGTCCAGGGGACACACAGACAAAGGTGGCCCAGAACAGGCAATGATTGTGTGGCCAGGGAGGATTCCTGAACACTTGGCCTCCCAGGCCAGAAACTCAGGGGTCCTCCAAGTCAAATTCCTCCCTCCCTCTCTTCAATCTACCCTCCTTCTCCATCTGTGGGACCACCTCTCCCCCAGGTCACCACCTCTCTCCCTAGAGCCCTCTAACAGTCACCAGTCCTGCCCCAATCTGACCTGTTTGTCTCTTGCCTAACCCTGTAATACTTCCTAGCGCTCAGGATGAAGCCTCAAGTCCTGAGCAAAGTCTGTAAGCACCCTGACAGCCCAGCTCTGCTATGGCCCAGCCACACTGGCACCAGCCGGGCTGAGCTGCCTCCACACTTCCCCAAACACACTTGCCCCACAGTTCTGCGCCACCGCTCCTGAAGGACCCCTGCCCCCATACTGTTTCCTTGCTGCCCCTTGGCCAGCTTACTCAGCCTTTCTCCGGCCTGGGCTCCCTCTACCACAGCACGGATCAAATGATGCGCAACAGTGTCCCCAGCAAGGTCTTCTAGGACAGGCCTTACTCTCCATCCGTCATCCTCAGTGTGCAGCACAGGCCCTACCACGCAGCAGGTACTCAGTAAATGCTTTCTAGACAAATGAAACTATTGCTGTTGGTTGTTGGGATCTGTGTTTGTAGGACAAAGGACAGAATCATCTCAGTTCCTCCTACGTAAGGCTACTTGGGGCTCACACCCCTTACTCCTTCCTTTCCCTGGAAAGCAATGCCCCTCCCACACCGTACACCTGGCACGGCTCTGAGTTGGAAGACAGCAAGGACACACTACTCTCAAGGAGGCAGGGGCCAGGCTTCCTGCTCTCCTTGACATCTGAGAACTCCCCAGGACTCACCTAGCATCAAGGATAGTGCGAGTGAAGTAGCGGAGATACTTAAATATAGACATGGAATCTTGCAATTTCAAAATCTCCTCTTCCTTGTACTTAAAAAGTGCCAGAGCAAAACGGAAAATAACCTGTGGAATAAACAGGGAAATCTGTTAGCGGAAAAACCCTCGTGGGTCCAGGCACAAGGCTGGACTCCAGGGGGGTGCTGGCCCCACTGGGGACAGGGGGACATGGCTTGCATGGGCCCCAACCTGGGGAAAGACAACTGACCTGAGGGGCAATTTTTCCTGGCTAGGCCAAGACTCCTTTATTACAGGAAAATAAACTCTGGTGGTTTTCAACAACACATCAGCCCAAACCAAAAATCTCCTTATAGGAGATCTTTGTGGAATCCTTTCATATTCAGAGAACACTTCTAGTCAATAAAGCATAAGTAACAAGCATAAGGAATCATTTTAAAATAAAACCAAAACCAAAGTTTTCTGATTTTGAAACTCTTAGAAAGTCCCACCTACAGAGGCTGTTTCCATCTCAACTAGTGTACTTTTGAAGACAGGGAAGGAGATTTTTAAAATTTTTATTTTTATTTTTTATTTATTTTTTTTGAGATGGAGTCTTGCTCTGGCACCCAGGCTGGAATACAGCGGCGCAATCTCGGCTCACTGCAACCTCTGCCTCCCAGGTTCAAGTGATTCTCCTGCCTCAGCCTCCTGAGTAGCTGGGACTACAGGCGCCCGCCACCACACCCGGCTATTTTTGTATTTTGAGTAGAGGCGGGGTTTTACCATGTTAGCCACGATGGTCTCCATCTCCTGACCTCATGATCCACCTGCCTCGGCCTCCCAAAGTTCTGGGATTACAAGTGTCAGCCACTGCACCTGGCCTTTTTTTTTTTTTTTAAATTTGTGTTTGGGGTACATTAGAGGTTAAAGGGAATGGACTCCTGGTAGTCTTGCGAGTTCAAGCAGCTTTGGAACAAATTGCTTTTCCCATATCTAAGGGCCTGTGCCAACCTGTACTTTCTCTTATTTAGTTTGTTTTCCGGGTCTTGCTATGTTGCCCAGGCTAGACTTTAACTCCTGGACTCAAATGATCCTCCTACCTCAGCCTCCCAAATAGCTGAGACAATTGGCACATGCCACTGTGCCCAGCTAAGGTATAGAATAAATTGAGAAGAGTAACTAGAAGACTAGGGGGGCCTCCACTCCATTACATACACCTGTTTATACAATTAGGGTTTAGTATGTAAATGTATTCCTTATTCAAAAACTGATTTTTAAAAAACATACAACAGAGCGAGTGGGAGGCTCATGGGCAGTAAGGCTCTGCAGTTGGCTCCCCCTCGTTAGTCCCC
This sequence comes from Macaca nemestrina, assembly GCF_043159975.1. NCBI lineage: Eukaryota > Metazoa > Chordata > Mammalia > Primates > Cercopithecidae > Macaca > Macaca nemestrina. The sequence goes on along the minus strand of NC_092131.1, from coordinate 122,980,925 downwards.
CTAATCCCCTGCTTATTAGATCTCTGGGTCTCCATCTCCTCCTCCATATGATGGGGCAACACCACCAGACATTTGACAGATGGTGAGGCTCAGGCTCCAACTATAAGTCACAGCTCCCAGCGCCTATCACAGGGCTTGATGTGGGTTGAATGTTTCTGATACATGAACAAATGACTGTGGTTTCCTGATACCCTGGACCCAGCTCTAGTCAGGCCATGCTGAGATCCCGTGGGCACCGTGGTAATCCTCCCAAGTTCCAGGTGAGCCAGCCACTCTACCGCCACCAACGCTGCTGACGGTTGTCAAGCATGTATATCTGAAAATAGCTGAGCTGAGCTAACCCACCTTTGGTCCTTCATAAAGGAAAGAGTCCCATATTTTAAAGAGGATGTCACTAACGACACTATCAACAAACACCACCAGAAACCAGTTGAAAGTGATGAGGGTGTAGTCAACTTTGTACTGTTCAAAGTGGCCATGCAACCGAGGCAGCTTCTCACTCATGAGGTCTCTGAACACCCGCTGGTCCACCTGGAGAGGGAACAAAGGGGAGAGGTGTATGGGGCCTGCCAGGTCACCGGGTAAGCAGACAAACAGACACACAACCTGAGAGCCTGGGGGTGGAGCCCACGTGACAGCAGCACGACCGTTCCAAATGCGCCGTGGGGCCCATCACAGAACCAGACTACCATGTTCCAGCAGTGCTGACCTGGTGTGCTGCAGGTACACACCAAGTGTCTGCTAAACACATGCTTTCCACAGGGCATGGGAGTGGGGGGGGGGGGGGGGTCCGTGACCTGAAACCAACTCTTGCACTCAAAATGCCCTGGGAAATAGGCCACTGCAAGGAGCAGGTGGGACAGTCAGCCTTGCTAATCCACATGTAACTACAGGAGACGTTGACACAAAGGGCCAAAAACTGGAATCCTGGGCAGATGGGAGTCTTGAGTCAAAGAGGAAGCAGCATCACCACGTCCATTCAACAAACATTTGCTGGGCTCTATGTGCAGTGGGGGTGGCAAGGACTCCAGCATCACATGGACCTGAGTCTGAATCTCAGCTCTATCACTTACTAGCTGGGTGGCTTTTAGCAAATTATGCTCTAAATGGCTCTGTGCCTCATGTGGAAAATAGTTAATTACCTCTCTCTTACTGGACTACTGTGAGGATTAAATGAGGCTTATATAAACTACCCATCGCACGACAGACAAGCGATACCTGGTTACCACCACTCTGTGTCAGGCATGGCACCAGCGCTGGGCAGAGCAAAAATAAGGTTCAACCCTGACCTCAAGGAGTTAAAAGATGAGAGGGGAAGGCCAGACACATGGACCATCCTAACTATGGCCAGGCCCTGGTAACGATGTGTTCATACAGCCCTGTGGAACCACGGACAGGTCCCGGCCAAGCCCTGAGAAGAAACCGTTCCTACAGCTGGAGTTCAGGCTTCCAGGCAGGAGGGCTGGGAGGTGAGGCAGCACAGCCAGGCAGAAGCTGGTCACAGACACCCCTGAATCACACTGAGGAGTCAAGACACTATCCTGTCAGCCAGGGGCTTTCCTAGCCTTTGTCTATGACTCACAAAAAAACATGCATCTTCAACCATCACCCAGTCCACGTGAACCAGTGTGCACGTGTACAAAACAAAAATAAATGTTTCACAAAACAATACTTAACCTCACACAGCGGACTACCCTTTGATGCTTTTAATTCTAATCAATTGGATTTGATGGGAAAAAGATAAAAATAAAAACCTAGTACCAACCTACTAAAACAATTTCTCTATCCATAGTATAAAAAACAACGATAGTCATCCCTTGGTGTATGCACAAAAAGCTGGCCCTCCATATAAGAGAGTTTCACATCCTGTGAATACTGTATTTTCAGTCTGTGTTTGTTTGAAAAAATCCACATGTAAGTGGACCCATGCAGTTCAAACCCACGTTATTCAAGGGTCAACTGTACGTACTTTCCCATATTTCATGCCCAGTCAGGAGCTGCCTTTAGGGAGCAATAAAGTGGCAAGGGAGACGGACAGCTCACTGTAAGACCAGTTGATGATGACGTGATTCATTCAGCCTGGAGGATCTAGCTGAAGACGTCCAAGAGGGAGGGGCATATCAGCTGGCCCTGACGTTGGAGGAGATCCTTGTACACATCTCTTCTCCGAACTAGGAGGCAGACTGTGCCTCACTCTTAAGGCTGCCCGGGTGCTTGGCGGAGGGCTGGTGTGGAGCAGGCTGCCAGGGAACGCTTGCTCTGGCCTCTGTTCAAGCTTCCTCCTCCACTGAGCTCTGGAGGACATGGAATGACTGTGTCATTCATCTCTGTGTCCTCAGCACCTAGAAAGGTCCTGGCACAGAACATGCACTCAAAGGATGGAATGAATGGAAAAGCTGACAAGCATGTGGACTGTAGTAGCAGTGGACACGGGGCTCAGGCACTTGATTCTGGCAGGAGGCAGTTTGACAGTGATTGGCAAAGCCCAGTGCTGAGGGTCGACAGCACACACAAAGCTATCCGCATTTTAAGAGCCACCTTACATAATGGCCATCGATAAGCAGGAGGATAATTAAACATGTTCTAGCACCCACCTGATGGAGTATTAGGCCACCAAATAGGATGGGTACACAGTATAAAATGACATGGGAAAATGCTCATGCTATAATGTGAACCAGCCAGGATACAGTGTGCTCTCAATTTGGACACCTATATGAACTAGGGGAAAAAAAGCAAAAGGAAATACATCAAAATGCTAACCATGGTTCTCCAGTTGGTAGGATAACAGGTAATTTCCATTTTCCTCTTAACATCTTTCTACATTGCCTAACTTCTCTTTCGTGAGCATCTATTACTTGTATAGTCGGCGGGGGGAGGGAGAAGTCTCCTTAGAATTTACATTTATGTTTACATGACAATGTGATGCAAATTTTATCTTAAATCCAGACATTTAAAATAAGTCTTCCCCTATAACAATACTACCAACTTTTATTGAGTTTTTACAATGTTCTGAGCATTACATTCAACTTTTTTTAATGCATCATCTGAATTCAACCTCAAATAATCTGTGTGAAGGGGTATTACTCTCATCTTACATATGGGGAAACTGAGGCACAGAGCTGTTAAGTGATGTGTCCAAGCTCCACAGCTCATAGGAGGTAGGGCCTGGGTTGTGACCTACTACTACATGTGACCCTCCACCCAAGTTCCTAACCAAGGTGCTTGGCTACACTTCAATGGAATTAAGAAAGATCAATCCTTCATTTTTCTTATTCTGAAACACTGGGTCACCTGATATTTTAAATTTGAATTTTTGAAAGCTATTAGCTTTCAGGTGCCCATGAACACACAAAACTTTCTTTACTGACCCTCTAATCCCACCTGACTGACTACTGCCTCTTCCTGTTGCTGTTCATTTCCTACACACCAATGCAACAGAACAATACATTTCCTGGGTAATTAGCAAGTGAAGTGATCACAGGGAGACCAGATGAGCTTCTCCTGGGATCCACTGACATCTGTGAAACTGGGACAGGGACCTGAAGGGGGCAGCTGTGGCGAAAGTCCACCCTCTGGGAAGGCCAGAGCTCTGACTCTCTTGCCACCCTCCTGTGACGTTCTAGGCACTGGGCAGAGATGGGCAAGCTTAGGCCCAGAGCTGCAGAGGCCTGAGTTCAAACCCCAGCTCAGCCCTTCAGCAGTGGCACCTCAGGCAAATTGCTTATTAGTGTCTTCGGCTCCCAGTTTTCTCCCAAGTCAAATAGGGAGACTGATGCTCAAGCTTGCAGGGCTCTGTGCAGTTGTACAGCTGCTGGCACGGGGCCAGGGCTCAGTAAATGCCAGGTCCCCTTCCCTGGTCAAAGAGTAGCTCATGTAAGTTCAAACATTTACTATGTGGGGTGCCAGGCATAGAGGAAAAGGAAAAAGAAAGAAAAAGGAAAGACAGGGCCATGGCCCTCAGGTACCACTGACTAGCTGGAGGACAGGCAGGCACACAAGGATGATCCAATCAGGTGGCTGCTGTCCCAGAGGCCTGCACCGGAGCAGCGGGAATAGCAGCAGGGCCCCGTGCCTGCCTTGGGGCAGGGAGGACCACTCACAGAGGAGATGTCTGTGTGCTAAGGCTGCACAGGAGCTTCCCAGGGAGATGAGCAATGGGATGTTGTTCCAGTAGAGGGATTACGTAGGAAAGTACCCAGAGGATGGGCATGCCCAGAGAACATATGTCCCATCAGCAGGCAGGAAGGAGGGCCCTGGCGGCATTCGAAGGCATCTTTACCCTGAGGAGCCCCGGACAACAGCAGCAGAGGGACGAGACTGAATGCCTGAGTGAGACAGAGGTTAAACTGGAGCAGTAGGCGAGTGGCAGCGAGAAGAAAGGAGAGAGGCAACTGCAGTGATGGAGAGGGGACGGTGGTCCCACCGTGGTGAGACGGACAAAAAGGGGACACAGATGTAAGCTTCCAGGCAGGTGGCAGCACTAGAAATGTTGACGGCAGGGATACAGAGGAAGGAGGCAAGAGTCCAGGATGGCTTGAGTTTCCAGCCTGGGGAGCTAGAGAGGTGAGGAGCACAGGCGGAAATAGGAGGCAATAATGATGACCCTCCCTCCAAAGGCAGAAATGCAAATGCAAAGAACACTCGCTCAGGGTCCAGCCAGGAAAATGGAAGTCCCTCTAAATATGTGTCACAGAGTGAATGTCATCCAGAGGCTGGCCACATCGTTGAGAGAAAAGCTGAGAAGCCAAACAGCTGACAGCGAGGCAGCCCAGAGTTATAGCAAGGGCAGAAAGCCACCCTGCGGGGAACAATGAAGGGAGCCGGTAGGGTCAGCTGTTGGTACAGAGGAAACACCGACCAGGAGCTGGGCACAGAGGAGACAAAGCCACCTTCAGAGACAGTGCCCGAGACGGGGAGAGGGAAAACCCCTTCAGTCCCTCCTGTCACCCTTCAGTCTCCTGCCAGCACCTCTCGCTGGCCTGTGGGTCCAGGCCTTGTGACACCGAGTGGTGCAGGAGAAGGGCAAGCAGAGGCTGTGAGCAGGTAGGCCAGGTCGGGGCACAGACCTGGAGAAGAGACAAGAGACAGAGTAGGCACACACGGGCACAGCTGTGGCTAAGATAGAAGCTGCCTGAGGCTGGGCCACATGCAAAGGGCCGGCTTATGGGGAAGCCAGTGCCGACAGCAGCCCCAGCTCAGCCTAGGGATGATGCAAGGGCCAAGGATCTGGTCCAGGGCCAGGACCGTCCCAAGCAAAGACGGAAACACTGGGCTCTCCTGCCCTTATCACCCTGCCCTGGCCCCTGGCATCAGACTCCAGGTATGGACGGCATGAAATGCGCCACTCAGACCCCCACTGTGGGAGGTGACTGCAGGCTCTGCTGCTGCCCCTCTGGTGCATCACCATGTTCATTTCCAGCAGCAGGGCACGGGTGCGGCAGGGGCACGAATGCAGCCCATCTGTGGAGGTGGGTGCCTTGGTCACTGCCCTTGGCTTGAGGGCTCCCCACTGGCCCTGCCCAGACTTCCTCAGGACTTCATGGTGGTCACTGCACAGGGTCTGGGACTCTCCTCCCCATCCTCCTCCCTTCCTGGGGCTAGAGCTTCTCTGTCCCTTGTCCTCCACAGGGGTTCCCCCATGCCAAAGTCTCTGGTTTGTCTCATCCCAGCCTGACATCTGTTTCTTGACAGCCTGAGCTAACACACCAGTCACCCAAGCACGCCTGGATTATGACTCAGCCCGCTGGTAGGTCTGTGTCCCGGGAAGAGAGCGCAGAGCAGTGAACACAATGTTAGGCCTGCAGGACGGGTCTGTCTCTGCTGGTTCGCAGGGGGCTGAATGAACTCAACTCGGCCTCAGTCACAAACAGCAGGCCATGACTGGGGACAGCCTCTGAGATGTGGCCTGCTGTCTTCAGGAATCAGTCTCTGAAGTCATGTACACAAAGCAATCCCCAACCCCGACCACAGGTTTAATTCAGGTCACATTTCAGCTGCAATTCTAAAAGTGATGACTGAAACACAGAATTTTCAGAACTACCTGGGATCCTAAAAGAGTCTTTGTATAATAGTCTCGGGGCATGAAAACTTCCACTATGGTAACGAGACACCAGAAAGCATCTTCTTGTTCCAGGTACAGGAGGGCCACTGCCACCAACCTACAAGCAAAGGGAGGACAAGATGAGAGCCCAGGCACAGACAGCTGCTACCACAGTCTCCACAGAGACCGTCTGCTTTAAGCCACTTTTTCTCCCACGGCCAAAACTATTTCTAGTTCTCCAATAAAAAATAATAAGGACCTGGCTTAATGGCTCACGCCTATTATCCCAGCACTCTGGGCAGCCAAGACAGGAAGATCACTTGAGGCCAGGAGTTTAAGACCAGCCTGGGCAACATAGCAAGACCCCATTTCTAAAAAAACAAAAAACAAAAATCAGCCAAGAGTAGTGACGCGCACCTGTAATCCTAGCTACCCAGGAGTCTGAGGCAGGAGGATCACTTGAGCCCAGGAGGTGAAGGCTACAGTGAATGATGATCGCACCACTGCACTCCAGCCTGTGCAACAGAACGAGACCTTGTCTCATTAAAAAAGAAAGGGGGGGGAGGACATTTCCTAAAATTTGAGAAGCAAAGCTACTTTTCCCCACTTTCATTTGGTTTTTGTTCAAAGATGAAATAGTTTCCCAGTGATCAACCAGCCTCATTAAATAGTTTCCATTATAACGCTTTTGCAAATGCAGCTGATTCTTTTGAGTTCATCAAGAAGTTCCAGATAACCCTTTCATACACAAAAAAATCCAGATGTGAATGGAAGTAACAAAGAACACAGGGCGGTTTAAAACAGCTTTCCCAATGCCATCTTGCTTCCAGGCTGAAGGAATAAAATGGGCTGCAGACGAGAGCACCCCGGAGAAGCTAACAGTGCTGTGTCCGCTGCATGCACAGCAGGGGAGGAGGACCATGTGTCTCAGTTGCTTTGTTGTTCATAACGGAAACAGGTCAGCTATTTACATGCTGTCACTAATCAACAGCCCTGGTATGGCTCCAAGTGGGAATGTGGCGCAGCAGGATGGAAAGGAAGAGGTGAGAGATAGGCCTCCCTCTACTCAGCTGAAACCCAAAACTTCTGCCCATCACACAAAGCTTATGAGCAACACTCATGGGAAATTCCCTGAAGCCATTTCTCAGAAATTTTTTCCTTAGATAAAACTATAATGAACTCATCTCAAATTAAATGGAAAAAAAGTCCGGGAAGAGGATGTCTCAAGTATGCAGGGATGGGATGGAAAGGAGAATGGTGACCACTGGCAGAGACAGAGGAGAGAAAAACAAGACACGCAAGCAGAGACACCAAATCCACAGGACTTGATGGTGCCAGGAGAAAGGGTAAGGAGTCTGAAAGCGGCAGAGCCTTTGAGGACATCACTTATATTCACCAATATTCCAGATGATAGGCCTGAATCACCATCATCTAGACAAGGCTACAGTTGTCCTACTGAAGTTCTGGGTGCTCAGAAGGCATGGACACGTACCAAATACTTTGAAGAAAAAAATCCCAAAGAATTACAACTCAGAGGTTTTAATGGTGATGAGGGTGGAGGTGTAGAGAGAAAGCTTCAATTATCTGCAAGTATCATTTATGTAGGAAAAAACTGATTCCATAACAATGCCAAATAAACGGAGCATTACTGTACCCCAAACAGGCACACTCAAGTCCTCACCAGGACCCTTAATTTCAGGGGTTTCCAGCTTCCAGGAATTTTTAGATTGAGTATACAGTGTGAATGGTGGCTTTAAGCAAAACAAAACTGGTTCATTAGGGAGGATGCTACTTACAGGCTTTTTAAAAATGGAGACTGTCTAGAAGTAGCTCTAGTCCCTTTCACCTTCTGAGGGCACACAGCGAGGCTGCCCTATCCTCACCACCACAGAGACAGTGACTTACTGAAAACCATTTGGTTTCAGGTCTTAACCAAATAACATTCCAGCTTAAAACCCTTTCTTCCTGCAGTACTCTCATTTCAGACACAAACAGAAAACCCGTACCTGGAGGTCAATACCTGGCATGGAGCAGAAGCAAAAAGGCCTGTGAGCAGCCAGAACAAATGTCAGTACTCAGAACTCCAGCTCATGCACGGCTTACAGAATTCCTAAGGTACACAGGCAGAGCTTTTCCATTCTTACTTTATCCGTATCTTTTTTTTTTTTTTTTTTTTTTGAGACAGGGTCTCACTCTGTTGCCCAGGCTGGAGTATAGTGGTATGATCACAGCTCACTACAGCCTCAACCTCCTGGGCTCAAGCGATCCTCCCACCTCAACCTTCCAAGTAGCTGGGATTAGAGGCGCATGCCACCATGCCCAGCTAATTTTTTTTTTTTTTTTTTGACGGAGTCTCCCTCTGTTGTTCAGGCTGGAGTGCAGTGGCACGATCTTGGCTCACTGCAACATCTGCCTCCCAGGTTCAAGCAAATCTCCTCCCTCAGGCTCCCAAGTAGGTGGGATTACAGGCACGTGCCACTGTCTGGCTAAGTTTTGTATTTTTAGTAGAGACAGGGTCTCACCATGTTGGCCAGGCTGGTCTTGAACTCCTGACGTCAGGTGATCTGCCTGCCTTGACCTCCCAAAGTGCCAGGATTACAGGTGTGACCCACCGCACCCAGCTAATTTTTTTTGTATTTTTTGTAGGGATGGGGTTTCGCCATGTTGCCCAGGCTGGTTTCAAACTCCTGGACTCAAGCAATCCTTCCACCTTGGCCTCCCAAAGTGTTGGGATTACAGGTGTGAGCCACTGCACTGGACCTTTATCCTTTTTTTTTTTTACAAACTTGATTACCTACTTTCATAACACAGAAATATAAATGGGCAACTGCCAGGACAGCAGTAAGCAGAAAGTGCGCAAGCCATTAAGAAGCAGTCAGTGCAAAGTCCAGTGACAGGAAGAGCTTCGTGGGGAGCAAACCTCAGTCCTCCTGAGGTCTTGTCCCATCCCTACACAGCTCAGGAGGATGAGCCTGGATCACCAAGAAAATGTGAGAGGCTTTTCAGCGTCCTCTGCCTATGGAAGTAGGGAAGTATGCAAGACCTGTTAAAGGTTCTAGTTTAAAAGGAAACAAGTTTAAGTCCATGAAGGGCTAAGTTTCAATCAGCTGAATAATTGTCTGGGGCGACTTCTTGATTCACAAAAAGATCCTGTATACTGCATAAACAAGGGGTGGCCATCAATTTCCACTCCATGCATTACAAACTAATAAAATCAAACTTCTGATCAAAACCCAAGTGTGATGAGACTAGGAAAAAATGAGACTCCAGTAGTTTCAAATGAATTAAACTCTTGTGTTCTTAATACTTTCTGAAAGCATGTTTGTTTCTCTCAGTTCTTCTAGAACTGGGGACACTGTGTCATGAAAACTGGCTTGCTGCAACTACTTTTTTCTTCTAAAATATTGACTTTTCTTGGCCAACCAGGAAGGGAGGGAGCTGCCAGGCAGTACCGGTGCCTACAAGTTGCCTAATGGCAAATGGGAACATTTTGTGCTGTGCCCCCACCTGTTTAGGCCTTGGCAGTAGCCGATGTCTGGATTCCGCCAGGAGAAGGCGAGGAGGACGTTGCGTAGCTTCTGTATGCCTTCTGAGGTGGGGCAGGAGTAATGTTTGTTGTTGGGCAGAGTTCGCAGCAAGTCCAGCTCAATCTGCTTGGAGGCCGGGTTCTGTTTCTCCAGCGCCTTCTGCAGCAATGTCTGGAAGTGGCCAGGCTCCGTGCTGTCCTTGAACTTCTTGGTGTGACGGTCCACACACCACTTCCATACCTTGGAACGGTGCTCATGGGGAATGCCCGCACGGATAAGGTTTTTTAATTCTGGAGAGCACATCATCTCCCTGTTGACTGTACTGGCAAAATAGTTTTCCCACTTGACCCCAGTGGAGACTTCCTGGTTTTCTGTGAGGTAGAGAGTCTTCAGATCCAACGCGCGGACCTTGGCGACCAACTTCTCTTCCTCGTCATCCTCAGGTACAGTCCTGAACCCATAAATATCATATTCACTGTTGATAAAAACAAAAGGAAAAGTTAAAATGACAAAGTTTTAGCAACAAAGACCAACGCAACAGAAAAAGAGAGTCTAGAAACCAAATTATGCACACGTGGTACTTTGAACTATGAGAAGCATTTCAGATCAGTGAGGATATAATCGACTTCTCAGTATATAAAGCTAGAATGACTATCTATATGGAAAAATTAAATTAGATCTCTACTTGATACTACATAGGGAAAAAACCAATTCCAAACAGTTTAACACTGAAAATATGAAAAGCATGGAAGAAAACGCAGGCAACAGCACAAAAACAAGACTGATAAATCTGGCTACATTAATGCGTGTGTATGTTTCTTTATCATATATGTACTACATATGTATAACTTTATGCTTAAAAATATCATTTTAAAAGATTAAAAAAAAGAAGAATGTATTTATAAGCTATTAGGGATAAAGATGTTCACGTCCCAGTTCCTGGAACCTGTGGTTGTTTTACGTTACATGGCAATAGGAATGTTGTTAATGGAATGTTAATGCAGAATTTAAAACAAGGAGATTATCTGGGATATCTGGATGGGCCCAAATATCCTCATGAGTCCTTCAAAGTGGAAGAGTCAGTCAGAGAAACGTCAGGCAGGAGAGATGGGAGGCGTGAGAGGCGCTGGACCTGCTGCTGTCGCCCCGAAGATGGGAAAAGGGGCCCCGGGCCAAAGAACGCAGGGGGCTCTAGAAGCCACCAACCACAGCTGACAACCAGCAAGAAAACAGCGACCTAGTCCTACAACTGACTGCAAGGAACTATATTCCACCAACAACTTAAATGAACAAGGAAATTAACTATCCCAGAACCTTCAGAAAAAATGCAGCCCTCAATTAAACCTGGATTTTAATCCAATGAGACCCATATTGGGCTACTGACCTTCAGAACTATTAAGTGACAAATTTGTGTTGTGTTGTTTTAAGCCACAATGTTTATAATTTGTTGTACCAGTAAAAGAAAACTACTACAAAGGCCTTTCACACACTGCTGCTGAGCGTAAACTTACTCAAGCACTTTGAAAATCAGATCTAGCAGAGTTAAAGGTATGTATTTTCTACACACCAGGAATTCCACTTCCAGTCTGCACCCTAGAGAAACTCTCTCACGTGGGCACATGGGAATATGGACCATGATGGTCCTTGCATCACTGTAACAAGGAAAAATGGAAAGATCTAAATGTCCTCCATGAGGGGAAGGAATAAAGACACCATGGTAGATTCATACAATGATGTTCTACAAAGAAGGTAAACATGCTCAGTCGTGTGCGTCTGTAGTCCCAGCTGTCTGGGAGGCTGATGTAGGAGAACTGCTTGAGCCCAGGAGGTCCAGGCCAGCCAGAGCAACAGAGTGAGACCCCATCTCTTAAAAAAAAAAAAAAAAAAAAGCTCAGGAGTTAACTTGTATCAACCTGGATAATTTCAGAAAATAATGTTGAAGGAAATAAGTTTCAAAATGATATGTATCTGGGATTAGTATGTATCCAGTCAGAAATACATACTGAAATGTTTACAGGTGGAATGACGTGATGTCCGGCATTTGCTTTAAAATATTCCAGAAAAAAAACTGGGGAGTCGGGAGGTAAAATGAAATAATATTGGCAAAACATTAACAAGTGCTCCAGTTAGTTGCACACAGGGGTATATGTTACATAATTCTGTCTACTTCTTTGTTTTAAATTTTCCATAAGAAAAAGTTGAAAATAAAACAATATACATGGTTATTCTACTTATATATAAAATTTGAACACACAATGTAAGTAGTAAGAGCACAAAACACTTTTACATGGGAAGAATACACAGCACCTTCAGAAGCACTCCAAGAGCTCATAGAAGTTAACCACCACCACGACGGGCAAAGCAGCAATGCCCAGCGTACAGGTGGCGCTCCAGCACCTGGGAACCTGACCATCCAGGCGGCTGAGGGCCTGTCCTCACCACTCACAGCCTGGGTGACTCTGGGCAAGTTATATCACCTCCATACCCAGCTTCTTCACTTGTAAAGTGAGAATAAAAACACCCACATCACTGAGCATTAAGTACCACTCTGCACATAAAACCCTTAGCACAGTTCCTGGCACCTGTGAGACATCCATAAAAGTGTTTAGTAAAGATGGTGTTGGGTACTTTCTGAGCATATTTCTGTTATCTGAGTAGCCCAAACACTGCAGGCTGGTGCTGTAAGCTCAGAGAAGGGAAAGGTCACGTCAAACTGAAGCAAGGCTTCACCTGGGCCTGCAGGGGTGGGGCAGGAGAAGCAAGGAGACTGCCGTAAACAAGGCCTAGACACAGGGCTGGTCCTGAGTCGTGGAAACAAGAGGAAGCTGAACTGCGTGAATCTGCAGATTTCTCCTGGCTCAAGTATTTCATGAGTCTAATTTTTTTTAGAAAACAGGTTATGAGAGGGTTCTTAATCCAAGATCCATCATGGGCTTCCAGATTCAGTGATTTCCCCAAAAATATATGGGGTGTGTGTGTGTGTGTGTGTAAGCTCAGTTCCCCACTTAAGGGCCCCCTTTGTTTTGAACCACCTGTGGGTAGGGCTGTTTTAGCAGATGGTTCCTATTCCTTGGAAGACCAGCTCCTCCTGAAGTAAGCAAGGATCAGAAGGAAGGCTCCCTTACTTACACGAGAAATAGGTCTTGCAATCAGAAGACCTGTGGTAAGTCCCTGCTCTATGACTTGATTACTAGGGGAGAATGAAGACATTACCTGTTCTGCTGACCTGACAGCATTTGTCATGAACACCAAATGAGACACACAGCTGTGTACGGCTTTCTGCGAATGGTTCCTGCTGTTGAAAAAGGGACTTCAGAAATGGGGTGCACTACTCCCAAAAGTCACTAGCACCTTTACCTGACAAGATGAGGTTTAACAAATGCTTGCTCTGGCTGCTCTTGGCTTTCAACCTGCAGAGCATCCTCCAGCAACTGGGCTATGACCTCCCGGGTGGGCCCCTGGTCTTCTGAGCACACTGGTGTCTTCATTTCTTGGAGCAATATCAGGTATTTACTTTCTATCTGGCAGAGCTTGGCTTCCAGGCTAGAATACTGCAGAGAATGTGGTGGTTACCTCCATCCAGACAGAGACACAGGAAGAGCAATATTTAGATACTCAAATAACCAGTGAACAACAAACCCAAAACTATTAGGAAGTGAGCCAGAGACAGACTGTATCAAAGACAATAAATTAATTTATGCCACAGACCACCTGTCACGTTTAAAATGGCCTGCAGTGGGCTCCTCTCTTCCTTATAGAGGAGTGCTGATAATCAGACCTCCGGATGCCAACAAATGCATCACCTCTGGACAGGCTACATGCCAATTACTACATGCCAATTACTGAGGTCCAGCTCGGTGCCATTTGGCACATGGCCCATGAGTGGCCACTCCATGCTATACCCATTCTATTTAAGGACACTGTGGTTCAGGACTAGCTCCCATCTGCCACCTTATCAGACAAATCAAATATACCCTGGAAAAAACGCAGGAATAAGGTCTGGGAAGATGCTTCAAGTTCTGTTCAAAAAAGTTTATCAGGTATATAACAGCTATTGACAAGTGTCATTTGACTACAACTCATTTGATGACAGCTGAAATGTTTGTGGTCCCATTACACTTTGTGTAAAGCCCCTTCCAGCCATAATCATATCGGACTTTCACAACAACCCTACTGGGTCCACAGAGGCGGCATTCACCTCACCATCTCCATAAATACAATCTGAACAGCATAAATCAAAACCCAAATAATCTTAATTTAGGGGACCTTATAATTATATATTTAGTTTGTTTTCTTCAAAGTCCATTAAAAATGCTTATGAACAAAGGTAACACACTAAGAAAGCAATACCTTATGTTCTTTTTCTTTAACTAGAGAAACGGAACACATTTTCTGTAGCTTCTCATTCTTACCCAGTTTATGTGAAAAACTCACATCTCAGGGCATTTATCTTTGTCTTCATCAGAGATAAAATAAGACTAACTATATATCTCTATGTACTATATATATTTTAAACATATTTTGTTATCAGTAAACACATCTCTCTAAGCCTGGGAGTTGAACCGGTTTGTAAAGCATGCTTAATTTTAATGGTTTCCTAACCTTACCTCCCACCAGGTAACAGAATCCATCTATCCTGACCCACCTTTGCCATCAGATCCCTCTCTCTCCTTTCTGCATTTCTTCGTAGAGCTGAGAGTTCCAAAATCTCCTTATTTAGAAATTTGTTTTGGGTTTTGTACCCCTGTAGATTATCCTGTTAGAAAAAAAAAAATCCCTGAATTCATATTGGTTGAATATTGACTAATTAATTACCCTATGTAGTCAGTATCTTGCTGCCTCACCAATCAAATAGCCCTGCTAAGTTAGAGTAAGTTCTAAAGAACTAGAAGTTGTTAAAAGGCACTTTCCGATTAATCTTTTTGGCCATTTACAGTAGTAGAAGGCAGGCAGGCATGATGGCCGTGATGGAGAAGATATTTTTATTTAATTGTGGTAGTTTTTCTCAACTGATGACAGGAGAAATAAATATGACATATTCCTAAATCTATGCAAATATTTTATCCATATTCCATATTCATTGAGGTGGTTAAAAAAAAAGCAACATCTTACTTTTTTTTAAACTAGAGAAACAACATATTTTCTGAAGGTTCTCATCTTCACTTATCCAGTTTATGTAAAAAAAAAAGGTTATATACATATACAGTTCATAACTAAAAATCACTCTTAACAACAAATCCTATGACCTACAAATAAGGCACGTAAGAGAACATATTCTTCAACATTGAAAAATTTCAAACTTACAGAAAAGTTGAAAGAAAAGTACAATTAACACAATATAGCCTTCATTTAAATTAGCCAACTGTTAACCTTTGCCTATTTGCTTTCTGTCTATAAAAGAACATAACAAGCTGGTGACAAGTTCTGCCAAGTCCAACTGTGAGAGCAGGTTGGGGCGGGGCACATGTCATGTTGGTTTCAGCCCTTGAAACTCCAAGCAAGAGAGCTGAAAGGAGCCAACAGCAACAAAAAGCAAACCAAAAAGGGGGTACAGTGTTTTCATGTAAAACACTGAAAATGAAGCTCAGAAAACTTCCTTAGACTTTCCTAATAAAAACAATGAACTGAAGACGCTGCTAAGGATACTAATCCAAATCACCTCTGAGGCAGTGACTTCTGAATCTTCTTTACAAATTCAGTCTTTTATAAATGTGTCTCTTCTCCCCGTCCCGCCCCGCTTCTAATTGTTTCTCTTTTATAATCTGACAGGCTGGTGTGTGAGGTTCCTGATCTCCCAATCACAGAAGAAATTATGTTCAAGACAGCTCAAAGAGCAGGCCAGGGGAGTCAAGACAGACTGGTGATACCACAGGCAGGAGACTGCTGCTGCTCCCCAGAGATGTGGCTATAGAAATTCCTCATCGCCAAACAAGAAACCACCACGGGATTATACCATTTCCCCCATAAAATGCAGAACTGAAAATGGTTCAATGTTCCCTTTAATCACTAACATTTATGGAGCACTTGCAATGGGTTACAGGTGCCCTGTGCTAGGCATGTGAGATTCCTAATCTTGTTTAAAACTCACAACTCTTAGGCAGCCATTCTCACCATCTTTATTTTTGAGGTGAAGAATTGAGCCATAGAAAGTTGCCCAATTACTGTCTAGGCTGCAAATCAGACTTCTGAGAGCCAGACCAGTGGGCTCTTAGCTCCATGGTCTCAGGCCCCTGACTCCCACAAGAACTTCGATAGGCATCATACTCAGCCTGAGCAAAACCATGTCATGACAACTACTTGAAATGTTGAATATTGGACTTCCTTTTCTCACCTGAATCTCCTTTCTACTGGTGTCTTAAAGCTTTTTTTTTTTTTTTTTTTTTTTTTAAGAAACAAAGTTGGCTGGGCATGGTGACTCGTGCCTATAATCCCAGCACTTTGGGAGGCCAAGGCAGGAGGATCACTTGAGTTTGAGACCAGCCTGGCTAACATGGCAAAACCCTGTCTCTACTAAAAATACAAAGAAAAAAAAAAAAATTGGCCAGGTGTGGTAGTGCACACCTCTAGTCCCAACTACCCTTTCTGAGGCATGAGAATCACTTGACCCCAGGAGGCAGAGGCTGCAGTGAGCCAAGATCATGCCACTGCACTCCAACCTGGGTGAAATAGTGAGACTCTGTATCAAAAAAAAAAAAAAAAAAGGGTGGGAGACAAGGTCTAACTCTGTTGCCCAGGCTGGAGTGCACTAGCATGGTCATAGCTCACTGCAGTCTTGAACTCCTGGGCATAAGTGATCCTCCCACCTCAGCCTCCTGAGTAGCTAGGACCACAGGCATGGCCACCACATCCAGCTAATTTTTTTTTTTTTTTTTTGTAGAGATGAGATGTCACTATGTTGCCCAGGCTGGTCTCAAACTCTTGGCCTCAAGTGATCCTCTTGCCTCGGTCTCCCAAAGCACTGGGATTACAGGTATGAGCTACTGCACCTGGCCAAAGGTCTCATACTTAGAAAGATTAAGCAAACATATTACTAAAAGGCAGGTCAGCCAAAGGAAAGCTGGCTGAAGGGCAACTGAAGAAAACACTCAACAGTGATGGATAGAGACTGAGTGATACAAGGTGGGTCAGTGAAAGCAAGTAACATCAGCTGTCATGTATGTCTTTAACTTAAAATTTGTGTTACAATCTAAGTTAAATCCTGATCATTTATATTACAGCTACTTTCTCTAGAATGATGATGACCACAGCAATAACAACACTCAATAGTGAAGACCCTATGAGGAGCCAGGCACTGTGTGAGGGAGGGCTACGTGGATTACTGCCTGTAACCCTTACAATACCTATGATGAAAATAAGCACTATTTCACAGACAAACACACTGAAGCAGAGACATGAATTCACCTGCCCAAGTCAGAGGTCCTAAGTGGTGATCTGACTTTGAATCCAACCAGGGCTGGCTCCAGAGGTCATGTAAAGCATCACCCCATGCTGTTCCACATCCCCTTCCCTCCTGGTGCTTGCTCCAGTTGTCATTCTGCTTTTCTGTTTGTGCCTCTAAACTAAACCGTGAGGCCCAGGAGTGCAGTGCCTGTGTACCCGTGCAGAATAAAAGAGTAGGCACAAAGCTGGATGAATAGATGAGCTGGAAGGAGAAGCTGTAGGCAGGGAGGTATTCATGGAACAGCAAACACAGGAAGAAAGACAAGGATGAAGTAAATGACAACACAAAGGATGGACAACACTGAAATCGCTAATGAAAGCAATGTGGAAGTGCTGGGGCCACAATGCTGAATGGAACAATCCGAAAGTCCATATACTTCACAAATGGAAGCATTATGGAAACACAGAAAAGGATTGGAAGGAAACATAGAAAAAGAATGACTTAATCACTAGGGTGGCAAAATCCTAGGACCAATGTTTATTCCTGTCTCAGAATACTACAGAAACAAAAAGCATTAGACTACACCAAAAAAAGTTAGCAAATTCCAAATGGCAGAAATCTTTACAGGCAGCATCCACTGACAATAAAGCATGAAAACTGGTCAAGAACGGCAATAACAAAAAAGATACATAAACATATATTTAAAATTAAAAATATATAAAATATGCTTTAAATAAACATATCTTAAATATATATATTTTTCCACTTAAGACATTTTAAATTTGGAATCAGAAGTAGGAATCAATATTTCTTCTTCAACCATACCCTGTCTAGAGCTGAAGGGCTATGAAGGAACGCACATCAGAACACCCACTTCTGTCAGTGCACTCCCTCTTTCTCCTTGGAGCCTTTCCAGTTCTCCCAGTGCCACTGCAGAGGAGACCTATATGAGGTGTGAACACCTTCTGCATTGCAGAGGGACCCCCAGCACTGGCAATAACAGAGCAGTGTCAGACAGCATGAGGTCATGGACCCAGGCAGGCCTCAATTGTCTCACCCGGAATCCACCTAACAACTACTTTGCCTCTTCATCAACTGTCACTACATCACCTCACGGTTGTGATATTCGGGGGTCACTCACAGGCTTAAGTTGTTAAAAATTGTTAAATTTGTTGAGAAATGTTGGAGGAAAAAAAACTTCATGGCTGATTCAAAACCACCCCACCCATTACGCTGCAGAAAGAAAAGAGGAGGGAATGTCCTGTTCTGATCAGTGTTGTGTCCCGATCAGCTCCATCAGCTGCCTACAGAAGGAGCTACACAGTCGCGACAGCCACGAAGCATACTCTTCACACAACCCCGGCTTGCTCCCCCGGAAAACCTGTTCCACACGTCTTCCCCACTGCCGAGTGTCACGCACGCCCTGAAAACCCACCACTATAGTACTATTCTACACACTACAGAAATAGACACACTTGCAAAATAAAACCTTCACCGGTCTGCTGGGTGCCATGGCTCATGCCTGTAATCTCAGGAGGATCACTTGAGCTTGGGAGTTCAAGACCAGCCCGGGCAACACGGCGAAACTCTGTCTCTACTAAAAATATAAAAATTAGCTGGGTGTGGTGATGTACACCTCTAGTCCCACCCAGCTACTCAGGAGGCTGAGGCCAGAGGATTTCTTGAGCCAGGGAGGTTAAGGCTGCAGTGAGCTGAAATTGCACTACTGCACTCCAGCCTGCAACAGAGCAAAACACTGTCTCAAAAAAAAATACATAAAAATAAAAATTTCTGCTCTCATTAAGTAATCCCAAAATTTGTATTATTGATGGGTATATATTTAGGGTCATGTATATTCAATGTTGTGTACATTAAAAAACCCAACTTCCATTGGCAACGTTAACTGATACCTCTTATTTAAAAAACAAAAAACCAAAAAACAAAAAAACCCACAAAGGCTATTTTTTTCTTGCAACGGGGTCTCACTTTGTCATCCAGGCTGGAGTGCGGTAGTAGGATCTCAGCTCACTGCAGCCTTGCTCTGCTCTCCAGGGCTCAAGCAATCCTCCCACTTTAGCTTCTTGAGTAGTTGGGACTATAAGTACAAGCCACCATGCCTGGCCTTTTTTTTTTTTTTTTTTTGTAGAGATGGGGTTTCACTATGTTGCCTACACTGGTCTCAAACTCCTGGGCTCAAGCAATGTGCCCACCTCAGTCACCCAAAGTGCTGCTATCACAGGCGTGAGCCATCATGCACCGCCAGCTTTTTTTTTTTTAATAGTAGATATAAGGGTAAAGTATTGAGACCAGAGGTTTTATTGTTGTTTTGGATTTTCTCATTCATAAATCCTCTGGGCCTCACATATCCAATGGGTGTTATCAGTGAGAAGTGGTCACTCTGTGGACCATGTACATATTCCAGCCCTGCTGCCATGATTTCAGTGTTTTTACTTCTGTTTTGGAATTATCTTCAGGGTGCCCAGCATGCCCATCATTCCCTCACTCAATGCATTGGCAGTACCTGAAAGGTACTGCCAGGCATGAAGCAAATGCTCAGTAATAACCTGGACAGTAACAAACCTCGGACCTCCAAGGACAAGCTCCATCCGGAGCCAAACACCCTTGAAAACACATTATTTGCAAGATGAGGGTGGCCAGGTAAGGAATGCCTTGGGGCTGAGACTAGTAGCTACAGGCATGTTTGGGGTCTGCTGGGGTCAAACAGGCTATACTTGATGCCCCACGTCCTGGGGGCCACGTGTCCACCTAAAACCACTCCAACAAAGTCTCAAGAACTGGTGGCAGCAAGAATGTTATGATCCTCCCTGTGGCTTCCCCTCTGAAACAGGAGGCTTCCCTATAGGCAAGAAGAGAAATGCAGGCTGCCCCCGCCTCTCACAAATGCTGTGTGTTCCTCCTACCACATCAGTTGGTCACCACCCCAGGCATGACTTGGAGGGTCACTTCCGTTCAGGAAATAGCCTCCCACCCTGAGGGCTCGCCCAGAGAGGGACATGGGGAGGAAAGCTGTCCTTCCTACTAAGTGTCAGTACCCTCCCATCTTGGGTGTTGGGGGCACTGACTGTGAACAGGCCCTCTTCCTAGGCCTGCTTGGAAGCTGGAGTCCGCTTCCCCAGCTAATCCTATACTAGCTGTTAGGAACAATGCTCCCAAAGCAGGCATCCACTAGGTCCTGCAGCAAACTTTACAAATTAAGTTTGTGTGTGCTTTCATGTACACAAGAGGGGTAAGAAACAGCCTCTGTATGATACATGGGATAATGAAGTACTAAGGGTGGTATATATAGAAAGGTAAGTCTCAGTTGCTTGAAAGCAAGGGAGGGGAAGGATTTGAAACTGTTCCACATAACAGCAAGAGTTTCCTTTTCCAAGGAAGCTCCACAGATGATTAATGATTATTTGATGGTAAGTCCTGTTACACTTGTGGGAAAAAAAAAAAAAAAAAAAGGTGTGTAGCTGTCCATCACACCAAATCAGCTCATGGAGGCCAGGCCTCTAGGGTGACATTGGTGGTCTCTCATGCCAATCACCAGAGCCCCTGCCCTGCTCTTACTTTGAGCCTGTCCAGTTCCAGCTGGTCCCTGGCAACAGGTGCGGCTGAAGGGGAGCTGGGCACCACAGTGGGAGGAGGCCCGCTGCCCTCGCCCTCGCTGAGCTTGATGATGACCTCATCCTTGGCTTGGATGGTCTCCATGAGCATCCCCAGCTGCTCATTGAGCTCGCCTACTTTGCTCTTCAGCGTCCTCACTTCCTGCTGAAGGCTCTCCTTCTCCAGGTTGAACCTCTCCAGGTGGCTGGTAAGGCCCAGAATCTGATCATCCTTTTGGTGCAGAAGCTCGAGCGTGTCTTTTGGGACCCCCTCGCAGAGCCGGCTGCTTGTGAAATACTTGTCATACTGGGATGACCGGACTGTCTGCTGGAGCAGTCGAACAAGCTCCTGGGAGCCAAAAGGAGAATGGAGTGAAGGGTAAGGAGGGGAGGAAAAGCAGAAATTATGACAACATGACATAGAGCAATCGACAGAATTTGAGGAAATGTAGAAACTTTACTGGAAACATTTTAATACTGAACTTCCTCTTGAAGGATCTCAAAAATAGAGGAAAAAAATATTTATTCCATAAAGACTGTCTGTAGAGAACAGTAATAGGAAACAGGAAATAATGGACATGTGTACTGTAATTAGCAATGGTGTCCAGTAAATGTTCATGGGTATTAAAAAATCTGTGCTCTAAGAGTCACTGAACTACTGAACAATTAAATGTAATTCGATCTGATTAGCTCAGGAAACTGTTGTTGAATAGGATGCAGAAACTCTTTTTAACGACTGTTAAAGAACTCTGGGCTGAAACTGTGTTCGGGGAGATTCAACCTCAGGGGCAGGACTGGGCGGTGGGTGCAGACAGCAACCTCCTCTGTCCTCCTTTGAGAGATCTTCACTCTCCTTGCAAATGCAAACACCTCTGAACCAATGATTACGCACAGCAGCCGTGCCTAGATGATGGCCATGGCAATATGAAACCTCCAGAGGAAAAGCAACTTCTAGGAAATAAAGCTATTCCCAGACTCAGGGAAACATAAATTGGGCTTTATTCCTCCCATCCTTGGCCTGCTGATGTGGGGTAAGACAGAAACCAGAAGAAGTTACCTTCTGACTGCATAGGTCTTTCTTTAACCGTTCCAGCTCTTCCTGCTGGCTCTGGATCTGCAGTTGCATTTCGGAGCCCGGCTTCCTGATGCTGATGCTGCCACTGCCTGATGTGCCTTCACTTGAAGTGTCACCACTGCTGTGACGATTTTTGTATGACCCAATTATGTCTTTCAAAGGGCGCTTTCCTTTGTAGGGGTTACGTCCAAAATCAAAGGGGAATCCTGAGCCAGTTACTCCTACATAAAAATAAAACTTGTATTTTATTATTATTATCATTATTATTATTATTATTTTGAGACGGAGTCTCGTTCTGTTGCCCAGGCTAGAGTGCAGTGGCGCAATGTTGGCTCACCGTAAGCTCCGCCTCCCGGGTTCACACCATTCTCCTGCCTCAGCCTGCACAGTAGCTGGGACTACAGGTGCCCGCCACCACGCCTGCATAATTTTTTGCATTTTCAGTAGAGATGGGGTTTCACTGTGTTAGCCAGGATGGTCTCGATCTCCTGACCTCGGATCTACCCGCCTTGGCCTCCCAAAGTGATGGAATTACAGGCGTGAGCCACCACGCCTGGCCAAAACTTGTATTTTAAACGCAAGCCACATCTTCCTTTTGGAAACTATAACAAAATAAAGCATCCTCACAAATCATCCTCCAGGGAGTCTGGCATTCACCACCTTGAGAACTACAGGAGATTGACGACTCAGCCCCACTGCATTCTAGATAGTAACCAACATGCTTCAACCAGAGATGATTGATTTCCCCCCATTGGATCCTTCCTTGGAAGACTCTATCACAGGATCATTTTTCATGGAAAACTAAGACATATTAAGCATCCTATTTTTGCTAATTTGTCCTTAGCAAAAAACCAAGAACACTCAAATGTATGTTGTTTTTTTTAAACGTACAAACATCGTTATGCTTTGAATGTGTCCCCCAAAGTTTATGTGTTAGAAATTTAATCCTCAATGTAACAGTATTGGGAAGTGGGGCCTAATAACAGGTGATTAGGTCATGAGGACTCTGCCCCTGTGAATGGATTAATGTTGTTATCAACCGGGTAGGTTAGTTATCACCAGAGCAGATTTGTAATAAAAACAAGTTTGGTACCCTGGCTCTCCCTCACTCTTGCCCTCTCTTGCTCTCTTTCTCTCTTGCCTTCCGCCAAGGGACTACACAGAACAAAGGCCCTCCCCAGATGCCAGTGCCATGCTTTTGGACTTCTAGTCCCAGAACCATGAGCCAAATAAATTTCTGTTCATTATAAATTACCTAGTCCGGCCGGGCGCGGTGGCTCACGCCTGTAATCCCAGCACTTTGGGAGGCCGAGGCGGGCGGATCACGAGGTCAGGATATCGAGACCATCCTGGCTAACACGGTGAAACCCCGTCTCTACTAAAAATGCAAAAAATTAGCCGGGCGAGGCGGCGGGCGCCTGTAGTCCCAGCTACTCGGGAGGCTGAGGCAGGAGAATGGCGTGAACCCGGGAGGCGGAGCTTGCAGTGAGCCGAGATCGCGCCATTGCACTCCAGCCTGGGCGACTAAGCGAGACTCTGTCTCAAAAAAAAATAAAAAAATAAAAAATAAATTACCTAGTCTATGGTATTTTGTTGTAACAGTAACAATATAAAACAAACTAAGACATGCATGTTTTAAAGCATGACTACATTCCCCTTCTTAAAAAATGGGTATTTGGGGTCGGGCATGGTGGCTCACGTCTGTAATCCCAGCATTTTCGGAGGCCAAGGTGGGCAGATCACCTGAGGTTGGGCATTGGAGACCAGCCTGACCAACATGGAGAAACCTTGTCTCTACTAAAAATACAAAATTAGCTGGGCGTGGTGGTGCATGCCTGTAATCCCACTTACTCAGGAGGCTGAGGCAGGAGAATCACTTGAATCCGGGAGGCGGAGGTTGCAATGAGCCGAGATCAAGCCATTGCACTCTAGCCTGGGCAACAAGAGCGAATCTCTGTCTCAAAAAACAAAACAAACAAACAAAAACAAAAACGAGTATTCAGAAATACTGTCAGGCCAGGCACAGGGACATGTACCGGTGGTCCCAGTTATTGGAGGCTGAGGCAGGAGGGCAGCTTAGGCCCAGGAGTTCAAGGCCAGCCTGGGCAACAGAGACTCCATCACTAAAAAAGAAAAAAAAAATACTATGGGATCTAAATAAATGTCAGTGTAGATACATGCAAATATATATATTCAAATTACAAAGAGGAGACACAAGGGAGTATATATTATGTAAGTGTGATTTATATAAAGTTAGAAAACAGGCAGAACCAACCTACACTGTTAGGAATCAGCACAGCGGTTCCCTGGGGCGGAGTAGTGACTGGAAAGGGCACGGGGATAGCAGCTGGCTCCTGGGGTGCTGGCATAGTTGTCTTTCTTAAAGTGAGTGCTGGTTACATGGATGTATTCACTTTGTGACAACTCACTGAGCTATATATTTCTGATTTGGGGACTTTCCTGTATGTTATACATCAATAAAAAGTTTACTTAAAGATTGGGGAAAATAAAGGAAGGGTAGTTCACTTTCTGTGAATAACATGGACAAGTTGGAGGGCTGATTCTTGGAGCTGTTTCAGGAAATACCCATGAAGAGTATAAGATCAAAGTCTAGTGACATCTTTGTCTCTCCCTGTCTATCACGTAGACTCCCCTCAAAGGGGATGAAGGGCTGGGCAGAGGGCTAAGAAGGCTGTCATCCGTCAAGAAAACACTCTCCATGGTGCAGGGAGTTTCTCCTCCTGTCCCGACTCACTAAGTGCTCCCGATTTCTCCTCCCCAGTCCTGCTCACATTCATCCTTCCATTTCACCCTTAGTCTCTACTGGAAGTCACAGCCAACAGTACTTATTTTCAATAACCTAAATCCCCAGTTTTAATCTCTTTTCCTCCAGGTAGCATTATCAGCTCATACTGAGCCCCTCTCCTTGGCACTCCCACTGGCCTTGCCATGCATTAGGTAATTCAGCACATTCAGTGTGGCCACATTCTACACCATGTCATACTGGACCAGTGGGTTCTACACCAGGATCCTATGGAGCACAGGTAAGCTCCCTCTCACAGCAAATCATGACAGTCCTTTTCTAGGAGACGGAAAAAATATTTCCTTTCCTAAGTGCTTACTCTCCCAATAAAGGTTTCCTCAAATCCTGCACCCTATTCCTGCTGCCCCATGCTAGAATCAGGCATAAGGTGGAATTTCAAAATTATTTATTCTTATTTTATGTTTAAAACATCAACATTCTCTTAATGAATTAACAAATCTAGGACTGTGGCCAGGCACAGTGGCTCACACCTGTAATCCTTGTACTTTGGGAGACCAAGGTGGACAAATCACCTGAGGTCAGGAGTTCAAGGACAGCCTGGCCAACATGATGAAACACCATCTCTACTGAAAATACAAAAATTAGCCAGGCATTGTGGTGGGGGCCTGTAATCCCAGTTACTCAGGAGGCTGAGGCAGAATCTCTTGAACCTGGGAGGCAGAGGTTGCAATGGGCCAGGATCACACCACTGCACTCCACCCTGTGTGACAGAGTGAGACTCTGTCTCAATAAATTAAATAAACGCATAAATAAATCTAGGATTGTAAATGGTTGTTAAAAGCATCAGGCAAAAGGCTGACAGAGAATTTTATGAATGGATCAGGATGACAATCCTAAACTTTGATCAATCTTAACATCAAAAGAGAGAAACAGATGATGTGGCTTCAGATGTGATGCGACAGGAAGCACGCAGCATCTCCCCACCAAAACATTCCTGTCGAATCAGAAGTCAACCCTGAATCTGGGCAGGCCTCCGGCCCTAACTACCAGTATACAGGAATTACATGGGACAGGAGCACGTTAAATGACCCCACAGAAATACAATCAGCAAACCCAGACGTGGGAGACTTCTCAGCACAAAGACCTGGTTTCTTCAACGAATGTGGCAAGGTAAGGGGAAGGAAAAAAAACCCTAGGGAGCTGTTTAGACTAAAAGAGACCTAAGAAGACATCAATTAAATACAACGTGTGGGTCTTGTTTGAATCCTCATTTGAACAAACCGGCTGTAAACAGACACTTAAGGAACAATTAAGAAATTAAATAATATTAAGGATTTATTGTAACTGTAAATATAATAAAGAAGTTGGGGTGGCCGGGCGCGGTGGCTCAAGCCTGTAATCCCAGCACTTTGGGAGGTGGAGACGGGCGGATCACGAGGTCAGGAGATCGAGACCTGGCTAACACGGTGAAACCCCGTCTCTACTAAAAAATACAAAAAAAACCTAGCCGGGCGAGGTGGCAGGCGCCTGTAGTCCCAGCTACTCTGGAGGCTGAGGCAGGAGGCATAAACCCGGGAGGCGGAGCTTGCAGTGAGCTGAAATCCGACCACCGCACTCCAGCCTGGGCGGCAGAGCGAGACTCTGTCTCAAAAAAAAAAAAAAAAAAAAAAAAAAAAAAAAAAAGTTGTGGTTGTAATTTTTTTTTTGAGACGGAGTCTCGGTCTGTCTCCCAGGCTGGAGTGCAGTGGTGCGACCTCGGCTCACTTCAAGCTCTGCTTCCCGGGTTCACGCCATTCTCCTGCCTCAGCCTCCCGAGTAGTTGGGACTACAGGCGTCCGCCACCACGCCCGGCTAAGTTTTTGTATTTTTAGTAGAGACAGGGTTTCACGGTGTCAGCCAGGATGGTCTCGATATCCTGACCTCGTGATCCGCCCACCTCAGCCTCCCAAAGTGCTGGGATTATGGGGAGCCACCATGCCTGGCCGGTTATAATTTTTTTAAAAGAGTCATTATCTCTTAGAGATACATACTAAAGCATTTGCAGATGCAATGAATTAATGCCTACAATAATAATCCAGCTGACAGTGGGTGCAGGGAGGAGCAAGAGCTTAGAGACAGAGAAGGAAGAAGAGAGACCATAGTTCACGTTGTAGAAGCTGGATGATGGGTACACCAGAATTCATGAGATTATATTCTCTTCTTTTGTGTACATTTCAAATGTCTATAAAGTTTTTTAAAATCAATATTTCCATAAAGAGGATCATGACTTCCAAGTGTGCTATCTCCCCCAAAAAATTGAGCCATTGGACTAGACAGTCATTTATTTCTTATAACATTTATTAAATAACTTTTTAAGCCTTTATGTTTTAAGTCCAACAAAGAGAATGCAAGCCCCCATTGGTCTTGGTCCTTATGCTTCTCAAAATACCTGCTAATAAAGTGTCTCCCACATCACTGGTGGTTAACAGATAGCAGTACAGAGAATGACAGACAACAGGAAGTACGCTGATACCTTTGTTTCCTTCAGGGGTAAGCTTCTTCTTTTCTTCCTGTACTACGGACTCCTCTAGGTCCTTAGGGGTTGGGTCTAAAAGTTCCCACTCTTCATTGGTATAAAACACAGTCCTCCGACCATCATTATGTCCTCTCCCAGGACGGAAAGAAGACATCGAATTTCTATTGGGAAAAACAATATGTGTTATTAACAAAAACAAAAGTAAAACAAAATGTAACCGCACATATATAGGATTGGCAAAAATTAAGATATCTGATGATATCAAATGTTGGTGAGGATAGAAAAATGGGGATTCTCTTTTTTTTTTTTTTTTTTTTTTGAGATGGAGTCTCCCTCTGTCACCCAGGCTGGAGTACAGTGGTATAGTCTTGGCTCACTGCAACCTCTGCCTCCTGGATTCAAGCAATTCTCCTGCCTCTGCCTCCCTGAGTAGCTGGGATTACAGGCATGCACCACCACGCCCAGCTAATTTTTTTTTTTTTGTTTAGTAGAGACAAGGTTTCACCATATTGGCCAGGCTGGTCTCGAACTCTTGAACTCAGGTGATCTGCCCACCTCGGCCTCCCAAAGTGCTGGGATTACAGGCATGAGCCACCTCACCCAACCGAAATGGGGATTCTCATACACTGCTGGTGGGATTATAAATTGATACTATTACCATGCAGAAGAACACAGCAAGGTACTGTTAAGTTGAAGAGGTGCCTACCCCTAACATCCAGTATTTGCTAAAAGAAATTCTTACATATGTGCACAAGGAGACACAAACAAAAACATTCACTGCAGCACTGTTCATATTACAAAAATAATAAAAAGGTACAACAACCTAAACATTCATGAACAGGAGAATAAACTGTGGCATATTCATATATAGTCAAGTACTACAGCACTTAAAATTCATTCATTCATCCAGCAATTATTGTTTGAGCCTACAACATGCCAGGCACTATTCTAGATGCTTGGAATATCCCAGTGAACAAAACATAGCAAGATTCTTATTCTTGTGGAATGTACATTTCAGCCAAAGCTATATGTATCATAGGGATAAACATTTTTTAAACACTGAATGAAAAAGAAAATGGAAGAATTATAGGTATAGCATGATACTGTTTTATATCTTCAGATTATACTATTAATAGAGACTACTTATGGATACATATATATGTAGTAAAACTATTTTTTAAAATCCACACACAAATTACAATTATCAAATACAGAATATTGGCAACCTCTGTAAAGGTAAAGAACGGGATCAAGAAGACAGCATTTAGCCCAGTGCCATGGCTAATGCCTGTAATCCCATTACTTTGGGAGACCAAGGCGGGCATATCACCTGAGGTCAGGAGTTCAAGACCAGCCTGGCCAACATGGCGAAACTCTGTCTCTACTAAAAATACAAAAATTAGCTGGGTGTGGTGGCACACACCTGTAGTCCCGGCTACTCAGGAGGCTGAGGCACAAGAATCACTTGAACCTGGGAGGCGAAGGTTACAGTGAGCTGAGATTGCACCACTGTACTCCAGTCTGGGCAACAGAGCAAGATTCTGTCTCCAAAAAAAAAAAAAAAAAAAAAGAGAGAGAGAGAGGATCTTAGTAATGTTCTGTTTTTAAAAATGCAGTAGAAATATGACAAAACTCTAAAAATGAGTCATGGCTATCTGAGTAATCAATATACTTGCCTGTGTGCTAAAAATATTTCATTAAAAGTTTTAAAAAGTAGGTTGAGATTTCTGCTTCCAGTGAAGATGGAATAACAAGGACTAGATTTACCCTCCCTGGTGAAAACTAAAGAACTGAAAAAAAAAAATTAAAAATATAGGAAACCACAGTTTTCAGACACTGGCCATCAGGCAGCACAGGACAGTGATCCTGAGAGAGGGAAAGCCAATGAGGTAAGCTCACCTTACTGCCTGGAGACAGTTTCCAGGCCAGGGTGCAGGCAGGGGACACCCAGGAGGAGCCCAGCATCTCTCTGAGCTGAGAAGATAGAGTGGAGACTCTCAAGGCAGTTGCAGCTCATAGAGCAGAGTACTAGAGAGAAGACAGCTGCACAGAGGGAGTGTCGCAGAGATCTTAGATGGTCCCCCAAGTCTTCAACTGAGTACTGATTGCGGCTTCGATGTAAGAAAGCTATCTGAGGACAGGGAGAGAACCAGCTGAGAGAAGCAAAGGAAACCATCCTTGAGGCTCACACAGGAAAACCTCATAATTCACAGGGCATCAGAAAGAGTACTGAGAAAGGCTACCAATGGTATTCCTAAAGCCTGTGCTCATCCTACCAAGCAAAGCTTAAAAGCAAACTTCAAAAGGATCAAACTGTTTCAGAGTCATTTAATACATCCAAGAACAAGGCTCAAGAATATCTGGAGCACTACAAAAAAAAATCCAGCACACAGAAAGGTAAAATTCACAATATCTGGTATCCAATTTTAAAAATGACTAGGCATGCATGAAGTGGGAAGTACAAGTCATAATGAGGAAAAAAATCAATCAACAGAAACAGACCAGAAACTACAAATGATAAAATTAGCAGACAGGGACTTTAAAAGTTATAACTGTATTCTTTATGTTCTAGAAGCTAGAAAAAAAAGAATAAACATCTTAGAGACATAGAAAATTAAAACAAAAAAAAGATTTAAATCAAATTTCCAAAAATAAAACTACAATGCCTACGATGAAAAACATGCCAAATGGGAACAAGAGCAGACTAGGCATTGTGGAAGGAAAGACTAGAAAATTTGATGACCCTGCAATAGGAATGACCTAAAATGAAACAGAAATATGACCTAAAATGAAACAGAAAAATGACAAATGAAACAAAGAAGGA
Organism: Macaca nemestrina; assembly: GCF_043159975.1. Classification (NCBI taxonomy): domain Eukaryota; kingdom Metazoa; phylum Chordata; class Mammalia; order Primates; family Cercopithecidae; genus Macaca; species Macaca nemestrina. The sequence goes on along the minus strand of NC_092131.1, from coordinate 122,951,191 downwards.
TAGATGGACCAATGAGCTGGTCACTGAAGGAGACGAGAAGGGGAGGAGATGGAATAAAAGTATGTGAAGAAATAATGACCAAAATTTTTTCTAAATCTGATGTAAACTATCAATCCACAGATAGAAGCAGCTCAATAAACTTCAAGCACAAAAATCATGAAGAAAACTGTATCAAGGCATATCATAATCAAATTGCCTAATACAAATAATGTTTAAAGTTTTAAGTATAACCCTAATTTGCAAAAGAAATAAAGGAACAGTCAAATTTTTATAGTTAAACTGTCAAAACGTAAGAGGCATGTGTTCATTATGAAGAGGCATCTTAATTCATTTGAGCAGTTGGTAAGTGGAGTGGTGAGGAGAGGACATGCTCCCATGAACCACCTTACTTATATGCACACACACATAAATGCTTATATTCTCTTACTTAATAGATCCATACTTATCCCTAAAGCAATAAAAGGAATGAAATATGAAACCACCAAACAATATAGGTGAGTCTCCAAAACATTATATTAAGTGAAAGAAGAAACACAGGAGACTACATGGAGTATGATTCCATTTATATAAAAATTTTTAAAAGTCAAAGCTATAGTGACAGAAAGCTGATCAGAGGTTGCCCAGGGCTGGGTATTAAGGGAAGGGATTAACTGCAAAGGACCGTGAAGGAATTTTTAAAGGTATAGAGATGTTCTATTTTTCTTTATCATGGAGGTATTTACATTGCTGTGTATAATTTCTTAAATTCATCAGCCTATTCACCTAAAATAGTTATTGGAGGTAAATTATAACTCAACAAAGTTATTAAAATAAACATGCAAATAAATAAGGAAGAGGAAGAAATGTATCATTTGCTGTTTTCTGAGGTGGATTAAGGGCAAGGGGGGGAAAAGACAGCTTTATCTCTAGTTTGAATCAGACAGATGATATTCTCATTCAAACAGTCATTTCTCAATGTGTTTTTTAAAGAATATCTTTTTTCCTTTTACTTGTATTTTAAACATTCAGAAGAATACAGAGAAATTATATAGCACACTTACATTCTCATCATGTTATCACAGCTTATGGATGCATGGCCTTTGGCTAACTGCTTTAACAAAGAGTTATCAGGAACCAGCAATTATGCCTGTTTAGAACTGACACTCCCTTTCTCATAGTTTATTTACTTAGGACCAAGAGGGAGCTGGTAAACAACATACAGCATCTTACACATGCTATTTATTTCCTGTCTCTTCTAGAGCCTGGCATTGTGCCACACATCTTCACAGACAACTGCATAGAAGGATTCTAGTCAATTCCCCATGGTAACCCAATGAGCAAGATACTGTATAAAGTCTGATTTTATAAAAATTATAAAATTGTAGAGAAAACCATTTCTAAATAGCTGCTCAAAAAGAAAACTCTCACAAATGCTGGCTATACTTCTGTTCATTTTTTTTGACATGACTGGTTCATCACTTCACAGAGCACTGGCACCGCTGGACCCACCGCACCATGACGTTTCAGTGGCCCTGCCTATGGCAAGGATCCCACGGGAGCCTTCTCTCAGGTGGCATGTGATTACCACCACTGTCAATTTTAGGAGTTAAATTCTCCTTGCCATTTGCCCTAGCCGTCAAACTGTGCTCCTCAGCTCTGGTTCCTAAAGGGTGAATGCAGGAAAGAGAAATAAGAGCAGGAACACCCCCACAGGGCCTGGGGAGAGAGAACAGTAATTTCAATGACTTAGAACTGCCACACACCCTCCTTCCTCCCACAGCGGTTTTGGGTTTCCAGCCTGTCGCAAGCCTGAGTTGTACACTGCTGTGCTCTCACCTGCAGCTGAGGGACAGCCTTGCTGGAGGCGTGGTGCTACTTGTCAAGTCCTCGGTAACAGAGAAATGGAATCAGGCTCAAAGTGAAAGCCTCTTGAAGCTGAAACAATATACAGCCAATTCCTGTTTTTGCTCTTATGTGGGGAAACTCAATTCTGGGACTGTGCAACAAGGGGGTCATTACAGTGCAGACTTCTCACACACTCACCCTATCCGCTCTGGCCTGCAGAGGCCTCAGGGGCAACCACGTGTCCTGCCTGTGCACGCCATGTGGAGTTCACAGCTGGTTTAAATGGAGGGTTTTTAACTGCTGTTAGAGGCTGTTCTATGGCAGTATTTGCTGTTTAAAGACCCCAGCCTCATTTGACAGATCTTTGAGAGGCCTTCTGTGTTCCCCCAGGCATCGTGCCAGGTACCCACCTATAAACACTCAGCTGCTCTGATCTGAAATAGAAAGTGAGGCACCATCAAGCAGCAAAACAGCACCTTGTTAGGGGCAGTGGTCAGCCTGAGCTTTTTAAAACAAACGCCAGCAATCAGTATCATTGTTAAGAAAACCTCTTTCCAGGTGGAAGTCTGCACAGTTTAAAATGTCCAACTAAAACAGTAATAACTTGTTCCACATTTGTTTGAATTCTGATAACCAGCTAGAATTTACAAGTTGACAGAATTATTGGGAAATGTTCCATCAAATTTCTTCCGAGTTAACCCCTCCACAAACCACCTGCATAGCCAGGTTTCAGGCCACACCACAACCTCTTCAGCAGGGGGACAACACTGCTGAGGCAGAGGTTTGCACTTGCCAAGACTTTGTGCACAGGAGGGAGGCAGGCTACCACTCCCTTTATGCACAGGAGGGAGGCAGGCTTCCAGCTCCCTCCCTCCCTCCAGACTACAGGCCCTGTTAAGGGAAACGAAGGTGGGGGGCGCAGGGAGGAGGTCGTGTAGAGAGGTTTCCTCTGACTGGCAACAGCCCTCTCAACAAAGCTGACTCAGTATTTCCTCCTCTGCAAATTAATTCCTCAAATATGTTCTCACAAGGGCACAGAGACATATGTACAAGAATATCAGAACAATGCTATTTGAAATGACAGAAAAGTAGAAACAAGCAGATGTCCATGGCTAGCAAACTGCTTAAATAAATTAGGGCACATTCCTATAACTGAATTCTGTCAGAACAAGAGCTCTAGTAAGGGTAATAAGTTTGGACATTCCAATAAGTGCCTATATAATGTGTCAGCTCAAAGGGGCATGGCAGGTAGCCCTACACTCCCTACCACTGCTGACCCCTCCTGACCCACCTGCTGGTGAGAGCACAGCTCTGGTGCAAGTGGGCCTCATGACATGGTAAATACAGAGAAGCCATGTCTGAGGGAAGACTTAGCATTCTAAGTCACTGAGGTAGCTATGCACTGACATAGTGGATACTGTACGATCCCTCTGTGCAAGTCACATACACACAGAGCAAAGTTCAGGGTGCAGACATAAGTACCTTTAGTTCTAGTGGTGACTTCTGAACTTTTAAGTCCTTTTAAGTCCTGGGAAGTGGACTTAAAAGGACTTTCACTTTTAACTGTGTACCCCTCAGCAATGACTGATTTTTCTTTTTATACGCATGCATGCTTATTGCAATGGTACAAACACACAACTAAGAAGGCAGGCCAAACGGGGAAGCTGTCAGGTGGCAGGCCTGCAAGTCAGGTCACTTGCTATGGTTTGAATGTCTCCTCCAAAATTCATGTTGAAATCTAATTGTCATTGTGATGGTATTAAGAGGTAGGACCATTAAGAGGTGATTAGGCCATGAAGGCTCAGTCTTCACAAATGGATCAACACCGTTATCTGGGGAGTGAGCCTAGATTCAACTACAGAAGAGGAGACGGCAATGTGGTCAGGGAAGCAGAGATTTAGACCAAGGCAGCCATAGGCCAAGGAACGCCAGCAGCCATCAGAAGCTGCAAGAGGCCAGGAACTAACTCTGCCCTGGAGCCTCTGAAGAAAGCAGTCCTGCCAACACCTTAACTCAGGCCTAGTGAAGCTGATTTTGAATTTCTGGCCTCCCAAACGATCAAAGAATAAATATGTGTTGTTTTAAGCCACCAATTTTATGGTCACTTGCTATAGTAGCCAGAGTAAATTAATGCAATTACTCTCCAATAAGCTATCGCCCTTCAAACCAAGGACTTTGATAGGTTGTTTTCTGTTGTGGTCCAGGCTTCAGCTGACATTCAAGTTTGGAGCATTAATGTCCAAACTCAGAACATACTTACTTCTGATATGATGTCTTTTTGTCCTGAGGACCTGGAAAGGTGTCATCAGAAAGACCCTTCCCAAAATACTCTAGACATTTACCTGGACAGATGAGTACATCACCCTTCCAATTCTAAGACATCAGAGCAAACACCTAATAAACATGCACAGCCTCAAAGAAACCAAACATCTAAGAAACAATATTCTTACTGTAGAATTTACAGACAAGTATAGTTCCACAGGTTCCCTATTGCCCAAAGGGTGGACACCCCTACTCCTTCACCCTGGGAGTCCCTGGCCTCCTCAGCCCTTCTTCTGTCCTCACCCCCTTAGCATCCTACGCACCTGGCACCAGAACCCATGCCACTCGTGAGACACACCCTGTTCTGACTTCCTTGCCTCTGCATGGGTGTCCTTGCACTTGCATTTCCCTTTGGACAGTCCCTCTCCATCTCTCAAGCCCTTTAAGCCAAAACTCATCTTCACAGCAAAACCATCACCAGCCTCTCCCACAACCCACACTGCAAAGAATAAGCACTTCTTCCTGATGCACCCAGGTAGGCTGTGACATGCTGGGTTCAGCCTTGAACTGCACCCTACAGCCCCTGTGGCAGAGGACTCACAGGCTCGCTCCCCCGGGAGCGTGTGAATGGATCAAGACAAAGAGGACTGCTGGGACACAACTGCTAAGCACAACTTCATGCTCCTGGGAGTTATCAGAGAAGACCAGGTGCCACTGCACCACTGCAGAAACACACACACCCCAGCCAACTTCCCACAACTGCTAAAACTCCATGGGCCCAAGAGCAAGTCGCCTTCCTTCCTGTTTCCTTCTCCAGAAGGCCTGGCTTTAAAAATGTCTGTGTGAGGCAGCAGCATGGTGACTACATGCCTTGTCTTTCTTGATAGACATAGCTGTGCCTTCCAGTGAGGAAAATCACAAGTACCACATTACAGCTCCGGGACAGGAACAACTTCCCCTAATTCACCAAACATCTGGGTGCCTGCTTTGGGCTGCGCTGGGCCCTCTGCTGAGAACTGGGGCTGAAGAGAGGAGTCACTGTCACGACTTTACAGTCCTAGACACTAAAACCATAATATATTCTTGGGAACTCCCGCCATGCTCACAAATAACTCTTTCTACCAGGCCTGAGGGAGCCAAGAGAGAAGCAAAAACAAAGGATCAGAGCAGGGCCAACTACAGAGCCCGCAGAAGGCCTACGGGAGGCAGGCCTGGAAGGATGAGCACACCTTCCCGGCCAGCTCGGCCCTCACACCTGCACTAAGAAAGGCACCTGACTGAAGGAAGTGGAGACTCACTTCACCCACTGGTTCAAAAGAGTCAGGTTAACGACAGTGGCAGCAATGCCAGCAGGCCTGGGTTGTGTAGCCACCATTTATTGAGCACTTACAATGACACTGTGCTAAGCAGTTCTTATTTATAACCTTAACACTCCCACCCATCCAGTAGAGGAGAGGCTTACTACTTCTCACACACACACACGCGCACACACATGTGTGTGCACGCAATTTACTAATGGAGAAAATAAAGCTCAGAGAAGTTAAGTCACTAGCTCAACATCACACACCCAATAAGTAGCAGGACTGGGATTCCAAAACCTGGGCTGACAGAAATATCTACAATGTGACCCCACTCTTGAACAGAACTAGAGCTGGACCCCAGGAGCCAGAGGTCCACATCAGGCCCTGCCTAGCACCCAAAGATGGGCACACAGTCCAGGCCGCAAAGCCACAGAACTTTGCTGACTGCTGTCAGCGCTGCTGCAGCCTAAGCACACCTCCTACATACACTGAAAATACATGCTCAACCACTACACAGGCTCCCGATGCACGCTCACACGTGTGCTCAGGCATGCGCTTTCTCACACGTGCTTGTGCATTCCTACCCCTGAGCATGCACATACACACATGGACTGGCCAGAATTTCAGCAGAGACCTAGTGCCTTCACCTGGTGTGATTTGGACTATTGATAAGTTAAATGAAAAATGTGGTTAAAGCAGGAATCCATATAAAAGGAACTTAAAACACACACAAGCACCTGTAAAGGTGTATGTAAATGTGCACTCATCTGCCAGTCTACTGATACACGCCAGCCAACGCCTCTTCTTGTAATCTGGGGATACTGGGCGTGGTGACACACGCCTGAAAGTTCTAGCTACTTGCGGGGGCTGAGGTGTGAGGATCACTTGAGCCCAGAAGTTCAAGAGTTCAGTAAGCCAAGATCATGCCACTACACTCCAGCCTGGGTGACAAAGTAGAGACCCTGTTTCAAAAAATGAAAAAAGAAAAGAAAAGGGAAAGGAAAGGAGAGGAGAGGGGAGAGGGGAGAGGGGAGAGAGGAGAAAGGAGTAAAAGAAAAAGGAGAAAAAGGAGAAAGGAGAAAGGAAAAGAAAGGAAAGGAGGGAAGGAAGGGGAGAAAGAGAGAAAGTGAGAGAGAGAGAAAGAAAAAGAGAGAAAGAGAAAGAAAAGAAAGAAAAAGAAAGAAAAGGAAGGAAGAGAGAGAGAAAAAAAGAAAGAGAAAAAAAGAAAAGAGAAAAGAAAAGAAAAAAGAACAGAACAGAACAGAAAAGAGGGAGGGAGGCAGAAATCAATCTGGGGATACTAACCGCAGTTCCCTGTTATCTTTCTTGGGCAAATCACATCCATTAAGACATCAGCTAATTTTTCCAGTTTTGTTTTGTTTCTTATTAAAAAGTGGAACAAGGCCTAACAGTTGTGAAACAATCTAAGCATAAAATCTTACAGGCTTTCAAGTTTTTTTTCTGATTTTTCACAATCATGTCACCCACATTCTCATGGCAATTTTTTTAGTGACTCTCCTTTATCAAAGTTTCCCTAAGCATTCAACTTATTTTTCCTAGAAACAACAATTCCTTTTTATATTTCATCGGTTTAATAAATATCCCATTAAATTACATAATTACAATAATAAGTACAACGGGCATTAACCAGTGAGGAACAAACCCAGCTGATTATTGGTAGGTCTGTAGCTCAGCTGGGGGCAGCAGGGACACAGGTGCCCTGAAGTGGCCCATTTGGTCTCATGCAGTCAGTGAGGACCATGGCTCTACTGAGGAAACTTAAAATGTCAGTTCATCAGGGGAGCTAGTTAAGAGAGTTTCAACTATACTGATAAATAGAATAAAATAATAAATAAACCTTCATTTATCTTTTAAGCCTTGACTATAATGTTGACAGCATTTTGAGTGCATTAAAAAATACAATTTTTGAGCCATTCATTTATAATACAGGAATCTATTTTAGGGTCATTAAAGTCTGTCTATGCACTTAAGGCATTTTATTTAAAACTTCATAAAGCATGCCATAAGCAAAAACAAACAAAAGAAAAACAAAAAACCATGAACACTTAAGATTCATATGCCAGTCAATAAGCATTATTGTCTACAGAAAGTGGTCCCAAAAACCTCTGTGAAGAAAGGCTTTGTCATGAGCTGTGCCTCCACCAGCAACAGCAACAACTAACCCTTGACTAGTACTTCCTAAGTGCCAGGCACTGTTTTAAGCAGTGTACACATATGAACTCATCATCATGCTATCAATCTCATGATGTATGATTATTATCTTCATATTACAAGTGAGAAACGGAGGCAAAGAATATTAAGTAATTTGCCCAAGTTATCCAGCTACTACGTGGCATAGCTGGGAGTTGAACTCACACAGCCTGGTTCTTAATCACTGTGTTACACGGCAAAGGCAGAGCTGATAGAAGATAACTCCTAGTCATGTTTCACCCTGAATGTGATCTGTCAGCTGTGACAGGCAGAAGTGACAGGCATTCACTTTCCAGGCAGGAGGCACTCAATCATCATCCATGTTCCTATGCTCAAGGACATGGAAAGCACCCAGCATTACAGGTCTGTTTCCACCTCATTCCATTATCTCACTTTGAGGGCAGATGACACACCTCTGGCAAACCAATAGTCCCCCAAATGTAATCTTATGATGAAAGGGGGAAGGAGCACTGGGTCCCCAATCAGGAGACCTGGGTGTGTGTTTCAGCTCTGTCACACACTTGCTATGTGATCTTGAGCAAGTTACTTTACCTCTCTAAGCCTCAATCTTTTAACATGTGGAATGAAGGGAAGCTCTCAGAGGTTTTCTGACACTTTTAGGAGCACAGATCCCTTTCTTTACTGAGAAGCCCGATACTTTGAAACAGAGGAAACCAGTGGTTCTCTAGTTGCAGGTACCCAGGGAAGGCAGCCCCACTGTGTCTCCCGGCTGATCCCTCCCCATCCCCTGGATGCTGGGAGATGACTGGGACTTAATTAGATGGCACAGGGCAGACAGGCACATGGTGAGCAGAAGTCCTGGGATGAAGAGGAAGGCACAGAATGGGCAGAACAGAGGCTCACGAAGTGCTAATACTGGGAAGCAGCTGCCCAAGGAAGAGACTAAAGTCGTATCATTGAGAACCTCAAATATCAGACCAAAGAGTCTGAAGCTGCACTTGCAGGCTGAGGTCTATCAGCAATGCTTCTGATGTAGGGAGATGACATGATCAGAGCTGTCTGAAGACAGAAAACAGCAGAAAGCAGATGGATGGGAGCAGAGCAGGACCAAGAAGGTGGGACTGCAGCCATGAGCCAGGATGAGGAAGGAAGGCAGCGCCCACTACAGTGACCACCCTCACAAGTGCTGGTCTTCTGAGGTCTGAGTATCCCTGACATTGAGCTCCAATATAACCTGTATATATCCTATATATCCTACTCAGCTTCAATTTATGGCTTAAAAACTAAAAACACACAGAGAATAACTTTATCATACTGAATTCAACCATGAACATACAAAAAAGAAAGCAGTTATAGCAAAGAGGCCACTTTTTAAAACAGTGTGTCCTTGGATGGCAGCTTCTAAGAACACCCCAGCCCCACCCTGAAAAACCAGTGGGACCCATTATGGAGCTCAGCTGGCCAACTGCACGGTGACCGCTGGCCCGGACTCTACGGGACAGCAAGAGAGAACGGCCAACTGCACAGTGACCGCTGGCCCTGGCTCTACAGGACAGCAAGAGAACGGCCAACTGCACAGTGACCGCTGGCCCTGGCTCTACAGGACAGCAAGAGAACGGCCAACTGCACAGTGACCGCTGGCCCTGGCTCTACGGGACAGCAAGAGAACGGCCAACTGCACGGTGACCGCTGGCCCGGGCTCTACGGGACAGCAAGAGAGAACGGCCAACTGCACGGTGACCGCTGGCCCGGGCTCTACGGGACAGCAAGAGAACGGCCAACTGCACGGTGACCGCTGGCCCTGGCTCTACGGGACAGCAAGAGAACGGCCAACTGCACGGTGACCGCTGGCCCGGGCTCTACGGGACAGCAAGAGAGAACGGCCAACTGCACGGTGACCGCTGGCCCGGGCTCTACGGGACAGCAAGAGAACGGCCAACTGCACGGTGACCGCTGGCCCGGGCTCTACGGGACAGCAAGAGAACGGCCAACTGCACGGTGACCGCTGGCCTGGGCTCTATGGGACAGCAAGAGAACGGCCAACTGCACAGTGACTGCTGGCCTGGGCTCTACGGGACAGCAGGAGAACGGCCAACTGCACGGTGACCGCTGGCCTGGGCTCTACGGGACAGCAAGAGAGAACGGCCAACTGCACGGTGACCGCTGGCCTGGGCTCTACGGGACAGCAAGAGAACGGCCAACTGCATGGTGACCGCTGGCCCGGGCTCTACGGGACAGCAAGAGAGAACGGCCAACTGCACGGTGACCGCTGGCCCAGGCTCTACGGGACAGCAACGGCCAACTGCACGGTGACCGCTGGCCTGGGCTCTATGGGACAGCAAGAGAACGGCCAACTGCACAGTGACTGCTGGCCTGGGCTCTACGGGACAGCAGGAGAACGGCCAACTGCACAGTGACCGCTGGCCTGGGCTCTATGGGACAGCAAGAAACTTCCAAGTCTCCCCCAACGCACTGCCTCTACAATCTTTCTCTTTTTCTATTTTTTATTTTTTTTGAGACGGGGTTTCACCCTGTCGCCCAGACTGGAGTGCAGTGATGCGAACTCAGCTCACTGCAGTCTCGACCTCCTGGACTCAAGCGATCTTCCCACCTGTGCAGCCTCCAAGCAGTTGGGACCACAGGCATGCACCATCACACCCAGCTAATGGATAAACAAAATATGGCACATTCATATATGGGAATATTATTTGACCATAAAAGGAAATGAAGCACTGATACTTGCTACAACATGGATGAATCTTGAAAATATTATGCTAAGCAAAAGAAGCCAGACACAAAGGTATATACAGTGCCATTTATATGAAATGTCCACAATAAACAAACTCATAAGCCAGGGGCAGTGGCTCATGTAATCCCAGCACTTTGGAAAGCCAAGGTAGGATTGCTTGAGCCCAGAAGTTGAGACCAGCCTGTGCAAGATAGAGAGACCCCTGTCCCTACAAAAAAAAAAAAAAATTAAAATATTAGCCGGGCATGGTGGTGTACGCCTGTAGTCCCAGCTACTCTGGAAGCTGAGGTAGGAGGAATGCTTGAGCTCAGGAGTTCAAGGCTGCAGTGAGCCATGATCATGCAACTGCACGCCAGCCTAGGTAACAGAGCAAGACCTTGTCTCAAAACAAAACAAAACAAAACAAAAATCCCACCAAAAAAAAAAAATTCATACAGATAGAAAGTTGATTAGGAGTTGCCTACAGTTGAGAGTTGACAGAGGAGAAGGGGTTGGGGGAAATGAGAAGGAATTGCTAATGTAATGAGTTTCTTTTTGGATCGATGAAAACATTTAAAAATTGATTGTGGTGATGGTAGCACAACTCTGTGAATATACCAAAAATCATCGAATTGTACATTTTAAATGGGTGAATTGTACCGTGTGGGACTTGTATCTCAATGAAGTTCTTATTTAAAAAACAAGTCGACCATAGTGGCACCTGCCTGTAGTCCCAACTACTAAAGAGGCTGAGGCAGGAGGATCACTTGAGCCCCGGACTTGAAACCAGCCTGGCCAACACAGCAAGACCTCATCTCATAAAAACCAACCAAACAAACAAAAACCAACCCACCTCCACTCTCATTTGACCATGCACAAACAGGGAATGGAAATCCAGAGCACAGGACCTGGCCAACCTAGTGTCTTGGAGAGGGGACTAGGCCCTAGGCACAAGAAGCCCCAGCTCTGCAGCCTGGAAGAATTGTGACCTCGGACACATACTCTCCTTCAGCCAGTTTCAGTCTCTGTAAAATGTCAGCCATATGACCTGCTTCACAGAGTTGAGCAATTAAATTAAACCGTAAGTGTGAAAATGTTTGGCACAGTGTCAGACACAGAATAAGCATGTAATACAAGCTAAAACCACAACGATCTATGGGAAAGTATGATGTAAACAACAAAGGCCTTTGTAAGTGTAAGATAGTTTTATAACCTCATTTATAAAATTATAACATACATTATCAGAAACAATCCATTTTCAATGTCATATGCTGCTTTCCAAAGACTCACTTGAGCTCATTGCCCCACTGTTTCAAAGAGTAAAAATTAATGGAATTTGGATGCCCTGGGGCGGGCTGATTTGCAGCTTGTTCTCCCACCAGCTCTCCAGGCACAGTCTCCACAGCTAGGACATTTCTGGCTTTTTCTGCAGAAGCATTTGGGTGTGGGTAAATTAAATCTGAAAAGAAAAAGGTAAACAAATGTCAGTTACTCAAAGCTTCCACATAAAACTTGATATCCCACATAAAACACTGACTTGATATACTATATAAAAATCTAAACTATGTAATAGTATATTTTTAATGTATACTATATAAAAAACATAATCTGTGGGTAACTCTGGTGTTCTGAAACCATTTTCATCTAAATAGCTCCATGTTTCTCAAAGGAAGGTTGTGACATACCTCAAACCACCAAGTATTAACAGTGTTGGCCCAGAGAAACCAAAGGCTAGAATTTTCCTCCAGTACTGCAGATCAATAACCCTCACCATAAACCCGTCATCAAAGTCCAATCACCTGTACTGATAAGAAACAATTTCCAGGATAAACTGTTATATAAGAAAAGCAAAGTGCAGGTCAGATTATACAAGGGTATCTTTTCTCTAAGAAAGTGGGAGAAATACAAATATAAATGTATTTGCTAATACTTGTAAAGAATGATACTGAAAAAATAAAGTTTGCACATCACAGAATAGCAGTTCAGTAAATTCACAAGCAAACCCACTGATGCTAAGGCATGATGAAACTTCACATCTTTAAAATGTAAACTTTTGAAATAGTTAAGGTGGAAATCATATGATGGTCAGGATTTACCATCATATGGTAAATATGATGGTAAATAGCAGTATTTTGTTACTTAACAAATACATAGTAATATTTGCTTCAGGTAACATTTTATTTGCTTCAAAATAACAAAGCAGGATATCAATGAAACAAGAGGGGTAATTATTGCTGCAACTACCTAATAAACCTGGAGGTAATATTATGTTATTCTTTGTATATGTTTAAAATTTCCCATAATAAAAAGTTACTTAAAAAAATTTTTTTTGATAAAAACTTTTCTTTTTTTTTTTTTTCTTCTCCCAAGACAGAGTTTGGCTCTTGTTGCCCAGAATGGAGTGTTTCGCTCTTATTGCCCAGGATAGAATCCAATGGCGCAGTCTTGGCTCACTGCAACCTCCTCCTCACAAGTTCAAGCGATTCTCCTGCCTCAGCCTCCTAAGTAGCTGGGATTACAGGCACCCGGCACCATGCCCGGCTAATTTTTGTATTTTCAGTAGAGACGAGGTTTCATCATGTTGGCCAGGCTGGTCGCGAACTCCTGAGCTCAGGTGATCTACCCGCCTCCGCCTCCCAAAGTGCTGGGATATAGACATGAGCCACTGTGCTGATAAAAACATTTCTAACTACAAATACTTTGTATTCTTCCAAATGACATAATCTGCACTGGTGTTTCAGTGGTAGAATTCTCCCATGCCAAATGGCATAATCTCTCTGAGAATAGGACATGCTTGTAAACAGAATTCAATATTACTTTAAAATAATCAATTTGATCTACACTTCTTTTTAAAGTATCTCTGTATCAACAAAATCAACCATCTCTTTCTGTGAAATCAGAATTGACTGCTGACCACTGATATTCAAGAAAAATTCTTTTCTCTTTCTTTTGAGATAGGATCTCAGTGAACACGACTCACTGCAGCCTCAACCTCCCAGGCTCATGAGATCCTCTTGCCTCAGCCTCCCAAGTAGCTGGGACTACAGGCACGCACCATGCCCAGCTCATTTTTGGGGTTTTTTGTTTGTTTTGTTTTGTTTTCTTCTAGAGACAGGGTCTGCCATGTTGCCCAGGCTAGTCTTGAATGCCTGGGTTCAAGCAATTCTTCCACCTTGGCATTCCAAAGTGCTGGGATTACAGGCGTAAGCCACTGTACCCAGCCAAGAAAAATGTGTTTCTAATCAGAGGAGCACACAACCAGAGCCAGCAAGAACAGGTCTCTGCTAAAGGTCACTGAGCACTGGTAAAGGAAACAGACAGCAGGCACTCCTGGGCTGCTCCGGCTTGGAGAGCAATGTACTGAATGTCGCATGATGAGCCTGCACTGTGTAGGCAGGTTCTGACTTGACCAGTCAGTGTGGGAAGGGCTTCAAAAACACACTGGGAAAGTATCTTGGGCGTGGCTTGAGTAAACAACTGCTGTGTATCTATTAGGGTAATTTGGCTCTGGCCAGAAGAGTCAATGCATGGCTTACAGTAGGGTTCTGACTAGGAAAAGCAAGATGGTGTGCTGGGAACAGAAGAATTACAGGCTTGGTAACAGAGTATACACTTTTTTTTTTTTTTTTTTTTTTGAGACTGGCTCTCACTCTGTCACTGAGGCCTGGAGTGCAGTGGTGTGATCACGGCTCACTGCAGCCTCTTGAGTCAAGAGGCAAGAAGTTACAAATAACCACAGATTGCCAGTTCTTGGTTTTACTATCATGTATTAAGCACTAGGCACCGAGGGCACAACAACCGATGAGACAGAGCTTTCCCCATAAAGGAGAACACGTCCAGGAAACAGACATAAGTAACACAGTAACATGTCAAGCTCCAAGTCACCACAGAATAAATAAACATTGAGTCCTTGGGATCCAGACCCTTCCTCTGAGTCTTAGGGTTCCAGGAGATGCCTGGGGGACTTCTAGAGGGAGAAGAGGATGGGGGCCCCATGCTCAGTTTCATCCTCAGCAGTTCCTCTCTTCACCTTTTATATACTGGGGTTCCCTTTAAGATTTCATTTGGAAAAGAGGTTCCAGCAAACAAAAGAAAAAAAAAGTTCAAACCCCACTAATCCAGTCCAGTCCCCTTACCTACTTTCTCCATCAGGACACTAGCGTCCAGAGCCAGGGCCAGAACCCGGACACCTGCCCCTGCAGTATACAAACATCGCAAGGCAGGTAGAGATGAGTGTACCTACCAGAGGAGGGCACAGTACCTGGAGTTGGGGGCGGGGGGTGCTCAATGTTGGTGAGCGCGTGTGTCAGTTTACAGGTACATGGAGTACGGGCGCAGCACAAACTCCTTTACTTCAAGGGCTGGTCTTACAACCATCATCACAATTCTAAGCCAAATCAGGAAATAAACACAACAAACTGTACGGATTTCTACTACAGGCTGAGTCTGGCCTCTTCTTCCTGTGTGGGTTAGTAGCAAGGTGATGAACGGCCTCTGCGAGACTGGACTGTCAAATGCTCATGTGGCAAAGTGCCTATTACCAAGAAAACCCCAGGCCTTGCAGCAACCCACAGCCCATACTGGAAATACTTCCTGAGGAACTCAGAGGCCCCAGGGAGGGGTGGAGAAAAGGGACCAGAGACCAGGGAGGAACATGTTGGAGGACAATTTCTAAAAGTAATTATCTGACTTGAAAAAGAAGCTCTTTTCCAGCTTAATACATTTTTGCTGTAACTGTTATTTTTGTCTGGTTTTTGGTTTTTAAGAGACCATGTGAGATGTACTTAATGAAAGCAGAGCTGCTGGCTTCTCCTCAATACATGTCCTAGCATTAGCATGCAGGGAACCGCCTCAAGGAGGACGTTAAGGGAAAACACAAACTAGGACATGGCAACATTTCCTTGAAGATTTTAAGAGGCTGGACTGGTGTTCATGAACATGTCTTTTGTCTTACAGCTTCAGTGGGGAAAGAAAGTCTGTGCCTGATGGTTTTTGGTGTTTAGACCTCTGTCCTTTTTAAACATTTTCAAATGCCTAAATGAAAACTCTGAGGGAGTTTCCGACTGCATTGTTCCCATTTCCTAGGTTCTGATTCTAGCACCGCCTCTAAATCCAGTGTGACCCCGGGCAGTCTCAGCCTCCCTGGAGCTGCTGGCTTCTCCTCCCTGGTCTCCAGCCTCCCTGGTCTCCAACAGCCGTTCCCATTTGCTGCATTCTACCACATGATGCTCAAAGTCTCCTCCTAATGGGACTCCCTGCACAGGAGCGGCTCCTGCCTACATCTGGACTGCCTCAGTGAGTATTCCCTCTCCTCTCCTGCTGTGTCAGTCAGGCCTAGGTGCTCCGCCAGCAACTTCTACAGAGCACAGAACTGCGTACAGTGGGAGAATTCTCATAAAACTCAACCCAGGCCTGTAGCTGCATCCAAGAAAGGAGAAAAGAACATTGGGAAAGGGTTGTGCCCATATGCATCTTAATGAAAAGCAGAACTTTTCATTAAGGACACAGCAAACGAAAGTGTGGGTGTCAACATTGGGAGGTGGAGGAAGACAGGGTGGGCTTAATCTGAAAATTTTTTTTTTATTTACCAATGTGAGTTTTAATACAGATTGTGAAGGACCAGTCAAGAGGAACAGAAATATCTTCCAAGTGAGAACACAGCATGCATCTAAGCACCAAAAAAAAAGAGGCGGCAAACCACCGGGTCCTGACAGGCCCCAGCATAGGCCAGTCCATATGTCTGGCTAATTATTCATCTGCCTGTCCTCTACCCCCATCAAGGACACAACTCTGTGAGAAGTGAACCTCTATCTGATTTGCTAACAGCTGCATATCCAACACCTAGCATAGAGGAGTGACTGAATAAATATTGGTTAAATGACCAAATTAATCCGTAAGCGACAGGAACTTGCTAACATGGCATGGGAGAAAAGGCCTTCTGTGGGTTTAAACAATCGGGCAGAAGGCAGCAAAGGCTCCTGCAGTTCTTGAATGGATTTATACTCATCATCCTTCCAGACTTTCCTCTCTCCTGCCACCTTGCCTCTGACAGATTCCCTGAATTGGGGTGGGGGTTTCCCTCTTTTCCTTTCCCATTCCTCCCTGTTCTCCTGCAACCTGACTCAGCCACCGCCCCTGCCCCCATTCACAGCCACATCAACCCCTGTATTCACCTGCATTAAGTCCCACCAAATCTAGGCTGAGGATGTCCCTGCTGACACCAAACTCCAAGCTTGTTCCAGATAGTCTCCTTTTGGACCCTATCCAGCAGGTTCCTCCCAGACAGAACTGCAATCAAACCCCACTCGGCATCTCCCTGACATCCTCCCTCCCACAGTCACATTCTTTCACAACCTGACTTTCACAGAACCTTCAAACCAGAAGGAACCTGGTTCAGAGAGCATCTTGCTTCACAGATGGGGAAATCATGATGTACTCAAGGTCCCATAAGCTCTCTCCATGCTGTCTCTCAGATACAATGCTGGTAACTACCGATACTTCACAAGAACGGATGGCATTTTGCATTTTACAAGGATTACACGAAAGCACAGCTTCCTTGATCTCTGTATGGAATCATGACATTAAAGGTTGATGTGTAATTCCTGTGGCACTGCCAACGCGGGGCCTGCATTCCACCTAATGGCTTTCCTTCTGGCAGCCCTCTACACCCTGCACCCCGCACCGAGAGCACTGCTCAAGCTGCCTGAGGACTGAAAGTTACAGCTACTCCTCCCACGCCATCCCCTTGCACACAAGCTGTTAAGAGTGTAACAGTTCAACTACCCGATGCAGCTGCTTCAGGGGAGGAAATGTGTGGTCATCCTTCAAACTGTCTTCACAATACAATGTTCTGCAAGAAATACCATCCATATTCAAACAGGCACTTGGGTATTTGAGACTGCTATGACCATGAATGCTTTAGTACTCATGAACTTTCAAGAAGTTTTTTTAAAAAAGCAGGATCTTGTTACCCCTGGCTTGTTTTCTTATTAGTTTATGTGGGGAATGAAGTAAACAGAATGTGCGAGACATACATCCTGTAATGAGGCTATTAGTCATTTATGGGCACCTCCTTTGGGTTCTAGTTACCTCATTCTCAACAGCTATAAAGGTTTGTGGACCCCTGATTGTATCTTTATGCAAATTATTCTTTTGTGTTGAAACTAGGTCTTTCTCTATCCAAACACAGAAGACAATGTGGAATGGTATTTGAGGCATGGCATGCCTTCAGAGGACAGGCTACAAAATAGAAGGCACACAGAACAGATATTGACTAATAATAAAGCTGCAAGTTCCAATCACACACAGGAAAGTCTCTTACTCAACACAGATTCTAGAAAAAAAGTTAATGTAAGCAACTATGTGACAGTGCTGGCTCCTTAATGAATATTCAATCCAGCTTTTCCTTACTTATAAACCTTGGTTTTGATCGTGGCCATATGCTCAGCTAAAATACTTGGCTTCCCAGACTCCTTCCAGCTAGGAATGGCCATGTGACAGTTCCAGCTAACGATGCCTAAGCCACAGGTTTCTGGGAAAGCATTCTCCTTTTTGATGTAAGTGCCACCCCCAGGGGCAGCCAGCATGAGCAGGAAAGCTAATACACTCTAGCAATGGAAAACAGAGTCCGAGACAGCTTGGGCCCCTCAGCGGCACTAGTGAGTAGCTATGCCAGCCATAAACTGCTTATCATGTGAGACAAATTACTCCCTATGTGTAAGTCCTTATTAGGAAGGTTTCCTACTAATTACAGCTGAACATAATGCTAACCCTTTCAAAATGATATCATCTCATACATATCTATACAATATATAATATATGTGTATATACACATACATATGGCTCTTTACACTTAACAATGCAGCTTCCCGTTTGATCCTTAAAACAACTACAACGGAGGGGGAACAAACTTCAATTCCCAGAGCCACAGTTTCCTACCCCTGTACTACAAGATAAGTGACTTACTTAGAGTCTGACAACTAGTAAATATCCCCAAGACTCACAGGCCCACAGGGCTTCTTCCACCAGGCAGAGCTGCCTTCTAAGATATATAACTAGCTATCAGTGGAAAATGTTAATCCCCTATATTTTTCCCCATATTAACTTTAGGTGCTAGGAGGGTCCTGATGGGTGAAGCCCATTAGACTACAAACCAAAATGTTCCAAACAACTGGGTGACCATGAGACAATACTAGGAAAAATTTTATTTTTAATGCAAATCAGTTATAAAAACACTCTTCTTTAATTCTTGCTAGAGTAGGCTAAGCTGAGCAGATAACTACAAGCATGGCTTTAGAAACTTCAGAGCACTGCCATATAACACAACACAATTTATCTTTGAACCGGATTTGATCTCTGATGATGAAACAAAAGGGGCTAAAATATAAGCTTTTCTTCTTGACTTCCTGCTTTAGATTTTTTGACTTCCTGAGCTATTATAGTCTCACATACTGCTCTGGGGCCCAAAGTTTCATTCCTTGTTCTTAGAAGCTATCTAAAAATTAATAGAAGTCTAAAGTTACAGTCATTTCTATCTATAAAAATCTTCAAAGGCACTCCACTGCTCTTAGGATAAAGTCCAAAATCCCAAGGCCAGCAGTCTAGGCTCTCCCCCAGCTCTGGCTCTGGGTCCCCGGGTGTGCCCCCAGGTTCGACTCGCACCCCACAACTGCTTCCAGCCGGTAGCCATCCTGACTGCAGCTCTGGGAAGGCACCGCAGTCCAGCCCTGTCATCTGCCTCCCCGCTTCTCTACCTAGCTAATTCCTAGCCATCCTTCAGGCCTTGGCTTAGATGCACTTCCTCAGAGAGGCCCTAACTGCCAGAAGCTATGCACAGCCCACTTACAGCCCATGGTACCAGCATGCACCCTTCCCTCACATTTCTCTCATTTTTTCTCTGCACAACCACCCTGCTTGACTAGAAATTCTGCGAGGAGAGGGGCAAAGCTCATCTTGAGTGCCAACTTTGCTGAATGAATGAGTAAATGTCAGATGGCATTTACTCAAATGCTAAATTCGATACCTGGAGTCCCCAAATCAAAGGAGGAGAAACAAATATGGGCTTCAGATGTTTTCTCTGGCTCTCCAATCACAGCATTTTGGCTTAGAAGGAGGAAGGACAGCTGTTATAAAGAGACTATAGGGATAAGCATTACTTCTTTGTCCTCCTTTTGGTTGAATATCCCTGAGTCTTTGCTAGAAAGAAGCACTTGGTGTCCTCAGAACAAAGGAACTGAGGCAAATCAAGTACCTCCTGTGCCAAAGGCAGTGGCTATGCTCATGAACACCGCCTGTTCCCACAGGATTTCCAAATGTTCCAAGTGACTCAGACACTCAGTTAGGAGCTCCTTTTGATGAAAAGCACTAGAAGAGTGGCTTTCAAAAGAACTCAGTTACCAGTGACTTGACCCTGAACTAAACATAAGGGGGCAAAAAGCTGAAAATAAAGGCATGACCTCAGAACTTGGAATAGACAAAGTGCTAAGACAGTCGTGAAAGTGACTCGAAAACTCTCACAGAAAATATATCAACAAGTACAAAGCATATATAGTAATTTCTCACTGATAAGAGGGATTAACCTACTGAAAAATACTGGGACAAGTAAAAACAAGACTGGCAAATTTGGAGATGAAAAATTTGTCTAAGAACGCATTTGTTTCTGGAGTAAATCAGCCACACATGTGCCAACACCATCCTTGGTGGGACAGGCAACTCGGATGCAGCCCTGTGTTCTGCTGAGCAAAGGGTCCCACGGGTTTTATTAAGTGCAGACAACGTCTCTTTATGAAACTGTTAGAACTAGTCCTTACTGTTGTCTACTTCTTTTAATGTATGCTCCATGTGTCTTCCAAAAATACTAGTACAACGGCCTGGGCTTTTTAGACCTTACTTCTGAGCTTAGGAGGCTTTTTTGTTTGTTTGTTTGTTTGTTTTTCTGGATGTGTTCTTTGCCCTGTATGGAGAGCGGGGGCCAAAAATAGTCCCATCTCCACAGTCTTTGCGGGGGGGGGTAGGATGGGCAGCAAATAATTGTTGTCCTGTTCTTTCTAGAGGTTATCTCCATGTTGCAAATGGCCAGGGATTACCCTGAGTTATAGAAATGCCATGAATCCAGGACAGAATTAAATCAATGTTTGAAGGTTAAAGTCTTCCTAAGAAACACTAGAGAACTGTAAGTGGAATGTTTTGAGAATACCTTCCTAGCGTATACAAACACCTGTTAACCTTGGCAAGTCTGCCCAAGCATGACTATTTAGGCACGAAGTGCTCCATCATTAGGTGTGGTAGAAAGGCTGGCCCTGCAGTCAGAACTAGACTTACAGCACCACAACTTACTACATGCTGACCTTAGTCGTATCATCTCTTCCATATGCTTGGCACTGGCCTTGCCTGATTCCAAGGCCATCACTGGGTTTGCATAAGCTTCGTACATAGAGGCGCTGGGTAACTGTGGAATGCTGTCCACTCATAAGGTAGCATCACTATTATTTCTTTCTAAAATCATTTTCATTCACTGCTAAGTTCATGTGTGGTATCGAATGGCTCACACAAATAACTGACCCAGCTCCCCTTTATTTCTGCCTTACCGGTGTTATCTCTGGCTACAAGACCCTTAGGAAAATCCCCGGGAGTTGGAGAGGTCCTGCTGTCCCACTTGACCATGTCGAGACTGTTACAATATTCCCATCTCTTCTGCTGAAGCTCCTGTAACCAGTAAGTCATGAGTTGACGATTGGGAGCCTAGAAAGAGGGAGGGGAAAAACATGTTATGGCCACCAATAATATGAAGAGCTTAAAAAATATTATGTCTCATGAGTACAGACTGTTCAGCTTGCCATATGAGAGTTAAGATGAACAGATCAAGGAAACTTCAGCTACAAGATTAGTAGCTTTTGCTCATGATGAGTTGGTCAAGCAAACAGCAATTGTGACATGAAGAATTGAACACAATTAATAAGAAGTCTTTTTAAATTCTAAAATTAAAGAATAATGCAGCATAACATTTTCCTCAAAACTGTTTAGGAAGGTGTGATAATACTGCTGGCTCTTTTGCTCTGAGCAACTATAAATTCCATCTTCAGAAATAAAATCTTACATAGGTATGAATGACGGCCTTGCCAAATAACATCAAATAATGATATTTAAACTCCATCAGCATCTGAGAGTATACAAAGAAAACTGCAGATTAAAAACTAGCTGGCACTCCTATCAGAATGGCTAATATTTCAAAAAGTTGACAATGCCAAGTACTGACAAGGGTGAAGGGCAGCTAGAACTTTCATAAGCTGCTGGTAGAATGCAACTTGGTGCAGCTACTTTAGAAAACAGTTTGGCAATTCCTTATAAAGTTAAACATACACTTACCAAGTGACCTGGCAAGCCCATCCCTACATATCCACCCAAGAAGAATGAAAACATATTCACACAAAAACCTGTATGTAAGTATGTATAGAGGTTTTATTCATAATTGCCAAAAAAATGAGAACTTCATCTGATGAAAGGATTAAAAAAAAAAAACTGTGGTACACATCCATACAATAAAATACTATTTAGCAATAAAAAGGAGCACACTATTGATTCCTACAACATGGATAAATATTAAATGCATATTGCTAAGTGAAAGAAGCCTGACCCAAACGGCTATATACTATATGATGCCATTTATGTAACACCCTGAAAAGGCAAAATTGTCAGAACAGAAAACAAATCGGTGGTTGCCAGGGCTTGGCAGGGAGGGGAGTAGCTGACTACAAAGGGGCAGCACAAGAATTTCTGGGTAACAGAACTGTTCTGTATCATGGTTCTGGTGGTAAAGTCATGATTCTACGCATTTGTCCAAAATCATAGAATTATATACACAAAGAGTGAATATTATTTAAAAAAATCAACCAAGATGGGGGAGAGGACCCAGAACAATGAACCTAACTATAAACAAACTAGACTGCAGGTATGGGTTAAGGTCTCCAGGCTGCCCCCTGCAAAGGAGTCCCAAGAAGAAGGAAGGCTGCCATGACACAATTATGGGAACTTCATCAACACTGGCATCCAGTGACATGTGCAGACATCAGACACAGTGGTTCCCAAGATCAGAGGCAGTGAAGAAAATGGCTCTGCAGGCATGACAGCAAGAGACAGGCCTAAACCAAACTACTACTACTTACAAGCAAAGGATACAAAGGATAACCTCTGGGTGCTGTGGCTACAACCTGGGTCTTTTTAGTGATAACTGCATACCTGGCCTCAGATAAAGAAAAGCCTTCATTACAGGATATTTGGGTATTTTACAGAAAGTTCTTCCAACTATCAGCCAAGTTGCCATTTCATCTATTCATTTAACCAACATTTGCCAAGCACCTATCAGGTACCCAGACCTGGGGCTTGGCCTAGTGAGAAAGACAGGAAAAAACACCCAGTAATTTCCATGCTGCATTAAGTGCTATGACAGAAAGCAGAGCAGGTGAGGCAGGGCTGGCGTGACTGGAGAGCACTGGGGAAGGACAAATAGCCAAGGAGGGAGGTGCAGCAAAGGACAAGGTACTCAAAGTTCAGGACACCTGCCACATGCAGGTTTAAAAGCTTCAAAGTATTGGTTTAATGTTTATCTTCTCCAAGAAACAAACTCCAAGTTGTCTCCATTTCTCTAGCATCTAGCTCAGTGCCAGGCACATACTAGGTCAGTATTTACCGAATACATATATGTAGGAATAGTGAATGAATGAATGATCAGAAAATGATACAGGAGAGCTTGGTCTTAAATGGGAAGCAGGCAGTGGCCAGAGGAAAAGAGATTTCAGGAAGAGAGAGGAGTGTCTACAAAAGTGAAAAGGTCAAAGAGCAGGAGTGAGGTGAGGTCAGTGAGTGGCAAGGACCTGGCCCTGAAGGGACTTGTGTGCCTTCCTAAAGAGATGGAATGGGGAACTTAGCAGAGCACTGGGGAAGGACACATATCAGATTATTAGACAAAGGTACTGCTGGTGAAAATGGTGGTGAGGGAAAGGCAGGTGCAGTTTGCATAGAAGGAGATTAGCTCAGGCCAGAGGCCATGAGCCCACTTAAGAGATCCATTAATTACAGCCTGGAGTTTGGGCGGCAGGCTGGTTGCAGGGTAGACACAGGAGCTCAGCCTGGCCCTGGGGCGGAGCAAAGAGCACACAAACATTTCCACAGGAGGGGAGAGGAGAGTCACCAGGCAAGTCAGGAACTGAGACACACAACCATAGCCAAATTCAGAGCCCAAAGCCCACCCAGTCCTCCCCTTTTTTTTGCAGATGAGGGGATACAGGCCCAGAAAGGGAAGTGACTTGTCTAGATCATACAGGGAGTCAATACTGTGAGCCCGGTCTGCCAAACCCCCAACCCTTAGAGGCAATTGTGTGTTTGGGTGGGGGGAATGTGTGTGTCTGGTCCACCCACCAGCTCCCTAACTACCTGGCCCCTCCATCCCCATGCCATGGATGAGCTAAGCACCCTGGGAGCCTTCTGCTCCAGCCAGGGAGGCGTCCAGACACTTGCTCTACTTCCTCTTGTTCAGCCTGCACACGCAGCTGTGTTTCTATTTATGCTCAGGAGCCACAGGCTGCTCAGAGAAGCTGGCACACACTCACTAGGACAGATCTGAACCAACCTCTCCAGCTGCCTCTGACAATGCAGGCACCATGAAAAATCTGCTTTTTACAAGAAATCCTTTTCCCTTTAAATCTCTGAGTATTAAATCTAACTGGGAAACAATTAGTAACCTCTGAGTCATCTCTCACTAAATTCCCGGGGCAAAACTTTGAGATCACATGCTTTCAACGACTGCTATTTTATCATATTGTAGAAATTCGGTCAATAAGCTGGGCAAAATCTGGTCAGGAAGGCAGTTAATCTAGACACTGATTAACTGGGTTTGTTTCCTTTCAAAAAAAAAAAAAAAATCTAGACAGGCAGGTGTGGTTGCTCACACCTGTAATCCCAGCACTTTGGGAGGCCGAGGCAGGCAGATAACCTGAGGTCGGGAGTTCGAGATCAGCCTAGCCAACATGGGGAAAACCCCGTCTCTACTAAAAATATTTTTTTAAATTAGCCAGGAGTGGTGGTGGGCACTTGTAATACTTGGGAAGCTGAGGTAGGAGAACTGCTTGAACCCAGGAGATGGAGGCTGCAGTGAGCTGACACGGTGCCACTGAACTCCAACCTGGGCGACAGTGAGACTCTGTCTCAAAAAAAAAAAAAATCTAGAGATCACTAGAAGACTTTTTACTTCAATCCCCAATTAGCTAGTAAAAGGCTGGGGGCCAGGCTGTCTGAAATGTCTCTGGGGCACGTGCTTTGACAGAAAAGCCCCAAAGGGCCTTTTCTGAAGACAGCTGAAACCCAAAGACAGAAACACACACAGGCTCTAAGACTGAGCACCACTAAAAGTACAATACAGCAAAATCAGCAGAAATCCAAAAAGCCTCTGGGTTTTCCATCTGATATCTTTCAGCGAAGGACTAAATGGAGATTCAGCTCAGGCCTAATTAAATGTATAATCACAAACCAGCCTCTTTATCGCCCCAGTCCCAATAAATTGGTTCAGATCTGCCCTGTCCAACACAATAGCCACTAGCCAGACGTGACTACTGAGCACATGAGAGGAGACCAGCACCACATGATAAAATCTTTTGGATGTACTGAATTAAATACAACAGTATTAAAATTAATTTTACCGGTTTAATGTGGCTACTTGAAAATTTAAAAGTATGTATGTGGCTCATATCTTATCTTTACTCAACAGAGCTGGTCTATACCACAATGGCAAATATATTCCATTTTGAGAGCCAAGGTTGGTGGGAGATCTGGCTTGGCAGGAAACAGCACCTCAGGATTACAATGTAAGCCAAGGGCATGAGGTCCCCATGGGGGTGTGGGGCAGCCAACACCATTGCTCTTCTACAGCACTTTATGACTCAAGATAACTGCTCTCTTTAAACAGGCACCTCCATATCTCCAACCATCCCATGGTCCATTAATGTCCAAGGAGAGGCCAACGTTCTTTAGGAACCCAGGCAACTGCTGGTCTGACTAACAGCTTTAGTGCCTTTATTCAGTGCTCCCAAAGTGGGGCGAGTAGGACCTTCGAGTGATCTGGCTGCACAGACAATGCCTTGCTGGGTCTATCACCAGGAGTTCCCTCCACTGAGGCTCGGCTCAGCTGGTGACAATGAGCCAGTCAGCGCAGAAGCTTACCACCAGGACCACACAGCATTCACCAAAGACATGCCCGCCAGAGGAGTGAGGACCAGGAAGGATCACCATCTGCCCCCCACCCCTCAGAATGACCATTTAAAACGCTGTGGTCCCATGTTCTGGAGAGTCAGACAGGCATTCCACTCACGCTAGAAGAAACAGCGACAAGGCAGAGCTCCACAGATCAGCAGAGAATTGGGAGCTGATTCCACGCAAGCACCCAGCAAGAAGCCAGGTGTTAGCGGGTGCTGTCTGATGCCTCACCCAGGCCAGCTCCTGAGTGTCCCCTCACACCAGTCTCCTCAGCTCCTTCCTACTCACCCTTCAAGGTCCAATGCAAAGGCCACCTCTTCAGAGCAGGTTTCCCTGATTTGGGGGTACATTTTGTCTCCATTCTCTGAATGGGGAGCCTGGAGAATCTTGTAGCCCAGGTAACCCTCCCATGGAGATGAGGGCACTCCCTGCGTGTTCCTCACTAACCTAAGTTCCTTAAAGGCAGAGGCCAGACCTGCTGGTCTCAATATGATCCAAGATGCCTTGCACAGTGTCCTGAATATAAACACTCAAATATCTGACTCATCCTCTCATGTTCAATTGTTGCTACTTCCTCTCAACAATGCTGAAATCCCAGGTCAAATATGGCACCAATCCCAATATGAGACAAAGCCGAACATCTTGGAAAGCCATTGTAGTTGTCTCCTACATGGCTGCATGAACGTCCTGGGTTTCTTCTACTCAGGAAGAGGGGCAGACAAGGATTGGGTGGTCACAATTCTACATGGCAGCCATCTGCTGCCTTTGGGTGCCAAGACATGAGGCACCAGCTAGGAGAATAAAAGCAAGCCATCTGTGTTCTGCTCGAGGTGGGAATGCAGTCCTTGACAGCCGGCTGAGAAGTACCATGTGATGCCCCAGCTGCTCCCACAAGCTGCTGTCCCCAGGTCTCTATTAGCACAAAACCCAGAAGCCCACTCATGTGTGAGACAGGCCCTGGCCACCTGTTTCTTCTCTTGGGCCCCAGAGACTACCCTCAGCCTCCCACCGGCTCTCAACTTGATGCTTAGACAAGTCCCACAATAAAGTTGTTTGATTACAAGTTAACTGATTTCAATACACAAATATTAAGGGTCCACTCTCAGCGGGAAGTACATGATTGTGAGGAGAGGGGCTGGAGTAGCAATCCAGCAGCAGCTACAGGGAGTCGGGCCTCATTATCTCCACTAAACAACAAGTTTATCTAAGCTTTTATTCCCTTTGGTAAACAATGTCCGCCTATCAAAATTTACCACATTTTAGAAGCTATAATAATGTTCACATTCTTTGACCTACAATTCCATTCCTAGAAATGTAGCTAAAGTAGTTCAAAAGAGGAAAAAGGGACAACGCCATGTACATAAAGTGTTCATTTGCTTGACAAATGTTTATTAAGAGCCTAACTTGGGCCAAGGCCAGTAGTTAGCACTAAGAATACAGAACTGGATGAGATCTGGTTAATTCCTACCTCTGAGATATTCACCGCAAGCAAACATTTTCCTTTATGCCAACAATAAACAGTGGGAAACAGGTTCATAATTATAATCAACATAAAATGCCTAGGTATCCAATTAAGAAATCTAGAGGCCAGGCCCAGTGGCTCATGCCAGTAATCCCAGCCCTTTGGGAGGCCCAGGTGGGTGAATCGCCTGGGCTCAGGAGTTTGAGACCAGCCTGAGCAACATGGTGAAACCACATCTCTCAAAAAAAAAAAATTAGCCAGGCACAGTGGCATGTGCTCGTAGCACCAGCTACTCAGGAGGCTGAGGTTAGAGAATCCCTTGAGCCCAGGATACAGAGTTTGCAGTGAGCCAAGATCTGTACCCAGCCTGGGCAACAGAGCAAGACAAATCTCTTGGTTAACCAGGCACCGTGGCTCGCTCCTGTAATCCCAGCATTTTGGGAGGCCGAGGCAGGCAGATCACCTGAAGTCTGGAGTTCGGGACCAGCCTGGCCAACATGGTGAAACCTCATCTCTATTAAAAATACCAAAATTAGCCAGGTGTGGTGGCGCACTCCTGTAATTGCAGCTACTCGGGAGGCCGAGGCAGAAGAATCGTTTAAACCCAGGAAGCAGAGGTTGCAGTGAGTCAAGATCGTGCCACTGCACTCCAGCCTGGGCAATGAGAGTGAAATTCTGTCTCAAAAATGAAAACAGAAGACACTGTCTCTTTAAAATGTAATAATAATAGGCCAGGCACAGTGGTTCATGCCTGTAATTCCAGCACTTTGGGAGGCAGAGGTAGGCAGATTGCTTGAGCCCAGGAGTTCGAGATCAGCCTGGGCAATATGGTAAAACCTCGTCTCTATTAAAAATATAAATTTAGCAGGTGTGGTGGCACACTCCTATAATCCCAGCTACTCGGGAGGCTGAGGCAGGAAAATCATTTAAACCTGAGAGGCAGAGATTGCAGGGAGCTAAGATCGTGGCACTGCACTCCAACCTGGGCAACAAGAGCAAAACTCCATCTCAAAAACAAGACCCTGTCTCTTAAAAATATAATAATAACAGGCCAGGCACAGTGGCTGACACCTGTAATCCCAGCACTTTGGGAGGCAGAGGCAGGCAGATCACTTGAACCCAGGATTTCGAGACCAGCCTGGCCAACATGGTGAAATCCCCTCTCTACAAAAAGTGCAAAAATTAGCCAGGTGTGGTGGTGCATGCCTGCAGTCTCAGCTACTCAGAAGGCTGAGGTAGGAGAATTTCTTGAGCCCAGGAGGTTGAAGCTGCAGTGAGCCATAACTGTACCACTGTACTCCAGGCCAGGTGACAGAGTGAGACCCTGTCTCCAAATATATATATGTAATTTACATATATAATATATATAATGGCATTAGGACAACTGGCCAAATATCTGGAAAAAAATAAGTGATGCCCTGGGTAAGAAACCTATCATCAGAGAAAATAATTTCAAATTTAATTCAAGATTTAACAAACTAATGAATTTAATAAAAACCATTAAATGAATGCATTTAACAAATAAGTAAATTTAATAAAAACCATTAGATCAGTAGAAGAAAAAGCCTGTATAATTAAAATTAAGTTTCTATCTCTTTCTGCCTCTTACAACAGTTGTATAGATTTCCACCAATTATAAAGGTATGGAAGGGAAGATAGGACTTAAGCAATGCGGCATAGCAGAAATTCACATGGGAAGGTTTAGCTAAAACTGAAGTATAAACAGCAGCCACAAGACTCTACACAGAAAATGAATGCCATGTGCACCATGATGCAGTAGATGAGGAAAACAAAACACTCTTTCAAGACCGAGCCGGAAACTGAAAGCTAGAAGGACAGACACTTCAAACCGTAAGCCCGGGAGCTGCTTCTCCCATGGGCAACCCTGGAAGCCAGCTCCAGGCAGCAGGGAGTCACTGATCATAAGAGGGCTGATGATTCTCTCCAGCAGCACAAGAAACTGCTGTCCTAACATTTCTATTTTCTTGGAAGGTAAAGGGCTTTCTAAACCCACAAAGAAAGCAAAACAAAGAAAATATGTGTCTAAAACACTACAAATAAATTAATAGACAAAGACGAACTGAAAAAAGACCAAACAACTTCAAAGTCACTAAGTGTGGCGTAGAGTTTCACACCACCATAACTTTGCAGGGCTCTTCACTCTTCCTGGACTGTGGGAAGTCCTGTTTGTCTGGTAAGTTCCTATTAATCTTTAGTTTAAAAAAAAAAAACAAATGTATTTTAGACTTCTATTTCAAATAATAACAACCTACATCTGCTGAGGAGAATTTGGAAAACACAGGAAAGCAAAAAAGAAAATAAAATGAACATAGCTGCATCACCAGAAATAACCACCATTAATACTTTGGTATTTCCAAACATTTTTCTATCCATAAATGTATAGAAAATTCTCTACCCATAGATTTTCTACCAATTTTCTAGCCGATTGGTAGAAAATCAATTTTCTTTATAAAACTGTATTAAAATTACATAGACTCTTCCATAATCTATATTTGCATATTATATTAGACACCATCCATAAAACAATTACTGTGTGCCAGACACTATGCTTTCGCTTTATACACACTGTCATTTAACCCTCGTAACTATCTCTCCCTAAACAGTATCATCTGCTTGCCCATGGACCCTGGAGCCTAACTGCCAAGGTTCAAATCCCAGCTCTGCTACTGGCTACCTATGTTAGGTAAGTTACATAAATTGTCTAGGCCTCAGATTCCTTGCTGGTAAAATTGAAAGAATAATAATAGGAACCTACTTCACGGTATTGAAGATCAATGAGTTAACATGTGTTAAGCTCAAAAGGGTGTTCGGCACCAAGTACTCATTAGGTATCAACTATCTATATTATCATGTTTACCCATGATAACCCACTTAACATGTGTTAAGCTCAGAAGAGTATTTGACACAAAGTACTCATTGTGTATCAACTATCTGTATTATCATGTTTACCCAAAATCTCACAGTCACTTGGCACAGTCAAAATTTAAACCTGAGTCTGCATTACTTGCTATCAAGGGGAAGGATGAGAGAGCATGTCCAAGACAAAATCAATCCTCTCAGCATTTCAGCAGGAATCACAAGTTCCTCTATGGTTTTTCTCAAATATTGAAATGCTGATGGCCTCAGTCAATAGCAAAGTTCAGATAAAAACCTCTGGGTTGGCTTCAGGGACAAATAAAACTATATCAGATGCTGGTCCCCACATCAGTACAGAAGGTCCTCTGGACATCAAATCTAGAGGGCTAGGCATAGAGTCACTGGGAGAGGGCATGACCATCAGTCTACAATGGCCAACATGCTTCCACTCTTAATCACAATTCTGCTCTAACAGCACTTCTCAAAACTAGACTGCTGTGAGCAATAACAAGACCACACACAAGCAAATATGGAGAGGACAGAAACTTCTCCATCCTGACATAATAGAATCGCCAGGTCTCCTATTCCTAAGGACTCCCTTGTCAGTCTCTCAGATTCATGCATCCTGACAGTGTCAGAGTCATCTACCCCGGGACCCCTGGGTCTCCAGATTCATCTACCCCTGGGCCTCCGCAACAGCTTCCTAACTGGACTTGCTGTCTCAGTCTCCCCTCTCTAAATACTCTTCTGACACCTAGCCAATGAAGTCATATATGTTGCATGCTTAAAACTCTCTCATGGCTTCCAAGTGTCAAGAAATCTGGCCCGCACTGCCCCACACTCCATAGAACTATAACCTTTCTCCCACACTAAAGGCCCACAAAAGCCTTCACAATCTCTGCTGCTACTGCACTAACACCTCCCTAACAAATTCCTACTCACTCAAGACCCAGCTCAAACATCTCATCTACAAGGCCAGCCAACATCCCTTATACAACCAAACGATCATTCCTCCAGCATGCTCTATATGATGCACACCACCTCAATCACCCACTTAGGGTTATGAACTCTGGGTTCCTTCCCAATGGATCAGGTCCCACCACGTTTATAAGCCAAAAGAACAACATAACCAACAATCACGAAGGAGCCACAGGAAGGAAAATATATATACAGAATGGGTCAAGTCTGCATACCTTATAGAAAGCAATTTAAATTACAAGGATAGTTTTGAGTATTCATTTCTCAAAAGAATGCAATGGCTGCTCATAATGAAGGAATTTTTGTTTCTTAAACCCAAGGAAGGATATCTGGATCTCTAAGAAATGTCTAAAGTAATTTCTTCCATAAGCAATAAAAAGCACAAGAATATTGTAAGCAGCCTGATAATACAAAACAAAATTCAAATAGAAAACAGACTATAACTCCGAACCTGATAAATAACTTTACGTTCCAAATTTTTTCCTGAGTGTTTCAAAATCATGAGCCTGGAAACAATCTCAAGGGATCTGGACCAGCACCAATGGGGGAAAAAATGTATTTTTTTCCCCAGGAAGGTTTTGAAATCTTCTGTTTCAGCCCAGCAACAGAGACTGAGAAGTAAAATACTGGATCTCCTGGCTCCTTGGAAAACGGAATGCAAGGTCACAAACCTCCATTCCTCTAGTGAACATAATAAACTCTCCTTTAGTATCTTTTAAAATTGCTATCTTAAAAGTAGCATCCATATGTCTTACAAAATAATCGTATCTTATTAAAATAGTTCTAATCTAACTCCTTTCAAAGGCTGAGCACACACCTAGAACCCATAATCAATTTCCCTGAATAGTCTGTGTTGAGGTGGGCAGCCATTCCCTGGGAAGATGCCACATTCCTCATCCATTCTGGCAGGTGGTGGTCTGAGGAGTTCTGCCACCTCTAACACTCAAGCACCCCTTTTAAAAAGCAAACACCTTGAGAGAAAAGCCATTTCTTAAACCCATATTCAGCAAATACCTTTTTAAGCAAATACCATTTAATAGAGATTAGCAACTAAGGGTAATGGACTAGAAGAAGAGGGCCTACAACTAGAACAAAGAAGAGCAAATGTGAGTTCACAGGAAAGTGGGCAACGAAAACAACTGGGCTTGTGAGGGATTTGGCCACATCAAAGCCTCTCACAGCCCAGGCCACCCGGCTGGGCTGAGTCAGATTTCATCAAGACAAGGGCAAGGACAAGGCCACTCTCCGGACATGCTCGTCCCTACAGGAAATGTAGAAGCCTGTCAAAATGCTTTCTGTTTCAGAGAGAAAGGGAACACGAGGCCTCCAAGTGACCACAGGGCTACATTCCTATGGTTCTCTCTCAGCTCTGCCATTGCACAATGTGAGAGAGCCAGGGATGAGCTCATGATAAATAACAACTCCTGCAGCCACGGCCTGTGGCCTATTGGATAGTCTTGCTCCACCTCCGCCCACAGTGGCTTCCACACACGATGCAATACCACATTATTCTGCTTGATGTTTTTCAACTAAAACTAGGGCAAAAGAATGACTGACTTAACATGAAGTTTTAGGAAATGGAGATAGGATAGGTTCCCAGGCTCCACCCATCAGACATTTGGGAAGCAGGAGAGCCCGGTACCAGGAACCTGCCTAGTCTTTCAGTGAATTTACAGGCATGTTTGGGAACCATGGTGATTTCTAACGGTGTTTTAAGGTGGAGCTGGTGTTTAAGGAGTATCAGATGGTCGTCCTACATCATTGTTACCCACTTCTCTCTGGTGAAAAGCTGGGGGATCTGAAAGTAATTACCAGTTCTTTGGTGGTGGTAATCATTGCAATTCACCCTCCCAGAAATACCCAAAGATGCCAAGTGAACACTGTTCCCTCCAGGAGCCTCCCTCTGAATGCTCAGGGAGGAACCCTAGCATGCAGGGTCTGCCAGCCACTACGATCAGCACAGAAGACAGAAATCTTAGGGCTAATGGAGAATTGGGCCAAAAGTCATTCCTCTGGAGCATAGAAACTCAGAATGCAAAGTAGATATGCAGTTATAAACCACAGAGACTCAACTTGAGGATGGAGGGCTCACACTTCACTGGTCTCCACCCACGCAGTTTAGTTATTTCTAGTTCACTTAGAAAGCCACCATCATACAGGGACAGTCTTCTTCACAGCCAAAGAGGACATTCATCATCGAGAGGACAGCAGTGTTTCACAGGGAAGCCACAGAGATCTGCAGCAGAAGGGCTGGGATGCTGGAGAGAAATGCAGATTCCTAAGGCCCCCTCTGGCCTGCCAACCAAAGCAGAATCCCCAGGGGAGGAACCCCAGAATCTGCATTCTAACAGAAAGGAGGAGGAGTCTTTTCCACACAAAACTTGAGAACTGCAGTTCTCAGGGAGATATTTGCCTTTAAAAGATAGAAACAAAAAAAGTCTTATCAGCATGTTACCTCTAGGACAATATATACAAGAGAGCTGTGTAAACAGTATAAAAAGTGGTTCACTTCTAAGGCCAGAGGGTGTGCCTTACAGAGCAGAATGAAAAGATACAGCCATCTGCCAACTGCCTGTTTTCCTTTGACAAACCAAAGAGAAAACTAAAGCCGCCTCCAAAGAGAAACCCTCTGAAAAGGGATGCACCAGGCCTCAGTCTCTGCCAGGGAAACATCACTGATGCCTCCTATCAAGTCAACCCCCACTGGAAGTTTATAAGCTGTGCTGTTAATTTCCAACCTCCATGTGACTAGACTTCTTAAATCTGTGCCCCAACACAAAATGGTTAAAGGTACAATTTGAGTCTCCGTATACAACTACTAAAAAAAGAATAAGCCCAATTTTCTACCAATGGATTAAGATAGATATATAAAGCAAGTATCATCAAACTGCTGGGTTTAAAATGGTAAAATACTGTTCATGTGTTTGGAGAAGGTTTCAGTGGTAGGGTAGCTAGCTGTGGGACTCAAGTTTCCTCTCTGTATCATGCATGGGAAGGGGGCTGATCTCTGAGGGTCTCTCCAGTTCTAACTTTGGGATAATGACCCTTGAAAAAAAACAATGAACGCCTTCCTCCAGTTCACAGAGCCACCTATTGACAATGCCCTAACCACACCCAAAACACACAGAAGCTCCCTGAGGCCAGAGGCAAAGCTTGACTCCTGCTCAACAAAGTCTGTTTGGTGAATGGCCAGTTGGCTGCATCCATTTAGAAAGCTGGCCACCTTCTCTGCAAGCACAGCCTCTCCTGAACACCAGAGAGCTGGAGAGGAAAATGAATACTGGGCTTGCTGCCTAGAAACAATTCCTGTAATCCAAGATCAACATCTCTGATAACATTGGCCTGCCCACCTCCAGGCCACGGCCAGGCCTGCCATCTGACAGTCAGCGACACAAGTCCCAACCCAGAGGCAGTCTGCTCAAGGAAAGTCTGCTGGTACAGTAGCACTGGCCTAGGAAAGGGGCAGAAAGCAGCAGCACACAGGATCTCAGCTACCAAATCCCCACTTCTCACACTGGATTCCAGTTCTCCCAGGCAATCTCTGCAAAGGCTAAGAAAATGGCCAAGCATGCAAACTCATTAGAAGATGGTGATTCCCAGCTTACTGGGAACACATGTTGCTGATCAAAGAGGAATTAAGTCTTTGAGCAGCTACACAATCATACCAACATTTACTAACTCCCTTTCCCACCTTCTTCAGGGAGTTTTTCTTGATAATCAGTTACACAGAACTCTCCAATTCTGCAACGTTCACCACAATTATTACACAAATCACAGATTTCTGGCCCTGGGCCATATCCAGATTAGTATTTTACATATGGATGCCCCCTCCCCTTCATTTCCTATGGAGAAGTGCCAGACTTCTCAGAATCAAAAAACTTGCAGACATGTGATATTTATCTCCCAGTGCTGAATACTACAGACAAACATGGTCCTCTTCAATGTTTTTTTCAAAACTCTTACAATTCTTTGATTACATCAGATGCTAAGCTATTTTTAAAGTTAACACTAGTTTCTTAAATCAATGGAAAATTTTCATTGCTGTATTTGCAGCAAGAAGCATAGTGCTTAGAATATGACAAATGCTCAAAAATATTTGCTGAGTAAATGGACACTGCAAAAGTCCGTTTGACTATGAAATGAAAGCACACCACACACACACACACACACACACACACACACACACACACAGGATATGAGGGCTTAAAGCACGCATTTAGCCAACAAGCATCTAACAGGTGTTGCCATCCTCTAAGCATGAAAGGCACAGTAGTGAAATGCACTGACAAAATCTCTCAGGAGGTGATGCATTAGTAGGACACAATAGCAGACACTCAAAGTCTAGATCAGGGAGCAAAACCATCCTGAATCTCTAGCCGACTGAGGGCCTCCTGTGCTGACTGGTGAGCTACTGCCTGCTGGACAATCTCCAAAGCCACAGTCTCCCCAGGGATCCTCTCAGCGTCTTGCCCCTCACAAGGCCTCACATATCTGAGTGCTTAAGATGTTTACTGAACTGAGCACTCCAGGCAGAGTATTTCACAGAACACTAGTCAGAAGCCACTAACTAGTCACCACTATCCAGTTTACCATTTCCACATTGCATTCACTCTGTGAAAGCAAACAATACCCAGCTGAGGGCTGGCCTGATAGGATATGGGTACACCTGATCGAATGTCATTAAGACTCCACTACATAAATACCAGAACCAAAAATTGCTGATGAAAATGCCTCTCCCTCTCCCAATGTGACAGTCACTTCTACAACGACGCGGTCTTTTTCTTTCTTTAGAGGAAGGGGGTGTTACTGTTTGTATTTTGTTCTGACTGGAGGTGGGAAGTCTGCACCTCAGTGTATCAAAGGTAAAAGCAACCAAGCGAGGAGACTGGTTCACCCCCCTCAGACGTGAGGTGGGAGCTGGTACACCTCTACCCCGAACACATCTGAACCCTCCTTCCATTTCTCAAGAAATCGTCATCTCCACGGATTAAGGAAACTGGTAATGTGCATATGAGCAAAGCAAGTGCAGCAGGACAGAAGTCAATGCCAGGGGCCATTAGGAATGCTTCAGGAAAGGAAGTCCACCAGGGTGGGCCGGCCCTAGCCACACACACGCCTGCCAAAGCAAGCTTCACCCATCACAACACCCACCGCTCACAAACAATTAAGAAGCAACTGCTCAAGATAGGTTCAGCTTTGCATTTAGCTACTTTTAAATCTGTTTGCCAGTGCATTAAATACATCAACCCTTCGTACCCAAACACGATAATCCTCTTAGTTACATAAAAATACTAGGCATGACCAAACCATCAGTGCCACAGTCCAAATGTCTGTGTCCCCGCAAAATTCATGTGTTGAGACCCAGTCCCCAAGATGATAGTATTAAGAGGGAAATCTTGTGGGAAGTCATTTAAGTCATGAGGGCAGAGCCCTCTGGAATGAGATCTGGGTCCTTATGAAAGAGGCCAGAGTGGTAAAAGGAATTTGAGGAGAAAAATACATTTAGATGGATAGATACATACATACATATATACAAACACACATAGATGGAGTCCCCAGCGGGAACCTGCCTGTCCCCTTCTGCTATGAGGACACCACTAGAAGGCACTACCTCTAAAGCAGAGTGAGCCCTCACCAGACACCACATCTGCTGGTGCCTTCATTGTGGGCTTCCCAGCCTCCAGAACTATCAGAAATAAATTTCTGTTGTTTATAAGCTACCCTGTCTAGGTATTTTTTCACAGCAGCACAAACGGCCTAAAACAATCTTTCTGGGAGCTGAAGAAAAAAAAAAAAAAACCTATTTGTCAAACCCTGCTTAAAACTCTTCACTGACTCTAGCTCTTAAGACAAAGACAAAATCCTGCCCTGGCCACCTAAGGGCATCAGCTTATGCCATTTCCTCTCCACTCCCCCACCCCACCTCCAGTCAACACCAACTCATCCTCTGTGTCTCAGTTCAAATGTTGCTTCTTCAGGAAAGTCTTTCCTAGCCCTGCCCCACCCATAAACCAGATCAAGATCCTGAACTATACATGCATTGCATATATTTCCTTTCAAACTTCCTAGCACTGGTTGGTGTTTGTTATATTTTATTAACGTCTGCCCCCCGCCCCACCTACTGAAAGCTCCAGGAGGCCAGGGACTGTTTGTCTTGTCCAGTCGTACCCCCAGTGCCTAAGCACACACAGTGAGTGAATGAGTGGGAAGCTTCTGAGGCCTTCCTAGAACACAAGTCAGTCAACCACAGCCTGGGGTCATTTCCAGCCTCTGCCTATTTCTGTACAATCTACAAGGCAAGGACAGTTTTAACATTTTTATTTTGCTATTTTATTTTTTTGAAACAGGGTCTCCCTCTGTCACCCAGGCTGGGGTACAATGGAGCAAACACAACTCACTGCAATCTCTACCTCCTGGGATCAAGCAGTCCTCCTGCCTCAGCCTCCCAAGTAGCTGGGACTAAAGACATGTGCCATCATGCCTAGCTATTTGTTTTTTGTTTTGAGACAGAGTTTCGCTCTTGTTGCCCAGGCTGCAGAGCAATGGCGCCATCTCAGCTCACTGCAACCTCCATCTCCTGGGTTCAAGCAATTCTCCTGCCTCAGCCTCCCAAGCAGCTGGGATTACAGGCAACCGCCACCATACCCAGCTAATTTTGTATTTTTAGTAGAGACAGGGTTTCACCATGCTGATCAGGCTGGTCTTGAACTCCTGATCCACCCGCCTCGGCCTCCCAAAAGTGTTGGGATTACAGGCATGAGCCACCGCGTTCAGCCATACCTGGCTAGTTTTTTAATTTCTGTAGAGATAGGGTCTCACTTTGTTGCCCAGACTAGTCTTGAACTATTGGGCTCAAGTGATAATCCCATCTCGGCCTCCCAAAGTGCTGGGATTACAGGAGTGAGCCACTGTGCCCAGCTAACATTTTTAAATGGTTGAAAAAAATCAAAAGATTATTTTGTGAAATGTGAAAATTATATGAAATCCAAATTTCAGAGTCCATAACTAAAAGTTAAAACACAGCTATACTTCTATGGTTGTTTCTGTACTACAACAGCATAGTGACAGATATGGCAGAGTGTGCAAAACCTAAAATAGTATGTGGCCCTTTACATAAAAAGTTTGCCTCTGCTATAACAGTGTCCTCAGAGTCCTGACCATGGGCATGAAATACATGAGACCCGAAAATACGGAACTGACTGTAACCTCTCTCCTCTGGGGAAGGGTGAGTCATAACCCCCTTTTGGATTCCTGATGTCTGTTAGATTCAGTGGGCATTCACTGAATGGCTGCCACCTCCACGACATGAGTTCTGGCTGATCACTTCTAAAGGGTCAGGGCTCACACGAAAACCAGTGCTTACTGGGTGATCATGTTCTTTTCATTCATTCAACAAATGTCTACCTGGGCACCTTACCGTAGTCAGTTCAGGCTGTTATAACAAAAACACCACAGACTAAGTGGCTTAAACAACAGAAATTTACTCCTCAGTTCTGAAGGCTGGAATGTCCAAAATCAAGGTGCTGGTCAATTCAGTTCCTGGCGGGGGCCCTCTTCCTGGTTGGCAAAGGAATGCCTTTTTGCTGTATCCTCATAGGTGGAGAGGGAGATCATCTCTCCAGGGTCTCTTTTTATAAAGGCACTAATCCCATTCATGAAGGCTCCACCCTCATGACTTAATTACCTTCCAAAGGTCCCACCTCTAAATATTATCACATTGGGAGTTGGCACTTCAACATATGAATTTTTCAGGAACACAAACACTAGTCTACAGCATGTCTCCTTTGTGCCAGATACTGTTGCGGGAGTTGAAGATACACACAGTCCTTAGGGAGCTTACCCTCTGGTCAGCAGGAAATAGGATGGAGACTCCCCTGCAATGAGGACTGTGTGAGAGGCAGTGGGAGATGGAATGCCACTGTGATATCACAAGCACAATACTGGGCTTGCCTTGAAGGAACTTACGAATTCGAAAGCCATGAAAAGTTGAATCCCCATAACTTAAAGAGTTAAATAACGCTTCAAGACTGAGCAGATGCCCTAGGGCAGAACAGCTTAGAAGAACCATACAGCAAAGAAGGCTGGTTCACCACATCTATTTTGTACTAAACACACTGTGATTACCTAAGCCGACAAATGTTTGTCATTAAGAGAAATTTCAACACCAGGGAATGTGCGTTCCCACAAGAGTGGGTTAAGAATAGGGGTACCCAGCTATTCAGTTACGTGTGGCTCAGAAACCAATACACATGTCCATTTAGCACCAAGCACCTACAGAGGGAGGAATTCCTTTGCTGACGGTCTGATGACGCTCTCTTGCTCCAAAGACTGCAGAGATCTGGAAGATCAAGGCTGTTTAAGCTTCAACCTTGGTCAGTCACATGCTCTCCTTCCCCTAAGTGCCTCAGATTCCAGTAAAGCTCCGTGAGAGGCCTCCAGCACCCCTACACACAGAGAGACGCACACAGGAAGCATCAGCCTCTGCTAGACCCTTGCAGCAGTTTCCAGACATGTCCAGTAAAGGTACTAGGTATCCTGGTAAAGAACTGGGCAGTAAAATGTTCCCTTGTGATATTCACTATCCAAAAACGACAGATAACAAATGCAATAAAAGGAAAGACTACTACTACACCTTATCTGATCCACAACAAAGTCAAAAAAAAGCAGACTTGTCAGAACAGACAATACAATTAGATACTCCACATTTTAGACATTCACTGTTCCTGGAGCCTCTACTTTCAGAGAGGGGCTGAGT
Source organism: Macaca nemestrina (assembly GCF_043159975.1). Lineage (NCBI taxonomy): Eukaryota > Metazoa > Chordata > Mammalia > Primates > Cercopithecidae > Macaca > Macaca nemestrina. Next base: position 122,911,589 of record NC_092131.1, on the reverse strand, counting down.
CTAGCTTCATGATATTGGCAAAATCACATCCCCTCTCTAGCCTCTATTACCTCATAAAGCACTAGATCAAATCCCTAAGTTTGGGAATAGAGGAGTTTACAAAGAAATTCCTATATCAGCTTTCATTAAGACTTACATAGAAAAACATTTTGAAAAAGTCCAACAAAACCACAGCTTCTCCAGAGAAGGCTGAAAGATGCTTTTAAATAAGAAAAACATATGATAACAGAATAAGAAAATTGCTAATTTTTCTTTACTTTTTAACCCTCTGTGATAAGAAATGGTATTTGTAAAATTATACACAACTAGCTGAAGTCTGAGCAGCGCTAAATCCTAACTTAAAATCCTTAGAAATCAGGGTGCTCTACAGCTGGGCAGCCCTGAAGTGAAACATTAAGGCTTAAGGGCATCAGTTCTTGCATATGAAAGACAAAAAGGAAGATAAATTGGTAATTTCCATACTTACCACCATAAAGATTTTACTCCTACAGCTCAAAAGAAATAACTGTACAATGAAATTTAACTTTCTTTTTTTTTTTTTTTTTTTTTTTTTTTTTTTTTTGAGATGGAGTCTGGCTCCGTCGCCCAAGCTGGAGTGCAGTGGCTGGATCTCAGCTCACTGCAAGCTCCACCTCCCGGGTTTGCGCCATTCTCCTGCCTCAGCCTCCCGAGTAGCTGGGACTACAGGTGCCCGCCACCTCGCCCGGCTGTTTTTTTGTATTTTTTAGTAGAAACGGGGTTTCACTGTGTTAGCCAGGATGGTCTCGATCTCCTGACCTCGTGATCCGCCCGTCTCGGCCTCCCAAAGTGCTGGGATTACAGGCTTGAGCCACCGCGCCCGGCGAAATTTAACTTTCTTAAAACACACCCCTGGCCGGGCGCAGTGGCTCACATCTGTAACCCCAGCACTTTGAGAGGCAGAGGCAGGTGGATCACAAGGTCAGAAGTTTAAGACCAGTCTGGCCAATATGGTGAAACCCCATCTCTACTAAAAATACAAAAATTAGCTGGGCGTGGTGGCGCGCGCCTATAGTCCCAGCTGCTCGGGAGGCTGAGGCAGGAGACTTGCTTGAACCCGGAGCCAGAGGTTGCAGTTAGCAGAGACTGCACCACTGCACTCCAGCCTGGGCAATGAAGCAAGACTCCGTCTAAAAAAAAAAGGGGGGGGCAGGGTTTTAGAGTAGGGGTGTTTGTTTGTTTTTTGAGATGGAGTCTCACTCTGTCACTCAGGCTGGAGTGCAGTGGTGTGATCTCGGCTCACTGCAACTTCCGCCTCCCGGGTTCATGCGATTCTCCTGCCTCAGCCTCACGAACGGCTGGGACTATAGGCGTGCGCCACTATGCCCAGCCAATTTTTGTATTTTTAGTAGAGACAGGGTTTTCACCATATTGGCCAGGCTGGTCTCAAACTCCTGACCTCAAGTGATCCGCCCGCCTCAGCCTCCCAAAGTGCTGGGATTACAGGCATGAGCCACCGCGCCCGGTCTTCTCCTCCCTTCTTCCAGAAAGCCTTGCCTGGTTTCCATTCCCATTGTTGTATATAGCTAACACTTGGTACTATCTTACTCTGTGACCAATTTAATTTTACATGTCAAAATACTCCTCCATTGTAAGTAACCCAAAGGAAAATGTATTTCCTTTCTTTAAAAAAAGAAATATTCTGAACCTACAAAAAGATGGATAGCATAACATGACAAACAATGACCCAGTCCAATAAAACACTGCAAAACAACAGGAGAAGCCCTGAGGCACCCATTCCCAATCACATCCTCCCTCTTCCCATCAGAGGCAACCACCACCTGGAAACCAGGGCTCATCAGCCCCATGAAGCTATTCCCCTCACAAAAGAGCATACATCCTTATGATCTGTAGTACTATTTCACGTGATCTTCCTAACCTTTCTATAAGTGGTATCATTCTGAACTTAACTTCAGTCTGTAACTTCAGTCTGTAACTTACTTCTTGTTCAATTTTATTGTTTGTGAGCGTAATCCACGTTGACACCTATAGCTCTAGTTCCTTTGTTTACTACTGCATAATATTCCATTATATGAATACACTACATATTTGGCCAAAAACATAGCTTGATATTTCATATGCCATGTAGTGCCTACTATTTTCCATACTACTACGGAAAATGTGCCAGCCATTTTCCGTAACATTCTCCAGAATCCTCACAGCCACCTAATGAGGAAGGTATGATACCCACTAGACCAAAGAGGAAACTGGAGCAGGGAAGTGGTGTAATTTGTCCAATATGTGTGAGCAGCAGACTCCTGCTTCAAGTTCAAGTCCATCCAAATTTAAAGCCACACTTCTGACAATGAATACGCCTTGTAACCCTGCTTATGTAGATTCAGATTATTATTTATTTATTTATTTACTTTTGAGACGGAGCCCGCTCTGTCACCCAGGCTGGAGTGCAGTGGTGCGATCTCTGCTCACTGCAAGCTCCGCCTCATGGGTTCACACCATTCTCCTGCCTCAGCCTCTCGAGTAGCTGTGACTACAGGCGCCCGCCACCACACCCGGCTAATTTTTTGTATATTTAATAGAGTTGGGGTGTCACTGTGTTAGCCAGGTCTTGATCTCCTGACCTTGTGATCCACCCACCTCGGCCTCCCAAAGTGCTGGGATTACAGGAGATTCAGATTATTTTAATGAAAAAAACCCGACAGAGGGCTCTACAGTCATCTGGGAAAAATGTGAAACATGATGCTCTAGTTTCTTTGACAAACATTCCACAGGAAATTAATACGACACAGGGACAGCCCGTACGTACACTGAGGAAGAGCCTCTGCCTTTGGCAAAGGTCTCCCACTAGGGTCATTCCCAAGATTATACAGGCACTCTCTAAGTAAGCCTGAGTAGGACTGCAACCCGAATTGGTTTTCTTTGGGGAAACAGGCTGTCTGCACACACTTACAGACAGGACAGGGGAGCCCAAGAGAACACGGGAATCAGATCCTGCTTAAGCTCGCAAAAGCTGAGTCAACAAAGCTCTAAGAACATCTCCAGGGAGCAGCTCCAGCTGTTAGCAGCTCTGGGGTCTGAGGAACAGTCATCAGCTCATAAGGCCAGGTGCTTGCCTACTCTGCTCTCCAGGTGGCCAACTTTGAGAGCGCTTTCATACATCCCAGCCCAACCCTGTCGTCCTGGAGAAAGCCCAACTTGGGAATACGTAAGAGAGTGAGGGTGGAGACTCATAGGAACCAGGCAGGGAGCAAAGCCTGGAGAAAGGATACCCAGCTCCAGGCCTGGGCCCAGATCCCTCCAGGTGCTCAAAGCAGGTAGGCTCCTAGGAGGTGACAGTCTAGTCCCCCAGGACTCTTAAGGACAGGGGAGGCCTTTCAGCACCAGGACTCCTGACTCTACTCTCCTGCCTCTACACTGTATCTCTCTCATTGTGTCTGTTCACTGGAGGATTAAGGGAGCCTCAAAGGAGCAAGTCATAACTGGCTGAAGCGACCCCCTCTCACCTCTCCTGGACAAAGCAAGGAGCAAGAAAACAGGCTCTGCCACCTACTTGTTGTCACCTTAGCTGGAGCATTCCTGTCCACTCTGGAGGGAAATGTAGTGGACTGTCTCTAAGGGCCCTGCCATCTCTGACTCTTTCTGTCTACAGTGCTGAATGCACTCTGGCTCACGCCTGGCATCCTAGCACTTTGGGAAGCTGGATGGGGAGAATGGTTTCAGCCCAGGAGTTCGAGACTAGCCTGGGCAACATAGTAAGACCCCGTTTCTTTAAAAAAAAAAAAAAATTAATTAGCCAGGCGTGGGGGCCTGCGCCTGTGGTCCCTGCTACTTGGGAGGCTGAGGTGGGAGGATCGCTTGAGCCCAGGCATAGAGGCTGCAATGAGCCGAGATTGCACCCCTGCACTCCAGCCTGGACAACAGAACGAGATCCTGTCTCAAAAAGAATAAACAAATAAATAAAGGCACTAACATTTACTGAGCAGTTTAGACTATAATTCATTTAATCCCAACACCCCATGAGGTAGATACTACTGCTATCCCAGTTTACAGAGGAGGCCGCTGCAGCACAGAGCGGTTCACTGAGGTACCAAGGTTATAGGCAGAGGTCTTCTTTCTTTTTTCATTTGAGACAGAGTCGCTCTGTCCCCCAGGCTGGAGTGCAGTGGCGCATCTCGGCTCACTGCAAGCTCCGCCTCCCGGGTTCACGCCATTCTCCCGCCTCAGTCGCCCAAGTAGCTGGGACTACAGGCGCCCGCCACCATGCCCGGCTAATTTTTTGTATTTTCAGTAGAGACGGGGTTTCACCGTGTTAGCCAGGATGGTCTCGATCTCCTGACCTCGTGATCCACCCGCCTCAGCCTCCCAAAGTGCTAGGATTACAGGCGTTAGCCACAGCGCCCCGCCGGCAGAGTTCTAAAGGAGGCCCCGAGGGTAGAAGCCTACGGTTACAGGCCTAGGAAGGCTGCACGGGACATCCACGGGATGGTGGGGGTCGGGAGACACCAGAGAGGGGCCCGAGGTTAGGCGCAGAGGGGATAATGGGTCAAGGTGTCTGAGGAAGGAGATGGGGCTGGGTAGCCCCAGCCAGACTGGCCGAAGCCCAGGTGGAGGGGTGAAGATAGGAACAAGGGCGGGATGTGGAGACGCAGGGAAAGGCAGGCCGACGTGGGCAGGGGCGAGGAGGCCTTGGAGGAAGGAGGGTGGATGGCGCAGGCCCGTGGTCGAGGCAGCGGGCGCCTGCGGAAGCGCAAGGGCGGCTTTGGGGCGCGCGGTCCCACCTTGAGCACCGTGACGGCTCCCGCGCTGTGCACCTGGAAGTGCGCGGGCGGCTCCGCGCCCAGCTCCGCCGCCTCGTCGGGGCCCTGGTAGCTGAAGCAGGCGTCCGCGATGTCCAGGTGGCCGAGGGGCAGCGCGTCCTGCGGACTCTTGAAATAGTAGAGGTAGCAGCGGCGCGCGTCGAACACGAACCAGCGGCTGCGGTAGCCGCGCAGGGGGCCTTTGCCCGACAGCTTCTGCAGATAGCCGCACAGCCGCGCTGGCTCCCGCGCGGGACCCGCCCCGGGCTCCGCGGCCGCCCCCTGAGCCGCGCCCTCGCCGCCACCGCCCTCCTCCGCCCGGGATCCAGCCCCCGGCATAGCTACCGCGCGCCAACGGTAGGAGCCCGAGCCCGAGCCCGCGCCCGCGCCCGCGCCCGCTCCCAGCGCCTTCGCGCCACCGCCGCTGCGCCCCCTACCCCTCCGCACCGCCCCATCGCTCCGCAAGGCCCGCGGGTGCGCAAAGCAGCCTGGGACTTGTAGTCCCGCCCCCGCCCGCCCGCCAGCCGTTGCCCCCGCAGTCCCCGGAGGCAGGGTCCTGCGTCCAGCATCCCTGCAAGTCAGTTGCCTTCGTGCTACCTGTGCTCCAAGTCCTCGCCCTGTGGGGTGAAGCAATGGTCTATTTCTTTACGGCAGTGTAAGTACATGGGAGTGTGCATCTCTCAAAACCCAACGGAGTGTCCACTTAAAACTGCATTTCACACTGTGTACCTTTTTCTAAAAACTTGATTTTTAAATCTCCCTCCTGCCAGAGTCTCAAGCTAATATTGTAAAAATGAGACAGCCTATTGCCTGGCGCTGAGTGGGTGCTCAGTAAATATTTGCAGAATTCATGAAAGCCAAAGCGTTTCCTGCCTCTCCAGACTTCAGTTCATTCATTGAATTCAACATATATTTATTGAGCGCCTTCTGAATGCCAGGTACAGTTCTGTATGCCAGGCCCTGGCGGATAGAGCAGTGAACAAACCAATCATTCTCCTGCCCTCGTGGAGATTATATTCTAGTAAGGCAAGGAGGTGATACACAAGAAAGCAGATAAAAGTAATGTGTGCTATGTTGTATAAATGCCGTGATGACATGTAAATATTATCACTTAAAATAGCACCTAGTATTTATCAGTGCTTTATAGATTATTTGAACACTCACAACCTGAGAAGGCAAATCTATTGCTTTGTAATAAAGCAAAGAGAAAGAATGAATAAGACTAAGTATTTGCTAGCAAAACAGGGTGACTATAGTCAAAAATAATATAATTGTACATTTAAAAATAACCAAAAGAGGATAATACAGGCACGGTGGTTCATGCCTGTAATCCCAGCAGTTTGGGAGGCCGAGGTGGGCGCATCACCTGAGGTTGGGAGTTTAAGACCAGTGTGACCAACATGAAGAAACCCCGTCCCTACTAAAAATACAAAATTAGCGGGGCATGGTGGCCCATGCCTGTAATCCCAGCTACTCGGCAGGCTGAGGCAGGAGAATCTCTTGAACCCAGGAGGCGGAGGTTACAGTGAGCCAATATCACACCATTGCACTCCAGCCTGGGCAACAAGAGCGAAACTCTGTCTAAAAAGAAAAAAAAAAGTATAATTGGATTGTTTGTAACACAAAGGATAAATGCTGAGGTGATGAATATGTTACTTACCCTGATGTGATTATTATGCCTTGCATGCCTGTGTTAAAATGTCTCATGTAATCCATAAACATAAACACCTACTATGTTCCCACAAGAATAAAAAATAAAATAAATAAAAAGCAAAGTGAGAGGATGAAGTGAGGGGGCAGGTAGCAGGCTGCTCCCCCAGGACAGGCAAGGAGGCTGGTCTGATCCTGTGACGTGGAACACAGACCCAGATGATGGGAGGGACAGGGGCAACCAGAAATGTGGGTGAAGCATTCCAGGGAGAGGGAATAGTGAATACAAGAGCTCACTTTATTCAAAGGAAAAAGGAAGTGTATAGCTACATTTGTGAAGGCCCAAACCAAATATTTCACCCTTATAGATTTGCATGTTTTATACAGACACACTGAAAGACCCAGGAGGAAAACTGACCTTTCTGAGCTAGACAGGGACACAAATTATACTGCCTGTTTAGAGCCACCCAGGGAGGAAGGGCAGGCTCTGGGTCCTCACCCAGCCCGCCGACTCTCTGCAGGCCCTACAGTGGCACCACACAAGTGTTCCTTTCCTGGGGCCCATCAGAGGTCTGGCTGGGGTGGCCACAGCAAGGGCGCTCCCACGTTAGCCCTCTCCACCTGTCTTTGAGCACAGTCAGCACAGTGTTAAGGACTGGACTCTGACTTCCCACTGACCGGATGTGTCTCCTAACTCTGCCACTTACCAGAGACGTGACCTTGGGCAAGTGATTTAACCTTTCTAGGCCTCAGTCTCTTCATTTATAAAATGGGGTTGATAAATACAAGTAGCTATCTCATGCTGTTGTTATTGGAAGGGTTATGTGAGAAATGCATATGAAAGTGCTTAGCATGGTGCCTCACACATAGTAAGTACTCAGCACGTATCAGCTGTTATTATTATCATCATACAGTTAACACCGATATCTTCCTCATGAGTCAGCAGATTCAGAGAGGAGGAATCCAACAGTCAGACCGGGCCCAGACAAGGGAGGCCAGAGACTGCGGTGCTGCAGGAATGGAGTGGGCTGCTCTCGGGAGTGAGGGGTCCAAGTTCAATTTGGGCTTCACCGTGTATGTAAAAGGGGCTGTGACTAATTGGCTTATGGGGTAGGCAGTCAGGGTGGGGTCTGATCTTGAAATACTGTGGGAAAGGGAAGAGGTGGGAGAACCAGGTCTGTATTGCTGTGGTATGGGGAGGCAACGGGACAGGGGAGGGTGTAGCCCATCTCTTCTAGCTCTATCAGTAAGTTATGAAGAAGTGGGGGTGGCCATGACCTGTGGTCCTGGTGGACAGTACCAAGACCCATGAGGTGTCTCACAGGGACCAATATCTGCTAGGCCCAAGGAAGGAGGCACGAGCCGCGCTCCTGGACTGAGTCTGGGCTGGCTGGCCAGGGCTAGGCAGATGGGACGGGACAAGGGTGCTGTTTTAAGTGGTAATCATTTACATGTCATCACAGCATTTATACAACATAGCATGCATTACTTTTATCTGCTTTCTTGTGTGTCACCTCCCTGCCTTACTAGAATATAATCTCCATGAGGGCAGGAGAATGATTGGTTTGTTCAATGTTGTATCCGCCAGGGCCTGGCATACAGAACCGTACCTGCTGTCTGTGCCCCTCAGTGGGCAAGCTAGACTTCACCCTGGATCCCCTACACCTGAGCCCCTAGTCCTTCCCTGGTCACCCAGCACAGACAAGCTGGGGCCATTTTAAAATGCTTGCAGGGCTGGGCGTGGTGGCTCATGCCTGTAATCCCAGCACTTTGGGAGGCCAAGGAGGGCAGATCACAAGGTCAGGAGTTTGAGACCAGCCTGGCCAACATGGTGAAACCCAATCTCTACTAAAAATAGGAAAATTAGCCAGGCGCGGTGGCAGGCGCCTATAATCCCGGCTACTCGGGAGGCCGAGGCAGGAGAATCGCTTGAGTCTGGGAGGAGGAGGTTGCAGTGAACCAAGATCGTGCCACTGCACTCCAGCCTGGCAACAGAGCGAGGCTCTGTCTCAAAAAAAAAAATAAATAAAAATAAATAAAATGTTTGTAGGCCACTGCTCTCTTCCTTTCGGAGGCCACACCTTACATCATATCAAATATATTAAAATACCCTACATCCCATAGTAAACATACACATAATTTTTGCTATAAAAATGTTTTCAGGAATATCCATAATTGTGCTCTTGATATTATCTAATTATGAGTTTTCATTTTGATTTTTAATTGGCTGATTTCTGGGCGATCATCATGTCTATGTGGGAATTTTGGCCAAGTAAGAGAAACCTAACCTAGAAATTATTCTCAAATGTAATGACCCCCTTTTTTTTTTTTTTTTTTTTGAGATAGGTCTCATTGTGTCACCCAGGCTGCTGGAGTGTGGTGACGCTACCTCGGCTCACTGTAACCTCCCCCTCCTGGGCTCAAGCTATCCTCCCACCTCAGCCTCCTAAGTAGCTGGAACCACAGGTGTGCGCAGCACCATGCTCAGCTAATTTTTGTATTTTTTGTAGAGATAAGTCTTTGCCATGTTGCCCAGGCTGGTCTCAAACTCCTGGTCTCAAGTGATCCTCCCACCTTGGCCTCCCAGAGTGCTGGGATTAAGGCATGAGCCATGGTGCCCAGCTCTGTTATGACATTTTTATGATGGCTATAAAGGTGACATGTTACATGTGTAGATATTTAATTAGATGTTCATTAATTCTAATTTTGCTGTTTTTCTTGGGTTTTAGAGCCAATACATTTTTCTTAGGCCACAAACATTTCACAGGCCCCTCAAGCAGCCAGGCCCAGGCACTGAGCCTTTTAGTATACTAGGGGATAAACTGGCCTGGCCCCTGCCTCAGTCTCGCCAGGTTCAGAATATGGCCCTCTGAGGAGCCTGCACAGACACAGGCCTGAGTCCCCAGTGAGAATTGTAAAGTATGGAAGCCTCAAGGCCAACAGCAATGTCTCAGGAGGGTCCCCTGGAGGGCCCTGAGTCTCTGTCTACCCGACCAGGCTTGGGAAGTGGCCCAAACCTTCCAAGGATCCCTAGAGCCTCCAGAATCAACCCTAAAACCCTCTTGACTCTCTAGACCTCCCCCAGGCCCCTCTTCCCCACTGACTCTCTCAAGGCCCTGCTGGAATGCTTTTTATTTCATGAACAAACCCTTCTCCCCTCACTCCTAGGGCCATGAGCTGAGGAGAACTAGGCAATGGGGCTTTATCTCATCTCTCTTAGTACCTCCATTTTCAATTTGGACAATGTTTATAGTTTATGTAAATAAATATAGCTTCAGTTCTTCCTAAGGGCTTCCTCCATGGAAATGTTGGGGCTGTCTCTGGTGGTTCCTAATTCCCTAGAACCTTTGTAAATGGTTTGTTGACTTTTGCAGTTCCTGAGGTCTCTTATATTAAATAGCAATGTCCTATGGTCAGGGCCAGCTTTGTACAGCCTGTGTACCTCCCCCACATCTAGTACAGGCATGAGAGGTGTTGAAGGGTCTGCCCTGCATGCCCATTTAAGCCCCTGCTTCCTCAAGCCTTCCGGGAACCCAGTGACCAGAAGGAAGCAGCCACCCAGGAGGAAGTAGCTGGTGTTTATTGAAAAGGGGAAATTTGGGCAGTAAACTTGCTCCTACATGGCCAGCCTCTGGGAAAACCCTAGGGGAATACAGAGCCAGAGACTCATCCTAGGTCAGTCTCCCCAGAGTTGGTAGCATGTGCCCAGAGGCCTCTGAAGAAGCATTCACTGCACACTGCCTTTGTAACTGCCAGACCCCAGGGAGACAGAGCTGGCCGAGATGCTGACCTCCCGTTGGAGGAGTGCACAGATCTGCAGGAGGCCCAGAGAGGAAAACAGCCTTATCATTTGTATGCTGTGTGCCCCCGGGCATGTCCCCGCCCTCTCTGGGCTGCAGTTTTCCACCTGCACAGCAAGGAGATGGATGGCTAAGTGATCTCCAAAGGCCTGGCCCTGCCTGCTCTGAAACGCAACAGTGGCGTGAGACACAGCTGTGAGGGCCTGCAGTCATTCTTCCCACAACTCTGCAGGCCGGTGGAGGCTGTGCTCTTTTCAGTCCCCATGCTCAAAGCCCTCTGGATTGTTGCAGCCATCACAACCAAGCTGCCCCCTCCCCTCAGGGCTCCACTCCATCTACAGGCTTGGCTGCCCACTGCAGTTGGTACAAGCATGACCCCTTTGAGGTGACACTTTTGTATCATATGACCCTGGGCCCTGATGGAGAAGCAGTCCTAATCACCACCCCCATCCAGGGCACAAATGGAGGCCTTGTGTCCCTGAGGTAGAAGCAGAGATGGCTCTGTTCCTTGGGGGTTGGACAATGCTATCCTGGTAGGGCCTTGTGAAGGAAGTTGGCCTGATGAGGAGTGGGTGGGGTGGGTGAAGAAGGTTGGGGGACTGGAGCTGTGAATGGGCCGAGCAGGGGCAGGCCAGAGAAGAGCAAGGCCATCCTCAGAGCAGATGATGCTTTGACCAGAGAACACAGCTGCCACAGGGAGACCCCAGACCAGCGAGAGGGCTTTCCAGGTATGTCCGCAAAGCTCTGAAAGGGGGCACCCTGCACCAAGCCTACTGCACTGGTGGGAAGTTGTTGGGGGGACTGGGGCAGGGGTAGGGTAGCGGAGGAGTGGTTTTGAAATAAAGAAGGGGGCTGGGCCTGATGGCTTACACCTGTAATCCTAGCACTTTGGGAGGCTGAGGCAGGTGGATCACTTGAGCTCAGGAGTTTGAGACCAGCCTGGGCAACATGGCAAAACCCCATCTCTACCAAAAAATTAGCTGGGCATGGTGGTATATGCCTATAGTCCAGCTACTTGGGGGTCTGAGGCAGGAGGATTGCTTGAGCCCCGGAAGTCAAGGCTGCAGCAAGCTGAGATTGCGTCACTGCACTCCAGCCTGGGTGACAAAGTGAGACCCTATCTCTAAATAAATAAGTAAATAAATAAGTAAATAAATAAATAAATAAATAAGGAGCGGTGGGAGCTTGGGCCAATCTCCTAGCCTCTGTGTGCCTCAGCTTCCTCAACTGTACAATGGCGCGTAATAACATCTACCCCCTAGAGCTGCTAGGGGCTTAAATGAGCCAGTAAATGCAAAACACTCCATACAGTCCCTGATGTACAACAAGTAACTAATTCATTTAACAAACATCCCTGGCCCCTGCTCTTTGCCTCTGGCTAGTGATGGGTGGTGCTGAGAACTCACCACAGGACTAGGCCTGGCCCCCACTGCAGGAAACTCTCAGTTTTGTCAAGTGGGAGAGCCTCAGAGAGAACAGCCCCAGCAAAGGAGCCCAAGGCTGTCAGACCCTCTTGAACTGTGGACTCTGGTTTCCAGTAGGCCTCATTTCCCTACCAAATTGTTAAGCAAATCTGCATACCTCCTGGCTCTTTTTCTGAGAGGGAACAAATCTGAGGTGCTGGCCAGTCTCCCAGCCCTGGGGCCAGGGGACTGAGGCTCAGACAGATAGAGGCCTGGGTGTCTCTGGGAGCTGATAGAGGATAGAGGGTTGGCAGGGGCTCAGTGCCAGGCAGTCAAAGCCAGCATGGGAGTTAGGGAGAGTCACACTGCCCCAGGAGCAGGGGAGCACTGGACCCTGAGGAGGCAATGGGCTGCAGCTGCAGAGGCCCTGTGTCCTTCCTGTTACCGCCCTGTTCCCAGGGCCTGGCACCCAGCCCAGCACAGCATAGTCCCCTCTGCCTTCACCTTCCCACTTCCTAGAGGCCCTCAGGCTCTCCCCTTCCCAGTGCCCCCATCACTCAGCCAAATCTGATCTTGGACACTTCCACCCTTCCCACACAAGCAACAGGGACTAAAACCCACTTTGAGATCAAGCATTTTAACTGAAAGCCTAAAGAGATGCTGTTCTGATGGTGGAAGTTCAGGCATCCTTCTGGTTGGGCAAAGGGGTCTACGAAAGGAGTTTACAGTGTACTTATGTGAGCAAAGCAATGAAGAGGGAAGCAGGAAGAAGGCAGTCAGGATACATGATGACGGGCACGGAAAAGACCCAGAAGTAGATACTGGAGTGGGAGGAATGTTTTTAAATGTGTTTCTTATTTGGAAGTTTGAATACATTGACTATTAATTTTGAATTAATGTATTTTTAAAGTATTTAAAGAGTTTGGGTAGCAGGGAAAATGGCTGGAGCAATGGCATGGGAGGAGGATGCAGCATGTATGGGGGAGGAGGATGGGGTACCAGGTTCTTGGCCCTGCCATGGACTTACTCCTTGTCTTGGACAGACCATTTCCATTCTTGAGTTTCAGTGTCCCTGTCTTTATAGTGGGAAAAAATGGGGACAGTAATACTACCTGTATACCTGCTATAAAGATGAAAGGAAATCATATATGTGTGTATGTGAAGTACTTGGCACATGGTAAGGGCTCAAAATCATTAGGAATCTACAGAGGATCTCCGTTTTCCCAGCTGTAAAGAGAGGGGAAGGGAGACAGGGATAGGACTAAATTGAGAGACAAGCCCAGGGGCCCCAGCTGTCCAGGTGGCTAGGTGTACCAGGTCTCTGCAACTGGGCCCCACAGTGGCCATCTGGCCTCCAAAAGGCTGTAGAAAGAGAGTTCTCAAAATTGTGGTCCTTGGCCCCTTGTCTTCCCTATGGTCCCTAAACTGATCCCAAAACTTGTCCCTTCTCCAGCTGTCATGAGCAAACAGTAAGTAACTCTGAAGAATTTGATTTTCACATGGGACTCAGAAATACTCACTAGTGAGGCCGGATTATCTATAGCGAAATTAACTTGTGTCTTGTTCTTGCTGCTGAAACTGAGAGGTACACTGACAAAGGAGCCTCCCTGATCTGAGGGGTGGTTTTCCGCTCTGGGCTGTCAGGAGCAGAGACTACAGGCCCAGACAGCCCCAGATGGGTGCTTTATGGCTCAGATGAGGCTGGCAATGTTTTTAAGGCCATGGTAGGTCCAGGGCACTCTCACCTTTGGAGTCCCCATCTCACTACTATCAAATATATATAATTTTTAAATGTCATGGCCACATTTTACAAAAAAAAATATGTCTTTTGCTTTAAGCTTTTTGGAAAGGATAATTCTTATGAATTTGCTTTTGAAATGATTTGGCCTTGAGGAATTCATTTCATTTACAATTGGTAATGATTTCTTGGCAGTTTTCTTGCATACTTGGGGATTTTCGTGAGCTAAGATAATCTGGCCTCCAAACCATTTTCAGATGTGATGAAACCTTTATGAATGCTAAATGAAGCTGATGCAATATTACATAGTATAGACATTTACTTATACATTTATTCATTGTGATTTTGCATTTTTCTCCTTTTGAATTTTAGAGCCAATACTGGTTGGTTGTTTGTTTCTTCCAGATCTTAGATCTTTTTATAGGCCCTTGGAAAGTTCCCAGTACCTGGCCATTGTCCTATGGATAAAATAGAACAGCCTGTGTTGGGTGGGAGAAGGGCTGAGGGGGACCTCTCTGGACACTGTCCTCCCCAACCAGCAGCCATGTTGGAAAGATGGCAAGATGAAGTGACTCAGTGGCTTTGAGGGGGCCAAAAGCATCACAATAACATTGGCGACTTTTCTGGACCAGCAATAGCCCTCTCCCCTGGTTTTTCTTGCATGCTGGGGGCCTCAAAATGACTGAACTTGAAAATATTATTCATCCATATATTCAATATTTACTGAGTCGTACATCAATACAACCCTTAAAGAAAGCAATTTGGCATCATCTGTTAAAATGACAACTGCAAATACCCTTTGATTCAGTGATTCCACTTTTGAGAATGTGTTTCATGGATGTATTTATTCTTACACTTAATCAAATCCATATAAGATTATCCATTGCTGGCCGGGCGCGGTGGCTCAAGCCTGTAATCCCAGCACTTTGGGAGGCCGAGGCAGGCGGATCACGAGGTCAGGAGATCGAGACCATCCTGGCTAACACGGTGAAACCCCGTCTCTACTAAAAATACAAAAAGAAATTAGCCGGGCGTGGTGGCGGGCGCCTGTAGTCCCAGCTACTCCGGAGGCTGAGGCAGGAGAATGGCGTGAACCCGGGAGGCGGAGCTTGCAGTGAGCCGAGATCGTGCCACTGCACTCCAGTCTGGGCGACAGAGCGAGACTCCGTCTCAAAAAAAAAAAAAAAAAAAAAAAAGATTATCCATTGCTGCATTTTCCAGGAATTAAAAAAAATGGAAACAACTCAAATGATCATCAATAGAGGACTGGTTACAAAAATTATGATGTATTCATACAATGGAATAATATGCTGCTGTGAAAATAAGAATGGCACCCCTCTCTTTAGTCTTATGGAAGGAGTGCCAAGATATACTGTTGAATTTTTTTACAAGGCGAGGTGCAGAATGCTGTGTAGTACTCTACCTTTTATGTAAGAAGGTGAGGAAAATATGAATATACATACTTGGCTGGGCGCAGTAGCTCATGCCTATAATCCCAATACCTTTAGTACCAGCTACTCAAGAGGCTGAGGTGTGGGAGGATTGCTTGAGCCCAGGAAGTTGAGGGTGCAGTGAAACTGTGGTTGCACCACTGCACTCCAGCCTGGCCAACAGAACAAGGCTCTGTCAGAAAAGGAAAGGAAAGGAAAGAAAGGAAAGGAAAGGAAAAAAGGAAAAGAAATACATACTTATTTGGATGTACATAAAGAAACCCAGGAAGGACATTCAAGGAACAACTAACAGTGGTTATCTATGGGAATGAAATGCGGTTAGTAACTGGGTGGATGGGGTTAAATGCCTGGAGGGAGAATATTTTTACTGATATCTTTTTATATTTGTCTTTTTAAAATTATGTTGATATATCATCTATTTGAATAATGAATTAAAATGTATTTACTGAAGGCCAGGTATAGTGGTCCACACCTATAATCCTAGCACTTTGAGAGGCCAAGGCAGGTGGATCACTTGGGGTCAGGAGTTTGAGACCAGCCTGACCAATGTGACAAAACCCCATCTCTATTAAAAATACAAAAATTAGCCAGATGTGGTGGTGCATGCCTGTAGTCCCACCTACTCAGGGGGCTGAGGCAGGAGAATCACTTTCACCTGGGAACTGGAGGTTGCAATGAGTCAAGATTGTGTCCACTGCACTCCATCTGGGCAACAGAGTGAGACTCTGTCTCAAAAATCAAATCAAATCAAATCAAATAATAACATAAAATAAAATAAACCTACGGAGCATCCACTTGTGCCAAGCACCATTCTAGGTAAGGGATACAGTGGAAAATGAGATAGACAAATTGAGAAAAAAGAAATAGGATCATTAATTCTTCATTCCCCAATATTATAGAACTAATTCAGGCCTATTAATGAAACAACTTAGGGCTATGAAAATGTAGTGTGCATAGGCTAACACAGGCACATGACAAGCATTTACGGAAAAGTCCACTTTGGTGTTCGATCACCAGTCTCTACCAGCAGCAATTGGCAATGAACATGGCTTCTGCACAGGCTCAAAAAGAGAAGTGAGAGAGTCAGTGCTTGGATGGGGCACATTCACTGGGCCTTCGTCGAAACGCTTAGAGAGACACTACCTCTGAGCGGCTTTCTGGAGAAACCTCAACCTCCTTCCTGAAAGGGCAAGCCAGGCTGAATACCTTCAGTAGATAGTCATTTGTGGGATAATCCATTACCATCTATTTGCGCTATAGGAAAAGCAACCTTTTGAGAAAGGAGAACTTAGGACAGGGAAGTTTTGCTAGGCACAGGGACTTTGAATTCTGGGGACTTCCCGGTCCCGGGGATGACTTGCAGCAGTGGGTGAATCATGATGGCCACTGATGTCTACTGCATGTGCACTGAGCCTCCCGGCCACTTCACTGCATAGATTAGCTCTGAGAAGTCCTGAAACCTACCCGGTAGGTACTTTTTCTCCCTTCTGTGTTTATAGATGAAGAAACAAACAAGTGAACTCACAGAGCCAACAAGTAAGGGAGCTGGGATTCTTTTTATTTATTTATTTATTTATTTATTTATTTATTTTTGAGACGGAGTCTCGCTCTCTCACCAGGCTGGAGTGCGGTGGCGCGATCTCGGCTCACTGCAACCTCCGCCTCCTGGGTTCAAGCAATTCTCCTGCCTCAGCCTCCTGAGTAGCTGGGACTACAGGCGAGCGCCACCATGCCCAGCTAATTTTTGTACTTTACAGTAGAGACGGGGTTTCACCATGTTGGTCAGAATGGTCTCGATCTCTTGACCTTGTGATCTGCCTGCCTCAGCCTCCCAAAGTGCTGGGATTACAGGCGTGAGCCACCGTGCCCAGCTGGGAGCTAGGATTCTAAGCCAGTAAGCCTGACTCCAGAGCCTGAAGCCTTCTTCTCCCTCTCCCTGCATCTCTGGGCCCCAGGTGGAGAAGGAGAGCTAGACTACTGTAGTGTCCTTTGTATGCCCAGGCGTCAGCACCCAGTAGGTGACCACATGCATTGAAATGAACAATGACACGAAGAGCACTGTCAAGGACAACCTTTTCCTACCACAACCCTTCTTCACGGAGCTCACCTGGGCCTCGCCCCTCCCCATCCCCACATTTCCGCTGAGTATAGAGACCGACCTTATTTGCCTAACTTTGGAATCTGACCTCTGGCCCATAGCCATACTGGGCTCTGCCGCCTTTTATACACAAAGCCTTTGTCTTCTTAGGAAAATGACCAGGTTCTGCCCATAAAAGTATCCAGCCTGAAAGGAAGGTGGGGAGAGATTGCATCATGGAAAATTGTAGAAACACATTTCTTTGTATTTGAATACTTACAGGACCTCACTTTTGGCAGCAAACCGACTGGGTTAGACCCCAGCATCCTTAGCCTTTTTGTGCCATGGACCTCTTTGGTATCTGATGAAGCCTATGGGCTTCTCAGAATAGATTTTTTTAAGTGCACAAAATAAAATACAGAGAGCAATGGAAATAAATTATATCAAAATAGGGTTTATGAAAATATTTGTGATATTACATGATATGTTTTATTGGCACGTTAAATAACAAGATCCAGAGTTTGGTCTAATTACTGTAATTCTGAGGTAATGATGAGCAAAAATGATATCTCAAGATGTCTGCAACAGCTGTAGTGTAATATGAAAATATCTGTTATTTCCGTTGGTAACAAAGTAACAGGTGCTGCTAATGAGGTTTGTTCCCAGCAACATTCACCATGGAAGGAAATGCTTAATTCAATGAAAGGTTAGGGAAAAATCAAGATGTAATCTTACTCCTCCCCATCTTTCCCGAATTTTTTTTTTTTTTTTTTTTTTTTTGGCATGGTCTTGCTCTGTTGCCCAGACTGGAGTGCGGTGGCACAATCATTGCTCACTGCAGCCTCAACCTCCCAGGCAATCCTCCCACCCCAGCCTCCTAAGTAGCTGGAACCACAGGTGTACACCACCACGCCTGGCTAATTTCTTTATTTTTATTTTATTTTATATATTTGTTTATTTATTTCAGAGGGAGTCTCACTCTGTTGCCCAGGCTGGAGTGCAGTGGCGCTATCTTGGCTCACTGTGAGCTCTGCCTCCCGGGTTCACGCCATTCTCCTGCCTCAGCCTCCCAAGTAGTTGGGACTACAGGTGCCCGCCATCATGCCCGGCTAATTTTCTGTATTTTTAGTAGAGACCGGGTTTCACCATGTTAGCCAGGATGGTCTCAATCTCCTGACATCATGATCCGCCTGCCTTGGCCTCCCAAAGTTGTAGGATTACAGGCATGAGCCACCATGCCCGGCTGTTTTTATTTTTTTAGTAGACATGGGGCCTTGCTATGTTTCCCAGGGTGGTCTCAAACTCCTGAGCTCAAGCAATCCTCCTGCCTTGGCCTCCCAAACTGCTGGGATTATGGGCGTGAGCCATCATGCCCAGCCCACTCTCCCATGTTAAAGAGTTCCAGTCCTCGTTAGCCCAGGCCTGGGATTTCCGTTCTAATGCCATTATATCTCTGGCTTATGTTTGTGACAGGGAAGACCAATTAGCAAGTATGCAAATGATGGTTCCCTTAGGATGTCCCCTGGCAAAGAGTTGACTCCTCCAGTGTCAAGGTGGGAATTAATGGTTTATAAAAGTGATGTTCCCAGTAGTAGGCCCTCCAAGAACGCTTGCTATGTGCCTATGTGCTTGTCCTTGTGAGAAAAGCACTATCTGTAGTATTTCACCCCATCCCCAGGTGAGCTAAGTATGGTTACCCTTTTCACGGATGTGGAAAATGTGGCTGAGAGATGAGAAAGAGCTCAGGAGATCGAGACCATCCTGGCTAACACAGTGAAACCCTGTCTCTACTAAAAATACAAAAAATTAGCTGGGCGTGGTGGCACGCGCCTGTAGTCCCAGCTACTCAGGAAGCTGAGGCAGGAGAATCACTTGAACCTGGAAGGCAGAGGTTGCAGTGAACCAAGATCGTGCCACTGCATTCCAGCCTGGGCGACAGAGCAAGACTCTGTCTCTAAATAAATAAATGAATAAATAAATAAGTAAATAAAAGAGATGAGAAAGAGCTGCCCAGGTTGAGGTCACAGGTTCGCCTCATGCCCTTGCCTGTTCTCTAAACTATAAGCCTCACACACACCCTCACAGGCATTTTTATCTTGATTTCAGATAACCCTGATGACGTTGTAATAATAATAATAATAATTATCAACAGAAGTGGACCTTCTGTATTTCAGAATCTTGCATCACCACCACCACCACCACCACCACCAGCACCACCACCACCACCAGCACCACCATCATCATCATCATCAAATTAATAGCTAATCCTGGTCACTATGTTATTCCACACACTATTCTAAGGATTTAACTCATCTGACCTTCCTAACAGCAGGACAAGTTAGATCGTTTGATTAAGGTCACATAGCTAGTAAGCTGGAATTTGAACCAAGGAAATCTGGCTGTAACACCCTCATTTTTTAAAACTTTTTTATTGAAGTAGAACATAGACATCGAAAAATGTGTAAACCATGAGTGCAGAGCCAGTGAATCTTCACACTGTAAGCACTCTCATTCAACTCACTCAATCCACACTCACTCAACCCACCAACCGGAACAAGAAATAGAACACTGTCGGCCGGGCGCGGTGGCTCAAGCCTGTAATCCCAGCACTTTGGGAGGCCGAGACGGGCGGATCATGAGGTCAGGAGATCAAGACCATCCTGGCTAACATGGTGAAACCCCGTCTCTACTAAAAAATACAAAAAACTAGCCGGGCGAGGTGGGGGGCGCCTGTAGTCCCAGCTACTCGGGAGGCTGAGGCAGGAGAATGGCGTAAACCCGGGAGGCGGAGCTTGCAGTGAGCTGAGATCCGGCCACTGCACTCCAGCCTGGGCAACAGAGCGAGACTCCGTCTCAAAAAAGAAAAAAAGGAAAAAAAAGAAATAGAACACTGTCAGCACCAGCAGCTTTTTGCTCCCCATCCAGTCCCCAAGGTAATCACTATCTTAACTTCTATTGCTATTGGATTAGTTCTGCCTTTTTCTTTTTTTTTCTTGTTTTTATTTATTTATTTACTTATTTATTTTTGAGACAGAGTCTTGCTCTGTTGCCCAGACTGGAGTGCAGTGGTGCGGTCTCGGCTCACTGCAAGCTCCGCCCCACAGGTTCATGCCATTCTCCCGCCTCAACCTCCCGAGTAGCTGGGACTACAGGTGCCCACCACCACGCCTGGCTAATTTTTTGTATTTGTAGTATAGATGGGTTTTCACTGTGTTAGCCAGGATGGTCTCAATCTCCTGACCTCATGATCCACCCACCTCGGCCTCCCAAAGTGCTGGGATTAGAGGTGTGGCCACTGCGCCCGGTTGCCTTTTTCTTTTTAGAAAAATGTCTTGCTATGTTGCCCAGGCTGGCCATGAACTCCTGGCCTCAACTGATCCTCTCACCTTGCCCTCCTAAAGTGCTGGTATTACAGGTCTGGCCTCAAGGAAAAATGAAACCAAGCATCTCTTACTGTGGAATGGAGTTAGAGATAGTTATGTATCAAGTGCTTTAAGCAGGGGAAATGACAACAAATCACTTTAGTCATACTGTAGCAGTACCTGCATCCTATTTTTTAACTTATATACATGTGCCTTCATTGTAAACCATTATGCTCTCTCACTTAGTCCTCATGATGACCCTAGAGTCTAGAAAATAGCTTTGTCTCATGCCCATTTTACAGATGAGCAAATTAGTTCTCTGTAACAATTGAATAAGTTTCTTGAGACCCCACGTCAGTCCCAGCTACTTGCCCAGGGTGGTCTCACGTCAGTGTGCAGTGGAAGTGGGAGTCTCATCAAGTTCTTTGAGGCTGACTGCACCATCTGCTGCCTCACCATCCATCCAGCCTGGGTTTCTGCTAGGAAACTCAGAAACACATTAGAGACTCAGGGATGTTTGTGTAAACAAATGGTCCCATTGCCCTAACTGCTCCAAAGCTTCCTACCAGAGGCCTATCCCTGCCTTTCCAGGGGACCCATCTACTCCAAAGTCCCCTCTCTGTTAAAACGACATGAGCTTCTGGTTGTTCTTCAAAATCTGCAACAAAGTCCCACCTCCTCATCTTTGCGCGTGCTTCCCCCTGCTGATGAGGGTCCACTCTGCCAGGTGCCTGCTTGGCTTCCTCCTTCACTGTTCCAATGTCACCTCCTGGACAAGGCTGACCCTGACCCCTGACTCTCTATCTGCATAACGTAGCCCATGGGCTCTCTTGTTCTTCTGCCTTTGTCTTGGAGTGCTTGTTCCATCTGACTCTATTCTACACATATATTTGTCTCCCTCTAGAATGTATGTGCCATGAGGGCAAAGTGCTGTTTTATTCACTGCTTTATTCCCAGGGCCCAGATTTACATGGCACACAGTAGGGACTCAATAAATCTTGAGTGGAAGGAAGACTTAGTTAGCACAGAACTTCTCCATAAAATAAAAATAGCCTCCATGAAGGAAGGCTACCTAGAATGTAAATCCACTGCTTTGCTCCCAGGGGCAGTATTGTGGACTTTTGCCAGGGTCCGATCTTTAGTTGTGACGAAGACCAGAGGTGGTGGGGAACATGGCCAAACCCAGTGAGGTAGCCCATCTGCTGGCCAGGAAGCCACGGAGGGCCTTCCCTATCCCCTCTCAGGCTGCTTCCCCTATGTCTGCAGCCAGCCAAAGTGCCCCACCCCAAAGCATCAGAGGAGAGAACCAGCCACCAACCCAGAGGTGACAATAGGGCTGCTGTGTGCTACGGGTCCTTGGGTAGGGCATGGGCTCAGGCAAATGAGCCAGAGCACACGCAGATATAGAGGCATGTGCGCTGGCTGCGCTCTGCTTCCACTCCGGTGCTTGCCAGCATGGAGGACAGCTTAAAGCAGCTCAGCCTGGGGAGAGATCCTGAGGGGGCAGGGGACAGCCAGGCCCTGGCTGAGCTCCAGGAGCTTGCCCTGAAGTGGTTCATGGAGACACAGGCCCCCTTCATTCTGCAGAACGGTGCCCTGCCTCCCTGGTTTCATGGATTCATCACCCGCAAGTAAGGCTGCTTCTGCCCACAGGTCCCTTATAGCCCACAGCCCCTTGGGGCTGAGAAAATGGTCTGGGAACTATGGATCAGACTGGTTCCTGTCCTTTCCCTGGGCTAGGCAGGGGCCCTTGGAGGCGGGGGGCAGGGGAACAGACTGAGGAGCACCATGTCCTCTGGTGGTGGCTTCTATAGGCAGAGTCGGGGAGGGCAACGGCCTCTACTTTAGTACAAGTTGAGGATGGCTGGGGCTGCCAGGCTGCCAGAGAACAGAAAGAGGGCCAGGCGTGACTTGATGAGTAACTAGGGGACCATATCATGTATCGTCCAAACCAGAACACTATTAGTAACTAAGCTAGGAGAACTGTCATAAATGGGGCCATCCCAGGAAAACCTGGATGCACGGTTACCCTAGGTATAAAGGCCAAGATAGAGGTTTGGCTTTCTATATGGGCTGGGTCTCCAAGCAACCAAAACACCTGATGAAGGAATGACAAATCCAGCCAGTTCTTAGGTCCTGGCACAGTACCTGCACAGAGCCAGGGCCAGCTTTATGGGCACTGACTTGTGCAACAGCACAGGGTCAAAAGGGCTCCACATTTGATTTAATACTCTGCTGTCACTGTCTTGATATTCTAAATCATTTCGAACCAGGGGCCCCATGTTTTCATTTAGCACCTGGCCCTGCAAATGATTTAGCTGCATAGAGCAGGCACTCAGTATTTGGTGAGTAACTGAGTGAGGGAATATGTATCTGGTCTATGTACTGCCAAACCACAAGACAGGTGGAACTTTTCACCATGCCTCCAAAATATTTGGCACCATGTGGAAAATCTCTGTAGCTGCCTGGGATTGAAGGGGACAGGAAGAGGAATGAGTCCCTTTTAGCTGCTTCAGACATAGCAGCATCTTCTCCGTGCAGAAGCTCGTGTGTAGTGCACATCCTGTAGTACTGTACACAGTGGTTCTGAGGGAGGGACCCCCCACTAAACCTCAACATCTCCAGCTGTGTGGATTTATTCTTGCTGCACAACCATCCAGGTGGAGAGTGGGTGGCCAGGGTCAGCAACCAGTGTGCCTGCTAGTGAGGCTGCAGTGGGGAGTCGGGGGGTGCATATGACTTCAGACCCTGACCCAGCCCCAGACAGTCTTGAACTTAATCATTTGGGCCCAGATAGACCACATACTGAGCCCTGACAGGCCACAGACCAATCCATAGGTCTGAGTGGCTCCTCTATAAAGGGTTGGAGGTCTGGAACCCAAAGGCATGGCCAGCAGGGATTCCAAGAGAGGCCTAAGTCAGGCTGTACCTGCTGCTGTTAGGGCACAGACCCCAGCTAATGGCATGTCCTCTGCCCAGGCAGACGGAGCAGCTACTCAGGGACAGAGCTCTTGGTTCCTTCCTCATCCGCCTCAGTGACCGAGCCACCGGCTACATCTTGTCCTACAGGTAAGGGGAAGCCCTCTGGGCAAGCAAGCTCAGCCTGCCATAACCTAGCCTTGCAGATTAGTGCAGAGGCCCCACTGGCCCAAATTGCCTAGATTTCCCTGGGTCCTGACTCCTGACTCCTTCATTCATCCATCACATGCTCAGCAGACACTTCCTGAGCAGCACTGGCCGTATGCTATGGATGAAGCCACAGCCTTCAAAGGAGGTGAGTGGGAGTTGGAGGAGGCTTCACAGAGGTGAACTTTGAGCCTAGGATAGAAGAAAGAATACAAGTTGCTAGGCAGAAAGGAGGGTGTGGTTGGGGTTTAGAAGGGCATCTCTGGTAGATGGAATGCCATGTGCAAAAGTACAGAGGCATGAAAGACAAGGGTGCTGGGGGAGCTGCAGGTTGCTGGGTGCAGCAGAACACTTGGTTCCTTTGGAGGAATGCCTGGAGGGGAGGGTGGGAGAAGCTTAGAATGGCCTTGGATGCCTAGCTAAGTCTGTAGACCCTGAAGGATGATCTGGTTCGCTGTATTTGCATAGGTCCTTTAGGCAGCCTATGGAGAGAGGACTGGAAGTCAGAGCTGGAGGTGTGGGGGCACTGGGGACTCCTGCAATTGCCTGAATGTGAGATAATGAGGTCTGGGCTAGGATAGGGTAGTGGGGATAGAGAGAAGGAGACAAGGTAGCCAGGACAAAGGCAGAGATGGTGATGTCGAATCTTGTCCCAAGAGTAGGTCGGTTGGAAGGGGAAATTCAGAGGAGGTAAGAAGATTTCTCTAAGTAGGGAGGGAGGCCAGGGCTCCAGGGTGAACTTAAAAGTCTTCAGATTCTGATTCAAAATTGTCACATATTCAGACTGCCCCAGTTCAAACGCTGACCTTGAGCAAGTTACTTTGCTTGTCTGTTCCCCCGTTTCCTCATTTGTAAAATGGGAATATGATAGTCCCTGCTTCATAGGATTGATGAAAGTGTGCAATCAGTTGATACATTTAAAAGTGCTTGGCACAATGCATATAATGCAGTAAGGACTTTAAATAAATGTTAGTCATCATTAAAATATTTTTATTCTATGTGCCAGACACTGTGCTAGGCATTTTGAAATATACTAACTCAGTAGTTTTCAAATGTCTTTTGAGCTTTGGGGATTTTTTTCTTTTGTTTTGTTTCTTCCCAAATAAGATCTTAGGGAGAATACTAACTTATAAAAGAGACCAAAGTGGGACCGCTCAAAGGTATACAAATAGAAAAGGGGAACAGAAAAGAGTCCCAAAACAGTCCCAAATGTTTGGTCACCAGATTTCCAACAGAGGCATCACGGCAATTCTGTGGGGGAAAGGCTTGCTTTTTCAATAATTGGTGCAGGAGCAATTGGATATCTAAATGGAAGACAATTACTGCTACCTCATACCATACACAAACATTAATTAATTCTAGATGGATTGTAGATCCAAGAAAGAAAAGCAAAACAATACCATTTCTAGAAGAAAACAGAAAAACATTGTCATAGGTAAATGAAAATACCTTTGAAAATGAGAGGCCAAGATTTTTTAAACAGGACACAAAAAGCACTAATCTTAAAAGAGTGATTAATATGATTTCCTTAAAATTAAGAATTTTTAAAAATTTATTTATTTATTTGCGACAGAGTCTCACTCTCCTGCCCAGGCTGGAGTGCAGTGGTGCGATCTCTGCTCACTGCCACCTTTGCCTCCCGGGTTCAAGCAATTCTCCTGTCTCAGCCTCCCAACTAGCTGGGACTACAGGCACACGCCACCATATCCAGCTAATTTTTGTATTTTTAGTAGAGACGGGGTTTCACCATATTGGTCAGACTGGTCTCTATCTCCTGATCTTGGGTGATCCACCTGCCTCGGCCTCCCAAAGTGCTGGGATTACAGGCGTGAGCCACCGCACCTAGCCAAAATTAAGAATTTTTATAATTAAAAGATATTATTAAGAGAAGAAAAAGATCAGTGTGCAGTCTTGAATAAGTTATCTATTAGAATACAAATATCTAACAAAGGACTCAAATCCAGAATATATAAAGAACTCCTACAAATAAATAAGACAAAAACAGATAATTCGATAAATAAAAGCAAAAGAACTGAGCACTTTACCAAAAAGAAAAACCCAGAAGGCCCATGTTCAGCATCATTAGCTGTCAGGGAAACACAAATTAAAGCCACGTTGGATGGCTATAATGGAAAGACAGAATATGTGGAACAACTGGAGCTCTCATACATTGCAATAATTTTATTTTATTTTTGAGATGGAGTTTCACTCTTGTCACCCAGCTGGAGTGCAATGGCACGATCTCGGCCCACTGCAACCTCCGCCTCCCAGGTTCAAGCAATTCTCCTACCTCAGCCTCCCGAGTAACTGGGATTACAGGCAACCACCACACACCAGCTATTTTTTTGTTTGTTTGTTTTTTAAATTTTTAGTAAAGATGGAGTTTCACCATATTGATCAAGCTTGTCTTGAACTCCTGACCTCAAGTGATCTGCCTGCCTGGGCCTCTCAAAGTGCTGGGATTATAGGCATGAGCCACTGTGCCCAGCCCATTGCAATAATTTTAGAAAGCAATTTGGCATGATTTACTAAAGCCAAATACAGGTGTACCCATGACCCATCAACTCTATTCCTTGGTATATTCTCGTCAGAAATGAGTACATATTCACCAAAAGATATGTACAAGAATGCTCACAGCAACTTTATTCATAACAGCCCAGATCTGGAAACAACCTAAATGTCTATCAACAGAATAGGTACGTGGTGGATTTTTCATTAATTACAATACTACATATAAATGAGAAAAAAAAAGAAACTAATTCTACTTGGACATGAATCAGTCTCCAAGATACAATGTTGAGTGAAAGGTGCTAGACACAAGAGACGTATTATAGAAGTTCTCTAATGGACTAGACTAATCTATGCTGATAGGCGTCAGAATGGTGGCTACCTTTGGGGGGCATTGACTGGACGGGAGTGCAAGTAGGTCTTCTGGGGGCTGGAAAGGTTTTATATCTTGATCTGAGTGGCAGTTACATGGGAGGGTTCCTATGTGGAAATTCATCAAACTGCACATTTATGATGTATGCACATCATTGTGTAGACGTTATTTTTCTAGAAAAAGGAAGATGAAGAGGGTGAGATTTTAGGGTGGGACTTTACAGGCCGAAGAGGGAGTGGGAGCTGGAACTCCATCATTGCAGCAGGGTGGGGAGTAGGGGGAGGTTGAGTTGTACAGGTGTAGGGTTAGATCCTGTCTTTATTTAGAACTTTGGTGTTTTGTTCATTGTGGATTTTTTTTTCATATATTTTGATTTTCTAAAATACTGCGTTATTAGTTTTCTTGATTGAGTTTTTTGGTGCCCCTGTAAATTTCGCACCCAAGATGAGTGCCTCACTTGCCTCACTCCAGTCGCAGCTGTGCCTTCCCTGACTCCACCAGAGCAGGCTTAGGTACTTCCCAAGATCCCAGGGCTTCATGGTTTGAAAACCTCTCCGTAGCTTCCTGACGAACACACCATGGCTCCAAGTGGGGTACAGTGGCCCCAGGTCAGGCAGGTCTGTTCTGGATCAAGAGCTGGGACCCCTCTCCTGCACCCAGGCACAGAGCTCAGATCGTGGGCCAAGGCTGGGCTGCCTTGTGTTGCAGGGGCAGCAATCGTTGCCGACATTTTGTCATCAACCAACTTCAAAACCGGCGTTACATCATCTCAGGAGACACCCAGAGCCACAGCACCCTGGCTGAGCTTGTGCACCATTACCAGGAGGCACAGCTTGAGCCCTTCGGAGAGATGCTGACTGCTGCCTGCCCCCGGGTAGGCGCCCCATTTCCCCAGGGTGAAGGTGGCTGGGCAGGGAGCCCAGGCCTGGGGTATCCATCACTCAGGCATACCCCTTTTCAAGCCCTCCCTATTTACTATCATCCAGGGGCACTCGGTGTGGGGTCATGATCCCTATTGGAAAAAGGGAGACTGTGGCGATGTCTTACCTGAGGTCAGGAACCCGGTGGGAATGTTGCAGTCTCTTACCACCAGTCTCAGGTAGGCTCTGGAGACTGGCTGGGCCTGTGTGACCACATATCTGCTGTATCCCCATACACCCAGCCAGAGGACAATGATATGTATGATGCCATCACCCGGGGCCTCCACCAGACCATCGTGGACCCAGAAAACCTGCCTGCCATGGTATCCCCCACAGTGGTCCCAGACAAGGCCGCCAGCCCCCGCTCATCTCCAAAGCCCCAGGTCTCCTTCCTCCATGCAGAGAAGAGTCTGGATGTGAGTCCCCAGAACCTCTCCCAGGAGGAAAGCATGGAGGTGAGAAGCATTATGGGCCACCTAGAGTCAGGGTTGCCAGATCAGGGATGTGGGTGCCATGCTCCTAGTCAGACCCTGAGGCCAGGCCAGCCACTCCCTCCGGCTGTAGAGGGTGAGCCAGGCCCAGAGGTGCAGACTCATCTTGGAATCACCCAGGGTTCACCCGTGCCATTGCCTGCCTCTGGCTAGTTAGATTTGGTTCAAGCCTTGGCTTGGCCATTTTCTAGCGATGTGGCTCTAGGCGAGTCATATAATTTCTCTGAGCCTCAGTTTACCATGCCTGAGGTTCTTGTGAAGCTTGAATGAGAAAACGGATATGAAATGCCTGAACATCCCTTAGTAAGCTGTAGTGTGGGGTGCCTGTGAGTCAATATTTTATTCTTCTCCATAGCACCCCATGGACTCAGAAAGATTTTTTTTTTCTTTTCTTTTTATTTGTTTGTTTGTTTCTGTTCGTTTTTGTTTTTGTTTTTGAGATGGAGTCTCGCTGCATTGCCCAGGCTGGAGTGCAATGGTGCAATCTCAGCTCACTGCAATCTCCGCCGCCTCCTGGGTTCAAGTGATTCTCCTGCCTCAGCCTCTTGAGGAGCTGGGATTACAGGCACCTGCCACCACATCTGGCTAATTTTTGTATTTTTAGTAGCAACAGGGTTTCAACATATTGGCCAGGCTGGTCTTGAACTCTTGACCTCAAGTGATCTGCCCGCCTTGGCTAAAGTGCTGGGATTCCAGGCATGAGCCACTGTGCCCAGCCTTTTTTACTTTTATTTTTGAGACAGAGTCTCACTCTGTTACCCAGACTAGAGTGCAGTGGCACCATCTTAGATCACTGCAATCTCTGCCTCCTGGATCCAAGTGATTCCTCTGCCTCAGCCTCCTGAGTAGCTGGGATTACAGGTGCACGCCACCATGCCCGACTAATTTTTTTTTTTTTTTTTTTTGTATTTTTAGTAGAGACAGGGTTTCGCCATGTTGGCCAGGCTGGTCTCAAACTCTTGACCTCAGGTGATCTGCCTGCCTCGGCTCCCAAAGTGCTAGGATTACAAGCGTGAGCCACCATGCCCAGCCAAAAGATTTTTCTTTATATCAGATCACAGCATGCCAACGGCTTTTCCTCATATTTAGAATAAAACCTAAACACTTCACCGGGGCCCACAAGAGCCTCACCAGATGCCCTGCTACCCCCTGCTTCTTCACTGGAGGCTTCAGTGAGGCCTTTTCTCTGACTTCTTTGGCCTTCTAGATCATCCTTGAACATACCAACCTTGCTCCCACCTCAGGGCCTCTGCACTGGCTCTACTGTCTGCCTGGAATGCTCTTCCTAGAAGATACCCGCATGGCTTACACTCTTAACTGCATTCCATTCTTTTCTTAAATATCACCACCTAAGAAAGGCCCACCTATGACAGAAAATGTTGCCTTCCCCACCTGCCATTCTCTCTATCCCATGACCCTGCTTCATTCTTTGTAGCACTGATCATGCCCCCACACTCCGTTGTCTTGTGATATATTCGCCCATCATATAGCACATCAAACCATATTGTGCTACACAGCGCAGCAGTATGCTGCCCATCTCCCAGATTAGAATATAAATTCCCAAGAGTTAGTCTTGCTCACCAGAGTCCTTGGCACCTAGGACAGTGTCTGGCACATAGTTGATGCTCACTAAATATTTGTTTTTTTTTTTTTTTTTTTTTTTTTGAGACGGAGTCTCACGCTGTTGCCCAGGCTGGAGTGCAGTGGCGCGATCTCGGCTCACTGCAAGCTCCGCCTCCCGGGTTCCCGCCATTCTCCTGCCTCAGCCTCCTGAGTAGCTGGGACTACAGGCGCCCGCCACCGTGCCCGGCTAATTTTTTTTTGTATTTTTAGTAGAGACGGGGTTTCACTGTGGTCTCGATCTCCTGACCTTGTGATCCGCCCGCCTCGGCCTCCCAAAGTGCTGGGATTACAGGCTTGAGCCACCGCGCCCGGCCTAAATATTTGTTAAATGAGTGATGGGACTTGGAGATGGACCATTCTGAAGGGAAATACAGCAGTGAGTGGGTTTGGGGGCACGGAGGGAACAGTGGACCACAATGGAGGTGGGAGGAGGTGGAAGGAGGGGAGGGAAAAATTGGGTGGGAGGTAGAGCTGGTGACCTGAAGCCTTGAATGCCAAGGTAAAGTATGAGTCTTAGGTCGGGTGGGGTGGTGGCTCACACCTGTAATCCCAGCACTTTGGGAGGCCGAGACAGGTGGATCACTTGAGGTCAGGAGTTTGAGACCTGCCTGGCCAACATTAGGAAACCCCGTCTCTATAAAAATACAAAAATTAGCTGGGCATGATGGTGGGAGCCTGTAATCCCAGCTACTCAGGAGGCTGAGGTGGGAGAATAGCTTGAACTTGGGAGGCAGAGGTTGCAGTGAGCCAAGATCGCACCACTGCACTCTAGCCTGGGCAACACAGCGAGACTCCATCTTTTTTTTTTTTTTTTTTTGAGACGGAGTCTTGCTCTGTGCCCCAGGCTGGAGTGCAGTGGCGCGATCTCGGCTCACTGCAAGCTCCGCCTCCCCGGGTTCACGCCATTCTCCTGCCTCAGCCTCCCGAGTAGCTGGGACTACAGGCGCCCGCCACCTCGCCCAGCTAATTTTCTTGTATTTTTAGTAGAGACGGGGTTTCACCGTGTTAGCCAGGATGGTCTCGATCTCCTGACCTCGTGATCCGCCCGTCTCGGCCTCCCAAAGTGCTGGGATTACAGGCTTGAGCCACCGCGCCCAGCCAGACTCCATCTTAAAAAACAAACAAAAAAAAGAACAAGTCCTAGAGCATGAGAGCTGGAAGGGACCCTGAGTGTCATGTATCCAACCCTTGCATGTACAGGCAGGAAGACTATAACCAAGACAGGGGGCCTCGGCTTATCTGAGAGAGTTTTTACTGGAGGGCATCTTAGTGATGGGCTGCCCCTTAAGAGTTTCTCTGTCCCTGTCTCCTCAGGCTCACATCAGAGTGCCCCCACTCCCTGAGAGGAGTTCCTCCCTCCTGGAAGAGTCTTTTGGAGGCCCCAATGACATCATCTATGCAGACCTGAGGAAGATGAACCAGGCACGGCTAGGCTTGGGCACAGAGGGGTCCAGCAGGCATGCACCAGTTCCAGCTGGCAGCCAGGCCTACTCCCCAGGCAGGGAGGCCCAAAGGAGACTCTCAGATGGAGAACAGAATAGGCCTCATGGCCTGGTGCCTGTCCTCTCTGGGGTGAGCCCAGACCAGGGTCCCACAGAGTCTCCCACTTCCTGGGGGTGTTCTAATGCCATGGGATCCCTGGGGGCTACCTGGAGGCAGGAGTTTCCAAAGCTGAGCCAAGAGGCTCAGCCCTGCTCCCAGGGCAGCTCTGCAGATATCTATGAGTTCATTGGGACACAAGGCCCCCTGCAAGAGGCCAGGGACACACCAGACCAAGAAGGCAGTACCTATGAGCAGATCCCAGCTTGCTGGGGTGACCCAACCAGGGCCCCAGATCCTGGGGCCAGTCCCACATCTAGCCCATGGGTACATGGGCCCATGGACCATGGCTACAAGAGGATCTCAGGGCCCCCAGGGCTCCCAGAGCCTGGGAACACCTATGAGCAGATCCCAGCAACCAAGAGCAAGGAGACTGGACGGATGCACAAGGTGAGCTCCATGACGGGATGGGGCGGCTCCCAGCCCTTAGAGAGCACCTGGTGGTAGGAGACAACCTGTAGCCCCCAGGCATAGGCAGGTCAGGTCACCGCCACTGCCTGGAAGTGCACAGAATTTTCCAGCCCTAACATCTGCCTGGAAATGGTGGTGGTGGTGGTGGTGGTGGGAGAGGCAGCTGCTAGATTTGGATGTAAGACAGGGGCTTCCAGGCTCTTCTAATAGGGGCATTCTCTACAATAGATCAGCCTCTGCAGGGGACTCAGAGCCTCTGGGTGCAGGAGAACAGCCCCTTTGCCCCTACTCCCTCGCCCTGTAGCTTTGGGCAAGACAAATTCCAGGACAACCAGTTAAACCTGAATTACAGATAAACAACATTTTTGAGGCCAGGCATGGTGGCTCATGTCTGTAATCCTAGCCCTTTGGGAGGCTGAGGCAGGTGGATTGCTTGAGCTTGGGAGTTTGAGACCAGCCTGGGCAACGTGGCAAAATACCATCTCTACGAAAAAATACAAAAAATTGCCAGGCATGGTGGCCTGTAGTCTCAGCTACTTGGGGGGCAGAAGCAGGAGGATCGTTTGAACCTGGGAGGTTAAAGTTGTGATGAGTCCAGATTGCGCCACTGCACTCCAGTCTGGGAGACAAAGTGAGACTCTGTTTAAAAAAACAAACAAAAAAACCAAACCAAAACAAAAACCATTTCAAAGTATGTCTCAAATATCACAATTATTCCTTTGTTTATCTGAAATTTAAACTTAACTGGGCATCTACATTCTTGTTTAGCAACCCCACCCGGGACCTCCATTTCCTCATCTGTAAAATGGGCTGATCCTCTGCTTGTATCCAGGGGCAGGTGCCCAGAGGATAGTGCTAGACATCCTCTCCTGCTCAGGACACAGCCCAGAGAGGGCTCTTGATGAACACAGCTATTATTCTGAGGATCTCTGTGGTGGTGGTGGTGGTGGTGGTGGGGGAGGCAGCTGCTAGATTTGGGTGTAAGCTGGGGGCTTCCAGGACCTTCTAAGGACTTTCTCTGCAGCAGACCAGGGGTCCTTTCCCCTCCCTCTTGGTTTCTACAGGGGTCTGCTAAGTAAGGAGGAGAGGGGACCAGGAGTGTGGAGAGCGGTGGCCAGGAGTGGGGCTGGTCCAGGGTTCTCAGGGAGGCAGATGAACTCTCTGGAGCCCTCAGTCCCAACTGCACTCTGCCTATACCCGGAGACAATAAAACCTGGGAGACCCTTCCCCAGGGGCAAGTCCTCTGATCTCAGTCAGGCACACACAGATCTTCCAGTTGGATTCCTGGTGGAAAGATCTTCCCGGGAAGTGCTGACGGCTCCTTCTTCAGGACAGGGCTGTGCCCCCATACCCCATGGATAGAAGCCTTTGAGATCCTGACTCTCCGGGGACCACGGATCCAGCAGTGGACAGTCCTGAGACCCTCAGAAGCCACATCCCATGTCTGCTCTTTCCCTGTGGCTGCCCCATGTCCTCTCCCATCTCTGTGGGCCTGGGTACAGCCTCACCCCACCCTACCTTCGACACCAGTGCATCCTGAGGCCCCCAGCTGTGGGTCAGGGGAGACCAGGGCACTCCAGGGAGGTAAGGTGAGGCTCGCCACCCTTTCTACACTCCTCCTTCCCCTCCTGTCCTTTGCCAGAAGAGGGTGAACCCTGCATCCAAAATTGGAGAGCTAAAGGTGGGATTTCAGGCACCGGGAGAGGCTTGTAGAATCAACCACCAGAATTCTAACCTGGCCTCATGTCCTGGGCTTGGGCCCCCAACCCAAGGTCAATGAGGGGTCCTCGGAGCCTGGGTCTTTCCCTCCCTGTCCAGTGACCCCAGGCCCCAGTATCTCCTCCTTCCTTGCAGCCTGACAAGCTTCGGAGGCTCTTCTTCACGGACAGGAAGCACAAATTCTGAGGGCCTGGCATCTGGCAGCCCACCAGTGGGTTTCCTGGTACCCAGGCCATGCCAGGGGTTATCGCAAAGCCCTCAGCTCACTTGAAGGCACCCTTTAGATCTTCAGACTCATCCAGCCTACTACAGAACTAGGCTTCGAGACAGCCAAGGTGCCTGCCTGAGAGCAGGTGGAAGAGGACCTTCCAACCACCTGCAGCTCCTGGCTACGTCCTGCTTTCCTTGTGCCTCCCATCCATGCATAGGAGGGAATCAAGGCTGGAGAGGAGTGACACTGGCCAAAGGCAAGGGTCAGCACCCCCATTTCCCAGATGAGCATTCTGAGGCCCAGGCAGACTGACTGAACCTGCCTCCCACTACTGAGCACTTACCGAATGTGTGACAGGCTGTGTGCTAGGACAGACACCTTTCTAACTGGCCAAGTGACATCATGCAATTGCTATTGAGAAAACCAATTCCCCTCCTTGTGGCCCCATCAGCAAAAAGGAGGGGAGGGCCAGAAGCCACATCCTCTGCTTCAGGCCTTTTCACTCCAGCTATGCCCTCAGGTCAGGCTGGCTCTTCCTGGAGCTCTGTCCCTCAGGAAACTTCCTGTTTGTGTGTCACTTCCCTTCCTATCCACATTTCCCATTCTCTATAAGGGTGGACAGCTGGCTTGCTGCCCCGCTCCCCACTACCCCAAGCCCGGGATGCAGAAAACAGGACTGATCATCTCCAGCGACAACACCAGAGGTACCCCTCCTCCCTGCCCTGATCCTGGGCAGAGCTGGCTCAGGTCGCATTTGTGGGAAATCTACCCTAGTGACCACTTGGCTCTGCAGCTTTTCCTGAAATATAGGCCTGTAAGAGTCCCTCCCTCCTTGGGGGTTGTAAGGATTGAGACTGAAGCAACTGTCCCTGTGCCTGAGTGGTTAGCACTCCTGAATGTTAACCAGAGATACTGTCAGGGAATTTACAGAAGGTTTGGGGCATGGATGTGTCTTCTTCCCGACGGCACACGCACTGAAATCAAAGCTAGTGCCTAAAGCAGGAGGCACTGCCTGATGCTGGGAGGTGAGACGCCAATGGTGGGATTTCTAGGATCAGAAGCAAAGGTACCCTCAAACATTTCCTAACATTAGCAGACATGGAGAGCACAGGGATGCAAAAGTGTTTTACTACCAGGAGTTCACACATCTGTGGACAGCACATACCAGTGAGGATTCCATGGTGTTGGGGAGGGCAGGCAGGGTAGTACTCATGACCCAGAGGCAGAGACAGGGGCAAGAGCCCTTCGGCCCACTGCGCCCACAGCTTCACATTGTGAAGGAGGCCAGGAGAAGAGGAACAGGCAGGGGTGAGGAGCAGCCCAACCTTGGGTTTTGGAAAAAGATTGCATAGCTCATTAAAACCCTGACCTCTTTTTTTTTTTTTTTTTTTTCCATTCTGTCCTGGGTGACCAGGGTGTCTGCCAGCACTTGGACACGTCAGACCCCACCACCTCCTGTTGGGTTATCTGCCTTTCCCTTTGGGGGGTGGGGAGCATTTCTGGAGTGGGAGAGGACTGGGGCATGGGGCGGGGTACAGAGGGCCTGGAGAGGGGCCATGGGTCCTCGGGCTGGGCCACAGAGGGGCTGTGGGAAGGGTCCTAACCCTCACACGCCCCCTTCCTGGTTAAGGCTGTTTTTTGCTGAAAGGGCCACAGGAAATATTCGTGGTGTGAACCCCAGAGGCTGCCACTGCTTTCCTGGGGAGCTTGGAGGCCACACCCATGTGACCGCAGGGCAGGACGGTGGACTTCCAGGCCCCTGCAGCCTCGGCAGTGTCCTCAGATCCGGATGTGGAAAGTGCTGGAAAGAGAGAAAGGGCAAGAGAGGGTGAGAGGCCCTGGGTTGGGCAGGTAAAGGCTCCTCAGGGAAAAGCACAGCAGGCCCCAGGCCCACGCTGGACAGCACCTCAATAGGGAACCCTGCATAGTGGATGCAAGTAATCAATACTGAGGGAAGGCAGGCTTGGAGGGACAGCAGTGCCCAGGGAGTTCTGTCCCCAGTTATCACTGAAGGGGCCCCCAGGTCTTCCACCATCCCCCTTGCAGGGGACAAAGGCCAGTCACACGTCTAGGGCAAGGGTGCCTTGAATGTGACCTCCTGCTTCCTGGTCACACACCACTGCTCACAAACAGCGAGTGACAGGGGCTTAGCCCCAACATCCCAGCCTGCCCTGCCCTGCCCAAGCCCGGCCCCTGTAGTGGCAGCACCTGAGGAAGTCAGGGGCCTTGGCAATCATGTCCTCGAAGTCAGCAAAGCCCAGCTTGCCATCACCATCCAGGTCAGCCTCCTCAATGACCTTGTCGCACACAAGCACCACCTCCTCCTCATCCAGCTCTGACTTAGTGAGCCGGGCCAGCGTCAGCTCCAGGTCTTCCTTGCAGATGAAGTTGTCAGTGTTGAAGTCTGTGGGGTGGGGGTTGGACATGTTCAAGTCCGGGTTGCGTGCACCCAGGGACCCCTACACTCCCAGCTGGTCCTACTACCTCCACCAGCTTCTGATGTCCCCAGAGCATCTCCATGCACACTCTCGGGACACTGGATCCCAGCCCCCAAGAGGGCTCACCCACCAGGCATAGCTTAGACACCCACATCCACCACCCACAACAACCCCACAATGACTAAACCACATCCTGAAACAAGTCAAAAGTCCAAATCTGAGGTTTCCTGAGAACTTCAGGCTTAGGCCAGATAGCCCTTCCTGGCCTTAGCCCACAGTGGACCCTGTGTTCCCTTTAGACTTCTAGAGCTAAGGAAACTAAGGCCCAAAAAGGCCATGTGATTTAATCAAGGTGGGAGAGCCACTCGGAGATGGAGCAGGGATTCTGATTGGGGCCTATGTGACTCTAAGACCCAAGTTTTCTAAACCGCACCATGTTGCTTCAGTGGTGTGTGGCCAGGAGACACAATGGGTCAGGAGACTCAAAATCAAAAGGCCCTTAGAGAGGGGCCTATGCCTGGCATTAGTGCACACAGAACAGGGAACATGGTTTGATTCTACCCAGAAAAAGGCACTATTACTGCCCCAAAGGATAGCAAAATGGTTCAGAGGACCAAGCCATGCGTGGCTGCATCAAAGCAAATTCTCTCTCCTTACATTTTCAGCCCAACTACCAGATCTGCACATGTGCTGTTTCTTCTGCCTGGGGTCCCTTCCCAGCAAACTCCTGGTCATCCTTCAAATTTTGGCTCACACATCACCTCCCAGTGGCAGGGCTTTCTAGCAACAAGGGTCCTCTCCCCTGCAGATGAGCTTCTCGTGCCCACTGGCAAACTCTGACATTAATGTTAGTGGCAAAGACCCATCATGTGAGCATTACATGCTCTTTCTCATTTAATTTTCAAAACAAGACTATGAGGCAGGCACAATTGAATCCCCACTATACACATGAAGAAACAGAGAGGTGGCCAGGTGCGGTGGCTCACGCCTGTAATCCCAGCACTTTGGGAAGCTGAGGCGGGTGGATCATGAGGCCAAGAGATCGAGACCGTCCTGGCATACACGGTGAAACCCTGTCTCTGCTAAAAATACAGAAAAAAAAAAAAAAAAAAAAAAAGCCGGGCCTGGCGGCAGACGCTTGTAATCCCAGCTACTCAGGAGGCTGAGGCAGGAGAATGGCATGAACCTCGGAGGCAGAGCTTGCAGTGAGCCAAGATAGCGCCACTGCACTCCAGCCTGGGTGACAGAGCAAGACTCTGTCTCAAAAAAAAAACCAAAACAACAGAGGTGAAAAGGAGAGGTACCTGCTTGAGGTCACATCCCTGGTCATTGTTGGACCCTGGAGCCCAACAATGACTTGGGGGTGACTCTGCCCTATCTCTGCAGAGGCCTGGGCACAACTCTAGGGTAGGCATCAGGGGAGATTCATCTGTGCCCTTGGCATGGGACATAGCAAATCTCTGGAAAGATTTGCTGGCTGGCTGGCTGGCTCAATTGCTGTGGCCATTTAACACGAGTAAACTGAGGCTCAGAAGTAAGATGATCCTTGTTGCAAATGAGGCCCCAGGCCTCCCCAGCACCAGACTAGGAGGGCCCTGGCTGCCTCTCCCCACTCCACCCCCAGCCTAGGGCAGCAAGGAAGCCACAGTTCTTCCATGTGTTCCTGTGCCCACCCGGTCCATGCGATCTGCACTCCCCTGTCTTGGGCAGACAGCAGCCCATCCCAGGAGCAATGCTGTGGGGTCCAAGACTGGGCAGATGTTGGGTGGAATCTGAGAAACATTTTACATGACCCATGTGGGCATAGTTCGTGGAGGGTAGACTGGCAGGTATTTTCTTTCTGATATGCAAGCAAAACGTGGGTGCACAGACAGAAACCAAAGTCCTCTGAAATAAACATGACTAGAACGTGAAACATAACTAGAATGTGAAACATCAGTCCGGGCGCGGCGGCTCAGGCCTGTAATCCCAGCACTTTGGGAGGCCGAGGCAGGCAGATCACCTGAGGTCGGGAGTTCGAGACCAGCCTGACCAACATGGTGAAACCCCATCTCTACTAAAAATACAAAAATTAGCCAGGTATAGTGGCAGAACCTGTAATCTTAGCTACTTGGGAGGCTGAGGCAGGAGAATCGCTTGAACCCGGGAGGTGGAGGTTGCAGTGAGCCAAGATCACGCATTGCATTCCAGCCTGAGCGACAGAGTAAGACTCCGTCTCAAAAAAAATTAAAAATAAATAAATAAATAAATAGAAAAAAAGAAAGTGAAATGTCAGCCCCTGATAGACCCTGCTGCCTTGGGATCCAGTGTCTGATCAAAGGTGCTGAGGACAGGAGGTTTGACCTTGACTCTTCAGGTCCAGGT
The DNA here is from genome assembly GCF_043159975.1 of Macaca nemestrina. Taxonomy (NCBI): domain Eukaryota; kingdom Metazoa; phylum Chordata; class Mammalia; order Primates; family Cercopithecidae; genus Macaca; species Macaca nemestrina. The sequence goes on along the minus strand of NC_092131.1, from coordinate 122,873,553 downwards.
TGGGTCCCAGCCCCTTCCTGGGCCTTAGCCATCTCAACTGAGGTCTGTCTGAGGATTTGACACCAGTCCCCATGGGTCTGTCAGGCCAGCACAGGGGATGAGCTCGTGGGTATGAAGTTTTCTCCCTATGGCTGTGGGAGAAGCGTGAGTCCCTGGCTCATGAGTGCCTGCTGCCCTCTGATGGCTGGTGAGACAGCAGGCCCGAGGGCAGGGCTGGGTGGGGTGAACCCAGGCGGCCCTACCTCTGGCAGTGTTGGGGGGCTCCGGAGGCCCCCCTGCAGGCCTGGCCTCACCACTATGGCCTAGGCAGCCTCTCTAGCTCCTCCATTTTACACCTCAAAGCTGCTGAGTGATCTTTCCAGAAAACAGAGCTGCCCTTCCCCACTGGAAACCTTGCAGGGGCCCTGGTGTCCAGAGCACTAGGTCCAAATTCTGTGGCTGGCCCCAAATTCTCTTCAGACTCATACCCCCGTCCCGCCACCTTTCAAGTTCCTCCCATCTCCTTACCAAGCTCTGCGCTTCCCTGGGTCTGCATGGGTTGCGCCCTCTGTCAGGTCTGCCAGTCCCCACTTCTCTAGTCCAAGCCTCTGCTAGTCCCTGCTTAAAGGTCATGCCTGGGACCCCTCTCACACTATCCACCTGACCTGGGGTTGGCGAGTCCCTCCCTCCTCTGTTCTCAGGAACCCCACAGATGTCTCTCAGGGACTGATCGTCTCCCCTGGCCACCCCACTGGATAGGCACTCTTCAGAGGACAGATCAGCTTCACTGTTCTTGGTGTCCCCAGGGCAGGAGCCAGCAGTAACCAGACAGCCTGAGGGCCCCACATGCTGCCCACCTCACATTCACGGCCCCCTCCTCTAGCCCTGGTTACCATAGATCTTGAAGGCATAGTTTGCCTTGAGCTCTCGGGGAGCCGACTCGCAGAGCACGGAAAACATGTCCACAAAGTCGTTGAAGGTGAGGTTCCCCTCACCATCCTCGGAAAACGCCGCCACGATCCTTTCTTTGAAGGGATTCTCCTGAAGGAAACACACACAGCAATCACTGTGGGTGCAGGATAATCAGGAGGGCCCTGGAGCCAGACTGTGGACAGCCTGTGTGACCCTGGAGGAGTGACCAAATCCCTCTGAGCCTCGGTTTCCCCATCTGTAAAAAGGGAATAATAACACCTTCTTAATTGGGTTGCGATGGGATTAAATGAGCTAAAGTATGTAAGGTGTTGGTACCAGGCCCAGCACGTGTAAGAGCTCAGGAAGCATTCTGTTGGGTCATGTCACATCATTAAGATGGGCACAGCCAGGGACAGTGGCACATGCCTGTAGTCCCGGCTGTTTGGGAGACTGAGGTGGGGGAAACACTTGAGCCCAGGAATTTGAGGCTTCAGTGAGCCATGATCGTCCCACTGCACTCCAGCCTGGGCAACAGAGCAAAACCCTGTCTCCAAAAAAAAAAAAAAAAAGCTGACCACAGCCAATGTGTTCTCACTGGAGGCACCGCCTCACCTGAAGCAGAAGCACAGATTCGTCCTGTTACCCAGAAGAGCACATAGAGGCTCTACCTGGATGTGTAGGGTTCTGTCCCCAGCAGAAAAAGATGACAACCCAGGGCACTGGTGGCCCTCAGCTTAGGCCGTGTCAGGCCAGGATCGTGGAAGGTAGATGTAGGGTCAGATAACTGGACCAGATAAGCAGCAAGAGTCATACAGCCAGTTCAGGCCCAGGCCTGCCATCACTCTGCTCCTGTGAATTTTCTTAGACTACCTTGGATGCCACCTCTCCCAGGGAGCTGTACATGGATGCCTTCCTAGATCCCCAAATCACTTATCCTACAGCCCTTCCATCCCAACTGGGCTAGCACTTGGCTAGCCCCATTCCGTGCCCAGCCCAGGCCAGCGCAGGAGGCTCAGAGACAGACCACTTCAGTCCCACCCAAGAGTATCTCACCCGCCCCAGCAACCCTCTGAGCCTGCTCTTGAGCCCCTTGCTGGGCCAGACAGGGTGTCGGTCCAGGGCTGAACCTGGGGTCCATTGTCTCTCAGGACTGAGGTCACAACCAGAGTGTAGGCCCCAAGTGGATGCCATATAGCACTCTGACCCCACCATCAAGCCACACATCCCAGGCCTGGCCAGGGGCTACTGACGAAGTACCACTGCAATGGGGAGTTATGCCCCAAATGCCTTCTTAACGCTGAGTGCACTTTACATATTATGGATAAGGAACTCATGAAACGAAACATTCAAATATATATGGTCTGAGGACCAGCAGCATCAGTCTCACCTGGGAGCTTGCTCGAAACGCAGAATCCTGACACTCCACGTGTACTGAGCCTGAATTGGCATTTGGACAAGATCCCCGGGTGGTTTAAAATTAAATTTTAACAGGTACATTAAAGTCTGAGAAATTATGTTATGGATGACCACGATGCTGACCTCAGTGAGAAGCCACGGTCAGACAAGGGGGAGACAGAAAAATTATCTAACAAAGCAGACGCAGGTCTGCCAAGTACAGCAGGCTTGGGGCCACTTAACAAAGGGACAAGCAGATGAGCACAAGCCTATGGCCTGCAGTGGGGTGGCCACTGATGTACAGCACCCTTACAGAGCCCACATAGCTTATTTATTCAGAGTGCAGATGAGGAGACTGAGGCACAGAGAGGTTCTGTGATCTGCTCAGAGCCACACAGACACAAAGGGTGGAGCTGGGTTCAGCCCAGACCTAGGGGCCTCTGCTGCTGGTCCAGAGGCACAGATCCCCTGCCCGCCAGCAAGAGGCCCTGCACGTACCCGGAGCTCTGGCATCTGGATGATGAGGCTCATGGGCACGTGGACGATGGGGCTCTTCCTGTAGTCCATTGGGACGAGGTTGGGGGCCAGCTCGTAGAATCGTGAATGCAGCCTTGGAGGAAAGCAGAGGAAAAGTGCTGGAGGGGGTGCCATCCCTAAGTCCCAGCGGCCCAATGCTGCCCTGCCTAGGCCTGTGCCTCTGCAGATCATCCTCAGCCAGGACCAGGTGAGGGGCCAATGGGAGGCTCTCTGCTCTGCCCACAGGGTATGAAGTTGGGAGGGAGGTGAGTTCTGCCCAGACCTCTGTGCTGATAACCAGATTGTGTCCAGGCCACCCCATTTCCACCACACCCACCCCATCAGCACCACCACCATCACTCCTTGGCCCTGCATCCAAGTCTTCTAATTTTTTCTCCTTTGGGCTCTCATAAGGGTTTTCTATGCTTGGGATACTGTGCTAAGCAATGAACACACCACCTAATTTAATCCTCCTCCACATCACTGTGCAGACAGATGCATCCTGACCCGTTTACTGCTCAGCAAACTGAGGGCTGAAGAGGTTAAGAGTGATTGTCTAAGGCCACATAACTAGGGAGCATCAAGGGCCATGGGTTGAGCCCAAGATGGTAAATCCAAGCAGAAACTCTTAGCCACTCTTCCTCCGGATACTCCTCGGGATCCATCAAAGCTTGGGCCCACTTCATGGCCCCATCACCCCAACTTAGGCCCTGAGGGTTGGGTCTCTCTGGGAGAGCTCTCAGCAGTCCTCACACCCTCAGGAAGCCCCTGTGAATGGGCCACTCATAACCTCTCTAGCTGGGGGCCATCGAGACACAGCCCGCTACCCTGGTGGGCCTGGCCCTCCCTCCTCACTGATGGGTCAGGTCCCTAGTTCCTGTTCCAGCCTCCAGGAAAACAAGCTGCATGGACCCTCAAAGGTGTAAGGCATCCTGGCACTGTCTCACTTGGAAGCTCCCTTCCTCCCCGCCCCCTGTCCCATCATTCAGTCTTTCTTTGCCCTATGTCACTTGTCCAGGTCCCCGTCATCCCAGAGAATAGCCCCCCATCCCAAGACAAGTATAAATTGTATTCAGATGAAATTGTGAGCTGGGTGTGGTGGCCTATGCCTGTAACCCCAGTGTTTTGGGAGGCTAAGGTGGGAGGACCACTTGAGGCCCAGAGTTTGAGACCAGCCTAGGCAACATAGCCTGTCTCTACAAAAATGAAAAAAAAATTAGCTGGATATTGTGGCTCAGTCCTAGCTACTTGGGAGGCTGAGGCTGGAGGATCACTTGAGCTTGAGCCCAGGAGTTGGAGGCTGCAGTGAGCTACGATTGCCCCACTGTATTCCAGCCTGGGCAACAGAGTGAGACCCTATCTCTAAAAACAAAAATTGTGTCCATTAAGTGCTGCCATGGGTGGGACAAGCGTAAGGGGCATTGACTGGGGGCTGAGGTAGGTAACCTGCCTAAGGTGAAGCCCTAGGCTGCTGGCGAATGGATTAGGTATGATCTTGTATCTCCCGGGCTTGGGCTGGCCCTGCCACCCCCAAAGCCAGATCAGCCCAGGTCTCCTTTTAAGTGGCTTGACCCTGTGACACACCCCAGGCCCACCTTTCAGCACATTCAGCACAGCACTGAGTTCAAGAAGAGTTATACATTAGTCCTACCATAACATCAGGACCAGAAACCACACTTATGCTACTTGAACTGCTCCAGAGTGTGAGGCAAGAAATGTGAAAGCCCTCACTTTATTTTACAAGCCATTCAGCACAGACACCCAACCTTCCCTTGGGTTCTACCAATTCTTGTGGTGCTGCTGCCTAGCTGTCCTTAGCAAGGCACCTGACTACTTACCCAGCTCAAACAGATAATAACACCAGCTATTGTTTAGCAAGTGCTTACTCTGTGCCAGGTCCTGAACTAATCTCTGTGCATTGCTTTACTCATTTTAATCCCCACATCACCCTGAGAGGTAGCTATTAGTCTCCCATTTTCAGGTGGTGAAAACTGAGGCTCAAGAATCAAGTGTCTGCTGCATCCTACACAGCCAATGAACAATAGGAACAGGATTTGAACCCAGGACCTCTGGACTCCAACCACTTGGCTTCTCCCTGCAAGTCAAGCCCTGGTAAGCACATCATCCCCTGGTTCAGAGCCTGTCCAGGGCAAATAAACGATAAAATGCCACATGCCCACTTTGCCAGTCACACATCCCTATAAAAGGGCCTGAAATCACAAGGATGTGCCAAGACTTGCAGACAGAGCTGGAGGGGAAAACCCCTAAACTTGTACTTTGGGTGGGAGGAGGCTCAGCAAATGCCAGGGTGGTGGGATCAAGCTGAGACTCTCCACAAGAGGGCACTCAAGGACTTTCTTTGCTCCTATTTCTTGTGTAGAGGAAAATTTTTTTTTTACACTGTCCCCAAATAAGGAATAACCACTTGTTTCAAAATTCATGCACCTTCTTTCATAATTCATGCCTCTGGTACTTTGACATATCCATTGTGCTTCCAACTGTTACATTTCCCACTTGACCTTGACCCTATCCCATGTGTCGGGGTATGATATTGGAGTGTTTCTGGGGGTTGGCCTATACCTCCGAAGTTTTGTGGGATGGCTGCAGCAAGAGCATGAAGTCAGGCTGAGGTTGGAGCCCTGCCTACACCTCTCACTAGCAGTGTCAGTAAGTGGGTTAATCCACTGGAGGATAAGTTCCCTGTCAGTAAAGCAGGGGCTGTTCTACTGTTCTCACCCCTGGATGTTCGTAAAACCACGGGCCTTCAACTGGCAATTTTTAGCATACTGCCTGCCATGTCAGAGACTCCCTGGAAGGGGTGGACTAGGGAGAGAGGCAATGGGTGCTTGGCGGGGTTGAGGAGGTATCTTCTGGGGTGGAAAGGCCAGCTGGGACACAGATCTGTTCTAAAACAATAACTAAAATCACATTGGAATTTTTCTTTAAAGAAAAATCCAAGGAGAATTTGAAAACCCAACTCACTGTGAAAGAAACTCTAAGCATTGTCAAAGAACCACATCTCTGTCACCTCTCCCCCAGTAAAGGACACTGAGTTCAAGAAGAGTTATATATTCGTCCTACCGTAACATCAGGACCAGAAACCATACTTATGCTACTTGAACTGCTCCAGAGTATGAGGCAAGAAATGTGAAAGCCCTCACTTTATTTTACAAAGTTAACAAGAACGCTGATACAAGAACCTAATATGTAGCATCCAGAATGGACCAACGGTACTTCATATATAGATGAAAAAGTCTTATAAAATAACATACTAGGGGCCAGGCACAGTGGCTCATGACTGTAATCTATATGTGCTTTGGGAGGCCAAGGTGAGAGAACTGCATGAAGCCAGGAGCTTGAGACCAGCCTGGGCAACATAGTGAGATCGTGTCTCTACAAAAAAAAAAATAAATAAAAATTAGGTGGATGTGGTGATATGCATCAGCAGTCCTAGCTACTCAGGAGGCTCAAGGAGGAGGATCTCCAGCCTGGGCAACAGAGACCCTGTATCTACAAAAAATAATAATAATAAGTAAAGAAAGAAAAATAACATACTGGTAAATCAAGTCCAAGACTTTAAAAGAATAGTATGTTAGAACTAAGTAGGATTTCTTCCAGAATGCAAAGATAGTTCAATATTTGGAAATCTGTGACTACAAATCATATTAAGCAAAAAACATTTTGACCAATTTGATAGATGCATTTATGACTGTATGTGTGGATACAGAAAAATATCTGAGAAGTTATATACTACATGTTTACACTGATAGTCCCTGTGAGGTGGGAGTAGAGAGTTGTGAAAAGAAGGAGGCTAACTTTTACTTGTTATTTCACCTACTTCTCAATTATTTGAAATTTAAGAAGTATTTATTAATAAAAATTAAAAATATTTTTGTTTTTTTGAGACAGAGTCTCACTCTGTCGCCCAGGCTGGAGTGCAGTGGCACAATCTTGGCTCACTGCAACCTCTGCCTCTTGGGTTCAAGTGATTCTTGTGCCTCGACCTCCCAAGTAGTTGGGATTACAGAGGCATGCGACCATACTCGGCTGATTTTTTTATATTTTTAGTAGAGATGGGGTTTCGTCATGCTGGCCAGGCTGGTCTCGAACTCCTTACCTTAAGTGATCTGCCGCATCGCCCTCTCAAAGCGCTGAGATTACAAGCATGAGCCACAGCACCTGGTCAAAAGTATTTTAAAGTATATGATATTTTGTCAATTAAAAAAAAAATTCTTAGTAAAACAGAAACAAAAGGAGTTTCTGCTTAGGAGCAGAAACAAAAGGGTATCTCTTTCTCTCTTTTTTTTTTTTTTTTTTTTTTTTTGAGTCTTGCACTGTCACCCAGGCTGGAGTGCAGTGGCTCAATCTCGGCTCACTGCAGCCTCTGTCTCCTGGGTTCAAGTAATTCTCCTGCCTCAACCTCCTGAGTAGCTGGGACTACAGGTGCCCACCACCACGCCCAGCTAATTTTTGTATATACTGGGGATATACCTGTCAATGTGAGATGCCTATAATCACCATTATTACATAACATTTCCCCCCAGGAGCACGAGTCAATCTACTATTGGCCGTCCAGGTCCATGAGTTCTGCATCGTGAGTCAACTGAAGACGGAAAATATTTGACAAAAAAAATTGCATCTATACTAAACATCTATAGTTTTTTTTTCTTGTCATTATTCCTTAATACAGTATAGCAACCCTTTACACAGCATTTATGTTGTATTAGGTATTATAAGTAATGTAATGATTTAAAGTGTACAGGAGGTGCCGATTTAAAGTATATAGGAGCAGCTGGGCATGGTGGCTTATGCCTGTAATCCCAGCACTTTGGGAGGCTGAGGTGAGCCAATCACTTGAGCCCAGGAGTTTTGAGACCAGCCTGGGCAAAACAGTGTGACCCTTGTCTCTACTATATATATATATATATATATAAATTAGTCAGGCTTGGTGGCATGTGCCTATAGTCCCAACTACTCAGAAGGCAGAGGTGGGAGGGCCACTTGAGCCCAGGAGTTTGAGGCTGCAGTGAGCCATGATTGCACCACTGCACTCCTGCCTGGGGGACAGAGATCCTGCCTGAAAAAAAAAAAATTATACAGAAGGATGTGCATAGGTTACATGCAAATACTATGCCATTTTATATCAAGGACTTAAGCATTTGCAGTTTTTGGTATCCTTGGGAGGTCCTAGAACCTATCACCTGCAGATACTGAGGGAGGAATGTAATTAGTTAAAACGGTAAAATAGTACACTTAAATATTGGAGAGGAAGCAAGTTATCATTTACTGGAAAACCAAAAATAATTAGCTTAAAGACTATTTGAAATAGAAAGAGTTCAGAAGCCTTTGTACACAACAGTTTTTCTATTATGTATCAAAATTAGCCTTTTCAAAAATAGGATTTGGCTGAGTGCAGCGGCTCATGCCTGTAATTCCAGTGCTTTGGGAGGCCAAGGGGAAAGGATTGCTTGAGGCCAGGAGTTTGAGACCAGCCTGGGCAACACAGTAAGACTGTTTCTATATATTTTTTTAATTAAAAAGAAAGTTGAATTCACAATTTAAAAGAACCGAAAAAACAAAAACAACTAAGTATAAAATTGGTGCAAAATGCACTAATTTTGAAGTATCAAAAAAAAACCATGAAAGTTTAACAAAAGATATAAAAATATTTTAGGTAGTTAGATAACTATTGTACATTCCTGATTGGAAAGACTTAATGCTGTAATGATGACAATGCTCTGTTCATTCTTCTATAAAATGAATACAATCCTAATCAAAATCTGCAAATGATCTATTTGGGATCTAGCCAGACCGATTCAAAAGTTTGTTTCATTAAGTGTTTCTTCAAGCTACTGGCAAAAAAAAAGAAAAAAAAAAAGCTTGTTTAGAAGAATAAATGTAGGAGTGTTGCAGGGGAACCCTGAAGAAAGAGAAACGGGGGAAACATTTGTCTCTATCAGGTATTAAAACAGTTTAAAGCTATAATAAGGACAATGTATGAAATAGACATTGGCATTTACAAGGCAGACTAGAAGTGGTAGATACCAACATAAATGAGAATGAGTCCATGACACAGCATTTGAAATCAGTGGGGGAAAGATTAATTCCTCTGAAAGTCACAAACCAGCAATCCACATTCATGCCTAGTTTTCACATAGCATTTTAAAATAATTAAATTACGCCAAAATAATAAATTTAGAATTTTGTTGCCAACATATACAGATTGAAAGATTTTACACTATAAACCTAGGTTTCTTCATCAAGATGGTCTGAATTCCCCCAAGGCAATAACCAGCTTGGGCTAAGGAGCAGCTATTTCTGCAGGTATCCATTCCAAAGAGTTCCCACCCAACTAGACAGCTTCATTTATTTACAGTGCATGTTGGCCCCCCTTACAGGCAGCTGAACTTCAGACTCTTGGGTTATTCAATGAATGATCTGGGGTCAGAAGACAAAAAACATATAACAGTAGTGGGGGGGGGAAAGCTAAAGTCTTAAAAATATCCATATCTTTGATCAGGCAATTTGTTGGAAATACCCAGACATATGCAGTTATGTGAATTGTACCACAAGAATATTCACTGAAGTACAAATTAAAATCGTGAAAAGTTGGAAATCTAAATGTTCAACTACACGAATTAAGAAATATCCATTTAAAATATTATATCAGAATATCTAATGATATTGGAAGTTGTTTGCAAGATGTTAAATGAAAAAAGCAGACTGTACAATATAACCCCATTTAAAAAAAAAAAAAAGCTTGTATACATTTATATACCTACAAAAAGAAAGACTAAAAGGAAGGCTGGTCACTACAATGTTAGTGATTATCTTGGGTAGTAGGGGGACAGTAAGATCTTTTTTCTTACCTTTTTTTAACTTTAAAAATTGTGATAAATGGCTGGGCACAGTGGCTCACACCTGTAATCCCAGCACTTTGGGAGGCCAAGGCAAGCAGATCACGAGGTCAGGAGTTTGAGACCAGCCTGACCAACATGGTGAAACCCGTCTCTACTGAAAACACAAAAAATAGCCCAGCCTGGTGGCACGTGCCTATAATCCCAGCTACTCAGGAGGCTGAGGCAGGAGAATCACTTGAACCCAGGAGGCAGAGATTGGGCCACTGCACTCCAGCCTGGGCGACAGAGCCAGACTCTGTCTCAAAAAAAAAAAAAAAAAATTGTGATAAAATAACATAGGCCGGGCGCCATGGCTCACGCCTATAATCCCAGCACTTTGGGAGGCCGAGGCAGGTGGATCACGAGGCCAGGAGATCGAGACCACCCTGGCTAACATGGTGAAACCCATCTCTACTAAAAATATAAAAAAAAATTCGCCAGGTGTGGCACTCGGGAGGCTGAGGCAGGAGAATGGCGTGAACCTGGGAGGCGGGGTTTGCAGTGAGCTGAGATTGAGCCACTGCACTCCAGCCTGGGCGACAGAACGAGAGTCCGTCTCAAATAATAATAATAATAATAATAATAATAATAATAATAATTTTAAAAAACATAAAATTTACCATCTTAATTATTAGTTTTTCTGAATTATGGTAAAATGCACATGCCATAAAGTGTACCATCTTCACCATCTTGATGGGTACAGTTCAGTGGCATTAAATATGTTCACATTATTATGTGACCATCACCACCACTGGTCCACCTCCAGAACTCTCTCCTTCTTCCAAAACTGAAACTCTAATCAAACAATAACTCCCCATTCCCCCTCCTCTCAGCCCCTGGCAACCACTATTCTACTTTCTGTTTCTAAGAATTTGACTATTCCGCCACGTGCCAAGCTGGGACTACAAGCACACACCACCACACCTGGCTAACTTTTGTATTTTTTTTTTTTTTAGAGACAGGGGTCTCACCATGTTGGCCAGGCTGGTCACAAACCCCTGAGTTCATGTAATCCACCCACCTCGGCCTCTCAAAGTGCTAGGATTACAGGTGTGAGCCACCATACCCGGCCATGATCTGACTTTTTGATAAACACATACAAAAGAAAAACACTGGCATAATATATACCAAAAGGTTAACAGCCATTATTTCTGGGTCATACGCTTACAGGTAATTTTTTTTTTTGTCTTCTCTTGACTGGCTTCATTTTCTAATTTTTCTATAATCATTATGTATATGTGTAGTAAGTAATTAAAACAGGTTGCACAAAGCTTTTAAAAGGTTGAGAAAATAAACAATAAAAGAACAAGTAGGCAAACACTTTGGGGTGCTGGCTGGGTGGGCCTCTCTGTGTACCAAGGGGACAAGGACTACTGTCCCGCTGATTAAAGAGCACAGCCTAATTAGGGGACAAGGGAAGTCGAAGTGCTAAGCTCTTACCTATGGAAAGCAAGGTGACTGAACAGGGTGGCTGCCCACTCGGGCTCAGTGTGGGAATGGAGGAGCTGTGTCCTGGGGAGCAATCGGATCTACCTGGGTGCGGGCAGGGCAGAGGGAAGGAGAATTGGAGGCGGGCTATCTGTGACTCGGTATCACTGCCCCAAAGCTGCCAGAGAGCTGGGCCCCAACATGCAAAGAAACACCTCCTGCTCAAGTTTCCTCCTCGCCATCTGATCAGTACTCAGGGAGCAGCTTACCAAGAAAACCATCCCGGTGGGGGTGGGGAGTAGCAGCCCTGAAAGGCCCTCGGGAGCAGGGAAGATGAGCAAGGCCTGGGGCTGGACAGCCTGGCTCTGCAGCTGACCTTGCCCTCTCTGGGCTCCAGGCCTCAGCTGTGTCACCCTGACCTGAGATGTGAACAGTGGAGAGGGCTTTCCTGGAGGGGCAGTCAGTCATGCTGGCCTCTCTACAGAGAAGGCTGGAGAAAAGTGAAAGGGCTGAAACTGGAATTGAGCCATCATGGCCATGCCTGGTCTCTCCACAGACAGACAATCCTGAATCCTGCCTTGTCTTACTACCCTTCCCTGAGGGTGGACAGGTGGGCAGCAAAACTCCAGGTAGCTCTTTTCATGTTTAATAACACCGTTACCCAGCCCTCCTGGATGCAGGGCCCTGTGAGAAAACAGCTCCTGCAAGCAATGTCATCCCCGAGCTGCAGACGGGGCCTCAGGCTTGGGTTTTGCTCTGGTGTTGAGTTACAGAGCCTAGGGTGCTGATGCGCGCAGAGGTGTGCAGGCCAGGGCCGTGGGGGAGCCAGAACACCCGTCCCCAAGTCCTCTCACCTGCCTGGAGCTCCTCATTTTCCAAGGGGCCAGGAATACCCCTAATATGGTTTGGCTGTGTCCCTACCCAAATCTCATCTTGAATTGTAGTTCCCATAATCCTCACGTGTCATGGGAGGGACCTGGTGGGAGATAATTGAATCATGGGGGCATGCTGTTCTCATGATAGTGATTCTCACAAGATCTAATGGTTTTATAAGCGGCTTTTCCCCCTTTGCCCGGCACTTTTCTCTCCTGCCACCATATGAGGAAAGATGTGTTTGCCTCCCCAGCCATGTAGAATTGTGAATCAATTAAAACTCTTTCCTTTATAAATTACCCAGTCTCAGGCAGTTCTTTATAGCAGCATGTGAATGGACTAAAACCACCACCAAAGGCCCATGATATTGGATTTGATTCCTGGACTGGCCTTTGAGCTCCTCTCTCCTCTTCCCCACACGGGCAACTTTGCTGCTCTCAGTGAGACCACTGGAGGATGGGAGTGGGAGTGGGAGTGGGAGTGGGAAAAGCTGGCCTGTGTCTCACCTCTGCTGCTCCCTAGCCTGGAATGTTTTCCCTCAGCCAATCCCGTCTTTCACCCACGCACTCTTCATATGGTCACTGGTGGCTAACAGGTGCCATGCTCCCCATTAGTCCTGCCTGATAGCAAGTCTGAGGGGGAGCTGGGCACCTGGGCCCAGAAACCCAAAGAGCCCCTAACAGGCTGTTAGAGCAGCTGGGGGAGCACTAGGGTGGCAGGATGTTGGGGTGCTTATAAAGGGGATGACTCTGGAGTTGGGTCTGGAAGGATGCATAGCAATGCTGTGGGCAGAGGAGAGGAGGACACTCCAGGGAGTGGTGACAGTCAGTGCAAAGGCCAGGGCAAGGCGCTTTTGTTGCCAGAATGAAAATGCCCATGGGCCTCAGAAGACAGGCAGCCTGGGCTTGGCATCTACAAAGGCAGGGGATCCGAAGTTCCCTGTGAGGCTCAAATGAGGCTCCATGCCAAGAACTCTGAAAGGTAAAAGGTGCCACAAGAATGCTAGGGGTGACAGCTTTGTTATTCCAATACTGAAAGCCATGCTGTCCAAATGGGGACCTCACCCCTGACATGTCTCAAGCTACAGGGCAAATCCCACCTATCAAACACTATACCCCAGTGTTGCAGCCTCTCAGCAATGCTATGAGGGTAGGTTTCACTATCCCTATTATACAGAAGAAAACTGAGGCTCAGGGAAGGTCAAATGGTTACCCAAGGCCATAGAACTGAGATGTGGGAGTAGAGCCCAGGTCTACTGATGCCAGGCCTGGTGGCTTTGCCCCTTGCCCAGACTCTCTAAGTTGGTGGAAGTGGGGTGTCCCCTGCCCATGCAAGGTACAGGTTGGAATAGCCTGGGTAGAGAGGAAAGCCGAGAGGCACTGACTGAATGAGCAGAGTGGTTAGGGCAGTGACAAGTTGCAGCACAGCTCTCTTGGGAAGCTGCAATGGGCTCTGGTCCCAGCCTGACCGTCGATCTCCAGGGGAAGTGATCCTGGGACTTTGCTGGCTTTTAGTGCCACCTGATAGCCCGGGCAGAGGGGCCTACTGAGGCCCATGGGGCAGGTTTCTTGGTATTCAGTGATTCCTGCTCACCGCCTGGTCCTGGGTTTCTGAGGCTGCCAATCCCCTTCGTCTTTGCCATCCAGATCCACCCCCATCCCCACCAACACCAAGGAGAAGGGCTGTCCTGGGAAGAAGCAGCACCCTGATGAATAGCTCAGGGGCGATGGGCATGCCCTCAACTTTTAGACATCCTAGGAGTGGAAGAACATCAAAGCTAGAGCCAAAGGGCCCTTAGGGACCCCTGTCTAACAACAGAAAGGGACTCCCTCCTATACCAGGACCCAGGATGCAGTGAAATAGCAAGGGACCTGGAGTTAGAGGTCTTGAGTCCCTGGCTCTGTGACTTTAGCCAAGTTGCTAAGCTCCATCTGTAAAATGGGGTTAAATGGATTCTCTTGTTATAAGGTCACAATGAGGATTAAATAAGAATGTGCCTGAAACCACCCACCCGAAAGCTCAGCATGTAGTAAGTAGACGTTCATTCCCCAGCAGGAGGATCTGGGCCCTGGGAGGAGTGGGAAGCTGTAACTCCATACCAGCCCAGTGGCGGAGTGGGGACCTGAATGTGGTTCCTGACAGATGCTGATGCTCCGCCTCAGCCCCAGCTAGCACAGCCAGCCCATGTGGGGTGCCCCAGCCTCACCCCGGCCCCAGTCCCAGTCTCACAGGGTGAACGAGAAGCCACACTTACTTGAGGATGTCCTTCTTATTGAAGAAGGTGCAGTCCTGTTGAGGGAAAACACATAGTCAGTGTGTGATTCCCAGGCCCCTTTCTTTCTCAGAGGCCTCGATGCCACAGGGCTCACAGGGGATAGCCGCGGACTGAGGGCAGAAGAATCACTACTACCCCTCCCCACCCCACCCTCACCCACTGGGGAAAGTTGGTTCTAGTAGGTACAGAAAATGCCTCCCAAAACCTTTGTCCATCCCGGGCTAGGCCTAAGGAGCTTAGTGCATGGTCGGGGGCTATAGCATGCTTTAGGGTGCACATTTAGGAGGAAGATGAATGCTCACAGGTATGCGTGGCTGATTTGAGTGCCAGTGGGATACACTGGGGGATGATGGGGAAGTGGCTGGGAGACAACTCCGAATGAGGACCCACAGGGCCACCTCGTGTAGCTGCATAGGGTGCCATCCTCACTGTAGCCCTGAGCATGGTGCTAGGGGGGTTGTGCAGTCCCAGGCTCAGAGACTGAGAGTTCCAGGCACATAGACTGGGGAAGCATCAGTATGTACCTGGTATCTGAAGCCAGAAAGGGATGAGGTCACCCAGGGAAGGGAGTGAAGAGGCCAGGGAGATACGGGAGGGAGAAAGGTGGGCAGGGTACCGGGTGGCATCCGGGGTAGAGGTGAGGGTAGGGACTGCTGGGGACCCCCAGGTGAGCATTACTCCAGGTGGGGGCAGCACTTGGCTCCTAGGGCCATCCAGATGACAAACTCATCTCAGAGGGGTCCTGTCTGTCTAGATGACCCGCCTCCATCCACAGCATGGCCTACCCAAGGTGAGTATCAACCACTGGGAGTCAGTGACAATGGCCACTATGCCAGGCCTTGGTGAAAAGTATGGAGGTGAAAAGGACCCAGCACTTTGTAAAATGCCCAACCATGAAGGGCTTTTGTGCACCTCCCCTGCTGTGTAGCTCCTCCACCTTTGTTCACTGTTACAACATGAAGGAAGAAGGCCTCCTAGGTCTGCAGAGCCCAGAGCCTGTAGGGCCTCCTGGGGCCATAAGCTGACCAGAGCCGGCTCTGATGAGGAGTGAATGGCTGAAACTCAGGCCTGCAAACAGCCAGGCTTGCTCTGAATGAGACCTGAAGCTGCTAGACATCAGGGCAATTGGATTGAGAGAGCCAAAGAGAGGACGCCCGCAGGATGCACACAACATCCGGGGTTTCCACTGGGTGTTTTCAGGAGAGCTGAAGAGGCAAGAGTTGGCAGGAATTTCCAGGCCCCATTTGACCCAACAAGTCTGTCCTTCTAAGCTGCTGCTCCCTGGGGGTTAGACTAAGGATCCATGCTGCCTCCTTGGAAACACAGGGGGTTCTGCTGGGGGTCTCAGCTTTGCTTTTGACAATGGCTCCTCTGTAGGAGCCCAGAAAGGCTCAGGCTGTGGAAGCAGTGCCCCTACTCCTCACCCAGCACAGACAGAAAACTCCCTACTTAGCAGGCCTCAGGCACAGACAGGCTGGAGACAGGGTGGGCTGATTTCTCAGCAAACTCCAGAAACTCCAGAATGTGGACTTCCCTCCACCCCAGGGACATTTCCATAGTCTAAGGTGCCCAGTGAGAAGGTCCAGGGCTCTCCCACCTAGCCTGGAGGAGGCAGTCAGCGGAACTGGGAATGGGGAGAGATCCCAGCTCCTGCTCTCTTCCCCCCGAATCTGTCCTCCTTTCCCTCCCCTCTCCTCTCTCCTACCCCATGTGTTGGAAAGGAACTATCCAGGTCCTGATTCAAGGGTTCTACTGGCAAAAGATGCAAACACTTCCCCTATAACCTTGCTCCCTGTCACAATTACTTACACCTGCCTACATCAATGGTCCTCAGGCTGTGGCTCCTGGACCAGCAGCATCGGCCTCACTGGGAACTTGGTGAAAATGCAGATTCTCAGGCTCCACTCCAGCTCTCTTTAATCAGAAACTCTGTGGGTGGGGCCCAGGGATCTGCATTTTAAAAAACCCTCCCAATGACGGTGATACATGTTGAAGTGTGAGGAAGTCTGCTCTAGAGCAGAATCACCTGGGGGGCTGTTTAAGATACCTGTGTCCTCCACCCCTCAGCAGACCCCAGACAAATTATAGAGAAATCCCCAAGGGTGGACCCAGGCATCAGTAGTTTTCAAAGCCACTCAGGTGGTTCCAACATGCAGCCCAGGCTGAAAATCACATCACAGCCAGTACATGATGTATCATGCATCTGGCACCTGGGGCTCTGAATATCCAATTTTGCTTAATCCTTATCATTAGCCAATGGGGGCAGGCATTATCTCTCTATTTTAAAGATGGGTAACTTGAGACTCAGCAAAGTTGAGTAGCTTGCCCTAAGTTGCACACACAGCCCAGGAGGGCTGGGAATGGAACTTAGGCCTCTGTGTTTCCTTTTTCTCCCTTTTCTTTTTTTTTTTTTTTTGAGACGGAGTCTCGCTGTGTTGCCCAGGCTGGAGTGCAGTGGCATGATCTGAGCTCACTGTAACCTCTGCCTCTTGGGTTCAAGTGATTCTCCTGTCTCAGCCTTCCGAGTAGCTGGGATTACAGGCATGCGCCACCACACCTGGCTAATTTTTGTATTCTTAGTAGAGATAGGGTTTCACCATATTGGTCAGGCTGGTCTCGAACTTCTGACCTCAGGTGATCCATCCGCCTCAGCTTCCCAAAGCGCTGGGATTACAGGCATAAGCCACCGCGCCTGGCCTTCTTTTCTTTTTAATGGGAGTAGAGCTTGGGGCCCCCACTGGCAAGGAAGCAGAGGCAAGAAAAGATCCTCTGTGCTTCTTGACCACTGCCTATGACTACAAACAGAGCCATGACCACTGTACACCAACCACTCCATGTCCTGCATCTGCTGTGTATTCCTATACTTACACACAGCAGGTGCTTAACACAGGCTTGTGGGATAAGTGATCAGATTTTTCCACATATGCCTTCCACAGCAGTTACGTTATTTCAGTGGCTGCAGAGTATCTCAGTGAGGGCATAGCCCCTGCCTAGTCTTAACCTTTCTTCTCTTTCTGAACATTTAGTGACACCTGTTTCTTGGTTTTAGCATCACTGATAAAGCTGCCATGAACCTGCTCATCAACTGATGTTTCACTTTTTCTTCTGTTGACTTGTTTCCCTGGGACTCACTCCAGGGAGGCAGTGCACAGGCAGTGAATATGGCAGGTGTTCTTAAAAGCTTCTCAGGACTCAGGGTGGCCTAGAAGTGTAGTAGGGGAAAAGGTTTGGTAGTCAGAGTTAAATTCTAGTCTAGCTTCAGACCCTTAGGCAAGTCATTCTCCTTTCTGAGCCTCAGTTTCTGCATCTGTGAAGTAGAAATAGTGTCTCTCTGAAGGGGACAGTGTGAAGAGCAAATGAGATAAGGTACAGGAAGTCTATTGGCCCCAGCTGATAGGAAACAGTGCAAAAGCCCCATCCACCACCCAAGGTCCCAAAGGCATCTCCCCAGAGTCGGTAGCTCTGCTGTCTTTTCCTTCTCTGGAGTCGCCAATGACCCTGCCCACCACTACATCCTCAGTTGCCCTAGGAGCTACAGCCACATGTCTGAAGGAACCCTTTCTTATACTTTTGGAGAGCAAGTGCCCCATCACTGCTTGGCTCCTGACAGTACATAGGAACACGGGGACAGGTCTTCAGGCAAAGGTCCCCAGGTCCGGGTCATGAGGAGTGGAAGGGAGGGAAGCAGAGAGGGGGCCTAACCCAGGACTGATGGACCCTCAGAACTTTGGCAGCAGAAAACAGGACAGGCTGGGCTTTCACAGTAGAAGCCTAGATGTCTTCCCAGTTAAGGCTTGAGTTCTGCCTCTGAGCCTTATTCACCCTATTCCCCATCTCTCCTCTTTCTCCAGGTTGTCCAAACCCTTTCCTTTCTCCAAAGCTCAACTCAAGGGTGACTGGTTTCAGGTAGCCTGCCTGCCTCCCATCTACACGCCTGGTCTGCCTGTGCCAGCCGTCAGGAGCCGAGCCATGGGCCGTCCCAGCTGTAATGGAAATGGCTCTCCATCCAGCTCTGCCAGCTCAGGCCTCAGCACTGCCCAGATGACCATCACACGGCTCAAGGTCAGTCTCCAGTGATCTTAGTTGATCCCCACAAGAGCCCTGTAACATGAGCACAGCCGGGTTAGTAGTTGTTCCCATTTTAGAGGTGGAGACACTTAGGCCCAGAAGGGAACAGTGGCTTGCTAAGGCCCACAGCATCAACTACCCAGCTGACTTAAATCTAGGGCTTCAGAATCCTTGTGCAGAGTTCTTTGCTCTCCCGGAGCCATGCCTTAACAAATATTTGTTCATTCATTTGAAAGCATCCTCCAAGCATCTCTTTTATGCCTGGATAGGGGCCATACGAGAAGGGAGATGGAGTGCAAACAGCGAGGTGCCCAGTATAAACCATTCGGTGGCCACAAGAGGGACTGGGGATGTGTATGTGTCAGGCTCCCTGAGTATTCCCAGCTGAATAGATTGGTGAGGAGGGTGTCAGGGAGCCCATCCCAAAGAGGTGAGGCCTGGCCTGGACAGATAGATGGGCCAGACTAGGTTAGCAAAGGAGAAGGGAGAGCAGCAGGAGAACAAGGGCCAGAGGTGAGGGAGGGCTTGGCCAGAAGCCCTTCAGTGTGCCTGAAACTTGGGGTACAAAGGGAAAGGGAGTAAGAAATGCGGCTGGAGGCCGGGCACAGTGGCTCACGCCTGTAATCCCAACACTCTGGGAGGCCGAGGCGGGTGGATCACCTAAGGTCAGGAGTTTGAACCTGGCCAACATGGCAAAACCCTGTCTCTACTAAAAATACAAAAATTAGACGGGCATGGTGGCGGGTGCCTGTAATCCCAGTTACTTGGGAGGCTGAGGCAGGGAAAATTGCTTGAACCTGGGAGGCGGAGCTGGGATGCGTAGGTTGCCATGAGCTGAGATCGCACCACTGCACTCCAGCCTGGGTGACAGAGCGAGCGAGACTGTCTCAAAAAAAAAAAAAAAGAAAGAAAGAAAGAAAGAGGAAGGAAGGAGGAAGAGATGAAGGAAGAGTGAAAGAACTAAGAGGGCAGGTGGCTGGAGGGGGATGGGCAGGAGGGGCACGGGAGGGAGCAGTCAGACCTACAGTTTGCAGGCGACTGAGCAGGCCTAGCCCAGGGCCCTGGCTGTGGGCATGGAGGAAGGGACCTCCAGGTGAGCCACAAAAGAGGCTGAGTAACAGGCCTTGTTCTTAACTGAAAACATGGGCTGAGGGAGAGCAGAGCGTTGGAATGGCTGGATGAGCAGCAGTGGGTGTTGGGGAGGCTGTGACCCCTGTTTTGGAGTTTGAGGGGTCTGGGGGATGGCTGTACAATGCAGAGGAGTGGTCTGGACAGAAGCTTGAACATTGGGAATCAGTGGCACCGGGAACCAGGAGGTTACACCCTGCCCAGGAAAGGTTAGACTGCCAGGCTGGGAGGTCCCAAGAAACGCTAGGGGTCACTTAGGAGAGAGGGTGCTGTAACTCAGGCTCACCCCCACTCAGCCATGGCTGGCACGTGGCTGGCTGGAGAGCCAGAGGGAAGGAGATGTGGGGCTCTCAGGTTTCACAGCACTCATTTCTCCCACCCCGCCTGGCAGGGTCTAGCTAGGTTCTGGCAAAGGATCAGAACCTAACACTGGGACTGGCTCCGATGAGTAACCCAATGCCAGGCTGGTCGGAGTGGGAACCCGGGCTCCCCACCCCCTTGAAGCTACTCCTCACTTCTGAGCATGGCTTGCCTGCTTGTACCTGCCCACTCTCAAGCCTTTATCCAAGCTGTCCCCTCCACCTGGAATGCCTCCTCTGGGCCCCACTGGGCAAAACTCCACCTATCTTCCCAAGGCCTGCTCAAGTGCTGCATAGTTTCTGGACTTTGCCCCCTTCCCTGCTGGCCTCCCACTGCCCACTAGCACCCTTCCCTAGAACACACTCCACCACCTGCCTCGATCACAAGGGCCACACAATGGAGGTGAGAGTCTGTCTCTGAATGTCTGAGACTGAGTGCCTTGGGGACAAAGAGCACACATGGCCCAGCCCAGCCCACTCTCAACTAAAGAAGTGAGCCTGGGAGTCAAGATTTGAAATCCTGTGTGAGCCCTGAATGGCTCCTCAGCCTCTGTTTACTCTTCTGTAAAATGGGCTAATAATCCACCTCACTGTGATGATCAAGTGAGTTGATGCATAGAAGGCATCAATTACTGTGCCTGGTACACAGCAGGTGCTTCATAAATGTGTCTCCCCTCTTCCTTCCCAGGGCCTCACCTGGGGAGCTGAGAAATCCATTACTGACAACTAGGGCTTGTAGGAGGAGAAGGGGCCTTTGTTTTACCTTCACCCACATCAGAGGACCCACACTTCATGCCTGCTTTCCTTCACAGCCAAAGTAAGCACTGATGAAGGCAACAAGTGCCTATGGAGACTCTGCTGGTGTTCCTCCTGCCCAGTTACACAGGCCACAACACAATCCTGCCCCCTCCACCTGAGGAGTCAGGGGAGAGGCATCAGATGTGGGACTTGAAGGGTGAGAGAGATCATCTGGAGGGGGGAGAGGAATCCAGGCCCAGGAAAAGGCATGGGCAGAGGGAGACAGGGAGGGAGGAATGAGCCTGGTGAGCTGGAGCAACTGCAAATGGGTTTAGGAAGGCTGCCATGCAGAGGGCAGGGAAGGGACCTGGGGAGACTGAGGCTGCAGAGATAAGCTGAGCAATTGGCCAGGGCTCTGGGTAAGCCAAGGGGTTGGGCTTCATCCTGCAACCACAGCGAAGTTTTTACCTGGGTGGGATGGTATTGGGATTCCAGATCTGGAAAGCTGGCTCTGGAGCCAGGAAAACCTAGAAAGGTCTAAGGAGGTGGCTGCTGAGGGCCTAAGGGAGCTGGGAGAGGTGGCCCTAGAAGGCTGGTACCGGGCTTCCGTTCTTGCTCCAGGTATCTCCATGCTGGGGTCAGAAGGAGAGAACCCCAGCAGATAAACAAAACAGTTCCAACTGAAGACTGCATGTGGGGACTGACGCATCCCACTCCTAGCCCAGACAGGACCCCAGCTCTCATTTCTGCTTTACAGAGACTCGCTCTCCTGGGCTCCTTCCTGGGACTAAGGGTGCAGGGAGCGGGGAGGGCGGTCCTCTGTCCAGCCTAGTTTACTGACTCCCTCTCGGAGCCAGGTGGGCGCTGGAATGGGTGGCTGGGAGGGGTTCGGGTCCTGCCCTAGGGCGAGAGTAGCTGGGCAGAGGCGAGCCTGAGAGGCTCTTCCAACTGGAAAGATCTCTTATTACACCGGTGGGGAAACTGAGGCACGGCGAGGGGAAGTCACCGGCCCAAGGTCACGCGGCAAGCTGAAGGCAGAGGCAGGGTTTGAACCCGGGAGAGCTGGCTCTCGGGAGGCCTCGGCCAGTGACCGAGAAAAGGGAAGGGCGGCGGGGCCAGCGTTGGGGGCCGGGCGCGCCGAGCTCACCTGGTAGTTGTCTAGCTGTTCTTCGGTGAAGATGGTCTGCTTGTTCCCCATGGTGGCCGCTGCGCCGCCGCTCGCCCGCCCGGGCTCCGCCTCCCATCGGCGGCCGCCAGACTCTGAGCCCGCGCCCCTCGCCAGCGGCCCTCGGCAGCCCCGCGGCTGGCAGCGGCCCACGGCGGCCGGACCCTTCCCGTCCCGCAGCTCGCCTGGAGGAGGCGCGCGGGGGTCTCGGAGGCGGGGACCGGGACCCGAAGCGGCAGCGACTCCGCCCCCGGCGGTAAGAGGGGCGGGCACCCGGCTCCGCGGCTGCAGCGCTCCCGGATCCCGGCAGGGGGCGACCTGGCCGCGGGAAACGCTACCCCGCACGAACCCTGGGCTCCCGCGGCCGGAAGTGCTGGGGGCGCACGGGGGTCTCGGAGGCGGGGACAAAGACCCGGAGCGGCGGCGACGCCGCCCTGTGGCAGGAAGAGGCGTGCGCCCGGGTCCCGCCGTGGGAGTCTAGGTCGCACCGGGTGAGGGTGCGGGGCCTGGGAAAAAACCCTCTTGAGGCGAGCAGTGGGGCGATTGGCGCCCCTTGACCTGGGGCGGGGGCGGCAGCGAGGACTGTGAGTGAGTGGATCTAGCTGGGGCCGCGCTCCGCCAGCGTCTCGCGTCGTGATCTTGGTCAAGCCCTTCCCCGGGCCCTCTCCCTCTGGGGAGAAGGAGGGGGTCAGTCAAGCTGACATCTGAGGCCCTCCCGGCCAGGCCTCGGGAAGCCCATCTGGCCTGTGGCCGCGGCCTAGGCAGGGCATCTCAGACCTTCTGGGTTCCTTAGGGAGCAGGTCAGGATTTACTTGGCTTTCTCTGAGCCCTTGGTTACAAACGTGAGACTTGAGAGGATTTAAAGGACTTGACTGTGTCCACAGAAGTGTGACAAAGGACAAGACATTTTCTGGAGCTTTTAAGCAAATGCCATTGTAAGGGAAGCAGGACTTTACCTCTGCCCTCCTAGGGTCTTTGGCTGGGCTTGAGAGTTAATTTGGCATAAGACAGATTGAGGGGAGAAAAACAGATTTAATACAAGTTTTACACAACGTGGAAACCCTCATAAGGAAATGAAGACCCTGAGAACTGGCAAAACCTAAATACTTCTTTTTTTTTTTTTTTGAGATGGAGTCTCACTCTGTCGCCCAGGCTGGAGTGCAGTAGCCTGATCTTGGCTTGCTACAACCTCCACCTCCTGGGTTCAAGCAATTCTCCTGCCTCAGCCTCCCGGAGTAGCTGGGACTACAGGCGCATGCCACAATGCCCAGCTAATTTTTTTTGTATTTTTAGTAGAGACGAGGTTTCACCGTGTTGACTGGCCTGGTCTCGAAATCTTGACCTCAAGTGATCCACCCGCCTCAGCCTCCCAAAGTGCTGGAATTACAGGCGTGAGCCACCAGGCCTGGCCAATTTTTGTATTTCATGTAGAGATGGGGTTTTGCCATGTTGCCCAGGCTGGTTTTGAACTCCCAGGCTCAAGTGATCCACCCACCTTGGCCTCCCACCCAAAGTGCTGGGATTATAGGATGTGAACCATCATGTCTGGCCTCATCTCTTGTTTTTTAGAAAAAGAAGGAGGATCAAGAGTGCCCTTCTTGCATCTGCTGTTTTTCAAGTGGCTTTAACTCAAATACTCAATGTGCCAGAGCAGCATATGTTGTGGTGGCATGTTCTGAACTCCTTCCCCATCCACCAAATGGAGTCACTGCTATCTTTTTGGGGTCCAGCCCATACAACTGTTATTTCTAAACTCAGGACAACTGAATCAGTAGGTATTATCTCCATATTATAGGCAAAGAGATGGGCTGAGAGAGGTTCAGTAACTTGCCCAGGGTCCCACAGCTAGGAATTACTAGAACGTGGACTGGACCCAGGCACTGGCTCAACATACCATTCCACAACTGAAAGTGGACTTTGAAGAGATCAGGACTTTTTTAAAAAAATTTTTATACATATAAAAATAGAGGGCCGGGCGCGGTGGCTCAAGCCTGTAATCCCAGCACTTTGGGAGGCCGAGACGGGCGGATCACGAGGTCAGGAGATCGAGACCATCCTGGCTAACACAGTGAAACCCCGTCTCTACTAAAAACTACAAAAAACTAGCCGGGCGAGGTGGCGGGCGCCTGTAGTCCCAGCTACTCGGGAGGCTGAGGCAGGAGAATGGCGTAAACCCGGGAGGCGGAGCTTGCAGTGAGCTGAGATCCGGCCACTGCACTCCAGCCCGGGCGACAGAGCGAGACTCCGTCTCAAAAAAAAAAAAAAAAAATAGAGATGGAGTCTCACTATGTTGCCCAGGCTGGTCTCCAACTCCCAGGCTCAAGTGATCCTCCTGCCTCAGTCTCCCAAAGTACTAGGATTATAGGCATGAGCCACCATGCCTGGGTGAGATCAAGACTTTATGCTTTAAAATGCATGGTTTGTTACTTTAGGATAGTGGTTCTGAAACCACCTGGGAGCATGTATCAAAATTACTTGGGAGGCTGTACCCCTAGAGATTCTGATTTAGTAGGTCTGGGGTGGCTAAGAATGTGGGTATCAAAAGAGTTCCTGGGTGATGCTGATGCAGCTGGTCTTGGAACCACACTTTGAGAATGATTGCTTAGGCTGCTGAGGCTTGTGGGTTCTGATGGGAACAGGGCTCCAAGTTTGGCAGATGATCCCTCGTGGTTTTAGTTTTCTTTTATATCTGAGGCTACTGGTTGGGGTTTTCCAACCTTGTTTTGCCACTCCCTGGTGAGAACAGCAGCCATCAGCTAAACAGACATGTCACCCTATTGAAATCACAAGAGTCTTCAGAGGCACCATCAATTGCTATCAGAGGAGTAAGAAGCAATTCATTAGCCTGGGGATTGGTGACCAGCCTTCAGGGGTCACCTCACCATCTTTTCTTCATTGTGGACGCATGCAATAAGGGCCTCATCCATGGGAAAGAAGGCAGGATGTATCCCCAGAGATTCAGAGAATGTGGAATTTTAGAGCAGAGAAGGCACATTTAAAGGATTCTTCTGTACCTCCCCTTTCTCCCATGTTAGAGTTGGGGAAAAGGAAACCCTTTTGAAACCGCATAACCACTATTACACAAGTTTTCCTTCTTCCCATCTTAGATTCCACATTGTGCATGAACAGGCCACAACTCTGTGTGTCCAGATCCTGCTCTGGTGCATACTTGTACAATTGCGAACATGCTGCTCATTTGCATACCAGGTGTTCCAGGTAGAAAATCTGGAACCTCTACAAAGAGGACTGTGTTTTCAGTCCTGGGAGCCCTTCTTCTCATAGGGGAGAAATGGAGGCAACCAACCAGACTAGAAAATTCCTCTCAAAAATCCTTTTAGGCCAGGTGCAGTGGCTCACACCTGTAATCCCAGCACTTTGGGAAGCCGAGGCAGGCAGATCACCTGAGGTCAGGAGTTTGAGACAAGCCTGGTCAACATGGCAAAACCCCATTTCTGCTAAAAATACAAAAAAAATTGGCCTGGCGTGGTGGTGCGCCTGTAGTCCCGGCTACTCAAGAGGCTGAGGCAGGAAAATCACTTGAACCTGAGAGGCAGAGGTTGCCATGAGCCAAGATTGTGCCATTGCACTCCACCCGGGGTGACAACAGCAAAACTCCATCTCAAAAAAAAAAAATAAAAGTCCTTTTAGATCATTATTACCGTTGCCCATCTGAAGCTCTCTCTTGAGCAATGCTGTGAGGAGGGGCAAGGGACACAATTCCCATGTTATAGATGAGAAACCTCGGGCTCAGAGAGGCCAAACTCAGAGATGCCACCCAGCTGGGAAGTAGCAAAGCAAAGCTCTAACCTCGTTCTCTGATTCAAAATCCTGTGCTTTAGCTGCTCCCTGATGTTGAGTGTGGTCCCTGAGGAACAGAGTGTGTGTGTTTGCTGGAAGGGAGGATGGGCCAAGGGAGAAGAATGAAACATTACTGATTACCTATCTAGTGCCCAGAATTGTACTAGATGTGCTATGTTTACTAAATTTGATTATTCCACAATAGCCTCCTCAGTCTGTAGAGTTTCATATTATTGTCCCATTTCACAGATGAAGAAATAGTTTCAGAGAAGGTGACTTGCCCAAGGTCACACAGCTGGTAGTAGGTAGATTTAAATCTGGGCCCTGACTCTTCTTTTTTTTTTGAAACAGAGTCTTACTCTGTCGCCCAGGGGCATGATCTCAGCTCACTGCAACCTCTGCCTCCCGGGTTCAAGTGATTCTTCTGCCTCAGCCTCCTGAGTAGCTGGGACTAAAGGTGTGAGCCACCACACCCGGCTAATTTTTGTATTTTTAATACAGACGGGATTTCACCACGTTGGCCAGGCTGGTCTCGAACTCCTGACCTCAAGTGTTCTGCCTGCCTCACCCTCCCAAAGTGCTGGGATTACAGGCGTGAGCCACCGTGCCCTGCCAGACTCTTCTCTTGATCACACAGTCTAGGACAGGGAAACGTGATTACCACTGTTTAAAGGGGGCTGACTCCTTGTCAATTGTAGTCGTATAAATAACATAACAGGAAAAGGCAGCAGGGGTGCCAGATACTCATTAAATGTTAGGTTATTTTTTTTCATTTCTGACTCACACAATGAAGTTTATTTTAAAATTTGGAAATAAAACAGGAATAAATGCTACCAAGTGCTGCTTTGGGATGAGAGGTCATCTTGACCTGCTGCCCAAGTGCTCGTTTGCGATGAAGATGCAGTTTGTGATCGAGATGACCTTGCATCACAAACAAGCACTTGGTAGCATTTATTGCAGAACAACTCAATCTGCAAGTTGTTCTTCTGAGACTTAGAATCGAGGTAGATCTTTTTGTTTGTTTTTTGTTTTGTTTTGTGTTTTTGAGACTGAGTCTCGCTGTGTCGCCCAGGCTGGAGTGCAGTGGCGCGATCTCAGCTCACTGCAAACTCTGCCTCCCGGATTCACGCCATTCTCCTGCCTCAGCCTCCCGAGTAGCTGGGACTACAGGCGCCTGCCACCACGCCCGGCTATTTTTTTGTATTTTTAGTAGGGACGGGGTTTCACTGTGTTAGCCAGGATGGCCTCGGTCTCCTGACCTCATGATCCGCCCGTATCAGCCTGAATCTAGGTAGATCTTGATGACAGAGATGGAAGATCCCTCAGCCCAAGGTCTGGGTGGGACCATCTCTTAAAGTAAATGAAGCCTGCAGCCTGCCTTCTAGCAGCCCTCTGGGCCCCATGAGTCATTCCCCAGTCCTCCACTCAAATCCTTTACTATCCCACCTCTATTTTTTATCAGCTCAGGGCCTCTTGGCTCATGGGAGTCTTCTCTATCTTAGGGGCAATTCAAATCTTACTCTTATCTTTACCTATAAAGCATTGTGATCTTGGCGTCTTCCCTGACATGGCTGTGATTTGTAGTATGTGAGCAGTTACCAGGTCTGCCTCAGTCTCTCTCTCTGTCTCTCATACACACACACACCCCTAGTTTAACCTGACCTAGATCCTAGCACTGAACAGCTTGTCTCTGTTTCTCTAGCATTTTGCACATAGCAGGTTCTTAATGAATATTTGGTGGATAAATAAATACACACCCTGGGACTTATTTTTTTTTTTGTCATAGGGAGGGTTATTTTTCCCTCTCAAACACTAAGAAACAGGAGAGCTGGGATTACATGTTCATCTGCATCCCCAGACAGAGAGGAATCTCCCAGGGTCTAGCACATGGTCTTAGCAAATGTAAAACTAACACCTTTTAAAAGAGTACATTTTCCTGGACCTGTTTATAACATTTAATTAACTAGATCCCCAAATATTCTGACTTGAAAAATATTTTCTTACCGGAGGATTTAGTGACTAGTCCTTTAGTACAGAGCCAACAGAATGAAACCCCTTTCTCCCTTCCGGGAGCCTGACCTGCCCTAGAGCCTTCCCCAGAAGCTACTCTGGATGTGAGAAGTTATTGGATGGCTCAAATGGGACCCCAACTGGATGGTGACTGTCCCGTTGTTGAGGGAGGAGCGGGTCAATTTCCCCCCACAAATCTGCTTCTTCTGGATCCTGTCCCACACACTCTTTTGGGTACCTTTGACATTTTTGGAGGCACCCTTGATTTTTCTCCTTTCCTCAGACCCCACACACTCAGTTCATTAGCACAGCCAGTCGTATCTAGAAGCCAGCCACTTTTTAGCACTCCATTGCTATCACTGTGGTCCAAGCCCCCCTCACCTCTCTCCTGTTATGGCCATATCTATCATGAAATGACCTAAACCAATTCATCCACAACTAGGTTCATTTTACTGCAGATCTCAGTAATCTCCAGTAATGAGTGATAGGTAAGGGTGTTATGTTTCCTTCCACAAACAAAACAAAAATGAGGGGATCTGAGGCAAGCAAGTCTCAGACTGAAGTCCACACCTTGTACCATCACTTAT
The DNA here is from genome assembly GCF_043159975.1 of Macaca nemestrina. Lineage (NCBI taxonomy): Eukaryota > Metazoa > Chordata > Mammalia > Primates > Cercopithecidae > Macaca > Macaca nemestrina. The sequence goes on along the minus strand of NC_092131.1, from coordinate 122,845,423 downwards.
CAGCAAGCAGGTCCCCAACAGTCATATAACCTTCTCTATGAGCTCAATGAAGGCCTAGCTCCTGACCTTTTGCATATTTCAATAAGCTTCCCTCTTGAAAGATTTAGTTCAGGCTGGGTGCAGTGGCTTATGCCTATAATCCCAGTACCTTGGGAGGCTGAGGCAGGAGGATCACTTGAGCTCAGGAGTTTGAGACCAGCCTGGGCAACATAGTGAGACGCCCATCTCTAAAAAAAAAATACAAAAAATAGCTGGGCATGGTGGCACACACCTCTAGTCCCAGCTACTTGAGAGGCTGAGGGGTGGAGGCTGTAGTGAGTTGAGATTGCACTACTGCACTCCAGCCTGGGCAACAGAGTGAGACTCTGTCTCAAAGAAAAGGGGGAAGGGATTTCATTCAAGGAAGATGCAAACAATATTTAAGGGGCAAGATTTGAACAACCTTCAATTTGGGATCAGACAACTGCATCCTTACTCAGAAACTTGAATCTGAGACCAGGTGGACTCCTAAGACCTAGACCCCATCAAAACTCCCTAGGTTTTTATGTCCTGTGTGTGTAAGAGCAGAGGTACTTGAACAACCCTGCACGTATCTAAAATACCACTCATTTGATCAATGGACAATTATTTCAGCCATCCATTTTGCTAATGAACAGACCTTCTGCTGCTGGAATGGCATCAAGACAGTTGAAGCCCTTATGGAAGGGTGTCTGGAGTGTGGGCTTCTGGGTAAAGTCCCAGCTGCTTCGAGAATGGCCTCTCTCAGGGTGTGATCGTGGGTCTCCTGGGGTCTCTGGGATCTTTGCAGAAAGTCTGCAAGGGCAACAATATCTCATAATAATACTGAGACATTATTTGCCTTTTTCATTCTCATTTTCTCACAAGTGTAGAGTGAAGATTTCCAGAAGTTATGTGGGTGTGTGATATTGCAACAGGTTGAATGAAGAAGCAAATGCGGAAATTCAGCAGTTTTCTATTTGTTTTTTGTTTTTCTTTTTTTTTGACGGAGTCTCACTCTGTGGCCCAGGCTGGAGTACAGTGGCGCCATCTCTGCTCACTGCAACCTCCGCCTCCCGGGTTCACGCTGTTTTCCTGCCTCAGCCTCCCGAGTAGCTGGGACTACAGGCACCCACCACCAAGCATGGCTAATTTTTTTGTATTTTTAGTAAAGACAGGGTTTCACCATGTTAGCCAGGATGGTCTCGATTGCCTGACCTCGTGATCTGCCCACCTCGGCCTCCCAAGTGCTGGGATTACAGGCGTGAGCCACTGCGCCCAGCCTGAGCAGTTTTCTATTAAGCCAAGCTCTAAAGACATTTGCAAGCATGTAAAACAATGCCACTCTTCTCACTAAATAGTTTTGTTTTCAAATACATGATGATTTTTCATAAAAATGTGTTAACTAAGCCAACATATAATGGTTTTGTTTTTGCAGCGGGTAGGAAGAACCCATCGGGCGATTATACTTGCCAAGCTTTCAGTATCAGAGAGGAAGGTGGGGGTGTCTGTGGGGTGAAAATAGCACCCCAAATGTCTAAGATCCTCATACTTGTTTGTTTGTTTTTTTTTTTTTTTGAGATGGAGTCTCACTCTGACGCCCAGGCTGGAGTGCAGTGATGTGATCTCGGCTCACTGCAACCTTGGCCTCCCAGGTTCAAGCGATTCTTGTGCCTCAGCCTCCTGAGTAGTTGGGACTACAGGCGCCCACCACCATGCCCAGCTAATTTTGTGTGCGTGTGTGTGTTTTTTTGTTTTGTTTTTATGGAGATGGAGTTTCACCATGTTGGCCAAGCTGGTCTTGAACTCCTTACCTCAGGTGATTCGCCCACCTCGGCCTCCCAAAGTGCTGGGATTACAGGCGTGAGCCACCGCGCCTGGCCAGATTTTTTTTTTTTTTTGAGACGGAGTCTTGCTCTGTCGCCCGGGCTGGAGTGCAGTGGCCGGATCTCAGCTCACTGCAAGCTCTGCCTCCCAGATTTACGCCATTCTCCTGCCTCAGCCTCCCGAGTAGCTGGGACTACAGGCGCCCGCCACCTCGCCCGACTAGTTTTTTGTATTTTTTAGTAGAGACAGGGTTTCACCGTGTTAGCCAGGATGGTCTCGATCTCCTGACCTTGTGATCCGCCCGTCTCGGCCTCCCAAAGTGCTGGGATTACAGGCTTGAGCCACCGCGCCCGGCCCAGATTTTTATATTTTTTAAGAACAGGCTGCTTTCATCATCACTGGGATGAAAGTGATGGATGATGCTCATCATTTCAGAGCACTGAGAAGAGTTCTTCATCACACTTAAGGTAGTTCTGCAAGACCTCTGGGAGAATCCCAGTGAGCTGGGGTTCCTGTATCTGTAGAGGCCTGACATCATGGTTTACACAAAAGGAACAAAAACTACCTGGGAATCCCTTAACCTTTCCCAAGCTCCATCCTCAGGTCACATTGATGTCTCTGAAGCATCTTGTCATAATATGAACTGTCTTCTAGAGCTATCTTTCTGGCTCTCCCAGGCTACTATGGGTTGCTCAGAGGCAGGCCCTGAATGATTAGATGTTCATTTCTGTGTTTGGAGGATTGTTGGGAAGTTTGTATAGGGAGGGTTCTGATTTAATCAATTTCCCTGCATCTTCTGATCTTCTGATTAGCCCAGGAGAATGGGCGCTTCAGCAGGTCTGTGTTAGGCCATTCTTGCGTTGCTATAAAGAAATACCCGAGACGGTAATTTATAAAGATAAGAGGTTTAATTGGTTCACGGTTCTGCAGGCTGTGCAGGAAAACATGGCTTCTGGTGAGGCCTCAGGAAGCTTTTATTCACGGCAGAACGTGAAACAGGAGCTTGCATAACACAGGTGGAAAGCAGAAGCAAGGGGGAGGTGCCATACACTTTTAAATGACCAGATCTCACTATAACTCACTATCACAAAGACAGCACCAAGCCATGGGGGATCTGGCCCCAAACACCTTCCACCAGGCCCCACCTCCAGCATTGGGGATTACACTTCAACATGAGATTTGGGCAGGGACAAATATCCAAAGTATATCAAAGTCTTTTGTCATTCTGTTAGCTTCAGCTTACTCAAACATCTTTAAAGATGTTATAAGGTGTCACATTAATCAGAGAGTCTTCTGAATTCTCCGTGGGAGTGTTAACAACTCCATTTTGCAGGTGAGAGAATGGAAGGTCAAATTCACACATCTGGAGAATGTCAATGTGAGAACTGGGACCCAGGTTTGCCTGGAGGATCTTCCACTATTGCCCTGGCACCTACACTGAGAATAAATGTTGTCCCTTTATAAGGGGCAGCTAATTCCTCTGTCCACCCCAGAGACTATGAGAATAGGCTTTCAAGTATTTACTCCATTAACCTTGCAGCCCAAGGCTCAGCTACTCCAGGAAGAGAGACGGACTGGGAGTCATTATCTGCTTTGAAGGAAGTTTTATCACTGTTTTTATAGCATCCTCTGAACTTGACCCATGGACTTAGGCAGATAGAGCAAAGCCAGTCCCTGCAGTATAAACAGATGGGAGATAAGTCAGGTCAATTTGATTCGATCAACACCCCTGATGGCATTTATTTCCTTATTTCTAGGCTGGCTCCAGAGATTCTATCCCCAAATGGGCCTCTAGAGGACAAATCTTTTGGTGAACATTCATTAAGCAAAATAATGCACTTATGAGTAAAGCACATGGTGACTTGGATGGCGCCCCATTACCTCCCCAGGACAGAGTCCAAGCTGCTTGCCATGATAGGTGCATGTGGTCTGGACCCTGCCTTTCTCTACTTCTTCCCACCTGGCCCTTTGTTCCTGGTATCCTTTCTGCCGGGCACTCCTTTTCTTTCTCTTCTTTCTGTTTGGAAAATTGGCCTCCCTTAAGTCTTGTCTGCTTGTAACAATCTCTGCTGTTACCCCCATGACACTCTGTCTCATCTCCCCTCGTTCCTGAGGTACCCCAGGCTTACAGGATCCACAGACCCTGGAATCCATATTACAGCATTTGTTTCAGTGGATTGGGATCAACTGCTTGAATATTTACCCTCTAGATCAGTGTTGTTACGGGAGGGATACTGCTCCCTAAGGAATGTTTTGAGCTATATGGGTATTTCATGGATGCAATGACAAGAGGGTACTATTTCCACTTAGTGCCTGGGTTTTGGGGATGCTGGTGTTCTGTAATGCTGGGACAATCCTGCTAGGTGAAGAATGTCTCATGTCCTGCAGGACCTTGAGGAGATCAATCAGATACTCCTGTAGGAAACAAACCTGTTTATAATGACCTGAGTTTGGAACGCAACTCTGTTTTATAAACAAACTCTTTTTTGTGTGATCTTAACATATGTTCAATTGTCCAGGAATACAAATCAAGGGAAGAATAAAATTTACTATGTTCAAAACTTTAACAAGACTTGATCACCATTTTGGAGGTAACATCGGAGATGGCAACATGATTTGTGATTGAGAAAGAAGAAATTAACCCAGATGCCTGTGGCAACTAAGAATTTTGCTTCACCTGGACTGGCGCAGTGGCTCATACCTGTAACCCCAACACTTTGGGAGGCTGAGGCAGGAGAACAGCTTGAGCCCAGGAGTTCCAGACTAGCCTGAGCAACACAGCAAGACCCTATCTCTACAAAAAATTAGAAAGTTAGCTGGGAATGGTGGCTCATGACTGCATTCCCAGCTACTCGGGAGGCTGAAGTAGGAGGATTGCTTGACTCTGTCTCAAAAAAAAAAGATTTTTGCTTGACGCCATACAGCACACCTGTATTCATCTGCATTTGTGAATGTCACCATCACTGTGATTCATGGTCTATTAATATCTACTTTTTTCGCTCTTATTTTTAAATGTCAAAGATAAAAACTGTGGCCTGAATATTATCATACCTCTCTCAAATCCAAACTTGTTAAAAGTAGATGCAAGCGTGTGACTGCTTCATAATGTCTTTTAGGGTATTAGGCCTGAGCATTTATGTATTGAAACACATTATTTTATTACAGTATTCCTTTTATTTCTCTTTCATATTACAGTAGCAGCATTATATTGATTTTGTTTTTTCATTATGTGTATAAGTGGTTTAGATTATCCATGAATTTCATTTCAGGATGGCAAAGAGGATATTCAAAATACTTGTTATAAAAAGGGAGCATCTGGCAGCATTGAGAACCACTCTAAGGTTCAGGAGGCAGGGACTTCACCTCCCCTGGGTCACTCCATTCTTCTTTGTGCCTAGCATAGGGTCTGGAATATCATAGATGCACAGAGAATCTTTTTCGAATGAGTGATGAAGGAATTGAGGCTGATACTCTGGTTTGGTAACCACCTAGGTAGGTGATGAGGCCCTCTGCTGAGATGGGAACACAGGAGAGAGGGCAGGTTTTGGGGAGAGTAATGAGTTCAGTTTTCATTGTGAAAGTTTGGAGAGCCCTGAAATTTCTAGGTGGTGGGGCCTGAGGGCCAGTGGCTCTGTGGGCCTTGATTTCTCTCTCAAGGCCATGGAAGAGTGGAAGTGCAAAGTCATAGTAACAATTCATCTTTTTAATCAGTAATCATTGCTGAGTCTCTCCATGCAGGATGAATAGACCAGTGAGAGCTGCCCATGAGGTGTCTCCCTGCTGCTGTGGCGATCTGTGTACTTGCCCAGACCCTCAGAGGCTAGGAGCTCCCTCCAAGGTAGGGGATACAAATGCTTCATCTCTAGCCCCTCTGACTTCCTGTCGCATCCTGACATAGTAGGTGGCTCAGCAGTGACGGCTGGAGGGACCACACAGTAAAACCCATCTGTGGAAACACAAGTATTCAGGGTAACTTTTTTTGGCCTGAAGTCGCTGCAGTGGAACATTTGGGAGCGAGTTTCCCCAGGGCCCAGCTCCTTCCCGCTAGGCTCTGCCATGTCTCCTGTTTATTAACAGGGAGGTATGACAAAGGGAAAAATCTCTTGATTGAAGACTCATCTCAGACATCTTTTCATTCCTCCAGGGAAGCATGCAATTTTGGGCTTTAATGACGTATGACAGGGCACGGGCAGTGGAGGTGGTGTGCATTTTAGGTAATACATGTGCTGCTAGAAGGTTGAGGTATAAGGACTTTTTAGGAACACAATTTTTATTGACAAGTAACATTTTAAGAACAATAAAGGAAATCAGAAAGAAAACATATGTTCATAGCGTCATTCATAATAGCGAAAACAACTCAAACGGTCATCAACTGACGAATGCATGAATAAAATGTGGTCTATTCATGTGATGGAATATAACTTGACCGTCATGAGGAATGAAGGACTGATGCATGCTATGATATGGATAAGTCTTGAAAACATCATGCTAAACGAAAGAAGCCAGACATAAGAGACCAGATATTGTATGACTCTGTTTATATGAAATGCCCAGAGTAGGTGAATACATTGGGATGTAAAATAGATATTGGTGGTTACCAGGGACTGGGAGAGGGGAGATGGAGAGTGGCTGATGGAACAAGCCATGTGAAAAAGCATTCCAGGCATTGGGAACAGTAAGTGCAAAGGCCCTGCAGTGGGAGGAAGCATGGCCTGATTAAAGAATAGCAAGGAGGTAGGTTGGCTTCAAGGGAGACAAGGGAGTGGTGGGGGAGAAGCTCAGAGAGGGGCTATCAGGACTAGACCCTTTAGGGCCTTATGGGGCACTTCCAGGGCATTGCCTTTTACTTGGAGAGAGAGAGGATGTCGCTGGCAGTTTGGGGCAGAAAAGGATGTGTCTGTCTTATGTTTGAACACAATCCCTCTGGCAGGAGATGGATTTTAAGGGGCAGAAGCAGGGAAGCCAGTTTGGGGGCCACTGCATTGGTGGCTCAAGAGATGACTCTGACTTGGACCCTGGTGGCAGCAGCTGCCAAGGGGAAAAATGTCCAAAACTGAACCTATTTTGAAAACAGCTGATCTTCAAGCTTTTGGCCTCAGCAACTAGGAGGCTGGAGTTGAATTTTATTGGGTGGGGGAATTCTGTGGGAGGGAGCAGGTTTCCTTCTACTCTTTGTTCACATATAAAAAGAAGTTATAAGAGAACATAGATAAGAGTTTAAATTTTGATTTTTTTCTGAACATTCAACCATAAACATTTACCAAGATGCTAAAGTCTTCATAATAATCACTTTAAAAAATTTTCTTTTGGCTAGGTGTGGTGGCTCATGCCTGTAATCCCAGCACTTTGGGAGGCCGAGGCGGGTGGATCACGAGGTCAGGAGATCGAGACCATCCTGGCGAACATGGTGAAACCCCGTCTTTATTAAAAATACAAAAAAATTAGCCAGGCGTGCTGGTGGGTGCCTGTAGTCCCAGCTACTCAGGAGCCTGAGGCAGGAGAATGGCGTGAACCCAGGAGGCGGAGCTTGCAGTGAGCCAAGATAGTGCCACTGCACTCCAGCCTGGACGACAGAGAGAGACTATGTCTCAAAAAAAAAAAAAAAAAAAAAAAATTTTTTTAAATTTTATTTTTAGAGATAGGGTCTCCCTCTGTCATCCCGGCTGGAGTGCAGTGGTGCAATCATGGCTCACTGTAGCCTCTTAACTCCTGGGCTCAAGCGAGCCTTCCACCTCAGCCTCTCAAGCGGCTGGGACTACAGGTACATGCCACCTTGGCTGGCTAAATTTTTATATTTTTGTAGAGACAATGTCTTGCTATATTGCCCAGGCTGGTCTTGAACTCCTGGCCTCAAGTGATCACCTCGGCCTCCCAAAGTGCTGGGATTGCAGATGTAAGCCACCATGCCAGGCCACTGATCACTTTTGAAGGCTGCATGATGGTCCATTTCATTCACTTCCCCTAAATTACATAACCATTTCCTCTGTTAATCATTTAGACTGTTTTTCTCTTTCTTTTTAGTTTTCAAAATTAAGGATAATTGTATAATGAATATCTTTGTGTTGATGGCTTTTTCTTCCCGGATTTTTTTCCCCCAAGAGTTTAATTCTCAGGAATGGATTTACTAGGTGAAAGAGTAAGAACAGTTAATGTGTCTCTTGAGACACATTGCTAAACTGTTTTCCAAAGAGATTGTGGAAATTTATAAGGCCAGCCAAGCAGTGCACTATACATTGGATGGTATAAGGCATTGCATTTTATTAATATTTTAAAATAAAAATAAATTTTTTAAGAAATTTGCATGCATTTGACTATTGTTAAGGTCGACCATTTATTTAAAAGTTTCTTTGGCTGTGTATTGATTATTCAGGTCCTTTTCCCTTTTTTGTTTTCCCGAGATGGAGTCTCACTCAGTCACCCAGGCTGGAGTGCAGTGGTGCAATCTCGCCTCACTGCAACCTCCACCTCCCAGGTTCAAGTGATTCTCCCGCCTCAGCCTCCCCAGTAGCTGGGACTACAGGCGTGCACTACCATGCCTGGCTATTTTAAGTAGAGAGGGGGTTTCACTATGTTGACCAGGCTGGTCTTGAACTCCTGACCTTATGATCTGCCCGCTTCAGCCTCCCAAAGTGCTGGGATTACAGGCATGAGCCACCGCACCAGGCCTATGTTTTTTGTTTTGTTTTGTTTGAGACGGAGTCTTGCTCTGTCGCCCAGGCTGGAGTGCAGTGGCGTGATCTCAGCTCACTGCAACCTCCACCTCCCGGGTTCAAGCAGTTCTCTGCCTCAGCCTCCTCAGTAGCTGGGAATACAGGTGCCCGCCACCACGCCCGGCTAATTTTTTGTATTTTAGTAGTAATTTTTTGTATTTCACCATCTTGGCCAGGCTGGTCTTGAACTCCTGACCTTGTGATCCACCCACCTCTGCCTCCCAAAGTGCTGGGATTACAGGCGTGAGCCACCGCGCCCGGCCCCCCTTTCCCATTTATTTACTAAAGTCCTCATACCTTCTTCACCAATTTGTTGGGTCTTTTCCTAACTTAGAGAAAGGGATGAACCCTTTGCCAATCATATCTTTAATGAAAATAATATTTTAAATCAAGTAGGAAAACTGTTGAAATGAATTTCTTTTGTACCAAAAAAGAAACACTTGGTATGTGAATACTTATATTCTGTTTTGCTGATTTGTTCACTTAAAAATGGCTATCTTGATTTTATTATTTATTTATTTATTTATTTATTTATTTGCGGCAGAGTCTCGCTTTGTCACCCAGGTTGGAATGCAGTGGCGCGAACTTGAATAACTGCAACCTCTGCCTCCCAGGTTTAAATGATTCTCCTGCCTCAGTCTCCTGAGTAGCTAGGACTACAGGCGCACACCACCACGCCTGGCTAATTTAGAGATAGGGTTTCACCATACTGGCCAGGCTGGTCTCGAACTCCTGACCTCAGGCGATCCACCCGCCTCGGCCTCCCAAAGTTCTGGGATTACAGGAGTGAGCCACCACGCCTGGCCTCTTGATTTTAAAATCTTTTTTTTCCCTTAGAGTGAAGCACACCTGGATTAGATAGTGCTTGTTATTACAGATAAGGGTGCACTTTCCAGATTCTTCTCCTGAGTGGCAAAGTTTTCCCACCATCTTATCCAAACATACCTTGCTGATGGTATCTCTGGGCACTACACAGTGCAAGGGACAGGGAAAAAGGGCTTTTCCAGAGGAGAGTGATCTGCATCTTGGAGGAATTCTAGAACATGTTCGAGGAATGGTGACTGGGGCTTCTGGAGCCAAGGGCTGACTCAGGGAACAGATCTCAGCTCAAGGTGAGGTCATTTTTTTCTCCTGCATGTCCCTCTAGCTGCTGACATTTTACCTCTTCAAGGACTGACTCAAATGCCATCTCCATTGTGGCATCTTCCTTGATCACCACCCAACCTCCCTCTGAGACTTCTGAGTTTCTCCCTCACTAGATCTGGAGGGCAGTGGTGGGTCTTGTTCATTTTTTGTTCTCACAGTGCACTTGATAGAGACTGGCTTGGGAAGCCTTCGTAGGATTGGACTGGCCCTCAGAAGAAGTTTAGCAGGTAGGAGAACTGCCTTAATACTTAGGAAGCTTCCTAGTGTGAATGCCAGCATCATCACTTACTAGCTGTACTTCAGTTTTCTCATAGGATTGTTGTGAAGATTAAATGAAGATTGGACAAAGTCAATCAATGTTTATTTCACAATCACTGAGCAGCAAGTATTCCTTGTGTACCAGTGTCTGTTCCAGAAACGAAGTCATAAGAGATCATCAAGATTATCTCTGGACTTAAGGCATATCTTCTCTCTCTCTCTTTTTTTTTTGAAAGAGTCTCGCTCTGTCACCCAGACTGGAGTGCAGTGCCATGATCTCGGCTCACTGCAACCTCTGCCACCTGGGTTCAAGCGATTCTGATGCCTCAGTCTCCTGAGTCGCTGGGATTACAGGCATGTGCCACCACGCCCAGCTAATTTTTGTATTTTCAGTAGAGACAGGGTTTCGCCATGTTGGTCAGGCTGGTCTCCAACTCCTGACTTCAAGTGTTCCACCTGCATCGGCCACCCAAAGTGCTGGGATTACAGGCATGAGCCACCACGCCTGGCCCAAAGCATATCTTCTCAATGGCACACAGCAGAAGAGAATGTGATGTTTCCCAGGAGAGGTGGGAGCCAAGTGCTAGAGGGCTCTGAGTAGGGAGCGGGGGACACATTTGTGGGTCCTGGGAGCTTTTACAACTTTTACTACTTCCGAACATGTAAGCTGAGTCTTGACAAGGAGCTGGAATTTCAGCCAGTAGAAGTGGGGCAACAGGGCATTGAAGCTGAGGGAATGGCATGACCATAGGCACAGAGAGGTAAAATATGGGAAGTATTTGGGGGCTGGCCAGCAGTCCTAGTTGGCTGGCGCTCCAGGTCTTTGGGGCTGGAAGGGGTGGTGGGAAATCAGGCTGAAAAAAGACAGTGGTGTGAGAGGAGAGTGCAAGGGAGAGCCAGGGGGTTTCAGAGCCAGGGCGAGCCCTGGTCAGAGCTGTGCCTGAAGGGGAAGACCGGGAGGGCAGCTTGGCGGGTGAAGAGGCTGTTATAAGAGCCTGTGCCCGAGGTGCTCAGACCTGAAGGAGGGCAGGGGTGACACACTGGGGATGGAGGAACTGTGGGAGAACACTTTAGGATGGGACTGTCAGGGCCTGATGAGGGGGAGAGGCCCAATGGAAAGGGGCTGATAAAAGCCCTCCTTCCTGACAAGGCCACAGACTTAGCTGCAGTTTATTATTTAGGTCATAAAAGCGCTTGGGATCACTCCTCTACTGCACTCATCACCTCTCTGGGTGGGTGGGCAGCTCCTCTCTGGATAGAACCCTTCCCAGGGTAGGGTAGCAGAGACTGGTTTAAACACCTGACCTCCCTTGGCACCCAGCTAGAGGCCTGGCCATCAGCAGGAGCTCAGGAGTTTGTGATGGACAGGGAGAGGACGAGGGGAAAGGTAAGTATGGATGTTATTTCTTCAGAGAAGCATTCCCTGATCTCCAGGTTAGGTTTGAATCAGGTTGCCTGATTTTGCCTTGCCATAGCTCCTTGCTCTTTTGCTTCTTGGCACAACAGTTTTAATGACATATGTGTGTGACACTTGATTGATGCCTGTCTTTCCTACTGGACACTAAGCCCCAGCACTTAAAACAGTGGCTGGCATCTAGTTGACCCTCAGAAATATTTGTAGAGCTAAAAAGACAGATTAGTAGTTGCCTGGGATTGAGGACAGGAGCGGGATTGACTATAAATGGACACAAGGAACATTTTTATATGCTCAAAAACTGGATTGTGGTGATGGTTGTGCAACTGTTTACATTTACTAAAAATCATCGAACTGTACATTTAGAGTGAGTAAACGTTATGATATATAAATTGTACTTCAATAAAGCTGGTAAAAAATAAAATTCGGCCAGGCACAGTGGCTCATTTTGTGAGCCTGGGGCGAGCAGATCGCTGGGCTTAGTAATTATTTGATCCCAGGAGGTCGAGGCTTTGTAGTGAACCTCTTCGCGCTACTGCACTCCAGCTTGGGCGAGAGAGCGAGACCCAGTCTCAAAAAAAAAAAAATCAAAATTTGTGGAATGAGAAAATTATGTGTCTTCCTCCACGGGATTGTAAACTCTATGAGAAGCGCTATATCCCCAAGATCCTAGAAGATTAATCAGCACCTAGTAGGTGTGGAACAAACGTCTTACCTAAACAGCGAGTCAATGAACCAGGGAGTAGAGGAGGAAGCTTTCCCTGAGATCCCGGCTAGGCAGTTTCCGGGTCCGCCTGGCGCTCAGCCAGGAAAGTCACAGAGAGACGAGCCCGGCCATTGGCCAGTGGAATGTCCAGGGGCGGGGCAGCGAGCGAGCGCGAAGCAATCCTGAGGCGGTCTCGGGGGCGGGGCTCCTAAGGGGCGTGGCCGTGCAGGGGCGGGCTCCGAGGGTGGGGAGGGCGCTTGCGCACTGCTGCTGCCGCTGTCGCCGCGGAGCCAGGAGGGAAAGCGATGGCTGGGCCCGCGTGGATCTCCAAGGTGAGCGCTGGCAGGCCGGCGTGTGGCAGGGAGGCTGGTCGCAAGGGCTGGCAGGAGAGCCGGCCGCGTGCCGGGTGTGGGCGGGCGCGCAGGCCAGACAGGGTGGCGGTGGCGGCCCGCGGGGTCAGCTTGGGAGCCGGTCCTGGCCGCCCGTGCCCCGCGCTCCGTGGCCGGCTCGCAGTTTATGGGCCGCCCCGGGCCCGGTCAGCAGCGCAGAGGCGGGGACGGCATCAAGGTCAAGGCGGGGGGCGCCGGTCCTGCTCCTGCCGAGACCCGGCTGCCGTCACCCGCATCCTCCCGGGCCAGAGTCCAGGCTTCGCGCCGAGCCCGGGAAAGTCACGGGAACCTCTGCCCTGGCTGCGGCCCTGCTGCCGGACTGATCCTCTCAGCAACGCCCAGACCTCTCATCCGCTGTCTCTGCGGCTCTTGGCCGGGGAACCGCAGGTGCCACGGGCACTGGCGTTGAGCTTGGGAGGTTTTCCCAGGTGAGAGAATCCTGGGGCCCTTTTCCCTATCAGATTGTTTTCCCTTTGGCGCTCATCCCAGTCAGACCTCTAGTGCTCTTGTAGCTATTTCCCCTTCAGAGGATATAGGGCATCTTACACCTTGGAATTACCATCTGAACCTTCAGAGAGAGACCAGGAGAGCCTTCCTTTTACCTTTCATTGGTGGGAATTCTGCAATCTGGAACGCTTTAGCTCTCCTTGACAGCTCAGATGCCGGAGCTGGAAAGGGTTTTAGATCATCTATGCGGTTCCTTAGCTTCTCAGTGGACCTAACCTGTGCCTGAAGAAGAACTTGCTCAAGGTCACACAGGAGGTCGGTGTCAGCTGGGAGAGGAACCTAGGTGTCTTGGTTCCCATTTCCCAAGGTCACATAACAAATTATGGGTACAGGCCATCAGGCCTCAAGTCTCCTGTTGCTACGAAAGGGTGGTCCCCTAGAAATCCATAAGCAATTTAACGTTTTTCTATAAGTTTGATACTACTTTTCTCTTTTTTTTTCGGTTTAAAGAGAGGTCCAGAGATGCACTGTTATTTAATGAAAAGATCTCTGTACTGGAATTTAGGAGTCCCAGATTTAAATCCTAGCAATGCCACTGATTGACTATGTGACCCTAAGTAAATTGCTAAACATCTCTAAGCCTTAATATGCCCATCTGTGAATATCTATACTTAACATCACGGAGTCGTTTGAGTATTAAATAAAATAATGTATGCGAAAGCACTTGGTATTTACGGAAGGAACACAAAAATCTGAAGCTTTCTTATCAATATGTTTATCTGTCATCCAACAGACAGTGGTTTTCATGGGCATCATTAACTGTTTTTTGTTTTTTGTTTTTTGTTTTTTGTTTTTGAGACGGAGTCTCGCTCTGTCGCCCAGGCTAGAGTGCAGTGTCGCGATCTCTGCTCACTGCAAGCTCCGCCTCCCGAGTTCACGCCATTCTCCTGCCTCAGCCTCCGAGTAGCTGGGACTACAGTCGCGCACCACCACGCCCGGCTAATTTTTTGTAGTTTTAGTAGAGACGGGGTTTCACTGTGTTAGGATGGTCTTGATTTTCTGACCTCGTGATCCGCCCGCCTCGGCCTCCCAAAGTGCTGGGATTACAGGCGTGAGCCACCGCGCCCGGCGTTAACTGGCTTTTTTGTTCAATAACTAGATTCTACTTTGTCACGCTCTTCAGACCCAGATTTGCTTGTGTTGATAAGGCTTATGTCACATTTGCTCCTAAAAGTAAAGCAACTTCTGTGTCACTGTGAAAACTGAACTCAGTCCTTTAATCTCTGAACTTACATTAAATACCCAATTCATCTTTGGTAGGTACATTTGCCTTCACAGTGAGGCACTAAAGCAACACTTGATAATGATTGTGCTGGTAAATTTGTTTTGCCTTTAGTGTGATCTGCACGAAAAAACCCTCATAGTAGGTATTCAGAAAGTGTTGGGTTGTGGAGTCAGACGATGAGGTTCTCTGACATGTACTCCCTGTGTGACCTTTGGCAGAGTCATTTGACTACTGGGCCAGCTTCTCACTTTAGGGATTGGAGCAGAAGGTGGCTCAGAGGCTGACCCCAAGATGGTGGAGGTGCAGAACTGGATGCCGGTTTCAATCAGGACAGTTCCTCTGTTGAGTTTACATTTAAGATTGATTGTTTGTGGCCAGGCATGGTGGCTCATGCCTGTAACTCTAGCACTTTGGGAGGCCAAGGCGGGCGGATCACTTGAGGTGGAGAATTCAAGACCAGCCTGGCCAACATGTTGGAACCCCATCTCTACTAAAAATACAAAAATTTGCTGGGTGTGGTGGCATGCTCCTGTAATCCCAGCTACTCAGGAGGCTGAGGCAGGAGAATCGCTTGAACCCAGGATGTGGAGGCTGTGGTAAGTGGAGATCATGCTCTTACCTGGGTAACAGCAAGACTCTGTCTTTAAAAAAAAAAAAAAAAAAAAAAAAGGTTTTTTTTTTTTAAACGCATCTCAGAACCTGTGTACAACATTATTTACATGTTTTTAAGTTGGAGCCCGGAGGTAAAAAAAGGAAATGAGTTACGGATTAAGATGGCCCACGACCTGAAGTCCAAAGTTCAGGGTTTTGGTCCAGGCTCCATCAACCTGGCTTCAGTTTCCTCATCTGAAAAGTGCCACTAATGCCTATCTCTACAGGTTTTATATAAATAAAATGATGTGAGATATATATATATATATATATATATGTATATGAGTATATGAGTATTCTATACAGTAGAAATCCTGCCGTCTCAGCCTTCCATGGAGCTGGGACTACTGGTGTGTGCCACCATACCGGCTAATATTTAAAATTTTTTTGTAGAGGTAGGGGTCTCACTCTGTTGCCTAGGCTGATTGGTCAGATCTTCTGTCACAAAGACATAAGCTAGTTTTGTGTGAATGTCTTTTTCCTCTTTTTTGGGCTGGGAGAGGAGAAAGAACTCATGTCACTTTTTTTTTTTTTTTTTTTTTTGAGACAGAGTTTCGATCCTGTTGCCCAGGCTGGAGTGGAATGGCATGATCTTGGCTCACTGCAACCTCCACCTCCCAGGTTCAAGTGATTCTCCTGCCTCAGCCTCCCAAGTAGCTGGGATTACAGGCGCCCACCATCACACCCGGCTGATATTTGTGTTTTTAGTAGAGACAGGGTTTCACCACATTGGCCAGGCTGGTCTTGAACTCCTGACCTCAGGTGATCCACCCGCCTCAGCCTCCCAAAGTGCTGGGATTACAAGCCTGAGCCACTGCACCCGGCCTTCTTTTTTTTTTTTTTTTTTTTTTTTTTAAATAGAGTTTTGCTCTTGTCGCCCAGGCTGGAGTGCAATGGCGCGATCTTGGCTCACTGCAACGTCTGCCTCCCGGGTTCAAGTGATTCTCCTCCCGCAGCCTCCTGAGTAGCTGGGATTACAGGCATGTGCCACCACGCCCGGCTAATTTTGTATTTTTAGTAGAGACAGGGTTTCTTCATGTTGGTCAGGCTGGTCTTGAACTCCTGACCTCAGGTGATCTGCCCGCCTCAGCCTCGCAAAGTGCTGGGATTACAGGCGTGAGCCACGGCACCCAGCCTCATGTCAGTTTTATTCTCTGTCTGTCACAAAGTAACCTTTAAAGGGTGGTTTGGGAAATTTTATTTTACTTAAAGTTCTGGGTCGTTGTGATGACTTAGGTGCAGTACTACTTTATTCTAAGATCATGCAAGAGTGATGACAAACATGGAAAAGAAGATCATTGCAAGTATTAATGCTCTTTGCTGGGTTGGAAACTCTTCAGGTAGAGATGTGACTGAGGCTGGACTCAGTTTCTTTTGTTTTTAATTATTGATTACCTTCTATGAGCCAGGGACTGTTCTAGACACTAGATACAACAGTGAACAAAACACAAATCCTTACGCTCCTGGGTTTCCATTGCTGCCCCCAGCATACGCAGGTAGGATGGGTTTACATGTTAAAATCAGTCATTTTGGTCTGGTCCTTTTCATTCTTTCCTTTTTTTTTTTTTTTTTTTGATCCGTTACCCAGGCTGGAGTGCAGAGGCTGATTTTCATAGCTCACAGAAACCTCAAACTCCTGGGCTCAGGCAGTCCTGAGCTCAAGCCGACTCAGCCTCCCACGTAGCTGAGACCATTGGTGTGCGCCACCATACCTGGCTAATTTTGTAGAGACAGGGTCTCACTTTGTTGCCCAGGCTGGTTGGTTGGGTCTTCTGTCACAAGGACATGAGTTTTGTGTGAATGTCTTTTCCTTCTTTTTTGTTCAGGGAGAGAAGAAAGGACACGTGCCCATTTTCTTGTCACAAAGTAGCCTTTAAATGGCCTCCCTTCTAATAGCCCACTCGCTGGTGGATGAATCATGCCCTAGGATTAACATTTTGGCCAATGGTTTTGGCATAGAGTATTCTTTTGGATTTGGCCGTGTCTTATTTTCAACGCAGAGTCATCACTATAGATACCAGAAGATTAGAGAATAAAATTCATTCATACCTTTTTTGGCTATTGGTTGTTAGATGCCAATAAATATTTCAGCAAAGGTTTGGACCCCAGAAAAAAATATCAAGACAGGATACAACAAATGTGTCTTTGCTCATGTATCTAGCAGGAGAAAAAGTTGCTTTTAAAAAAATTTAATGCGGCTGGCTGCGGTGGCTCATGCCTGTAATTCCCCAGCACTCCTGGGTGTCCAAGGTGGGTGGATCACCTGAGGTCAGGAGTTTGAGACCAGCCTGGCCAACATGGAGAAACCGCATCTCTACTAAAAATACAAAAAGCTTAGCTGGGCGTGGTGGTGCATGCCTGTAATCCCACCTACTTTCGGGAGGCTGAGGCAGGAGAATCGCTTGAACCCGGGAGGTGGAGGTTGCAGTGAGCCGAGGTTGCACCATTGCACTCCAGCCTGGGCAACAAGAGTGAAACTCTGTCTCAAAAAAAAAAAAAAAAAAAAAATTAATGCATTTTAATACCTTTGGTCTATGTAGATTCTTTTTTTATATTGTTTATAGTAATGTAGTATGACTTTGTACCTGTTCTCAAGGACTAAGTTATTAAAGTTTATAATAAACCTTTAAAATTTATATTTCTGGTATATGATAATGTTAATTGGAGAGAAAAAACAAAACAAAACACGTACCAGTGGTAATATCTTGGTGTGGTGGGATTACTGGGTAACTTTTATTTTATTTTTTGTATCTTTTCCTAGTCCCAGCAAACTGACAGTAATGACCACATTACCTATATTATCAGAAGAAACAATAATTTATTTAAAATCTTTATTCTGTATGGCATGGGCATCAGATGGTATTAAATAAACTTTCTTAGATTTTACTATAAAGTGTAATTTCTTAATATTCACAGAATAGATACAATGTATAATTGAAGGAGCACTGGAGTCAGAAGTCAGAAGACCTGTATGTGGGTTTCCATTTTGCCAATTATTCGCTGTGTGACCTTAGGCAAATCCTCTTCTTTGGGACCAGTGTCTTCCCTTATGAAATAAGCAAGTTGCCAGGTGTCGTGGTGCACACCTGTAATCCCACCTACTCAGGAGGCTGAAGCAAGAGGGTCACCTGAGCCCGGGAGCTGGAGGCTGTAGCGAGTTATGATTGTGCCTTTGAATAGTCACTGCACTCCATCCTGGGCAACCTAGGGAGACTCCGTCTCAAAAAGCCTAAAACAACAAGAAATAAGTGAGTTGTGCTCTGGATTTCATGAGGAACATCCTGGCTCTAAAATTAATAGTTATTTTCTTAGAGTATATGTTACCCTTAAATTGACCTGATGGTCAAGAATGTTGGCACAAAATGATCCACTCATCTGAGAAAAGTCCGTATGTTTGAGCTGAAAAAGTAGTTTTATTCTACCTTCAACATCTTTTATTTGACAACTTATATTAGTTAAATTGACTTTGAAATATATAGTACTTAGGTTGTCAATCTAAAATAAAAATTTGGGTATTTAGGCTTTCAAATCTGAGTTAGCTTGCCACATTGAGCTAATACATGAGATTTGTATTCCTGGGAAGCTACTGAATATATCTGTGCCAAGTTGCAGCATTACCAACCATCAGGACTTCCTCGCTCTTCTTTACTGTGTGTGGTTTAATTCTGTGCATGATGTCTCTCTGTTGATATTAATATAGGTCTCTCGGCTGCTGGGGGCATTCCACAACCCAAAACAGGTGACCAGAGGTTTTACTGGTGGTGTGAGTATAATTATGTCTTTTATTTTTTCCTTTTAGAAGTTTCTCAAGAAAGATGCTCTAATATATTTATTACATAGCATTTTATCTCCATTCATTTAAAATTAGGGAAAATTGGCCATATTTATAATGTATGTTGAAATTATTGACTGACATGCACAAATCTATTAGGTTACTTGCACATTTGAAAGAATTGTCTGACAGCTGGCTATGTAAGTTTGTCACATTAATATCTTGAAGGAGCCTTATTAAAAATAGATAGAAAGTACCCTTGAGCCTGTTATTTTATTTCACAATCTTGTTTCGGTGAGACAGCTTTTTTCAAAACTTGTACAAGTTGAGAGAAAATTGTTGAGAAGCTTCAAAACCTGCTTTGCGTTGTTATTTTATGAGCTTCCCTAAACCCAGTAGATGGAATGCCAATTAGGAATGCCTCGAACATCTATAAGCCCTATAGGCTTGTACTTTCCTTATATAGGCTTTGTAGACTATCGCAGTAGTAGATCATCTGTTGTTCATTAAATCTGCTGCTTTTAGAATTCCCAGCATCAGAGTTCTGTGCTTTAAAAGCTGATACCACATTTTTGGAACATTCTAAGACTGTGGGTCAGTGACTTCCTATTTGTTTTTAATTCCCACCCCTGCCTTTTACGGAATCTGATTTGGATTTCATAATTCCTATACTCCCATATAACATCTATGCCATGTAAGATTTATAAGACCATAGTACTTTTTTTCCCCCATTTACTTTCTGTATTGTGGAAGAAAAGTAGATTTTCTGTTGACTTGATGACATTTATTATTACATGTTGGGAGAACAGGAAGAAGCAGCCAAAGCGTTCTTTTGACTCTGCTTATGCCAAGAATGCAGGATAGGGCTTGCACTTCAGGCTCGAGGGTAGCCATGCTAGCATTTCAAACGCATTCTGAAAGCGAATAAGATGATCATTGCTGTCTGCTATTATTTAATTTTCAGGCTATTTATTTGAAAAAAAAAATTTGCTTGATGGAGGAGATTATTTTTGAAGAAATAAGAGAATATATTTATTTTTTTAAAGATTTCTTCAACCTGAGAAAACTGGTATGAGCCTTAGCCCTGGCTAAGACTGAGGTGGGAGACTGAGGTGGGAGACTTGCTTAAGGCCAGGAGTTCGAGGCTGCAGTGAGCTGTGGTCACACCTGTGAGTAGCCACTGCGCTCTTGCCTGGCAATGTAGTGAGTCCTCATCTCTAAAACATAAAAACTGAAAATTAGAAAGATGAAAAAAATAAAAATGTCTCTTCAGTTGTACAGAAAAAAATCAGAAATAATTAGTCCACCAATCTGGGCAGACAATCATTGGAAGCAAAGGACCAAGGAAACTTGAATTAGTGATTTTTTTTAAATGCAGTTCAAGCAACTAGAATTGATAAAAAGCCAAGCCCCTAGGTGGGGTGAAGTCCCAAGAAAATAAAATATATGGTTCCCAAATGGAAAAAGAGGTGCTGATCTTCTCCTTACATATTTTTATTTCTGCGTTTGAAATGCTGGCTTCGTTTTGCCTGAAGCCTTAGAGTAAATCATTGCTGTTACATTATAAAAACAATAATTGTCATTCTAAGTGTGACTCAGGCTTTGCAGGTATGATGACGGATACTATTCTTTTTAGTTGCAGATCAACTTTGCCAAGCTTATGTAGATTACTCTTAGATTTAAGCAGACAGTTTTATAGAGGAACTAAGAAAAAAAATGGAAGCTCTCTTGATAAAAAGTCTGATTTTCCCTGAGTACCAAAACAGACCTCAGTAATATTTTAGAAATGTGTCTGAAAGTGTTTTGCAAGACTGAAGAAGAAGTTGCATGAGAAGCTTTCCGGGATCACAATGAAAAGGAAAGGAAAACACTTGCCTTCATGAGAAACCCTCTAAATTTTAGTGAGAGAACATGGTTAATTTTTTGTTGTTGTTGTCTTTGGTTTTAAAGGTTTGAATTAATTGGTCTCTTTGCAGCTTGTCTGAAAAGAAATAGCAATTAGGAAATCTACTTGATAGTTTAATTTATTTTTGTTTAAGTAAAGAGTATCATTTGGGTTCTTTTTAAAACCTCTGAGCTCAGGTAAGAGCAGGATTGCAGAGTCTCTGTCTGTTGATTCCTGCCTCCCCTTTGATGACCCTGGGGGAGGTATATCTGTTTTCTTAACAACATTTGAATCTCTCTGAGACATCTCATAAAGTGGATTTCTCTGTCAAAATATTCTTTTTTAAGCCTTCAAAAATAAAAATTCTTACTGTCTTCTTTGATGATTTCTTATGTTCAGGTTCAGACGGTAACTTTAATTCCAGGAGATGGTATTGGCCCAGAAATTTCAGCTGCAGTTATGAAGATTTTTGATGCTGCCAAAGTAAGTGGGCTTAAAAAATACATTTAATGATGATTCACTGAAAAGTTTTCTTAGCCAGTTGGATTCTGTGAACTTTTAGGATGCATTGTACACATTTCTATGAAATTTAGTAAGGTCTGTTGTTCATCTCCACAGATTGTCACTTTAACAGTGTGTATCTCAGTGTTTGCTACTGCCTTTCCTTCCTTCCTTCCTTCCTTCCTTCCTTCCTTCCTTCCTTCCGTCCGTCCGTCCGTCCTTCCTTCCTTCCTTCCTTCCTTCCTTCCTTCCTTCCTTCCTTCCTTCCTTCCTTCCTTCCTTCCTTCCTTCCTCTCTTTCGATGAGGTCTCGCTGTATTCCCCAGGCTGGTCTTGAACTCTAGGGCTCAAGCGATCCTCCCACCTTCACCTCCCAAAGTGTTTGGATTATAGGCGTGAGCCACCGCACCTGGCTGGCTGCTCCTATTGTTGATAGTTTAAACTCCTGCGTTGGCATCAGTTATATGTAAAGTAATCAAAGTAGTACTGTAGTATTTGTGGATCTTTAAGTCCTGCTTTTAAGCCCTGCCAAATCACCCACCTTTTTGCAAAAAAAAAAAAAAAAAAAGACTAGAATTGATGTTTCAAAAATCTATATAGGCGCTTTTGAAATAATCTCTTTAAAATAAAGTTTTTGATGTGTTATCAAGAATGGAGTGTTATTACTTCTAACAGCTGAGCCTTTGATACAGGTAGATAATTTTAAAATTCTGGAAGTGGATTCAGCTGTAAGCTGCTTGTGACCAGCACTGTGTCTGTCTCTGAACTTCTGTCCTAGGACATGCTCAGTGTGCTGGCTGTTAAATGTGTGTGTACACACATGAAGGATGTAGGTAGAGAGAAAGGGATGTTTGTTTATACCTTCAACTGATACATTCATAGGTTATGCAATACATATATATATATATGGGATCTGATTTGGATTTCATAATTCCTATATTCCTATATATATATTCTTATACTTCATATATATATTTCTATACTTCATATATATATATATATATATATATATATATATAAAATTTTTTTTTTTTTTGAGACAGAGTTTTGCTCTTGTTGCCCAGGTTGAAGTGCAGTGGAGCGATCTTGGCTCACTGCAACCTCTACCTCCTGGGTTCAAGTGATTCTTCTGTCTCAACTTCCCAAATAGCTGGGATTACAGGCACATGTCACCACACCTGGCTAATTTTTGTATTTTTAGTAGAGATGGGTTTCATCATATCGGTCAGGATGATCTCGAACTCCTGACCTCAGGTGATCTGCCCACCTTGGCCTCCAGGATTACAGGTGTGAGCCACTGGGCCTGGCCTATATATATATTTTTAAAAATATAATATTGTTTTTTAAAAACGGCTTTATCAAGATACAATTCATCCTTTTATTTATTTTTTATTTTTATTTTTCATTTGTTTTGAGACATTGTTTCACTCTTAATGCACAGGCTGGGGTGCAATGGCGTGATCTTGGCTCACTGCAACCTCTGTCTCCCAGGTTCAAGCTATTCTCCTGCCTCAGCCTCCCGAGTAGCTGGGATTACAGGTGCCCGCGACCACACCCAGCTAATTTTTGTATTTTTAGTAGAGGCGGGGTTTCACCATGTTGGCCAGGCTGGGCTAGAACTCCTGACCTCAGGTGATCTACCCACCTTGGCTTCCCAAAGTACAGGGATTACAGGCATTGAGCCACCACGCCGGGCCTAATTCATCCTTATAAAGTGCACCTTTCAGTCCAGTGGTTTTTAGTACATTCACAGAGTCATGCAGCCATCACCACAATCTAATTTTGGACCATTTTCCTCACCCGAAAAGAAACCCCATACCCTATGCAGTCGCTCCCCATTTCGTCTCTCTCCCTCCCTACCTCCTCCCCCTTTTTCCTCCCCAGCCCTAGGCAGCCAACCACTCATCTACTTTCTATATCTATAGGTTTGCCTATTTGGGACATTTCATATAAATAGAATCTTATATGGTCTTTTATGATTGGCTTCTTTCACTTAGCATGATGTTTTTAAGTTTCATCCATGTATCAGTACTATATAATGTTTCTGTGAACCATATTCCTCTGTTCTTTATGATACTCTAATTATAGCCACTCTTAAGAGCCCTTGTGAAAAACAAATAAGTGGGCAGGTGGTGGCTGGGAGTGATGACTGGGCACAGGTAATGTGGAGAATTCCTCTGGGCCTGCTAGAGAATGACATCTCTTCTTGCATGCCAGGAACTTTCTGGACCTTTACTGTTTTTAGCAGTCGCATCCAAAGTTGAAAAAGGGCTGAGCATGGTAGCTCACATCTGTAATCCCAGCACTTTGGGAGGCTGAGGTGGGCAGATCACCTGAGGTCAGTAGTTCGAGACCAGCCTGGCAAGACCCCGTCTCTAAAAAAAAAAATACAAAAAATGTTAGCTGGGTGTGGTGACGTGCGCCTGTAATCCCAGCTACTTGGGAGGCTGAGGCAAGAGAATCGCTTGAACCTGGGAGGCGGAGGTTACAGTGAGCCAAGATCATGCCACTGCACTCTAGCCTGGTCAACAGAGCGGGACTCTGTCTCAAAAACAAAGTTGAAAGTTGAATAAGTTTGTTCATCATTGCAGTATGAATGTCAGTTTCCTTTAAGTCTCTCCAGCTCACTGTGCTCTGTAATGTGGCATCTAGGCACCTATTCAGTGGGAGGAGCGGAACGTCACTGCCATTCAAGGACCCGGAGGAAAGTGGATGATCCCTTCAGAGGCTAAAGAGTCCATGGATAAGAACAAGATGGGCTTGAAAGGTAGCACTGAAGTAGAGACCGGGGTTTTTACAGATTTCCGCTACAGGGGTTACATAGTTTTGAAAATTTATGCATTTAAACTGAATAAGGCCTGGCCTTCTGTGAAAGTAAAGCCATTCTTTTATGAAGAAACTACTCACAGTAAGATGCTTTATTCATTTGGGATATTTTTTTCCCCCAGTAAAAGCATTAAAGTATTACTGGATGATGCCAAGTAACAGTATCTCTATTTAATCTTGAACTATATGTATCTTTTGCTTAATTTTTACATTTGTATATTTATTTATTTATTTTAATTATTTTTTGCGACAGAGTCTCGCTCTGTCGCCCGGGCTGGAGTGCAGTGGTGTGATCACAGCTCACTGCAGCCTTGACCTCCTGAGCTCAAGCAATCCTCTCACCTGAGCCTCCTGAGTAGATGGGACTACAGGTGTGCCACCATGCCCAGCTAATTTTTAAAAAAGTTTTTTTAGAGATTCGGTCTCATTATGTTTCCCAGGCTGATCTGGAATACCTAAGCTCAAGCAATCCTTCTGCCTCTGCCTCCCAAAGTGCTGGGTTTACAGGCCTGACTGAGCCACTGTGCCTGGCCTACATTTTTATCATTATTTTAATTAATACATGTTTAAGGCCATGATTCAAAAATATTAGCATGGGGTAGATTTAAATTCAGCATAAGCTTTATTTTTATATTTTTTGAGAGTCTTGCTCTGTCGCCCAGGCTGGAGTGCAGTGGCGTGATCTCGGCTCACTATAACCTCCGCCTCCCAGGTTCAAGCTATTCTCCTGCCTCAGCCTCCAAGTAGCTGGGACTACAGGCACGCACAACAATGCCCAGCTAATTTTTGTATTTTTAGTAGAGACAGGGTTTCCCCATGTTGGCCAGGCTGCTCTTGGACTCCTGACCTCAAGTGATCCGCCTGCCTTGGCTTCCCAAAGTGCTAGGATTACAGGCCTGAGCCACCGCGCCCGGCAAGCATAGGCTTTAAAACCACAGACAGAACCAACATTGAATCTCATCTCTGCTACTTACTGGCTAGAAGGCTTGGGCAAATTTTTTATTCTTAGTTTCTTTTTTCTTTTTTCTTCATTTTCAAATGACAGTAACAGAGTTGCTGTTGTACAGGTTGATGGTAAAGATTAGATCATGTCAAGCACATGATTACAATGCTTGATCCTCAGGAAGTTCTTAAGATGAGAAATGCAGTTCATGTTTCAGAAAGCTCCCATGAGGAAGTTTTCCTCCTTCATTTGAGTCTCAGGTAGAGAGTGAATTAGAGGCAGAACACATTTCACAAGGTAGCCTAGGTGGGTTAGTAGGTCACACCTGAGACCAGAATGCCTTCTAGTGTCATCTGAGTTTTCTTCTGTATAACAGGCCCTTTGAAGACCCCAATAGCAGCCGGTCACCCATCTATGAATTTACTGCTGCGCAAAACATTTGACCTTTATGCAAATGTTCGACCATGTGTCTCTATCGAAGGCTATAAAACCCCTTACACTGATGTAAATATTGTGACCATTCGAGAGAACACAGAAGGAGAATACAGTGGAATCGAGCATGTGGTATGTTCACTCCAGATTCCTTTTTATTCCTGCTTGGACTGCTTTCTGTGCATCTGGGACCCCAGAGACAGAACTGCTTTATCTCTGTGAGGAGTTGTGGGTGTTTGTCTTGGTACCAGGTGTCTGGCTGACAGTACTCAAACAGATGTAAGGCATGGTGGTTCAGGTCACAAGCTTGGGAATATGCCCTCTGAATTTTGAATCCCTCACTTCACAGGTATGCTGTTCCGCAGGTGACTGTCCCTGCATCTCAGCTTTCTTCATCTGTGCAGTGGGGCTCATAATCCCTCTTATGGCTGGAATTAATATGAACCCCATTGACATAGCAGTGTGTGTGATTACTCATGCTAGCTGGCACTGTGCAGGCCTGCCACAAATGTTACTGTCTACTCCCCACCCTCTGTCTCCCACGGCGTTGCTGTCACACGCTTTCCAGCGAGGCGGGACTTCCTCTCTTGCAGATCGTTGATGGAGTTGTGCAGAGTATCAAGCTCATCACCGAGGGGGCGAGCAAGCGCATTGCTGAATTTGCCTTTGAGTATGCCCGGAATAACCACCGGAGCAACGTCACGGCGGTGCACAAAGCCAACATCATGTGAGCTCCTTGCGGGGACCGGCACCCCATCTTGCTTTGTTGTGGGAGAGCAGTGACAGGGCTTCCCTTTCTCCTCTTCAGCTTGCTCCTTGATTCCTAATATCTTTGAAAAAGAACCTTGTAACAATCCAAAGATCTGGCATCTTTCTTCTGTCAGTCTACTCCCCCTTTTTTTTTTTTTTGAGACGGAGTCTCTTTGTGTTGCCCAGGCTGGAGTGCGGTGGCGCGATCTTGGCTCCCTACAACCTCCGCCTCCCAGGTTCCAGCAATTCTCCTGCCTCAGCTCCCTGAGTAGCTGGGACTACAGGCCCATGCCACCATGCCTGGCTAATTTTTGTATTTTCAGTAGAGACGGGGTTTCACCATGTTGGCCAGGCTGGTCTCAAACTCCTGACCTTAGTTGATCCAATTGCCTTGGGCTCCCAAAGTGCTAGGATCACAGGCATGAGCCACTGTGCCCGGCCTGGAGTCTCCTGTTTACTGTGCCTCACTGGGCGAATGACAGGAGCAAATGAGGAGGGGATAGTGATTCAGGTCCTGGAAGCTCAAGGAGGGACTGAGGGTTATCAGGAAAGGAAGCTGGAGCCTCTGGGTCCCCAGATGCTGTGGCCATCAGCAGAGGCCACATAGCATACGTTTTAGAAGTGGAATAGTGGGAGGCTTAAAGTAGTGCTAACAATACCTGATGTGTTACTTTGGCCATTTAAATTCTCATTCAGAGGCTATTAAAGTCCTCTGAATATGTTAACAGTTTTCCTAACCTAAGAGAAGCATTGAACATGCAAAACAGTAAAACTATTTAAATTATTATGTTAACCTTTGAAAGCAGTTTTAATCATATTAGTGGATATTTCTTCATTCTTGTTAGACAACACTATAAAAATATAGTCTTCTCTATTATCATCAAACTATTTTATATTTTTACCCTTTTATACTTTCAGAAGGATCCTAAGACATTTTCAGCTTATATTTTATTAACTACCTAAGAAATAATTTTATTGTAATTGAGATCAGGTAGCTTGGCTTCTGGAACTTAAATTTCTCGAACTTACTTTACTTCTTTGATTTGATTCTTTTCTTTCTGTAAGACTTTTTTTTCAGCAGTTTTTATTTGATTAAATACAGGCGGATGTCAGATGGGCTTTTTCTACAAAAATGCAGGGAAGTTGCAGAAAACTGTAAAGATATTAAATTTAATGAGATGTACCTTGATACAGTATGTTTGAATGTAAGTATATATTCACACTTACCTGCTACTTTTTGTGGTGAATAGTGTGTGTGTTGTGGGGATGCAGATTTTGATTACTAAATGCACAAATGTATTCCTTGTAGATGGTACAAGATCCTTCCCAATTTGATGTTCTTGTTATGCCAAATTTGTATGGAGACATCCTTAGGTGAGTCTGGCTGCAACCTTTTTATTTTAGCCTATAATTTACTTATAAACATCCTAACATAATTATGGCTTAACATTTTCAATTGAGTATTATAAAATAAAGTGTTACAACGTATGAATTGAATTCTAACAATTCAGGTTGTGATATGAATTATTACATGTTGGGTGGCTTGTTCCTTCATTTATTTGCCAAATCATCACTGGGCTCTTTCTCCCTAATCATTAGCTCACTCTTCCCAGTTTTTAAATGTTTCATTGATTGACTGATTTCAAGGTTTTGTTATGTATAGCTAGGTAGGTGGGTGGTCATTGTTACTATTTTTTGGTAACTTTTGACATCGTTTCAGACTTACAGAAAAGTTGTAAGAATGGCACAAAGAATTCCCTTGTACTCAACACCCAGATTCCACATTCCCCAGATGTCAGCATTTTATCACATTTACTTTATTACTCCTTCCCATTTTCCCTCCCTTCCTCCTTCCTCCCTTCCTCTTCCTCCTCTCCTCCTTTGTGCCTCTCTCTCTCTCTCTCTTTTACACACACACACACACACACACACACAGTGAGAGAGAGAGATAAGATGTTGGCCAAATGATGATTTTCTAAGGCCATTTTTTCTGTATTTATGAGTTGGCACATAACTGTAAGAATGTTTTGCCTTCTTGTTTATCTGTCAATATGGACATGGTTTTGTTTTTCTTTCTTTTTTTTTTTTTTTTTTATGATAGAGTCTTGCTCTGTCTCTCAGGCTGGAGTGCAGTGGCATGATCTTGGCTCACTGCAACCTCCACCTCCCAGGTTCGAGTGTTTCTCCTGCCTCAGCCCCCTGAGTAGTTGGTATTATTACAGGTGCACACCACCACACCTGGCTAATTTTTGTATTTTTAGTAGAGATGGCGTTTCGCGATGTTGGCCAGGCTGGTCTCAAACTCCTGACCTCAAGTGATCTGCCCACCTTGGCCTCCCAAAGTGCTGGGATTACAGGTGTGAGCCACTGAGCCTGGCTGTGGACATGGTTTTCTGTTTTATTCAGTGATATATCCATCATCATAATCATGAATATTGATGCCTAGGTTGTCCTAACTTGGCTGGTGGGGATCCCTTCACCATGTCTCCTGTGTCCTTTTGACACGGCCCTTTGTTCTTTGAACCTTGCCTTGCTTTCTGACATAGTAAGCTGCTCGAGCTCATCTGTATTTTCCTAACCTTAGCCCTGGAATCAGCCATTTATCCAAGAAACGCTAGTTCCTTTTAGTGGAGAATGATAATTAAAAACTAAAATCTGGGTGCTAGGTGAGATGTTTTATTTTTCAAAACATTCTTTGAAATGCTTTTTTTCCCCTAGTGACCTGTGTGCAGGATTGATCGGAGGTCTTGGTGTGACACCAAGTGGCAACATTGGAGCCAATGGGGTTGCAATTTTTGAGTCGGTAAGGACCCTGACACCTGAAACAGAATTCAGGTCAGAACAGCATGTGAACTCAGGAGGAGTTATCTGTATAAGTACACTTTAATTCATTTTTCAAATTGTCAAAACAAAATGATGCTTTTTTTTTTTTCTTGAGACGGAGTCTCGCTCCATCACCCAGGCTGGAGTGCAGTGGTGCGATCTTGGCTCGCTACAACCTCTGCCTCCCAGGTTCAAGTGATTCTCCTGCCTCAGCCTCTCAAGTAGCTGGGATTACAGGTGTGTGCCACCACACCTGGCTAATTTTTATATTTTTAGTAGAGATGGGGTTTCACCATGTTGGCCAGGCTGTTCTTGAACTCCTGATCTCAGATGATCCATCCGCCTTGGCCTCCCAAAGTGCTGGGATTACAGGTGTGAGCCATTGCGCCCAGCCTGTGTTTGTTATATGTACATATATATATGTTTGGTTTATCTCTTCATTTCCCTCCAGATATTTGTTATGTATCCTTCCTTCCTTAAAATATTTTACCAAAAATTGACTGAAAAAGATTGTTGGTCTATATTTTTATGCTTAAAAAAAATTAGTTTAGCTCTTTATTTCTCCAAGTCTTTATTTATTTATTTATTTTTGAGTTGGGGCCTTGTTCTGTCACCCAGGCTGGAGTACAATGGTGTGATCATAGCTCACTGCAGGCTTGAACTGCTAGGCTTAAGCAATCCTCCTGCCTCAGCCTCCCAAGTAGCTGGCACTGTAGTCACACACCACCACACTTGGCTAATTTCTAATTTTTTTGTAGAAATGGGGTCTCACTATGTTTCCCAGGCTGGTCTTGAACTCCTGACCTCAAGTGATCCTCCTGGCCTATCAAAGTGTTGCGATTACAGGTGTGAGCTATCACGCCCAACCCAGACTTTATTTCTTCTGTCCGTATCAGATGAATTGCACGCAGTAGCTTTCAGTGCATGTTTTCTATTGCTGAGGAAAGATGATTAAGACTCCAGCTTCCCCAGAAGAGGACTGTTAGTTCTTGTCTCTCCCCTGATGATGCTACTTTTCCCAATGTGTAGGTTCATGGGACAGCTCCAGACATTGCAGGCAAGGACATGGCGAATCCCACAGCCCTGCTGCTCAGTGCCGTGATGATGTTGCGCCACATGGGACTTTTTGACCATGCTGCAAGAATTGAGGCTGCATGTTTTGCTACAATTAAGGATGGAAAGGTAACAGGAATCTTGATTTACTTGTGCTGGGTAAAATGCATTGCTTCCATGTGTTTTATCTGAGTAAAAGGGACAGTGACAGATAATAGTTCTCACGCGGACCCAAGCATTTGATGTTGAACAAGGATTCTTAATGTGAGTCCCAGATTGAATGGGGTATGTGTGCATATGTGTGCATTTTCTGAGGTGAGGATCTAGATATTTCATCCAAAAAAAGTTAAGAAGCACTGACATCAAGACATCAGTGTACAGTGGAAAGGTCAGTGGTTTGGGAGCCAGCATCAGGTACATGCCCAATTATCCTATTATTAGCTGTGTGACCTTGGCAAGGTGCATTGATTTTTTTTTTTTTTCTTTTTTTTTTTGAGACAGAGTCTTGCTCTGTCTCCCAGGCTGGGGTGCGGTGTCACAATCTTGGCTCACTGCAACCTCCACCTCCCTGGTTCAAGTGATTCTCCTGCCTCAGCCTCCCTAGTAGCTGGGATGATAGGCGTGTGCCACCACGCTCAACTAATTTTTGTACTTTTAGTAGAGATGGGGTTTCACCATGCTGGCCAGGCTGGTTTCGAACTCCTGACCTCAAGTGATCCTCCCGCCCAGCCTCCCAAAGTGCTGGGATTACAGGCCTGAGCCACTGCACCCAGCCAGGTTCATTGATTTTTATAGACGACTTTTTCCTCTTCATAACAAACGTCTATTGAGTGTACCTTATAAGGTGTGAAGAATAACATGATGAATAGGGTAACATGCTGAGCCTCAAGGAGCTGGGAATCTAGTGGCAGATACAGATGCAGATGTGCCTCTAATACAATAGTCTTATATGTCACACTATGTGCATCTATAATACAAAAGCAATCCAGAAGTTTTATAAAAGTAATAACTAATATTAATTGAATACTTACACAACTTTCAAGTTCTTTATATATCTCAGCAAAGTTTTTCTATAACTCTTTGAAATAGATGCTATAATTCCATTTTATAGATGAGGAAACTGAGGTACAGAGAGATTAAATAATTTGTCCAAGGTTTTACAGCTCCTAAATGACCAAGTTGGTATTAACACCCAGTCTGGGTCTTACCCAACAAGCTTCTCTGCCTCCGTAAGCAACTGTGGCCCGTGGAAGAAGTGTGGTGGGTTATTTCCGAAGTGAGAGGAGATAATGCACTTGAAGACTCATCCCTAATTTGAGGTCCTTTTTAACAAAAGTTGTGAAAAATATGCATAACATAAAATTTACCATTTTAGCCATATTTAGGTATACAGTTCAATAATGTTAAGTACATTCACATTGTAATGTAACCATCACTGTCAGTCATCTCCAGATCAGTTTCATTTTCTCAAACTGAGACTCTGCACCCATTAAACAGTAGCTTTCCCTTCCCCCTCCCATCCTCTGGCACCCGCCGTTCTGCTTCCTGTCTCTATGAATTTGACTACTCTAGGTACCTCATGTAAGTGGAATCATACAGCATTTGTCCTTTAAGTCTGGCTTATTTCACTTAGCATAGTATCTTCAAAGTTGGTCCCTTCTTTTAAAAAGAATTCTATAATTTGAAATTATATCGTGATAGTCACATTGGAGGTCATATGATTTTCTTATTCTTTAAAGTTATATTTGGGAAGTTATAATCTACAGCCCAGTAGGGAGGTGCCTGAATTACACAGTGAGCCCTTTTATTGTGTAGGATGGAAAGATAAAGAGAACTAAATATATTGGGGTCTGTATGCAGGAAAGAAAGGATAAGTTGGTAGAACAGATCGGTTGTATGGGAGGCTTTCTTTCCTAAAGAGGGAGGTTTAAGAGTTAATGATTTAGGCAGCTGTGGTGGTGCATGCCTATAGTTGCAGCTATAGGCTGAGGCAGGAGGATCACCTTAGCCTCCGAGTTCAAGACCAGACTGGGCCACATAATGAGACCCCATCTCTTTTTTAAAAAAGAAGAGTTAGTGATTTAAATATTTCCTTCGTATTTGTTTCCCAGCCTCCAAAAATAGATCAGATACAAAAATTAGTTGGGTATAGTGGCATGCACTTGTAATCCCAGCTATTCGGGAGGTTGAGGCAGGAGAATCGCTTGAACCCAGGAGGCAGAGGTTGTGGTGAGCTGGGATCGTGCCACTGCACTCCAGCCTGGGCAACAGAGTGAGACTCCATCTCAAAAAATAATAAAAACAAAAATAGATCAAAATATGTCTCAGGTCTATTCCTGAGACATATTTCCCAAGGATTTTTATGAAACTTCTTGTTTAGATTTGCTCTTATTTAAATATCCATGACCAACTAATCTGTATTAGGGTCCATTGTGTGAACAAAGGGAAAATTTTGGTAAAGCTCCCTTTGCATCGAGAGCGCCTTATTCTTTGCGGAGTGTGTTGTATACAC
This sequence comes from Macaca nemestrina, assembly GCF_043159975.1. Classification (NCBI taxonomy): domain Eukaryota; kingdom Metazoa; phylum Chordata; class Mammalia; order Primates; family Cercopithecidae; genus Macaca; species Macaca nemestrina. The sequence continues at coordinate 122,813,097 of NC_092131.1, read as the reverse complement.
TATGAGATTGGATCCCGATCCTCCTGGGCTGGGTAGATGGTGGTGGAGTGGTTCCTCACTTGGAAATGAGGAACTAAATGAAAGAGCAGCCAAGTAACTTGCCCAGGTGGCATCTCACTGAGGGCTTTAAAATCTTCTTGGTTTAGTTTAGTTTGTGGATACATCTTTTATTTTTGCTTTTTCCTTTTCTCAGAGCTTGACAAAAGATTTGGGAGGCAATGCAAAATGCTCAGACTTCACAGAGGAAATCTGTCGCCGAGTGAAAGATTTAGATTAATGCTTCTACGACTGGTATTTGCATCAGTCACTCTAAATGGACACCACATAAACCTCTATTTAGAATACCTACGTATGTATGCATTGGTTTACTTGTTTCTTGACAGTACATTTTTAGATCTGGCCTTTTCTTAATGAAATCTGCGCAAAAGATGCAGGTGGATGTCCCTAGGTCTGTTTTCAAAGAACTTTTTCCAAGTGCTTGTTTTATTTATTAAGTGTCTACCTGGTAAATGTGTTTTTTTGTAAACTCTGAGTGGACTGTATCATTTGCTCTTCTAAACCATTTTACACTTAAGTTAAAATAGTTTATCTTCAGCTGTAAATATCAGGATACAGAATTAATAAGAGAAAATGTCTAACTTTTTAAGAAAAACCTTATTTTCTTTGGTTGTTGAAAAACATAATGGAAATAAAACAGGATATTGATGTAATAGCACAAAATGACACTCTTATAAAACTAAATGGGCACAAGAGAAATTTCCTGGGAAAGTTCACATCAAAGAGTGAATGTGGTATATTTCTAAATGATATGGAAAATAGAGACAGATTTGTCCTTTACAGAAATTACTGATTATGAATAAAAACTTCAGATCCGAGAAATATATAATGAGAGATATAATTTTTGTTAATGACAAAGGTAATATATTGGATACAAAAACACAAATGTATTGCGCATTCAATTATTTTGTTGTCTTGAGATTTAATATTCTTTCCAAGAGCTTTTAATGAAGCAGAGAGCTAGTACTTCGTTTTCATTGGATACATTTTCAGCATCATGAGTTGTCACAGCCTCTGAGCCCCTGATCTTAAGCCAGAAGGGCTGAGTGTATTGTAAACTTATTCTTGCACGTTGCTGTTTGGGAATGGACCACACTACAGCTGGTAGTTCTGGGGGTGATACTGCCCAAAGGCCTGAACACATGTATTTTGGCTGCAATTGAGGAACTCGGGATGCTGACTATTAATTTTGTATTTCAGCAACTGCCCCTTCTCCTATCCCAGAGCACCAATTACTGCCCTCTGCCTCAGCGGTACAAGATGACATTCCAAAGACTGGAGGCGACTCAGCCTGAGTTAATTCACAAAATTGTGCCATGCTGGGGCCTGAGCTTGGGCTTAGGCTTGGGCTCAGCTTTTGACCTTCAGGTGTCTCCTTTCCCTTCCTGCCTTCCTCTCCCTTATCCTCCGCTGCAGCATGATTTTCTTAATCTTCAGACACTCACTATTTTCATGAACAGTTACCCTCTGGCCCCACAACCAAAGACAACTCATGACCTCCCTTGGCCCTTGTGTAACATTGCAAACCTGTGGCTTTGCAAAATGTACCCAGGTCACAAGGGGATTTTTTTTTTTTTTAGCAATGATATTCCTGTCTGGGTCACTTTTTAAGCTTGTAAGCAGACTTATAATCTTAAATGTATTTTCCTTTGTTTAAGCTGCTGCTTTCTCTGTTTCATTGGCTTGAGCTATTTATCAGTGGCTCTTGGGTTCAAAGTAATAAAGAATTCCAAAACTGATTGAGATGTTTGCTTTCTCTACCTGTTTCCTGTTCAGATGCCTTCAGTCATTTTGGCTCAGCTTGCTACTGAGAATGGCTGCTTCTCATATTTAGAGTGGAAGTGGGGTGGTCTGGTGGCGACAGGCTAACGTAGAGTTGGCTGTTTTTATGAGAATGCTCCACTTGACGCCATCCTGCACCTTTGTTTATTCCAGGGCACTAATGGTCACTCGCACGCCTGCTGTGCACAGTCCTATGAGTTAAATACCCACTACTGTCTGCACTGGTCCCACCTGCTCAATTGACAAAAAAATCAGGTCCTTGTTGACAGTTCTGTTAAAAGGTTTAATATTCAAATTATACATTAAATAGAATCAAATCGGCAGCAGCAGTTTTATTAAGCATCAAGTCAGTTGGCATGTGTGTGGCAGAGGAGTGCCTGGTAATGGAATAACAGGTTGGCGATGTCCACCGCGATTCCAGAGTAAGTCAGGTCGCTAGGTAAGTTGTAACTGATTCTTTTCCTGCAGCGCACACGAGCAGTATCAGCCATCTCCCTCCCACCCCCTCCACAGCCTGCTGCTGGCTGTCCTGTATGTGAGCTAGCAGCTTTTTAATCTACCTGGAACTAAGGCCAAAAATTATCAGCCCTTTCGTTCTGGAAGGAGAGTTGACCTCATTTGTCACCTGAACAAAAAGCAATACTTAAACTGAATTAAAACTACCCACACGTGAAGCTTGTCGGAATTGTCAGCTATTGTTGGCGTAAGACCTGGTAAATGTGGAGCCAGTGCTGTGCCCTGACCTGGAGATCTAACAGACTTGCCAGAAATGCCTGTGTCCAGACTGAAGAGACCTGGGGCTCAGGAAGAGGCTCGGAACGCCTGCCCTCTATTCTGTAGAAACTGCAAGCATGGGCCCTGACTACATTTTTTGCTCTCGGTAAAAGGAGTCAATGGTATCTTTGTACTTCTCCAAAACTGTGAGCCGTTTCAGTTTCATCGTGGGACCTAAAAGGGAAATGAGAAGAAATGAGTGAGAAATTCTCTGAGAATTCTGAGAATGTGTGTGGTAAAGACTCACACTCAGTGAGTCCTATATATAACTCAGGAATTAAGCCAGATAATCAGGACAGTCAGTGGCCAGCCTCCAAGACAGTGATGGCTCCTGGTATTCACATGGCTTGTGTGTAGTCTCCTGTGTTATACCGCTGGTTGTGGGCAGTGGAGTATAGATGAAGGATTGGTATGTCATTTCTGAGAATAGGTTATAAAAGACTGCAGTTTCTTTTATATACATAGGAAGGTGGTATAAGCTACATCTGCCTTATCCTTGACCTGCACCCAGTTTTGATCCTCAGTCCATTTTCTCTGAAATGGATTTATTTGTTCCGTCTCTTGAATGAATAAATTGTTGAAGCAATAAAAAAAATAGACTAAGTTTCTGTCTTGGGCTTTCTCTTGGACCACTCTTCCTGGGCAAGCCGGCTGCCATGTTGTGAGGACACACAGGAAGCCATGAGAGGCCCACTGCCCACACACAGGTTTCTGGCCAGCAGCCAGCAAGGAGCTGAGGCCTGCCAACAGCCATGTAAGTGAGCACGGAGGTGGACCCTCAGCTGCAAGTGACTGCACCCGGCTCATAGTGACTGTAATCCCATGAGAGCCAAGCCAGAACCACTCAGCTAAGCTGTTCCTGGATTCCTGAGCTACAGAAATGTGGATAATAAATGTTTATTGCTTTAGGCGGCTACATTTTTGGGGTCATTTGTTACACAGCAATGTATTAGATAACTAGTACACATCACCTCTGCATTTTTGTGAATGTTCATACAACATTATGCTTTGATGGTTGTGACGGGGCCAGGGGACGTCCAGGTTATGGGGAGCCTCTGCTGTGGTCTTTGTGAGAGGTCTTCCCCTAATTCCTTTTCTTGCACTTGATTTACCACATCAAAAACAAGGTTGAAAGAGCTCTGATTTGAGGTCCTGGGTAGCTTAAAGTGCCTAACTCACTCTTGACTGTGTAACTGGAAACTTTCTGCGTTAAAATCATTGTATTAACTACTTAGCGAGGACATCTCTGTCTGACCTTGCATTCAGTGTGCTGGCAGCAGACAGCCAGATAAGCTCAAGGTCTTTAATTGCAGCTCAGCATTGCTGTAGACAATTGCATCTGGGTTCAGCCTTAATGAATTTGAGGGAATCACACTGGCATAACCATTTCTACCTCCCCTGTTCCATGAACACCCCATGAACATCTCTTGGCTACAGCCAAGAGTGACTTCAGCTGAGGCTGCACCAGAGCCCTCTCCGGGTTCTGTAGGCAGTGCTCCGGAACAGCCTTATCCCTTTATCACACAAGCTGACTTTCCAGAAGATCACAGTAGTCTCACCCCTAGAACCACATGACTCCAGCCTGAACACTAACAGGGCCTTAGTGTTGGCCTGGTAGTTCCATTGTGATTTTAGGGGAAAATAGTCCCATAGTCAAGGCCAAGTTAAATGTCATGTTCAGATTAGTTCTAGCACATATCAGCTGGGCGCAGTGGCTCATGCCTGTAATCCCAGCACTTTGGGAGGCCGAGGCCGGCAGATCACCTGAGGTCGGGAGTTCGAGACCAGCCTGACCAACACGGAAAAACCACGTCTCTCCTAAAAATACAGAATTAGCCGGGCATGGTGGCCCACGCCTATAATCCCAGCTACTCAGGAGGCTGAGGCAGGAGAATTACTTGAACCCACGAGGTGGAGGTTGCAGTGAGCCGAGGTCATGCCATTGCACTCCAGCCTGGGTGACAGAGCGAGACTCCATCTCAAGAAAAAAAAGAAAGTTCTAGCACATATCTTAAACATTCAACAGGTTCCACATAACCACAAGCCCATGCATGGAGCCGTCAGTGTCCTCCAACAGGAAGTAGATGGGTGTCACCCAGATTCCTGCCATGACCTTCTTGCCATGGCTGCTTCATAACGGGCACCTCCTAGGCACTGCCTTGGCCTCTGCCTTCCCACACAGCCGTTGCAACGGTGAAGAGAAAAAAACCTACCCAATTCTCCACCGGAAATGGAGAAGTCTCTCTCGAGAATGGCCCACTTCTGGATGTGGTAGGGCCGGGCTGCAGCATTCATGTTGACTCTCCGGATCCCCTCTTCGATGGCCTGGTACACGGCCTCATCCTTCCCTACGATCTCAGACACTGTGGTGGCTCTGCTGCCCACCCTCTGGCAGAACTCCACAGCTTGTTCAGTCAGATTATCAGTCGGGTCAGAGGTGTCTGGGTCCAGAGTGCACTGAAAAGCCAGAGATCAGATGAGGACCAAGCCTTACCCTACAAGATGTAAGCCCTGGTCCTAGAGGAGGTCTTACTGCTGTCGGCAAGGGTGTGAATCATGTGAGCTCTGTTTCAAAGAGACGGTTCTAGAATGAGTAGCTGCTACTGTGTTGAGCCTCGTGTTATTGTGGAAGGAGCAGTGGTCTGATAATTAGAAGGGCTCGGTCAGTGACGTTATTGTCTGTAAAGCAGGGACCATAACTCCTGCCTGTCTACAACCCTGGGGCTCAAGTACCTGCAGAGAGCAACGAGGGAGGGCAGCAGCACTTTGTAAACGGGAAAGTGCCAGTAACATGTAAAGGATCATCACGGTGGCTTATGTGGGACAGAAGGAATTTCCGCATGCCACAGTTGCTCCAACAGTGCAGGCAGCATGGACTTGAGTCATTCCAAAATGAAGCCATGAGATCTGGATGTCCCCTGTGCTGAATGTGGCTGCCAGCCAGACCCACAGACCCCCTCACTGGCTGCTCCTTCTGAGCCGGAGCCCCCCAGACACACCTTCAAGGTGAGCAGCATGGACAGGAACTTCCTCTGGTCCCCAATCAGCATGGCGTTGCTAATGATGGGTAGCTCCATCTTCACGGCCTCCTCGATGGGCACAGGGGGCACATTCTCCCCACCAGCTGTGATGATTAATTCTGGGGAGGCAAGGCCAGGCCCCCGGCACAGAATGTAGTCCAGGTGCCCCAGTTGAACCACAACCCAAGCCTTAGCCACAGCCCAGAAACCTCAGCACAGCAGGCAGCACAGCTGGAGACGCCCCCTCTCTGGGAGCCAAGAAGCAGTGGCAGGCCCTCCAAAGCAACTCACACCTGCTGGGGGGCTGCTGGCAGCACCCCAACGACAAATGCTCATCCAGGGTTCCCTCTCCTCAGCTTGTCATCCAAGACTCAGCCTGCTCAGGCATCTCATCCATGTCCCCTTCTGCCAGCCCCAGTTCCTGCCCCCAAATAGCCCATGTCATTTCCCTTCCCTGCCTTTGCTTAAGCAAAGTGACCATCCCTGTCACTCACACAGCACTCACCACCATGCTAAGCACTTCACATACAGTAATTCATTTAATTGTCACAATAAACCTATAATGAAGCAGACACTCTTGTTTTGCAGATGAGGAAACTGAGGCACAGAGACGTTCAGTAACTTGTCCAAGCTCACATGCTAGTAAGTGGCAGAGCTAAGATTTTAAATCCAGTCCAGTTCCAGAGCCCATGCTCTCACCTGCCCTGCTAGGATGCCTCTCCCCTTGCTTGCGCCCTTCTCCCTGGAAGGTCCTCTCCCCTTCTTTCCTTCTGTCCAACAGACTGCCAGGCACTCAGTGCCCTAGCCTGCTGTTCTCTGATAGTAATGATGGCTTACTTCTAGGCTAGATGGCAATAAATTAAATAAAATAAATTTAACGAATGCACATTGACTAATTTTAGTGAGACTGTACTCCTGTCCCTCATTTCTATCTAATTCAACAAAGATTAGTTGGCCACATTCTGTGCACAGGTCTTGTGCTGACATCAGGCACAGAATAGAACAAGGCTGTCCATGGCTGCAAGGAGCCCACAGTGCAGGGGGGCAGCGAGACAGAGGGAGGCACAGGGGCTGCAGGGCCAGGGCAGGGAAGCATCAGGCCCAGCTGTATGGTGAACATGAATGGGGTTGGCAGGCAGAGGGCAGGACAGAAGCAGAAGCTCACAGGCCTTAAGGGAACTGCAGGTAGCAAGTGAGGCAGAGGCTGGAGAGTAGCAGGGCAGATCTCAGAGGCTTCCAGTGCTGGCTCAGGAGCTGGATTGTGGGCAGGTAGGTGGGAATCACTGAATGGTGTGAGATCAAAGTTTTAGGATACTGTGGTAGCTGGGGTGAAGAGTGGTTATTCAGGGGGCAGGCTGGCTAGAGAGGAAGCCATGGCAAGTGTCTAGATGATCAGGGTTTGTCTAGGACAGCAGAAGTCAGGTGAAGAGGAAAAGACAGACTCTGGAAATGTGGGAAGACAAAAACCCAGCCTCCCTCACATATGCCTCATCATTGCTACCTCATTCCTGCCCTCTTCTCCTCACCACCGCCCTCTGCATTCTCACCAGCATCTTTTACCATTAGTAAATGATTTTTAAAAACCCTTAGCAAACTAAGCCTAGAAAGGAACATCTTTAATCTGATAAAGAACATCTAAAAATTTTTACAGCAAACATACTTTTTTTAAGATTTAGTAATTTTTTTTAAATAAATAGAGACAGGATCTCACTATGTTTCCCAGGCTGGTCTCGAGTTCCTGAGCTCAAGCAATCCTCCTGCCTCAGCCTCCCAAAGTACTGGGACTGTAGGTGTAAGCCACTGTGCCCAGCCAAACATACTAATGATAAGATAGTGAATGCTTCTCCCCTGAAATCAGGAACAAAACAAGGATGACCACTATCACCACTTCTATTCAACACTGTCCTGGAGGTCCTAACCTGTGCAATACGGCAAGAAAAAAATTCATCTGTCATTTGCAGATGATATCGTTGTGTCCATAGAAAATTCAAAAGAATACACACACTACTGGATTGAATATGTGGTCTGATCAAATGATCCACAAAAGGTCATTTGATACAAAGCCAATATGCAAAAAGCAGTTGTATTTCTATATACCAGCAGCAAACAAATAGAAGACAAAAAATGTTTTTGCAGCAACATCTGAGCTGAAAAAAACTTTTAAGTGATATTATTTAAAATACCATAAAAATTCTTAGAAGTAAATATAAGGAAAGATGTGCAAAAATCTCTATGCTAGAAAACATAGGATGGAGGCAGTGGCTCACACCTATAATCCCAGCACTTTAGGAAGCTGAGACAGGAGGATGGCTTGAGCTCAGGAACTCAAGACCAGCCTGGGCAACATGGCAAAACCCCCTCTCTACAAAAATAAAAAGTTAGCCAGGTGTGGTGGCTCGCACTTGTGGTCCCAGCTACTTAGGAGGGTGAAGCTGGACCAGAGGATCACTTGAGCCCAGGAGGTAGAAGTTGCAGTGATCTGAGATCATACCAGTGCACTCCAGCCTGGGCAACAAAGCGAGACACTGTCTCAAAAATAAATAAATAAATAAATAAATAAATAAATAAATAAATAACACATTATTGAGAGAAACTTAAAAAGACCTAAATAATCGGGAGGCTGAGGCAGGAGAATGGCGTGAACCCGGGAGGTGGAGCTTGCAGTGAGCCGAGATCGCATCACTGCACTCCTGCCTGGGCGACAGAGCGAGACTCCATCTCAAAAATAATAATAATAGTAATAACAAATTTTAAAAAAGACAAGTAAATGGAGAGATTTATCATATTTGTGAATTGGAAGAGACAATACTATAAAGATGTATTTTCCTCACCAAATTGATCTATAGATTCAATGAAATCAAAATCAAAATTCCACCCAGTTTTTGAAGAAACATATAATAATTCTAAAATTCATATGGGAATGAAAATGGCCAAGAATAGCCAAGGTCATCTTGAAGAAGACAACCAAGGTTGTAGGGCTAAGCCAGATATCTAGCCCTGTCATAAAGCTATAGAAATTAAGACACTGGGTATTGGTGCACAGATAGGCAAATAGACTAAGGGAACAGAATAGAGTCCACACATAGACCTCTCTCATAGACAGTCACTTCATAAAGGACAAAGGTATCACTGCAAGGCAATGGGGAAAGGATGCCATGTCAGTTGGATATGTATTTGGAGAAAAACTATTTGGACCCTTACCTCTCACTATACTAGTTCTGAAAGGAGGGCCGGCTCTGGTTGAATTTGGTTTTCTGGCTACTATCCTCCCCCGTGCAGGGATGTGGGTCCCCCTCATCTGCCATCACAAAGAGGCACACTAGGCGGCGCCCATGGCACATCCAAGCAGCCACCTGTCACTCCTGGGGTCTCACTGGAGGGTACCTGCCAGGGCTCACCAGCCTGCACATCCCAGGGCCCAAACGCCACCGCGAACTTTTGTCCCTCCCTGGGGTTACCGAGCCTCCATGGCCATTAGCTGGGGCCTGGGCACGGTCTCACACTGCCTGCATGACGTCCACAAAGTAGTTTCCCCACTCACTCAGCTTCAGTTTCCCCCATGAAGCCCTGGTGCGGGATTCCCACGTGGGTGCTGCGGGCATGACACCAACTTGGGTGAAGCAGGCAGAACATCCTTCCACAGAGGCATCCCCAACTACACCTGTCTCTGTGGGAAGTTTGTCTTATTTTAAATTTTATATCCAATTCGCATGCTATTCCCCATCACATCTGTGTTGCATATAAAAATACATAATATGTATGCTCTTGAATCTTCTGGAAAGACTTGCCTTGTTTCTCTAGGGGTCTGATTTCCAACTCCACCATTTACTAGCTGGGTGACATTGGGCAAGTTACTTAACCTCTCTGGATGTCCTCATTAACAAGTTAAGGTTAATAGTACGTGCCCCATAGGAGAGTGGAGTAAATAAAATGATGTCACTAAAGGTGCGTGACACTTAATAAAGGCTCAAGACCAGCAGCTGGTATAAACAGTGGTGGCAGTGGAATTCCTGCCCCCACCCCACTGCAGCTGTCCAGGGCGCTTGCCTTTTTTTGTTTGTTTGTTTTGGTTTTGTTTTTGGAGACAGAGTCTAACTCTGTCTCCCAGGCTGGTGTGCAGTGAGGCGATCTCAGCTCACTGCAACCTCTGCCTCCCGAGTTCAAGCAATTCTCGTGCCTCAGCCTCCTGAATAGCTGGGATTATAGGTGCATGCCACCACGCCCAGCTAATTTTGTGTGTGTTTTTAGTAAAGATGGGGTTTCGCTGTGCTGCCCAGAGTGGTCTTGAACTCCTGAGCTCAGGCAATCTGCCTGCCTCAGCCTCCCAAAGTGCTGGGATTACAGGCATAAGCCACCGTGCCTGGCCTGGGGTGCTCACCTTTGAGGCGCCCAGTGATGTAGAGGAAGCCATCGGCATCCAGTCGGCCAGCGTCGCCCGTGTGCAGCCAGCCTTCCTCATCAATGGCCTCGCACGTCTTGTCCTCCATGTTCAGGTAGCCCATGAAGATGGTGCGGCCCCACAGGCAGATCTCGCCAATGCCCTCTGTGTCCTGGTTCACCAGCTTCACCCGACAGCCAGGCACCAACTTTCCTGAGCTGTCGAGGGAGGGGCCGGGAGACTGGTCAGAGGGAGCTGTCTCCTTCAAGCCCCTACTGGGGAGCCGGGGTCCCAACAGCTCAGTCTTCACTGATGGCTAGAAGGTATCCCCTCACAGGGCTTTTGTATTTTAACAGGGGACTTACAGCTGAAAGATAGAGCCAATTTAAGAGTTTTAGGGAATGAAGGAAGGAAGGAACAAATGAAATGGTAATGTAGAACTTGGAGCACTGTGATAGGCTGGCAGGGAGAGGAGATATTTAATCATAACTGATGATCCTGCAAATCACTCCCCAGAACTGACTGCCCTCACCGCCCATTAGGAGGCTGGCCTGGTCCCCCCAACTCCTACCTTAGCTGGCCCCTGGGCCATCCACTCTCCTAGAACATGCTGGAGCATACCCCACGCCATGAGAGGGAGGGGCCAGAGGAAAACTGCTCCAGAGGTAGACCCCTGCTCAGGGGGCACCTGGGCTGTGCAGGCTGTTTTCAACCACAGACTCACACAACAAAGTGGCCGAGGCCACTCCCACTAGACTGAGGAGGATAAGCTAGGGACTTGGCCCAAGAGGGCAATGTTGGCTCTCAGGGGCTCCATAGCCCAGTGGCCAGGTCTCTGGGACCCAACTGGCTTGCAAAGAGAAGGTGGTCCCCAGGGCACTCAGCAGGCAGACACAAAGGAGTACCAGCAAGGGCGCATGGGTGTGCATGTGTGCGGCAGCCTTGAGCCTCACCTGTACAGCCGGTAGTTGCAGGGGCTGGACATGAAGTGGGGGCCTGAGGTCTCACTGAGGCCGTAGCCCGCATACAAGCGTATGTTGAGGCCCAGGAAGAAGTGCTGTGTCTCTGCTGTCATGGGGGCTGCTCCATAGAAGTTCTTCTGACACTTGGCAAAGCCCAGTGCCTGGCGGACCTTGGCTAGCACCAGGTAATCTGCCAGTCTGGTTGTGAAGGGCTTCAGGTCGCTGGTGGGACAGGGAGAATGGTTCATGGAAGAAATCACACACACACAAACACACACATACACACACACACACACACACTAAAAGGGTGGTATTCAGTGAGAACACCCTGGCTCGGCCATTCCAGTTGTCTGTTCCACTTGGTTGGTTTGAATATTGAACTTGCCCATGAACATGCAGGCAGATGTAGGTATGCAGGCACATGGTTGTGTGCAAATGTGTCTTGAACCAGGAAGCCAAACAGATTCAGCTGTGTACAGGTGTACAGGCAACAACAAAGACACATGCCATTTTGCATACAAAATACACATGCACAGAGACTTGAAGTATGTATTCGTGTATACACATGTACAAACGTCGGACCCCAGTGAAGCCCACAATTGCTTTGTTCATGCATGTTCATGTTTCATGTCTGTGCAAATGAAACTGTGGATGCTCAGATATGTACACACATCTCATGAAACATACCGTTTCACAGACACATGGGGAATGGAAACTACTTCTAAATTGAAACCAAGCCAGATTTTTGTCACTGACCCTCCATAGAACTATGTGGGAATTTTAAAAGCTATAGAAAGAAAGAAAGGGTGAGACATTTGAGGGGTTACTTGGGATGCTGAAAAGGCTGGAAAGGCTAAGTCCTCATCACTGTGGCCCCTTCTCCGGCCACCTACTGAGGACAGAAGACCTCAGGAGACTGTGCCAGGAGCTGCTCCAAGGGAGGTGAATTTCACTTCAGAGAAAGCAAGTTAGTCCTCCCAGTCAGAATCCAAAGGTGGAGCGACTCTCCCCAGCAGGCCCTGGGAAATGCATAGGAGCTCAAGCCCAGTCATTGATGGGGCATCTGCATGGGGTCTCCAGAGCTGCCGGCCCACTGGAGCCGGGACAGGCATGGCCTATCAGACCCTCACTGTGTTTTGGGTTATGACCCAGTGCACTGCCTCCCCAGGCCTCCCGCCCGTGGGCCCTCTGTACCTGCCAGGGCAGGTGAGGTTCTGCTCCAAGGTCACCGACATGGCCCACAGCAGCATCTTGCGCCGGATGAAGCCAGACTGAGCCGCCACCTCCTGGATGCGCTCCATGATCTTCTCCCACACCCGGGGCACCCCCATGTGCGATGTGGGCTCCACCTCCCGCAGCGTGTTCACCAGGCTCCCCTGTTCACACCGGAAGAGGCAGCCCTGTTGGGTCCGGGGCAGCTGGGGCCCAGGGGCCCCCTCTCACCAGCCAGGCATGCCGGCAGCACACACATGCTCAACGGGCACCCGCACACACCTGCACACAAGGTATGGCACATACTGTTTCCTCAATGGTTGTCGCCTCGCTTTTTGCTCACAGAACCCTGGTGGCAGGCAGTGGTCAGGCAGCCGTCAGGCAGCCAGTGCTTCAGAAGGACCTCAGTCTCATCCCAGCCCTGAGCGTGGCGACTCTCCATGAGTCTAACTCAGACACAAGAATCCCATTCCCCTAGGCAGCATTTGGTTTGAGAATAGACAGGTGACACTTTGGGACACTGAGATGCTGGTGGAGGGAAACTGGCTGGGGGGTTTCTGAGAACGTTTTCCTCACAGTTAAAATAAGGGTCCCAAGAACAGGTATATCCTGTGAGGCTGGGATTCAGGGAAGGGCTGTAGCCATCTGGTGATAGTCTGAGGACACCCGTCCTTGATCGTGTTACAAGTCCCATGAACCACTCTCACTCCACTTTATGTAATGGCATCAGGTTCCCGCTTTGTCGCCCAGGCTGCAGTGCAGTGGCACGATCTCCGCTCACTGCAAGCTCCGCCTCCTGGGTTCACCCCATTCTCCTGCCTCAGCCGCCCAAGTAGCTGGGACTACAGGCGCGCACCACCATGCCCGGCTAATTTTTTGTATTTTTAGTAGAGACAGGTTTTCACCGTGTTAGCCAGGATGGTCTCGATCTCCTGACCTTGTGATCTGCCCACCTCGGCCTCCCAAAGTGCTGGGATTACAGGCATGAACCACCACGTCCAGCCCAGTTTACCTTTTTGTTTGGTCATTTGAGTCAGGCTGTGCCCATTGCAGCTGACAGAATTCTGACTGATACATGCACAGGAACAGCACACACACAAATGCACACTCAGGGCCCATGGACACACGTGGACGTGGCCTGGCACACGGGCTGGGATGGATGCACAGTAAAGGCAGACTGACCTTCAGGGCGTCGGGTTCGGCAAAGCAGACCTGGGCCCCCCACTGGATGCCTGTCCACAAGTCGTAGATCTGGGCAGCAATGTGGCTGAGGGGCAGGTAGCTGACTACCACCTCCTGCTGGACTTCTGCCGGCCGGATGTCACCGGCCTGGCTGCCGTACCTTGCTGTCCAAGTGATCTGGAGGACAAGTAGATGGATCCCAGCAGTGTCCACAAGCCAGCCCTGGCGGTGCTCACAACTGTGGCCACCCTGAGGGCCAGCCCCAGTGTGGTGCCCCCTGTGGCATCTCTGCAGGCTCTGAAAACCCTAGGGCAGGCCTCCCCTCCCCCTTGCTGGGCTCAGTCTGGGCCACAGACTGATGGGCTGTTCTACCTATCCCAGCTCCTAGAGCAGAGGGGCCCAAGGAGCTTTCCCAGGGGCTACTGGGGCAGAGCCATGGCCCAGATTCACCCATAACCCCCTTGCCCACCCCCACACCAGGCGTCTGTCCTACATTGTCTTGACTCAGCATCACGCCCTTGGGGTTCCCAGTGGTGCCGGAAGTGTAGACTAGCACACAGCACTGGTTGGGCTGCTGGGTGTCAATGATGGCGTCCAGGGCTTCCTCGGGCACTTCATTCCCCAGCTCCATGAATTCCTCCATCTGTAGCCAGATGCAGGGAACAGGCAGGCTAGGTCAGCTGGGTGGGCCCAACAGACCCCACCCACCTGGTGCCCAGGGCCCCACTGCCCATACCGTGTACACATTGGCCATCTTGTTTGGAGGAGGTTCTTTATATATCACGACTGCCTTTAGATGTGGCAACTGTTTCCAGACCTATATTGACAGGAAAAATAGAGCAGGTTTCAGCAAGAGAAATGTCACCTTCTAAAAAGTACCCCATCTCCCTGTGTGAGTCTGCTTAGCCAATGTCTCTGGGTGCCCCGTCTCTGACCTTTGACCCCAGCAGGACAACTGCCACTCTTCATCCGTAGTTTCCCACCTAAGAACTTGGGCACAGTAAAGGTGGGGATAGCCAAGGGGCTGGGGATGGCTCCTCATTGGAGGAAAACCACCAAACGAGCTGGGGCTCGGTTGAACAAACCATGACCCAGCCACACAATGGAGTAGTGCTATGTGACTGTAGGAGAGAGAGGGAGAGGAGCAGAGCACAGAGGAAAGAGGGAGAGAATTCTACGTGCAGAGAGTGAGTGGTTTCTAGGATATATTATTAAGTGAAAAAAGGAATGTTTACAATCTGCATATAGTATACTATATTTGTGTAAGAAAGGGGTGTAATGTAAATATATGTATGCAAACATGTATTTACTTATATTTACAAAAAGAGGCCGGGTGCGGTGGCTCATGCCTGTAATCCTGGCACTTTGGGAAGCCAATGCGGGAGGGTCATTTGAGGGCGGGAGGGTCATTTGAGGTCAGGAGTTCGAGACCAGCCTGGTCAACATGGTGAAACCCCGTCTCTACTGAAAATACAAAAATTAGCCAGGTGTGGTGGCGCATGCCTGTAATCCCAGCGACTCGGGAGACTGAGGCACGAGACTCGCTTGAGCCCGGGAGGCAGAGGTTGCAGTGAGCAGAAATCGCGCCTCGGCACTCCAGAGAGAGACTCTGTCTCAAAACAAACAAACAAAAAAAGAAACTCTGGAAGGTTAAACCAAAACCTGATTGAATTCACTATGTATAGGCAAAGAGGGAATAAAGGTAAGAAGAAAGGGATGGAAGCAAAAATTCTTTGAGTGTTATCTCACATGATTTTGACTTTGGAATCATGTAAATGTCTCAACCATTTGAAAAATAAAGTTATATGTAAAAGGAAGCCAGGTGTGGTGGTTCATATGCCTGTGATCCCAGCTACTTGGGAGGCTGAGGCAGCAGAAGGATTGCTTGAGGCCAGGAGTTTGAGACCAGCCTGGGAAATATAGTGAGGCCGTACCTTTGTGTGTGTGGGGGGGGGATCACTAAAAGATTTTTAGAAAGGGAAAAAATGAGTTCCTAAAACTTGAAAACACTCTGAAATAAATGAATTAGCCCAAGATCAAGGAACCAGCAGAAAAAAAGAAAGAAATGAATTAGACCACATACTAAGTTAGTAACATAACCACACACACACAGAATTACATCAAGATCAAGGAATTTTATAATAGTGTACTTTGATTCCTCTTTTTTAGTGGTACTTACTCTAAAGGCAAAAAGGAATTTCAAATTATATGCAATAGTCTTATTGGTTTCTGGAGTTTCGTTTTGTTGGTTTTGTTTTGGAGACAGGTTCTCACTCTGTGGCATGATCATGGCCCACTGCAGCCTCAAACCCCTGGGCTCCCATGATCCTGCCTCCACCTCCCGAGTAGCTGGGACTACATGTTCATACCACCACATCTGGATGATTACATTTTTTTTGTAGAGACAGGGTCTCACTATGTTGCCCAGGCTGATCTTGAACTCCTGGGTTCAAGAGATCCTTCTGCCTTGGCCTCCCAAAGTGCTGGGATTATAGGAATGAGCTCCTGTGCCCAGCCTTATTGTTGGTAATAATATTGATACTACTATTTCAAAATTATTTGATGTATACTATAGGATTATGTTAATCCTATTAGGAACTAAGATTTTAAGGTAAAATAAAAGAAATACAAGAATAAAATTTAAAAAGTAAGCTAAAACTTCACAATATAATATTTGAAATGTTATAGAAATAACAGAAATATCAGTGTGAACTCATGATTTTTTGCTAAAATATATATTCCTGAGACTTCTGATTCTGATCACAAGGGAGTAACATCCATCATTGCACTGTAAATACTAGGAAACTGGACAAATAGAATAGTTGGGTGGGCCCAGCAGGCCCCAGCTGGCACCCAGGGTCCCAGTGCCCATACCGTGTACACATTGGCCATCTTGTTTGGAGAGAAAGTAATTTATTTCAGATACTGGACTACAGACAGCTCAGGACTGATATCCCTGAGAGAGGGAAACAGATGAGGTCAGCCTCTAAGTGTGCCCCAGCTTTCTGCCCAGGGGCAATTTTTGGGCTATGGGAGAGACAGAGATGGGGAGAGACAGAGAGAGAGGGAGAGAGAGAGGAGAATACAGAACCCAGTTGTCTTACTGGGTTGAGGTGACCAAGATCAGAACTCAGGAAAGCTGAGGTGGCTAGAATTTGTGAGACAGAATACCAGAGAGGAGAGAACTATATAGAGAAAGAGTTCTAGAAATTATTTTAGGGTCTTTGATTGGCTCTCCATCTGCACATGCGTAGGGTGAAACTCCGTGAAGC
Organism: Macaca nemestrina; assembly: GCF_043159975.1. Taxonomy (NCBI): domain Eukaryota; kingdom Metazoa; phylum Chordata; class Mammalia; order Primates; family Cercopithecidae; genus Macaca; species Macaca nemestrina. The sequence goes on along the minus strand of NC_092131.1, from coordinate 122,796,458 downwards.
TGGAGGAAGACCAATGACCAGGGCTGGAAGTCAAACAGCAGCTGATGTAGGAATTGCTCGTTTTCTCCCACCAGCATGGAGGGACCCCATCAGTCATTAAGCAGAGACCCAGAAGGGTCACGTCTTAGTGATGGGGCTAAATTGGCATTAAAGTAAAGGCTATCTAAATGCCTGGCCTAAAAAGCCTTAAACATAGTCTCAAAATAAAGTTCAGAGAGAAAAAAAAGGAAAAAAAATTGCCTGTGGGACAATATCAAGAAATCAAACATACATGTAATTGGAGTCCCAGAAAATTGTTTTAATTGAAAAACAGTCTGAGAAATTTTCAAATTTAAATTGGTGGATTAAAACTGTAAATCCACCAATTTCAGAAGCTCAATGACTCCTGAGCAGAATAAACACAAAGAAAACCACCTTAAGATACAACATAACCAAATTGCTGAAAATCAGCGAAAAAGGAAAAAAATCTTAAAAGCAGCCAGAAAAACAAAACACTATGTGGAGAGGAACGAAAATAAGATATCACAGACTTCTTGTTAGAAATGATGTAAATGGGCTGGGTGCAGTGGCTCACGCCTGTAATCCCAGCACTTTGGGAGGCCGAGGCAGGCAATCATGAGGTCAGGAGATTGAGACCATCCTGGCTAACACGGTGAAACCCCGTCTCTACTAAAAAATACAAAAAATTAGCTGGGCGTGGTGGTGGGCGCCTGTAGTCCCAGCTACTCGGGAGGATGAGGCAGGAGAATGGTGTGAACCCGAGAGGCGGAGGTTGCAGTGAACCGAGATCATGCCACCGCACTCCAGCCTGAGTGATAGAGCAAGACGCCGTCTCAAAAAAAAAAACCAGATGCAAATGGAAAACATTGAAATGAAATCTTTAAAGTGCTGAAAGAAAAAAAAAAAAAAAAAGCCCTGTGAACCCATAAATCTAAATCAGATAAAATGACTCTTAAAAAATGAGCAGAAAAACAAGCACCTTTTCAGACAAAGATAAGCTGAGAGAATGTATTGCCATCAGACCTGTACTATAAGAAATATTAAAGAAAAGTTCTTAAGGCTGAAAAGATGATATCAGATAAAAACTTGGATCTACATAAAGGAAGACAGAGTATCAGAAATGGCAAAAAATGTGGGTAAATATGAAACATATTATTTCCTTCTTTAAAAATTTCTCTGAAAGATACCCATCTGGGCTGGGTGCAGTGGCTCATGCCTGTAATATTAGTACTTTGGGAGGCCGAGGTAGGCAAATTGCTTGAGCCCAGGAATTTGAGACCAGCCTGGGTAACATAGCAAGACTCTGTCTCTACAAAAAATACAAAAATTCAGCTGTTGTCATCCATTTTACTTCTATAGAGGTTATAAACCCCACAATACATTGGTATTACTCTTGATTTCAACAGTTGAGTGTCTTTCATTATTTCTTTTTCTTTTTCTTTTTTTTTTTTTTTTGTTTTTAAGACAGGGTCTAACTCTGTCACCCAGGCTGGAGTGTAGTGTTGCAATCACGGCTCACTGCAGCCTCACATGGCCGTAGTCCCAGCTACTTGGGAGGCTGAGGTGGGAGGATTGCTTGAGCCCAGGAGGTTGAGGCTGCAGTGAGCCATGATTGCACCATTGCACTCCAGTCTGGGTGACAGAGTGAGACCCTGTCTTAAAAAAAAAAGAAAAAAGAAAGAAAGATACTCAACTGTTGAAAGCAAGAGTAATAACAATGTTTGTGGGGTTTATAACCTCTATAGAAGTAAAATGGATGACAACAGCTGAAAGGATGGGAGGGGAAGTGGAAGTATACTGTTGTACGGTTCCACATTTCATGGGAACTGCTATATTTGAGAGTACACTGTGATAAGTTAAAGATGCACATTGTAAAATCAGAGCAAACACTGATATAGTAATAAAGGATAACTAATAAGCCAGTGGAGATCAAATGGAATACCAAAGCAAAACAAGATAAAAAATGCAAAAAAGTCAGGAAAGAAAAGAAAAGGGACAAAGAATAGATGGGACAAATAAAAAAAATAGCCAAATGGTGGATTTATACATAATTTTGTCAGATTGGATAAAAGGCAAGACTCAACTATGTGCTGTCTATGAGAAACTCACTTTAAATATAAAGACACAGATAGGTTAAAATTAAAAGAATACAAAAATATATACATGCAAACATTAATTATCAGAAACCTGGAGTGCCTACATTAATTTGAGGCACAGTAGTTTTGGAACAAGAATTATTACCAGGGATAAGGAGGGACATTTCTTAATGATAAAGGGTTAATTTATCAAGAAAACATAATAATCTAAACATGTATATGCCTAATAACAGAGCTCCAAAATACATAAAGCAAAACCTAATAGAACTGGAAGGAAAAATAGATAAGTCTACAATAATAATTGGAGATTTCCACATTCCCTTTCTTAGTATTTGATAGAGCAAGAAGACAGAAAATCAACAGAGACACGGAAGACAAAATTAAAACACTATCAACCAACTTGATTTAATTAACATTTGTAGAACCTTCTAGCCAACAACTGCAGAGTACACATTCTTTCAAATATGCATGGAACATTCACCAAAATTGATCATTATTCTATCACACCTACTCTGTACAAACAGAGTGTCTCAAGTACCAAAGAGCCCCAGGTAATGAGGGAAAGTACTTTCTTTGGAGAATTCCAGCCAATGAATTAGAAAATCAATATTTTGCTACCCCTAATAAAATAATTAATTCAGGCAAACATCATCAAGGGATGCTAAAACCATTAGGAGAAAGGTTGATGGGGAATTTCACAGTGGAAGAAGAGAAGGTGGTCATGACCTGAAGCCCAACATCACTGAAAGTGGTACTGCCTATCATCATGTGCCTCTTGAGCATAGGTGCTCTATGAAGGACATGGTACCACCTATGGGGTGTTCTTGCCAAAAAAGTCCAATCTGAAATGCATCAAGCCTTTAGATCTAACAGGAAATACAGAAGTTAGAGGGACAAGTTAATTGATAGCAAAAGCAAGCAGTCAGACAACCACAGAACATGAGACCCTGTACAAGATGACTTGCCTAGTTACTGCAGGGTCTATGGCAGAAGTTCTCACACCTGAATGTGCGTCATAATCGCCAGAGGGCTTGTTAAATGTGAATGCTGGGCACAACCACACTAAGTTTATGATTCAGTGAGACTGGCGTGAAGCCTGAGAATTTGCATTTCTAAGTTCCCAGATGATGCTAATTTGGGGACCACACTGGTCAAGGGTAGAGCTTTGTTCTAAATTAGAAGACACTTAAGAGACACCACCACATGCAACACGTGGGCCTGGTTTAGATCCTGATTCAAATAAACCAATGATGCGATGACATCGTGGGTATAGAGACAGAAAGTAGAATGATGGTTGCCAGGAGGGAATAGGGAGTTGTTTAATGAGTACAACATTTCAGTTTTGTAAGATGACAAGAGTTCTGGAGATGAATGGTGGTGGAGATTGTACAACAATCTGAATGCACTTACCACTGGACACTTAAAAATGGTTAAGATGGTATGTTTTTATGTCATATGTGTCTAATACAACAAAAAATTGGAAAACAGACATCATATGTGTATTAGATGATATGATAGAATTATTTTACTTGTGCTAGGTGTGATAAAGTTACAGAGCTTATTTGAGAAAGAGCTTATTTCATATTTTTTAGAGATGCATATTAAAGTATTCAGATAATGAAGTGACATGATATCAGAGATTTTCCTTCACACACTTCAGCAAAAAGGTGAATTGAAGAAGCAAGTGTGATGAAAACACATTGACAATGATTGGATCTGATGATAGATATATGGGGATTCTCTCTACTTTTTTGTTTGAAAACTTTCATAATACAAATTTTATTTTATGCCAGGTGTATTAGTATGTTCTCACACTGCTATAAAGATACTGGCCAAGACTGGGTAATTTACAAAGAAAAGAGGTTTAATTGGCTCACAGTTCTGCATGGCCGGGGAAGCCTCAGAAAACTTACAATCATGGCAGAAGGGGAAGCGAGCATGTCTTACATGGCGGTAGGAGAAAGAGAGCGAGTGTGTATTAGTGCAGGAAAAACTACCATTTATAAAGTCATCAGATCTCATGAGAATTCACTCACTATCATGAGAACAGTACGGGGGAACCACCCCCATAATCCAATCACTTCCCACCAGGTCGCTCCCTAAATATCTGGAGATTACAATTCAAGATGAGATTTGGGTGGAGACACAAAGCCTAACCATATTACCAAGCATGGTGTCTCATGCCTGTAATTCCAGGATTTTGGATTGCTTGAGCCAGAAATTTGAGACCAGCCTGGGCAACATAGTGAGACCCTGTCTCTCTAAAGAAAAAGTACAAAAGTTAGCCAGGAATGGTGCTGCAGGCACCTGTTGTCCCAGCTACTCAGGAGGCTGAGGTGGGAGGATTGCTTGAGTCCAGGAGGTCGAGGCTGCAGTGAGCCATGATCATGCTACTGCACTCCAGCCTTGGTGACAAAGTGAGACTTTGTCTCAAACATTTAAAAAACCAAGCTTTCTTTTAAATATTGACCTGGGGTGGTCATTTCCTAACTCTGGACCTCAGTTTCTTCAACTGCAAAATGGGGATGGGAGATGGTATTTGGATTAGACCAACAACTTACACAGGGGGTTGGCCTCCCTGAGGGGCCTGGCAAAACCTGCTGGGTGGGGAGGCTTTTTAATGTCTTCCACCCTTCCTACCCCGGATTCTGATAAGAGAGGGAATGGTGGGGCCAGTGTGACTCCCTCAGGTGAGGCTGAGAAGGGATGACTACTGGGTACAAGTGGTACAGGTAGCTCAGGCATCTGCCAGCCCGGCCCTCAAGCAAATCTTAAGCCTGTCCTGGGAGAGGCTGGATCAGTGCTTCGGTGGGGCTGTGAGGAGTGGAGCTCAGGAACTAGTCCAATGACCCCTTTGCCTCCACGTCACGGGGGTCTATGAAGCCGCCAAACCTGAAGAAATTGAGTCACAGCAAGGCCAAGGTGCCTGGAAGGGCCAGCGACAGAGCATCCCTGCCAGGAGCCAAAGGAGAAGGCGCTTCTCATTCTCTCTGAGCAATTCATCTTAGGTGGCATAATCCAAACCAATCTCAAGTATTGATTCAAGTCAGACAGGATGGAGATGTTCAGAATGCGAGATCCTGAAAACACAAGGTCAAAAGGAGCTGAGACAGGAAAGGATCCCCCACGGAGGCAAGACAAGCCCCTCATTCAGGAAGTGGGCCCATTTGATACATCCTTCTGAGTAAAACACAAGTAGGCCCAAGTGCCCATTTAAAAAAGGGGTTTCAAAATAATCCTAAAATGGGATAAAACTGGGTACACTCTCATGGACTGGAGCAAACCCTTGGAGGGGTCTGGAACCCGAAGGCAGAACTGGCCAGGTGCAAAATGCAAATGTGGGACCCCTTGTTCAAACCTTATTAAGAGTTTCAAGGCTGGGTGAGGTGGTTCATGCCTGTAAGCCCAGCACTTTGGGAGGCTAAGACAGGATTGCTTGAAGCCAGGTGTTTGAGACCAGCCTGGGCAACAGAGCAAGACCTCATCTCTACACAAAATTAGCCAGGTGTAGAGCCCCATGCCTGTAGTTCCAGCTACTTGGGAGGCTGAGGTGAGAGGATCACTTGAGCCCAGGATATCAAGGCTGCAGTGAGCTATGATTGAGCTACTTCACTTTAGCCTGGGTGGCACAGTGAGACTCTGCCAGAAAGAAAAGAAAAGAAAAAAGAAAAAGAAAAGAAAAGAAGAGAAAAGAGAGGAAAGGAGAGGAGAGGAGAAGAGAAGAGAAGGAAGGAAAAGAAAGAGAATTTCGTAAACTCGGACTTTGTGTGAGGTGAAGCATGGGCCACACCCCTTTGAAGCCAGCCCTGCTGCCATAGGCTGAGGGTTGAAACCCTAAGGTTGCTGACATTCCCAGCCCAGACATTAATGGGAGTGGGGGCCTCCCTCAGCCTTGTCTCACAGTGCCTCTGGCCTCCAAGGGCTGTAAGGAGCTGGCCACAGCTATATATTTCCTTCTTGTCCTCGCTGGAAGAGGAGGGGCTCGCTCTGCCTCAGTTGCTGATTTAGGGTATTCAGAGCAGGCTCTGGCACTTTATAAGCTCTCCATAAATGATGCTTTGTGGAGAGATGTGGTCCCCTTGATTTCTCTCACAAATGGTTCTTATGGCGTCCTCTTAAGAAGCTGCAGCACAGAGTCACTCAACTGCCACCTGCCAGGGATGGAAGCCATACTTCACTGCTCTGGCCCTTGGTTTCCTTGCCTGTAAAATGAGTGAGAAGACCCATCTCTCGGGCTGCTGCAATGTCTGCAGGGCACTCAGTGGAGCCAGTGTGCCATGAACAGTTTCTATCCACTGCTACTGTGGGCTGTGGTGCCACCACCTGGGACTCTCCTTTTCCACTCTGGGTCTGTTTCTTCATGTGTGAAATGGACAGAGGGTAGGTGTTGGATGGAATGCCTTTTCCAGTCCCTCCAGGTTCTGAAAACTCCCTAAGTCTTAGACAGAACCCCTTTCTTTCTTGTCTTACAAGTGAAGACTATGACAACGTGATGATTTAAAAGCACTTATATGGTGCTGCCATGGCTTGAATTGTGTCCCCATGCCCACAAAGAGATATCCCAAAGTCCTCACCCCTGGTACCTCTAAGTGTGACCTTATTTGGAGACAGGGTCTTTAGGGAGATAATGAAATTAAAACAAAGTCATTAAGGTGGGCTCGAATCCAATATTCCTGGTGTCCTGATAGAAATGGGAAATTGGGACACAGAGACAGATACAGAAGGACGACAATGTGAAGACACTGGGAGAATGCCAGGTGAGGATGAAGGTAGAGGCCTGGGTGATGTGTCTACAAGCCAAGGAGCACAAAGATCGCCAGCCAACCCCAGAAGCCACCCCGTTCCAGTAGCCTTGGCAAATGAACGCAGGCGCCCACCAAGAGCCAGACGCTGGTCTAAGAGTTACCTTTACACCAGCCCTTCCAGTTGACCTCTGCGCCTGTCACCATCCTCCCCTAGGCCACACTGCATTTGAGCTCTGGCAGGTCCAGCCCAAGTGTGTGTGTTCACCTGCTTCTCTACACCACCTCTGGGTTTAAACCCTGCTCAGAGGCCTTTGTTCATCCAGCCAGGGCAGCTCTGAGGTCTTCCTGGGGCTTCATTTTATTTTGCTGTGAGCCAGAAATTCTTGGCCTGGGCTGCCCACAGCCTCAGCTGAGGCTATTTTCAAAGTCACTCTGATTTGGCTATTTTCAAAGTCACAAAGCCCTCCAAGAGGTTCTGCCTCAAGGGTCTGGGCTGCAGCCTGGGTCTCCCCCAAGGATTCTGGCACTGCCCTGCTGGGAACCACTGGCCCCACTTGCTTTTCTCTTTCAGGCTTCAGGAAACTTCTCCACTAGAAATGAGGGTAGGCATCTGCTCTGGCACCTCTGGGGATCCAGATCCCATAGTCATGGAAGGTTGGAGACCATTTGTCCCACCCTCAGGTACAGATGGAAGCTGTGGCCCAGGTGACATCTCCAGAATCAGAGGCAAGCCAACAAGTCAGTCTCTGGGGCCTCCTTTGGGATGCAGGGAGCCCTTGAACGCCTCAAAGCCTGTTGGGTTCAGCTGAGACACAGAGGTGTCCCCAGACTACCACACCCCAGTATGGTGCATGAGGGGACAGAGCCAGTCAGGGGTGGGCCTTAGATCAGGAGGCATCATCAACACTCCGGAAAAGACCCTGCTGGCTCTAGAGGCACTCTGAGCTCCTGCTCTGCCCTCACTGTCTCTGACTTGGCTCAACCCTCACCCTGTGGCAGCCCTCGCCACCCCCATCACCCCGTTTCTCATCTAGACTCGAGTGCTCAAGATGTCAGAGCCCTAAGCCACTCACCTGCACATAACCCTTCCACTGCCGGAGGACCCCGGCCCCCACAGCTCTTGCTCTCCCTTAGGGGAGATCCTGTCCCAAAGAGAAAGCCTTGGGAGGCCGTGGCTGGACAGGAGTCCTATCCAAGGCTTTATCACCACTTCTGGGGCATGTCCCTTAAGCCTCCATTTCCTTGCCTGTCAAATGGATAAATAGCTGTTGCCCTGCCTTGCTTGCTGTGTGTGAGTTAGAGGGTTGCTGTTGAGGATGAGGACACTCTGGATGGAGGGCAGGAAGGTCCTGTGTGAGTTGAAGTGAAGGCGCATGGAGATACCCAGCCTCTGACCGCATGCCCACTGCCCCTTCCCCAAACCTTCAGGATCTTTTCCAGCTGCTTCTGCGTGTCGACCATGATGACATTGGCGCAGCAGTCATAAGCAATGTACTGGCAGGCCTCGGGGGAGCTGGTGGTGTAGATGCCGGTGACGATGCCACTGTAGGAGACCCAGGAAGATTCACCTTAGGGGAGGTGCAGAGGGGCCACCCCCTTCCCCCACCCCCACATCTGTAGCCCCCAGACCCAGAGAGCTCCCATAGCCTGGCAGGAGGGGCTCCCAAGGCACCTCAACACCTCTGCCCCTGCAGAGAGGGCGCCAGATGCAGGTCCACCAGAAGGCCCCAGGGAGGAGGCATGATGGTGGGGAATGGGTGGGGGCTGCTAAAAAGAGATAAGGACCCTCCCCTACCCTCTACCCACCGCCAACCCACTGGAGACCCCGTCCCTGCCCCCGCCACTCACCCTGCAAATACTGTGCCCACTGCCGAGAAGAACCACTCCGGGGAGTTGAAGCCGAGGATGGCCACACTGTGGGCCCGCTCCAGGCCGAGCTCCAGGCCAAAGGCAGACAGGCCAGGTCAGCCAGGCAGGGACTGGGACCCTCATGCCCCTCTCAGAGCCCCCACCGAGACTGCAGGGGACCCGGCAGGCTCCACCCTCCCAGGGTCCCCTCAGTCAGAGAATCTCCTTGGAGGAGAAGGGGTTGGTCACTGAACAGCCCTCCCTGCCCCTCCCAAGGCCTTCCCAAGGAGTCTGTCCGGTCCCTCAGCCCAGCACACTGGACTTCCAGCCTGCCCTGAATGTGATCACAAATGAAAAGTGAGTATCAAGTGCTTGGCACATGGTAGGGGCTCAGCAAATAAAAGCTTAGTACGCGGCCCAGCGTGGAGTATCAGCTCCACGCACAGTGATGGCTTTTATAGTTATTGTTCCTAAGAGCCTTGCCCAGTGGGCAGTTGGAGAGGAGGCCTGTGAGGCCCAGAGCTGGCAGGCACATCTGGGGAGGGGCAAGGCCTTGCCATGAAGGGCCCCCTTACCTTCAGGAAGCCCTTGGCGGCTCTGCGGGCGAGCAGGTAGTATTGGGAGTAGGAGATGTGCTCCCACTTGTCCTGGCACTTGAAACCCAGAGCGCTGAAGTCCCCGTACTTGTCCAGGGCCTCGTAGAACATCCGATGCACAGTGTAGGGAAGCTGTGGGCAGCTGGGGTCTATGCGTAGGCGCACTCGCCCATCGGCCCGAGTCGTCCACAGTGCCTCCTCTGCGGGGTGGGGGGAGACCACAGCTTGGATCACGCCAGCCTGAGGTTTTCCCCAGGGGACCCTTGTCCTGCCCTGGGCGGAGCTCGCAGTCCTTCTGGTGCTGAAAATGCCTTGGATACTGGGCCTTGAGGCTGGCAGGCAAGGGTAGGCTGGGGTAGGCTGGGGTAGGCTGGGAGACCGCCTAGAGGAGGAGGTCTGACTCAGCCTTGAAGGAAGAGCAAAGTTTAGGGATGCAGCAAAGAAGATGAGAGGAAATAACTGGAGGAAAGACGGAAGTCCTAGACACTCTGTTCCTTCTTTTATCCCAGCTGGAATTTGCCTCCCAAGGTTGGACAGTGGAACTGTCAGATCTCCAGAACTCCAGATCTCCTTCAGGGTGTCTGGCTTTCCCTGCCCTCCTGTGAACCGGCTGGGGACAGACCCAACTAGACAGAAGGTCAAAGCACCAAAGAGAACGACCCTCTCGAGAGTCTGGAGGAGCCTGAAAACCATCAGCCCTGCTCTCCAGTCTCCCAGTCTCGGGAAATAACAACAGTCTTTGCTCACTCTCCCTCACAAATGAGGTGTCTCATTTAGTCTTCACAGCATGGGTTTGGAGAGCTCCATTGCACAGATGGGGCAGCTGCAACTCAGAGAGTTTCAGTCATGTACCCAAGATCACACATCGAGAAAGTGCAGGGTCAGGATTTGAATTTAGGTGTACCTGATCCCACAGCTCACACTTAGGACATTGTCGGGGGTACCACCCCGCCTTTAAGAGTCGGAGGCTTACTCCGTGTGTGGTGGGTGGGAACAGAGGTTTACTACTTAGTATGCAAGACTTGGGCAAGCCACTGAACCACTGAATCGGTTTCAGGGGAAAGATGAGGACTCAGTTCTCAGGGTGGACATGAGAATCAAGAGAAAGGGTGTATATGAAGAAGCTTTGACCTATGGCTGGTGCTCCATAAATGCACGTTTTCCTTCTTCCTCTTTTTTTCCAAATTTGCAAACGAAGCTTGAATGGGTGGTCTGGACCTTTTGGTCCCGTGAGACCTCCTTTCCTTGGGGCAAAGGTGGTGGTTCCATGATGATGGTGGGAAGGGATGAGGGCTGGCCAGGACACGTGGGCTGCTCTGCCACCTGCTGGCCAGACCCACCTCGCCCATTGTCCTGTCACCGGTCCTTCCCTGAGGCAGACAGATGAACAAGATGAGCTTGTTCCTCCTCTTTGACACTCTTAGGTTGCATGCAGACTCTGAGGTTGGCAGAAAGAGGTAAAGATCTGGGGGCTGGGACAGGAAAGCCCATTCCTCCTCCTGTGGAGCACCAGAAGTGGGGATGACAAGGACATATCCAGACCCAAACGGGATACATGGCAGCCTGCAGGAAATGCAGGCGGGGCAGGGGAGGGTGCCAGAGAGAAGATCTTATGTATGGCAGAGGCCAAGACCTCCTGGGATGAACGCCTCTGCCACTGGCCATGCAGGAGCCCCGAGCCCTCAAGTAGTGGCGTGAGCCAAGGGCTACTGAGCCCTGTCCAATCACTCCTCAGCCCTCTCCAAGCCTTGCCCCATATCCCGGGATGCCAGCATGGTGGATCCTGCTGATCTGCCTCTTCAGAGCCTCTAACTGTTGCATTTTGCTAAAGTCCATGCCCAGACCAGAAAGTCAGGTACACCTGGGTTCAAAAACCTTAATTTTGCCTCTGTGTGCTGTTTGACCTAACAAACCGTTCTGTCAGCCGCATCTTCATCACCTGCAAATGTGAGGGGTTGGCGAGGACATGGGGACACAGAAGCCCTCATACAGTGCTGGTGGGAATGAGATGGTACAGCCATGTAGGAAAACAGGTTAGCAGTTTCTTAAAGAGTTAAACATAAAACTACAGCGCGATCCAGCAACTGCACTCTTAGGTATCTACCCAAGAGAAATAAAAACACATGTCCCCCACGGAGACTTACATATGGATGTTCTTCACAGCATTGTTTATGAGTCAAAAAATTGAAACAATCCAAATGTCCACTGACTTGTAAGTGAAAAACAAAATGTGGTCAGAGAGTAGCATGCTATTCAGCTCTGAAAAGGACCAAAGTGGCCTGGGGCAGTGGCTCACACCTGTAAACACATGAGGACACCAAGGCGGGCGGATCACTTGAGCCCAGGAGTTCAAGACCAGCCAGGGCAACATAGTGAGACCCCATCTCTTCAAAAAATAAAAATTAGCAGGGCATGGTGGTGTGTGCCTGTATTCCCAGCTACTTGGGAGGCTGAAGTGGGAGGATCGTTTGAGTGTGGGAGGTCAAGGCTGCAGTGAGCCATGATCGCACCACTGCACTCCAGCCTGGGCAACAGAGTGAGACTCTGACTCAAAAAAAAAAAAATCAAATTAAATAATAAATTAAAAATAGATAAAAAAGGAATAAAGTACGGATAGAGGCTACAACATGGATGAAACTCAAAAACATGTTCAATGAAAGAAGCCAGGTACGAAAAAGGAAAGGCAGAAAAGATAGTAGCAGATTAGTGGTTGCCCCAGGCTAGAGGTGGGAGTGGGGAGTGACCATGGAATAAGCACAGGAGATCTTTTTGGGGTGATGGCAATGTCCCAACATTGGATTGTGGGGATGTTTTGCAACTCCATAAACTTGCTAAAAATAATCAAATTGTGCACTTAAAATGGGTAAATTTCATGGCATATAAGTTATAGCTCAATAAAGCTACTTAAGAAAAACACAGAGGGCCGGGCATGGTGGCTCATGCCTATAATCCTAGCACTTTGGGAGGCCGAAGCGAGCAGATCGCTTGAGGCCAGGAGTTAAAGACCAGCCTGAGCAACATGGTGAAACCCTGTCTCTACTAAAAATACAAAAATTTGCTGGTCATGGTGGTGCACACCTGTAATCCCAGCTACTTGGGAAGTTGAGGCATGAGAATTGCTTGAACCTGGGAGGTGGAGGTTGCAGTGAGCTGAGATCACACCGCTGCCCTCCAGCCTGGGTGATAGAGCAAGACTCTGTCAAAAATATATATATAGAGAGAGAATGTTGACCCCCCCACAAAGTGGTGCAAGGGTCCTGTGCAATGGCCCTCAGAGCATGCCCAGGGCCTGGCATCCAGTTGCCACTCAGTGGTTATTACTTCTCTTCCCTCCCCTGGCGGAGATTCCTCCTAGGCCTGGACCAGAGAAAAGGTGACTTTCACCTCTAGAAGCTCACGCTCCTCTGTATTCACCTGTTCACCCAGGTTGCCAAGAAGAGCAGAGGTGAGTCTTGGGATCTCCTAGCCAAACGTTTTAACTTGAGCATTTATAATCTCTCTCTTTTTTCTTTTTTCTTTCTTTCTTTCCTTTTTTTTTTTTTTTTTTTTGACATGGAGTCTCACTCACTATATTGACCAGCCTGGAGTGCAGTGGTGCTATCTCGGCTCACTGCAACCTCCACCTCCTGGTTTCAAGCAATTCTCCTGTCTCAGCCTCCCGAGTAGCTGGGACTACAGTCATGTACCACCATGCCTGGCTAATTTTTTTGTATTTTTTGGTGGAGACAGGGTTTCACTGTGTTGGCCAGGCTGGTCTCGAACTCCTGGCCTCAAGTGATCAGCCTGCCTTGGCCTCCCAAAGTGCTGGGATGACAGGCGTGAGCCGCCATGCCCAGCCACTATAATCTCTTTTTTTGTTTTTGAGACAAAGTCTCACTCTGTCACCCGGGCTAGAATGCAGTGGCACGATCTTGGCTCACTGCAACCTCTGCCTCCTGGGTTCAAGTAACTCTCCTGCCTCAGCCTTCTGAGTAGCTGGGATTACAGGCGCGTGCCACCATGCCTGGCTAATTTTTGTATTTTTAGTAGAGATGGGGTTTTGCCACGTTGGCCAGGCTGGTCTCGAACTCCTGACCTCAGGTCATCTGCCTGCCTCGGTCCCCCAAAGTGCTGGTATTACAGGCATGAACCACCGTGCCTGGCCTATAATCTCTTTTTAATGACAAAAATGTGCATACTTGTTCCAAGAAATACAAAACAATTTAGCAGTCTATGACAGAAAAAGTGATAGGCCCTCTTTCTACAAATACACATGCAAGGACTTAGGTTTTATTTTGTTGTTGCAATTGCTTTTTATGAAAAATAAGGTGGCAGAGGGGGGAGGTCATGTTATTAATGTATTAATCACCTGTAGCAAACCCAAAATGCTCCTGGGACCAGGTGGGTAGTGTATCAGCATCATAGTAAATAATGTATTGTAATACATAATAAATGAATGAAGTGCCCCAGGATTTGCAAGTGAAACCAGAGGCAGTCTTCTTTTCCAGGAAGAAATGAGCTCCCTCTTACTTTCCTTGAGACACATGGACCTTGGAGTCCACCTTTTGTTTCTCTGCTTTTGATAGAGACATGGAACAGTGCAATATTTTTCTTTTCTTTTCTTTTCTTTTTTTTTTTTTTGCCGGGGTCGGCGGGGGACAGGGTCTCACTCTGTCACCCAGGGCTCAAAAGATCCTCCAATCTCAGTCTCCTGAGTAGCTGAGACCATAGGTGTGCAGCACTAAGCCCAGCTAATTTTTTGCATTTTTGGTAGAGACGGAGGGGTTAGCCATGTTGCCCAGGCTGGTATCAAACTCCCGAGTTCAAATGATCCTCCAGCCTTGGCCTCCCAAAGTGCTAGGATTACAGGCATAAGCCACTGTGCCTGACCATATTTTTGCATTATATGAAAAACTACAGGCCAAGTGCAGTGGCTCACGCTTGTGAAGTATGTAAAGTAATGTGTATTCTAATTAGATCGATTTAGCCATTCCACAATGTATACATATTTTAAAACAACATATTGTACACAATAAATGTGTACAATTTTTGTCAATTTAAAAAGTAAAGTTTTTTAAAAAGAAAGAAAAGCTGCAGTGCAAGGGCAATGATAATCGTACCGACTGCAGCCTCAGTATCAAGGAGGCAGCAAGGAGTGGTTGCCATCCAAAGGGGACTGTGGAGGTGGAAGAATTCATACTTCATCCAAATGGGGTGGCCGCTCCTCAACTCTAGGATTTAGTACCCAGTAGGAATGGAGACCAAAAGTTACCAGAAATCTGGGTGTGTTTTAAATAAATTTAATAATTTTAATTTAATTTTTTTTTGAGACAAAGTCTTGCTCTGTTGCCCAAGCTGGAGTGCGGAGGCGTGATCACAGGTCATTGGAGCTCCCAATTCCTGGGCTCAAATGATCCTGCCACCTTAGCCTCCTAAATAACTGGGACCCTAGGTGCATGCCACCATTCCCAGCTAATTTTTTTTTTTTTTTTTTTAAATTTTAGTAGAGACAAGGTCTTGCTATGTTGCCCAGGCTGGTCTTGAACTCCTAGTCTCAAGCAATCTTCCTACCTTGGCCTCCCAAAGTGTTGGGATTATAGGTGTGAGTCACTGCATCCAGTCAAATGTATGTTTTAAATCATATGACTCAAATCAAACCTAGCCATTAGCCAAATCATCCATCTTTAATGTTAGCATGCCTGCCCTATTGTGTGCATGCTGTGTGGCTGTGTCGTACTGCACGGTTGGGCCCTATCATAATTGACTCTGCCACTCTCCACTGAAGGATGCTCAAGTGATATCCAGCCTCCAGCCCTCTTTTTACGTTTAGATTATTAGAAGGAGGTTTACCGGATCAAGGGAAAAGAGTGTTTAAAATCTTGATGGACATTTTGGACAGATTTCTTCACCTAATTTCTCCTCTCTCATCAGCTACATGGTTCTTTTTCCTGTTTCTTCTTCCATGGAGCCTGTGCTTTTGTGTCAGGTCATCTCACATCCTTCTTGGAAGGGGGGAATGAGGCATGGGAAGGGAAGGAAGGTTCATAGATCTGCAAGGTCAGTCTCCTATTAGCCCAGCTGTTTCCTGACAGGGACAAGAGCCCTGGCCCTGGAGGACCCCTTGTCACTCTTGGGAAGGGTGACAAGGCCTCCTAGCCAGCTGCGTGACCCAGCCCTTTCTCTGCACAAGCTCAGCTGAGCCAGCAGGGCCTGTCTGAGCCCCTAGACCAACTGGAAGAGGAGATCCTGGTGGGAAAGGGGCTGCCCCTGGCCTCACTGAGGCCCCCATCATCTCTTGCTTACTGCTTACTGAGCCCCTGCCATGTGCCATGTCATTCTTTGACCATCACCACTGTCATCTCCCAAAAGAGTTGAGTGGCAGAGCTGGCATCCAGACCCCCACAGTTCCATACCCAAGTCTGCTCTGTTCCCATGGGGGTGCTGCCTCTCATGGTGAACTTCAAGGAAGACCCCGGCACCACATCTCCCATTTCCTCTGGGAAAGGACTATCATGTCTCCCGCCAAGTCCTGTGCCAGACTCAGGCTGGGTGATCTTGGGCAGCCATGACCTCCAGCCGCCAGCCTTTTCCCACCTTCCTGAGGTTCCCAGAGTGACCTTGCTAAACCCAGGTCTGACCTGCTCAAAAGCCCCCAACAACTCTCATTGACCACAGGGAGATGTCTATACCATGGCTTCTAAGGCAGGCCCTCCCCAAGGGGCTCGCTTACCTTTCCCAGCCTCAACACACACCTTTCCTTAGAGCCAACCTGAACTGCTCCCAGTTCCCTTTGGTTTCCCGTCTCTGTGTCTTTGCCCGTGCTGTGACTCTGCCTGCAATGCCCTTCCCTCCTCACACGTCCATACTTTACCACCCTTCAAGGACTATGCGTTGCCTCCTCACTAAAGACTTCCATCCTTGAGCCTAATGGAGGATGGGGTCATGGTCGGGGCTGCTTCTTCCACCAGCTTGGAGCTCTGGAAGTCAGGTTCCCTCCTCTCTGAGTCCTGGCTACCAGCAGCAACCTAGCCCCGAGCAGAGGCCAGGGCCCTCTTCTTTGGGAAGAACGAGCTGACCTCTGCCCAACCCTAGTCCCAGGAGGGCTGGAGACCCAGTGACTGTGTCTGGAGGACCCAGGCCTTCATCTCTCCCCTACCTCACCCTTGCCCCCCAGGGTGGCCAATGAGGAGGCAGGACACGTTGTGCTTAAGCAGGCTCACAGAGCAGGTATCTCCTCCAGCGGGACACACCAGCCTGCTTTCCCATCCTGCACCCCTGAGAGACCTAGGTAGGGCCTGCCCTGCTCAGTGTCCTTCTGACCTGGGCCCACTACAGTTCAGTGGCCTCAGCCTTGGGTGCCAGCTGCCAAGCTCACTCCCGCCCTTGAGAGCTGAAAGAAGGGAAGACAGATGCGTCTCCTACCCTGGGTTGCACAATCCTCCCCCATCTTCTCACATCCATGTGTTCCCACTTGTGGGCTCTGCTCACACTGTGTCCTCTGCCAATATCCCTCTCTATAGAAGAAGGAGAAGTCTCTGGACAATGACTTAGAAGGGCTGGGCCTGGGTTTTAGCTACTGGCAAGGTGTGCCAAATGCAGGACAGAACAGTCAGAAAGGGTTGCCCACAGCTGTTGAGCCTTGGACACTGGCCCTGCGACCCTGACCACATGCATGAGGCTGGAGCTGCAAGCCCTGGCCAGAGGCACGTAAGGTTGCCTGCGGGAGCATTGCTCAGTGGGAGTGCTCCCTGTAGGTGGTGACAGACAATTAGAGCCTCTCTGTTGCAGAGTTTGGAAGTGACTTGCAGAGATCAGGATAGCCAAGCTGAGATAATGGGGTGGTGGAAGTCACAGCATAGTGAGTGCAGTGCACAGAAGCAGGTGGTGGCAGCAAGGCAGGGAGGAGCTGAATTGCAACAATGCTGGTTGTCACCTGAGCAGGGAGCCAGGAAGGTCCATTCTTCCCATTCCCTGCTACCTCTTTCTTTTTTCTTTTATTTTCTTTCCTATTACTATTACTATTTTTTCTTTTTTTTTGAGACAGAGTCTTGCTCTGTCGCCAGGTTGGAGTGCTGCGGCACGATCTTGGTTCACTGCAACCCCTGCCTCCTGGGTTTAAGTGATTCCCCTGCCTCAGCCTCCCGAGTAGCTGGGACTACAGGCGTGCAGCACCATGCCCAGCTAATTTTTTGTATTTTAGTAGAGACAGGGTATCACCATGTTGGCCAGGCTGGTCTTGATCTCCTGACCTCGTGATCTGCCCACCTCAGCCTCCCAAAGTGGTGGGATTACAGGCGTGAGCCACCACTCCTGACCTCCTCCTAGCCTCTTTCTAAGCTTCTTTTCTTCCCTGCCTTTCCTCACAATAACCCACATCTCCTGAAGCCATCTGAACTCATCTCCTAACCTCCCTCTCTCCCTGGGTTTCTCCTAAAAGGAAAGAACCTGAAGCAACAAAGATACAATCAGGCAAATAGACAATATCCACTGTCTGGAAGGTGCAGTGCAGTGCAGAACATGAACTGGTACAACTTTCTTGGGGACAACTGGCAATATATATCCAAAGGTTTAAAACAGAAACATCCTTGCACTTAGCAATCATACTTTCCGGAAGTTACTCAAGGGAAGCAATCATAGACATGTACAGCGAGAATGTGGAGATGGATATCTGTACAGCTCCGTATCTATTAGCAAAGCCATTGGAAACAACCCAAATGTCCAACAGGGGACTGGTCTCCTATTCGGTTCATTATGGTAGAGCCATATCATGGATTCCTATGCAGTCATTAAAATAAAGTACTAAAAGAATATTTAATGACATGTGGAAATGTTCACAGTATAACACTGAGTGAAAAGAGGACCAAAAAATGTGCATACGGAAATGCATAGACCACACTGAAAAGATCTGTGTTAACGTATTAGTATTAAAAGGCTTAGCGGCCGGGCGCGGTGGCTCAAGCCTGTAATCCCAGCACTTTGGGAGGCCGAGGCGGGTGGATCACGAGGTCAGGAGATCGAGACTATCCTGGCTAACATGGTGAAACCCCGTCTCTACTAAAAATACAAAAAACTAGCCGGGCGTGGTGGCGGGCGCCTGTAGTCTCACCTACTTGGGAGGCTGAGGCGGGAGAATGGCGTGAACCCGGGAGGCGGAGCTTGCAGTGAGCCGAGATCACGCCACTGCACTCCAGCCTGGGAGACACAGCGAGACTCCGTCTCAAAAAAAAAAAAAAAAAAAAAAAAAAAAAGGCTTAGCACATTGTAGGTATTCAAGACATCTCTCTCTCCCCTTTGTACCTAGACTCTGAGCTTCTGATGCAAGCACTGACCTTGCAATAAGTGTTTGCTGAAAGAATAAATCACATTGAACATGTGATGCTTCTAGCTGCATCAGGAATACAGGCAGAGACCTCAGCCAGGTGGGTCATCTTGGGAAGCTGGGGCAGGGAGTTCCCACACGCAGCATATCAGAGGTAGATGGTCCTTTTACAGATGAGAAAACTGAGTCCCAGAGTGGGCAGGGATGGCCAAGGTCATGGCAGAGTTAAGGGCAGAGTTGGGACTAGGCCTCAGTTGGTTCCGGCAGCTGCCTTATGTCAGTAGCTGGCAGGCTGTTCAGTGAATGGAAGCTTGGGAGTCCAAAATCTACTCTCCCCTGGATGGTGCGGGGGTGGAGAGTGTGCCCCAGTCCCCTGACTCTGCCACATTCTGGGCAGCTCAGAACCAAGCATGAGGGAGGGATATGAGTGGGCCCAGGTCTGCTGTGGCACCTCTCAGCCTGCCTCTCTGAAGGTGGTTTCCTGTGGGTAGGAGGGACTTAGGAAATCAGGATGATTGCCAGTCCTTAACATAGTCCTCATCTCCCCTTTGTGCCCCATCAACAGGGGTGCAACTATCAGCTCTGTCCCAAACTAAGATCACTGCTGCACTATCAGCCAAGAATGAGGCCAGGACACAATCAAGGTCTCTGTTGCCCAGCAAGGCATCCAGATCCCAGCAGCAGCTGACTCCAAAAGGCAACCAATGACTAGATCCAGAGCACAGTGGAGACCCCAGAAAGCTCACAGCCTGCTGCCAAGGCAGCACCACCAGCACACTGCCCGCCCACCAAGTGCCAAGTCAGCTGAGAGCCGGGGGTGGGCTTTCCCAGGCAAGGCTGGTACTCTCTGCCACCTCCCTCTCCCTCTCCCCCTTCCTCCCTCTGCCACTTGTCTTGGCCTGACCCTGGCTTGTATCTTATCCATCCACCCTTTATGCTGGGGGCCACTGGGCAGGCAGGGAGCTGTGTTCTCTGGGGTTCTGGAATAAAGGCGTCTAAAGAGCAAAGGCAGTCACTCAATTAGCCGGGAAGGAGAACAACGCAACAGGAGAGAGCAGGAGGCTGGGGCTGTTTTCTGTGGTCTGTGGGAAAGGCTGCAGGAAAGTAGCTTATTGTGCAGATGGAGGAATAACTGGTCCTGAGGAAGAGGTGGATCTCAGACCTAGAACAGATCTCTCTCCGAGAATGGTCCTGCAGGGCACCGACCCCAAAGGCCTTCCTCCAAAGGCCAGGCAGAGACCAGCCCCAGGAGGGGCCCTCTCTCCAACACGGGACCCTGAGCTGAGGGCCAGCCCAGTGCAAGACACTCTTGGGGATACAGAAGAGGAAGAGGCCACACTGGCCCCAGGACATGCAGAGAGATGAGGACAAGACCTATCACAGAAGGGTCTGTCAGCTGTTCAGTAGTTCCTCTGTGCCCGAGGGGAGAGGGTCCCTGCAGCTGCCACTCCCAGCCTTCTCGACGGGGACTCAAGAGCTCTGAGTTCTGGCCACCACAGCAGAGTAACCCTGGGCAGACCCCTGGTCTCCCTGGGCCTCAGTTTCCCCATCTGAATTACAATTGGGGTAGACAAGATATTCTCTATACGCTCCTCCATGGTCATTATTTTAGCTTTTTAATCCTGCCTCTAGGATTCCACTTGTCCAGGCCTGGACCACCAGGGTAAGGGACCCAAGATGGGCTTTACCTGCCCCTGTAAAGGTGAGCACGCTCAGGAGACGTGCAGGAGACCTCAGGCTGGGTTTCCATCCACTGGAGAGAAGCTAGGTCTGAGCAAGAAGTCGGGCATCCCAGCCAGAAGCCCTGGGCTGACCTGCCCCAGACCTGTTCCACATGGCAGGGTCCCAGGAGGGGACACCCAGGCAGTGTCTGAGGCTGTCCAGGCAGGGGCTGGGTGGGTGCCTTGACCCCTGTGGAAAATGTTTCTCTAAGGACCCCCAGAGATTCCACTCGTTTCGGCTGGCAGGGCCAGGATTACCTGTTTCCATATCACGGAGAAGGAATCACCGGCATGCATTTCCTCTGAGCCTTGGAAAGCTTTCCTGCTGGCCCCCACTCCCACCCCCATCAGAGGCTGCCGGGACAGGTAGGTCCTCTGCCTTCCACTATCCCAATGGCCTCCTCCTGCTACCCGGCCTCAAACTGTGAGCTTCTTGAGGACAAGGGTTGTATCGGGCTTCTTTCCGGCTCCCTAGCTCATAGCTCCAGCCTGAAACACCACCCCTTGCGACGTTTGAGAAGGGTGGGAGTGACAAACCGAGGGAGGCCCAGCAAATCCCTTGACCCACAAAGGGCTTCACTGGACTGGAGACAAGTGGGGCTGAGCACCTAGCTTCCCAATCTCAAAATCTCCTTAGTGCATGTGGGAGTTTCCTAGGGAGAAAGCGGGTGGGGAGCCAGCCCTGGCCAGCACCTCCAGTAGTTTCATCCCCAGCAACTGCTCACCCCGGGTGCCCTTCCCTCTCTTTGGTCTTGATGCTGCCCTTCTCCAGCTGGGCTTCATGCTTAATATAGAGAGGCCTAGCAAGTAAAAAGTCATGTGTCTCCAGGGCCCAGCACAAGGCTGCCTTTGTGTGAAGGTCAGATTCCAGTGTGTCTGTGGCCGGACTTTGTGCAGCTGCTCCCTGTGAGTACAGCCATCAGGGCAGCTCAGAGCTCAGCCTGGGGACCAGAGCTCAGGACTTCAAACTTTTTGGGAGCTCAAAGAGATCTGGGAGCCTCCGAGGGCTCCAGAGTGAACCCTGATTCCTGTGTACAAGACTCCAAGAGCTCCCCAGAGGGGCTGCCAGGGGCTGCAGTTAGATGGAAGGGAGGCAGGGGCTGGCCAGACCTGGGAGGGCCAGACCTGGAAAACCAGACTGTGTGATGCCATCTAGGTCCCAAAGAGGCAGTGTGGCCAGTTAAGAGTTCCGCCTCTTACCGGTTGTGTGACTCTGAGAAAATCACTAACCCTCTCTGAGCTCCATTTCCTCTACCAAATGGGAATGATACATATGCTTTCCCTGCTGCTGATATGAAGATAAAATGAAAGAATACAAGAAAGTCTCTTAGCACAGGACTTGGATCTTCTTATTCAGGGCACAACTGTGTGGGGAAGGAGGACTTTCAGCTCTCCTAATCCCACGAATCCCTCCTCCCCAACAGTCTTTGATAGGGATAGCTGCCTTTTCTCAATCTTATCAAAAGTGCTTTGTCAAAGGGCAGCTTCAAGACCCCTCCCAATCTGTGCCCAAGACCCCTCCCAATCTGTGCCCAATCCCCCTTCTTGCACAGAGACTAGCGCCCAGGGCTCCCAAGCTTCTGGGGAGTCAATGAGAAAGAGTCCAAGCTCTGCTCCAGGCCTGGCACGCGGTGGACACTCCATCCATGAGAAACTGGAACTCATCCACACTCTAGCGCAAAGGCTCCTCCTCCACCCCCAAGGACACCAGGGCTGCAGGAGAGGGTGCTGGGCAGAGCATGGCCCCCGAGCCAGGTCTGTGGGAGCCCATGATGCCTGCTCAGCACTGCCCTGGGAAGCACCTGGGATCCCTCGGTGGCCTCCGCTCTGGGTGCCTGCTGACAACCGTGGTTCCTTCTTAGCCCCTCCCAAACCGCCCCTTTCTCCTTGTCACCAGCCCTGGAAGCTGAACTCCCAAAGGCAGAGCACTCAGTCCAGACCTCTAGGCCTAGAGGGAGCTTGCGGTTCTGAGGACAGCTGGAGGTCCTTCTAATGCAGGAGGCCCACTTTGGCCCCACAGCTCCCAGAGAGCAGCCCTCCTTCCTCAGCCTGTCCCTGCCCTTTACAGAGGACCTGTCTGCCCTCAGACTGGGGGTTCTTTGAGGGCAGGAAAGAAGATTGTCCATCTCAGTCTCCCTCACAGCCCAGCACACAGGATGGAGGATCCTGGGGCATGTCTACCTTGGCCGTCCCTGTCAGCTTCCCAAATTCCTGATACACTAGATCGTGATGGCCTTGTCGCCTCCCCTGCAGTTGCCCACCCAGGCCCTGCCTCGCCATTAAACTCAGGGCCTTCTCCCTGCCCCCCATCTGGCCTCTGGCTGCTCAGATGCCTCTACTCCAGCCCTGTCTGAAGGCACCCTCTCTGGGACTCCCTCCCTGCTTGTTTAAAACCTGCCCATGCTGCGTGTCTGCTGCTGCAAGGCTGTCAGACGATAGCCATTCAGATGAAGGCATTGAGGCCCACAGGGCTGGGGATTATGTGTTTCTCCCTGGGGATGCCAGATGCTTTTCTGGGGCTCCAAGGGACACGGAGCCTCCCCCACGCTGGCTCTCTTCCTGCCCCTTGAATTGCAGGAATGCCAGTGCCATCACTCATGCTCAGGACTTGCTGAGCTCCAGGGTTTTTCTGTGGCCCAGGCCCCTGGTGCCAACACCTGCTCTTTGAGCACCCCAGAGAAGGGATTATAAAGTCTGGGGTGTCTGAGCCTAAGCGAGCTGGTGGGACCTGCTCCACGTGGCTCAGCAAGTCAGCGAGATGCCTTGGAATCCTGGGAGGATGAGCATGGGAGGCTCCCTGGACCCAGCTGGCCCTGTTCCTGGCCTCTCCCCGGTGTCTTTCAAACCATTCTCAGAAACCAGTTGATCCTCTTCTTGGCCCAGTCCCTTCTCCTTTATCTCTGAGGCGAGGGTGGGGGGCATGAGAGGAAACACCCACCCCCACAGTTCAGGCCAGATCCCTGCCAAAGCCACCCAAGACACTCGGCCTGGGAGAGGGGCAGCTGACCTGGCGGCACTGACCCTCTGTGCTGGGTACCTATTGTTTTCTTTTTGTTTTTAAATTTCTGTTGTTGTCACAATGTTGTTGTGCAGCCAATAAAAGTGCACAAAAGCTGTATTATTGTTATCATTTTGATGACTCTTCAGAGTCAGAGTAAATAACTCTGCCTTCCTTAAAGCACAATTATTTGATGGTGAAGATCAAGAAAATAATATGTAATGTTTCAAGCCTCCAAAACAAACCTTTCTAGTCTGCACCTGTCTGCCTGCCCCTTGCCCCAGTTAACCAGGCCAAAAATCCCAAGGCATTGCTTATCTGGGCTTTCTCCTGTCCCTCAGCAACCCTGTGCTAGAGATACAAGTTCCCAAGGCCTGGCCCCAGATGATGTCCTACCCGTCTCTATCTCTGGCCTCTCTTCTTCCCAACTTTCTTGAAGAAGAAATCTCCCCACCCCCCACCCCCATTCCTTTCCATCACGCCTGGCCCTGATGGTGGCCATGAAGGAAGGGGCTTGGTGGAGTCCCTGGGAGCGTGGAGACCAGCAAGATCCCCAGCTGCCCCTTCCCACGGTTCTGTGTGGTGGTCCCCCACACCACCCACCCCTCCAACATACCCAGCACAGTGCAGTTTCCCGCCCTGCCCCGCCCGGCAACCCCCAGCTGGCTTACCTGGAGCATCCCACTGGGCATTATTCACCTTCTCTGGCACTGAGAGCTTGAGAGCATGGTTCAGGGACTCTTTGGAGAGTGGCTGCCTGTCAGTCAGTGAGCTGGGGTGGTGAGGGGACCAGGAAAAACATTCATTAGAACGTGGGGGACTGGCCTGGGCTCAGGGACTCTGGCCTGGCACCCATCTCAGCACACCCAGGGGGACACTGGCACCTCTGTCTCCCACAAATGCTGGGGCCATCCACAGAGGAGACCCCAGTGGGTCAGGGGACAAGACCCCAGTGGTTGTAGGGGCTAACCCTGCCCCCACCCAGCCTCCCTGTAGGCTCTGAGGGTTTGGGAGAAAGGGAATTCAAGGCCTTCTGTGCTCTACTTCCTGGTGTGACCCTGGGCAAGTTTATGCCTCTCTCAGGGTCTCAGCACCCCCATCTGGTTGAGGAAGGGGCTGAGGTCTGCGCTGGAGGATTCTGAACACCACTCCTGGAGAGGGCAGACTTTTGGGGTGGGGCTGCCCCCACCTGTCATTCCCTGGACCCACCAGTCCCCACCCATGGCCAAAAAATCTGAGTGGGGCTGCAGGTGCTCATAGTGCTCTCAGGGGTCCCTATTCCGGCCCCCAGTGAGGGCCTCCCCTCTTCCATGGAGAAGACAGGAACAGGTCCAGGGAGACCTGAGGCCCAGGGATTTGTACCTTCACCCCTGACCCAGATCCCCTTTGCCTCCCAGGCTCAGTGACCCTGGCTAAAGGGTCTACCCTTCTGGCCAGCCCGAGTTTCATGGGTTTCCGGGCTTTCATTATCATTTCAGCCTGACTGCCCTTCAGCATCATTTTTCCTCAGGGCTCACCTGGCCAGACCTCAACCTCCTACATGGCTGAGCAGATGGATTTCAGTACACACTTCAGGACTGCAGCAAGATTACACAACTCCAGAGACATATTTCACGGTCAACAAATATGTAAACAGAATCCACTGGAGTTGTGCAGCATGCAACCTGTGCAGCTGGTCATGGTGTCCCTGAGGGAAGGACCCTGGCTCCAGGGAGTCCTGTCTGTCTGTCAGTCAGGGTGGGGCCAGCCCCGTACCTGCCCAGTTCCCAGGAAGCTGGGCCAATTACCTGCTTCTCACATTCAGCCTTACTCCTTGTCGGCACTGCAGGTTCCGAACAAAACTAAGTTTGTGAACACACCCAGGCCCACCTGGCAGCAGTCTGTTTAAGAACCTGAGATAGGTTTTAAAGTGAAAGATATCAGAAGGTTAGGAAGGGAGGGCAATGGGGAGAAGGGGGATGATTGGGGAACCGAGGTGGCGCCGCTCTTGGGATATTTGTGAGCAAGGCCTGGGCCACAGGGCTGGAGCAGCCCTTCCATTGCTATGGCGACCCGCTCCAGGGAGGTTGTGGAAAAACTGAAGAGATGGCAACGCATGCTTCTGGGGCGAGGTCTCTTGTGCCGGGCAGACAAAGGCGCCTGAATGCTGCAGAACTCGTCCTCCTGACTTTGGATCCTTGGTTACAGCTCTCTGGGATAGCCAGATAGAAGCTGCCTCCACTTTGGGCTGCAATGTTACCAAACAGCCCCTGAGCTCTGGGTTCAGGCAAACGAGGGACACGTACACTGCTAGGCTCAGGGGCCCACACTGTGATCATCTGGGGAAGACTGTGAACTTGGTTGATGTCCCTGCCCCATCTCGGCCTGTGTCCTCAGAAGACGGTGGACAGCACCCCAGGTTAGAGTTAGCAGCTCTAATTAGCCTCTGAGATCACCAGCTGGGCAGCCACCTCCACATCAGCCAGGCAGGAGGCTGTCCTTGGCTGTAATGTCCCACCATCTGAACTGCTTCCTCACAAACAAACCTGTTTTTAAATCCTCCGAATCAAAAGGTATGAGCAGCACTTCTCTCCCCACAGAAAATTAGTGTAAACTGGTTCTGGTTTTAAAATAGCTACACAAAGACTAAATGAAAAGACAGCCACCGAAGGAAGTCAAGGGTCAAGCGCACTTATTGTGATTAGAACCTTCTGTTTATAGGGAGGTTGAGGCTGTTGGCAGCACCTTCTTGCTGTGAGTGGGTGCCTTTTCCTGGAGGGCCAGCACCCAGTGCAGTGTCAAATTTCTTGTTGCTCAGACACTGATCTTGTCCAGCAGCCATGGTCAATGAGAGGGTGGACCCTGGCCCTCTGCCCGTATCAGTTTAACAAGAACATCTTGCTTATCCCTGTGGCTGGTCCAAGGCACTGATTCAACTCTCTATGCCCTATGCTTACAGAATTTGGGGCACATGATTAAGAGAATGTCAAAACCTAATTTTCCAAATGAATTAAGCCTGATCTTTTCCTTAATGGGGGCCTTGAGAGGTAGTCCCTTTGAGGAGATGTCATCCACAATAGAATATGCTAAACCTCCAGTAACTTCCTGCTCACTCAGGGTTATAACCAGTAACAGGCTTTCCTGACCTGACCTGCCACACAGAAACAAGTGAAACTGCTCAGGCCATCTGCCTCTCCTCATTGTGACTGCTGTCTCACCCTCGTTGTTGTTGGTAATGGTCGTCTTTCAGTTTTTGTTTTGTATATATGTATTTATTTATATTTTGCAGACAGGGTCTTGCTCTGTTGCCCAGGCTGGAGTGCAGGGGCACAGTCACCACTCACTGCAACCTCAAACTCCTAGGCTCAAGCAGTCCTCTCATCTCAGCTTCCTGAGTAGCTGGGACTACAGGCCCGCACCACCAAACCTGGCTAATTTTTGTATTTTTTGTAGAGACAGGGTCTTGTTATGTTGCCAAGGCTGGTCTCCAACTCCTGGGCTCAAGCAATCCTCCCACCTTGGCTTCCTAAAATACTGGGATTACAGGCGTGAGCCACCATGCTCGGCCATTTTTTAGTTTTTCATCCTCTCCTCTGTGACTAGCAGTCACTTCTTGCTACTTTCAGTATGCTGGCTTCTAGCAATTCATCTCACTCCTACATTGCCATTTCTTTTTGTAGCAGAATAGAAAACAGCCAAGCTCATTAGAACTGTAGGTTATATCGGGGGACATGTTCCACAATGGAACCTATCACGTTTTCCTTGAAGAAAAGAAGCTGAGGTTTGGGGATCTGCCCCTACTCTATCTTGACTCCTCAAAAACATTTTGGGCCCTACTCCTAATTCTTCCTGCTATTCTAGGAACGACAGGTGGCCATAAATGATTCTACAGGTGAGTTGATATTACTGTCATCATGATCATCATAAGCATGCCGAAGGTGATTAACATATTATTCCTGTCATTCTGGAAAATTATGCTCCTTCTGGAAGGCAGTACTCCAGAGGTTGGCAAAAGTCACCTAACATGATTGAATGACAATAATGGTGGGAGAATGGCCTGAGGAGGCTGACTGGCTTCTGTTTGCATTTTGAATCTCCAAGAGGAAGAAGAGCCCACAAGGGTGGCCCTCTTTCACCCAGATGAGAACAAGGATTCATTCTCTGACCTCAGCTCACATAAGCACACTTTAAGCTCATTGCCTTGCTCTCCTTTCTTTCACAGAAAACAAAAACACTTTATGAGCACCTACCCAGCAGCATGGGAACAAGAAAACAAAGGGCATGTTTGAGCAAATATGATGTAAGATGTATGTGGGGGGCAGAAGAGCCTGGGAGCGTCTGCACTGTGCCTTTCTCTTAACCATCTCTTGGTGGATTGGTGTCTCCTTACTCCTACCTTGCCAGAGGAGCTGATGGGAACCATCTGCACACAGAGCCTCCCAAGCCTCCTTCAGCTCCTCTTCCAGGAAGCCCTCCGAGATTTCCCCAACACCCTCTCACCCCTATGGACCTTGGACACTCAGGTTTGGGTTTCGATGGTCACACATGGCTTGAGAGCTGGGGCCACTTCTGATTCAGCTCTGTCCTCTGGCCATGAGTACTCACTGTTGGAGCTCAGCACATATTGGTTGGACCTAAACCTTCTCAAGTTGTCGCTATGTGTGAGACACATAAATTGAGGAGGGCCCTCATTTCCCATGTGAACACTTCATGGATGAGGATCCGTTTCCTATTTATTTCTGTTGCCCTTTCTTCTCGCTCAGCCTTTAGCAGCCAGGCCACTGTTGTGTATGAAGTAGGTGCTCAATGAATGCTTTCTTGAAACAGGATAGCATCAAAGTTCACCAGTCTGTCTGCCTACTTGGGCACAACTCACTTTACTAGCTGTGTGGCCGAGTCACGGATCCTCTCTGGCCCTCGGTTTTCTGCCCATATCCTGTGGCTATTGCAAGAAGGTGATATATAAGAAGTGCTTAGTACGTAGTCAGCTCTCATCATTATTACTCATGAGCTTTCATGGACCTTTGGGGGCACAAGAAGAAAAAGATAACTTGGCAAGATTGAGAGGGTGACCGACAGAATGAAAAAACCCTAAACCCAAGTCTGGGGGTCCAGGTTCCGTGCCAACTACTTTCGCTGGGAGACTGGCTGGGGGCCGGGAGGCGGGGGAAGGTGGGCTCCTTGTTCCTTACACGGTCCTCATAATGGAGCTGGCAGACCTGAGCAGGAACACCTCTGGCATGGTGCCTGGGGGGTGGCTGCAATCTGTGAGCTCGCCCAGGAGAGAGCCAGAACCTCAGAGAACGTGTCACGGAGTCCCCCCGGGAGAGCCACAGCAGCCCCAGAGAGGCCCAGCTCCACCGGACCGCCCTGCAACAGAGATACAGCGTGAGTCACCGCTGGCAGCCTGGCTAGGCGAGGGGACAGCTGCCCTCTTTCCTGGCCATGACTCATCTGCTCCTGGGGTGGGACACCTGGCTGTAATTTACAGCCTGGCCTCATAAGCCCACACCTTCAGATTCAAAGGAGAAAACCTTGTAGCAGGTGGCTGCCTTGGGGATGTGGTCTCCATTCCCCATGGCCAACTAATTAACAAATAGCTAAAATCTCCAGGACTCCTGCTTTGCAGAGACTTCTGGCTACCATTCACCAGCCTTTCTGTCACTTCTGGTAGTTCTCACCTCTCTCTGCTCGGTGGGCAAAGCAGAACTGACTCCCCAATGGCTGGAGAATGTTCTCCATGGAAGGTGTTGCCTAACTAGTTCCCCATATCCTAACAACCCCAGAACAACGCCTCCTCCAAACCCCATAGTGCTAGTCACACAGGCCTGTGAACAGCCTGGTGCTCCCAATAGCAACAATATAGTCTGCAATGGCGATTCACGCTGGCTTCCCCATCACCCTGTGTGGCGGACTCCGCGTCCCCTGCTTCTCTTTAGTCTGCATGGACTGCCTCACCTCAAAGATCGGGCCTCTGGCAGCTCTCTCCTAATTCCCAATTCCCAGCCTGAGGACCCCCATAGAGGACTCACGGTAGAGGGTGTGCCTGGGGGTCTGGCTGCCCCAGGGTGCTCACGTTCCTCCTTCTTGCACCTGGCAGGCACAGGGCTCAGCATCCCTTCTGCTCCCTCAGCTAAAGCATGCTGAGTATGGGAGCCAGAGGCTGTGGGTGCCCTAGGTTCCGGGTGATGAGGCAGTGGGGTTGGGCATGAGTGGGGACCCGCCCCAGCCTGCCTTAGGGCTGCAGTCGAGGTGTGGCCCCAGATACCTCTGACCTACATGGCAAGGGACCCAGCTGCCCACCTGTGTGGCTCTTACGTAAGAAGGGCGGGAGGCAGGACAAGGACCTGCCATTGCAGGCAAGAGACACAGTTTTTTGGCAGTCATCCTTGGCAGAGCCTTGGGAGACATGGCTCCTGCCACTGGGTCCCCCAGGGCTGGGTGAGAAGTGCGTCTTTTTGTTTGGTTTGGTTCTTTACTTTTCTTTACTAAGCACATGTACTATGCTGAGTGCCTTGGGTTGGCTTCTCCCATTCTCTCCATGGTCCTGCAATGTAGGTTTTATTAATAGTCACATTTTCCAAAAGAGATGATAGAACACTAAACTTGCTCAGTGTTGCCCAGGCAGCAAAAGGCAGAGCCAGCATTGTGAACAGGGGTCTCCATGGCCAGCTCTGAAGCCAAGATGCTATGTACACAAGGTTTACCCAGTATGTGCATGTCATAAAACTCAGCTAACCACCCCAGCTCCCCCCATTCCCTCTGGAGAGCCCCTATTCCATGGTTACAAATATCCCTGCATCTTGCCCTGTGCCTTCTAATACCCCCTTCACCCTCTACCTCGTCCTTCACTACAGGGACTAGCCAGTCTGTGGCAGCAGCCAGCCCCCACCAGCACCTTCCTGCTTCCTGGAGTTTCCTGGGGGCTGTCCCTGTTGATCTGCCCACCTCTCAGCCCCCTTTCCCCCTTACAGAGCTCACATACTCCCTCATCTTTAATTATTACCTGCAAGCTACAACTCCCAAATTCCAAACTGCCTCTGGCATGAGTGGGGGTTAGGTGAGGTGAACAAATGGAGGCAGCCCTAGTCAGTGTTAGGGGGAAATTTTAAGCCCTAATTATTATTATTATTATTATTTGAGACAAAGTCTCACTCGGTTGCCTAGGCTGGAGTGCAGTGACCCAATCTCGGCTTCTTTCAGACTCCGTCTCCTAGTTTTAAATGATTCTCCTGCCTCAGCCTCCTGAGTAGCTGGGATTACAGGTGTGCACCACCACACTTGGCTAATTTTTGTATTTTTAGTAGAGATGGGATTTTGGCCATGTTGGCTAGGCTGGTCTGGAACTCCTGACCTCAAGAGATCTGCCCACCTCGGCCTCCCAAAGTTCTGGGATTACAGGCGTGAGTCACCACACCCAGCCTCAGCCCTAATTTTAAGGCCAAGGGGCAGGGCACAGAGGCAGCAATTGGGACAGGGGTTGTTCAAGGTCCTCCACCTGTCAGATGGCAAATGACTGTCATATTGCTACCCTAAACTGGTAGGTCAATGCCAGCACTCTAACTTCAAGAGAATTCTACCCTTCACCAAATTTCAATTCCATCTCAGCAATTCTTGCCTGTTGCCACTTCAAGACACCCTGACAGTTTGACTCAAGTACTGGTCCTGAGCCTCTGATGCATTAGGAACCCTTTTGAGAAGCTGCTGGGAGCCCTCCCATAGACCCCCATCAAGGCACTTTGTACCCCCAATGCTCTCTTGCTGTTTTACGTTCTCATGGGACTTTGGAAGCCTATGCTATACTAACAACCCCAATCCTACTGAATCCCAGGAAGGAATTCAGACCTCTCCTTTGTCCTGAAGAGTTAAAGATGAACTTGTTTCTCTTCTCCCCCTCCCTCTCTTCTGGTGAGGGCTGAGCCATGATGTTAATGAATGGAGTTGTCACTGATACTTGACGTTGGTAGAGAATGACAACAGAAATGTCCTCAAATGTCCTTCAAGGCTAGCTCTGGAATCACAGTGTCCAAATTGATGAGGTTTGAAAATCTCAACAGTGGCCGGGCTTGGTGGCTCATGCTTGTAATCCCAGCATTTTGGGAGGCCGAGGCGGGCAGATCACCTGAGGTCAAGAGTTTGAGACCAGCCTGGCCAACATGGTGAAACCCTGTCTTTACTAAAAATACAAAATTAGCTGGGCGTGGTGGTGCATGCCTGTAATCCCTGCTACTTGGGAGGCTGAGGCAGGAAAATTGCTTGAACCTGGGTGTCAGAGGTTCCAGTGAGCCGAGATTGTGCCATTGCACTCCAGCCTGGGCGAAAAGAGCGAAACTTGAAAGAAAGACAGAAAGAAAGAAATAAACAAAAGAAAGAAAAAAAAGGAAGGAAACCTCAACAGTTATTACGCCAGCACATGGCTCATTCCAAGGTTAGAAAGGCTTGGGAAATGTGTTACCTACTCTTTTCGTCTCCTTACAAACCCCAGTAGCTGACCTGCTGTGGTAGAGCCGCCTATGACACTCTTCAGACCTCACCTCCTCTGGGAGGGACCTCAGCCCTCATGCTTCTTCCTGGAGCTGCCCTGGCTGATCTCCTCCCAAGGTACTTAGCATTTAGAAACTGGATATTGTTTTTTTAAAAAACATAATGGCCTGTCATGAAATAAAAATATTAGTAAGCCCTTATTCCCAAAGTTGGAATTGATTTCTCCCTGCCCCAGTGACTGACAGTTCCCTGAGGATCCTCCCTCCTTCTATGAGTATTGATTTAGCACCTCTTCTGTGCCAGATGTTGCATGGGACGAAGGGGTAAAGTGACAAAAATGGAAATGGTCCCTGCTTCAAAGATTTAGAGATGATGGGATCGATTAACAAAAATGCATTCTTTGCAGGGTTGCTGGGCCCAGGCTTGGGGAGGGGGTATAATGATGTTAAAGGAAGAAAGCTAGCAAGGAGTAAAGGTCTGATTATTTCATGGGAGACAGTGTGGGAGGCTAGTGCGGAGGAGAGGAGTCAAGGCCAAGGTGATAGACGTGGGCTGTAGACCATCCCCAGTCTTGGTTTTCCAGCTCACATGGGTGGGGTTTTGGGTGAGCAGAGATCTGCTAGGGACGTATAATCTTTCAGAAAGGTTGAGGGCAGGGGTGGTTTAAGATATATCCCCTTGAATCCACCAGAAAGAACATATTTGGAGCAGGTACCCTGGAGCCCTTGACTGACTGAAGCCCCCAGCCCAAGACCCCAGTGGAAGTGTGTTTGCTGAGAGGCCTCAGTCCCCAAGGCTCATCTCAGCTCCACCTTGGCTCCTGCCTGGGTGGGTGGGGCAGCCCAGCCAGCTCACTTCTTACCCAATTGGCAGTGCTCATAGTGTCCAACTCTGTCATGCCAAATCCCACAGCCTGCTGTATACAAATAAATGTGTCAGACATCAAGTTCCACTCCAGAGCCCTAAAGGAGTTGGTAAGCAGCCTGGCTGTACCCAAGACAAAGTTCTTTGGGCACCAGAACATCAGAACATCTGGCTTCTAGCCCAGGCTCTGTTTCAGTTTTGTGACCTTGGGCAAGTCCCTGGTTCTTTCCAGGACTCTGTTTCGTCAGATGTCACAGATAAAGGGCCTTGTCATTTTCTATCTTGACTGGTCATCTAGGGCTCTAGGCTGGAATCCTGCTGCATCAGGTAGGGACAAGGCTGCAAAGTTGGGTATTGCCAGGCTCCCAGGCCCAAGGGGGCAGAAGAAAACCAGACAGGAATAATCACAGTACTAGCTAGTGACTAACACATACCCAGCACTGCGTGTCAGGCAATGTTTCATGCAGCTTACACATGCAATCTTTGTAACAGCCCAATGAGGTACTATCACCACCCTCGATTTACAGATGAGGAAACTGAGATACAGAAAAATTATGGAAATTGCCAAGGTCCTTTGGTTAGCAGAGTCAGAATATAAACTTGGGCAAGTGGGTTCCAGAGTTTATGCTCCTAATAAGCCAGCCATACCCAATAGTCTCAGGCCTATTGGGTGACTGGGGTGGAGCAGGATAGGGACAAAGAATGGAGAGGTATAGAGAGTGAGGCACTTCAGGGTCCTCTAAACCCCTGCATCCAACCATTCATCCATCAGACCCTTTTGGAAAATGTTTTATATAAACAATGTGCATATATTAAATCATAATCCAGGTGTTTTCATATGTTGTATTGATGACAGACACAGAGAATGGCCAGTTGGTGGTTTTGGTCACCACAAGAAGGGCAGTGTGATGCTCAAAGCTGACATAATTCCAGCCCAAAGCAAAGGCTACTAGAAAATTACCATCTCCCCATTGCTTGTCATTTTTATTTGAAGTACCACAAGTGTGACTTTAGGTACTCCTCTCCTAGGAGGGCCTTACTTAACCCATCTGTAAAATGGGGGAAGGGTGGATGGGACGGCCTATAAGTCCCAGCTCTCATGATAGGTGATTCTCTACCTTACTTCCAGGTAGATGAGAAGAAGAAAGAACCCTGCCTATTCCTCAGACTCCAGAGGAACTTTATGGGGGTGGGGGTGAGGGTAGGGGTGAAGCTGGGGTGAGGCTTCCACCAGTGGGGACATTGTGCTCTGCAGTGGGCTAGTTCTGGCTCGCAGACTTGCTCCCTGCCATGGAGGAGCCCAGGGTTTAAAGAGGAAGATAAAGAAACACATCCACAGCCTGTATAAGTAAGAGGCAGCTCTGAACATGGCAGGCAAAGGGCACAGAGCAGAAGGAGCCTGGCCTTTTAGGGGAATATTAGTTCACTTTTTAAAAAGTGAGAACTAACATTTGATGGGCACTTAGTATGTGCCAGGCACTGTTCCAATTGCTTTACACAAATTAATTCATTTGATTATCTCTATCAAGTGGGTGCTGAATTATAATCCCTATTTTATGGGGAAATGGAAGCATAGAGATATGAAGTAACTTGCTAAAGGTTATACAGTTAGTAATGGGGATGGTTGAGTTTCAAATCGAGGCAGTCTAACTTCAGATTGCATCTCCTTTTTTTTTTTTTTTGAGATGGAGTATCGCTCTGTTGCCTAGGCTGGAGTGCAGTGGCGCGATCTCGGCTCACTGCAACCTCTGCCTCCCAGGTTTAAGCAATTCTCCTGCCTCAGCCTCCCAAATAGCTGGGATCACAGGTGCCCACCATCATGACTGGCTAATTTTTGTATTTTTAGTAGAGGTGGGGTTTCACTACGTTGGCCAGGCTGGTCTCGAACTCCTGACCTCAGGTGATCTGCCCATCTCGGCCTCCCAAAGTGCTGGGATTACAGGCATGAGCCACTGCACTGAGCAGCATCTTCTTAACCACTACCATATGCACTGCCTAAATTTAGGTGAAGCTCTATGAGGTCCTTGGCACCTCTCCATACAGCTCAGCAACACAGGATTTCCTAGGAAGCAATTGACTGGAATTGCTTAGCAGAGTGGCTAAGATACTTGGTTATTGTGCGTGTATTTTTACTTGGTTATTGTGCATGGTGGTGTGTACCTGTGATCCCAGCTACTTGGGAGGTTGAGGAAGGAGAATCGCTTGAACCTAGGAGGGGAGGTTGCAGTGAGCCAAGATTGTGCCACTACATTCCAGCCTGGGTGACAGAGTAAGGCTTTGTCTCAAAAAAAAAAAAAAAAAAAGTGAACTTGAAGACAAAATAGTAGAAATTATTCAATCCAAAAGGTAGAGAGAAAAAACTGTTTTTAACTTGAACAGCACAAAACATTGTTGAATGAAATTAAGGAAGACCTAAATAAATGGAAAGATGTCTCATGATCAAGAGACTTAATATTGTTAAGACGGTAATGCTCTCCAAATTTATCCACAGGTCAACACAATTCTTATCAAAATCCTAGCTGGCTTCTTTGCAGAAATTGACAAGCTAGTCCTAAAATTTGTATAAAAATTCAAGAGACCTGGCTGGGCGCCATGGCTGATGCCTGTAATCCCAGCACTTTGAGAAGCTAAGGCAGGTGGATCACGAGGTCAGGAGATCGAGACCATTCCTGGCTAACACGGTGAAACTCTGTCTCTACTAAAAATACAAAAAATTAGCCGGGCGTGGTGGCGGGGGCCTGTAGTCCCAGCTACTCAGAAGGTTGAGGCAGGAGAATGGCGTGAACCCGGAAGGCGGAGCATGCAGTGAGCTGAGATCACGCCACTGCACTCCAGAATCTGGGTAACAGAGTGAGACTGTGTCTCAAAAAACAAACAAAAGATTCAAGAGACCTAAAATAGTCAAAACATTCTTGAAAAAGAACAAAGTTGAAGGATTTGCACTTCCTGATTTGAAAACGTATTTAAAACTTACAGTAATTAAGACAATAAGGTACTGGCATAAGGACAGACATATAGGTGAATTAAATAGAATTAAGAATTCAGAAATCAATTCACATTTACAGTGAACAGATTTTCAAGAAGGCTACCAAGACAATCCAATAGGAAAAAATTGTCTTTTCAACAAATAATGCTGGGACACATGCCAAAAATAAATAAATAAAGTTCGATTCTTTCCTCATACCACAGACAAAATTACCTTAGATGTAGCAAAGATGTAAACGTAAATGCTAGAACTGTAAAAATATTAAAAGAAAATATTAATAAATCTTTGTGACCTTGTGTTAGGTGAGCTTTTTTAGATAAGGTGAAAAAGCACACAAACAAAACAAATAATTAGACTTCATCAAAATTAAAACCTGATGTGCTTCAAAGGACATCACCAAGAAAGTGAAAAGTTAACCCACAGAATGGGAGAAAACATTTGCAAATCATACATGTGATAAGGAAATTATATCTAGAATATATAAAGAACTCATACAAATCAATAAGAAGACAAATAATCCAATTAAAACTGAGCAAAGGATTTGAATAGACATTTCTCCAAAGAAGATATGCAAATGTACAACAAGCACATTAAAAGATGCCTGACATCATCAGCCACCACAAAATGCAAATCAAAATCACAGTTAGATAGCACTTCATACCTGGTAGGATGGCTATGAATAAGAAGATAATAACAGTGTTGGCAAGAATGTGGAGAAATTAGAACCCTCCTATACTGCTGGTGGGAATGCAGATACTTTAGAATACCATCTGGCAGTTCCTCGAAAGGTTACGCATAGAGTTACCATATGATCCAGCAATTCCACTCCTTTGTATATACCCAAGAGAAATGAAAACAGATGTTCACACAAAAACTTGTACATAGCCCAGTGCGGTGGCTCACACCTGTAATCCCAGCACTTTGGGAGGCCGAGACGGGTGGATCACAAAGTCGGGAGATCGAGACCATCCTGACTAACACGGTGAAACCCCGTCTCTACTAAAAATACAAAAAATTAGCGGGGCGTGGTGGCGGGCGCCTGTAGTCCCAGCTACTGGGGAGGCTGAAGCAGGAGAATGGCGTGAACCCGGGAGGCGGAGCTTGCGGTAAGCTGAGATCGCGCCACTGCACTCTACAGCCTGGGCCACAGAGTGAGACTCCACCTCAAAAAAACAAAACCCAAAAAACTTGTACATAAATGTTCACAGCAGCACTTTTCATAATAGCCTAAACATTAAAACAACCCTGAAGGGGGCCTGCCCCTCCACACCTGTGAGTATTTCTCCTCAGGAGGGATAAGAGACTGAGAAAAGAAATAAGACACAGAGACAAAGAGAAAGAACAGTGGGCCCAGGGGACCCGTACACTCAGCATGCAAGGACCTGCACCAGCACCGGTCTCTGAGTTCCCTCAGTATTTATTGATCACTATTTTCACTATCTAGGCAAGGGGAGTGCGGCAGAATGGGGTGAACAGGGTGATAGTGGGGAGAAGATCAGCAGGAAAACATGTGAGTAACAGAATCTGCGTCATAAATAGTCATAAATAAGTTCGAGGGAAGGTACTGTGCCCAGATGTGCACTTAGGCTAGATTTATGTTTCTCTTTACCCAAACATCTCAGTGTACCAAAGAGTAACAGAGCAGTATTGCTGCCAGCATATCTCTCCTCCAGCCACTCGGCGGTTTTCTCCTATCTCAGAATAGAAGGAACAGTCGACTTTACACGAGACATTCCGTTCCCAGGGATGTGCGGGAAACAGAGGCCTTCCTCTTATCTCAACTGCAAGAGGTCTTCCTCTTCTACTATCTCCTCAGCACAGACCCTTTACGTGTGTCGGGCTGGGGGATGGTTAGGTCTTTCCGTTCCCACGAGGCCATATCTCAGGCTGTCTCAATGGGGGGAAACCCTGGACAATACCCAGGCTTTCTTGGGCAGAGGTGCCTGCAGTTTTCCACAGAGCATCGTGTCCCTGGTTAATAAAGAATGGAGAATGGCGATGACTTTTGCCAAGCATACTGTCTGCAAACATATTGTTAACAAGTCACATCCTGCACAGCCTTAAATCCCTTAAACCTTGATTCAATACAGCACATGTTTCTGTGAGCACAGGGCAAAATGGAGTTTCTTATGTCTACCTTTTCTACATAGACACAGTAATAATCTGATATCTCTTTCTTTTCCACCCACACAACCCAAATGTCCATCAATTGAGGAACGGGTAAACAAAATGCGGTATGTCCACATAATAGAATATTATTTGGTCATACAAAGAATGAAGTACTGATAAACGCTACGACATGGATGAATCTTGAAAACATTATGTTAAGAGAAAGAAGTCAGTCACAGTAGATCATATATTATATTAGTCCACTTAAATGAAATGTCTTAAAAGTGAATCTATAGAGACAAGCTGTAGTAGGTTTGTGGTTTCTTAGAGCTGGGGGGATTGAGGAGAAACAGGAAGTAACTACTAATGGGTATAGGGTTCCTTTTTTAAGATAATGAAAATATTCTAAAATTGGTTGTTAGGCTGGATGTGGTGGCTCACGCCTGTAATTCCAGCACTTTGGGAAGCTGAAGTGGGAGAATCACTTGAGGGCAGGAGTTCAAGACCAGTCTGGGAAACACAGTGAAACCTTGTCTCTACAAATCATAAAAAAAAATTAGCCAGACATGGTGGCAGGTGCCTGTGGTCACAGTTACTTGGGAGGCTGAGGCAGGAAGATCACTTGAGCCCAGGCAGTGAGCCAGGTTTATGCCACTGCACTCTAGCCTGGGTGACCCAGCGAGATCCTGTCTCAAAATAATAATCTAAAAAAGATAATATTTTAAAAGCAACCAAAGCAGAGGTGAGGTGGGATGGAGTGGGGAGGACACATTACATAAAAGGAAACTGATAGAAATGATAACTGACTTTTCATAAGAAACAATGAAGACCAAAAGATATTGTAACAGTATTTTAAAGTGCTAAAATAAGTAAATGATCAAACCAGAATTCTTTTCCAGTAAATATATCCTCAAAAAATAAGGTGAAAAAATGACATTTTTATTTAAATAGAAGATAGGAGGATTTGTCACCAGGAAACTGCTGAGGTTACTTGAAATCTTACCTGCAAATTATTTAACACTTGTCCCAACAATAGGTAGAATCTCATTTCCCTCTCTTAGAATCTGGGCTGGCCTTATCACTGGCTTCTAACTAACACAATGTACGGGAAGTAACCTATATGACTTCTAAGGCTAAGTCATAAAAAGCAATGCAGTTGCCACCTGACTCTCTCAGGGCACATGCTTTTTGGATCCCTGACCTACCATATCAGAAGTCTGGCTACCTTGAACAAGTGATGTTGGAGTGATGTTGGAGTGATGCTACATGAACAAGCATGTGAAGAAACCACACAGAAATAGAGGCGCTGGACAATGAGAGCACATGGACGTAGGGAGGGGAACAACATGCACTGGGGCCTATTAGGGGGTGGGGTGGGAGGTGAAACAACATCAGGAAAAATAGCTAATGCATGCTGGGCTTAATACCTAGGTTTTAAGTATTGGTTTGATAGGTACAGCAAACCACCACGGCACACATTTACCTATGTAACAAACCTGCACATCTGCGCATGTACCACAGAACCAAAAATTAAAATAAATTAAAAAAAAAAAATAGAGACACTGAAGGGCCCAGCTATTCCAAATCCTAGTTTAATGAGTCTTCCTATTTCAGGCACCAGATGTGATAAAGAAGACTTTGACCTGTCCCTAGCCTCAGCCACCAGCTGCCATGTCACAGACACTCAAAGAGCTTATGGAGAGGCCCATTGGTAAAGAACTAAGGTCTCTGGCTAACAGCCAGCGTGGTAAATTGAAAATGTCCCTCAAAAGTTATCCACATAGTGTTACCATGTGACCCAGCAAGTTGAAAGCTGTTAAAATTAACTTAAATGGCAAAAACTTGGAAGAGATTTGAAGATGTAATTAAATGAAGGATCTTGAGACCGAAAGATTACCTCGTATTATCCAGTTGGGCTCTAAATTCAATCACATGTATTCTTGCAAGTGGGAGCAGAGAGAGATTTGACATGCACAGAAGAGAAACAATGTGACCACAGAGGCAGAGATGGGAGTGGTGCAACTACAAGACAAGAGTGGAATGCTGGAGCTCCAGGAGCTGGAAGAGGCAGGGAGCAGATTCTGCCGTAGAGCCTCTGGAGGAAAAGCAGTCCTCCTGACACCTTGACTTTAGCCCACTGAAACCAATTTTGAACTTCTGTCTTCCAGAACTGGGAAAGAATAAATATCTGTTGTCTTAAGCCACCAAGTTTGTGGTAATTGTTATAGTGCAGTGGGAAACTCACACATCCGGTGAGAAACAGGTTTGTCAACAACTTCATGAGTGAGATTGAAAGCAGGTCTTACTACTCCAGATGGCTGTTACCCTGGCTGACACCTGGACTGAAACATCATGAGAGACCTGAGCCAGAACCACTCAGTTAAGTTGCTCCTTTTTTTTTTTTTTTTTAAAGAAAAAAAAGAAATGTATTCAGGCTGAAGGGACTTGGCCCTGATGGAAACATGAATCTACAGAAAGGAATGGTGATCACTGTAAATGCTAAATATATTGGGAATAAAAGAAGAATCTCCACTCTTACTGTCTCTACTCAACATTACATTTGGAGATCCTAAAAGATGCAATAAGGCAAGAATTAAAAGGGAAAATGACTGGAAAGGAAGAAGTAAAACTTTTTATTAACAGATACCAAAATTTTGAACATAAAAGTCTTAGGGGAATCTACAAAAAAAGGTGTTAGAATTAATAAGTAAATTTGGTATGGTTGCAGGATATATGGTCAATATTTAAAAATCAGTTATATTTATACTAACAGCAACTGACTAGAAAATTAAATTTAAAATACAGTTTTGGCTAGGCACGGTGGCACACACCTGTAATCCCAGCACTTTGGGAGGCCAAGGCAGGTGGATCACCTGAAGTCAGGAGTTTGAGACCAACCTGGCCAACATGGTGAAACCCCGTCTCTACTAAAATTACAAAAAATTAGCCTGGCATGTTGGTGGGCACCTGTAACTTCAGCTGCTTAGGAGGCTGAGGCATGAGAATTGCTTGAACCTAGGAGGCAGAGGTTGCAGTGAGCCAAGATCACACCATTGTACTACAACCTGGGCAACAAGAGTGAAACTCTGTCTCAAAAAATAAATAAATAAATAAATAAAAATAAATTTAAAAATAAAATAAATTAGTTCTCATAGCAACAAAAACATAAAATTTCTAGAAATGTTTAAGAAAAAAATGTGCAAGATATCTACACTGAAAGGTATAAAACATGGTTGAGACAAATCAAAGACCTAAATTAATGGAAATGCATACCATGTTCATGGATCAGATGATTCATCCAATTTGAAATATAGAGTCAATTTATTCCCAGTCAAATTTCAAACAGTCTTTTTTTAGTAAACTGACAAGATGATTCTACATTTTACATAGAAGTACAAAGGATCTAGTATATTAGGAATCTATTATTATGTAACAAATATCCCAAAATGTAGTGGCTTATAAAAAACAAACACTATCTCACAATTTCTATGGGTTAGGAATCTAGGTATAGGCTAGCTCTGGCTCAAAGTGTCTCCTAGGGTTACTGTCAAACTGTCAACCAGGGCTGCAGTCTTCATATGAAGGCTCAGTGGAGGAGAATAAGCTTCCAAAAGCAGACTCGTGATTGTTGGCAGGATTCAGTTCTTTGCAGGTTGTTGTCAATCCCTCCCTGAATGTTGGCCAGAGGTCTCCCTCAGGTCCTTACACATAAGTCTGTCTTAGAGTGAGCAAGAAAGAAAATGAAAGAGAGCAATCAAAATGAAAGCCACAGTATTTTTGTAGTCTAATCTCTGAAGTGAAATCCCATCACTTTTTGTAATTATACACTTTTAGTTCTTTTAAAATGTAAAATTAAATTGTTATTGACTACAGGGTTATTTTTATGGTCATAATAAAAATTACATAGAAATAAAAAAAAAGAAATCCCACCACTTCTGCCATATTCTATGTTAGAAATGAATCACTAGATCCAGCCCATGTTCTAGGGTAGATGATTACACAAGAATTCAAAAGTCAAGAATATCAGAGGGCAAGAATCATTGAGCAATATCTTAGAGGCTGCATACTGCACCTAGCATAGATAAAACAATCTTGTAGGGGGAAACAATTCACAAAGTTAGAGGACCAACACTACCTGATTTCAAGATTTAGTATAAGACTGTAGTAGTGGGCCAGGTGCAGTGGCTCTGGCCTGTTCATCCCAGCACTTTGGAAGGCCGAGGTGGGAAGATCACTTCAGGCCAGGAGTTCAAGGCCAGCCTGGGCAATGTAGCAAGACCCCATCTCTTAAAAAAAAAAAACTTTTAAAAAGCTATAGAATGAAAACAGTATGGTATTATATAGAGAAATAATTGCTAAATGGAAGAAAATCCAGAAATAGGCTGACACAAATGTGGTAAATTTTAGATAAAGGAGCCAAGCAATTTAATGTGGGAAATAGTAGAACACATAGAAAAAAAAAAAAAATATATATATATATATACACACACACACACGTATATATGACCTTGAAATAGCAAAGATTTCTTAGAGAGGGCACAATAGCACTAACCATAGAAGAAAAAAACTAGGTAAATTGGGCTTTATTAAATAAAAAAAAAATTTGCTCATCAAAAGACACACCATTGGCCAGGGGTGGTGGCTCACACCTGTAATCCCAGCACTTTGGGAGGTCGAGGTGGGTGGATCACTTGAGGTCAGGAGTTCAAGACCAGACTGGGCAACATGGTGAAACCCGGTCTGTACTAAAAATACAAAACTTAGCTGGGCATGGTGCCACACGCCTTTAGAACCAGCTGCTCAAAGGCTGAGGCACAAGAATTGCTTGAACCCAGGAGGCGGAGGCTGCAGTGAGCCAATATCACACCACTGCACTCTAGCCTGGGCAACAGAGCGAGACCCTGTCTCAGAAAAAAAAAAAAAAAAAGACACACAATTTAGAAAATGAAGATAAGCCACAAACTGGGAAAAAATATTTGTAATACATGTATCTGACAAAATATAACCAGAATATATAAAGAATGCCTACAAATCAATAATAAAAGGATTAAGGACCCAATTACAAAATGAGCTACAGATTTGAAAAGATAATTTACAAAAGAAGACATGGAAATAACCAATAAGCACATGAAAATATGCTCAATGTCACTGACCATCAGGGAAATGTAAGTTAAAACCACAGCAAGATGTCACTATCCACCCACCAGAATGAAACTAAAAAGAGTAACAATACCCAGTGTTGACAAAGATGTGGAAACTTCTGGCAGCTTCTTTAAGCACACACCTATCTTCTGACCCAGTAAGTCTATTCCTAGGGATTTAGCCAAGAAAATGAGAACATATGTCCACAAAAACACCTTATACAGGCCAGGCGCGGTGGCTCAAGCCTGTAATCCCAGCACTTTGGGAGGCCGAGACGGGTGGATCACGAGGTCAGGAGATTGAGACCATCCTGGCTAACACGGTGAAACCCCGTCTCTACTAAAAAATACAAACAACTAGCCGGGCGAGGTGGTGGGCGCCTGTAGTCCCAGCTACTCGGGAGGCTGAGGCAGGAGAATGGCTTAAACCTGGGAGGCGGAGCTTGCAGTGAGCACCCCAGCCTGGGTGACAGAGCGAGACTCAGTCTCAAAGGAAAAAAAAAGAAACACCTTATACAAGAATTTCATAGCAGCTTTATTCACAAAATCTTCAAACTGGAAACAACTCAAATGCCCATCAATAGATTAATGGATAAAAAAATTGTAGTATAGCCATACAATGGAATTCTACTTAAACGTACAGATGAATGAACTACTGAGATACTTAGCAATACTGATCAATCTCACAAACATTTCGATGAGTGCAAGGAGTCAGACAAGTAATGTTCTGTGTGATCCCATGCATGCCATCCTCAAGAACAGCTGGAACGCTGGCTGTTCAGAACAGTGGTTACTTATGGGAAAAGGAGGGTGAAGACTGATTAATTGACTGATCTCCTGCCTTAGCCTCCTGAGTAGCTGGGACTATAGATGCACGCACCTCCACACCCAGCTAACATCTAAATTCTTATTTTACAGCTGTTTGGGACCAGAGTTTGAGCTAGGCCCTAGATAGCCTTCACATGGTCACAACCTTTACAGTTTCCAAAGGACCTTCCCAGCCCTGTTCTAAAGTGTTCCTCACAGGCTCCCTTGCAAGAAGCCAGAATTGTCTGGGTAGGAGGCCAGAGCTGGGATCCAGGGGTCTCTTATAGGACCCAGTGTGAGATAGGATTTTTTTTCTACCACCACTGGCCCTAGATGAAACTGTGATTTTGCAGGGATGAAGAGGTAAGTAGTGAGTTCCCCTTCCCTGGAGGTAATCAAGTCAGAGTAGATTGATAATATGTGAATACTGTAATACAGTGGGTTGGACTTAGTGACCTAAAAAACCTGCTTGCCTGGTACTCTGCCATTCAGGGGCTTGCCTGGAGACAGTGAGTTAGCTTTGGGCCCAGATCCTGATTTCAGGTCAGTTTGAGCTCTGCTGCCCCTGGCTAAAATCTCTGCAGCTCCTGCAAGGACTAGAGCTGGCTTGGGCTGACTTGCATCCGGAAGTTATCCAGATCTGTACTCAGAAGTCTAGGACCAGTGTTCGTTTGCCCTAGAGACT
The DNA here is from genome assembly GCF_043159975.1 of Macaca nemestrina. NCBI lineage: Eukaryota > Metazoa > Chordata > Mammalia > Primates > Cercopithecidae > Macaca > Macaca nemestrina. The sequence goes on along the minus strand of NC_092131.1, from coordinate 122,752,101 downwards.
CACGCTTTCCACGGATGTGCCTGACCCTTTGATCTTGGGCTCTTGACACCAGCACTTTGATTTCCTGTGGCTTTTACATGATAGTCCCAAATCTGCCCTGTTCCCACTGCCTTTTAGTTTCTTGAACACTACAAGCTCCATCCCACCTTGGGGGCTTTGCACATGCTGCACCCATTTCCTAGAAAGTTCTTCCCCTAACCAACTCCTACTCCTGTTTCAGGTCTCAGTTTAAATACTGCTTTACCAGGAGAGCCTGCACCAACCCTCAAGACCAAGTCAGATCTTCGTTATATTCCCTCTGTCTTTTTTTGTTTTTTTAATTATCAACATTTTTTAAAAATGTTTTTATTGTGGTAAAATACATATAACATAAAATTTTCCATTGAAATATTTTTAAGTGTATAATTCAGTGGCATTGATTATATTCCCTTTTTTTTTTTTTATTCCTTCATGGCACCTGTCACAATTACAGTTTAATTGAACAATTATTTGTTAATGTCTGTCTTCCCTGTGAGCATGCAAACTCCTTAAGGTACAGACTTGTTTTTGTTTTCTGTTATATTCTTCAGTGCTTAGCACAATGCCTGCTTATTCTACAATAAATAATTTTGAATAAATGAATGTATTCTTATCAAAAAGAGAGAAAAACAATAAAGAAACCAAAACATGAAACAACAACTGTGTTTCAATATCACGGGAAGTGGGCAGTGGGAGTGGGAAGAATTTCAGCACTAGAAAGCCCAGATAGTCCATGTTTAAGGACACCTGTGTTCTTTCAGTGACATTCGCCTTGCGATTGCCCCTCCTAGGCTAGCACACGCCAGAGACACAGAGCTCACTCCCTGTCATCCTGAGAAAACTCTGTCCATGGGAACAGCCTTGCTCACGCAGCTTGTAGCTGCCTCCTGTGACTGTTCCACATCCCTGGCTCTTAGGGGGCTCCTCTCTGCACCCAGTCTTTGGGTAGGCAGTGCCGGGAGAGTCAGCTAGGAGCCCAGAGTGAGTGTGGTCAGTTCAGAGCCTGACAGCCCTCCCTGGGCCAGATGGGACCCTTGGAGCTCCCAAGTCCTGGCCTCCTGCCTCCACCTCACCCCTAGTCCAGCCTGTACTCACTGCTGCTAGATTCACAAACCCCAAACCAGGCTCTCCCTGGGCTTCTGCTGCTTGCACCCCTCCCAGAGCTCCTGAGTGCCTCCTCCTTTGGGCCTGGCTGACTCAACTCAAGAGGTTGAGTCTGGCCACGTCAACCTCTCTAGGCACAGGAGTTAGCCGGGCCCCAACCTGACCAGTCTGATGGCCACTCGTAACATCTCCACGACCATGCCTTTGGTCAGCACAGTGCCCTGCTTGCCATCCGGGCATCCACAGCCTTTCAAACCCAGGATGGACTGTCCTCTTCGTAGGTTCCTTCCCAAGCCCTTCCTCCACAATGGGCTTCCTTAGGCTCAGGGAGACTGGTGTCTCCACTGGACAGAGGGCTTCCCAGGGTCGGGACCCATGCCCTGGGTAGGCTCAAGGGGTGTCCCTGATGGAGGACATGGTCTACAGCCACAGCCTCAAGGGCACAGAACACAAGCTGCCAGAGCAGGGCCAGTGTCAGCTCAGGCCCCATTGGTTTTGCCTCTCCTGGCCCCGGCCTGGCTGTTTCCTCCGGACACCTGCCCCAATCACTCGGATCCAGCCCTGCAACTGGTGTGGCAGGAAAGGGAACTCTCGTGGTCAGGGGAGGGTGCAAGCTCTCCTCTGGCTCTCAGCCTCCCCTTTCTTCCACATTCTGTCTTCCCCTCTGCAACACTGGGAATCAGGGGGAAGATAAGCCCCTCTCAGGCTATGGAGGAATGCAGACCCGCCTTTCCCCAGGAGCAGCTGCCATGGCCACAAGGTCAGGGCAAATGGGCAGGTCTGAGATAGAGCCCTTCTGATATGGTCTGGCTGTGTCCCCACCCAAATCTCGTCTTGAATTCCCATGTGTTGTGAGAGAGAACAGGTGGGAGGTAATTGCATCATGGGGGCAGGTCTTTCCCATGCTGTTCGCATTATAGTAAGTCACACGAGATCTGATGGTCATTATAAGGGGGAGTTTTTCTGCTCAAGCTCTCTTGTCTTGTCTGCTGCCATATGAGACGTGCCTTTCATCTTCTGCCATGATTGTGAGGCCGCCCCAGCCACATGGAACTGTAAGTCCGATAAACCTCTTTCTTTTGTAAACTTCCCTGTCTCCGGTATGTCTTTATCAGCAGCGGGAAAACAGACTAATACACCTTCCCTCCTGGAGTTGGCCTGGAGGAGCAGAGAAGCAGAAAGGGGCATCACAGTGGCGGCAAGAACAACGATCTCTCTGCCTTATTTATTTACCTATTTTTTGAGACAGGGTCTTGCTGTGTCACCCAAGTGGAGTGCAGTGGTGCCATCATAGCCTGACCTCCCGGGCTCAACTGATTCTCCCACGTCAGCCTTCTGAGTAGCTGGGACCACAGGTATGTGCCACCACATTTGGCTAATTTTTTTTTTTCCTTTTTTGAGACGGAGTTTCACTCTTGTTGCCCAGGCTAGAGTGCAATGGTGCAATCTCAGCTCACCACAACCTCTGCCTCCGAGGTTCAAGCAGTTCTCCTGCCTCAGCCTCTCGAGTAGCTGGGATTACAGGCATGTGCCACCAGGCTTGGCTAATTTTTTTTTTTTGTATTTTTTTAGTAGAGATGGAGTTTCTCCATTTTGGTCAGGCTGGTCTCGAACTCCCGACCTCAGGTGATCTGCCCACCTTGGCCTCCCAAAGTGCTGGGATTACAGGCGTGAGCCACTGTGCTCGGCCTTTTTTGTATTTTTTTAAGCAAATTTTTGTATTTTTCGTACAGACGGGGTTTCGCCATGTTACCCAGGCTGGTCTTAAACTTCTGGGCTTAAACAATCCACCTGTTTTGCCCTACCAAAGTGCTGGAATTACAGGTGTGAGCCATTGTGCCCAGCCTATTTTTTATTTTTATTGTTTTTTTTGAGACAGAGTCTTGCTCTGTAGTCCAGGCTAGAGTGCAGTGGCCATAGCTCATTGCAGCCTCACACTCCTGAGCTCCAGTGATCCTCCCACCTCAGCCTCCTGAGTAGCTGGGACTACAGATGCACACCATCATGCCTGGCCAATTTTTAAATTTTTAGCAGAGACAAGGTCTTGCTTTGTTGCCCAGACTGGTCTTGAACTCCTGCACTCAAGCAATCTTCCTTCCTTGGCCTTCCAAAGTGCTAGAATTACAGGCATGAGCCACTGCACCTGGCTCTCTCTGACTTTAGAACAATGTTTAACAAGAATTAAGTTCTTTCCTCACAGCTGCTCTGCAAGAATGTCAGAGCAGGTTTGGCTTCCCTGTTTGACAGATGGGGAAACTGAGGCTCAGAGAAGGTGTCTTGCCAAGGGTCACAGAATGGGTTAGGAGCAGAGCTGGACTGGAACCCAAGGCATGTGCCCTCCAGCCTGCTGCTAAGAGCGTTCCAGGATATCGCTATAAGGGTTACTATGCCCGTGATGGGTAACTCTTGTGCTTTGAAAACATTTTCATACATATCAGTTGGTGGAATCCACCCAATTTTTCCGCAGTGTCAATGAAGTTCAGGCATTTTATATTTATTTGCGCAGAGGATGCTATTGAGGCCCAGAGAGGTTAAACAATGTATCCAAAGTCACTCAGCAAGAAAGTAGTCGAACTGGCACTCCAACTCTTGGGTTTTTAGCCTTTCTCTTTCCCCACAGGGTCCCAAGACCCATTTACCCTTTCAGGAGGGAGTCCTCCTCTGCACAAGCCTAGGGTTCTGCCTCAAGTTTGCCTACCTTCCTTCAGTGATGTCTGCAAAACAAGCCCGGGCCTCTGTGAGCCTTGCAGGGCACACAGGACCCTCTGCCACCCCTATTCACCATAGGCCTGAGACATGGACGTCAAAGCCACTGGGCTCCTGAGCCCCACTTGGCCCCTCACTCATAGCGAGCAGAAGACCCTGAGATCCTGCAGACCTTGATTTTTGTTTTCAAGAGCTCCCCTGGCCCTGGCTGTCCTCATGCCTGTCTACCCCTGCTCTGGACACATTTGTTTCCTTTTTTTTTTTTTTTATGAGATGGAGTTTTGCTCTTGTGGCCCAGGCTGGAGTGCAGTGGCACGGTCTTGGCTCACTGCAATCTGCACCTCCCGGGTTCAAGCGATTCTTCTGCCTCAGCCTCCTGAGTAGCTGGGATTACAGGCACGTAACACCACCTGGTTAATTTTTGTATTTTTAGTAGAGACGGAGTTTCATCACATTGGGCAAGCTGGTCTCGAACTCCTGATCCCGGGCAATCCACCCGACTCAGCATCCCAAAGTGCTGGGATTACAGGCGTGAGCCATTGTGCCTGGTCTCTGGACACATTTCGATGTGCTCCTCTGAGCATCTCGCCTGGCCTTCCTGCTCTCTGAGCCCACAAGCCCCAGGGAGGAGTGGAAGTGCCAGGATACCAGGGCCCAGAGGAGATCCTGAATCTGCCCTAGGGTGAGGAAGTCAGTCCAACTTTCCTCCAGGGGCCTTTGACCCTCTGTGCGTCTGACCTATGCCCAGGGATGGGCTGGCCCTCATGCTCCTGGAGGCTTTGCAGGGAGGAGTCCTTGCTTCTGGGAGAACGGGAGTCCACTTTGGCTTAGCAGGGTCCTCCGGAGACCCAGGGCACGGCCCAGCTGCCAGCCCTCGGAGGGGCCTCTGCATCTCTGAGGTGTGTTAACATCTGTTCCCATTTCCTTCTATATTCCTTCCCCATAACCTCCCATCAGGACAGTGGCCATAGTCTTGGAAGCTCAGACACTGGCATTTCCTCCCCATTACTACAGAGGGCTCGGGCCCTGGCATTTAGCTCCTGTCCTCCCCGGTTCTATGCGCCCACCATCTAGACTTCTCCCATCCCCATACTTCCTATCTTGCTTTGCTAGGTCGTTCTCTCTGCCGACTGCTCTTGTCTCCACTCTGACTGTCAAGGTCCATCTCAGGCGCCCCAGTTAGAAGCCTCCCTCTCTCTGCCCCTTAGCCTGTGCCCCTCCTGGACACAAATCACAGTGTGTGTGTTGTGTGTGTGTGTGTGTGTGTGTGTGTGTGTGTGTGCGCGCGCGCGTGCCTGCCTTCTTCCTGCCTCCTGACCAGGGCATCCCAGGGCTGGGACTGAGTCCCATCTTCTCAGGATCCCCTACTCCCTGGATGGATAGGGCCTGGGCCAGGGTGGGCATTGGTGAATGCCTGACACATTGAATCCGCTTCCTCTGAATCACAGATCACTGGAATATACACAGTGGAAGGGCTTTAGGGAAACCTCAGCCACTGCACTCATATTCAGACAGGGAAGCTACAGCCCAGAGGGGCAAAGGGACTTGCCAAGGTCACACAGCAAACCGGAGCGAGAACCTCTGGCTCCTCGACAAAACTTGTCTGTCTTTGACACCTGCAGGCAAAAGGCCCCCTTGAGAAGACAGGGAAATGTTCTTCTTGACTAAAAAATTCCTCCTCCATCCAATTGAGATCCAACGGGTCTCCCACTGCAGCCCCAGCTCATACCCCTGGGATGTGCCTCATTCTTTGATGAGCCTTTCTTGGCTATGCTAAGTAACCCTCCAAATGACTGGTTCTTCTTCCATCTTACGGATTGCCCAGATCCTTCCCTTCATTTCCCAGGTGAAGAAACTGAGGCTCAGAGAGAGAAGCAACTTGCCCAAGTTCACACAGCAGAGTAAAGTCTAGAACTCGGCCCACAGGTGCAGTGTGCAGAAACCCAACCACCGACTTACCTGGTTTTCAATTTTTCTTGGGTGGTCCCCACAGTCATGTCCTGCCGGCTCTCCTGTTGGGTCTCTCTGCTGTCCAGCATGCTGGGGTCCCCGTGTGGGCAGCCGTATCCAGCTCCAGAATTGCGTGGCATCTGCCTCAGGCTTCCACTGAAGACAGCTCAGTCACCCACTGTGAGAGGCTGGCCTTGAGTGGGCAGCGGGGGCAGGCATGGGGCGGGGGGAGGCGGCAACTAGAGTGACCCAAAGAGGCTCATTTCCTCTCTATTTTTAGAAGTTAAAAAAAAAAAAAAAAAAAAAGCTCCTCAGTGAAGTTTCTCAGAATTAAAACTTTCCTCTTCTTTGTGGTTTTGTTTCACTCAAGATGAGGAGAATTTCAATGAAGCCAGTGTTCTTTTTGATGCAAATCTGCTCCGCTTCTCCCAGGAGGTCTGGCCAATGGGCTCAGGGCTTCTGGGCCCCCAGAAAACCTCCTCACTGGCTTTAAAAGGCCATAGTGGTTCTCAGCACAAATCCAGACCCAGATCCTGAAGTGGCTGCTACCCCTGGCTGCATACACTCTGCACTCTTGACTTGCAGTCTGCCGAATGCTGCCCTGGGAGGGATCTCACCCACTCAGTCCACCTCCCCCAGGTCCTGCGTGGAGGCTGGAGATCTGAGGAGGGAGCCCACCCCGGCGGAAGGAGGGAGACATTTCCAACACTGAGAACTGTCACATGGTCTATAGAAGCATTTGCACTGAAGACATGATAGAGGCAACCGAGGAATGTGACTTTTCAAGGACATCTGAATAGAAGCCGGGACCTGCCCCTTCTTCTAAAGGAAGGAAGCATGTTACGGGTGGGTTTTCAGGCAGCCATAAAGAGATGGGAAATTCACATAGGACAAGGCCTTTTTCTGAATACCAAAAGTCTCACCTTTAAGACCATGTATTCATTCCCCAGGGCTGCTGTAACAAAGTTCCACAAGTTGGATGGCTTCCAACAACAGAAATATATTCTCTCATGGCTCTGGAGGCCAGATGTTGGAAATGAAGATGTGCGCAGGGCCACACTCCATCTAGGGGCTGTGGGCAGACTCTTCTTTGCCTCTCTCCCAGCTGCTGGTGGTCACTGGCCATCCTGGGTGTTCCTTGGCTTGCATGTGCATCTCTCCAGCCTCTGCCTCTGTCCTCACATGGCTGTCTTTCCTCTGTGTCAAAGCCTTGGTCCATTTTCTGTTGCTCTCACTGAATACCTCAGACTGGGTAATTCATAATGAAAATAGGCTGGGTATGGAAGTTCATGCCTTTAATCTCAGCACTTTGGAAAGCCAAGGTGGGAGGATCGCTCGAGCCTAGGAGTTCAAGACCATCCTGAGCAACATAGTGAGACTTTGTATCTTCAAAAAATAAAACAAAATTAGCTGGGTTCCACGCCGTGGTGTGGGCCAGTGGCCCCAGCCACTTGGGAGGCTGAGGTGGGATGATCACTCAAGTCTGGGAGGTTGAGACTGTAGTGAGCCATGATTGCACCACTGCACTCCAGCCTGGGCAACCAGAGTGAGACCCTGCCTCAAAAAACAAAACAAACAAATTTAAAAAAACACCAACACACACACACACACACACACACACACACACACACACACACACAAAAATTGATTTCTTAAAGCTCTGGAGGCTGGAAGTCCAATATTAAGGTGCTGGCATCTGGTGAGGGTTTTCTTGCTATATCATAATGTGGAGGGCATCACATGGTGAGAGGGCAAGAGTGTGGTGCCAGCTCAGGTCTCTCTTCCTCTTGTAGTTTCCAGTTTCAACATGGGACCCCACCCTGATGACCTTACCTAATCCTAATTACCTCCCAAGGGCCCCACCTCCAATCAACATAAGAATTTTGAGGTTAAGTTTCCAACATATGAAATTTGTTGGAAATTTTCCAACCATAGCAGTCTATGTTCCTATTTTCTCTTCTTACATGGACACCGGTCATTGGAGTAGGGCCTTCCCTGATGCCATAGAACTTCATCTTAACTAACTGTATCTGCAGAGACCCTATTTTCAAAAAAGATCACATTCTGAGGCTCTGGGTAGACATGAATTTGCTTGGGGACACAATTCAATTCCATATACATTGTGTACAGGAGGTGTTAGTGAGGATACATATGAGATGTCCCCAAGAAGAAATAGGTCCAGCTGGGCCACAGGTGATGCTGTCTGGTGAAGGCAGGTAACTGAGAAAAAGCTGGGCTGCCTTCTATCAAACTCGCGGTCTCAGGCCACAGGCCCCCAAATGCTACCTTCCTAATGCTGTTGAAGGTACACTGAGCGGGAGGTCTGGGGTCCGGCTGCAAGGCCTGAATCTCCCACTGACTCGCCCTCCACCATGATCTTGGGCAGATCTCTGCCCTCTCCTGGCCTCAGTTTTAACTGCTTGAATCATGAGGGTGATGGCCTGGGGTGGGCCAAAGTGGCCACCAGCTCCAACTGGACGTGAGAAGGTGATGGGGAGCCCTTTGCCCATGGGCTGATTGGAGGGATCCAGTGAGACACCACTGTAAGTGACAAGTCAGTGTCTCCCCACCCGAGGAGAACCATAATCAGAGAAAAAGACATAGAATGCTCAGCTCTGAAGTTCAAAAGCCTGGGTCAAGATGAAAGCCTGGGAAGGTTTGGAAAAATGTGTAAGTATTTTATTCCCAACACCCCTTCCTTCCCCTTCCCTCAGATTCTTATAGATCCAGGGAACCAAGAAGGGGAAGATAGTTCAAACAGAGGCAAGGCCCTGGGGAGGGCCTTAAGAAGACCTTCCTTGGGCAGATCTTCCAGGTCTGAGCATAACAAGGACCTGAGGTGGCCCAAGAAAGCGACAGGGCCCCCAGAGTGCTCAGCACAGGCCACAGAGAAAAGATGGCTTCAAGGAACTAAGAGCAAAAAGGCCTAGCAGACTGCCTTGCCAGGGCAGTCAGTGAACTGAGGGTCAAGTGGCTGCTGGAGGAGAAAGTTGGTGGGCTGGCAACAGAGGCTGATGGGAACATGGTCATTCTGCAGTCACTGAGAACAGGGCTGACCCCACCTGGCAACCAGGACAAAGGGAACATAGCAACAGAAGTTCCAGGCTGGGACATGGTGCTGAAAAGGTCAGGCCGTAGTGGAGTCTGATTCAGCTGAACTTTTTGAATGGCTCATTTCATTTTGAAAAATAAAGACAAGCAACATGCCAGTTATTCTGTTTGCCCCAGATTCCCTCTCTACTCTCTCCCCTTGCTCTGTCCCCAGAGCTGCCCTGTGTGAGCATCCCTTGGGCTCCCAGCCTCTGGCCTCTGGTTGTCAGGCCAATGCCAGGTGGTGGCAGGACAGAAGGTGGAGAGAAAGAAAGGTTGGAGTTTTTATTCTCCTCCTTCCCTCCTGGCTGGCCACACTTTTGGCAGCAGGTGCATCCTTGTCCTTCTAGCAGCAGCCCCTCCGGCCAGCTCTGGCCTCAGGGGGAGCAGTTCCTCCCCAGCTCCTTCAGGTCAGAAGTGTCTAGCTCCCTGCAGCTGCCTTACCATCCCCTGTGGTTCCCTTAACACTGTCCTCACCTCTTTGTCCCTTCATTAAGTTCTTCACCTGCCCCTTTTAAGGGGGCCATCTGTTTTTTGCAGAACCCTGACTGATACAGTGGAACATGAAAATGTACAAAGGGGACTAACTGCTTGATGAGTATGGGGTCTCCTTTTGGGGTGATGAACATGTTTTGAATCTAGATAGAGATGATGGTTGCACAACACTGTGAATGTACTAAATGTCACTGAATTGTACATTTTCTTTTTTTTATTTTGAGACAGGATCTCATTCTGTTGCTCAGGCTGGAATGCGGTGGTGTGACTGTAGCTCGCTGCAGCCTCAAACTCCCAGGGTCCAGTGATCCTCCCACTTCAGCCTCCTAAGTGACTGGGACTACAGGCATGTATCACCATGCCTGGCTAATTTTTAAATTTTTTTGTAGAGACAAGGTCTTGCTATATTTCCCAGGATAGTCTTGAACTCTTGGCCTCAAAGGATCCTTCTCTCTCAGCCTCCCAAGGTACTGGGATTATAGGTGTGAGCCACCATGCCCAGCCATGAATCCTACATTTTAAAACAGTGAATTTAATGTTATGTGATTTTTACCTCAATAAAATGTTTTGAAAGGTACAAAAGGCTTCACAGTAAAAATTAAATTTTCCTCCCACTTTTCTGTCCCTCTCCTCACCATTCTTCACTCATTTCTTTTCTCCAGAGCCACCACTGTTAAAATTTTTTTTGCATCATTCTAGAAATATCTTGGATATATACAAATGCTAACATATGGCATACACAGTTTCGTATCTTCTTATGCTTGACAACATTTGCTGGAGAACTTTTCATATTTTTGCCTGGAGAGCTTCCTGGTTCTCTTTTTAGGGGGTATGTGTAGCATTCCATGGAAGGGCTGGCCCGAGATGCATTTCAACAGCTCTGTAGGATGAACATTTAGGTTGTTTTCAGTCTTTTGCTGTTACAGATGAAGCTGCGATGAATAATCTTATCCTTGCGTGGTTCGTACTTGAGCTAGTCTATCTCTAGGATAAATTCCTAGAAATGGGACACTACGACTTGACTAAGTTTAAACTTGAAAATGACAGAGTTTTTGTGAAACTGTTAACCGGGGGCTTCTTGCTCCCAGAGCTCCTAAGATGGCGGCGGGCCCCTTCCAAGATGGTGGCAAGCCTCATGTTCTCTGACCTGGGGTTCTTGGCCTCACGGATTCCAAGGAATGGAATCTGGGGCCATGTGGTGAGTGTTATAGCTCTATTAGAAGCTGTGGGTCACGGAAGAGAACCAGTGACTAGTGTTCAGCTCAATTAGGACGAACTCGGGCACTTAGCCGTGCAGGAATAATGGCAGCTTTTAGCCCGATCAGGAGCAGCAAAGGGCGCCTAGCTGGATCCGGAGCACAGTGGACACCCTGCTGGATCCGGAGGGATGGCAGTCAGTGGCGGGTCTGTGACTGCGACAAACAGCAGTGGTGGATGGTGAGTGAAAGCTCAGCTTGAGCCATAACAAACACAGACCAGAAGAGAGTGCAGTTGCAAGATTTAATAGAATGAAAACAGAGCTCCCATGCAAAGGGAGGGGACCCAAAGAGGGTAGCTGTTGCTGGTTCCAATGCCTGGGTTTATATCCCGATCATTGTCCCTCCTGCTGTGCTCTCAGGCGATAGATGATTGGCTATTTCTTTACCTCCTTTTTTTGTCTAATTAGCATTTTAGCGAGCTCTCTTTATTACCTGATTTTTCGGGTGTGAGCTAAGTTGCAAGCCCCGTGTTTAAAGGTGGATGCAGTCACCTTCCCAGCTAGGCTTAGAGATTCTTAGTCGGCCTAGGAACTCCAGCTAGTCCTGTCTCCCAGTCCCCCCTCTCAACAGGAAAACCCAAGTGCTGTTGGGGAGGTGGCCGACTACCACTCTAACTGCTCCTGCTGAACTAGGGCATAGTAGGGGTTGTGTAGCTAAGATTTCCTCTGGAGGGGTCGGCGACCCATTCCATGTCACCGTTTAGTTCTTGAGATAGTTTGTAGTAGAACTGAGTAGAGGTTGTGATACCACCAATGCCAGTACCTAGTCCACCTAGCACTCCTGCTCTGATAGCAAAAGGAAGAATGGGTACTCTTTTGTTGCAGGGCTTAGGTACAACATGATTGTATAAATCTTGTCCAGTGTAGATGGTCATAGGTGGCACTAAGAACGAGGGGAAGCACATAGATTCTGAAGAGCCATTCAAACAATGATAGGCTGAGGTACCACAGACAAAAAATATTCCTGAGGGTAGGCAGACTATTTGTGTGGGAGGAGTCAGCCACCTGATGTATTGGGAGTTGGCTGTGTCTATAGTATTGCTAAATTTTACACAGGTGAGGTTTGAGGTATGGGTTATTTCCAGATTGGAAACAAGAGGTCCTACTGAAACGGAAGTGGTGTTTATTTTTGTGCTGAAATTGTTCCATTGTTTAGGTACAGGGATTGAAATATATGGCCTGAAGAGCAGGGAGAGGCACATCCAACAGTAAGTAAGGTTTTGGGCCGAGACCTCATGGAGCCCAGTGAAGGTGGTATTAAATAGGCTCACCGGGCAAGTATGGGTACGGAGGGTTTCATGTAGTTTTGAGAGATTTTGTAGTCCTTTGTAGGGGCTAGGCGTGCTATGTACCCAGGTCAGTTGGGAGAGTACTTCCTTTACGTGTTTTTCTCTTGCCTGATCTTGAACTCCACTCCCATCAGACATACCGGTATGGGTGAAGTAAGTCCAACAGACGGTGGCTGCAAGTCCTCCAGGACAACTAAGATTAATCCTTTTTCCTGTCCAATAATGAGTATTTGCATGCATGTATAGCGTGGCAGAGTTATAGCAGCTGTGGGGCATATGGGTGTGGGCAGTGAAGGTGGGGGTTCCCTTAGATATATGGGGCATTAATATTTTCTGGAAGCCACATTTTCCATAGAAATTCTTGGTAAGGAGAGCTACTGGTCATACAGCGGCCTGGAGAGGGTACAGTGAGAGTGAAAGGGGGTAAGAGAACAGTATAGAGAAAAATATAAGGGAGGGCCATGGGGATTTATGATTTTAGTTACTTTCCTCCCAGTTGTTGCTTGAAGAGCAGGCGCAGATCCTCTAGAGGTTCACAGGAAAAGCTAGCATCGTCTCCTGGTTTTTGGGTTTCTTTGGCAGTATCCAGGATTTGACTCCAGTGTGATGTATCCAAGACTCCACTCCAGCCTTTTTAACCATGGTTTGGGTAGATAAAATGACTGGGTAGGGTCCTTCCCAGGATGTATTTAGGGATGGGGAATTAGAGGGAAGGGACTTGACTCATACCATGTCACCAGGGTGGAATAGTTCCTTTCCCTCTTCTCAGGGACAGGTTCCTTGTAATGTTTTAAGAACTTGTTGATATTTAGCTAAGGAGGTGATGTCTGCAACTAAGTTGGCCATCTCTCAGTCAAGCACCAGGTCATGGGTTAGGAAGGGCCATCCATATGGCATTTTGTATGGGCTAAGTCCTACTTTTTGGGGAGAGTTTTGTATTCTTAGTAAAGGCTATAGGCAACAGAGCAGGCCATGCAAGGTGGGTTTCCTGAGTTAGCTTTTTTAGATGTCGTTTGAGTGTTTTGTTCATTTTTTTGTCCTTCCCTGAGGACTGTGGCCTCTAGGTCCAGTGTAAGTGATATTGTATACCTAATGTCTGGGATACTCCCTGGGTTACTGTAGCCTTGAAAGCGAGGCCATTGACACTCTGTAAGCCTCGGGGAAGTCCGAATCTGGGAATTATTTCATGAACTAGTGCCTTTATTACCTCTTGGGCCTTTTCTGTCCTACAGGGGAAGGCCTCTGCCCAACCAGTGAAAGTATCTACCCAAACTAGTAGATACTGAAATCCCTGAGATTTGGGCATGTGGGTAAAATCGAGTTGTCAGTCTTCTCCTGGGTAATGCCTGTTCTTTGTTCTCCTGAAGGAGCTTGGCAATAAGGCAGGGGGTTATTTTTTTGGCACACTTCACAGGCCCTGACTCTCTGCTTGATAGTTCTGAAAAGGCCTGGTCCAGTAAATAATGATTTGGCCATCTGATGGGTGCTATTTATGCCTAAGTGAAAGGTTTGGTGAAGAGTTTTAAGTAATCTTCATTGTTTAGCTGCAGGCAAAAGTATTTTTCCTTCCTTGGTGGCTAGCCATCCTGAGAGGAGGAAACTATGTCCTCATGAGGTTCCCCATTCTATTTCTTCTTCTGAGTACTGGGGCCTGGTTTCCCAGAGGGGATTACTCCATTCTAGGGGTCCTTCTATAAGCATTTCTAATGGAAGGTCCTGCCTTGTGGCTCTTTTTGCTTCAATATCCACTTGGCGGTTCCCTTCTATTTCCCTTTCCTTTCTGATGAACCCGCAGTGTAAGACTGCCACCTCTTTGGGTTTCTGTACAGCCAATAATAATCTCCTAATGGCTTTTTGATGTTTGATAGGTGTTTCCTCGGAAGTTAGGAATTCTCTTTCTCTCCATATTGCTGCATGGGCATGGAGGACTAGGTCAGCATACTTAGAGTCTGTATATATATTTACCCTTTTTCCTTTTCCTAATTTTGGTGCCCGAGTGAGGGCTATTAGTTCAGACAGCTAAGCACTAGTTCCTGGAGTAAGGGGATTACTTTCAAGTATTTCATTATCACTGACCACTGCATACCCTGTTTCTTGAAGTCTTTTTTCTACAAAGGAACTTTCGTCAGTATACAAGCTGAGGTCGGGATCAGTCAAGGGAACCTCTAAAAGGTCCCCTCAAGTGCCATAGCTTTGAGCAACTACCTGTTGACAGTTATGTTCTATCTTTTCTTTATTGTCTGAACGAAATGTGGTTGGGTTAAGAATTGCCAGCTACTCGGGAGGCTGAGGCAGGAGAATGGCATGAACCTGGGAGATGGAGCTTGCAGTAAGCCGAGATCGTGCCAGTGGACTCCAGCCTGGGCGACAGAGCGAGACTCCATTTCAAAAAAAAAAAAAGAGTTGCATAAGTGCACAGTCACAGCACTGACCCTTCAAGTAATAGAGCCTGATATTTAAGTAAACGGTTGTCTGACAGCCACAAGTCTCCTTTAGCAGCGAGTATGCCGTTTACATCATGAGATGTCCACACAGTAAGATCTCTTCCCTGTATTATTTTAACTGCTTCAGATACGAAGACTGCTACTGCCACCACTACCCATAAATAGTGAGGCCACCCTTTGCCACTACATCAATTTCCTTACTCAGGTATGCCACGGGTTGCAAGCTCATCCCTTGGACCTGTGTAAGGACTCCTAGAGCTATTCCTGTTTTTTTTGTTTTTGTTTTTGTTTTTGTTTTTTGTGACATATAAAGAAAAGTCTTGCCCCATTGGCAAGCTTAACACTGGGGCTTGGGTTAGGGCCTTCCTTAGGGCCTGGAAAGCTGCTTCTGCTTCAGGTGTCCATCTTACTAAATGGGCATTGGCTTTCTGAGTTTTCTTAACTAGTGTATATAATGGCATGGCTATTTCGCCGTACCTGGGAATCCATATTCGGCAGAAACCTGTTATGCCAAGGAACCCTCTTAGTTGCTTTAGGGTTTTGGGATAAGGATAAGCCAGTATAGGCTGGATAAATTCCTCACTGAGGGCCCTGGTGCCTTTGGATAATTTTAGCCCTAAGTATTTAACCTGCTGTGAGCAGAGCTGAGCCTTTGGTTTGGAAACCTTGTAGCCACAGGTAGCGAGGAAATTTAAGAATGCTTGGGTGGCTTGATGGCACAAGGTTTCTGAACAGGTGGCGAAAAGTAAATCATCCACGTACCGAAGGACAAGAGTGTCCAGGTATGAAAATTGGCTCAAGTGTTGGGCTAATGCCTGGCCAAACAGATGGGGGCAATCCCTGAACCCTTGGGGTAAAACAATCCAGGTGAGTTGAGACGTTGGGTTCGAAGGATCTTCAAAGGCAAACAAGAATTGAGAGTCAGGATGTACAGGGATGCAGAAAAAGGCATCCTTAAGGTCCAGGACTGTAAACCACTCTGCTTCCTCTGGTATTTGGGAAAGCAGAACATAAGGGTTAGATACAGCTGGGTATAGAGGGACAACGGCCTCATTGATAGTCCTGAGATCTTGCACTAACCTCCACTGTCCATTGGGTTTCTGTACTCCTAATATTGGAGTATTGCAGGGGCTATTGCATGGTTTTACTAGGCCTTGGACTTTTAGGTCCTTAACAGTCTTTTGGAGGCTTTATTGGGCCTCAGGTCTAAGGGGGTACTGCCTTTGGTAGGGAAAGGAGGCAGAATCTTTTAGTTTAACTTGAACAGGACGGGCATTCTTTGCTTGTCCATATTGTCCTTCTGTTGCCCAGACTTCAGGATTAATTTCTTCCTCAAACAGGGGACAACAAATGGATGTTCCTTCTCCTATGTTCAGTTGTACAATGGCCTCTGCTTTTGCTAGAATGTCTCTCCCTAACAAGGGAGTGACATTTCTAAACATGCTTTCAGAAATAATTAGAAAAGCATGTGAGAAGAGTAAAATTCCCCAGTCACACCTTAGTGTCTGGGAGAAGTATCTAGTGACTGGCTGTCATAGGACTCCTCGGATAGTGACAGATCTGGAGCACGGTTGTCCGGGACAGGAGAGTAGGACTGAAAAGGCCACGCCAGTGTCCAGGAGACAGTTAACCTCCTGGTCCTCAATGGTCAAGCATACCTGGGGCTCTGTGAGGGTGATGGCATGGGCTGGCACTTGCCCTGGGCACCCTCAGTCCTGCTGCTGGACTTTTAGTGACTTCTGGCTCAGAGGACCTTCATCCCCTGGGGCAGTGGGCCTTCCAGTGATTCCCTTGACATAAGGGGCATGGATAAGGGTACAGCTTACTTCTACTTGGACAACCCTTTTTTTAAAGTGTCCTTGTAGACTGCACTGGAAGCAAGTCCTATTAGGCATTTGATTTGCCCAGCTTTTCCCTTTTCCAGAGCCTCCAAAGTCTGCTTGCCTGAGGGCCGTGACTAAAGCGGTGGCCTTTTCTTATCCCGTTCGTCCCGTTCTGCCTGCTCCTCCTAATCTCTGTTATAAAAAACCGAGGTTGCCAAGTTCAATAGGGTTCCTAAGTTTTGCTCTGGGCCTAAGGCGGACTTTTGAAGTGTTTTTCTAATGTCTGCAGCTGACTGGGTGATAAATTTACCTTTAAGATTCGTTGGCCTTCAATAGAGTCAGGTGAGAAGGAGGTGTGCTTCCTCAATAGCTTCCTTAGTCTCTCCAGAAAGGCAGGAGGATTTTCTTCCTTTCCCTGTGTTACAGTGGACATCACTGAATAATTCATAGGCTTCTTCCTAGTTTTCCTTAGTCCTTCTAGCACGCAACTTAGCAAATGTCTCCGGCACCAATCTCCCTGTTCTGATTCTGTGTCCCAGTGAGGATCTACACTGGGAACTGCCTCCTGGCCTGTGGGGAACTGTTCTCTTTCCTCTGTTGTCATCCTGTCATTGACCTGCCAAACTCTCAGGCTGCAATTATGGCGGCACTTCTCTCATTTGGGGTTAGTGTCTGATCTAGCAGTAACGTTGTATCTCTCCATGTCAGATCAAAGGATTGTCCTAACCCTTGTGAAACATCAATATAGCCATCAGGGTTATCTGATAATTTACCTAGGCCTATTTTAATTTGCTTTAAGTTTGAGAGAGAAAAAGGTACATGCACTCTGACTGGGCCGAATTCTCCTCCTCCCACTGCTTGGAGGGGGCATAATCGGGGAATATTGGCACTCTTGGGTTCACTGTTTACCCCTTTGACTATCTCCTTTTGGACCGTTTGGGTTGAAGGGGGGTCCTTATTAGTTGGGGAAGGAGTCAGGGGGGCGCTATGGTAGGGAGGTAGACTCTGAGGGCTTCCTGTAGGGCATAAATCACATTTTTACATAATTGCAAGTTGTCTCTTAATGAAAAGAAAGATTGTACATATGGCACTTCAATCCATTTGCCTTCTTTTCTACAAAAGAGGTCTAGTTGTAAGATGGTGTTATTAATTTATACTTCCCTCAGGAGGCCAGGTTTCTCCCCCTTGAAGAGGATATCGTGGCCAGGCAGTACTGCAGAAGAATATAAGTCGTTTCTTAGCGTCTGAGGGTCAAATTGGTCCCAATTCTAGGGGTGTTTTTGCCTTGGGGAGAACATTTCCCATCTGAAAAAAGAACATAGGGATGCCAGCACCCCTAGTCATTTTCCAATGAGCATTACTCCTAGAGCGTCCTCTATGGTCCTAATGCTTATTTCTTTCCAGGGTATGTAACCACCTGTGGACCTCTGCTTATCGGATTAGTTACACTCACCGATGTAGCAGTCCTGCACCCCTTTTCCCACTTTATTTGACCACAAAGAAAGTGGTCCAGGCTGCTGGATTCCAGTGGTCCTTCACCAGAGTACCCAACATTGCCTTTGTGCTCAGGGGTGAGTCCTAGAGCTGGGCTGGGTTCCTGAGTATTTCATAACAACCCAGCTGCCCCATCAAGATGCATTCCCATAAACAGTTCTGATGCAAATTCACTTCAGAAAGGGTGTAAGTAACTTTTTGAGTCAAGGTTGAGATAGTCTTTTTGATTTTATAAGTACTTTAAGGCTTGGCTGAGTGCCAACAGCTCGCACTTTTGAGCAGACCAATTATTAGGCAATATTTCTAACTCTGCTTCCACAGGAGTCTCCGTATCAATTACTGAATACCCATTGTGGTTTTTTTCCTCAATCACCTGGGAGGAACCATCTATGGTCCTGTCCTGAAGGGAGTTCCTCCTAGGTCTGGTTGGACCTCTGTGTGGTAAATAAGATTTAAATCCCCTGTTAGGAAATCTGCTGGGTTAAGGGAATTATCAGTGGTTGGTATTAAATTACCTTTTTCTAACAGAATAGCCCCACACTTTAAGATTTTTGAGTTAGTAAGCTACCTTTTTGCTTTTTTGACTTAGAATAATTCTGAGCTGGTGCGGTATGCTCACAATGAGGTTTCCTCTAAAAGTTACTTTTTTACTTTCTTTTGTTAGCAGAGCAGTTGCCGCTACAGATTGAATGCATCTGCTGGTTACTGGGTTAAGGATTTTTGATAGGAAAGCTATGGGTTGTCAGTGCTCTCAGTGTTTTTAGGTTATGCCCTTGTTTACAGTGAGAACAAGGTAGTATTGGAGTGTTATAGGGTAACGGAGAGGACCTTCATTATCAGTTGTAGGTTTTAAATTTACCCTGGCTTTTAAAGGAATAGGGCACTTTTTTTTTTTTTTTTTTTACTATTTCTATCTTTTTCTCTTTGACTTCCTCGTTATCTCTCTCTCTCTCCTCCGTGCCTCTCTCTCTCTCCTCCATGTGTGTGTCTCTCTCTCTCCTCCATGCCTCTCTCTCTCTCCTCCATGTGTGTGTCTCTCTCTCCTCCGTGTTTCTCTCTCTCTCTCTTCTGTCTCTCTCCTCGGTCTCTCTCTCTCCTCTTCTTAGCCATTACAAACTTGGGGCCCTGGCAAGGGTGGTGGGGAATGGGTACCACATAACTGCCCATGTTGAGAGCTGTAAACCTAAATCGGGAGGGACACCAGGGATAAGACTCCCTGGGTTTATAGCCTAGATGCCTAAGGATGCAGCATAGAGCTTCCTTAGATCCCTTTGGAGATACAACTTGCTAGAGGGAAATGAAAGCCTGAACCATTACTACCTAAGAGGCAGGGATCAGAGGAAGTAGATTCAGAGGTAAGGAGAATTTTGGGGCTACACTTTCAAGAAAGTTGTGGTGGGGACCCAGGAGGTATGGGTCAGAAGAAAAGGTAGGGGTGCACTCATGGGTGACTGTCAAATAGACTTCTGGCTGCGCCATGATCTCAACTGGCTAATGCCGGGAGTTCAGGACGACAGCTTTCTGCCTCTAGTCGGCCCTCGGCTTCCCCAAGAAAATTGAAAGTGGAAGCTTGCTCCAGGCAGACCAACGTTCCCAACCCAGAAGGATTGGGGGTTGTTAGAAAGCCCTTCCCCAGATAGCCTCACAACTGAGTCTTAAGTCTGGTGGCCACAATAATCATTTTTAACCGGCCGACATATGCCTGGTATTCTCCTCCAAATTCTAAGGAAGGATAGGACAGAATAGCAAGTGAAAGTGGTCCAATATTACTCACCGCTTTGGAGGTCCCTTTGTGGTCGCCAAAATGTTATGGTGGGGGCGGGGAGTCCTTGCTCCCAGAGCTTCGAAGATGGTGGCAAGCCTCGTGTTTTCTGACCTGGTGTTCTCGGCCTCACGGATTCCAAGGAATGGAATCTGGGGCCATGCGGTGAGGGTTATAGCTCTATTAGAAGCTGTGGGTCATGGAAGAGAACCATGGAACCCACTGACTAGTGTTCAGCTCAATTAGGATGAACCTGGACACTTAGCCATGCAGAAACAATAGCAAGCCTTTAACCCTATCGGGGGTGGCAATGGGCACCTTGCTGGATCAGGAGCACAGCGGACACCCTGCCGGATCCGGAGGGATGGCATGGACGGCCCTAACAAACACAGACTAGAAGAGAGTGCAATTGCAAAATTTAATAGAGTGAAAACAGAGCTCCCATACAAAGGGAGGGGACCCAAAGAGGGTAGCTGTTGTTGGCTCCAATGCCTGGGTTTATATCCCGATCATTGTCCCTCCTGCTGTGCTCTCAGGCGATAGATGATTGGCTATTTCTTTACCTCCTGTTTTTGTCTAATTAGCATTTTAGTGAGCTCTCTTTATTACCTGATTGGTGGGGTGTGAGTTAAGTTGCAAGCCCCGTGCTTAACAGTGGATGTGGTCACCTTCCCAGCTAGATTTAGGGATTCTTAGTCGGCCTAGGAAATCCAGCAGGTCCTGTCTCTCAAAATGAACAGATTAAATGTCCTGCCATTAGGAGGAAGGGTGGAGAGCTGTAAAAAATTTTTTTTCATTGAGTTACAGAAAATAAAACTGCAGTTTTGCCCACGTGAGTTTGTTCATTGTGGAAGTTTGTGCCTGTTATGCGTGTAAGGCCAAATGCCTCTGCACCAGCCTCTACCATCATAGAAGTGATTGCTACCCTCACTGGTTTTCAACTTCAAGAATTGGCCGGGTGCAGTGGCTCACACCTAGCACTTTGGGAGGCCGAGGCAGGTTGACTGCCTGAGCTCAGGAATTTGACACCAGCCTGGGCAACACGGTGAAACCCCATCTCTACTAAAATACAAAAAATTAGCCGGTATGGTGCTGTGCACCTGTAATCCTAGCTACTCGGGAGGCTGAGGCAGGAGAATTGCTAGAACCCAGGAGGTGGAGGTTGCAGTGAGCCAAGATCACGCCACTGTGATCCAGCCTGGGCGACAGCGTAAGACTCCATCTCTTTAAAAAAAAAAAAAAAAAAAAAGAATCAAGACCACTATTTTCCAATCAATTTCTTTATCACCTTCATGAGTTTTGCCATATTTGCTTTCCTCTGGGGTATTGTACATTATTTACTATTTTTCAACTCCCTTTTATAATTTAAAAATGAAATAGCTTTATTCTAAGCAATTGAAGGATTTGTTATATAAATACAGATATTTCCCAATGCATGTCAAAATTAATATGAAACTACCTTTTCTTCCCTTCCTCCCTCCCTCCCTCCCTTCCTGTCTTTCTGAGATTGGCTGGCGCTCATCTTGTTTCTGGGGCTGGTCTTCAACTCCTGGGGTCAAGCAATTAGCCTGCCTCCCACAACAAAGAGATATTAAGTGTTTTGTTTTTGTTTTTAAAATGTGCCGGGAGCGTGAACCCGGGAGGCGGAGTTTGCAGTGAGCCGAGATCGCGCCACTGCACTCCAGCCTGGGCGACAGAGCGACTCCGTCTCAAAAAAAAAAAAAAAATCCCGGAGGCTTGGGTGGGAGCGTCATTGCTGTATGTTTTCAGCATTAGCTTTTCTGGGCCACTTTATTGTTATCATATGTATGTATTACCAGGAGACAATTTTTTTTTTCTTTTTAAATTACGAAATAGGGCACCCGGGGCTCTGGCTTGAGGCCTTGCAGTCGTCTCTGGGTGCAGGAGGAGCAGGAGAACAATGGGCCTCTGCTGACCCCTGCTGGCCGCAGTGCCTCCCACCCGCCCTGGTCTCCACAGGACGGGGGTCTTGCGCCACCACCTCCATCCCCAGAAACAGCCATCCTTCCTCCTCTGCCCCTAGAAGGCCTCCGTCAGCCACTGCAGTGTGCTCTGGACATCGGGTCTGGGGCCTGGTTAGGAGACCCTTGTGCTGCGGAAGGCACTGAGGCTCTGCATTTGTGTCCCCTCCAGCCCTGTCTACATTGAGTGGGTGGGGTTTGAGTCCTGGGATCAGAGTGTCCACCAGCTTTAGATAAAACCCGACTTTGGGAGGCCAAGGTGGGAGGATAACCTGAGGTCAGGAGTTCGAGGCCAGTCTGACCAACGTGGTTAAGCCCTGTGTCTACTAAAAATACAAAAATTAGCTGGGCATGGTGGTGGGTGCCTGTAGTCCAAGCTACTCGGGAGGCTGAGGCAGGAGAATCGCTTGAACCCGGGGGGGGGGGGTGGAGATTGCAGTGAGCCAAGGTTACGCCACTGCACTCCAGCCTGGGTGACAGAGTGAGACTCTGTCTCAAAAATAAATAAAATAAAATAAAATAGGTAAAACCCAGAGATTTTTGGAGATTCAAACTCTTCTCCCAGGGACTCAGATTCTCTGAGCTATAGGTCACCAGGGCAGAGCTTTCCTGAGCGCAGGGGCAGAAGAATGTAGCACATAGAGGAGTCTAACGTGCCAGGACTGAACTGGGAGTGGGCAATGGAAATCACGGAGGATGGAGCCCTTTGGAGCATTAGGGAAGAAGGAGGAAGGGAGGGAACCCAGATGTCTGGGCAACCTCTGCAGAGGAGGCACCTTCTTTTCTTACCTGGAAAGACCTGGATGAAGGGCCACGTGACACGTATTCTCCAGATCTGCACCATATAGGGCAGGGGTGGAACACACTCGTTTTTGGATTAGCTCCATGACCCAGGCCAAGTCACCTGAGTCTCAGTTTCCTCCTCTATAAAATGGAGAGTCACGATTGCCAGGGGGCAGAACTCCTAACTGAAACCAGCAGAGACAAAACGGACCATGAGATGACGGGTGCAATGCAGGACAGGGTTAACAACTAAATAGGAAGGGGCGGGGTGCTCTGCCACTGGGAAGGATACCCTCTCTCCACCTCCCTTATGAGGGAGTGAATCTCACAGCTCACTCTGCACTGGCTCCCTCCTGTGGAGAGACCGGGGATAGGAAGGAGACAGCCGGTAAGTTCCCCGGCTTTCTCCCCTCAACAGAATCGTCCAAAGTTCAGCGCACAGGACCTGTCTGGGTCACCTACATGACATAGAAAAGAGCTATGTTTCCTTGTGCAACTGTGAACAGCTCAGAAATGCAACTAGCTTCTATTTGCTTTCCTTCCTTTTCTGCCTCATTTCCTTTTTTTTTTTCCTGACTCTTGTGCCCTAGAATTCCACTTCCAGTAAAGCCTTAGGACATAAGCTTTGCCTTGGGCTCTGTTTTCTAGAGCATCTGGGATGAGATAGATGCTTAGAAGCTGTTTGACCTTGGATACATGACTTAACCTCTCTGTGCTTTAGTTTTCTCATTTGTAAAATGGAGTCATAATGATTCCTAGCTCATGAGGTTGCAGTGAGTTAAGTCTACTGAAGGCACTTAGAGCAGTAGGTAAGCATTAAGTTAGAATTCATTGTCGGGTGCAGTAGCTCACACCTGTAATCCTGGCACTTTGGGAGGCCTGGCACTTCCTTGAGTCCAGGAACTTGAGACCAGCCTAGGCAGCATAGTGAGACCTCGCCTCTACCAAAAAAAAAAAAAAAAAAAAAAAAAAAAAAAAAAAAAAAATTAGTTGGGCATGGTTTCATGTGCCAATAATCCCAGCTACTCAGGAGGTTGAAAGAGAAAAGATTGCTTGAGCCTGGGAGTTTTAGGCTGCAGTGAGCTGAGATTGTGCCACTGCACTCAGCCTGGATGACAGAGTAAGACCCCATTTCAAAAAAAAAAAAAGAAAAGAAAGAAAAGAAAAAAAAAAGTGTTCACTGTTTTTAGTACCCTGGGGCCTGAGAATGTTCTGGACATCGGGACAGAGGCAGCTCATCGGGAAAAAAATGGAGATTTGAATGACTTTCTCCAGGGTTCTCATCAATGACAGAGCCACGCAGCTACCCAGGCTGCACCTCCCATGCTGGCTGCCCCTGACCTTGGGGCAGTGGCCTGAGGCTGGGGAAGGAACACTGGATTGAGAGTCAACAGGACTTGGTTCCAGCTTGCATGACCCTGGGGGAGGCCTCCACATCTCAGAAGCCCAGTCTCCTCACCTGTAAATGACTACATTGATTGAACACAAACCCAGTGAGCACTTAGCCCAGATGGGATCTGTGAATATCACACCTGGAAGGGCTTAGAGACAATTCTAGCCTTCTGCCTTCCTTTTACACATGAGAAAACTGGGGCCCTGAGAGAGGAAATAACTTGGCCAGGGCGAGGGAGAGGGCTTGTGGATTAGACAGGGACAGAGGAGGTGTGGCAGGGGGAGGAGATATACAAATTCCTTTCTCAGCGCCTGAGAGCTGGCCTGGGAACACCTGGGAATAGCTTCCTCTGGCACAGACACCCAACATCAGGAACCTCAGAAAGCAGTATCTTTTCTGAGTCTGGGGACCCCTCCAGCCTCTGCCTGGGGCAGCGGATGTGGCTAGAAATGGGGAGCCAAGGCCCAGGAGTCCTGGCAAATGGCCCAGACAGCCAGAAGCCAGGGCCAGCACAGGCTGGGGTGGATCAGTGCTGCTCACTGAGGGGCTGAACAGCCAAACATGAAGAACTTGATCCCCTGCTCAAACCCCATGTCTTAATGACAGACTTCTAAGGCCAGGAAATGGGAGGCTAGGGGAGCATCTTCAGCTGAGCCAGGATGGGGCCCTCTGAGATTCTAGCTGAGTGTTCCCCTCACCCTCCTTGTTGATGTCCAGAGGGCAATTGCTGGGAAGAAAGGAGTGTCCAGGTGAGTTTGCACTCAGGTGTGAGAGCTGCTTCCTGGACTTTCAAAACAAAGGAGGAGAGGGGAAGGAGGTGACACTGGTGTCCAGAGCCATGCCAGACATTCACCTCCAAGGCTTCATGTGTGCTTCATGACAGTCCTGCCAGGAGGCATTATTATAACCCTCCATTGTGCAAATAGGGACACTGAGAGGGCTGGGGCATGCCAATGTCCCATAGTAAGTCAGTTTCAGAACCTACACAGGCTGATCTCTGACCCAGGCCTCTACCTCCAGGGCCAAGGGTGGGGCAGGAGCTCAGAGGAGGGCTGTGCAGCCGTAGGGTGATGAGTGCATGGTGGTTGCATTGACCGTGGGAATGGGGCTTTCTCTGCTTGTTCTCAAGAAGCCCAGAGGAACTCATTGTGCAGGGCACAGTTACAGCTGAATGAATTCGTGCTCTTTTCTGTCATGTTACCCAAGGCTCTAAAAAAGCTTTTTTTTTTTTTTTTTTCCCTTTTCCCAAACAGGAATCTGATCACTTCAATAGACCACCCTTGCCTGGTAGGACTTTGGGAGCTTCATTCTTTATGAGGGTCTCTCTCAGGCAGAACCCAGACAGACCCTGCCCCCACTCCCAGGAAGGTAGAGCAAAACCCTTATCACAGGTGGGAGAAGAGCGGCCATCCTGGCTGCTTGGGAACAGCTGGGGTCAGCTTTGATCAGCCCTCTCTGCGGACTCAGGAGGGTCCTTGGCAAGAAGAGTCGTCCCATCCCCAGGAACCATCAGCATCTCTAACTGACGTCCTTCAGGGCCTCACCACCTCGGTTAAAGAGCATTCACACTGCAGGGCCATGGAGGCTGAAGAGAGCGACACAGAGAGAGAGAGGGGGTGGGGAGAGCCCTTGAGTTGCTACTTTTGAGGGCTAGGCCCAGGTAGAGATGGCAGACGCCCCACTGCCTCCTCCCACTCCAACTTCCCACATTTATCTCCTCTGGGAAGCCTTTCTAGACATCCCTGCATCCCCCAACTTCCTCACATAGTCCATGGAGACTCCCTCACTGCCTGCTACTCTCAGCTAAACTGCCACTTCTGCTCAGCTTGGGGCCACAGGAGCCTGGCTTCTCTGCTGACCTCGTGGTCTGACCACACTCAGATAGATGAGCATGAAAATAAATGTGACCATGCATCCATCCCTCCATCCCTCCAACACAAATTAACAAGCACCTATGATTTGCAGGGAACACCTTGGGGGCACAGGGATGAATAATACAGGTGTACTTATAAGCAGTTACTAGGAACTCCAGCTAGGAAGTGAGCCTTAGACATCAACAGCGAATGAAACAATACTGTTTTGTATATCAAGTTTTTCTTGTGTCCCAGGCTCTGTGCTAAAGCATTTTATACACATTCTCTCATTCAATCCTCACGCAACCTTATCAAAACTACTATTATCATTTTTTATAGACCAGGACACTAAGACACACAGATATTAACTTGCCTAAGGTGGCCACAGGGGCAGCAAATGACAGAGCCAGGCTTTGCACCCAAGCAACACCACCTGTCAGAGCCACCAGCCGTGTGTGGGACTGAGAAGAGGCCACTCTCACCAGCAGGATTGGGAGTGGCTTCCTGGTGAAGGTGACTTGTCAGTGGTGCCAAGACTGAAGGCACTGAGTTTTGGGCCATGATAATTCT
The DNA here is from genome assembly GCF_043159975.1 of Macaca nemestrina. Classification (NCBI taxonomy): domain Eukaryota; kingdom Metazoa; phylum Chordata; class Mammalia; order Primates; family Cercopithecidae; genus Macaca; species Macaca nemestrina. Next base: position 122,726,087 of record NC_092131.1, on the reverse strand, counting down.
AGCTTTGATCAGCCCTCTCTGCGGACTCAGGAGAAAAGGTAGAAAAGTGCAAGGCACATAGAGTGACTAAGGAGGACAGTGCCAGGCCAGGAGAGGAGGGTGTAGACCTGGATTGAGTGGAGGGAAACACAGTTTCATAGGCTTGAGGCCTTGCTGCCAGGCTAAAGTTTGGGGCTTGTGGTAGGCAGAATTATGGCCCCAAAGATGTCCATGTTTGGCTGGGTGCAGTGGCTCACACCTGTAATCCCAGCACTTTGGGAGGCCAGGGTGGGAAGATTGATTGAGCCCAGGAATTAAAGACCAGGCGGGGAAATATAGTGAGACCCCGTCTTAACAAAAAAATTTGAAAAGAAAATGAGCTGGGTGTGATAGCGCGCACCTGTAGTCCTGGGTATTTGGAAGGGTGAGGTGGGAGGATCGCTTGAGCCACGATCACCCCACTGCACTCCAGCCTGGGTGATAGAGTGAGACCCTGTCTCAAAAAAAAAAAAAAAAAAAAAAAAAAAAGAGAAAGAAAGGAAAAGAAGAAACTCGAGCATGTGTTAGCTTATGTGTCAAAAGAGATTTTGCAGGTATGATTAAAGATTTTGATACGGGAAGAGTATCCTAGATTGTCAGTGGGGCACAAGGTAATCACTAGAGTCCTTACAAAACAGAGGCAGGAGGCTCAGAGTGAGAGAAGATGTGACAATGAACACAGAGTTAGAGAGGGAGACTTGGAGATGCCACATTGCTGACTTTAAAGATGGAGAAGAGTGACTGGGCACGGTGGCTCACGCCTCTAATCCCAGCACTTTGGAGGCTGAGGTAGGCACATCATTTGAGGTCAGGAGTTCGAGACCAGCCTGACCAACATGGTGAAACCCTGTCTCTACTAAAAATACAAAGAAAATTAGCTGGGTGTGGTGATGCACGCCTGTAATCTCGGCTACTTGGGAGGCTGAGACAGGAGAATCACTTGAAGTTGGGAGGCAGAGGTTTCAGTGAGACTAGACCACATCACTGCACTCCAACCTGGGTGACAGAGCGAGACTCCACCTCAAAGGGAGGGAGGGAGGGAGGGAAGGAAGGAAGAAGGGAAGGAAGAAAGGAAGGAAGGAAGGAAGGAAGGAAGGAAGGGAGGGAGGGAGGGAGGAGGCCATAAGCCAAGGAATGCAGGTGGCTTCTAGAAGCTGAAAAAGCAAGGAGACAGATTATCTATCCCCTAGATCCTACAGGAGGAACACAGCCCTGTGAACACCTTGATTTTTAGCTCAATGAGACTTGCTTTGGATTTCTGACCTGTGTGATAAGTGTGTGTTGTTTCAAACCACTAAGTGTGGTCATTTGCTAGAGCAGTTACAGGAAATTAACACAGCACTTTTACCTGAGCACCATGTGGGCAATGGGGCTTCAAGCAACATTGTACGACTGGCATTTTAGAAAGTTGGATTCAAATATTTACCAAGCTTTCTACATGCCAGGACCATGCTAGGCCAAGGGGAGATAGTGCAAAAGAGAGGTGCAGCCCCTGCCTTGGGTGGGACTATAGCATCATTGGAGGCCACTCCAACTGCCACGCTGGATAGAGGACGGTGCAGGATGAGCAGATTATCACTAACTGGCAGCCTGAACAGAAGCAGTTCCTAACCAGCAGCTGCAGAGCTTTTGTTTATAATTGAGAAAAGACTTATCTGAAGGGCTCAGAGGCGAGCACTTTTCAACAGCTGTGCCAGAGCCAGCCCAGCAGCCACGTGGCTACAGCAAATTTATGCTATGGCTGTCCACTGCCCCTTCTCAGCAGGGCTGCCTGAGGGTCTCGTAGGAGTGAGGGGTGGGGGGCCACCTGGGGTTTCTCAGAGCACCAAGCAGGATTCTCCACTGGTGGGAGGAGTGTGCTGGGAGAAGGTAAGAGGCACCACCCCCAGCCCATACCCCAGTTCCACTCCCAAGAGTATATCCAAGAGAAGTATAAACATACATGTGCTAAAATATACACCCCAGAATGTTTGTGGCAGAGCCATAATAGCCTCAAACTAGAAGCAACCCCAACGTCCACCAAGAGGAGAACGGGTGGCTAAAGTGTGATATGTTCCTACAAGGGAACGCTGAACAGCAATGAGAATGAATGAGCCATCGTGAAACCCAGCAACATTGATAATTCTCACCAACTTGATATTGAACCAATGAAGCCAGATACAAAAGATCTATTACATGGCTCCGTGTACTTATTGTTCACAAAGAGGCAAAATGAATCTGCATGCTGGAAGTCGGGATAGGGTTCCCCTGCGGTGGTGGAGGGCATAGTGATTGGGAGATGGCACGGGGCCTTCTGGAGTGCTGGCAATGTTTTCTTTCTGATTCAGGGCAGGGGTTAAATAGGAGTGTCTGCTTTGTAATAATTTATTGTACAACACACATATGGATTGTGCATTTTCTTTGGGTACCTTATATTGTGATGTTTATTTTTTAAATCACTAATGAATGTACTACAGTGTTAGGGGTTATTTTGGTGGCTATGTGATGTAGGAGGCATTGGCTTAGTGTTAGAAGGCCCAGGTTCTAGCCTTAATGTGCCTGGACTATGATGCTGTGCACACTGGGCAAGTTGTGGCCCGTTTTTGGGTCTCAGTTTCCTCTATCCATGAATTGGAAGGGTGTATATGTGAGTTATATGATTTTTGCAGAAATTCAGCAGAATGCTGGAACTGTAGCTAACCTGAGTCCTTATTTTAAAGAGAAAGACAGAAAGAGAGAGAGCCCAGGACTTTGTTGGAACTGGAGACGTTTTCCTGCTTCCTTGTTAGAGTGGTCATGCGATGATTTGGCTCCATTACTAATGGCCCAATTATCTGACCTTGGCCTCAGAGACAGGTGTGTGGTGGACTGGAAAGAACATGGTGGGCTTGGGAGCACTCAGTCCAGGTTAGAATTCTGGCAAGGTCCCCATTTTAGTTGTTGGTGAACTTGGGCAAGTTAGTGCACCTCCCGCACTCTTCCTTCTGTTACTAGTAAAGTGCAGGCGGCCAAGCCCACCCTACTGGGCGGATGGGAAGATGAAGTGAAAAGTGCCCCCAGCTGTTGGAAGCAGGGAGCCCCGGGAAAGCAGACCCCACCTTTACAGGTCACAGGGACCGTATCCTGAGAGCCTCACCTGACTGCGGGGGGCCTCAGGCCTGCCCCTGCCCATGAGGCCCAGAGAGTGGGGGTTGGGGAGGGATTGCAGCATGAGGGGGCTGCTCTATGGCCCCCTGGCGAGGGGCCTGGGCTAATGCCCTGGGGGCCTGTCATCCCTCCCATGTGGTTTCCCACTGCCTCGCATGAACAGCAGGTGCCGGGAGAGCCTTGCTGAGCTGAATGGAGGTCCAGCCTTTCACACTGCACTCAGCTCAGTATGAGAGGACATGGGAAATGGGTAAGGATCTTGACACGTGAGAAACAGCTGGATAAACTGCTGGAGTTGAAGCCAAGTCGCTCGGAGAAGACCCAGGGGCCATGGGCCATGCTTTTGCAAATCCAATGGGCTCTCTGGATTTTCTGGTCTTTTGTGTGGAGGCTAGTGTTTCTTCATCTCTGATTTGTTTTCAGAGAATCCAAATCTGCTTATTTTAAATGGTTTTCTTTTCTAACTATATAAGGCACATATGTTCCTGCAAAAAAAAAAAAAAAAAAAAAAAAAAAAATTGAAACGCATAGAAAAGCAAAATAAGAAATAAGGCTGGGTGTGGTGGCTCATGCCTGTAATCCCAGCACTTTGGGAGGCTGAGGTGGGTGGATCACCTGAGAGCAGGAGTTCGAGACCAGCCTGGCCAACATGGCGAAACCCCACTTCTACTAAAAATACAAAAATTAGCTAGGTGTGGTGGTGTGTGCCTATAATCCCAGCTACTCGGGAGGCTGAGGCAAGAGAATCACTTGAACTGGGGAAGCAGAGGTTGCAGTGAGCCAAGATTGTGCCATTGCACTCCAGACTGGGCGACAGAGCAAGACTCCATCTCATGAAAAAAAAAGAGAAAGAAAGTAAGACTGGCCAGGTGCAATGATTCACGCTTGTAATCTCAATACTTTGAGAAGCCAAGGTGGGAGGGTAGTATGAGTCCAGGAGTTCGAGACCAGCCTGGGCAACATGGCAAGACGCTGTCTCTACAAAAAAATTTTTTAAAAATTAGCTAGGTAGGGTGAAGCAAGACTTCAGTTCCAGCTACTAGGGAAGCTGAGGCGATAGGATCACTTGAGTCTGGGAGATTGAGGCTGCAGTAAGCCATGACCGCACCACTGCACTCCAGCCAGGGGGACAGACCAAGACCTGTTTCAAAAGAAAAGAAAAAGAAAAGAAGACTCACTCATCATTTCATCATCTGGAGATCGCTATTGTTAACATTTTTGTGTATATCCTTCAGATTTATATATGTGATCACCAGGTATATTTGATCAGCCAGGGTGTTTGGTTGCAGGCAACAGAAACTGGCTCTGGCTAGCTACATTAGTTAAGGCAGAATTGGCTGCTGTACTAGGAAAATCTCCAAATAACAGTCGCTTTATACAACACAAATGTATTTCTTGCTCACATAAAGCCCAACACAGTGGTTCCTGCTGGGTAGAGGGGATGGAGGCAGCTCTGGATCACAGTCACTCAGTACAGGACCCAGGCCAAGGGTGGCCCCACCCATTCAATGCCTGGCTTCCTAGGTGACCAGCCAACATGCAGCTAGCAGGTGGGGGAAGAGAGCATGCAGAGGATTCTGCAGACCTGAAGGGTGTCCGTACTGTTCCTTTTCTTTCCATTGGCCAGAATTCAGCCACCTAGCCATACCTAACAGAAAGGCTGTTGGAGGACTCGCAGAATCGACGGGAGGTTGGGGCACCAGGCTTGAGATTGAGCAGTTTTGAGGGAGCTCCAGGGAGTCAGGAAGCAGGAAGCAATACACATGGTGACCACCTCGTCGGCCAGGCAGGGCCCACCTGTCACCCCCAGCCCCACCACAGCTGCCAAGAATCGCCTTCAATTCCTCTTGGCTCCTCCAATTCCTCTTGGTGTCACTCTCTCGGGATTCAGTGTTCTATAAGAACGCATCTATCTTGTTAGGAATCCCCAGATCATGCCCTCATCCCTGGCTGCACCAGGACCAGGAGAGGCTGGATCTGGTCCCTGAACCTTGTCATGGGAGGCAGGCATTTCCTGTGGCTGGGCTTACCCCTCTCCCTCCCCAGGAGAGATAATTTCCCTTTTCTTCTGGTTTTATTGCAGTAGAATTGACAAAAAAATGTATATATATTTAAGGTGTACAATGTGATAATTTGATATATGTATACACTGTAAAGTGATCGCCACAATCAAGCTAATGAACACATCCATCCCCTCACATAGTTACTTTGTGTGTGTGTGTGGTGAGGACACTTAAGATCTACTCTTAGCAAATTTCAAGTATGCAACACGCTATTATTAACTATAGTCACCATTCTGTTCCTTAGATCCCCAAAACTTATTCCTCTTACAGCTGAAGCTTTGTACCCTTTGACCAACATCTCCCCTTTCCCGCCCCCCACCCCTCACTCCGGCAACCACCATTCTACTCTCTGCTATGAGTATGACTTTTTAAGATTCCACATATAAGTGAGTTAAAGCAGTGGTTGTCAATACTGACAAAGAGACAATTTTCTGAGGGCCTGTTGAGAAAGAGCGTTGGTTCTGGACAGTCAAAAATAACAATGTTTTCTATTATCTCACTATACTGTGTTATTGGGCCTGGGATCCTGCCCATTCTGCCAGTGCCCCCACCCACCCATGCACCTGCTGAGTGGCCACAGCTGTCCTGGGTTTCTACAGCCACAGGGAGAAGTCAGAGCGCCTGGGAAATGGAATTGCCCAGAAGCCTCATGGAAAGGAGCCATGTGGAGTCCAAGGTGGCTCAAAGCTGTAATGTCCCACCAAGGTTTCCATGTTAAGCCCTCAAATACACCAGGACGATTTGCCCAGCCCTCTCAATCACCAACGCAACCCATGACCAACAAAAAGCTGTGAAAGGAATAGGAAGAGAAAGCCTACAAATGCAAATTTCAGTTTGGAGGTGTTTTGTCTTTTTTTTTTTTTTTTTGGTAGAGGCAGGGTCTTACTATGTTGCCCAGGCTGGTCTTGAAGTCCTAGCCTCAAGCAATCCTCCTGCCTTGGCCTCCCAAAGTGCTGAGATTATAGGTGTGAGCCACTATGCCTGGCCTGAGGTGTTTTGTCTTTAGGGAACCTCATTCCATGATTAACCGGGTCCTTGACACACTCCGAATCACTGTTTGAAACAATAAGTGCGCAAAAAGATACTCAACATTGTTGGTTCCTAGGAAAATGCAAATTTAAAAACATGAGATATGACTACACATTCACCAGAAACGGGCAGAATTAAAGACAGATGACCTGGTCCAGTGGCTCACACCTGTAATCCCAGCATTTTGGGAGGCCGAGGCAGGAGGATTGCACAAGCCCAGGAGTTCAAGACCAGCCTGGGCAACACAGGGAGACCCCATCTGTAAAAAAAAAAAAAAAAAAAAAAAAAAGGCCAGGTGTGATGGCTCACGCCTGTAATTCCAACACTTTGGGAGGCTGAGGCAGGCAGGTCACTTGAGGTCAGGAGTTTAAGACCAGCCTGGCCAACATGGTGAAACCCTGTCTCTATTAAAAATACAAAAATTAGCCAGGCTTGGTGGTACACGCCTGTAATCTCAACTACTCAGGAGGCTGAGGCACGAGAACTGCTTGAACCCAGGCAGAAGTTGCAGTGAGCCAAGATCGCACCATGGCACTCCAGCCTGGGTGACAAAGCAAGACTCATTCTCAAAAAAAAGAAAAAACAAATTATCCAGGCATGGCGGCATGCACCTGTGGTCCCAGTTACTTGAGAGGCTGAGGCAGGAGGATTACACTAGCCCAGTAGTTCAAGACCAGCCTGGGCAACATAGCAAGATCCCATCTCTAAAAAAAACAATTATCCAGGCATGGTGGCATGCACCTGTGTTCCCAGTTACTTGAGAGGCTGAGGTGGGAGGATAACTTAAGCCTGGGAGATGGAGGCATCCCAGCCTGGGTGACAGAATGAGGCCTTGTCTTAATAAATAATCTCGATAAATAAATAAATAAAAGATACTCTATAGTGCTGCCAAATATTCAGAGCAACTGGAACTCATCTACATTGCATACATATTCCATTGTATACAATGCAATAACCATTTTGAAAAACTGCTTAGCAGTTGTGAAATAAGAAGAAATACACATATTGGTTTCTGCCCCCAGTTCCTGGCACAGAACTACTAAAACTCTTGTAATTTCCTTAGGAAAACAGGAGTGCTAGGAGGATCTTTTGTTCTAATATTTAGTCTTTGACCCAGATTTCTAACACAGAGTTCCTATATCCCTGGGAATGTCCTGGGTGATAGGACCATCTTTTGTTCTAATAAGGTGACTCCTGGTGGGCTCCTGAATAGCCTCAAGATGAGAACTGGTTGCCCGGGGAACCAACCGTGTGATTAAAGAATTGGAACTCAGCCGGGCACGGTGGCTCAAGCCTGTAATCCCAGCACTTTGGGAGGCTGAGACGGGCGGATCACAAGGTCAGGAGATCGAGACCATCCTGGCTAACACGGTGAAACCCCGTCTCTACTAAAAAATACAAAAAACTAGCCGGGCAAGGTGGCGGGCGCCTGTGGTCCCAGCTACTCCGGAGGCTGAGGCAGGAGAATGGCGTAAACCCGGGAGGCGGAGCTTGCAGTGAGCTGAGATCCGGCCACTGCACTCCAGCCTGGGCGACAGAGCCAGACTCAGTCTCAAAAAAAAAAAAAAAAAAAAAAGAATTGGAACTCGGCCAGTGTGGTGGCCCATTCCTATAATCCCAGCATTTTGGGAGGCTGAGGTGGGAGGATTGCTTGAGCACAGGAGTTCAAGACCAGCCTGGGCAATGTAGTGAGTGAGACCTTGTCTCTACTAAAAGTAAAAAATTGGCTGTGTATGGTGGCATGCACCTCTAGTCCCAGCTGCTCAGGAGGCTGAGGCAGGAGGATCACTTGAGCCTGGGAGTTTGAGGTTGCAATAACTATGATTGAGCCACTGCACTCAAGTCTGGGCAACAGAACAAGACTCTGTCTCAAAAAAAAAAAAAAAAGAGGAACTCCCAGCCCTGCCTCCCTGACCACCCTGGTGGAGGAGAGAAGGGCTGGAGATTGAGTTAATCACTGAGGCCAATGATGTAATCCATCATACCTATGTAATTAAGCCTCCATAACAGCTCAAATGGACAGGGTGCAGAGGAGCTTCCAGAGAGCTGAACACGTGGAGGTTCCTGGAGTGGTGCATGCAGGGAGGGCATGGAAGCTCCGCGTCCCCTTCCCACAGGCCTCGCCCCGTGCATCTCTTCCACCTGGCTGTTCATCTGCATTTTTTGTAACAGCCTGTATAATAAACCGGTAAACATAACTAAAGTGTTTCCAGAGTTCTGTGAGCTCTCTAGCAAATTAATTGAACCCAAGGAGGGGATTGTGGAAACCCCAATTCATAGCAGGCCAGAGGCACAGGTTGTGATTGGGATCTAAAGTGGGAGGGCATGTAAAGTCTTGTGATACTGACCTGTGGGGTCTGAGGCTATCTCCAGGCAGGCAGAGTCAGAATTGAGGAGAGTTAGAGGACACCCAGCTGATGTCCACTGTAGAACAGCTTGCTTGCTTGTCAGTGAGGCAAGACCTCATGCAGCAGTAACACAGACACCTATTCTGTGACCTGGTAAATCCACTCTCAGGTATGAGAGTGGATGAGAAATGAAACCACACATCCACACAAAGATTCATGCAAGCGGCTTTATACATGGTAGACTGAAGCAGTAAGCAACCCAAATGCCCATCATCAGGATAATGAATAAACAACACATCGTGGTATATCCACGCAATAGAATACTTCTCATCGGGACAAATGGACTAATGAGACAGACATGTAGGGCCGTGGACAAATCTCAAAAAGGTGTAATGAACAAAAGGAACCAGACTAAAAACATCTCCTACCATATGGTTCCATTTATATGGAACTCAAGAACAGACAAATATAGTCTGTGGTGACAACTCAAAAGAATGTGGAAACTTTCTGGGGTGACAGAAGTACCTGTATCTTGATCCAGGTGGTCACACAGGTCTACACATGTGAGCAGCCCACTTAAGTTTTGTGCATTTTACTGTATGTGATTTATACATAAAGTACTATGAAAATTTAAAAATTAATATGGCTGGTCCCCTTTCAGGTTACAATGGTCGCTTTCAGTGAATGCTTACCTGTCCCAGGCCTGGCTCCCCAGGTCTGCCCTCTGGTTCTTGTGTAGGAGGATTGACTGTTTCTTCCTGGATGCTGGACCACCCAAGGTGGGGACACCTGTCACCTAGTCCCAGTTGGCCCTGATGGCCTGCTCGGTGAGGCCTGCAGCAGGTGAACATGGGGCATTCTTTCTCTCCACTACACAGGGACCCATGGTTCCCTTATTGATTCAGCTGTTCCTCAGTCCTCACTGGCAAATAATGGTATCATGTATTGTCTTAATTGGCATTTCTTGGATTAGTAGTGATAGTAGTGAGGTTGAGCTTCTAAAATATGGTTACTGGACATCTTTATCTGTTTATTCAGAGCCTGACATGTTCTTTTTCTTTCTTTTTTTTTTTTTTTTTGACAACATCTCACTCTGTTGCTCAGGCTGAAGTGCAGTGGTACATTCAGGGCTCACTGCAGCCTCAACCTCACCAGTTCACTCAAGCAATCCTCCCACCTCAGCCTCCCAAGTAGCTGAAACTGCAGGCACACACCACCACATCTGGGTAATTTTTTCTATTTTTGTAGAGATAAGGTGTCACTATGCCGCCCGGGCTGGTCTCAAACTTCAGGACCCAAGCAATCCTCCTGCCTTGACCTCCCAAAGTGCTGGGATTATAGGTGACAGCCACCACGCCTGACCAGAGCCTGATATTTTCTCGGGACTCGTTCCACATAATGGTTAACAGTGAAAAAGAAAGGAAAGATATATTTTTGCCAAGCAAGCATTTCTAAAGGATATATATATATTTTTTGCAACAAGATTCTGTTCTTCTTTCTTCTGTGCTTTTCCTAGGAGGGAGTATCTTTTTGAGGGGTAATTTTTTGTGACAACAATGACAGTAACAATAAAAAATGGAACCATCTGCTCCTCCAGACTCAGTAAAATTGGCTTGAATCCCTCAAATTTGACAGCCTACAGCACTCCAAGGCTTTCCTCACAATCCTGTGCATTCTCCAGGGTGGAGGGTTCCATGGCCTCCTCTGCATGTGTTCACCCCCTCCTTCCACGTTCACTCTACCCTGCACACACACACAAGCACCAAATATTTGTGAGTTTAGCACACTGAAGATGGGCTGGGGTGGTAAGGAGACAGGAGAGCCTAGCAGGCTCACCTGATTCAAGCCTATCTTCATCCTGCAGGCTCTTCTCTCTTCCCTCTCCCTCCATTTTTTTTTTTTTTTTTTTTTTTTTAGACATAGTCTTTCTCTGTCGCCCAGGCTGGAGTGCAATGGTACTATCTTGGCTCACTGCAACCTCCACCTCCCAGGTTCAAGTGATTCTTCTACCTCGGTCTCCTGAGTAGCTGGGATTACAGGCGTGCGCCTCCACACCCAGCTAATTTTTGTATTTTTGGTAGAGACAAGGTTTCGCCATGTTGGCCAAGCTGGTCCCGAATTCCTGACCTCAGGTGATCTGCCTGCCTTGGCCTCCCAAAGTGCTGGAATTACAGGCATGAGCTACTGCGCCCAGCCCCCTCTCCCTCCTTGCTTCTCATTTTTCTCCGTCTTGAGAGCCTAACAAATTCCTTTCCCGTGCCATGCCAGGAAGTTTCACCATCATCTTTTAAGGCCCTGGCCTTAGAATCTCAAATACCTTATCAATGTATTTTTTCCAAAGATAGTTCCCATTCTAAGAACAATTGAATGCCAGCTATTCAGATGCACATTTGAAAATGTGACTCCACCATCATCATAATAGAATTGCAGTGTTTTTCTGCTTCTGAACAGATTTCAGGCTACTTCTCTCAACCTTCCAAGCTGGTGAATCGCACCATGCTACTCTGGCCATGCAAACAGCACTCTGAGGACTTGGAGCCAAGAAGGGTAAACTGAGTTCAGCCCATGGAAAAACTTCAATGCCAGGGGAAGGATTTGGATTTGATTATTCTACTTAAGGATCCATCAAAGCTTCTGGAATGGAAGGAGGGTGACTGGAGGGGGCTAGGCAGAGGATGATGAGGGCTCGTCTTAAAGCCAAGACAGGTCTGAGAGACTCTAAGGAACATCCACAAACTTTAATGATGGGGAAGGAGTGACAGAGGAGAGATGAGATGTCTCCAGGCTGCAGCCTGAGTATCTGAAGATGAAGTCAACTTTCCTTTCCTTCCTGGTCTGGAATAGTCTGTAATTTTCTAGGCACCATACTTAACACAGGCCATTACTGCTGAGATAGGACTGGCCAAGGCTGAGGAAAGATGTGAAAAAATCATTAAGTGTAGCTTTTACTGGACACACACACAAGGCACCCTATAACAGTGGCGCTATTAAGGTAGTGTAGCTTTTACTGGACACACACACAAGGCACCCTATAACAGTGGCGCTATTAAGGTAAGTGTCTCAGCCCAGTTCCCCTGCAGGTTTTTCAGCCTCCCACCCTATTTGGCTTTTTTATTTCCAAATAGAATCCTTCTAGGCAGATGCATGTATGGAGCTCTTTGTATCACATAACAACAATGGCCAGTATTTATTGAACACTGTGCCAAGCCCTGTCCAAGAGCTTTTCGTCCTATAATTTATATACACACGTAACCTTTTCTGTTCCTCACAACCCCATGAGGTAGGTATTTTTTTATAGATAAGAAATTGACGCAGAGAAGTTAAGTAACTTGCCCAAGGTCACGCAGCTAAGAAGTGATGGAGCCAGTATCACAACCAAAGTGCTGATGGGTTTATTTTCTGGAAAAAAACAAACTAGGAGACAGCAGAACAGGCCTGTGGCCCCAGCTTAACTGCTGACCAATACAAGCTTGAGCAGGCTTTTAAAAAATACTCTTTCATGAGGACAGTTTTGGGAGCAATAGATACGCTCATGTCTTGATTAAGATTGTGGTTTCATGGGTATATACATATATCAAAACGGATCAAGCAGTACACTTTAAATAGGTGCAATTCATTGTGTGTCAGCTGTTTTTATAAACTTTTTTTAAAAAATGGATAGCAATTATGTGATGGAATTAAAATATTTGTAATACTTCTATAGTAACTCTCAATTATCTTATGAGACTCCATTATGATGTTCAAGCATGATATATAAAATCCATGGTTCATTTTTGAATCTAAGGATTGCTTTGAGGATTTTGCTATGCCTCAGAGGAGCAAAATGTCTCCAAATTCAAACTGAGAGCTACAATGACTCAAGAAATGTTTTATAATCTGGCATTACTGAAAATAGAACACAAAGTATGCAAAGATTTTGTCTGTAACAACATAGCGATATTGCTGAAATAAAGTAAAAAAAAATAAAATTTATGAATATGCAACAAAATTTTTAAAGTACACCCCCCCCCCACCTTTGCTGCCCTAAGGATAAAATCCCACTCTGCCCTGAAGGCCATGCCCCTCCTCCATCACCGTTCCAGAAACAGTGGTTCCTTTCTGGTTCTTCACACCTTGGGGCCTTCACACGTGCTGTTGCCTGTGCCTAGAACTCTCTAACCCAAGTCCCGCATGCCTGGTTTCTTCTCAACCTCCAGGATTCACGCGAAGGTCGTCTCCTCCTTCTGACCACCCAGAATTCAAAAGGACACTTTTCCTTCACTCCTACAGTTAGAGCTTTATTTCTAGATTTGTTCTTGTCCTCTGTGTGGGGGAGACAGGATGTGTTCCGCGGTGTGCTCCAAAGCCTCTTGCAACACTGGACACAAAATGCACTTTACAAATGTGTGGGAAGGATGGAGGGATGTCTTCTCGCTGGACTCTGGGACCTCAAAAGATGGGTGCCCTGATGAGAAGAGCTCAGAATTTTGTCTCTAAAGTCCAAATATGTGGCAGGATGACCACTCCCTCACTTTCTTAGTTTTTTTCTCCCCAAACAGAGCAGTCCCACCTCTGGTGGCAGCAACTCTGGGTAAACGCCAAGTTCCAGAAGGAAGTGACTTCTCAGAGACCAGGCCCTAACCCACAGGAACGTAGCCAGAGGCTCAGGTTTTATCTGTTCAAGCAAGGTGGCAATGGTTAACTATTTCAGTGTGAGTTCTTAGAAAATTCTATGGGTTGGAATGCTAGCAAAATCAGCCCGTGCTACGGGTCACCCAAAGTGGTTGGAGTCAGGTGTTCAGGCACAGCTAGTCTCTGAGCTCTTCGAGGATTAAGCATAACCTTAACTAGTACTGTATTGTTGGTTTCCGGCACAGAGCCAGACACATAGCAGGTGTGCACTAATCCTGCTGTGATGAAATCAATAAATTCCACTGTGAGAACACGTGCTTTCTGCACACGGTAAGCCCTTTACGCATTGTCTCCATTCTTCAGTACAATAATTCTGTGAAGCAGATGTTCTTATCCCCATTTTGCAAAGGAGGAAATGGAGGTTCAGAGAAAGGTAATTTGCCCAGGGTCAGGGTCACACAGCCAGTGAGAGGCAAGGCCTCTCCAAGTGGAAATCCCTCCCAATATTAAAACAATGGCCTGAAATGACAACTGCTGTTTCGGGGGCCAATGAATTAACGTCCTCCCCTTAAAGTACTCGTCCCCCATTCCCAGCCTCTCTGCCACCCAGGCACTGTCTCCTCTACCCCTCGCTGCTCTGGCCTTGCATGATTTCGGTCCTCTCCACTTTCTGGGTTCTCCTCTTGCTTCTCTGATGGCTGTTCTTCTTTCCACTTCCTAAAGGCAGGTGCTCCCCAACACTTTTCCTTGGAGCTCTCTTTTTCCTTCCAGCCCTCTCTCTGGCTCGCCTCTCAAACCTGCATGCCCAGCTCAGACCTCTCCCAGGAGGTCCAGATCCATCCAGCCCCCGAAGACTGCTGCTAGTTACTCCTCTCAGAATGCAGGTCCTGCTCTGAAACCTTCAATGGCTCCCCAGGGCCCATCAGAGCAGCAAACAACTCCTCAAGGCATTCAAGGCTCTAGCACACCTGTCCCTGTTTCCCTCCCAACTCACAGCCTTCATCCATCTGTGCTCGCTGCCTTTATCCTGCTGTCCATTCAGCATGGCTGCCCTCCCTTTCCCTGCTGCTCAAGGGAGCTCTAACTTCCTGGACTATGGCACAAGCTCCTCGTCCATGAAGTCCTTCCTGATCCCCCTCCTCAGGTAGGTGTGGCTTCTCCCTCTTCAGGAAACTCCTTGAAGACCCCATCCCAGCATTCCCTGGGTAAAACCTACTTCCGTGCTTGCTTTGACTCTCCTACGCTGGGTCAGAAAGGAAGCCCCACACAGCATCAGCGGACAATGGCTGTTCTGTATAATTTGGCTTCTTTAAGAATCTCCCCAACTGCAGAATGAGATGGTGGAACTGGATCAGCATTTCTCAAATTTCTGTCATTCAAGTACCACCACTGTTGCTTTATTCTTGTACTACAGGTACTATCATACACTTACTATGTATCCACTCTTTTTAAAAATAATTTAAAAAGGAAACCTAAAATTGCTTACTGTGAGTGGAAAGCCAATGTCACTTTTGATAAAAGTTGCAGTAATGAAAAGGTCATCATGAAAATAAACACGTAACTGACAAAATAAGAAATGTCTGTGTAATGCCTCCAATCTTCCCATCCACAATTCTGGGAAATAATCTACTAGATTGTCAGAGGCTTTGTCTAAGATAAACAAAGCTGAACACTAGCTAAAACTGTAAGGACAGAATTTAATCAGTCGTAACTACTGCAATAGGGAAAACAATCTAGTATGAACTGAGCTCAACATTGATTTGTACGAAAAGTAAATGGGCATTTTGAAAAGAGGATGAGGGAATAGGGAGAAGGACAAGCAGCAGTTTAACAGAATCAGGGAAGTGAAAAATGACAAAGGGTTGATCAATGTAAGTGACATTAGGCCAGCTGTGTCTGCTAGCTACCAATTACCAAAGTTAGGATGCCATCCTCCCAAAGAGACTGGGAGACAGAAACTCTATCCTCAGGTGTTGGATGAAACAAAACAGTAAATATTTTGGCAGCCTTGAGTTTTCTCAGGTAGGCACTTTAAGAGGGGGTGGTGGGGCCAGTGTCACCTTAGGTAGGGGCCACCAACCCCTGGGCTGTGGACCAGTACTGGTCTGTGGCCTGTTAGGAACCAAGCAGTGGCATTAGATTCTCATAGGAGCTCAAAACCTGCTGTGAACTGTACATGCGGGGGATCTAGGTTGCATGCTTCTTTTAAGAATCTAATGCCTGATGATCTAAGGTGAAACAGTTTCATCCCCCATTTTTTTTTTTTTTTTTTTTGAGATGGAGTTTCTCTGTTGCCCAGGCTGGCATGCAGTGGCACAGTCTCAGCTCACTGCAACCTCTGCCTCCTGGGTTTAAGCGATTCTCCTATTTCAGCCTCCTGAGTAGCTGGGATTACAGGCCCATGCCACCACACCTGGCCAATTTTTATATTTTTAGTAGACATAGGGTTTCACCATGTTGACCAGGCTGGTCTCAAACTCCTGAGCTCAAGTGATCTGCCCACCTCGACCTCCCAAAGTGCTGGGATTACATGCCTGAGCCACCGCACCTGGCCAAAAATGGCTGATTTTACTAGGCAATCCTATTGTTATTTATTTATTTTTTGAGACAGAGTCTTGCTCTGTCACCCAAGCTGGAGTGCAATGGTGTGATCTCAGCTCACTACAGCCTCCACCTCCCAGGTTTGAGCAATTCTTGTGCCTCAGCCTCCTGAGTAGCTGAGATTACAGGCTAGCACCACCATGCCCGGCTAATTTTTGTATTTTTAGTAGAGATAGAGTTTCACCAAGATGGCCAGGCTGGTCTTGAACTCCTGGCCTCAAGTGATCTGCCCACCTTGGCCTCCCAAAGTGCTGGGATTACAGGTGTGAGCCACCACGCCAGGCCTTCATCATAGAATTATTGCCCATCCCCACCACCCTGTCTGTGACAACATTGTTTTCCATGGAACTTGTCTCTGGTGCCTAAAAGCCTGGGAACTGGTGATCTTAAGGATGTGACGCTGTTATTAGAAACTGTGTTCTGTTCAGTCTTTATAGGCCAAGATTGAAGCCTAGTTGAGAAGAGGACTCAGAGGAGCTTGGCTAGGTTCCATCAAGAAAAGAATCACTATCGGCTTCTTTACCTTAGCCCCTGCCTCTCCCAATAAAAGCATCAATATTGTGACTACATACCAGGTGTTTCACAAAGTTATGAAGTAGTCATAATTAATATCCTCATTAAAAGGTTGAGAAAACTGAGGCTCAGAAAGGTTGCCTGCCCAAGGTTCCACAGCCAGAAGTAGCAGTGCTGAGATTTGAACCTAGGTCTAGGTCTCACTGGTTCCAGAATTCACTGTCGTCCAAAGTGCATAGCTCCATTCTTTTTCTAGGCTCTATAAGCCATCCCTCTCTTGCACATGCCCATTTTATGAATGCCACTGGTCCCGAGTATTGAGTCTGGACAAGTATGTGGCCCTGTGGATCTTGGCTCTGGCTGCACCACCTGGGGAGCTTTAAAAATACTGATGCCTGGACCTCACCCCTAGAAACTCTAAGTAACAGGTGTGGAGTGCAACCCACAGGGATTTTTAGAAGATTCCAGGTGATTTCTGTCAGGAGCCAGGTTTGAGACCCACTGTGCTAGAAGCCTTCACAGTTGTCATCCCATATGATCCTTACAAGAGCCCTCTGAGAAAGGCAGGCAAGTGGCAATGCCCATGTCCTGCTGACGAAGAAAACTGTTGAGAGGCTAAGGCTCAGAGAGTAATATCTGGACAGAAAGCAACATTTCTGACCTCTAGCTCTGAGTTCTCTGCCTAAAGGTTCTGCTCTACAAGGCATAATTAAGAAGAAAAAAAAGCAACATCTCCAAGAGCAGCAGCTTAATTTCTCTTGTACAGTAAAAGTCATTTCTCGCCCCCATTGAACACACGGAGGAGAGGTAGTGCCTGCTTCAGCCATAGTACCCAAAACAAGGCCAGGGGATCCCAGGGAGGTGAGCAGTGACCCCCTTCCTGACAAAGTGTTCCCCCGGCAGAAGCCAAGGGAGGGCTAGGGGACAGGGGCCTGCAATTCTGTGATAGCGCTGCAGCCTGCTTTCCACGCCCACTTTTCTGCAACGGTTTGTGATCTGGACTCCCTGAGCACCCGTGGGGAGCTGGGGGCAGCCTAGGGAAGTCGGGACCTATTCCTGTACCCTTCCAGGCAAGCGTCCCTGGCCACCTAGCCTTGTCAGGGTCCAGGCCATGGGACCCCCTGTGCATAACCCTGGGCCCACCAGCCTGTTCCGGCCCTGACGTTTGCTCACTGATGATGTGCAGAGGGGAGGGGGCGGTTTCCCACCTCTGGGAGAAAAGAGGGCACTGTCCGCGCTTGGTAGACTTGGGGGGACGTCACTGCTTACCCCTGGGGGTCTTAAGGGTTCCCAGTGGTGGGCAGTCGACAGGATACTGTCCACATCTGGGGCCAGCAAAGGACCCCTGTACCTCAACTGGAAGGCGAGAGCTTCACCTCAGCCTTGCGGTCATGAGGGGGCAGAGGGCCCCTACCCACTCCAACCCCCTAAAAATGCAACAATCCCAGGCACACCTTAGGCCGCAGCCTGGCTGTGACCGAACAAAGCGCGACCACACCCCCGGGGAGAGGCCGGGTTGGGACCGCAGGGCGCAGCTCTGCCAGTCCCACCCTTCGGCGCAGGGCTCCTGCCGACACAGCCCTCCAGGCCGCCTACTCTCCAGCCAGCCGGTTCCACGGACCCACGGAAGGGCAAGGGGGCGGCGTCGGGGCGGCGGGACGGTCGTCGGAGGGCGCCCTCCAGGCCCAAGCCGCCTTCTCCGGCCCCCGCCATGGCCCGGGGCGGCAGTCAGAGCTGGAGCTCCGAGGAGTCGGACGGGCAGCCAGAGGAGCAAACGCCCGAGAAGCCCGGGTGAGCTGCTGGGCCGCGCTGGACGGCCGTCGGGGGTCTGGTCCGCGAACCTGCCGCGGCGCCGCCCGGAACCTCCGCGAAGGTTCTAGGTCTTTGTGGCGTCACTGTCTCCTTGCGGAAGCTTCCGCCGGTGCCGAATAAAACCCGCCGCGGAGGAGCCGGTGGCTCTAGTGCGGCGGTGCCCGGCGTGAAAGTCGGCCCAGCGCGGGGAGCGGGCGGGAGCCACAGGCGGCGGCGAGGGCGGTGGCAGCGGTGACCGTGACCGTGACGCGCGGGCGGGCGGCGGGGGCGCGGGCCAGGGTCCCGGCAGGGGCGTCCGGGGCACTCTGACCGGCCTCGCCCGCCCGCAGAGACAAGATGGTGAAGGAGACCCAGTACTATGACATCCTGGGCGTGAAGCCCAGCGCGTCCCCGGAGGAGATCAAGAAGGCCTATCGGAAGCTGGCTCTCAAGTACCACCCGGACAAGAACCCGGATGAGGGCGAGAAGGTGCGGGGCGGCGCGGGGCGCGGGGCGGGCTCCCGAGGGGCCGAGGGTTATTAAGCCAGGAGCACTGAAGGCGGCGGGAAACCTGAGCCGCGTTTGTTGGGGAGGCCGTCGCCAGGCGCCTCGGGACCAGGCCGGGGCAGAGGTGGCGCGGTCGGTGGAGGGCGCTTCGCCCGCGGAGGAGGCATGTGGTGTGGGCTGGGGCCTCTCGCGAGTCCGTGCCGAACCCATTCATTCCTCCATTGGCTCCACAAGTGTTTGGGTAGCCCCTGCAGTGCGCGCTGGAGTCCGGCGTCAGGGAGGCGCAGGGGCTGAACCCAGTTCACATAGGGGTGTTTTGGCGTTCCTGTGGGAGAGGCGGCATGGAAATCGGGAAACTGAGGCACGCACAAACAGTTGTGTACTTGCTGGGAACGACTGGCTCATGTTCTCTGTTGATGCATAAACCCTAGGGATGAGTGTCTTTAATCTGAGCTGGTACCTTGGACAAACGCCGTGCCTCTCTTGAGAATGACTAGCTGGATTTGTTCTGTGCACCTACTTCCTACCTGATAAAAGTGTCAGATAGTGAATAATTCCATTTTCTTTATTAAACAGGGACATGGACATGTGCAGCCTGACATTAGCTTGTACTCATATTCTGGGTTTTCGGTGACAGGTGACACACAGTTGATCATAAGTACCAATCATAGACTGAAAATGCTCTGCATTTTAGAGACAGAAGTTAAAAGCTTTTCCATCCTGTTTACAGAAAGTTTGTTTTTTATCTCTAAAGAGGCTCATGACCCACCTGAATACGTGAATTGAAGGAATGAGGCGTTGCAAGGAAAGGCTGCTGGCCCTCCCATTCCTCTTTTCACTTCTTGCCATTTTCTTGTAAAACTTTGATTGTCCCGCATGGGTCTTGGGAGATGGGGCCGTTATAGTAGCTGATGGCACTGTCACCTGGACCACTTTTGAAGCCACACTGATCACCCATGTAGCATTTAAGACCTTTGGAAACGACACTGGAATCAAAATACCTGTCTGCATTAGTTATTCCAAACTGGAGAAAGCTACTTCAGGACGGTTTGGCTGAACGGCAACAGTGATGGAATATTTATATTTAGCCACATGTGCTGAATGTGGCTGTCACAAGTTTAAAATGCTTTCGTGTAAGACCATTTGTCTGTTACTCACTTGCGTTCTTTCTCATCTATATTTAGATGGCTTACTGTAGCTTTTAAAGGCACTGGCGTTTTACATGGTGCTAGTGATTCATCCACCTGCTCCCTACATTGATTGTAGTCTGCTTCTGAGTCTCCTTTAAGGAGAGCTTCTAGGCTTGTAATTTCATATTTCAGCAGGCTGGCTAAAGACGTGGGAAAGTCTTCTGACCCTGGTTTCAGGTCAAACCTCAGCACTCAGAAGAGTAAGTTCATGCCTCTGTGTATACAGTTAGAGCTGAATGTGCTTTTGTTGTTCTGAAGCTTTTATTTTTAAAACATTAGACTTGACCTGTACTACATATATGTAGGTTTCACCCTGTCAATACCTGTCTGGGCAGGTGGTTTGGTTTGTTTTAAACTAATATTTATTTATAGCCAGGCACTGAGTTAGTGTCGCATAAATGAGGCCCTTGGCAGTGAGGTCTGGCAAGCCCATCTCAGCTTGGAGGGAGGGGTTCTGTGATGTGCCTGTTGCCAGGAATACTTTCCTTCCCCTACCTTCACGGAAGGGGATAAAACTCCTTAGTTCTTGCTAAAACATCTTCCAGGAGGCTGCCTCTGCCTCGTAGACTGAACCACAGGCCCAACATGCATCCTACTTTAATGGTGATTACTTGTTTGATTAACTGTATTCCTTTAAAGGTGATTACTTGTTTGATAACTGTATTCTCTGCCATAATATAAGCAGGGCAGTGACTTTGCCCCCATGGCCACTTATGGGGTGAGTAGCTAGCTGTGCAGGGTAGGTGCTAAAATGTTTGTTAGCTGGCTGAGTGAATGCACTTTAAAAAATTGTATGTAGGAGAAGAGGGCTCTATAAAGGCACAAATTGGAAGGGAAATTGCAGTGAAGGAATATTGGGAGGAGAGTGGCAATTTAGATTGGAAATCAAAGAGGATGAGGAGACTGGGGACACAATTTATAGAAACTGCTGTAAAGTTCCCCAGAGAGAGCTCATTCGTTCATTTGTTCATTCATTCAACAAATACCTCCTCTTCTGGTCCCCACTGTGTGCTGGGTGCACTGTGCAGGCCTTTTGTGAGTGTGTATGTGAGTCTGTGTGTAGTTCTTTTCCACTGTATCACAGGCAGAACATTTAAATTTTTTTTCCTCCTAAGTTTGTCACTGTATTATTAATGTCTCTTCAAAAATAGACTATGCCAGTTTTTTAGCCCTTGCTGGGACAACTGAGAAGGCTGTTGGGGTGTTGGTCTTTGTTTTTGGCCCTGTTGTCCCCTGTTGCTAAGCGTTGGGGCAGCTTGTGTTTGTCGGGCACTCTGTATGGAGTCTGTACTTATCTGCGGCTGGTTTTTTTCGCAAGACGCCTGGGTGGTAGGTAGTGGGTCACCAAGATAGTCCCTTTCAGGGGCAATGATGTGGGGTATATTCTTGGCTACTACCCTGTTGAGATGAGTTTGATCTTTTGGTCAATTTCATTGTAACTTTTAGTTTGAATGATAGATTTTCAAGTTCAAAAATCAAAAGATAGCAAACTGTGCAGAAAATTTTAGAACACAGAGGAAAACCTACTAAGCACACATTATCCTCACCACTCCATGCTTCTTTCCAGGCTTCCCCCAGCATGATCATACATGGCCATCCTGATGCATAGACATTTTGTTTTCTTGTTTCCACTTAATACTTTATTATAAGTACTTTTCCCAAGTTGTTACATAGTCTTCAAAGCCATTTTTCCCTCAGCTGTATAGTAATCCTGTTAAGGTTCTGTGACAAATGATCATGGCCTGAAAGGCAAGCTAGTCATAGCACTTGTCTCCCACTGGGAGAAGGGGGTCCAGGCTGGGAACTGAATTAGACTTTGGAGTCCTGGGACCCTAGAGGATGGACTCCCTACTGGTAGTTGGAACCCTCATCCCATGTGAGGTCTGGCCTCTGATTGAATGTCCCAAGCAACTGGGTACTCCTTTTCCATTCTTAGATAATTCTAGTAAGTATAAATGTCATGTGCGTATCCAGGGTATTTGTTGAGTGTTTCCGGTGGACATTCCCGTGAAGCTTATTTACCTAGTCCTGACCTGCAGATAGATGCAGAAACTCTCTAGGGGCAGCCTGGCCTAGATGCTTTCTGATCTGTACCAGGCACCCAATCCTTACACTGTATCTCAGGTTTTCTGCTGAGGAAAGGGGTAGTAGTGAATGGTACTTACTTCTTCGCAGAAATGGTATGAGAATCAACATATCAAAAGATCTAGCTGACTTATATATGATGCTGACGTCTTTTTAATACTTTTCTAAATTGTACAGTTTTTTAGCTATTATTTATTAGCTATTATTATTAGTTACTTATTAGATTTCAATCAGGGATTTGTAGAACAAGGGAATTAATGCCTCAAATTCCCTTGTTCTGTCTCTCAAATTCCTTATTTCATGGCACTTTTTTTCTCTGAATATTTTGTGAAGCCAGCTGCATTATAGGATCTGTATATCTATATATCCATATATGTCTCTCTGACTAAAATGTATCCTCTGGAGGGCCAAGACCCTACCTCATTTATTTATGTCTGAGTTCCCAGAATCGAACCATTCATCTAACAGGTGCCTTCTACATGCCAGGCATGGTTCCAGGCTCAGTTAGACAGCAGTAGACAAAACCCCCCATCTTCACGGAGCTTATGTTGCAGTGAGGACTACATAAGCTAAGCAATACATGATACAGCTTGTTGGAAGGTGGTTAATGCTATGGAGAAATATGCAGCAGGGGTGGGGGGTGGGAGGGTCTGAGGTGGGTTTGCAGTGTTAAAGCTGGATCACCAGGAGGCATCCCTGAGAAGGTGGTCTGTGAGCTAAGGCTGGAAAGAGGTGAGTGGGGAGGCCACACCAGGCTGAGGTGCCTCTGAGGCTCAGGCTGCAGAACTGAGGAACAGCAGGGAGCCTGGTGAAGCTGGCACAGAATTGAGGTGGGGACGCACAGGAGGAGAAGAAAGTAGAGGTGCCAGGTTGAGCTTATAGATGAAAGTTAGGACTGGCTTTTACTCCCAGTGACATGGGCCACCTTGTAGAGGTTTGAGCAGAGGATTGACCCAATTAGTGGGCTCAAATGGAGAACACACTGAAAGCTGGGGCAAGAAGGGAACATGGAAGACCAGGGAGGAGGCCACTTCAGTAGTCCAGGCCTGAGATGGTGCTTTCTGCCAGAGTGGATGTGGTGTAGTGAGAAGGAACAGATCTTGCGTGTTTTAGCATTCTGATTTTATTTTTTAAATTTCCATATACCTGCAGAAAACATGAGTGGTACAATGAACACCTATGTATTCTTCACCTAGCTTTACCAGTTGTAAATAAATTGTCACATTTGTTTTATCTATTATTATTATTATTATTACCGTTGGCTAAAGGTTTTGGGAGGAAGCTACCTGTAGCGTAACTTTTCAGCCCTAAGTGCTGCATGTTTCTCTTAGGCACAAGGACATCCTTGTACATAACCATAGTGCAGTTATCAAATTCAAGAAGTTTAACATTGAGAACAAAGATTCACATTTCTCCCATTGTTCCAATAATGTCCTTTGTAGCCATTTTTTTTTTTCCCCCAGTGCAGGATCTGATCCAGGATCACACATTGTATTCGTTTTTTCCTATCTTTTAATTTTAGAGTATCTCTCAATTTGGCTTTTCTGATTCTTTCATACAATTGGGTTCCAGTGGTAACTCTTTGGCAGGAATGCTACACATGGGATATTGTGTGTGTCTCAGGGTACTGGAGATGCAAATATGAAGGTAGCGTCAGTGGGATTTGTTGACAGGTGAGATTGGCATTGCCAATAACTGTGATATGGGGAAGACTATGGGCAGGATGGGGCTTTTGGGGGAGGATCAGGAGTATAGGTTTGTATACAATGTCTGGCACGTGGTTAGGTACTCACAGATGCCTGTAGTTGAATTTCATGCTAGTAAACTAATGAAATGATTCCCATGAGGAGGTGAGCCAGTGGTAGTGCCCAGAGTCCTAGCTTTATCTGGTTAGAGATTCAGCCCTGGCACTATCTCATGGTATCCTAGCTGGACTCGACTTCCTGTCTGGTGCAGCCAGATTAGGGAGAAACTTTCCTTCTCTACTGCCTTCTCTTCCTTATTCTTGTCATGTCCCTTTCACCAGTCGCTTAATATGTTTGCCCTGTGTTTCCCACTTTACCAAAGGAGTAAGTAGACAGGCAAGTCAGGTTCCAGGTAGAGGATGTATAGACTGGCTAGTTCAAGGGTTTGGGGCAGAATACCTCTATTACGTTGTATGTTTATATGGCGGGTTTGCTTAATAAAACAACTGAAACTTCTCTCTTTTTAAAAATCTCTCTCTCTCTCTTTCTTTTAAAGTTTAAACTCATATCCCAGGCATATGAAGTGCTTTCAGATCCAAAGAAAAGGGATATTTATGACCAAGGCGGAGAGCAGGCAATTAAAGAAGGAGGCTCAGGCAGCCCCAGCTTCTCTTCACCCATGGACATCTTTGACATGTTCTTTGGTGGTGGTGGACGGATGGCTAGAGAGAGAAGAGGTAAATGCTTTTAAAGAAACATAAATAAGTTATATGGTTTCCACAATTGTACGTGTTTTTGGAATCAGGATAGATCATGCTTTAAAAGGATATGATTGGACCAGGTGTAGTGGTTCATGTCTGTAATCTCAGCACTTTGGGAGGCCAAGGTGGGAGGATCGTTTTGGGCCAGGATTTCAAGACCAACTGGGGCAACATAGTGAGACCCCCCCCATCTCAAAAAAATAAAAATAAAAAAATTAGCCAGGCCTGGTGACTCATGCCTGTAGTCTCAGCTACTTCTTGAGAGGCTGAGGCAGGAGGATGACTTGAGCCCAGGAAGTCAAGGCTGCAGTGAGCAATCCAGCCTGCATGACAGGGTGGGGCCCTGTCTTAAAACAAACAAACAAACAAACAAAAAAACAAGGTACTGTTGCCATGTTTTGGGATCATTAACTTTCAAGAGTTTATCACTTGTCTAGTGCTCAGGCTACCTGGAAACTCCTGGTAAATTTAGTAATTATCTGACATCCTCCAATACTATATGAAGGAGCAAATGGACTGGTGGATAGAAAAGAAGGTGGTCAAGTTCATCGTGCCTTCTTTTCCTCTGTTGTTGGGGTCAGGCACCAGAGTGTGTTGAGGGATGTAAATGACGCCTCCTGTGGTTGTCAGGGATCCTTTACGGAGAGTGTTCCTCTCCTCTCTTGCCCACCCTCCCTTTGTGGCCTTCCATTTTCCCTGACCTGGGCCTGGGCTGCAGGCTCTCTAATTCTAGGTGGGTACCCTTGCCATGTTCAGTATGGCCTCATTTCCCAGCCTGCTCAGGGGATTTTCTAGGTAACAAATTTTACCTCTTTATGTTTGAAATCTTTGTAAATGACCTGTCTTTCTTTTCAGAATGCTTTATGAGTAGTAGCAACTTCATCCCCAGGTGAATGAGGAACTTAGCCCTTAGCTCAGTGGCCCCAGGCCACTGTTTTGACTTTGGAGGTTTGCTCTTCCTAATTTTTCTGCATCTCACCTTCTGCCAGACTACAGGCTATTACCTCTGTTGTTAGTAGTTGCTAATGTTAGTAGTTGCCAATAGACTAGTTCCCATTCCCCCTGTTTAGTTTACTGTTGTCAGGCTGCTTTGAATCTTGACACCAGAAAGATAAGCAGGCTTATTATAATTCTGGATAAAGTCAGAAGAAATGAGCTCTGCCTTGGGGTTTAAGAAGTGTGGTTTTTGAGAGACCCCTAGATAAATGAAGCAGCACCTGTTATCACATTGTAATTGACTTTGAGCTTTAAAAAGCTTGAGTGTCAATTCTTTGAACACAGAGTGCTGAAAATCACAAAGTGTTTATTAGGGAAAAATCCTTCCCCTGTCCTTTGAGCATATTGCCTGCTCATATAATTGATGGTGTGCACGTAATTAAAACTTCGGGTATTCTCTTGTCCAGCTCCCTCACTGTCTTGAGATGAAAAACTTCATGCCCTTAATTAAGTCATCTCTCAAAGTTGGCAGCCAGTAAACCAGGACAGCTCGTCTCAGTGACTGCGGGAGCTCCACGGGCAGCAGGGAGGGTCTTGATGCTGTCAGTCTTGACAGGCTGGCAGGCGCTGGAGCACACGCCCACACTCAGGACCAAACACCCACCGTCCTGAGTGCAGAAGCAAGATTTTGGCAGAGGAAGGAATTCCCATTTGGCCACCAGTTACAGAAGGGCTCAGAAAGTAAAGTGCTTTATGCCCAAGGAAGAGTTTGAAAAGATCCAGAGACTTTGGCTGTCACAGATTTATGTATAGAAAGAACTCCTTTCATGGGGAAACTTAACCAACTTCGTGGGTTCATACTGCTTTTGGTTTCTCAATTAGTACTCTCCCTGTCCTCAGATTTGTTCTCCAAAAATAAAGGTGGAAAGTCTTTTTGTTGGCCTCTATAAATGATTAATTAGCTCATAGCTGGAGAAGGTATTAGCTCTTGTTATTGGCTGAGGGCTAGAAGGATGGGCTGGGGTAATAGAAGCATTGCTTCCTGCAGGGAAGGGAGCGCATGACCCATCCACAGTCTTGAATCTCTGGAGACTTCATACAACTAAGGGTCATATGGGTGGTATTTAATACAGTGGTATATTTCATTCAACGCCACTAATTTTTTTTCTCCCTTGCTAAGGCAAGAATGTTGTACACCAGTTATCTGTAACTCTTGAAGATTTATATAATGGAGTCACGAAGAAATTGGCCCTCCAGAAAAATGTAATTTGTGAGAAATGTGAAGGTAAAAATTAATTTTTGACTGAACCTCACAGTTCTGATCCCTTAGATTCAGAAACAATGCTTGTTTTAGTTCAGGGAAAATAAGTTATCTTATTTCAAATGCAAGGGTCAAGCAGAGATTACAGACAGGTGGCCTGAGGACCACATCTCTTTGCCTGAATGAATGTTTTCTTTGGGCTGCACCTCTGTTTGACATGTTGACGACTATTTTTAAAAATTAAGAATCAGACACTTGACCCCATCTAGGAGTTGGCTGGCAGACTTTTTCTGTAAAGAGCCAGAGTTTAGGCTTTCTGGGCCATGGAGTCTTTTGTAACTAGTTCACTCTGCCATCATGTTACATAAATGAATGGGCATGCCTGTGTTCCAGTAAAGCTTTATTTACAAACCCAAGCAGTCTGGCCATGGTTTCTTGACCCCTGACTTAAATGTACATATAATTATTGTAATTTTTTAAAAATCTGAGTTTTCCAGAAAAGCCATGTCTGGTGACCCCAGCCTCACATTGTCCCACAGAGAGAATTGGCTGAGCTGGGTAGCTGCTGCTATTGACAGAGCTTTTGTTCTCTAGATCTCCATAGCCCCAGCCTCCTCATTCATCTGTGGGCCTATGCAGGTTCCACCTGGGGTGGAAGAAAACACATTTGATGAAGCTAAAGTAATAAATTTGGATTGATGCAGCCAAAATCACAAACATTTGAGGTCAGATGTTAACATCTGGATGTTATCTGCTTGGCTGGACTCCTCCAGGCTCTTCTGCATTGTTTTTTGATTGTAAATAGAATTCTAAGCCCAATGTCTGATGTGAGGGTTCCCTACCCTTCTGCTGTGGCGCCCAGCAGGGACACTGGTAAGGGAAGAGCATGGCCCTCACTCCTGCCTCCCCCGACCCTGCAGGTGTTGGCGGGAAGAAGGGATCGGTGGAGAAGTGCCCGCTGTGCAAGGGGCGGGGGATGCAGATCCACATCCAGCAGATCGGGCCGGGCATGGTGCAGCAGATCCAGACCGTGTGCGTTGAGTGCAAGGGCCAGGGCGAGCGCATCAACCCCAAGGACCGCTGCGAGAGCTGCAGCGGTGCCAAGGTGATCCGTGAGAAGAAGATTATCGAGGTACATGTTGAAAAAGGTGAGGCTGCGCAGAGCTGGTGCTCCACACTGGCTGGAAATGCTGTCTGGGTGCTAATCGTGGGATACACAGGCTAGATGTCAGGGAAGCGAGCTGTATCACAACATGTATTGGGTGTGCCATGAATTCCTCTTGTGTCCCGGTCATCTTCTCTCCACCCTTCCTGGCCTTATTTCCATTCCATGTCACCTGCCAAAGTGTTCTTGCCGAGGTTTACTTCCTTGAGATCACAGACAGCCTCTTTATGAGATTTTCTAATGCTCTGAAAGTCTTACTTGGCCTTGGTTTTGGTTAGTTGCCATCTCCTGATATTCTCAAGCCATTCCTCTAGAATCTTTAGGATTGTCTTCCTGGTCGCTTCCAATGCTCATTGGCCGTAAGGGCTTAAGTGTTTGTGGCTGCATGTTCCCTTTCTCTCCACATTTCCCCATCTGGTGCATCAGATTCCCCCAAATACAGCACCTTCTCCTGCTATTCATTTTGCCTGATGCCATCATTTTAAGGCCTTTTTCCATTTTAGCTGTCCTCCAAGTATTCCCTGATGATTCTGTGGCTTTCCAATCCAGTGAATATATCCTAGATCAGATACGAGACCAAAAGTAAAAGAATTAACACCCAAACCGACACAGGTGTTATGAAAGGACTTACTGTTTAAACATGCCTGAACCCTGTGCCTTGAGTGTGCATAATGACTTATTAGAAAAGGACAGGGCTGGCTGACCCCCATCAGTCCTTAGTCATGCACCCTGTGCTCTGGGAAGTGGGCGGTGACCCCATGCTGGCAGTGTGGCATCACAGGCCCGGGGAAGGGAGTGCTATGGAAACCTGGGATGTAGAGCCGCATTCCCCCTCTCCCTGTGCATGCTGGGCTTGGCCCCACATTATGCCAAGGGAAGCGGGACCTCTTTTCTCATTGGCCATCCTAGCCACCCCTCCCTGCCTTGTGCCTGCATGAGATTGGGAGGCTTGATGAATAAAGAACCCCTGAAGGACTCTGTTCCTTCTTCAAAAGCTTTAAGGAAGCATGGTTTGTATGAGAAATGGCTAATCAGAAAGGGATGATGTTTCATAGGTATGAAAGATGGGCAAAAGATACTATTTCATGGAGAAGGAGATCAGGAGCCTGAGCTGGAGCCTGGTGATGTCATAATTGTGCTTGATCAGAAGGATCATAGTGTCTTTCAGAGACGAGGCCATGACTTGATCATGAAAATGAAAATTCAGCTTTCTGAAGCTCTTTGTGGCTTCAAGAAGACGATAAAAACACTGGACAATCGAATTCTTGTTATTACATCCAAATCAGGTAACGTTTCAAATGTGTGTTTCCATTGACGTTCTGTATGTTTGGCATAATTATAGCAAGTTAGCCTGATTTTTTTTATTGCTACATAATATTTTACATATTGATGGGGTGCATGTAATACTTTGTCCCATGCATAAAATGGGTAATGATCAAGCCAGGTGTTTAGGGCATCTGTCGCCTTGAGTATTTCTTACTTGTGTTGGGAATAGTTCACCTGATTTCACATTTAAAGTCAAATTCTGTTACACAAATTAGTATGACGTGATTTTCTCTAAATTTAAAGTTATCCCTAATGATTCTGGATAATTTATAAAGTCCTTTTATATTCCCCTAGAAAAAATATTCGGTTGGGGGGAAAAGTCTCAAATAAGAATCTTGGGGCTCTGAAATTTTAGATGAAGTCTGCCAATTAAACTTAAATTTTTAAAAATTTATTTTTGTATAAGAAAACAGCTTAATAGGTGGTGTTTTTCTATCAAGTGGTGATTTGTGCTGATTCATCCACATGTTCCTGTAGCCTCTGTTGTTCATTACATGAGTTACATTTTAAAGGAGAATTTTCCTGTAAGAAAGACTTTGCCTATCAGCTTATCCTTGGAGGTTTCCACAGGAATTGCTGGTCTGCACACACCCATGGGAGCCAGAGGGAGATGCCTCTGGGCTGAAAGGGTTCCTGAGGGCCTGAGCTCAGCCCCCAACCCCCTTGTAGACACTAGGGGACTCATCTCCCAGGAGGGTTTCTGTGTTCACTGCAGTGAAGGTCTGTGTGGGCACCAGAGCACCTGCCTAGAAGGGGCTGAGAAAGGAGAGAGGCCAGGCCAGAGACCTTGACTTGAAGCTGCTTCTGAATAGCACTAAGGTCAGCTGTGCATAGCAAAGAATGTCTGGATGGGTGTGGTGGTGGCTACGCCACCGAAGCAGCCTGGGCCCCAGCACCAGCCATTTGCAGTGTTGCTGTAGTCCCCTCACTGGCCGTGGGGCTGGGATTACCTTTTCCTATGGCCACTTGAGGTTTGGGGCAAAAGGGGTAGGTTCAGGGCAGGCACAGAGGTAACCAGCCAATAAGCCTGCCCCCAGGGCAGTGGCAGCTGGAGATAAGACTCAAGTCCAGTGGGGTGACTGAGGCCTGGGCTTCTGTTCCCTCCCTGTCCCTCTCCCCCTTCCCCTCCTTGCCTGCTTTCCTCTTCCCGTGCTCTTTTTCTCTTTCCTCTCTTGGATTCTTTCAGGTTCCTCCTTTCCTGGGGATAATAGGAAGCAGAATTATATATCCAAGGCTTGATCAGTTTTTGGGATTTTAAAACAAACTTATTTGGAAACAATTTCAAGCTTACAAAAAGTTGTAAATACAAAAATAGTCCGAGGTCCACCCATATATGATTTGTCTGATGTTAACATTTTACCCCATTTGGTTTGTCATTTGCTCTGTGTCTGTTT
The DNA here is from genome assembly GCF_043159975.1 of Macaca nemestrina. Classification (NCBI taxonomy): domain Eukaryota; kingdom Metazoa; phylum Chordata; class Mammalia; order Primates; family Cercopithecidae; genus Macaca; species Macaca nemestrina. The sequence goes on along the minus strand of NC_092131.1, from coordinate 122,695,677 downwards.
TTATTTATTTTTAAAATTTGTTCATTTATTTTTTGAGACAGGGGTCTCGCTCTGTCCTCAGGCTGAAGTGTAGTGGCATGATCTCAGCTCACTGTACCCTCCACCTCAGCCTCCGAGTAGCTAGTGCTACAGCCACATGCCACCACGCCCATCTAATTTTTATATTTTTTGTAGAGATGGGGTTTTGCCATGTTGCCCAGACTTGTGTTTTTATACATAATCAAGGATTGGGGGAAGCACTGCAGTATAATGCAAAATTTGCATGAAAATTTAAAATAAAACACCTACCCTTAGGCTTTCATAGACCTCCCAAGGCACCCATTTCTTCCCTCAAGAAGGAGTTTGAAGATCACAGTTTACATGAAGCCCCAGACCACTGGTTGTGAGCTCAACACCCTGGCACTGTGTCCAAGACGCCCTTACATGGTCACAGCCCAGATCCTAGCCGTCCTGAGCCGGGGCTGGGCGGCATCTGTATGTAACTTCTTTGCGAAAGACCATCCTGTCCAGGGATGGACTGTTTGAGGCTTGGGCCCTGCCAAGGGTCAGAGCCCAGTGTTCCTTGCTGCCTTAGCTGACCCCAGCCTAGGGAACCGGGAGCCAAATGGAGTGAGAGTGGCGGAGAAAAAGCCCCAGAGGGAAGGAAGTGGCAAATCCTAAGAAACCTATTTCCTTCTTTATTATAAGGAAGGGTGGAGCATCCAGGAAACCTGCTGTTGGAGAGTTCTTTGGGGATTTGTTTTCCTTTTTGTTTTGTTTTTGCTTTTACTTTGTTCTCGTTTGCACCCTCTCCTTTTTTCTTCACCCCTCTTTTGTGTTGGCTTATTTCTTGTTTCTCCATCTTCTCTCCTCCCTCTTCCGCTGTTGAAATGCCTTCTTCCCTAGAGCCCTTTAGCCTGTTATGAGCATTGCTGAGGATTGGATTAATTAAAAAAGTGATTTTGGAGCCACACAAGGGTGTGATGGCCCTGCCTGCAGGCGGGTATTTACCTGCCGGGAGAGCCGAAATTGTGGTGGTGTTCTACCTGTAGTTTTCCATGCTTGGTCAGTTTCCCACCTCCCGGTAAGCTAGAAGCAGAAGCATGGGGAGTAGAGCTTGAGAGCAGCAAGAAGTGACACCTGATAGGAATGGGGAGACAGAAAAACCAGTCATGTGTCACTTAATGATGGGGCTACGTTCTGAGAAATGCATTGTTTGGCGATGTTGTCGTGGTGTGAACATCATAGAATACACTTGCACAGACCTAGATGGCGTAGGCTGCTACACCCTAGGCTGTGTGGCATAGCCTGTTGCTCCTGGGCCGAAACCTGCATAGCAGGTTGCTGTACTGAATACTATTGGCAGTTGTAATATGATGCTGAGTATGTGGGTATCTGAACGTAGGAAAGGTGCAGTAAAAGTTTGGTGTAATCTTTGCAACCATCTTCATGAATGTTGTTGACTGAAAGGTCACTATGCTGTGCATGACTGTATTTCTTTTTTCTTTTTTCTTTTTTGAGACGGAGTCTTGTTCTGTTGTCTAGGCTGGAGTGCAGTGGCGCAATCTTGGCTCACTGTAAGCTCCGCCTCCCGGGTTCACGCCATTCTGCCTCAGCGTCCCGAGTAGCTGGGATTATAGGCACACCCCATCATGCCCAGCGAATTTTTCTATTTTTTTTTTAGTAGAGATGGGGGTTTCACTATGTTGGTCAGGCTGGTCTCGAACTCCTGACCTCCTGATCTGCCCGCCTCGGCCTCCCAAAGTGCTGGAATTACAGGCGTGAGCCACTGCGCCTGGCCATGACTGTATTTCAGAAAAAGAATAAACAGGAACACAAAAAGCCAGCAGTCCGGAGCAGTTTAGCTAAGGGGTTGCTGTCCTGCACAGTCAGTAGGCTCTGAAGGCCATGTCTGAGCCACAGCCCTGCCCGTGAATGAACCTCAAGGATAGTCATTGGCTTACTTTATTTTTAAAACCTCCTCTTTAAAGATTTCCTCTTGAAGAGAGAGCTCACTTTCTAGATAGTTCCATATGGAAGTGGACTGCTGAATAAATTAGTGTTTCGATTCCCCTCCACCGTCTCCCCCATTTTTTCCAAACATTTCTTTCTGTCTTTGTCCATATTCATTGCCGAGCTGAAGAGTATACTTTATCAGAAACCCTTTTGTCCCTTTCCTTTTCCATGCTTAGAGGGAAGTTTCTGACTTGGGAGAATGCCTCAGAGTTCTTGGGGTCTGAACTCCCCTGATGCCTTGCAAAGTCACGTAGCTGTAAGACCCAGCGGGTGCCAGCCGGGAGGGTGACTCCAGCTCAGCAGCGTGTATGAAAGTGCATTGTGACCATGAAGGAGATTGCCTGTGGCCAAGCCACCTAGTGAGCTCCCTACCAAGGAACCTGGGTGTCACCTACAGGTGGCTGAGAGCCAGTTTTTATGCCAGGCAGGGGACTGGTTGGACTCTTGAGGCTTCTTCCTGTCTGTGAGGAGCATTCCTGTTCCCCTTGTGGTAGGAATACCTGTCACCCCACGAAGGGGCAGAGTGATGGTTGTTGGCCCCATTTTATGCAGACTTGGGTGTCATGACTTTGGTTCACTTGTTTCAAGCCTACCTGTGATGGTGGCTGCAGCATGCTGCCCCCTTGACACACTGCTGGAGCTCAGAGCACGGGCCGGGGGAGCACGGGCCAGAGTCCCAGCCCGAGCCCCACCCCCAGGCAGTACCTGACAAGGATACCTGGGATTGGGACCAGCTTTCCAGTCAGATGCCACGCTGCTTTTGCCCAGTGCCACGGGGTGCTAGGACCTGCCTCAGGCTCTCCCGTGAGGGAGAACAACCTCTGCAGGCCCCTCTGCCTTTCTGCTTCATAACTGACCCTTTCTCTGGCAGGTGAGGTGATAAAGCACGGGGACCTGAAATGTGTGCGTGATGAAGGAATGCCCATCTACAAAGCACCCCTGGAAAAAGGGATTCTAATCATACAATTTTTAGTAAGTTCACTGTGTTTCATTGTCGTGGACATATTATTAAATGCCTTAATTGGAAGGGGAAAAAACAGCCACCTTTCTTTCCCACCTCACCCTTTACAGGTAATCTTCCCTGAAAAACACTGGCTTTCTCTGGAAAAGCTTCCTCAGCTGGAAGCTTTACTGCCTCCTCGACAGAAAGTGAGGATTACAGATGACATGGATCAGGTGGAGCTGAAGGAGTTTTCTCCCAATGAGCAGAACTGGCGTCAGCACAGGGAGGCCTATGAGGAGGACGAAGACGGGCCCCGGGCTGGAGTGCAGTGCCAGACAGCATGACGTGGTGCGGGGCAGCGTGGCCCCGCCGGACTAGCACATGATGAATGTAAAGTTGGCACAATGAAAATGGATCGCTTTAATGGCCTCATGTTTGGGATGTCCTGTGTACGTGTTCAGCATTCTTAATTGCTGAGTGTCTTTTTGGTTTTTATTTTGGTTGTAACTTAAGTTATAACTTAATTTATATTTAAATGTTTTAAGTGTAAATCACCTCTAGTCTGTATATGGAATCTGTTCATTTCTATTTTCAGGATATACTTTTTGAGATGTCAGTGATTGCACCAACACTTTGTGCTTCTAGTGGCTTTGCCATAATTCAGTGTCACCAATAAAGCACAGCCCAGTTAGCAGCTCAGCCCCCTAGCAAACCCCAAGGCACAAAGTGGGCATCCTGGCCCATCTCTAGGTCTGTGGTTTCTCCCTCCTCCCTTGGCAGAGTTATTGAGGGCATGATCTCAGGGCTGCTAAGGTAACATTTCTGAGGATTCTAGATGATCCTCTTAAAGAACAAAAGCACATCCATGGATCGGACATGGCTGCCTGTGCCTGCTTAACAGGGCCAACTTAGTTCCTACTGTTCTGTGCCCTTCAGTGGATGGAATGTGAGTGTGTCTGATCATCTCTCTTGGAAGTTTTCTGAACCTTCCAAGCTCTGTGGTGAGGACAAACCAGTGTTTTGAATCATATGCTGATAACTGTTTGCCGTGACCCTCACACCTTGTTCTTCATGGTTTTAATGATTTTCTGTTGACAACTTTTGCAATGCTTTCCCACCAAAGTGCTTACCTGTAAAGAAAACTAAATCGTTCTGTGTCCCCGGCAGCCTCAGTGCAGCAACGGAAGCTGAGGGAGAATGCTGCTGGTTTGGCCCATGGCACAGCCAGCTTCTCTGACCAGTAATCTGGGGTGACTTGAGGGTCTGCAAAGGCATAGAACTCCCCAGTGTTTTCCACCTCATTCTCCCAGATTCAGCTCCCTTCCAAAGGATTGTTCCTCTCATTGCACAGCCGTATTACAAAGGGCTTCCTGCTCAAGTGATGTTTTGGTAAGAACTGCTCTGAGTTCCACTGTGGATTACAGTTTGTATGGACTACTACTGTAAATTATAGCTTGTTTGGAGGGGTATCAGTCATTATTTTATTCCTGACAGGTAGACTACAATTCGAACTTAGGGTTACCTCAGTCTTTAGCCATTACTGCTTATTTCTTGCCCCCAAGTCACAAAAAACTTGTAAGCTGTTGGGTTAAAGCAGAGGCCGCCTGTCAGATCTACCCTACCCTTATTTGGTTACATGGCACCTGAGAGTTTCACTCAGACCAGGGATCTTCCTTAGGAGGGTCAAAAAGCAGATCAGACCATGCAGAAGTAGGGCGAACCAGCTGCACGGACCAGGTTCCCGCAGAACATTGCTAGCTAGTGAGGCATAATTTGCTCAAAGTATAGAAGCAGCCCACCTATGCCCACTTTGACCATGGGTCAGGACAGATATAAAATCACTTCTTCCAACGAAGCCTAAGTGAAAAATCTATTTGTAAATGGACCACAACTCCGGGGTGTTGTTTCTGTGCTGTGACTTCCTAACTATTGCTAAAGAACTACTGTTTCGTTGGTGATGGAGTAAAATTACATTCAGCTCCTTCTTGTCATATAAGAGGAATTTGGAGGGTGTTGCTTAAAATTTTATTCCACCTGTACATTTGTCACTTTAAATTAAAATTGAGCTGGTATGAGAGACAAGTGGCTTTGCTTTTTCATTTTTTCGAGAGCTCAAACAGTGTTAAGTGCCAGCTTGCCTCTCATTGGTTGATATAACGGAATGAAGTTTCCACCCTCATGGAGCTTTATTTTGGGGATGGGGGTGAATGCAAACAAAAAGTGGTAACTGCTATGAAGAACAAGAGGAATGGGAGTAAGTAGAAGGGAAAGGGAAGAAGGCCTCTACCAGGAGCTGGCATCTAGGCAGAATCCTGGATGCAGTTGGGGAGCAGACGTCCGAAGGTCTGGAGGGAAAACATTCCAAGCAGAAGAATGGCAATGATGATGTGGTTACAGGAGGGTGAGCAAGGCAAGCAGGAGGAAGAAGCAGGGGGCTATGATAAAAAGGGTGAGCTTTATTCTGAGGGCAGTGAGTCGTCTGGGGAAAAGCACATGACCTGACTCATAAGCATATTAAGTTATCAATAAAAAGCAACACTCTTCCAAGTGTTTAGCTACTTACATCTTTCTCACTAACGTGAGTCTCAAGGGGGCTGATGAGGAGGAAACTCTGAGGTACAGATACTCTGAAATAACTAAGGCAGAGCTACTGTTCTACGGAATGAGGCACAGGCTTGAGCCTAGGCATTATTAAGGCAGCAAGAACAGCAGCCTGCCTTCCAATACCCACCTAGTGAGTTAGAGACCTCTCTGAAATTAATAAGGGGAAGGAGGGCTTGGCAGGGGACATCTTTAATACATCAAGTAGAAGGATGCCCAGATAGACGGGAGTACATAATGTTCCTATGCAGTCAAATATACTCTTTCCTTCAGGACTCCATTCTATAATAGATTAGCTTCTTTATCACAGCTCTGGGGAGCTCGCTGCTGTATCTCACTGCATGAGTCAATTCCCTGGAAGAGCCTGTATTTCTAAGCCGGAAAGTTAAAGAAGTGCCTGGATCTCTTGATGGCTAAGGCAGAGATTTGCTCTTAATGCCAATCCCTCTTACTGTTTCACTGGTAATAGGGTAACTGAAAAAAGAAGCATGTTCAAGGACACTGGTGTTTGCATTAAGAAAGCTTTATGTTAAAGTATGAACAGCATTCCCAATAAAACATGAAAAGATTTATATTGTATCTACAAAATTTAAGTCTTTGCTACAATAAATGCTATATTTCTTTTAAACAAGCCTAAAAAGGTAAGGAATGTCATGATCAATCCGTACATTCTCTTTGCAGCATAAGCCTGGAGACTTTGATGTTTAAATTGGACAATCATAGATGTGAATTTCCTGGTCATCTCCAACAGACACAATTTTTGAACCATTTCCATTGTATTTTACTCCCCAGACCTGTAAATTAAAAAAAAAAAAAAAAAAAAGTTCTACAAATGCCTTTATTCTTTATAATATTTATGAAATGAACATCCTTATTTTCTCGTTATTCTGAATCTACAAAAACTGAGATGAGGATATTCTTGTACTTTCTAAATCAGTGAGAATGGAGGCTTTAACCAAGCACCTTCCAGTATTGCTATTTAATTAGCATTCCTGTCCCTTCCCATACTCCAAAAAAACAAAAAAAAAAATCATTTTTAAATACAGTACTAATCAAGATTATCTATAACCCTTTCAAAGAGTCAGAATCCCGAGGTAACCTAGTGCCAGGAAGATGGAAGTCATAAGAGACCAACATTTATGCTTCCAGGAAGAAAGAGGCCCCACAACTACCCCGAGATCACTGCCTATAGGGGAAATCACAAACTGTGCTCCTCAGCTGGCCCCTTGTGTCCACCCCCCACGGTCAATAATTCTCACTCTGTTATGAGTGGCCTATGGAGCCTGCTTGTTCCCAGGAGCTAGACAACATATTACTGTGGACCATAGATTTTTATTTGCTATGTGTTGAATTAACTGATTCACACCTCTTTCCCAGACAGAATTGATGTGGTTGGAGTTTCTCTAGTCAGGAATAACTTCCTGATTATTAGGAGGTGATTTTGGGTGGTAAGCCTGTCACCCTACTCTGATTTTAGTGTTGGGATTGGGCTGCATGATGGCCTTTCACTCCAGCCTCTGAAACAGCACTGCAATGATCCATGCATACAAGGCAACACAGCTAGCCAGGACTTACTCCTTGAGTAAGATGTTTAAATCCAGGAGTGGAATATCAAGATTCAACCCCCTCAATTTTGTTGGAAACAATTTAAGGTGAAAAGTAAAAAGCATGAACAATGTTAGTTAACTTTAAGTTTCATTTCAAAGAGGAGAAATCTATAGGACCATCTAAAAATATTTAAAATGTATTAAAAGCCAATTTTATACTGCCATGGACGTTTTATTTTTTTATGCTTAGTTCCCTAAGACCTTACAGTGTGGTTAGGACCAGCGGCCTTGGCCTCACCTGGGAGCCTGTTAGAAATGCAGAATCCTAGGCCCTGTGCCAGACCTAGTGAAGCAGCATCTGCATTTTAACTAGGTTCCCAGGGGATACAAGCACACATGAAAGACTGAGCAGTATTGCACTAGAACACCTTATTTCACATAGTCACCTTGGCAAAGACAAAGAGGCTTGTGAGAACAGTTTCCTTTTAAAGACTGAAACAAAAGTTATCAATACCACTAAAGCCAAAAAACTTGTAAGAATTTCCAGCTTCTATATTAAAAAAAAAAAAAAAAAAAATCACATCTCTTCTTTGGACAGTTCCAAAAATGACAAGTGATAAGCAATGGAATCTCCTGAAGACGAAGGTCGTTGGTGAACCTGCCATGGCCCAGCAGCCCCCAGGAGAGGGCCCCAGACACCAGCTGCAGCAATTTCCAAAGATGGCATTTAAAGGCTGTGGGGCTAACACAATGTCTTCCGGCCTGTGTGGGGATATGCCTCGTGAGTTGCTAGGCTGACTGCACATCCCAGCCTCTGCACCCCAGACTGTGCACAGGAACTCTGGCTACATGGATGACTGAGCAGACACAGCAGCTCAGGCCCAGGCATCTACTGGTATCTACAGCTCAAGCAACAAGGTTAGGAAAAGAAAACCTCTTTGGTACGATGGTCAAACAGCCCCAGCTATCTAAAGAGGAAATAGTAATGCCATACCTGATCCTGGTGATCAAAGAAAGTGTGAACACACGTCCTGGTTCCAACATCCCAAACTTTTACACTTTTGTCAGACGAACTATTTTAAAAAGTGAACATTAGTATCGGTTTGAAGTTGGAAGGACTTCGACCAAAAATCCTTTGATGACTTACATTCTTCTAACTTCAGACCCCCCAGCCCCCACGCCTCAGTACAGGAAATGGACAGGTATTGCATCATCACTGGGTGGCTTTCCCTCCTCACAGGGTAGCCGTTTTCCTGAAATTCTGATCTGCCTGGCCCTCATTTTAATTGTTCTCCAGGAGTCTCAGACACAGCTACCTATTTCCAGATGGGAGGGAGGCCTGTTAAAACTTCAAAACCAAGGCTCGCAGGAGGCCTCTAAAGCACTGTGCAATGCCTTCAAGTTGTCCATCTCCTGCTTTCCAACTGTCTTGGCCATCCCAGGGCTGACCAACACTGAGATCTATAAACAACATTTTACAAACATTTACATATTTTAAGTTACCATTGGAACACAAGTCTACCTTAGAGTCACTTTGGTAGAAGCCTCAATTTATAATGAAAAAACTAAGAGTTTAACTGTTTAAAAGGATTCCTTGTTGACTTTTGTTCCAGCTAAGGTCAACTAACTTCACTAAGTAAAAATTTTAAGAACTGCAGAAAACAAAGGCTAACTGAATAAAAAAGAGTCAAACATCTTTAAATGTTAAGGCAATCTATACAGGAAGACTGCCCTCATCTCCCCAGCATTTTAGAAACTGCTAAGAATCATTAAGTACCTGGAAACAAAGTGAGTGTCATCAGGACAGAACGCAACGTTCAGCACCCAGGAGGCATGGCCGCTCAGCGTGCCAGCCAAATTGGCATGTTGTCTGAAATGGGAAAGGTTCAAACAAAATTGAGATGTTTATTTCTAGAGTATAATCACCGAAGTAGAAAGTTTATTATTAACTCTGCCCATAAACTGGACCAAATCTGCTATCCTTATAATGACCATGAATACTATATCACAAATTCCCCTTTCAATGAAGTAGCATCATGCATTAGAGACAAATTTTAATAGCAGCATTAACCCATAATGTGTTGATGCTACTAAGAGCCAAGAATAAAATCTTTAACAAGCAAAGAGCTGAAGCTCAAAATGAACAAAGAACTACACTATAGAGGCTTCGCAAGCCAACCCCTAAGATGAGGAAATTGAGAACCAACGGGGCAAGGAAGCCGTCTCAGGAGAAGGGCAGGTTCAGACTCCTGCCTGCACCGGCAGCCTTTCCATATGGAGCCAGTGCTCCCAGTCCAAGGAGAGCGTCAAGATGTATTCATTATGACAGATGCAGCTTGGAGAGACTATTTTAAACCTAATCAAGAACAAGACAGGTCTAATTACAACAGCTATTTTCACTTTTTTAATAAAAATGAAACCCAATCACCTCTGGCAAGAGAACCACCATAAGGCCTAACTGAGGTCTGCAATTTTACCCCTGAACACAGAACCCAGCAGAGTGGAGCAGACCTCAGTTAGGGGCCAGGAGGCAGTCTCAGTGGGATACAGTGGGACCATGGGAGGATAAGAAGTCCTGGGCCTTAGTAAAAAGATCAGTAGTTGCTAGGGGCTCAAGGTGGGAGGAAGGGATGGTCTGGTAGAGCATGGGATTTTCAGGGCAGTGAAACTATTCTGCGTGATACTGTAGTTAGTGGTGACTACACGTCATTATATATTTGTTAAAACTCATGGAATGTACAACACAAAGAGTAAACCCTAATGTAAAATATGGACTTTAATTAATAATAATGCATCAATATTGGGTGAAAAAAACCAGTCTTGGGTCTTGATTCAGTACCACCTCCTTGGGCAAATCACCACCTCAGCTTGGGTTTCTCATGTGCAAAATGGGGACACTCATCTGTGCTGCTACCTCATTGGTTGCCGGGAGGATCACTAAAACAGTGGCAATGGAAATCATAAAGTCACAAATGTAAGGAACTGCTGCATTTATACTGCCTCTGCCACTATCAGGCAAGTACAACTCTACAGAGATATCTTTCCCTCTCGGCTGTAGCACCCTCATTCAGTTCTAATTCCAAAAACTGCAGTTAGAATTCTATGTCTAGCTGATAATCTTTTGCCATAAAAAACTGCATTTTAACCAGAAGTGGCTAGAAGGAGCAGTGTTCCTACTGTGAGGTTTAAACTCGCAAGCAACTATCACAGGCCCCTGAAAGAACACACACGGATGGTCAGGGTTGCAGTACGTGCAGGTGGAGGAGGTCTTGGCACCATGGCTAGGGTCGGAGTGTGATATGTACCTGCAGTGGATTAGAATGCCACGTTCAGGAGCAATGAGCCAGAGGCACGCCTGGCAGGGAGAGCTGACCACAGCACTGAGTCACAGTATCAAGAACACAGATCCAACACATTACAGGGGATACCTCAGTAGGGAATAGGAGTTAGGGCTAAAGATGATGGGGGAAAACAAGAAGACAAGGGGGTCTGCACAGGTTTACAATGATGGCTGTGAATGAAAGAGGATGATTAACTTGCTTCTATACTCATAGTCAAAGGCCAAAACCAAAAACACTCCCATCTAGACCTGTAGCAGGCTTATAAACTGACTGCTCCCTAACTAGGGCAGAGGCATGTCTGCTAGAACAGCCCTACCCTTGAAAATAGATGCTCTAATTTTTTCCTGTCCCCAGGGGCCAGCTACAGCCCATGGCTCCATTTCCTCATCTGTATATTACTTACCTATCCCAAAGAATTTGAAATCAGTAAGCTCACAAAAATCAGGCTGCCTAAGAAAAAGTAGCAAGTATCTGATCCTACCAGGGAACCCATGCACATCCTCCTCCAAGCAGCCCTTGAGGACACACACTAAAAATGGGCGCTGAATGGGGGAGGACCGCCTGGGGAGTCAAGGTGTTCAATGTGACTTGAGCACAGGTCTTTACTAGGGCTGCTCCCTAGGGCTCCTTGTAACAATAAGGGGACAAGACGGACATCAGTAGTAAGGGAGACACCTTGAATCTCGACAGGTAACTTACACATCATAGATCTTGATGTAGCCATCATCTGAAGCAGTGACAAGGAGCTGGGAGTCCGGGGAAAAGGTCAAGGAGCGAATGGGCATGGCATGGCCTGAAATTCATAAAAGCCCTTGTTAATCTGGTGAACCACTGCCTCCTCACTCAGCTTCCCACTGACAATGTCCCTTTTAATGATTACAAGCCACTGAGTTGAAATACCCAGGTGCTTCAGGCAGAAAAGCAAGAGTTCTGACTGGGCCTTTCATCTTAATGTTCTCGAAACATCCACATAACCCCAGTCTCTCCTCCTGGAGCCATTTCTCTTTAGTTCCCTTCCCTGCCCTCAGCATGCATTGCTTTAAAGAACTTCTCTACTACAAATATGGCCACACAAGGAAATATACATTGCTCCTGATTTGTAAGGTTGAACAAATTAAGATGTTATTTCCCTATCAAATCCTTTATTACAGTGTAAAGGATAAACTATAGCAATGTGAGGAGGTAATAAAGTCACTTGATTAGAATTCAAAACCGCACGAAAGTATGTGTAATAAGGTCTCCCTCCAATCTACCCCTGTTCTTTAGCTACCCAGTCCTCCTTTCCAGAGGCCACCAGTGTGGACAGTGGGCACGATACTTTCATCCACCTTCAAATTATCAACAAAAAGTTGTTTTCAATCACAAAGTTCGTCAGAATCCAAAATGACAGAAATGAGACATTCATATAGCAAATAAATATTAACACACACACATATATATAATGTGATAGATTATGATATAATCAATAAAAAGTAAGTCTGTTCACCCAAACAAGCATTTAACACTGTTACAAGAATTAGTATGTCTAGGTTAAAACTACAGTGACAGGCCAGGTATGGTGGCTCATGTCTGTAATCCCAGCATTTTGGGAGGCCAAAGCGGGATGATCTTTTGAAGCCAGGAGTTGGAGACCAGTCTGGGAAACATAACAAGACCCCATCTCCTCAAAAAATTTAAAAACTAGTCAGACAGCATGGTGTGCACCTGTAGTCCCAGCTACCCAGGAGGCTGAGGTGGGACGACCCCTTGAGCCCAGGAGTTCAAGGCTACAGTGAGCTATGATCACACCAATGCACTCTGGTCTGGGAGCAAGACCCTGTCTCTAAAAGGAAAAACAAAAAAACAAACCTATAGTGACAAGAGTAAAACCTGGAGGCATTTCAGTTTTCCAACTGAGATTGATATTTTGTAAATCTAATGCCCGTTTGCCATTTAATGGCATTTTAATGAAAGAATAATTCTTCTTTTGTGATTTGATAACCAAGTTTATAAAAATAAGATGATGATATATACCTTCCAGCGTATGCAGAAGTTTTCCAGTTGCAATATCAAAAATATTGATGATTCCATCTATGGCTCCACTGGCTAGGTATTTCCCATCAGGACTCTGTTCAGAGAACATATGGAAAAATTAGCACTTTCAGACCCCATGTTGTTAAGCTATCCCTACCAAACTCAAGCAAACCTCCGGCTGTCTACAGGTCTAACCAGCAACCTGGCAAACCACACCAGTGAGATAGCAGCTGCCTGACCAGACCAAGGCAGAATCTGTGCCAAGGACTGCAACAGGCTGGAAGGGCAAACTGAAAGAATCAGAAGGAGAAAAGAGAGCAATGTTTCCTTACATATGCAATACTAAGAATGAATTTTCCTCTTGTGTCCAAAGAATACTCCTTTTTCCCACTTTCCACACCAAAAATGTTCACTTTCCCGACATGAGTTCCTGTGGCCAGATACTGGGAATCAGGAGAAAAGGCCAAAGTCCAGGCATCCACTGAACAGAAAAAAGAAGGACAAAAATACAGTGTGAAAAGATTTGGCCTTAATTTTAAAAACTAAAGTTTTACCAAAAGACACATCTTTTTAAATTGGAGTAGCAGTGTCCTGATTCAGAAAATTATGTTGTAAAGATGCTAATTCTTTATCAAGTTTAGATTTAGTTTAAGGGTTTCTTAATTTTTTAATAAGAATAGGACAACATTAAGTGTTAGCAAGGATGTGGAGAAACCAGAACCTTCATACACTGGTGGGAATGTAAAATGGCACAGCCACTTTGAAAACCAGTTTGACAGTTTAAGTGAAAACAAACACCATAATATCCAGTAATTCTACTCCTAATGAAAACATATGTCCACACAAAGACTGGTACACTCATGGTCTTCGCTTCCTCCTACTTTCTCACTTCTCCATGACTGGGGATTGTCTCTCTTCTTTTTTTCTCTTCCTTTGTGGTGGTTCAGATTCTCCATGCATATTTTCAAGATAGGTAGAAACTAAGTGTTCATTTTCCCCACATTCATCAGACCCAAACTCATCTGAGGAGTTTTACCTTCAGATGAATTTAGCTGCTCTTCAGCTGTCAATAGCAATGCTTGCTTTTGTTACTGGACCAAATAACTGTTGGCTGTTTAATGGCCTTGTCTAGTTTTATGCAGAGTCCTATCCAAAAAGAAAATAAACCCAACTTTCAGACTCCATTCTTCTATCTTTTTTTTTTTTTTTTTGGAGATTGAGTCTCGCTCTGTCACCCAGGCCAGAATGCGGTGGTATAATCTTGAGTTCAAGCTATTCTCCTGCCTCAGCTTCCCGAGTAGCTGGGACTACAGGTGCACACGACCACGTCCAGATGTCCAGCTAATTTTTTGTATGTTTTAGTAGAAATGGGGTTTCACCATGTTGGCCAGGCTGATCTTGAATTCCTGATCTCAAGTGATCCACCCGCCTCAGCCCCTCAAAGTGCTGGGATTACAGGTATGAGCCACCACCACCACGCCTGGCCTCTTCTGTCTTTTTCATTCATAACAGTAACTTTTAAAACCTTGCCACACTTGGACAACACCCAGTAAAAAGTACTGTTTATCAGGGAAAGTGAGCTGGATACATACGCCATCCTTTTACTTGGAACCAATCCAGCAATGATTTCTTCAGCTGCCTCGTGCCCAGGGCTGCAACCAGCATGCAATGACACCAGCATTATGACCCCTAGGAAAGCTTAGGTGCCCAAGATGAAAAGGTAGAAACAGTTCTGCCTCTTCCTCTTTTCTTAAGACCATACTTATATATTAGAGTTTTAATGGACTTTGCAGGATAGTTTGGGGACCCAAGTCCTCTGTAAGTAACGTAAGCAGAGTAAGGGCACATGTAAAGACAACCATCTGGGGAGTCAGGGTGCGTCTGGGTAGCTTTTTCCAAGTATATATCCCACCGCACGTACTCCGAACACTATGATTCAGTGGATCCAAAATATGGACTGGGTATGCATATTCTTAAAAGAGCTCCAGTGGTAAGAATTACAGACAAGAAATATTGCTTCTGAGGGAAAATGCACTCAGTTTCCAGACAACCCAGCCTCTTTAAAAACTCTGGAACCATCATTATTTCCAATACAGGAAAAGCCTAGAGTGGCTACTGAGCATAACTCGTGGGAGGTGAATCCATCCAGGGCATCAATCAGGGAACTGTGTTCATGGAACACCTAAGCAGCTCTTCTATCATCAACCCACAAAGGGGTGTGCCACAGAATGCCAGGCTATTCGCACCCTCTAGTGGTTACCACCCGTTCTGGCACACCAAGTTCTGCTGGGGAAAGTTGTGCAGCCATTTATAAGTAAATGTGAAGCTCAAAAGAATCCTGAAATGTCCTCTGTGCTCCACATTAGTCAGCCTATGACATCATTGACTTCCGTCATCTCAGATGATGTTTACCAAGGCTGATGGACAAGATTATGGACAGTACTTAAAACAAAAAAATCGATGTTTCTTAAAAGTTTCATATGTATCACATACCAGGAATCACACCCTTTAATCAAAATGAGTAGAGATGACCATGATACACATCTATAAGGACCCCATGCTTTACATTCTAGGCTTCCATAAGGCAGTGAATGAATCAGCTCAGAATATGGTAAATAGAGAACCTCTGGAAAACACAAAATACAGGTCAACAACCCCAAACCAGCAGTTCTGAAATCCAAAAAGCTCTGGAAACTACTAGCTTTTTCCACAGGTTTACTACCAAAATTCATTTGGCAGCAAAATCTAAGCTGAATTGACACAGGGCTATTTATAGCCTTTATTTATCTCACTTAGTGTAAATACTCACGTTTAGTTGCAGACTGTTTCATTAGAGTGCTGTTTCCAGCCCCACTGAAGGTATTATGTGAAATACAGTTCATGCACCCATTATCATCCCTCTCAAAACCAAAAAATTCTGAGCTATAAAATACATCTATCCCTAAAGATTTTGGAAAAGAAATCATGAGCCTCCATTATCTCCCCTACAAGTAAAACTCTTACCAGGTCCTGCATCTATGGACTTTATCTGTTTGCCATTTTCCAAGTCCCAAAGACGAATATGAGCATCAAGAGAGCTGGATGCAGCAATGGGCAGGGTGTGGCTGATGTCCACAGACACCACTCCCAGCTGATGTCCCTCCAGACTCCACTGTAGGTCCAGCCTCTCATCACGCCTTCAACAGGGGACAGAGAAATGGATTTCTTCACACAGAACACACTTTACCTGGCATCTGAAATTCTGGGTCCCTGTGACTATGCAATACCAATGGTCTATGAAATACAGAATCAGAGAAGAGTTAATGAGCTACAGAACACCAAATGCTGCCAGGTTTTCAATGTAGGACTTTAAGATTTTTTTTTAAACTTTAGGGCTTTAATACAGAGTAACAGGAAAACAAGTGGGAAAAAGAAGCTGCTGTTTTATACCACCAGATTGCTATAGATTTCTTGCCTAGAAAAAAGTATTTCCCAGACTGCAACTGGCGAGTTCAGAAGCAAAACCTCAGCCCCCAATTTTCCAAGGCTGTATGTTAGGGGAGAGGTACTCACCATTTCCAGACCTTCACCAGGTCATCCAGGGAGCCTGTGACCACTGTCTCAGAGTTTTCCTTCTTGTTTGTCCCCCAAGCAACTGACCAAATGGCATCATCATGGGCTAGAATGGAAAGTAAAGTCTTCTTGCATATGACTTAATGAAGCTGAAATACTGTTCAACAATTGTAAGGTAACGTTTATTTGTATTTGCTTTACTATTTTACAAAGTGCTTTCCTATACAGCTTTTATTGAAATTTTGGGGCCACATATGAAAATTGGAGGTTCTGAAGAAGCTACTTGCCCTAAATCTCATGCTTACCAGATGGGATGGTAGTACTTTGGACTCTAAATCCAGTGCCCTTTCTTTTAGCATGCTATCTGGTATATAGGAGTCTACAATGGCTATCACTTGGCTAAAACAAGTAAAACCAGTGGGAAAGACCCCCTCCTACCAAGAAAAGACCTAAACCCAGTAACAGATACTCCGTAAAGATCTTTGGAAACGAGTAGGCAGTTCAATTCTAAACAGTATAGATCTAAAAGAAAATACCTAATATAGCCTCCATATATTAAGTTGCCTTTCCCCACAAGTATCTTTATTATGGTTAATGGGCCAATTATTACAACAATCCTAAGAAGTGGGTACTATTAATATCCTCATTTTATAGACAAGGAATGAGAGGTGCTAGCATTCAAATCCAATCTCTATTAATTAAAGTCTACCTTAAATCTAAGTCTGTAAGCTGCAGGTTTGGTAGGCCACACCGTTGTATGTGCAGACCTGGTGTGGATGTAAAAATGTGCAAAGTGCACATGGAGGCTTTACCCCTGCCTGGCAACAATTCTCCAGTGATACCTTCCCAAAATATGAATATAAAGGCATTAAACTCTGTAAACAGCTGTGCATTACAGACAGAGTTGTGGCTTCTATTTCAAACCCCACCTAACTCAAGCCTGCTAACTTGCCACCTGGATGACAATAGCTACATATAAGGTAGTTGACTGGCATGCCCAATTAGCCTACTAGTTACTTACACTAGCTAACCTGGATGATGCTGTTGGCTTAAATGTCAAACTACCTACATGTCACTACTTAGAGAGGAAGAGCTTTGATTAGGCATTCCACAAATTCCTTAGGCCTTCCTAAACTCATCGAGGCTATAGTGAAGAAATGAGATGGGTGAGTAGCCCATGTACAGACATGACTCCTTTTTGGGTACAAAGCTCTGGACCACTGGTTAGCTACAATCCCAGCCCACTCTGACCTGCGGCCTGCTCTCCCATCCCTGCCACTGCCACTGCTGCACAGCTCCCAGCCCTCCCCATGCACTCAGTGGCCTCAAAAGAAATTCATCTCACTATTATAGGCATCACTTTCATTAAGGGCCAAAGCAAGTTCTGAGTTCAGAAAAAGGCTCACGTTCACCTCCCTGGATGAGCCGGCATTAACAGAGTTTTGAGGCTCAAAGCATTTCCTTCTCCCACCTCGCCAGCTGGGAAGCTCGGTCATGTCTTCCTCAGGTGGGAAAATTTTCCTCAGCCTGGAAGCCTCCAACCTATCATGATGACTGCTTTTTTTTTTTAGTTGGTTGTTCAGGTTTTTGTTGTTGTTGTTTGTTTTTTAAGAGTATTTGTTTTCAGCTGCCAATTCTTCCGCAAAGTGAGTATACTTGAAAACTGCATGTCTGGTCAGCATGACAAAAGTCTTAAAGAAACCAGGGACAACAGTTTTTTTCACAGATGAATTGCTTAAACAGGCAGGCTACTTACCTTGCTCTTGTTTGAAGAGAATACCATACTAAAAAAAGAACAGAAGCCACATTAAACCCATGGTCAGATTTCAGATGTCTCATATTGCCTCCAGAAAGCACTCCTCCCCAAGTAGATAGAGTCACTACAGTGTTAGTTACTTCCTCTGCTGTCAACCTGGCCGTCCTACAAGCTCCTTGATCCCCACTTATGCAAGATTTGTACAGTCCTATCAGAAAAAAAGTATTAAAAAAACTGACACTCTCTCCCTCTTCCTACTACCCACACTCACCCAACAAGAGACCAATAAATTATGTTTTCTTTTTCTGTTCTGCTCACCAAGGAAGCTCAGAGTCCAGTTCGCAGCTTAAATTTTGCAGCTGCATAAGGGCACACAGCATGCATAACAGTCTATTAACTTTGTCCCTAATCTTATTACAAAGATCTGTTTCTCCTGTTCTATCTTCTATTCTGATCTTGCTGTTTTTTTCTTTTGTACAACATCTTTTAAGCTTCTTCTATTACTCACTAAACTGTGGTAAAGACTTAGAGGAACCAGTCCTCCTCTTAGTATTTGCATTTTACTAGTCCCACCTAACACTGTGGTAACTAGGCGACTAGGTACCCAGGGTCATCGAGCTCTTTAGGAGCAGGGCAAGAATAAGATGCTACTTTCTTGACTACACATCCAGAAAACCTACTGGACTTGAACTTGGCAAAGAGACCAACTGATGTTCTTCCCTTCAACACGGGCCTTACCTGGTTGGTCATTTCCTTAACCAAGGATCAAGGGCAAAAGGCCAGACAGTTCTGTGGAAACAACACCAGGATTTCAGTGAGGGGTGTCATCAGGATAGAAGGGCACACAGGAAGTTCCCCTTGACCAAGAATATAAGGCAACTCCTTATTATGAAGTTGTTCTGACACCCTTCTATGGATCAGTCCCTGGAACCTCCTTCACACTCCCTACCAGGTGGTATGGTCTTTTTTCTTCCTCTGAACCTAGGGACTCAACTAACAGCTAACGCCATCCCATGGTTTCTTCACCTCAAGTGTGACTACAGAGAGTAACCAGTCTCTGTCCTTTGCTGCTTTTTAGAGAGAAGAAAACCACTTCTCCTTTTAATATTAAATATTATTTATTAAAAACAAACAAGGGGAAATCCAAAGATGGTAAAGTTCTTATGTTACACGCAAAGGTCTCAACCAAAAATGCCTTTAAGAGCCAATAGTCAGGTAAATAAGGGCAGAGGCTGGAGGGAGACACGGTGTCAAGAGATTGAGACCAT
Organism: Macaca nemestrina; assembly: GCF_043159975.1. Lineage (NCBI taxonomy): Eukaryota > Metazoa > Chordata > Mammalia > Primates > Cercopithecidae > Macaca > Macaca nemestrina. The sequence goes on along the minus strand of NC_092131.1, from coordinate 122,676,661 downwards.
CCTGGCCAACATGGTGAAACCATGACTCTACTAAAAATACAAAAATTAGCTGGGCGTAGTGGCGCGCACCTGTAGTACCAGCTACTTGGGAGGCTGAGGCAGGAAAATCACTTGAACCTAGGAGGCGGAGGTTGCAGTGAGCCAAGATCGTGCTACTGCACTCCAGCCTGGGTGACAGAGCGAGACTCCGTTTCAAAAAAAAAAAAAAAAAAAAAAAAAAAAAGCCGGGCACGGTGGCTCACGTTTGTAATCCCAGCACTTTGGGAGGCCAAGGTGGGCGGATCACGAGGTCAGGAAATCAAGACCGTCCTGGCTAACACAGTGAAACCCCATCTCTACTAAAAATACAGAAGAAAAAAAAAAAATTAGCCGGGCGTGGTAGTGGGCGCCTATAGTCCCAGCTACTCGGGAGGCTGAGGCAGGAGAATGGCGTGAACCCAGGAGGTGGAGCTTGCAGTGAGCCAAGATTGCGCCACTGCACTCCAGCCTGGGTGACACAGCAAGACTCTGTCTCAAAAAAAAAAAAAAAAAAAGATCTAATTTCTCAGGCTACATTAAGGGCTAATGGTTCTTATTTCTTTGTGTGTGCCATAGACCCCCTTTAGTGGCCTTTTCTTTCTTTTTTTCAAGATAGGGTCTCGCTCCATCATCCAGACTGGAGTGCAGTGGTGCAATCATGGCTCATTGCAGCTTCAACCTCCCAGGCCAAGTCTTCTCCCACCTCAGCCCCTTGAGTGGCTGGGACTACAGGTGCATGCCATGCCTGGATATTTTAATTTTTTATAGAGATGGGGGTCTCCCTATGTTGTCTAGGCTGGTCTTGAACTCCTGGGCTCAAGCGATCCTCCTGTCTGGGCCTCCCAAAGTGCTGGGATTACAGGTGTGAGCCACCAGACTCTGGCTCAGGATGTCTTTACAGAAAATACACAGGTTTAGAAATGAAACCAATTACAGTAGGTTCTCATTATTCACAACAATTATGTTCTAAGAAGTTGCTACAGGCCGGGCGCGGTGGCTCAAGCCTGTAATCCCAGCACTTTGGGAGGCCGAGACGGGCAGATCACGAGGTCAGGAGTTCGAGACCATCCTGGCTAACACGGTGAAACCCCGTCTCTACTAAAAAATACAAAAAACTAGCCGGGCGAGGTGGCGGGCGCCTGTAGTCCCGGCTACTCGGGAGGCTGAGGCAGGAGAATGGCGTAAAAACCCGAGAGGCAGAGCTTGCAGTGAGCTGAGATCCGGCCACTGCACTCCAGCCTGGGCGACACAGCGAGACTCCGTCTCAAAAAAAAAAAAAAAAAAAAAAAAAGAAGTTGCTACAAACACTAAATATCCAATAGAGAACCACTGTTCCTTGGGAAACCGGTTCCTGAAAGCCTCTGGGCACATTCTTGTCAACCAATAAATATATAATCATGTTTTATGTGTGTTTATGTTTAAAGGCACTTACTGAATATACATTAGTAATTCATTAATATTGAACTCATACCTAAGCAAAGCTTACCTAACACACATATTTTCTCCTTAAGACAAATCACAGACTTCTTGCATTTAGAAACACTTCAGCACAATGCTTGGGGGCTATCTCAAACAGTGGAATCACCAACAAAAAGCACAGAGAAAAACGTAGCACCAAAGACTGCAAAAATGACATTTGCTTACAATATGAGAGCTGACAACAAACAAGGCAGTGTCACCTTGTTTGACTTCAGCTGAGAACATGCGCATCAAGCGACTAAAATTTTTATGTGAAAAAAAGTCATGTCTTCCAAAGACCACAAAAGCATTTTAAGTATTAATGTGGGGGCTACAGATAAATTTTAGTGAGTAGGTGAATTCATAAATACAGAATCCACAAATAATGAGGATAGACTATATACTAAAATTTTATTAAAATACAAAAACATATGTGCTTCTTTATTGGCTCATTATATATGCAATCTAGAAGCAAATTTAATAACTACCCTAATTTCAAAGTTGTAAATGAGCTTACACAATACCGTGATATGAAAATATCTGTAATTTATATTCATAACAAAGTCACACTGCTAATAATGTGATTTACTGCCTACATTCATAGTGGAAGAAAATGCTAAATTTCAGTTGGAGGTTAGGAAACAAAGATGCAATTTTTCCTCTCATCCAAGTTCACGGCCCTCGCAGTTCTACCCACTGTCAGTTTAAGGGACCATACAGTTAAGGCATCCAGGTTCAGGTTACTTTCTTTAAATCTGCCAGCCCAAAAAGCTGCCGAAGGTTTTCCAAAAACAGAAAATCAAACAAACAATTTATAACTAATCCTTGCCTATGAAGATCTCAAATTGGTAATGTTTTGTTTTGGTTTTGTAAAGACAAGGTCTTATTATGTTGCCCAGGCTGGTATCGAACTCCTGGCCTCAAGCTATCCTCTTGTCTTGGCCTTCCAAAGTGCTGGGATTACAGACAGATTGGTAGTGTTTTATTCATTTGTGACCCATGAACAGGGTTCTTTCTGCCCAGGGTAGGAAAGACAGGAAAGCGCTCGAGCCAGTTTGGCTAATGGGAATGGTATTCAACCTCTGCTTGAGCACAGCCTTCTGCCGGCTGAAGCACAGGCTTGTCCTCTTCCCTGTCATTCTGGGCCTCACATTTGGCAATGGATAGAAACAAAAAAAGAAGTAAGGCTTGCGGTAAGTCAACCTCCAAAAACCCGGGTTCCAAAAGACAAGGGTATGATTCTATCAATGAGTGCACATTTGAGGATGTACAATGAATCCGGTCCTATTTTAAGTAACGCACAAAGATTAGCTCACTGAAACCTCATAACCCCATTTACTAGGTACAGTAGTTCTTTAGCTGAGGTTTTGATTTCCACAGTTCCAGAGGTCAACCATAGTCCAAAAATAGGTGAGTAGTGTGCAGTAAGATATTTTGAGAGAGACCACATTCACATACATTTTATTACACTGTTATAATTCTATTTTATTATTGTTGTTAATCTCTTACTGTGCCTAATTTACGAATTAAACTAAGTAATCATAGGTATGTATGTGTAACCTGTATGAGAAAAAACACAGTATAGATGCTTCTCAACTTACAATGGGGCTACTTCCCAATAAACCTATGTAAAGTTGAAAAATTTTACATAGGTAAACCACGGTAAGTGGTCAGGGTCCACGGTAAGTCAGTCAGGGTCCTTCACTATCCAAGATTTCAAACATCCACTGGAACGTACACCTCGCACTATTTTCTTATTATCAGTTCCACTTTTCTAATAAGAAAATGGAAGCTTAGAAGCGGTTAAGGAAGCCCCCAAGGGACACTATAAGGTGGATACAATCTATAGTATATGCTACCAAGATACACTACCTCTTACTTCAGGGTCTTATGAAGGTCAGAGCTAAGAGACTTTACACCTTAGCCCTCTCCTGCCATCTTCTCTCTTTGGGAAACTTTTCCCTAATTTTCCCAGGCAGAATTCATCACTGGCTCAGTGTTTCCAAGGAACACTACAGATGCCTCGATGAAACTACTCAGGCAAGTCAACAGCCCACAGTATTGCACGGTACTTGGCGTAAAGCGAACCCAGCCTCTGTCTGTACCCGTCCAGTGATGTCTGTATCTGTCCAGCACGCTACCTAAGAAGACAAGGGTGGCCCACTACTGGAAAACTTCGGTTAATACCGTCCTCCCACCTACGGATAACTGATCTCCTCCGCAGAGAAACCAGCCCTAATCTCGGTGCTGCCCAGAACATCCTCAGGACGCAAAAGGAGGCCACCACCTACGGGCCTCCCCCTCTCCCCTCAGGCCCCGTACACCGAGGGACAGCCAGGGCAAATGGAGTCACGAAAGCCACCCTCAGGTCCCAGGGCCTGCAGCATCCCTGAACGGACCTGCTTACAGGCAGCGTCGGGCCCAACCTCGCTCACCCGCCCTCTGGCCTGGACCGTCAACTGCCCTAATGACAGCCATCGCCAACGGCCCTGCGCTCCAACTCACCACTGCACTGCCAGCCTGCACGTCGGAAGCCGGGCTCAGCGCGACTGCGACGCGCAAAGATGAGCTAACGAGGGGGCGGGGCATTACGCCGGCCCCGCCCCCACGGCGCGGAGCACGCCGCAGCGCCCCCTGCCGTCGCTACGCCGGGTGCGGGGCAGATGCCGAGGGCGAGTGGGCGGAGAGAGGAGGGAGGAAGCCACGCCCTGCTTCCAGAGGCGTGGTAGCTGGAAATTTGCTCCCGGAAGCGCGGACGTTTAGCTTCCGGCAACTGCAGGTTTAGGGGCTTGTGTTGCAATTTCATTGCAAAATAAATTTGTTGCTAAAATAAATTCAGTGAAATCGAGCTTTGTCTTTCAAACTGCTAGTCATGACCCATTAGCGTGACAGATATCAGTTTAATAGGTTGTCACTGGCATTTTTTTTTTTGGAGGGCCAGGCAGAGTGGCTCACGCCTGTAATCCCAGCACTTTGGGAGCCGAGGTGAGAGGATCGCTTGAGCTCCTGATTTCCAGACCAGCTTGGGCAACATAGCGAGAGACCTCGTGTCCACTAAAATTCCAAAAAATTAGCACATGCCTGTAGTTCCAGTTACTTGGGAGGCTGAGGCAGGAGGATCCCTTAAACCCTGGAGGTTGAGGCTACATTGAGCCGTGATCACACCACTGCACTCCAGCCTGGGGGGTAGAGCTAGACCTCGTCTCAAAAAAAGAAAAAAAAAAAAAAACAGATGGGGCTGGGTGTGGTGGTTCATGCCTGTAATCCCAGGATTTTGGGAGTCGGAGGTGGGTGGATCACTTGAGGTCAGGAGTTTGAAACCAACCTGGCCAACGTGGTGAAACCCCATCTCAAGTGAAAAAACAGAAACAAAAACAAAATTAGCCGGGTGTGGTGGCACATGCCTGTAGTCCCAGCTACTTGGGAGGCTGAGGCAGGAGAATCGCTTGAACCCGGGAGGCAGAAGTTGCAGTGAGCCTAGATCACACGACTGCACTCCAGCCTGGGCAAAAGAGTGAGACTCTGTCTTGAACAGCAACAACAAAAAAAGAGATGGGAAGAGGCTCATGCCCCATTTTCGAGGCCGCCCTGTGGCTCAGATGTGGTGGCTCACTCCTGCAATCCCAGCACTTAGGGAGACCAAGGTGGGAGGATTGCTTCTGGCCATGATTTCAAGACCAGTATGGGCAACATGGTGAGACCCAATCTCTACAAAAATTTTAAAATTGCAGACGCAGTGGTGTGCACTTGTAGACCTAGCTACTCGGGAGGCAGGGGTAAGGATCACTTGAGCCCAGGAGTTTGAGACTGCCCTATGATTGGGCCACTGCACTCTAGCCTGGGTAACAGAGTGAGACCCTGGTTCTAAAAAATATTTTTCAAAAAAACTAGTTTTAAAGTTCAAAAATATAAATATAAAGAGAGATGGAGGACTATTAGACCACTTACAAATAGGTGAAGTTCATCTTTAGGGGCTTTTTTTTCTTTTAAGACAGAGTCTCGCTGTGTTGCCGAGGCTGGAGTGCAGTGGTGCAATCTCGGCTCACTGCAACCTCTGCCTCCTGGGTTCAAGTGATTCTCCTGCCTCAGCCTCCCCAGTAGCTGGGATTACAGGCACGCACCACCATTTTTACAGGCACGCACGCCCGGCTAATTTTTTGTTTGTAGTAGAGACGGGGTTTCACCATGTTGGCTAGGCTGGTCTCAAAGTCCTGACCTCAGGTGCTCCACCCCCTCGGCCTCCCAAATTGCTGGGATTACAGGCGTAAGCCACTGCGCCTGGCCATCTTTAGGGGCTTTTTGAGGAGGCTGTGTGTGAACAGAAATTGGCAAATACACCACATCTCCCAGGACCTATTCTCTTGTCCTCAGTAATCTCACATTAACACAAAAGAGAAGACATCCTGCAACTCTTCTGTTGTGCACGTGACTTCCCTGCATGCCAGCATCCTTAACGCTCAAGTTCACATGTTTCGAAGTGATATGACTAATTTTTCTCACTCACATTGACTGGAGAGCTATTTCTCTCCTTCCCAGCTCTGTGACATCTCTGTCCACAGAAATTTCGTCTGGTCCAGGTGGACCCTCTGCATGTCACTGGCTTAGAAAGTTTGGGTCAAAGTGAGCAGACTTCAAGACTGAATTGTCAAAATTCTTTTGTGGCATCTCCTATAAGTCAAGATATCCTTGTAACCGTTTTGGATCTATTGGACCAGGGGGCAGGCATGTGCCCCTGAAGCTAAGGAAGAATGTACAAATTATATCATGAAGCCAGTGAGATGATTTTCAAACGTAGAGAATTTCCTTTAGATTGACTTAAGTGCTGACTGGTGTTCTGGCACATTCCACAGAGCTAAATACACAGAAACTGACCCTGCATTGGCTGCAATGTGGGTTCCCGAAGTGCGGGAAGGAATTAACATTAGTACTACAAAGCAATGGCTTTTAGCAGTTAAATGAGTGATCTGCCGCCTTCCGGTATAACCAGTTGCCTTGGTTTTGGCCAATCCGCTGCTTTGTTTTTTGTTGGTGACATTTACGGGTTTTTGTGGGTTTTGGAAATAGATTATTATGTAACTTCTCCCACACCAAGATAATTGGGCTATCTTCACTCTAACTTTTAGCTTTTGAATATGAAGAAGTATTTTTGAAAGACTCCCACTTTAAGAATGGTGAAATTTTGGCTGTCAAAAGTGCTCACAACTGTGTGACTAAGTGAATTTTAATTTGTGTGATCTGGGGTTATGTGAGGTTTTTTTCTTTTCTACACATTAACTATAAATACCACACCTTCAAATTATTCTAAAAGCACACTGATCACATTTATGCCTTTTAACTTAAAATTTAATTAAAATTTAAAATTAAAAAAGCATAAATGTGATCAGCGTGCTTGTAGAATAATTAAGCCAAATACTAAGACTTTCCATTTCTGTTTATTTGCTCCCAAATCTGCTACTATTAATTTTCAATTGAAGCAAGTTGTTTTGGATAAAAATTCAATTAATCGTCTCAAAAAAGAGAAATGGAATACATTAAGAAAAAAGTAGAATAGAAGATATAAGAGTACCTCATACATAGTAAAGTTACATCATGTTTTATAAAAACTGTTTCACCCATGAGGTTACTGGGTCACAAATGAAAATCCATTTCTTGCTAGGAGTCATGACCAAACACTTTGAAAATCATAGTACTAAAGACTTTCTAGCTTTATAATTCTATAATTATGAAAAGAACTCCAAACCATTCATTCAAAAAGGATGTAATAAGTACCTACTTTCACCCCATCCCCCCCAGAGGGCCAGGCATATGGGATCACTGGCATGACCTTAGCACTGGGACTATAAAGCTAGAATAATTGGCCTTTTTTAAACTGTGGATGTCTCAGGCATCTGATGAAGTCTATGAATCCTGTCTCAGAACAATGGGGTTTTTTCTTTTGGAAGAAAAAATTTTAATTGCTATTGCAAAAAAAAAAAAAGTCCGTATGGAGTAGAAATTGGTTTTGATAGCATTATTACAGAATACGTTCTAGAAAGTGGAGGTAACTGGATGTAAGATTCTGGCAGCAGTTTAATAGAACAGTCCCAGATGCGTAGGTTGAGGCCAACGCCTAATTAGGGTGAACGGTTTGTGTTTGTGCGTGTGTAATTTTGGACAATATAAGGAGAAACGTTACACTGTGCACAAACCAAATTTAATTTTTTACAAGTGTTGTAAAGTTTCATATAGTAAAAGGTTTTTGCTACATGCACTTCATTTTCACATTAAGAGTGTTTAGAATACCTAAACACAAAAGAGATCATTCATGCAAGATATGCCACTCCTTGATATAATAATGCATGCAGTTCAAAATGTTCACACTTTTTTTTTTTTTTTTTTTAGATGGAGTCTCGCTCTATCTCCCAGGCTGGAGGGCAGTGGCACAATCTTGGCTCACTGCAAGCTCCGCCTCCCGGGTTCACGCCATTCTCCTGCCTCCCAAGTAGCTGGGACTACAGGTGCCCGCCACCATGCCTGGCTAATATTTTTTGTATTTCTTTTAGTAGAGACGGGGTTTCACCATGTTAGCCAGGATGGTCTCGATCTCCTGACCTCATGATCCACCCGCCTTGGCCTCCCAAAGTGTTGGGATTACAGGCATGAGCCACCGCGTCCGGCCAATGTTTACACTATTGATGCAGTAGCTGCTGCCATCACAGGGCTGTGGTGGGGAGGCACAGCCGGGGCTGCATGCCGGTGGATGCCTCGCCCCTTCTGAGTTGGGGAGAGCTCCCCGGGTGCTGCTGCAGCCGCCCAAACCGCAGCTGCAGACTCAGGCCTCCTGCTTTACGGAGCAGGCAGGATCCCCACCCTCCTGGGCGAGGCTACAACTGCCCAAACTGCGGCTGTGGATCCGAGCCTCCCTGTGCTCTTGGAGGGGGCTGGCAGCAGGCAAGATCTGCCCTCCTAGGTGCAGGACCCCGAGAGTTTCTGCAGCCTGCACCCTCGTGGACCCCAGAAAGGACCCCACTGCCCCTCCTTCCCCCTCAGTCGCTTGGGGGTGTCTGTTCCTGCTGCCTGGCCTCTCTCGGCTGACATCCCTGCTCTGATCTTGGAACAGGGCTTGGGGCCAAACCCCAGAGGCCATGAATGACAGTGGGAGGCAGATTGATTCCTGGGCAGAAGGGGGTGGGTCTCCAGTAAGGCCCATCTTCAGGTCAGGGAGGGACTGAAGACTGGGGACCAGGCTGCCAGTCCCGCAGACCTGAGTGGGAGCTTGTAGTGCCTCCTCCAGGCCCACCCATGGCTGCCAATGGGCCAATCGGCACACACTTCCTCCTGTCTGAGGTCCATAAAAGCCCTGGGCTCAGCCAAACTGCAGGAGAGGACAGAGACACAGCAGGAAGAGTAGCTGTAGAGAGGAGCTACTGTCTGCCAGAGCTGCAGAGACCTGAGGAGGACCTTTCAAAGGACCTGCGAGAGGAGGCCCCCTCCTCCTGTAGAGACTTCCAAATGACCTGAGGAGAGGATCCCCCAGAACAGCCTCCTTCTCCAGGAGCAGGTCTTTCCTCTGCTAAGAGCAGCTCCCCTCTTCAGAGTTGGGTCTTCTTTCTGCTGAGAGCAGCAGGCGGCAGGATGACCATTGGGCAGAGGGGAGCTACCCTCTTCAGGCCTCCTGTCTGCTGAGAGCTGAACACTCCATGGGATGACTTGCTCAGAGGAGCTACCCACTGTGGGTTTTCTCTGAGCTGCTTAACAGCTAAACTCAATAAGTTCTTTGAGTACCTCATTATTCCTGGACACAGGACAAGAACTCAGGCAAAGGAGCTCCCCGGGAAGAAAATCAATAGCCCCCATACCCCTCCAAAGATCCTGTAACATTACCATTACATCTGCATTCTATGTGTACATTATTTATAAATATATATGTATTTATACTACTATAATATTTATGTACATTATAAAACAAATATAAAAATAGAAGAGGGACAAGATAAAAATAAATATCAGAAGATCTAATATTTTTTTCCCATACTCCAGAAGGTCTTGCTCACCGTCTGGGGCATACACATTCCACTTTGGAGACACTAATGTCTTCATATTTTAGTTTCAGTTTAGTTTCAAACACTGGGAGGGCTCCAATGGTGGATGTATGGACTGGGCCACACCCTGAGAAATAAATATCGCTATTTCACACAGAGAAGGAAACTGACCCTGAGAAAGGCAAAGTGGCTTCTCCAGGGTCATTCAGCCAGCAAGGCAGAGTAAGGATGGAAACCCAAGCTGAACTGAGTGTAGCTGATCTTTTGTTCCTAATTCCACAGTATTGGGGAGGGAAAGCCGGGAAACAGGAGCTCACAGGAAGGAAAGGGGTATGGAGAAGGTAAGGGCAGGACAATCATGGGGCCAGAGGCGGGAGTCTGGATTCAAATCCAAACCCACAGGGACACATCACTCCTTTCTTCAGTTGGTCTACCGATACTGAATCAGGCAACCTCCTGGAACTGGCTTCCTACCCTGCAATCAGGGTTTCTTGACAGTTCCCAGTCGGAAACACAGACCACCACAGTGGAGCCACTAGCCAGGGGCTTTACCACGGCTGGCCAGAGGGTGGCAGTCACTGCCTACGCATGGCCACTTGGCTGGCACCTGCTGATGGAGAGCAAGTACCTGCCCTCCCGGGCTCCTCCGGACTCCGGAGGCAGTGAATTCCTGCTCTTGAATCATTATGGGACCCCTAGTAAAGGCAACTTAGACCTCACCTTCCTCACCTTGAAAGCAAAATTCTTAACACCACGGCCTCAATCTCTAGTGGTTTTCAAAAGTGTGGTTCCCAGACCACACTTGTAGGTTCTGGAAGTGAGATCCCCAAGGGAGTTACAGCAGAAGGAATAAGCCGGGGAGAGAGCGTCCTGCCCAGGGGCAGCTGAGGCCTCCCATCCTCTGTACATACCTGACTGAGGGGCTGCAGCCTGGGAGCATGGCCTGCAGGACTAAGTTCTTTGCACCCAGCAACTGTTCAGGGTGGGGTTTCAATTCTATTCACCAGCTGCTGACCAGCGGTTGGCGGTCACCTTCAGTCCTTGGCTATTCTGCCAGCATCCACCAACTGGGCCTTTATGGGGCCAGGCTGAGGATACTCAAAGGAGTTGGATGAAATCCCTGCCCTCAAGGAGCTCACAGTGACTCTTTCTCACCAGGACTCTAAGTCATCTTCAACCAAGATCGACTTTCCAGTGAAAAAGTCCTAGCTCCTCTGATTCTCCCTACTAAGAGGTCTAGGAATTATGTATCCCCATTTTATAGAAAAGTTGGCATAGAGAGAGCATGTGGTTAATTTAGAGCACCTGGTAAAGCTGTGGCGGAGTAGGGAGCAGAACTCAGACCCCTTGAGTCCTCATGCAGCCTGACTCTCGGCCCTGAGTAGGCTGTGGGCATGGCCCAGAGACAGGATGGGCCAATCCAGGGCCTGAGCCCTCCACTGTGCCCACATCCTTCAAAACGGGGCAGGAACAGGAGTAGACTCACCCCACACTGGGGGACTGCGTCATACCCCTGGGGGACCCCAAGTACAACTGAAGGAAATCAGGTCCTATGTGTGGGGGAGGGGACAGGGACCGTGAAGCCTAGCTGTGCATGAAATTCTGCTGTAGTTGGGGTTCATGCCATCACTTTCTGGACATAGGTGACATTTACCTACTCACGTAGGAGGCAGCAAAGTCGGGCCGGAAAAGATGGCTGCCAAGGCACTTGAGAGTGTAGGAGGGTGAGCCAAGGAAGCCAGGGTGGTGGGCCTGCCAGGAGGAGGCTGTAAGCCTCTGAAGGGTGGCAGGAATTGGGAAGCTGTGAGCTAGTGCCACTGTCTGCAATGAATGAGATAGAAGAGATTGGTAGGTGAGCATGATGATGAAAGTAAAGGAGGTGGGTCTTAGTCTGTTTTGTGCTGCTCTAACAGAACACCTGAAACTGGGTCATTTATGATGATGATGATGATGATGATGATGATGATGATGTCTCCTAGGCTGGAGTGCAGTGGTGTGATCTCAGCTCACTGCAACCTCCGCCTCCCAGGTTCAAGCGATTCTCCTGCCTCAGCTTCCCCAGTAGCTGGAATTACAGGTGTGTGCCATCATGCCCAGCTAATTTTTTATTTTTAGTAGAGATGGGGTTTCACCATGTTGGCCAGGCTGGTCTTGAACTCCTGACCTCAGGTGATCCGCCCACCTCGGCCTCCCAAAGTGCTGGGATTACGGACATGAACCACTGTGCCTGGCCAAGACTGGGTAATTTAGAAAGAAAAGAAATTTCTTTTCTCACAGTTCTGAAGGCTGGAAAGTCCAAGATCAAGGTACTGGTGCCTTGTAAGGGCCTTCTTACTGTGTCATTCCATGGCAGAAGGCAGAAGGGCAAGGGAGGGAGAAGGAGAGACAGCATGGTAGGGGAAGGAGAGGAGAGACAGAGAAGAGAGAGAGAGCAAGAGGAGTTGAACTTGTCCTTTTATAAGGAACCCACTCCCACTATAACAGCATGAATCCATTCATGAGGGTGGAGTCCTCACGTCCTAATCAGCTCTTAAAAGTTCCACCTCTAACCCTGTCACTTTGGGGATTAAGTTTCCAACACATGAACTTTGGGGGACACATTCAAACCATAGCTGGAGGTCTACCTGGATGGTGAGAGTCTCAAAGGGGCAGAAGGAGGAGAATCAGGGGTTAGTGGTGTGCTGGTAAGTATTTAACAACAGGCTCTTCAGAGAAAAACCCTAAACCTGGCTTATAGCATTTGCTGATTCCCATAGTGTAAATACGGCTCCTGTGGGCTATTTCTTTTATTTTTGAAATGGAGTCTCACTGTGTTGCCCAGGCCCAGGCCCAGGCTGGAGTGCAGTGGAGCTACCTTGGCTCACTGCAACCTCCGCCTGCTGGGTTCAAGTGATTCTCCTGCCTCAGCCTCCCGAGTAGCTGGGATTACAGGCCCCCACCACCATGCCCCAAGGGCTATTTCAAGCCACGGACAGGAAGTTGCTGACTGATAGGTACAATTTGCTCTGGTAAGCTGATATGTACCAGCTCCAGCATCCCCTTGAGTGGTTCTGTTATGTTGCTGGGGGTGTCACTCTCGATCCAGGTGTGCATACCTGCAGTGTTCCCTCCAGAGGCTACCAGGAAGCACTGTCCTATACAGAGAGCTAGCTGTGGTGACAGCAGGGTTGGAATAAGGGACCATGAAAGAGCTGAAAATATAGGGATTTTTATTTACAAAGTTAGTGGGGGGGTCAAAGAATTGAGAGCCGGGTGGGAAAGGCAGGATAGCAGGGAAGTGCTGACCCAGAGAGGCCAGCACTCAGGAGGCAAGGGGGCAAAAGGAGCTCTAGGAAGAGAACTCACCGCCATGATGTTTCCAACAGAATCTGGAAATCCCTTCCTGCCACAACTTGAGCCCAGGGTCTCTTGCCAGGGTGAACAGGTGGTAGCCCCAAGCTGGAAAGCTTGGGAAAGTCCCAGGACTCCTGCATCAAGTGCACTTCTGAAGGGCAAAGGGAATTCAAGAAGCCAAAGGTAGCTTTAGAACAGGCTCACCACAAAGCTCTTTCCGCACACAGCCCTTAACTCAGAGAGGGAGCTGAGGTCCAGTCCCCCCATTAGATGTGAGTCTCCAGCGCATCCTGGTGCCAGAGCTGGCATCTCCAGCTGAAAGCACTGCTTTAACTCCTTGACTGCCATTGCACTAAAATTAATAGCAGAAGAATGAAAGAATGTGGAGACCTTGCTGTGCAGTTACACTCAAAAGTGCCCCTGGAGGCCAAGGGGCTTAGCGGCCAGAACAGGGAACCTCACATCAGGAGCCATTATTATTATTGTCATTGTTGTTATCATTCCCATTTTTGATCACTAAATGTGTGCCAGGCATGAAGCTGGCAAGTCACCCAGATGGCCTCAGGAACCATCCCTGGCTCTGAAAGGGAGACTTTCTAGCCTGCCTCTGCCTGAACCCTCTCTGGACCTCAGTTTCCCTAGCTGTCTGTCCCGTGAATCCATTGGCTCTGGGACTCCTTCAGTTTTTGTTTTGAGACAGAGTCTTGCTCTGTCACCCAGCCTGGAGTGCAGTGGCGTGATCACTGGCACTGCAGCTCAAACTCTAAGGCTCAAGCAACCCTCCCACCTCAGCCTCCTGAGTAGCTGAGACTACAAGTGTGCATCACCATGCCTGGCTAATTTATTTTATTTTTATTTTTGTAGAGAGAGAGTCTCCCTGTGTTGCCCGCGCTTGTCTCAAACACCTGAACTCAAGTGAGCCTCCCGCCTCGGCCTCCCAAAGTGCTGGGATTACAGGCGTGAGACACCACACCCAACTTCCTTCCAGTTTTGACCTTCTGATCCACTTCAGCTGTTCTTGACCACAGTGTCCTTCCCACAGGCTTGTCACATTAGCTGTGAGCTGCCTGTGTCACACGCGATGAAGCTGACTACTGCATAGGACACTTTATGTGCATCACGACACATCTTCTCAGCCTCGTCTCTCTTAGTGCAGCCACTACCCTGGGGTCCGTTCTGCACAAATTTCAGCCAGCTCTGCTCAAGCATGAGCTGACAGCACCTTCCCTCCCCTAGTCTTCACCTCTATCTTCCTGCCCTGGGAACCACTCCACATTCACCCAGAAGAATTCTTGCCTGTGGGACAGCCTTGACCAATGGGAGACTGAAGCTGATGAGTAAATATTTCCCCTTTGGCCCCTGAGGGACAGTTCTGAGATGCTTGACACAGGCCCTTCAGCGCTGGTGGCCAACTCAGCAATGCATCCTTGATCTGGCTTTTGCTTCTTCCTTTGTTTCGCCCCTGCCCCTCACTCCTGCTCCCTGGGATCGAATTCCTAAGAAAGCTCCCTGCTTGGGTTCTTTGTCTCAGGCTCTGCTTTAGGGGGAATCCAGGCTGATACAGTTTCCAAGTACCCATGATTGCAAATAATCTACTGTTTTGATAAATTCGGCCAATTTGTTTTTTGTTTTGTTTTGTTTTTTCTGTTTTGTCGTGCAAATAAAGTTCTCACTCCCTTGCCTTCAGAGATGATTTATTGAGGGGTGAGAAGGGATCTGGAATGGGGATACTCCAAAGAGCCTTTTGCAGCCCTGGGGAGAAGGCCAGGAACCAGGGGACCTATTGGAGGCTGGGAGGTCAGTGAGGGGCCTGTGCTGGGTGGGCTGGTGTGTCTATGGGAACTCATCACATTGGTGTAGGGAGTAGCTGCTACTGGGGGCGTCTTGTGCCTGAAGAACTGAGTTATTCTCTGAAAAAGCTCTAGATGTAAAGAAACTGAGCCAGATCCTCCACGGACTTGAATTCCAGGCTTCTGCCGAATCAGTGGGGAACAGGAAACCAAGTAATAGAGGCCCCTAGACTGCAGAATATCTGCTCTGAGCACTCAGTCAGGAGGACAGGGATCCTGCCGAACTGAGGTCCTAGAGGAGAGGCAGTGCTTCAGGTGAATGAGGAGGTCATACTCCATGGAATGGCTAAAAAATAACAGCATCCTTGGCCTGCAGAGACCTGGGAGACGGAGGCGGGGTGGGTGCTGGGCCTGCTGGGCAGACCTCAGTCGGGCTATGCTGCTCCGAGGGAGTGCATATAGTTTCTGACCTCGAACGGGGCCAGGACCTAGGGACAGGCCACAGAGAAGCACCTGGACTCGTAGGAAGAAGGGTCTTTCTCACAGGCAGAACCATCCCACAGGGGTAGGGGCTGCCTTGGAGGTATAAGCCTCCAGTCCCAAGGGATGTACAAGCCATAGCTGAACAGCCAAATGCAGGGCTGGTAGAGTGGGCCCCAGCAGCACAGTGTGGTGCCCCAGCCACCCATCACCACCAGCCTGCTCCTGTTGCTGAGCTGTGGTCGGGAGGACTGCAAAAGACTGAAGGAACCTTCGAACCAGGACAGCTCCAATGCTGGACTCCTTCACCCTCTGATATCTACCCAACCCACACCAGGATCTCTGCCCTGTACCTCTGCCCTCTCAGCAACCAGATCTTGGGGGCTTCTGCTGTGCACAACTGTAAGATGCAGGCAGCAGCCCATGGGCTTTTGAGGGCTGCGGGCTGGAGTGAGGCCCTCCTCTCTGGCCTCAATGCTCACACTCCTTATGATCTGGCTCCTCTCCCATCAAACAATGTCCTTCCTTTGTGAATCTGCAAATCCAGGTGGCCATCCAATGCCCAGGGAATCCTTCTCCGAGCCCTCAGCCATCTCAGTCCGGGGTTCTTCACAGGCTCTTTCTGTGCTCTTCCTGCCAGGTCCTGGAGTGGAGATGGACAAGGCCACTCTGAGAGGAAGGATGGGGAGCCTCAGGATTAGATGAACTCAGGTGACAGACTAGCAGGGTCTCTATATGCTGAAGGGAGGTGACCCAGCCCCATGACCTAGCTCCAGGACATGTAACTAGAAAGGGACTCTGGGGAGCAGGGCAGAGCAAGCTGGGCTCCGGGCCCAGGGCTGTTGAAATTTCCATGGCCAGCAGGGCGCGGTGGCTCATGCCTGTAATCCCAGCACTTTGGAAGGCTGAGGTGGGCGAATCTCGAGGTCAGGAGATTGAGACCATCCTGGCTAACACAGTGAAACCCATTCTCTACTAAAAATACAAAAAAAAAAAAAAAGAAAGAAAGAAAGAAAAAATAGCCGGGCGTGGTAGTGGGCGCCTGTAGTCCCAGCTACTCGGGAGGCTGAGGCAGGAGAATGGTGTGAACCCAGGAGGCGGAGCTTGCAGTGAGCCGAGATCGCACCACTGCACTCCAGACTGGGCGACAGAGCAAGATTCTGCCCACCCACCACCCCCAGAAAAAAAGAAAAAAAAAAAATGAAATTTCCATGACCACCAGATTAAGGCCACCTGGGTGAGGCTACTCCTATAGGAGGGACCAAAGGGACCCAGTTGTGGGAGGGGCTGGAGGTAGAGATTCAGAAGGGAATGGAGGGTCTTCAGCAAGACCTGCTGGGAGGTGGGCTGTTTCCCTCTGCGCTGTGCCTCTCTCCAAGGGCCAAGGGGCCTGGTGACTAATGGGCCTCCCCACTCGGGACCTACTTTGACCTGCCCTTTCTGGCTGAACCTGGGATTCTCTGTCTGTTCTCTGGTCCCCTCTTATCCTTGTCCCTAAGCCACGAGCATGCCCAGAGGTTGGGTTCTAAGCTGGGTTCAGCCACTTGTAAGAAAAGTAACTAGCTATTTGAAACTCAGCTTTCTTATCTGTATTTTTAAAAATTTTATTTTTTATTTATTTTGTAGAGACAGGGTCTCACTGTGTTGCCCAGGCTGGTCTTGGACTTCTGGTCTAAGGCGATCCTCCCACCTCGACTTTCCAAAATGCTGCGGGTACAGGTGTGAGCCATGAGCCCAGCCTCACCTGTAAAACGAAGACAGTTTCTTCTTGGGGGCTGTTATGAAGATTAATAAGACGAGGGCTCAGCAGCACTTAGTGCAGTGCTTGGCTCGCAGGGAGTGCTTGATAAATGGGAGCGAATAGTGATAGGATCATTGCTTCCTGTTTTGAGTCTTTCATTCTGCTGAAAGGTAGGGTCTCAGGGAAGGACTTGGCTGACCTAAGATCCCCCAGAGGGCCAGGGCAGAGTGGGGATATGAGCCTAGTCCCCAGATGCCCACTCCCATCCACAGTCTTCTGTCTCTCTAATACTGTGCTCAGGCTTTCCGTGAGTGGTCAGCTATGGCTTCCTGGCTGCTGGCATTCCCTGCATCCTTTCTGCCACTCTTCCTGCTTTGTGTCTGCATTTCAAAGGGGGCTTTAGGCTGGCTCGGTGGCTCACGCCTGTAATCGCAGAACTTTGGGAGACTGAGGCAGAAGGATTGCTTGAGGTCAGGAGTTCAACACCAGCCCGGACAACATAGCAAGATCCTGTCTCTATAAAAAATAAGAAAATTAGCCAGGCATGGTGGTATGCACCTGTGGTCCTAGCTACTTGGGAGGCTGAGGCAGGAGTTTGAGGCTGCTGTGAGTCGTGATTTTGCCACTGCACTCCAGCCTGGGTGACAAGGCGAGACCCTGTTTCTAAAAAAATTAAAAAGGAGGGGGGTCATCAGTGTTTTCACTAGGGCCAGGCTCAGGCTCTGTGGGAGAGCAGGGGCTAAGGACTCTCCCCCCAGCCCCTACAACCCCTGCCATGAGGGTGGGGAGGACCTATGACTAGGCAGTCAGAGCCCTCTGCAGCACTCAGGGGTTTGGCTGCAAGAGAGAGGCAAAGGGCTTGGCAGAGCAGTCAGGAGACCTGGGTTCCAGCCTTACCTCCACCGCCTATGCACTGCGTGCTTAAAGCACATCACTGCTCTCTCTGGGACCCAATTTCCTTGTTCACACATACATGCGACACTCTGGAATGGCCAGGGTCTCAATCAGCCCAGGAGGGCACTGAGCTCTGGCCAGATAGGGCACAATTCTTTTCTCCCAGAAAATGACAGCTTCTTGGGCCGGGCCTCTGGGGACAGGGGTTCCTGCTCTCTAGGAGCTGCTTCTAAAGGTCGCTTGTCAATTAATTTGGCAGCTCAGTGTTCAGGGGCAAGTGGTCTTTGAGAGGCCTAATGTATCCATGTCAGAAATGAGTTATGGGATTCTCTGTGGGGCTGTGATCATGCCCCGCCCCCTGCCATACCCCCTCAAGGCTTGCTTTGTCATCCAGTCCCTGTATTTGCATGTGTCATTGCCCAGCCACCCCCTGGTCAGAGGGTGGCCACGGGGGACTCATTGGAGGCACATTATCGGACACTGGTTGTGAGGGATGATGGAGGGGCAGGCCCATCTGCACACACATTAGGCCTTTTGTCTCTGGACTCAGTGGGAAGATGAATGAGGCCTGTCGCTAGGCCTCTGCTGCCTGGGGGACAACAGGAGCCTGGAACAGACCTTGGGATGGGCGTTGGGTGGAAAGCAGCCTGTGCACATCTCTTCAGACAGAACCAGATCTGACAGACTTAACCGGAGACAGCTGAGAGGGGGCAGGCGGTCAGGAAGGAGTCCCAGAAAGCCACGCGAGTCAGGTGTGGTTTCTGCTTGACCGAGCCCAGTGTTTCCCCTATAAAAGCTGAGGCTTGGTCTTAGGGGCTAGGGCTCCATTTGCATTGTGTAAATACAGGCTGCCAGAGCTCTCGGATGAGCTGATTCAAACTCCTCACTCTACCGTGGGGAACCTCAGGCCTGAAAAAGCAAGCACTCACTCACCCAAGGTCGTTTCAGGAATCAGCAGCTGGGGCAGGACAAGAACTGATGTGATAAAATTCCATAGTCACCACCACCCTATTTGGTGCAGATCCAACTAAACACACCCTCAATGACTCTGAGACAAGGTACAGTTTCCTGAGGGCAAGAAAAGGGTGAAACAGGACTTTTGCTCATTCCTGGACTTTTAGGGGTTGAGCCTGAGGCCAGGAGGCCTCTGAATATAGGAGGCTTTGTTGCTTCGGAGAATCAGGCAGGGCTGGCAGCACAACAGAGCTGGGAAGTGGAGGGCCAGCAATGGCAGGAGCTGCGCCGAGGTTGCCCCCATGAGCCTCCTACAATGCAGGCGAACACATCAGTCCGCAGCTTATCAACCTTCTGTGGCTCCCCATGGCCACAGGGCACAGTCCCAGCTTCTCAGCCTGGCATCTGAGGCCCTCTGTGATCTGCCTCTGCTCCTTCTCACACCCATCTCCGGAAGACAGCCCAGTCTAAATATCAGCACCCTGGGGAGCCCTCTTCTGGAAACTCACAGCGTGCTGCTCCGAGCACTGCCATGCCAGGTGATTTCACTCTCCTGATTTTGAAGATCCCTGTTTCCATGCCTCTCCTTCAGTGAATCATATGTTCTGTGCCTGACCTGGATCCCCAGTCCTGACACCCAGCCCAGCACAGGAGCTCAGTGAATGAATGAATGAATGAATGAATGAATGAATGAAATAACTATGCATCCTGGACCTCTTCTCCCTGACCCCACAGTAGCTCTTTGGGAAAGCAATATGGGCATACCCTACCCTCTGCTTCAGCAGTTCCACTCCTAGAACAGCTCTTTAAGGAAAGAATCCAAAAACAAAGAAAAACACCTTCAGAGACACAGCTCATTGCAGTGCCCCTCATACTGCTAAAAAAAATGGGCAAATCCTAAATGTCCAATAGAAAGGGACCGTGTTGAGTAAATTAGTATACATCCATATGATGGGATTGTCCACACCAAAGACCTGAAGTTGGCTGGAAAGGGGAGGAGGAGACTTATGTATTTAATTAATTCTGGAACATTTGAATATTATACACACGCATTACATTTGAAGTGCCCCTTTTTTACGTCCTGCATTTCTATATATGCACAGATGATATGTTCCTGGACTCTTAATTCTGTTCTATCAATCTGTTTGTTTACTCCTATGCCAATTTCCATGGTTTTAAAACATTAAAGCTTTAGGATAATTTTTATATCTGGTGGAAAAATTTCCTCCTCTTTACTCTTCCTTTTCATAACTGTCTTGGTTATCCTTATATATTTATTCATCCATATAAATTTTAGAGCCAACCTGTCAAATATGAAAAATCTTGTTGGCCGGGCGCGGTGGCTCAAGCCTGTAATCCCAGCACTTTGGGAGGCCGAGACGGGTGGATCACGAGGTCAGGAGATCGAGACCATCCTGGTGAACACAGTGAAACCCCGTCTCTACTAAAACTACAAAAAAAACTAGCCGGGCGAGGTGGCGGGCGCCTGTAGTCCCAGCTACTCGGGAGGCTGAGGCAGGAGAATGGCGTGAACCCGGGAGGTGGAGCCTGCAGTGAGCTGAGATCAGGCCACTGCACTCCAGCCTGGGCGACAGAGCGAGACTCCGTCTCAAAAAAAAAAAAAAAAAAGAAAAATCTTGTTAATATTTTGCGTGGCCTTGAATTTTATAGAGTATTTTGGGGGTGAATGGAAAACTTTATGATATTGACTCATTCCATTGCATTATTTTCGAACTTCAAAAAAATGGATATCAGATAGCAGACTGGAAATGGCTTGGGCTATAAAACCAAGACAAAATAACACAGTTCATAATTGTATGCTGTGTGATCACCCCTTAACAGATGTGGAGGAGGAAATTGAAAGGAAATACAAAACGGCAAACAGTGGATTTGTTTCTTTGTTCCATTTTCTATACAATATTTTATTTTTTAAAATATATGCATGTCTTTAAAAAGAGGGACATTGGCTAACATGAACATTCCCCAAAGGGAGACTAGCATGAGGATGGAACTCAAGTGTGTCTCATCAGGAAAGACTGGAGGCCCCAGAGGCAGGAACCTTGGGGAGGGGGAGACATGGGCCATTCACAGTTTCTCTCTGATGATTTCTGTATTGGAACCCTGGGTCCAGACCAGAGGCCCCCAAAGGCAGAGTTGAGCCAGAGAAGGCAGTTGAGCAAGGACTGCCTCACAGACTGAGACCCCAGCCTTCAGTGGCTGGGGCTGCCTGGGGCATCCCTAGGGGTGCAGGCAGAATACATGCATGATGGGAGGGTCTCCCCTAGGTGCCCAGGCCCAGTCCAGCCTGGGAACCTGTGACTCTCTCTCCAGACACTGAGAAGAGAAACTCCTCTGCATCCACATGACTTGCTACTTGGGAGTGGACTTGACCATTAGAGGGTCTGTAGAGAGCACTGCTGTGGGGTAGAGGAGAAGAGGTCCAGGACAGATCAACTCAATAAACAGCTCAACAACCCACATCTACCCAAGAGCAAGCAAAGCCCCATCCAGGCAGACCACAGGAAACTGGGCAATAGAAAACAGCCCCCTAATGACTGATTTCTTCTTCCCCTGTCCAGAAAGTTGACAATGCCTAGTTTGGCTTCCAAAGGCCCTTCACAAATCTTACATGGGGACTTGTAGCCTCAGACGTGAACCCATCAGGTCAGGCTAGCCTGGCCTGCTTTTAAAAGTGAGCCCAGTATGTGTGCTGCAGGGAGGTGGCCATTTTCAGGTTAAAAGTCCTGGTGTCTTGAAGGTGGGCAGTGCTGGCAGTCCCCATCCATTGTATTCTAATGGATCAACGGACAGATTTGTCTCTCCACTGTATAGAGGGGGTTGCTGGGGATCCACAAGAAGGGAAGGGACTTGCCCAAAGCTACATGGCAGGGCAGTGATGCAGCCCACATCAAACCCAGGTCTGCTCACACAATTCCACCAACAGACTTCCCCTCCACACACACACACACACACACACACACACGCACACGCGCGCGCGCACACACACACACACACACACACTTTGTGGCTTCAAAGTGGTTGAAACAATGAGGACATTTCCCAAACAGACTTTTCCTTCTCCTACCAGCCAAGCCCACCCCTCATCCCCACACAGAGGGTAATGCCTCCAGGAGGGCCGTGTCAGCTGTCAGAGGCGATGGCTGTGTCAGTGCAGACAGACAAGATGGATGGGCCGGTCGTTAATGAGTTAGGGAGTCTGACCCCCTTCATGGACTGGGGGCGAATGGCTCTAATGACCGCTGGGCCAGGCATCCCTGAAGACAGGCAGCCCAACCACTGCTATTCTTCATTTGTGCCCCCAAAATGACTATGGCAGGAAAGCCCCCACTGCCCTTAGAAGACCCACTTTCCTCATCCCTGAGGCACCCACGCCAGGTACGAGCAGAGGCTTCATCAGGAATAGACCAAAGACAGAATCAATAATCGGAGCGTTTCAAGATGGGGAAGGGACAGGAGGTAGGCAAAGGCCTCGGGCTGGGTATGAGGTCATCTGGGACCAGAAGAGCCTCCTGTTTGGGTGAGGGCAGGAACTCTACCCTCAACACCTGGCAAAGACAGCTGCTTCCCAGGATCTTATTTTTGCTTTTCTCCACCAGGGGGAAGGTAGGACACAGAGTCTGATCAGAGGCCTCAGACAAAGGCCCCCGCCCCACCCCCTGTGGAAGAGGATGGATAAGGAACCTGCTAAGCTGTTCAGATCCCAGGACCTCCCACCCGATTCCAAGAAGCTGCATGGAGGGGGACCAGGCTCCACATCATGGCGCCTCCAGCCACCACCGTGCCCTTCTCCTCCCCATTCCTTCCACTCCATCTGCCAGGGCCCCTGGCTCCGGGCCTGGATGAGTAGAACAGACAAAGGCCCGGGGAGGGAGGGAAGAGTATGGCCCCTAGACCAGCTGCTGTGTAGACAACATGCTTGTGAACCTGAGACCGTGCATACAAAGAACCTGCCTGGAAAACCCTCTCATTCACTGATATCACTGCAGCCCACTCTGTGCCATGCCCTGGGCTAGGCCCTGGGCACAGAGAGGAGCAGGACTTGGTCTCTGCCTCAGTGCTGCTCTCAAACTGGAGGGAGACAGGTTTGGAAATCCTGAGGCTGAGCACTCGGAGGATGGTATGTCGGGGGGTGGAGGTGGGGGTGGGGGCAGAGGCGAGGGCCTGGAGCACCAGGGATGTTTCTAGAGTTGGGGACGTGAGCTGGGTTCTGAATTGTGAGAGAGAGTTTTTGCCAGGCAGAAGGAGGGGAGGGCAGTGCAAAGCAAAAGAAGTATACAAAGGCCTGTGGTTTCGGGGGGCAAGTAGGGATGGGGGTGGGGGGAGGGAACGAGGCAAAGTGGGATGGAGGGACCCAAATCACAAAGGTCTTTGAGGCCAGGGAGAGGACTCATTTCTGAAGCTGGGGCCGCTGCAGAAGGGTTTTAGGCAGAAAAGACTGTAGAGCAGGAGACCTGGTGCGGGGGGCAGGGGTGAAGAGGACGGTGGAGATGGCCCTGGAGAGCCGCAGCAGCTGAGGGGGCGAAGGGGAGGTGTGGGTCCCGTGAGGACAGCGAAAGCCCAGCTTCTGCAGTGGTCTCAGGGCCATATGTATGCGTTGCGTGGGTGCCCCACAAGATCACCCTGCTGGAGCGCTGAGGGAGATGCAGAGGCAGCTTGCGACAGTACTCCACGACAGATCCCTGAGACGGAGGGTGTGCCCAGACAGCCCCGCTGCCTTTGTTTCCCACCACATGACCTCCAACAACAGCTGCAGCACCACGCGGGGAACCCACTACATTCCCAGCCTGCACTGTGTCTTAGGGAGAAGTGCCCTCCCTTCCTTCCCTGTAGTAATAACTACCAAGCAAATGCAGGAACACAGCTGGAAGAATAAAATAGTTTTGTTTCTAAACTCTGTTGCAGAAAAATCTCCTAGCTGGGAGCCAGCAGTCCTACAGTCTGCCCCTGCTCTGAATGCACTTCTAGGCAAGTTCCTTTCCCTCTCGGGGCCTCGGTTTCCCCATCTGTACATGAGAGATGTAAGCCCTCCCAGCCCTGAGTTCCATTTCTTTTTTCTTTATTATTTTTTTTGTGTGTGTGTGTATGTGAGATGGCATCCTGTCGCCCAGGCTGGAATGCAGTGGCACGATCACAGCTCACTGCAGCCCCGACATCCCCAGGCTCAGGCAATCCTCCCACCTCAGCCTCCTGACTAGCTCCATTTCTTAAATGTGCATGGAACTTTGTGGTTTCCCCAGCACCCCCATCATACTGTGAGCCTAAAAGAATAGATGTTATCGGGCCTATGTACAGATGTTAAAGCTGAGGTCCGATGACTTACCCAAGGTCAGGAAGCATGCTGGTAGCAGCGACCAGACCAAGACCCCAGGATCCTGCTCCCTGGCCCCAGGCCTTTCCCTCAGAGCCAAGGCAGGTCCCTGGTTTGCACTGGTGGGAAGGTGCTCAGTGATTGGTTTGCCTGTGTGTATTTGATCTAAGTGAGGGTGGGGTGAAGTCGTGCCTTCCCTTGGGGTCATTCCCTACTCCCTGTGAACAACTGACCTGAATCAGGCCTCTTGTCTTGGGGGACCTTCCTCAAAGGCCTGTTAAGTAACTGCTGGGCCTGCGGTCCAAACACAAGGTGAAAATGTGGTTCGATTTCCACCCTGGGTGCTGTAGAAGGGAAGTGATCCGTGTCCAGGCCCGACGCCAATCCTGGATGTGCACACTGGGTGGGACTTGGGGGGTTAAGCTGCCAGGGCACTGTCTCTGCCCGAGATGCTGGCAGGCAGAGGAGGGCAGGGAGTGCTCAGCTGAGGTAACAATACAGCCCATGAATCATATTTACAAACACCCCAGAGAGCAGGAAAGGGATGCTAATTAAATATTCACATCCTGCAGGCCTCAGGGAGCCATGAAGATGACGACATGATCGCAGCTCAGCAGGAAGCTCGGTGCTGCCGGAATGTGGGGAGACCATCCGTCTCATTCATCGGCCCGGCAGGCCTTATTATGATGATTAATTTTCAAGTTATCAGCACAAATGCAATCACCATCATAGGCCAAGATAACCCTCTTCATCACTCACAGCCCAGTCTGGGACAGCCTCAGGAGGAAAAGGGGGGCACGGAGCTTGTCACTGGGGGGCAGAGGGAGAAGCAAGGCAGTGCCCCCAGCTCTCAAGCTCAAAGACCTTCCTGAGCTGAGGCCATTTGGTGGAGGCCTGGTGGAGGCCTGAGGCTTGGGGCCCCTCAGGTGGGGCTTTTGGGGCTCACCCAGCTGCCACATTGATCGGGAGACAGAATGGGTTCTCCTGGACATCTGGGGAGGCTGAGGCAGCTGTCTTGCCCATCCATCCCAGAAGGAGTTGGCTCTGGCTTCTGCAGGAGCTCGGGGCTTCTATGGACCACACGCCCCACATCCGTCAATCTCGATTAAGGAGGGCCTCAGGGAGCTGGGGGCTTCTCCGGCCACTGCAGCATTGTCCTGGAGATGCCTGGCCTGGGGATGAGGGGGAAGGAGGTGGGCGTGACTCCCATCTGAAAAACCATTAATCCCGAAATGGTGATTGAGCACCCGTGACGAGCCGGCATTGTGCTGTGTCCTGCACGTGCCGCACAAGGGGCAGCAAAAGGTGATTGATCAGGGATGAATGAGTGTCTCTTTCTTTATGGACTTTCAAAGGCACCATTTGGCATCCTGAGCAGGACGATCGATGAAAGGCAGCTGACCCCCCTGTGGCCACCTCCAGGCAGCAGGTGGATAGGAGAGCCCACGTGGGGGATGGCTGGAGGGCCTCCCAGTCATGTGCCTGCTCTGTTAGCAAGAATCGGGGTATCCACCATCGCAGGCCCTTCCCGGTGCAGGGCTGTTGGCCATCAATTTACTTTCTCCTTTTGCACTGAAAGAGAAGCTGGAACAATCGCCACGTTTTCTGATAAATTATAGCCACCCGTTCCGCAGCCTTGCAGCCCAGAAGATCCCAGCACATGTATAAATCAGACTAATGAAAGCTGAGGTTGTCATTTTCGAGAGCAGGCATTTATTCAGTAAACCTTTATGGAGTGCCTGCTAGGTACCTGGGTCTGTGCTGAGGGCTGGGCACGCAGAGACAAATCAAACCTGCTCTCAGCATGAAAATGCTCACAGGACAGTGTGGACAGGCAGAGGTCCACACCAGGCAGACCCCCACAAAAGGGTGTCATGAGGTAGCCTGGTGTCAGGAGTCTGGACTTTGGAACCAGCTGCACTACCTTGTAGCTGTGTGGCCTTGGGCCAGTGCCTTGACCTCTCTGAGCTTTAGTTCCCTCATCCGAAAAGCAGCATGAGGACACCTCTCTCACTGGATGGTTGTAAAGATTAAATGACAATGCAGCCCAGTGCTTGGCACCTTCTGGAGGGGGCTCAATAAATGGAGAGTCCTGGCCTAGGGATGACCCCCCCACAACCCCACTGTGGAGATAAGCCACTAGGGCTATAGGAGGGTAGAGGCAGAAATGCTCACTCTGCCTGGGGGAGAGAGGGGAAGGCTTCCCAGAGCAGGTGATGCTGACGACAGTCTTCAAGAATTAGTGAAAAGTGAGGGGTGCTGGGGAGAGACAGGGATACTGGGAAAGGCAGAGAGACTGAGAAAGAATGTGTGGAGGATGGAGAGTGCTGAGCGGGAAGAGCTGGGAAGTAGGGAGGAGCCACAGCGTGCCTGCAAGGCAGAGCACTGAGATACAGCAGCAGGGGCAGGCAGGAGTTTCCAACCATGTTGCACTAACTACGTGGAGAATGGACTCCTCTTTTGCAAGGGTTCTGGCTAGGGCTGGGAGTGAGGGTAGAGAGGGGCTGGATTCAGAAAGAAGCATCCGTGGGTACTGGGATGGAGAAGAGAGGAGGCTGAGCCATGGGAAGGGTCAGCTCGACCACAGCAGAATACACAGTGAACCAGATATGGCCACGCAGAGAGGCCCAGTGTCTGTTCCAGCAAACACATGTGCCCTTAGATATGAGCTCACAGGCAGAGAGATTCACAGATATACCCAGAGACACTCGGATCATTCCAGAGCATGCAGAGACAAACATGTGGAAACTGACACACACAGGCATACACAGACACAACACAGAGGACGCACGTGCACGGAGTTGGCTACAGAGAGACGTGCAGAGAGAAGCGCATGACCAATGTGCAAAGCTGATCCACGACACACACTCTGAGGAAAGGCATGCAGAGCACACACCCACAATGTGCAGACATACGCGAGAACACACAGAAGAGGCGCACACAAACAGAACCACAAAGCGCGGCTACCCTGGGAGGAGGGGCACCGACTTGTCCCGGTTTCTCATTTCACCATGGAAAAGTCCCATGTCCTGGGAACACTTGTCAGTCCCAGGCAAACTGGGACAGTTGGTCGCCCTAACTCGGAGACACACAGTCACAAAGACAGCACCAACACCCAGGCCTCTGCACACACAATGTTATCAGCACAAATGCAGTCACCATCGTAGGCTAGGATAACCCTCTTCATCACTCACAGCCCATACTGGGCACACTCTCCATGTGTCCAAGGCCCTAGACACCTGGAGAGACACACCGAGGAACACACAGAACAGAGGCATAGACACAAGGCAGGCAGACACACCCACTGCATTCCATCCCAGAGCCCAAGCTCACACACACACACACCCAGTCACAGACACACAAAGGCTGCCACACACACATCTACAGAGCAAAAAAACACCGAAATTCAAACCACTAAAACAAACAAAGGGCAAGCCAATTTTAGAAAGGTAAAAGCAGCCTTTTGAATCAGTGGGCTCATGGGATGTGGTCTTGTTTAGATACTCAGGGAAGTGGAGGAATGGGAGTGAGCAGACCGTGGCAAGGACACATGGCACACTGGCAGAGGCCCCATGGCTGGGATGTCCTCTAGCAAGGGCACATTCTCTAGCTTGACTCTGCTGGTTAATGTCACTATTCACAGCCATGTCTGCAGGGGAATGTCCTGAACAACTCACTCCCATGAAGCTGACAACACCTTCCATTTCACAGGGCCATGAAAAGGACAGAGTGAGTAAAATGTGGGAAGCACCAGGCATGATGCCAGGCACACAGGACATTATGCTCAAGGTGCCGAAGCTATTAAGACATAGGTCTACAACCCCTTTTCTGAAATTCTGAACATTCTGAAAACAAAACATTTCTTCCTATTAGGGGGCAAAACCAGAGCAGAACTGACATGAGGCCATTTCTTTTTTACCCAATTTCACATGACTATTCACATGTTTCTCTGAGATAATAGTAAGGTGTTTGATTATGGAGTATCACATTAGTTTTGAAAATCTGCAAACCAGGCCGGGTGCAGTGGCTCATGCCTATAATCTCAGCACTTTGGGAGGCTTAGGCAGGTGGATCACTTGAGGTAAGGAGTTCAAGACCAGCCTGGCCAACATAGCAAAACCCCGTCTCTGCCAAAAATGCAAAAATTAGCCAGGCATAGTGGTGTGCGCCTATGGTCCTAACTACTTGGGAGGCTGAGGTGGGAGGATCACTTGAACCCAAGAGGTGGAGTTTGCAGTGAGCTTAGATGATGCCACTGCACTTCAGCCTGGGTGACAGAGCTAAATTCTGTCTCAAAAAAAAAAAAAAAAAAGAAAAAAGAAAAAAAAATTATTTTCTTTTCCGCAAACCTCAGAATTCTGAAACACATCTGGCCCAATAGGATTCGAATCCTTTGCGACAACAAAACAAATGTTTTGTTTTCAGAATGTAGGTACTGTGGACACATTTGCATTCAGGTAGATAGTATGTAGTTGCTTGTGCATGCATGAACGGTGTAACACAGGCATCACCCTCCACAGTACACAAAGCAAGAACATCTGTCCAACCTAGGCATGGCCCTTAACAGTGTACTTCAGCATACATTATTGCATGTTATCCTTCCAGGTTCATAGTAGGCCAGTGGGTGTTAATATTTCCTCCAATTCAGGCCAGGCGCGGTGGGTAACACCTGTAATTTCAGCACTTTGGGAGGCCAAGGTGAGAGGATCACTTGAGGTCAGGAGTTCAAGACCAGCCTGGCCAACATGCTGAAACCCTGTTTCTACTAAAAATATAAAAATGAGCCAGGCATGGTGGTGTATGCCTGTAGTCCCAGCTACTCGGGAGACTGAGGTGGGAGAATCGCTTGAACCCAGGAGGTGGAGGTAGTAAGTGAGTTGAGATTGCACCATTGCACTCCAGCCTGGGTGACAGAGTGAGACCCTGTCTCAAAAAAATATTTTTGGCCAGGCACGGTGGCTCACGCCTGTAATCCCAGCACTTTGGGAGGCTGAGGCGGGCGGATCACAAGGTCAGGAGATCAAGACCATCCTGGCTAACATGGTGAAACCCCATCTCTACTAAAAATACAAAAAATTAGCCAGGTGTGGTGGCGGGCACCTATAGTCCCAGCTACTCGGGAGGATGAGGCAGGAGAATGGCGTGAACCCAGGAGGCGGAGCTTGCAGTGAGCCAAGATTGCACCACTGTACTCCAGCCTGGGCGACAGAGTGAGGCTCCGTCTCAAAAAAAAAAAAAAAAAAAAAATTTCCCCTAATTCACAGATGTGGAACCAAGGCTTAGAGAAGTTGAGTGTCTGGTCTAAGGTCACACAACTAGTTAATGTGGAGCTGGGGTCCCAAACCTTAGTCCCCAGGACTCTAGGGGCATCCTCTCCCTTATACCCCCTTACTGTGTACTCTCTCAACTACTTAGTGAAAAAGATGGAAGTAAATAGAAAGCAACTTCAACCTCAAGTCCAACATTTGAGCCCTGAAAGCACTAGCTAATCATCAGTGACTATGACCCCAGCACAGGGGGAGGGTTATTACATCTGGGAGCAGGGTCCTGCCTCTATTTCCTCTGCTAGTCCCTTCCTGGTTTCCAAGAAGCAGTAGTTTCCCTTCAGCCTTCATTAGAACCATCGGGCCTCAGAGTCAGCTGTAACCTGTCTGCCTTTTCCAAAGTTCATCAGAATTGGGTACATCTTGAATTTCACAATAGGGACTCAAAATCAGCCCAATGCTTTCAGGCCATGACTCTTTTAATGACACAGGAGGACACATGCCCCAAGGGACAGACCATACCCCTGACTTCGATCAACAAAGTGCTCCAAAGTGGGACTCAAATACCCACTCACAAGTCCCAGCTCTGCCAAGAAGAACCATGGGACTTTGGGTAAGTCACTTAACATCTTTGGGCATTGGGTACAATTCCAAGTCCCTCCCAGGACTTAAAGAACACTTAACAATTTAAATACTACTAAGAACTAGAAGCTTTCTTAATTACTCAAACAGGGCTCTGACCATGCCTTTCACTGGTCAGGGGTCATCTGTACAGGCCCTTCCCCAGACAGCCTGAGTTATTTGGGTGGTTGGGGGTGGACGTGGGCAGTTCTTTCTGGACCCACTAGCTCTAGTTTTGCTATTTGCTATAAAAGTTTTCTGATGGGAAGGGGAGTTGGTGTAAATACCCACAGTAGACCAGCAGTCCCCAAATGTGGTTGTGCATTACAATCACCTGGGAAGCTTTTCAAACTGTGACATCCAAGCTCCACCCTAGAATAATTACATCATCATCTCTGGGGAAGGTACCCAGGCATTAGCAGTCACTTGGAATCCCCAGGTGGTTCCAGTGCGCAGCGACGTTTAAGATCCAGTGCATCTCAAACTTGAATGTAGTATGAATCACCTGGGGACTTTGTTAGAATGCAGATTCTGATTCAGCAAGTCAGCCTGGGGCCTGGGGTTCTGCATTTTAACAAGCTCCCAGATGATTCTGATATTGCTGGTCCACAGACCACAAGGCCCAGACAATCAGGAAGTCCCTTCCAGTTCAGACCCTTCACAGAGCTTACTCCCTCCCAAGGACTGACTGGTTCTCCTGGGTTCAAATCTTCCCAACAAGATGAAGGGCCAGCTGCCAGCCCACCAACCAGGCTCAAATGAGTTCTTCTGTTCCTCCTGCAGCTAGAATGAACCAGGTTATGCTGGGGCTCACCAAAGAGCCCCTCACAGTAGGACAGACAGGCAGAGTGAAATGGCAGAGGCTCTACCTCCATGGCCCAAGGGGGAAGCAGGGCACAGGCAAGGGTGGTAAATGGGGCAGGGGCAAGGGGAACTTGGAAGGAGGGGTGGGGAGGAAGCCTAGAGGAGGGCACCCTCAACTGGCATTTCCTCCTGGCTTGCCAGGGATTGCATATTGGTTTGCTCGGGCTGTGTATCAAATCACAACAACCTGGGCGGCTTAAACAACAGAAAATTCTTGTCTCACAGTTCTGGAGGCCAGAAGTTCAAAGTCAAGGTGTCAGCAGGATTGATTCCTTCTGAGGGCTGTGAGGGAAGGCTGTGTACCAGGCCTCTCTCCTTGGATTGCAGATGGCTGTCTTCTCCCTGCATCTTTTCACATCATCTTTCTTCCAAGTGTCTCTGGGTCCAGATTTCCCCTTATAAGGACGGCAATCATATTGGATTAAAGTCTACCCTGATGACCTCATTTTGACTTGATTACCTCTCTAGAGACCCTGTCTCCAAATAAGGTGCCATTCTGAGGGACTGGGGATTAGGACTCCGACAGGTGAATTTGCCGGGGCGGGGGAACCATCCAATTCATAACAGATTGTGATATAGGAGGTCAGCCCCAAGTTAGCAGATCATTTGGTTTTCAAGAGGAGCCGGAAATATGGATTGACATGAAATCTGATTTTCAACATTGGTGGGGTGTACCATTTTAGAGAAACACTGTGGACCTCACAAAACTCTTGCACTCAACGTCTGCACCTGGGCTGCTCACCTTTCTGCCCTGCAGCAGCAATGCCCTGTGACAGGCCGCAGCATCCTCTGGCAGGTGTGGCAGCCTCCCTGGGTTCTTCCTTGCTGCCCTTAAAGGTCAGTTCCCAGCTCCCTGCTTGCCTCACTGCACCCTAGGATCCAGGCTCCCTCCATCTCTTGCACTTCCCTGCCTTTCCCACTGCCAGGTCTATGCTCTTGCTGTTTCCTCTGTCCGAAGCACTTGCCTGGCAAACTGTAAATCTTCTAGCTTTAGCTCAAGGGCCACCCCTTCTCTGAAGTCTTCCTGGACTGCCCCTGGCACAGTCATTCCCTCCTTCCTGCTCCTAAGCATCTCAGATTACTCCTTCATCGTTGGGCCTGCTATAGGGTGATTATGTGGCACCGTGGATGTTCGAACCAGCCTCACTTACCAGCTTCTAGGAGGCTCAGACTCTCAACTGAGACTCATGGATTCAAATCCTAGCTCGAACCAGCCTGACTTATTAGCTTCTAGGAGGCTCAGACTCTCGACTGAGACTCATGGATTCAAATCCTGGCTCTGACTATTACTTCTCTGTGACCTTGGGTAGGTCAGTTCACCTCTGACCCTCATTTTCTAAGTCTATAAAATGGATATAACAACAAAACCCATAGAGTTATTTGATTACAGGGCCTGGAACATAGTAAGTGCTTAATAAATGTTTGATGAATGAGTATAACCGTCACTTAAAGGAGAAGCCAGAGCTCCCATTTAAGAGTAGGTGGGCAGGCCAGGACTGAGTTGAGCCTAGATTCTAATAAGCAGTTGTTTGGTCCTTTGTTTTCACATTTATTAATTCATTTTACCTTTTGAAGCAGGCATGGTTGGTATTTTCACTTCCACTTTATTAATACACAGGCGGAAATTGAGGTTCACGGTAGTTGTGACCTGCTCCAAGTTGTACAGCCACTCAGTGGCAATCCAGGACTAAAGCCCAGGTCGACAGAGCAATGGATCTGCCCCAACCCTTTCTCCTGGCCCTGGTTTTAAGCAGAGTTGTTCTCATTAGCCTTCAGGTGGTCAGACGTCCCAGGCCCTGGAGACTGCCTATGAGCCCAAGATCCCTGGGGCTGGTGGGCAGGAGAAGAGGGATACTCTCTGCTCTACTGTGTGACCTGAGCCCAGACACCCCTTCTCTGGGCCTCCAGGTCCCCTTCTGTACAATAAACTAACAGCATAAATCTGGGGCCAGCCCACCTGGGCCTACCTCCCAGCTCTGGCTCCCACTAGCTGAGTGACCTTGGCATGGTACCTCGCCTCTTGTGCTTCAGTTTCCTCATCTAGAAATGAATATCCACCTCACAGGACATTGGTAAAGGATAAATGAATGAATACTCATGGAACGCTTGCCACAGTGCCTGGCACATAGTGAAAGCTCAATAAATGTTAGCTATTTGTTTTTATTCTACTAAGAGACTCCATGATCCGCAGGACCCCTTCAATCCTGGTTGTCTGCCATCTGACTCCCAATCCAGTGCTCTTTCCACTCCATTAACCTAAAAGAAATCCACCAAGCAGGGCAAGTGCAGCCCAAATGCCATTCTTCCCCAGGAACCCTGCTATTCTTTGTCCTGTTTTGCTGACTCCCAGATTGTCCTGGACATGGTGGCCCCAGCCCCCACTACAAAGAGCTGTCCTGAAGACCCCCACTGGGACCCTCTTCAGAGTCCCCAGCTTTCGGGGACTGAACTCTGACCCCCATTCTTCCAGCATGAATTCAACCTGCCTAAGGGCGTGGGGCCCCAGTCCAGCAGGCCCCTGGGGGGCGGAGGGTCTGGCGTGCCTCCAGGCAAAAGTAGCTACACTCAGCAGAAATGTCCCAGGCAGGGATGCAGGTCAGTGGCCTGGGAGGGGCTGGCAACATGGGGTCTGCAAAGGCGGGAGCCAGACTCTAGGTTGCCAGCCAGAGAACAAAGGGGTCTTGGAGACAGGGCCCAGGCCTGAGCTCCTGCCCTTGAGAAATCCACATCAGGAGAGGAAATACCAGGAACTGGCCACACACCATAGGCAACTGCAGCCAGCTGAGAAAATCCTTTTGGGTGGGTGGTGGGGGAGAGGAAGGAGTGGTCCAGACTGAGGTTCCTGGATTCTAATGTGAGGTTACCTGATTGCCAGGGAAGTCCCTTCTCCAGAAGGTTCCTTACAGACTGTCCCACACTGGAGCTGCGAGAGGCCTCAGGGCCCTGCTCAGCTTCCCTTCTGAGCCCCAGCTGTTACCTCTGCTCAGAATGTCCTTTCCCCTTTGTCTGCCTGTTAAATTCTTGTTTGTCCTTCAGGGCCCTGCTTAGGCTTAATGTCATATTCTCTGGGAAGTCCAGACTTGCCAGGGTTAGATGCCCTGTCCTGAGTTCCCAAAATGCTTCCCCTTTCCCACTTCGTGGCAACTGCCACATTGTCCCAAACTTTATCTTGGTGCATCTCTCTTCCCTACCAGCCTGTGAGTTCCCATTCTTGGGCCATGTCCTTTCGCCTTTAAACCCCATGCCTGACACACAGCATTCCCTCCAAACTTGGTGAGTGGGTGAGTATGTGCATCTACTCACAGATCTTCATTCTAAGAAGTCTTGCCAGGTGCAGTGGCTCACGCCTGTAATCCCAGCACTTTGGGAGGCCGAGGCAGGTGGATCACCTGAGGTCAGGAGTTTGAGACCAGCCTGGCCAAATGGTGAAACCCTGTCTCTACTAAAAATACAAAATTAGCTGGGTGTGGTAGTAGGCACCTGTAGTCCCAGCTACTCGGGAGGCTGAGGCAGGAGAATCGCTTGAACCCTGGAGGCGGAGGTTACAGTGAGCAGAGATCGTGCCATTGCACTCCAACCTGGGCAACAAGAGTGAAACTCCATCTCAAAAAAAAAAAAAGTCTTTTCTGCTTCCTGAGTTCAAGTGATTCTCGTGCCTCAGCCTCCCTAGTAGCTGGGACTGCAGGCTAAAGTGACCATACCCAACTAATTTTTGTTTTTGGTTTATGGTTTTTTTTTTTTTTTTTTTTTTGAGACGGAGTCTTACTCTGTCACCCAGGCTAGAGTACAGTGGTGCGATCTCGGCTCACTGCAAGCTCCGCCTCCCGGGTTCACATCATTCTGCCTCAGCCTCCCGAGTAGCTGGTACTACAGGCGCCCGCCACCACACCTGGCTAAATTTTGTATTTTTAGTAGAGACGGAGTTTCGCCATGTTGGCCAGGCTGGTCTCAAACCCCTGGCCTCAAGTTCCAGAGATTCAAAGATCAGCTTTTCCAGCCAAAACAATAAGGGGATCCTGAATGTAAGCACATGTGTGCCTAAGTGTGCACCATACACACAAGACACCCTGCAATGTGCTAGAATCCTACAGTCATGGAATTAACTGACAGTTGCGTAGCTGTGTTCAGCCAATAAGTCACCTTTGCCTACTGGCCAGTGCCAGTCAAGTCTCCTTGGGCTGAGCAGTAAGGGCCCAAGGTCTGATCCCTGTCCTTAACTACCCAGGCAGGCACTGCCAAGCTCCCAGACCATGTACCACCAGAATTCCATTTGGCACTCCATGCTCTTGTCCCCAGGCCTCCTGCTCTGCCATCAGTGCTCTATTCTGAAGCCTAGGTATTCCCAAATTCAAATGTCATGGTGATTCACATTACCCTACACCTTCATTCCAAGGGTTCATTCTCTAGGGTTCCTATACTGTGGCAAACTGACTCCCTCATCCTCAAGGCCTTCCAGAACACTCCCTCCTGTTGCTTCACTGAATCTCATGCTCTGAACTCTTCCATCTGTTTGTCCCCATGAGCCTCAAAGCTATTATATCCAAGCTGGCACTCAGCATCCTCCTTACAAAATTGTCTACCACCATCTGGGTTGGTCTCACTTTCCATGTCATATCCAAGCTAGAAACTCAGCACCTATTTCTCCTTATCCTTCGCTTCCAACCCCTAATCTGTCCTACTTGTCCTACTTTAAATATTTCTAGAAAGAAATATTTTACTTTCTAAATATTTCTCAGATCTAATACCCCCTCAAGTTTTAACCTTCTATATCTCTTGCCTGGACCACTGCAGTAGACTCCTCATTCCTTTCCATGTATCAGCTCTCACTCTCCTTCAATCCATCCTCCATACAGGCCACCAGCAAGACCTGTCTAAGATGCAATCTGACCAAGTCATGTTCTCCTTAAAAACCTTCCACGGCTCCCATTACCTTTTTTTTGGTTTGTTTTTTTGAGACAGAGTCTCACTCTATTACCCAGGCTGGAGTGCAGTGGTGCGATCTCAGCTCACCGCAATCTCTGCCTCCTTAGTTCAAGTGATTCTCCTGCCTTAGCCTCCTGAGTAGCTGAGACTACAGGCAAGCACCACCACACCTGCCTAATTTTTGTATTTTTAGTAGAAATGGGGTTTCACCATGTTGGCCAGGCTGGTCTCAAACCCCTGGCCTCAAGTGATCTGCCCACCCTGTCCTCCCAGTGTTGGAATTACAGGCATGAGCCACTACACCTAGCAGCTCCCATGATCTTTTATCGGAGTTGATTGAAGTGGGTTCTATGAAACACCAGTCCTGCAAGATTCTCCAGATATAAGACTCAATATGTTTAGGAAATGGTGCACACCAATGGCCCTCTTCAAGATTAATAATGTACCCTCACATCTTAAAGATGGCTTCATCGTTATCCTAAACTGCAGTATCTTAATCTCTGGCCACGCCCACCTTCCTGCTCCAGCACACCAATCCTTCAACCTCACAGCACTTCCAGGCCTTTGAGTTCCTCCATTTTTCTCCCTGCCTACCAAGCCCTGTCCTGGCTCAACTTCCATCCCTCTTCTGCCCAGAACCTCCGGTCCTACACCTCAACCCCTTCTTGCCATCACTCTCAGTTGCTCTGCTCTTCTCTGTCTCTGCATCAGTTCACATGCCCACTATTCCATCACCTATATGTTGAAGTCCCAGATCTGCTGGAGAAAAGCACATTCCACTGTGAGATCTGGAGCCAGCCCCTGTCCTGCTCTCCAACCTTCCCGGAGCCCTGCCTGGTGAGGGAGGTGGGAGCATCATTTCTGTGCACCCTGAGTCGCCTCTCCTATTTTCAGAAGGGGTTCTTCCAAGCTTTGTCCAAGAGCCCCATCTTGAAACCTTTACCTTGTTCTTTGCAGAGGACCCCTCTCTTACTTCACAGAGAAAGGAAAGGACACAGACAGGAACGCCTTAATTTCTGGTTCCTTTACCTGGAACCTCCTCTTGCACTCTGGGTCTCCTCCTCTCCCATCTCTACCACTTGTGTCTATCTTCTATTTCTCCTGCACCTTCTGTCTTTTCTTTAGTCTCTGCCTTCACCTTATACATATGTTCAAATCCCACCCATCTGAAATGCAAACAGCAAAACTCTGAGTAGTCCTTTGGTGCTACCTCCTCTCATAACTTCCAATTCATCTCTCCCCTCCCCTACAGTCATGCTTTTCGAAAGAATTGCCTACATTTTCTGATTCCAATTTCATGCTTTCCTTTTCAAACTCAACCTGTTGATCCTGCCTTCAGACTCCACCACCTCCTAAAACTGCTTTGGCTGCAGTCACCAAGACTGTCCTGCTGCTCATCCAGGGGACACTTGGTGGCCCTTGCCTCCATGAACCTCTTTGGAGCAGTTGTTACAGTTGGTCCATCCCTCTTTTTTTTTTTTTTTTTTTTTTCCCAGATGGAGTCTCAGTCTGTCACCCAGGCTGGAATGCAGTGGTGCAATCTTGGCTTACTGCAACCTCCACCCACTAGGCTTAAGTGATTCTCCTCCCTCAGCCTCCCAAGTAGCTGGGATTACAGGTGCCTGCCACCATGCCTGGCTAATTTTTGTATTTTTAGTAGAGATGGGGTTGTACCATATTGGCCAGGTTGGTCTTGAACTCCTGACCTCAGGTGATCTGCCCACCTTGGCCTTCCAAAGTGCTGGGATTGCATGCACGAGTCACCGCACCCAGCCAATCCCTCCTTTTAAAAATTGCTGGGCTCCTTGACTGGGAGGACATCAGCCTCTGGTTTTCTTCTTTCTCCCCTCCTGCTTCCTTCAGTGCTCACCTCCTGCATCTGACCCCTAAACACTGAGATTTTCCAAGCTCTACCCTTGGCCTTTTGCTTTTCTCTTTCTGTGTCTTGTCTCTGCACATCTCATCCACAGTCATGTCTTCAACTGCTTGCTGGAAACAAGTGACCCCCATCCCTGTCTTCAGCTAAGACCTCTCTCTCAAACTCCAAAACCACACTTCCCACTGGATCCTGGACACCCAAAACCCAGCGCTTCCCAAATAAAACTCATCTGCCATCCATGTGTTACCTATAGCAGCAAACGAGACCACCAAGTGCACCACCCGGGAATCTAGGAATCATTCTGGCCTCTTGCTCTCACTTGCCTCACCCCTACCAGTCATGACATACTGTAAAGTCAATCTGGCCGTGCAAGGAGAATCACTTGGAAAACTTACCAAACACAGTTTCCTGGGCCCTATCCATGACTTACAGGATCCAAATCTCCTGGGCTGGGGCCAAAGAATCTGAATTTCTAGAAAACTCCCCAGGCTGCTGTAATGCCTGACCCAAATCACAGATTAGCCTTAGGGAACCACTGTGGTCTAACCCACTGCCAATATCACTGCTGGTTGCCTAGTTCAGGGCAAAATCCTCCTCCCTGCGCCCCTGGTAATATGCTTGTCTCCTCTCATTCATTCTCCACACTGTGGTGATGGCAACTTTCCAAATGTGCAGTAGGACCATGGCTCATCTCTGCTTAAATCCTTCTATGTGGCCACCTGGGAACACTGCATTCATGACCCTTTGTCCTTAGGAGAGTGCCTTCAGCTCATCTCTTGTCTTACCTCCTACCTTGCTCCCCTCAAGGTATGCACTCCAGTCAGGCCAAAAGACATATGGTTCCTATAAACACATAACCCTGCCCCTGCACGTGTTTACACCTCCTCTCCCTGCATATATTGTTCTTCTGATTGTACTCCCTCAGTCTCACAGCCCCTCTGGATCCACTCCTAAGGTTCGACCCAGGCTGGGCTCAATGCCTGCCACTCAGGCACTGTGAGCCCATGTGGTGATCACAGAGTTTCTAGGTTATTTCCTCCTGTGTAAACAGTGAACCTTCAAGACAGGACCTGGATATTGAGTGGTCACTATCCTCGGAGGTGCACCCAGTTCCTGGCTCACAGAGGTGGTCAACAAAGGTTAGTGAATGGAAGGGTATAAGAAGAGAAAGAGAGAAGACAGGGAGGTCAGAGCATTTCAGATGGTTCTGCCATCTGTTTGAAGACCCAGGCCAAGAGCTGGGTCTCTGCCCAGCAGGGCGCCTGCTCTGGATCCACAGAAATACCACAATGGTGGTGGCTTTTTTTGTTTGTTTGTTGGTTGGTTTCTTTTTGAGACAGAGTCTCACTCTGTTGCCCAGGCTGGAGTGCAGTGGTGCAATCTCCACTCACTAAAATCTGGGACCCCTGGGTTCAAGTGATCCTCCTCACTCAGCTTCCTGAGTAGCTGGGTCTACAGGGGCGCACCACCATGTTCGACTAATTTTGTATTTTTAGTAGAGATGGGGTTTCACCATGTTGGCCAGGCTGGTCTTGAACTCCTGACCTCAGGTGATCCACCTTCCTTAGCCTCCCTAAGTGCTGGGATTACAGGTGTGAGCCACCGTGCCCAGCCACGATGGTGGTGTTTTTGTGGCCCTCTTGGTTCTGGGGTTTCCCCAATAGCCAGGAAGGTGATGGCAGCCTGCCGAGACTGGCTAGGTCAGGGAGACCCTAACCCAGCAGCGCTAGAGGAATTAAAGACAAACACACACAGAAATATAGAGGTGTGAAGTGGGAAATCAGGGGTCTCACAGCCTTCAGAGCTGAGAGCCCCAAACAGATATTTACCCACATATTTATTAACAGCAAACCAGTCATTAGCATTGTTTCTATAGATATTAAATTAACTAAAAGTATCCCTTATGGGAAACGAAGGGATGGGCCGAATTAAATGAATAGGTTGGGCTAGTTAACTGTAGCAGGAACATGCCCTTAAGACACAGTTAGCTCATGCTAATTGCTTGTGGCTTAAAAATGCCTTTAAACGGTTTTCCGCCCTGGGAGGGCCAGGTGTTCCTTGCCCTCATTCCCATAAACCCACAACCTTCCAGTTTGGGCATTAGGGCCATTATGGACATATCACAGTGCTGCAGAGATTTTATTTATGGCCAGTCTTGGAGCCAGTTTGTGGCTGGACTTTAGGGGGCCTGCTCCCAGAAGCAGCCTGCCCTCCCATTTCCATGTGCCACCTGATGAGATTTGGGGCTTCTGAGAAGTCCTGGCCCCTCCTGTCTGCTCTGGTCACCTCTAAATT
The DNA here is from genome assembly GCF_043159975.1 of Macaca nemestrina. NCBI lineage: Eukaryota > Metazoa > Chordata > Mammalia > Primates > Cercopithecidae > Macaca > Macaca nemestrina. The sequence continues at coordinate 122,636,797 of NC_092131.1, read as the reverse complement.
TCTATTAACAAGGACAGCAGGCTGGTTGCAGTGGCTCATGCCTATAATCCTAGCACTTTGGAGGCTGAGGTGGGCAAATTGGTTGAGTTCAGGAGATCGAGACCATCCTGGGCAACATGGCAAACCCCTGTCTCGACTAAAAATACAAAAATTAGCCGGGCACGGTGGTGCACGCCTGTAATCCCAGCTACTTGGGAGGCTGAGGCAGGAAGATTGCTTGAGCCCAGGAGGCGAGGTTATTACAGTGACCCAAGATGGCACCAGGGCACTCCAGCACTGGCAACAGAGCCAGACCCTGTCTTAAAAACAAGGAGAGTGGGTTCACAAAGGACTCCGGGACCACTTCCCACTCTATTTCTGAACTGGCTGTGCCCTCCTCACTCCTGGACCCTGCTCCTACCCTGGTTTTGTGCCTACAGAACAAAACCACTGTCCTGTCCTGGTATCGCCAACCTTTGGCGTGGACACCTTCACCTGGCCCCCCTGGCCCCATTCTCTCTCTGACTCCCTCCCTCACCCTCTTCTTTCCCTCTTCCCTCTTTGTCCACCCAAAGCCTTTGCTGCAAGACCTCTCTGTCGCCTTTGTGCCTCATCTGCGGCCCTCTGACTTTCCTCACAGGCTCTCTGCGGGCTGTAAACTGGGATGCTGCTCCATCCTTGCTGTCCTCCTCCAGCTGCCTGCCCCAGTCTCTCCCCAGCCCTGCCCTTAAGACGGCTGAAGTCTTGTTAGCGAGGAGTGTTGGATGGGGACGGAGGCCTGCATTAGCTGGGTGGCACTCCTGTTTTGCCCCTTCACTGGAGAGACACTCGACCCTCTGTGAAGTGGGTTTGATTCTATGGCAGCTCCATCCTTTGCCTCCCACATCCAGGACCTGCTATTTAATCTGCAGATCCCAGTGCAAAATAAAAATGCAGGTCTCCTTGTTCAAAAAGTATTATGGGGCCAGGCACGGTGGCTCACGCCTGTAATCCCAGCACTTTGGGAGGCCGAGGAGAGCGGATCACGAGGTCAGGAGATCGAGACCATCCTGGCTAACACGGTGAAACCCCGACTCTACTAAAAATACAAAAAAATTAGCCGGGTATGGTGGCGGGCACCTGTGGTCCCAGCTACTTGGGAGGCTGAGCCAGGAGAATTGTTTAAACCCAGGAGGCGGAGGTTGCAGTGAGCCGAGATTGTGCCACTGCACTCCAGCCTGCGCAACAGAGCAAGACTCTGTCTCAAAAAAAAAAAAAAAAAAAAAGTATTCTCATATTCAAGCTGGCAATAACAGAGCATTCCTGCTTTTCCATTTTCCAGTCTAACTACCAGGCCCTTCTAAGTGCACGACCCTGTGTGACTGCACAGACGGCACGTCCAGAATGCCCACCCTGCCCATGCCCCTTTCCAGCTGGTGATGGCCCCTCTCCCCTCTCCTGTCCTCAGCTGCTTTCTTAGACAGCTCCTCGGGGCCTCCTGGCAGGATCCCAGCCCCATTCACCTCCAGAAGTCCAGGGCCCTGTTCAGTAGGCAGCACAGATTCCCCAAGGTCCTGGGGGAATCTTCACCTCAGGCCACCACTCACATCCTTCTCAAATCAATGCACAGTTATCGAGCCCCACCTAGCTAAGCCTTAGGAAGGGAGGACAAGTGGATAAACAATCACTGCCCTCCAGGAGTTCAGTTTATAGCAGAGCTAAGACCTGAAGAAGAGCAGGACCAGACAAGGATCCTGTCGATTCAGAGAAAAATAATCACAGTTTATTAGGAAACTGAATTTCACAAAAGAGACAGCATAAAGATGGGCTTTGGTGAATGGGCAAGGTTTGATTAACCTGAAGAGGAAAGAGGCATTCAAGGAAGAGGCCATGGCATGGGCAAAAGCTTAGAGATAATAAAATGCATGGCACATTCTAGAATCCTGAGTTGTACAGTTTGGCTGAGGTGTGCAGATGGTAAAATAGTGAGAAAAGGCTGGAAGGAAAATGTACAGAAAAGAGCTACAAGGGTAATGGTGAAGTGTTTGTACTCCCTTAGTGGAAACACCAAGGGGACTTTAGGTTGTGATGTTTAGGTTATTTGGGAGCAAAGGGAGAAGGGCAAAGCCTTCCTCCCCTTGTCCCTCACAGCTTGCGGAAAGAGTGCAAAGGCTCATGATTTTGCAAAACAGGCCGCACCCAGCCCAGATTCTGGAGCTCATTCAGTCCAGGCCTCTGGACCCACAGTTTGTCCTGAGCCCTGACAAAGGTCTGGCCCCCTCCTGCACTCGGAACGCGGAGGACCCGCAGTTCGTGGATTCGCGCAGCAGTGCCCAAGCTGGTGTTGATGGGGGTTGGAGTTTCCAGTCACTCACTCCCCATGGGTCCTGTGGGGGCCTGGGGATGCAGGGAGAGGGTTTCAGAATAGGATCCCAGACTGGGAGGGAAGGGGGACCGTCTGGGCACACCCAGTAGATACGACCAGAGGTGAAGAAAGAGTGGGTCCCATGCCCTGATGGCCCCGCTAGCCACTTTAAGTTTATATTATGGATATATTCAAACATGTTCAAAAGTAGAGAGAAGAGTAGAATGATAACCCAAGTCCACACCGCCCAGCTTTAACAGTTATCCGCTCCAAGCCAATCTTGTTTCAGCTAATCCTTTCCCACCACCCCTTTTAAAGCGGGATGTGAATGTCCTGAGGGAGGTGGAGGCGACCCCAGTTGGAGAGCGGGTGCCCGCACCTCTGGAGGCTGAGGCACAACTGGGCTGGCAGTTGAGCTCATACCGGGTAGGGACCGCCGGGGATAGGGGGCAGGGCTGGAGGGGCGGGGCCAGAAGTCGGGCCGGGTGGGGGGCGCTCTCCTAGTGACTCAAGGCGCGCAGCGCTGGGCGCAAAGCCCCAGTCTCCGCCTCGTACGCTCAGAGTGTGCCTGCTGCGCCGCCGCTGTCCGTACCTGCCGCCGCCGCCACCACCGCCACCATGCCCAACTTCGCTGGCACCTGGAAGATGCGCAGCAGCGAGAATTTCGACGAGCTGCTCAAGGCACTGGGTAAGCTGGTGCAGAGGGCGCGCCCCGACGGGTAGAGGCGGCCCGGAGGTACCCTGGTCCCGGAAGTGCCCCGGTCCTGGGGGGCAGGAGTGGAAGTTGGGGCTCCCAGGCAGGAGGGAGTCCCCGGGGCAATAGATCGCCTTGTCTCCCAGGCGCACCAGGTCTCGGAGAAGCTGGTAGAGAGCCCGGAACCATGCGTTCCGGGAACGTTTGCTGAATGTTTGCCGCCCTCCTTGATGGTGCGGACTTTATCGCGTGCTAGATCATAGCGAGGAGAGATTACTGGAGAGCAAGGAGGATCCGGGACTTAAATTTGGAGACTCAAATTTGAGACCAGGCTCTGCCACGAATTCACTGTGCAACTCGAGGAAAGTCACTTACCCTCTCTGTACCTCAGTTTCTCATCTCGAAAACAAGGGCGAGGGCAGGGAAACGAGTGGGTCAATTTTAAGGCCCCTTTCTAAAGTTAGGGTATGAGCAGCGCCCGACCGGTCGCGAGACCGGCGGCGAGGCCCTGTGACCCGAGCTTGTGGTGCACCCTGCGCAGGTGTGAACGCCATGCTGAGGAAAGTGGCCGTGGCGGCTGCGTCCAAGCCGCACGTGGAGATCCGCCAGGACGGGGATCAGTTCTACATCAAGACATCCACCACGGTGCGCACCACTGAGATCAACTTCAAGGTCGGAGAAGGCTTTGAGGAGGAGACGGTGGACGGACGCAAGTGCAGGGTGAGACCCCAGAGCCAGTACAGGCGTCCCCGGGTCCCCACTCCGCGCCCATGGCCCACTGCTGCTGGAGGAACCTATGTCTCCCTTTGCAGCCTGTGGCGCGCCTTCCTTGCAGGGTGTGTGCACTGGCTGTTTGCAGAGGGGGTTTATGCATCCTAGTTGCCCCTGGCTCAAGACAAAGTATTACCTTCATTCCTTCTCAACCCCATCCCTAAGCCGCCTCCCAGGGTGCTAACTGCCGCGCTTAAAGAGCGGGCTCTGGGTTGCGCCGCTTTCCCAGCTGTGGCTTTTGCAGCGGTTTGAGGCGCCAAGCGCGGGCGGCGCGGGAGGAGGAGGTTGCAGGGGACGCCAGGTTCTCTGTCGCAGGTGAAGCGACAGCTCTTGCATTCCTTTCCTGCCGTATCCCCTGCGCCCGCCCGGGTCCCCGGGCCGCCTGGGTACTCTCTGGATCCAGTTTCAGCAGTCCCGATGGCCCCGACACCTCTCCCCACCCACCCTCACCTGGTTCCTTAAAGGAACCGCGGAGGCTTTCCAAAAGCAAGGCAGGTTCTGGCTGGGAAAATGGACTAGTTGCCCTCTCTTAGTCCTCAAAGGCAAGAGTTTTTTTATTTCTCCATACATGGGCCCAGGGATGAACCGGTGGACTGAAGCAAGGGGTTGTACATTCCTTTTTTGCATGGGCAAAAATTGCATTTGGTTAACCAGACGGAAAAATAATCACTGGAGCTACCACTTATTTAAAAAGTGACAGAATGTCTCCCTCCCTTTCTCCAATTTTTGTTTTTTTTAAAGAAAAAAGTCATAACATTCCAGAGAGTGGGAAATTGTGTCTTTCACCTTTCCTGAGCAGTGCCTGGTCTGATCTCAGAATGGGACTCTCTGAGCACTGGGCTTGGAAGGACAAAGAAACAAAGCCCCACGGAAGCAGGCTGATCTAGGAGGCAATCTTTGGCTCCCAGAATTGTCATAGCCTGAAAATGATCTCCACGCTTGGAGCGGTTGGGATCTGAAGCCCAAACTACAGTGCAGAAACAAAGAGCAAGACAGCATAGAGTGAAGGGCTGGGAGTCTAAGAGAGGAGACTTGGCAACAGGCAGGGCTCAGTTTGGGGACATCCAATGGTGGCTACTGCCAGGGAGGGTAATTCTGCTTTAAAAAAAATTAAAGGTTCACACAACAGCCGGGAGAGTGTGGCTTTATGCACCGCCCCCCCCACCCCCCACTCCTTGCTTAATGAATGTGTCCCATGTGTTAGTTAAAAACTGATTATGTGCACATTCAGCTCTGGCTCACCCCCCAGCCCAGCTGTACCACACTTTGCTTTGTGCAGACACTGGAGAAAACTTCAGGAAATCCCCCCTTTTGCCTCCCACCTCCAAAAGCATGAAGACCCTTCAGATTGATTTGCTTTTTAAAATTTTTCTAAAGGGACGTAACCAGGAAAGTGGCAGCATTTTAACCCTCAGAGCCAAAGACACCCAGGTTTATCAGCATAGGGGTGCACTACATCTGATGAGGAGTGAACAGAAAGGACGTTCTTAAGGCCGGGCGCGGTGGCTCAAGCCTGTAATCCCAGCACTTTGGGAGGCCGAGACGGGCGGATCACGAGGTCAGGAGATCAAGACCAGCCTGGCTAACACGGTGAAACTCCGTCTCTACCAAAAAATACAAAAAACTAGCCGGGTGAGGTGCGGGTGCCTGTAGTCCCAGCTACTCGGGAGGCTGAGGCAGGAGAATGGCGTAGACCTAGGAGGCGGAGCTTGCAGTGAGCTGAGATCTGGCCACTGCACTCCAGCCTGGGCGACAGAGCAAGACTCCGTCTCAAAAAAAAAAAAAAAAAAAAAAAAAAAAAAAAAAAGAAAGGACGTTCTTATCCCAAAATCTTGGGACGTTCTTATCCCAAAATCCGTGGTGTCTTAACTGTTGAAAAATCTTGTGGTTCTGATGTGAAGGTTCTTGCTTTTAAAATCCAAATTATGACCACTTAAGGTCAGGAGTTCGAGACCAGCCTGGTGAAACCCCATCTTTACTAAATATATCAAAAAGCTACTCAGGAGGCTGAGGAAGGAGAATTGCTTGAACCTGGGAGGTGTAGGTTGTAGGGAACCGAGATTGTGCCACTGTGTTCAGCCTGGGCAACAGAGTGAGACTCCATCTCAAAAAATAAATAAATAAATAAAAATAAGTAAAATCCAATTTGTTTGAAGGAGTAGCTAATTTTTATATAAATGAATCATTTCATGCTCTAAATTTTATTCCTAGAGATGTAAAGCATGCCTAAGGCCTTGCTGCTTCAGTAAGAGATTGTGTGTGTGTGTGTGTGTGTGTGTGTGTGTGTTATACAAAGTGTATTTATACCCCATAAAATCTGTGACCAGCACTCTGAATTTGAACTTTCTAAGGCTCAGTGGAGAAGAATCTGTGGCCTGCTGACAGGGACCATGTGTTGATTCTCTGCACAGCAATTATTTTTCAATGCTCATTGTTGCTCCTGCTCCTGCCGCTGAGACTGTAATTAATGTCACTAATGGTTTTCCTGCCCGCAGAGTTTAGCCACTTGGGAGAATGAGAACAAGATCCACTGCACGCAAACTCTTCTTGAAGGGGATGGCCCCAAAACCTACTGGACCCGGGAGCTGGCCAATGATGAGCTTATCCTGGTAGGGCCCCTTGACCCTGAAATAATCCTGAAGTTCTCCCAGATGGTGCCCGAGATGGACCCCACAAATATGTCCTCCTCACTCGGCCTTTCAGAGAAAGGCACCATTTGCCCTGGATTAAAATTAGAGCAGAAAACCCGAGATGACAGTTCAGGTCAGAGGAAATCATTGTTAAATGGTTGGCAGGAAAGAGGAGTGGCTCAGAGGGCAGAATAGGGGCTAGCGACAGGCTGGAGTGCCTGCCACTATCCACACTAATACATCCCAGTGGCGGTGACATGCTTTAAGCCAAGCTCCCCTCTCATCAGATTTGGAATGCTTGGGCCCTATGAGGTCCCCACGCTCACATGGCAGAAGGGATTTTTTTTCATTCTCATTTCCCCTTTTGCTGGCTAGGAAAGGTTTCAGTAATTTTCATCACATCAGCACTCAGAGCCTTAGAGAACATTTTTACCTGTGATTTGCAAACTCCAATAGCCTTTGGGAGCCAGGCAATGAATGCTAATTTGGGAAGTGTCTGAATATAACACAGTGTGGAGAGATGAGCCCCTTTAGAACTAAAAAAGGTAGGCTTTTCCTTAAAAGTGTTCAGATCCCAGCACTTTGGGGGGCCAAGGCAGGCAGATCACCTGAGGTTGGGAGTTCGAGACCAACCTGATCAATATGGAGAAACCCCATCCCTACTAAAAATAAAAAATTAGCCGGGCGTGGTGGCATATGCCTGTAATCCCAGCTACTCAGGAAGCTGAGGCAGGAGATTCGCTTGAACCCAGGAGGCGGGAGTTGCAGTGAGCCAAGGTCGCGCCATTGCACTCCAGCCTGGCAACAAGAGCGAAACTCCGTCTCAAAAAAAAAGGAAAAATGGTATTCGGATTGGCCGGGCATGGTAGCTCACACCTGTAATCCCAGTACTTTGGGAGGCTGAGGCAGGCAAATCACTTGAGGTCAGGAGTTTGAGACCAGTCGGGCCAACATGGTGAAACCCCATCTCTACTAAAAATACAAAAATTAACCAGGCATGGTGGCATGGGCTTGTAGTCTCAGCTACTCGGAACGCTGAGACAGGAGAATCGCTTGAACCCAGGAGGCAGACGTTGCAGTGAGCTGAAATGGCACCACTGCCCTCCATCCAGTCTGGGTGACAGAAACTCTGTCTCTAAAAAAAAAAAAAAAATTCAGACGAAAACATTTTAAATACCCGCTCCCAGCCAAACAAAACTTACCTGGTGAGGCCAAATTAGAAACCTCTATAACTTAAGCACACATTTCATCCCCTTTTTTGAGGTAGAGAACAAAGGAAGGCTGAGGACAGAACAATCCCCCGTCACTCTCCCTTTGTGTTTCAGAACTGGGCGGGGATTGGTGGCTCACACCTGTAATCCCAGCACTTTGGGAGGCTGAGCCCAGGAGTTTGAGAACAGCCTGGGCAACATAGTGAGACTGCTGCCTCTACAAAAAAAAAAAAAAAAAAAAAAATTAGCTGAGTGTGGTGGCACATGCTTGTAGTCTCAGCTACTCGAGGCTGAAGTGGGAGGATCACTTGAGCCCAGGAGTTTGAGGCTGCAGTGAACTGTGATCGTGCCACTGCACTCCAGCCTGGGCAACAGAGCTGAGACCCTATCTCAAAAAAAAAAAAAAAAAACACAAACTAAGGTTTTTGCAACCACCCTTTTCTTCCAGACTAGAAAAGGGGAAAGCTGTTTTGGGTAATCAGGAAATTATATCCTTTGTTCTTCATTAGGTATTTTGTTAATCTCTGCTCCATCTTAGTGAATGTCACCTTGAAATGTTGTGAACAGGAGACTGCTTGCTGAAGGGCACTAGGAAAGGAATTGCGGTGTGACCTGGGCATGGGCCTTCCCTTCCCAAGTTCTTTCCATGCTATACAATGAGGGGTTAAGCAGAAGTCTGATCCCTGAGGTCCCTCTCAGGCTTGAAATTACATGTTTATTCTGCAAGAAGACCCTAAATTGAGCTGTCTATTACTTGAACTGAGACTGCTTGATCTTTCTTTCTTTCTCCTCTTGTCCTTCCCTGGGATGATTTAACATGCTTTCTCCTTTCACAGAGAAAGGACTGGCTTAATTTGCAACCTGGTTAATATTGTTTCCAGGGAAGGGATACTTGCTGAGTTTGGGGGAGAAATTTGAGGCTGAGACATGGAAATTTAGGAGAAAAGGCATATATGGTTTACTGGTACCAGAGACAGCAAAGGGGGAGATGATTTTAGAGTTTTAGAATGTAGCTGAGGGTTCAGTAGGATCGGTTGGCTCTGAGAAAGAGTGATTTTATTAACCTCTGTAGTATACGAGCAGCTGGCGTCACAGGCCAAATTCTGCTAGATGGACCCCATCACTTTCATATCCTCCCTCCTCCCAACTACAGTTCTATCCCTGCATCCTTTGCTGGAACAGCAAACATATATACAAGCCTCAAAGGGAAAGGGAGTGTTAACTCTTGGCATTTGGGATCTGAAATGTGGGCTTTTGTTTCAAGGGTTATTATCATTAATAAATCTAAAACGCAGAGAGATGCAGTCTCTATATAACAAGAGGCAATTATTCTAGTTAAGTTGAAATATGCTCTCCCAGTGCCAACAGTAAATTGCCCCCAGGCTATAAGTTGCCTTCCTTTGAAAACTGAGTATACTCCCACAAACCACTCTGGAATATTCTACAGAGAGTTTCTGTCAGGAACCTCTAAGCATAGTTTGCAGGCTGAGAAGGACACTTCAAATGTGGTTGGAAATGCGGCGATTTCTTCTCATGTCATGAAGCCATTTGTTAGCCTGGGAGAGCTGTCAGCTAGCGAGAATAGTTTCTCCAGGGTACAGCGTTAAATACCCAAATGTTGGCAGCTATTTGACAGTCTGTGGCTGTAGAACTCAAAGAAGTATGGAAAATGAACATGGTTCTGAGGCATCCAGACATCTGCAAGGTAGACTTATGGTGGGAAAGTCATGCCCCACACCCCCTAGCGTGCAGAATCACCTGCATTTCTTCCTAATAGAGAAGAAGCTAGGACAAAGGTGTCCAGAAGTTGGTATACCTGCCAGTCTGGTCAGGAGATCCCTAGCATGAAAAGAAGCTAGTGGCTGGGTACAGTGGCTCACGCCTGTAATCCCAGCACTTTGGGAGGCTGAGGCAGGTGGATCACTTGAAGTCAGGAGTTTGAGAGCAGCCTGGCCAACATGGTGAAACCCCATCTCTACTAAAAATACCCAAAAATTAGCTGGGCGTGTTGGTGTGTGCCTGTAGTCCCAGATACTTGGGAGGCTGAGGCAGGAGAATCACTTGAACCTGGGGGGCAGAGGTTGCAGTGAGCCAACATCACACCACTGTACTCCAGCCTGGGCGACAGTGAGGCTGTCTCAAAAAGAAAAGAAGTTAGTGATGGGCATCTGCTTCCTCAGTCACTAAGGACTAGAAGTATTTCCCTGAAGCACACGTGTCTGAATAATGTTTTAGCATATGTTCTCTGAGAGCATCTCATGACCAACTAAGAGGGCAGAGTAAGAATATAAAGATCCTAGGATAGCTAAATGCCTCGTTCAGTGGTTTTAACATCTCTTTAATTTCAGGCCACTTTGAGAATCCGAAAGATAAGGACCTTCTGGCACATAAATGTACATTTGCAAACAAACATACTCACATCAGGTTTACAGACTGGGGAATTTCTATTTCTTTTCTTTTCTTTTCTTTTTTAACATACATATTGCTTTCCCTGTTCTAACTGCCTGTGAGAGGCCCAGGAGAGCAGGCCTGTGAGTAATTGCTAGTTTTGGGGGAAAGTTGAGACAGTTTACTTATGGGCAATATCATTTCAGGGGCCAGCAGAAGAACATCCTCCTCCATCTGTGCAATGATTCGTATCCTCTCAACAAACAAAAGGCCATAGAATTTTAGCTGGAAGAGCCTTTGCAATGATCATCTTGTCAGTTCCACCTCTCTCCTCAACACCAGCCCCTGCCTGCCCTTTTCCCAAACAGGCCACGAGAGGAAAACATTTGCCCCAAGCTTAGCCAGCTGTGAGCTACAGAGCTAGGTTTGGATGCCAATGCTGTGCTTTTGCAGCTGAGACCAATTTTCTAGCTTGCAGGTGACTCGAGTATTACACATACAGCATCTCAGCCTGTCTCCCAGGTTAGATGACTGCTTCCTGGAAAGCAGTTCTATTCCTTCTCCAAAGCAAGGAACAGAACTGGCTGGTGAGTGTTGGGCCCCATGACCCCAGCTGCTTGAGCTTCTTTCTGTCTTGAAGTCATTTGAAAAGAGACAGAGCCACTTCAGAAATGTCCATTGTGACATTCTTTCCCTTTCGGTTTAATTTTAAAACCAAAACTCCTGGCATTTCTTATGTCAGCATTTTACAGGTTCCAGAAGCAAAGGAAAATGGTGTATAACATAATTCTATACCCTGGTTCCCTCTCTGCCAATAGCGCTTAAGGGGGAAAAAATCCCTTAATGCTTAGCATGAGCACACACACAGGAAATTGAATGTCTGTTACAAAGAGTTTTTAACAGGGCAGTAAGTGGCCTTATTAGTGACATGCTTTAAACATTTTTGTGCAGGCATCTGCACTGATTGGTTTTCCTTTTCTTCTTCTCTGCAGACATTTGGCGCCGATGACGTGGTCTGTACCAGAATTTATGTCCGAGAGTGAAGGCAGCTGGCTTGCTCCTCCTTTCAGGAAGGGATGCAGGCTCCCCTGAGGAATATATCATAGTTCTGAGCTGCCGGTGGACCGCCCTTTTCTCCTACCAATATTAGGTGACCCCATTTTCCCCATGACAATGTTGTAGTGTCCCCCACCCCCGCCCCCCAGGCCTTGGTGCCTCTTGTATCCCTAATGCTCCATAGTTTGGCATTTGCATGGTTTCGAAGTCATTAAACTGGTTGGATGTGTCTCAACCTTTTCCCTTTTTTGGTTTGCCTCTTCAGTTTCAACATGGGAGTTACTGTGTACCTACTGTCCTTGGCGCTGTGTTGGTCTGTGTGGTACTCTCAGCTTTGGCCTGCTGGCCTCGGTGTGGGGCTTTGAGCATATATCAGTGGTTGTAAGCTGGGCTCCCACAGATTGGCTGGATCCAGACTGCAGATCCAGGTGTGATTGCACCTCCCAATGTGGCTGTTCAATTGAATTACTTGGTATCAGTAGTTCCCAGCAGGAAAGGGCACATTTAAAAGAGTTAACAGGGAAGAGCTCATAATGAAGAGACTGTTTATACTGGCAGGATGAATAGAGCCAGCAAAGGATGGGGAGGCACCCAAAGACAAGCAGTGGAGGGATTCACCCCCAGGCCTGAAGACAGAAGGGAAAGAGGGGTCACCAGACCATGAGAGCTATCACCTAGGAGAAAGGCCACTGCCAAAACCATGGCCCCAGTGTTTATGGAGTCATGGAGTCCCAAGTCATGGGAGACTTGGCTTGGAGCAAGGGGGATAAATATTCTAATCTCCCACCTTTCAATCTCTATCTCCTATCTTTCAATCTCTATCTATTCTGTCCATTGGCCAAATTCAGTAGGAATGGAGAGGGCAGGGAAGAGGGTGCTGTTCACAAGGGTCACCCTCCCAGGACATGGCCAGGGGGAGAATGGATCTGAACATGCACATAGACAACAACCCACATAGCTGCTGACTTTTAAATTTGAAAATCAGTACATTTCACATAATCTGAATCTCTATTTCCTTAAATGAAAAATTGGGAAAATCTGGCATCCGCAGACCTACATTCCCACAGGGTAACAATTGGCCAAACAGCTTCCCCCTTTTTAAATGGAACTAATATTCTCTGCTTCCCTTTAGACCCCATCCTTGCCCCTGCTTCATTTGCCTTGCCTGCCTGGCTTCTGTCCTTGTCATCCTAAGTGCCGAGACCAGCTCAGTTGGGGAGACCCTAACCCAGCAGCGCTAGAGGAATTAAAGACAAACACACACAGAAATATAGAGGTGTGAAGTGGAAAATCAGGGGTCTCACAGCCTTCAGAGCTGAGAGCCCCAAACAGAGATTTACCCACATATTTATTAACAGCAAGCCAGTCATTAGCATTGTTTCTATAGATATTAAATTAACTAAAAGTATCCCTTATGGGAAATGAAGGGATGGGCCGAATTAAAGGAATAGGTTGGGCTAGTTAACTGCAGCAGGAGCGTGTCCTTAAGGCACAGATCGCTCATGCTATTGTTTGTGGCTTAAGAATGCCTTTAAGCAATTTTCCACCCTGTTCAGGCCAAGTGTTCCTTGCCCTCATTCCTGTAAACCCACAACCTTCCAGCTTGGGTGTTAGGGCCATTATAAACATGTTACAGTGCTGCAGAGATCTTGTTTATGGCCAGTCTTGGGGCCAGTTTATGGCCAGATTTTGGGGGGCCTGTTCCCAGTACTAAGCACATGGGTTCTCAGCAAAGCTGGGTCAGAGTGGGCCATCCAACAGTGTATGGGCATGAGTGAAGCCAGGAGACCCTCAACAAGCTCAAACTCTGGCAGGGGAGACACCCAAGGCCCAGGTGCTATCACCTGAGTGTAAATGGGGACACAGTTTATCTGAGGTTTCACCCCCCACCCCTAGCCCAGAACCCTAGGCTGGAAGGATGAAAGCACACACAGGATGAAAACCTACATGAACCCACATTTGCTTATGGAGGACCTCAACCCTCCACTCAGACTCTACCTACCTACATGTGGAACTCACCGGGGAGAAATCTCTTATAGAATAGAACACATCTCACATCCTGAGCTTCCTTGTTGGGGCTCCAGCAGTGGAGAGAAATGCAACTGGAGGGCCCACCTGAGTGTGAATGTGCTAATTTAACTTCTATTTCAATTAGAAACTGTGGGGACATGACCGGGCATGGTGGCTCACACCTATAATCCCAGCACTTTGGGAGGCCAAGGTGGGTGGGTCACCTGAGGTCAGGAGTTTGAGACCAGCCTGGCCAACATAGCGAAATCCCGCCTCTACTGAAAATACAAAAATTAACAGGATGTGGTGGTGGGTGCCTGTAATTCCAGCTACTCAGGAGGCTGAGGCAGGAGAATCTCTTGAACCCAGGAGGTGGAGGTTTCAGTGAGCCAAGATCACACCTTGCACTCCAGCCTGGGAAACGAGAGCGAAACTCCATCTCAAAAAAAAAAAAAAAAAAGAGAGAGAGAGGAAGTGTGGAGACTGAGCTGGCCACACAGGGCAAGGCAAGTAGTCATGCCGGATGGATGAAGCTGGGATATCTGGACTCTGTCTGTAGGTATTGGGTACTCATTGCCACTGTGGATGGACTGGGTGAGGCCTCAGACATCTTGATCTACACCCTTTCCCAGTTCCCACTGCTTCAGTGTCTTCTCCATATCTAGATTTGCTCCATAAAAGCACTGCCCTGCCGTACCATGATGGTTCTGTATAAAAGACCTGGTCCGATTGAAGAGAGGATGAAGGCCTTTCTTTCCCTCACAAGTTTTCTTCAGATCCGCTTTCACAACGGTTGAGGAACAGAGCAGAGTAAAGGAGGCTATCAGCTGTAACTCTCATCCTGCCTGACAGCCAGCAGGCATGGGTGGGGATATTTGGATGACTAGATGAAGTGACAGCAAGTGCCAGTAGTTCACTTAGACTCAGAACACTGGCTGCATCCTGGTTCTCTTGAATCTTGTTCTTTCTGCATTTTCCAGATAAAAGGCACAGTATTTCTCATTCCCTCATGGAACACCACCAATGAGACTGCAGTGTTCCGTGGAACCCAGTTTGAGATTTGCTGCTATAATCATCAGCCCTAAAACATTTGTGTGTATACACATTGCATATGAAATGTAAATATACACACACATAGGATGAAAGCTACACTGTCATCAGGATACTCTCACCAAAACACTGCTGTAAGCTTGTCACTCCCCTGCTCAGCAGTCCCTACAGTCTATAGCAGGGAAGTCAAACCCTTTGGCCTGGCATTCAAAGCCCTCCATGATTTGGCCTCACCAGGTAAAACAGAAAGAACAAGGGCTTTGGTGCCTGTCAGATCTAGTGTCAAATCCTGACCACACTTTTAGTTTGCAAGTGCTAGAAACCCAACCACAATCAGTCCCAGCAAAAAGAAATGTACTCTGCTACAACATGGATGAACCCTAAAATCATTATGTCAAGTGAAAGAAGCCAGCCACAAAGGACTGCCTGTTGTATTATTTGATTTATCTGCAATCTCTAGAATAGGTAAATTCATTGAGACAGAAAGTAGACTGGTGGTTGTCTAAGGCTGGGGGTTTTGAGGAGAAATGGGGAATGACCGGTGCACAGTTTATTTTTAGAGTGATGAAAATGTTCTAAGATCGATGTGGTAACGGTTGCACAACCCTATGAATACACTAAAAGCCATGGAATTGTATACTTTAAATGGGTGAATTATATGCTATGTGAATTATATCTCAGTAAAACTGGCTGGGTGACCCACTCTTGTAATCCCAGCACTTTGGGAGACCAACATAGGATGATTGTTTGAAGCCAGGAGTTTGAGACGGGAAACATAGTGAGACCCCCCAATCTCTACAAAAAAAAATACAAAAATGTGGGCAGTTGTGGTGGCTTACACCTGTAATCCCAGCACTTTGGGAGGCTGAGGTGGGCAGATCACTTGATGTCAGGAGTGTAATAACAGCCTGGCCAACATGGTGAAATCCTGTCTCTATAAAAAATACAAAAATTAGCCAGGCGTGGTGGTGCATGCCTGTAATCCCAGCTACTTGGGAGGCTGAGGCAGGAGAATCATTTGAACCCAGGAGGTGGAGGTTGCAGTGAGCTGAGATGGTGCCACTGCATTCCAGCGTGGGCAACAGAGTAAGACTCTGTCTCAAAAAAAACAAAACAAAAAACTTATCCATGTAACCAAAAACTACCTGTTACCCCAAAACTACTGAAATAAAATAATTTTTAAAAAAAATAGGAGCAGAAGGGAGAGGAGGAGGGCAGGTAGCCCCTGTTTGTTTAAGCCGATTATTCAGTGGTTTCTGTACTTGCACCTAAAAGTATTTCTAACTGATACACCAAGGTAACCTAAAGAAGGACAGAGGCTTGTAGATTTGTCTAGCTGGTGGATTTCTAGTCATCTGTCTTGATGATGACGACCATGGAACTAGACAATGTGCCATCTTGCTGAAAAGAAACAATGAAGTTAACATATTTTATGGATGGTAAGACCCCATTCCTAATGTAACATCTCTCTCAATCCCCTCTTCAGTCTCTTCTCATCGCCATAAGAGCCAGAGTTTCATAGCACACCGCAAGGATATTATCAGTGAAAATAATATGGGGCAGCAAGTCTACAAATGCAGCCTTCACACTCCAATCCAACCCCATCCACTCCTTTCAGAGGCACCCCCTCCTCTGGGAGCACCCTCCAGGGATCTTCCCTCCTTCCAACACTTTACTGTAACTATCCATTAGTGTCAGAAAGTCCTCAGATCTTGTCAAAAACATCACTTACATGTATATCTGCCCTCCCGAATGTCCAGCAAAGTGTCCTATAAAATAAATGTGGGATGTCACTGGGTGAAAAATTAATCTTCACAAAGTCCCCAAAGGGTCAAATAAATACATCTCAGAGTAGATTTGAAATTACAAACCCTTACATTGGGTGGGCAGTTGTGCTTAAACCAACCCATCAGAACCTCTCCCCTTTTAAGCAACTCCAACTGCTAGGAGATGGAACCCAGAAACAGGAAACAACTTGGCCAAGACCATCATTTTAGGTGTTTGTCAAGATCAAGAGGATGGCCAGTGTGGTGGCTCGTGGCTGTAATCTCAGCGCTTTGTGAGTCTGAGATGGGCAGATCACTTGAGCCTAGGAGTTCGAGACCAGCTTGGGCAACATGGTGAAATCTCATCTCTACCAAAAAAAAAAAAAAAAAAAAAAGCATACAAAAATTAGCCAGGTGTGGTGGTGCATGCCTGTAGTCTCAGCTACTCCTGAGGCTGAGGTGGGAGGATGGCCTGAGCACAGGAGGAGAAAGTTACAGTGAGCTGACATGGCACCACTGCATTCCAGCCTGGGCAACAGAGGGAAACTCTGTCTAAAAAAAGCAATAATAATAATAAAATAAAAAATAAAAAAACTACCTATAATTTATCTAAATGTTAATAATTCCCTTAAAAATAACAATAAAAAAGTTATCACACCTTAAAATTAACAAGTCCTAATATCATCAAAGATCCTACCAGTGTTCAGATTTTCCTGATTGTCTTTTTTACCTCCTTGTTCAAATCAGGATTGAAATAACTATAAATCTCTTTGAATGTATACATTTTCCTCTGCTTCATTTTATTTTTTTTTATTGTATTTTGTGGAGAAACTGGTTGTTTGTCCTGCAGAGCTTCACATAGTCTAGATTTTGATGATTATATTTCTGTGGTGTTACTTAACATATTCTCTGTCGTCTGTACTTTTTTGTAGATTGGTAGCTCTAGAAGCTCAGCCAGACTCAAGGTTGATGTTTTGGCAAGAATACTTCATAGATGGTATGCTCTGCTCCCTTAGGAAGACTCAAAACACCTGGTTGTCTCTTTCTTTTTTCTTTTTTTTTTTTCTTTGAGACAGAGTCTTGCTCTCTTGCCAGACTGTACAGTAGCGCGATCTCAGCTCACTGCAACCTCCACCTCCTGGGTTCAAGTGATTCTCCTGCATCAGCCTCCCGAGTAGCTGGGACTACAGGTACCCACCACCACACCCAGTTAATTTTTTGCATTTTTAGTAGAGCTGGGGTTTCACCATGTTGCCATGTTGGCCAGGATGGTCTTGATCTCTTGACCTTGTGATCTGTCCACCTCGGCCTCCCAAAGTGCTGAGATTGCAGGTGTGAGCTTCTGCACCTGGCCCTGGTTGTCTCTTTCTATGACGTTCACAGCCATTGGTGATCACCGGCTACACTTATAGTTCTCATTAGAGGTTGAAACATGGGGATATTCTAATTCTACCTCCTTGGTTTATGAGCTGGAATACTTTCCTAAAAAGATACTTGGCCAGTGAGTTCAAGACCAGCCTGGCCAACATGGAGAAACCCTGTCTCTACTAAAAATACAAAAAATTAGCTGGGCGTGGTGGTGGGTGCCTGTAATTCCAGCTATTCGGGAGGCTGAGGCAGAGAATTGCTTGAACCCAGGAGGCGGAGGTTGCAGCGAGCCAAGATCGCGCCACTGCACTCCAGCCTAGGCAACAGAGCGAGACTTCATCTCAGAAAGAAAAAAAAAAAAAAAAGAAATACTTGCCCTCGTCTGCTATGTGGTTATCCTGAGGTACAGTATGCATAGGAAAGATAGAATAAGTACTTGATTCTTTCCCTGTATTTACCAGTTTTTAGAGCAATGAATTGGTTTTCCTGGCATCCTTCAAAAAGTGACCAATACATTTTTCTGTTTTTTATTTTCTTCTTTTTTAAGACAAGGTGTCATTCTGTTGCCCAGGCTGGATTGCAGTAGTATGAGCATGGCTCACTGTAGCCTTGACCTCCTGGGCTCACGAAATCCTCCCACCTCAGCCTCCTGAGTAGCTTGGGACTACAGGCACACACCACCATGCCTGGCTAATTTAAAACAAATTAGTTTTTTTTAGAAATGGGGTCTTGCTATGTTGCCCAGGCTCATCTTAAACTCCTGGGCTCAAGTGATCCTCCTGCCTCAGCCTCCCAAAGTGCTGGGATTACAGGCATGAGACACTGTGCCCCAGGCATTGTTTTCCCTTTTTAATGTCATTATGAATTTATGGATTGAAACATATTTGATATGTTTAATGGGAAAAATAAAAGCTATATGCTTAGGTTTTTCCAGGGAAAAGAAAAAAAAGCACCAAAACCCTAGAGGACACACACCAAACCATTAAGAGTGGTTACCTCTGAGAGACCGTTTTACTCTCATTATTTCTTTATTGTTGATATTCATTTACAATGCACACGTATGACTTTTGTAATTTAAGATGTATTTGATATGTTTTAATTCAATGTAGCTATTATCCTCATTGATGCTGAAAGTGACCCATCTTCGGCCACTGGGAGCTTTTTTATATTGGGTCTTGAGTCTTGGTAGGACCCTAGTTATCTTTGATAACTTCTTTGCCATTTATTCTAATACTATACTCTGGTTCATTTCCTGTGCCAGACCTGGAATCAGCCATTTTTCCAAGAAGCCCGGTTGTTTTAGGAGACAATGGCATTTAGAAACCACAATCTAGGGCCCAAGAGATGGGCCTACTTTTGATTCTAAGATAGAAGCCAGAGTTTTAGGTCCCAGGAGGCAGGTCACAGACAAAACACTTACTCTGGGCCGGGTGCTGGGGCTCACACCTATAATCCCAGCACTTTGGGAGGCCAAGGTGGGTGGACTGCTTGAGCCCATGAGTTCGAGACCAGCCTGGGCAACATAGCAAGACCTCATCTCTACAAATAAATTTAAAAATTAGCTGGATGTGGTGGCATGTACCTCTGGTCCCAGCTGCTTGGGAGACTGAGGCAAGAGGATCGCTAGAGCCTGGGAGGTAGAGGCTACAGTGAGCTGCGACTGTACCACTGCACTCCAGCCTAGGTGATACCATAAGACTCCAACTCAAAAAACACAAAAACAAAAAAAAGTTACTCTGTACTCCTTTGTTCCCATTATCTTCTACCCAAGACAATGCTAAACAGTATTCAGATGTTGTCAGCACTGCATTCAGCTATGTGGGGATGACATCTCTTCCTTTTTACTTAGAAATTGGAGTAGTTTTTGACCAATCCATTTGTGGCAGGGGATACAGGTGGGGGCAGTAGACTTGGAGTCTGTAACTCAGCACCAGGCTGTGAGGACAACTGCTTCAAAGAGAACAGAACTTGATGGGCAGTGGTCACTTCCAATCAAATCTCCATTAGCTCACTGGAGGCAGGATTAACATTCCATTCTGTAGTAGGAAGATTAAGCATAATTTCTGGGCAAAGAGCAAATTCTCACAAGGATTCTGCAAATATGTTATATTTGTTACAACTGGGTAATTCATCTTTCTGGGAAAATTATCTACAGGACTTGGAGGAATTTACTTAATAAAAAAAATAGATGACAGTCACAATTTTGTAATTCCATTTGTTTTCACAAGCCAGGAAAACTCATCAATTATGGTGAGTGAAGAGGGGGGCTGGTTTCTTAAAGTGGAATTTGACCAAGGTCTCTCAGAATAGCCATACTCCAGGGAAGTGGGATTTGGAGATACTAACATTAAAAAAAAAAAAAAAAACAAAAAAAAAAAAACAACACTGGCTTCAGAAACAATGTGTAGGAAAAAATTATTGAGTTATGAACTCTTACAAAGAACATAATGAAAAGTGAAAACTCTGAGAAAGTTTGGGAAAATATCCAGTCCTCAGAACACATGAAATAAAATTGAGGATTTTTTTTCTCTTTCCTACTGTTAGGAATAGGTTCAGAAAAATGTTATTAAGGTCCCTTTATCACCATTTTAAAAAAATTGTTGCTGCTTTGTTTGTTTTTGATGAATGTGGTAGTATAGTTCAACGGAAAGAGCATGCCAGGAGACCAGGGTTTTGTCCTGGCTCTGCCACTAATTTGCTCCTTGAACCTACCTGCTCTTTCTTGTACCCTCCCTGGGCCTCCAGTTGCCCATCTGTAGAAAGCAGAGATTGCCAAACATGGGCAGTGGCTGGGTGGACTGCATGTGAATCACCAGGGACAGCCCAAATGTCCACCAATAGGGAAATGGTTAAGTCATCCACAATAAGCCACACAGTGGAATTCTCTGCAGCTGTAGAACAGAGTGAGGTAGACATATGTGTACTGATGTGGAAAGATGTCTAAGCTATATTTGGTTTTTTGTTTTTTAAGTGAGTGGTGATCTAGTTTAATGGGAAAAATGAAAGCTATATGCTTAGCTCTTTCCAGCGGAAAGAGAAAAAACCCAAAACCCTAGAGGACACACACTAAACCATTAAAAGTGGTTACCTCTGAGAGACTGTTTTACTCTCATTATGTCTGTATGGTTGGGATTCATTTATAATGAGCATGTATGACTTTTGTAATTTAAAACAAGTTTTCACTTAAAAAGGTATTCCGATTCTCTTTGTCTGGGTTGGAGCCCAGGAATCTTAATTTCTTTGCATTCCCCAGGTGATCTCTGACAGAACCACTGAACCAATGGTCACAGAGGTCTTTTCCAGCTTTAACATTCTATGACTCCACAAAGTTTATTGGACTCATGACTGGAAAAAGGAAAAGAAGAACCAAACAGCAAAAAAGGAGACAACAAGAAGGAAAGCACAACATTGGAAGCATGAATAATGATTACCAAGGTGTGTGGCTCTGCATGGTTTCTGGTACCCCTTTATAAATGTATCCTATGTGTGACACACAGCAACCGGGGGGCCCTAAGCAGAGCAGGTATCAGGACTGTCCCCATTTTACAGACGGGGATGCTGAAACTCAAAGAAGTTAAGTCCTTTGAGTAAATAACCCAGTTTGTAAATGGCAGAGCTGGGATTACAACCTCAGGATGTCTGACTCCAGGGCCAATGCTCTTGCCATCCCATCAGCCATTAGGGACACAAAGTATTTTCCTTACTATAGTCATCAAGTATTGTGTTTATGTCTTAATGGTATCAAATAACTTTTCATAGAAAAGGAGGCAGGGAGAAGGCATAACAATCACTGACATTTAGTAAGGGCTTACTATGTTCCAGGTCCTGTGCTAAGCACTTTGCATGCATTTTCACCTTTAATCCTACAGTAAGCCAACTAGGTAGTTACTGTTTTCACTCCCACTTTACAGATGATCAAACTGAGGCTCAGAGAGGTTAAATCATTCACCCAAAGTGAATAAAAGTTAGTACTGGGATTGAATCCAGGTCTTCTATCTGAATAAATGAAACAGAAAGAGAAGGGAAGAGGGAGGAAAGTGACGGAGAAGTGGGTGTGCTTCTGCCGTCTCCATGGGGTTCCTGTTTCTTAGGGCTGTCATCACCCCACATGGCAAGGGCTCCTCGGGGCCTTTCAGAAGGAAAGCTCAACCTTACTGCCCAGCCCAGCACTGCTGGGCTGCCAGCCAGCCTCCCTCCCACAGTGGATTTCCTTTGCCTACGTTGACAGGTATCCAGTTTCACCAAAGGCTCCAAGCTCCCAGATCTGGTTTTCATCAGGAGCTAGAGCTGAGCCCTAGAGCAATTGCCTGGCAGCCTCAGTGAAGCCAGATGGGGCCCAGCCACCTTCACTTCCCCCGAGGCCTCCTGAAGAAGGGCTCTTGATATCTGGAGCCCAGCCTTGAATGGTGGCCCTGTGGGTGCATTATTCAAGACCCCTTCCTTTCAGCTTTGTCTCTAGCAGCTAGTAGAAGTGAGACAGGAGGTGCTTGGATCAGGCAGATAGCCTCTCATTGAGGATGTGCAGGGAACAGCCGGGAGAGAGTCTGGGGCAGCAATGGGAATAATTCTGTTTTCTTTCCACCCACCAAGCAGATCCTACCTGTGCATCTCCTCCACCTGGCCTGGGAGGGCTTGGATATACTCCCTGGTTGGATACACCACCTGTCCCTATGGAACCTGTCTTAGGCCAGACAGGGAGACAGATAAAGAACCACAACTGGACAACCATACCAAAGCAGAAGTTGTAATTCTGTGGGCCCATGGGGAACTTGAGATTCATCTTGGCCAATGCACGGGGCAGTAGGCACTGGAAATAGGACTTGGAGGAAGCAGGTGGTATATTCCAGGCAGTGCTGGAGCACAGGGAAAAGGAAAGTGGGGTAGGCCTTGCAAAGCTGGGCATGCGTCCATGGGGCTGCCTTTGTGTGAATTAGAAAAGGAGACCTTTTCTGGGCAGACAAGGAGGGTACTCTATCCTTGCTTTAGCAGTGCACAAATTGTGCAACTATACTAGTGGCCCTGGGGCTGTGGCCACTAAATTTCATCTGCCTTTTACATTTTCCCTTCCCTTCTACAGAGCCCCTATTTCTTGAAAGAAAGTGATTCTATGTCGTTACTGTGGGACTAACCCATCAGCCTACCAGGGGTCAGCCCTTGATTCAGTCATAGCCAATTACGGCACTACAGCTTCATGGCCATGGTGATCAGTTCCGGGACAGGCATGTGATCTAAGCTAAGCCAATCAGAGCCTTCTCTAGGACTGCAGCCAGAGCATTTAGAGCATTTAGGGAGAAGGTGCTCTCTTCTGTCTGGGTTTGCTGGCTACGGGGATTAGTTAAGCCTAGAACTGTGGGGTCATCATTGGTACTTTGCGGGAGACTCTGCCTGAAAATGAAGCCAACACAAAAAACGGGCAGATGAGAAACAGAAAGAGAATTCTGATATTGTTTAAACTCCAGGATTTGTTCCTGGAATATTCCATTTACAAGAATGAATAATTTCTCTTTTTTGCTTAATCTAGTCTGAGTTTTTATGCCTCCACTCAAAAGGACTAAGCATTATGGAAAGAATTGCCAGGATTCAAGCCAATGGAGACAGAGTGCCTTGAAAAACCAAACCAAGAAAGCTTTGGCTGGGCCTCGAGTTTCTAAGTCAAGAGCTGGAGATGAGAACACAGGCATGGAGTCTGACTGAACTGTTCCCAGGTGGCATCTCCCTGCGTGCTCACCACAGCCTCAGAAGCCGGGTGAGGCCAGGCCACTGGGATGTGGATTTGCCAATCAACCTGTGATCTGGGTGAGCCCTCAACTGACAGGCTGGTGTGTGAGCTCTGGGGCTCTGGGGCACAGCAGGTTCTTAGCACTCGGGGAAGGACCAGCCAGCAATGGCTGTCTGAGTTGGCAGGAATGGTCTGTGTGCTGAGCTCCTGGGAAGTCCTGTGGGACTTATGACATGTCATGCAGTCAGTTCACTCTTGTGCCCCTGGGCCTTTGCATATCCTGATCCCTCAGCCTAGGACACCCTTACCATGTTGTCTATCCAGAAAACTTCTACTCTGCCTTCAAAATTCAGCTCAAGGGTTACCTTTTCTGGGGAAACTTCTGTGGCAGTTTCAAAACATAGCTGCAACATTTTGGCCTCAAGAGATGAATTATATGTCCCTGTCCCTTGAATCTGGTTGGTTTTATGACTGCTATGCCCAATAGAGTATGTTGGAGGTGATGCTATGTGTCATCTTAGGCTAAGTCATGAAAGGCCATGCAACTTCTGCCTTGTTCATTGGAAACACTCACACTTGAACCCCAATACCATGTAAAAAAAAAGTCCAGCTGTCCTGAGATCACCAGGCTGGAGAGACCACAAGTAGGCACTTCGGTCGACAGTCCCAGCTGAGCCCACTCTTCAGCCAGCCCAGCCCAGATGCCCAACTCTTCAAGTCACCTCCAGCCATTAGAGTCACCCCAGCTGAGGCCCAGGCATCACAGAGCAGGGAAGACACACCCTGCAGTGTCCTATCCAAATTCCTGAGCCATGGAATCTGGAAGCATAGATGGTCATTTTATGCCACTATGTTTTGGAGCAGGAGATAAGTAGAACACTGTCCTTGACTCATCTGGGAAAACTTCAGTGCTTCTTCCTTTATTTGTTTTTTCCCCGAGTTACTCCTGCATTGCTCTTGCAGAGCTCTGACCACATTGGGCTGTGATCATCTCACTACATGCCTGTCGCCCCGATAGACTATGAAGCCCTGGGGAAACAGGGGGCCAGGGGCTGTTTCTCACAAGACAGAGGGGCTCCTCTAGGCTGGAGGTCACACGGAAGCCCACAGCAAGACTGACCTGAATGAAGTCACTGAGGTAAATGACAGCTGCAGCCTCCTCCCATCAGTATCAACCATGGACAGCATCAGCCCAGAGACTGGAGAGGGACTGAGCCTTCACGAGGACCAAATGGCCTCCCCCAGACAGAGAGAAGAGCTCTGGGGCCAGGAGACAGGCCCGGAATACTTGCCTGGGAGACTCAGAAAGAGAGGTGCAACCTGCACCACTAGGTAGTGGATCTGGCAACTTACTGAGACCACCTTGTTCTGGGGGGACAGGAATCAGGGAGCTGAGCAGAGTCTCAGATGTGCAAACAGAAGTTCATCTGCCAGAGAACCCAGAGGAGCAGGAGGCTGAAGCCGAGAGGGCGTTTCCCTTTCTTCTTAAGAAAATTGTTCAGAATTGATGAAAATAGCTGGGAAAGTATTCGTGGAAATGTTAATAGCAGGGAAAGTTAACCCAACTTGAATTCTCTGCCTTGAGTTAGGAGGGAAGACGGCATGCCAAGTGAACATGGACCTGGATTTCAGGGCAGAAGGATCCACAGAGGCACAGCCCAGCTCCCAGGCCCAACAGTGGGACTCCGGTACAGCCCGAGGCTTTTGTAGAGAGGTCAGTGTTCTTGTCTGAGCCTCTAGTAACCCTGCGAGGTTTCAGTATGAGGAGGAGGAATTAAAATACGGAAAGAAAAGGAAGAAATGGACTCGCATTTGTTGAGCCCACTGTGGGCTAAATGCTTTATAGTCATTGACAAATTTAAACCTCATAACAAACTTTTAAACATGTAGTAAAATTCCACTTGATAGCAGAGAAGACTGAGGCTCTGAGAGTTGCAGTAGAGTTGGGGCAGTCTGATTTGAGAGCCCCTAAGGGACAAGGGAGGTGACATGGAAGGTCAGAACCCCTTGGGCTGGTGCCTCTGTGACCCTCAGTGGCCAGGTATTCCTGTCTGCACAGTGAGAGGACTGGACTCATGATCTCACCCAGATCTGGGCTGAATTCCACCTCTGTCATTGTAGGGCAGTATGACCCTGGGCAAGTTAGTTATACTTCCCGTGCCTCATAGGGTTTACCAGGGTTAATTGTCAATGACAAGAGCTGGCCCTTCTACTTCTTCCACCATCCATCTTCTTTATGGAGTTATAAAACTTGTTAGTCGAGGGCAGAGCCCAGGAGCCCACATCTTCCTCCCTTGTGGGCACCCAGGGCTTTGGCCAGTGGCACCCAGTGTGTGTTGTTCCCCAGAGAGTGACGCAGCAGCCCCTTCAGATGTGCGCTGGCAGGCACCACGGCTCTGGGATGCCAGCTGAGGCCTTCCGGCCGGCAGCTTCCTAAGTGGCCACAGATGTGGTGTGAGATCACACAGCAAGCCAGCTGCTGATGAGAGGAAAACATCCTCCCCACTCCAGTGGTCTCTGCCTTCTCTCAGGGCTGTGCTTCATCCAAGGAGGATTTGAAGAGGACACTTGTAAAAAGCATGCACAGAAAAAATTGCTGTGCTGTCTTCGGGGGTATAATTACAGGAGATGTGTGGGGAGATTTTGCTGGCATTTCGTTTCCAGAAGGATGTTTTCCAGTGAAAAAATATAATGGCTTTGCCTTTACCAATATACTAAATATGAACGTCAGGCAAGTGTCTTGTTTCAACTAGGCAACATACACTCATGGTACAAAATTTCAAAGTAAACCAAAGGGCACCCTATATAATCTAGGTCTCCTTCCCAGTCTCCAACTCCTAGAGACAAGCACCATGACTATTTCTTATGCGGCCTCTGGCATATACTCTATGCATTTATTAAACATATTATCCTGGACACTATTATGGTAGCCTGAAATTCACTCCTCACCCTCTTCCTCCTCTTCTCTGTATCCTGGGAGGCTAAGCCCTTACAGGCTATTGTTTCCCAAGGTCCTGGGTCAGCTGATAGGTGTATTTGGTTTCTCAGCTCTTGTATCACTTGCTGAACCCATTTCCTGAATTAAGTGATCTTTGTGTGAAAAACCTTGAGTGATTTCTGTTTTTCTGTTTGGACTGAGTGTTTCCCTCTTTGTTAAAGCTCTTGGTTCACTGAAAATCTTAACAAATTCACATATATCTTTTCTTTTTTTTCACCAAAATGGTGGCATGTTATAATTGGTGTTATCTGTATCTTCCTTTTTCGCTCGCCAATATGTCTTCGGAGGGTTTTTTTTTTTTTTTTTTTTTTTTTTTAATCATTATATAGAAAGGTGACTCTTTTATTTTTAGTGATTACCCAGGATATGGCTTATTCAACCAGAACCCCATCGATCAACCTCTAGGGTGTTTCCAGGGTGTTGCTATTATAAAGAATTTCTGGTGAATATGTGAATACTCTTGTACGTATATCACTTCACCCATATGGAGGTTTAGCTGTAGGATAAAGACCTAGAAGTGGAAATGCTGAGTAGATACACTTACGGCGTTGATAGAGATTGCCAACTAGGCCGGGCGCGGTGGCTCAAGCCTGTAATCCCAGCACTTTGGGAGGCCGAGACGGGCGGATCACGAGGTCAGGAGTTCGAGACCATCCTGGCTAACACGGTGAAACCCCATCTCTACTAAAAAATACAAAAAACTAGCCGGGCGAGGTGGCGGCGCCTGTAGTCCCAGCTACTCGGGAGGCTGAGGCAGGAGAATGGCGTGAACCCGGGAGGCGGAGCTTGCAGTGAGCCAAGATCACGCCACTGCACTCCAGCCTGGGCGGCAGAGCGAGACTCTGTCTCAAAAAAAAAAAAAAAAAAAAAAGAGATTGCCAACTCATGGTCCCATGAGCAATGTTTGAGTGGTTGCAGGCCCAGCTGAGAGAATTTTGGGGGGCAGGACTGTGAATATCCCAAGGAGAGGGACTGTGTTCTTTTGCTCACTAGTGCATCCCCAGTGCCTCACGTGGTGGTGGGAGATTCTCAATAAATATCTGTTGAATGAAATTTAAAAGTGGAGCAAGGCCATGGCCAAGGTCAGGTCAGCACCCTCCTGGCTCTGCCACTGACCGGCTGAATAGCCTTGAACCAAGTCCCTCAGACTCCGTGATCTCAGAGCCCTCTCGAGCTTTGACTACCTGCAATTGAGGGCTTCCAAACCAGGCAGAGCATCCGAATCACTGACAGAACTTTAAAAATGATGGACTCTGGACTGCATTCAGGAATTTAGCTACAATAATTCTGCAGTAGAAGCTTTCAGTGGACTCTGCGAGCCACCACACAGACCCTCCCGTAGGAATGAATGACTTTCTCCCCAGCTTCTGGGCGTGCTGCTGGCAGGAAGCCCTCAGTTAGCTGGCGGTCCTCTCTGACAGGTGCCTCAGCTGGAGACAGCAGCCTTGCTCAAGGTCAGATCCCTTCCCTAGGGTAACTGTATCTAATGACTGATGAACATGGGGCATAAAGGCCTGGCCCCCTCACCCCAACTTAGAGCAACCCTGAAGGAGCCGTCCCATCTTCAGAGCTCCCCATAGGGTTAGCTGAGGCCTCTCTTGAGACTGTCCAATCCTGCTTTCCACCCCTCCCTTCCACAAGTGTAGATCCTCACAACACCGACAAACCCTCTGAACTCTGAGCCCTAAACTCCATCTAGGGGTCTGCTTCCCAGAGAGCCTGGCCTGTGACAGGGCCCTAGAATCTGTAATTTTAAAAAATATTTTTCTTTTTTGTTTTTGAGACAGTTTCTCACTCTGTTACTAAGAATGGAGTGCAGTGGCATGGTCATAGCTCACCTCAAATTCCCATGTCAAGAGATCCTCCCACCTCAGCCTCCTGAGTAGCTGGGACTATTGGCATGTACCATCACACCCCGCTAATTCAAAGAAAAAAGAAATTCTAGAGATGGGGGTAGAGGCGTGTCTCTCTATGTTGCCCAGGCTGGTCTCATATTCCTGGGCTCAAATAATCTTCCCATCTCAGCCTCCCAAAGTGCTAGGATTACAGCCATGAGCCACCGTGCCCTACCTAGAAAGTGTATTTTCTTTTCTTTTTCTTTTCTTCTTTTTGGAGTGCAGTGGCATGATCTTGGCTCACTGTAACCTCCGCCTCCCGGATTCAAGTGATTCTCCTGCCTCAGCCTCCCGAGTAGTTGGGATTACAGGCACCTGCTAACACACCTGGCTAATTTCTGTATTTTTAGTAGAGACGGCATTTCACCATGTTGGCCAGGCTGGTGTCGAACTCCTGACCTCAGGTGATCTGCCCTTCTTGGCCTCTCAAAATGCTGGGATTACAGGCACGAGCCACTGCGCCCAGCTGAAAGTGTATTTTTCAAACAGATTCTCCTCCTAAGTGATATAACCTCAGCCCCCTGCCTTCTGTAGAGTTACTTTGTATACAAGAATTCTTCATGTTTTTATTTTCTTGGTGCCATGGGCCCCTCCTCAGAATAATGTTTTTAAATACATTTTTTAAAAAATACATACCGAGGCTGGACATGGTGGCTCACACCTATAGTCCCAACAATTTGGGAGGCTGAGGCAAGAGGATCGTTAAGCACAGAAGTTCAAGACCAGCCTGGGCAACATAGTAAGACCCCCGTCTCTACAAAATAATTTAAAAATTACCCAGGCATGGTAGCACATAACTGTGGTCTCAGCTACTTGGGAGGCTGAGATGGAAGGATCACCTGGGCCTGGGAGGTCAAGGCTCCAGTGAGCCAAGATCGTGCTACTGCACTCCAGCCTGGGTTACAGAATGAGACCCTTTCTCACAAAACAAAACAAAAACCAAAACCAAAAAGGAGAATTACAAAGGCAACCAATTATATTGAGATTTGGTTATCAAAATATTTTTTGACTTGTGAAATAGAAATACATTTTTCTTTATTAACCCATCAATTAAGATCCAGCAGTGGGCCAGGCATGGTGGCTCATGCCTGTAATCCCAACACTTTGGGAATCTGAAACGGGTGGATCACTTGAGGTCAGGAGTTTGAGATCAGCCTGGCCAACATAGTGAAACCCTGTCTCTACTAAAAATACAAAAAATTAGCTAATTTTTTATTAGCTATATGTGCTGGGTATGGTGGCACATGCCTGTAATTCCAGTTACTCAGAAGGCTGAGGCAGGAGAATCGCTTGAACCCACGAGGCAGAGGTTGCAGTGAGTTGAGATCATACCACTGTACTCCAGCCTTGGTGACAGAGTGAGATGCCATCTCAAAAAAAAAAAAAAAAAAAAAAAGAAAAAGAAAAAATTCCAGCAGAGCAGTGTGTCTAATAACTACCATAATTTTGAAGTAATGAGGAGCATAAACCATATCTCAAGATACCTGTAGCCATTGTGATGTGATATGAAAATATCAGTGAATTCTGTGGAACAGAATGCCAAGTGCTGCTAAAACTGCTGGGGTTTGTATAATGGAAGGAAGTGCTGATCTTCAGTTAGAGGGTAGGGAAAATAGAGATGTCCTTTTTTATTATGACTCATCCCAGTCCACAGACCTTCTGAATTCCATCTGTGACCCCCTGCTCCACTGCATGCCCTCTCCAGTGGGTTCCTTGGTCTGGTGAATGTTTTCATCACAAATCTCCAGGTGGGCTTTATCTCTTGCCAGCAAGGGAGTAGAAGAGTTTCAAACAAAGGATGGATGAGATGCCTGAGGCCCTTTGGTGGGAACAGGCAAGGAACGCTGAGCCTAGGGCATTGCTGAGCTGTACAGCAGAACTCACGTGCCTGCCTTGGCCAACCCTAGTTTCCCAGTTAGAGCAGCTTTCCAGCTACACCAAAACAAGGTGCCAAATTGTTTTCCAGGTCCTCCAAGAAGGCTGTCTCTTCCTCCTGTCAGTGTGGGTTGAGCTTTCTCTGCCTTTGATCTTGATGCTTCATGAAAAGCCAGAGGGCTTGCCTCCTGGTGGGACATCCCTCAGTCAGGACCCACAGCAAGCTTACACGCCTGCTCAATTAGGGATAAAATCCATTCAAAGTACATTAACTCCCTCACTTCTTTGAATAAGTAACTGTGGATCATCTGCCCCAGAGCCTGCCCTGTGGAAGCAGAAGCAGACGTGCTGAGGGGGCGTGGCATTTGCTGAGTGTCTCAGAGGCAGGATTAGAAGAATGTGAGAACCCTGAGGAGGGCAGGCAGAGGTATGGGAAGTGGGTAGCTTTCTTAAAGAGGAGGTTCCTGAAGTCTGGGCTGCTGACAGCCTATGACAAGATGAAAGCCTTGTCCACTAAAATGCATGCCCCATTCCCCACCCCAGGGCCACCTTGCACTGAGTGATGTCAAGAAGGGGACACTTCGGCATCCAACTGCGTCACCCAGGAGCCAGGTGACGGCAAATCATTCATGTCTTTAACTTCAGTTTTCTCATCTCTAAAATGGGACAATGATACCAAGCTGACCAGCCTCATGGGGTTATTGTGAGGATTGAGATGATATTGGGGATGCTTTGAGAGTTTGTAAACCCTAAGATCTGGTGAAATGAGTTCACAATAGAGGCAAGGACGTGGATGCAGATGGGAAACGAGGGCTGCTGTGTTCAGATGTGTAGGTTGTTCACTATTCAAGGGAATCTGGCTTTCCTACTCTGCTTGCCAGATATCCCAGCTTCTACCCCACTTGCCAAGTCATTCACCCTGGCACGGGGCTGTGGAAGGCAGGCCTTTTTCCACGGCACATAGTGTCCCTGCTTGCCCTTGCAAACCCAGGCCACATTCAGATGCAGGGAAGAAAATGAAGCTTCTGCCTGTTCTCTGACGGGTTTTTGTGGAGCTCTTAGATCATAATTACTTAATGGAGACATAATGCAGCAATCTTAACTCATTTCTATTATCTACTAAAATAAATAGTAGATAGGTGTGTGTTTTTTTTTTAATTTTAATAACTTAATACAACAGTAAATAAAGCTGCAGCCCAGGGGGCAGACTGCTACTGAAGAGAAGTGGTGGTGACCTGATTGTGTGACAGGGAGATATCCATGCTGGCTTTATGGACCACCCACAGGCAGCTGCATCATCCAGAGCTGCCTCTAAATTCTCTCTCTTGTCTCCTGAAATTCCAGCTTTATTACTATTTTCAGTATAGAACCCCTAGTTTTGGAGGTTTGCAAAGCCTCCACTTGCTCTGATCCCCTACACTGAGAACACAGTGGGTCCTCCATGTCTCCAAGGGATGTGGGGTGGTAGGGAGTGGTGAGCTCTCAGCAGGGGTTTTTGCCTTAGATCCTGAGGCTGCAGAGAAGGATGACTCTGGTAGGCTGAATAATGCCTCCCCAAATGTCCACCCGTTAATCCCCAGAAAGTGTGACTGTTACCTTATGTGGCAAAAGGGACTTTGAAGGTGCAATTAGATTAAGGATCTTGAGATGAAGAGTGTTGGGAGCAGGCCCCCCAAAATCTGGCCATAAACTGGCCCCAAGACTGGCCATAAACAAAATCTCTGCAGCACTGTAACATGTTCATAATGGCCCTAACACCCAAGCTGGAAGGTTGTGGGTTTAGGGGAATGAGGGCAAGGAACACCTGGCCCTCCCAGGGCTGAAAACCGCTTAAAGGCATTCTTAAGCCACAAACAATAGCATGAGCGATCTGTGCCTTAAGGACATGCTCCTGCTGCAGTTAACTAGCCCAACTCCTTTAATTCGGCCCATCCCTTCGTTTCCCATAAGGGATACTTTTAGTTAATTTAATATCTATAGAAACAATGCTAATGACTGGCTTGCTGTTAATAAATATGTGGGTAAATCTCTGTTCAAGGCTCTCAGCTCTGAAGGCTGTGAGACCCCTGATTTTCCACTTCACACCTCTATATTTCTGTGTGTGTGTCTTTAATTCCTCTAGCGCTGCTGGGTTAGGGTCTCCCCGACTGAGCTCGTTCCAGCAAAGAGATTACCTTGGTTTATCTGGGTGAGCCCAATGCGATCACAGGGTCCTTATAAGGAGAGGGAGGAGATCAAAGTGGGTGGTTGGAGAAGGCCATGTGACCACCAGAGCAGAGCCTGGAGAGATGAAGCCATGAGCCAAAGAACACTGGCAGCTACTGGGAGCTGGAAGAGGCAAGGAAGAGACTCTCCCTTGGATCCTGCAGAAAAAAACAGCCTTGGCCACAACCTTATTTTAGCCTGGTAAGGCTTATTTCAGACTTCTGAACTCCAGAACTGTAAGATAATAAATCTGTGTTGCAAGCTACTAAGTGTATGGCCATTTGTTATAGCAGCCAAGGAAACTAATACAGTGATACACCCAGTATTGTATACCATGGCCTCTCATGATCCAAAAGACCCAGTGTAAAGTTGGTATGATTTCAGGAACACCCAGAGTACCACTATACCAAATCTTCATCCCTGTGTCTGAAGTTCCATTGTCAGAGCTAACAATAACAATGGGTAACTTTTTTTTTTTTTTTTTTAAAGAGATGGAGTGTCACCATGTTGCCCAGGCTACAGTGCAGTGGCTATTTTCAAACACAATCATATTGCACTACAGACTTGAACTCCTGGCTCAAGTAATCATCCCGCCACAGCCTCCCAAGTAACTAGGATTAGAGGTACATGCACTGTGCCAGGCAATAATGGCGAACATTTAACGAGTGCTTGTTTGTGGTAACAAACAAGCCTAATAAAGGCTGTTGCCCTTTAGTAGAGAGGTTCTCAGCTCTGACTATTAATTAGAATTCTCTGAGAGTACTAAAGAAACAGGCAGCAAAGTCCCACCCAGAAGTTTCTGTATCAGAATCCCAGAGGTAGAACCTGGGTTTCTGTATTTTTCTTTGTTTTTGTTTTTGAGAAAGGGTCTTCTTCTGTTGCCCAGGCTGTAGTGCAGTGGCATGATCATGGCTCACTGCAGACTTAACCTCCCAGGCTCAAGCAATCCTCCTGCCTTGGCCTCCTGAGTAGCTGGGACCACAGGTGTGCGCCAACATGCCTGGCTAATTTTTTTATTTTTATTTTCTGTAGGGACAGGTTTTTGCCATGTTGCCCAGGCTGATCTCAGACTCCTGGGCTCCAGTGATTTGCCTGCTTTGGCCTCCCAAAGTGCTGGGATTTGTATCTTTTAAATGCCCCACAGATGATTTTAAATGTGCCCAAAGTTGTGTCAAAGCATAATTTTCAAAAATTTAAAAGACATAACTCTTATATAAACGTATAGTGAACACAAGTGAAAGATTTGTTTAACTTACGAATGAGGGAACCCAGCAGAATGGCAAAGATGGTTTAAAGGAAGATATTAGAAATTGAAGTATGGTCAGTGAAAAAAGAATGCTGACTACTTAAGATGGCTAAGTAAGAATGCTGGTTACTTAAGATGGCTATGTAAGATACAAAACTGTTTAATGTCCTGCAGGAAAACCAAATCATAACCATCAGGGTTGTTCTTTTTGAAGTATATAGAAATTATTTGCAACATCAATTTTTACAGTTAACATCAATTTTTACAAAGTCTGGGCACTAACCAATGGTAAATAGTAAGTCAGACATACTCTAAGGAGATTTTTAAAGGGCACATAATACTCCTTTTGCTTTATTTCCTAGTTTTGGATAATTTTTCTGCATTAGGGCAAGTGGTGGTCCCTGTTAAAATGCAGGTGTCTCTGGATCAGAAATGCTTCCCACTGATTTTAGGAGTCCATTCATGCCTTTATCAGTCCGATAGGCATTCCTAGAGCACCTACTGAGCACATGGCCCTTGGGGGATATGGTGATGAGTAGGAGGCTGCTGCTGCCCTCACATGTAGTATCTAGGAGAAGGGCACAGACGCAGATAATCCACACATGAGTCAGCAGGTCTGTACAAAGTGAAGCGCCCTGGGATTTAACAGAGGGAAAAAAAAAAAAAAATTCTATGGAAGGGGAAGGTGCCAGTGCACCTGGGCTTAAAATTTCTTTCTTTCCTTTTTTTTTTTTGAGAAAACCTCTCACTCTGTTGCCCAGGCTCCAGTGCAGTGGCGCGATCTTAGT
Source organism: Macaca nemestrina (assembly GCF_043159975.1). Classification (NCBI taxonomy): domain Eukaryota; kingdom Metazoa; phylum Chordata; class Mammalia; order Primates; family Cercopithecidae; genus Macaca; species Macaca nemestrina. The sequence goes on along the minus strand of NC_092131.1, from coordinate 122,602,804 downwards.
TCACTACAACCTTTGCCTCCTGGGTTCAAGCAATTCTGCTTCAGCCTCCTGAGTAGTTGGGATTACAGGTGTGCACCACCAAACATGGCTAATTTTTGTATTTTTAGTAGAGACAGAGTTTCGCCACGTTGGCCGGGCTGGTCTCCATCTCCTGACCTCAAGTGATCCGCCCGCCTTGGCCTCCCAAAGTGCTGGGATTACAGGCATGAGCCACCGTGCCCATCCAGGATGGTAAGATTCAATAGGAGAACATGGGAATGAAAAGCACTCTAGGGGGAAAGGCATGGGCAAAGCCTCGGAGGCAGGAAAGCAGCAAACATGTTTAGAGGAATGGTGAGCAGCCTAACTTGATGATGCAAAGAGCTTGCTTAGTGAGAGAATGAGGTAGGACAAACAGTCAAAAATGGGATCCCAGAGCAGCTTGAATGCCAAGCTAAGGGATCTGGACTTTATCCAGTTGAAAACCAACAACTGTTGCTGGTTTGGGGACACAGATGGGCATGTTTAGCTTGTGGAGAAGGGACTGGATGGGCCTATGGGGCATAGAGGAGAAGAGTCCCCATGCCCCATGACAAGAGCTTTGAACATCTCTGGGTGTAACCTGACTCTTATTTGGATCCTGCCTTTCTCTCACCTGAATAGAAGCCCTTCAGGTTTATCCCCTTTGAAATGCACCCCACATTTTGAGACCAGCAGAGGCAGGGGTGGAGAAAGGCCTGTGCCATGTTGCCATAGAGTGTTTGGGAAGAGAGGCCCCTTCCTCTCAGGCTTCCTAGTGCTGGACCAGGTCCCAGAGAGGCCATCGCCCTATCAGGCCTTCTCCCTCTCCCTCATGTAGGAGGCACTGCTTTGCCAGCCCCACCCCTCAGGCACTCCTAGCCAAGCCATTCTGGGGCAGAGGGTGGAATGTGAGAATGCCAATCTTGGGGTCATGCCAAACAGAGTTCAATTTTTTCTTTCCTTGAGACACAGTCTTGGTCTTTTGCCCAGGCTGGAGTGCAGTGGCACGATCTTGGCTCACTGCAACCTCTGCCTCCCAGGCTCAAGCAATTCTGCCCCAGTCACCCGAGTAGCTGGGATTACAGGCGCGCACCACCACGCCCAGCTAATCTTTGTATTTTTAGTGGAGGCGGGATTTTACCATATTGGCCTGACCTCAAGTGATCCTCCCAGCTCGGCCTCCCAAAGTGCTGGGATTACAGGCATGAGCCACCGCGCCCAGCCCAGAATTCAAATTTTGTCTCCAGCACTTATTTATTTATTTATTTATTTATTTATTGGAGACAGGGTCTTGCTCTGTCACCCAGGCTGGAGTGCAGTGGTGCACACTCCTGGGCTCAAGCAGTCCTCCTGCCTCAGCCTCCTATAGCTGGGACTATAGGCGGATGCCATCACACCACTGTGGTGTGTGTGTGTGTGTGTGTGTGTGTGTGTGTGTGTGTGTGTGTATATATATATTTTTTAGAGATGGTATCTCACTATGTTGCCCAAGCTTGTCTCAAACTGCTGGGCTCAAGCGATCTTCCCACTTCAGTCTCCCAAAATGTTGGAATTATAGATGTGAGCCACCATGCCCGGCCTCTGCACTTTCTTGCCATGTGACTTCAGCAGCCTGAACCTCCAATTTCTCAGATGTAAGATGGAGATAATAATAGTGCCTCCCTCCTCATGTCGACGTGGGAGCACATGCAGTAATGCCTGAGAACACCAACACTAAGCTTGGCCCACAGTGTGTGCTCAGGCATGGGGCTGGGGGTGTCAGCAATAATCCCCACCTGCTCTTTGGAGCCTTTTTGCCTTTGTAGATTTTGGAGAGGAAATCTTGGGAAGAAGGACATCTGGGTTTTGGTCTTTTGGCAAGGAAGGAATCCAGTGTTTCACCTTGGGAAAGTCCCTGCCCTTGGGGGCACCTCAACTTCCTCCTTTGTGAAATGTTGAGGCATATGTGGGTGATGTGGGCTAGCAGGAGGTCTCTGGACCTTTTCAGCCCCAGCGTTCATTTTACTCATGTCTGTATGCCTCTGTCTCCTCAGTGAGTGTTTATTGAGCCCCTACTATTGCCAGGCCTTGTGCTGGGCAATGGGACACGGCCAAGAAGAAGGAGGTCACCATCTTTACCTGCGAGGGCCATGGCTACCTCCCAGGTCCCACATGGTCTCATTTTGAGAGCCACTGGGAAGGCCTGGTGTGGGCACCTTATGCAGGTTCTCAGGGAATGAGTACTCAACTCGGTGCCAGGCCAGCACCAGGTGCTAAGGCTGCACAGGGCCCTGCCCTTGAGGGCACACAGTCAGGGGTGGGGAGGGGGGTACACAGTTGAATGGGAATGTGAAGGAGAGAACCACGCCTCCATTTGGATAGGTGAGGAAAGACTTCACAGAACAGAGCCCTGTAACGGGTGGTTTTCCAGTGTAAGAGGGAGAGGGCATTCCAGGCAGAGGTAACAGCAGACACAGGGCCTGGAGGTGTTCCCTGCACAGGAGGAGCTGGAGACCGGGACATAGAGAGGTAGGCAGAGAACCGTGAATAGCCCATACAGTGGAATTTGGACTTCATCATGCAGACTATGAGGATAGAGATATTTAAGAAGGGGTGTCAGGTGACCCTATTTACACTGGAGGACGGTGACTCTGGCTAAAGTGTGGAGGATGGGTTGGCTGAAAAAGGAATAGAGGCAGGGCAGCTGGTGCCCTCACAGGAGAAACGAGAGGACCACGGCGGGCAGTGGTGGCAGCAGGGATGGGAGGAAGGATCATGTGAGGTGGAAGGCCAGGGCTCGGTGGTGGGGTGGATATGGGCCAGGGGAGTCCAAGAGGCCTCCAGGATGCTGGCTGGAGCACAAGGAGGATGGTAGGGTTTGGTCGCTGAGGTGGGGAAGAGGAAGTGGAGCAGGTTGGGGCAGAGGCCTGGAGATGACGGGTATGTTTGCAACAGGGGAGAGGCCCTGCAGGCACCTGGCTACCTGGGCCTGAAGAGAAGCAGGGGAGATGAGTTTTGTGGGAGTTGACAGTGGCCACGTGAGAGGGGAACACAGGCATAAAGGACTGAGTGCAGGGAGGCCATTTGATGAGAAAACGGAGGACTGAGGCAGAACTCCAAGGGCCACCACCACTTAAAAAATCTGTTTTCTTGGCTGGGTGCAGTGGCTCATGCCTGTGATCGCAGCACTTTGGGAGGCCAAGGCGGGCGGATCTCTTGAGGTCAGGAGTTTGAGACCAGCCTGGCCAACATGGTGAAACCCCATCTCTACTAAAAATACAAAAATTAGCTGGGTGTGGTGGCTCTCACTTGTAATTCCAGCTACTCGAGAGGATGAGGTGGGAGGATCGCTTAAACCCAGGAGGCAGAAGCTGAATTGAGCCAAGATCCAGTCACTGCCCTCAAGCCTGGGCAACAGAGTGAGACTCCATAAAAAATAATTTGTTTTCTTCTGATTGTTCTGATTGTAAGAGTAATATATGCTCATTGCAAAAAAATGTGTCCAGCTTTTTGGCATCACTCCTTGTTGGCAAAGATATTGTTTATACATTCAATACACTCATTTATTTTTATATTATTTTTAAAGATGAGGTCTTGCTTTGTTGCCCAGGCTAGTCTTGAATTCCTGGGCTCAAGTGACCCTCCCACCCCGGCCTCTCAAAGTGCTGGGATTACAGGCGTGAGCCACCAAACCCTGGTTACACTCAGCTGCAGGCCTATGTGCTGGGTACAGGGCTGTTGAGGACAGTGGCTGCCAGAATGCAGGCTGCAGCAGGGAGGCTCGGCTGGGGCTGCACACTCCGTGGAGCTGGTGGGAGCTCCCCGGGTGCCACTACTGCCACCCGCCCAAACCAGGGCACCTGTAGAATCAGCTACTCAGGAGTCTGAGGTGGGAGGATGGCTTGAGCCCAGGAGGTGGAGGCTGCAGTAAGCCGAGATTGTGCCACTGCACTCCAGCCTGGGCAACAGAGTAAGTCTCAAAAAATAATAATAAAGAAAAAAAAAAAAGGAAATTCACCCAGCTTCACCATTACTGTGACATCTAAGGCTGGAGAAAATGATGAAACTGTCCAGACTACCCTCAAGTTTACAGACAAGGAGAAATACCCAGATAAACCCTGCCTTTATGAAGCATTCTCAGAAAATCTAGAAGATAATGTCTCAGACATTTAAAAATTCTTAGCATTACAGGCTGAAGAAAATCTTGGTATGGTGATGATCTGTAGTGACAGTTGTGCAAGAAAAATTAAAAGAAGTAGATCAGATAAAAAAACTAGAAGAGAAGAAAAAAAAAGAAACAGAAAGAATCCAAATAAGCTGAAAAGCAATTATTCCATGGCATTCCTGTTATAATTGAGAATGTCTTAAATTGGAAGTCCAAATTTGCTGCAGAAGGCTTGGAAATTAAAAAGAAATGGATGGAAGAACAAGCAGGAAAAAATAAATTAAGTGGGAAACAGCTACTTGAAACAGATCCAAATCTTGACACATCTGATATCCAGTTCTTGGAGGATGCTGGAAACAACGTGGAAGAAATTAAGTCTTTGTTCCAGGAAATGGATGACCTGAGCTGGAGGATGAGAAGGATGATCCAGACTCCAATCCTGCTGACCCAGAGAGTGACTTCACTGACCAGAGGACTGTCCCCATCTTTAGAGAGGCTTGACTGTCACAGCATCCTGGCTATGCTCAGAGGGTTTTGATTTTCCTTTCCTTTTCTCCAAGAAGAAATAATTATAAGGAGAATTTTTTTTTTTTTGAGACAGGGTCTCGCTCTGTCACCCAGGATGGAGTGCAGTGGTATGATCATAGCTCACTGCAGCCTCAACTTCCCGGGCCCCTGTGAGCCTTCCAAGTAGCTGGGACTACAAGTGTGCACCACCACATATGGTTAATATTTAAAATTTCTTGTAGAGACAAGGTCTATATTGCCCAGGCTGGTCTCGAGCTCCTGGTCTCAAGCAATCCTCCGACCTTATCCTCCCGAAGTGCTGTTATTACAGGCATGAGCCACCATGCCAAGCTGAGGATATTCTTCTGATAGTTTTCATGTTGAACTTAATAAACTGACTTAAAATTTCAAATTAAAGAGGAAAGAATGTATGAAATGATCACTCTAGGGAATGGTAAGCGGATTTCCTAAGGCAGTTTGAGGTTTGTTTGGCAGTGTTGAGTGCCTGCCTAGTTGAGGTTTAGGGTCATAAACTTGAAGTGTGATAATTTGGGGTGGAGTGTCTCTGGGAAGAAAAAGGTGGAAATACTTCCCTTCTAGTTGGGTTCCTCTGCATTTGGAGGCCTGCCTTGATTCTTCTTTGGCTGAGAGGACCTTGGGCTGTGGTCCTTGGGCTCCTTGGATGCTTCTTGGTGGTGAGGGGCCACTAGGGAGTAGGGGTAGAGTAGCATGGGAATACAAGAATGGGACAGAACTGGGACTACCAGGAATTCAGAAGAGCAGCTGGTAGCAACAGACCAGATAGCTTTGGGGAGAGATACTGATGGGACAAGGGGATGGGTGAATTTGAGGTGTTGGCCTTGGATATTGGCATTGGGTTGGTGATGATGGAGTGGAGACAATATGATGTTGGTTTTGGACTGTTGTTGGCTTTGGGGTATTGAGGAGCCAAGGACAGTCATGGATGCTCAGAGTATGGGGCAACCCTGAGGGAGCCCAAGAAGGGCTGCCACCATGAGGGACAACTAGAATAAAGTGGTTGGAAAGATCAGTAGAATGAAGCTCAGCCAAATCTGTAGAGACAGAACAGATCAGTGGCCAGCTAATTTTTTTTTTTTAATTTTTTTGTAGAGGCAAGGATCTCACCCATTGCCCAGGTTGCTCTCAAACTCCTAGGCTTGAGCGATCCTCCTACCTCGGCCTTCCAAAGTGCTGGGATTACAGGCATGAGCTGTTGCACCTGGTCAGGGTAGATTTTCTGATAATACTTAGCAGGACCTCATCAAGTGAAACACTACTGAAGGAGAATGCGGTACAATGAGAGTCCATTTGTATTTTGGAAGACTAGTTGTTAGCAGAGTTGGATCAAGGTGCAATCAAGCCAGTTAATGACACTTTCAGACTCCTCTTCACTCATCCCCTGAACATCCTTACAGCACGGATGTACTGCTGGTGAGAGAATGTGAGCAGGACTGGAGCTATGCAGGAGTAGCTGGGAGACATCTGTCTGTGAAGGAGGCAGGGTAGATGGACTCCCTAACCTCCAGGTCACTGCTCTACTCTGCCGTAATCTGTCATTGTGGCCCTCACTGCTGTCCACGGATTGCCCAGACACCCAGGCATCCTGCAGCAACTGAGACTGTGGCTGTAACAGGAGAGTGGGTAGCGGCCAGGCCTCCATTCTCTTTTCTTGAAACTTCAATACCTTCTCCCCGCCCCAACACAGACACCCTGAATGATGACCACAGCATCTCCCCTGCCTATTCCACCATCGCACTGTATTTAAACCTACAGCCCCACCTTCCTTCCTGCCACATGAGATGAAATGTCTGTCCTCACTCCTGTCTCAGGTCAGCCCCACCTGGGCCTCTTTAAGGATCTTGCTTCTGCAGTTATGACCTCTCCTTCCCACACTGTCCATCTGTCTTTCTCTGCAGGACCACTCTCATCCATGCATAAACATACTCTTAGGAAACCTTAGTGTGGCCCCACATCAAACCATTTCTCTTTTCCTTTTCCCAGCACATCTCCACAGAGTTGTCTATATTTGGTGTCCCCACTCTTCTGTTTTACTGCCCATTCTTTCCTCACCCCATTGTGGCATTGTGAATAGGTGCTTGTAACATAGTACAAAAGAAACACATGATGAAAAGCAAGTTTATCTCCACTCCTGTTCCCAGCCACCTGGTTTCCCGCCCCCTGGAGCCAACTGATGTTACTCATTTCTTGGTGTCCTTGGTATATACGTAAATACCTCTGTACACTCTAATGGAGCTCTTCTATCCATGCTGACTCTAAAAAGCCCCTTCTCAGAGTCACCAGTGACCTATACCAGCCCAGAGTTACAGATCACTTCTCTGTCTTCATCTTACTCAAATTTCTAGCAGCATTTGACATGGTGACAAATTCCACTAGCTTCTCCTCCTTCGTCTCCAGCCATTTTTCCTAGTCTCATCTGCTGGTTCCTCCTCCTCCATCAGTTCTCTAAAGGGTAGTATGCCTAGGGCTCAGTCTTCTCTCTTATCCCTTTCTAAGTGTTCTCTGTTCTCATTCCTATAGCTTCAACACTTTCTATGTGCTGACGACCCTCACATTTAAAAAATCTCCAACCCCTGCCTTTTTCTAAGAGCTCTAAACTCACATCCAACTTCCTAAATATTATTCCTCCTGGATAGTTAATGGCATCTCAAACTTAAAGAAATACTAGTTTTCTCAGCCAGGCATGGTGGCTCACACCTGTAATTCCAGCACTTTGGGTGGCTGAGGTGGGTAGATAGCCTGAGGCAGGAGTTCGAGACCAGCCTAGCCAACATGGTGAAACTCCATCTCTACTAAAAATACAAAAATTAGCCTGGCATGATGGTGCATGTCTGTAATCTCAGTACTCAGGAGGCTGAGGCATGAGAATCGCTTGAACCCAGGAGGCAGAGATTGCAGTGAGCCGAGATTGTGCCACTGCACTCCAGCCTGGGTGACAGAGCGAGACTCCGTCTCAAAAAGAAAAGAAAAAAAAAAAACAAAGAAAGAAAAATACTAGTTTTCTCCTCCAAATGATGCCACCATTCACCCATTTGCTCAGACAACGGAGCTCAACCCTTGCACGAGCATCCAATTCATCAGAAGGACTCATCAGCTCCCTTTGCAGGATATATCCTAAATCCAGCCTCTTCTTATACCTCCACAACTGCCCCCAGTCAAGCCACCATTGTCTGTCACCTGGAATACAACAGCTTCTTCCCCAAACTGCCACAGTTCAGCCAGGGTGAGCTTTGACAATATCACTCCTCTGCTTGAGACACAGCTTATTCCACCACCTTACCATGGCCCTGCATGGTCTCCCCCTCCTCCAGACCCCCACCCTGTCTCACTCCACTCCCCCACTTTCCTGGAATGTGGTGACACATGCTGTCGGCCCCTTGCTGGTCCTTCTCTTTGGAATGCCCTTCGTCTAGACCTTCAGGGGCTGCCTCCTTCCCATGAAATCTCAGGACTCAATCCAAATGTGACTTTTTCTAAGAAGCCCTCTCTGACCACTGCCAGACCTCTCTACCAGTTTTATCTTCTCTATAGCCCTTCTCACTTCCCCAAATAACTTGTGCACATGTTTATGTCCCATAACACATGCTTGGAATGCAAGCTCCTTGAGAACAAGGCCTCTGATTTGCTTCATGCTCTTTATCCCCATTACGTAGGATCAATGCCTGGCACATGGTAAGAGCTTAATCAACATTTGCTGATTGAATCCTGAAATGAAAGAGCAAGCTGATAAGGATAAGGTCTAGTAAGGTCTAGGAATCCTTCCTAGCATAATCATAATCATCTGTGGTCTCTTTAGAGTTTTTTTTTTTTGTTTTTTTTTTTTTTTAAGTTCTCAAATACAACCCTCTCCATCAATCCTACCTAACCCAACAACTGAGACTCGGCCAAGGTCAGAAAGGTAGTCCTATTTAACTGCTTCCTCCACTGTTCTTACACCGAAACCCCAGTAAAATTGTCATTCAGCCACATTGTACCCAGGCTAATAAGTATAGAACCTTCTCTCCCTGTATTCCTTACCTTACCCCCACCCCGCCACCCCCTCCAACCCCTGTCTTTCCCCTGGGATATCAAGGGGAGACAAGCTGGCTTCGCATCAGACCTAGGAGAAGTGGGAAGGGCTTGCACACTAACTTATCTCCCTATGGGGAGATATAAAATTTGCCCATAAATAAAACATTTTATTATTTAGCTTGAACATTAAATTTCATCGGCATGCAGCATGTGTTTTATTATCTGTACCAGACACTAACATGTACTTAAAAATGAAATTTTGGAACCCTGCCCTGGCTTGCAGAATGCTAGTAAAGAAATTCTAATACAGTCTTGGAGAGATGCTCCAGACCTCTCCTTCTAAAATGGCATGGGCAATCAGCATTTTTACATTCATGTAGCACTTTGCAGTAGTGGTAAAGATGCTCTAATTGTGCCTCTAGCTGCTTCTATACTGCTGCTTCTAATCTATTGCAGGCTGGAAAATAACACACTATAGCCAAAGATGTTGGAATTGTGTCCAAAGCAAGCATTAGTATACCCTAAATGAGTGTGGAGGGAATTCTATGAGAAAGGTACAGAGAATTTGTGATAGCTGTTCTCCCAGTCCAGCAGCCTTTTTTTTCTTCTTCTTTGTTATTTTTTACCTGCTGCTCCTTTGTTCTTGGCAGTGCTCCAGAGACACTCTTCTCAAATGTTAATGTGCACACAGAGCACCTGGGGATCTTGTTAAAACGAGTCTGATTCAATAGTCCCGGGGTGGAGCTTAGTTCTAATGAACTCTCAGGTGATGCTGCTGGTCATCAGACCACGCTTTGAGTAGCCAAACTCTAGAACTGCAGCATCCAATAAGATGCCATTAACCGCATGTGGCTATTTAACTTGATTCAAATTAAACGAAATGTAAAGATTCAGTTCCTGGGTTGCACTAGCCATATTTCAGTGGCCACATGCGGTTGGTGGCTATTCTACTGATGGCTCAAAGACAGAACATTCCCATCCCACGCAGAAAGGTCTACAGGAGGCTGGGCGCAGTGGCTCACGTCTGTAATCCCAGCGCTTAGGAGGCTGAGGGGGGGTGGATCACTTGAGGTTAGGAGCTTGAGACCATCTGGCCAACATGGTGAAACCCCATCTCTACTAAAAATACAAAAATTAGCCAGACATGCTCACTTGAATCCAGGAGGCGGAGGTTACAGTGGGCTTGGTAGTGCCACTGCACTCCAGCCTGGGTGACAGAGCGAGATTCTCTCTCTCTTAAAAAAAAAAAAAAAAAGAAAAAGAAAAGAAATGTATATATGACAGTGCTACTCTACAGAACTGGAGCTGTTGGAAATATAATCCCTGAAGTGTGAGAAGGTACTCATCCCTGCTCCCCTGAAGGGGCTCAGTGCAAACAAAACTCCACTTGAAGCTGGGCATGGTGGCTCATGCCTATAATCCCAGGACTTTGAGAGGCTGAGGAGACCAGCATGGGTGACATAGTAAGACTCTGTGTCTATTTAAAAAAAAAAAAAAAAAAAAAAAAACAGGCCAGGCACAGTGGCTCACACCTGTAATCCCAGCACTTAGGGAGGACGAGGCAGGTGGATCACCTGAGGTCAGGAGTTCAAGACCAGCCTGACCAACATGGAGAAACTGGGTCTCTACTAAAAATACAAAATTAGCCAGGCATGGTGGCAGATGCCTGTAATCCCAGCTACTTGGGAGGCTGAGGCAGGAGAATTGCTAGAACCGGGGAGGCGGAGGTTGCGTTAAGCCAGGATCACGCCATTGCACTCCAGCCTGGGCAACAAGAACGAAACTTTGTCTCAAAAAACAAAAAAACAAAAACAAAACTCCACTTGAGAGCAAAAGCTTAATAAATACGATATAGCTTCATGTCCCACTGAAAGTCTGCAGCCTTACTTTACCGTTTTCCACTTCCTCCTGTCCAGACCCACCGCCATGGGTGCATCTTTGTTAGTGATGACCGTGGCCGTCGCTGCTGGGATGTGCAGACAACATGGAGGAACTGCCCCTTTGCTGCTTCTTTGTCCACTTCCTGGTAACTTGGTGCAGGGGAGACGTTTACAACCCAGACTCCACAGTCCCTCCCCCCCCCGTCCTCTGTACTTGTTATCGGGTCTGGAATGTGGCAGGGGAGCTTTGCAGGAGAGTCCAGGGAACCCAAAGCCCTTTGTCTGCTCTTTCCACTTCTCTGGGCATCTTCATTACACGGGGAGGTGGACAGAAGGGAAATTACTGGAGAATTGAGTTGATTCTGCACACATTGGAACAATAAAGAAATGAGACCCAGCTCCCTCCTCTCAAACTGATCCCAGCAGTTGCTGCAACAATTCACAGCAAAAAGTTCTCCAGCTGGGGAAGGAGGAGGGTGGAGAGACATTTTCCAAGAATGCCTTTCATGTGGACTCAGAGCTGTCATTTTCCTGGCAATTCTGTGAACCGGGACCTGGGGCAGTTTCCCAAAGTGCAGTTGGTGTGCATGTGGCCTGCCCTAGAAATCGCATAACTGAGAGGCACATTACTGGGGGCCCAGGAAATGCCTGCCTCACCACCCTCAGAGTTCATGGCCCAGAAGGCATGAGAGAACCAGCACAGCTCACTGTCTGGGTGGAGAACTTTTGCCCCCAGCTGAACAGTGAGGGGCTGGCCTGGAGTTGAACCCAGACAGCCTCGTTTCCTGGGCAAGGGCTCTGCTAATTCACATTGGAATAATTCTTCTGTCTATAAATTTACATGCAAGGCCGATGCTGTCCATCCCAAATAACCAGGTTAATCCTTCAACATATTAGTAGACATGTAGGTGGCAACACAGATGGAAAGGATCCTGGGGTGTGAGTCAGAAGAATTGGAATCAGTCTGCCTCTGGCCCTTGCCACTGTGTGACTTTGAGCACGTCTCCTTTCTTCTCTAGGCCTCAGTTTACTTATCTGTAAAAGAAGGCTACTATCTATTTTTCAGAGCTGTTCAGCATTTGGTACACAGTACCAGGTACCCAATAAATGCTGATGTAACCATTTCATACTTAATAGGTGCTGGGCACTGGGCAAGGCAGTGGGGGAGATGGTGACACAGTTCCTGTCCTCATGGAGTTGACGATGTGGAGAGGGAGACAGATACTAACCAAAGACTCATATGAAAAAGTATAAAATAACAACTGTCACAGATGCAACAAAGAGGGTTACAAAATGTATTGTGAATCTGTAATGGGGGAACTGACCTAGTCTGGGAGGCCGACTTCCCTGTGCATGTGATAATTGAGCTAAGAGCTCAGAAGTAATGGGGGTTAACTGGATACAGCATGTGCAAAGGTCCTGTGGCACAAGAGTGCTTGGCAGTCTACAAGGGACGGAAAGAGGCTGGGTGTGGCAGGATGGCAGGCAGTCAGGAGACATATAGAGAAATAGAGGCTGGAAAGGAAGTTGAGATAAAACTCTTCATAGGGTTGTGCTAGATCATGGAGATCAAACCAATTATAAACACCTCTGACTTCAGGGAGTTTACAATCTGCAGAAATGGGATGATAACTTTGAAGTGTCCTTTCAGTATTCTTTGGTATATCGAATCTATTATTGTATCTTGGGCTGTGACCTGTAAGAAATTAAGACAGTGCCAAAGTTGTCCAACTGGAATTTCTAAAACACTGACCTCTTGTACACACACATGGTTCATCTGGAGGGAACCGAGAGGGGATCAGACCCAGCTTCCCAAAGAGGTCCAGGGATGTTACGGGAGAATGAGTCCAGTCTGACGAGAAATGTCCCTTTTCTGCAAAAACACCCTGCCCTCTCCACACTGACCACTGGCTCTTGAAAGAGAAGCTGGAATGTCCATGTGAATTACATCCATTTGCCTTCTGACTCCACAAATGGTTTGCATTAGGGGACCATAGGGCTTTTCTGCCTTCATTCTTTCCAGATGAGGGTAGAGCTGCGGGCATAATAGGCTGAATGAATGGGGTGATGGATGCCTCCAGTCAATCCCAGGAAGCCTTCCGCTGGAGTCAGTGAGAAGTGCCTCAACCTCACCCACTTAGAATGGCTTAGCCCAAGAACCAGAAACCCCTGAGCAGGAAAAGGGAAGCCCTATTCCCGGTAGTGGGTGTACCTTTGTTCTTGCCCTAGGTGCGGTGGCTCAATTTCCTGACCTGCTCCATGGAAGGTGACCTAATGGTGGTGACTGTGGGAGGAGCAGCAACAATAGCAGGAGAGGTACTCAAGTTCTGGGTGTCTATCACAATGGGGAGAAATCTTAGTCCACACACTCTTCATTAGCCTGTAAGTAAACTAAATGTCACTAGTGAGCCCCATTTTAGAAGGTGGTAGAAATGTAATCGTAGTCAATTTGGGATTCCGCTTCACTGTTTTACCTGGGATTGCATGTAAACTCTGGGAAGGTTTATGGAGAGTTAAGGGGGTTGGGGTGGATGTTAGGAACTGTTAAGAGAATAGATTCTGGAACCAGGCTGTCTGGGTTCAAATCCCAGCCATGCTTCTTGCTGGCCCTGGGACCTTAGGTAAGTTATTTGTCCTCATAATGGCTTCAATTTTCTCATCTGTAAAACAGGAAGAAAAATAGTGCCTCCTGTAATGGGTTGTTGTGAGGACTAAATGAGGTAGTACAAGTGTAGTGCTATAGAATGAATGCTGCACGTAATAAATATTTGTTCCTCTTAATATGGGGGTTTGACATTGTTATCCTCCCCGAAGCCCAGTGGTCTGGCCTCTGGGTTCCCAGGGTCCACATCCAGCCCATTCTTGAGCACACAGGACCATAAGACGGAGCCAGCATCAAGCAGGACCCAGAGCTTGGGGAATGCTCTCTGGGACCCCAGTCAGCCTGGACACCCCACAGTGACCCCTTCTGCTTGTGCACTTGACCTGGAAGGGCCGCAGCATCCACAATGTCCTTCCAAAGGGACCCCACCATCTGCAGTCTTTCTCTTCCTCTGCCTCCTCTCCTACCTCCCAATCATAATCTTGTTTCTCCCCTGGGACCTGAGAGCCCCATCCTCACTCATCCTCATCTCTCAGCCCCATAGATATCCCTGAGCCTTGGTGACTCCAAAGCCAAAGTTACTTTGTTCCTGGAGCTCTGATGAGTCTTTGCTTCCTTTGAGTAGCAAGCGAGGGACCCTTTGGCTAGTCGAATGAGGGAAGGAATAACTTCCCAGGCCAGGGGCAAAAGGAGATATTGGGGATTGGGAAGCAGGGCTCTGTTAAATTGTCAAATGCTTTCTCCCCACACTGTCCTGTGTCCTTACTGAGGATCAGCACAGGGCTAGTGTCCAGTGAGAAGAGTAGCAGCATTAGTGCCAGAGGCCTGCTGCTGCGGCATGAGCGACACTGTGCTATACCCTGCTATGCTCCAAAGACAGCTGCAAACTGAGTCCCGGGCAGGAGCTCCTGGAGAATCCCTGCAGTCGGTGCATCAGGAAGTAGGCTCTCAGACAATTGGCCCAGCCAATCACTGCCCCCAGGTGCACCAGGCACCCCAGGCACTCGGGCCAGCTGCTAATGCTAGCATTGAAAGTGCTTCCTGCTAACCAGCCCAATCAAGCTATTTCTGATTACACAATGAAACTTACCCTGGCAAAAGGAGGACCAGTTTTATACATCCTTCTGGAGCCAGTTTCCATGGAGATCTACCTTTTTTTTTTTTTTTTTTTTTGAGATGGAGTTTCGCTCTTGTTGCCCAGACTGGAGTGCAGTGATGCGATCTCGGCTCACTGCAACCTCTGCCTCCCGGGTTCAAGCGATTCTCCTGCCTCAGCCTCCCAAGTAGCTGGGATTACAAGCACCTGCCACCATGCCTGGCTAATTTATACGTTTAGTAGAGATGGGTTTCACCATGTTAGGCTGGTCTCGAACTCCTGACCTCAGGTGATCCACCTGCCTCAGCTTCCCAAAGTGCTGGGATTACAGGCATGCGCTGCCACGCCCAGCAGATCTACTCTTCTTTATCCCAGCCATGCTTTCCACTTTGCTGGGCCTTGAACACACCAAGCTTGCAACCACCCCAAGGCTTTTGCACTCCCTGTCTCTTCTATCCAGAAGACAGTTCTTCCCCATATGTCCACATGGCTGCCTCTTTCATCTCCTTCAGGTTGTTGATCAATTGTCATCTTATCAGTGAGAACTTCCTGACATCTTGTTTTAATTTCTATTGTTTTATAAAGATGGGGGTCTCACTATGTTGCCCAGGCTGGCCTTGAACTCCTGAGCTCAAGCAATCCTCCCACCTTAGCCTCCCGAAGTCCTAGGATTACAGGTGTGAATCACCAAACCTGGCCTTGACATCCTGCTTAAATTGCTATCTTACCCATTCTCCACTTCCTTTATTTTTCTCCAAGGCATTTAGCACTTTCTCTTTTATTTATTATTTGGTTATTGCTTTTGTTTTGATACAGGGTCTTGCTCTGTCACCCAGGCTAGAGTACAGTGGTGTAATGACAGCTCACTGCATCCTCAACCTCCTGGGCTCAAGCAATCCTCCTGCCTCAGCTTCCCAAGTAGCTAGGACTACAGATGTGCGCCACCACACCTGGCTAATTTTTGTATTTTTTGTAGAGACAAGGCCTCACTATGTTGTCAATACTGGTCTCAAATTCCTCATCTCAGTGATCCTCCCACCTTGGCCTCCCAAAGTGCTAGGATTACAGGCATGAGCTGCCATGCCCGGCCTGTCCTATTTATTATTTTCTTCCTCCCAATTCCATGAGGGCAGCGACTTAGTCTTGTTCAGGAAGGAAGGCAGGCAGGCAGGAAGGAAGGAAGAAAGGAAGGAAAGAAGGAAGGAAGGAAGGAAGGAAGGAAGGAAGGAAGGAAGGGGACTTCACAGGAGTTGTCTGCCTTTTCCCCATTGTATACACAAAGCAGTAAAGCCCAGAGAATTTAAGTGACTCAGCCAAGACCATATAGCTATTCAGTAGAGGAGGATAATCTCTCCTGCTTAATTTCTAATGAACTTGTTTCCTGAGCACAGCTTGCTTTTTCCAGCCTTTCCATGGGTTTTCTTACACATTGCCATTATCTATAAGTACCTACAATTCTCTACTTTCCATCTCCAGTTGAAGGAATCCTATCCTCATTCTTACAGGCACAGCTAGTGGCCTACTCCAGGAAGCCACCTTGGGTTCCCCAGTTGGGCGTGATCTTTGCCTCCTATACACTCCCAGTTCACTTTTTCTGCCTTATAAAGGCACTTAAAAGAGTCTGCCTCATCTCTAGTTGTTTGTGTGCTAGGCTTGGTGCAACCCCAGGTTAAGGGCTGCATTTTCCCATCTCAACATCCCCCATTTGCATTAGCCCCAAGAAGGGAGTAGACATATAGAATCAGAATCTCTTCAGCTTCAGTCCTCCCTCTTCCCTCAAAAAACATCCATTTATACCTGAGAGCTAAGAGACAAAGCAGGGCTCAGTGACAGATTGTTGACCCAATACATAAAAGAATAAATGGAGGCTGGGCATGGTGGCTCACGCCTGTAATCCCAGTACTTTGGGAGACTGAGGTAGGCTGATCACTTGAGGTCAGAAGTTCAAGCCAGCCTGGCCAACATGATGAAACCCCATCTCCACTAAAAATACAAAAGTTAGCCAGGCATAGTGGTACGCGCCTGTAGTCCCAGCTGCTCAGGAGGCTGAGGCACAAGAACTGCTTGAACTCGAAAGGTGGAGGTTGCAGTGAGCCAAGATTGCATCACTGCACTCCAGCCTGGGTGACAGAGTGAGGTTCTGCCTCAAAAAAAAAAAAAAAAAAAAAAAAGAAAGCGGACTACCTCCTATCTGTCTCTACATTATTCATTCCTAAAGGGCAGGGTTAGTATGTGATAATTCTTTGAAGCTCCCCATAGCACCTGCTCTGGGTTGTAGGAGTTGTTCAGTCCCTCTTTATGAAGGTATTAAGGAAGGAATGGTACAACAAGATGTCTAGATTCATTTCAAGTTTAATTCTGATAATGTGAACAAGTAAGATAATAGTTGTTCCCTGAGATCCCCGCCTTTTGCCCCACAGCCCCCACCCCAGTGAGAGAGTTAGGCCCAAGTCGAATGCTCCGCCTCTGAGCCCAGTGAGGCTGGCAGGCCCACAGCAGGGACACCAGAGGATGAGACCACTGCTCTCAAAGGAGACTCCACCAGGGCCAACATCAACAAGGAGAAGTTGGGGGGGGCGTTGGGGGGCAGTTTGCAAACAGACCTTCCTGAGCCTCAGTCCTCCCACCTCCCTCCAAACAGTTCTAAACAATTCAAGCACCCGCTGACAGCTGAGATGGGAGAGGCAAACTCTGGATGGGGCTTCCAGCTTGGATTTCACATAATGAGGCTTTGGAATCCGGGAAGTGATTACAAGCCCACTGGGGAGGGACCACCTACAGGTTCTGGAACCTTTCACTGCTCTACCACATGTGGCTCAACATGTCCGACTCACCAGGAAACAGCTCTTGGATGAGAAAGAGGAAAAACACAGACACCGTAACAGCATGATTTGGAAGTCAAGGGCTTAGGAATTCCGCGATGGAGACAGAATCATGGAAGGGTGACCTAGGGTTGGAGGAACTGTGTCCTAGTTTTCAGCATTCACTAAGAGCAGGGGTTGAGGAGGGTCCAGAACCCACCCTAGCAACTCCACGTGCTCACACAAGTCCCAGCCACCAGCCAGGACGTGTTTATTCCTTTTTTTTTTCACTGACAAAAATTGTCAAAAATTAGACATGTTTATTGATTTTATTAGTAGCTATTTTCAAATCATGGAGCTGGAGAGAACTTGGGTTTTACAACTGAGTGGTCTCATTTACAGATGACACCACCAAGGCAGAGAGAGGGAAGGTGGGTTCCCTGGGGTCGCACAGGCTGGGAGGGGTGCTCAGCCGGGCCTGGGTTTCAGGTCCTCTTCTCGGTACTGTCTGTTAGTCCACTCTGCTATTCTCACTCAAGTTAGAGCCAGGAAGGAACCAAACCAGCCTAGAATCCCATCCACTCGTTTCTTTCTTTCTTTTTCTCTCTTTCTTTTCTTTTTTTTTTTTTTTTGAGAAAGAGTCTCGCCTTGTCGCCCAGGCTAGAGCGCAGTGGCACGATCTCAGCTCACTGCAACCTCTACCCCCCAGGTTCAAGCAATTCTCCTTCTTCAACCTCCTGAGTAGCTGGGACTACAGGCATGCACCACCACACCTGGCTAATTTTTGTAGTTTTAGTAGAGACAGGGGTTCGCCATGTTGGCCAGGCTGGTCTCGAACTGCTGAACTCAAGTGATCCACCTGCCTCGGCCCCTCAAAGTGCTGGAATTACAGGTGTGAACCACTGCGCCCGGCCTGATCCACTCATTTATTGTCTGAAAAGCTGAGCTGTGTGAAGCCCAACCCCTTGGAGGGTGCTGGGGTTGGGTGGGGGTAACCAGTAAGACCCCTGTGTACTGGCCACTGTGCTAGGTGCTTCACCACATCCTCTCACTTTCTCCCTGGACTGTCCCTAGGAGTGAGGTGATGGGTACTATGTTCCTTATTTTACAGATGAGGTAACTGTGGCTAAGAGAGGTTAAATCACTTGCCCAGGGTCACACAGCTAGAAAGTGAAGGAGTTGTGATTCAAACCCAGGCCAGTCTGATACCAAGCCTTTGGCCTTCCCGTGTGCTAGACTCCAGGAAGACGACCTAGAATAATTGAGGCAAGAGCTGTCATATAGGTGAGAAAGAACTTTGGGAGCTATAGCAAGGAAGAGAAAGAAAATTACATCTTTGAGGCCAAAGATTATTAGTCACAGAGGTATGGCTACCAGGCCCTCAGGCTGTCACTTACTTGCCACAAGCAGGGCCCTGAAAAGCCTGTTTGTTTTTTTTCTGCTCTGACTTCAAACACAGATTTTCCAAGCAAGAAAGGCTAGTTTGTGAGACCAAGTTTCACAGAGATGGAGCTTGCAGGGAAAGGTCAGAGGAATTGTCCCCGGGTTCCTCAGAGGAGGCAGAGGAGTTCGGAGTAGTTAGCAATAACATACTAGCCCTGGCCCCTAGAGGGCACTGGCCAGGGGGAGGCTCAAGGGAGCAAGCTGGGCTGGGACGTGGAAGCCAACCTAGCCTTGGGCCAGGCCCAGAAACCAGTCCTGTTAAACAAAGCACGACACAGCCATCTCATTAACTGCATCAATCCAGAAGGTCAAACTAACTCACTCCAGCCTCTGCAGGGCTCTGTTGGGGTGGGTGGGAGAGGACAGCCTCCTGAATTCCAGGGACTTGGGTCCACACTGGTTTAATTAGCGCCATGATTTCTGCTTTTCTTGGGCACAGCCTTGCATGCCAGGACCCTGACAGCTGCCTGGTGCCCCTAGAGGAGCCAGAAAAAGAGGGGGGTGCCTAGGGCAGGAGTGGACCCCTCACCCAGGGCAGGAAGGCTGGGGTTGGCAGAGCAGTGATACAAAGACCAATGCTGGAGATACCATGTTAGGGCTCAGGCTGAAAGGACCAGGAGAAGCTGTGGGTGAGAAAATGAGGCTGGCAAGTTTGCAGAGTGTGAAGCAAGCCAGGCAACGGGTTCAAGACAGAGGCCAAAAGGAACACAAAAGTGTCATTGGCCAAGTTGGGGCGTTGTCAGTTATAGATATGACAGACTGGAGGTACTCAGCAGGACTAAACTGCGGCAAGTGGTCAGGACTGGAGAACTTGAAGAAAGTCACAGAACTCAAGGAATAATAATAAAGGTAATGGAAAGGTCAGGAAACTAAACAATGGTTCTCAAAGTGTAGTCCCTAGAATAGCAGCATTAGTATCACCTGAGAACTTCTTAGAAATGCAAAATATTGGACTCTACCCTAGGCCTTCCAAATCAGACTGGAAAAGGCCCAGAAATCTGTATTTTAATAAGACCTATGGGTCATTCTGATTCAGGATGAAGCTTGAGAACCACTAGGGTACTCAGTGTGGTTGGTCCATGGATCAGCACCCTCAGATGAGATGGTGCTGAGAATTTGTTACAAATGCAGACTCTCAGGCCTGGCCCCAGACCTACTGAGTCTGCAGTTTAACAAGATCCCTGGGGCATCCCATGTACCTTTCAATTTGATAAGGGCTACACCTGAGCTCCACTGAGCTGGGATTCTTTGGTCTGAGTGTGAATGAGTCTGTGTCTAAGTCCAGGGACAAATAGACACAGATGGCAATGGGGAAGTAGGCCACCCATTTCCAGGCATAGGCAAAGGCTGTCCTCAGCTCTTCATGAATTTAGACTGCTGCCAGAAAATGTCACCAAGAAAAATAACGGCTTCACTGAGCCTGCAAATGTGCTCAACCTAGACATTGTGCAGAAAGCAGATTGCAAAGGCAACAAGACAAACAGCTCGACAGTGCTATTCATATTCCACGGGAGACAGCTGGAGCCCCTGAGATGCAGGCGGGCTCCCAACCCTCTGTGATGTGGAGATGATTTAAGAAGCAGCAGCCGAGGGTGGCTGTAAGCAAGTGAAAAACCCACAGAGACACTGCTGAGAAGACAAAGCTGCAAAGACAGGAGGCTGGACCTGTCACCGCTGCCCAGAATGACCCAGGATTCTCATTCTTTCCAGGGAAACCAGCGGGCAGCATTGGTGAACGACAGGAGGGGACCTTGCCTCCAAGGCTCCAAGGCCGAATAAGAATAGCTTTACCTTCCTGATGCCAGAAAGAATCCCCTTTTTTCCCACCTCCCTGATGACTTCCTGGTGCTTGCGATTCTACCAAACTAGCTTTTTCAACTCCCCCTAATAATAGCTGCTAATTAATATTTAGTGAGGGTTTACCAAGTGCCGGGCTCTGAGCTAAGTACCTCGTATGTACTTTTTTCATTTAATCCTCTCAACTATTCTACTAGAAAGTTACTACTGTTTTCAGTATTTACTAATATTTGGGTATTTCTTAATTACTAAAAACATTTCTTATTCTACAGATGAAAATTGAGAGTAGAAGTTGGTCAGTAGCTTCCCGAAGTCAGCTAGATAGAAAGCAGGCATTGAAGCAGAGCTCAGACATCTCAGCCCCAGGCTCTCCATCAAACCACTGTCTTTGTTTCTCATAGTGTGGTCCTTAGACCAGCAGTCATAGAATTATTTGGGAGCTTGTGATGCAAGAATGTCGGGCCCTGCCCAGACTTGCAAAATCAGACTCAGCATTTTAAACACAATCCCCCAGAGTTGGTATGCACATTACAGTTTGAAAAACGTGCCTGGGTATAAGAGCTTCCTTCCCTTGCAAGACACAAATCCCTCTTGCATGAGGAACGCAGCTGATAACAGACAGAGATACTTCAACAGGAATGAGTTTCAGCTCTTCTCTGGGAAGCAGGATGTTAGGAACTCAGCAGGGCCACCAGGCTGTTGAGGGACACAAGGAAGTGGAAGGGATGGACTTTGTAATTGCCATCATCAGAAACAGGTTGGCCTAGAAATCCATATCCCAAGGTGAAGCAATGTCTGCTTTTTTCCTGCATGTTGGAGCTGGGAGAACAGACAGCCTGTGTAGACCCCAGTGAGAAACAGCTACAAGGAGGCATTTCTAGGTTCTACTTCCCCTGGGCCTCTGCATCCTCACCTAGGTGTGTGAGGGCAGTGAATCTACCTGCTTACCTCACAGGTGTGCCTTGAGGACTGTCAGAGTGGGAAAGGCTTTGCAAAGTTTGGGGCAGGATCCACGTCTAGGGTGCAGTCCTTATTACTAGGTGGGTCAGTTGTTTGATCTCCCCTTTGCCCAGCAAAGCCACTTCATAAAACCCCTTGCTGGAAGGCCAGATCCGGGTCCCTCTGCTTCCATGCCTGCCTGCCTGCCTCCCACTGCCACTCCCCTGCTGCTCCACATGCTAGCCTGGGTGCATTCAGAGGCCCACTGTCTTGTTTTCTGATGCCAGTGCTAGAAAGGTTCTGCTCATTTATGATTCTGTTCTTTCTAAAGGAACATGGTACTTTCAAGGCCTTTGAGAACCGTGCCGTGTGTCATTCATGGTCACTGGATCACAGACAGGATTCCAGATGGGCCTGAGAGATCAGAGTCTTGTCTGTGCACAGTGGCTCATGCCTATAATCCCAAGCACTTTGGGAGACTGAGGCAGGAGGATCACTGGAGGCCAGGAGTTCAAGACCCACAACACAGCAAGACCCCATCTGTACAAATAATAATAATAATAATAATAATTTTTAAAAAAGAGTTCAGCCTCATCAGGATATAAGTCCCAGCTCTGCTGTTTATTAGCCATGTGATCCCAGGTGAGTTTCTTAATCTCCCTGCAACTCGGTTTTCTCATTTGCAATGTGGGGATAATAATAGTCCCTAAGTTTCAGGATTACTGGAAATAATGAAAAACTAAATAAATACTAATTTATTAAGTTACTTAGTGCCTGTGTTTAGTTGACACTCAAGATTGACAGCTATTACTAAACCATATTTGAGGCTGGGTGTGGTGGCTCATGCCTGTAATCCCAGCACCTTGGGAGGCTGAGGCAGGCAGATCACCTAAGGTCAGGAGTTCGAGACCAGCCTGGCCAACATGGAGAAACCCCATCTCTACTAAAAATACAAAAATTAGCCATGTGTGGTGGCGTGTGCCTATAGTTCCAGCTACTCAGGTGGCTGAGGCAGGAGAATCACTTGAACCTGGGAGGTGGAGTTTGCAGTGAGCCAAGATCCCGCCACTGCACTCCAGCCTGGGCCACAGAGCGAGAGCGAGACTCCATCTCAAAACAATCATATTTGAAAGACTCGAAGATACAGCCATTGTGAGACACAGCCCTGATTTCAGAGACGTTAAAATGGTATAATTCACCCGACAGCAA
The DNA here is from genome assembly GCF_043159975.1 of Macaca nemestrina. Taxonomy (NCBI): domain Eukaryota; kingdom Metazoa; phylum Chordata; class Mammalia; order Primates; family Cercopithecidae; genus Macaca; species Macaca nemestrina. The sequence continues at coordinate 122,580,336 of NC_092131.1, read as the reverse complement.
AAGGGTTCCAAAGCCAAAGATGTTAGGGAGATATCTTTTCCACAAGATGTTTCAGAGCTTTTAAATGCTGCCTTTCAATTGAGCTCAAATTAGTTACCGCATTTGGTCAGAACTCAGACTGAGTAGACAATGGAACCCCTTTTCCATGACATAACTTGAGAATTCTGTGACATATGGCTTGGGGAGGGCTAATCTAGTTCAACGCTCTAAGTTCATAGATGGGGAAACTGAGGCCAGAGAGAGGAGGAGACTTCCTGAAGTTACTTAGGTGGTTAAGTGGTGAAGACTAGGCTACTGAATAGCCAGACTGGAGCTCCCTCCACTAAACCGCCTTTTTCCTCCCAACTAACCTGTTACCTACCACACTTGATAGTTTCCCTTTTTTTTTTTTTTTTTTTTTTTTTGTCGTTGAGACAGAATTTAGCTCTTGTTGCCCGGGCTGGGGTGCAATGGCACGATCTTGGCTCACCGCAACCTCCGCCTCCCAGGTTCAAGTGATTCTCCTGCCTTAGCCTCCCGAGTAGCTGGGATTACAGGCATGCGTCACCACGCCCGGCTAATTTTGTGTTTTTAGTAGAGACGGAGTTTCTCCGTGTTAGTCAGGCTGGTCTCAAACTCCCAGCCTCAGGTGATCCACCTGTCTCAGCCTCCCAAAGTGCTGGGATTACAGTCGTGAGCCACCATGCCCAGCCTGACACTTGGTAGTTTCCAAAGACCTTCCTGCTGTGTGCTGTTCCTCACACTAACCCCTGCAGATCCCAAGGGAAGGGATTGTCCCCACTATACAGATGCAGTTGCCAGCCCACTGAACAATGGTAGAAGTGGAACCCAGGTCTGATTCCTGGGCTTCCTGCTGTGTTTTTGTAATACCCTGAAGACTATGACTCGGAGGGGAGGAGGTGCATAACTGGGAGGGAGCAGGTGAGCCAGAAGGGCCCAAAAGGCCTGGGTCAAGAGGTGGTCCCAGTACAGAAGAGGACTAAAACCGGCAGAGCTCACCTCCTGAAGCAGTCTTGCTAGGTCAACCCCAGCTTCTTCCATGATGGGCAAAGATGCAGACCACCACGGTCTACCCTACCAATACTTGATCATGCATCAGGATAGGGGCAAGTCTCTCATTTCACACCTGCCCACATGCAGAGCCTTGTGGACGGGAGGGCAGACCTCCAGATTCAACGTTATTGCACCACTGAGAAACATCTACAGGGACTTGCTGCACAAACTTCAGACCACATTGATGAAATCCACTGGGAAGTCCTTTCATCACAGCAGTTAATTCGATGATCGCTTTGTTTTAAGAGCAGTTTTTGTTTCACTGGCTAAAGTGACTTACTATCAGGGCTTGTTAAGCAATTCATCAACTTTTAAATCTCGATATGTTTGTGGCCAAACATGACTGTTCTCACAGACCGAGCAATGCTCAGCCTTTTCCCCTCTGAGACACACATGATGGACGATGTTTGTTCACATGCTTGACCCACCCCCAGTAAGAATAGACTCACTTGGATTCACACACATTTCTTAAAATGGCAATATCAAGTGTTGGTAAGAGTGTAGAAAAGGCTAACTTTTATGCATTGTTGGTGGGAGTGTAAACTGAAATAGACCCAATAGAGAACAACTTGGCAGCATCTGACAAAATGGAACATTTAATTTCAATTACATTCTCTATAAGCCTGCAATTCCATATACCCAAGAGAAGTTCAGTGTGCACACAAGCAGACACATCCAAGGATGTTCACTGCAGATGCTGGTAATTATGCAAAACTGGAAACAACTCAGATGTCCGCCAATAAGAGAATGACAAGGTAAAATATGGCATAATTATACAATGGACTATTTCACAGCAATTAAAAGGAATGAATTAAAGCTGTATGTGTTATTATGGATACTTCTCAAAATATACTGTTGAGTGAAAACAGAATTGTATCATGCAAAATTAAAACTTTATTTATGGCTGGGTGCAGTCGCTCGCGCCTGTAATCCCAGCACTTTGGGAGGCCGAGATGGGTGGACCACCTGAGGTCGGGAGAAGTTCTTCTGCCTGACCAGCCTGACCAACATGGTGAAACCTTGTTTCTACTAAAAATACAAAAATTAGCCGGATGTGGTGGTGGGTGCCTGTAATTCCAGCTACTCGGGAGGCTGAGGCAGGAGAATTGCTTAAACCCAGGAAGTGGAGGTTGCAGTGAGCCGAGATTGTACCATTGCACTCTAGCCTGGGCGACAGAATGAGACTCTGTCTCAAAAAAAAAAAAAAAAAGTTTACGTTTTCAAACAAAAATCAGTCTATGTATTTATCGTTGATGAATATAAATTTATAAAGGTGAAAGCATGAAACACACCAAAAGGATATGTACTATATTCATAACAGTGATTGTCCCTAAGAAGGGAACAAAGAGGAGTGGGGCTGAGGTAGGAGGATCGCTTGAGCCCAGGAGGTGAAGGTTGCTGTGAGCTGAGACCACGCCATTGCTCTCCAGCCTGGGTGAGAGAGTGAGACCCTGTCTCAAAGCACAAAAAAAAAAAAAAAAAAAAAGAGTGGGCTGGGTCTGAAGGACAAAGGAGAATTATTTAATACTTTCTCTGTGAGGTTGTTGTCATGTCAGACACGGCTGATGCATCTCCTAGATTCTCTTGGCCTCACTTATCTCCTGAACCCTTGGCCACTGGCTCTGCCTCGGCCACTACCACAGCAGCTAGCTCTCTGCAGGTCTACATGACTCCACCAGAGGCTGACTGGCCACATGACCAGAGTCTTGGGTTCTTCCCATAATTTCTAGACTTGAATGAAACACTCTGCATCAAGGCCTGGGATCTAGCTTCACCAGTGGCTGCCCAAAGGGGCCACTTATAATGCAGTGGTTCTCAACTGGAGTGATTTCTCCCTACAGGGGACATTTGGCAATGTCTAGAGATTTTTTTGGTTGCTACACCTGGGTAACAGGTACTACTGGCATCTAGTGGATACAGGTCAGGGATGCTGCTAAACACTCTACGATGCACAGAACAGCCCCTTCAACAGAGATTCATTCATCTGGCCCAAAATGTCAGTAGTGCTGAGATTGAGAAATCCTGCTGTAGTGGTTAAGAACAAGACTCTGGAAACAAACTAGCTGTGTGATCTCAGGCAAGTTACTTCACCTCTCTGCTTCAGCTTCCTCATCTGTAAAGTGAGTATAATAATTATGTCTACCTAATACAATTGTTGTGAGAATTAAATGTGTTAATGATTTACATAAAGCATTTATGTCCGTGAATGGCACTTAGAGAATGTTATGTAAATGTAATAGTAATAATGGTAGTAGCAACTTGGCTGTGAAGAACAGTAGAAATGAATACTCTAATTTTTGAAGTAAGCAACTTACAAACTTTAAAGCTTTAATTAGGCTGGGCATGATGGCTGATGCCTATGAACCCAACACTTTGGGAGGCCAAGGTGGGCAGATCACTTGAGGCCAGAAGTTTAAGACCAGCCTGGCCAACATGGTGAAATCCCATCTCTATCAAAAATATAAAAATTAGCTGGGTGTGGTAGTGCATGCCTGTAATCCCAGCTGCCTGGGAGGCTGAGGCACGAGAATCACTTGAACCCAGGAGACGGAGGTTGCAGTGACTGAGTGACAGAGCAAGACTCTATCTCAAAAAAAAAAAAAAGCTTTAATTATTGTTAGTTACCAATGTCTCACTACATTTCATCACTGATTGTAACACATCGGTAGTACTATGTTTTATTATTCTAAAACACACACTTTGGGCTGGGCATGGTGGCTCACACCTGTAATCCCAGCACTTTGGGAGGCTGAAGTGGAAGGATCACTTGAGGTCAGGAGTTCAAGACCAGCCTGGCCAACATGGCGAAACCCCACCTCTACTAAAAATACAAAAATTAGTTGGGTGTGTCGGTGCGTGCCTGTAATTCCGACTGAGGCAGGAGAATTGCTTGAACCTGGGAGGCGGAGGTTGCAGTGGGCAGAGATCATGCAACTGCATTCCAGTCTGGGCAACAGAGCAAGACTCAATCTCAAAAATAAATAAATAAATAAATAAAGAATGCACACTTTGACACTCACATTTAGACATCTCTGAATGCAGGATGCATCTTACAATCATGGTTAGCATGTGGCCATCAGATATAGCTGTCACACATATATAAACGTTGGGGAGGCTGGGTGATTTGTGAGGAAAGCCTGGGGACAGTAGGAAAGATCCCTTGTAAGAAATGGTGCATCACTCACACTGTTGATGGCTTGGATGATACTGATGGCGGTGGCAGGTGGTCCGGAGCAGCCACTGCCATCACGTCAGCCACTGCAGGGAGGGTGCGGGGAGGAGGCAGACAGCACCCCCACCAACCCCCATCACCACTGCAGCCCGCTGCCCTGGTGGGTGATGGGGCCAGGTCAAATCACCAGCTGGTGCGGGAGCTGCGCAGTCTGGCAGAGAAGGCCTGGAGGTGGAACTGGGCCCAGGGCGGCACTGTGCATGCACAAGGAATGCGGGAACTGGGCAGGGAGCTGGGGCCCCGTTTTGCTACCACTGCCCTGCTGGGGCTGGAAGTGGGAGCAGCGCCGTGTCCCTGGGGTCTGCCCTTTATCAGGGTGACCGCTGAGCCTGACACTCCTGATAGCCTGGTCACCCCTGAGCACTGGGGCAACGTCGGGGAGCTTGTGGTGAATGTAACCTCTGCCTTGGTTGCTCACCCAGGGGCCAGCGAGGAGGGGGAGCCCCTCCTTCAGGCTGTGAGGGGATATGGGCCAGGGCTGCATGCTCCACAGGGCCAGGAGGAGCGGGGAGCAGGCAGCAGCCCAGCCTTCCTGGGTGCAGCAGCAGCCACCCAAGTTGGGTTTGTGGACCGAGGCCTCTGTATGCTCTTGGGGGGCCTGGGAAGGCCGTGCACTGCCCTTGCAGGCTCAGAAGTGCCTCTTTCCACTGCCTGGCCTCTCCCTGCTGCTGGCACCTGCTCCAATCCCAGAGTGGGGTTGGGGGCTGAGCCCAGGCAGGGTGTGCACATGCTCGGGCCCTGCTGCCTTTTTCCCCTCTGAACTTTGGACAATGAGGGGTTGGGGATTGAGGGGCTCAGGGTGGTTTGGTGCTGGCCTGTAGGTGCCCATTGGTACAAGCAGCCTGGGTGCCATGGTCAGCACAGCAGGTAGATGGGCTCCTGGGTGGAGGGGGGCAGGTCCCTGGTGAGGCTCCACTTTCAGGCCAAGGAGGGTCTGAAGGTTGGGGACTGGGCTGCCAATCCTATGGACCAGAGTGGAGACTTGTGTCTTTTCTAGCCTGCCTGTGGTTGCGCATGGACCAATTGGTACTCACTTCCTCCCCTCCGAGGCCCATAAAAGCCCCAGGCTCAGCCAGAGCAGGGTAGAGGACACAGAGATGACTGGACTGCCAGCTGGAGAGAGGAGCTACCCTCTCTGCTAGGGGCAGAACGCTCCTCCGGACACCCTGGCTACAGTGCAGGGTCTTCTCTGAGTTGTTCTCTTGCTCAATAAAACTCCCCTTCATCTTGCTCACCCTCCACTTATCTGACTACATCATTCTTCTTGGTTGCAGGACAAGAACTTAGGACTGCAGGATAAAAACTCGGGCCCCACACAATGGTGAGGCTAAAAGAGCTGCTGTAACACAAATAGGCCTGAAACATGCCCCTTGCTTGCCACGTTGTGGGCAAACAGCTGTGGCCCTTCAGGGAGTCCAGACCTGGGAGCTCCCAGAGCCAGGGCTGTGACTCCCTCCTTGGGGCCCTGTGGTTCCTGGCATCTCCAAGCTCCCAGGTGCTGCCACATTCCCCAGTGCCAGCTGGGGAAGCCGCTTGCAGCGCACCTGGTCCAGCTGCAGCTTTGCAGAGAGCTTGTACCCATGCCAACACCTGGAGCTGTCTGTCCCATGGCAACTCGTGTGTCTGACTGCACAGTGACCAGACCCCACACTCGCTCAGCTCGCTCATGCACCCCTCACCACTCCACACCTGACTACAGTCTCTCTTGGAGGTGTGGGATCCAGGCCAGTAGTGTGAGCTGACTGCAACCTGCCAGGCTGAGTGGGTGGAATGAACCCAATAGCCCAAGCACAACTTGGGCAAAGGCACCACTGGCCACAGCTTTCTGGCCAGAAACGTGCCCATAACAATACTATGTGGAAAATATGGTCACTAGTGATGCTAAATCAACAAGTGATTCAGTTTGCATCTATTCAAGTACAGAGAAAGAAAAAAATTTTTAATTTAAATTGATTCAAAAGAGTTGCACCCTTCTGAAGTGAATTTATTCTGCTTACATTTTCCCTTTTATATATGTATAAGTGACATTATTAAATACCAACTCGTAAAGTCAGAACTTTTTCATAGATATCTTTCTTATTTAAAGAAAGATAGTATCTATCTTTTTTAGATAAGAAAGGCTTGTGCAATAGCTTAATTGACAATGTTTCTTTTTATTTAACGGTATGTAAAATAATGGTGCTTTGCTATCCTTTATGGAGTCCTAATCAGCTGGCACACGTTATCTCATTTAATCCTCTCAACAGCTCTATAGTGTATGTGCTGTTATTGTTCATTCATACTTTGATAATGAACAAACTGGGACTCAGAGAAGTGGAATGACTTACCCAAAGTCAACAGCTAGTAAGCAGAACTGGGACTCAAACCCAGTTTATTTGAACCTCAAAGGCTTGGTGCTCAGCCTTTTCATCCTGGTTCAGAACTAGAGTCAAACCTGTATCCTTTTTTTCCAGGCCCTGGCAATCTAGGGCATGGATAGTAATGACAAAAGACAGCTGGGACAATAGTCAACAATGCATGGACTGGCCTTTCCTCAGCACTGCCTCCCTCATTTCTCAGCACCACCAGGCTTGCCCCAGCACAGCTCATCCACCCACCCCAATGACAGAATGTAGCCAGGACTGTGGTCAACATGGAGTGGCACCTTTGAGAGAGGTGAGCTTCTCTGAGCTTCCCTGAGGAAATATAGTTCATGTACTATGACAGCCAAGAGGTGCTTAAAAGGATGGAGATGTTTTATAAACTGTGGGCAAAAATTCCCATGTGTTCCCAGGATGAACCACACCTTTGGAATTTTTCATGTATTCCTTTAGAGAGTATAGTTCTGTCCCTGCAGATTCCAGTAAATGGTAGAGCAAAACACAGAGTCATTTTAACCAAACATCCAAAGGCAAAGTATTCAACAGCATCATCAGTGTGCAGATAATAACAGTCCAATTAAATTAGGAAGCCCAGCAGCTGTATCCTGTTAGCGTCATCAAGACTTAAATCCTACTGCTCCTCTCCAACAGTGTAGGCCTTCTCAAGTCTCCCTGCACATGGGTAAGTGGGTAAAGCTTGACTGATTGGCAGGGGGATGGGGAAATGGTGAACATCACATTGGGAATCCACAGACCTGTGTTCACGTGTTAAAACTTGTGTGACCTTGCATAAGTCATGTGATTGTCTATGCCTCATTTCCCCTTCCTTTAAAATGTGTGCCTTGTGTTTCTAAAACTAAATGGGAGCTCTCCTTTACTCGCTCCCTTAACCCTGTGAAATCTGGTTTTCATTCTCATCATCTTTCAGGGCCTGAGTAAGTTCCTGTGCCCTGTTTCTCTCAACGGGGATAACTACTTCCACCTGCCTTTGTAATTTGTTTCTGGGACAAAGAAAGCCTCTTGAGGAGGCTGGCCTGCCCTGCATATGTTGGATAAATGCTTGAAATATGGACCTGTCCCCATCTCCTGCCCTTCCCTGGAATTCAAGACTGAATGGATGCTGCCTGCATTTTGGGGAGTGGAAGTTTTGCTTTTCCTTTGCTTTGCTGCTCACTCACTCTGATGAACAAGAAGACTGACAGCTTCACAGTCCTGGATTATTTCCTGCCCTGTTCTCCCACCCAGCTCATGGAAGTCTGCAACTCCAACCACTCGTTGCACAGAGACCAGAAAGGGGAAAGGATTTTCTCAATGTCTCACAGCAACTAATGGCCAAGCTGCGGTGGGCATCTTGGTGGTCTGATATCAATTCAAGTTGGAGTGAGAGAGTGAGAAGATTATGGGCTGTGGCCTCAAGTCAACCAGGATTTAAACTCAGCATTGTCTCTGGCTTATTTGTGTCTCCTATGCTTCCTTATTCTTAGAATAGAAATCGTCATCATCATCTCATAGAAGTGTTGGGAGCAACAGACAGGATAATGTACATGAAGCTCATACAGCCTTGGGATTAAAACCAGTGAAGACCCAAACGACTGTACCTGGGGATTTAAGATAAACAGGGTGTGTTACTGCCTGGCACAAACTGGGAATTTGTGCTAAGGTAAAATACCAAGTAGGACAGTATTTCTCCTTGAGGGACCGTGAAATCTTCTCATCATTTAAGCTTATGAAACAAGGTGGAGCCTCACTTCTTAAAGGGGAAAATGCAAATCAAAACTACCCTCGGTATCATATGAAATTATACCTTGATAAAGCTGATTTTTAAAACATTACCCTGAGAATTGTAAAGATCAACAATCCTGATTACAAGCCGGGCATCGTGGCTCATGCCTGTAGTTCCAGCTACTTGAGAGGCTGAAGTGGGAGGATTGCCGGAGCCCAGGAGTTTGAGGCAAGCCTGGGCAGCATAGCAAGATCCTCTTTAAAAAGTAAAATCCTGGCCAGTGGCTCACACCTGTAATCCCAGAACTTTGGGAGGCCAAGGCAGGAGGATCCCTTGAGGCCAGGAGATCAAGACTAGTCTGGGTAACATAGTAAGACCCCTTCTCTACAAAAAGTAATAATAAAAGAAAATTAGCCAACCATGGTTGTGTGTGCCTGTTTTCTCAGCTACTTGGGAGGCTAAGGCAGGAGGATTACCTGAGCCCAGGTGGTCGAGGCTACAGTGAGCTATGATCTCACTCCAGCCTGGGTGACAGAGTAAGACATTGTCTCAAAAAAAAAAAAAAAAAGAAAAATAATCCTGATGACAGATGGTTATCAAAGGACATAGGGAAGTGGAAGTATCCAGTGGTGCAACCTCGGTGGAAAGCAATTTGGCAAGATTCATCAAGATTAGTAACATATATGCCAGTGGGTCCAGCAATTGCACCAGTGGTAGCCTGCTGTGGACTGCTGGCCCTTAGGTGCGGTGACCACGCCAGATTCAATCAGCTGTGGCCAGGAGCATGGAGCAGGGGCAAATTCACTTAAAACAGGATGGGATTAGCCAGGCTTGGTGGCATGTGCCTGTAGTCCCAGCAACTCGAGAGGCTGAGACTGGAAGGATCACTTGAGCCTGGGAGGCAGAGGTTGTAGTGACCCGAGATTGTGCCACTGCACTCCAGCCTGGGCAACAGAGTGAGACTCCATCTCAAAAAAAAATAAAAGGTATAAAAGACATCCAATAAACTATGCATATTTAAGCTGTAGTATAAGTCTTATATTTCATATAATCCCATGAAACCATCATCAGGGTCACAATAATGAATTTATCTAACACCTTTACATTTACGTGGAGCCTTTTTATAAAGTCTTTCTGCCCTCCAGATAACCATTGATTTACTTTGCTGTACAATAGAGTACTTTCTACTTTCTGGAATTTTTGGACTGATGTAATAAAGTGTTTCCTCTTACAATCCCTGGGTGCTCTGTCATCATGCTTATTTTGATACTATCAATGTAGACATATAAATTGTTCATTCTTTTTACGTTGCTGAGAAATAAACTCTGCTGTAAAATATCATTGTATATTCATTCATCTGTTTATGGATATTTGAGTGACTTACTGCTTTTGTTTTGTAAAGCAAACAGCTACAGATAAAAAAAAAAAAAAACAAAATGAAACAGGATAGGGTGTAGATGAGGTCATGTGAAGCCTTTTTAGTACCTTGAGGGGAAATAGTCTGTGCCCCTAGAGTTGAGGAGGGGGCTGGAGGTGCAGGTTGGGGTGGAACAGTGCCTGATGGCCGACGTCCTGGCTTGTAGCCAACAGACCTGCACATTCATCATACTTCTGCTACCTGCTAGCCAAAACAAGACACTTTGCTTCTTTTCTCCATCTGTAGAGGAAGATGATACCCCCTGCCAGGAAGGGTTGATGTGAGGATTAAATGAAATCCATACATGGCCCCTGGCTCAGTGTCTCGCACATGACCAGTGAGCAGTCATTTATCCATTCATCTGATTCTTGCTCTTCCTATCTGTTATGCTAACGTTTTTGCTGCCCCAAAATTCTGATGTCAAAACCTAATCACTAATGTGGTGATGTAGTAGGTGGGGTCTTTGGGAGGTGATCAAATCATGAAGGATTATGAGTATAAGTGAGATTTGTGCCCTTATAAAGAGGCCCCAGAGAGTTGCCTTGTCCCTGTCATTCATGTGAGGACACAGTAAGAAGTCGCCATCCATGAACCAGAGGATGAGCTCTCACTAGACACTGAATATGCCAATGCCTTCATCTTGGGCTTCCCAACCTCCAGAGCTGAGAGAAATACATTTCTGGCCAGGCACGGTGGCTCATGCCTGTAATCCCATCACTTTGGGAGGCTGAGGTAGGCAGAATGCTTGAGCTCAGGAGTTCAAGACCAGCCTGGGCATCATAGTGAGACTCCGTCTCTATTACACACACACACACACACACACACACACACACAAATTAGCCAGATTTTGTGTCTTGGGCCTGTGGTCCTAGCTACTCAGGAGGCTGAGGTAGGAGGATTGCTTGAGCCAGGGAGGCAGAGGTTGCTGTGAGCTCACAGAGATCACCTCACTGCACTCCATCCTGGGCAACAGAGCAAGATCCTATCTCAAAAAAAAAAAAAAAAGAAAGAAAGACAGACAGGAAGGAAGGAAGGAAGGAAGGAAAAGAAATACATTTGTTAATCTGTTGTTTAAACTACTCATTTATGGTATTTTGCTATGACAGTTCAAAAGGACTAGGACACTATCTTTGTTTGTCCCTTCACCTCTCCCCTGGCCTTTTTAGTTGGGGCCAACACACCCATGGATCACATCCCAGCAGTTTGTAAGAGTAAACTTCAGGCAGTAGTGGATCCAGGAGGCAATTTCTCACATCTTCACCTGTTCTGTACTCCCACATCAGCCTCTCAAGTAGCTGGGTCTCCAGGCACCACCATGCCTGGCTAAGTTTTTATCTTTAGTAGAGTGAGGGTCTCACCATGTTGCCCAGTTTGTACTTGAACTCTTGGGCTCAAGTGATCCTCCTGCCTCAGACTTCCCTCAACCCCAAAAAACCTTTTTAAAAATACAGGGAGTTCTCACTTAATGTTGTCAATAGGTTTTTGTAACCCATGACTTTAAGTGAAATGATGTATAAGAAAACCAACTTTACTATAAGCTAATTTTTGTTTTTTTTAGAGATAGGGTTTCACCATGTTGCCCAGGCTGTTCTCAAGCAATCTGCCTGCCTCAGCCTCCCCAAGTGCTAGGATTACAGGTGTGAGCCACCATGCCCAGCCACTACAGGCTAATTGATATAAATAAGACTTAAGTTCTTATGGCATATTTCTGGTCATTAAAGTATCACCAAACTTCTAAATAAAGACCCAAAACACTTCTAATATTAAACATCAAAATAAATGTGTGCTATACATGCATTTAATAAGGAGTAATAAAAACAAGTAGGTAATTACCCTATTTTTGGTAAATCAGTGAGTGACAGCCATCATAGTGATGGGTTAAATCAAGGAAAAGGCCAGGCGCTGTGACTCACGCCTATAATCCCAGCACTTTTGGAGGCTGAGGTGGGTGGATCACCTGAGGTCAGGAGTTCAAGACCAACCTGGCCAACATGGCGAGACCCCGTCTCTACTAAAAATACAAAAATTAGTTAGGTGTGGTGGCTTATGCCTGTAATCCCAGCTACTTAGGAGGCTCAGGCATGAGAGTTGCTTGAACCCAGGAGGCAGAGGCTGCAGTGAGCTGAGATGATGCCACTGCCCTCCAGCCTGGGCAACAGAGAGAGACTCCGTCTCAAAATAAATAAATAAAAATAAATTAATTAATTAATTAAAAAAATAAAATCAAGGAACAAATGTTTGCAAAGTGAACATTGTCAGGAGCACCTCCTACCACCATGGAGTTGGAGTTCAAAAACAATCTCAGATCCGGAGAGCTTGCTGAGCACTTTCGTACTGCAGTGTATACTGTTGAACATTTGGATGATTATCATACACTTCATGAATTTTTATTTTTTATTTATTTGTTTATTTTTTACTATTTTTTTTTCTGAGATGGAGTCTTGCTCTGTCACCCAGGCTGGAGTGCAGTGGCTCAATCTTGGCTCACTGCAACCTCCACCTCCCAGGTTCAAGCAATTCTCCTGCCTCAGCCTCCCGAGTAGCTGGGATTACAGATGTCTGCCACCATGCCTGACTAATTTTTATATTTTTAGTAGAGACAGGGTTTCACCATGTTGGCCAGGCTGGTCTTGAATTCCTGACCTTGTGATCCACCCGCCTCAGCCTCCCAAAGTGCTGGGTTTACAGGCATGAGCCACTGCATCCGGCTGAATTTGTATTTTAAAATAACTTTAATTTATTAATGCATTCATTTTCCAACCTGCTTATTCCAGTTCAGGGTGACAGGTGGCCAGAGTCTATCCCAGCCCCTCGTGGTGCAAGGTGGGAACCCAACCTGGACAGGACACCATCTCATCGCAGGGTGTGTGCACGCACAAACACACATACACACACACACACACGCACTCATCCTGAGACAATGTAGACATGCCGATGCACCTCATGTGCACATCTTTCGGATGTGGGAGGAAGCCACAGTAAGTAGAGAAAAAACCCGGGCAGATATAGAAGAATGTGCAAACTCCCTACAGAGAGTGACCCCAGCTAGGAATCCATTTCTTTTCTCATCAACATTATAATGAAACAAAATTGAACAATATTGAACAAAATGACATTACTTGAGGACCTGCTGTAATCATACTCACAGAAAGCTGCCAAACAAATATAGAGAGATCCTATGTTCCATCCACCCAGCTTCCTCCAATGGTCACATTTTATATAATGGCAGCACACTTTCAAAATGTGAGCTTGGTACTTGGAACAATCTGGAAGAAGACTGGCAGTTCACACCTTGCCATTGCAAATCTACTCGGTCCAATCCCCTGAAAGGCCTGGTCTTCCCCTCCTCCAGGACTTTGTTCACTCATTGGTACTGCCCAGAAAGTAGTCTACTGACCAGAGACTCAGGCTGGCTTAAGCCAAAATGGAATTTGCTAGAAAGATAGTGGGATGCACCAGAATCTGTGAGACCCTGGGGAGCAGAGCAGGAGGCCGGACAAGGACTGGGCATCCAGCATGCCTTGGCCAGGGGCCCAGGATGCCCCACAGTAGAGAATGAATGCCCACTGCTTGCTTTGTTTTTTTCCCCATCCTTTGCCATCTCTTTATGAAGCATTTCCATATCACCCCACCCAGAAATGGCTTTATCCTCCTCTAGCCCACTCCTACAGCCCTTCCCACCTGTAATTTCTTGGGGCCAAGGTCCTGATCTTTGTATAGTCCATAATATTTAATTATAGTCCATAAATGTAATTTCTTGGGACCAAGGTCTTGGTCTTTGTATAGTCCATAATATTTACTCAAAGTGAGAAACCGGCAAGATTGTGAATGAATAAACCCTGCCTCAACAGGCAGTTAATTTTTTTAACCAAATCCTTTGACATTCATACATAACCAGAATGAGGACAAAACTGCTCTTTTATGGTTTATTTTTTACTCCTCTTGTTAACGGGAGTGTTAAAGCAGTCAGTAAGTGAATTAGGCTTTTGAAATCACTGACAAAGCTTTTAAGGAGCCCATGAACTTGCAAATAACAGCTACAGAAGGTTTTAATTAGCGTGCTGTGAAACAAAAGTCACTTGACCTCTAGGTGCCCTTCTTTAAAAAGTGAGATAATGAGACTGGCCACCTGCCTCGCTCACTAAGATAGTGTGTTCATTAATGAGACAGGTGGTGGCAAAGTGCTGGGACTCCTTTGGATGAGAGAAGGAAAAAGCTCTCCAAATACAAACTGTCATAATGATGGTTCTAGCCAAAGATCCCATTATATCTAGACTCCCTCTGGTGACCAATTTAGTGCACTGTATATAATGCATTTTGAATTAATTGGTTTCTACAGCCTCTTAGTAGCCTGGGAGTTGTGAATTGGCTTTTACCTTTGCTAAGTTGGTTTTTACCTTTGCTAAGACAAGGTGAATATATTCTCCCCTCAGTGGAAGACAATGAATAGTTGCCCTTGTCATCTCTTTAATGGCAAACTCTCTTCACCTTTACATTGGTGCCTGGCTTGCCTCAACGCTTTTTCATTTGGAAACCAGTGTTTTCAGCGCTGCTGAACAGTATGGGGAACATCACCATCACCATCTTCAGATCACCAAAGGGCAGTTAAATGGAAACAGGAGTCGATGCATTCTGTTTGGTTCCAGAAAGCAAAGTTGGGACAGGTGAGAACCAGATGAGCACAGGTTTCAGCTCAACATGAAAGAAAACATCCTCATAGACAGCCTGTCACACAATGGAACAGGCATCTCCTGGAGGGAGTGAGAAGGGACGCTCTCACCAGAGACAGAACCTGTGTGGGACAGTGGTTTTGAGTTGTAGACACCTGAATCTGAATCTACTGTAGCTAATTGGATAACAAAAACAAGTTTATAATGATGAATTGGTGCTCAGCATCAATTTCATTCTCCGTGTGTGCCTTCCTCCACTGAGGAAGCTGGAAAACTCAGATCTGTATTTCCCAGACTCCCCTGCAGCAAGATTTGTGGTGTGATTTGGGCTCAGCAGACCAGATGGGCTTGAACGGAAGGTGAGGAGGAGGCCATACTTCTCCTGGGTCTGCTGATTTTTCAGTGGCCCTTGAGAAATTCCAGTGTCCAGTCACAAGCTTTATGCGTATTAAGAAGCAGAGCATGAGGCATTAACTAGTAGAGATGGTGGCAGGCACAGAGTGACTCTTCAGCTAGCAGCAGCGGTTGTGGTATCTGATCATGGTAGTGTCCTGATTGTGACAACTTGCCAAGCTGAGTCTCACCTGCTGTCTTCTCCTTCACACTTTCTGATAAGTTGCTTCCTTTCTCTGGGCCTTGTGAGAAACAAACTTACCTGTCCAAACCCGAAGAATGAACTCAGAGACCTGGAGATCAGCAAAAGTGAGACTTTTAATGATGGTCTTGCAAGATTTGGTGTCTGATGGGCAGACACACCCAGCACAGTTTTAACAAGCAATTTATCCCCTAGTGAGCAGGTCCCTTCCCCTGTTCCTCATAGGCTGAGTACTATGGGGGGGGGGTGTCACGATCTTCCTGGACGTCGTCTATTGTTTGTTGGGTAGGAGCTTTAGGTATTTTCTTTAGCGTTGTCTTGTTGCATTTTGTTGCAGCCCACAATGCATTGCAATCCTAGTTAACTCAGGGGCTCTTTAAGTATTTGACTTATGACTTATGACCTAAGTAGCTGATAAGAAGCAGAGCATGAGGCATTAACTAGTAGAGATGGCTGATAAGAACAGACAAAGTAAGCTATTTTGCAGACTAATAAACTTTCATTTTAGACTAAACTTCTTTGGTTCGGGTGAGGGCAACTAAGGCGACGAGGGTGGTGAGGGGGCTGCGCACAACAAGCAGGCGTTGGCTATCCAAGCAGGGGCCTAGTATATCCTGTTTCTTATGTAGTTTGCTGACCTAAGCTGATTTAAGGCACTTTGTCTTGGAAATGGACCACTGTATACATTATTTCCTTCAGGCCTCAGTTGCTTCATTTGACAAAAAGGGGTCAGAACACTGTTGTATCAGTTGAATCAGCTTCCAGCTTCCTCTCAAGGCTCACGCCCTACAGGAGAAGACATCCTAGGATTCAGAGAGTTTGCAAAGGTCTCTATCTATTCAGAGCAGCTATTTTTCCAAATGGAGTCATACTTCCTAATAATCTCACAAACCCTACATAGCAGAGCCATAACTTATACAGGCATAGGTTCTAAAGCAGGATTTAAAGTAAAAATCCTATTTAGTCAAAATGACCTTGAAAATCCTCTAGGTTTTGTATATATTGCATGACAAAATTATCTTTGAATAAGATCAATACAGCCAGCTTTTCCTCCAGTGTAGACAGACAGCAGCTTCTTTAGCTGAGTACCAGATACAGTAATGGGCTTGTGTTTTGGGCTTAATTGCATGAAAAATAGAAAATGTTCAATGCAGCTGGGTGCAGTGGCTCATGCCTGTAATCCCAGCACTTGGGGAGTCTCAGGCAGGCAGATCACTTGAGGTCAGGAGTTCAAGACCAGCCTGGTCAACATGACAAAACCCCGTCTCTACTAAAAATACAAATAGTAGCTGGGAGTGGTAGCACACGACTGTAGTCCCATCTACTCGGGAAGCTGAGGTGGGAGAATTGATTGAATTTGGGAGGTGGAGGCTGCAGTGAGCTGAGATCACACTACTGCACTCCAGCCTGAGTGACAGAGTAAGACCCTGTCTAAAAAAAAAAAAAAAAAATTCAATCTTACAGACATACCTGGTGCTGGGAGATAGATGTTCACATGATGAAAGATTGATTTGGGGGGCGGGGTGACAAGGAGCAGGCAGAATGTGTAGGGCAGGGCTCTGAAAGGTCAAAGGCCAAGAGGCTGGGGGAGGGCCTCACGAGCTGGGGCTAGTGGGAGGCAGTGGTGCTGAAGGGTCCTCTGTAGCTCTGCCAAATCCTTCCAACCCAGCCTCCCTTTTGCTCAGCAGTGCCTGGTTTGAAAGGGCCCTTCCATGGGTCTGCCATGGAAGGAAGGCTCCAATAATGATGTCAGCCATGTTGAGAGAGAAGCAGTGACAATGAGGTGTGAAAGATTGGGAAGATTTCAGGGAAAAAAAAAGGGTGCAGGGTGATGGATGGGTGGGTTTGCCTAGCTGGAGAGGAAGGGGGTGGCATACTGTCATGGGAGATGAATGGGGGGTGAGGGTGGAACAGGAGAAACAGAGAGGCTGATGTGGGGAAGCTCAGGGCCTGCTTCCCCTGGAAAGCAGATGACTCAGTGAGATGACGCAGACGATCCAGGAAGGTGAGAGGGCTCACATATCAAGCTGGAGAGTTTATGTATGTATGTATGTATTTATTTATTTATTTAAAGACTGAGTCCCCCTCTGTCACCCAGGCTGGAGTGCAGTGGCACCATCTCAGCTCACTGCAACCTCTGCCTCCTGGGTTCAAGTGATTCTTGTGCCTCAGCCTCCCGAGTAGCTGGGATTACAGGCACCTGCAACCACACTGGGTTAAATTTTGTATTTTTCGTAGAGATGGGGTTTCATCATATTGGCCAGGCTGGTCTCAAACTCCTTACCTCAAGTGATCTGCGCCCCCTCAGCCTCCCAAAGTGCTGGGATTACAGGCATGAGCTACCGCGCCCAGCCAAGCTAGAGAGTTTAGACTTTGATCTTTTGTGCATGGACTGGGGATTTTGAACAGGAAAGTGGCTGTCATCAATTTGGTGCCTTGGGAAGCTCAGCTGGGCTGTTATATATAGAGTCAGGGGGCCAGGGGAAATCCAGCCCTAGATGAGGTGACGGCAAGGGCATGGAAAGGGAGAACACAGGTGAGGGATGTGGCATGCTCTGAGCTATGGAACCTGGGAACCAAACTTCAATTCCTTCCATGAACATTATGTTAATCTCCCTTCTCTCTGAATGTCAGGATCAAGTCATTACATTTCCAGGGACAAAGCATCTTGTTTTAAGAACACACAAAGGTATGCTGGGTCCTAAAACTGCAATCACCAGATGGGTTCGTCCTGCCTGCTGCACAGACAAAATCAATTCACTGGGACTGTGGCATTGGAGTACAGCAAGTTAATTGACACGAGGCTGACCTAGACAGGAGAACTAGAGTTATCACTCAAACCTGTCTCCCTGAAGGCTCAGAGACTAGGGCTTTTATGGACAATTTAGTGGGCAGGGGGTTAGGGAATGGGTGCTGCTGATTAGTTGGGGATAAAATTACAGTGGTGTGGAAAGCAGTCCTCATGCACAGAGCCTGCCTCTGGGTGGGGCCACAGGACCAGTTGAGTCATGAGTCACGAGTCCAGGTAGGGTCAGTCTGGAAAACATCTCAAAAAAATCTAATCTTAGGTTCTATAATAGTGATGTTATCTATAGCAGCAATTAGGAAAGTCACAAGTCTTGTGACCTCTGGCCACATGACCCCTGAGCATTACTGCTCATGTTTCAGGGATTATAGAAATTATACCTATATTCTAGCCCCTCCCATATTCTAAAGGCTTTTTTTTCTTTCTTTCTTTCTTTCTTTCTTTCTTTCTTTTTTTTTTTTTTTTTTTTTTGAGACAGAGTCTTGGTATGGTGGAACAATCTCGGCTTACTGCAACCTCCAACTGCCTAGTTCAAGTGATTCTCCTGCCTCAGCCTACTTGAGTAGCTGGGATTACAGGCATGTGCCACCATACCCAGCTACTTTTTGTATTTTCAGTACAGATGGGATTTCACCATGTTGGCCAGGCTAGTCTTGAACTCCCGACCTCAAGTGATCTCCCCACCTCCCCACCTTTGCCTTCCAAAGTGCTGGTATTACAGATGTAAGCCACTGCATGTAGCCTCTTATGGCTTTTCATTAGTCTGACATAGGCTGTTTTCAGTCCCTGAGAGAGGAGAGAGTTAGTTTTAGGAAGGGATTATTATCATCTTTGCGTTCAAGTTAAACTATGAATTCTTCCCAAGGTTAACTTGACTTACACCCAGGAATGACCAAGAACGGCTTGGAAGTCAGAAGCAAGAGGGAATCAACTATGTCAGATTTCTCTCACTGTCAGAATTTTGCAAAGGCAGTTTTAAAACTAAGAGAGAAAAAGCATGAGATTTGCGACATCTGACCCAGGAATGAGACACCTTCCCTAGGGCTCTCCACCGCATGGATTGGAGGAGCCTCAGCTTGTCTGGCTTCTGCTTTTTGCTGCTGCTTGAGCAATTTTCCACCATCCCTGCTGCCAACACAATAGATACACCCTTAATGAGGAAAAAACTTTTCAACTTGAAAATTTAAGCGCTCACTTAACTGAAGTCACAGAGGTGAATATGACCAGAATCAATAGAGGTATCTTTGCCCCTGATGTTTCCCACTCCAGGTGCAGAGAGAAAAGTTGAGTCTTTGAGCCTACCTGCAGGGTCACTTGATCCATGCTTTTTTTTCAATAAATAGTTATTGAACACCTACCAGGTGCCAATTGTAGGGGCTGGGGATACAGCAGTGAACGAAACAACCAAGTCCCTGCCCTCATGGAGCCTACGTTTTAGTAGGAAATAGACAACAAACAAATGAGTTAAATGTGCAGCATGTTAGACCATGATAATGAGATGGGATGGTTCCCTTGACCTTGACCCCCTTCGTGGGCAGGAATGGGAGTGGCTTGTTTCACTCAGCCCGCTGCTGGCCAGTTCTTGTGAGAGGGAGCATGCAAGCAAGCGAGTACAGGAACTGGAGAGAATGAATGCTGGAACGGGCCAGTCACTTCTCTCTGGTGGGAGCAGGCTCTGTGCATCCCTGCAGCAGTGTCCAAGCCCCTGCCCTCTCAGCACCCAGGATCTTGTCCAGCATCCAGGAAGAATCAGGTCATCAGGTCATCAGGTCATACAAACGGGTTCAAGGGTAGTGTATGCAGAGGATTTAATTGGGTGATGGCTCTCAGCAGCATGGGAGTTGGAAAGGGGATGGTGCAGGAAGAAGGTGATCTTTTCTTGAAGCCACACTGTCTGAAGTTAGCTGCATCTATCCATAGACTCCAACACTCAGTTGCTGCTTCTCTGCTCGCCGTTCAGCCTCTTGTATCCCCAAATCCCAGCAGGCTGCATCCCCACCGGTCAGCTGCTTGTGTTGCTTTGCCAGCTGAAGTCTTTTTATGGGCACAGGAGACGGGCAGGGCAGGCCAAACAAGCAACATTTTCATGGAAAAATAAAAGGGGGGGTCAGCTGTTTTCACTTAGGGCCATGGCTCCAGGCTTAAGGGTGGAGTTTAGCTGGGAGCTCAGCCACTCTGTATCAATGAGTGCTATGGAGAGGAATGAAAAGAATAATGAGTATAAGGGGTGCTGGGGTTCGCCATATATGCTGCGTGTTCAGGAAGACCTCACAGAGCTGGGCAAATTGGAGCAGAGACTCAGTGAAAGTGAAGGAGCAATCTATTTGGCTATCTAGGAGGACGTACCTGAAAAGGCAGAGGCCTAAAGAAGAGAGTGTGCTTGGTGTTCAAGGAACAGCGAAGAGCAAGGAATGAGACCAATACAGAGTGAGCAAAGGATGTAGGAGATGAGGCCAAAGAGGAGGAGTCAGATCAGGATCTTGGAGGCCACTGGGAGGACTTGGAATTTTACACTGAGGAAGATGGGAGCCAGTGTGGAGTTCTGAGCAGAGAATGACATGAGCTGGCTTCCACTTTAACAGCATCCTCCGGCTGTTGTGCTAAGACTATTTAGGAGGCTGCTGTCATCATCCAGAGCAGAGATGATGGTGGTCTGAACCAGGATTGTGTGTGTGTATGTATATATATTTATCTTTTTTAGAGATAGGGTCTTGCTCTGTCACCCATGCTGAAGTGCAGTGGTGCAGTCAATTCACTGCAGCCTTGAACTCCCGGGCTCAAGTGATCCTCCCACCTCAGCCTCCCAAATAGCAAGGACTACAGGTATGTACCACCACACCTGGCTAATTTCTTTACTTTTTGTAAAGATGGGGTCTCACTCTGTTGCCCAGGCTGATCTCCAACTCCTGGCCTTATGTGATCCTCCCTCCTCAGCCTCCTAAGTGCTAGAATTACAAGTGTGAGCTACCATGCCCAGTCCAGGATGATATTTCTTTATCAGCGGGGGAGGAGTGGAAGTTTGTAGGAGACAGGCCCAGGGCACCTGAAAAAGTCAGATTTTAGTCTTACGGGCTTTAGATGAATGGCCTCCAAAGCAGATGCTCACCCTCAAGCCTGACCCTTCTGGTCCAGTCCCAGCTCTGAAGGCGACTCTGAAAGAAGAGTGACTGCAATGTTTTGAGTAGGGCAGCTTCATTTGGAATAGACATCTAGTCTAGTAGAATAGCTGCTTTGAGGCTGGGTATGGTGGCTCACCCCTGAAATCCCAGCACTCTGTGAGGCTGAGGCGGGAGGATTGCTTGAGCCCAGGATTTGAGACCAGCCTGGGCAACAAAATTAGCCAGGCATAGTGGCGTACACCTGGCATGTAGTCCCTGCTACTTGGGAAGCTGAGGTGGGAGGACGGCTTGAGCCTGGGAAGTTGAAGGCTGCACTGAGCTACCGCACCACTGCCCTCCAGCCTGGGCGATTGAGCAAGACCCTGTCTCAAAAAAAAAAAAAAAAAAAAAGAATACTTTGGCTTTGATTGAAAGTGCCATTTGGGTGCTTTAAATGTTAAAAAACAAAACAAAACAAAACAAAACGTTTTTATTGCCATGCTAGAGGGTACAGTGGGAACTTCAATCCCTTATTGGTCCCTCAGTGTTTTATTAACCACAGGTGTCAAGGTCAAATGCTGCTTATTGTCTCTGTTTACATCACTGGAAGGGACAATGCCTGCTGCTGCCTCCTGGAGGCGACTAGGCCTAACAGCAGCTCAAGCTGTAACTTTGAGCTTCACCTGGTGTTTTCTGGGCACAAACCATTTGATTTAGCCTGTAGAATTGCGTGGAAGAGCCCCCGAGAATCGAGAACAGAGGAGTGGTTCTAAGAGGATTCAGCTTGTTCCTAAATTCAGGAAACCAGAGCAGTTGGCCCGTGTTCCCAGAAGGCCTATTGGATTGAGGCCCACAATCTGGTTTCCCATTCTTGCTCTGCCATTATTTCACTGTATAACTCACTGTGGGAATTTAAGCAAGTCCCATGCCCATATATAAAGCCATTAAACTAGATGGTTTCTCATCTTCCCTTCTTGCTCTGACATTTAATTTTATTATTTTATTCACATTTATTACAGGTGTGAGCCACCACACGTGGCCATGTGACATTTTAAAGTGTTTATGAAATCTGTAAATTAAGTGGGACGTGACTTCTGCATCATCCCAAATATCCTTTATATTCCTGTTCCCTTTTTTTCTCTCTCCCCAAACATCGCTCCCAGCACCCAGACACTGTCCTCCGGCCATCTGGGAAACCACAGTGCAAGGCCCCTCCTGGGCCCGTCTTCCCTTTAGTAGGGGCCCTAAACCTTAAGCATTTTTTCTTCTTTTGCTCTTACCAAAAACGACTTTTCCTAGTTCCACCAACTAATGAGTTAGTGCTAATGAGGGATTATGTCTTTCCATGTCTCAGTTTTCTTCTCTGTACAACAGGGTTAATAATATTTATCTTCAAGGTTATTATGCGGATTACAAATAATTTATGCAAACAGCCTAGACACTGTCTGATGTATTCAGTAAATGGCAGACTGTTTTTATTTTATTTTATTATTTATTTATTTAAGACAGGGTCTCATTCTGTCACCCAGGCTGGAGTGCAGTGCAGTGGTGTGATTGTGGCTCACTGCAGCCTAGACCTCCCTGGGCACAGGTGATTCTCCCATCTCAGCCTCCCAACTAGCTAGGACTATAGGTGTGCACCACCACGCCAGGCTAATATTTCTGTTTTCTGTAGAGTTTCAGCATGGAGTTTCCCCATGTTGACCAGGCTGGTCTTGAACTCCTGTGCTCAAGCGATCCGCCCTCCTCAGCCTCCCAGAGTGTTGGAATTACAGGCATGAGCCACTGCGCCAGCCTTGGACATTGTTTTTAAATGGACACAGCTCAAAAAAATCATTTTCTATTAAGGTTTCTTAGAAACCTTTTTAAATTCCCTCCAAGTGGGGTTAAATGTTCTTCATCTGTGCTTCAATGTCTATGGGAATGATTCACTGAGTGCTAGATACATGTCCATACCCAAATAGACCACTGTGGTAGGCAGAATAATTCCCCCACCTCTCCAAAGGTGTCCATGCCCTAGTCCCTGGAAGCTGTGAACAGGTGATGTTACAGGGCAAAAGGGGAAATGAAGGCTTAGGATGGAATTATGTTTGCTAATCAGCTGACTTTGAGATGGGGAGATTATCCTGGAGTATCCAATGGGCCCAATGTAACAACAAGATTCATTATCAGTGAAAGAAGGAGGCAGAGAGTCAGAGATAGATGTGAAGACTGAGGGAGAGGTCCGAGTGACACCATTGCTAGCTTTGAAGATGGAGAAGAGCCAGGAGCCAAGGGATGTGTGAAGCCTCCAGAAGCCAGAAAAGGTGAGAAAAATGAATCCTCCTCTAGAGCCTCCAGAAAGGAGTGCAGCTCCATTGACACCTTGATTTTAGCCCAATGAGACCCGTTTCAGACTTCTGATCTCCAGAACTGTAAGATAATTAAATTGTGCTGTTTTAAGCCACTAAATTCATGGTAATTTATTACAGCCACGATTGGAAATAAATACAAACCCTCAGATACATTTAATTGGCACAACAATCCAAGTAGTTAGTAGTATTGTCCCCACTTCACAGCTGATGAAACTGCAGCTCAGAGACGTTAAGTAACTTGCCCAAAACTGCACAGCTAGTAAATAGCTACATCAGTTAAATTCTCTTAGTGCAAGTTTCAGAAAACAAACAAAAACACAAATTGGGCTGAGCGCAGTGGCTCACACCTCTAATCTTAGCACTTGGGGAGGCTGAGGCAGAAGGATTGCTTGAGGCCGGGAGTCTGAGACAAGCCTGAATAACATAGAAAGACCCTGTCTCTACAAAAAATAAAAATTAATGGGGTTTGGTACCACATGCCTGTGGTCCCAGCTACTCGGGAGGCAGAGGTGGGAGGATTGCTTGAGCCTGGGAAGTTGAAACTGCAGTGAGCCGAGATAGTGCCACTGCATTCCAGCCTGGGCGGCAAAGCAAGACCAAACACTAGAACTTATACCTTTTCTCTAACTATACTTTTGTGCCCCTTAACCAACATCCCTTCATGCACCCCCCCATCCCCCAACTCTCCTCCAGCTTCTGGTTACCCTCATTCTACTCTCTCCCTCCATAAGATCTGCTTTTTTGGCTCCCACGTGTGCATGAGAACATGTGATATTTGCCTCTCTGTGCATGGCTCTGTGAAAGAAAAATAAAAACTTGGGACCCCCAACATAATGATCTCCAGTTTTATCCATGTTGCTGCAAATGATAGGACCGTATTTTTTTATGGCTGAATAATACTGTATTGCATATATACACTACATTTTCTTTATCCATTCATCTGTTGATGGACACTTAGATTGATGCCATAATTTGGCTATTGCAAACAGTGCGGCAATAAACATGAGAGTGCAGAATCTCATTGATTGATATACTGATTTCCTTTCTCTTGGGTATATACCCAGCCGTGGGATTTCTGGGTCATATGGTAGTTCTATTTTTAGCTTTTTGAGGAACCTCTATGTTGTTCTCCATAGTGGTTGTACTAACTTACATTGCAACCAACAGTGTACAAGAGGCCCCCTTTCTCCACATCCTCACCAGCTATTTTTTGTCTTTTTGATAAGTCATTTTCACTTGAATGAGATGATATCTCATTATGGTTTTGATATGCATTTCCCAGATGATTAGCGATATTCATCACTTTTCATTTACTTGTTCTTTTTAGAAATGTTTATCAAACAATTTGCCCATTTTTTAATTGAATTATTTACTTTTATGTTACTGAGTTGAGCCTCTTATATAGCTGGTTAATAATTCCTTATTAAATGGATAGTTTGCAAATACTTTCTCCCACTCTGTAGGTTGTCCTTTCACTCTGTTCATCGTTTCCTTTGCTTCACGGAAGCCTTTTAGCTTGATATAATCTCATTTGTCTATTTTTGCTTTGGTTTCCCATGCTTTTGAGGTCTTATCCAAAAACTCTTTCCCCAGACAACTGTCCTGAAGCATTTCTCCCATGTTTTCTTCTAGTAGTTTCATAGTTCAGGTCTTACATTTAGGTCTTTATTCAATTTTGATTTAATTTTCATATAAGATGAGAGACGAGGGTCTAGTTTTGTTCTTCTGCATATAGATATCCAGTTTTCACAGCACCATTTATTGACGAGATTGTCCTTTCCCCAATGTATGTTCTTGGCACCTTTATCAAAAATCAGTTGACTATAAATGTGTATCCTTTGTCAAAGATGACTTGGCTGTAAACCTGTGGGTTTACATCTATCTGACTTTTCTATTCTGTCGTATTGGTCTAAGGATCTATTTTAATGCCAGTACCATGCTGTTTGGGTTACTATAGCTTTGTAGTAATATTTTGCTTTGTTTGTTTATTTGTTTGTTTTCGAGACAGAGTCTCACTCCGTCGCCCAGGCTGGAGTGCAGTGGTGCTATCTCGGCTCACTGCAACCTCCACCTCCTGGATTCAAGCAGTTCTCCTACCTCAGCCTCCCTAGTAGCTGGGATTACAGGCATGCACCACCACATCTGGCTAGTTTTTGTATTTTTAGTAGAAACAGGGTTTCACTATGTTGGCCAAGTTGGTCTCAGACTCCTGACCTCAGGTGGTCTGCCCACCTCAGCCTTCCAAAGTGCTGGGATTACAGGGTGTGCGTGTAATACTATTTTGAAGTCAGGTAGTGTGATGCCTCCAGCTTTACTCAGGATAACTTTGGCTATTTGGGATCTTTTGTGATTCCATATGAATTTTAGGATTTTTTTTCTATTTCTGTGAAAAATGTCATTGATATTTTGATAATGGAGAAACATTTAAACTAAATTTGTTTATTATTATTTTTACTTAAAATTTTTTAAAAAATTTCTTTATGCTTTTTTAAAACAAATAGACACAGGGTCTCACTATGTTGCCCAGGCTGGTCTCAAACTCCTGGCTCAAGCCCCTTCTCGGCCTAGTTTCTGTCTTTTTTTTGTCTTTTGACACTATAAAATGAAATGAGTGTTCCAATGAGCTGAGCAGAGGAGTTTGGCTTTATGGGCAGAAAAGGGCTGAAGAAAGTAGAAACAGAAAACGAAAAGCAGATTGGTTGTTTCAAAGTTACCTTCCTTGTAAGGTAGAAGCAGAAGGGACTTCTTTATCACACCAGCTAAAGCTGGCCTGTTTGGGGATTTGACTACTTCTCTCTCTTGATTTCTTCTAAGGTCAGGTAAACGATTTGATTTAGGCTTGGTGGCATGGAACTTCAGCGTGAGTGACTCCATTATGGTTTGGTCTGTTGGGCCTAGTGCAGGAGCTCAATCCAAACCAATGACCTCCTGTAAATTTTATTTAACACCATAAAGGAAGTTCATTGGCTCACATAACTGAAGAGAATTCCAAAGAAAGTTCTTGTAGAGAACAGGCAAGGCTTGATTCAGAAACGGAAAGAATAACACCTGGGGTCCAGAATTTCTCTCTCTCTTGTTTGTGCCTTCCATAGAGAATGGCTTTATTCTAAGGTACCACACAGTGGAGGCCACACCTCCAAACTCACCCCTGTGGTGATAAAATGGCTCTAGCAGTTCCAGATGTCAGAACCTCGCTCTCACAACTTGTTGAGGAAAAAAGAAAGCCTCCCTTTCTCAGAAGCCCTAACAAGTCTTGTTGTGAGTTGTTGCTTCTAATTAGGTTAAATCTCCAATTTCTGATCCGAATACTGGATCCATGGTGGACCTGTGGATGCGAATTGGGGAAGAGCTGAATTGCCCAGGGGAAGTTCAGAATCATTTGGACAGGAGACACAGGAAATGACTTATCAAATGTCCACAAAGATCCTGATCACCAAGTTTCTGAGTTCAGTTACTACTGCCTCTCAGTAACATCTTTTCTGACTCCTCAGACACACTGTTACTGTTTATCTCTCATTGTCCCAATTCTTCAAACTAAGGGACAACCCTTACATCCTGGAGCTAGCCTTATATCCTGTGTCCCCAGCCTTTACCATAAGGCCTGGCTAAGATCAGCCATCAGATAAATGTGTGTTGTTCAATGGGACTGCTCTTTCCTGGCAGGTGAGCCATTCACAAAGCTGCTCAAGTTCCACCTTTCTCTGATTCTGTAAGGGAGCTGCTCTGTTGCCCATGCCACTGGCTAATGTTTCTGAGAAAATACAAGAACTTCATTTGGTACAAGGTGTGGCTTGTATTATATTTAAGCCAGTTTGAGTTGAATGTTTCTTTTACTTATAGCTGAAAACAACCCAATACCGTGCCTTCTAGGGGTGTTTTGAGGATTTTTTTTTTTTTTTTTTTTGAGACAGGGTCTCACTCTGTCACCCAGGCTGGAGTACAGTGGTGCAATCTCAGCTCACTGCAACCTCCGCCTCCCACATTCAAGAGATTCTCCCACCTCAGCCTCCCAGTAGCTGGGACTACAGATGTGTGCCACCATGCCTAATTTTTGTATTTTTTCGTAGAGATAGGGATTCGCCATGTTGACCAGGCTGGTCTTGAACTCCTGACCTCAGGCGATCTCCTTGCCTTGGCCTCCCAAAGTGCTGGGATTACAGGTAAGCCACTGTGCTCATGAGATAATGTATGTAAAGTATTTAAGAAGGTTTTTTTTTTTTTCCTCCTTTTTTGAGATGGGGTCCATGCTGTCACCCAGGTTGGGGTGCAGTTGGTACAATCTTGGCTCACTACAACCTCCACTTCCCGGGCTCAAGCAATCCTTCCAACTCAGCCTCCTGAGTAGCTGGGACCACAGTAATGCACCACCATACTCAGCTAATTTTTTTGTATATTTGGTAGAGACAGGGTTTCACCATGTTTTCTGGGCTGATCTCCAACTCCTGGGCTCAGGAGATCCGCCACCCTTGACCTCCCAAAGGTGTGAACCACTACCCTCTGCCGTAACAAGGTTTAATAGGCATTAACTATTATTACTTTTATTATCACTTATACTAATGTTATCTATTTGTAAGCTTCTCAAGGGCAGGTCTCATCCTCCTCACTGTTCTGGTATTAGCAGGTAATACTCAAATGGTGGTTGAACCAAACCAAAGTATCCAGGCCACCACTTTACAAGAGTCAGGTTTCTATCGATGGAATTTTAAAATATAAGTCATATTTTCAAAATCAGTAGGATAGCTTGCTATTTACAGAATTCCTGTAGAAAATTATTTTTGAAAGATGAATCATTTCATAATTCAAATCATTTATGTCTCATTTTCCTGTTGTACAGATTTAGAACTTCTTTCATGCAGAATCGGGTTTCTTTCATTCATTTATTCATTCACTTATCAATTCATTTATTCAACAAGACTCTCTGGAGCAATGGCATATGCCAGGGCCTGCGCTAGGAGATAGGGAGAGAGAGTAAACACTTGGTGCTTGTGTTCAGGGAGTTCAGTTTAGTGAATAAACAGACAAACAAAGAATTACAGCATGGCGAGCTAAGTGCTGTGAGAGGGAGGCATGAGTGGCTTTGAGGGCAATAAAGAGGGAGCCCAGGGTAGCAGTGGAGGGGAGTGCATAGGAGCAGAAAAAGCTTCAAAAAGAGGAGTTTCAGCTTCTGATTGACAACTAGAAGTTGGCTGATGAATGTGCAAAGGTTTGAAGGAGAATGAGGCTTATTTTCAGGGAAATCCAGGTGGTATTAGTTCTGTTTGGGTTCCGTGTTAGTTAAGAATGGGGCTTGGGACAAGAGGTAAGACTGGAGAGTAGGCGAGGATCAGGCCCCAAAAGGCGTCAAAGGCTAGGCTGGAAAGTTACGATTTCATCTTGAAGGTGGTCAGGGAGATTTTGAAGATTTTAAGCAAATATGATCAAATTTGCCTTTCAGAAAGAATATCCTGATGGGACTGGGTGCGGTGGCTCATGCCTGTAATCCCAGCACTTTGGGAGGCCGAGGTGGGTGGATCCCTTGAGGCCAGGAGTTGGAGACCAGCCTAGTCAACATGGTAAAACTCCATCTCTACTAAAAATATGAAAACATTAGCCAGGCATGGTGACACGTGTGTGTAGTCCCAGCTACTTGGGAGGCTGAGGCAGGAGAATCGCTTGAACCCAGAAAGCAGAGTTTGCAGTGAGGTGAGATTGCACCACCGCACTCCAGCCTGGGCAACAGAGCGAGACTCCATCTCAAAAAAACAAAAATGAAAACAAAAAAAGAATATCCTGGTGGGGTTATAAAGCATGATTAGAGCAATGATGAGAGGGTTGGGGAAGCAAGCCTGAAACAGGGACACCACTTAGGAAATGACTCTTAGGCTGAGCCATATAAAATCATCTTATTTATTTATTTATTTTTTGGTTAAAAATGATCAAATGCCCTCAGTCTCCTTCCCAAAGCAATGGTCCAGATAAGAGTGATTGGAACCCAAACCAAAGCAGCAGTAGAAAAGATAAACCGAGAGACATCAGGAGCTCTAATTTGATAGGACATACTGGTGTTCTTTGATGAGAGAGGCAGAGGAAAGGACTTATGTCTGAAAGTGGAAACATAAAATCACAGTCTATAAAAATCATTCTTGAACCTAGGAAGTTTGCTTCAACCAGCGAATTCTGCAGCTGAAGCCTGATGGATTCACTCATTTTGGCGTAGCCACACAGCAGAATTGGGGTAAGGCTGGGATTGAAACCCAGGACTCCTGACTGCTCTGCTGCACTGTCTTCACCGTACCTTGGGTCTTCCAAAAAGGTATTTGCATTTGCTTCTTAGGGCTGCCATCACAAATTTCTCAAACTGGGAGACTTAAACAACAGAAATTTATTGCTTCATAGTTCTGGAGGCTGGAAGTCAGAAATGAAGGTGTTGGCAGGGTTGGATCCTTCTGAGAACTGTGGGAAAAATTTGCTCCAGGCCTCTCTTCCTGGCTTGTAAACCTGTCAATGCTATCTCCATCTTCATGATCCCACAGCATTTCTCTCTGTGTGCTGATGTTTCTTCACATGGCCTTTCCCGTGTGTGTCTATGTGCCTGTTTTCTCTTCTTATGAGAACACTAGTCATTGGATTAGGACTAACCTTACTCCAGTATGATCTCATCGGCAATGACTCTATTTCCAAATAAGGTCACATACACAGGTATTAGGAATTAGGACTTCAACATATGAATTTTGTGGGGGACACAATTCAACCCATAACAACAGTACATTTGAAATTTATGTTTCCATGTCATTTTACTGATGGCAATTCTGCCTTTTCCCTTAGAAAATGGAATTAGGGTCCGAGGAATAAGGGTCTTTTCCATTTCCATATCTTAACACAGTTCCAAGGACAGTGTTCTGCTCTATAAGCCTGCAACAACATTCTTAATCACCTGCTGGCAATAGACAGGGATTTCAGTGAGTTTCTAAAAACTTTTTTTTTTTTTTTTTTTTTTTTTTTTTTTTGAGACGGAGTCTCGCTCTGTCACCCAGGATGGAGTGCAGTGGCCGGATCTCAGCTCACTGCAAGCTCCGCCTCCCGGGTTCACGCCATTCTCCTGCCTCAGCCTCCCGAGTAGCTGGGACTACAGGCGCCTGTCACCTCGCCCGGCTAAGTTTTTGTATTTTTAGTAGAGACGGGGTTTCACTGTGTTAACCAGGATGGTCTCGATCTCCTGACCTCGTGATCCGCCCGTCTCGGCCTCCCAAAGTGCTGGGATTACAGGCTTGAGCCACCGCGCCTGGCCTAAAAACTTTTAATGTGTGGGCTGGGTGCGGTGGCTTATGCCTGTAATCCCAGCACTTTGGAAGTCCGAGGCAGGAGGATCACTTGTGGTCAGGAGTTCAAGACCAGCCCAGCAAATATGGTGAAACCTCATCTCTACAACAATACAAAAATTAGCCAGCCATGGTAGCATGCACCTGTAATCCCAGCTACTCGGGAGGCTGAGGCAGGAGAATTGCTTGAACCTGGGAGGTAGATGGTGGAAGTGAGCTGAGATCACACCACTGCACTCCAGCCTGGGCAACAGAGCAAGACTCCATCTCTAAAAAACAAAAACAAAAACAAAAACAAACAGACCAACAATAACAACAACAAAAAAACCCTTTTAATGTGTGGTCTACTCTCATTAGTGAAGAGAAAAAACTCTTATCTGCATTCCTCTTGGCTGGATAGGCAGAACATGTAGTTACCTGCTTTGGATGAGCAATGGTTCCCTTTAATTTCATATGCCAAGGGCTGGCAGCCAACTGCTCTCATCTTACCCACGATGAGGCTCAGCAGTGGCTACAAAGGTCAGCCACAGAATGGCAGGAGATCTTGTTTATCATGCTTTTGATTCTTGAAGATGTGACATTTATTTTGGAACTATCAATAACCAAACAGACTTTCTCCGTGTAGAACTAAAACATAGATTGAAAGAACATGGCCTCACTGGGGACTTAGCTACTGAGAGATCATACTGAGAAGATTTAGAAAGGCTATGGGAGGCTCCAATTCACCCCCTGTAATAACTGAGACCATGTCTAATCACAGAGGTGTGGGTGGGTGAAAACATGGGCTCTACAGTGTCATGGAGGCCAGCCACAGTGGCTCATGCCTGTAATCCCAGCACTTTGGGAGGCTGAGCTACTTGCAGGGCTGAGATGGGGGTATCACTTGAGCCCAGGTAGTCAAGGCTGCGGTCAGCTAATTGTGTCACTGCACTCTAGCCTCAGTAACAGCAAGACCCTGTCTCCAAAGAAGAAGAAAAAAAGAGTCTCATGGACCTGGGATTAAAACTCTGCTCTGATTTTAAGTTAAGTGATGGCTCCATTACCAAAAAAAAAAAAAAGAGGAACTAAGTAAAGGCAGGTGCCTCCTGATATGATGCACCAAAAAGAACACAACATGGTTTATGTAGCATACCTACCAAAAATGCATAATTAAACTTAATCATGAAGAAACAGTCATGCCAGCCTAAATTAAAGGACATTCCACAATACAATGAGCCAATACTCTTTAAAAATGTCAATACCATAAGAGAAAATGAAATGCTAAGGAACTGTTCCAAATTAGAGAAGACTAAACAGATACGACATCTAAATGCAATGCTTTATCCTGGATAGCATTTTGGGTTGGAGAAGAGTTTCTAGAAAGAACAATATTGGGACAATTGACAAAATTTAAATATGGATTGTAAATTGTGTCAATGTTTGACTATGGATTTTTAATACAATTTGATAATTCAAGTTCATAAAATTTGGATAGGAATTGTATTGATACAATTGATTGTATTGTATCAATTACATTTCCTGAATTTGATAATTTTTAGTAGATACATGATAAAGTACTTAGGACTGAAGGGTCATAATCTCTAAAATTTACTCTGAAATGGTACCAAAAAAATTAGAATAAGAAATAGCCAGGTGCAGTGGCACACACCTGTAGTCCCAGCTACTTGGGAGACTGAGGTAGGAGGATTGATTGAATCCTGTGCACTATGATCTTGCTGTGAATACCTACTGCACTCCAGACCAGGCAACATAGTGAGACTGTGTCTCAAAAAAAGAAAAAGAATAAGAAATAATGAGGATCTTACCTCTGCAATAGCAGAGAGGGAGAGAGAGAGACAAAGCAAATGTGGCAAAATGTTAACAGTGAATAAATAAATCTAGTTAAAGTGTATATGAATTTTATTGTAATTATCTTGCAATTCTTCTGTATTCTTAAATTTTGTTTTTCAAAATAAAATGTTTAATTTAAAAAGTAGAGATGGGCCAGGTGCAGTGGCTCATACCTGTAATCCTAGCACTTTGGGAGGCCAAGGTGGGCAGACAGCTTGAGCACAGAAGTTGAGACCAGCCTAGGGAACATAGGAAAACCCTGTCTCTACAAAAAATACCAAAATTAACTGGGTGCGGTGGCATGCACCTGTGGTCCCAGCTACTCAGGGGCTGAGGTGGGAGAATCACTTGAGACTGGGATATGGAGGTTGCAGTGAGTTGAGATCACCCCACTGCACTCCAACCTGGGCAACACAGTGAGACTCTCTCAAAAAAAAAAAAAAAAAAAAAGGAGAGATGAACCAGCCTGGACATTGCCCAAGACACTGATCTAAAGGGGTGCTAAAATCTCCCTGGAAATGTAACTTGAAAAAAAAATGTACTGTGAAAACATACCATAAGCTTCCATTTGTATAACATTCAAAATAGGGTGTAGGGGATGAGGAAATGGCAGCCTAGGAGGAAAACAGCTGCGGTTATAAAAGGGTAACAGGAAGGATCCTTGGAAATGTTCCATATGTTGACTGTAGTGATGGTCACACAAAGCCACACATGTGAACTAAATACACACGTGCATGCACACACACACACACACACACACAAAACCCCCTACGAAGGAGTACATGTAGAACTACCTAAATCTGAACAAGGTGGAATGATTGCATGAATGTCAATTTCTTCGTTTTTATATTGTACTATGCTACATGGGGGAAGACTAGGTGGAGAGTATATGGGATCTTTATTACTTAATACAACTACATGTAAATCTACAATTATCACAAAATAAGAAGGTTTAACAATAGATAAATTTTATGATATTTAAATTAAATCTCAATAAAACTGTTAAAGCTGACTGAGATGGCATATGCCTGTAGTCCCAGCTACTTGGGAGGCTGAGGTAGGAGAATCCCTTGAGCTCAGCCTAGGAAAATAAACAGACCTCTGTCTTAAAATAAATAAAATTTTCAAAAAGTAAATAAAACTGTTAAAAAAAAAAAAAAAGTAATGAGTCCAGCCACACGGGAACATATCATGATTGTTCTAAGTTAGTGCTTCTCAGTGGAAGCAGGACACTGAGAAAATGGGTGTTTTTGTTTGTCACCATCATGGGGCACTCTTGGGATTTGATGAATGTTGGATTACCTGCATTCCACACTATAGAAGTACACAACAAAGAATCAAACAAGGGCCAGGCCCGGTGGTGCACGCCTGTAATCCCAGCACTTTGGGAGGCTGAGACGGATGGATCACGAGGTCAGAAGTTCAAGACCAGCCTGGCCAACATGGTAAAACCCCAGATCACGAGGTCAGGAGTTCAAGACCAGCCTGGCCAACACGGTAGAACCCCATCTCTACTAAAAATATAAAACTTAGCTGGGCGTGGTGGCACGTGCCTATATTCCCAGCTACTCAGGAGGCTGGAGCAGGAGAATTGCTTGAACCGGGACCCGAGAGGTGGAGGTTGCAGTGAGCCAAGATCACGTCATTGCATTGCAGCTTGGGCTACAGAGCAAGACTCTGTCTCAAGAAAAAAAAAGAAAGAATCAAACAAGACCCATACTGTCAGAGATTCAAGTACATTAAACATACACACAAACATAAAAACAATAGCAATACATTTGTTTATAATTATCTGAGCCTAGAGTTTAATCCCATATACAAGTAAAAACAAAAGTAATTTGTGTATGGTTTTAATATATATGGAATTTTCTAGGAATACAACTATTGTGTAAAAAAAGCAAAGGTTTTATTTTTTTTTTTGTTTTGAACTTTACCAAGAGTTATTCACCATTTCAGAAAATCACAATAGTGACAACACTTCCAAAATTTGAGTCACAAATATATTTTCATTAGTCTTTAGAGGCCATTCATGATATATATGTACATTTTATACATATGTGCATTTACCATATATGCATTCATAATATATATTTATGCATATGTACATATATATTGAATCCTTATTTTGCAATGTCAGACATAAATAAAAAGTGTTGACCATATTCAGCTGAATATTACCTACAGAGTCTTGCACTGTTGCCCAGGATCAAGTGCAGTGGCGTGATCTTGGCTCAGTGCAAGCTCCGCCTCCTGGGTTCACACCATTCTCCTGCCTCAGCCTTCCGAGTAGCTGGGACTACAGGCGCCCGCCACCACGCCCGGCTAATTTTTTGCACTTTTAGTAGAGACGAGATTTCACTGTGTTAGCCAGATGGTCTTGATCTCCTGACCTCGTGATCCGCCTGCCTTGGCCTCCCAAAGTGCTGGGATTACAGACGCGAGCCACCGCACCCAGCCTTACCTTTTTTTGAGACAGGGTTTCATTCTGTCACCCAGGTTGGAGTGCAGTCACACAATCATAGCTCACTGTAATCTTGAATTTCTGGGCTCAAGTGATCCTCCTGCCTCTGTCTCACAGTAGCTGGTACTACAGGCATGCACCACCACGCCTGGCTAACTCTTTAAGTTTTTGTAGAGACAAGGTCTCACCATGTTGCCCAGGCTGGTCTCAAACTCCTAGCATCAAGCGATCCTGCTGCTTTGGCTTCCCAAAGTGCTGGGATTACAAGCTTGAGCCACCAACTGTGCCTGGCCCAGTCGAATATTATATGTCCTGTAAAACCAAACTCATTCGTTATAAGTAGATACAAGCATCTGATTACTCAATTTTGTCATCTAATAGAGACATGCCTGTGCACCTACATATTGTAATACATATTATTTTCTAATAAATTACCTTCCTATTTTTCTCCTTTATATTATAGTTAGGTCATTAAGTAGAGTATTTATTGTTGTGTATGTAGATTGTATTACCTATGAATTTCATGCTGGGATTTTAAAGAGATGTTACAAAATACAGCAAGGTGAATAAAGGAAATATATTGGAGTTTGGGTTGACAGGGCTTGGATCAATGATTAAAGGGAGTGGGTGAAGGAGTCAGGTATAATGTGTTGATTTCTGACTTGGACAACCAGGTGGATGGTGGCGCCATTCACTGATACAGGCAAGACAAAAGAAATAGTGGGGTTTAAAGAGGGAAATGATGAGTTCGGTTTTTGAGATTTTTAGCTTGAGGTGCCTTGGGATGTGGAGGCATCCCATGGGTACTAGGATATATACCTTCGGGTTTAGGAGATAGGTTTAGGTCACAGGCAGACTGGGAAGCATCAATATATTAACTAATAACTTAAATCAAAAGATGTATGAGATGGGCCAGGGAAAATGGACAGAGGAAGAAGGTACAAGACCAGAGCCCTGGGGGCACATTTAATGTCCAATACTATTTTTTTTTTTGAGACAGGGTCTTGCTGTGTTGCCCAGGCTGGAGTGCAGTGGTGCAATCATGACTCACCATAGCCTCAACTTCCTGGGCCCAAGTGATCCTCCCACCTCAGTCTCCTGAGTAGCTTAGACTACAGGTGCATGCCACCACATCCAGCTAATTTTTAAATTTTTTTTGTAGAGATGGGGTCTCACTATGTTGCTCTGTTTGGTCTTGAACTTTTCAGCTCAAGCCATCCTCCCACTTTGGCTTCCTAAAGTGCTGGATTTACAGGCACGAGCTACTGTGCCAATCAAGTGCCCAGTACATTTAAAAGCTGGGCAGAGGAAGAGGCCTGCAGAGGAGCCTGAGATCAAGCACCCTTAGGAGAAGAAAAGAAAGTAGAGTCTGAGGTCACAGAAGCTGATGGAAGAGTATTTTTCAACAATGGGAGAGAACCAGTCAAGATTGAGATATGTGAGATTAGAAAGTGGAGTTATGGCTGACCTTGGCTAAAGGCATTTCTGGCAGTGGAAGCCAGACTGGAAGAGGATAAGAAGTGAGTGGGGGAGAGCGAGTATGAGCAACTCTTCCTGGTAAAAAAAAAAAAAGTTGCTGTCCACAGAAGATAATGCTTGGTAGGTGGAGAACATAGGGACTGAAGGAGCTGAGGCAGAGGGATGGAGAGGCTTAAGCATGTTAACTGCCACTGGGAAGAAGTCGGTAGAGACGGAAGCTATGGGAGTGTAAGAAAAAATTCATTCATTCAACAGTTGAGCACCTCCCACGCGCCCGATCAGTATGGCCGCCCCCACTTGAAAACATGCGTGTGGGTCGCCCATGTCTGACAAGTTAATGCAAGGCTTTATAGTTAGGTGAAAGCAGTTCTCCTTGAGCTCTTTCTCCTAACAGTTCCGATTCCGACCCTGACTCCAACAGACACCTCGTGGGAACGCACACACCGCTCGAACTCATGACCCCAACAGAAAACTTAAGGCCACAACTAAGTAACGGATCGCTGCCAAGGCCAAACTAGCCACGCCAATGCCACCAACGGAACCTCCCTAGCGCTCCGCCCCCGCTCGCGAGAACAGGGGCAACGGCGCGAGAAATCGCTTTCTGGTGAGCTCCGCCCCTTCTCTTTCTTTGTTTTCCTGTCCGACGATCTCGCGGGAGTTAGGCGACAAATCCCGCGAGCGCAGACCCGGGGCTGGCTCTGCGGCTCTCGCGATATTTGCGCGAGCCTGCTTCCTTCTTTCCTCCCTTGCCAGTCCGCCTGTCTTCCTCCCCCTCTTCCCTGCCCGGCCTCCCCCTTCTTCCCCCGCTGGCCCCCTCCCCGCAGGGATAATATGGTCTCCGGCGATGGACGCCCCAAAAGCAGGTCAGTTTCGGGCCTCCGAGCTGGGTCTGGCAGTTGGAAACGCGCGCTGTCTAGGCGCCGAATTCCTTGCTTTTCTCGCCTGGAGTCGCTCGGCAGGCGCCCAGGCCCTCGGGGCTCGGGTTGTGCTCCCCTCAGGGCCTGCCTGCTGGGCCGCCCTGTGAGCCTTGGCCGCGGAAGCTGGGGCTCTGGGTCCTCACCCTCTTGCGCGACCCCCGCAGGGCGGGCCGCCCCACCGCTGGCCTTGACCAGCACCACTCTCTCTTCGGTGGCCGCTGCCTGCTGCCAGCGACTTCCTGGCCCCCGTCAGCAACGCCAGGGGCAGGGAGAGGCCCACCATCTTCCCCTGCCCGCCCCCTCGTTGGCGAGCGATGAGGGCGGGGGCCTGCGTCTCCGTGTTCGGGTTTCACGCAGCTAGATGTTGATTCCACGGTCCACCCTCAGGCCCCTCAGTCTCTCTGTGCCTCTGGAAACCGAATCAGGGGCAGTCAAGGTTGAACATTGGTCAGTCAGTTCTCCGACCATTTATTGCAACGCTGTCTCCTCCCCCGTCCACCTCCCTCTACAAAAAAGAAAAGAAAAGAAAAAAAGACTATTTGTTCTGAAAATGGGCTGTGCTTATGTTTTCTCCTTTTGGATGAAAGCCTTAACAATGTTGAGGGTCCTGCCCACCCACCGCTATGAGTCTGCACAAAAGATCTGAAGGTTCTTTTCAACCTCAAGGCTGCCTCCCCGCCACTGCCCCCTAGAATGTTGGGAGCTGAGGCACATTCAAATGAGACCTCTGGATCTTTGACTTTGTAGTTCAGCTTCAATTCGTGCAAAACCAGAAGGACTTGTCTCTTTCGGGGAGAATATGCTAATTTCCTAGATATTCTGTTACTTTTCAGTACTACGCTCTGGTAAGGACTTAATTGAGAAGTTTTTTTGTTTTGGTTTATTGAATGCTCTAAAAATCCGTCTTTTGGTTTTTATTTTTAATCAGTCCCTCTAATGTTAATTGTGGAATTCACAAATTCCTGTCTCTGCAGTTTTCAAGACATGTCTTTCCAAAACGTCCCCGTGGATTATTTAAATCATTCTTATTGTCCCTTTCCAGGTTTTCTTCGTTACATTTCAGGAGTGAATTATCTTACTAGTTTTTACTTGACAAATTATGGTTTAGAGCTGTGCTGTCCAGTGTGGCGGATACTAGCCCTGTGTGACTTTAATCAAAATTAAATAAATTAAAAATTCAGTTCCTTAGGCACCGTAGCCACATTTCAGGTGCTCAATAGCCACACGTTGCTAATGACTACTTTACTGGACAGCTCAAACATAGAATATTTCTACCATTGCAGAAAATTCTATTGGATAAAGCTAGTTTCCAGGTATTTTCACTTGAATAAGATATTTTGTTGCTGCGTTTAATGAAAATATATATTTTTTTTCAGGATACGCCTTTGAGTACCTTATTGAAACATTAAATGACAGTTCACATAAGAAGTTCTTTGATGTATCTAAACTTGGAGGCACCAAGTATGGTAATGTTGCTTTACATTTTCTTGGGTTTGTTTAGTCTCTAATGATGAAAATGCATTTGTCAAGCTGAGCTGAAGAAATTTTAAATGTATTTCCACCGTATTGTAACAGGTACACCTACACATACCTATACCATTTTAAATACTCCTCTTGAGACAACTTTTGTTCAGGGAAGATGTAGGCCCATACCTTAACTTCTCACTTAAAAATCTAAGTTAATTAAGGACTATTTTTTTTCCTCAAAGAAACCAATAATGCAGTTTTCAAGTTTTTGTGAAGACGGGGGTCTTGCTATGTTGCCCAGGCTAGTCTTGAACCCCTGGGCTCAAATAATCCTCCCGCCTCTGCCTCCCTAAGTTTTGGGATTATACATGTAAGCTACTGCGCCTGGCCTAATACGATTTTTAGAAGAACCTGACTGACTGATTATATTCTACACCAATTAAATGTGTATTTTACTTTCTCTTTTCTTGTTTTTTTTTTTTTTTTTTTTTTGAGGCAGAGTCTTGCTCTGTTGCCCAGGCTGGAGCACAATGTCATGATAATAGCTCATACAGCCTTGAACTGCTGGGCTAAAGCAATCCTGCCTCAGCCTCCCAAGTAACAAGGCCTACAGGTGCGTACCAACACACTTGGCTAATTTTTATATTTTTTGTAGTGATAGAGTCTTGCTGTGTTGCCCAGGCTACTCTCAGATCTCAAGTGTTCCATCTGCCTCAGTCTCCCAAAGTATTGGGATTACAGGCATGAGCCACTATGCCTGGCCTATTTTACTTTGTCAAATGAACAATGCCCACATCTGTTCTTTCTGCTGTCTGTTGAATAGGAATCACCAACAGGACCCATTGATTTGAGTTGTTCGGAAGTATTGGGCGTGATTTGCCCCAACCTCCACACCTACAGTTTTGGCAGGCATTCTCATTCACCTTATCAAGGTCAAACCTTTCTCTGTGGTCTCAGAAGAGTGAATGTGGGTGACCTATAGAGCATTGAATAGAAGTTTTGGCTTTACTGACAGTTGAGTAACTTTCTCAATTAGGCCAATAAAGAGACCTGTTTAGAAGACTGATTATTCTTTGTGAACTTTTCATGACAGTGACATGAAAAGGTAAATTGAATGCCACATCTGTTGCAGTCAGTTTTGGAAGGAGCTTTAACCTTTTTTTTCTTGCATTATTTAATTAAGAAGATTGTTCTTTTGATTTTTCTGTAGAGTTTGAGGAATTTAAATATTCTTGACTGCTGTGTGTAATAGGTTTTGTGTATTGTGAAATACAGCTATTTTGGGGTATCTTAGAGAATCCCCATTTTAGAATTAGGTTGTCATTTAAAAATAAACAGTTTGCCAAAATGAGAGCAATATCCTTT
Organism: Macaca nemestrina; assembly: GCF_043159975.1. NCBI lineage: Eukaryota > Metazoa > Chordata > Mammalia > Primates > Cercopithecidae > Macaca > Macaca nemestrina. The sequence continues at coordinate 122,540,211 of NC_092131.1, read as the reverse complement.
ACCTTGCATGTGTAGCTGCAGTGATTTGTGTTGATATGTTTGTTAAAGGAGGTTGATCATTTTCTTAATGATGTATGTCTTTCACATTAATTTTATCCCTTCACTGATGAGTTTGCATTAATTTTGAAAAGAAAACAGCTAGATTGATTGTTTACAAGAACAGTCATTTTATTTCCCTTTTACTTCTCCAAAATCTAGTGATCCTGGCTTGGAAGTCTTTTAACCCAGATTTCATAGTTCAATAAATTAAAGGAGCACATATGATGTTTTGAAAATTGAGTATAAATTCTGTGTATAATCTGTAGAAATGTGCTTACTTGAAGATGACCTATGTTTCTCAAATTTAAGGAATCAGTAGGAAACTATCAAAAACAACTGTAAAATGCATTGAAAGGGAATGATTGATAATCTGAAAGTTAAATTTTCTCTGGGAAATAAGCTGTCATGGGAATTTGTATGTAACGGTACAGAGTACATGTGTACTTAACATAATTCCAGAATTACCAGTTTTTATAACCATGATAAATGCAATAATAGAATACCTGTGAATATAAATACTTTCAAAACAGAAAGTTGGTTTTTATTTATGTGGGGTCAATACCCTGGTTTTTATTTTATTTTATTTTACTTATTTTTTTGAGACAGGATCTTGGTCTGTCACCTAGGCTGGAGTGCAATGGTGTGATCTCAGCTCACTGCAGCCTCTGCCTCCTGAGTGCAAGCAATTCTCCTGCCTCAGCCTCCCAAGTAGCTGGGACTGTAGGCGTACATCACCACACCCAGATAGTTGTAGAGACGGGGGTTTTACCATGTAGGTCAGGCTGGTCTCGAACTCCTGACCTCAAGTGATCCACCCACCTCAGCCTCCTAAAGTACTGGGATTATAGGAGTGAGCCACTGCGCCCAACCCCTCCTGGTTTTTCAATAGAGTGATTATTATGAGAGGTTATTAAGTAATAATTAAGTAATTTCCTAATAAGGAGTAAAATTTGAAGAAATGACTTTGAAAGAAAGAAACTTAGGAAGTATTTGGTTGTTTAGCCTTAGAACAAAAAATTCTTACTGCATTTTTGAAAGGAACAGATTGAATTGCCTCCTAGACATATCCCTACAAAAAGATAATGCTTTGGTAGTCACCAAGGTTCAGAGCCAGTCTTCTCTGCCTCCATTCCACATTTTGATGCCTGCTAGGTTGAGAATGACTGTTGTAATGAGTAACAATTAATGAAGGGAATGGATTCTATCCCTCATAAATGTTGCAGAGTAAAGATAGTTGAGAAACATTGTTCTGAGCTCCATGCTAACCGTATTAGGGATGCCTACAGCTGCAAGGAACTGAAAACTTGCTGTCCAATGACTTTAAGAAATAGGAGTTTATTTTTCTAACGTAACGAAGTGTGGAGATGGGCAGAATGGGGCTGTGCAGCACCAATCTCAGCAAGGATCTGGGCTCGTCCTTTCTTCCCATTTTGTTTTTATTCTTTTGGTTGCATCTCCAGGCATTATGTCTGTGTTCCAAGCAGCTGGAGGAACAAAACAAGAAGAAAAACCCTCTCCAGGGGCTTTTGCCTCTTTGGCCAAAGTGTCAGTGGCCACTCTTAGCTTCAAGAAGGCTGAAAGATGGAATAATCATGGTCTTCTATTATCCATGGGGGATATGTTCCAAGACACTCAGTAGACACCTGAAACTATAGATAGTACCAAACTGTGTATTTACTGTTTGGTATATATATTTTTCCTATACGTACATATCTGTGATATAACTTAATTTATAAATTAGGAACAGTAGAGATTAACAATAGCTGGTAATAGAACAGTTATGACAACGTACTGTAATAAAAGTTATGTGAATATAGTCTTTCGCTTTCAAAATATCTTATCTTGCTGTTCTGCAGGTAACTGAAACCACAGAAAGCCATAGATAAGATGGGGTACTGTATTTTACCTTTACAGCTTTTACAATAGAGAAAGGAAAGGGAGAAGTGGTTGGGAGTGAGTGGTAAGTGAACCAGCCTAGTCTATCTGTGTTACCAACCTGATGCCTTCTCTTATTCTGACTTTAGATAGAGTTCAACACAGATTATTTGATTTCTGCTTTTTTACTGCTATTTTATCCTTTTGCTTCCCAAATTTATACTCAAGGTACCTCTATGGAAGTGGGCACATCTGAGACATTGATTACATTTTGATCTTATATCATTTTGCTTGTGCAGAATCTTTTTTTTTTTTGAGACAGAGGGAGGCTCCCTCTGTTACCTAAGCTGGAGTGCAGTGGCACGATCTTGGTTCACTGCCACCGCCATCTCCAGGGTTCAAGTGATTCTCGTGCCTCAGCCTCCCAAGTAGCTGGGACTACAGGTGTGTGCCACCACATCCGGCTAATTTTTTATTTTTAGTAGAGATGGAGTTTTGCTATATTGACAAGGCTGGTCTCAAACTCCTGACCTCAAGCAGCCCTCCTGTTTTGGCCTCCCAAAGTGCTGGGATTACAGGCGTGAACCACTGCACTTAGCCGGTTGTGGGGAATCTCTTTAATATTCTGGAGCTGGCTGTCTGGCACTCCAATGCGCTGACTAGAAACATGTCAAAATCTAGGTAGTCTCAAAATGTAGATTTTGAGTAACTCTTAAAAAAGAAATTATAAAGATAGGGTCTCACTGTCACCCTGGCTGGAGTGCTGTGACATGATGATAGCTCACTGGAGCCGCAAACTCCTGAGCTCAAGAGATCCTCCCACCTCACCCTCTCGAGTAGCTGATTTGGGTGACTCTCTTAAGTAGATCTCTGAATTTGAAACTATTGCTATTTTTAGGGAGAGGAAAAATCAGTGTTGTCTCCATGTATGATGGAGGACAGTCAACACCAGATAATTAGAATGAACAGCATGGTGGAAACACGAATGACTATCTCGAATGAAGGGGAAGACAGTAGAGAGACTGGCCTAGCTGGAGTGAAAGGTAGTTTTAAGATAGTACCTGTTACTGGGCAACAGGGCCTCTGGTGGTGTAAAGCCCCCAGGCACCCCTCTTTATCTCAGGTCATCTCATTCACTCTTTCTTTTGTCCTTTCTGTCTGCTTGCTTTTTTAACCACAGTACTGCTTAGTCCTCCAGTAGAGCTGGGACTTAGTGTCCAAATCCTACCTTGCAGCCTTTGAAAGAAAATCCTGTATTTATTTAGGAGAGTTTTTATCATTTAGAAGAATCACAGAAAGACAAGAACATTGCAGATGGTACAGAAAGTCTCATTTTTATGTGTATACAAAAGTATATGTAAATATGCTACTTTTAATAAAAATAGAGTATATGTTGTAACCCTTTTTTTCACTTAATATATCATGAACATCTTTCCATGTCATTGAATACAGGTATCCCTTGCCATCTGAATCTATTTGATTTCTCGGTCATGGAGCATGAGTTCAGGTAGAAAGGGATACCTGTACTTCTCTACAGCTTCTAATAGCTGCACGATATTGCCTGTATGAGTGCATTATGGTTTAGTTAACAGACCTTTGAATATTGAAGCTGATAGTAACTTTTCTCTATAAAGCTTTGCATGTGCTAATACTTACATTTTTGTGCAAACTTGTCATTATATAGAATTGTTGGGTTGAAAGTATGTTATTCCCTCCACCCCATCACACACTTTTATTTTTATACTTTTACTATTTTCTGTTGATTCCAGTCTTTTACTTTTTATTTTTTGAGACAGAGTCTTGCTCTGTTGCCCAGGCTGGAGTGCAGTGGCACAATCTCATTTCATTGCATCCTCCACCTTCTGGGTTCAAGTGATTCTTCTTCTCCAGCCTCTGGAGTAGCTGGGATTACAGGCCGATGCCATCACACCCTTCTTTTTTGGTATTTTTGGTAGAGACGGAGTTTCGACATGCTGGCCAGGCTGGTCTCGGAACTCCTGGCCTCAGGTGATCCACCTACCTTGGCCTCCTAAAGTGTTAAGATTACGGGCATGAGCCACTGCGCCCGGTCTGGTTCCAGTTTTTACCTTGGACTGTAAGGAACAAAAACTCACTCAAGTAAAAAATAGGTTGCAGTTTCCAGACATCCAAAGACAAAGGAAGAAAGCATAGTCAAGTTTCAGGGAACCAGAATTTCTAAGCCAGAGGCAGTGTTCTGTTTGTCACTTGAAGGCTGCCTGGTTTCCTTATTTTCTGTTTCTTTTTGAATATCCAGTCTTCCATCTCTACAGCTTACTTTACTTACTCATTTTTGTATAATGCCCAATATAGCCACTGCTGACCATTCTTGTATGTTATGGCTGGATTTCCAACCGGTTAAGACTGTACCTCTAGGTGACTCTTGTACTTGTTTTGTTTTTTTCCTCAGGGTCTTGCTCTGTTGTCCAGACGAGTGTAGTGGTTCAATCATGGCCCACTGCAGCCTGGACCTCCTGGGCTCAAGTGATCCTCCTGCCTTAGTCTCCCAAGTGGTTGGTACTACAGGCACATGCCACCATGCCTGGCTAAATTTTAAATGTTTTGTAGAGACAGGGTCTCCCTACGTTGCCTAGGCTGGTCTTGAATCCTGGCCTCAAGCAATCCTCCTGCCTCAGCTTCCGAAAGTGCTGGGATTACAGGTGTGATCTGTTGTATCTGGCTTACCTGTTGTTTTAACCTATTTTGACTGCACTTGTCAGGAGTCTATTGCTGGTCTGGTTATCTTGCTGGTAGAGACACAAATCTGGTCATCTTTTATGTGGACTCTTGAAAAGACTGGGTTGGGAAAGCAATGAAATAGTTTGCTTGTAATTTGTACACATAGTACATAACTTTCCAAGGATTACCTTTACCTGACATTATCCTACTGGTCCATGTTCAGCCGTATATTTATCAACCCTCCACATTTCAACTTTGCTTTTATTGTCAATTTCTATTCTAGATTAGGCCCTTTTGGTTCCAAGGAACAGACACTAGCTCGAGTGAAGAAGGATTTATTGTAATGATACAGCACAGCACTCTCCAGGCCAATGAAATGTGGCTGTCTCTCAAGAAAATGGTGGTGGCCCAGAATTAAGAAAGTTCTTTATTATTTTCTCTGAGGAGCTTCATATTTCTACCCTGTTCCACTCTTCTACTTCCTCCACTTCACTATAGACAATCCCCCTCTGCCCATTCACTTTGTACATGGCCTCAAATGGCAACCTCAGACCCTAGCTTACCTCTTAACACCTTTCCGGTTCAGTCTCTCTGTGTCCTGATTACACCTTTCTGATAGGTGAATCTAATCGCCCCAGTGTCTCCTTTCTCACAAGACTTTTGGTCATCAGCCTGCCAGGGGATTGGCTTTTGCTTCGCTGCTGTAACCAAGGAGGCCACAGGCCACTGAGAATGGTAGCAGTTTGATAGGCACCACGAAGGACATCTGTTGTATTATGTTAGCAAATAATGCCAGTTTACATGCTTACCAGTAGTGAATGAAAAGAATATGTGTTTCTGAACCTTGATCAATAGTAGATATTATTTTTCTTGTTGGCTCAATTTCTGTCGGTGAATGAAGTGAAGAAAAAAATGTTTTTTCTTCTACATTAAATTGGGGGGTTTATTGTGAAGATTTGAAGGAAATATGAAAATTGAGGGGATCTGATTGTGTGGTCAGATTAGACTTTTTGTTCCCTTCAGTAGGCTTGTGTATAGCCCATGATTCTGACTGAGCTGATTTTCCCTATTTCTGCTTTCCTTTCTTTTTCTTTTCCTTTTTTTTTTTTTTTTTTTTTTTGAGATGGAGTCTCGCTCAGTCACCCAGGCTGGAGTGCAGTGGGGAGATCTCGGCTCACTGCAACATCTGCCTCCCAGGTTCGAGCGATTCTCCTGCCTCAGCCTCCTGAGTAGCTGGGATTACAGGTGTGTGCCACCACACCTGGCTGATTTTGTATATTTAGTAGAGACGGGGTTTCGCCATGTTGGCTAGGCTGGTCTCAAACTCCTGACCTCAGGTGATCCTCCTGCCTCAGCCTCCCAAAGTGCTGGGATTACAGGCGTGAGCCACCACTCCCGGCCTAATTTTTTTTAATCTTTTATAGAGATGGGAGTCTCCTGAACTCCTGACCTCAAGCAGTCTTCCTGCCTTGGCCTCCCAGAGTGCTAGGATTACAGGTGTGAGCCACCGTGCCCAGCTCATTATTCTGCTTTTCTTTTTCTCTTGGTTCCTCTTTGTTTCCATCTGTTTTCTGCCTTCTCCCTAAGTCAAGTTCAAGGTATCACAGAACGAGACTGAGGCAGCCTATTAGATGTGGCATTTGTGCTTGGCTATTCCCTATGCCACTGGCCAGACTCTAGATTGGTTGTCTGTTGGAAGGCTGGCTCCAGGTCCCAGCCATTCATGACAGGGTGGCAAGACTACCCAGAGCCCACCAGCAATTGGTGTAGAGGGAACTTTTTAGAAAGAGGGCTGTGGTATAGGCATTCTGAGGACCTGCCAGTACAGGTGAAAAAACAAAATCTTATGCAGGGATCTGTTTTGTTTTCTGCTTCCTCAGACTCTTGTCAATGGCAACGTATGTATGTATGTAAGTATGTGTTTATTTGAGACAGTCTTGCTCTGTCATCCCAGCTGGAGTGCAGTGGCATGATCTTGGCTCCCTGTGACCTCTGCCTTCCGAGTTGAAGTAACTCTTGTGTCTCTGCCACCCGAGTAGCTGGGATTACAGGTGCACCACCACGCTCGACTGATTTCTATATTTTTAGTAAAGATGCGGTTTCACCATGTTGGCCAGGCTGGTCTCGAGCTCCTGACTCAAGTGATCTGCCCGCCTTGTCTTCCCAAAGTGCTGGGATTACAGCCATGAGCCACCGTGCTGGACCCAATGGCAATTTGTTTAAAAAGAGGGGAAAAAAAGGTCAGAGTTTGTTTATTTATTTGAAGAGACAAGGTCTTGTTCCATGGAGGTCAGACTTACTTTATTGGAAATCATCTCTATCCTGCCTGGTTCTGGTTAGAGACAGAAACACTTCTTTGCTTCTAGTCAGACATGGGCATGGGTGAGTCCTGTTGCCAGGCCTGATGTGATTACAGGGCTTTTTAGAAGGGCTTCCTAATCTTTTCTCCAGGCCCCTAGCCTTCAGCAGGGCTAGCTTTACCCTGTAGCTATGCTGGCTGGTTCCTGCTCTGGTCTTCTAGCCCCCCTTTCCCAGTCTGGACTCCAAAGATGCAATCTCTTTGGGGGCTTTTGGCAGGCTTAGAGAACCTGTGGCTTCAGTCTTTCCCCCTTTCTTCAGACTGATGGGTTTCTCTGTTACATTTAGTTATCTAAAGCCTGCTTATTAGAGTACTGATATTCCTCATGGGTAATTTCTTCACTACTGCTTGAACTTGGAATTTTCCATTTTTACCAATAACACCACCCTTTTACTTCACTCTGCTGCTTCATGATAAGCAGGGAAGATAGTTTTAAATCTGCCGTGTGCAGATAATACAGATAAGGTTAAAAATCTAAGTAATGTGCCTAAGGTCCCAACATATCTTCTAGGTGAGGAAACTTAGCCTTAAACTCGTATCTTCTGATTTCAAGACCAACACCTTTTCTCTCCAATACCATACTATTTCCCAGTTTAGTAATGTCAGTAATAAAAAAAAATTTTTTTTAAGTATTTGTTGAATATGTATTTATCCACTTCTATAAGCTCTGTTATACACTTGGCCAAGGTCCCACAACTAATTACCATTACCTACTAAGTGGTGGAACAGAAGCATGAACAAAAATCTTGATTCCAAAACCTATGCTTGTAAAAACCTATTACAGCAGGGATTGCAAGCTCATGCTTATAGGGACCAGAGAGGCAACATAAACAAGTGAAATGCTCTGCTGGGAATTGTGTGGCAAACAGGAAGGCACATGTCCTATATAGAGTAGGTGCTTACTAAGTTCCAGCAGAAGTATAAGGTTGTATTGTAAAGTGTTCTGATTGAAAGACCTGTGGTTTTTAAATGTTGGCAGTTAAATTTAAAATGTGAAAACTCTGCAGAACAAGCAAAACATGTCTGCAGGCCAGCAGACATGAGACAGAGTTTGTGACCTCTCTACTGAGAGATACACTTTATTTTCTAATCTTTGCAGCGGCTATTTAGCCTTGAATAGTAGAATCTGCAGTCTTGGGAGCCTTGGTTTGCCTTTCATCAGATGCTTTCCATATACAATAGCAGACCTCAGCATTTTTTTTTTTTCAGAGCCTGAACCACCTATTGGATCTTCTACTAAGTAACTGATCAAAGGATATTTATTGTTACCAGATTATTTCAGAAGTGGGATAACATGAATTACTATACTTAACCAGTTTAAATTACCAGCATCCTGGTTCCTCCATGGTGTTTTTAATTACCTGTCCTTAAAGGGTTAGCTTTGTGGATTCATAGAATTCTAGAAATTCCTAATTAGAAAAGGCAGATGTAATCTAGTCCATTTTTTTTACTTGTTGCATGAGTCTCTCAACAATACCATTTAATTCATTCAGCTAATATTTATTGAGTACTTGTATATTTCTAGCAAATGAAAGATGGCTAAGATAGTATCTGTGCTAAAGAAAACACATGATTTAGTAATGGGGACATACAAGGAAAATATGCGTAAAGTACAGTACTATGTTGTAGCAATTTGGGTCTAGTCAGGAGATAGAAACCACATAATAGGTTAAACAGAGGAAACTTAATATACATAATTATTAACTATGATAAGAATAGTTGTAATACAGAAAAATTGTATATAGTACTGTAGGATTAAGGGAGAATACCCAAGGAAGGACAAACTTGGAAGAGGTTCAGAACTCACTGGAATAGGTGTGGGTTGGCTCACAGATAACAGAGAAGTATATTGGTTTTGGCCAGGTTGGAGCTGGTCTGGAGTTGCTGGGTAGGCAGTAGGCCACCCTCTGGAGTGCAGGCAGGGGATCTAATGATCAGGAACTAGTGGTGTGGGCATGCGTTGGGAAAACAGATGCTGGTAGGGGGCAAGAGCCCTTCAGAGCTCATAGGCCGTGTTGGAGCTTGCAGAGGAGTGACGGCTCAATATGTGACCTTCGAAGCAGCTTACAGATGGAGTCCACGTGCTGTCAGAGCAGCAGGCCTTCTTTACGAGAGTGCCTCAGTCCAGGTACTGGCACAGGCAGGAGGCCTTCAGAGCGTACAGCTATATAGGGACTCCGGCTCCCATGTTGAGAGGGCTGTGGTGATATTAACACGTTTGTATGTATTTGTATATGTGTGTGGGGGTGTGTGTGTGTGTTTTAATATACAGTGTAATGGTGTCCACATTTGGAAGTTCTGCATAACTTGATGAACTCTTATTTCTCAAAGACCAACAATGTAATGAGCAGACTGGTAGAAGCTTATTTCATTCAAATATTGCTCTGTTGCCCAGGCTGGAGTGCAGTGGCACAATCTCAGCTCACTGCAACCTCCACCTCCTAGGTTCAAGTGATTCTCCTGCCTCAGCCTCCCGAGTAGCTGCAATTACAGGTGCCTACCCACCACGCCTGGCTAATTTTTTGTATTTTTAGTAGTGACGGGGTTTTACCGTGTTGGCTGGGCTGGTCTCAAACTTCTGACCTCAGATGATCCACTCACCTCGGCCTCCCAAAGTGCTGGGATTACAGGTGTGAGCCACCGTGCTCAGCCTTCATTCACTTTTGAGAAACTTTTTGCCAAATATACACATTTGAGTAACCATACTTTGTCAGTTCCTTCAAGTGAAAAACTGTTCTTTGAAAAAAAATGGCTTAATTTTAGCTTGCAGCTCAATCATACAAGAGTTTTTCTGCAGGCAACTGATGTACTTTGGTATTGAGTAGAAATGTTGTATAAATATATTTCATTTTTGTCACACAGAATATTAAGACTTGACCTCAGCAGTTGAGATTTAGTAAAATTAAGTTTTTCTGCTTCTTAGGGACATTTTTAAGTGAAACTGGTATTTTGTGTGATAATAAACAATACAAGTACTACAGGTTGAGTATCCCTAATCTGAAAATCTGAAATCTGAAACTTTCTGAGCACCGACGCTCAGAGGAAATCCTCATTGGAGCACTCTAGATTTTTTTCTTTTTTCTTCTTTTAAGATGGGGTTTCACTCTAGTCTCCCAGGCTGGAGTGCAATGGCACAATCTTGGCTCACTGCAGCCTCTGCCTCTGGGGTTCAAGCGATTCTCCTGCCTCAGCCTCCCTAGTAGCTGGAACTACAGGCGTGAGCCACTGCACCTGACAGGGTTTCACCATGTTGGTCAGGCTGGTCTCAAACTCCTGACCTTAGGTGATCCATTCACCTCGACCTCCCAAAGTGCTGGGATTACAGGAGTAAGCCACCACACCTGCTGGATTTTGGATTTTTGTATTAGGGATACTCAACCTGTAGTACAGTTTGGTGCCCCTGCTTTGAGTCCTGCTAAGGCATCAGCAGTTTAGGACCACATTTTGAAAATCACAGTATGGTGTTGGAGGCACCCCCTGAGGAACCTAAGCGAGAGATGATGTAGTGGTGGTTTGGGCTAGATTTAATGGTGATATTGATAGAAGACAAAAAGATGTGGGAGAGAGGCATTGAGGAAGATGCCTCATTGTTTTGGCATAAACATCTGGAAGGATGGTGGTGCTATTTACTGCTCTAGGAAATGGAAGATGAGGTGATGATAAGGGGAAGGGGCAGAAGGGAAGTCACTGAGTTCAAGTTTAGGTACTAGTGAATTTGGGAACATACCAGTATTAAAGTAAACATGTTCAGGAGGAATTGGGCATGTGGTTTTGGAGCTTAGAAGGCAGACTTGGACTACAGAAAGTATTTTGGAATTATTAGTGTAGATGTAGTGATAATTGAAGCCATAGGGGCAGTTGTACTCCCTGGAGGAAACAGTGTAGAGTAAGAAAAAAAGTGAGTCTCAATATGAACTCTGAGGAACTCCTACATTTAAAGATCAGATAAAGGAGTAGAGGTTAAAAAGGAAAATAGGGCTACCTAGAAGTGTTAAGAACTATAAAGGCTTGACATGGTGACTCACGCCTGTAATCTCAGCACTTTGGGAGGCTGAGGCGGGAGGATCTCTTGAGCCCAGGAGTTAGAGACCTGCCTGGGCAACATAGACCTCTATCTCTATTTTTAAAAAATGAAAAAGAACTGTAGAGGATCTAAAATTTTACCTTCCTCGAAAGTTAACAAATTAACCTGACGTAATTTCCTGTGTGTTGGCAGGAGGCACCTGACTCCTGGATCCAAGACAATGGATTTTACTCACAGCAAAACATTATCCTTATTACCAGTATTTATGTTGGTTTCCCAAGCTCCAGTTTCTACAGGGTAATGTTGAAGAAGGCCAGGTAACACCTGCACACACAGGGGTTGTGTTACAGGAAAGGAACTGTGGCTTAGGAAACCCAAGTGTTTTATAATGGGTAGTAAGCATGCCTGCTCTTTGCTCCAGAGCGAGACGCTATGGTGTATTTGAAGACTATTCACTATATAGACATCTCTGAAAAAGTAGTCTGGAACAAAGGCAGTCATTGCCTCTGTTCACAAGTCTTGAAGAAATGTGAGATGGGAGACATGGAAAATTGCCTTCCAACAGTATGTTAGAAAGAAAACTGGAAGATGGTGGTGTGGAATCCAGTAGAAAGAGTGTTTCAAAAAGGAGGTAATTAATAACTCTGTTGAATATTGCTACAAGGCTGTTGGGACTTTAGCTAGACCTGCTTCATTTGTGTTTAAGGATAGAAATCATATAGATTAGGGCTAAGGTGAATGGAAGGTAGAAAAGTGGGCACTGAAAATATAGAGAATTTGAAGAAAGCAGTACTTTTGTTGTCAGTTGGGGCTAAGAGCTGTTTAAATGTTGATGGGAAGAAACCAACTGAATTGGAAACCAGTTTGCAAAAAAAGGAGAGAGGAAATGATGACTCTTGGGTCCTAAAATGGTTAATGGAAATAGGATGCAAAACTCCTATAGAGAAGTTATCATTTAGTAGGAGGAAGAAGTCCGCAGCTCCCTTAACTGGTGAAAGGGTGAATTCAGAGGCAGCAAGGCTTGTGGGTATAGTAGGAGGAAGTTGAGAGGTAACTGTTAGTTTCTGTTTATCAGTGGGGTAGGAAGTGGGGGTAGGTCCTGTGGAAGATAGAGATTAAATTTTAAGGAGAGTGGATGAAGATAAGAGTTAATTGATGTGGAGTGTGGGAAAATAAGCAGATCAGAGAAACATTAGGATTTCTGGGTGAATAGTGAAGACCTGATTGAAGTTATAATCATGTATTTACATGGGTACTAGTTTCTCTGCGTTGATGTTTTAGGAATTTTTTCCTCATTGTTCTTCCTCAACATAAAACTTAAAACCACAACAAATTACCATTCATACCTATTAGAATGGGTACTGTATAAAAGACAGACAATGACTAATGTTGGGGAGGATATGGAGAGATGGGAAGCCTCATACACTGCTAGTGGGAATGTAAAATAGTGTAGCCACTTTGGGAAACAATTTGGCAGTTTGTTAAAAAGTTAAACATAAATTTACCATGTGGCCCAGCAATTTCATTCCTAAGTATCTATCCAAGAAAAATGAAAACGTTTGTTACAGAAAGATTTTCAAATGATCTTAGCAGCATTATTCATAGCTGAGAGTTGAAACCAACCTAAATGTCCTGGGTGAATGAATAGGCAAAACTTTGGTATACAATGGAATACTATTCAGCAGTAAAAAGAAATTGACTATAGATACCTGCTACAATGTGGATGAACTGTAAAAAGCAGGCTCAGTGAAAAAAATACAGACGTAAGAGACTTTATTTTATGATTGCATTCATATGAAATGCACAGGAAAGGCAAAGAATAGATTGGTGGTTTCTTGGGTTAGAGAGGAGGGGGAGAGGGATTAACAGTAAATAGGCATGAGAGATCTGTTGAGATGATGAAAATGTTCTAAAACTGATCTATGATGTTGATTGTACAGCTTGGTAAACAACGTTACAAAAATCACTAAATCATACACTTGGAAAGGATGAATTGTAGTTTTAAAAAAGAGAGAATAGTTCTTAAGCAGGGAGGTGATATGGAGTGGACCAACTGCGGAGGTGGGGTGAAAAAAGAACAGGATTGGTGTTTTCTTGAGCAAATGGGGTAAAAGAACAAAGAGGATTAATGTAGGGTTTGGGGATGAGAGATTGAACCACATTGACCCTAACTGCGTAAGTAAGGAAAGCGTGGATAGGCTGGTGCCTATGAATAAGGAGAAAGTCCCCACAGTGTTGAAGAACAGGTGTGGTAAGAGTGGGGACCAGAGAGGTTCTGAAGTTTAGGGAACTTGCAAGATGGTATAGTTGGAGCATAAGAGCATATGTAGAGGTGAGATGGTGAGAGAAGGGAGGAAGAAAGGGAATAAATGGGCCTTCCTGAACTTTATACCTGTTTGAAAGTGGGGATGTAGAATTAATATTGTTGAAAAAGCAAACCAAGGCTGGACATGGTGTCTCCTGCCTTTAATCCCAGCACTTTGGAAGGCCAAGGCTGGAGGATTGCTTGAGGCCAGAAGTTGGGAGGTCAACCTGGGCAACACTGGGAGATCCCATCTCTAATAAAAAGAAAAAAACCGGAGCATGTGTTCATTTTTCACATCTGCTAGTTTACTCTCTTGTTATAACTCTTCTACTGGAATATCTACCTGTAGGTTTAATTTAAGGGTTAAATGGAATAATTTATATAAAGTACCTCTGTATCTGCCCCTTAGTCTTAAATAAACAACTGCAGATGTTATTGTTGGAAAAGTTGAGGAAGAAAAGCATATTTGTTGTCTATTGCATAACAAATTAAACCAAAAGCAACAATAAACATTTATGACAGTCACAATTTCTGTAGGTCGGGGATTTGCAGTGGCTTAGTCGAATAGTCGTGGCCCAAGGCCTCACTCACATGGCTGACAGGCTGGCGCTTCCTGATGATGGAGAGGCTTCAGTTCTTTTCCATATGGGCCTCTCCTCAGTGCTGCTCAATAGTCTCATAATAGGCTGCTGACTTTTCACCGAGTAATCTAAGAGAGGAAGACTGAAGCCAAAATACTTTTATAGCCCAGCTTTGGAAGACACACTCTGTCATCTCTGCCATACTCTATTGAGTCAGACAAGCAGAACTGATTTCAGTACAGATTATATGAGAGCATGACTATCAGAAGGCAAGTATTATTGGTATCATCTTGGAGATTGGCTACCACAGGGAGAAATAAGACATTTTGTTTTTGTTTTCAGAGAGAGTGGTATATTTATTCATTTACATCTTCCCTGGCAGTAGGTCTCTAGTCTTTACTTTTGCAAATTTAGACAAATTTGAGATCGTTGGTGCTTCTTCATGACAAAATGTTGAGTTAACATTTGTGGGGCCGGGTGTGGTGGCTTATGCCTGTAATCCCAGTACTTTGGGAGGCCAAAGTGGGAGGATTGCTTGAGCCCAGGAGTTTGAGAACTCCCTGGGCAACATGGCGAAACCCCATCTCTACAAAAAAAAAAAAAAAAATTACACAAATAAGCTGGGCATAGTGGTGTATGCCTGTAGCTCAGCTACTCTGAAGGCTGAGGTGAGAGGATTGCCTGAGCCCAGGAGGTCAAGGGCGCAGTGAGTCATGATCGTGCCACTGCACTCTAGCTTGGGCAACAGAGCAAGGCCTTGTCTCAAAAAAATAAAATACATTTGTGATTAGTGTTTTCTCATAGCACTCTTATTTGATAATTGCTTTTTAATTTTTGAATAAGAATTTTTTAAAACCCTACTTGTTTAGTTATAACTAAAACAGTAGCCTTTTGCCCTGTCCCCAATTTCTACTCCCCAGAGAATACTATTTTCAATTCCCTTGACTGTTTCTTCTGGTAATTTCCTCCATGTTGTTAAATTGCCCTTCTTATACTACTGTTTCTTGATTTTCCAGTCTTAGACTTTAGTAGTTTTGTACTGTGAAAATGGTAATTTGGCACTTCTTCTGTGTATTTATGCAACTCATAATTTTTGGTGGAGTCAATGTTCAGCATTTATGTTATTGTGACTGTAACTGTTCTTAGTCCGTGTAGTAAATGATGATTGTATCTTATTTCTCATATAACTTTGTATTTTTCCTGGGATTAATGGATTGCCTTTTTTTGTTTGCTTAGTATTCTATATTGTTATGAATAAATCATCTCAACTCTCCAAAAGAACTAAATTCCTCCTCTTGGTATAATCATGTAATCTATGGGTAATTTTTTTTTCTTCTGTTGGTGACATCCTATCTGGACTTCATCTTCTGTTCCATCTGGGACTGACTGCATTGTAGCTTGCATAGCCGTTGTCGTAGAAGAGTCTGCTCTCTATTTGTTTTGGAGACTTTCTAAGATTTAGTGGTTTTCTATTTTTTGTTTACTTTCTGGTTTTATGGAGCATGTCCTCCACTAGCTTCCTAAGAAAGGATGCCTGAGAAATACATTTTTGAGACCTTGCTTGATTGATCGTTTTCCTGTGTAAAAATTTCTTGGTTGGAAATTGTTTTCATTTGGAATTTTGAAGGCATTGTTCCATTGTCTGCTAGCTTTTAACACTCCTCCTAAGAAATCCCAGGCAATCCTGATTTCCTAAACTTTGTTTCTGCTTACTTTTCCCCCATGTAGACATTTATAAATTTCAGCTCTCTCTCCTCTGTTCTGCTCAATCCATTACTAGTCATCCATCTAGTAATACTCTGTTTTTCAAAATTTTGTTGACTTTGCCTCTCCCTGTCACTTTTTTTTCTAGTGGGTTTATAACTTTTACAAACAAAAAATATTCCTGAGATTGTTTTTCCATAATAATTATCTAAATAAAAGGTTAATCTTGTATATAATTTCTGTGATAATATTTTCCTTCTCATTATCTCCTTATGTTCTATTAAAAAAAATTTTACCCTGTAATTCCCCTTGGCTTGGGGGACTTTTTATGTTTCTGATTGAAGTAAAGATGGAAACTAATACTGGTTAAATGCCAACTATTTATTGTACTTTGAGAGCTTTACATGTACCAACTGGATAGATGAGGTAGGAAAGATATTCTTCACATCTCTGTTAGGTAGCTGATAGACCCATTTTAGTAAGAAAATGTATTAACTTAGTCACTTTCCAGAGGTCATACCTGTAGTAAATACAGGCTTTTAATCTAGTATTCAAAAAGGATACTGTAGTCCTTTTTCTACTTTACATACAGTTTTTTGAGTCTGTGTGTGTGAAAATTTTCAAACATGAAAGTAGGGAGATATACAACACTGAGAGTGAACGCTAATGTAAACTGGAGTTGGGGTGATTGTGATATGTTGATATAGGTTCATCAATTGTAAAAAATGTACAGCTCTAGTGGGGAATGTTGATAGTGTGGGAGGCCAAGTATGTGTGGGGGTAGCGGGTATATGGGAAGTCTCTATATCTTCCTCTCAGTTTTGCTGTGAACCTACAACTGCTCTTAAAAAAATTAAGCCTATCATTATGTTGGCCAGGCTAGTCTCAAACTCCTAACTTCAAATGATCCTCCAGCCTCGCCTCCCAAAGGATTACATGCTAGGATTACAAGCATAAGCCACCGCTCCCAGCTGGTCATCACACTTTCGCAGAGGTGCCTTCACCACTCGCCCCATCTAAGGTTGTTATCTTCTGTCCTGAACCCTACTCACTTCCCTCATAGCACCTTCTACTGTTTCTAAATATTTGTTTGTTTACTTGTTTATGGTCCGAATCTCCCAGTAGGCTCCAGCTTCGTAAGAGCAGATACCACATCTCATTTGTTCACCTAGTGCTGGAACATACTAGAAAAGTGAATAAATATATTCATTTTGTTGTTATTTTTTGAGACAGGGTCTCACACCCATTGCCCAGGCTGGAGTGCAGTGGCAGGATCAGCCTTGACTTCCCATGCTCAGGTGATTCTCCTGTCTCAGCCTCCCAAGTTGCTGGAGCCATACCCGCGCGCCAGGACACCTGGCTAGTTTTTTGTATTTTTAGCAGAGATGGGGTTTCCACCATGTTGACCAGGCTAGTCTTGATCTCCTGAACTCAAGCAATCCTCCCTCCTTGGCCTTTCAAAGTGCAGGGATTACAGGTGTACACCACCATACCTGGCCAATAAGTATATTCTTAATCGGGAAAAAAAAGTAGGGTGAGAATAGTCTTATAACCCACCACATAATTGTCAGCCATTTATCAGCATTTTGCCAATTTTTTGTTTCATATATTTCACCGTTTTTTAACCTGTATTCTTCCATATACGTAGCTGATATATAAAAGGACTTTTAAAAAATCACAGTGCCATTGTTATTCCTAACAAAATTAAGTAATCCCTTAATATAATCGGTTTTTTTTTTTTTTTTTCTGGAGACACAGTCTCACTCTGTTGCCCAGGCTGGAGTGCAGTGGCAAGGTCTCCGCTCAGTGTAGAATCCGCTTCCCGGGTTCAAGCAATTCTTGAGCCTCAGTCTCCTGAATACCTTGGATTACAGGCACATGCCACCATGCCCGGCTCATTTTTGTATTTTTAGTAGAGATGGGGTTTCGCCATGTTGGTCAGGCTGGTCTGTAACTCTTGACCTCAAGTGATCCACCTGCCTTGTTGGATGTTACATCTGAACTACCTCTGAAATGTTGGTATTACAGGCGGTGAGCCGCTGAACCCGTCCACTTAATAAAATCTAAAACTGAGTTCATATTCAGATTTTTCTGGTTGTCTCAAAAATATATTTTTACATTTGGTTCGATGAAACAGTATCCAAATAGGGCCAACACATAGTATTTGGTAGTTATGTCTTTTAAGTCTCTTTTAATCTGTAATAGTCCTCCTCTCTTTTTTCATGCCATTTTTGTGTTGAAAAACCTAGGTTCTTTATTCTATAGAATGTCCCACATTCTAGACTTGGCTGATAGCTTCTTTGTGGTTTCATGCTTTCCTACTATCCCCCATGTTTCCGGTTAACTGGGAGTTAGAGCTAGAGGTTTAATTAGATTCAGGTTTATTTACGTCCTTGTTTTTGCAAGAACACTTCTTAGTTGGTACATGTAGTTTTTGTTTCATCAGGAGGCAAATAATATCTCTGATCTCTTACTTTTGGTGATGCTAAGTGGGTATGAGTGTTATCAGCTTGCAAGTTCCCCATCCACATAAATCCTAATGATTTTAGCGCCTATTTGTGACCATTATCTAGATCCATTATTTCATTAGGTGTTGCACATTGGTGATCTTTCAAATTACGTCATTTCTTCCACATTTACTAGCTGTAATTCTTCTATAACAAAGTACTTTTCTCTATTTGGTTACCTGAAGTAAGGAAAGATAATGTTAACTATTGATTTTCCCCCTTTGTCAGTTTTCAGAGTAATGAGTTGATGCCCTAGCAACTTTCATTGGTGATCAGTGAAAGGTTTTTTAAGAGTCATTATGAACTAAGGGCTATTTATATATTTGATGTATTTTGGTGAATTATAGTTATTACTCATTTTGATGCTCAAATTGACCCATTAGTGTCCCTATTAGTCTTTGATAACTTCTTTGGTTTCAGACACTGGATATCCCAGGGTCATTTTGTACAAATCCTTCTCCAGACTAGAATCAGTCATTTCTCTGAAAAGGTGTTCTGTTGTGTGTGTTTAGGAAATAGTGTTTAGAAAAAACAAACAGTTATTAGGGGTTTGTTACTGTTGGGTTGTTGTTATTCTGGGCATTTTCAGTGACAGAGCTAGGGTATACCTTTTTTTAGGAAGAGAAAAACATAAGTTCATATCCATGTTTATAATTGAAGTGTAAGGACTTTTTTTTTCTTTAACTTGGCTACTGTGACTTTTTTCCCCAGATTTTAAAAATAAGCTTCATTAAAAAAAAAAAAGTAACGTGCGCTATTGGAAACTGAAAAACACAAGAAATGAGGAACAAAGTCATCCACAATCATAAGCAGTTTGACATGCCCTTTTAGGTCTTGTGTGTGTATATATACATGACATCCAATTTTATGTGATTGAGATCATATAGTATGTATCATGCTTTTTCACATATCATGAACTGTTAGTTGAGAACCCCAAAGCTACCTTCTGCCCTTCAGCTGCCAACCTATTGAATAAGTCCTGATATACACTACCTAGGTGGTTTAACAGTTCTATGTTCAAGATGCATCTTTTCTATCAATTATTCCAAGATATTTACAAATTGGCTAACTCACTAGCTCTGCTTTTTATCATACATTGTCACCTCAGGACATCTATAAAGCTTAGATGTTGCAAAATAAAGATTGAACTTTGTTCACAATAAACAGATGCTTTACCAAAAATGCACATAGAGACCTATGATTAATATCTAAAACCTGTCCTCTTGGTATAGAGACACTGGCAAAGAGCCTCACCCTTCACCCCTTTTCCCTCTTCTATCATTTCAGTGACTAAGTACAGTACTGTATCTAGCTCTAAGAGGTAGGTTAACAAATACCACTCCCAGAAGACAGGTCTTCCTAAAAAAGGGATGTTTAAAAATGGATTATTTTACTGCCTTTACTTTTAACATACTTTGAGCATTAGGAGTTTTGTATACTTTAAACACAACAGTATTAACTAAATTACATATATAGAACAATGGTTAGACGATCTGAACTAATGTAACTCAACAGACACAGAAGTCTTCTCTCTGTATACTTCCTCCTCCTCACCCCCCTCCACCCCACCCAGTGAACAGTTAGCATATTCTCCAAGACTTCAGGTTTAACAATTTCATTCCCAAAATGCAAACGCTCCTGTGAAATAACAAAAAAAAAATTCGTGTTACTTTAGCTGTCATTAGCTACTCTGATTTTAAACTTATATGCTCTTGAAACCATAGTAACAAAAAGTACTTTTTTGCTTGCTGCTTGTTACACAAATCACAGTCTCTGAATAGCAGCACTAATGACTGAATATACTTTTTTTCTTGTGATTCTTTTTGTACTTAGTACCAAGAAGGTACTCCCAATAAGGAAGTAAGTGGAAATGCTGTGTGAGATATATGCTTAGTTTTTTCGTTTATCCTTTCATTGTTTCTTTTTATTAAAATACACATACTAATGTATTTTTAAAATTATATTTCTCATAATACACATTTGATGATCTTATGTTTAATTATTTTAAAATAATATGGGTATATTTTTAAACTCTCTTTCTTACAGGAAAGTTAGCATACTATAAACACTGTTCTGCCCTGCTTTTTCTCTTAATGATATATTCTGGAGCTCACTGTTTGTCAGCATGTAACTTCACTCCCTTAGACAGCTGCATGGTAATCCATTGTGTGAATTACAGTGATTTATTCAACTAACCCCATATTCAGTCTTTTCTCTTTAAATCGTAAGGAAACACTTTTGTGTGGCACAATCTGGTGTGAGAATTTAATATGATTGAAAATTTAAAAATATTGAAATCACTTTCTCAGTTGTGTCCTTAAAGTAATTTTTTTTTTTTTTTTTGAGACGGAGTCTTGCTCTGTAGCCCGGGCTGGAGTGCAGTGGCCGGATCTCAGCTCACTGCAAGCTCCGCCTCCCGGGTTTACGCCATTCTCCTGCCTCAGCCTCCGGAGTAGCTGGGACTACAGGCGCCCGCCACCTCGCCGGGCTAGTTTTTTGTATTTTTAGTAGAGACGGGGTTTCACGGTGTTAGCCAGGATGGTCTCGATCTCCTGACCTCGTGATCCGCCCGTCTCGGCCTCCCAAAGTGCTGGGATTACAGGCTTGAGCCACCGCGCCCGGCCGTCCTTAAAGTAATTAAGAGTGAATCAAAGTTTTTGCGAAATGAATTTTACTCACTCAGGCATTCCAGTTTACTTTTAAACTTAGTCATTTTTGTTGGAAATAATTTAAATTTATTAAAGACTTTATACAATTTAATCATTTTCTTTTTGCCATACTAGGGGATGTCTACATTATTGAATTCAATTCTGATATTCTGTGCTTTTTAGTTTTTCTGTGAATTCCTTGAATGTCAAGTATTTGTCATGGTTGCAATATGATATTCCTAAATTAATGCAACTCTTGTATGAAGGTTTTTATCTCTGCTTTTTTCAGGGCTTTGAGGTTATGTACAGGAAAGTCAGTTACAAAACACCTGATGTTAACATGAACGATGTTATACTCTAGTTTGTTAGACTAAAAATGAACTGTTTAAATTGAGAAACCTGCATTTTTGTCTTTATCTAACTTTTTGCTGTGGCATTTTAAAAATAATATATAGGTATGACTGTTTGCTTGTTAATCGTAATATTTTATTGAATCAGATGTTCTGCCTTATTCAATACGGGTCTTGTTGGAAGCTGCTGTACGAAATTGTGATGGCTTTTTAATGAAGAAGGAAGATGTTATGAACATTTTAGACTGGAAAACCAAACAAAGCAATGTTGAAGTGCCCTTTTTCCCTGCCCGTGTTCTTCTTCAAGATTTTACGTAAGTAATGGGTTTATTTTTCATAAATGAACTCTTAGAGTGTGTTTCCTTTTTAAAATTGAGACTCTTGGCTGGGTGTGGTTGTTGACACCTCCCAGCACTTTGGGAGGCCAAGGCAGGAAGATCACTTAAACCCAGGAGTTTGCAATCAGTGTGGGTAACATAGTGAGACCCTGTCTGTACAAAAAAAAAAAATTTAAAACTTAGCTGAATATAGTGGTGCATGCCTGTAGTCCTAGCTACTCTGGAAACTAAGGCGAAAGGATTAGTTGAGCCCAGGAGGTTGAGGCTGCAGTGAGCTGTGATCCCACCACTGCACTCCAGCCTGGGTGACAGTGAAAGACCCTGTCTCTAAAAATAGAAAAAAAATAAAAATTCAGACTCCCTGATGGATGGCTCTGTTTTTTTGTTTTGTTTTGTTTTTTTAATTTTAAGGTTAGTTTATAAACTTAAAAATTTTGCCCTTTCTAAACTGAAGCAATTCATTAAAAATTAGGCACCTGTTTTGTATACCATTTATTCAAAAACTGCTTTTGCTTAACTACCTTCTTATGATCTCTATGTAACCAATAGGTTTCTCAAACTTAACATATTGAAAACTTGATTTTATTTTGAGGTAGAGCCTCACTCTGTCACCTAGGCCAGAGTGCAGTAATGCAGTCATAGTTCACTGCAGCCTCAACCTCCTGGGCTCAAGCGATCCTCCTGCCTCTGCCTCCCAAAGCTCTGGGATTACAGGCATGAGCCACTATACCCAGCCATCAAAACTTGATTTTTTGATTGTCTGTCTCAACTCACCTATTTCTTTCTAAGTCTTTTCTGTTATAGTAAATGTCACCATACGCTCCCATTTGTTTAGGCTTCAAATCTAGGAGTTAGCCTTGATTTTTCTCTCTCTTTAATACCCTCTAACCAGTCTATCAGCAAGCTCTGTCAGTGCTACCTTTGAAATATATCTTGTGTCCAATTATTTCTTTCCACCTCTATCACTGTCATTGTGGTTCTAGTCCCATTCTCTCTTAACCTGGACTATAACTGCAATAGTCTCTTAACTGGTATCCTTGCTGTCACACTTGGAATCAATAGTCTGTTCTTTACACAGAAGATGGAGTGACTTGGTTACAAATGTTAATCAAGTCATATTATCCCTCCATATACCAGCTGGCTTCCATCACACTTAAAACAAAATCCAGAGCCTTTACCATACTCTGAAAGATTTTGCCTGATCTGGGTGTCCAGGGATTATTTATTGGAAGAGTTAACCTTGAGCTGAGTTTTGAAAGAGGCATAGGGGTTAGCTAGAACATCCTCTTCACCCACCCACTCAAATCTGGTTTGTGTGCCACAGCTCTTTGTAACCTATGTATGCTGCCATTACAGTACTTGCGTTACATAGCCGCATAAGAAATAAATGGTATTTCTTACACCATTTATTCAGAAACTGCTTTTGCTTAACTACCTGCTTATGATTTCCACATAGCCAATAGGTTTCTCAAACTTAACATATTGAAAACTTGATCTTATTTTGAGATACAGTCAACACTCTGTCACCTAGGCTGGAGTGCAGTGACGTGATCATAGTTCACTACAGCATCGACCTCCTGGCCTCAAGCTGTTAATTTATGCAGCTATTATAGTACTTACGATACTATTCTGTAATCATTATCTTCCCTAAAGTTTTTTTGAGAGCCAGAACTATGTCTGACTTGGCCTTGTACCATTGGTATCTAGCACACTGAAGGCATTTGATAATGCTTGTTATATATTTGGCTGGATAGATGGGTGGATGAATGTAAAATGGCAAAAGCTACTGTGGATAGCTTTGGGGTAACATGAAGGCACTAGGCAGAAGGGGGTGGAACTAGGAAAAGGGGAGGGTGCATCAAAAAAAATACATGGCGAAAGAGAGTTTCACAGGCAGTTTCCTTGAAGTTCACTTATGCCTCCAAAAATTCTCTCTTATTATTTTTGGCACATTTGCCCAAGTAATTCAGTCCTTAGATAATGTTTAATGTTAATTCCCATTAAACCAGGATACTCCTAAATTTAGATAATAACTACATTATGAAAAATGAATGTAAACTAGACAGGGATACTTTTAAAATGTGAAAATGAAAAAGTTTATATTGATCATTTATTAAGCATGTATAAAAAACAATTTGGACTATAATTTGACCATTCTTTATTTTTTAGTGGAATACCGGCAATGGTGGATTTTGCTGCTATGAGGGAGGCAGTGAAAACTCTTGGAGGTGATCCTAAGAAAGTCCATCCTGCTTGTCCAACAGATCTTACAGTTGACCATTCTTTACAAATTGACTTCAGTAAATGGTACGTCAATACAGATATTTATAGACAGCCATGCAAGTTAACTGACTGGAAATGTGTCGTGTAGAGGAAAAGGAATAGAGATAATTTATGGCAGAGAAAAGTATGCTAAATTTAGTATTGGCTAGTATATAAAAGCTAAAACTGGTGAAAAGTTTGGAATGGTGGGTTTTTTTGGAATTAGTCTGAGTGTAAAGTTATTTTCATATTTGTGTATTTCTGCTGACATTTTTGGTAGAAATGTATACGCCTAGGACCTGCCTTTTGGAGTGAACCTCTGAATTCAGTCTTTGTTTCCTTTTTGTTTTTTAACCTACTTGTCTTTCAGAAAGAATCGAAAGATGTGAGCCATGAATGGTTTTAATTATTTGGTGATTAAAAACATTGAACTCACTAAAGCTCTGTTTTCCTTCCACTGAAATAAGTATCTTGTATTTATAAGGCCCCTTTGATTAAGACCAAACTAGAGAAGATGTATTTCTGTTGCCATAAATTAACTTTTTTAAAACATTCCCTGGAGTAGTGGAATAAGACTGTAATTTATTATAGCCCATGAGAGAGATTTTGCCCTCGAGATAAACTGTAGCTCTAAATTTCTTTTAAGTTGTTAGGGGGAAACAATCTGTTTCAGTACTTGCTAAAAGTTATGTGAATTAGTAGAGTATATGAAAGTGATTTTACTGGACTCTTAGAATTATGTTTTCATTTCTGTAAATTTAAATGACCTGTTTTATATATATACACACATATATATATAATCTGAGATTTGCCTTTGAAACCTGAGTTAAATGATACAGTAGCCTTCAAACATCATTCAGTTACTTCTAGATAGCATTGCTAGTGTGCATTTTTTTTAAGAGCTAATTTTTGTCCCTTTTAAATGGCTTTATTTTGTTTTCTTTTTGGAATGACAGTGCAATACAGAATGCACCAAACCCTGGAGGTGGTGACCTGCAGAAAGCAGGAAAGCTTTCTCCACTTAAAGTGCAGCCTAAGAAGCTTCCCTGCAGAGGCCAGACTACCTGCCGAGGATCTTGTGATTCTGGAGAACTAGGCCGAAACTCAGGAACATTTTCTTCACAGATTGAGAATACACCCATCCTGTGTCCTTTTCATTTGCAACCAGTGCCTGAGTATGAGATTGTTTTTCTTAGTGTTTATTAATACCAGGTTATTTTCCAGTTAAGAAAATCAAATTTATTCTCATTCCCACCCAATTACTATGTTGTATTGTAACTAATATGTTACCTTCACACTTAAGTACTGGATTGAATTTTTATATGTATTTCCTGTTATACTAAAAGAAGTAAATTTAGTGAAAATGGTGAACTCTAAGTACCATTCTCTGTTACCATTACTAAGAAAACAAACCTTTCTTAAGATTTATTTGTAAATATAATTTATCTTTTTGACGATTGTAAGCAGAAAATGGGGTCTCATTTTAAACTAAAATTTTTACTTTAGTACATTTGTACCATTCGTATACTCATTATAATGTCATTCATATTTCTTATGTTAATTCCCTGTATATATTTTTAGCATTTTTTTCCTACTAGGGGGTTTCTTACCTTTTCCTATTGCATTAAGTGCTCTATGTTGGCTGGGCATGGTGGCTCACAACTATAATCCTGGCACTTTGGGAAGCCAGAGCAGGTGGATGACTTGAGCTCAGGAGTTTGAGACCATCCTGGGCTGCATGGTGAAACCCTGTCTCTACAAAAAATTACCTGGGTGTGGTGTCGTGCCCCTGTGGTCCCAGCTACTCAGGAGGCTGAGGCAGGAGAATCTCTTGAACCCAGGAGGTGGAGATTGCAGTGAGCCAGGATCACGCCACTGCACTCCAGCCTGGGCATGACAGAATGAGACTCTCTCAAAAAAAAAAAAAAAAAAACCCATGTTAACAATAAAATTTTTATTTTTTATGTTTCAAATCTAGTAAGTTCTTTTAAATAAATGATTTCCTATATGGTAACATGGAAAGTAGTAAATATGCCTACAAAATAATTCTATTCCTAGGATTTGGCTTCATTTCCTAATAGGTAATTTTTTTAAATAAGAAAAAGAGTTCTATGGCCAAGTGAGGTGGCGCATGCCTGGAATTCCAGCACTTTGGGAGGCCGAGGCAGGCGGATCACCTGAGGTGAGGAGTTCGAGACCAGCCTGGCAAACACGACGAAACCCCATCTCTACTAAAAATACAAAATTAGCCAGGCATGGTGGCAGGTACCTGCAATCCCAGATACTCTGGTGGCTGAGGCACGAGAATCGCTTATACCAGGAGGCAGAGATCACAGTGAGCCGAGATCATGCCACTGGGTGACAGAGCAAGACTCTGTCTCGGGGAGGGGGGGGAGTCCTACGACTTTTTAAAATATAACTATAAAGTTTCCAAACTTTTAAAATTTATTTATTTATTTTTAGAGACAGGGTCTGACTGTGTTGCCTGTGCTGGTCTCAAACTCTTAGGCTCAAGCGATCTTCCTGCCTTGACCTTCCAAAGTGGGATTTTTTGTTTTGTTTTGAAACAGAGTCTTATTCTATTGCCTGGGCTGAAGTGCGGTGGCATAAGCATGGTTCACCGCAGTCTTGACCTCGTGGACTCAGGTGATCCTCCCGCCTCAGCTTCCCAAGTAGCTGGAACTTCAGGCATGCACCACCATGCCTGGCTAATTTTTTCTGTAGACAAGGGGTGTTACTGTGTTGCCCGGACTGGTCTCGAACTCCTGGTCTCAAGTGATCCTTCTACCTTGGCTGTCCAAAGTGCTGGGATTATAAGCATGAGCCACTGTGCCCAGCCATATTTTTATTTTTAAGAGAGTTATGTGAATTGTTTTTGTCTTAGTTTAAATAATTCATGTAAAATATAACAATTTATCCCATTGTGAGTAAACGGTCTTTTTTTTTTTTTTTTTTGAGATGGGGGGGTCTCTGTCACCCAGGCTGGGGTGCAGTGTCACCATCTATAGTCCACTGCAGCCTCCAACTCCTGGGCTTAAGTGATCCTCCTGCCTGAGCCTCCAGAGTAGCTGGGACTACAGGCACACACTACCAGGCCTGACTAATTTTATCTACCTTTTTTGGGGGTAGAGATGGAGTCTCACTATGCTGCCCAGGCTGGTCTTGAACTTTGCTCATGCAGTCATCCCACCTTGGCCTCCCAAAGTGCTGAGACTGCAGGTATGTGGCACTCCACCTGGCCTTGTTTTTTTAATTTAGTAAAAAATACTTACACTTTAGGTTTTAAAAAGTTTAACACATTTAAGATTTAGAGTAGCTAAAAGTAATGTCCATTCATTTATCCTAAGTACCAAATAATACGTTAATTCCTTTGTTCCTGACCGGATCTTCCAAATTCTGCCTAGTTCTAAAATTTTAGGCTTAAGATTTTTATAAAGCCACAGGTTATAGTGACCTCGTATGCTCTTCCTTTCTGAGGATTCAGTATAATCTGTGAGTCTTTTGCCATCAAATTTTGACAGTTTTATGTAATCGCTTTCTTGTTCCTGTTGCCTAGTTGTCCTGGTTGTTAGGAACATGTTGACTTTTGAGATTAACACCTCTTATACAGAAATTAATTTCCTGAAAAGGCAGATTTATTGATTCAAAATCATTGATTTCTTTAGTTTTTGTTTCTTTTTATAACTGGCACATCGTAAATGCTTAGTGCTATATTTTTGTTTCTAAAAATCCAATCTTCTGTAACATTTCCCCATAATTTTGACTCTGAATTACAAAGCATTAAGATAGATTTTATTGTAGTTCCTGGCTATGTGATAATAGTGACTCATTGGTATCCTTTAATATGTCAATGAAGTATTAATTACAGACTTAAAAAGTTGAGTAGAAAGATGAGAGCATAACCTTTGGCACTTCAAATTACCCCCTATTTGAAGTCAGGTTGTGAGCCAATAAATGTTTATATGGCACTTTGTAGCCATAAGTGCTGTTGAAAGGTAAAATAATTGGAGTGGCTCAGAAAGCTCTGTTCCCTGAGGCCCTGAAAAAATCTCACTAAGATATGCTTGGCTTCAAAAGATGACTCAACTATGAATTATTAAAGTAATCTTTGCTTAAAAAAAAAAAAAGTTTTGCGGGTGTGGTGGCTTACGCCTGTAATCCCAGCACTTTGGGAGGCTGAGGGGGGTAGATCGATCACCTGAGGTCGAGAGTTTGAGACCAGCCTAACCAACATGGAGAGACCCCATCTCTACTAAAAATACAAAATTAGCTGGGTGTGGTAGCACATACCTGTAATCCCAGCTACTCAGGGGGCTGAGGTAGGAGAATCGCTTGAACCCAGTGGGGCAGAGGTTGCGGTGAGCCGAGATCACACCATTGCACTCCCACTCCAGCCTGGGCAACAAGTGAAACTCCGTCTCAAAAAAAGTTGACTATTAAACAACTGTAATTATCTGGACTAATAATCTGGTCCCTGGAGGACATGTGTAATCTAAGTTATATTGATAGTCTAGTGAACACCCAGTCACCAGCTGGCAGGTAAAAGAACCAGCTTAAAGCTGTTTGAAATAATTTTTTTAAATACCTATTAGATAAAAATAATTTTCTAAAAATGGTACTATGTTACTGCATAGAGGTCAATTATTTTTGTCTCTTAAATCATATAAACTATATAATCCATGTAAAGTGAACTGCTACTTATACATAAAGTAGAGCCTTCTTTTGGTATGAGATGAATGAAATATTTTTGCAAAAAGCTGTTTTTAAACTATAAAATGATGTTGAGATATTGTTCATCAATGCCGCATAGCAATAATTAGCACCCATCTCCTAGTTTAACAGGCACAAGAGCCAGGTGGGGAGGAAAGTACATGCTTGTCGAAGCTACTACCTTCCTCTTTTGTTGAAGTGGATAACCCAACAGTGTATTTTTATTATCACTTTAAGTACAGGTTTGGACATTGGTGTAATGTGGCTTTCTTACACTCCGTAAAGTACAACTCATTTTTGTAGTTTTCTAGTGTGTTATTTTAAAGCAGAACTTTGTTGAAAAAGAATAATTCTGAGAAACCTAATAGTTCTTCCAAAGATTTTAATAATATATTTGTGTATATATATATATGCCTAAGAATGATGACTTAGAAAGAAACAAGGCAAGTATTTTTTGTAATACATACATTTAATGCCAGCTCTTCTTCCTTTTAGACCTGAAACAGTGTTAAAAAATCAAGAAGTAGAATTCGGCAGAAATCGAGAGAGGCTTCAGTTTTTTAAGGTATAAATGATTCAGGGAAATTTTTGTATTGTAATATATAAACTAATGATAGGTACAATTTTTATATCTTTAGTTGTTTTTTGTTTGTTTGTTTGTTTGGTGGGGGGTGGGTGGGGAGACAGAATCTCGCTGTTACCCAGGCTGGAGTCCAGTGGCGTGATCTCAGCTTACTGCAGCCTCCACCTCCCAGGTTCGAGCAATTCTCCTGCCTCAGCCTCCCGAGTAGCTGGGATTAGAGGTGCACACCACCACGCCTGGCTAATTTTTGTATTTTTAGTAGAGTTTGGTTTTCACCATGTTGGCCAGGCTGGTCTTGAACCTCTGGCCTCAGGTAATCCGCCTGCCTCGGCCTCCCAAAGTGCTGGGACTACAGGCATGAGCCACTGTGCCTGGCCTATTTATTATTTTATTATTTATTTATTTATTTATTTTTATTTTTGGGGAAGAGTCCAGACAAGAGTGCAGTGGTGTGATCTTGGCTCACTGCAACCTCCGCCTCCTGGGTTCAAGCGATTCTCATGCCTCAGCCTCCTGAGTAGCTGGGATTACAGGTGTGCACCACTGCCTGGCTAATTTTTGTATTTTTAGTAGAGACGGGGTTTTGCCATGTTGGCCAAGCTGGTCTTGAGCTCTTGGCCTCAAGCAATCTGCCCACCTCAGCCTCCCAAAGTGCTGCGGTTACAGACATGAGCCACTCTGCCCAGCCACTTTAGTAGTTTCTAAAGGCATTGTAGTAGTAGAACGCTTTTGTGCCTCAAATGAAATCTTATTGGAAACCCCATTGTGTAAAGAAAGATGAAAACAGTGGCTCTAGTTTAGGGGAGAGAGCTTGGAGGGAGCCTTGTACACTGAGCCTTTCTTTCTTCCCATTCCTGAGAATCTTTGGAACACAGTTGAATACTGTCATTTGTCTGGACTTTTTTAACATTTTTGTTTGACCTAAAGGGTGTCTTAATAAAAAATGTATTTAGGTTCAGTATCTGTATCTTTGTTTTTAACTATGTGATAATGAACTTTGTATTTACCGTGTTGAACATTAGTTAAAATATTTTTAGTGTTAATATTACACCTTGATTGTGAACACAGATTCATATACTAACATTTGTATTTCTTAAATTTAAACAAAATATAGTGGAGTTCAAGAGTTTTTAAGAATGTGGCAGTAATCCCTCCTGGAACTGGAATGGCTCATCAAGTAAACTTAGAATATTTATCAAGAGTGGTTTTTGAAGAAAAGGACCTCCTCTTCCCAGACAGTGTAGTCGGCACGGATTCACATATAACGATGGTGAATGGTTTAGGGATTCTGGGGTGGGGTAAGTAAATGACTAAATATATTTCATTTCTTTTGGGGTTAAGAATGTCAAGAACATTGTAAAAGAACATAAATTACTGAGTTTTTATAGCCTCTTTGAGGCTCCGTGTTTTTCATCTGTAATAGCAGCAGCAACAACAAAATATTAATCGAGAGTTTGTGATCAGTGTTGTAAAAGAGGATTTATCAAAAGAAATTTACACAGTGCCTAGCACAGCACTACCATTTGTGAAGTAATTGAATGATGATGGTATGTCTACAAAGGTTGCTTCTTTGTCTAAGGTATTTTATGGCTTCTCCTGGTCTTCTTTATTAGTCCACATTTCTTGCCATTTTATACAAGGCCCTTCACAACCTCTGGTGTCCCTTTAGCCACTCACCAACACCCATCTTAGAGACTAGTCATTTCTTTACTTATATGGGCTGTCTCTTTTCTTTTTTTTTGTTTTGGAGACAGAATCTTGCTCTGTCACCCAGGTTGGAGTGCAGTGGCACAATCTTGGCTCACTGCAACCTCCACCTTCTGGGTTCAAGTGATTCTCATGCCTCAACCTTCCAAGTAGCTGGGACTACAGGCACATGCCACCACACCTAGCTAATTTTTGTATTTTTAGTAGAGATGGAGTTTTGCCGTGTTGGCCTGGCTGGTCTTGAACTCCTAGCCTTAAGTGATCCACCTACCTCGGCCTCCCAAAGTGCTGGAATTACAGGCGTGAGCCACTGAGCCCAGCTAACTGTGCTCTTTTATACCCCATGACTTTGCATAGGCTATTTCTTCTGGCAGAATGCATTCTGCCGACCATGACTTTGTTGAAATGTGTCTACTGTTAACTCATCCAAGACTGGCCTCAGTTATCTTCTGAAAGCCTTAACTCCCTTGCCGAGTTCAGTGTACCTCACTTTGTAAACTTACTCTTTCACAGCGTGTTATAATTGTTGAATTTTTTGTCCTTTTTCATTAGACTGAACTTGTTGAGGTTGGCAGAGACTGGATTTTGTTTTTATATGTATCTTGAATACAGTACAGTGCCTAGCATAATGAATACTTAAACTAGTATTTTAACTTGAATATACTTAAAACTAATACTTTGTCTTGAATATAAAGGTAAAATAATAGTTTTTTGACCATGCGCGTGGAGTCATTTCTTTTGGGAAGCCTTGGGTTCAGTGTCTACATTAATAGCAATATAGCAACTCTGTAAAGTACTGTGTAAGACAAGCTCCTGAAACACCTAGAGACTCAGATGTTACAGAGATAAATTATCTTTAAATATACGGTGCTAATATACCTGTCTTTATTACATTAGGGGTTGGAGGCATTGAAACAGAAGCAGTTATGCTTGGTCTGCCAGTTTCTCTTACTTTACCAGAGGTGGTTGGATGTGAGTTAACTGGGTCATCAAACCCTTTTGTTACATCCATAGATGTTGTTCTTGGTATTACAAAGGTAAGTTAAAGTTGTGGTAGCTCTACAACTTAGTGAACATTATTTTTATAAAAATGGAAGAGCCCTATGAGAGCAGGGATTTGGGTTCATTACTGCATCCTCAGGTCTCTGACATTAGCCATGTCATCATAGTTACAGTAATAACAACAAATGTAGCATTTACTTTGTACTAATAAATACAAAGAAATTTGTTGTGTTCACTTATGTTAGCTCGTTTATTCCTTGTAACAAGTCTGTGAGATGGGTGCTATTACTATTCTCATTGTAACTCTGAGAAAACTAAGGTACAGTGTAGGGTTTAGTGACTTACCAAAGGGTCGAAGGGCTGAGTAGTAAGGGGTAGAACAAAGATTCCAGGCAGTCAGATTCTTGAGTCCATTCTCTTAACCATTATGCCTTATTAGTGCCTTGTTGCCTTAATGAACACTTGCTGACTACATGATTTTTTTTTCATTTTTCTACGTGAATTTTTAAAAAATGTTTAGCAAAAGTTAATTGTATCTTCTTTAAATTATTTGCCCATTAGAAACTGTCGCTCTACTAAGTAATGCTTTCAAAAACATGGACTGTAGAAATGTGATATATCATTTTTCTGTTGCCGTTTTAACATTTCTCTGGATTATGTAAAAACCTTTTCTCTGAATTTCTAAAATACTGGCTGCAGAACTTCAATATGTATACTGAGCTTCTTAAGCGTATTAATACACAGACTCACGGATTTCCTAGTGAATAATAATTTGTAACTCTTCTTCCTAAATGTCTGGCTTTTACTAACTTTATTTTAATGATTAAGTCCTATTTTGTTAAACGATTGTACCTGGAAAATGTTCCACATGTAATTCCAATTTGGATCCCAATCTCAGCATTTTTGGTTAGATGATTGGCACAAAGGCTTTCAGGAGTATCAGTCTCAGCATTTTTGCTTAGATTATTGATATGAAGGCTTTCCGGATGCTCTAGCTTAAGGAAATGATAATGCCTCCCTCCCAGCATTTGGTCTTGATCCTTCTTCCCTAATTAGAAAAGAATTTGGCATCTTAGAGAAATTATTGATTCAATGTATGGTACCAAAAGATCAAGAAGTCAATTGGGAATTGCAGGATTATTTCTAAAGGAAAAGGAATATCCCATTATGTTTTTACAGAAATCAATTCTTTTCTTTAGACATCCTGAAAATTAATGCAACTTTTTAGCCTTCTCTGGCTGTTTTTTCCTGACAATATTACTATGTGTGTTTTGACATTTTAATTTATTGTTAAAAAATTAAACTATTAAGTATGTTTACATTTATTGAATATATTATTACTTCTTTTTGAGACCCTGTTCCATTTATGATCCTTACAGGAGTAATCCTGTGTTGTTTTTTTGATGAGAGCAGCTTTTGGTTTGTAATATCTAATCTGTATTTCTCTCATCCTAAAAAATATAACCATACATGAGGAAACATCTTTACACTTAGGGTTTGAGTTTCTGTATCTATAAAAAAGGGTTTGGATTAAGTGATCCCTGGCACTTATAAAATGTTAGGGCTTAATATTATTCATAGATCGAGGATAGTTTCATTCTTAGTCACCTCCTTAGTCACTCGTATACCAATCTGAGACCATTTTACAATTTAGAAAAGACGAATAACTGGTTGGGTTACTTGAGAGTATAATAACCAAGAAAAATAATTTTAGAAGGAATTAAGTTTGAAACCACATGTTAACAAATTCTACCAAAGTGGGATTTGCCTGTGATTAAAGATGCTGTAAACACTTTGGCCAGTAATTACAATTTGAAAAATTTTTATAGTCAGTATATAATTTTTTATTTAAATATACAGTTTCATCAGTCTATTAGTATTTCATTAAGTCTAAGATGCCATCAGTGGTTAACAAACACCACTGTTTTATGCACTGCTAAGAAAGAACAAGGGGCTATATGCAGTGGTTCACACCTGTAATCCCAGCAGTTTGGGATGCCAAGGCAGGAGCATCACTTGCGGCCAGGAGTTCAAGACTAGCCTGGTCAACACTGTAAGACCCTGTCTCTACAAAAAAAAAAAAATTTTTTTTAATTTGCTGGGTGGCCAGCGGCGGTGGCTCAAGCCTGTAATCTCAGCACTTTGGGAGGCCGAGACAGGCAGATCACGAGGTCAGGAGATCGAGACCATCCTGGCTAACACAGTGAAACCCCGTCTCTACTAAAAAATACAAAAAAACTAGCCGGGCAAGGTGGCGAGTGCCTGTGGTCCCAGCTACTCGGGAGGCTGAGGCAGGAAAATGGCGTGAACCCGGGAGTGAGCCGAGATCTGGCCACTGCACTCCAGTCTGGGCGGCAGAGTCAGACTCCGTCTCAAAAAAAAAAAAAAAAAAAATTAGCTGGGTGTGGTGGCACATGCCTGTAGTTCCCAGCTGCTCGGGAGGCTAAGATGGAAGGGTTGCTAGAGCTGGAGTGTTGGAAGCTGCAGTGAGCTGTGATCACACCACTGCACTCCAGCCTGGGCAACAGAGTGAGACCCTGTTTCTAAAAGAAAGAAAGAAAAGGGCTGCCAGCTAAACAGACACACTATTGAGTTGATGTGCCCTGATTTCAAAGACATGAAAATGCTAATTATAGCCACCTTGAGCTTTCAGGCCCCTTTCTACCCTGATTAACAGTGACATTGGACCAGTCTTCTCTTTACTCCTTATCTTAAAATACCCCCAAAACCAGAATGAGTTGATTCTTAAGGACAACGAAGGATCTCATTCCTTCACCATCACTAGTATTGATTAAAAATTATATTTTATAGTTTTCAAACAATCCTTGCTGATCTTGTCTTTGCAATTTTGTATGTGTTTCTCTGTATCCCTTTTATAGCACCTCAGGCAAGTAGGAGTGGCTGGAAAGTTTGTTGAGTTTTTTGGAAGTGGAGTTTCACAATTATCTATAGTTGATCGAACTACAATAGCAAACATGTGTCCGGAATATGGTGCTATCCTCAGCTTTTTCCCTGTTGACAATGTGACATTAAAACATTTAGAACATACAGGTAAGAAGATAAAAGATCATTAGAATAAGCATGTTACATTTCCAATGTGTTTGATAATATTTTATAAATGACTACCTTATACATGTTATTTAATATTCACAAAATTACATTATGTTGAAACAACAACTTCCAAGCAAACATCAGATGTCTTTAAAGAGTGTTGCCGGGCGCGGTGGCTCAAGCCTGTAATCCCAGCACTTTGGGAGGCCGAGACGGGCGGATCACGAGGTCAGGAGATCGAGACCATCCTGGCTAACACGGTGAAACCCTGTCTCTACTAAAAAATACAAAAAAAAACTAGCCGGGCGAGGTGGCGGGCGCCTGTAGTCCCGGCTACTCGGGAGGCTGAGGCAGGAGAATGGCGGGAACCCGGGAGGCGGAGCTTGCAGTGAGCTGAGATCCGGCCACAGCACTCCAGCCTGGGTGACAGAGCGAGACTCCGTCTCAAAAAAAAATAAAAATAAAAAAATAAAGAGTGTTGTGTCCTCAAACCCTAGTTCCCTGTGACTCATTGAAAACAATTTAAAGGAATTATTCAAACCATTGGTCCTGGCTTGACTGTTTCCCCAAAATAATGGATACCTCCACCTCTACTTAGGGGTCAGAGATTGCAGTTTAATGGAAGTCAGCCTTAAACATATTTACAGCAGTCCCCTTCTACAACCAAGAGTAGAGGAGCTATCAGACAAAGGGGTTTGGGAACCAGTTTTCTATCTAAAGAAGAAGAAGCACAAAATTTTGCAAAAAACAACATAGGACCACAGGTTCCAAATTTTTTGTCACCTGATTAGGAATTTTGGTCACTCTTCTATTGACTGTTTAGATTAAAGCAGAAAGTACCTATAAAACAAGATAATGTTGATATTTCATAAGGCTGCTCTTTAAAAAGTAAGATCTCTTTTTTAAATCTCTTTAATGAGGTAATCATTGCTGAGTTACTCATTTCTAAGCATAGATATATATTTGGAGGATATATTGTAGTATTCTTCAGTGTGTGGGCAGATTATTATGTTAGTTAATCAGACAGCAAAATTGATAAATGGTTATATAGAATCCTGGAGGGAATGATCCCCCCAAAGGCAAAACTTCTGCATTTGAGTTGGTAGAACATTCAAAGTAGAAATGGTTAGAAGTGCCTCATTCCTTGCTTATTAATCTTGAGTTAAGATTTTAGTGATCCTGTGTAACAAATTATCCTAAAATTTAGTGGGTTGCACAAGCAGTAATTATTAGCTCATGGTTTCAGTGGGTCGGTAATTGAGACAGGGCACAGTGGGGACAGTTCATCTCTGTTTCATGTTTCGAGCCTCAACTGCAAGATTTGAAAGGCAGGGCCTGGAATCCTGAAGGCTTGTTCTGCTTGCATGTCTGACAGCAAATTACGAGCTGTCAGCTGAGGACTTAGGTAAGGCTGTCAGGCAAAACACCCTCATGTGGTTTCTCTGTGTAGTCTGGGCTTTCTCACGTGGTAGATTCTCAAGGATTAGGAGAAAGAGAAATGTAAATGAATATGTAAATAGTATTTGTTTCTTGCTCATCACTGGAATTCAGTACTCTTACCCCCAAAGATTTCAAAATTCCTTACTGAGGCCAGGCTCAGTGGCTTACACCTATGATTCTGGCACTTTGGGAGGCTGAGGCAGGAGGATCACATGAGTCCAGGAGTTTGAGACTAGCTTGGGCGACATAGCAAGACCCTGATTTCTACAAGAAAATAAAAAATAAAAAATTAGCTAGGCGTGGCAGTACAGACTTGTAGTCCTAGCTACTTGGGAGACTAAGGAAGGAGAATCACTTGAACCCAGGAGTTCAAAGCTGCAGTGGGCTATGATGGCACCACTGTACTCCAGCCTGGATGACACAGTGAGACCCTGTTTCTAAAAATAATAAATTTATTGGTGGGATGTTATGGCTCATACCCATAATTCCAGCCCTTTGGGAGACCAAGGCAGGAGGATCTCTTGAGGCTGGGAGTTCGAGACCACCCTATTCAAGAAAAAAAAAACAAGACCCCCCCTCTCCCCACATCTGTACAAACATTTGTAAAAAAATAACCAGGCACGGTGGTATGCTACTTGGGAGGCTGACATGGGAGAATTGCTTGAGCTAGGGAGGTCAAGGTTGCAGTGAGTTGTGATTGCAGGACTGTGCTCCAGCCTGGGCAACAAAGTGAAACCCTGTCTGAAAAAAATAATAAGTAAAGAAATTTCTCACTGCATTTTGTTTGTTCATCTTGGTTTTAGGTTTTAGCAAAGCCAAACTCGAATCAATGGAAACATACCTTAAAGCTGTGAAATTGTTTCGAAATGACCAGAATTCTTCAGGAGAACCTGAATACTCCCAGGTATATGCAGAATAACCCACCTAGTAGTAAAGAGTGTAAATTGTGGTGTAATCCCAGTGCTTTGGAAGGCTGGGGTGGGTTGGTTGTTTGAATTCAAGAGTTTGAGACCAGCCTGGGCAATATGGTAAAACCCTTTCACTGCAAAAAAATACAAATATTAGCTGGGCATGGCTTGTGCCTGTAGTCCCAGGTACCTGGGAGGCTGAGGTGGGCGGATCGCTTGAGCCTGTGGGGCAGCAGTTGCAGTAAGCTGAGATCATGCCACTGCACTGCAGCCTAGGTGACAGAGTGAGACTTGTGTCAAAAAAGAAAAAAAAAAGGAAATTCTGGAGTACCTGACCACCTGGGTTTGAATCCCAGCTCTAAGACATGTTAGCTGTATAACCTTGGGCAATTTATTTAGCCTTTCTGCCTCAGTTTTCTCATCTCTTAGATACTATAATAATATCTGCCTCTAAGGATTCTTAGATATTAAAAACAAATTCATGGAATAGTTCAGACACATAGTAAATACTTAGTAAAGGGTAGCTAATCTTTTTGTTTTGCTTTTTGAGACCCAGTCTGGCTCTCTCACCAGACTAGAGTGTAGTGGCACAATCATGGTTCACTGTAGCCTCAACCTCTGGGCTCAAGCTCCCACCTTCCTGAGATTACAGGTGTGAGCCACCACCATGCTTAACCCCCTTTTTGTTTTAATATTACTATTTTTTTTAATGTTATTATTTTTTGGACCCTGGGCAGGGTCTCCTTTTACTGCCCAGGCTGTTCTCAAACTCCTAGCTTCAAGGGATTCTCTAGCCTTGGCCTCCCAGAGTGCTGGGATTACAGGCAGGAGCCGCTGGGCCTGGCTGAGGGGGTAGCTATCATTATTATTATTGTCATTATTATTATTATTATCATTATTATTATTTAAGTAATGTTATTGTAGCCCAGTACTTTTGTTTTACTCATTAATTTTACGTAGAGTTTTATTGTAGTGAATTTTGTAATATTTTGTGAAGTCTAGTTGTGGTTTTTGGGTTTTGGTTTTTTTTTTTTTTTTTTTTGTAGAGAGAGGGTTTTGCCATGTTGCCTAGGCTGGTCTTAAACTCCTGGCCTCAAGCAATCCCTCCTGCCTTGGCCTCTCAAATTGCTGGGGTTAACAGGTGTGAACCACCAAGCCCAGCCTATGAAGTCTAATTTTTTAGTATTTAAAATAGTAATAGTGACTCTTAATTCTTTGCTCTAATTTATTTCTACTTTATGATAAGAGTAATATCTCCCTTCAGAATAATCAGTTTTGATGTTATCTGCATCTGGTTTACTTCTGTATTTTGCAAAATTCCTTTATTAAAGATACACACTACTATGCAGTCTTACGTATTAGTTTTAAAGATATTTTACAATCTAAGTAAATACTTACCTGAAATTAGCCAGGAGTAGTGGCATATTCCCATGGTTCCAGATCCTCAGGAGGCTGAGTAGGGATGATGACTTGAGCCCAGGAGGTCAAGGCTGCAGTGAGCTGTGGTGAGCCACTGCACTCTAACCTGGGTGACAGAGCGAGAACCTGTCTAAAAAAAACAAAAACAAAAAAAATGCCGGGCGCGGTGGCTCAAGCCTGTAATCCCAGCACTTTGGGAGGCCGAGACGGGCGGATCACGAGGTCAGGAGATCAGGACCATCCTGGCTAACACGGTGAAACCCTGTCTCTACTAAAAAATACAAAAAAACTAGCCGGGCGAGGTGGCGGGTGCCTGTAGTCCCAGCTACTCGGGAGGCTGAGGCAGGAGAATGGCGTGAACCTGGGAGGTGGAGCTTGCAGTGAGCTGAGATCTGGCCACTGCACTCCAGCCTGGGTGACAGAGCAAGACTCTGTCTCCAAAAAAAAAAAAAAAAAAAAGATTATCTGTTGGAAATGTATATCAAAATAGGCAGAATTCATTTCCAGGAAAGACTTAATTTTAATAAAATTCATTTTCTAGGAGTGTGTCAAGGGTTTCTAACAACATGGCTTTACAGTTTTAGTTAACTGTTCGTTAAACTCCATGAGGACAGGAAATTTGGTTTGGTATTGTATCCCCAGCTCCTAGAACAATGCTGGCACATAATAGATATTCAGTAAACATGTTAGGTGAATAAATGAATACATATAGGACCCATAGAAATTGAATTTGTGTGCTACTTTGGGCAAATCTTTTTACTTCTGATCATTTTCCATCATTTTCACCTCTATTTATTAGATCTAGTGCTTTTTCCATGTATTTTCCTTCTTCACAGTTTTTAAACTACAGAAGTGGAAAGAATAAGAAAAAGGGAAAACTTTGGTGGTAGAATAAAATGAAATAAATATGCCTGTTACAAACCCTTGGCTAGGTGCGGTGGGCTCACGCCTATAATCCCCACACTTTGGGAGGCTGAGGCAGGCAGATCACCTGATGTCAGGAGTTCAAGACCAGCGTTGCCAACATGGTGAAACCCCATCTCTACTAAAATTACAAAAAAAGAAAAAAAAAAATTAGCCAGTTGTGGTGGCGGGGGCCTGTAATCTCAGCTACTCAGGAGGCTGAGGCACAAGAATTGCTTGAACCCAAGAGGCGAAGGTTGCGGTGAGCCGAGATGACACAACTGCATTTCAGCCTAGGCAACAGAGTGAGACTGTCTTTAAAAAAAAAAAGAAAAAAAATGGCCGGGTGTGGTGGCTCACGCCTATAATCCCAGCACTTTGGGAGGCCGAGACGGGCAGATCATGAGGTCAGGAGGTCCAGACCATCCTGGCTAACACGGTGAAACCCTGTTTCTACTAAAAATACAGAAAATTAGCTGGGCGTGGTGGCATGTGCCTATAGTCCCAGCTACTCGGGAGGCTGAGGCAGGAGAATCGCTTCAACCTGGGAGACAGAGGTTGCAGTGAGCTGAGATCACACCACTGCACTCCAGCCTGGGCAACACAGCGAGACTCTATCTCAAAAAAAAAAAAAATTCTCACCAGGCCAGGTGTGGTGGCTCATGCCTGTAATTACAACCCTTTGGGAGGCCAAGGCAAGAGGATTACTTAAGGCCAGAAGTTCAAGACCAGCATCATAAGCAAGGCCCTGTCCCTACAGAAAAGGGATGGATGGCTTGAGCCCATGAGTTTGAAGCTGCAGTGAGCTATGATCGAGTCACTGCACCTAGCCTTGAGTGATAGCAAGACCCACCCATGCTGGAGTGCAGTGGCGTGATCTCAGCTCACTGCAACCTCCAGTTCCCAGGTTCAAGCAATTCTCCTGCCTCAGCCTCCCAAGTAGCTGGGATTACAGGCACGCACCACCATGCCCGGCTATTTTTTGTATTTTTGGTAGAGACGGGGTTTCACCATGTTGGCTAGGCTGATCTCAAACTCTTGACCTCAAGTGATCCACCTGCCTCAGCCTGCCAAATTTCTGGGATACAGGCGTGAGCCACTGTGCCCGGCCCAAGACCCTGTCTCTTAAGAAAAAACAAAAACAAACTTGACTATATAAAGAAATTAAAATCATTAGGATGTTGATTTCAAGAGAAACTTCTTAAATGGATATTTATGGGCAAAGACTAGGATCACCTGAATCCACTAAATGAAAGTATAAGTAAGCCAGGTGTGGATACTCACGCGTGTAATCCCAGCATTTTTGGAGGCTGAGGCGGGAGGATTGCTTGAGCTCAGGACCAGCCTGGGTGACACAGTGGGACCTCATGTCTACTAAAATTCAGTTAGCCAGGCATGGTGGCGCATGCCTGTAGTCCCAGCTGCTTGTGGGGCTAAGGCGGGAGGATCACTTGAGCCCAGGAGGTTGAGGCTTCATTTAGTCCTGACTGTGCCACTGTGCTCCAGCCTGGACAACAGAATGAGACCTTTTCTCAATAAAAATAATAATAATAAATAAATAAATAAAGTGTAAGTAGTTGGATCAGTCAGAATAAACAGGGATATAAAATAATGTTGAAAGCCATGATGAAAAGTTTCGAGTTGATTATATTCACATAAATGCATGAAGGAAATAATAGAAATACCAGAAGAAATAAATAAAAATCTAGTTGGGAAGTGAGATTTTTAACAAAAAATACGATTTCTTAACCAAGGAATAAAAGCTTGGGTTGCTGGCCAGTGAAACCCTCTGGAACAGGAAAAAGAACCCTTTCTCTGCTGTGTCCCTTCAGCACCCTCTAGTGACCAGTTGTCACATCATGTGTGCTGACAAAGGAGAAATGTTTACTAACGGTTTACCTCTGTGATCACAGAGCTGGCAAAGGAGGTGAATTTGGAGCTCAGAGGCAATAAGTTGAGAGCTGATACAGGCATCTATTTTATCATTGGACATCAGTTAAGACAGTGTTTATCTTTATGAGAAAAAACACTTGGGAAACCAGATTTTGTATATGCAGTACAGTTGGTGTTGTGGTAGTTTAATTGCATACTGATCTACTAGTCTTGCTTTTAGCAAATTTTCATGTTTCATACATTTAAATGTGCTTGTTTTAAAATCTTTATTTCTTGGGATTGAGGGTGTATTATACTATTAAAACAAATTGCATTAAAATAAATACGAATATACTTATTCTGCTTTAGAAAGTAATGCTTGAATTGGAATCCATTGTAAGAAATTCTGATTCCTTGTTCTTTATCTTTCTCATTTCCTAGGTGATCCAGATTAATCTGAATTCAATAGTTCCATCTGTTAGTGGTCCAAAAAGACCTCAAGATAGAGTTGCTGTGACAGATATGAAAAGCGATTTCCAGGCTTGCTTAAATGAAAAGGTAGGTTATTGTTATCTGTGTTTTTCAACCCGCTTTGTGCTAAGTAGTAAAGAACCAACAAGGTGACCCATAAACTCAGTTCACTGCTATGTTTTATATATTATGGCACACACCAGCAGCCCCCTTATTTTCCTTCTGTCTGATGTGCCAGTCAGTCATTTGGTACAGTTCTATTGTGAGGA
The DNA here is from genome assembly GCF_043159975.1 of Macaca nemestrina. Classification (NCBI taxonomy): domain Eukaryota; kingdom Metazoa; phylum Chordata; class Mammalia; order Primates; family Cercopithecidae; genus Macaca; species Macaca nemestrina. Next base: position 122,498,187 of record NC_092131.1, on the reverse strand, counting down.
TCAGAGATTGATTGTGTCTATTTCAATTAAAATTATATACAATTTAAAGTTGAGTTTGTTAGTCACAGTAGTCTCATTTTTAAATGCTGAATAACTACATATGGGTCTTGTATTGATGAACAGCATAGATAATTGAATACATCATTACAGAAACTTTCTTCTTTTTTGAGACAGAGTCTCACTTTGTTGCCCAAGCTGCAGTGGCACAATCTCGGCTCACTGCAACCTCTCCCTCCCAGGCTCAAGTGATTCTCCTGCCTCAGCCCCCAAAGTAGTTGGGATTAACAGGCGTCTACCATTATTGCTGGCTAATTTTTGTATTTTTAGTAGAGACAGGGTTTCACCATGTTGGCCAGACTGGTCTTCACCTCCTGACCTCAAGTGATCTGCCCACCTCAGCCTCCCAAAGTGCTGGGATTATAGCCATGAGCCACCACACCTGCCCTACTCTCATAAAATTTGGTAAATGTGACTGAATAGCAGGTGGTCTCTGGCTTTTTGGGGTTTGTATTTTCTGTCTCAGAATCACAGTTTTAGTCTTGTCACTTTCTCTATTCTGAGATCTCTAGTACTTGACTTTCCTTTCAGAGCCTTTCTTTTTATGATTTCTTGACTTTTTGTTCAGAAAATGTTAAACTTGTACAAAAACAAAATAGTCCACTGAATTGCCATGTACCTGTTAATTAGCTTCAATAATTAGCAACTCATAGCCAATCTTGTTTCGGCTATACCGCACTGACACGTACAGGATCCCTTTGGAGGAAATCTTTGGGGTCATTTTAGCAGAAAAAAATATGTGCCATCTCTTGAGAATTACTGTAAACAGGGATGATTAAGAACAACAAAGCCAAATAAGATCTGGATTCTGAGTGGTAGGCTGGACTTCCTTAGTAGATAAAAATTTTGCTTGTGAACATACCAGACTCTTATTGTGCCTATGCAGATTTATGCGTCAGCTGAATTAAACAACTACTGAATGTTATGGGCCTTCAGCATCACTCACAAATATGATTTTTAATGTTAAATCATCAGATGTCCAGTCTGCTATGTCTTCTGCCGGTATTTTATTCTGTACATACTCAGAATATTTAGTTTATATTTTTGTGGAAATTTGTATAGGTTGGATTTAAAGGCTTCCAAATTGCCGCTGAAAAACAAAGGGATATTGTCTCCATTCATTATGAAGGAAGTGAATATAAGCTGTCTCATGGATCAGTGGTCATTGCTGCAGTTATCAGTTGTACCAATAATTGCAATCCATCTGTCATGCTTGCCGCAGGTGGGTTGTAGTTTATGGCCATACTTTTTTTTTTCTTTAATTATTGTTAGCTTTTCTGTTATTGTAACTTTCTGTTTCTTAGATGATGCAAGAGTGTCTACATTTGATATTGAGAGACTTTCTATTATTTTAGTTAGGTCTTAAGGAGCCTGAGTTTGATTTATGTTATTTTGTTTTTATTACACTGAAGGTAAATTTACTGTTTACTATAACTTACCTATCAATTAATTTTAGGTTGTATCTGCTTCTCTTGTTAATTTAGAACTATAGTTATTTAGCAGGTATTTCTTGATTATCTGGAAGTTAACCATAACAGTGTGGGAGATTTCATTAAAAGTAGTAAAAGATCATTGTCTTGGCAAGGATTGTAAATGAAATCAATTTGTATGCCCATTGGAACATTTCCTTCGATGTATAAGACCATGTATAATGTGTTACATTCCCCTTAGCTTATTGTAATTATGACTTTAAAATGGTTCGCTTTAGAAAAAAGAAAAGAAGAAAGAAAAAAAAGATGGTTTTGTTAATGTGTACTTATATATGTGCATCTTTTGTTTCCAGTTGTGTGAATGATGTCAGCCTGTATCTTAATAATTTTCAACATAAAGGCTAGTATATTTACTGTAATTTTAAATTTGTTGTAAATGAAGCAAATCAGTAGAATAAAGTGGAAAAAATAATGACAATGAGTTTATGAATTCATACTTTAATCTGAATTGGAGATGAATCTGTTAAATAAATTACTTCTCACTTTTTACTTTAATATGAGTGAGAGAGGGAAAGAAACATTGGCATAATAAATCATTGTTTGTTGGCTGTGCAGGTCTTTTGGCTAAAAAGGCTGTTGAAGCTGGTCTGCATGTTAAACCTTATATAAGAACAAGTTTATCGCCAGGCAGTGGGATGGTTACACATTACCTCAGTTCAAGTGGAGTATTACCGTATCTCAGTAAGCTTGGGTAAGTGACAACTATCGCTGTTCATATTGATATTGGTGTTCAGTAGGTACTGAAGCTGCTTGTTTGTGCCTTTCATATACAAAGAGAAGATAGAGAGCCAGGCGCGGTGGCTGACGCCTGTAATCCCAGCACTTTGGGAGGCCGAGGCAGGCGGATCACAGGGTCAGGAGATCGAGACCACGGTGAAACCCCATTTCTACTAAAAATACAAAAAAAAATTAGCCGGGCACGGTGGCTGGCGCCTGTTGTCCCAGCTACTTGGGAGGCTGAGGCAGGAGAATGGCGTGAACCCGGGAGGCGGAGCTTGTAGTAAGCCAAGATCTTGCCACTGCACTCCAGACTGGGCGACAGAGCAAGACTCCATCTCAAAAAAAAAAAAAAAAAGATAGAGGCCGGGCGCAGTGGCTCACGCCTGTAATCCCAGCACTTTGGGAGGCCAAGGCAGGTGGATCACGAGGTCAGGAGATCGAGACCATCCTGGCTAACACAGTGAAACCCTGTCTCTACTAAAAATACAAAAAATTAGCCGGGCAAGGTGGCGTGTGCCTGTAGTCCCAGCTACTCAGGAGGCTGAGGCAGGAGAATGGTGTGAACCCGGGAGGCAGAGCTTACAGTGAGCCGAGATTGCGCCACTGCACTCCAGCCTGGGGGACAGAGCGAGACACTCTCTCAAAAAACAACAACAACAAAAAGAAAAGAGGATAGAAAAAATATGCTTTAGTTTTACTTGCTACCTTGCCATTACCATACAATTTTTGATGCCTTATCACTCAGGAAACACTTATTGGGCATATCAAATGAGCAAAGCACCAGCTCAGATACACAGAAGTAGGAGATGTGGTCTTAGCTTCAAGATACTTAGTTGGAAAGACAAGACAAACAAGTATAACCAAATAACAGTTACAGTATAAGAAAAGATACCAAGTATGCACAGTGTCTGTGAGTTGTGTAGGTCAGTTCAAAAAAGAAAGAAATCTTACAGTTTGCATTTATTAACTGAAAATTGTCATAATTTTAGTTTTATGAGGTTATTGGGTCTATAATACATAAGTTTAAGTTGTCCCTGAACTTTGGAGAAAGTAACTTATGATTTTTGGGCTGGGCGCGGTTGCTCACGCCTGTAATCCCAGCACTTTGGGAGGCCGAGGCAGGTGAATCACGAGGCCAGGAGTTTGAGACCAGCCTGGCCAATATGGTAAAGCTCCGTCTCTACTAAAAATACCAAAATTAGCCAGGCATGGTGATGCACACCTCTAGTCCCAGCTACTCAGGAGGCTGAGGCAGAAAAATTGCTTTAACCCGGGAAGCAGAGGTTGCAGTGAGCCGAGATCATGCCACTGTACTCCAGTCTGGGCAAGAGAGCGAGACTCCATCTCAAAAAAAAAAAAAAATTACATACGTTTTTTATGTAATCCAAAACAATTGATGCTAGTTGTGCAGGAATTGTTTGGTTTTGAGACAGTGTCTTGCTCTGTTCCCCACACTGGAGTGCAGTGGTGCAGTCACAGCTCATTGCAGCCTCGACCTCCTAGGCTCAAGCAGTCTTCCTACCTCACCCTCCTGAGTAGCTGGGACCACAGGTGTACACCACCACACCCAGCTAATTTTTATATTTTTAGTAGAGACAGAGTTTCGCCATGTTGGCCAGGCTTGTCTCAACCTCGTTGCCTCAAGTGATCCGCTCATCTCAGACCGGATTACAGGCCTGAGCCACCACATCCAGCCTAGCTGTATTTTCAGTGTCTGTTTTGGAACATATGAGTCATCAGTTCCTTTGCAAAATGGATAAATTTTAGATTTTTTTGCTTTTAGAATAGCATCTGAAAGTAATTTAGAGGACTGTGCCTGTAATCTTTTAGTTGTATCATCTTGGATTTATTGTCAGGGACTCTTCTTGGGTTTAACTGGTTGATAATTAAGAGGTTACTCCTATCAGAGTGCCCAGTTACAGTGCCTCTTTTGGGACCTTTGGTCAGGTTATTATAGCCAGGTCCTCTTTACATTTTAAACCCTTGGATGGAAGTACAGAATCAATTATTTTAAAAGGTCATGTTATATTCCTAGCAAGTAGTATTTGGGGGAATTCTCTTGTGCATTGATAAGTGCTGTTAAGGCTCTTCAAAGATTTGCATTCAGCTTTGAGACCCGCCTGAGCATTTTTATTTTTTATTTTACAAAAAAAGTAGCTGGGCCTGGTGGCGAGCGCCTGTGGCCCCAGCTACTCAGGAGGCTGAGGAGCAGAATTGCTTGAGCCCAGGAGGTTAAGGCTGCAGTGAGTTTGTTCAAATAGCATGCCTGAGAGTTAGACTTGATTGCTCAGAATGTTGTGAAGTGAATATATTGATGAAGGTTAATCCATGTGTCATGAATAGTCTTTTAAGTAATCTTATTACAGGGGTAGAAATACAAGATAAGACTTGTCTTTTCTCTATAAATATTGTGATGTGCTATTCAGTCACATTTATTTTTTGAAATGCAGATTTGAAATCGTTGGTTATGGATGTTCAACTTGTGTGGGAAATACAGCCCCCTTATCAGAAGCAGTTTTAAATGCGGTAAAACAGGTAAAATGTGTGGATCGGCAAGCCATCTAAATGGTTTTCTTAACTATGTTTTGTTACTAAATTATAGAAAATATATATTGATGTGTTTATATTTCTGTAAACTCTGCACCTCTTGGCAGTTGCAACCTGTGAATGTTTAAATGATTGAAAGACTCATTTGTAGATCCTTGAAATAATTCCTTCATAATATAAGGAATTGATTTAGTTTATTCGCAAGATGGATAGTTCTGTATTTAAAAGTTAGTAATATGTTTTTTGGTTAATCTCGCCCTCAGACTTTAAGATTGCTTATATATGATTATCCAAATTTGTACCATCTCTAGAATTGAATATGTATGTTTGTGTGTTTGTGTTTTGTTTTCCAGGGTGATTTGGTTACCTGTGGAATTTTATCTGGAAACAAAAATTTTGAAGGTCGTCTTTGTGATTGTGTTCGTGCCAATTATCTTGCCTCTCCACCGTTAGTGGTAGCTTATGCCATAGCAGGCACAGTGAATATAGATTTCCAGACAGAACCTTTAGGTATCTTTTCCTTTATGTATATGTATACCTACACATATGTTTCCCCATAGAAGTCATTATATTTTTGAAATGTTTCTTAGACCATCTATTCTTTGAATTATTTCAGGAAAACTTATGATAATGTATAGTTATTATGTGTTTATGTGAAGAAAATAAAATGTGCAGGTAATTAGTTCTTCCAGCCGCTTAAGCCTGAAGCACCCAGTTGAATCATTTACTTGATGTCCATAATATGTCTTTGAAAAGGTATGAACATTTTCAGAGAGTTATTTTTTTACTGAGTGTCATGTTCAAAAATTTTAACCAGGTACTGACTCCACCGGCAAGAACATTTACCTGCATGATATTTGGCCTAGTCGAGAAGAAGTTCATCGAGTAGAGGAAGAACATGTTATACTATCCATGTTTAAAGCATTAAAAGATAAAATAGAAGTAAGAGTCTTATGTGTTTCTTAAATAGTTTAATCAATTTGCAGTGTTCTTTTATTTCATATATCTTGTTTTCTGACTAGAATAAAAATTAAAATTACGTTATTTTGAACGCGGTTTTCAATGTGTAATAGTTTGTATCTGGAATCTATAATTAAAAAGCAAATGGCGGCTGGACACAGTGGCTCACGTCTGTAATCCCAGCACTTTGGGAGGCCAAGGCAGGTGGATCACCTGAGGTCAGGAGCTCAAGACCAGCCTGACCAACATGGAGAAACCCCATCTCCACTAAAAATACAAAAAAATTAGCCGGGTGTGGTGGCACATGCCTGTAATCCCAGCTATTCAGGAGGCTGAGGCAGGAGAATCGCTTGAACCCGGGAGGCAGAGGTTGCGGTGATCCGAAATCGTGCCATTGCACTACAACCTGGGCAACAAGAGCAAAGCTCCATCTCAAAAAAAAAAAGGAAAGAAAATGTCTTAGAGTATCAGAATTGATTAGTGTTGATTGGATGATCCGTGCAGCAAACCATTGTGGCACACATTTACCTGTGTAACAAACCTGCATATCCTGCATATGTACCCCAGAAGTTAAAATAAAAGTTGAGGAGGAAAAGAAAGAATTGATTAGGTGTTCAGAATACATCAGTGAACAAAACCCAGAATTCTCCTGGGGAGAGGCAAATAAGCTGTAAAGAGAATAATTATATAAATTATGCAATTTTTAAAAATTATTATTTATTTTTTGGTGTTTCTTGGGAGATGGCGCCCCACTCTGTCACCCAGGCTGGAGTGCAGTGGCCTGAACCAGCTCACTGCAGCCTTAACCTCCTGGACTCAAACAATCCTGCTCCTCAGCCTCCCGAGTAACTGGGGCCACAGGCGCTCAGGCCCAGCTAATTTTTTTATTTTTTGTAAAATAAAAAATAAAGATGCTCAGGCTGGTCTCAAACTCCTGGACTGAAGTGATCCACCCACCTCAGCCTCCCAAAGTGTTGGGATTACAGGTGTGAGCCACTGTGCCTGGCCTAAGAAATGGTGAGATTTTTGGATGTAGTTTGAAGGCTTTGATGTGGAACAAATATATCGAAAAAGCAGAGGGTTTTTCTCCATTATAACATTCTTAGACATTAACAGCATACCTCATACATGCTTAATCTCTCTGTGGCAACATGTAGAAATCTTTCTAAATTCTTTAACTTTTTTTGGACTCTGTAGTCTTTATGTTCAGTTTATATTGAAACTTTCCCCTTACAGTGTACCTGGAGATCTGGTATGCTAGAATTTGAGGAGCAAATTTTTAATCATTCTGTCCAAAAACCTCATGATTTTTTACAATGCACTGTTTTGGCTGGGCATGGTGGCTAACGCCTATAATCCCAACACTCTGGGAGGCCAAGGCACACGTATCACTTGAGCTCAGGAGTTTAAGACCAGCCTGGGCAAAAACAAAAATTTTAAATTAAAAAAAAGAAGAATACACTGTCTTAATTTTCTTTCCAAATGGATAAGGCCTATTTTTGTTGTTTTTGTTCTGACCTAAGTACTATTTTATTCCGTTGATCATTCATGTGCCTCTTCTTCTGAGCCCTTTTAACTGTATTCACAGATGGGGAATAAACGGTGGAATTCCTTAGAAGCACCAGATTCAGTTTTGTTTCCATGGGACTTAAAGTCTACTTATATCAGATGCCCTTCATTTTTTGATAAACTCGTAAGTACTGTTTGACTATTTGATCTTTTAAAGATTGTTATAAACTAAGAAGTCTTGTAAGTAGTTAAATGCCTTGAACTTTTACCTTCTAGACCAAAGAGCCAGTTGCACTCCAGGCTATTGAAAATGCCCATGTCTTATTATATTTGGGAGACTCTGTCACAACAGATCATATATCACCTGCAGGAAGTATCGCTAGGAATAGTGCTGCCGCTAAGTATTTGACAAACAGAGGGTATGTGTACATGGCTTTAGAGTGTTTTTGTTTTTTCTTGTTTCTTATTGATTCAGAGGCTTCTATTGGTCATATTCCTTTTTTTCCAGTAAATACATGCTATCGTAGATATCTGACTGCCAATGTGTTTGTCTTAAGCAAGAATGGAGAATGGAGGGGGGCGGTACCTTCTGTACTTGTCTTTGCTTGTGACTTTAGACAATGAAATTGCAATTTTAAATTGAGCCCTTATAGTCTCAATAAACAGCTGATTGGAAATAAGATTTTTCTTTTTCAGTGCTACTTTATTGAAAAATCAGCTTGGTTTTACCTACCAAATGAAGCCTGCTCATTTGGTTAAAACCAGCTTCCCATTATGGGAGTAAGGATTTTAAATGTGTATTTTATGGGCTGTGAAATGTACATGTGTGAGGCTGGGAATGATGTGTATCAAATCAAAAGACAATTTCTGCTTCATGAGCCAAAAATTTTATAGGAACAATAAATGTAAATGTAAAGGCTGTTTATATTGGAGATAAAAATTTTAAACTAGTAAGATTTTATTTCATTTCTACATGATTAATCATGTAGAGTTGCCCTGTTATCAAAGGACTGTTTTGACAATGAGACAAAGTTTTGCTAAAAGCAGAATGTGTAGTACTGCTACCTGATTAGCTTATTGGATGCTTGTTTGATGCTTGTGTAATTAAAATGACAAGCTTTTTCATTGATATTTATTTATTTATTTTTGAGACTGTCACTCAAAAGACTATCACTCTGTCACCCAGGCTGGAGTGCAGTGGTGCAATCTCAGCTCACTGCCACCTCTGCATCCCAGGTTCAAGCGATTCTCCTGCCTCAGCCTGCCAAGTAGCTGGAATTACAGGCACACGCCACCATGCCCAGAGAGTTTTTGTATTTTTAGTAGAGACGGGGTTTCACCACGTTGGCCAGGCTGGTCTCAAACTCCTGACCAAGTGATCCGCCCACCTCGGCCTCCCAAATTGCTGGGATTACAGGCATGAGCCACCGTGCCTGGCCAAAATGTCCATATAGCTTGTCTTGACATGTGATAATATTGCATAGCTTTTATTATAAAGTGGTGAGAAATAAGTTTTCTTTCCTATAAATATTTTTTTGATTGTGATTTCCATCTTCATCATAATTGTGACATACTTCCAAAAAAGAAAAACAGTCAACACTTCTCTCAAATGTACAATTTTTGTAATTATTATGCCTTCTGGTATGTATTTCTTAGCACATTTAATCCAGTAGTGTTCATCAATTAGAATTTTCTAAAAATAAAGACACTCAAACCTCCTAACACTCCCACCCTGAAGTAAGAATTTAAATGCACAAATTTAGAGTATTGTTGCCTCTGCGTAAAAGACCAGATCAGAGGCCGATGAAAGTCAGTTGTTGATTGTTGAGATATTTATGTTCAGTTATTTTTCCCTAAAACGTTATATATAGTCACTAATCCAGTAGCAATACCCCTAGCACCCAGATTATGTTTTCTAAATACTATTTCCCAGTATGGTGAACCAGTGCTTCATGGAGAAATTAGTGATTCCAGATCTGGGACTGGAAAATGTACACGATTTTACCAAAAATTACCAAGATTACCAAAAACAAGGGAGTTGTCAAGAGACCATCAGTCTTCTGTCTAAAGGTCTCAGGGCCAGGACCAGCTCATTAGCTTGAAAACTGGTAAATATTATCAATTCTTTAACCAGCCTTTCCTGTATGGAATGTATTTCAGCATAACCAAATCATTGATGAAGGAAAGTTTGTCTTTTGTTTGTTTGTAGAGACAGGGTCTCACTCTTGCCCGGGCTGGAGGGCAATGGCAGTTGGCTCTCTGCTGCCTGGAACTCCTGGGCTCAAGCACTCCTCCTGTCACACCCTCCTGAGTAGCTTGGGACTACAGGCTCACACCGTCATGCCTGCATAATTTTTAAAGTTTTTGTAGAGATGAGATCTCCCTTTGTTGCACAGGCTGGTCTCCAACACATGGGCTCAAGCATTCTTCCCACTTTGACCTCCCAAAGTGCTGGTATTGCAGGTAGGAGCCACCATGCCTGCTGGAAAGTTTTTCTTTATAGAAATTTTATAGCTAAAAAATGAAGAAGGAATGGGTGAATTATAGTGTCACTATTTTACAGTCTCTAGTAAAATAAGCAATCTAGCCCACAATGAGCTGGTAACATTCCAGGAAAAGACAATTGGCTATCTTGTGCCTCCTGATAGAAGTACACATGACCTATGAAGCATTGTTGCCAAAAATTAAAAACCCAAATCTTATCAAGCCACTGGATCTAACATGTGATTTACAAGAACAGAAGGCAGAAGAACTTGTTAAATGATCCATGGAGATGCAGTCAACACAATGTGGGTACAGAGAAATATACAAGTGACTTTATTTCATCAGATAGAGCACAAGCAGGAGGAAGGAGAGGGAACATATACTGTCACTCCTTGGTATAGATGTGGGATTGGTTCCAGGACCACCCATGTATACCCAAATGCACACATACTGAATTCCTACAGTCAGTCCTGCAGATGCATGAAAAATTCCTACAGTCAGTCCTGCAGATGCATGAAAAATCGTATTTGCAGTTTTCTGCATCCTGTGAATAATATATTTTCTGTCAGCATTTGGTTGAAAAAAATCGTTGTATAAGTGGACCCACACAACTCAAATTTATGTTTAAAGGTCAACTGTAGATTAAAACACTTGAGATCAACTGAATGCATTTATGAACTGCATTTTGATCCTGATTTGAACAAGCCAACTTAAAGTAGTTTGGAAATAATCAGTGACATTTGAATATTGACTATCTGATGTTAATAAATTGTGATTTTTTTTTTTTGGTGTAAAGATTTTAAGTCTATATCTTTTAGAGAAATGTACTGAAATGTATGCTGTTAAAATATATCTCAGTTTTGCTTCAAAATGATCTAATGGGGTTGACTGTAGAAGAAACCAAGAATCCGTTAAGTTATAGCTTAGTGATAGGCGTGTGGACATTCATGGTTTTGTTTTCTTTTGTTTGTGTTTGAAATTTTCTGTGATGGCCGGGCGTGGTGGCTCACGCCTGTAATCCCAGCACTTTGGGAGGCCGAGGTGGGCGGATCACAAGGTCAGGAGATCGAGACCATGGTGAAACCCCGTCTCTACTAAAAATAGAAAAAATTAGCCGGGCGCAGGGGCGGGCGCCTGTAGTCCCAGCTACTCGGGAGGCTGAGGCAGGAGAATGGCGTGAACCCGGGAGGCGGAGCTTGCAGTGAGCCGAGATTGCGCCGCTGCACTCCAGCCTGGGCGACAGAGCGAGACTCCGTCTCAAAAAAAAAAAAAAAAAAAAAAGAAATTTTCTGTGATAAAAAAATTTTTTAATAAGTCTTACAACTCAGTAGTGTGTGATTGTTTTCCATATGTAATGAAAACTGACTTTCATTACTTTCTTGTAGCCTTACCCCTCGTGAATTCAACTCTTACGGAGCTCGAAGAGGTAATGATGCTGTAATGACAAGAGGCACTTTTGCAAATATCAAGCTTTTTAATAAGTTTATTGGAAAACCAGCTCCTAAAACAATTCATTTTCCGTCAGGACAGACGGTGAGGATGCACACAAAGTATTTAGACAATTCTAACTGGATCAAAATTTGTATTAAAGATTTTTGTGTTTGTTTTAATCTACAGCTAGATGTATTTGAGGCTGCAGAGCTGTACCAGAAAGAAGGTATCCCACTGATTATTTTAGCAGGAAAGAAATATGGTTCAGGAAACTCCAGAGACTGGGCTGCCAAAGGACCATATTTACTGGTATTGAATCTTAAAATTTATCATCTTAAGCTTCAAAGAGTTTTAAATGTTCCCTTTTGTCAGTAACATACTGTCAAAGTTTATTTGGATTTTTTATAGTTATTTGAACCTCATAGGTATAGAGGGTTTTGTTTGTTTCAGTGATCTTAGATAATACTTTGTACTCATCTCGTTAGTATCATTTTAATACTCTTGAGTTTGGTTAAACCTACATCAGTCTTATGTGAAGAAGTCAGCATAATAGAGGGAAAGGAAATTCTGTTTTAAACTGTTGTTTTATAATTATTTATACGTATTGATTTTTTGTTGTTGTTGTTGTTGTTTTGGTTTTGAGACCGTGTCCTTGTCACCCAGACTGGAGTGAAGTGGCGCAATCACTGCTCTCTGCAGCCATGACCTCCCAGGTGCAATCAGTTCTCCTGTGTCAGCCTCCCAAGTAGCTGGGACTACAACCATGAGTTACCACCCCTGGCCAATTTTTGTATTATTTGTAGAGATGGAATCTCCCTATTTTGCTCAGGCTGATCTTGAACTCCTAGGCTCAAGCGATCCTCCCGCTGTGGCCTCCCAACGTGCTGAGATTACAGGCTTGAGCCTCTGTGCCTGGCCCCCACTGTTAATTTTACTTGCCTCCTTTTGATTCAATTTTCTCAGATTTGCCCCATTAGTGGGTAAAAGACTCTGAAGTAGTGGGCCAAGCTTCACCTTTTTTCCCCCTAAATAGGAGATTGTGGTGCCTGGCTGTCTGCCAGGAGGACATTTCTCCTGAGACTGTTTCCTTATTGCAGAGCAAATAGTCCATCTGCTGGGGGGAATAGTCATGTGACATGTGCTTTTTGCCATTTCATACTGACAAGTGCTTCTCTTTACAATTGTAGCTTTAAAAAGGCTGGCTGAAACACAGATATCATGTAGGCCTCATTCTTATTTTAATCTTTAATATCTCCTTTAAAATGTAAATACTCTGAGGGGCTATAGGAATAAACCAAAATCTCATCCTTCTAAGATACTAATTATAAGTATTATTATGAGTATTAATGATAGGTATAGGTTCTTTTTTATCCTGGAAAGTGTTTTAGTGTTTGTATTTGATGTTGAAAGCTTTCCTCATATGGCAGGTGATGCTTGGCCCTCCATTTGTTAGATATTAAAAAACTGATTACAAGCCGTGGATGAGGGCTGGGTTTTGTCAGTTACTGTGCCTTCCTATAGGTGATTGGGTGATAAGCTACCTTTTTCATTGAGAGATTCTATATGTTCTTATCTGTATTTTCTCTGAGGCCATTCAGTGTCTTCAAGGAAAGAGACTCGTTCAGGATGTAGACATCTACTTAGTCTCCTGTTTCAGGGGTATTCTCAAGCCCCTATGCCCAGTGTTTGTCAGTCTAGAGAATGTATTCTCTTCCTTATTTCTGCTATAACAGAAAATGAGTAAAAAAATTTTTTAAAAAGAATATGTTCTCAAGAGGGGTGATGGCACTCCCAAAGAACAGAAATTGGTTCTCAGGTGGTAAAAAAAAAAAATTTTACTTTTTGCACGTGAAGTACAGATAAATATAGAGTACATAAAAAGATACACGGCATCTTAGTGGTGTTAAAATTTTGGAGAGAAAGGAGGTGAACAGGAAGACACAATTATGGGGGGGGAAGTCTTAAAAGACTCCTTAGGTAGACAGTGGAGAAAAAAGTTGAAAAACACAAGTCTAGAGCCTTTGGCTCATTTTTTTTTTCCAGAGAATAAACCTCTACTCTTGTGGAGTGGGGATTGAGCTGGATCTTACTGCTTTGTGTGGCCTTGTAACCTGTATCCACAAGTATTCTGAGAAGCTCATCCTCTGAATCTCAATTCTTTTCCTGGGGCTTGTGTTGCACATTAACTCAGACCTTGACTGGTATCACTCTCTAATTTCATTTTATCATTCTGTGGTTTCAACATTGTCTTCTAAATCAGTTACCTATCTCTGTTTTCTAAATATTTATAGAATTCTCTCATCCTATTCCCTTCGTTGCTATGGGCTTATACCCTCTTTATTATTGTTGTTACTTATATTTTTTGGAGACAGAGTCTCACTCTCTTGCCCAGGCTGGAATGCAGTGGCGTGATCTCCCTGCAACCTCCGTTTACCAACCTCAAGTGATTCTCCTGCCTCAGCCTCCTTAGTAGCTGAGATTACAGGTATACCACCATGCCCAGCTAATTTTTCTGTTTTTGGTAGAGATGGGGTTTCACCATGTTGGCCAGGCTGGTCTCAAACTCCTGGCCTCAAGTGATCCGCCCACCTCGGCCTCCCATAGTGCTGGGATTATAGGCATGAACCACTGCATCCAGCCTGTTCTTGTTATTTTTTATTTTATTTTTTATTTTTTTTGTAGAGACAGGGTCTCTCTATATTGCCTAGGCTGGTCTCAAACTCCCGTCCTCAAATAATCCTTCTGCCTCAGCCTCCAACGTACTGGGATTATAAGCATATAAGCCACTGTGTCTGGCCCCATATACCTTCTTTATTCCTTTATTTTAGTGGCATTTCAAGAGTGTTGAACACATATATTAGATCTGTCATGTTTAAATAGAAATCCTTCTGAGCCCTACTTTGGGGTCAAAGGAACCAGCCCATTTATAGAACTCTTATGATGTGGTAGGCAGCGGCAGTACTTAACCCTAGAGCAGCAGAAGGGGAGCCAGAATAATTTAGGGAGCTCCATAAAAATTCAGAAAAATAATCTATAAAAAGTTTCTGTAAATACTTTGATAGAATATTGATGCAGTATGAGGTATTAGACTAAAAGTATTTAGAGAAAGGCCAAAGTAGATTTTTACCCCCTTTAAATGCTCAGTAAATAACTTTCAGAAGTGATTGGAGGAAATAAAATGCACATTTATTACAGGGTGTGAAAGCTGTTTTGGCCGAAAGTTATGAAAAAATACACAAAGATCATTTGATTGGAATTGGCATAGCTCCACTTCAGTTCCTTCCAGGAGAAAATGCAGATTCCTTGGGCCTCTCCGGTAGAGAAACATTTTCTTTAACATTTCCTGAAGAACTGTCTCCTGGAATTACATTGAATATACAGGTATCTCTAAAATTTTCAAATATATGATTATGCACTCAAATGTTTATGAATTGAATACGAATCAATTGCTGTAAATTATATAGTGAAGTCCCTTAATGCATGTTAAGTTGCCATTTAAGATGACTCCTCCGCCATACTTAAATCTAGCTATGTTAATAGTTCAAGTTCTCTGAGGAAAAGTGGAAAGAACTGGATGCTTATACCAGAAAAAAGAACACATGGAGGGGAATCTTGACTTCCACTTAACAAGTGCCAGTTTCCTTTTCATGGTGGTCATTTTTTTGCTGTCCCGATCTAATTTTGACGGAGGCATACATACCACTCCAAAGAGAGGGCAAAGTTGAACGTTCAAAGTTAGAGCAAAACAGACTTTACAACTAAGAAAAAAGGGGAAAGAGTAGGAGTTATTGATTACATGCAATGAATATTTGGTGTAAAATGAATATGAATAGTGAGTATAACTTCCCCAATTAATAAGTCAAAATCTAAATGTAGCTATTTTTCTACTTAGCTATGAAGCCCATGATCAGGTATCTCAGGTGTTTTTCAAGCAGCAGAAAAGTTTCAGGCAATCAGAATATAAGAAATTAGAACCAGGATAAATCAGACAGAATATGTGGCAAGTATAGTCATTAAATATGAAGACAAATGGTCTTAACCACCAAGTAGCAGCTGGAAGATTTACTTGCTCACATGAGATGTTTTTGTTTCTTTAAAGACAAGCACTGGAAAAGTATTCAGCGTGATTGCTTCGTTTGAAGATGATGTGGAAATAACATTGTACAAACATGGAGGATTATTAAACTTTGTGGCACGAAAATTCTCATAGTATCTACTTACCATGGATACCTTTCATAACTGATAACTGCAAAGCCTTTTGTGCTGGACCCAGGAATCCTTACCATGGAGCTGCAGATAGTCCCAGTATACTCACTTATCTCATCCATGGATGTAAATGATGATGAATCAACATAGTAACTGAAATGAAATCTTCTTGATTTTAAATAATATACGAATGGTGCTATTAACATTGCTAAAATCAACGTGTGAAGTGTGTTGTGGAAGAGACCTGTAAGTATGGGGGGGGCGATATTTTATCAGACCATTTTGTAAATAAAGGCAGAATTTGTGTTGAAGATTCTTATATGAGTAACCTTCCTGGAGTTGTTTAGTTTTGCACCAATAAAACTGTGTACTACTGTTTGTTGGTTTAAGAGTAGCAGATTGAAATATAAGAAGCCAGATTAGACTCTAAAATTGTGGTCATTGGAATCTCATTTATAAGTGGACCTTTTAAGTATATTAATTGCTCTTCAGAATTGAGCTGGACACATTTGGCATTCTTAGTTTGTCATATAGTCAGGTTTATCCTTAGTCTAACTTCAAGGGATAGAACCTGCCCCAGGTCACAATCATTCTGTCCAGTCCAGCCAAGGTTCCCTCCACATACGAAGATGACCATGGCAAAATACAACTGATTGTGTGGCACCATGTATTAGCAGTGGAAATACATATCACATATGACGCAGCCTTTAATGTTTCAGCAGTTTGCCACTGTGACTATCTGACAAGCCCCCGATGGCATTATATTAATTGGATTAGATTTTTTTGCTCACCTTATGTAATACTGTAACTTCCTATAACCTAATATTTTCGGTGTCATTAACCAAAATTTCACACTCATACTTGCTAAAGAGAATGTTATTTAATCATTAAACTCTGAACTGATTTCTTCTAGACATTTAAATTATCCACCCTCAATTATATGGGTACTCAACCCTATGCATTTTTTAAATGTTGCTATTTCTTCATTAAATTGATTTCCTGTCATTTTGAATCATTTATCACCTGCGATGCATGATTCTATTAATTTTGTTATGTTTTAACCAAAGCTGACTGTAAGGATAAAACACTTAAGTTGTTGCTGAGTACTATGTATCCTCAATATGCATGTCTGCCCATCACATCAAATGTTCTGTCAACAAGATGTTTGGCAATTTTTTAAAAAAAGGTTGGAAAATTAATTATAGAAGGTTCTATACCATTTCTTAATTAAGAAATTTAGCAGGCTAAAGGTTAATTGTAGTGATTTTTTTTTCACATAGAGATCTTTCTATGACTTACTTAGTTACTGCAATTCAGAATTAGTTCACATTGCATAAATAATTACTTGTTTTGAGCAAAATGCTGAAACTACCAAACCAGTGGATGAAGACCACTGAGAACTTTGCACATAATCATACAATCTTTTGAAAATATTTTGCAAATATGTGTTTAGACAATAAGATGGACTAGAGTTTGACAAAATGATTTCCTTATTTAAATTTTGTATAAGTATTTTCTTCGACACTTTCAAATTATATTGTGTTCTTGATATATACTGTATATTTATTTGTCAGTGCATGTGTTTTTAATTTACATGAAAACATGAGTTAGGAGAAATTACAAGTTGAATGATGAAATGCCTGTATGTGCTCTGAAGAAATGGTAATTCCAGATTGTGCAGCAGGAAACAAATCTGTTTTGTTTTGTTTTTTGTTTTTTGAGACGGAGTCTTGCTCTGTCACCAGGCTGGAGTGCAATGGCATGATCTTGGCTCACTGCAACCTCCGCCTCCCGGGTTCAAGTGATTCTTCTGCCTCAGCCTCCTGAGTAGCTGGGACTACAAGCATGCGCTACCACGCCCAGCTAATTTTTGTAGTTTTAGTAGAGACGGGGTTTCACCATGTTGGCCAGATGATCTGAATCTCTTGACCTCGTGATCCACCCACCTCGACCTCCCAAAGTGCTGGGATTACAGTTGTGAGCCACCGCACCCGGCCTATATTGTTTTGAAAGCATACTCTATATATAGTTATGGGCGGAGGCACAGGCATCCTCAGCAGCTGATTCAGGAGATGATGGTAAAGCTAGCTAACTATGAATTAAACATTCACATATCCAGTCTACCTAGTCCAGTAATAATACAAGCAAATCTTGTATTTCAGGAACAAATCAAGGTTCTCTTAATTTTTTGGCTTATATACAATGAAGTAAAAACTTGATAAACATGGTTCCAAATTGAGGAGGAGAGTCGTGGATGTATGTTTTAATATGTATACCTTATAATTCTGCCTCTAGCCAAATGCTGTGTTTGCAAAATGTGGCATCTGTTTTTATTGTCTATATCTTCTTTTTTGACTATACCTGGATAATTTTGTGTTACCAAAAAAAATAAGGAAGTGTAATGTCAGACACACAAGAAAAGCAAATCAGTGTTGTAAGCTTAAAGTACAATTTCAAAGGTCATTACCAACAGCAGGGTTTTTTTTATACTTTAAAAACATTATGCTACATGTCATTGCCATTTTCATATTTTGGGGTTTTGCTACTCTTATACAATGGAATCAATGAAAATGTCATCCAGCCACTGAATTGCCATTATTATATCTAAAAAGTATCTAAGATGACAGTTGTCACTATTTTATCTCCATGCTGACATTTGAAAGAAGGTACTAGTATCCCTCTAGCCAGAGTGCTCAGGTTTTCATTGGTAATCAAACAACAGTTGTACTAAAGGAAAGTAAAGCTAGGACCTAAGTCAGAATCATAGTTGCCTGCATATATGGTAACAAGGTTGTGTTCATTTGCTTTCACAGTGATGAATGAGAGGATGAGGAGAAATTATTTGACATTTTTCTGTGGTTGAATAGAAGACACCTTTCTTTTGTCTTTAGGTTTAGGAGAAGATACTAAGATACTGGATGTTTACCCTATCTTAGTTTGATTGGAGTAATAAGAGAGAAGAAGAGGGTGGACTTTGGCTTTTTCAGTGTTTTTTTCCCCTAAAGGGTGATATTGCTGATGTTTCTATCAATTTTACACATAATATGTGGCTATGAAAACATAATCTCACTTAAGTAACAGACAAAGTAATCACTTTGTCTATCACTAAGTAATAGACAAAAATCATTGTCTATTATTTAAAGCCAACAAAACAGTATAACAGTTTTAAGTTCAATAATGTTAAGTATTGTATAAAAATATATTGGAGGCGAAGTTCAGTTGATGACAATTGTGTATATGTTACTGATGCTGTAAATTATTTTTAATAAAGAAAATTGTATTATCACATTTGATTCTTGTTCTATTTTGTAGTAGTTGAAAATAAAACAAAATGATGTAGGAAATGTGCTGCCATCTGGCTGGGCACAGTAGCTCATGCGTGTAATCCCAGCACTTTGGGAGGCCAAGGTGGGCAGATCACAAGGTCAGGAGATCAAGACCATCCTGGCCAACATGGTGAAACCCAGTCTCTACTAAAAATAAAAAAATTAGCCAGACATGGTGGCAGGTACCTGTAGTCCCAGCTACTTGGGAGGCTGAGGCAGGAGAATGGCGTAAATCTGGGAGGCAGAGTTTGCAGTGAGCAGAAATTGCGCCACAGCACTCCAGCCTCGGCAACAGAGCGGGACTCCGTCTCAGAAAAAAAAAAAAAAAACGAAATGTGCTGCCATCCAGGTGCTATGTGTTCCTGTGCCTCTGTGCTACAGGAGCAGCGCAGGGCAGGAGGATGCCTGCTCTCTGTGCTGCCTGTTCATTAATGTTCATGAAGCAAGTCATTGGAAGCTGGGAGCCAGGATCCCAGGTGTATTTGTTCTCGCATTGTATAAAGAAATGCCTGAGACTGGGTAATTTATTTTAAAAAGAGGTTTAATTGGCTCATGGTTCTGCAGGATGTACAGGAAGCATGATGCTGGCATCTGCTCGGCTTCTGGGGAGGCCTCAGGAAACTTACAATCACGGTGGAAGATTAAGTGGGAGCAAGCACTTCACATGGCCAGAGCAGGAGGAAGAGAGGGACAGGGGAGGTTCCACACACTTTTAAACAACCAGATGTCAGGAGAACTCACTATAGGGACAGCACCAAGGGGGATGGTGTTAAACCATAAGAAACTGCCCCCATAATCCAGTCACCTCCCACCAGGCCCCACCTCCAACACTGGGGATTACAATCCCACATGAGATTTAGGCGGGAACATTGATTCAAAAAGATGTATCCTTTCTTCCCACTATTAGCAACCTAAATGAGTAAGGTTTATTTATTAGAATTCAGTAATCATAAACCACAATTGGCACTTTATTGGAATTTTCTAAGGATTCCAATTTAGTATTCTAAGAATTTTGTATTACAAAGGCTAATACCAACATAGGCACAAGCTGATAGTTTGAATATCCGCCTGGGAGGAAATTTCCAGCTTCATCAGTGTAGCATTTAGTTGGTTTACAGTTTTCACTTGATGCTAATTTTGCTTTTTAATTACAAAGTAGCTTCAGCTTTACCATTTTGATTTGATGTATGTTATAAACCTGTGTTGTATACTTGAAAAATGCATTTATTGCAAAAGCAAATAATTCTCACAAAATTTGCTTGTATAATGACAAGTGTGGGCCAGGCGAGGTGGTTCACACCTATAATTCCAACACTTTGGGAGGCCAAGGCAGGAGGCAGGAGGATCACTTGAAGTCAGGAATTTGACCCCACCCTGGGCAACATAGCAAGGCCCTGTCTCTTAATAATAACAATTAGCTTGGTGTGATGGTGTGCACCTGTAGTCCCAGCTACTTAGGAGGCTGAGGCAGGAGGATTGCTTGAGCCTAGGTTGAGGCAGCAGCGAGCTATGATTTATGCCACTGCACTCCAGCCTGGGTGAGAGCAAGATCCTGTCTCTTAAATAAGTGTGTTGTCACTGTGAATGTTGTGTTTACGTGGTGGTAGTACTGAATTTTAAAGCATTTTTTTTTCAATATTTTCCATCTATTAATATCTGTATGGTCTGTGGCAGGGTCCCTTTTTATTACCAATATTGGTAATTTGTGTTTTCTTTTTTTTCCTTGATCAGTCTTTCTAAGGGGTTAGAAATTGAATTAATTTTTTAAAGAGCCAATTTTTTACATTGTTTTCTGGTTTTTTGTTTGGTTTTGGGTTTTTTTTTTTTTTTTTTTTTTTGAGACGGAGTCTGGCTCTGTTGCCCAGTCTGAAGTGCAGTGGCACGATCTCGGCTTAACGCAACCTCCACCTCCCGGGTTCAAGCAATTCTCCTGCCTCAGCCTCCCGAGTAGCTGGGATTACAGGCATGTGCCACCATGCCCAGCTAATTTGTTTTATATTTTTGGTAGAGACGGGGTTTCCCCCTGTTGGCCAGGCTGGTCGCAAACTCCTGACCTCACGTGATCAGCCTGCCGCAGCCTCCCAAAGTGCTAGGATTACAGGCATGAGCCACCGTGCCCGGTTTGTTGTCTTTTATTGGTTTCTGCTCTTAAGTGTTTCCTGTTACTTATTTAATTTCCTCCTTTCCCCCAGCTTTGTTAACACTTTTCCTCCAATGTAAATGTAAATATTTAAATTTTCCTCTAAGCGCTGCTTTAGCTGTAGCCCACTGTGGAGACTAAAGCCAATTTTGAGCATTTTAAACAACTTGTAATATATAAAGGAAGTATCATAAAACTGCTGGGATATTTTATGGGACATTGTTTTATAATGTAAAATCATGTCTATACTCTCACTGCAAATTGTTCATTTTGTTTCACTCCAGTTTTTTTTTTTTTTATCACTGAGCTCTTTTTAAAAACAAAACAAAAAAAGCCTGGCCTCAATCAGTTCTCCCACCTCAGCCTCCCAGACTTCTGGGATTACAGGCATGAGCCACCATGACCAGCCACTGAGCTATGTTTGAGAGCCACTACATAAAACTGCTCCAGTAGCCAACTGAAGAAACATTAATACAACGACATGACATTTTTTTTCACCCCTAGAAACCAGTCTCACTATGTGGCCCAGGCTGACCTCGAACTCCAGGGCTCAAGCACTTTTCCTGCCTAAGCCTCCTGGAGTAGCTGGGACTATAGACTTGCAACATCACGCCCGGCTTAAAATGAGATATCTGGCCAGGCACGGTGGCTCACGCCTGTAATCTCAGCACTTTGGGATGCCGAGGCAGGCGGATCACGAGGTCAGTTCGAGACCAGCCTGGCCAACATAGTGAAACCCCGTATCTACTAAAAATACAAAAATTAGCTGGGTATGGTGGCATGTGCCTGTAGTCCTAGCTACTTGGGAGGCTGAGGCGGGAGAATCGCTTGAACCCAGGAGGTGGTGGTTGCAGTGAGCTGGGACCACACCATTGTACTCCAGGCTGGGTGACAGAGCAAAACTCCGTCTCAAAAAAAAAAAAATGACAACACATCTTGTCTTACGTTGGTGGAACTTTTAAAAATCATGATATCCAGCCAGGCGCGGTGGCTCACGCCTGTAATCCCAGCACTTTGGGAGGCCAAGGCGGGCAGATCACGAGGTCAGGAGATTAAGACCATCCTGGCTAACACCGTGAAACCCCGTCTCTACTTAAAAAAAAAAAAAAAAAAAAAAAAAAGTACAAAAAATTAGCCGGGTGTGGTGGCGGGCGCCTGTAGTCCCAGCTACTCAGGAGGCTGAGAGGCAGGAGAATGGCGTAAACCCGGGAGACGGAGCTTGCAGTGAGCCAAGATGGCGCCACTGCACTCCAGCCTTGGCAACAGTGCAAGACTCCGTCTCCAAAAAAAAAAAAAAAAAAAAAAATTCACGATATCCAATGTTGGCATTATTGAGAAGAAAACATGATTTGGCAACATGTATTAAGAGGCTTAGACCGGGTGCAGTGGCTCACGCCCGTAATCCCAACACTTTGCTAGGCTGAGGTGGGAGGATTGCTTAACCCAGGAGTTCAAGACCAGCCTGGGAAACATGGCGAAACCCGTCTCTACAAAAAAGGAGCGGGGCGTAGTGATGCGCGCCTATAGTCCCAGCTACTCGGGAGGCTGAGGCAGGCGGATCCCTTGAGCACAGGAGGCAGAGGCTGCAGTGAGCTGAGATAGTGCCACTGCACTCCTGAGCAACAGATTGAGACCCTGTCTCAAAATAAATAAATAAAAAGGCCTTAAAAGTGTTTATTATCTTATTCCTAGTAATATGACGCTGAGCAGTTTAAACACATAAAGTGCACGAAAGATTTATGTATGAGGATATTCTTTAAAACAAGGAAATGGTCACTTAAAGTGAAAAAGGCAATTTCCAAAGTACATTTTTTTTCTTTTTTGAGACGGAGTCTTGCTCTGTTGTCCAGGCTGGAGTGCAGTGGTGCAATCTCGGCTCACTGCAAACTCCACCTCCCAGGTTCAAGCGATTCTCCTACCTCAGCCTCCTAGGAGCTGGGATTACAGGGGTCTGCCACCATGCACGGCTAATTTTTGTCTTTTTAGTAGAGATGGGGTTTCACCATGCTGTCCAGGCGGGTCTCAAACTCCTGAACTCAAGTAATCCACCTCCATCAGCCTCCCCAAATGTTCAGATTACAGGCGTGAGCCACCGCACCCTACCAAATACAATATTTCAAAAGAATTCACAGAGTGGAAACAGGCACATACCAAAGAGGCAGTTGTGGATCCAGTAGCCCTGCCTCCAATTCTCACAATTTACAGATTCAATCTTAATTCCCATTCCCTCATCCCAAGAGAAGTAGAAAAATACCAATATAGCTGGAATAATGTCAGGTGGAAATAACTCAGAAGCCACTCAAGGGAAAAGGCATGCAGAGGGGCCTAAGGGAGCCAGTAGGATTCCAATTCTGGTTACAGAAAAATCCAAGTCAAAATTACTCTGACAATCTAAAGGAATGAGATATTAATTATGTTCCCCTGGGGTTGTGAAAAACAGCCCTGCCTTTTGGAGATTAGAAGTGAAGCAGGTGCCGGGCACGGTGGCTCAAGCCTGTAATTCCAGCACTTTGGGAGGCCGAGACGGGAGGATCACGAGGTCAGGAGATCGAGACCATCCTGGCTAACACGGTGAAACCCCGTCTCTACTAAAAAAATACAAAAAACTAGTCGGGCGTGGTGGCGGGCGCCTACTAGTCCCAGCTACTGCGGAGGCTGAGGCGAGAATGGCGTGAACCCGGGAGGCGGAGCTTGCAGTGAGCTGAGATCCGGCCACTGCACTCCAGCCTGGGTGACAGAGCGAGACTCTGTCTAAAAAAAAAAAAAAAAGGAAGTGAAGCAGGTAAGAACCATATCTAAAGCAGGGGAAGAAGCCTCCCTCAGTAGGTGGTTGATAGGGGTTTGAGAATCATCCAAGTTAATCAGGGTGACTATAGATAATCCGAGTGTGTTATATCCTGACAGAAAGCAGGGTGGATGTGCCTTGGCAAAAACAAAATAGAGACCAAGTTGCAGGCATGAGTGGACCAGTGCCCATGACTCTCTTCCAGTAGCCTACAGTAGATAAGAGTGCTCTGACTTACCCGAGAAGTCCTGCTTGGCTGGAGAAGGGCATCAAGCTATTTATCAGTGCCTCATGCCCTTGACAGTTAAGATCATGAGAGGTTTATTTTAGAGAAAACAAACTTGACAGGGGCGTCTGCCCAAGTTAGGTCAGAGGCACACTCTTACAGACTAAGTAAGTTTTTAAGGATTCGGGGTGGGAGAGTTTATCAGAGGCTTGGATTGCTTCTGCATCTCTTTGTTGCGCTTATCTGGGAGGGAGAGTTGTGTGTCTGTTCCCATACATCTTTCTGCAGCTGCAGGCATACCTACCCCCGAGTCTAATTTTTGTATTTTTAGTAGAGAGGGGGTTTCACATGTTGGCCAGGCTGGTCTCGAGCTCCTGACCTCAGGTGATCCTCCCGCCTCGGCCTCCCAAATTGCTGGGATTACAGGCGTGAGCCACCTGCGCCCTGCCTAAACTGTTCGGGTTCTAACATTCCAGCATCTCTCTGCGGAACGCAGCCAGGCCTTACTCAGGCCTTCCAAACAGGACTCTTGCAGTTCCTGGGGCTGGTCTAGGGTCGTCTCCCTGGGGCCACGTTTTCTAAACGTATCACTTCCAGGATACGTGCCTCCAACAGAAGGAGGGAAGGCTAGGAAACAAAAACGTGGATGCGAGTGAGGAGCCGTCAGGGTTACAGCCACGACAACCTGGACCCTGGGGAACTCGGAGGTGCCACTCAAGAGCCGAAAGCCTGCCCACTCGGGGTGGGGCGGCAACCCGGAGAGCCAATCAGGAATAAGGAGTCCGATTCATGAAAATGTAGCCGAATTCTGACTGGGATACTCACTGTGAGAAGGCGGGGCAGAGTTGCAGAAAGTCAACGGAAGTCGGATCTCTGAATTTCTGTTCTGTTCTGTAGCAGCCTCCTAGGCGGGGCCAGGAAAAAAATCCGGGTCTCCCGGCCTCGCCCCGCCTTCCAATAGTCTGCGCTGACTGGGCGGCGAGGGACGAGGGGGAGCCAATCAGAAGTCAGGACTCGCGGGGCTTGGAGGAGGGGTGCCGGGGCTGCGGCCTCTGCGGACCCTGCGGACCCTGGTGTACCTCCTGGCCACAGTGCCCGGCCGAGGCCGCAATACCCCGCTGCTGGAGAGCGGGATCCACCCCAGGACGTCGGGTCGCTGCGGGTGAGCCAAGGAGGGGAAAGCAGAGACGAGCCCCGCGTCCCCGCTGCGGGAGTCGGGGGCGTCCCCGAGGGCAGGGAGTCTCGCTGCGAGTGTGGAGCTGCGAGTCCTACGCCTCAGGCTCCTCCAGTCCGCGCTACCCTCAGCTCGCTGCGTGCGTGATGGGCAAGTCACCCTTCTCCCCGGACCTCACCTGTAACCTAGGAGGGCTGAGCTGGGCCCCCAGAATGAAAGCGTGGCACCCGAGAAGCTGTCGAGGGCAGCCCTCCCAGGTCTGTGTGGGGTCGCTGGCCGAGGACTGTGCCGGCGCCTGGCAGGTGTCTACTGGGAGCAGTCTCTGAGCTCCGCTGGACCTCACTGATAACGCTGCGAACCTGACTCGTGCGCCCTCCTCCTCTCTTTTCCTGCCTCTTGGTTCAGCAGCCCCTCCACAGCCCGCTCACCCACCACTCTTTCCCCTTCACCCACCAGGAAGACCCTTAAAAGCACCTAGTAGTGTATTGTTGTCTTTGAAAAACTACAGATGCTAGATTCCCCACCTTTCTGTTTCATGATCCCCTTGGGTGTGAACTGCCCCATGGGTCTGTGGAGTGAAGGTCACCCTTGGTTCACCATTTAATATTAAATAAGGGACTAGCCTAGGGGCTGAGAATACAGACATTGACTGGGTATAATCCCTTGGAAGGACGCAGCAAAAAGGAATGTAGGAGAAGAAAGGTAGAGTTGGAAGACATGCTAAGGTTGAATTTACTAGACTTTGTTACACGTTGGGAGTGAGGGACAGGAAAGAATCAATAATGACTCCAGTTTCTTGTCTGGTATACTTTGCACAAAGTACAGAGCTTAAGGTCCAGCCCCCGCTGGCTGTAGGACAAAGGTGGTGAGAGTCTGGCGCAGATCCTGGAGTTGGAAATCACACTTGCTTCCTGTGGGCTTTTTCAGAAGCTAAAATACTGTTGGCCGGATATATAGAGCAACAACCTGTAGTACCTGAATTCCTCCTCTCCTTTTGAATGAAGTTGGAAAAAAAGTTAATAATTTTAAAAAATGTGTGAGTGGGCAACATAGCGAGACACTGTCTCTAAAAAAATAAAAATAATAAAATAAAATTAAAAAGACAGGCATGATGGCTTGCACCTGTAATCCCAGCACTTTGGGAGACCAGGGTAGGAGGATTGCTTGAGCCCAGAAGTTCGAGATCAATCTGGGCAACATAGTGGGGCCCTGTCTTTACAAAAAGTAAAAAAAAAAACAAAAACAAAAACAAAAAACAAAAACAAAAAAACAAAAAAAAACCCAGGCGTGGTGGCACCTGCCTACAGTCCCAGCTACTTGGGAAGCTCAGGTGGGAGGATCCCTTGAGCCCAGGAGTTGGAAGCTGCAGTAAGCAGTGATTGCACCACTACTCCAGACTGGGTGACAGGGTGAGACCTTGTCTCAAAAAAAAGAGAATTCCTCTCCATACATAGGAGACATTTGATTAAGATGGACATGTCTGATAAACGTATTTTTTTCTTTGTTTTTCTTTACTTTCAGGAGTTGATCTGTGCCATTAGTTCTATGATTTGGAGCCCTTGTATAAAGAAAAAAGGCAAACTTAAAAGAACTTTAGCGGCATAGAATACTAGATCTAGGGCCGGGCGCCATGGCTCACGCCTATAATCCCAGCACTTTGGGAGGCCGAGTCGAGTGGATCACGAGGTCAGGAGATCAAGACCATCCTGGCTAACACAGTGAAACCCCATCTCTACTAAAAATAGAAAAAATTAGCCGGGTGTGGTGGTGGGCGCCTGTAGTCCCAGATACTCGGGAGGCTGAGGCAGGAGAATGGCGTGAACCCGGGAGGCAGAGCTTGCAGTGAGCCCAGATCGTACCACTGCACTCCAGCATGGGCAACAGAGCAGGACTCCGTCTCAAAAAAAAAAAAAAAAAGAATACTAGAGCTAGAGGAGACTTTTAGTAATAATCTAGTCCAACTCTGTTTTAGAGGAGAACATGACTAGTCCAGAGTTTCAGAGGTTAGGTAGCAGAGCTGGGACTAAAATATGTCCTATTTCTCCCAGCACAACTTTTTATTACATCAGTCGCTTTGGATGGCCAGAGCTAACAACCTTGCTTTATATGGCTATGGAAAACAGGGCTCTCCTAAAAGGAGCTTAACAAGTCAAAGATTGTATGGGAACATCTGGACTAGAAAGGAGATTGGCCTTCACCAGTTTCCTCTAAGGTTCCTTCCAACTTTAGGAACTTATCATTCATTTCAAATTCAGAATTGTTCTGACATCTCTCACACTTTGGGAGTTGAAAATGACTCCAGGAGTTCATCTTGGAGTTAATGCTTCAGTTCATATTACATTTTGAATACTTACCTTATACCAGTTTACCTATCTCCAGAAGGAATGTTAAAATTCCTTGTAAAGTTTTAAGCCTAAATACAGGGTGACAGGATGTGTTGGTTCCCAGAAGTTTCAAGTGCAAAGATTGTTTTGAAACTCCATTTAGGCTTTGTCACTTTATTTTCAGTGAACAAAATCTGAATGGCCTAACTTGCTTCTGAAAGCAAATGCCTGGTTAGAAAGTAAACAGGAAACATGATTGTCAAGAATGCATTAACTTGCAGTAACAGGTGATGGAAACTGACCAGTGGCACAAGCTATGCAAGTTAAGAGGCTGGAGCAATCACTTTGGGTAGGAGGATCAGGGAAGGCGATGGAGGTGGGTAGGGGGTGGTTAGTGTTTGAGGTTTACCTTTCCCTCCCTCCCTCCCTCCCTTTCTTCCTTCCTTCCTTCCTTCCTTCCTTCCTTCCTTCCTTCCTTCCTTCCTTCCTTCCTTCCTTCCTTCCTTCCTTCCTTCCTTCCTTCCTTCTTTCCTTCTTTTTCTTTTCTTTCTTCTTTCTCTTTCTCTTCTCTCTTTTCTTTTCTTTCTTTTTGACAGAGTTTTGTTCTTTCCCTTAGGCTGGAGTGAAGTGATGCGGTCTCATCTCACTGCAACCTCCACCCCTCTGGGTTCCAGTGATTCTCCTGCCTCAGCCTCCTGAGTAGCTGGGATTATAGGCACCAGCCACCACACCCAGCTGATTTTTATTTTATTTTTATATATTTTTTATTTTTAGTAGAGATGGGGTTTCATCATGTTGGCCAGGCTGGTCTTGAACTCCTGACCTCAGGTGATCCACCCACCTCAGCCTCCCAAAGTGCTGGGATTATAGGCGTCAGCCACTGTCTCTACCTACCCTTATTTTAACTTGAGTCATCAGGCTATAGTCCTGGGATTGAGGCAGGGAGGGGGTCATATAGGAGATTTCTGGTGTGTCTTCCTGAATGTTATCCCCTTTCCCTCACTGGAGTTAGGTGGGTTTTTGCTGTGACAGAGCCAAGTAAATTAGGCATTAACAGGCATATGGTCTGATTTTTGGAGTTCCAAGAAAGTCCTAAGATCCACCTCCCTTTTCCTAGCCAGTTTCTCAGAAGGGCTCTTTCTTTTTTAAAGGTAAATTTTACATTCAGTGATATTCACAGATCTTACTAGTTTACTTAGGTTTTAAGTTTTGACAAATGTAAGCCATGTAACCAAAGACTAATCAAGATGTAGAACACTTGCCTCTCAGAAAGTTCTCTCATGCCCCTTCCCTGTCAGAAGCAACACATCTTCCACTTTCCAGAAAAGCTAACTGTTCATGAGATTCTTTATTTTTTTTCAGTAGAGAAGGGGGTCTCATTATGTTGCCCTGACTAGTTTCGAACTCCTGGCCTTGAGTGATTCTCCCACCTTGGCCTCCCAAAGTTCTGGCTGGGATTACAGGTAGGAGCCACTGTGCCCAGCCCATATGATTGTTTTTATATAATACTGTATCCCCTGAACAGCAATCAAAACATACCCTAAAATGCAGCTCACTCTCACGATGTTATCAATTATTTACAACTTAGTATGAAAGAAGGATTAGAATAAAACTATTTTGGGAAAACAACATGAGATCGTAACAACCTTAAATATTTGGTTCCTGAAGGATGTTCAGAAGCCCTACATTGTCTTTCATATGTAGCTAGATGCTCAGGAAATATACCAGCTATGAGTAGCAGAGGGTGGAATTACCAAGTAAAAGAAAACAGTCTCCTGCCTCCCCCATGTATCCAAATCATACTTAAAAATTCAAGGCCCAGCATAGTGCTCATGCCTGTAATCCCAGCACTTTGGGATTACAAAACTGAGGCAGGCAGATCACTTAAGCCCAGAAATTCAAGACCAGCCTGTCCAACATGGTGAAAACCTGTCTCTGTAAAAAATACAAAAAATTAGCCTGATATGGTGGCTTCTGTAGTCCTAGCCACCCAGGAGGCAGAGGTTCATAGGAGGCTGAGGTTCAGGATCACTGAGCTTGGTGGTTGAAGCTACAGTGAGTTGTAATCACGCTGTTGCACCCTAGCCTGGGTGATAGAGCGAGACCCTGTCTCAAAAAAGACAAAAAAAAAAAAATCAATTCTGGCCGGGTCCAGTGGCTCACCCTGTAATCCCAGCACTTTGGGAGGTGTAAGTTGGAGGATCACTTGGGGCCAGGAGTTTGAGACCAACCTGGGCAACAAAGTGAGACCCCCATCTCTATCTTTAAAAGTAAAAGTTCAAATCTATCTTCTCAAGAATGTCTTCCCTTAGGCTGTAGTAATTTCTCTCCCTCTCAGCTTCTGTCACAGTTTTGGCAGATATTAATTTTATAGGTCACAAACTCAAATGTAACTTTATTTTTTGCAATTGACCTTAATTTTAATTTTAAGCCGCTATTCCTCTCAGCAGTGGAAAACATATTCTTTACAATTTAAGGTAATCTCAGTCACTTCAGTGTTGATTCAGTCATTTCAGGTTAATACTTACAGTTAATACAGGGTTTTCTTTGGCTCTCTGGCCCTATCTCCTCTAGTGACTCACACAATACTTAGCTCATCAGTCTGTGTTTTTCTGTTTGAAATATGCATAATAAATTAAATGATGATCCTTATAATTTAGCAAAACTGTGACTATAAAAGATCACTGTATTTGAATTTATTGTTAAACCTAAGATGGTAGGAATATAGTCAAAAGGACATCATCATGGATTAGAAGTCTGGAGAGCTGAATTCTCTTTTTTTTTTTGAGATGGAGTCTCGTCCTGTTGCCCAGGCTGGTGTGTAGTGGTGCAATCTTGGCTCACTGCGGACTTGACCTCCCGCGTTCAAGTGATTCTCCTGCCTCAGCCTCCTGAGTAGTTGGGATTACAGGCGCCCACCACGACGCCCGGCCGATTTTTGTGTTATTAGTAGAGATGGGGTTTCACCATGTTGGCCAGGCTGGTCTCAAACTCCTGAGCTCAGGTGATCTGCCTGCCTCTGCCTCCCAAAGTGCTGGGATTATAGCCTTCAGCCACCAGGTCCAGCCCGAGAGCTGAATTCTTACTTAATATGTAACTTTGGGCAAGTCACTTAACCTCTCAGAACCAAAATTTCCCCTATAAAATTAATGGGGGAGGAGGAGGGATTGGACGAGGTGATACCAAGGTGCTTTCCTGATCTGTGTTTGGGAGGTAAGTTTAAAAATAATTTGTCCTATAAGAATTTGTTTGCACTTGCCAAAACATCTACTTCTTGACCTTATTCACTGATTTGATATTTTTTAACTTTATGAGTAAAACTTAACAATCAAAAGAAGTACAGAATCAGTAAAAACATTGTTGGTCTGTCTTGAGAAAAATCATTTAAATAAATATATTCATCCTATGTCCCCTTTCTGTTTGCTACTTTTTGTTCCCCTAGACATAATGTCAAGTGGAAATGATCAGCAGTCAGAGGCTCTTAGCAAACCCACTTTCAGTGAGGAACAGGCCTCTGCATTAGCGGAGTCAGTGTTTGGGTTGAAAGTTTCCAAGGTCCAGCCACTTCCTAGCTATGATGACCAAAACTTTCATGTCTATGTTTCAAAAACCAAAGATGGCCCAACTGAATATGTCCTCAAAATAAGCAACACCAAGGCTAGCAAAAATCCAGACCGGATTGAAGTGCAGAATCACATCATCATGTTTCTGAAAGCAGCTGGATTTCCAACATCCTCTGTGTGTCGCACTAAAGGAGACAACACAGCTTCTCTCGTGTCTATAGGTAAGAGATGACCAACTTGCTGACCCATTACCTATCCAGACACATCACTGCCTTTTGACCACAAGTAGAACTATGAAGGGCAAGTTCATAATTCCAAGTGTAGATGTGGTTGTTATTTTTTTAGCAACCTCAATAGTACGCCCTTAGAGGTGGTTATTTTTTCAGTGTTGGGAGAAGCCACAGCATCATCAAAGTGGTGATTGGTCCTCTGATTGAGTAGTGGTTAGAGCCCAATGTGGTATAAGTTTTCTGTTTAGAAAGGCCCTGACAGATAGTAACTAAGGGAACTTGTGAAAATCAGGGGAACATTTTTTGTTTTGTTTGTTTGTTTGTTTTGTTGGTGGTGGTTTTGGGTTTTTATTTTTATTTGTTTGTTGTTTTTTGAGATGGTCTCACTCTATCATCCAGACTGGAGTGCAGTGGCGCAGTCACAGCTCACTGCAGCCTTGACCTCCTGGGCTCAGGTGATCCTCCCGCTTTAGCCTGCTGAGTAGCTGGGACTACAGGCACGCGTCACCACGCCCAGCTAATTCTGTAGTGTTTTTGTAGAGGCAGGGTTTTGCCATGTTGCCCAGGCTGGTCTTGCACTCCTGGCCTCAAGTGATCTGCCTGCATTGGCTTCCCAAAGTGCTGGGATTACAGGCATGAGTCACCATGCCCGGCCGGGTTTTTTTTTTTTTTTCTTTAACCAGAAAAATAATAAAATATTTTTATTACTTAGAGAAGCTATAAATTCTGGTGCTGCAGTATAGTGGAAAGAATATTGGGAATCAGGAATTTTAGATTTTAGCTTTGTCATTACTGTATATGTAACCTTGGACACATAGACCACTTAAATCCCTAAGACCACCAGTCCTCATCTGTGAGATAGTCCTTTTCACCTCAAAATACTAAAATGCCAACAATTGACCTAATTCAGCTCTTTAAGCAGCAGGCTAAAACCAATTTCTTCAAGTTTTTTTAAAGGTTCGAAATCTTGATTGTCTTTTTCTCTCTTAATTGTTCACCATTCTTTCTTAATTTGCATTGCTACAAATACCTGAGGCCCATTGTTCCCTGAGACATAGTTATTGTCCTGTGTTGCAAACAGAGGGTGTCCTGCGGGAAGCCTGATTCTGGAAGTCATTTATTGGTACCTCACTCCCTTCAACTGGGAACTTATGAAAGAGTATGTGTTGTTGCTTTCATTTACCACAGTAGGTAATTTCTGTGTAGAGCTAAGGCCAGCAGAGTTAGGGCTATAATTTTGTTGGTATGTAAATGGCCAGTTCCAGTGTTCTTAAGGTTTGTGTATTCTACCTTCTTGCTTCATCCACTCAACTCTGCCTCATAGAATCCTGCCGAGCTGTTTTAGATTAGCACATTTTTGTTGTTGTTCTGTAATTTCTGTTCTTTTCAATAATACTTGCAAAGGCATAATAGCTTCTAATTCTATTATATCTAAATATCTGTATCTATCTGTCTCTCAATGTATATATTTAAAATAGTCAAAGGATATTTTATTCCATCCATTTAGATAGTGGCTCTGAAATCAAAAGCTACTTGGTGAGGCTGCTGACTTACCTCCCAGGAAGACCCATAGCTGAGATTCCCATCAGCCCCCAGCTATTGTATGAAATTGGAAAGCTAGCTGCCAAATTGGATAAGACACTGCAGGTAAGATATGGGGCTTTATTTTATTCTAAGGGACGTTTGTTTGTTATTTTATTTTTAAAATAAACTAAGAATCAGATTCTCTTTTTATGTATGGTGCACCTAAGGTATGTTATGAAGGGAATGGAGTCCTAGAGTACATACATTTTATGACAGTAAGGCTAACTTCTGCCAAACTCTTACTGGTGTAGTCCGGGTGTGGTGGTCCACGCCTGTAATCCCAGCACTTTGGGAGGCTGAGGCAGAGGGATCTAACTTGAGGCCAGGAGTTTGAGACCAGCCTGGCCAAAATAGCGAAACCCTGCCTCTTCTAAAAAATACAAAAATTTAGGGCATGGTGGCATGTGCTTGTAGTCTTAGCTACTTGGGAGACTGAGGCAGGAGAATTGCTTGAGCCAGGAGGTGGAGGTTGCAGTGAACCGAGATCACACCACTACTCCAGCCTGGGCGACAGAGCAACGCTGTCTCTAAAAAATTTTTTTTAATTTTTTTTAATTTTTTTTTTTTTTTTTTTTTTTTTTGAGACGGAGTCTCACTCTGTCGCCCAGGCTGGAGTGCAGTGGCCGGATCTCAGCTCACTGCAAGCTCCGCCTCCCGGGTTTACACCATTCTCCTGCCTCAGCCTCCGGAGTAGCTGGGACCACAGGCGCCCGCCACCTCGCCCAGCTAGTTGTTCTGTATTTTTTAGTAGAGACGGGGTTTCACCGTGTTAGCCAGGATGGTCTCGATCTCCTGACCTCGTGATCCGCCCGTCTTGGCCTCCCAAAGTGCTGGGATTACAGGCTTGAGCCACCGCGCCCGGCCAATTTTTTTAAATTAAAAAATAAATAAATCTTACTGGTGTATTGGAAAGATTACCTAAATTTTTAGAAATTCATGATATTCTTCATGCTGCTCACTGAAAACAATCAATATTCACAAATGGAAACGTGAAGATTTCATCCAGTTACAGTATAATCAGCTGGAGTTCCGTATGAAGCAATAGCTAGGTTGCAAATGGATTAATAGTGTATGTTAAGGATGTTTTTGCCCTATAGAAACAATATAATGTATGACAGGTGCCTTTTAGACTCACCCATAAAACATCTTCATTTATTCAATATTGACTGAGTACCTTTTATATTAAAAAAAATCACAAGACAAAGGAAATATATTTACTATTTATTAAGTAGAAATGGATCATCATAAAGGTCTTCACTGTCATCCTCACTTTGAGTGGGCTGAGGAGAAGGAGGAAGAGATGGGGTTGGTCTTTTTTTTTTTTTGAGACAGGGTCTCACTCTGTCTCCCAGGCTGGAGTGCAATGGTACAGTCACAGCTTAATGCAGCCTCAACTTCCCAGGCTCAAGCAGTCCTCCCATCTCAGCTTCCCGGGTAGCTGGGACTACAGGAGTGTGCCACCACACCCATCTAATTTATTTTTGTATTTTTTGTAGAGATGGGGTTTAGCCATGTTGTCCAGACTGGTCTCAAACTCCTGAGCTCAAGCAATCTTCCCGCCTCTGCCTCCCAGTGCTGGGACGACAGGCATGAGCTACCCACGTCTCGCCAGGGGGTTGGTCTTAGTATTAGGCCATTCTTGTGCTGCTATAAAGAAATACCTGAGACTGGGTAATTTATACAGAAAAGAGGTTTAGGCCAGGTGCGGTGACTCACGCCTGTAATCCCTTCACTTTGGGAGGCCAAAGCAGGAGGATCACTTGAGGCTAGGAGTTTGGGAGCAGCCTAGGCAACATGGTGAAACCTTGTGTCTACTAAAAATACAAAAAATTATCCTGGTGTGGTGGTGCATGCTTGTAGTCCCAGCTACTTGGGAGGCTGAGGTGGGAGGATCACCTGAGCCCAAGAGGTTGAGGCTGCAGTGAGTTGTTACCACACCACTGCACTCCAGCCTGGGTGACAGAGCAAGACCTTGTCTCAAAAAAAAAAAAAAAAAGAAAAGAAAAAAGAAAGAAAGACATTGCTCCACTTCTTGCTTACATTTTTTCTTTTCTTTTTTTTTTTTTGAGACAGAGTTTCTGTCTGTCATCCAGGCTGGAGTGCAGTACTATGACCTCTGCCTCCCAGCCCATTGCTTGCATTATTTCTGACAGGAAATCTGCCATCAGATTGTTCCTCTTAATGTAATGTGTCTCTTGTATGTATGTGGCTGCTTTTAAGACTTTCTCTTGAGGCCGGGCGGGGTGGCTCACACCTGTAATCCCAGCACTTTGGGAGGCTGAGGCAGGCGGATCACTTGAGGTCAGAAGTTCAAGACCAGCCTGGCCCACATGGCAAAACTCCATCTCTACTAAAAATACAAAAATTAGCTGGGCATGGTGGTGCATGCCTATAATCCCAGGTGGTTTGCAGACTGAGGCAGGAGAATTACTTGAACCCAGGAGGTGGAGGTTGCAGTGAGCCAAGATTGTACCACTGCACTCCAATCTGGGTGGGTGACAGAGCAAGACTTCATCTTAAAAAAAAAAAGAAAAAAAAAATTCTCTTTATCTCCAGTTTTGAGCAGTTTGATTAAGGTGTGACTTTGTATAGTTTTCCTTGAGTTTCTTATGGTTACCTTCCACTGGGATTCCTTGAGTGGATGTAGTGAAATTACTTGGAAGCAATTTGCTCCTTTTGGGTCATGCTTTTACTACTTAATAGATGGGACCAAGGATCAATTTACTAATCAGAATCCTTCAGTGTCCTGTGAACTGTGAGGTTTTCCAGTGTGGACGGTAGGAACAGGCACTCTTCCTGGCCCTGTGCGTGCCAGGTACTCTTTCCTCTAATCCCTTCAGGTAGCTCTTTCCCCAGTTTTGAGTAGTTTCCTCACATTTACACATGGGTCATACACCAATCTGCTAAATTCTCAAGGCAAACATAATGCAGATCCCTGGAGTGCTCTCTCTCTGCAGCTCTCCCATTCCTGGTCATCTGTCCTGCAAACTCAAACTACCTTGGTCTTCCCGAACTCTCAGCTCTACCTCCTCAACTCAGAGAGTCCTCTGGGCTCCATCTGGGTCTTCCCTCTCTGCACCACATTCTCTGTCAAGGCAGTGAGCTGGGGCAAACTACCCTTGTGTGTTTTATTTTATTTTATTTTATTTTATTTTTGAGACAGGGTCTCACTCTGTCACCCAGACTAGAGTGCAGTGGCACGATCTCAG
This sequence comes from Macaca nemestrina, assembly GCF_043159975.1. Taxonomy (NCBI): domain Eukaryota; kingdom Metazoa; phylum Chordata; class Mammalia; order Primates; family Cercopithecidae; genus Macaca; species Macaca nemestrina. The sequence continues at coordinate 122,462,222 of NC_092131.1, read as the reverse complement.
CTCACCGCAGCCTCCGCCTCACAGGCCCAAGGGATTCTCCTGCCTCAGCCTCCTGAGTAGCTGCCACCACTGCCCAGCTAATTTTTTGGTATTGTTAGTAGAGACAGGGTTTCACTATGTTGGCCAGGCTGGTCTTGAACTCCTGACCTCAAATGATCCACCTGCCTCGGTTTCCGAAAGTGCTGGGATTATAGGCGTGAGCCACCACACCTGGGACCCTTATTTGTTTTCATTCTCTCAGGGATCACTGTTTTTCATTACCTAATGTCTAATAACTTGAAAACCAGTGTTTAATGTATTTTGTCCACTGTTTTTGATTTTTCTGGCAGGAGGGTAAACCCCCTCTTGGCCAAAAACTCAAGACTAGGCTGGGCGCAGTAGCTTACGCCTGTAATCCCAGCACTTTGGGAGGCCAAGGCGAGTGGATCACCTGAGGTCAGGAGTTTGAGACCAGCTGGCCAACATGGTGAAACCCCATCTACTAAAAATATAAAAATTAGCCGGGTGTGGTGGTGGGTGCCTGTAATCCCAGCTACTCAGGAGGCTGAGACAGGAGAATCACTTGAACCCAGAAGGCAGAGGCTGCAGTGAGCCGAGATCACACCACTGCACTCCAGCCTGGGCAAGACAGAGCGAGACTCTGTCTAAAAAAAAAAAAAAACTGAAGCCCCTGCAGTGTAAGTAGTATTCATTTATCCTTAGATCATCAAATAGAAATATTGTAACCTTTTTTTCTGATTAAAAATCCTTGTGTGATCCATTATTTAAAGAAAACTAGATAAAAATACAAAGAAAAATTAAGTTACTGGTAATTCCATCATCCAGAGATGACATTCTCTGAACCATTTATTCCATGTGCCACACTATTCTACAGCCCCAGGGGCATACTTGGTGCTCAGCATATGTTTATAAACCCACAGACCTTTTTCTGTACTTACAATAATCACCATTTTATATTGCACTCTATTCATCTATTCAACACATATTTATTGAGCTTCTACAAGGGTTTGGGTGGTAAACATATTAACATTTCACTTGAAATAGTTTTCAATTAAGTTTGAGCAAATTCATTTGTGGACTTTCGTTAAAATGTTCATTTGTTCATAATAATATAATTTGGATTTAAATAGCCCGTTCTAATTAATTTATTTTTAGGAAATTTTCTTCACATATTAATTTTATTTAGAAAACCTTTGAACTGGGCCGGGTGCGGTGGCTCATGCCTATAATCCCAGCACTTTGGGAGGCCAAGGTGGGTGGATCAGTTGCGGTCAGGAGTTTCAGACCAGCCTAGCCAACATAATGAAACCCCATCTCTACTAAAAATACAAAAATTATCCGGGCGTGGTGGCAGGTACCTGTAGTCCCAGCTACTTGGGAGGCTAAGGTAAAGAGAATCACTTGAACCCAGGAGGCGGGGGTTGCAGTGAGGCGAGATCACACCACTGCACACCAGCCTGGGTGGAAGAGTGAGACAACGTCTCAAAACAAACAAACAAACAAAAAAACCCAAAACAAAAACCTTTGAACTGATTGTAGTGCTCAGTAAAGTCTGTCTACATTCCTCAGACTTAAACCTACTATTGAGCTGTTTAAATGACTGTCTGCTACATAATAGCTTTCCTTTACCAGTAACCTTTCCTTCTGCCCTATCTGTGGGCTTCATTCATATGCCTATGGCCACTGAACTTTCAACTTTTCCTGCTATATTCTGAAAAAGTAATACGGTTTCAGAGGGAAATAGCACCACATCATTGCTGACAGTGAGTCAATTCTGCTGTGCATTTAGCCACCTACTGCTCTGCTGTGAAACTTACTTTAAGTTGTCTTACAGAGGACAACGGAGCTCTAGAGGGAACCAAGCCTTCTTCATTTGGCATTACATGCATTTTTATGATGCATTATTCCTGTTGCTCATCCCCTCACCCAGGCTTACCCCATGCCTTTGCAGGAGCTAAGTTCTTAGTTTTTCTGTAAGTATGAGAACTGTAGAGTCTATGAAAGATAATATATACAAGTGTGGTATTTCAGTCATGTAGGCATGGCCGAGGCTGGTGGCTGCTCTGCTGGGGACATGGTTGGGCCATTGAAGCTTCCCTCAGTTGGTCAGGTAGGCCTGTGGGATCCAAAGAAGGTAGGAGTTCTGGGGATTGTAGGGGCCAGAACTGAGGAGTTAACAAGTGAAGGGACCAAATAGTACTGGAATTTGGTTGCCATTTGGTCCACAGATGGGCTGGAAGTCAATCTCAGGAGATTTCATTAACTATAAGAAAGAAGAAAATATAGGACAGGCTTATGAGTATGACTGTGGTAAAAGCTTTGTACTAGAGAATACAATATGCATGGGAAATGGGAGCTGAGGTGTGAGGTAGAGAATGAGGGAGTTATTCGATTGGTGCAAAAGTAATTGTGGTTTTGCCATTACTTTTGATTGCAACACTGCAGTTACTTTTGCACCAGCCTAATAACAAGAGGCAGGCTAAGATAGGCTAATAAAGAGTGCTGATTAAATTGTCAAGAATTCAGGTTGGTGTAGCAAGGAACCAAGTGGATAGAAAAGCCAGAGAAATCAGGCAGATCAAGGACAACACCGATTTTAACAAACATGTATTGAGCACCTATATGTATGAAGTTTTCATTTCATGTCTTAGTGAATCCACAATTGATTGTAAAGCTGGTCATTGATAGCTTGATTTTGCTATCTAAGGAAACTAATATCTGGGATATTAAGTGGTAGAACCAGTTGAAACCTAGATCTGTCTGACTCAACCCCAGGATTCTTCCCAGTACCCCACACTAGAGAAGTTCCACGGCTGTGTGGGACAATCGTGCCATCATTTCAGAAGCTGACTCAGAGCCTTCCCTGAGTAGACTGTCGCTCCACTGGAAACCCAACTAGAATATTTTATTTCACTTTTCTTCTTCTTCTTTTTTCCTCTTCCTTCCTCTTCCTTCCTCCTCCTCCTCCTCTTCCTCTTCCTCCTCCTCTTCCTCTTCCTCCTCTTCTTCCTCTTCCTCTTTCTCTTTTTACTCCTCCTCCTCTTCCTCTTCTTTCTTCTTTCTTCTTTCTTCTTCTTCTTCAGATGAGATCTCACTGTGTTGCCCAGGGTAGTCTTGAACTCCTGAGCTCAAGTGATCGTCTCACTGCAGCCTCCCAACTAGTTGGGATTATAGACATGAGCCATGATGCCCAGCTATTTTACTTTCTTTAAAAATAATAAATATGCACAGTATAAAATTTCAAACAGTACTGAAAGGTATAAAATGAAAATTTTTTTCTCTCCACCATCATCTCCATTCCTCTATAATCCCAGTCTCCAAAAGTAACAGCTCCTAACAGTGTTTTTTCAGTGCTTACTATGCAATGTCTTTGTGATCACAATTGGCATTTAACACACAGGATGTTAAATGTACAAAAGAGAAGACTCTGGTTCGAGACCAGCCTGGCCAACATGGTGAAACCCCATCTCTACTGAAAAAAAATTTTTTAAGTTAGTTGCCTGTAATCCCAGCTATTGCGGAGGCTGAGGCAGGAGAATTGTTTGAGCCTGGGAGATGGAGGTTGCAGTGAACTGAGATCGTGCCATTGCTCTCCAGCCTGGGTGATAGAGTGAGACTCCGTCTCAAAAAAAAAAAAAAAAAAAAAAGAGAAGCTCCAAAGCCAGGTGGGGTGGCTCACACCTGTAATCTTAGCACTTTGGGAGGCCAAGGTGGGTGAATCACTTGAGCCCAGGAGTTCGAGACCAGCCTGGCCAACATGATAAAACCCTGTCTCTACTAAAAATACTAAAAAATTAACTGGGCATGGTGACACATGCTTGTAATTTCAGCTACTTGGGAGGCTGAGGCATGAGAATCAGTTGAACCTTGGTGGCAAAGGTTGCAGTGAGCTGAGATTGTACAACTGGACTCCAGCCTGGGCAACAGAGTGAGACTCTGTCTCAGATTAAAAAAAAAAAGAAAGAAGAGAGAGAGAAAGCAGGAGTGCTATCCTCAAAAACCTGGAGGACTAATCCTGTTCCAGATGGTCTCAGAGGTCATAGTTGGAACCAGTGGCATGGATACTATTAGAGAGGCAGAGGCAGATTTTAACTGCACAAAGGGAAGAACACAAAGCCATCTCAATAAGGGTAAAAAGTACATACCATGGGAAGTGTGTTAGTCCATTCGTGAATTGTAATAAAGAAATACATGAGACTGGGTAATCTATAAAGAAAATAGGTTTAATTGGCTCATGCTTCTTCAGGCTATACAGGAAGCATAGTGGCTTCTGCTTCTGAGGAGGCCTCAGGAAGCTTCTAATCATGGCAGAAGGCAAAGTGGGATCAGGTGTCTTAAATGGCAGGGGCAGGAGCAAGAGAGAGCAAGGCGGGGGTGCTGCATACCTTTAAACAACAGATTTCATGAGAATGCACTCACTGTCATGAGAGCAGCCTTAAGAGGATGGTGCTAAACCATTCATGAGAAACCACCGCCATGATCCAATCACCTCCTACCAGGCCCCACCTCCAATATTGGGGATTACAGTTTGGCATGAGATTTGGTGAGGACACAGAGCCAATCCATATCATTCTGCCCTGGCCTCCCAAATGTCATGTCCTTCTCGCAATGCAAAATTCAATCATCCTTTCTCAACAGTTCCCCCAAATTTTAACTCATTCCAGCATTAACTCAAAAGTCCACAGTCCAAAGTCTCATCTAAGACAAGGCAAGTACCCTTCTGCCTATGAGCCTATAACATTAAAAACAAGGTGTTTACTTCTAAGATACAATGGGAGTATAGGCATTGGGTAAACACTCCTATTCCAAAAGGGAGAAATCAGCCAAAAGGAAGGGACTACAGGCCTCATGCAAGTCCAAAACCCAGCAGGGCAGTCATTAAATCTTAAAGCTCCAAAATAATCTCCTTTGACTCCATGTCCCACATCCAAGGCACACTGATGCAAGGGGTGGGCTCCCAAGGCCTGGGGCAGCCCCACCCCTGTGGCTGCTCTCAAGGGCTGGTGTTGAGTGCCTGTGGCTTTTCCAGGGGCAGGGTGCAAACTACTAGTGGATCTACCATTCTGGGGTCTAGAGGATGGTGGCCCTCTACTCACAGCTTCACTGGGCAGTGCCCCAGTGGAGACTGTGTGGGGGCTCCAAGCCCACATTTCTCCTCCACACTGCCCTAGTAGAGGTTCTCCATAAGGGCTCCACCCCTGCAGCAGGTTTCTGCCTGAACATCCAGGCTTTTCCATACATCCTCTGAAATCCAGGCAGAGGTTCCCAAGCCTCAACTTTTACACTCTGTGCACCCACATGCTTAATACCACTTGGAAGCCACCAAGGCTTCTAGCTTGCACTTTCTGAAGCAGTGGTCTAAGCTGTACCTGTACCATACCCCTTTGATCCATGGCTTGAGCTGGCACAACTGGGATGTGGGGAGCAATATCCTAAGGCTGTGTAGGGCAGCAGGACCCTGGGCCTGACCCACAGAACTATCCTGTCCTCCTAGCCCTCCAGGCCTGTGATGGTAAGGACTGCTACAAGTCTCTGAAATGACTTCAAGAACTTTTCCCCATTGTCTTGGCTATTATTGCTTGGCTCCTTTTTACCTATGCAAATTTCTGCAGCCTTCTTGAGGTCAGGAGTTCAAGATCAGCCTGGCCAACATGGTAAAACCCTGTCTCTATTAAAAACACAAAAATTAGCTGTGCATGGTGGTGGGTGCCTGTAATCCCAGCTACTGAGGAGGCTAAGGCAGGAGTATTGCTTGAACCTGGGAGGCAGAGATTGCAGTGAGCCAAGATTGCGCCACTGCACTCCAGCCTGGGCAACAGAGAGAGACTGTCTCAAAAACAAACAAACAACAATAGCAACAATAAAACAGATCTCATGAGAACTCTCACTATCACAAGAACAGCACCAAAGGATAGTACTAAACCATTCATAAGAAACCACCCCTATGATCCAATCACCTCCCACCAGGTCCCAACTCCAATATTGGGGATTACAGTTCGACATGAGATTTGGTGGGGACACAGATCCAAACCGTATCAAGAAGTATTCAAACAGGCTACATGACTATTTAGCAAGAAAATGCTACTGATAAGAGAATCATCAGGGGAAGGTTCTCAAACTCCTGGTCATAATAGTGAGTATTGAAATCCATTCAGAGAAACTTTTTTTTTAATTTTTATTTATTTATTTATTTTTTGAGATGTAGTCTTGCTTGGTCACCCAGGCTGGGGTGCAGTGGCATGATCTCGGCTCACTGCAAGCTCTGCCTCCCAGATTCATGCCATTCTCCTGCCTCAGCTTCCCAAGTAGCTGGGACTACAGGCACCCACCACCATGCCCAGCTAATTGTTTGTATTTTTTAGTAGAGATGGGGTTTCACCGTGTTAACCAGGATGGTCTCGATCTCCTGACCTTGTGATCTGCCCGCCTCGGCCTCCCAAAGTGTTGGGATTACAGGCATGAGCCACTATGCCCGGCCTAGAGGAACTTTTAAAAGAAATATATTTTTTAAATTTTATTTTATATATATATATATATTTGAGACAGAGTCTCACTCTGTCACCTAGGCTGGAGTGCAGTGTCGCAATCTTGGCTCACTGCAACCTCCGCCTCCCAGGTTCAAGCTATTCTCCTGCCTCAGCCTCCCAAGTAGTTGGGACTACAGGCACCTACCACCATGCCTGGCTAATTTTGTGTATTTTTAGTAGAGATGGGGTTTCACCATGTTGGCCAGGCTGATCTCGAACTCCTGACCTCAAATGATCCACTCACCTCGGCCTCCCAAAGTGCTGGGATTACAGACATGAGCCACCATGCCCGGCCAGAATATAATTTTTAAAAACACCAGAATATGTAAACATATAATGGTCTGAGTATTGTTTACTGAGACTTTTTTCTTTATATGTGTGTGCCTGTATACTGGGGTTATGATGTAAAATATATTTCTTACTGCAAGTCGTGCAAAAAGGTTTGAAATAAACTTCACTGGATGACCATCAAGGCATCTTCCAGCACTCACTCTGTGAAAGAGGTCTGAACTGTGGGTCACAAGATCCAGGTCCTCCCTCAGCCTTATAATTACAAGTTGTTATCTCTCTGTGAACCCCAGTTTTCCCATTCGTGCAACGATAGTGAAAATTATTTACATCTTTAGATAGAGTGGTCAAAGTCTAAAGCCCCTTCCAATTCCAGAATTTTTTTTTTATTCTAAGAACATCCTTTAATTCAGCAAGTATTGCTCAAACAGTGCCTTCAATGTGCCAGGCACTGTTCTAGGTGTGGGGATACAGGAGTGAACGAAACAGACAAAAAACAGCCCTACCCCTCATGGAGCTTATATTCTAGTGAGAGTAGACAGTAAAATAAGTAAGTGAACTATGACAAATGTTAGCAATAAGTGGTAAGGAGAAAAAATAAGCAGAGATGATGGGTACAAAATATCAGGGAGAGGGTTGAAATTCTAGATGGAGTGGTCAGGACATTCTCACAGAGAAGGTGTTTTTTGAGTAAAGACCTGGTAGAAATGACGGCACTAACCATCTGGTGAAGGGCATCCCCAAAAAGGGAAACAGCAAAAGCAAAAGGCTGTGAGGTGGGAACATGCCTAGCATGTTCCTTGAACAGCAGGGAGGCCAGGGTGGTTGGAGTAGGTGAGCAAAGCCAGTAGAAGATGAAGTCAAAGAGGTTACAAGGGGCATGGGTGAGAACAGAGTTCTTTAGAGCTGCCTCCAATTTCTTTTGTAAGCTGTGGGCAATAATGCCTATCTTTACATAATTATGAGGATCAAGTGAGCTGGGAATGTGCTCCCCAAACTGAGAGATCCTGCACAGATATGAAGGGCTTACTATTTTGTGAGTTAAAGTAAATGGGGCAAGTCAATGACCATGAGAGAATGCCACCTGTCTCCCTCAGAGACTCCCTGGCCAGTCTAGAGCAGGTAGTCTTCTGAAGCAGCAGATCTCTTGTGATAGTGAGTGAGTTCTCACAAGGTCTGGTTGATTAAAAATATGTAGCACCAGCCAGGCGAGGTGGCTCCTACCTGTAATCTCAGCACTTTGGGAGGCCCAGGCGGGTGGATCACCTGAAGTCAGGAGTTTGAGACCAGCCTGGCCAACATGGTGAAACCCCATCTCTACTAAAAATACAAAAAAAAAAAAAAAAACCAGGCGTGGTGGTACATGCCTGTGATCCCAGGTACTCGGGAGGCTGAGGCAGAAGAATCACTTGAACCCAGGAGGTGGAGGTTGCAGTGAGTCGAGATCATGCCACTGCACTCCAGCCTGGGCGGCAGAGTATAAGACTCCTCCGTCTCAAAAAAAAAAAAAATGTGCAGCACCTCCCATCTCTCACCAGTGGTTGCTCTCTCAAGAGACTAAGAATATCTCGCTTTTGATTGATTTAGAAATTCCATCACCCAAAGTTAAGTAGTCTTCATCGGAAGAACTTCATCTGGAATCTGAAAAATGTTCCTCTTCTGGAGAAATACCTGTATGTCCTGGGCCAGAATCGAAACCGAGAGATTGTCGAGCATGTCATTCATCTATTCAAGGAGGAAGTAATGACCAAGTTAAGTCATTTTCGAGAATGTGAGTATTCTCCCAATTAAGTATTTTTCTTGATATTTAAACTGTCAAATTTCATATCATCAAAAAAGTATGGAGGTACAATTTAGCTTTATCAAATCTTAAAATTTTGCCATATTTGCTTCTATTGCTTTTTAAATAATAATATTTTTACTTTCCTCAAAATTGCTACATTTGAAGCCTCCTCTAAACTTTACATGAGTCTACCTCTCTTCTTCCCATTAAATTTGCACATTACATATGTATGATTTATAAATTATTTATAGTAGGGTTTGTGTTTTTCAAACTTTATATCAATGGTATCACACTGTGTATTATTATTCTGCAACCTGCCTTTTCTATTCAACATGTTTTGCAGATTGAGTCATATGAATATTTGTAGTTTTAGTTCAGTTTATTAGTTTTAACTGCTAAATAGTATTCCATAGTATGAATATACCATAACTTATTTGCATGTACTATTACTATAATTTTTTGTCCATTCTCTTGTTAATGGAATTTTAGGTTGCTTCCATTTCTTTGCTACATAAATGATGCTTCAATGAACCCTCTAGTAGAGGGGTCCCCAGACCCCAGGAACTGGGCTACACAGAAGGAGGTGAGCAGAGGGAAAGCAAGCATTACCACCTGAGCTCTGCCTCCTCTCAGATCAGCAGTAGCATTCGATTCTCGTAGGAGCGCACACCCTACTGTGAACTGCGCATGCGAGGGATCTAAGTGAGAATCTAATGCCTGATGATCTGAGGTGGAACAGTTTTATCCCAAAACCATCCCTCCCCTAGTCTCCTGTCCATGGAAAAATGGTCTTCCATGAAATCAGTCCCTGATGCCAAAAAGGTTGGGAACTGCTGCTGTAGTATATATCTCCCTGTGTACACAGACAAGTGTTTCTCTAGGGTATATATCTAGATATAACCAGCTTTTTCATCCAGCATTAAGTACTGGTCAAAGGCAAGGAACTGGCTGGGCACAGTGGCTCACACCTGTAATCCCAGCACTTTGGGAGGCCAAGGTGGGTGGATCACTTGAGGTCAGGAGTTTGAGACTAGCCTGGCCAACATGGTGAAACCCAGTCTCTAATAAAAATGGGAAAACTATCTGGGCATGGTGACATGTGCCTGGAATCTCAGCTACTCAGGAGGCTGAGGCAAGAGAATCGCTTGAACCCTAGAGGTGGAGGTTGCAGTGGGCCTAGATCGTGCCAGTGCACTCCAGCCTGGGCAACAGAGTGAAATCCATCTCAGGAAAAAAAAAAAGGCAAGTAACTGAAGGGCATTTCTATCAAGGCCTAAGATAGGCAGTATGTGTTTCTCGGTGTTTACTTACTTTGTGTAAACACAATGTAAGGTGTAGCGTAAAAACAGAGTTGATTTTTTTCCCTTTAAACCTGTTTTTCCCCCAGTCTTCTTCATCTCATTAAAGTGGTATCCACCATTCACCTAGTTAATCTGGACAAAAAGTTAGGAGTCATCAGGCTTCACTTTGTTCTTTCTCTCACATCACAAATCCAATCAAATTCTATCCATTCTTTCTTCAAAGGAGAGCCTATGATCTGGATGATTGCAGTGGCCTTATAACTGGTCTCCCTGCTCCTGCTCTGCCTCTCTACCATATATATTCACTTGTCTTCCCCTTCTTTTCTCAATACTACTTTTATAAGATTCTTCGTGTCATTGCATGTGCTAGAGTTGGCTAACTTTTATAACTAAAATATTGTATTCACTAATATACCACACATTATTCTACTCTTAAAAGATACTTGGGTTGTTTCTTATTTGGGGCTACTAAGAACAGTGGTGCCGTGAACATGCTTGAGTCTCAATATACATGTTCATTAGTCTTTGAGTGTATACTTTGGGGTAGGATTGCTAGGTCATAGGACATGTCTAATGTCTATATTCAGCTTCACTGGATAATACTAATGTTTTCAAAAGTGGTTCTATGAATTTATACTACAGCTAGCAGAGTGTGAAAGTTTTCATTGTTCTATACCCTTGGTGTGGTCAGACTTTTAAAATTTTCTCAATCTGATTTGTACATAATACTTTATCATTACATCATGGTTTTAAAATCCATCTCCCTATTTATTGACCATTTGAAATATATTCTTGAGAAGTGCCAAATCAAGTCTTTGGCCTTTTTTCTATTGAATTTTTTTTTTCTCATTGATTTGTAGAAATGCTAAATATATTCTGGATGTGAGTCCTTTGCTAGTTATATGTGTTACAAATATTTTATCCCATTCTCTGGCAAGTGTTTTCATGGTATGGTATGTTTGGATGTGTAATTCTAAATTTTTTTTTTGAGGCAGTCTTGCTGTGTCACCTAGGCTGGAGTGCAGTGGCGCGATCACAGCTCACTGCAGCTTCGACCTCCTGGGCCCAAGCGATCCTCCCACCTCAGACTCCCAAGTAGCTGGGACTAAGCTATCCACCATCATGCCTGGTGAATATTTTTATTTTTGTAGAGATAGGGTTTCTCTATGTTGTTCAGACTGGTCTCAAACTCCTGGGCTCAAGCGATCCTCCCACCTTGGCTTCCCAAAGCACTAAGATTACATGAGCAACCGCACCAGGGCCCTGTTATTTTTTACAGCTTTATTGAGTTGTAATTCACAAACCATGAAATTAACCATTTATTTATTTATTTATTTATTTATTTGAGCTGGAGTCTTGCTCTGTCACCCAGGCTGGAGTGCAGTGGTGCGATCTCGGCTCACTGCAACCTCCACCTCCTGGGTTCAAGAGATCCTCCTGCTGCAGTAACCCAAATAGCTGTGACCACAGGTGTGTGCCACCATGCCTGGCTACTTTTTTTGTATTATTACTCATGGATATTTAGAAGTATAAATCCTGTTCCCCAAAATATGATGAACTTTTTTTGGTTATATATTATTGTTGATTTCTACGGTAATTACATTGTGATCAGAGAACATACTTTATATTAGTGCTGTCCAGTAGGATTTTCTTCAATGAAGGAAATGTTCTGTATCTGTGTTGTTCAATACAATAGCTCCTATGTGGCTATGGGCATTTGAAATGTGGCTAGTGCTGCTAAGGAATAGGAATTTCAATTTTATTTTAATCTTACTGAGCTAAAAAAATTTTTTTTATAGCTGGGACTACAGGCATGCATCACCATGCCTAGCAGATTTTTTATTTTTTTTATAGAGATGGAGTCTCACTATGTTGCCCAGGCTGGTCTCGAACTACTGGCTGCAAGCGATCCTCCCACATCAGCCTCTGAAAGTGCTGGGATTACAGGTATAAGCCAATGTACCCAGCTTGAATCCTGTTTTTTTTTTTTTGTTTTTTTCTTTTTGTTTTTTTGAGACGGAGTCTCGCTCTGTCGCCCAGGCTGGAGTGCAGTGGCCGGATCTCAGCTCACTGCAAGCTCCGCCTCCTGGGTTTACGCCATTCTCCTGCCTCAGCCTCCCGAGTAGCTGGGACTACAAGCACCCGCCACCTCGCCCGGCTAGCTTTTTGTATTTTTTAGTAGAGATGGGGTTTCACTGTGTTAGCCAGGATGGTCTCGATCTCCTGACCTTGTGATCCTCCCGTCTCGGCCTCCCAAAGTGCTGGGATTACAGGCTTGAGCCACCGCGCCCGGCCCTCTTTTTTTTTAAAGACAGTTTTACTCTGTTGCCCAGGCTGGAGTTCAGTAGCATGATCTCAGCTCACTGCAACCTCTGCCTCCTGGGTTCAAGTGATTCTTATGCCTCATCCTCTCTAGTAGCTGGAATTATGCACCACCATGCCCGGGTAATTTTTGTATTTTTAGTAGAGATGGAGTTTTGCCATGTTGGCCAGGTTGGTCTTGAACTCCTGGCCTCAAGTGATCCGCCCACCTCAGCCTCCCAAACTGCTGGGATTACAGGCGTGAATCACCACATCCAGCCCTCCAGTTTGAATCTTAATGAATTTAAATAACCACATGTGTCTAGTGGCTACCATATTAGACAGATCAAGCTCTATATGATTTCAGTCATTTCAAATACACTTTATCATGTAGTATTTGGTAAATTTTTATGAATGGTTCATGTGTGCTTTAAAAGAAAGTGTATTCTGCAGTGTTGGGTATGAAGTTATATATGCCCATTATGTCAAGTTTATTAATAATTTTTAAATTTTCTGTAACTTTCACTTACATTTTGGTCTGCCTTTTTTTTTTTTTTTTTTTTAACAATTATTGAGTAAAGTACATGTTAAAGTATATTTTAATCTACTATGATTGCAGATTGCCTATTCTTTGCTTGTATTTCTGTCAAATTTTGCCATATATATATATGTATATAAATTTTTTTTTAGATAGAGTCTTGCTGTGTTGCCCAGACTGCAGTGCAGGGCTCACTGCAATCTCTGCCTACCGGGTTCAAGTGATTCTCTTGCCTCAGCCTCCCGAATAGCTGGGACTACAGACGTCCAACATCACGCTGGCTAAATTTTGTATTTTTAATAGAAACAGGGTTTCACCATGTTGTACAGGCTGGTCTGGAACTCCTAGACTCAAGCAATCCACCTCGTTGGCCTCCCAAAGTGGCCAAAGGGATTACAGGCATGAGCCACCACGCCCAGTCAAATTTTACCTTATATATTTTTGAGTCAATTATATAATATATCCCAATTTCAGAAATACATACTTTAAAATCCATGATTTACAATAATATTGTTTCTGTGTGCCCACTCACTATGTTACATTGCTTAAGCATGATTTACACAATCCTAAATCATATAGAAAAAGTCAGCATTATAATTAAAAGTTAAAATTATATACTTTATATCATGTATGTGCTTCAGGGCTTCATTGACATCTCTTACTAATCTTTAGTCAGTGGCTTAAATCCGTGCTTCTTAGACTATCTATGGTAAAAGACAAGTGTGGGTTTTTTCCCCCAACCCATTACAGTCTGGCATATGGTCCTACTATGCAAGATTCGCTTACAGTTCGTGTCACATGCAACTAACCACGGGAGTTTGACAAAACTTGAACTCCTATACGCTCCGTTCAATGAGACAAGGCCACTGATCACACTCTTGGATGTCATATGACTGTAAAATTTTCTAAACACTCTCAACTCTGTTCTTATCTCTTGTAGACTAGTAACATTTTGTAGACCAGTACTGGCCACAGACCCCACTTTGAGTAGTACTGACTTAAAATATCACCACCAGGCCAGGCGTGGTGGCTCACGCCTATAATCCCAGCACTTTGGGAGGCCGAGGCGGGCAGATCACGAGGTCAGGAGATCGAGACCATCCTGGCTAACACAGTGAAACCCCGTCTCCACTAAAAATACAAAAAATTAGCTGGGCATGGTGGCGGGCGCCTGTAGTCCCAGCTACTTGGGAGGCTGAGGCAGGAGAATGGCGTGAACCCGGAGCTTGCAGTGAGCCGAGATCGCGCCACTGCACTCCAGCCTGGGAGACAGAGAGACTCCGTCTCAAAAAAAAAAAAAAAAAATATATATATATATATATATCACCACCTATTTCAGTAATCAAAAAATGGGAAATTTAGAATTACCACATTATCAGAAAATTTTGTTTAAAATCCTAGGTGAGGCCAGTCATGGTTGCTCAGGCCTGTAATCCCAGCACTTTGGGAGGCTGAGGCGGGTAGATCATTTGAGGTCAGGAGTTCGAGAGCAGCCTGGCCAACATGGTGAAACCCTGTCTCTACTAAAAATATAAAAATTAGCTGGGTGTGGTGGCACACGCCTGTAATCCAGCTACTCAGGAGGCTGAGGCAGGAGAACTGCTTGAACCCAGGAGATGGAGGTTGCAGTGAGCCAAGATTGTGCCAGGGTACTCCAGCTGGGCAACACAGTGAGACTCTATCTCAAAGAATAAAAATAAAATCCTAGATGAAAATAAAGGTAAATCTGGTTCATTCTAGGACTCTTTGTTTCTTCTAACAATATGAATATGTTTCTATTCTTTTTAAACATTTCTGGGTTTGAGTAGTTCTTTTCACTTTACTCTTTTAATAGCCAAAATCAGGTATTTGTAGTGACTGCAGTCTCCATCTTCTGGCCTTGTATTGATGAAAAGCAAAACAACCACCCCAAATTAACTGCTTTTATTATTTTCAGATGAAATTATTTTACTTCAAGAAAAATAGGGCTTGGCCCTTTATCTCTGACTGCTCATCAAATTATCTGAATGGCTTTGCCTATGAAAGAGAAATGGAAGGGGAATAAATTGGAATATTCAATAACTATTTTTATGTGATTTTTCTATTTTCAGGTATCAATCATGGAGATCTTAATGACCATAATATTTTAATAGAGTCCAGCAAGTCAGCCTCTGGAAATGCTGAATATCAAGTGTCTGGGATTTTAGACTTTGATGACATGAGCTATGGCTACTATGTGTTTGAACTGGCAATTACCATCATGTACATGATGATTGAAAGCAAAAATCCTATACAAGTAGGAGGCCATGTCCTTGCAGGGTTTGAAAGCATCACCCCACTGACAGCTGTAGAGAAGGGTGCTTTGTTTTTACTTGTATGCAGTCGTTTTTGCCAGTCACTTGTCATGGCTGCATACTCTTGCCAACTATACCCAGAGAACAAAGATTATTTCATGGTTACTGCAAAAACCGGGTGGAAACACTTACAGCAAATGTTTGACATGGGTCAGAAAGCTGTAGAAGAAATCTGGTTTGAAACTGCCAAATCCTATGAATCTGGGATCTCCATGTGACTGAGATCTCCATGTGATTTTAACATGGGTAATTAAAATAGGGCCCAATCAAATTTTAGGAAGGATTTTCCTGTATAGTCAAAAATCAATTGATGGAATGGATCAATTCTGAATATGACAGAGCACATGAAATCCCTAAGGTCTTCAAGCAATCTCATGACAATTTTTTAAAATTCACAAAAGTACCACGAGCAAGCATATTTTTCTGTGAGTCTCACTTGCCATGTCTATAAACACATATGATACCATTTTGAATCAGATAATCTCACAAGATCTATTCCAGTCCTGAGATTAATGACTGTTTTTAATTTTTAAAATAATATATACATACAGATATATTGACATATTTTAAATATCTGGACATAACATACTGACCTAGATAACATACTAGCAGTTCTATGAAACCTCCTCTGATCTGTCCTTTCTCTCAAATCCCAGTGCACTGTGTCTTTTTCATGGCCCATCACTTTGCATAATGGATCATGGTTGTGCAGTCATCTTGCCTGAGAGCTATTGAGGGCAGAGACCATGTAAAACTTATTTTTGTCTTCTCATCCCTTCTTATCACACCTGCTATTATAGTACCTTTCCTACAGAGAGGTCTTTAAAAATATTTGAAAATAAATGTGTGCTAGAAGAAAGGATGGAGAAGGCACACACTAAGATGCTTTAGAAGAAAGCACAGACAGCATTCTTTTTTTTTGAGACAGAGTCTCACACTATTGCCCGGGCTGGAGTGCAATGGCAATTTCGGCACTGCAACCTCCACCTCCCAGGTTCAGGCAGTTCTCCTGCCTCAGCCTCCTGAGTAGGTGGGATTACAGGCGCCCGCCACCACGCCAGGCTTATTTTTTGTATTTTTTTTAGTAGAGACAGGGTTTCACTATGTTGGCCAGGCTGGTCTTGAACTCCTGACCCTGTGATCCACCCACCTCAGCCTCCCAAAGTGCTGGGATTATAGGCGTCAGCCACCATGCCCGGCCACAGGCAGCATTCTTGGAGAAAAAATTTTAACTTGTCTGAGAGGGTGGTTGAAACTGGAACTCCAGAGACAGATGCTGGAAGACCCTGGGAACTGCAAGGAAGCAAATAATGACATCCAGGCAAGGCCACTAACCCCTCACCTACCCAAATATAATGGTTCCTTTCAGACTGATACCAGGAACCTCCTTAAGCATATATATTTTAATTCTCTATAATTTCTTTTTGGATGACTATGAAGTAGATTGGGTAGACTGAATCTCACTGTATACTTGGCTGAAGGTATCCCACTGTGTTTCCTTCACTGGTTTCTCTTCATGTCTCCTTTAGTATGATTTAGTAAATGGCTGTTTACTATTCTTATGGTTTCAACTATTCATTGTCTACAGATGACTCAAGCCTAGAACCCTGGCCATTCAAACACTCAATAGTTATCTTTCTATATATATGAACAGGCATTGATCCTATCTCCATCTTTCTATCTACCTACCTAGTCTTCCCAAAGTAGATATTTCTCTAAATTGTCTTATATGGTTCATTTTTCACTTCTTTGTCCCTCGATTTCATTTCATTTCTTTTTTTTTTTTTTTTTTTTGAGGGCAGGGGGACAGGGTTTCACTGCAGCCTCAACCTCCTGGGCCCAGGTGATCCTCCCACCTCAGCCTCCCTAGTAGCTAGGACTTCAGGCATGTGCCACCATGCCCAGCTAATTCTTTAAATTTTTGTAGAGATTGGGGTAATACCTATCTCATACAGTTAACAGAGTTCATTGTGAGAATTTCATGAGAGAACAGTGCCAAGTGCTTAACACAGTGTAACACATAGGACTCAGTAACTATTTACTCTTAATAAATGAACCATATTCCAGGTTACCCAAACTCAAAATATTGGAGTAATTTTTTGCTTGCCTCTCTTATATTCAGTGAGCCCTACTGGTTTTTAGAATCGTAGAATTTTAGGAATCTCTGTCTTTCCTGAATTTTTTGGGGTTTTTTTGTTTTTTTTTTTTGTTTGAGACAGGGTCTCAGTCACCCACGCTGGAGTGCAGTGGTGTGATCACAGCTCACTGTAACCTCTACCTCCTGAGCTCAAGCAATCCTCCCACCTCAGCCTCCTGAGTAGCTGGGAGTACAGGCATGTGCCACCATGCCTGGCTAATTTATTTTATTTTGTAGAGATAAGGTCTCACTATGTTGCCCAGGCTAGTCTCAAACCCCTGGACTCAAGCAATCCTCCTGCCTTGGCCTCCCTAAATGCTAGGATTACAGGCGTGAGCTATCATACCCAGCCTGTGCTGTTTTTTAACAATATATAATAAAAGCCAACATTTATTCAGCACTGAAGTATTTTACACACATTAGCTTACTCAATTTTTACAACAAACCCATGAGGGAAGTACTGTTATAATTAATTCTCATTTTCAGATAAGAAAATAGCAGCTGAAAAAGTAAAAATAATTTGCTCAAAGAGAGCTAGGGCTTAAATCAGGTCTTTCTGATGCAGACTGTGCTCTTCACTACCACAAAGTTCCATGCTACTTTCTCTCCCTCTCCCTCCTCTCCTGTCCCTGCTGCGCGCACACACACACACACACGCACACACACTCACACACAGGAGGAACAAATGAGATCATTCACATGAAAGCACTTACGTCTCTCAAATTTAAGGGATTGTGGTTTTTATCTAGTTTGACCACTCAAGCTAAAAACTAGGAACCAGAAAAATGGACTGAAACTTGGGTTTCACTTTCAGACCAGTGTTGATCCTCTGAATTGATGAAACTCTATAGATTTCCCTCTTGATTGCCCCTGCTAACATAGATTTCCTTTCACGCAATTCCTAATGCAGATGTTGCTGACCACTGTTTAGATGTTTATATGCTGCATTGCATTGATATTTTACTATTTGGTGTTTGTTCTAACTTGTCTCCAATCAATCAATTTCATGTGGTTTATATAAACTCTTTGGTGGCTGTGATGGTTAGTTTTAGGTGTCAACTTGCCTGGATTAAGGGACACAGAGATAGGTAGCGAAGTATTATTCCTGAGCATGTCTGTGCAGAAGTTTCCAGAAGAGACTGGCATTTGAATCAGTAGCTGAGTAAGGAAGATCCCCCTCACCAATATGGGTGGGCACCATCCAATCTGTTGAAGGTCTGGATAGAACAAAAAGACAAAGGAAAGATGGATTCAGTCTCTCTCCTGGGACAACCATCTTTTCTTGCCCTCAGATAGCAAAACTCCAGGTTCTTGGCCTTCAAACTCCAGGACTTAACCAGCAGCCCCTCAGGTTCTTAGGTCCTCAGCCTCAGACTGAGAGTTACACCATCATCTCCTTTGTTCTCCAGCCTTTAGACTCAAACTGAATCACACAATTGGCTTCACTGGTTCTTCAGCTAACAGAGAGCAATCGTGGGACTTCTTAGCCTCCATAATTTAGTTCCATAATAAATCCCCTCCTGTCTGTCTACCTATGCATCCATCCATCCCATTGATTCGGTTTCTCTGGAGAACCCTAATACAATGCATAAATTAAACATTTATTTTACTTTACCTTCAGGACCTAGCACCATGCCAGGCCCCTAGAAGACCCAGTAAAGATTTGTTGAATAAACTGTAAGAATGAACACACCACTACAAGTGCCAGGTCCTGGTCCTTTCAAACAACGTGGAGAAAACCCAGTTCCAGATTTAGGAATTAATACTGTATGTCTGGCAAAGACTCTTTGCTCTTGCTAGTGCCTTCTGTCCAGGCTTTTAACCCCCCTGGACTACAACACACCTTTACTTTCTGGTGTTCTTAGTCTCCCTAACCTCTGCACTTTGTATTATGTAGGCAGATAAAAACTCTGGTTACATATATTGCTCTTTGATGACCAAAACAATTGTGGCTTAAAACTTTAATCATTTTATTAGCTTATGGTTTCTGGCAGTCATGAATTCAGACAGGCCCTGGGACAGTTTGTCTCTGCTCCCCAGTGCTGGGGCCTCAGCTAGGAAGACTTTAAGGCTGGGAGAGATTTGATGCCTGGGAGAGACTCAATCACTGTGTAACCGAACACTCGTTTCTTAAGAGTCCAATTGACAAGGGTGAGGTATGATAGAAAGACAGAATTTATTAACCAAAAATAGTAAAGGGAAAGCAGTCAGATTCCTTTCCAAATTAACGGCTTCTATTTTTAGGAAGAAGGCAGGGGTTTAAAAGGAAAAAACTTGATAAGGAAGACATGCAAGAACTGGGCTGAGTACAGTTGTCCATGTGTCTTGTTCTGGTGGCTATCTTGGGTTCTGGTCCACCTGGACCCTGGGCTGATGGCATTTCAACAATGGCCAGGTTGTTAACTAGCTGCCTTGAAGTAATCTCTGGAACCTTGCAGCTGGGTCTCCAGACTTGGTCTCTGTGTCTCAGGATTGACCCCTGGAACTTCTAAGAAGACACATAATTAGATACTAATAGACAGTTATGTGAAGGGAGTATATATGATGAGAAAGGGAAGGATGTGGAGTCTAGAAAAGGCTTCTGCAGTTTGCTTCAAGGTTGTATCTTTAAACCCAAGGAAAAGGGGGAAAAAATTTTAATGCAGTTTGAAGCTAAGCTGCCTGGTTACAACTGGGTACTAGGATCATCTGGAGGGATCTTCACTCAGCTATTTGGCAGGTGATGCTGGGACTTCATCTAGGCTGTTGGCCAAACACCTCTCCATGTGGCCTTTGCCTCCTCACAGCATAGTGTCTGGGTCCCAAGAACGACCATCCCAAGAGGACAAGACAGAACCATATCACTATTTGTGACTTGCTCTTGGAAGTCACATGATATCCCTTCCATTGTAGTCACAGGCTCACCCAGATTCAGAATAAGGGGACACAGAACCTCTCAATGGGAACCATCTGTGGCACATTGTAAGAGGAACATGTGGGATGAGAGATGTTGACGGTTCATCATCCTAAAACATCACTTTAATCCTGTCTTCCCATTACTGACCAAAACAAATTCTGGCACTAAAAGCACTCTACACTTTGGCCTCAAACACCTTTCCTTCTTTACTTCCTGTATTATCTCCTCCATTCAGATCAGACGGAACTACTCAGTCACCCACACTTGTCAGACTCATTCTTCTTTTGTCCTTTTTCTCAACTAATCCTTCTTCTTTTGACCTGAGAAATTCTACCTCTGACTTAAAAGTTACTGTTCACTGAATTCTGCAGAATGAACTAAGGTGGCAGGCAGGGGCCCTCAGAGATGCCATACGTTACACCACCTGAGGATGCTTTCAGAGCACCACCTGTGTGTGACTCTTTGCCATCTTGCCTTGGCTCACTTCCCTGTGTGCTTGGAAAGCAGAGATGATAGGTGAGACCCCAAAATGCAACTTCCAAGCCATCTCCTTTTCAAAGCCCACATCCCCCAATTATTTTGCAACCAACATGAAGAGGACAGAGTTTCTGCCCAATGGGTTGCTTTTTGGGAGAGACTGAGCAGATGACTTCATATGAACCCAGATCTAGTCAACCTTCTAGCCTGAAAAAACCTGAAATGAATAGTAGATAGTTTACATAGGGACTGAGGCTGAATGAGCAAAAGGGTGGAGAGATGGATAATGAACACATAAACAAGTATGACAATTTCAGTAAAGAAGATAAAATGGTGCAAGTATATGCTGACAGTAGGGTATTGTTTTAACTACGCTGGTCAGGGTAATCCTTTCTGACTGGTGAAAAGCAGAGAAACACACCAAGTGAAAATTCTAAAAGTGTGAACCTGACCATAATTTTTTTTTAATTTTTAGAGCCAGAGTCTTTGTCTGTCACCCAGGCTGGAGTGCAGTGGCGCGATCACAGCTCACTACAGCCTCAAACTCCTAGCCTCAAGCCATCCTCCTGCCGCAGCCTCCCAAAGCAGTAGAATTACAAGCGTGAGTCACCATGCCCGACCATCTTTTTTTTTTTTTTTTTTTGAGATGGAGCCTCACTCTGTTGCCCAGGCTGGAGTGAAGTGGTGCACTCTTGGCTCACTGCAACCTCCGCTTCCTGAGTTCAAGCGATTCTCATGCCTCAGCTTCCTGGGATTATAGGCGTGCACCACACACCCGGGTAATTTTTGTAGTTTTAGTAGAGACGTGGTTTCACCATGTTGGCCAGGCTGGTCCCGAACTCCCGACCTCAGGTGATCCACCCTCCTCGACCTCCCAAAGTGCTGGTGCTGGGATTACAGGCGTGAGCCACCCAGCCTTCCTCATCATAATGTAAATGTCCAAAATGTATACATCAGCAGTAAAAGTGAAAGCCAGAATGAAAAAGGGAGATGATTACAGAGGTAAAGTCTCATGTGATTGGAACCATTTCGGGAAACAGGACAGGAATGGTAGCAATTAAGAAGCCGGTCCACACTATTTGCTATCCTAGGTGTGAATAGTGAAGAGAAAGTGAAAGTAGAGCGCCAAGGGTAAGAGAAGGAAATTAGTTATTCCACCTTCTGGTTGGCTACGGTCTTCCTGCCCTCCTCCCCATGGCGCAGCAACTCCTCCACCTGCTGCAGCGCCCCAGCTCCCACGAGGGCCACGGGTTCTAGCTCCGCCCCACAAGGAGGACTTCCGTGTCCTCGGCCATCCCACTACCCCCTCCCTTAGCGGTTCTGCGCAAGCGCGGGGGCCATATTAGCAGCGGTTATTCGGGCAGCCCTGGTGGTTTATTTTCCCGCGGAGATAAGGGCTCAGTGGACATCTGAAGTCTTCAGGGTCTTCCATCTGGTGAGCCTTTTGCCCCTGGGGGCCCGCGGAAGCATGGCCGCTCTTCCCTTCGGCGGGGGTAGTGAACGTCAAGACAGTCGGTCCCGGCCTGCAGTTGTCGCCGAGGAGCCGTGGGCACGATGACTCTGCACCGCCTCCACGGTGACAGACCAGCCGCCGGGAATGGCCCCCTCCGGCCGCCGTTGGAGGCTTCCCCGTGCCGAGCCTGGACGCCGGGGCCCGGCGAGGGGGCGAGCTGAGGGTGGGGGTCTGTGGGCAGGACCGAGGACTCGGGGCGGCTTCCGTCCCCGGGAGTTCGGTACGTGAAAGTTAGCGCTCCCGGAGGTGCCGGTGAACTCAAAATCGTGCTGTGACCGGCGTCAGGCGTGGAGACCACAGAAAGTTGTGCTTACGCTCGAATCAGAAATCCCCGGCGAGTCTCTCTGTGTCCTACCTGTTTCTCTGCTCTGGGCCATCCTTACTTTGCACCTTCCTATTACCTCAACCAGTTCGCTGCCCTCCGTCTCTCACGAGCCAGAGGGATCATTTAAAATGCTAATCAGTTCTTGTGGGCCTTGGGAATCATTCCGAGGAGCCCCAGTGGCTGAGAGAGAAAATTCTGTTTTTACCTGGGCACGCGGGCTCTCCAGGATTTGATTCCAGCTTACCTTTCCAGTCTTGATTCCCTGTATTCCAGTATTTGGGAATGTGGGCTTTGGACTGAGGCTTTACCAAATAACACTGAGCACCCAGTATTGCCTTTTGCACGAATGGTATTGATGGTGCCCAAGATAACTGCCTCCACCCCCAAGTTCAGGACTCTCTGGAGAAGGCCTAAGTGTCTTAACTTGGCATTCAAGGCTCCGCGGGATTTGGATACTCGCTTAGCTCTTATTTATGTATTTTTAAAAACATCAGCAGTTTGTCTCATGCCCACTAAGCTATCCTGCCTCAGTACCCTTTGTTCATACTTTCTGCTCTGTCTGGAGTGCCCTTCCCTTCTTTCTTCCCCTGTTCTTTCTCTTAGACCCAGGAGTTCTCAGCCTTATTTCTGCCTCTCCCGTCTCTGATTTACTTTCATTTTCTGTATCGGTTTCTCAAAAAATACTTTCTGGATTTTTTTCATCATCCCTTTTCCCATTCTACCCCCGGTTCCTCTTTCTGCATTATAATCTATGACTGCCTCTCTCACCTAACTGCCAGTATTAGCTTTTCAGGACAGGAATTGGTTTTACACATTTTGGTATTCCAGCATCTAGCATAACGCCTGACACTTAGCTGAATAAAGGGAGTAAATAAAACTAATTTGTAAAGTCAGCAAATGCTTTTTAATTTGTGAATCTTATTTTAATGATGATCTGATTTTCTTTTTACAGGAACTATATAAAGTTCAGAAAACATGGTGAGTTAATACATGTGCCAGTAAACTGTTGCCTGATAAATAGTATTGCTTGTACTCAGCTTACAGACTTGTGTGGGAAAATTGAAATAGAAGGAAAGCAGTGAGATGGTGCCTTTTTTCTTGTCAGTTTCCTCTCATCTGCTGAACTTTGTATACCAGGATAGGTTTTGTAAGGTGATTTGTAGGCTTGCAGGAGTTGGCCTACTTTCAGTGGGTAGGAATCACTCATGTGTTTTTCCTTTGCAGTCTCGAAGATATGACTCCAGGACCACTATATTTTCTCCAGAAGGTAAAATAGAAATTGTTTAATCTGCCTCAAGTTTAAAAAAAAAATGTGTTAGACTTTTAGAAAAAAAAAATTACAAACTTTTTTTGGTAGTTGCAAAGTTCATCCTTTTTGTACTTCGAAGCAATTATGGTCACCGGGTTGATTATACCATAGAAGAGTGAAAGTGGGAATTTGTTTCTAGCTTGCTTCCTTGCTAATTTCTTTTGGGTCAGTGGTGCAAGAGCATAGAGGAGAGTCTTGGCTTCTCACTGCTTTTGTTTTGTAGGTCGCTTATACCAAGTTGAATATGCCATGGAAGCTATTGGACATGCAGGCACCTGTTTGGGAATTTTAGCAAATGATGGTGTTTTGCTTGCAGCAGAGAGACGCAACATCCACAAGCTTCTCGATGAAGTCTTTTTTTCTGAAAAAATTTATAAACTCAATGAGTAAGTGAGATTTTAGGAAAGAGTTTTAAAAAAAATCTCACTTTCTCACATAAGTGGGATCTATGTAATTTGGGAGGGCTCTTCTGTGTGATGTGGTAGGATTGAAGTTGTACCTTTATTTTGCTTGAAACCTCTTTGAGGCCTGGTACCATGTGTTACTCCTTTTAAGTGCAGGGCAAACACTTAGTAGAGAAACTAGCATTGTGTAGTGGTAAGAGTACAGACATAGTAGTCACACTGATTTGGGTTCAGCTCCAGGCTTCCCCCATGCAGGCTATGTGATCTTGCACAAATTATTTAATTTCTTTGGGCCTCAGAGTCTCCTCAAGTGGTTGTGGCAGTTTAATGAAATAAAATGAATGAAATAAAATAGTATAGTGTCAGGCATATAGTAGGCCCTCAAAGTATTGTTTAGAATAGCTATGCAGGATTTTGTTGAATTATACTGAATCTTACTAAAGAACAAGCCTGTTGGAGATCTGGGAAGAATTTAGCCAAGCCTTGTACACGGTGTGAGATGTTGGTTATATATTTAGATGTGCAGAACTTTGCAGCTCATGGAGAGCTGGCCATGCTAAGTAGAGACTTTCCCTTCAGTGATGGTAGGCTTGGTAAATGCTGATTATCAGGGCCTTTGGATACACTTGTCCAAAGTGGTGTCACCCCTCCACAGAGCCTCTGTTGGGCTCACCCAACAGCTGGCACACTTGGCTAGGCATAGTCACAGGGTGAGTCTCAGCTATAAGAGAGCCAGGGCAGCCCTCAGGAAATGGTCCAAAAAAAATGAAATGCACCTCGAGTAGGAGCCTAGCCCTGTACTTCCTAAGCAGGCTTGTAAACCCTCCTGCCACTGTCCCCCGTCACCTCCATCAAGCCAGGCCTTAGGAAATGAATACTACTCAAGAGCAATCTGTCTAGCAAAATCTTTTTTTTTTTTTTTTTTGAGACAGATTCTTGCTTTGTCACCCAGGCTGGAGTACAGTGACGCCATCTCGGCTCGCTGCAACTTCTGCCTCCCAGGCTCAAGTGATCCTCCCACCTCAGCCTCCCAAGTAGCTGGGACTATAGGTGTGCACCACCACACCCAGTTAGTTTTTGTATTTTTTGTTGAGATGGGATTTCGCCACATTGCCCAGGCTAGTCTTAATCTCCTGGGCTCAAACCCTCCATCTACTTCGGCCTCCCAAAGTGCTGGAATTACAGGCATGAGCCATTGTGGCGAGCCTGTCTTTGTATTCTCTGTTGCTAAATCTTCTTGAGATTTACTTTAGCTTCCTGGCGTTAATCCTGTTACCCTATTCACAGGGTGGTAATGATAAATACATCTATTAACGAACTTAAGGGTGCATTTATTTATCTTTCATGTTGAATGACATCAAGTAAACGTCTCCTACAAAGATAAGACTTTTATAGGCTTCTTCTGAAGGAAGTAGCTGCTGTGAAGCAAACGTAGTGAATTGCTAATATAATTCTGTGCTTTTTAATATTTATAAATGCTCCTTGCAGGCATCTTCCCTGCTTACAGATCAATATCTTTTTTTCTTCAAGGGACATGGCTTGCAGTGTGGCAGGCATAACTTCTGATGCTAATGTTCTGACTAATGAACTAAGGCTCATTGCTCAAAGGTATGGTCATATATAGCATAACTGATGATACAGAAATTAGTTTTGATGTTTCTTTTTTTGAGATGGAGTCTCACTCTGTTGCCCAGGCTGGAGTGAAGTGGCGCCACCTTGGCTCACTGCAACCTCTACCTCCCGGGTTCATGCCATTCTCCTGCCTCAGCCCCCCAAGTAGCTGGGACTACAGGCGTGTGCCACCACACCCGGTTAATTTTTGTATTTTTAGTAGAGACGGGGTTTCACTGTGTTAGCTAGGATGGTTTCGATCTCCTGACCTCATGATCCACCCACCTCGGCCTCCCAAAGTGCTGGGATTACAGGCATGAGCCATTGCGGCCGGCCTAGTTTTGACGTTTCTAAGGAGAGCTCACTTTTGCAAAGATTAAAGTCATTAAAAATCTTTGAATTGAAAATTACAGATTTTTTTCAACCAAACTTACAAAATGTTACTTACTATGAGAATATTCGGATATTGACTTGTTCCCTCCCCTTCAAATTACAAATGACTGTTAGGTTGTCCCCATGGCATGGATTGCTTTTCAGAGAATATTTTCCTTAGAGTCTGTCTGTGTTTTGGAGAAAACTACTAATATGCCCATCTCTTTATCCTAGGTATTTATTGCAGTATCAGGAGCCGATACCTTGTGAGCAGTTGGTTACAGCACTGTGTGATATCAAGCAAGCATATACACAATTTGGTGGTACTTAATTTTTTTGAAAATGTTATTCCAAAAAGTTAAGACATTTTATGAGTTATAACCCTTTTGAGGTAGTAAAAAATTGAAAATAGACCCTTTGTTTTAAATTGAATTTAATTTTTTTAATTGACAAATAAGAATTGTACATATTCGTTGGGTACATAATGATGTTTCGGTACACATAATGATCAGATCAGGGTAAATGGCACATTAATCATCTCAAACACTTCTTTGTGTTGGGAGCCTTCCATATCCTTCTAACTATTTGAAACTAATGTGTTACAGTTAACCATATTAATCCTACAGTGGCGTAAAACACTAGAATTTCATACATTCTTGCTTCATGAATGAATGTGTTCCTCCGCCATGTAGATTACCCTAGTTTTATTAATAGGATATTGAAAGTCCAAAACAACATTTTCAGATCTGGAAACTAACTGCTGTTTACATAATAATGAAATTCAGTACTGGTCCTTTCTCTGTTCCCTCTCCTGGCTGTGTCCAAATCATAGAAACAAGTGGAATTTGTAATGGAGCTTATCTCTGGTAGCCAGAATACAGAACAGTTTATGAATGCTTAAGTTCACAGAGAAAGGTTTAGCTACATTCACTGAGCTCAAGTAACTATAGTGATACTAAATTTAGATTATTGATATATTTGGCTTTTTTTCTTTGTTAAAGGAAAACGTCCATTTGGTGTTTCATTGCTGTACATTGGTTGGGATAAGCACTATGGCTTTCAGCTCTATCAGAGTGACCCAAGTGGAAATTACGGGGGATGGAAGGCCACATGCATTGGAAATAATAGCGCTGTGAGTATTTTTGTTGTGCTGTGAAATCTAGCAGAACGTCTAATAGATGCCATAATTTTGCCGTGGTGATGAATGTAAACAGTATTTAAAGATAGGTGCAACAGCCTTAATGTGATATGGAAATATCTGTGATTTCTGTTGGGGACAGAGTTGCTGGTATAGCTAATACACTGGGGTTCGTTAACTACATTAATAAATGCTAATTTTCAGTTAGGAGTTGTGTAATTAGAAGTTGTGATTTTGTTTCACATCCTAGTTTACAGACCCCTTGAATTCTATGACAGACCCCTTGGGAGACTGAGGACCTCAGGTTAAAGACACACTATATAGAGCATCAGTACCACCTCTTCTCACCCTGTGCCATGTGTGCCCTCCCTGTCATCAAAATTATTTATATGGGCCAGGCATGGTGGCTCATGCCTGTAATCCCAGGCTGAGGCAGGCAAATTGCTTGAGCCCAGCAGTTTGAGACCAGCCTGGGGAACGTAGCAGAACCCCATCTCTACAAAAAGTACAAAAATTAGCTGGGCACCATGGCATGTGCCTATAATCCTAGCTACCCAGGAGGCCAAGGTGGGAGGAGGAGCACCTGAGCCGGGGGGACTTGAGGATACAGTAAGCTGAGATCATGCTACTGCACTCCAGTCTGGGCAACAGAGTGAGCCCATATCAAAAAAAAAAAATTGTTTATACTTGTAATGCCAATAGTAATTCAGGCATTTTTCTTCTAGACCAATTCATGTTTCTAAAAAATGTAAAAACTTAAAATTCTGTGTTGATTCATGTTTTATAGGCAGCTGTGTCAATGTTGAAACAAGACTACAAAGAAGGAGAAATGACCTTGAAGTCAGCACTTGCTTTAGCTATCAAAGTACTAAATAAGACCATGGATGTTAGTAAACTCTCCGCTGAAAAAGGTAATCCATATCCTCTGCTTTAATTATTTCAACTGAGCAAGGGGAATTAGCAGCTGTTAAGTTTTTTGTTTTTTTTTTTTAAATATGGAGTATTGCTCTGTCACCAGGCTGGAGTACAGTGGCACAATCTTGGCTCACTACAACCTCTGCCTTCTGGGTTCAAGTGATTCTTCTGCCTCAGCCTTCCATGTAGCTGGGACTACAGGCTCACGCCACCACGCCCAGTTAATTTTTTTTTTGTGTGTGTGTGTCTCGCTCTGTCACCCAGGCTGGAGTTCAGTGGCGCAATCTCGGCTTACTGCAAGCTCTACCTCCCAGGTTCACACCATTCTCCTGCCTCAGCCTCCCAAGTAGCTGGGACTACGGGCACCCGCCACCACGCCCAGCTGATTTTTTGTATTTTTAGTAGAGACAGGGTTTCACCGTGTTAGCCAGGATGGTCTTGATCTCCTGACCTCGTGATCTGCCTGCCTCGGCCTCCCAAAGTGCTGTGATTACAGGCATGAGCCACCGTGCCCGGCCTAATTTTTGTATTTTTAGTAGAGACGGGGTTTCACCATGTTGGCCAGGCTGGTCACGAACTCCTGACCTCAGGTGATCCTCCCACCTTGGCCTCCCAAGGTGCTGGGATTACAGGCGTGAGCCATCGTGCCCAGCCAGCAGCTGGTAAGATTTTTAACGTCATCCTAGTTCATTGAAACAGCAACCTTATGAATTACGTGATGTTATCCCTGTCTTCTGAGGATACTAGGGCTTAATGAGGTTAAGTGAGTTGAGCAAGACCAACATTGGTAAATTGTGGAGTCACAATCTCATACTGTATTCCACACTTAAAGGCTTGATACTGAACAGTCTCAGTACTCACAGATAGACATCCTGCACTGTGTCACTTTTAGTTAATAGTTACCAAGTCTTCTCATCAATGTCTTTGGTTCTATGTATGATAAAGCATATGTATATAGTTATATATTTATACATAGGTTTGGTATACCTTACCAGAGATACAACATTTGCATGGGTTGTGATACCCTCTCCTGTTCTTAATCTACTAATCTCTTATTTTAAGCTCATGTTAGCAATTCTAAATACTTTGTTCAACTTAAGCTATATGACTATATAAAAGAATATTTCAGTCGAGCATGGTGGCTCGCGCCTGTAATCCCAGCACTTTGGGAGACCAAGTTGGGTGGATCACCTGAGGTCAGGAGTTCAAGACCAGCCTGGGCGACAGAGACTCCACCTCAAAAAAAAAAAGAAAAAGAATATTTCTAAATGTTTTTCAGAAATTGTGGTAAATTAACATGTTGCTTTATGTTAGGACAGTTTAGCTCCTGGTGTTCCTTAGAAAATGCCATTTATGGTCAGGCACATTGGCTCACGCATGTAATCCCCAACACTTTGGGAGGCCGAGATGGGCGGATCACCTGAGGTCAGGAGTTCAAGACCAGCCTGACCAACATGGTGAAACCCCCGCCTCTACTAAAAATACAAAAATTGGCCAGGTTTGGTGGCGCATGCCTGTAATCCCAGCTACTTAGGAGGCTGAGACAGGAGAATCACATGAACCCGGGAGGCAAAGGCTGCAGTGAGCTGAGATCGCACCATTGCACTCCAACCTGGGCAATGAGAGCAAAACTCTGTCTCAATAAAAACAAAAAGAAAATGTCATTTACATGTAGATTTCCCTCTGTTGTCTACTTCCACCCAGTTTCAAGGAGGCACTACTCACTTTCCCTGGTACAAAAAAATTCCTTCCCCTCGAGGTATCAGTCTGCTTTTCTTGGCCATTTCATGCCCTTTTTTTTTTTTTTTTTTAAAAGACTTGAAAAGTCCATAAAAAATAAGCTATTATTACCAGTTGAAGATCTGGCTGAGCCCTCAGAGGTTCCTATAAGAAAATTGTGGTTCGTCTAATCGGCACAGCTAATAGCAGGCCAGCAATAGCAATTAGTCGATTATACTTTTTCTAAGGGAGTGACAAAATGGCCACTAAGAAAGTTGGGATGGGTGAGGAGAAGGTATTTAAGTAAAAATTGTAATTAAAACATTACAAAATCAAAAATATTTTGTTCTCATAAAAGGGAATAATATTAAGCATAAAACATAGGAGAGTGCTGAACTAATGTTTAAATGATGTGACGAGCATAAACCATGAGTGCCTATTAAGTTTCTCTGCTAAGTATGCCTGCCTGCAGTACAAATACATGTATGTGTTTGTTTTTAGTGGAAATTGCAACACTAACAAGAGAGAATGGAAAGACGGTAATCAGAGTTCTCAAACAAAAAGAAGTGGAACAGTTGATCAAAAAACATGAGGAAGAAGAAGCTAAAGCTGAGCGTGAGAAGAAAGAAAAAGAACAGAAAGAAAAGGATAAATAGACAAAATTGGAGATTTTATTACTCATTTGGGGCACCATTTCAGTGTAAAAGCTGTCCTACTCTTCCACACTAGGAAGGCTTTGACTTTTTTTAACTGGTGCAGTGGGAAAATAGGACATTACATACTGAATTGGGTCCTTGTCATTTCTGTCCAATTGAATACTTTACTGTAATGATGATGGTTACTCTTCATGGACATCTTAATCTTCCACACACATCCTCTTTTTTTGGAATAAAATTTGGAAAATGGAAATGAAGGAATAAGTTCTCTGTAGCAGTAATTGTTAAATACACAAAAACTGACAGGGCGATCATCTTTTGCACACTGTGGCTTACAGTCCTTTCACAAAGATGGGCACATTCTTCGAGCTGACCAGATTATTTGTCGCTGTCTGCAGGGATTGGTTTGAGAATGAACACTTGAGCTGAACAAAGCCAGAATTAATATATAGGTGTGGATCTTGCAGCTAGGACTGAGGCTGCCCACAGGCAGCAGCCCAAGCTGCGTGGAAGATGAGGTATAGAAGTTAAGGCCACAGAGGAAAAGTGGAACCAAGAGATGAGAACAGTTACGTGTTGGCTGAAGGGAGCTCTGTTGCTGGGCTTTGTTCAACCTGAGTTCCCTTGGGTGTCTGTGGCTTCATGACAGAAGTGATAATGGGGCACTTAATGCATAGCCATGGTGCTTTAGCATCACCTATGCAGATTCTGATGTCCCATCCCAGATCTACTGAATTAAAATGTCTGAGGGTGGAACCCAGTAATCTGTTTTAACAAGCTCTGCATGTGATTCTTAGGAATGCTAAATAAACCTTTAGAAGGTTTTGTTGCATATTAGAATCACCTGGGAAGCTTTTGCAACTTGTAAGCATGCGATATCAATTAACTCAAGCTGGGGTGGAACCCAGATAGTAACATAGCTTAAACTCTTCAGGTGATTTCCATCAGCCAGAATGAGACCCGTGCATTGAGCCATTCTTTACCCTTCTCTCAGCTGTTGTCAATCAAATATGGGATTGCAGTCTAATTCCTCATTGTAGATTTTCTTAATACAGCTCCCTGCAGTTTTCTGTATTGGCTAAGGTATTTCCAAGCCCTATTTGCAGTACTTATTTGAACTTCTAAATTATTCCGTTACTCTGTACAGCTGGTTCTCGTTATTTTTGGTAATTATATTCTAAATTCACTGCTAAAACTAAATAACTGACCTCTTGCACCTAGGGGAAGTACTGGGTTAGGGTCCTACAAGCCACTGGTCACATTTTTACCAACTGATCAGTACATAACCTGTTTTTTGTGTGTTTCTACTTAAAGACACCTTTTTAAATGTATATTATGGATTCATTAACATAGAACTCAGCCAACAGCTCTTTACCTGAATGTTTTAGTTTTGTTTTGCTTTTTGAGACTGGGTCTTGCTCTGTCACCCAGGCTGGAGTGCAGTGGTGTGATTATATTTCACTGCAGGCTCAAACCATCTTCCTGCCTTGACCTCCCAAAGTGTTAACATCACAGCCCTCTTATGCTTAGGAACAACACTAACTTTTTTTTCGTAGAGACAGCAAGCAGGGAAGGTCTCACCATGTTTCCCGTGCCAGTCTCAAACTCCCGGACTCAAGTGATCCTCCTGCCTCAACCTCCCAAAGTGCTGACATCACAGCCCTGAATGTGCCAAGCGCCCCTCGCATCACTTGCCAATACTTCTGCCTTGAGAATGCTCTTCCTGGGTATCTATCGCCCACTCC
This sequence comes from Macaca nemestrina, assembly GCF_043159975.1. NCBI lineage: Eukaryota > Metazoa > Chordata > Mammalia > Primates > Cercopithecidae > Macaca > Macaca nemestrina. The sequence continues at coordinate 122,429,934 of NC_092131.1, read as the reverse complement.
CTCATCTCCAGGTCTCTGCTTGAATGTCACCTTTTTTGGGGTACTTCTGTGAAGGAGCAATTTTTTTCCCCTGCACACTTAACATTTTCTATTCCCCATACATACCCTGTTGATTTTTTCTCCATAGCACTCATCACCAACTGGTGTATTTGTTTATTGTCTCTCTCCACTAGAATACAGGCTTCCAGAGCAGTACTTTGTTTTCATTCAATAGTTGTGTCTCAGTACCTAGAACAGAAACTGGCACATGTTAGGCAACAAATAAATACTGATGAATGAATAAATGCCCTGGATATGCTGGTGTGAAATCCTAAAAAATACCCACTTTCCATCCAGATCAATAGCACTGGTGGATTTTCTGTATTCTGACTACCCCTTCAACACTTGCCTAAAGCTAGGACAACTTCTTCAAAGGCAATAGTGGATAAGAGAGGCTGGTATATTTGCCGCCACATTAGGAAAGTCTTCAGAATTTGACCCTAACAACAGGCAAATTTCAATGTATTCATCCTTTTGTTGAAATAAGTTCATACCACAGGGAAAAGCAAAAGATAGGAGGTGAGGCAAAGGCTACTCTATAACTGAGTTTTTTTCCCTGCTATGGGGTTTGCCTACCTAGTCTAGATTCTCACACTAGCCTGACTTTCCTCTGCTCTGTGGCATATTTTTAACCCGAGTTGCAGGGCTGTTGGTTTCCAGAGTGTTGCCTGATGCATCCCAAATGTCGGCTTAGCAATCAATACACATCTGAACAGGGGCCCATCACTAATAGCAAGCATCTCATTCATCTGGGCAAAACTCATGGGTTTTCACAGGGACCCTACCAGCTCAGAAGCACCTTGATATAAATAAGTAGAAACCAAAGACAGCTAAGTTTTAAATCTTGAGTCAAAACTTTAAAATCAAAGTCAAGTTGATTTCATTTTGGTGAGCTTTCAAATCATGCTTTTAAAAATAAATCATGTAAAAAAATCATGCACTCCTATGTATAATTTTACTTCTGGTGTTTTTTCTTAATCAGAAAATAAAGGAAGACTCTGGAATTTGTACAGTCTAGCACTTTGAAAGTTTCATGAGAGTGTTTATTTTAGCAGTGCAAAAATATTCCATACTCTGAAAAACAAAACCAGAAAGTTCATTCATTCCTTCATTGGACACTTACCATGTTCCCGATAATTTTAGGTGGTGGGGATACATGGATAAGACATGTTCTCGGCTCTTAACTTGCAGTCTTGCAGGAAAAGCGGATAATCAACAACTTAATATTGTGGAGGAGTGCTAGACTCCAGGTAACTGTGTGCTGAAGGGTAGGGAGTAAAGGCAGAAGGAACTGCACGTGCAAAGGCTTGGTAATGGGAAAACTTCACAGTAGCTAAGCAGAGCTAGAGCACAACTTACTGGGGAAATAAGAGATGAGGTTGGAAATGTACACTAGGATGAGAAGACAGCTTTGCAGGTCTTGAAGTCTGTGCTGTATGCAATGCAGAGGCAGCTGAGATTTTTTAGTGAATAAGAAAAACAATTACTCTAACTCGTTTAGAACAATGATTCTGGGAGCCCAGAAGATGGACTAGGTGGGAAGAGACAGTGAGTTAGGAGGCTACTGAAATAGGCAAGGAAAGATGACGGTGTAAGACTGTAGCAAAGGGAACAGAGAGGAAGGGAAGCTGCCATGGAGTGACAGAGGAGAGAGAAAAAGAAAGGGATGACAAGGGTGTCAAATTCAAGTAGTCACAATCTGATCTAAAAAAGTACTCAGTGAACACGATGAACGACTCTTAAAATTTCCTAATGTCTTTTTTGTTACTATTGTTATCACATGAAACCAATTAGAGTTAATATTCCTAGTAGGGAAGAATTCTATAAACAACATTGCATATCACACATCAGGGTAAACCCATGTCAAATGCTTTTTTCCCCTTCTTCTTCCAGATATTATTCATTTGTATTCTCGTGTGCACTGTCTGATCATCTTTTTTCCCAATTTCTATCAGAGAATTTAACTTTCTAAAAATTCATTTGTGAGCTCTTTTAAAATAGTTGTTTGTCATCTGTGTTACATTTTTTTTCATTGTAGCATTTGCATTTTTATTTTGTTTTTGATGCTGATGTGCCGAAGGGTTGTTTTGTGTTTATGTAAACAAAGCTATCATTTCAAGTTCTTGTTAGTACAATGCACATAAAAATATTCCCCATGCCAAAGTACATCAACGTTATTCTAGTAAATTTGTAGTGTAATCATCTTTATAATACACAATTTGCAAAATATAATTGTTAATCTATTTTTAAAAGCAGTATTTAAATTAATCATGAAACTTTAATTCAATTGTTCAGACTACTTGGGAATTTTCCATTCTTGAGTGAATTCAGAATTACATGAAATGATAGTTATTTACCTTTCTCCATTTATTTTTGTTATTTTTTGGTAACAGCCTTACTGAGATACAGTTCACATACCATACAATTCGCCCATTTAAAGCATACATTTCAGTCGTTTTTTGTATACTCCCAGAATTGTGCAGCCAGCACCACAATCAATTTAGAACATTTTCATCACCCCAAATATAAAACTCCACATACTTCTTAGCCATCACCCTCAAATCACTGCCCAGTCCTAGGCAACCACTCATCTTCTTACTGTGTCTACGGATTTGCCTATTATGGACATTTCATGTAAATGGAATCATACAATATGTGGTCCTTTGTGTCTGGCTTCTTTCACTTAGCGTAATGTTTTCAAGGTTTATCTATGTTGTAGTATGCATTAGTAATTTGTTTACTAGATTAGAGAAAAAAAGCAGAGATGTATTTTTTTTCCATTGTATGGTTATACTACATTTTGTTTATCTACTCATTGGCAAAAATATGAGTTATTTCTACTCTTAAGAGTAATGCTGATATGTACACCCATGTACAAGTTTTTTGTGTGGACACACGTTTTCATTTATTCTGAGTATACACCTTGAAGTAGAATTGTTGGTTTATTTTAAAATCCATCTTTATGCCGTACATTAACATTAGTGATATGGATTTTTTTAAAAATCTACTTTGCCCTATTTTCTCCTATAAGAACCCAATAGAAATGGGAAATGGGTTGACTATTTGAGTAAATGTATATGAATCTGTTAGTTATAGAAGTAGGTCTCACAGTTGGAGAGGATTTTCACTTCCTTTCATCTTGACAGGAAGAATGTTTTCTCTAAGTTTCTTTATACTTAACACTAGAGAGGCCAAGTCTTTGATTCTGTACCTAAGAGCTTTATGTAATAACCTCTGAAAAATTAGGAATCACATGGAATGGGAGAATCCAGGGTAAATTGTCTTCTGAGTCCTGAACAACCTAATAACTTACTTTCTCTGATTAGGAAAGCAATGCATGATCACTTTGGAAAACACACAGTGAATACAATAAAAATCACCCATAATATCTTGCCCAGAGTTAGCCACTATTAACTTATCTCATTGGCCCAGTTTAGATACTGAATGAGTATACCGGTAACCTTCAGCAAATTATAGGCAAACTATTTTAAAAGACTGTTTTATTTTGTTTTCTTTGGAGATGGAGTCTTGCTCTGTCACCCAGGCTGGAGTGCAGTGGCACAATCTCGGCTCACTGCAACCTCCCAGGTTCACGCAATTCTCCTGCTTCAGCCTCCAAAGTATCTGGGATTACAGGCACCTGCCACCATGCCCAGCTGTTGTTTTTTTAATTTTTAGCAGACAGGGGGTTTTACCATGTTGGCCAGGCTGGTTTCAAACTCCTGGCCTCAAGTGATCCATCCGCTTCGGCCTCCCAAAGTGCTGGGATTACAGGCACGAGCCACCACCACGCCCAGCCTAAAAATACTCTTAATGGAGAAATGTAAAAATACTTTTTCCTTCTAATTGTTTTTCTTTTCTTTTTCCTTTTTTTGAGATGAAGTCTCACTCTTTTGCCCAGGCTGGAGTGCAGTGGCACCATCGTGGCTCACTGCAACCTCCGCCTCCCAGGTTCAAGTCATTCTCCTGCCTCAGCCTCCTGAGTAACTGGGATTACAGATGCGCACCACCACGCCTGGCTAATTTTGTATGTTTAGTAGAGATGGGGTTTCACCATTTTGGCCAGGCTGGTCTCGAACTTCTGACCTCAAGTGATCCACCCACCTCAGCCTCCCAAAGTGCTGGGATTACAGGCAAGAGCCACCGCACCCAAGTATTTTGCAGCCTTAGAAAGCCCTGTTTCTCTTTACAGCAGAGTAGAAGCTATCATTTGTTGAATAAACAGTAAGTGTCAGCTACATTATAAATGTTAGTGCTAATTCTCACAACAACCTTGTAAACCCTTGAGGGCCTACTCTGTGCTCAGTGATTTAGAGGCAATCTCTCTATCGTGTAGCTGAGGAAACCAAAGATCAGAAAAGGTGAGTAATTTGTGCCAAGTCACACAACTCCAGTGCTATCATTCCATGCAAGCCATCACTATCATTCCCTTGCCTGGACTTCTATAATAGCTGCCCATGCTTGTTCCCCTCCAACCTATTCTCTCCTTCACTGCTAGAGGGATCTTCTTAATATGTCAGTCGGAGCACATGAACACATGTCTTAAACCTCACATAGGTTTCCCATCAGAGAACTTCCCCAGTTTACTGTGAAGCTAATGCAGCTTAAGATTCAAGTCTTCATTTGCATGGCTCCTTCCTAGGCTCTGGGAAGGACCCTAATAATGTATTCTTATGCTCATACGCAAAATACCTTTTTTTTTTTTTTTTTCTTTTCAGAGACAGAGTCTCACTCTGTCGCCTAGGCTGGAGTACAGTGGCACGATCTTGGCTCACTGCAATCTCCACCTCCTGGGTTCAAGCAATTCTCCTGCCTCAGCCTCCTGAGTAGCTGGGATTATAGGCGCATGCCGCCATGCGAAGCTAATTTTTTTTGTATTTTAGTAGAGACGGGGTTTCACCATGTTGCCTAGGCTGGTCTCGAACTCATGAAGTCAGGCAATCTGCCTGCCTTGGCCTCCCAAAGTGCTAGAATTACAGGAGTGAGCTACTGCGCCTGGCCGCAAAATATCTTTTAACAGCAATTGAGAAGCACTACTGTTTGTTTCTGCACAAATTTCTCCTCCTTTTGGAAGACATTGGAGTGGTCATGGGTGTAATGGAATATGTTAATTCACAGTCACTTTCATGGATAGTGAGCTTATTGTTAACCATTCCAGTGTAGAAATGGCTTCGGGATGTTTCCTACCACCATTGTGCCAACTCACCTGGTATCATGACAAGAAGATACAGGGGCAGAGGTTGTGTCACCACGTGAACTACGTCTTCTATGGTGCCCATCATTGGAAGTTTATGAATACTGGAGAGAGAAACAAGGCTTGAAATATATGGAGTCAGAAGCTAGTCTATGATAAACACTTCCGGTCTCCAGATGTATAAAATTATAAGCTAAGGATTCAGTTCTCATCAATACCAAAACAGGAAGTGGGAAAAGTACTATAGGATGTCAGACTGATAGTCAAACTATCATTTTCTAGTTACTGTGATGTTTGTCATCTTTTAAAAAATTTGTTCTGGCTTTGAGTGTTGTGGTCCAACAAATAATGTAATTTGTTGAAATTTTTTTTGCTCTAAGTAAATAACCAATTTCACACCCAATTTCACATTTGTACTATCCTATTCTTTTTCTGTTTGTAGAGATGGGGTTTTGCTATGTTGCCCAGGCTGAGGCTTGACTTGAACTCCTGGGCTCAAGTGATCCTCCCTCCTCAGCCTCCCCAGTAGCTGGGACTACAGGCACGTGCCAACACACCTGGCTTGTATTGTCATATTCTTTGCTTAAACAGAACTCCTTCCCACCTGCCCAAATAATATAATATTCAATATAAACTGGAATTAGCCCCTGTTTTCCATTGTCCCCCTATCTTGTTGAGAATCTGTACCTGATTCCTCTCTGCCCCTCCCTCACACAAACTTCTTTGTTCTTTTTTTTTTTTTCTAAGACAGGTTCTCTCTCTGTCACCACAGCTGTGGTGCCATCATAGTTCACTGCAGCCTCAACCTCCTGGGTTCAAGTGATACTCCCATCTCAGCCTCCCATGTAGCTAGGACCACAGGTGTGCACTACCACGCTCAGATAGTTTTTATTTTTAGTAGAGATGAGGTCTCACTATGTTGCCCAGGCTGGTGAACTCCTGAGCTCAAGCGATCCTCCTGCCTTGGCCTCCCAAAGTGCTGAGATTACAGGCATGAGCTACCGTGCCTAGCCGTAGCAAGCTCTTTTCTACCTAAGTGTCTTTGGCTAGATCACCCCCCTATCTGGAATGCTCTTCCCTCCATCCTGCACGATTGCCACTTTCTCCATCTTCTGTCCTAACTCAGGTTACCTTGTCAGGAAGGCATTTCCTGACCACTCGTTCTAAAGTAAAAGTCCCTACCCACTACTGCATCAATTTTATCCCTCAATAGTTTTTTTTTTTTTTTTTTTTTTTTTTGAGACAGAGTTACACTCGGTTGCCAGGCCAAGCTGGAGTGCAGTGGCACAATCTTGGTTCACTGCAATCTCAGCCTCCCGGGTAGCTGGGATTACAGGCGTGCGCCACCACACCCAGCTATTTTTTGTATTTTTAGTAGAGACGGGGTTTCACCATGTTGGCCAGGATGGTCTCCATCTCCTGACTTTGTGATTTACCTGCCTAGGCCTCCCAAAGTGCTGGGATTACAGGCATGAGCTACTGCGCCAAGCACTCCTCAATTGTTCTTATCAAATTCTGAAATTATCTTGCTTGTTTTTTGTTATTTTTTTTTAAAGACAAGGTCTTATGTTGTTTCTTTTTAAAGACAAAGCTTATTTTTATTTTTATTTTTGAGATGGTGTTTTGCTCTTGTCACCAGGGCTGGAGTGCAATGGCGCACTCTCTGCTCACTATAATCTCCACCTCCTGGGTTCAAGCGATTCTCCTGCCTTAGCCTCCCAAGTAGTTGGGATTACAGGCATGTGCCATCACACCAAGCTAATTTTTATATTTTTAGTAGAGATGGGGTTTCACCATGTTAGCCAGGCTGGTCTTGAACTCCTGACTTCAGGTGATCCACCCACCCCAGCCTCCCAAAGTGCTGGGATTACAGGCATGAGCCACTGCGCCCAACCAAGGTTTGTTTTTTTAAAGACAAGGTCTCACTCTGTTGCCCAGGCTAGGGTGCAGCAGCAGGCATGATCATAGCTCAGTGAACTCCTGTGCTCAAGGGACCCTCCCACTTCAGCCTCACAAGTAGCTAGGACCACAGGTGCACACCACCACACCTGGCTATTTTATTTTATTTTGTTTTATTTTATTTAATAGAGATAAGGGGGTTCTTGATGTTGCCCAGGCTGGTCTGGAACCCCTGGCCTTAAACAATCCTCCCACCTCAGCTTCCCAAAGTGCTGGGATGATAGGCGTGAGCCACCGCCTCCAGTTTTGTTTACTTGTTTATTGTTTGAGTTCCTTTCCACCCAGCTTTGTTTACTTGTTTATTGTTTGAGTTCCTTCCCGAGGCAGTACTTTCCAAGAATGCAGGGACATTAACTATCATGTTCACTAAATCATTCCTAGAATTTGGCATATACATTAGTTGTTTCTTAAATATTCGTTGAATGAATGAATGAATAGCTGGGAGTGACAGCAAAGATTCAAACTCATGTTTATCAAATCAAAGGCTGTGCGATGCCCAATATGCCAAAAGCTCTCTGTATTTCCCAATCTGTTATCCCATAGAGCATTGAAGAGATCATGTGTGTGTTAAGAACACAGGCAGTTTCAATTCTGGTTCACCAATGACTGAGAAGATCAGATATAATCAAGGATCAAAATATTCTTTTCCATACAGGTGACTTCAAGTATTCTTCAGTTTTCAAAAAATTTAAAACACCTAAAATTAATCAGACATGTTCTAAAAGAGCAAGGAAAAATTGTGTTCTGTGTGAGACAGCTGTGGAACTGGAAATTACCAAATGATTTCCACTTTTAAGAGATTTGGATCAGGTGGCTTAGAATTAGATTAAAGATAATCAATTCCCTGGAACAATCAATGCCATGCATAACTCTAATCTTCAGAAGGAGCTTTTTGTATTGCTGAGAGGTTGCTCATCTGGTCTTGTTTTTTATCCATACAGAAACCTTGATGTCAATTAGTATTCCACGGTAAATGAAGCTAGATGAGAAAGTGAACCCTTGCTAAATAAATTAGAAGAGACGATAATTAAAGCAGAGATTCTAAACCGTATCAGAGAAGCAGCTCTATTTTCATTTTACCATCACTTCCCTAAAAGCAATATATGGCAGTTTACAGATTACACATGGAAATGAAATATATTAAATTTTGGATTTTTTTTGTGCTTTTGAGGATCAGAATTTCATAATATCTCTTGACTGAAGGAGAGTTAATCTGGGAACAAATAATTTGGCAATCGATACATTAAATTCTAAGATGACAGTTCTCCTGGTCTCTAGCCACAAATATCTGGAACATTTGTGGTCTAAACCTGCAGTATAATTTGTACTTTGGATTCACTTCTGGTATACATAGCAGTGTCTATAAATACCTTTCATGTCCAGAATAGAAAGCCTGAGGGAGAGACAGAGGCTAGATATTTGATATTAGAAAAATATTCCAATTCTACCTTTTGCACAGAATTGAATATTTGTAATTGTGTCTTGTAGATATCAAATTAAAAGTATAAGTTTCATTTTAACATTTATAATAGTATACCATCTATGGAGAACAGACAATATGTATTTATATTACATACATTTACATATTCCTAATAAGGTATCTTTATTTAGTAGACAAATGTTGAACTTTTGCATATTAAAAATTATTACTTTACTCTAGGACTTTATGGAAATTCATATTTGTCTTAAAAAGAAAAATTATTTTATAACGTAATTCATCATTCCCAGATTTTAAAGCTTTCAACATTTAGGGCACATGGGATATTGTATTGTACTTTCTTAAAAGTGTAAAACAGTATCTTCATTTTTTTTTTTTGAGACAGAGTCTCACTCTGTTGCCAGGGCTGGAGTGCAGTGATGGGATCTCGGTTCATTGCAACCTCTGCCTCCTGGGTTCAAGCGATTCTCCTGCCTCAGCCTCCTGAGTAGCTGGGATTACAGGCTCCTGGCATCACACCCAGCTAATTTTTTGTATTTTCAGTAGAGACAGGGTTTCACCGTATTGTCCAGGCTGCTCTTGAACTCCTGACCTTGTGATTCGCCCACCTCAACCTCCCAAAGTGCTGGGATTACAGGCATGAGCCACTGCACCCAGCCTAGTATCTTCATTTTTAACAAGAATGTTTTGTAGGCCAGGTGTGGTGGCCCATGCCTGTAATCCCAGTACTTTGGGAGGCCAAGGGGGCGGATCACCTGAGGTCAGGAATTCGAAACCAGCTTGGCCAACATGGTGAAACATCTCTACTAAACAACCAAAATTAGCCAGACGTGGTGAGGCATGCTTGTAATCCTAGCTACTTGGGAGGCTGAGGAAGGAGAATCACTTGAACCTGGGGGGTAGAGGTTGCAGTGAGCCGAGATCGCGCCATTGCACTCCAGCCTAGGCAACAAGACTGAAACTCCATCTCAAAAAAAGAAAAGAAAAGAAAAAAAGTTTGGTAGCTGAATTGCCATTTCCTTGTTAACATGCATTTTTCTTGAACGTAGGTAATTGAACCTGTCACATTGTGTTATATATATATGCTATTATTAAATTCTGTTGAGAAGGTTTAGTTTTATATATGGCTTATATTTTTGTGATATTTGATTTTATGCATTACTATTTAGTTATTACAATCTAATAAAAATGTGGCCAATTGATTTTCTTTTTTAAAGCTCTCCACATTAAAATATGTCTGTACTTTTACGTTTTGATTGTGGTCATTGAAATAGCCCTTTAAAGAGAGCTTTTCTTCTTATATTGTTTCTTATGAAGGGTTGAATTTTAATATCACATCAATACTTGCTTTTTTCATTTAATCTGTGAAAATGAATTTAATTTCAGCGGTAAAATTGACAGCATCCATTTTTATCTTTAATTAACTTTTCAGTTTGGCTTTCATCTTAAAGGCTCACAGCAGAATTTATCACCAAGCCATAATAGAAGTGCTGAATGGAAGATTCAGAGAAGCTGACTAGCTCTGAATTTAGCTCAGTTGACCCCATTATAAAAAAGAAAAGTGAACAACATTGATATAAAAGACAACTCATTAGGCCATACCACTAACAGATGACAATGTTTATTTTTGATTTCCGCTATTTATTTGGCCTCCGAATTCCCTTTCCATGCACTCTCTTTTTAACTCCAAAGCACCAACTGCCCTTTACTTAAGGGTTTTGTAAGTATGAAAGTACGTCAGAGAATAATTGCTACATAAATAATAATAGCTAGCATCTATTGCATACTCAAGCACTGTGCTAAGGACTTTATTAACTTTATATTCTGTGAGGCAGGTTTTATGGCACTGTTTAAAAATTAGTAATGGGGCTTAAAGAGATTAACTTTAGTTTAGTGAATGGTTAAGTGTTTGAAGTCAGGTCACCTGGATTTGAATCCCTGCCCACTATTTTCTAGCTTGCTAGCTCTGAGATCTTGGGAAAACCAGTTAGGATTCATATATTCAGTGAAAGCAACGAGCAGAGGGAGTACAGGACCCAACTTAGTTAGAGAGATTGCTTTCATACAAGAAGTGACAATAAGCCCAGTGCCGGAGGAGGAGTAGGAGTTAGGCAAAGCAGAGGAGGAGGAGGGGTGGGGAGAGATTAGTCCAGGCAGAGGAACAGCATGTGTGAAGGCCCTAGAGCGGGACTGGGCTTGGTGGTTCCTGTCCTGAAGGGACCCATGTGGCTGGAATTTAGTTTGCAAAGGGGAGGGGTGTGATGCGGAGTTTGTGAGCATAGCGGGGGGCGGGGGGCCTCTAAAAATCATGACAAGGACTTGGGATTTTGTTTCTGTTTGAAGACAATCACTCGGGCTGCCATCTGCAGAGTGTGTTGGAGGATCCAGGGAAGGAGACCCAGAGAGAGGCTGGGGCAGGAGTCTAAGATAGAGATGCATTTGAATAAAGTAGGAGTGGAAAGGATATACAGGAGATGGATTCAAAATAAATTCAAGGCTGGCCAGGTGCGGTGGCTCATGCCTGTAATCGCAGCACCTTGGGAGTCGAGGCGGGTGGATCACCTGGAGTTCCAGACCAGCCTGACCAACATGGTGAAACACCATCTCTACTAAAAATACAAAATTAGCTGGGCCTGACGGCGCATGCCTGTAATCTCAGCTACTTGGGAGGCTGAGGCAGGAGAATCACTTGAACCCGGGAGGCAGAGGTTGCAGTGAGCTGAGATCGCACCATTGTACTCCAGTCTGGGCAACAAGAGTGAAACACCTTCTTAAAAATAAAATAAGTAAATAAATAAATAAATTCCAGGTAAATAGCACTTAGGGTTGAATTAGAATTGGTGGGTGAAGTAGAGGGAGGAACTAAGGATGACTTCCAGTTTTCTAGCTTGAGTAATTAGTCAGATGGTGGTAGCATTGATTGAGATGGGAAGGCTAAGAGGATAACATGGTTTGGGGACATCTTAAGCGACATATCTAAGTGACTATAATGTAAAGTACATAGTCAAATACACTGGAGCTCAGAGGCGAGATCAGCACTTATCTGTGTATGAATCTGGTCATCATCAATATATGGATGGTATTTACAGCCAGGGAAATGGATAAGATCACTGAGGGAGAAAGTTTACAGAGACAGGAGAATAGGTCCCAGATGTGAGCCTCTGGAATTTCCAACAGGCAAAGCCTGGGTCAAAGAGGAGGAACCTGCCAAGAGAACTGAGAAGGAGTTGGCCAAAACAAGGATAATAAAAGTACTACTCCTATAATATTGAGATTAAATGAACTAGCATATTAAACAGTGTTTAACTTCTTACAGTCCCCTTACTTAGCAGTGTTAATTTAATTATTAAATTCTACTTTCTATGACAAGGTACTGACTGGCCAGTGGGTATTGTAAAGGTGAATAAGACATAGCCCCGCTGGGTATGGTGGTTCACACTCCTAATCCCAGCACTTTGGGAGGCTGAGATGGGAGGATCTCTTGAGCCTGGGAGTTTGAGACAAGCCCAGACGACATAGTTAGACCTTGTCTCTACCAAAGAAAACCAAAGAAACAAACAAAAAAATCAAAACTAAAAAAATTAGCTGGTTGTAGTGGTGCACACCTGTAATCCCAGCTACTTGATAGGCTGGGGAGGAAGGATCGCTTGAGTTTGAGCCCAGGAGGTTGAGGCTGCAGTGAGCTATCATCACACTGCTACACACTCCAGCCTGGGCAAGAGTAAAATCCTGTCTCTACTAGGAAAAAAACAAAAACAAAAACAAAACATAGCCGCTAGACTGAGAAACCCATTATCTAGTAGAGAACATAATTATAGAGAAATAGATAAAGAGAAGGCAAGTGGCATTTGAAATGAGCCTTGAAGAAAGGGTGGGTTTAGATATTCAGAAAAGGGGAGAAGGAAGGACAAGTGAAGACAGCAAAGTGTAATAAAAATTCCACCATCTTCAGAGGAAAATGTGTCTGGGATGCAAGAACTGTGTAATAGTCCCTTTGGCTAAGTCTCAGAAAGTTGGTAGATAGAGGCCACTTTGGGGGAACTTTGTAGGCGGTGGCTGCAGCAACAGCAGCAATTTTCATTGTCATTTGATCAGCTAATGTCTCCTAGCAGTGTGAAGATGTCTGTTACCAGAATCAGGTGTAGCACCACATCCAGCAAACATGAGAAATTGGCATATCCCCCTGGAAAAACCATCTAAGATGTAGACGTTATATTCTGATTATTTGCTTGGATTTTAAAATGCCCTACAAATGACATGCTTTGCCTTTCACTTAATAGCGACAATTAATAGTGTTTTTCATAGATTATGTAAATAACCATCATTCTCATGATTATTGATATAACATCTAGGAGTTCCAGTTATACTTCCAGTGGCTCCACTAACAACCATTTCATTCCAGTTTTGCCACTGACAGGTACTGTGATCTTCAGCAGTTATTCAATTCCTCTGTTTCAAATCAATTAGCTGTAAAAGCAGAATAACACTTTAAAGTCATCCAAACACTGTTAGGATGAATTGCATAAGTGCCTATAAGTCCCATAAATTCTTCAGAGTAAAACATAAATTTGCAGTGAAAAGATGATAGGTACTGTCTTTCATTTCTGTGCAGAAGTACAATTAATTACTAACCCTAACTGGGGTTAACCACGTCTTGTGCATTCCTTTTCTGTGGCCCCTTTCTGTAAGTCCTGCTTAAACAGATTGGCTCCATTGGATGTAATTTCCATTTTTCTAGCTGTAGTTGGACCTAAGAAGTTGGACCGTCTTCACTGAATTTTGCCGTTTAGATTCTTTGCAACCAGGTTTAGTTTTTCACAGATTTACTAGTCTGGAGGTTGGAGTGAAATTTCTGCTCACAGTGAGTCTTAGAGGTGTCAACTCCACAAAGCATACTGTGAAGAGTCAGCGGCTCCCTCTGCCACTGAAATTTAAAGATAATTCGCCTGAATCCCTTCAGTCAAATGAACCTCTCTAATCAATTATGGACAGAGAGGATGAAATATAGGGTCTGGAGGGATTTGAGACGGGTTTCCAGCAGTCAGCACCAATCTCCACTGGAGCTGCTAAGTGTCTGTAGCAGATAGCGTCACTAATATTTACAAATGTTAATTGATGGCAACACGGAGGGTGATGCCCACGTTTGAGGCGACTGCATATCATTTCCGGGGATGGCTTGAGTGTCAGAGCTGTACCTTCCCGAGTCCTCTAGTTTATCTGCCTCGGTTCCTCGTTTCCAGACGAGGAAACAGGCCCAGAGAGGAAGGTGACTTGCCCAGGGTTGCCTCGCTGGGCCACAACACAGGTCTCCTGGTGGGGACCCCTTGGCTGGCACGACAGCCCCAGAAGGCAGTCAAGCTGCGACTGGTACTTCCTGGTGAGAAAGACTTGAGTGGGCAGCGGGGCCCATGGAGAACTCTGCAGCCCGGAGCAAGTCCCCCACCACTGTGATTCTGCCCCAGCTTCCCGCTTGTTTCCTTCGCAGCTCTGATACAACTCGGAATTACTTTATTTACATTTTCTGTCAGCTGGGAGCATTCTGTCCCTCTGCTTCCCTTTTGGTGCTGAGCACAGAGCAGACATCAATGAATAGCTGTTATCTTAAGGTGTGCAGTGACTTGGCCAAGGACACCCGGTGGTTAGAGAAGGAAGCGCCTGCGATGCCAGCCTAGAGTCCTTGCCTTCCTGGAACTCTGCTCTAGGTCGCACCTGCCAGAAGGAAGGCCTGGAGGCGGGGTCCAGGGCGATGGGGCGGGGCCAGGGTTGGAAAAGGAGGAGCTAGGAGCAGACAGGGTTGGGCCAGAGGCGGGGCCGGGGGGGAAAGGCCTGGTGGGGATCGGAGGCGGGGCTATGAGTAGACCGGACAGGGCCAGAAGGAACAAGGCGGGGATTGGGCGGGGCAAGAGAAAACAGGGGCGGGGCCGGGGTGGTTCTGGGCGGGGTCAGGCGCCGCAAGCTTCTACACGCGTCCCGAGCCCGCCTGAAGCTGCTAGGCTGAAGCTGCTGTCCCGGCGGGATCTGAGGAGCGGAGCGGCCCCTCTGCTGCGTCTGCCCTCGTTTTCTCTCACGACTCACACTCGGTGCTCCATCCCCCAAGAGTCCGCGTTCCCCGCACGGCGGTCGAGAGGCGGCTGCCCGCGGGCCCGGGGCGATGGCGGCACGGGGGTCTGGGCCCCGCGCGCTCCGCCTGCTGCTCTTGGTCCAGCTGGTCGCGGGGTGCTGCGGTCTGGCGGGCGCGGCGGGCGGCGCGCAGGGAGGTAAGCCGGGGCGGCAGAGGTGCGGGGCGGGGCGGGGGGCCGCGGGCCAGAGCGGGGACTGGCCCGGCCCCCAACCGCGGTGCCCAGGAAGCCGCCAGGCCACGGCCGCCGGAAAACCTGGTTGCGAGGCGAGGTGGGTTTTTTTCTCCTGGGGGCTTGGAGTGAGGTTTCAGTTTAAATGCCCAGATTTGCTCATTTAAATGCAGAGAAAAGCCACTTGGGTGGGTTTTCGTTGTTGTTCCACGACCTGCATCGCTGGAGACTACGAGGCTGGCTTAGCGTGTACTTCCACACAACTTTTTCAGTAAAAGATGCCGCTGTTGTCCAGTAGGGCTTTCCTGTCGTGGTGGCAGCCAGGCTTACCACTTTGTTGCCTATTCACGGGATATAGAGACTCTGGGTTTTATTCTAGGGGTTGGGACTTATCTTCCACCTCCTGCCCGCCTCTTCCCCAATTCCTGTCCCCCACCCACCGCAGCATTTGAAAACCTTCCCTTTCTCTGGAGATGAAAAGTGTGTGTTGTAGCGGGCTAGGCGGCCGACTTCCCTGGCTTCTGGGCTAATCGTTTGCATCCAAAGTTCCTCACTAGCTCCTTAGAGCACAGCTTTTTTCAGCCTGATGTTTTTCAAGAGGTTTTGGACAGGAATGGAAACAACAAAAGAAATCGCGTAGTCCTACATGTTTCAAGTGCCTGGGAAAGTTTTAGAGTCAGTTCTCTCAGTACCTTGAAGAAAAATACGTTTGTGGAGCAGCTATGGTGTGATCTAAACATAGAAAAGCTAAGCATCCGTTAAGCAAGATATGATTGCAGAAGTTCACTACGTCTGTATTTCAGGTTTTATGAGTGAGTTTCTTAAATAGGGGAAATGTTGCAAGAACCTTTTCTTGCCTTTCTTTGTTAAGGTTTTTAATCTATGGCTCCTGATTTTAGGAAGTAATAAGACTAGAATAAGTCATTGCAGGATGTATTGCTTAGTGTAGACCGAAGAGAAATAAGATGGAGGGTGATTTAAACAAATTAAGAGAATCCTGGGCAGAGAGAGTTAAACAGAAAGAAAGGAATGTGATGTTGGAGCCAGGCATTTAAATTATGGCTCTGGTGCATCCTGCCTGGACAAACTTCTCTCAGCTCTTTTCCTTCTTTAAGAAATGGGGGGTAACCGTGCTTACCTCTCAGAGTTATTTTGAGGATTAAATAATGCATATAAAATGCCAGGCACAGTGTCTGACACTCGAGAAAATGGTAGTTCTCTACCCCTTTTGATGAAACTGAACTTTAAAAATCTGTTTCATTTCTTTTAATATAAAACACTGTAGCCAAGCGTTAAATAGTGTAAATAGCTATCTCCCTTCATGCATGGTGTTCAGTAACAAAGTGAAATTGATTAGTTCCTACTTTCTGCCCCACTTAGTTAATATCTCTCTCATAATAACCATCTGGTTGTATTGCACTTATGTTTCCTCCTTGTTCCACGTGAGCTCCTTAAGAACTGTGATTCTTGTTTATCTTTGTATCCCCAACACCTACCTTACTGTAGGAGCCCAGTGAAGGTTTGCAGAAGGAAGGAGTGGAACAGTATTACCTCCCTGGATATTAGTTTCCCCATCTGTTTGGTGAGGGGCCATTAAAGGATTCCCCTTTCCACCTCGTAAATTGTAAGATTCTGTGTGCTCTTAGAAGTGATCATCTTGAAAAACAAAGTGATATTGAATGGATGATGTAATTGCACACTTGCTCTTAACTGTTAATGTGCATTTGTGTACAGCTGTCGTTGCATGTGGGTGGTTGAAAGTACTGTCTGGAAATAGGAGACCTGCCACTCACTGTCTGTGTTTCCTTGGATGTATTACTTGACCTTGCTAATTCTTTATTTCTCTCTCTTTAAAATGAAAGGGTGGTAGTAGATGTTTTTTAAGTCAACTTTAAGTTTTTTAAGTTCAAGTATTTACCTTTATTTTTACAATTTATTGTTTTCATATTCGTCTTAGGTTCTTAATAGTAACCTTTCTCTATGGTTTTCTGTGAGCCAGTCCCCAGGTAAAGAGAATATCTAGACAGCCAGCAGCCATTATTTGACTGATGAACAGTCACAGAGCTGTGGAGAGTGGCTCAGGAGACAATTAAAGTATAATAAAGTATAATGAACTAGTACATTAAGATAATACAAGCATTTTAAACTGACCTGTGATTGGGACAGTGATTATGAAAGTTAGATAATCATTAACTATCTAATTATATTTCTTAGCTATGTGACATTTTAAAGCTGATGGTCATATTTCTTAGCTGTGTGACATTTAATTTTTTTAATTTTTTTTTAAATTTTACTTTAAGTTCTGGGATACATGTGCAGAACGTGCGGGTTTGTTACATAGGTATACATGTACCATGGTGGCTTGCGGCACCTGTCAACCTGTCATCTAGGTTTTAAGCCCTGCATCCATTAGGTATTTGTCCTAATGCTCTCCCTTCCCTTGCCCCCAACCTCCCAGCAGACCCCGGTGTATGATATTCCCCTCCCTGTGTCCATGTATTCTCATTGTTCAATTCCCACTTATGAGTGAGAACATGCGGTGTTTGGTTTTCTGTTCCTGTCTTAGTTTGCTGAGAATGATGGTTTCCAGCTTCATCCGTGTCCCTGCAAAGGACATGAACTCATTCTTTTTTGTGACTGCACGCTATGTGACATTTTAAATGGTTGAAACTTAATTAGTATATGTAGTGGCTGAAAATAAAATAGGAAAATAAAATAATTCGTAGAAAATGAGAGCTATCAAAGATTTTTTTCCTCTCAGCTTTAGTCATTTTCATTAACATTTTCAGAAGCTAACAGAAGTACACACATAGTGACTGTCAGTTTTACTTTTGTTATGTATGTCCTTACATAAACTTTATACACAATTTAATTTGCAATTTAAAATTATTTTGATTTCCAAGAAATACTAAATATGCTGTATGAACTAGACTGAGCAACTGGAAGGCAGGATTTCATTTGTCTGTGTATTTCCTGATACATTGCAGATGTACCTGTATTTATTTATTTATTTATTTTTATTTTATTTTATTTTATTTTTTGAGACGGAGTCTGGCTCTGTGGTCCAGACTGGAGTGCAGTGGCATGATCTTGGCTCACTGCAAGCGCCGCCTCCCGGGTTCACACCATTCTCCGCCATTCTCCTGGCTCAGCCTCCCGAGCAGCTGGGACTACAGGCGCCCGCCACCTCGCCCGGCTAATTTTTTGTATTTTTTAGTAGAGACGGGGTTTCACTGTGTTAGCCAGGATGGTCTTGATCTCCTGACCTCGTGATCCACCCGCCTCGGCCTCCCAAAGTGTTGGGATTACAGGCGTGAACCACCGCGCCCGGCCGTACCTGTATTTATTAATGTAGCATATGGGCTGAACTCTGAGGTTTTCAGTCAATTGTAAGAATAGCTTTTTTTAAGGTTGAGTTCATGTCCTTTGTAGGAACATGGATGAAGCTAGAAACCATCATTCTGAGCAAACTATCGCAAGGATAGAAAACCAAACACCGCATGTTCTCACTCATAGGGGGGAATTGAACAATGAAAACACTTGGACACAGGGTGGCGAACATCACACATGGGGGCCTGTTGTGGGGTAGTGATGGGGAGGCATAGCATTAGGAGATATACCTAATGTAAATGATGGGTTAACAGGTGCAGCACACCAACATGGCACATGTATACATATGTAACAAACCTGCATGTTGTTTGTTATGCAGAACTTAAAGTATAATAATAAAAAAAAATAAAAAAGGAAAAATATCAGCATTGATATAAAGGAATTAATGCCCCAGATCATTAATTCTTGGGCTTCAGAGTGTTTCTGAAATAAAAATTTGCTTATAAAAAATAGCATTTTTTTCAACCTATAATCTACAAATTAGATCTAGCAAGTAATTTTTTATAATTAGGACTTGAAGTTTTAGTTCAGTAATTTCAGTACAGAACATTTTTTTCTAATAGCATTATTTTTCTTCTCAAAGCATTGGAATTAAATTATCAGATGATAGTTTAAGTTCACTCATAAACAAGCATGTCTACTGTTAGAGTTGTTAAATACTGGATTTTTTTTTTTTTTTTTTTTTGAGACAGAGTCTGACCCACCTGCCTCGGGCTCCCAAGTGCTGGGATTACAGATGTGAGCCACTGCGCCCGGCCTGGAATTGTTTTTGCAAGAAGTTTGGAATTTGTTTCTTTAGCCATCTGTTCCACAAAACAGCATGGGTATAGTGTTTTTTTTTTTTTTTTTTTTTTTTTTTGGAGACAGAGTCTCGCTCTGTCACCCAGGCTGGAGTGCAGTGGCATGATCTCGTCTCACTGCAGTCTCTGCCTCTGGGTTCAAGTGATTCTCCTGCCTCACCCTCCCAAGTAGCCGGGATCTAATTTTTGTATTTTTAGTAGAGATGGGGTTTCTCCATTTTGGCCAGGTTGGTCTCGAACTCCTGACCTCTGGTGATCTGCCTGCGTCGACCTCCCAAAGTGTTGGGATTACAGGCGTGGGCCACTGCGCCTGGCCTGGGTATAGTTTTATAATGACAACATGATGGAAAGGATTATTTAAAATTATCCTTTTCTGTTCTATGATGAAAAATGTTAATTTAGATGTTTTGTTCTCCTTTTGAGGAAACATGATGTTGTTTGTCCTACTATGTTTATTTATTTATTATTTTTACTGAGGCAGAGTCTTGTTCTGTCACCCAGGCTGGAGTGTAGTGGTGTGATCTTGGCTCACTGCAACCTCTGGCTCCTGGGTCCAAACGATTCTTGTGCCTTAGCCTCCTGAGTAGCTGAGATTACAGGTGTGTACCACCACACCCAGCTTATTTATTTATTTATTTATTTTAGTAAAGACAGGGTTTCACCATGTTGGCCAGGCTGGTCTTGAACTCCTGGCCTCAAATGATCCACCCACCTTGGCCTCGCAAAGTGCCAGGATTACAGGCATGAGCCACCACGTCCAGCCCCTCCTATTGTGTTTCATTCAGTGACTTCATGCTCTTCTCTTCCAAAGTGTGATTATAAAATATAGCCTTTTACCAGTAAAAATAGGAGTTAAATATGAATATTTGAATTCTGACAAAAAAGATGATATGAACTTTTAGGTTTTATTTTTCTCTGGTTTTATTTTCATTTTTATTTTACAGTCAACTCTCTATATATATGGAATTAGGCAAAACTCTTTCCTCTAGGTCAGGATTTCTCAACCTCTGAAATTTTGTACTGGATAATTCTTTGTTGTCAGAGAGGGGGCGTCCTGTGCCTTGTAGGATGTTTAGCAGCATACTGGTTTCTAGCCATGAGATGCCAGTAGCACCCACTGAAAAATGTCTCCAGACATTGTCAGATGTGCCCTGGGGGCAAAATTGTGCTTCACATTTGCTACCCCTTGAGAGCCACTTCTCTAGGTCTTGTTGACCAGGGCTTCTGAAACTTAAATGTACACAGGAATTCCCTGAGAATGCAGATGCTGATCCAGTAGGTCAGAAGCAGGGCCTGAGACTCTGCATTTCTAACAAGCTCCCAGGTGATGTCAATACTGTTGAGTCAGTGTATCACAATTAAATAGCGAGGTTGTAGAAAATTCCACATTCATACCATTGGGTAAACTCTCAAGGGAAACTGATGACAGTAATTATGAAAATAGTGAATTTACAGTGAATTGTAGCCCAAACAATGTAAGGTTAATAGAAGCTAAGAAAACAAGCATTATCCTGCTGTCTTAACAAAGCAGCTGTCTTCACTTTTCCATATTTTCTTCCAGTGCTTAGTATTCATTCATAATTGGACATCTCTAAGGGGGAAATTGGCAAGCATCTTTTCAAGGTCATACAGGCAACCTCATGCACCATTAGGTGTTTTATTCCATAATACTGTAAATATACTAGCTCATAATACATATTTATTGCCTGTTGAGAGAGCTATAGCCCCAAGTTAAGATAATGAACTCTGCATTTACTTGATCTGATGATGCTCAGCGTTTTTTTTGTTTGTTTGTTTGTTTTTTTAAGTGTGCGAGTTGTCTCATCTCCTTGAGAACTATTGACTGCACCTAAATTAATACCACCTAAGGTCATTCATTTTCTTACTGCAAGTGTTCTGAGAGTCAGGGTAAGATATTAAGTTTACTAAAGCATAGCAGTTGCAGTGTAACTTTATCCTATAATTCTGTGATAAAAATCAATATAAAATATAATGAAAATCCTAGAGTGAAAAAAAAATCCCTCTATATTTTATCTGTAATACTTAAAATAATGATTGGTAAGCATTCTTGTTTGTCACATGGAAAATGTTGAATATAGTACGCATTTCCCCTCGTTTACAAATGGTTATGTTCACTGCTTTATCTTGCCGTTGCTTAAAATAGCCCTCCTAGGACTGCTGCAAAGAGGATTTTTTTTTCAAAAGAGTACAAGTCACTTTTTGCTAACTTATAAAAAGATACAAGGAGACTTCAGGGGTAGATTAACTGCTCCAGGAATGCCTTGATTATTAATTGGGGAGGTATAATATACATCACTCTTCAAATCTTTTTTAGATATGTTATCTCATTTCCTTCTTATGGCAGCCTGTGAAGAAGAAAAGGAAGCTATTGGCAGCACCTAGCAAGATTTAAAATGTGCATCCCCTTGACTCAGCAGTTTTACTTCTGAGAATCATTGCTATAGAAATCTTTGCATCAGTATGGAAAAAGAGATTTGTTAATTATAGCATTTTTCCCATTGTAGCATTATTAGAAATAACTAAAAACTGAAGAGTATAAATGCCAATCAGTGGTGAAATCTTAAATAAAGTCTGATGCACCTGCAATGAAGATCACTTTGCAGCTTATGAAGGAAGACTGGAGATAGTTGGACATCTACTGGTATATAATTTATACAGTTTTGTTTTGTTTTGTTTTGAGATGGAATTTCGCTCTTGTTTTCCAGGCTGGAGTGCAGTGGCATGATCTCGGCTCACCGCAACCTCTGCCTCCCGGGTTCAAGCGATTCTCCTGCCTCAGCCTCCCAAGTAGCTGGGATTACAGGCATGCATCACCAGTCTGGCTAATTTTGTATTTTTAGTGGAGACAGGGTTTCTCCACATTGGTCACGCTGGTCTCGAACTCCCGACCTCAGGTGATCCCCTGCCTCAGCCTCCCAAAGTGCTGGGATTGAGTACAGGCATGAACCACCACACCTGGCTGGTATATAGTATTGAATGAAAAAAAACAAGTTGCAGAACTTAGAGGAAAACATGTTTCCATGTGTGAGTGAGCATGCATGTAATTTAAAATATCTACACATCAAAATTAACAATGGTTACCCTTGGAGGGAAGGGGAAGGAGAGGAGGAGAGGGAGAATTCTTACTCTTTTTTTTTTTTGAGATGGAGTCTTGCTCTGTCACCCAGGCTGGAGTGCAGTGGTGGGATCTCAACTCACTGCAAGCTCCGCCTCCCGGGTTCATGCCATTCTCCTGCCTCAGCCTCCCCAGTAGCTGGGACTACAGGCGCCCGCCACCTCGCCCGGCTAATTTTTGTGTTTTTAGTAGAGATGGGGTTTCACCTTGTTAGCCAGGATAGTCTCGATCTCCTGACCTCATGATTCGCCCACCTCGGTCACCCAAAGTGCTGGGATTACAGGCGTGAACCACCGCGCCCGGCCAGAATTCTTACTCTTTATGAGCTTCTGGATTTGAATTTTGACAGTGATCACACATTACTTTTGCAATTATAGCATTATTTTGAGAAAAACCAAAATAAATCTGGGTCTGAGGTCTACTTCTGCTGCTTATTAGCTACTGGTGTTACGACAGTGGTTTGCAAAAAGGGTCAGTTTTGCTCCCCGCTCACCAACATTTGGCAATGTCTGGAGACACGATTGGTTGTCACGTGGGGCGGTGATATGTCTAGTGGGTAGAAGCCAGGGATGCTGCTAAACATACAGGGCACAAGACAGCCCTCCAAAACAAATAATTGTCCAGCCCAAAATGTCAGTAGTGCCAAGTTGAGAAATCCTGTGTTAGACTGCAGTGGTGTTGGAATATGCAGATGATGCACTGTGCAGTGGCAGGGGCGCCATTCTCACCGTGGGGTGTAGTTTGCATAGCCATAGAATTATAAGTATGATATAATAAGGTAAATAAATGTGCAAGTTTGTACCCCAGGAAGACAGCACCAGGTCTTTGTTTTCTGCTCTCCCTCCGGCATCTGGCACAGAGGTTGGCACAGTAAGCAGCTAGTTGACATTTGTTGAATTAATGAATGAATTGAACGAGATATCACATTAGGCTCTAGTGTGGCTAAGTTGTAGCAGATGCTAAATATTTAAGAATAATTTATGGCAATAACTTAAAATTATAGTTAATGTCTGTTTTTATCTGCAGGTTAGCTAAAGACTGCTAATATCCACATTTGGCTGCTGACCATGTTGGTTGACTTTTTTTCCAAATCATTACCTTTTGATAAGAAAATCATGATTCTTCATGGAAAAATGCCAGAGCAAAGCACTATCAAATATTCCTAGAATTTTTTTTTTTTTGACAGAGTTTCACTCTGTCACCCAGGCTGGAGTGCAGTGTTACAGTCTCGGCTCACTGCAACCTCCACCTCCCAGGTTCAAGCGATTCTTCTGCCTCAGCCTCCTGAGTAGCTGGGACTACAGGTGTGTGCCACCACGCCTGGCTAATTTTTTTGCTTGTGTTTTTAGTAGAGACAGGGTTTCACCATGTTGACCAGGATGGTCTCAAACTCCTAACCTCGTGATCCGCTCACCTCGGCCCCCAAAGTGCTGGGATTACAGGTGTTGAGCCACCGCGCGCGGCCTAGAATTGGTTTTTTAAATCCTCAGTGGGAGGCCAAGGCAGGCGGATCACCTGAGGTTGGGAGTTCGAGACCAGCCTGACCAACATGGAAAAACCCCGTCTCTACTAAAAATACAAAATTAGCCGAGTATGGTGACTCATGCCTGTAGTCCCAGCTACTCAGTATACTGAGGCAGGAGAATTGCTTGAACCTGGGAGGCGGAGGTTGCGGTGAGCTGAGATTGCACCAATGTGCTCCAGACTGGCCAACAGGAGCGAAATGCCGTCGCAAAAAAAAAAAAAAAAAAAAAAAAAATCCTCAGGTATCTTTTTGGCTACATACTATATTTAGTGAAGAAGATTTTTTAAAAAACTTAAACTACTTAGACACTACCCAACATAGTAAGATAATGTACTTTATTTCATTTGATCCAGATGAGAGTGAAGCAGATAAGCAGAGGTTCTCCTTTGTATTAATGTTTTATAATGGAAAAATAAAAATGTTCACAAGAATGGTCCAATGTAATGAATTAAAAAGTCGTTGCCATACCCATTTAACAATTATTGACATATTGCTAACAGATATCCTTATTTTATATAGGCTAGAAAATTATGGGCCAGATGCGGTGGCTCACACTTGTAATCCTAGCACTTTGGGAGGCCGAGGCAGGTGGATTTGTTGAGCTCAGGAGTTCAAGACCAGCCTGAGCAACGTCTCTACAGAAAAATACAAAAACCTTAGCTGGGCATGGTGGTGGCAGGAGGATTGCTTGAGCCCAGGAGATCGAGGCTACAGTGAGCCAAGATCGTGCGCTGTACTCCAGCTTGGGTGACAGAGTGAGACCCTGTCTAAAAAAAAAAAAAAAAAAAAAAAAGGGAAAAGAATAAAAAATGTGGGTTATGGAGGTTAACAGCTAATTAATGGTGCCAAGTATTCAAATTAAGGTTTTCAGCTTTGCAGTTCTGTGTCCTTTCCTTTCCACCATACTAAAACTAAGAAGCAAGGTTACATTTCTTTGAAAATAAATGTGGTTTCACCAAACGATTTGACTGTGATTTTTTTTTTTTTTAAATGTCATTCTCCCAGTTCCTCAAACTTTAGGCAATGAATGATAGAGTTAAAATTGAATTTGTAAAACCAAAATATAAATATATAAAAGTGTTAGTGATATTACTCTCTACACATTTATACCTTTGTTAGGTATTCAGCTTAGTTTTTCTCTTAGCAGCTGTACTTTTAACTACTTTAGAAGAATTATCCCATTACATTTTTTTTTGTTGTTCTTATCCTATTTTTCGTGTGCTTCACTGCTTGGTTTCCTTTGTTTTTCTGAGATATGTGGTTTATATGCTATTAGCAGGTTGTATTATAATTACTATTATTTGGTTTCAAGAATAGAGACTTGAGGAAAGCTTTATAGTGACCCATCATTGCACTGTGTTAAGAGTACCCAATGCCACAAGCACATTCTTCCTTTGTATTTTTGCAAAGTTCCATTGGCTAGGACTGTCTGGAGACAATCTTTGTTGGTCTGTCGGTTACCGTTACTTTAGCAATCATTTATGGAAGAATAAGAACGACCCTGTGCTGGCACTTAAATCTACACTTTTAGCTAATCCTTACAATAACCTTATAAAGGAGGTACTTTTTTTATAGCTATGTTACAGATGAAGAAAAGTCATCTGCAAAGTTGAGTAACTTATTTGTCTTTTTGGTTATAGCCAATCCTATTAGGTGTGAAGTGCTATTTCATTGTGGTATTGATTTGTGTTTTCCTGATAGCTAAAGGTGTTAAGCATTTTTTCATATACTTACTGGCCTTTCATTGGAGAAATGTCTAAGTTAATTTAGATTTCTTGCCCTTTTAGAAATTGGATTATTGAATCTTTTTATTATTGATTTTTATAATAGTTCTTTATATATTTTAGATACAAGTCCCCTATCAGATATATGATTTGCAGATATTTTCTCTGGGTTGTATATCCTTTTGATGTAACGGATCTTTTTAAATCAAGTTTTTTGTTTTGTTTTTTTGTTGTTGTTGTTTTTGAGATAGGGTCTCTCTCTGTCTCACTGGCTGGAGTGCAGTGGCACAATCTTGACTCACTGCAACCTCTGCCTCCGGGTTCAATAGATCCTCATACCTCAGCCGCCCTAGTAGCCGGGACCACAGGTGCGCACTACACGCCCAGCTCATTTTTGTGTTTTTAGTAGAGACAGGGTTTCGCCATGTTGGCCGGGCTGGTCTCGAACTCCTGGCCTCCAGTGATCCATTTTCCTCGGCCTCCCAAAGTGCTGGGATTACATGCGTGAGTCACTGCGCCTGGCCCAAGTCAACTTTTTTTTTTTTTTTGAGATGGAGTCTCGCTGTGTCATCCAGGCTGGAGTGTGGTGGCGCAATCTTGGCTCACTGCAAGCTCCGCCTCCCAGGTTCAAGCGATTCTCCTGCCTCAGCCTCCTGAGTAACTGGGACTACAGGCGCCCACCACCAGCCCGGCTAATTTTTTGTATTTTTAGTAGAGACGGGGTTTCACCGTGTTAGCCAGGATGGTCTGGATCTCCTGATCTCGTGATCCGCCCGCCTCGGCCTCCCAAAGTGCTAGGATTACAGGTGTGAGCCACCGCGCCCGCCCCTAGTCAACAATTTTTAAGACAAGAAAGGGGAAGAAAACTAAAATGTAATAATGTAATAAGGCCGGGCATGGTGAATCTTATAGCACTTTGGGAGATTAAGGCAGGAGGATCGCTTGAACCCGAGAGTTCAAGACCAGCCTAACCTGAGCTACAAAAAGAGACCCTGTCTCTACAAAAAATAAAGAAATTAGCTGGGTGTGGTGGAACATGCCTGTAGTTCCAGCTGTGTGGGAGCTTGAGATAGGAGGGAGGCTGAGGTGGGACGATTGCTTGAGTCCAGGAGTTCCAGGCTGCAGTGAGCCATGATGGCGCCACTGCACTCCAGTCTGGGTGACAGGGCGAGACCCAGTCTCAAAAAAAAAAAAAAAAAAAAAGCCATTACTGTCATCAGCGTATATGTAGTGCTATAGCGATGCCAGAAAAATGTTCATTTTGAATAGGATGAGCAAATGTTAACTATTTAAAACAACTTCTAAAAAGAACTTTTCCATTTAATTCAGTTTATTTAGAATTTAGCTCACATATATTGTCAGTCTTTCCTACTGGACTGTAAATGTCGATGTTGTCTGTTTTGTTTACCAGTATGTTCCCAGTGCCTGTCTGATAAATGTTTGTTAAATTAATGAATAAGTAAACATCAAAGTGGGCTAGAGCTATTGGGGGTGTGGCATTCATTAAGTTAATCTAGAAAGTTGTCACAAGATGGAAGGTGTTATTGTGACAAGAGCATGAAGCCAAGGGTGCCCCTCAGAGCTCTGCAGTTAATGAGCTCTGTAGCAGCAACCCTTCTGGTCATACATATATCCTGATTTGTAAAATGAGGGGATGCATTGGATTGTCTCCTTTTTAACATGCTGAGGTTTGTGAACAGTGTAAACTTAAAACATTTAGAGCCAGATAAAAAAGCATGACCACTAAGAATTTAAGTGCACTATCAAGGTTTTATGCTAAAATACCTTTGACATTTGCACCAGACACTGCTATAAAGTGTCATAAGAAAATGGTATTTCTAGTATGGGATGTATTGTGAAGATATTCACAAAGCAGTATCTTGAAGATTCTCATTAGGTAGAATGTTGAGATTAATTTAGTATTTTATTTATACCCTGGCTACTTTCTTTCAAACAAGATTTGAGATAGCAATTCAAGCTAGTTTTTTTCCCCACTCAGGCAAAAGTTCCTTAGATGCTATTGAAAGACATTTTAGGCTGGGTGCAGTGGCTCACACCTGTAATCCCAGCACTTTGGGAGGCAGAGGCAGGCAGATCGCTTGAACTCAGGAGTTTAAGACCAGTCTGGGCAACATGGTGAAACCCATCTCTACCAAAAATATGAAAAATTAGCCAGTTGTGGTGCATGCCTGTGGTCCCAGTTACTCAGGAGGCTGAGGTGGAAGGATCGCTTGAGCCCAGGAGGTCGAGGGCTGCAGTGAGCCAAGATGGCACCATTGCACTCTAGCCTGAGTGACAGAGACCCTGTCTCCTAAAAAAAGAAAAAAAAAAAAAGATTTTATTTATTAATACTTTTATCTTTTAACCCTTAAATTTTTGGTATTTCAGGAACTATAATTAGGATTAGAAGAGGAGAAATGGTTCAATAATGCTATTTTAACTTGAAGCTCTAAAATTAATGGCTTTTAAACAATAAGAATGACTCTAGTGTATAATTTTCTAAATGAGTCTAAATATCTTCAATGCTGTGCATTTCAGCATAAGGAGATTTACAGGTGTCACCACACAAACTCCATAGTATTTGAAGATTAAACTAAGTATCTTAAACTAGTTACTGCCCGGCGCAGTGGCTCACGCCTATAATCCCAGCACTTTGGGAGGCTGAGGCTAAGGTCAGGAGTTCAAGACCAGCCTGACCAGTATGGTGAAACCCATCTCTACTAAAAATACAAAAATTAGCCAGGCATGGTGGAGTGCACCTGTGGTCCCCGCTACTCGGGAGGCTGAGACAGAGAATCACTTGAACCCGGGAGGTGGAGGTTGCAGTGAGCCGAGATCACACCACTGCACTCCAGCCTGGGCAACAGAGCGAGATTCCATCTCAAGATAAATAAATAAAAAATAAAATAAATATTTTTTAAAAATTAAACTAGTTATTCAAGGAAGCAGGACACAAACTCTTGAGGAGTAGGTTATTTATGAAGAACTAGACAGCAAAGGAGAACTGGGAAATAGGTTTCCTTGAGCTAGAGTACCCGGGTATTCGTTCATATCTCTGCGTGGAAAACATGGTCTGTCATCATAAAGAGAAGATTTTGTGAAAGTGTTAATTTCTCTGCAACCATTTCTTTTAGGTTGGAGAAGAACCATCACTAGCTACTGTAATCCTTGTGCGTATATTTGCTGATTAATAAGCCAGTGACATTTTTGTTTCAAGTAAAAGTGTTTTTTTTCATAATATCATTAGTCTTAAGTAAATGTCATGCTTGCATTTTATACATTTCACATTTCCTTAAGTGATCCCAGGCCAGACAACACTGAAAACTCATTTCTTCAGAGAGGCTTATTCGAGCTCTGTAGGAGTATAAACATAACTGTGATCCCCAAATCTAACCAGTCTTCGGCCATGGTATCTAAAACATTTTATATTTTGACTTTTTTTTTTTTTTTTTAACAACTTAGGTCCTAAAATATATTTTTTGGAAGAAAAAAGTTTATTTTAGTATATTTAATGGCACATGTTTCCTGATTTTTGAACAGGAATTCCTCCTCTTCATTTTACATTGGGCCTTGTGAATTATTTAGCCAACCATGTTCACATTCACACACAAGCATACATACGTACATACATTTATTTATTTGTTTTTTGAGACAGAGTCTCGCTCTGTTGGCCACGCAGAGTGCAGTGGCATACTGTAGGCTCACTGCACCTCTGTCTCCCGGACTCAACCTATTCTCCTGCCTCAGCCTCCTGAGTAGCTGAGATTACAGGCGTGTGCTGCCATGCCTGACTAATTTTTGTGTTTTTAGTAGAGACAGAGTTTCACCATGTTGGCCAGATTGGTCTCAAACTCCTTACCTCAGGTAATCTGTCTGCCTCGGCTTCCCAAAGTGCTGGGATTACAGACATGAGCCACCGCCTATTTATTTTCTTACTGATCTTGAAATAAACCTTTCTTGACTCTTTATCCTCAGTATCCCTATATCAGCGTAACTTTTGAAAGAGGTCATTCCTGTGTTTGCACTCTGTCTTAAACATACTCCAAGTCATCTCTCTTCTCTTCCCGTAGATGGCGTTTGTTAGATTCACCGTCTACCTCACTGTTGCTAATCCAGCACTCAGTTCTCAGCTGCCTCTCCATGGCTCATGAGTAGCATCAACAGATTGGGAGGCTCAACCCTTCTTGCTACATTTTCTTCATTTAGCTTCTAGGACAGCATGCTGTCTGCTATCTTTGAGTTCTTCCTTCCTTATTCCCTAAAAAGCAGTTTTATACAAATGTTTTATACAAATATAACAATATATTATACAAATATAGTAGCAAAGTATGTCAAAGCTAAATAAGTCACTCAATATTTATATATTTCATATTAAGATTATGCCAATAAGGTCAGGCACAGTGGCTCACATCTGTGATCCCAGCACTGTGGGAGGCTGAGGTGGGCAGATCACCGAAGGTCGGGAGTTCAAGACCAGCCTGGCCAACATGGTGGAACCTCGTCTCTACTGAAAATACAAAAGTTAGCCCGGCATGGTGTTGGATACCTGTAGTCCCAGCAACTCGGGAGGCTAAGGTGGGAGAATTGCCTGAATCCCAGTGGCAGAGGTGGTGATGAGCCAAGATTGCACCACTGCACTCCAGCCTGGGAGACCAGGTGGGACGCCGTCTCAAAAAAAAAAGGTTATGCAAATTAAAGCAATTTTAACATTTATAATTGATAAATGAACTTTGCTTTAATGTATCTGTTTTCTAGGTTTAGAATTTCAAGATAACTCCTGCCGCCCTGGCAATTTAAAAGCTTTTATTATTTAGATTTGAAATTATTCTGTATTGAGTACTGAATGTTTCTTAAGAAACTCAGCATATTCCATAGTCAGTATAATTTAAGACATATCTGAGCCAGAGAGTCCCTTATTCGATCAGAAATACTTATATTAATACTTCATTTTAAAAGCTGCATTAATAATAGCCTAAGTTGTAGTTTGGTTCATTATTAATAATGCTGAACTTTTTTTTTCCTATTTTTTTTTTTTTTTGGAGACAGTCTCTCTCTGTGGCCCAGGTTGGAGTGCAGTGGCCCGATCTTGGCTCATGGCAACCTTTGCCTCCTGGGTTTGAACTTTTGTTTGAAAGTATAGGGATCTGGTGGGAGAGAAGCCAGTACATTAACTTTTAGAAATTTGTTATACAGGATTATCTGAACCTTCTTCTATTGCAAAACATGAAGATAGTTTGCTTAAGGATTTATTTCAAGACTACGAAAGATGGGTTCGTCCTGTGGAACACCTGAATGACAAAATAAAAATAAAGTTTGGACTTGCAATATCTCAATTGGTGGATGTGGTAGGTGTGCGTATCCTTCTATACTCAATTTCTCACAGATTTAGTGAGAGCCTGATGTGTGGCCAGGCACTGTGCTAGGCACCAAGGATTACAAAGGTGATTGAGGCAGTCCTTTGCCTGAAGGAACTCACCAAGGAAAAGTAATGATTGTGTCACATACATGATAACACACTGTGTTTATATATTTTATAGTTTAGAAACTGTTTATCTCAATTTGGTAATTATAAGTCTATCTTTAACAAATTCAAAGATCTAAAACATTGTATATTCCTTAAATGTGTTAAAAATAGGTTCAAAAAGTTTAAGAGTAACTTGTTAGCTTGAAAGTAGGGAAAAGAAAAAAAAATTTTTACGTTTAAGAGAAAAAGTCCAAAAATAGAGTGGTAGATTCTTAGGACCTAAAAGTATCACAAGAGATCATTATCTTGGGCTCACACTTAAAACATTTCAGAAATTTTTCCATGTGACATTCATCAGTAGAATAAGTTCCCTTGATAAATTGTTCTTATTGCCAAGGGATTCTATCTATTTAAACTAAAACATTCGTGCTAATTTTTAAACTAGTTTCTTCTTGTTCTGAACGTGTAAATCAATAATTATTTCCCTGTTGTGTTCCCAGAATAACCAAGTATGTATATACATATATATATGTATGTTTTAAAATAACATTTATAGATGTGCTTTGTGTTCTGATTACAGAAGCAATGGGTGATTTTTGTAGAGAATTTGGAAAGGGCAAAAAATTACAAATGAGAAGTTAAAAATTGACTGTAATCGTACTACCCGGAGATGACTAATATTAATAATTAGTTGTGTTTCTTGCCAGACTTTCTTTGTGTGTATGTTACAGAATTGTAATAATATTTTAGAAATAATTTGATTACTGCTTTTTCTCTACTATGACATAATGAACATTTTCCTATGTCATTACATGCTCTTCAAATGTAATTTTTAATGGTTACATATTTCATCTATAATTTATTTAAGCATTCTCCCATTTTGAACAGAAACTTGTTTCCAATTTTTCTTATTATAATTAACAACGATGAATATATTTGTATACAAATGCCTGAACATCTCCTTTCCTTAAGAAAGGCAGTTAGTGAACCAAAGGATATACCTTTTTCAAAGTCTATATCTATGTCATCTAACTGCTTCCAGAAAGGTTAATGAATATATATGGACTGTGCACTCAACCTTTGGCTAGTCAATATGGGGAGATTTTAAATGAAAATAGGAAAGTGGAAAAGTAAGGTGGTGGCCAGGCACGGTAGCTCACGCCTGTAATCCCAGCACTTTTAGAAGCCAAGGCGGGTGGATCACTTGAGGTTGGGAGTTTGAGACCAGCCTGGCCAATATAACAAAACCAGATTTCTACCAAAAATACAAAAATTAGCTGGGCGGTGGTCTGTGCCTGTAATCCCAGCTATTCAGGAGGCCAAGACAGGAGAATCGTTTAAACCCTGGGAGGCAGAGGTTGCAGTGAGCTGAGATTGTGCCACTGCACTCCAACCTGGGCAACAGAGCACGACTCTGTCTCAAAAAAAAAAAAAAAAAAAACAAAAAAAACCCCAGGAAAATAAAAGTAAGGTGGGTGGGGCTTGCTCTCAAAGATCTTTCTGGTTGAGGTCATTGGCACACAACTGGTGTAGAAAACTGTAGCACTAACTCATGATACCAGAAAGAGCTGGGAATTCAGATCTTGATGAATGACCTTATCAAAGAAGGTAGGGTAGATGAGGTGGCACCTGAGCTGGCTTTGTAGGAAGTGTAGGGTTTGACATGGCAGAGAGGAAAAGTATTTAAGTACAAAGGAACAATATAATCGTACGTATGATAACTGAGCCTTGCTGTACAGCTGTTTAGATCAAAAGATGAATGTTGGGAGCCCTGGCATACAGGAGTGGTCTGACTGGATGGTGGAGAAGATGAGGAGGATCCCTGCATGCCACTTTGTCTTTGCTCCTGCCATGTTTACTTCTTGGGAGAGCTTTCCAACCGGCACTAGCCATTTATTATTCAAGACCAAATTCATTTGTCAGACCCTTTGTGAAATCTTTCCAGACTGCATAAGACGGCCTCTCCTGTGTTCAAACTTTTTTTTTTGCACTTTAATATGGTGCCCATTACACTCACTGGTACTCATGTGCTCTGGCATTTCATCTTCAAAACTGGGTGAGCTTTATTCCTTGTATCTGTCCTAGAGCCTAGTACCGTATCTGGTACATAGTAAATGCTGAATGAGTGAGAGACCTGATAGGCAACAGACATGATCAAAGCAGTACTTTCAGAAGATCAGTAAAACAGTAATGTACATGATTTTGAGGAGTGAAAGAGAGACTAGAAGATGAGAAGCAAGTTAGAAGACCACACAGAAGGAGCAGGACTTGACCACTGAATATGGAGGGAGGCATCACATTTTGAAGCCTAGGTGATTAGAGTGGAAGAGTAACACATTTGAAAAATACTGTTGGCCGGGCGTGGTGGCTCACGCCTGTAATACCAGCACTTTGGGAGGCTGAGGTGGGCAGATCACGAGGTCAGGAGATCAAGACCATCCTGGCTAACATGGTGAAACCCTGTCTCTACTAAAAAATACAAAAAAATTAGCCAGGCATGGTGGCAGGTGCCTGTAGTCCCAGCTACTCGGGAGGCTGAGGCAGGAGAATGGCGTGAACCCGGGAGGTGGAGCTTGCAGTGAGCTGAGATCATGCCACTGCACTCTAGCCTGGGTGACAGAGTGAGACTCCATCTCAAAAAAAAAAAAAAAAAAAAAAAAGAAAAAGAATCTTCATTGTTATGGGAGTAGGGCAGAGAAGATGATGAGTTTGATTGTGGTTTGAGGTGTTAATCCCAAAGAAAATGTTCACTAGCTTTTGGGAAGTCAAGACTGGCTCTGAGATGACAGATGAGAACAAGGATGTCCATCTGGAATTGCTGGCTTGGAGGTGACTGTTGAAAACTTTGATGAGTTTTTTTGTTTTTGTTTTTGCCCTTGCCTCTCACCTCCCACTTTGATGAGTTTTTAAAGTTAGTGGGAAGAGCAGGAACCTGATCCTTGAGGAACATTTGTAGAAAGTGGTAGAAGGAAGGGCTAATCAAGCAGAGAAGTTGGAGAAGGGTTGCTTCTTGAGAGAAGAGCCCAGAAAATGAAATGTCAGGGACTACGAACATGGAAGAGGACTGGAGTCAGGGGAGATGAAGGGTGAGGGCCCTGGAGATGGAGAATGGAAAATTCACTGAATTGTGTCTGAGCTATTTTAGGTTCCTTTTATCGCTAAGCTCCCTGGAATCATATCTGGTGGATTCCTACCTTATTTCCCACATATTCTGTCTTTTTTTTTTTTTTAAATCTCATTTTTGGCTTGTTTTGATTTTAAAGATACAATCTTTTTATAAATATGATTACCCCTGAAACTCTTCTGCTATGCTTACACTTGTAGTTAACATTTTTCCATTTATTAGTGGTTTCCTCCTGGGGATCATCCTACATTTGTCTGTCCGCATTTTAACACCTCTGAAATCATGATGTGTCTTATAATTCATGGCAGCTTGAAATTCATTGATAGCTTTTTTTTCTCCTCTTAGTGCTAAGCACATAAAATAATACTGTGCTTATATCTTAGACTGCATCTTAAATTTGAGGAAATATAGTAGTTGAGATGATTAATGTTAAATGCAAAAATGCCAAAGGTATCTTTTAGTGTAGTTTATCTGAAATAGAGAGTATGTTGAAAGGAATAATGGGAAATTAGGCTGGAAGAAAGATCCTAGCTTTCTAGAGAACCAGACTGATGAATGAAATGTGGGTACTATGTGCAGAAGAGTGTTTATATAACAATGTGAAATTTATTGTTTAAAGAATTATTGCTTCTGTAATTGAAATCAACCTTATTTAAATTTTTGCTTTTTAAAGGATGAGAAAAATCAGTTAATGACAACGAACGTCTGGTTGAAACAGGTATGTATAAAATTCAAACAGGCACCCAATTAGTGACTGAGACACCTGTTTTTATTATATGTCTTGTAGCAGAAATACAAGAGGATGTATATTTGTGAATATGAATGAATACGTGAATATATGGCCTTGGTGGATTGGCAGGATACAGAAAGATGAGGGTAGATGGAGTTCTTGTATTTATTCAGCTAGTATTTTTGGAGTGCCTATTATGTGCCAGACAGTGTTATGTGGAAACAGCAGTGAACAAAACAGACAAAAAACCCTGTGGTATTAGTCTGTCTTCACCCTGCTATAAGGACATACCCAAGGCTGGGTAATTTATAAAGGGAAGAGGTTTAATGGATTCATAGTTCAGCATGGCTGGGGAGGCTTCACAATGATGGTGGAAGGCGAAGGAGGAGCAAAGGCATGTCTTACATGGCAGCCGGCAAGAGAGCGTGTGCAGGGGAACTGCCCTTTATAAAACCATCAGATCTCATGAGACTTATTCACTATCACAAGAACAGCACAGGAAAAACCATCTCCCTTGATTCAGTTACCTTTCACTGGGTCCCTCCTACAACATGTGGGGATTATGGGAGCTACAATTCAAGATGAGATTTGGGTGGGGACACAGCCAAACTACATCACCTGCCCTCATGGAACTTCATTCTAGTGGGGGAAAAATAACAAGTAAGTTGTATAGTACCTTAGAAACTGATAAGCTTGGGGAAAAACACACTGGAAAAGAAGATAGGGAATATTGGGGGGGGGGTGTACTTATAAAAATGGTGGTCAGAGAAAACAGCATTGAGAAGACAATGTCTGAACAAAGTCTTGGCGGAGAGGAACCAAGCCATGTGTATATCCGGGGAGGAGTGTTCCAGGCAGCAGGACCTGCAAGTGCAAAGGTTTCTGAGGCTGGTGTGTGCCTAGTGTGTTTAAGCAGTTGCAAAGAGGCTGGTGTGGCTAGTGGTGAGAGAACCATTGGGGAGAGGGGGTGTAGGAGATGGGGTCAGATAAGCAAGAAGAGGCTGGTGGAGTAGCAACTGCTTGTAGTCCACTGCAAGGATTCTGACTCTCTGAGGTGGAAATGGGCAAGAATGAAATGAATTTTTTTTTTTTTTTTTGTAAATAGTCCCTTTTATATAAAGGACTTTTGTTTTTTTCTGGGCCACCATGCATATATCCTAACTGCTGTTGAATGCTTCCTTTTGTTTTCCTTTATCCCTAATTTTTATACCTACTATTTGTTTCCTAACCCCAAACTCCTGAAAGGCATATATGCTTTTCTCAGGCTGCAGCTCCTAACTTGATCACAGAATTGTAACTGCATGGAGGGTAGGGCAAGGTGTTGAAATATGCAGAATGTACAATAAATCCAACTCCCTTTTGCATGGACCAGAACAGCCAAATTGGGTGACAATACATCTGGGAAAAAGAATGTTTCCCTTGAACCTGGGTATTAAGTGCGTGTGGCTTCAAGTACTGGATGTAGTCATTCAGTTGATGGGAGAAGAGCTGCTGAGCAGAGCCATGAACACATCTAGCTCTGGTTCTCACCTGTGTCTCACAGGGACCATGGTGAGA
Organism: Macaca nemestrina; assembly: GCF_043159975.1. NCBI lineage: Eukaryota > Metazoa > Chordata > Mammalia > Primates > Cercopithecidae > Macaca > Macaca nemestrina. The sequence continues at coordinate 122,393,564 of NC_092131.1, read as the reverse complement.
ACCACCACACAAGGGGACAGGGTTATCTGGTGCCCATAATAAGAAAGATAGGGAGGTGTTCTCTATTCGGGGTAGAGGTGATCTCATGTCTAAAATTTCTGGTGTGACGAAAAAGTATAGTATTCACTGTTTTTGACTATTAGTTTTATTGAAATTGAGGCAGATTTCTTTGTTTTAAAGGAATGGATAGATGTAAAATTAAGATGGAACCCTGATGACTATGGTGGAATAAAAGTTATACGTGTTCCTTCAGACTCTGTCTGGACACCAGATATCGTTTTGTTTGATAAGTAAGTTGTATTCTAAGTATAGTTTCATATTTCCAAAAGAAAACATTTGTGTTTCTATTAGGCACTAATAATTTTTCTCCCTTTTGAAAATTGTTTAGGTATAAAAATCAAATGACGTGACTGTATGTATTGGGTGTGATTACATGTTTTATAGATGAGGAAACAGAGGCTTAGGGTGGTGGTTCACAGAGCTATCACGTGGCAGGGTAGGGGGGGTCACACCAGGGGGACTGATACTTCCATTTACCCTTTGATTTACTAGACTATATATTTGGCGGACTTCCAGATTTTTTAAATATGTTTTTTACATCGTTGAGGTCATATTTTATGTTGAATTGTACATCCTTCTAATTGCGTTTAAATACTGTATTGTCATTTTCCCACAATGAAGAATGCTGGGTTAATTATTAATTCATCTTTAGAGGCATCCTACCTAGGTGTGTTTTGAGGATTTTTTTTTTTTTTTTTTTTTTTTAACTTAGGGGAGAGGATAATTCTGGCTACCAGTTTTATTTTTTTCTAAGACCACTCCTGGGCAAATCTGGGAATTTGTGCTTATATTAAAGCACTTTATCTAATTTGAAAGAAGGCCATTTGGCATGAGGACAGGGCAACTGCTATGCAAAAATCTCTTTAATCTTTTGACACCTTTTACCTCCATGCTTCTTAAGAAGTGAACAAAGCTTGTAAGGACACATGATGCAGCTTCCTGGAGCATCATTTTATTTTCAATAATTGGAAACATTTTTATATTAAACATGGATATATTACAGAACAGTGTGCAAAAGGCACATTAATTTGAAGACAAAGAGCAATATTTTAAAGAAATCTTACGTTGGTGGTGTGCTTTCCTGCTAGGCTTTTCTAGTATATGAATTCACTTGGTGGGAGAGCTTGAGAGGCACAGCCGCTTTTCAGGGTCATGCCCAGCTTGGTGTTGATGGTCTTTCCCCATCAAGTAAAAAATGGCCAGTATTTGTGATGAAGGAAGAAGAGCACTGTGCAGGGAGTCTAGGAATGTGGATTCAGGTTCTGGCTGTATGCGTGCCCATTGTGTAAACAGCCTGAGTCTGTTTTGTGTGTAAGGTGAGGTCTTTTCAATCATTAGAATCTCAGGCTTCTGTGAAATAGAGATTTGTCAGTTCTGGAGTAGATGCAGAAGAAGGGGTTCAGTTCTCCTAGAGTTAGATATTTAAGGAATATATTCCTGGAACAGGAGTGTCTGTGTAGCAGATATTCTGTGTAGCAGGTATATCTTATCTGAAGTATAGTAATTTAAAAATTATTTCATGCAATCAGTGATAGGCCTGCATTTATATTAGGCTTATATTAATACAATTCATGTGCATTGTTTAATTTCTGCATTGTTATTGTCTATGTGTGTATTTTAGTGCAGATGGACGTTTTGAAGGGACCAGTACGAAAACAGTCGTCAGGTACAATGGCACTGTCACCTGGACTCCACCAGCAAACTACAAAAGTTCCTGTACCATAGATGTCACGTTTTTCCCATTTGACCTGCAGAACTGTTCCATGAAATTTGGTTCTTGGACTTACGATGGATCACAGGTTGATATAATTCTAGAGGACCAAGATGTAGACAAGAGAGATTTTTTTGATAATGGAGAATGGGAAATTGTGAGTGCAACGGGGAGCAAAGGAAACAGAACCGACAGCTGTTGCTGGTATCCATATGTCACTTACTCATTTGTAATCAAGCGCCTGCCTCTCTTTTATACCTTGTTCCTTATAATACCCTGTATTGGGCTATCATTTTTAACTGTACTTGTCTTCTATCTTCCTTCAAATGAAGGTGAAAAGATTTGTCTCTGCACTTCAGTACTTGTGTCTTTGACTGTCTTCCTTCTGGTTATTGAAGAGATCATACCCTCGTCTTCAAAAGTCATACCTCTGATTGGAGAGTATCTGGTATTTACTATGATTTTTGTGACACTGTCAATTATGGTAACCGTCTTCGCTATCAACATTCATCATCGTTCTTCCTCAACACATAATGCCATGGCGCCTTGGGTCCGCAAGATATTTCTTCACAAGCTTCCCAAACTGCTTTGCATGAGAAGTCATGTAGATAGGTACTTCACTCAGAAGGAGGAAACTGAGAGTGGTAGTGGACCAGAATCTTCTAGAAACACATTGGAAACTGCGCTCGATTCTATTCGCTACATTACAAGACACATCATGAAGGAAAATGATGTCCGTGAGGTCTGTGATGTGTATTTACAAACGCAGATCTGCTTCCATTCTAAGTTCAGAAGTTACTTTCATTAATTTTGGCAGAGTAAACAGCATGACCCTTAAGTAAGACTAAGCATAGATTGAGGGCCAGAATGGTTGACATAATTTTCTATAAAAGATCTTTACTAAGGCTTGTTTCAGTTAAAACACCTGCAAAATGGGGCATCTACACAAATCGCACTTCTCCACTTCCGCCATCAGCATCTTGGATAACTCGAAAGAAAATTTAGTGTTATATATTCTAAGGAATAATAATCCTGCCATATTTCTTGGCTCTGACATGATGAATTTTTTTAATTTCTTGGGGTGAGGGCAGAGGGTGAACTGTTTTAATTTTGTCTTTAGTAACTTTTCTAAATTGTGACAATCTGAAGGCAGAACTCGATTATAACAGTTAATGGAGTTATCAAAAGTTATTTTAGGCTGGGCGCAGCGTCTTCACGCCTGTAATCCCAGCACTTTGGGAAGCTGAGGCGGGTGGATTATTTGAGGTCAGGAGTTCGAGATCAGCCTGGCCAACATGGTGATACCCCGTCTCTACTAAAAATACAAAAATTAGCCGGGTATGGTGGCACATGCCTGTAGTCCCAGCTACTCAGGAGGCTGAGGCAGGAGAATCGCTTGAACCTGGGAGGCGGAGGTTGCAGTGAGCCGAGATCACACCATTGCACTCCAGCCTGGGCAACAGAGCAAGACTCCATCTCAAAAAAAAAAAAAAAAAAAGTTATTATAAAGAATGAGCCTAATGTGGAATTTATAAATATAGCCAATATATTTTTCTAAAACAAATCTTTTTGTTCATTTATAAGAGAATGTTAGGGAAATTAAGAGAAGTAAGGTGTTCTTTTATGTTGTTATATATCAGAGGATTCATTGAAACTTAGTGTTTACTGTGCTTAATTTGCCTAAAATCAAAAATTTGCTTAAAACTTTTTTTATAGAAAAATCGCTCTGTCTCCTTAAGGTTAATATTTAAAATTCAAGAATTGAACATGAATACATTTTAATTTTATTAATGTGATCACATTGGCCTGCATTTTCTTTCAAAACGTGTAAGATTTCAGTTTTTTCACGGTTATTTCTTCTATTGTGTATTATTTTAAATCTATGACTATAGTAATATTTTCATAATTGAATGCACATTAAAATTATGTGAATTATAATTTGTAGAGCTATTTTAAATGGAAAATCTTCCATCAGGTATGAGGAGACAGAATAAATCTGGCAAAATAATAGCCTTTACCCCAAAAGGGACATTTGATGTATATTTTTTTAAAACATTTTTTCATATTTGAATGATTTAATTTTAATAAGACTTTCCTTCCTTATTTATTAATTTCAATAGGTTTTTGGGGAGCATGTGTTTGGTCACATGCATAAGTTCTTTCATGCTGATTTCTGAGACTTTGGGCAACCAACATAAAAACTTTTTAATGCTTGTGGGTTTGTAAAGTATCTGTTTGGTGGTAGCATAATTAAATTAGTTTGTAAGGTTTGGAGCTATCAATGGAGTTTTCAAAAGTACATTATATTTATTAGATAATGGTTTAGACTGAGATGGAATTTAATAAATGTCTGCAAAGTATTGTGCAAAAGGGCCATGGCTCATACTACTAGGATCGGGGAGGTTGGCTTTATTTTCAGAGGAAAACTTAGAAGCAGAGGTGGCCAGGTGCGGTGGCTCATGCCGTGTAATCCCAGCACTTTGGGAGGCCAAGGCAGGTGGATCATGAGGTCAGAAGTTTGAGACCAGCCTGCCAATATGGTGAAACCCTGTCTCTACTAAAAATAGAAAAATTAGCTGGGTGTGGTGGTGTGCGCCTGTAGTCCCAGCCACTTGGGAGGCTGAGGCAGGAGAATCACTTAAACTTGGGAGGCAGAGGTTGCAGTGAGCTGAGATTGTGCCACTGCACTCCAGCCTGGGGGACGGAGTGAGACTCCGTCTCAAAATAAAAGAAGCAGAGAAGTAACAGAGTGTTTACAATGCCCTAAATTCTAAATTATCCTACACCTTGGAGGCATAGTTCCTACAGAGGAACTACATAGACACCATCCTTCATAGAGGCTCAGGGCCAGGGAAGCCCCTGGTCAAGGAAACGGCCTGGTAGAAAGGGCTGCTCAGTGGCTAGGCTCATCCTTCTCTTTCCTTGTGGTGGCTCTGAGCTGTTCAGCCAGCTCCCTACTAAAGCTGGCTCCAGGGAGGGCCGTTCTGTGCTCATGAAATTAGACTGAAGTGGTCCCTAGGAAATCCAAAAATAAATAAAGTGTGTATGTGGGGAAGATGAACAGCTTTCTAACATGTATTATTCTGAACCAACTTTTAATTTGGCATGAAATTAATCTCAGGCTAGAGTCTCTCAAAATATTAAAATAAGTAAACACTGTTGGGCAAGAATAAATAGCAAGAATAACTACATAGTAAGAATAACTTTTAGTTTATTGTAAAATATCCAAGTAGTCTATTTTAATCTATCAAAGTAAACCACTTGTAAGATAAGTTGATGTGTAAATGAACATATTTTGTAGTGTCTTTTAAAGCTTATATCTATAACAGACCATCAGGCTAGTGTCTGTCTCTGAGCTGAGTATAGGGTCAGTTACTGTTTACAGGCAGCAACGGGAGGCAGAAATTGATTTGGCTTCTAACTCAGTGTGTTTGTTATATGTTAAAATATGTACACAATTTACAATTATTTAATGCATTTTTATTTTTTTCATCACAGGTTGTTGAAGATTGGAAATTCATAGCCCAGGTTCTTGATCGGATGTTTCTGTGGACTTTTCTTTTTGTTTCAATTGTTGGATCTCTTGGGCTTTTTGTTCCTGTTATTTATAAATGGGCAAATATATTGATACCAGTTCATATTGGGAATGCAAATAAGTGAAGCCTCCCAAGGGACCGAAGTATACCTTTAGTTAACACACATACATCTTATGGCACTTAAAAAATTATGAAAATGTAAGTTATGTGTTAAATTTGGTGCAAGCTTTAACAGACTAACAGTTGCTAACCTCAACTTATGTTAACAGATGATCCATTTGAACAGTTGGCTGTATGACTGAAGTAGTAACTGATGAGATAACATTTGATCCTCTAAAAATAGCAGCAAAATATTATCTGAACTGTACTAGTGAAAAATCTAGTATTTGTATCCTGGCAAATAATACTAATTTATAATCCACAGTAAAGTTCATCCTTTGTGCTAGAGAATTCCAGTTGTATTTGAAGACTGATTTTAAAACTTTTCTGCATCTGGTAAAGGTATATAAACTTTCCTGTACTCACTGAGTAACAGCTAATCTTTAATATATATACTGCTATATTTAAAAAGCTGACTACTTGATATAATTACTTAATGTGATGCTTGATATAATAATTACTTAATGTGGCCGGGCACGGTGGCTCACACCTGTAATCCCAGCAGTTTGGGAGGCCAAGGCAGGCGGATCACCTGAGGTCGGGAGTTCAAGACCAGCCTGACCAACATGGAGAAACCCCGTCTCTATTAAAAATACAAAATTAGCCTGGGTGGTGGTGCACACCTGTAATCCCAGCTATTTGGGAGGCTGAGGCAGGGGAATCGCTTGAACCCGGGTGGTGGCTGCGGTGAGCTGAGATCACGCCATTGCACTCCAGCCTGGGCAACAAGAGCGAAACTCTGTCTCAAATAATGAAAACAACAACAACAACAACAACAACAACTTAATGTGATGCTGCTTTTTCATAACCAACGTTTTTAAAATAAATGAAAAATAGGAATTGGGAACTCCTTTAAGGCTTACTTTATTCTTTAGATGCTTAAACTTAATAATTATTGTGTTAACTATTTCTGTAGCTTACCTTCCACTGTAAAGTCATAGAGTAGACAACTCCTGTGGACACGCAGTAGCATATCCTTAACATTAATTTCAATCCTGTTGTCCACATTTCCCACAATTAATAGAACCATCTTCTATGTAAATTGTGGTAGTATCTCTTTATCCTTGATCTTAGAATAGTCAGTCCACTACAATCACATGAACCCCATTTAAAAAACATATTTAGGGCCGGGGGCAGTGGCTCACATCTGTAATCCAAGCACTTTGGGAGGCCGAGGCGGGTGGATCACTTGAGGTTAGGAGTTTGAGACTAGCCTGGCCAACATGGTGAAGCCCCGTCTCTACAAAAAATACAAAAGATTAGTTGGGCATGGTAGTAGGTGTCAGTAGTCCCAGCTACTCAAGAGGCTGAGGCAGGAGAATCGCTTGAACCTGGGAGGTGGAGGTTGCAGTGAGCCGAGACTGCACCATTGCACTCCAGCCTGGGCAACAAGAGCGAAACTCTGTCTCAAAAAATAAATAATAAAAAACACATTTAGGTCTAACTCATTCTGTGAGAAAAGTCTTCTAATATTAAAAATAGTATTCTAATTTGGTATAAGCACACTGTTATATACTTGTAATATTTCAACTTTCTCCATTGTAATTACAATAATAGAATCTTAGAGTTGCAAGGGCCTTTAGATGTAATCAATCTTAGTCTATTAGTACAGCATAAATGATTTAGTACAGTATAATGTATCAAGGATAAAACAGTTACATTTCATCTCTAAAGGTCACCACTTCAGGTGTGACCAGGTAGCAAACACTGACAAAAACCCTGCGTTCAATTTAGGACTAGCTGTTGAGATCACAAACACCTCATTTATTTATAATAAGTAACCTATCTAAGTTCAAGCTAATGCTCTTTGGAAGACAGAGCAGACCCTGTCTAATTTGCATTTAATTGTAGGCAGGTGTTTAATGCCATTTAATGAGTGAAAGCCTGGTGTGATGAATTTAAACTGCCTGTTAGCTACCTTAGCTTGTTGTATACATCCCTGATCTCTCTTATACTGCCATTACTGTTACTTACGATTTTTATATATAAATAAATATTGTTGACATCTTTCTTTTGACTTATTGAAACATGAGTCACAGCAGGCTGCAATTCTGTCCGTTTTATTTTTGCATAGGAAAAACAGCTAGTGAGACAAGATACAAACAGTCTCTGAATTATCCGTCAGTGATGATGATCATGTTAAGATTCAGAAGTGTAGTACATGATACTCTTTCTTAACAATTTGTCTAAAGCAATGTTTCTCAACCAGGGGCAGTTTTGCTCCTAAGGGGACATTTAACAATGGAGACATTCTTGGTTATTGTAACTGGTGAAGAAGCAGGGTATGTCATTGGTATCTAGTAAGTTGAGCCCAGGGTACTGCTAAAGATCCTACAATGCATAGGATACCCCCACTCTGTCCCAACACATACTTATCCAGCCCAAAATGTCCATAGTGCTAAGGCTGAGAAACCCTGTTCTAAAGGTTCATGCTATGGTCGGAATGTGTCCTCCCCAAATTCATATGTTGAAACCTAATCCCAGTGTGATTGTCTTAGAAGGAGGTGGCCTTGGAGAGGTGATTAGGCCATGGGGGCTCTGCTCTCATGAATGGGGTTAGTGCCCTTATAAAATAGACCCCACAGAGGTAGCTAGTCCCTTCAGTCATGTGAGGAAACAGCTAGAAGGCACCGTTTGAGGAAGAGGACCCTCACCAGACACCAGATTTGCTGATGCCTCGACCTTGGACCTCCTTCAAAACTGAGAAATAAATTTCTGTTGTTTATAATCCACCCAGTTTATGGTGTACTAAGACAGTTTATTAACAATGAATAACTAGGCATGATTTCTCATGGTATAATTTAGAATTATGCAAGAGAATTAGTTGAAGCTCTCTGAAATGGAGGCACAGCCCTTTAGACCCAATAAAGAATGAGAAATGCATGGTGAGAAATGGGTAACAGTAGGAGATTGCTGAATTAGTATAAACCTGTAAAGAGATTATGGGCTAAATAAGAAAAACCACTGGGAGATCTGCAGTGATACTGAACTGAATGACTTTTCATATTTCTCAACAGCATTTTTCTATCCAGTTTTGTCTTGAAACATTTTTACACGTATATTCCATAGCACAGCACACTACTTATCACATAGAAGAATCACATTTTGACATCTCTTTACCATGCCAAAAAGGCTAGTTAAATGTTCACTTATCCATAATAAATATTCTACTTTTTTTCGCATGATTCTTTTTTTGACAAAAACCAAGATAACTGGAAAATAAGTAAACCTCGAAATGCCAAACACAAAGCTGGTAGCTTGATAACAGAAAGTACGTTCCTACTAAGCAGCAGCCTCCTCCTGCCCTGACACAAGGAAGTCTCCCAGGCAGGCACACAGCTTGGTGCTTATGCCTCTTCCCTGGCCATCAGGGGTTGCAGAAACAATCCTGCCGTCCCTAGAATGCACACCAGGGTGAAAACCCACAGAAAAATACGATCAATCACCATGGCAACATACTTCCAATCATCTTGAATCTGCAAAACAAAATGATAAAAGAGGAAACAAACATGGAGGAAAAGGCAAAATTAACACATTTTCAATACTGAAGATTTAATAAATACATTGCAGTAGAAGCCATTTTGTCTCTAATATGCAAGAAGCCCTTTTTTCCCCCTAATTGATGTAGTCTGAGGAAATCTACCATTCTCAAGTTTCTCTTGATGCAGGAGAGAAACAGGTGTAAAAGATTTGTCATGTTAGATCTGTTTCAAATCAGAAGTTTCCTAATATATGCATAACCTAGTTTTTCTAAATTGAATTCCAATTTTATAAAGTTAGTGAAACCAGTTTGGACTTCCACGGAAGGATTCTGGGCCTTGGTTAGAATGCCTAATATAGTCCAACATAATCTACAAGTGCTTCAAAGTACTCCTTATCCAGTTTTAGATATAAATTTCTGGCTGGGTGCAGTGGCTCACACCTGTAATCCCAGCACTTTGGGAGGCTGAGACCTCTTGAGATCAGGAGTTTGAGACCAGCCTGGCCAACATGGTGAAACCCCGTCTCTACAAAAAAATAAAAAAAATGGCCAGGAGTGGTGGTGCATGCCTGTAATCCCAGCTACTTGGGAGGCAGAGGCATGAGAATTTCTTGAACCCAGGAGGCGGAGGTTGTAGTGAGCCAAGATTGCACCACTGCACTCCAGCCTGGGTAACAGAGCGAGACCCTGTCTCAAAAACAAAATAAATTTCCTTTTAACATCTGTTCCAAAAATGAGAACACACATCAGGGCAAGTCCATCCTCATCACCCTTTCCCTCCCCACTGCCCTCTCCACGATGCCCAGCTGATCGAAAGTCATTTTTAGTGTAAGGCCAAAGTATCATGGAATACTGTGCAGTTGGAGAGCAGGTTGAACATCAGAAATAATTGCTGACAATAAAGTAAAAGATGGGAGAAAAAGCAAGACCAAGTGTATATCATACAGCTTCAATTTGGGCTTGAAATAGGAAGGAAAATTGTAGGGTAATTATACTCCTAGACAATTCAGAAAGCAAAGAAGCCATAATTGAATTGAGAGAGAGAACCCATGAATCAGCTGATTTTAAAGCAATAATCAAAATAAAGAGGCAGCATGTAATTTATTAATTTAAGTATACTGAAATGGCACTGGGAGACGAAGATTTTACATCACCATTGTGAGCTTGAGTAAATGTGTCCTCTTGGTGACACTACTGTCATAGGTAAAATTAGAATTATGATGCCATATTTGCCATAAGGTACTTTATTTGAATTCCTAAGACTGGTTTGTGTGTGCTTCAGATACACCTTGAGATGTGAGATTCCTACCCACCCCCTACCAGCCACGTCCTAAGGCTCTAGGAGGCCAGAGGGGTGGAAAAGCAGAGACTTGGAGACAAACTGATTAGAATCCCAGCTCTGCTCCTTTCGAGCTGTGAGAATCTGGGCAAATTCCATGACCGCTCTTAGCCTCATTTTCCTCATCTGTAAAATGGGGATAAGAACAGTACCTCCCTCAGAAGGTTGTTTCAGAAGAGTCCTTAATGAATAGAGCCTAGTGATACTAATGTTGATTTATAAAATGACCCTTACTTAAGCCTCATGAAGAAAGATGACACTTGGGTCTTACACATGAATATAAACAGTGGTGCACAAAGAGCTGGCTGGACAGAAATTTTTTATCTTTTTTTTTTTTTGAGATGGGGTCTTGCTTTGTTGCCCAGGCTGGAGTGCAGGGGTACGATGATGGCTCACTGCAGCCTCGACTTCCTGGGCTCAAGTAATCTGCACTCAGCTTCCCGAGTAGCTGGAACTACAGGTGTGTGTCACTACACACAGGTGACTTTTTTTGTTTTTTGAGACGCCCAGGCTTTTGTCGCCCAGGCTGGGGTGCGATGGCATGACCTCGGCTCACTACAACCTCTGCCTCCCAGGTTCAAGTGATTCTCCTGCCTCAGCCTCCTGAGTAGCTGGGATTACAGGTGCCCACCACCATGCCCAGCTAATTTTTGTACTTTTAGTAGAGATGGGGTTTCATGTTGGCCAGGCTGGTCTCAAACTCCCAACTTCAGGTGATCCACCTGCCCCGGCCTCCCAAAGTGCTGGGATTGCAGGTGTGAGCCACCTGCAATTTTTTTTTTTTTTTGAGATGGAGTCTCACCCTGTCACCTAGGCTGCAGTGCAGTGGCACGATCGTGGCTCACTGCAACCTCTGCTTCCTAGGTTCAAGCAAGTCTCGTGCCTCAGCCTCCGATGAGTAGCTGAGATTACAGGCTCATGCCACCACCCCCAGGCTAATTTACTGTATTTTTAGTAGAGATGGAGTTTCACCATGTTAGCCAGGCTGGTCTTGAACTCCCAACCTCAGGTGATCTACCCGCCTCGGCCTCCCAAAGTGCTGGGATTACAGGCGTGAGTCACTGCACCTGGCCTGATTTTTAATTTTTTTTGTAGAGACAGAGTTTCCCTGCGTGGCCCAGGATGGTTTTGAACTCCTGGGCTCAAGTGATCCTCCTTCCTTAGCCTCCCAAAGTGTTGGATTACAGGCATGAGTCACTGTGCTGGACTTATATCTAACTCCTAAAGTCTTTAAAGCACTTGATATTGGCTATTTTCTGATGAGTCACAGATAGATGAGTGTTAGGCAAAATGGTGAACTAGCCCAAACTGACAGCTGGCCCAGAAGCAAGAGAAGACTACTTTAAAGGCCCAGAAACTGGGAAGGTGTGGCCGGGGACTGGGGATGGCAGCCCTGGGCAGGCGGAGGGGCTTGGTGGAGGGGAGGGCTAGGGAGAGTTCTTTGTTCCCTCGCCTCTTTGCCTCTTTAGCCTGCCACTCCCAGCCCAAAGATGCAGGTTCAGGGGGTCCCTTCGCAAGCCCAGCAGAGCCTGGCTGAAGGGATGTGCAGAGAACTGAGCTGCCCATTGACTGGTAGAACCCGAGGCTTTCCTCCTCCCCCTTGTAGCCCCCGGATTTGTTTCTCTTCTTATTGGCCTGCCTTCTCAAGAATGTTTATGGATAAATGTTGTTCTAAGGGCTCAAAAGGCCAGGTGTGGTGGATCACACCTTTAATCCTAGCACTTTGGGAGGCCAAGGCAGGAGAAATGCTTTAGTCCAGGAGCTCAAGACCAGCCTGGGCAACACAGTGAGACCCCTGCCTCTTCAAATTTAAAAAAAAAATTAGCATTTGGGAGGCTGAGGTTAGAAGATTGCTTGAGCTTAAGATTTAGAGGCTACAGTGAGCTACGATAGCTCCACTACACTCCAAAGTGGATGACAGAGCAAGACCTCAAAACAAAAACAAAAACAAAAACAAAAAAACAAGAAGGCTAAAAATTTTATTGCAGCCTCACTTTTATTTATTTATTTATTTTGGTAGAGATAGGTTTTCCCCATGTTGCTCAGGCTGGTCTTGAACTCCTGGGCTCAAGTGATCTACCCATCTCAGCCTCCCAAAGTGCTAGGATTACAGGCATGAGCCACGGTGCCCATCCCCTTTTATTTTATTATTTATTATCTTTTAAGACATGAGGTCTCATTATATTGCCCAGGCTGGTCTCTAGCTCCTGGCCTCAAGCAATCTTCCTGCTTTGGCCTTGCAAAGTGCTGGGATTACAGGTGTGAGCCACTGTGCCTGGCCATTGCCTCACTTCAGAGAGAGTAGCTGGATACAAAACTCTTCAGCTAAGACTGAAGTTCCACACATCAAGGACCAAACAGCTTCAGTCCAGCAGGAGGTCCTTGGAGGAGATCAGGGTCAGGCAGATAATGAGATATTCTTTGAGGGACAAGGTCATCTGGAGGGGATGACCTTGAAAGGTGATCTAGCAGAGTTTGTGGCTGTGTGGACCCTCAACATTCTGAAAACCTGGATTTCAGCCCCTTCCCAAACACAATTCAGAAAGGATGACTGACACCCCCAGGAAAAGGGAGTTTACAGGCCCCAAATATACCAACTCAATTATTTGAAAGAAAATTCATAGATTTCAAATAAACATGAGATAAGGGACCATTGGAAACTAAGGAACCTGCAGTTTTACAGAAGAACCAAGTGGAAATAACAGGTGTGAGAAACAGAAAAGTTACAAATCAAGAACTCAGGGGATGGGGTAACTGGCAGGATAGATGCCACTCAGGAAAGAAGCAGAGAGGTGGGAGGAGAGACTGTGGAAAGCTCCTGGGAGCAGCCAGAAGTAATGACGAGATGGGAAGCGTACAGCATAAGAGATGGGGAGGCTGGACGCCGACATGTCGCTGCAACAGGAGCTCAGGAAAAGAGAAAAGGAAGGGGTGGGAAGGAGTCTTTACAGAAATCAGAAGCTGGAATCTCTCAGAATTAAAGACAGCAACTTCAGAATGAACTGGCTCATAACCAGTGCCAAGCAGAGTAGGAGAGACCCTACCCAGACACATTCTCTACAAATTCTAATAGCTCCTAGGCAGAATCCAGTATTCACAAAGGACCAACACTCAGACTCACTTAAAACTTTTTTTTTTTCTTTTTTTTTTGAGACAGAGTCTTGGTCTTGTCACTTGGGAGTGCAATGGCACAATCTTGGCTCGCTGCAACCTCCACCTCCTGGATTCAAGTGATTCTCCTGCCTCAGCCTCCCGAGTAGCTGGGATTACAGGTGCCCGCCATCATGCCCAGCTAAATTTTTTATTTTTAGTTGAGATGAGGTTTCACCATGTTGGCCAGGCAGGTCTCGAACTCCTGATCTTAGGTGATTGGCCTCCCAAAGTGCTGGGATTACAGGCATGAGCCACCGCGCCCGATCCACTTAAAACTTTTCAAAAGTGACACAGGTGAAAAAGACCGTGGAGCAATATTTAAGTATTATGGAAGAGAATTTCAACCCTAGCTGAAGTATCCAACCTTAGCTGAAGAGTTTTGTAGCCAGCTAAACTCCCTCTTTAAAGTGAGGCTATAATAATTTTTTTAGCCTGCCAGGCCCCAGAAGGTTTACCCTTAAACACTCTTGAGAAGGCATGCCTGTAAGAGAAGGAATTGGCTGGGCATGGTGGCTCACACCTGTAATCTCAGCACTTTGGAAGTCTGAGGCAGGAGGATCACTTGATCACAGGAGTTCAAGACCAGCCTGAGCAATATAGTGAGATCCCATCTCTACAAAAAATTAAAAAATTAGCCAGACATGGTGGCATCCACCTGTAGTCCCAGCCACGTGGAAGGCTGAGGTGGGAGGATCACTTGAACCCAGGAGGTTGAGGCTGTAGTGAGCCGTGATCGTGCCACTGTACTCCAATGTGGGAGACAGAGCAAGACACCGTTTCAAAGAATTTTTTTTTTTTTTTAAAGAAGAGAAATAAATCCAGGGGGACACCATGCAATGTATGTGAAGGATAAGTAAACTTGGCAAAGTTCATTGTAGACTAAAAAAAGGAATGGCAAAAATGAAAATGTACATTCATAAAAATCCAGAACTAGGAATAACTGGGGTGGCTAAAGGCAGTTCCCTTTATTCTATGGGAAGGTAAGAGGGGAAGGAGAGTGGATGGGTGTAAGATACAGATATTGAGACATATAAGAGACTGATCGAGATGGAAAGGGAACTGGGGGATGGGTTTAAATCAGTTAGGAATAGCTACAGGAGAATAAATATAAAACACACGTGGGCCCGGCGCAGTGGCTCACGCCTGTAATCCCAGCACTTTGGGAGGCCGAGGCAGGCGGATCACGAGGTCGGGAGATTGAGACCATCCTGGCTAACATGGTGAAACCCCTTCTCTACTAAAAATACAAAAAATTAGCCGGGCGTGGTGGCGGCGCCTGTAATCCCAGCTACTGGGAGGCTGAGGCAGGAGAATGGCGTGAACCCGGGAGGCGGAGCTTGCAGTGAGCCGAGATCGCTCCACTGCACTCCAGCCTGGGCGACAGAGCGAGACTCCGTCTCAAAAAAAAAAAAAAAAAAAAACAAAACAAACAAAAAAACAAACACGTGGCACATTACCTGTTCGATATCAAAAAAAGAATAAATAGAAAATGTGACATAACAAATGTAATCCTGATAAAGCAGTAATTACAACACATGCAAATTAATAAACAATTGATCAAAGGCCAGGCTCCAACTGGAATGAATGAAATTATATCTATACCTATATCTTTCTCTACCAAATAGAAAAAAAAAGTCTCAGAATTATCAGCTCAAAATATCATAGCTGGGTTGCTCACGTCCATAATCCCAACACTTTGGTAGGCCGAGGAGGGCGATCACTTGAGGTCAGGAGTTTGAGACCAGCCTGGCCAACATGGTGAAACCCTGTCTCTACTAAAAATACAAAAAGTATCCAGGCATGGTGGCTTGTGTCTGTGGTCCCAGCTACTCAGGAGGCTGAGGCAGGAGAATCGCTTAAGCCCAGGAGGTGGAGATAGCAGTGAATAGAGATCATGCCACTGCAACCTGGCCTGGGGGACAGAGTGAGACTCTGTCTCAAAAAAAACAGAATCCTGGCTGGGATCGGTGGCCCCTCTAAGATCTAGAAAGCAACTCCTACAGTGTGCCAATCACTGAGGGATCAGCCATCAAAACAACTGTCAACAAAGAGTGCTTCCATGCTACCACAAACCAGCTCCCTAACTAGTTTTCTAATTTGATAATCCAATCCTAGTCCTAACTCTAAAATTAGAGTATTATTGCTAATTAAATTCCTTACTAATAAGACCAAGTACGAGCCTATGGGGATGACCAATGTGAACTTTTTTTTTTTTTTTTTTTTTTTGCAGAGGTAGCTGAGGTTTTATTTTTTTGGGGGAAAAAAAAAGCAATTGAATTGTTTTATAGCTGGAGGCATGGGCAAGAGGGGTGCCTAGGCAGTGAACTCCCCTGAGGGTGGACTGAGGGCTGGGGGAAGCCTCAGGTGGGTCTTCCGTTCCCTGTGCCCCCCTGCACATGGGCCTCCCTCCCAGGCTCTGGGGCAGCCACAGGAAGGGCAGGCTGGGAGGGGCTGCTGTGGCTGTTCACTTCGCAGGGTGTCAGAGGACTTGGACACCAGCTTCCCATGGTCTTGATCTTCTTCACAAGAAGAAGTTGACCGTGACAGCACTGATGCCTCCCATACCGCTGGTCCCGCCACAGCCTCCGCCCAGGCCACCCCAGAAACTGCTGCTGCCCACGGGAAAAACTCGAAGAGCTGATGTGGGCACTGGGCCCACTTGTGTAGGAGCGGCTGCTGAAGGCCTGGGGGGCAGAGGTGGACACCTTGTAGGACGTCTGGGTCACCCTGATGGACATGGTGGAGGCAGGCAGGCTGAACCAGGCGGAGATTCAAGAAGGAGCAGAGAAGCTGCTTCTTGGTGTGAACAATTTTTTAAAAAAGAACAGCCAGGGAAGGCTGGACACTTCCCCTACCTTAGGAGCCTGTGAATGTGTCCAGGGATCAGCATTCACAGGCTCACAGCACCCTCAGGAGATGGCTCTAGGAAAACAGCCTAGGCTTCAGTCTAGGCTCCTTAGAACCAAGGACAGTTAAAACCAGCCAAGCTGGAGCCAGAGATGTAGGAAATTAAAATATCTCTGAAAAATTCTGTGTAAATAGCAGAGTGTCAGTCACTCAGGGAAAGAAGGAATCCTTCAGACAGCTCAACTTTCTCCTCCGAGCACTGAGTTGGCACCTTTACTCTAACACTCGCTACTTTCTCATAGACAATCTGGTGGCTTGCTGGCCAGATTTCTGCCTTCTCTGAAAAAAACAGGAAGATCTAGCAATAATGGGCTCACAAGCCCATGTGGAGACATGACCAGAGGTGAGCAGTGGCTGCCTCTTGAGACGGACCATGTGTCACTAGTTTGCCACAGACCCCACCACTCCCTATCGTTGCATTCAGGCCATTTCACCAATCTACCTACCTTGTATTTAAGTTTGTGACCTCCCTTTTAATTACAAGTTTTTTATATGTCTGTCTCCATGCCTTAGGCCCTTCTAAAACTCTAACACCTTGTATGGTATCTAATAAATAAGTTTTAGAATAAAAGTAATTTCTAATAGCCTGACAAAAGCTAGAGTATAGGTACTTAGAGCTCGACCTTTAGTAAAGAAATAATTATTTTTAAAGTGGGTAAAGAAGATGTCTGCAAAAGTGATCAGTATTAGACAAATAGATTTTCACTGATCATTTACTTTTTTTGTTGTTGTTGTTGTTGTTTTTTTTTTTTTTTTGAGACAGAGTCTCGCTCTGCCGCCCAGGCTGGAGTGCAGTGGCCGGATCTCAGCTCACTGCAAGCTCCGCCTCCCGGGTTTACACCATTCTCCTGCCTCAGCCTCCCGAGTCACTGGGACTACAGGTGCCCGCCACCTCGCCCAGCTAGTTTTTTGTATTTTTTTAGTAGAGACGGGGTTTCACCATGTTAGCCAGGATGGTCTCGATCTCCTGACCTCGTGATCTGCCCGTCTCGGCCTCCCAAAGTGCTGGGATTACAGGCTTGAGCCACCGCGCCCTTTTTTTTTTTTTTTTTTTTTTTGATATGGAGTTTTGCTCTTGTTGCCCAGGCTAGAGTGCAATGGCGCTCAATCTTGGCTCACTGCAACCTCTGCCTCCTGGGTTCAAGTGATTCTCCTGCCTCAGCCTCCCAAGTAGCTGGGATTATAGGCATGCGCCACTATGCCCAGCTAATTTTGTATTTTTAGTAAAGATGGGGGTTTCTCCGTGTTGGTCAGGCTGGTCTCCAACTCCCGACCTCAGGTGATCCACCCGCCTCGGCCTCCCAAAGTGCTGGGATTACAGGCATGAGCCACTGCGCCCGGCCCTGTTCATTTGTTCACTTCTAATTACTCATGGTGTCCAACAACTGCTTCAACTGAATTTAAAGGAGTGCCTGACTCTTCCGCTAAATTACTGGGATCAGCTGGAGGTTTTGCACCATTATGGTCAGAAGACATACTCATAGTTGCTCAGATGGGTGGGGGTGAGGGGATGAGGGCAGCTGTGGCTGTCTCCCTCCTGTCCCATCCACTTTGGTATGCCACTCACAGCTGAATAAAAGAGGCTCCAGACATACCTTATCAATATTAATTGCCTACAGTGGGTCAAGAGATGAAGTTATCTGGTAATTACCTCTTTGCTGATAAACAACTTAAGGCAGATCCACTTAATTTTAAAGCAGAACTTCTCATAAAGTCATTAAGTGTGGTCCTGGTAACCTTGGTGGTATACAGTCATGGAATGACCAGGCACATGACATTATTTACAGTAAGTCTTTCCTATTCTTATTACTTGACATAAGTTCTCAGTTCTTAAGTTCAAGCATTAGATTTTTGGAGAAAACAGAACTAAGTTCACTCAAATAAAAAAATGGGCTGGGCATGGTGGCTCATGTCTGTAATAACCCCAGCACTTTGGGAGGCCGAGGTGAGTGGATCATCTGAGGTAACGAGTTTCAGACCAGCCTGACCAACATAGTGAAACCCCGCCTCTGCTAAAAATACGAAATTGGCTAGGTGTGGTGGCATATGCCTGTAACCCCAGCTACTTGGGAGGCTGAGGCAGGCGAATCACTTGAACCAAGGAGGCAGAGGTTGCAGTGAACTGAGATCACACCATTGCATTCCAGCCTGGGCAACAAGAGTGAAACTCCATCTAAAATAATAATAATAATAATAATACAAATTAAAAAATGGGCAAGAACTGGGTGTGGTAGCACCTGTAGTCCCAGCATGCAACTTGGGAGGCTGATGCAGGAGAATCGTTTGAGCCTGGGAGTTTTGAGACCAGCTAGGGCAACATAGCAACGCCCCATCTCAAAAAAATGGGCAAAAGAATGTGAATAGATACTTCACTAAAGAAGATATCCAAATGACCAATAAGTATATGACAAAGAGCCCTAATAATTACTCAATGAGAAAATGCTAA
Source organism: Macaca nemestrina (assembly GCF_043159975.1). NCBI lineage: Eukaryota > Metazoa > Chordata > Mammalia > Primates > Cercopithecidae > Macaca > Macaca nemestrina. Next base: position 122,374,772 of record NC_092131.1, on the reverse strand, counting down.
TTAAATCCACAGTAAAATGCCACATCACACACGTTGGTGAGGGTGTGAAGCAAATGGAACGCTGAAACATCGCTAGGGAAGTGTCAGATGATTCCATCACTTTGGAAAGCTTACAGTATGCACTGAAGTTAAAGACATCTCTCCACTGATCCAGCAATTCCACCGCTAGGTATACATCCAGGAGAAATAAGCGCATACGTTCACCAAAAGACATAAATATTTGTAGCAGTTTTATTCATAGTAGCCTCAAATTGGAAATAACCAAATGTCCAACAAATGTAAAACAAACAGAAGGCAGTATTATAGTCATATTATGGAATATTACACACTAATAAGAAAGAAACAGCAACAAAGATAAACCTCAAAGACATTATGTTGAATGAAAGGAGTCAGACATGGGAGAGTTTATACTATGTGATTCCATTTATATGAAACTCAAGAATAGGTAAAACTGGCCGGGCATGGTGGCTAACACCTGTAATCCCAGCACTTTGGGAGGCCAAGGCAGGTGGATCACCTGAGGTCGGGAGTTTGAGACAAGTCTGGCCAACATGGCGAAATCCCGTCTCTACTAAAATACAAAAAATTAGCCAGGCATGGTAGCAGGCAGGCAGGCACCTGTAGTCCCAGCCACTCTGGAGGCTGAGGCATGTGAATCACTTGAACCTGGGAAGCAGAGGTTGCTTGCAGTGAGCAGAGATTGTACCACTGCACTTTAGCCTGGGTGACAGAGCAAGACTCCATCTCAAAAAAAACAAAAAAAAAAAACAAAAAAAAAAGGTAAAACGAATCAATTATCAAATAAATCAGTATAATGATTATTTTGAAAAAATTAATTAATTAATTTAAGAAAGGACTTCACTCTGTCACCCAGGCTGGAGTGCAGTGGCATGATCATGGCTCATTGCAGCCTAGACGTCCTGGGCTCCAGTGATCCTCTCACCTCAGCCTCCTGAGTAGCTAGGACAACAGGCACATGCCACCATGCCTGGCTAATTTTTGTATTTCTGTTAGAGACAGGGTTTCGCTATGTTTCCCAGGCTGGTCTCAAACTCCTGATCTCAAGCCATCCACCTGCCTCAGCTGCCTAAAATGCTAGGATTACAGGTGAGAGCCACTGCGCCTAAGCCAGGATGGTGGGTATCAAGCAGGGAAGGAGACACTGACTGGCAAAGGCATTGGGGAATTTTTGGGGCACTGGGAGTGTTCTATATCTTTACCTGGATCTTGGTTACATGGTTCTATACATGATGTAAACATTCATTGACATGTACCTTGAAGAGGTGTGCACTTTACTCTACATAAATTCTTCCTCAATGAGAACACATATATAATTAGAAAGTAAAAATAAAGGCCAGGTGCAGTGGCTCACACCTGTAGTCCCAGCATTTTGGGAGACTGAGGTGAGCAGATAGTTTGAGTCGAGGAGTCTGAAACCAGCCTGGACAACATGACAAAACTCCATTGCTACAAAAAAATGTCAAAAATTGCCTGGCGCAGTGGCTCACACCTGTAATCCCAGCACTTTGGGAGGCTGAGGCGGGCGGATCACAAGGTCAGGAGATCGGGACCATCCTGGCTAACACGGTGAAACCCCATCTCTACTAAAAATACAAAAAATTAGCCAGGTGTGGTGGCAGGCACCTATAGTCCCAGCTGCTGGGGAGGCTGAGGCAGAAGAATGGCATGAACCTGGGAGGCAGAGCTTGCAGTGAGCCGAGATTGCACCACTGAACTCCAGCCCAGGTGACAGAGCGAGACTCCGTCTCAAAAAAAAAAAAAAAAAAAAAAGTAAAAAAGTAGGGCATGATGGCAGGGCACCTGCAGTTCAAGCTACTCAGGAAACTGAGATGGGAGAATCGCTTGAGCCAGGAGGCAGAAGTTGCAGTGAGCCAAGATTGAGCCACTGTACTCCAGCCTGGGCGACAGAGCAGGACCCTGTCTCAAAAAAATAATTAAAAATAAAGTAAAAATAAAAATATAACCTCAGTTAACCAATACCAACTGGAGATCATCTGGCCCCATGCCCTTTTCCAGCCTACATCCTAATCTACTCTATTGGCATCAAGTGTTTTCATGGTCCAGCCTGCTGGCAGCCTGGTGGCTAGCTTCTGGGTACCACATACTACATGCTTGATCATCCCATTTTACAGACGAGAAAACATGCTCCAAGAGGTGAGGTAATATACCCTAGGACATATAACTGGTCTTAACACAGGCCACTGACTCCAGAGTGTAATTTCTTAACCCCTACCCTATGCCTTGCCCCACAAGGAATCCGTAAATGTTTGTTGAATGAATGAATGATCAATATAATAAGAGCCATATCCTTACCTCTTTGGCTTCATTTTGTGCTTTCATATTTTCAGCAATATACTTGACACTTTGGATGGCTTCTTTGATTTCTGGTGACAAAGCAGAGAGGGACAGCACAGCATCAACAGATTCAGAACTAGAGCTTCTTGTGAGGTTAGCACTGAAATTGGAGATTTTTATCCTGCGGTGGTGGCAGTAACCACACATCCTGTCCTGGCAGGGGTAGCCCTCCTTGCAGCCTTTGGACTCTGCACGGCTGAAGCAATTCAGATTTGAGAGCTCGGCACCAGAGAGGGGCCTTGGCTTCTGAGCGTTGCCCTCGTTGCTTGTTGGCCTGGTCATGAACATGACCCTGGGGAGCAGGTTCAAGAATACGGTCTTCACCCATGAGGGCATTGTGTGTGTAGTCGGGGTTCTGTAGTGCACGTTGAGCACGAAGACAGTGATGACGATGGACAGGGTTACGAAAATCATGGTGAACAGGAGGTACTCTCCAATCAGGGGGATGACTAGCGAGGTGGAAGGGATGGTCTCAGTGATCACCAGGAGAAACACTGTCAGGGAAAGGAGGACGGAAATGCACAGGGTCACCTTCTCACCGCAGTCGGAGGGCAGGTAGAAGACGAGCACAGTGAGGAAGGAGATGAGCAGGCAGGGGATGATGAGGTTGATGGTGTAGAACAAGGGCAGGCGCCGGATGTACAGCGAGTATGTGATGTCGGGGTAGATCTCCTCGCAGCAGTTGTACTTGATGTCATGTTTGTAGCCCGGGGCTTTGATGATGGCCCACTCGCCGCTCTCCCAGTAGTCCTTGAGGTTCATGGAGGAGCCGATCAGAACCAGATCAATTTTCGCCTTGTCGTAGGACCAGGAACCGAACTTCATGGTGCAGTTTTGGTAATCAAACGGGAAGTAGGTAACGTCAATTTTGCAGGAGCTCTTAAAGATGGCAGGAGGCATCCAAGTCACCTCCCCAGTGTACTTGAGTAAGGCTTTGGTCTTGTCATCCACCTGGAAATCCCCAACAGCACTGCAAAGACAGATGGGGGGCACAGTAACACATGGTCATTAACACTGGGTCATATAGTGGTCATCTCGACCAGCTTCTCACAGTAATGATTTGGAAGGCAGCGGAAGATGAGAGCTGAAAGTGCCATAAAGTCACCCGATTCCCAGCCCCATTTACCAACGGGGATACTGAGGCCCAAGATCCCTCCCCAACAACAATCTGAGATGTTGAACACCCCTCAGGGCATGCCACCAGTTCATCCCACAACACAGGTCCCAAACTGATAGACTCCCAAATGCCTAGATTGTTCCCCCTTTAATTAAAGAAATGGGAGGAAGGTCATCCTCCTGGAGCCAGGTGCTGAAGCAGCCTTTGGGATTATTTGCCACCCAGGGTCCCTGAGGCTTGGCCCTCTCAGTCTGCACTGGGAGCTGGAAGGGGCCGCAGAGACCACACAGGGGAATCTACCCCCATTAAACAGAACCTCATCAGATGGGTTTATTTCCAAACCCGATCTCTGGATCCTGATTCGACCATTCCCTGTACCCTCCTCACCCCCATTCTTCCCAGTACTGTTTTATAATAATCATGTGTTTGCTTCCTTGTCTTTTGAATTCAGCATAACAGATTTCTTCACTTTCTGTGTCTCTATCTGTCCCCACTTTCTCGCCATGTTTCTTCTCCCTTCCTTTTCACTATGTACATCCTGACTTCATTTTCACACAGAAATATGTTTTTCTTTTCTTTTGTTTTTGAGCAGGCTAGCATGCAGTAGCTCGCTACAATCTCTGTCTCCCAGGGTTCAAGTGAGTCTCCTGCCTCAGCCTCCTGAGTAGCTGGAATTACAGGCATGTGCCACAACACCTGGCTACTTTTTGTATTTTTAGTAGTGATGGAGTTTTGCCATGTTGGCTGGGCTGGTCTCAAACTCCTGACCTCAAGGGATCCACCCACCTCGGCCTCCCAAAGTGCTGAGAATACAGGCTTCGGCCACTGCCTGGCCTTAGAAATGTACATTTTTCTAGGAATAGTCTTGTTGGTTTGTTTGACAGAAAATCAGCTGATGATCCCTGTTGAGTCTTGCATTGGGCATTCCGTCCATGAAGGCCAGATGGTCCATCTGAGAGCAAGGCCGGTTGCTTCCACAATGGCCCTGCCCAGGAAGGTTCTTAAAAATTCCTCAGATCAGCCCTGTTAAGTTTCTTAGCCTTGTGAAGGCATTTACATCCTTCACAGGGAGCAACCGCCACACTCCGTTGCCTTGTAAACAAAGAGCTGAAAAACCTAAACATCTAGCGCTATCTTTGTGCTGCTGTAACGGGATGAGAACCTGTGAAAACAGAAGGGGAATGTTCTGGTGCGTGTCCTTCTCCCTTGCTAGTTTCTCCTGGGTCTTGGCTGAGGAGGATAATCATTACCCATGAAGGTTAAATGCCAAAGCCACTACCTGTCTTTCCTCTGGTTGGCTGGTTTGCCCCCAAAGGTGCCCTGCTGAGTTTATACATTCTTTGCCCCACTTCACTCCCACCATGCCCTTAATTCCCTACACGAGTATTTCCGCCTGTGGCTGCAGCAAAAAGGGCGAGGTAGGAGGGTGGGGGTGGAGGTGAATATCCACACAGCCTCCAAGCGGACTCAGCCCACGTTCAGCACTGAGGGGCCCTGGAGAGGGCTGGGCTAAGCAGAAGGTTGAAAAGACCCTTGGGAAGGAGAGGTCTCCTGAACCAATTCCTCGCAGAATCCTGGATCAACAAAACGTCAGAGCAGCAAGGGAGCTTCAGAGCCCAAGGTCTGGACCAGGGGTTGGCAAGCTGCGGTCCTATTTCTGTAAATAAAATCTGGGGGGAATAGTGCCACTGCCTTTTGCGGTCTATTATCTGTGGCTACTTTTGAGTTCCAAGGGCAGAGATGAATAGCTGTGACCGTGACTGTACGTACGACCCACAACGCCTAAAATATTTATTCTCTGGCCCTTTAGAGAAAACATTCGCTAGCCCCTGCTCTAGTCCAAAGGCTTCATTTTGCTGACGAGAAAACTGAGGGTCAAAGGACAGGAATGATTTGCCGGAGACCCCAGAGAGTTTATGGTAGAGGTTAGCTGAGCTGGGCTGATGGCTCATTTCTGGGGATCCTGGTCACTGCTGCTGCTGCCCACGGCACCCCTGGGGTGTATCTGCCCAGATCAGAAGGACTGTGTGCTGCCTGGGGCAGTGTCAACAGTTATATCTCTGCTAGGAGGAGACACAACATGCAGACCCAGCTGGAGACTGGGGTCTGGCACAGCACCAGCCTCATAAAGGGCACTCAGTAAATATTTGTTCACCTAACGAATGACCAAATAATAAAGGAAAGCTGGGCGCGGTGGCTCACGCCTGTGATCCTAATACTTTGGGAGGCTGAGGTGGGCGGATCACCTGAGGTCAGGAGTTTTGAGACCAGCCTGGTCAACATGATGAAACCCCTGGTCAACATGATGAAACGAAAATTAGCTGGGTGTGGTGGCGCACACCTGTAATTCCAGCTACTAGAGAGGCTGAGGTAGGAGAATTGCTTGAACCCAGGAGGTGGAAGTTGCAGTGAGCTGAGATGGCACCACTGCACTCCAGCCTGGATGACAGAGTGAGATTCTGTCTCAATCAATCAATCAATCAATCAATCAATAAACATCACACCCAGAGATGGCTGGCAGCAAGGGACAGCAGAGGTGGGAGGGGTCTGAGCAACGTACTGCCAAACCACGTGAGGCAATTAAAAAAGAAAAGGTAGTATGGGTGCAAATGATCAGCCAAGGTAGCACTATCATACAGATATTTTAGAACAGAAGTGGGGTGGGGTGGTGAGGGCTATGAGAACGATCATGATGGCATGGGTTTTTAAAATCTCTCTAAATTTCTTCAGAAAAATAGGGCAACTAGGATGACAGAAAAATAACAAACCTTCTGATCACATCGTCAACAAAGTTAGGTTACGCAGCACCTCAGGATATGAGAGTGTGGGGTCAGACCACCACCACCAGCAGGACCTGTGGGACCCCCATGCGATTAGCTGCTGGGTAGAGGCAGCCAGGGGAAAAGAAAGATGGGTTCTCATGTCCTAAGATCCTAAAAGTGCCAGACACAGAAATCTCCAAGAAGTGGCTGCCCCTCAAAAGACGAGGACGCCACTCTGCGCTGAATCCTCGGCAAGAGGAACAATGGGGCAGAGAGGGCTCCACAGGTTCCGATTTGTGGGTAAGAACAACAACAAAAACCCCACGGGAACCCACTTGGGGTCTGCAGAGGTCAGTTGGCTGGCGTGGGCTCCCGAGGATGTCAGAAATGCCTCCCCAAACCTCCCTGCCAGAGGGACAGAGAACCACTCAGAGAAAAAGCAGCTTATGGTAGGATCCAAACTCAATGGGGTAAAAAGTGGGGTTGAGAAGAGAAAGAAGGTTCAGAAACTGAAGTCAGCATCCAGAGACAGCAGCTCATGGAGGTGCCATGACTGTGGCATGTGGTGTGGTGTCATGACATGTCATGGCTGTGGTGTCATGACTGTGGAGACTGTGGAGGTGTCCATGCAGAGAGACAAGTGTTACCTCAAGGTAACTACCTGTCTTCTCCTATTCCCTCCAGCAACTTGCCCTAAAAGTACAGCAAGGACATCTATTTAAACAAGAGCAACAGAGCCTTATGAAAACATACTGTAAGAAAAACACAAACTGGGTGCAGCAGCTCATGCCTATAATCCCAGCACTTTGGGAGGATGAGGCAGGCGGATCACCTGAGGTCAGCAGTTTGAGACCAGCCTGGCCAACATGGTGAAACCCCGTCTCTACCGAAAATACAAAAAAAAAAATTTTAGCTGGGCGTGGTGGCAGGCGCCTGTAGTCCCAGCTACTTGGGAGGCTGAGGCAGAAGAATTGCTTGAATCCGGGAGGCAGAATTTGCAGTGAGCCAAGATCATGCCATTACACTCTGGCCTAGGTGACAAGAGCAAAAAAACGATGTCTCAAAAAAAGAAAAAAAAAAAGAAAGAAAGAAAGGAAAATACAAAAACAAGTAACTGAATTAACACACATGCAGATTAACGGCAACTACAAAAACAGAGTCACCAACCAGATGAAGCTGATGATAATCTGATATTACAAATTAAGTGAAAAGAAACTAAGAAATTTTTAGAAACTGTGAAACAACAACAGAAATCAGAAAAGACAAGGGATAATTTGGTTAAACAGAATGTATAAAGAATTAGTAGAATTTAGGAAAGAATTAGGAAAAAGAAAAAAATCATTCTAGAAATAAAACCAGAAGAGGCCGGGCGCAGTGGCTCATGCCTGTAATCCCAGCACTTTGGGAGACTGAGGCGTGCGGATCACGAGGTCAAGAGATTGAGATCAACCTGGCTAACATGGTGAAACCCCATCTCTATTAAAAATATAAAAAACATTAGCCAGGCGTGGTGGTGGGTGCCTGTAGTCCCAGCTACTTGAGAGGCTGAGGCAGGAGAATGGCGTGAACCTGGGAGGCAGAGCTTGCAGTGAGCTGAGATTGTGCCACTGCACTCCAGTCTGGGCGACAGAGTGAGACTCGATCTCCAGAAAAGAAAAAAAAAAAAAAAATATATATATATATATATATGTGTGTGTGTGTGTATTTAAATTTCACTTAATTTTGTGTGTGTGTGTGTATATATATATAAATACAAATATATACACATACACACACATATATACACACACACACACACACACACACACACACACACGAATTAGCCGGATGTGGTGGCAGGCGCCTCTAGTCCCAGCTACTTGGGAGGCTGACACAGGGGAATGGTGTGAACCTGGGAGGTGGAGCTTGCAGTGAGCCGAGATCGTGCCACTGCACTCCAGCCTGGGTGACAGAGCTCGACTCTGTCTCAAAAAAAAAATAAATAAGTAAAACCAGATGAAACATAAGAACAAGCAGGCCAGGCATGGTGGCTCACACCTGTAACCCTAGCACTCTGGGAGGCTGAGGTGGGCGGATTACTTGAAGTCAGGAGTTTGAGACCAGCCTGGCCAACATGGTGAAACCCTGTCTCTACTAAAAATATAAAATATTAGCTGGGCATGGTGGCACACACCTGTAATCCCAGCTACTCAGGAGGCTGAGGCAGGAGAATAGCTGGAACCCAGGAGGCAGAGATTACAGTGAGCCGAGGCACTCCAGCCTGGCCAACACAGCAAGACTCTGTCTCAAAAAAAAAAAAAAAAAAGATTTTCATGGAAGGTAAAAAGGAGCCAATGATTTTACACCCAGCCAAGTTACCTAAAAGTATTCTCTAAAAAGGTTACAATGAATTATGAACTTGCCAGAACACAGAGTTACAGTGTCCATGAACACTTGGAGGATTCTATCAGGGAATGAACTTTAGAAAACAAAATATCATAGGAGAAATTTTGGTATATGAAAACACATGTTCCTACTGTGTTAAAAAATGAAGAGAAATCCTTAACAGAGGGTCAATCCTGAGCAATTGAAATTCTAACTAGGAGAAGAGAGAGAAAATGAGTTGGATGATTTTTTCTAAATGTTATTTTCAGCTTCAGATTTCAAGGAAATTCCTTATGATATTTGCTCCTCTCCACATCCAATTTGAAACATTTTGCTACGCTTCTCATTATTGCTAAAATCATACATCCTATAGTACTCCAGCTGTTCACTCAAGATTGCCAGCAAGAAAATGGTTATAAAACCCAAAACATAAAGATTAAGCTTTCTGCTCATTTTCTGAATTCTAGCTTAGCAAAAATTCTCTACACCCTGCCCAGTTCCCTTAAGAGCATTTGAACTATGTGATTCCTATGACAACTCACAGTGAACAACAAAAAAAACCTGCAAGCCTGTTAAGTTTATACTATGTCCCAGTTCTTTGATGACCAGTTTACAAATACAAATTACATAGAAGAAACATTTATAAGTGCTATGTTTCCTTGGGAAAATAGTAAATAAAACATGGACTGTCTTCGGAGTGAGTCAAGACCCCCTTTTGTTTTTGCCAGAGTCCAGAAAGTGTGATTCGGTATAAAACCTAGCTTCTCTAGTTCTGACACTAACTGTAAAATCAACACTACTACTAAGAAAACATTATTTTGTACTAATACGGCATAAAAACCTAGACATATTTTTAGCGTTAAAATCAGAATAGACTAATTCTATATCAAGTGTTTTGCTGAAAATTGTTTAAATGTAAATGTAAAATGTTTAAATGTTAAAACATTTTAACTCCAAAGCACAGGTACAAAAATGATATTCTTCAATACCTACAGAACTAACGAGCATACTGTAAAATACCAACTAAAATTTATGTCAGTCAAATGAAAGAGCTTAAATGTGAAAAGTATTAGTTTTGAGTGGACTTAGAGAAAAGAGAGGGGTTTTGGAGGTGCCATGATGAGTAGGACCAGTCTGGCAGAGGAAGAACCTTTACAAGAGAGAAAGAGGAGAGGCCTCCCAAAATTGGCGGGAAGATGTGCATTCTGGATCCAGAGGAGACTGGAAGTAGCCCATTGTGAAGCACCGGCTCAAGAGCAGCTTCTTTGGAAGGCAGGAGCCAGGGAAGTCTTTTTAGTCCTAGACTCACCCTTCTTAACTATGATCTGGATGTAGCCACCCAGACGGGCTGGGAGCACGGGGCCCAGATAGCTCATGCTACTCTGTACATGGGAACCTCACTTCACATACTTGGGGGAGCATCAATCCTTTCTCCGAGGCCCAGACCTTTTTCCAGTGGGAGGAGTTCTGAAGCGTACACAGTGTAGCAGGGTAGCTGTCTGACGGCAGGTTTGCTGCTGAGAGAGTAGAGTAGAGGTTTGAGGACACAGGCAGAGACAGGCTGGGGTGTCCAGCTCAGCCCCTGATCACAGCATCGGCCTCCTGCATCCACTGCCCACAGCGGCCCGAAAGCTACAGTGGATGGCTGAGGCCACCCCAGGCCCGGCTGTGCCACACATCCACTCTGGGCCTCAGTCCTTATCTGTGAAATGTCAGGGATGGGCCAGATCAGGGATCCCCAAAACAAGCTGGTCACACGAGTCCCTGGAACAGCTTTGTGAAAACACCCATTCCTAGGCCTACCCAGAGCCACTGACTCAGTGTTTCTGTGGGGCAGGACCTGGGGACAGGTATAGAGATTTTTTTGATAACGTAATACATATAAACTTTAGAAAAGACAGTGAAGAACAAAGAAGAAAATATTTTGAATGCAGGCACCTGTATTTTTTTTTGTTTGTTTTGAGATGGAGTCTCACTGTCACCCAGGCTGGAGTGTAGTGGTGCGATCTTAGCTCACTGCAGCCTCCACCTCCCAGGTTCAAGTGATTCTCCTGCTTCAGCCTCTGGAATAACTGGGATTACAGGCACACGCCACCACGCCTGGCTAATTTTTTTTTTTTTTTGTATTTTTAGTAGAGATGAGGTTTTGATACGTTGGCCAGGCTGGTCTCGAACTCCTGGCCTCCAATGATCTGCCTGCCTCAGCCCCCTAAAGTGCTGGGATTATAGGCATGAGCCACCATGGCTGGCCAAGACCTGTATTTTTAAAAAGCTCATCGGGGCTGGGTACGGTGGCTCATGCCTGTAATCCCGGCACTTTGGGAGGCCAAGGCAGACAGATTGCTTGAGGTCAGGACTTTAAGACACCAGCCTGGCCAACATGGCAAAAATCCATCTCTACTAAAAAATACAAAAATTAGCCAGGCGGGGCCCACCCAGCTATGATCTCCAACACTCTCATTCTCTCTCAAAGAAAAAGTGAGGAGGGACCATTTACTCCATTCCTGTCTGTGTGCACAGAGCTGCGAACAGATGCTACATTCCAGGCGCCCCCGGCATCTGAGCTTCCCCCGCCACACACAGGTTTGTCCTTGGCCCATGGATCTTTCCATCCTTATGTCCCACAGTCCAGCCAATGAGGTCACCTTGGCTGCCCATGACATACTCTCCTGCCTCCCCAGGCCCTCGTCTGCTCCATGTCCTGAGATCCTGCACAATCTTCAGGACTCAATTCAAATGCCAATTCTTCCCCGAAGCTTTCCTCCACCCACCTATGCCTGTTTTGAAGCCATTCAGCAAACTATTCATGGCTTTCCAACATCTCTGGTCCCTGGTATACTATCAGGGAATGAACTTTAGAAAACAAAATATCATAGGAGAAATTTTGGTATATGAAAACACATGTTCCTACTGTGTTAAAAAATGAAGAGAAATCCTTAACAGAGGGTCAATCCTGAGCAACTGAAATTCTAACTAGGAGAAGAGAGAGAAAATGAGTTGGATGATTTGGATCCAATCATCCATGGATGATTCAGCGGTTGCTGAATATGTACCTGTGGAATAAACAAATGAATGAAGCCCTCTTGGAAAAGGCCAAGTTTTAAGCACAGTGGGCCAAAAACCCAGAGCCCAGGCTGACAGCCCTGAGAGGGCATGGGCCCCCCAGCACCTTACTTGTTATACAGCACAATGTCTGGCTTCCAGATCTTCTGTGCAGGGACACGCATGAACTCTGTCCCACCATAGTCAGAGGGGTTCCACTTCAGCTTGTAGTCATTCCAGATCTCGGGGAAGGAAGCAGGGAGGGAGAAGGAGACAGTAAAAGAATCAGCCTGGTTTTACTTCTCTTGGCACCACCCATCTTGGTGAGTCCTCACCCCTGCTGCATGTGACGGAGCCACATCCATGCCATGATCACATAGTCCAACTTCTCCTGTGGGTGCAGTGGGGAGAGAGCACAGGGCTGGATCTGCAGGCCGCCTCCTGGCACTAGGGAAGCCACTGCCCACATGACCGTGAGCAAGCCCAGCCCCTCATCAACCAAACAGGGTCTACTGGTGCTTTCTCTGGTCACTTCTAGTGCCAGGCGGAGCCTCCCGGACTTCTTGCACCATGTCCAGGTCCACGTGCCTGCTGTTTACAGCCCCTGAATGGTTCTCCAGGGGTGTTTTCCAATACAGACTCTCTTTCATCCCAAGGTTAAGCAAGGCTGGCCTCTGAAAGGTTCTGGGGGAAGAAGCCATGACCCCCGCAGGGCCCAGGAAGTGTCTGGGAGGTCTGAGTCCTGAGCACCAGAGGAGAGAGGGGTGAGGCTGCGGCCACAGAGGGAACGTGTGCATCAAGTACTGGGTGGGGCACTGTGCCCATCTGGCTTTCCAGCCTCCTGGGGATGAAGGCTCTGTGTGCTGAGTGCTCAGCTGGCAAGGCTGGCAGAAGGGTCACCAGCAGGCCAATGGGCCATTATGTCTCCTGGCAAGTCTGGACAAAGCCTCCCTGGGGAGGACATGTGGAAGCCAATTTCTTGGCCTCAATGTGAACAGAAAAATCTACTCCCATGCTACCAACAACAGCAGCATCTGATTCTGACTTAAGAATGAGTTTCTGGGCTAGGTGCAGTGGCTCATGCCTGTAACCCCAGCACTTTGGGGGGCCGAGGTGGGTGGATTGCTTGAGCTCAGGCATTTGAGACCAGCCTGGGCAACATGGTGAAACCCTGTCTCTATAAAAAATACAAAAATTAGCCGGACGTGGTGGTGCATGCTTGTGGTCCCAGCTACTTGGGAGGCTGAGGCAGGAGAATTGCTTGAACCCTGCTGGTGGAGACTGCAGTGAGCTGAGATTGCACCACAGCACTCCAGCCCGGGTGACACAGCGAGATCCTGTCTGGAAAAAAAAAATTGAGTTTTTAGCAAGGAGAGAAGGAGGTGTCTCAGGCACCACCCTAGGGTTTGGGGGCAGGGCTTCAATCTCAGGTTCATACTCTTCTGTTGTTTGAACATGGAGAATGTCTTTCACCAGGCTGAAACCTGTCCAACTGGGACTTGAGGGGTTGGGCCCTACAGTCCTTCCAGGAGGACTGTTGGGCAGTGCATGTGACCTCAAGCCTTAGAAGAGATAGATCTGCCAGTCAGTCCAGTCTGGGTTCTACAGAAGTAAATAAAGCCTGGTCGTTGGGCCCTTCTTGGTTCACCTGAAGCAAATAAAGAAGTCACCACCAGGGGGCAGCAGTGCCTAGGGTCTGGTCACTTACTTGCTTGAGCCACAGGTTGGTCTCCATGATCTGGTTTACTTCATCCTAGAAAGAGGGATTAAAGTAGACAGGAGAATTACATAAACAAGGCTCACTCTGGGAAAGGCTCCTTCAGAAGCTCCGGTCCCCATAGCCACGGCTCGTGGCTCCAGCACTCACCACCTTCACCAGCTGAGACATGGACACCTCGAAATGGATGATGACTGGGTCGGACACGTTGGCCACAGGCCGGATGATCTCATTGTAATCTTCAAACAGCCGCTCAAATAGACGGTGCTCCGCCTCTGAGGCCCTGGCCACTGGGGGAAGCAGCCCTGTCAGTCCCCGGGAAATCATTACTTAACCTCCCCCACCCAGCCCACCAGAAACATCACCCATCTACAGCGTCCCCTCCACCTGTGGAGGGATTCTGTGGAACCCTAGACTTTCAGGCTAGTCTTATCCAGTGGGTTACAGAATGGGAAACTGAGGCCCAAGAGGAGCAGGATTCTACCAGGCCACACACATTCAGTGAGAAGCACAGTGGTTGCAAGCCTGGGTTCTGGAGTTGGACAGATCTGGTGCAAATCCTGACAAATCACTTGTGAGCTGTGTGAGCTTAGGCAAGTGGCTTAACCTCTCTGAACCTCAGGGTCTTTACCAGTCAAAATGAGGATTATAAACGTATCCACCTCAAAGGGTTGTTGTGAAGGAAGTGCACAGCTTGGTGCTGTGCTAAGAGCTCAAGAACTATTCACAATCCTTTCCTGGGTTGTTACTGCAAGGCAGGGGTGTGGTGCAAATGATGTCTGCCTAGATACAGCCACTTGCTGCTTCCACTATGGAAAGATGGCCAGTCCACCCCCAGGGGCAGGGCCACCCACGGTCACCCAGGCCTAGGTCTTCTGCCTCCCAGCCTCTGGGAGAACGCAACCCAGGTCTGGGCCTCTCCTGCATTGCACCCTGTAGGGGTTTGGCCACCAACCCTCTTAGAAGCCAGGGCACTATGTGGCTCCCGTGATCTCGTGTGACCCCCAGCTCTTGTTGATGCCGTCTTCACATCCTGATCAAAGACTCTGACCTCTCTGCAACCCTTAGGCACCCCTCTTTGTTCCTAAGCCACACCCCAGTACAGGTGAGGCATACGGGGGTCAGCTGTCTTCTGATTCCCACGTACAGATCCGGGGGCAGCTTGGGGAGGCGGGAGGGGAATCCTCTGGGAAGTTGAATCCAACTTCGTCAGGTCTTGAAATGGGATTTTTCCAGCTTCCCCAGAATGAAAGGAGGGTCCCAGGCAGGAAGTCGGTTGAGAGTGTATGGCCGTTCTGAATAGTAGAGGCCTCGGCACCGAGGGCAGAAAGCTCTCTGAGCGCACAATCGCACAACAGACCGCCCGCCCGGGCCCGCTGGGAATTCCCTGCAGCCCTGCCGGGTCCCGACCCTCGCTATCCACCAGCCCTCCCAGGCACCCAAGAGCCTCCCAGCGGCGGGCCAGGGCCGGCTTCCCCCAGCAGGCTCCTCTGGAGAGCGGGAGGAAGACGGGAGGCACTCTCCCGGTGGAAGGTCCCACAGCGAGGCGGCCAGGAGCGCTAGGGGCTAGGACCGGAGGAGAGGCTGGCGCGCCGGCTCCAGCCCCAGTCCCGAAGCGACTCTCCTTTCCCCCAGGTGGCCTTAGCCGAGTCTTTAGCCACCTCTGGATACAGTTTCCCTATCTATCCGTCAAATGAGGAGGTGGGCGGGGTGCAGACGGTGGAGCGGGTGGCTTGGGCGTGCCAGTTTGGGAGCCAGTGCGCGGGGCAGGGCGACGGGCAGCGCTGGGACGCGAATCCCCAACTCCTGCGCCCAAGACGAAGGACCCAGTCTCGACCTCCCCATTACCCCGCGCCTACCAGCGTCCGCTCGGTGACTCCCAGGTTTGGTGGTGGCTAGGGGTAGGGGGCGAGCCGAAAGGGAAAAAGCCACCCCAACCCAAGTCGCCGCCGGGCTGGAGCGAGTTTGCGCGGGTTCCGAGTCCACGGCTACGGCGCCAGCCTTCTCCGCTCGCCCGCGCGGTGCTCTCACCGGCAGCCCCTCCGGATCCCGCGCTTCCTCTCGGGCGCCCGTTCCTCCGGAGCCCTAACGCCCGTGAGCGTACCTGGCAGCAGAGACAGCAGCAGCAGCAGCCGCGGCGGCGACAGCGGGCGACAGCCCATGGCTGGTGGCCGGGCTGGCCGCGGACCCGGACGGTCGGGAGAGGGCGCGGCGGGCGCAGCGACGGCCTCTGCCCGCGCGGCTCCAGCGCAGACCCCAGACCCGGAGCCCTAGGGGCGGAGACGCACGGGGCTCCTCTCTGCTTCGCCGCCGCTGGGTTTCCGGCACCCTCCGACCTGCGGGAGGACAGGAGTGCAGCTGCGCCAAGCGAGGGCGTGCGTGGGGCGGGGCTGGGCGTACGTGCAGTAGGGGAAGGGGCTCCGCGTCGGAGTCCCCAGCGCTGGGCGGGCTGCTTCTGCATCGGGCTGGGCGCTCCGGACGGCAGCACACAACCAGATCCGAACAGGTGCTGTCACCATCGCCAGGAAGGAGAGGGACCCAATCTCTGTCCCTGGCTTCCGGAGCGTGTGTAGCTCCCGCAGGGGGTTGGGACAACCGGGCTAGGTGGGCGCTGTAGGAGAGGCGCCAACACACTCAGAAAGGGGCTTCATGTATTTAATGCTATTAAGTAATTGTTAAGTGTTTTAGATATAACACTGGTATTTTTTTTTAAGTCTTTATAGTTTAGGGGTGGGTAGAAATTAGTTAAAACAATATTGGCCATGAGTTGATAATTGTCTAGGCAGGGTGATGGTACCTGGAGGTTATACTGCTCTTAACTTTAGATTATGTTTGGCTTGTTCCTTAATGGAAATTTGTTGGGGTGATCGGACCCAACACCAGGCCGTGGGGGCAACGAAGTCCAGCGGAGTCAAAGGAATGAGAAAAGGCAAGAGAGAAAGTGGGACCAGGGGTCCAACCCTAGTATGGAGGCTGGGAAGGCCCTGAGCGCTGGGAGCCCATGCTATTTATTGATGATCAAAGAAACAGGTGGTGAGGATGTGGGGGTTGAAAGGAAGTGATGTATGAAGCGAATGAACTACAACTGTGACGGTTTAGCATTTTTCTTTGAAACATGGCTACTTAAGATAATGGGAGTGCTAGAAGCAAGGAGCTGGCAAGTCTAGACACGTTTCAAAGGCCATGAGGGATTTTACCCTGGACCCAGGACATGTTCCAAGCCCTGCCTCAGCTTCTCTCCCAGCACAGCTTTTCTCCCAACAAAACTAAAGAAAGATAAGACAGAATTTAAAATGAGGCTTCATTTGTTCTTCTTCTTCTGAGACAAGGTCTCACCCTGTCACCAAGGCTGCAGTGCGGTGGCTCCATCTTGGCTCATTGTAGTCCCCACATCCCTGACTCAAGCGACCCTCCCACCTCAACCTCTGAAGCAGCTGGGACCACAGGCAGGCACCACCGCGTCTGGTTAATTTTTTATTTTTGTGGAGAGGGGCTTCTCCCTGTGGTTGCCCAGACTGGAACTCCTGGGCTCAGCGCTTCTCCTGCCTTGGCCTCCCAAAGTGCTGGGATTACAGGCATGAGCCACTGTGTCTGGCCTCATTTGCTCTTCTGATGGAGCAATCTGAGAGGGCATTGGGTTCCCATCCTAGTCCCCCACAGAACCCCTCTGTCCCCTTCCCCACCACCATCTGCAACCCCAAGAATGTGCACTGATTGGCTAGGCAGTGTGCCCTGGAGCCTCCTGCCCTCTCTGACCACCCACCAGGGATAGGGGTGGTGACTTGATGTTGGCTTCTTTGACATCCCTTTATCGCAGGAGGAAGTTCTGTCATAAACTCTCCTCCTGGCGTTCAGATGGTGAGTTGCCTTTATTGTTTCCAGAATGTGCTGCTTACCCATATTAAAACCAAACAAAAGGAGACAGTTTGTGGAATGGAAGATGTTTGTAAGAATTGGGACCCACCTCTCAGGCCCCCAATTATAGCATTCTCATCTCTTGGCAAATGTCCCCCATTGGGACAATACTGTAAGTCATATATCCAACAAAGGTCTTGTATCCAGAATGTATAAGGAACTCTCAAAACTCAACGGTAAGTATAGATGCATATGAAGGATCTTATTGGGGTGATGCAGATGTTCTAAAACTGGATTCTGGTGATAAATGTATGAAAATTCATTGGATTGTACACTTAAAATGGGTGGATTTTATGGTATGTAAATTATACCTCAATAAAGTTTTCTAAAAAAAAAGTCTCAATGGTAAGGAAACAAACAATTAATTTTTTAAATGAGCAAGAGGTAAACAGACTCTTCACCAAAGAGGTATACAGAAGACAAAAAAAAAAAAAAAAAAAAAAAGCACATGGAAGATGTTCAAATCACTAGCCATCAGGGACATGCAAATTAAAACCAGGGTGGAATCCAGTTGCTGAAAAACTGGATCTCTCATACTTTGGTGGGATTGCAAAATGGTACAGCCACTCCAGAAAACACTTTGACAGTTTCTTTCTCTTTTTTTCATTCATGTTATTATTATTATTATTATTATTTTTTTTTTGACAGAGTCTCGCTCTGTCACCCAGGCTGGAGTACAGTGGCACAATCTTGACTCACTGCAGCCTCTGCCTCCCAGGTTCAAGCGATTCTCCTGCCTCAGCCTCCCGAGTAGCTGGGATTACAGACACACACCACCATGCCTGGCTGATTTTTGTATTTTTAGTAGAGACAGGGTTTTACCATGTTGGCCAACCTGGTCTTGAACTCCTGACCTTAGGTGATTCGCAGCCTCAGCCTCCCAAAGTGTTGGGATTACAGGAGTGAGCCACCATGCCTGGCCTCAACAGTTTCATATAAAGTTAAATATACACTTACCATATAACCTAGCAATTACCCTCCTGAGTGTTTAAATAAATGAAAACTTTTATTCATACACAATCCTATATGTGAATCTTTATATCAGCTGTATTCATAATTGCCCAAAACTGGAAACAGCCTAAACATGCGTCAACATCATACAACTGAACACTCCTCAGCAATACAAAAAACCCCAGCTTGATTGAATCTTGAAGTCACTATGCTGAATGAAAGAAGCCAGTCTCCAAAGGTCACTACTGTATGTTTCCATTTAAATGGCATTCTTGAAAAGACCCAACTGTAGTGATGGAGAAAAGATATGTGGTTGCCAGGGGCTAGGAGTGCAGGGAGTCGGGAGTCTAAAGGAATAGCAGCAGGGAGTTGTTCTGGATGACAGATCTTTCCTGTGTCCTGATTGTGATGGTGGTTATCTGTACATGTGTTACAATTCCTAGAACTATATATTTAAACGTCAATTTTATTGTATAGTAATTTTTAAAATAGAATTGTTTAGAACGTCCTCCTCCATTCCACCAATATTTTGAGTGCCTACTACATGCCAGACACTGTGCAAAAGGTAATATGTGTGAGGAGTGAATCAGCATCGGTGTGGGGGACAGACCTGAACCCAGCCATGATAGAGAACTGCAAAATGACCAGCGCCGTAGAGTCATGGAGGAGCAAGCCATGCCTTTCAGATGGGGAAACTCGGGATGGCTGCTCAGAGGAGGGGCATTTGGATCTGAAGGAGGGGTAGGAGCCATTCATTCATGCAGCAAACATTTATTGAGCACCTACTGTGTGCCAAGCTCGTCCTAGGCCCTGGGATACCACCATGAATGTGAAGGAGCAGGTCCCCGTTCTCATGGAGCTCACACTCCAGTGGGTGAGTTGTGGATGACATATATGCCACCAGATAAAAGTGGCAGGTACCAAGGAGTGCTTGAGGAAGGAGGCAGGGTAATGTGATCATAGGGAGGCTGCTTTAGAATGATTGGGTGGTTAGGGAAGGCCTCTCAGAGGAGGTGACATTGAAGCAAAGAATAGATTGGAGCCATGCCCTGACTGATGTGGCTGTGGAAAGAGCTTGGGAAGCCTGGGGGAAGAGGAAGAAGGTTCAAGTAGAAGATAGGGAAGGCCAGGCATAGTGGCTCACACTTGTAATCCTAGCACTTTGGGAGGCCGAGGCAGGTGGATCATTTGAGGTCAGGAGTTCGAAACCAGCCTGGCCAACAAAAATACAAAAATTAGCTGGGCGTGGTGGTAGCTTCCTATAATCCCAGCTACTTGGGAGGCTGAGGCAGGAGAATCACTTGAACCTGGGAGGTGGAGGTTGCAGTGAGCCGAGATTGTGCCATTGCACTCCAGCCTGGGCGATAGAGCACGACTCCATTAAAAAAAAAAAAAAAAAAAAAAAAAAAGATATGGCAAATGCCAAGCCTCTGAGCTGGGAAGAAACTAGAAGTGTGTGAGGGACTGGACAAGGGGAAGTGGAGAGAGATGGCGATGGAGAGGCAGGCCGGCACCATGGCTGACGCATGGTAGGTGCTGCTATGATATCATCTTTATCCCCATTGCCCGGTGCAGGGAAGGAAGACGGGCCAGAATTGAACTGTCTGAAGCTCCCTCCTGCTGGGGCTTCCTGGGATCCTTCCAAGGCATTCAGAGAGGACAGTCCAGGCCCCCATCCTTGCCTCTTCCATGGCTGTGGCTGGTTTGATGGGGTTGATGGCCAGTGGTCAAATTTATTTAGGGCCTCGTCAGCCACAACCCAGAAGGAAGCAGCAAACTGCTCACCCGGCCACTCACATCCTCTCACCCCACAACCCGGGGGCCCTCAGTCACGCTGGGCAGCGTAGGGCCCTTCCGAAGCCATGTGGGTCTGGAAGAGGGGCGGTAGGAAGAGCCCAACAGTGCCCAGTACGCACACAAACACGAACACCCACAGGAACAGCCGGTCTACCACCATAGCCACGTACTTCCAGTCTTCAACGACCTGCAGGCAGAGAGAAGGGCTGGTCACAGGTGCCAAGTACTGGGGTCCCTCCTTTCCCCAAGTCAGGCCCTTACTATCTGGCCAGGGACTCCACAGGCCACAGGTGTGGAACTGCATACTAGTGGGGCAAGTTCTGAGTCCCAGACTGGCCTATCAGCTGGGCAGCTCTGAGCCTCTCTGGCTGTTCTCCACCTCCACCCCTGCCTGTCCCCCACAGCACTTTAGGGCCACTGGGAACTTGGGCTGTACAGAAAAGTTAGGAACGTGAGGGCTTGTTAATACCACATACTGTGATTTGAAAACAAAATCTGGTTATAAATAGGAGATAGGGCCTGAGGATCTTGAAGCCCCATCTTCTCACTTTTACCCCAAACTCACTGCCTGAGCTGGTTCTAGCTAAAGAAAGAACTAGGTGGCTCTCACCTAGTTCAGTGAGAGCAGGGAAACGGGGGCTTACAGAACACCTGGAAATCCTACTGTTTAATTTGTTCAAGTCTGTTCACAGCAGCGTCTGTTCCCTGTAATTAAGACCCAGCCTCCTCCTGCTGCATCATCCAGGTCTCTGTGGTCTTCTTAGACCCTGCTGCAGGGTATAAGGTTGGCAGAGACCTGGCTGGCCTCCAGAGGGGCCACCACAGATGGGCCCTGTCTCCTTTGCACTGGGGGAGAGCCCAGAGAAACGCCCGTGTGCCCAGGATCCTGGCCTCCCTCCCCTATGCCTGCTTTCACACCCCTGGACTGGCTGGCTCACACTGCATTCATTCCCTGGCAGAGACGGGCTGGATCAGAAGGCTTGGGAAATCAGCAGAGGCTCTGGAGTTGGAAATGTGGGCAGCAACGGGCATGCTGACGTCAGTGACCCAATTTGTCAGGGCCCTGTCAACGGTGTATCTAATGTGCAGGATAATCCTGTGTCAAGCCAACCCCGACACCTGCAACCAAGCATGACTGGCACCTGTCCCCAAGACTCAGCAGGCACAGCACAGCTCTCTCCACAGAGCACTCCTTGGCTTTCCTGGGTTTCTTTTTAACAGGCCTAATTTCAAGCGGTGTGCGTGTGCGTATGTGTGTGCGCGCACATGCTTTTCCCCCTTTTAATATTTTTGTGCTATTTATAGTGACCAGTTAATCACCAGGGTGGGTGAAAGTACCGAAGATGAGAAGCAGCATGGGCTGGTTTAGGGGCAGGCATGCTCTGGAAGGGAAGAAAGCCTCTTTTCTCCAACTATCCATGAGAAAGTCAATCAACCAATAAGCCGGCCACGTGCTCAGTGCAGGGCAAGAAACTAGGAAGGGCAAGAGAGTTTAAGGATGTCAGGTAGATCTGGGTACAGAGCCTGGCACTGCCCTGGGCCAGCTGTGTGCCACTGGTCAAGTCAGTGAACCTCTCTGAGCTTTGCTTTGAAAGCTTCCTTATTGTAAAATGGGGGTTCTACTAAAAGCCACTTCACAGGATTCCAGGGAGGGTTAGCAATAATGTATGTCAGTTCCTGGCAGAGCACCTGATGTGTGGTTGGAGCTTAATGAACACTGGTGATTATAATAACAGGGGTCCTGCCTGGCTCCTTCCCTTAAGAGGCTTGTAATTAATTGAGCTAGAAAGAGCAGAAGGTACGTGGGTGCCAAGGGGGTGGTGAGGTCTTTAGAAGAGAGTTCAAGGTGGGTGCCGGCTCAGCCAGGGACGTAGGAGACCAGTACTTCTCAATCTAGAATGTGCACATGAACCACTAGGAATTGGTTAAAAATGCAGGCTCCAATATGCCTCCCTGAGAGATCCTGGTTCAGTCAAGAAAGGGTGGTCCTACAGCATAGCCCACGTGGTTCTCACTTAGCCAGCAGGGCCCCAGGCTGCATATTAATGTTTGGGAACCAATGAATTAGGTGATGCTGACCTACAGAATGGTTTAACCTAAGTAATAGCATGATCAAATTAACGTTTTAGAAAGTGAAATCTGAGAATCCTATAAAGCTGTGCTTCTCAAACTGCAATGGGCCTGGGAATCTCCTGGGGACCTGGTTAAAATGCAGGTTTGGAGCCAGCAGGTTTGGACTGGGGCCTGAGATTCTGCATTTCTGATAACCTCTCAGGTGATGCCAGTGCTGCTGGTCCAAGAACTACACCAGAAGAATATCTCAGGTCCTATATTCCATTTGTTTGCATTTCTCTTCTTTTCTTGGCACAGTGTGATTCTGGAGCTGTTCCTGCTCTTTTCTCTGTGGGCTAACTAATGGAATGCCGGTGCTTCTCCTTGAGAATGCAGTGAGTGGAAAGCAATCTTGACAAGATAAGAATGAGGAGACGTCCATTTTTGTCCATGCAGCTGCATAGGGGTAGACACCATGTTGTATAGTAAAAACCTGCCCAAAAAATCTGATCTGAAGGTGCTGATATGAGAACATTCACAAGAGCATGAAACTTGTTCTCCCTCCTGGTATGGAAATGGGTGTGAAAATTTCTGCCACCACTACATTCTGTGTTGTTACTATGACATTGTCCTTAGAAGTGTTATTTATTCAAAGGAGTCATGTGAAATACCCAGACTCCAGCACTCATTGCTTTATCCTGTGAAAGTAAATTAAGCCTCTTTTTAAAAAATCTGTAATTCTAGGTCAGGTTCGGTGGCTCACGCCTCTAATCCCAGCACTTTGGGAGGCTGAGGTGGGCGGATCACCTGAAGTCAGGAGTTCAAGACCAGCCTGGCCAATATGGTGAAACCCTGTCTCTATTAAAAATACAAAAATTAACCAGGTATGATGGCCAGCACCTGTAATTCCAGCTACTTGGGAGGCTGAGGCAGGAGAAGCACTTGAACCTGGGAGGCAGAGGTTGTAGTGAGCCGAGATTGTGCCACTGCACTCCAGCCTGGGCAACAAGAGCAAAACTCCGTCTCAAATAAAAAAAAAATAAATAAAATAAAAAATCTGTAATTCTAGTTAGCACAATTGATTAATTCATTACCGTGGTAATCATAGTATATTTACTGATGTTCCTAAAGCCCTGAAAGCTATAAGTGCTTGAATGGCTTCTTTGCAAGTCTGAAGAGGATAGGGCAGATGCGGTTGGTACCCCAGCCCACCTGTGTTCCCTAAAGCCTGCAGAGTCACTTCCCAGCCTTCCATTTCTGGTGCCTGCATTTCCTTTCTCCTCTGCCTCAGGGCTTTCTGCAGCACCAAGGGCGCTTTCTCTGGCAGGCTGGCATTACCTGGAAGCGCAGCGGAGTTAATGTCCTGGGGCTACCCTCATCCTTTAGGGCATGGGGGCTGCTGGGTAAATACCTCAGCCTCCTTCCAGGGGGGTGATCCTGAGGCTTGTTCCCACGGGTCCTCAGAGGGTCTGTAAGGGTACTGAGTCCCGGGCACCCATGGCAGTATCCTGCTCATTCATTCTCCTTTCCCTGTCTCACTTTCCCTCCTTCCTCACTGTGCTTCCCGGGATCACATCCCAAGTAAACCACCTGCACCCAAGTCCCCATCTTAGGGTTTGCTTCTGGGACACCTAAAACAAACAAACAAAATCACTGGCACTTCCTTCCTCTCCCCGGATGCATGAAGCTATAATATTTAACACAAACTCATTTCAATTTTGGATTCCTTATTCAGAGTTTGAGAGTTCTTGTCTCCTGTGAATTAACTGCAGGAAGTGGGAAGCTGGTGCTACTATCTGAGCCCTTTCTGTTGGGCAGGTGGGCAGCAACTTACACTCTGGTCTTCATCGTCATTCTTCATGTGCTGGGCGATGAAGCTGACACCTTCTAATGCCTCCTGCACATCCTGTCGGAACCTCCCAGAGGACCGCAGCCAGAAATCCCTGGAGCCGGCTGGAGACTTGGGAGCTGCAGAGGCAGGGTTCACAAAGTACATGGAGTTCCCATAGAGTTTGGAGGGGCTGGTGGAGGTGGTGGTGGCCTTGGGCTTGGTCACGTGTGACTTGCTGGGCAGGAAGGCTCTGGCCAGACTGCTGTCAGGGCCAGGGCGCTTCATGAAGAGGAAGGTAGGCAGCTTGTGCAGGAAGCAGCGCTTGACCCAGGGTGCCATGGTGTGGGTGCTGGGTGAGCGGTGGTGCACATTGAGCACGCAGACGCTGGTGACGATGGAGAAGGTGACCAGCACCATGGTGAACATGAGGTACTTGCCAATGAGAGGCACATCGAGGGAGGTGGGCGGCACGATCTTGGAGATGAGCAGTAGGAAGACTGTAAGCGCCAGCAGCACAGAGATGCACAGCGTCATCTTCTCGCCGCAGTCGGACGGCAGGTAGAAGACGAGGATGGCCAGCGAGGTGATGAGCACGCAGGGGATGATGAGGTTGATGGTGTAGAACAGAGGCTTGCGCTTGATGATGAAGTCGTAAGTCACGTCCACATAGCTGGGGTCCTGTGGGTTCACTGTCCTTCTCCCTGGGAGGGCCACTATGTCCCACTCACCACTGGGAGTAAAGTCATCCATGCTGGCTGTGGGTGTCATGAGGACCATGTCTATCTCCGTGTGGTCATAGGTCCAGGAGCGGAACTTGAGGGTGCAGTTCTGCTGGTCGAAGGGAAAGTACTTCACCTCAATCTTGCAGGTGCTCTTGTAGATGGCAGGGGGCAGCCACATGACGCTGCCATTGGACCGGACTACCAAGTTGGTGTAGACAGACACCTCATAGGTCCCGTCAGCGCTGGGCAGGGTCAGGGCATGAAGAACATCGTGAAACCCATACACAAGGCCTGGCCTGTTCTCAGAACTCACTGAAGAGCTCTTTGGGATTATTTCCCACTAGTCATCCTCCCACCCTTCCAGTCCCCCAGGCCCTCACTGAAAGGGGCCTGCTTTTGTTGGCAACTATGTCATGGAGAGAGCCCTACCATCAAAGCACCAAAGCATTCTTTTTTTTTTGAGACGGACTCTTACTCTGTTGCCCGGGCTGGAGTGCAATAGTGTGACATTGGCTCACCGCAACCTCCACCTCCCAGGTTCAAGTGATTCTCCTGTCTCAGCCTCCCGAGTAGCTGGGATTACAGGCATGCACCACCATGCCCGGCTAATTTTGTATTTTTGGTAGAGATGGGGTTTCTCCATGTGGATCAGGCTGGTCTCGAACTCCTGATCTCGGGTGATCCACCCGCTTCAGCCTCCCAAAGTCCTGGGATTACAGGCGTGAGCCACCATGCCCGGTCGGTCAAGCACTCTTAAGGCTTCCCATGGAATAGCTCATTTAAGCCTCTCAGTAGTCCAGTGAGGCAGGTTTTATTATTATCCCCATTCTACAGATGGGAAAGCCAAGGCCCAGAGAGGTTAAGTGACTTCTTCAAGGTCAGAAAAGTTGTAAGCAGGACAGCTGAGATTTGAACTCAGGTCTGTCTGACCCCAGACCACACACTCTTAGCCATTACATGCTACTGCTGGTATAATCATGACTCAGGGAGAGTCTCTTGGGCTTCCTCCACCTGCCTAAGATATCTATGCATAGTAAGTCAGTGGTACCAACACCAACACTGGCAAAGCAACAGAGGCTCGAAAGAATAGTATGGAGCACAGAAAGGGCACTGGGCTTGAGGTCAGGACACTGCTCTGGTCCCAGCTGTGCTTCAGTGAATCAGATAAGGCCCCTCCCCTCCCTCAGCCTCGAACTCCTCATCTGTAACTGAGGGCTCTGGCTCTGCTCACCTCTGTTTCTCTTCTAGCTTGATGGCCTGGAAGGCTGGGTAAAGCAGAGATGGGGCTCAGGGTTGGACTCAGGCCTGGATGACTCTTAGGGCTGGGCCTGCTGCCCTGGCCTGGCTGTCACCAGGCCTCCACCAACCCTGCCACTCACTTGTTGTAAAGCACGATGTCAGGCAACCAGATGCGCTTGGTGGGGATCCTCAGGATGTTCACACCCTCGTAGCAGGAGCTGTTCCAGGTCAGGCGGTAATCAGTCCATTCCTGGACAGACAGGCAAGGCCCTGTCACTTGTAGGTCCACTGCCACCAAAGGGCAGCCCTCAAGAAAAGATCTCTTGGGCTAGGGGCCCTTCAGGGCACTTACCTGTTTCAGCCAGACATTGGTGGTCATGATCTGCTCTCGCTCATTCTGGGGAGGGAAACAGGGCTATCAGTTAACCAGGAAGGAGGAGCCTCACAAATGGATTTCACTTTATTGTGCAAAAGGCTGTGAGCTCCAGGCCCATGTGACCAACTGCCACCCCAACATCTCTTGGATGGCCCAAAGGTATGTCACACTCAGCACCAACATCTCTTGGATGGCCCAAAGGTATGTCACACTCAGCATGTTTGACACAAAGCTCATGATCTTCCCCAAAACCTGATCCTCCTTTGGCTTAATTGTCTCAGTGAATGGCACCCCTAGCCATTCAGTTCCACAAGCCAGAAGTGTGGACATTGTCTCTGACACTTTGCTCTCTGATCCATCCATCACTTAAGACAAAAACTTAAGTCTTGTAAGTTATATCTCCTAAAGCATCTCATATTTGTCTGCTTCTCTCCACCGCCACCATCATCTGTCACTTAGACTACTGCAGTAGTCCCCTAACTGGGCTTCCTGCTCTGCCCTGGCCTGCCTTTAGTCTATTCTCTACATGGTAACCAGGGTGATCCCTTTACAATCTCAATCCCTTCGACTAATTGCTCTGCTGCTGCATCTCATTCAAAGTAAAAACCAAAGTTCTGCTTAGAGTCTACAAGGTGCTAATGATCTGCCTCCCCACCACCCCTCATCTCATTAGTTCTATGACCTCTTATCTCAACACTCTGCCATTTGCTCATTCCATTTCCACTGCACTGCCTCTTTGCTCCCACACAATGTTCCCTTTTCCTGGAAACCCACCGGGATGCTTCCACACTTTCTTCTGTTCTCAGAAATGTCATCCTATCCGAGAAGTCTTCCCTGACCTACATAAAATAGCATCTCTGTCCCTGCCCTGCCTTATTTTTCTTTCTTGTGTGTGTGTGTGGTTTTTTTTCTTGAGACAGGGTCTCACTCTGTCACCCAGGCTGGAGGGCAGTGGCGTGATCTTTGCTCACTGCAACCTCCACCTCCCAGGCTCAAGTGATCCTCCCACCTCAGGCTCCTGAGTAGCTCAGACCACAGGCACAGGCCACCATACCTGGCTAAATTTTAAAAAATTTTTTGTGGAGATGGGGATTCATCATGATGCCCAGGCTGGTCTCAAATTCCTGAGCTAAAGTGATCCACGCATCTCAGCCTCCCAAAGTACTGGCATTACAGGTGCAAGCCACATCACCAGTCTTCTTATTTTTTTTCCATAGCATTTCTCATACCTAAACACCATCTATCTATCTATCTATCTGTGTATTGTCTGCCACCTCCCACTAGAATCTAGTGGCTATGAGGAAATAAGGCAGCTAGAAGAGTATGTGACATGTTGGATACTCCATAAATCTTTTCTGAGTAAATACATGAATCCTACCATAATAAGCCAGGCCACCATCATCCACGTCTCACCTGGACCATGTAAGACCCTCCTAACTGGTCTATGTTCATTCTGTACACCGCCACCATACACACACACACACACACACACACACACACACACACACGCACACACATCTCTTCTTCCTATGCAGCCAAAATAAACCTTCCAAAGTTCCTGTCATTTCCTCCCTCAATTTTATCCCTATTTAGATTACTTCTTTGGCTTCCTTCACTTACAGAATAAAAATCTTGCTCCTTCACAGGGTCTACAGGGCCTTGCCAGGTTTCCCAGCCACACTTCACCTCTTTATGTCCCTCTGTTCTGCACTCCAGCCCCCTGGCCTTCTTTAGTACGTTGGATAAGTCTTGTGTTCTCAGTCTGTACTATTTTTGCTGCCTCTCCTTCATCAAGATAACTTCCAGCATACTGATCTCATTTTGGGAGACATTTCCCCAAAGAACCTACAACTATATAAGATTACCAGTAAGATAGGGTTTGGCTGCCAGTAACAGTGATCCAGAGTAACACAGGCTTAAATAAAGTAGCAATTCATGTCCCTCTCATGTTAACACTTTAGACATATATGGCAGTTCTGCTCTACAAAGTTCTGATAGGTACCCAGATTCTTTCCTACTTTCTTCTCCACCATACCTAGAGTGTGGCCCTTGTAAGAATGGACCAAAATAACTGTTGGAGCTCCAACTATAAATTCCACATTCCAAGCTGTTGGTGGGGAAGGAGAAGGGAGAAGAAGAATGCATGGCAATTGTCTCATTTTGATTAGAATATTTAGGCCATTTACATTTAATGTAGTTACTGATATATTTGGGTTTAAACTTACCCCCTGAGCTTGCATAGCCATAGATCTGCCCCCTGTATACCCCTGATCTCTTGCCAAGTGGCATTTGGGTCTTTATGTCATTTCCCTCACATGTCTGGGAGTAAAGGTGAGGTTCAGGGACTTGAGCTTGTGTATGCTGGTGTTTTCTAGGAGAAAGTGTCAAGTACGGGGAAATGGCTTGGAAAGAGGGAGACTCAGAGGAGAGTCAAGGACCTCAAAACAGGCAAGCCAAGGAGCAGGAAAAGAGATGAGAGTGAGCAGAGGAAACAGTGCTGGGGCAGGGGAGCAGGTGGAAGGGTCAGGGAGTAAGGAGGGCTGGAGAGGTGAGGGTGGGGATGCTGGTGAGGGAGTGCCTGGCTCGCCAGACTCAGAAGTCAATTACAAAACAGGTGCTTTGACAAGCCTGTTTGCCTTACCCAGCACTAAATCCCTACATGCTCTCTAAAGATTTCCATCTTTAAACTGGTTGTACCTATAACCCTCCCTCCTCAAATAAATAAACCCTGAAAAATAGGAGGAAAATACCCTCTCCTGGCCTGGCAACCCACAACCTAATATTTACTGTATACATAAGCTTTCAGAAATACAACTTGCATGCCTGGGGGCTGGTGGTTGCATCCCCTCCTCCTTCTGGTAGCCTCTATCACCCTATAGGGCCTGCAGAGCAGATCTGACCAGGCAGCCTGAGTCTGGAAGTGCGGCAGAGCCTCCCGCTTGTTCACCCTCACTAGGGCGGCAGCTGCACAGCAGCAGCTGGGCTCACCTCATTAAGCAAGAAACACTGGACTGGACAATAACACTCAGACACCAGCCTGAGCAAGCCTGGCTGAAAGCCCTCCTTCTTTCCTGTCTGACTATGGAGGGAGAGGGGCAGAGAGTATACAGCTCTACAGCCCTCCCCATCCTGGGGCTGTGTGTTCTCCCAGGAGATGGAGCCAGTCATTAATTTGGCCAAAAGCTTCCTGAGGGCTGTAGGTTTGACAGGCTGGGTGTGTGTGGGCCAACCGTGTTAGAGAGAGAGTCTAGCATTTCAGAAGGCAGCCACCTGGCCAGAGGAGGGTCAGCCCCCTTAGTGATCTCTTTCCCCTGGCTGGATATAGCGCCCTGCACTCTCCCCTTGTGAATGATCCCCCAGAGCTGCTTCCAGGGACGGGGTTCTAACCCTGTGGATGGGGACATGGGAAGGTTTACAATAGGCCATGGTTCCCTCTGACATCTTCAACTCAGAGGCAGCAGAGAGAAGAGAAATTCCCAGGCACCTCCTCTCTCAGCACCCCTGCCTCTGCCCCACATCCACATATGGAGAACCTGACAACAGTACCACTCCTCCTTTCCATGCCTGCAGCAGCCACGCCCACCGTCCAGACCCTCACCCGCCTGGCTCTATAGGTACTGCACTGCCTCTGGTCCTGCCCCTACACCTGGGCCTCTGTATCCATCAGTTCCCCCAGTCTGGTTCTTATTTCTCCCAACAAGTAGGAAGCATATAAAGTTATCTGAGCAGGCTAGGGGAGAGAATAGGGTGAGGCTGTGAGGACAAGGAACAGAAGCTTATGGTCACGCTGGAGACCCAGCTGAGCAGAGTCTATGGCAGGCCCATTGGCTGCCTACCCAATGTCACCCCGATCTTACCCTCATTTCTTCTTTGTTATAACAAAACCATGCCTTCACTAAATATTGGACACCTATGAACTTCATGGACCCCTCTGCAGACTCCCTGACGTGTACTGGTAAGTCTAAGTCAACTATAGTAGTTTCATTCCTCTGGCCAATGATTGCCTGGGGCTTGGGCATGAGCAGCCTCTCGGCCTGAGCCTGAGCCACAGCTGCCCTCTGCACCTACCACGCTGATAAGCTGGGCCAGGGAGAGCTGCAGCTTGATGGAGATGAGCTGTGAGGAGCTGGTGGCTGGGCGGATCAGGTTATTGTAACGGGTTTTGTTCAGAAGGTCGTCCATCAGCTTTTCCTCTGCATTGGCCACGCGGCAGTCCCCTGGGAAAACACACAGTCAGACCTGCTGGGCCCTTGTGCACCTGACCCCCACTGCAGCCCATGGCAGCGAAGGGGAGAGTTGAGAGGGAACACAGGTGCCCTTAGGGCTGGCTGAAGCAGCGAAGGTGCTGGCAGGCCTGTCTCTCCTTGAGGACTTCAAATTAAATACACTCAACACAGAGCTCCACTGTCTCCTCCCATGCCATACCTCTTCCTCCTCCTCTTCCTTCTAGCAATGAATGGCATCCCACACTCTACATATCTGGCACAAAAACTGGGTGTCTCTTCTTGACCTCTCCCTTGGTTCATCGAAGTGGCCATTTAGTCCTGCCTTTTTTTTTTTTTTTTGAGACAGAGTCTCACTCTGTCGCTCAGGCTGGAGTGCAGTGATGTGATCTTGCCTCACTGCAACCTCTGCCGCCTGAGTTCAAGCAATTCTCCTGTCTCAGCCTCCAGAGTAGCTGGGATTACAGGCCTATGCCACCACATCCGGCTAAGTTTTGTATTTTAGTAGAGACGGGGTTTCACCATGTTGGTCAGGCTGCTCTAGAACTCCTGGCTTCAGGTGATCCGCCCACACTGGCCTCTCAAAGTGCTGAGATTACAGGTGTGAGCCGCCATGCCCAACCCTAGTCCTATCTTTTACCTCCCAAGTCCCCCAGTCTGTCCTCCTTATCTCTAATGCTACAGCCATGTCCCCACCTCCCCACCCCTGCCCTCCTTCTGGTCTCTCCACCCCCAGTCTGCCCCTGTTATCCATGTACCATACATTGCCAGACTGGTCTTTATACAGCAAACTGGTCTAGGGCACTTCCCTACCCACAACTCTCAGAGCTATAGGTGGATTTAAAAATCAAATGTTTTGGCTCGGCTTTCAAGGCCCTTTCCCTGCTGACACTGGCTTATCTTTCTCAATCTGATTTTCTCCCACCTCTCTACCTCTACCCCAGATACTCAGATACTCTCTCTTCTGGCCGTAGCCTACTGTTTGCCTTTCCCCCTGTGACCTTCACTGTCTCACTTCCTTTTTTTTTTCTTTCTTTTAGAGACAGGGTCTTGCTATGTTGCCCAGGCTGGTTTCAAGCGATTCCTCCTGGATTCAAAGGATCCTCCCACCTCAGCCTCCTTAGTAGCTGGGACTATAGGTGTGCACCACCACACCCAGCTTGTCTCACTTCTTTGAACACACTCTTTCTTCTGCCAGGATTGCCCCCAGCCCACCAGTTATGAATTATCTGAGGGTCTGTCTTGTGCCAGGTACTTTACTACATTTTGAGGATAATAGCAAGCCAAAGCCAGAAATGGTTCCTGCCACCAGAGCACTTACAGTGCAGGGGAACAGCCCCATTACTCACATGTGAGTTTGGGTGCAGAAATGGGTACGAGGTGGTGCTTTCCCTAAGAAGAAACAGAGCTGAGACGGGGCAGGGGGGATTTTCCAGGTTCAGACTTAGACCTACAGAGTGTAAGGTCCCTCTGAGACACCAAATGGAGGGGTCCAACTGGCAGCTGGCTCCTCGTCTGGAGTTTCCAGGAGAGGTCTTAGCTCAGAGCCACATTCAAGACCCAGCCTAAATGCCGCCTCCTGCAGGGAGCCCCCCTGAGCTTCCATAGCCTCAGATCTGCCCCTCTGCACACCCCCAATCTCTTGCAAAGTGGTGTTTGGGTCTTTATGTCATCTCCCTCACATGTCTGGGAGTAAAGGTGAGGTTCAGGGACTTGAGCTTGTGTACTCTGGTGGCTTCAGGGAGAATGTGTAAAACAGAGAGGAGGTGGCTTGGAAAAAGGGAGACTCAGGAGAATCAAGGACATCTGAGGAGGCAAGCCTGGGAGCAGGAAAAGAGATGAGAGTGAGCAGAGGAAACAGTGCTGGGGCAGGGAAGCAGGTGGGAGGATCAGGGAATAAGGCGGGCTGGAGAGGTGGGGGTGGGGATGCTGGCGAGGGGCTGCCTGGCTCACCAGGCTCAGGAGTCAATTACATCTTCCCGCAAGGGCCAGTTCACCTAGTTGCACCAAACCCCTCCCTCTGTGGGTAGGGCCAGAGGGCCCAGAGCACAGACCAACCCAATTAGGCAGGCCTGAGGTGGACTCAGGGGTGGGTGCTGGGCTGGACTCCTGGTTGTGGGGAGAACCGCCACCCTGCCTACTCCATCCACTTTCCAACTCGCTGCCTATCTGGAGCAGATGCAATATTTAGTGCCTTGTGAAAGATGCTCCTAGTGCACCTGCTGCCTGCTGCCCCTCCCCCAGGCTGCCCTGGGCTCTCCAGATGGGGGTCCTATGGATGCTTGGCCTAGATTCTGAGCCCTGCCTCTTATACTCAGGACCCCTTTCCCAGAGGCCAGCTGCTTGAGTACCCTGGAAGCCAGTCTGTAGCCCCAGGCTAGAGCTGGGTCCCTCCCACAGCCCTTCTTTAGCATGTCTGTTTGGACCGACTTATTTCATAAAGAGGGGTGTATCTAGCCCAAGCCCATCTGGCATGTCTGAGGGAGCTCTGGGGTCAGAATCTGCAGCTCCCATGCCCCAGCCCTGCAATACTAGGGGAGGCTGGAGCCCACATCTCTGAAGTCCCACTGGGCTGGTCCGACTGAGCTCCCAAGTCCAGGGCTGCTCTGTAGGCTGTGGGACTCATGCTCCAGCTCCCAGCCCACCTGATGTGCTCAGGTGGCTCACCTTTGGGCCTGCCCTGCCTCTCAGACCTTCAGCTGACCCAGAGGGACTCCCCATCTTGACCAACAGCTGTGGGCTCGAGTTAGAGGTTCCCGGAACCTTAGACCATCTGGCCCAACCCCCTGTTTCTCAGCTGGGGAAACTGAGACCAAAGAGGGGAAGAAACTTTCTCGAGTGCCCCCAGCAAGTCAGAGGAGGAGCCAGGTCTAGGTGCCTCTTTCCCACAGAGGTATTCCCTGACCCCTGAGCCTTCTTCAGTGCCTGATTAGCTTCCCTGTAAGGAGACTGCCATGCAGGGGCTGGAAATGGTGCTGTCCCGGGCAGTGTGTGCCCATGACTGCGCCTGTGTTTGTACTTGTGAGTGTATGGTGGGGGGCGGGAGGGTCGGTGAAGGGTGGGAATAAACAGCAGGGATACTGGGGACTGGAATGCACCCCACTTGCCTCCCCAAAAAGGGGCGGGAGAGCCGAGCCCAGCACATGCTTAAATTTTCCAATGTACTGAATGCCTGTGAGGCTTGCTGGGCTCAAAAGACAAGCAACAGGCCTTTTGCCCCCAGATGGCAGGGGTGGCCCCGGATGGGTGGAAGCTTCTGCAGCACGGTTAGGGGTCACATCCCAGCCCATGGGCTGACAGTTAAACAGAGAAGCCACCACTAGGCGTCAGTCACGATTCAATGATTCTGATGAGGAGTGGGCCCCCCTCCAGCCTCTGCCCAGGGTTTTGTCTTCCAGGCCTTCTTGGGAAAAATTGTTCCCTCCCAGAAGGGGGCTAATAATCTGAGAGGAAGCCATAGCTGGACTTCTAAACTGTGTGAGTGTGTGTCCAGTTTGGAAAGGTATATCCAACCTAAAAATTTATATTGAAAAAATGGAAAGATACACCCATTGTTTTGGAATACAAGCTACAGAAAGTAACAGTTAACAGAATCTTATTGGAAGGATTAGATTCTGCATCTGGAAAGACAGAGTGATTTTTCAACTGGGGTGTATGTCCTTAACTGACGAAGGGAACATGATATTTATATTTATTAAAAGGCAGCTATGATTTTTTTTTAAGTAGAGAATTTATCTTTTATAAAGAGCTTATAACATATTATTAGTGTTTCTTCAATCATGTGTATTAATCACCTGGATTCCTAGGCTTTATTCCCAGAGATTCTGATCCTGTGAGCCTAGGGTGGGGCCCAGAAATCTGTACAGGGTGATACAGACCACCCCAGGAGCACACCTAGGAAACACTGCAACTGGCTCTCACACACATCCAAGTCTCCAAATATGTAGGCAGGGCATATTATCTCCATAGAACAGATGGAGAAACTGAGGTCCAGGATGGTGAAAGAAACGGCACAGGGTCACCCAGCAAGTAGTAGCAGAGCCATGATACACGGACTGCCTGCAGACACCATCTTTGGTGAGAGCTCCTCTTCTTTATAGGAGTAGTACAAACTTACTTTCTGTAGTTTATTCCAAAATGATGGGGATATCTTTCCATATTTTTCAATATGAATTTTTAGATTGGATATGCTTTCCCAAACTGGACACACACTCACACAGTTTAGAATTCCAGCTATGGCTTCCTCTCAGACTATTAGCCCCTTATATATTCCCTGACTCCTACCTCCTTCCACCACTATGGTGGGTCTCTATCCAAGGAAGAGGTAGCCCTGGTCCTCTAGGCTGACTGGGGCTTGGAGGAAGAGCCTGGGTGAGTGTAGGAGCTAGGAGGGCCCTTGGAATTCAGGTGGGGAAACTGAGACCCTGAGAAGGCAGTCCTCATATTTGCACTCTACCTGGAGAAGGGCTAGGGTCTCCTTCCTGAGTGTCAGGCCCGACTTCACCAGCCTGGCACTCAGTCAAGCTGGCTGTCCAGGCCCGGCACACCTTGGGTGGGTGACCAGAGGCAGTGGTGCCATAAAATGTGTTTCCTAGGAGATCTACCCGCAAAGCACAAAACATTCCAGGGCTGGTGATTTGGGCAAGCCCCCTTCCCTCTTGGCCCAGTTTCCCCATCTCTACCACAGCTGTGTTGGAGGAGACTTCTCTCTCTCAAGCTGAGCAGCAGATTCACTCCCAAGTGCCTACACCGCCCAGGTGGCCGGCTCCTCTGAGCCGACGCTTCAAGAAAGTCACCTCTTAGGCAAGGAAGGAGCCTCGGCCCTGTTGGGAGTGGGAGTCGGTGCACTTGCAGCCTCCCAGACTACTGGGGATGACTCGCGGTGCCAGCAAAGCCGGTGTCATCCAGCCCCGCTGCCCAGCCCACAGACACTCGCTCGGGAGGGTGGCCCTGGCCCTCGGGAGGGTGGCCCTGGCCCTCGCAAGGGCTCCGAGAAGAGGCGGCCTCCACTCCAAACCTGGCAGACCCACCCACGCAGGCCCGCCCCCGCTGCTTCGGCGAGTGATCTGGCCGGGACAACCTCGGGCCACTCACCCGGGCGCAGGGCACCCTTCCTTCCCTCTCACCTGTGGCCAGTCCAGCCCCGTTCAGCCCAACCCAGGCACCCCTCCCTCCTTCCCCGAAAAGAACTCACCACGCCCGCAAAGGGCGACCAGGAGGAAAAGGACCAGGGAAGGCGCATGCCTCATGGCTGGCAGGGCCGGGTGGCAGCCGCTGCGAGCTCCGCTGTGGGGTCACAGGGCACCCGTGAGCCGCGCGGTCGAGTGAGCGCCGGTCCTGGCCCCGGAGGTTTGCTGGCGCAGCGGCGCTCACTAGGACCCCGCGGAGAGCCCCGCTGAACCCCGCCAAGCCCCGCGTGGGCAGCAGCTGGGAGTCCCGCCCACTCTGGGGATGAACTCGGCCCGCTGCTCCGCTTCGACGCCGTGGGTGGTCTGGACCCCACCTGCCACCTGGCTTCCCGATCTCCTCGGGCCTCGCAACCTTCCCCCAAGGAAGGCAGGCAGAACAGTGCGGGCACCCTTGGTACAGCTGGGGAGAGTGAGCCCTCGAGGGCGGCAGACGCTAGCGCAGGATCCCTCTACTGTTGGGGAAGGA
The DNA here is from genome assembly GCF_043159975.1 of Macaca nemestrina. Classification (NCBI taxonomy): domain Eukaryota; kingdom Metazoa; phylum Chordata; class Mammalia; order Primates; family Cercopithecidae; genus Macaca; species Macaca nemestrina. The sequence goes on along the minus strand of NC_092131.1, from coordinate 122,338,633 downwards.
GCATGTGCTTGAGCCGGGAGGTCCTTGGCCTTTGCCTTCCCTCACCTCAAAGAGGCTTTTAGGCAAATAAGTCATCTCAAGTTCATTCGCATGGGGTTTGCTGAAAGAAACGACACTGCGGGGTGAGCCGACACGAGGGAGCGCTGCTCTTTGCAGACTTCGCAGGGAGGGCGTTTAGGAAGAGTGAGTGGAATCTGGGAGGGTGAATAGCTCAGGGCCCCTCACCCAGCTTGGGGGCTGGGGAAGGAGCAGAGTTAAAAGGGAGGGGATGGGGCTGGAGTGGGCTGGCCTCATCCTCCCCAATGGGCCTTCCAATCTGGGCTGAACAGAGGCAGCTCAGGTGATTCAAGGGAACAAGCACATCCCTCTCCTAGCCCTCTCCTTGACGCATTTTTGGAATCAGTACCATTCTCTTGCGGGTGGTGGGACAGCTGCCACCTCAGGACCTGGCTGGAACTGCTGCCTCAATTCTGGATCCAGAAGGGCCTCTGGCAGCATCTCCATCTCCCTCTCAGTCCAGTCCTCCTACCTGCTCCCCTGTGTGGGCCCTAACAGGCAAATCTGACAACTGGAGGAACGAGGCAGGAAAGGGCAGGGTCTGAGGGAGTGACACCTGTAAAAAGGCAGCTTTGCCACCTTATCTCCAAGACTCTCAGTCTTGCTTTCATATTGCTCCCCCCACACCATGTTGCTATAATCTGACATGTTGACATACAGTCTTCAAAAACAACACTGTTGAAGTAGAGCAGATTTCCCCTTTGGGATGCTTTGGAGAAGTTAGGCTTGAGGGCATCCTCTCTTCTCCAAACTGCAGCAGTAATAAGTGAGATATATAAAGTAAATAAAGACATGGCAAGGCTGGAAAATAAGATACTCATCTCCATGAACCAAAACCAGAAAAGAAATGCAAAGCAGTTGGAGGCTGAAGAGCCTGGAGCTTGTTGGGCTTTGGAAACCAAAGACAGTGGCAGGTCCTTTGGGATAGATGGGGACCAAAAGACTCTTGGCTAGAAGCTGGGAGCTTGGGTGTATGCCAGGACTTGAAAGGATGCTGGGAGCAGGGGACCTGCTGCTGATCTGTGGTCTGTATCCCTGGCTTTATAGGATGTGTACATCCCCAATATACCCAGGACAGGAGCTTGGAAAGGACATAAAACCTGGAGGCCATTGCAAAACTGTAAAAGTTAGGCTAGCAAAGGGGATAGGATGAAACAGGTTTTTATAGAAGTTTGACGTGTGTTTTCTTTAAATAAAAAGAGCAGCTGTCTAATTATCTATTGAGAATAATATAATCTTGGTACAAAACTAGAACAAGGATGTACAAGGAAAGTACATCATAGAACAATCTGAATTATGGGTCTTTGTCACAGAGAGACAGCACAGAGCAGTGACCAGTGCATCGCTTCTGGAGCCAGGCATCCGGATTTGTATTCTGGTGCCACTACTTATCTTCTCTGTGACCTTAGGGAAAATGATTTGCCTTCACTGTGCCTTAACTTCCTCATATATAAAGGGGGAAAATAACCTTCACAATAAGCCTTCTAGGATAAAATGAAATAATTCATGGAAAGTAACTTAATACCCAGAACCTAGAAAACCAAATAAATATTAGCTGCTATTAACTTTTATGAACATGGATTCCAAAATTTTAAATAATACCAAGTTGAATATAGCAACGTACACACACACAAACAATGCATCATGATGAATTAGGTTTTATTACAATAACGCAAGGGCAGAGTCAACATCAGATAATTCACTATTAGCAAGCTAGCTTCTTTGTTTTTGAGACAGGGTTTCACTGTTGCCCGGGCCTGAGTGGAGTGGAGGGATTTTGGCTCACTGCAACCTCCACCTCCCAGGCCCAAGCAATCTTCCCATCTCAGCCTTCCAAAGTGCTGGGATTACAGGCATGCAACACCATGCCTGGCCCTATCTTTCTTAATGTGTAGTAATTATCATACTTAATGGTAAAACTTTAGAAGCAATTTCCATCAAAGTTAGGATGTAGACAAGGGTGTGTTCTATCACTGTTTCTATTGAACATGGCACTGGCAGTCCTAGGCAACGTGTTAGGTTAATACATATGAAAATGCCATTTTTTAAAAGATTATGAGATGCCCAACATCAGAAATGTATGTGATTCAACCTATAATAGAAATGAAGGAAATAAAGTTTTAAAATTGGAAAGAAAAAGAACTACCTGTATTTGCAGACAGGTATGATTGTCTATGCAGAAAATCCAAAAGAATATACAGATAAATTATTAAGACTAGTAAGAGAGTTAAGCAAGGTTGTTGAATTCAAGATCATCTTTAAAAAAACCCATTAGCATTCCTAGACATCAGTAATAACAAATTAGAAAATGTAATAGAAAAAGAGATTCTAGGCCGGGCGCGGTGGCTCACGCCTGTAATCTCAGCACTTTGGGAGGCCGAGGCAGGTGGATCATGAGGTCAGGAGGTCGAGACCATCCTGGTTAACATGGTGAAACCCCGTCTCTACTAAAAATACAAAAAAAAAAAAATTAAAAAAATAAATTAGCCAGGCGTGGTGGCAGGCGCCTGTAGTCCCAGCTACTCCGGAGGCTGAGGCAGGAGAATGGTGTGAACCCAGGAGATGGAGCTTGCAGATCGCGCCACTGCACTCCAGCCTGGGTGACAGAGCAAAACTCTGTTCCCTCCAAAAAAAAAAAAAAAAAAAAAAAAAAGAAAAAAAAGAAAAGAGATTCCATTCACAATAGCAACAAAAACCTGAGAATATATCTAGCAAAATATATGTAAGGCCTTTCATGAAGAGTATTGCTATGGTCTGAATGTGTCTCCCAAACATATTTGTTAAAACTTAATTGCCAAGATAATATTAAGAGGTAGGGCCTTTAAGGAGTGATTAAGTCATAATGGCAAGTCCTCATGGATGAGATTAGTGTCTTATAAAAGGGCTTGTGTGGGAGGTTTATCTGTTCCTTCTGCTGCATGAGAACATAGCATTTGTCCCCTCCAGAGAAGCCAGCATTCAAGGCACCGTCTTGGAAGCAGAGACCAGGCCCTCACTAGTCACAGTACCTGCTGGTGCCTTGATCTTGGACTCCCCAACCTCCAGAACTGAGAAAATAAACTTCTGCTGTCTGTAAATTACCCAATCTCAGGTATTTTGTTATAGTACTACAAAGACAAATACAAAAATTACTCAGGAAGAACTGACTAAATTAAAATATAGACCATATATATTATGAATGGGAGAACTCAATGCTATAAACATATTACTTCTCACCAATTAATCTGTAAATTCAAGCAATTCCCAAATCCCAATAGATTTTTTTGTGGAACTTGACAGACTGATTCTAAAATTCATATAGTAATTGAGGGGTCAAGAACAGTGTCCATACACTGCTGGTACCCTCTCCATACCCCTTGGCATTGCCAACCGCATACATGCCAGGGAGCTGATGCTTTTAAGAGTACCCTCAGTGTATTCATCGTACCTTTTCATTTCCTGTATTTCCTGATGTTTTGACAGCTGAGGCCTTGCTGATTCTGGAGAGACTGCTCCTCCCAGGGGTAGCCAATTCCCCGAGACAGTAAGGGACTCACCTGCAAATGCACCTTCCATATGCAAACCAGCTAATCCATAGCCCATACCCCCAACCACCTCCTTCATCAGACTCTTACACTGGGTCACTGTCCATCTGCCCTCCTCATCCCAGGGCCATGAACCAGACAACTAGGGACAGCCCTATGCCCCAGAGTCAAGTGAAATTATTTAAACTATTAATAGCTAATCTTGTGCCTGCTTACCCTGGCTTGACTTGCCTTTCTCTTGAATGCCACAAATAAAGCTCTTGCCCATGTTTCCCCCCAGCTCCCTTTACTTATTCACCAACCCTGGTGCTTCCCCATGTATCCCTGCCTGGTGTGCCCTGTCTCTTGTTTCTAGGGACCTCTGAATATAAAAAACTCTTTCTTTCAAAACAGTCATTTCCATATTTGTGTGTCTTGCCATGTCTGATGAAAATCTTGAGTGCATTTTAAAACAGCCATGAGGAAAGGGAGTTGGTGGATAAATACCACAGCTTCCCCACCCCTCAGTTGGAATAACTGAAGGGCCCAGTGAGATTGAACCCCAGTTACCTTTTGTGGCAACCTGCTCATTCATGCACCATCTGTTGGCTTTCTTCCCTTCCCTATGTCACTTCTCACCCTCTTACCTTGCTTCCTGGAATCATCTTCTAAAAACATGCTGGCACCCAAATCCTTGACTCAGGCTCTCCTTCAAGCAGAACCCAAATGAATACATTTTTAAAGAATAAGAATGACATAGGCTGGGAGTGGTGGCTCACGCCTGTAATCCCAGCACTTTGGGAGGCCAGGGCAGGCGGATAATGAGGTCAAGAGATCAACACCATGCTGGCCAACATGGTAAAACCCTTTCTCTACTAAAAATACAAACAAATTAGCTGGGCATGGTGGCACGTACCTGTAGTCCCAGCTACTTGGGAGGCTGGGGCAGGAGAATAATTTGAACCTGGGAGGTAGCGATTGCAGTGAGCTAAGATCACGCCACTGCACACCAGCCTGGGTGACAGAGTGAGACTGTCTCCAAAAAAAAAAAAAAAAAAGGAATGACATAGAGGTCAGTGGGTAATGGAAGGTTTAAGATTTGTGTACATATAATAATGTCATAGGAATCAGGACAGTTAAATGCTGTTGAGGGGGATGTACAAATTGACCACTGGAAGAGAACAGGAACCCAGCAAAAGATCCATGACACGTAGAAACTTGAAATAAGACAGAAGTTGCCTTGTAGATCACTGGGGAAAGGATGGAATATTCTAAAAATGATGTTGGCACAATTGATTATCCATATGGAAAGTAAATACAACTAGATCCCTAGTTCACACCATACCAAAAATAAAATCCAGGTTCATTAAAGATCTAGTTTAAAACGAACTTTGAAAGCATTTAGAAGCAAATATAGGGGGATATCATTATGACTGGAGTAGTGTCTTAGTGTGGGCTGCTCTAACAAAATGCCATAGACTGGGTTTGAGAAATCAACAAACATTGATTTCTCCCAGTTCTGGAGGCTAGATGTCCAAGATCAGGGTGCCAGCATGGTTGGCTCTTGGTGAGGGCCCACCTCCTGGTTCACAGAGGGTCATCTTCTTGTATCCTCACATGGCAGAGAGCAAGGCAGATAGGAAGCAACTCTCCTGCATCTCTTCTTTTAAAGGTGCTGATCCCATCGTGACAGCTCCACCCTCCTGACCTAATTACTTTTTAAAGGCCCCACCTCTTAACACCATTATATTGGAGACCAGAATTTCAACATATAAATTTAGAGGGGACACAAACATTCAATCCACAACAAAAAGAAAGTAATTTCCTAAACAAAATACTAAAAGTGGCTGGGTATGGTGGTTCATACCTGTAATACCAGCATTTTGGGAGGCTGAAGCAGGAGGATTGCTTGAGCCCAGGAATTCCAGACCAGCCTGGGTGACATAACAAGACCCCGTCTCCTCTCTATGTATAAAAAATTAGCTGAGTGTGCTGGTACGTGCCTGTAGTCCTGGCTACTTAGGAGACTGAGGCGGGAGGATTACTGGAACCCAGGAGTTTGAGGCTGCAGTGAGTTGTGATTGAGCCACTGCACTCCTGCCTGGGCAACAAAGTGGGACTGTCTCAGGAGAAAAAAATATTAAAAGCATAAGCTCAAAAGAAAAATGGTAATAGACTTGACTTCACTAAAGTATTTAAACTTCGATTCAACCAAACATACCACAAGCGAAGTTTAAAGAGAAACCATAGATTACAAGATATTTGCAATTCACATAATCAACAAAGGATATATATCTAGAATATTTAAGGAATTCCTATAAATATCAATATTTTTAAAAGTCAACCAACCAAAAGAAAAGTGGACAAACAATATGAACATGTAATTCATAGAAAAGAAAACTTGAATGACCTGCAAACATAGGAAGAGGTTTAATATGGATAGAAATGAGGGGAATGGACACAGAGATGACCACGACATACTAGCATTCCTATATATCAATAATAACAGGTTAGAAAATGTATAGAAAAAGAGATTTGGCCAGGCGCAGTGGCTCACACCTGTAATCCCAGCACTTTGGGAGGCCGAGGTGGGTGGATCATAAGGTCAGGAGATCGAGACCATCCTGGCTAGCACAGTAAAACCCCATCTCTACTAAAAATACAAAAAAAAAAAAAGAAAGAAAAAGAAAAAGAAAAAAGAAAAATTAGCTAGGTGTGGTGGCAGGCACCTGTAGTCCCAGCTACTTGGGAGGCTGAGATGGGTGGATCACAAGGTCAGGAGTTTGAGGCCAGACTGGCCAACATGGTGAAACCCCATCTCTACTAAAAATACAAAAATTAGCCAGGCGTTGTGGTGGATGCCTGTAATCCAAGCTACTCAGGAGGCTGAGGCAGGAGAATTGCTTGAACCCAGGAGGCGGAGGTTGCAGTGAGCTGAGATCATGCCACTACACTCCAGCCTGGGCAACAGAGTGAGACTCCATCTCAAAAAAAAAAAAAAAAGAAAAGAAAAAAAAAGAATATATTCTTATTATTTTGAGACAGGGTCTCACTCTGTTGCCCAGGTTGGAATACAGTGGCATGATCACTCATGACTGCAGCATCAACCTCCTGGGCTCAAGTGATTCTCCCACCTCAGCCTGCCCGGTAGCTGGGACCACAGCCATGCCACTACACCTGACTAATTTTTTTTTTTTTTTTAATAGAGATCGGGTCCCACTATGTTGCCCAGGCTGGTCTCAAACTGGAGGGCTCAAGCAGTCCTCCTGCCTCAGCTTCCCAAAGTGCTGGGATTACAAGTGTGAGCCACTACTCCTGGCAGTTCATATTATTTTGAAAGCCCTATAACAGCAAGCGCCATTAAGGATGTGGAACAGCAGGAGCACTTGTCAACTGCTGCTGGTGATGTAAACTGGGTCTGCCAGTTTGGAGAGAAATTGATAATGTATTGTAAAGTCAAAGATGCTTGTGTCCAATGCCTAGCCCTTCCACTTCTTGGTGTGCACACCAGAGAGACTCACACATTTATATGATAATGTTCATAGTCACCCTTGTGTAGTGAAAATTGGAAACCCCTTAGATGTCCATCAACAAGAACATGGAGGAATGAACAGCGGGATACTCACACAACACAATACGATCTGGAGCAGGGGCCAGCAAACTACTGCCCATCTGCCAAATCTGGAGCTAAGAAGAATGGTTTTTATAATATTAAAGCGTTATAAAAACAAAACAACACAACACAACAATGAATGCAAAGCAAAGACTGCAACGGAGACATATGTTGCCTGCAAAGCCTAAAATACGTTACTATCTGGCATTTTACACAAAAAGTTTGCTGACCCTTGATCTAGAGTCACATGTATTAACAAAAATAAATCTTTAAAAAATGTTAAAGTTTTGAATATGTACAAATCACACATAACATACGTGGACATATACACATTAGCTAACATTTAAAAACATATTTAAAGATACCCACGTAAGTAGCAGAACTATAAAATTTCACACGAGTGATAAACTCTAAGTTCAGAAAAGTGGTTACCTCTGGGAAGGGAAGAAAAATAAGTGTGGGGGGAGGTTCTGGGGGTTTTATTTCATAAATAAATTTGCTTTAGTTCATAAAATGAGAAAAGAAGGTCTAAAGCAAATATGACTATATATGAGTATATTCTAACAACCCCGGATAATGGTTCCCAGTGTTTGTTATATGGGTTCCTATAGATTTATGTATGTTTGAAATATTTAATAAATTTTGTTTTTTTAAAGGAATGCCTTTTGGTGAGTGTGCCCAGGAGGAGGATGGCTGTGGACATGGGCAGGCGCCCTTCCTGCTGTATACCTGGCCCCTTGTCTGGTCTAGCCAGGCCCCAGCTGCAGGCTGAGCAATTGTCCACAGGCCAGAGAGACTGACGTTCTGGCCCGGGGCTCTGCCCATGACTGTCGCATGCCCTTCTTACAGTTGCCTTGGCAGTGAGTGAGCCTAGTTGGCTCCACCAGCTGAGGCCCAGGCTGCAGTGGTGCTGGCCAGAGAAGACAGAGTTAGCAGCCTGGGACCTGCCACAAATGACAGCAGGAGTCAAAGCCCAACTTCCCCATCTGTGGAGTGAGATGGTAGATCTCATAGCGTCCAAGGATTCGTCCAGCTCTGTTTTCCTGGGCCCAGGGTTTGTCCTGAGACCTGTGGCTAATGCCCTGGGCTCCAGCCTCTCTAATTAAGGGAGTAAGGGCCAAGCAGAAGTTGGTCTTCACATTCCTGGCTTTTCACTCCCCAACCTGAACTGCCTTTCTCTGGCTTCCCCATCAGTGCTGGTGCCCCTTGAGGAGGAGCCTTCCAGAGGAAGAGTTGGCCAAAAGGGGCATTTTTGTGTGATTTGTAAGGCAGAAGGAAAGAGGCAGCCATTGCTGTCTGAAGGTGGCCGTAAGTGGTGTCACTGGCCAGGTCTAGGTCCATTCTGCCTGTGCACAGCAAACCAATCACTGTGACACAGGTCTTGATTTATGCACAAGGCCACCAAACAAGAAGGGGGAGAACAGCTCTCAAATCCACCTCCGCAGATAAGGCTTAGGGTTGCTTATGGGCTGGGGAAGTGTGATGGTCTAAGATGCGAAGAGAGGTGATTGGCAGCGGGGAAAAATGAAGTCATAGGTTCATTTCGTGCAAGTGTAGTCAGGCTTTGCGGCATTTCACAGGACGTAAGTGCAGAAAATGATGGCATTAGCATGATCTGAAGGTGGAGTATTTGGCCCTCTGACATCAAAATGGACCTTTTCTTGGGCATTAGCACAGGTCCAGTTGAAGGGTCATTGGTCTCAACTGGTTTGAACTGGACAAGAGCTGACCCAAATTCCTGAAAAACAGCTGAAGCAACCATGACCATGGCAACCTATGACTGTGATCTATAAAGCAGCCAGTGAAGGTTGAGGTGCAGCCTTCAGTGGACCATGGCCTCAGGGTTCATGGAAAAAACAAAAACAAAACAAAAAGCAAGCGGCCAAAAGCAAGCAGGACGGCAGGCAGACCTGATCAAATTTACCCCTCGGTTTCAGTAGTGATGGATGTAGTGGTGCTGGCAGGTACCAGCTTATCCTCACTCTGCCCTGAGTCCACCTCTTCTCCCTGATTCTGACCATATGACCTGCACTGACCCTAAGCCCACCACAGGCACTTCGTGCAGACCCACAGATGTGGGAGCTCTGCAAGGCACAGCTGCCCAGAGACCTCTCCAGGGCCTTGCCCTTGGTGGTTCTACCAGAAGCTGGACATGTTTCAGCTTCTCAGATTGACCATTTGGTGGACCCCTTCTCTGACTCTCCAGATCCCTCCCCACACCTCTACTTCCCAGCCCCTCCACAATCATGTAAGGTCTAATTGTGCAATAAATCTCTTAGCCCATAACTCACATGGTTCTGCTTCTTCCCTGACTGAATCCTGACACTTCCATCAAGGAGGGTTTAAGCAGCAAGCGCTCTCTGAGCACTGGGAACACAAGTGAAGCAGGACGCCCCCACTCTGGGTCGTCATCCTTTCTTTGGTAGCTCCAGAGGGAGGCCTGCTTCCTTCAGCCTCTTAACAGAACTTGTTTTTGAAAAGGGTCACATCTGCCCCACACTAGCCCAAAAGGGCTGCAGGGACAGGGCAGGGTCTTGGATCCTCATCTCTTAGGACAGGTGATGAGGAAGCCACAATATGCCTGGTAGCTACTTGGTGCTGGATACTTCATCATTTTATCCTCACAAGAAGCTACTGCCCCATATTCCAGTGAGAAAGCTGATAGGGAAGGAGTCTGGTGAAGCTGGAGTTTGAACCTACGATTACCAAGCAGCAAAGCCCACAGGTCCTTCACTTGTAACTTGCCCACAGCTGCAGCAGGAGGTAGAGCAGTGATTCCTGACTGTATCTGGCTTCTGCTGGGTCATGAGGCCATAGTCTCCCAGGCCTGGCTGCTCTCTGCTCTTCTCCTTTTCCACCTGTGTGCCTCTGTGTCTGGGGCACACAGCAGCTGAGGCCACAGAGCCATTAGCATTGGTGGCTCTGCCAGTGCGGCCTGAAGATATGGGTCAGGGCTGACTCAGACGTGAGGCCTTGTGGAGTGTAGTCACTCAACCTGAAGGCCTTGAGACAAGGAACAGCTGGTTCCCACCCCTCTGGCCAGCACCATCTGAGGCCTCATCATCTGGGCTGGTGGTATCTCAGTGCCTGCTGCTGGCCTGAAACCTTGCTCAGTCTCAGAGAAGCCTCTCATCATGCAGCAGATTGGAATGAGTTTCCTCCACGGCCCTTCCAGCCTGGTGACTCTATGACTTTCCATTTGTAGATGGTAATGAAGGTAGTGAGGTCAACAGACAAGGGTACCCATTCTGGTTCTGCCATTTTGGAGCTCCATGACCCTGGACCAGCTACTTTCTCCTTTTCCTCATCTATAAGGGCTGTCCTGATGTTTCAACAAGGTAATGTGGGTAGAGCATGTCGCACAGTGATTTGGTACTCAACAAGTGCTCAGAAACGATGGCAGCACTAGGGATAGTGGTGGAAGGGGAGAAATTACAAAAACTTATGGTTGGATTGACTTGGCTTCAAATCCATTTGGTCACTTAGCAGCTGTGGTGGGCAAGGTATCTCACATTTTTGGGCTTGGTTTTTCCATCTGTAAAAAGAGGGTCATAATTGTCACCCTGCTCATAGGGTTGGTCTGAGGCTTAAATGGGATGATGAACATGAAAGCCTCAGCAGATAGCACACCACCCCTTCCTTCTCCTTCCTCCTGTCTCCTTTATAACAGATGGGAATTCAGTAGGTGCTTAATAGTTGCACGATCCTTTTACAGTGTAACCCTGCCTGTTGCTTCCTCAATCAGTCATAACTAATGATGTGTACTTCCATCTGAAAGTTCTAAGGGATGCAGGACATTAAGCTGTTTCAAATGCTGGCTTTAAATCTAAAGGGTTCACTCTACCTTGTCCTGAATCACCTCCTCCCTCCTTCCTGCTGATCAGAAGCATCTGGGCTTTCAGGACTCCTCTTGGAAAAGCCGGCCCTGATTCCTTCCAATCTTTATGGTCTCCTCATTGAAGGACCTCCTTACTCCATATTTGATTCTCCATAGCTTGCCTCACCTGGCTCCCCAGCTGTCTGTTAACAGCCAGGCAAAGGTTGGCGGTGCTGGCGGAAAACCTGCTGGGTGTTTTCCTTCCCTTTTGTGACTGTGACCACTGCAGAGATGTTCAAATCTCCCAGCTGCAAGAATGCAGTTAGCTGCCTGCCTCCAGTGGCTAGCATCTTCAGGCTCCACCTCAGCTTTTGAGTAAAGGTCACACTTTTCCTGGGTAGCCTCCAAACAAACTGCTGAGCACAGTGAGAGTCCTAGGGCCTGCCATTTTTGCTCAACTCAAACTCCAAGTCCTCCTGCTGCAGGGGCTGAAACTTTGTTAGATCTGCATGGCAGTCTGAAGTCCTCCCCTGCCCAATCCAGCTACCTCCCCCTATCTTTCACAGTAATTACTGGTCCCCACTGAATGCTCTTTCATTCTTTACTACATCTCAGCATCTGCTGTCCAGAGCACTTACCATCTCCAGCCCCATGGAAGGCATGGGCTGCAACGGGCTCTAGGATGAAAGGCTGTGCAGAGGAAGCTCAACGGCTTCAAGGACTCCAGACCGTCAGGGGCCAAAAAGGGACCTGAGAACCTGTCCATTCCAATTCCCCCTTTCACTTGTTCACATAGCATAAAGACCCAGATCTGTGCCAGGCCATGTGCTTCAGGGATGGATGAAGCCAGGATCCCTGCTCTCGATGAACTTATAGCAGAGACAAGAAGCCTAATGCTCTGTACCAGGGTTTTGGCACATTGCTGGGAAAGCCTAATACTCAAAGGGAATTGAGGTAACATTGCTGGGTGCTCCACTTAAGGGCAGATGATGATTTTTAAGTCTGTCCTGATGGAGCCTGATTTCCTTCTGTTTCCTTTGTTGGAAGCATTTTCAGTGGAGACACCTTAAACAATAACAATGACAGCAAAGAACATGCATTCAGTGCTTTCCCATCTGCTGGGCACTGTGCTAAGTGTATCAGGTAAAGCCTGGATTAGGAGAGACTGCAGAGGTGAGTCATAGCATCACGTGTCCTGAGCTTGCAATCTGCAGCTTCCTAGTTGTGTAACCCTGGGCAAACTCTTTAACGCCTCATGTTTTTCATCTGTTAAACAGGGAGATTAAGAGCATCTTCCTTACACGTATGGTGAAAAATAGGCAATGTGAAATCCAGACAGGCAGATTCCGGAGTCCAGATCATCCCGATACTATCTGTAACTACAGCACTCATCTAAGGCCTGGTGAAAGAGCTTTTCTAAAGAAACTTTTAATTGAGATATAATATATGTATAGAAAAGTTCACAAATAAACGTTCGACTCAATGAATTTTCACAAACTGAACACACCTGTGTAACCAGCATCCAGCTCAAGACACATTACAAGCACCCCAAAAGACCCCGTGTACTTCCTCCAGGTCCCCACCCTCCCAAATGGAGCCACTATTCTAATTTCTAATGGTATAGATTCATTTCACCTGGTTTTCAGAGTTCCCCCTACCCCAACTTTATGGATGGATAACTGCAGTACAATAAACTGCACATTTTTAAGATGTACGACTTGATTAGTGTTGATGTTTGTGTTCACTCATGAAGCCAAAATTCAGACAGCAAACATTTCCATAATCCCCCAAAGTTTTCTCATGCCCCTTTGTCATCCATCGCTCCCTCTAATCCTGTCCCAGACAACTGCTGATCTGCTGTCTCTATAGATTAGTTTGCAGTTTCTAGAATTTTGTATGAACAAAATTATACAGTACATACATTTATATTTTTTGAGAATGAGACTTGCTCTGTCACCTAGACTGGAGTGCAGTGGCGTGATCATGGCTCACAGCAGCCTCAATCCCCCAGGCTCAAGCGATCCTCCCACCTCAGCCTCCCTATCCTAGTAGCTGGGACTGCAGCTGCACACCACCACACCTGGCTAATTTAGTGTATATATACATTACATATCTATATATATATTTACATATATCTCACATATAATTATATATGTATATAAAATAGAAAAAAATTAGCTGGGTGTGGTGGCACATACCTGTTGGTCCCAGCTACTTGGGAGGCTGAGGTAGGAGGATCGCTTGATCCAGGGGACGTCAAGGCTGTAGTGAGCCATGATGGTGCTACTGCACTCCAGCTTGAGCAACAGAGTGAGACCCTGTTTCAAAAACAAAACAAAAATTGTTTTAGTTACTCTAGGTCCTCTACATTTCCATATGCATTTTTAAAACCAACTGTTCAAATTCTGAGAAAAACAAAATGACAATGCCTGCTGAAAATTTTGATTGGAATTACATTGAGTATATAGATAAATTGGGAAAGAATTATATTGGGGAATTTTGTATCTCCCAATCCAAAACATGGCATATCTCTCCATTAATTTAGTTCCTCTTCAATTTCACAATGTTTTATGGTGTTCAGTGTAGAGGTTTGATAGATTTATTTTTAGGTATTTTATAAAATTTTTGGTACCACTCTAAATGAGATTTTCAAAATTTCACCTTCAAATTGTTTGCTCCGACATACAATTAGAAGAAATAAATTCAAGGCTGGGTGTGATAACTCACACCTGTAATCCCAGCACTTTGGGAGGCTGAGGCAGGCGGATCACCTGAGGTCAGCAGTTGGAGACCAGCCTGGCCAACATGGTGAAACCCCATCTCTACTAAAAATACAAAATTATCTGGGCATGGTGGCAGGTACCTGTAGTCCCAGCTACTTGGGAGGCTGAGGCAGGAGAATTGCTTGAACCTGGGAGGTGGAGGTTGCAGTGAGCTGAGGTTGCAGTGAGCTGAGATCACACTCCAGCCTGGGCAAGAGAGTAAGCCTGTCTCAAAACAAAACAAAAAAGCAAACAAAAAAAGAAGGAATAAACTCAGTGATTGATAGCATAGTAGGGTGACTAGGGTTAAACAAAAATGTACTGCACTCGTGAGATGGACAGCCTAAATACCGACTTAATCACCATGCATTATATACATGTAACAAAATTTCACACATGCCCCATAAATGTGTGCAAATAAAAATAAAAATCACTTGTAGAATAAAGTAACACTAAGCAAAAAAAAAAAAAAAAAAATTTGCTGCTAAAAACTTTTATGATGGACTCTCCTTCCTTTCACAACAGGGATGTTGGGAGCACCCAGATATACGAAGAATTCCTGCAGCACTCATTGGCAAATGCTGCAGAAGATATCAAAAGGCTGAAAGTAGAAGAGCAAAATGACTAATAAGACTCCAGAGAAGGGCATAACAACCTCCCTTCTTCTGATTCCCTTAATTATACCTCTCACTTTCCATTATGGGGTGTGGGTTGTTCTGTGGTGAGAGTTGGGGGGATCCTGCAGTGGAAAAAGATCGAAGGTCCTGGGCCCTGTTACTCTACATTCTCTCCCTAGCACACCTGCATGCATAGTTTACAATATCTTCTGTACATTGGAGGCCAGGCATCTTCCCTAAGTTCTAGGCATGTATCTCTCATAGGCCCTTAAACTCAGCTTCTCTAGAATGAAACTCACAATATTGTCTCAAATTTTTTTTCTTTTTTTTTTTTTTTTTGAGACAGTTTCCGTCACCCAGGCAGTGGTACGACCTTGGCTCACTGTAACCTACACCTCCCAGGTTCAAGCGATTCTCCTGCCTCAGCCTCCTGAGTAGCTGGGATTACAGGCACATGCCCCCACAACTGGCTAATTTTTGTATTTTTAGTGGAGACCATGTTGGTCAGGCTGGTCTCAAAGTCCTGACTTCAAGTGATTTGGCCTCCCAAAGTGCTGGAATTACAGGTGTGAGCCACCGCAGCCAGCCTCAAACCTGTTTCTTAGCCAGTGTTTCCTTTACTGCAAATGGCAACCTCCTCCACAAGCTGCACAACATCCAATAGGAACAGTAGTGAATATCCAGTAAATATTTGTTGTATGGATGAGTGAATGAAGATTGGTAGCACAGAAAGTGAATTTATTCTATATAAGTTTTGAAGAAAGTTAACTCCTTTGAGCTGGCTTGGGATGTCTCATGCCTGTTCCCATAATGCTAGAGGCATCATGATTTAAATAAAGTTCCATCGGACTCTGTATCAGAGCAGGTCCTTTCTCCTGTGTTGCTCTGTGGCCTTACTGAGACCACAGCTACAGGCAGGGAGAGGGTGGGGTACTTTTGATTCTGGGGACACATATATCATTATTCCTCACAATGACTGTTTTTTTTTTGTTTTTTTTTTGTTTTTTTTGAGATGGAGTCTCACTGTTGCCCAGACTGGAGTGCAGTGGTGTGATCTCAGCTCACTGCAATCTCCGCCTCCTGGGTTCATGAGATTTTCCTGCCTCAGCCTCCCAAGTAGTTGAGATTACAGGTGCCTGCTACCATGCCCGGCTAATTTTTGTATTTTTAGTAGAGATGGGGTTTCACCATGTTGGCCAGGCTGGTCTTGAACTCCTGACCTCAGGTGATCCACTCACCTCGGCCTCCCCAAGTGACGGGATTACAGGTGTGAGCCACCATGCCTAGCCTCTTATTTTTATATCACCTGGGCCTTGGCTCAGTCCTAGTATGCAGAGATAATAAATGTTTGAATGAATGAATGAATGAATAAATGAACGAATGAAACAACTCCATTGTCTAAGTACTACTTGTCCCTTTTTACAGATAAGAAATCTGGGGCTCAGAGACTGCCCTCCCTAGGAAGCAGCAACAACTGGGGGACAAACCCAGTCCTCTCGGTTCCCAGATCAGTGATTCCTCTACTGCATCAAGAAAGTTGTAATTACTTGCCCTTGGTATCTTGGGAAAAAGAGAAAAAAGAAAGTTGTAATAACTAAGTACAGATTTCATTTCATCTTCTTTCCAACTAATAGTTCTTAAGTGCTTCCTGCATACCAGGATGAAGCTATCAATGTCCTCTTGAAAGCACAGTCAGCCACAATATTTTGAAGAGGAGGAAAAAAAAGGCTGTCTGCTAGGCCCTGACCTGAACCAATTCTTGGTTATCTAAAGCAGTGGCCTCCAAATAAAAATTCCCAGGACACTCCCCCAGAAATTCTAATTCATGCATCTGAAGGAGAGGAGATGCCTGAAAACCGCCATTATAAACACTGCTCTGGGCTGATGTGGTATATAGCCAGCCACCGCACACAGTTCAGCAGGAAGGTAGCAGAAAGGAGGGTGAAGAGTAAGCATCTTTATTACTTTATTCACATACGCTAACTGAGCACGTAATATGTCCCAGTCACCATTCTAAGTCCTAGATATACAGTAGTGGACAAAACAAAATCCTTATTATCCCTCATTCTATGGATGGTGGGGGTGTGAGATGCGGAGACAATGACCAAGTAAAGAAATAGGGCTAGGTGCGGGTGGCTCATGCCTGGAGTCCCAGCACTTTGGGAGCCTGAGGCAGGTGGGTCATTTCAGCCCAGGAGTTTGAGACCAGCCTGGGCAACATGGTTAAACCCCATCTCTACTAAAACAAACAAACAAACAAACAAACAAAAGTTAGCCGGGTATGATGGTTCATGCCTGTAGTCCCAGCTACTCAGAAGGCTGAGGTGGGAGGATCACTTGAGCCTGGGAGACAGAGGTGAGCTGAGGTCACACCACTGCACTCCGGCCTGGGCAACAGAGCAAGACCCTGTCTCAAAAAGAAAGAAAAAGAAATAAACATACAGGATAACCACTGCTTGTGGTGGTGAGGACTCTAGAGAAAACACAACAGAGTGATGTGATGCAGGGAGACAGAGAAGGGGTACCCTAGCTCTCTGAGGAGGTGACATTTGAGTTGAGACCTGAATTACCAGAAGGAACCAACCCTACTCTGGGAGAAGATTATAGGCAAACAGAGTAGGAGATGGCAAAGTTACAGAGGGACGGGCTCAGCATGTGAGGCTAATATAGTGTGAACAAGGAGAAGACCAGCCTAAAATATGGTTAGACAGAGGTAGTGAGGTAGGAATCATCATTTAAGGTCTTCAAATTAGGAAACGGGTTTAGAGTTTCTTCTGGAGAGTTTTAAGCAGGGAGTGATGTGACATGATTGCTTTAATTGGCTTGTTTTAGCTGCTGGATGAAGACAAGAGTCTAGGGGTTCAATGTGAGAGCAGGGAACCAGTGAGGAGGCTCACAGGAGTCCAAGCTAGAGATGATGGTGGGTGAGGTGGCTCATGCCTGTAATCTCAGCACTTTGGGAGGCTGAGGCAGGTGGATTACTTGAGGCCAGGAGTTCAAGACCAGCCTGGCCAACATGGTGAAACCCCGTCTCCACTAAAAATAAAAAAATTAGCCAGGCGTGGTGGCATGCACCTGCAATCCCAGCTACTC
This sequence comes from Macaca nemestrina, assembly GCF_043159975.1. Classification (NCBI taxonomy): domain Eukaryota; kingdom Metazoa; phylum Chordata; class Mammalia; order Primates; family Cercopithecidae; genus Macaca; species Macaca nemestrina. The sequence goes on along the minus strand of NC_092131.1, from coordinate 122,321,171 downwards.
AGGAGGCTACGGCAGAAAATTGCTTGAACCTGGGAGGCAGAAGCTGCAGTGAGTCCAGGCTGCACTTCAGCCTGGGCAACAGAGCAAGACTCCATCTCAAAAAAAAAAAAAAGTGGATATAAATACGACTACAAAACTGCCTGTGAACTGCTATTCTTGGCACACTGCCTGTGGGGTAGCCCTGTCCCACAAGGAGCAGTCACTCTGCTGTTGCAGTACACTGCAGCTGTCTAACACCACTGGCTCACCCTTAAATTCCTTCCTGAGAGAAGCCAAAAACCCTCCGGGCTAAGTCCCAATTCTGGGGTTCACCTGCCCTGCATCAATATTATCCTTTGTAGTAAACACCCACTACGATGTGGCACTCTCCTGGACATTTGATAAACTTACCTCTGTTTTCCCATCAGGTCTGTGAGGCGGTATAGTTCTTGCCACTTGACAGGTAAGTCGGCTGAGGCTCATAGAGGGCCCCATGTCACAACCCCTGTAAGGGTCAGTGCGACAACTGGAACCCAAGTGTGTGTCACACTGACCTCATGCTTGATCATCACTCCACACAGCCCTCAATGCAGGAAATAGGCTGGTTTCTGATGCACCTGGTGTCTGAGAGAAGCTTTGGTTCTTTCACTTTTCAGCTTTGCCCAGGCCCTACTCCTGAGGTCAGGCTTGTCCCAAGAGAGGCCGGGCCAGGGTGGGTGATTATCTCAGCGGTTGCTGTGAGCTCCATCCAGCTCAGGTGAATCTCGGGATCCTAGCTTCTGAAACTTTCACGCGCACACAATTGCCTGGGGATTTGATTGAAACGCAGTTTCTGACTCAGCAGGACAAGGGTGGGGTCCACATTTCTTTCCTCCTTTTCTTTCTTTCCTTTTCTCTTTCTCTCTTCATCCAAAATCTTTTTAATAAGAGGGTAGGCTCCAGGGTTAGTTTTTGTGGTCTCGGCTGGCCCGTTGGCCTCTGGTGCGCTCGAACTTCCGGCCCTGGAGCGGACGTAAGGTTTGGGGTGGCTGTGCAGGGTTCCCGGAACCCCACCGAAATGCCGGTACACCTCTTGGCTCTTGAGAGAACCAGAGAGCAGGATGGTGCCGCTGCCCTTGGGGGAGTCCAGGGCCAGCTGGTCAAAAGTGAGGATCTTGCCCCCTGCCCTGCCGTGAGGATGCGGCGGCGGCCCGGCTGGTCAGGCGCAGCGCACACACCTTCAGTCCGACTACCTCCTGAACCCGCGCATCATCCATTATGGCCCCCACGACCACGGCCGTTTTGTTTTCCCGGCCAGGAAGCTTCATCTTCCGGATCATCTGGGCAACAGAGTGACCGGTTGGTGTGACTCATAAACAACCTCTTCAGTACAGCCTGGTTGAATATGGAGTTGATTCGTCTGGCCAGAAACCTGTACAGCTTGACCAACAGCCTTAGGTAGATATCCTGGCTCCTGGGCTCCTTGCACGGAACCTTGTTGGTCCTTGTTGGGGCGGATGTCAACTCCCGTGATGGCGCCTCCTGCTCGGCCAGGTCCGGAAAGCCACATTTCTAATTTCTAACAAGCCCCGGGTGGTGTTGTTACCAAGGTCCATCTGCCACAGTTTATAGAGGGCCGTGGAGGTGGGAGTGGGGTGGGGTAGGCAGAGGAGGGAAACAGGAGGCTGCAGTTGGGACAGCTGTGCTCACCCTCACTTGTAATTGACTCCTGTAAATTGTCATTAGTAAACCTCAACACCCACCCTCCTCCCCCATCAATATGATAAAGAACATCAGAACATCTGTGTTCTTGGTCTCCCAGGGAAGCCCACCCAGTCAGGACCCCAGGATGTGGCAGGCAAGTCGCTCCTTCTCCCTTAAGCCTCAGTGACTCCAACTCTTAAGTGCTTATGTTGGGGTGGGGGCAGGGCATGGTGAATCTGCAGCTGCTCCCCGCATTGTTGGGGGAAGTGCATGGTATGTGAGGAGAGGACTTTCCTCTTCCTAGAACTTCTGGTCTGGTCCCCAGGGCACAGGTGTTAATGAAGATGGAGGAGTGGCCTCTTCCTAATGGGCCTTTCAAGGCCTGCCAGAGCCAGCAGGGTGGGCAGGGGACAGGGAGGAACTTGTGCTTCCCGGCAGGGACAGGAACCTGCTGGATGCACCGATTTGACCTTGGCTCATTGTAAACATGCTCTAATGTGGGGCGTTGAAGCCAAGAGATGGGACAATTATCATTGCAAGGGAAGTTATCTTAAAGTTAATTTATAAATTCCAGTCAAGGTCCTAAAGGAATTGTTTGGAGGGAGGGTGGTAGTGAACTTGATAAATTCATTTTAAAATCACTGGTAAATGGGAGAGAAAAATCAAGTAAATAAAGAAAAAAAGAATGTAGGGGGCTATAACAGTTATAAAAGATACACCAATGTCATGTAGTAGAAAGCCCAGAAGTCCCAAGTATACTTTAAATATTCAGAAAATGACACATTTGGCATTTCGAAATGGAGAGGAAATAAATATGGCTGAAAAAATTAAGGATTTGATCTTTCTTCAAACCACATGCTAACATAAATTCCAAATGGGATAGAGTTAAATGTAAACAAGGATACCAAACAAATAATAGAATGAAATAGAGGAAAACATTTATGTAATGTCAATGTGAGGGAGGCCATCCTAAGTTTAACATGGAAATAGAAACCATAAAGGAAAGATTGGAAACGTGACTGCAAAAAGATTTGTTTATGATACAAAAATATCATAAAATTAATAAGCAAATGATAAATTGGGATAATTAAATGTATATCACACAGGGAGTTAATATCGGTACAAATCAATAGGAAAAAGACATTCCCAATAGGAATGGGCACAGGGCATGGATATATAGTTTAAAAATAAGTAGATATGGCTGAGCGCAGTGGTTCATGCCTGTAATCCCAGCACTTTGGGAGGCTGAAGTGGGTGGATCACCTGAGGTCAGGAGTTCAAGGCCAGCCTGGCCAACATGGTGAAAACCTATCTCTACTAAAAATACAAAAATTAGCTAGGCATGGTGGCAGGCATCTGTAGTCCCAGCTACTCGGGAGGCTGAGACAGGACAATCTCTTGAACCTGGGAGGCGGAGGTTGCAGTGAGCTGAGATCACGCCACTGCACTCCAGCCTGGGTTACAGAGCAATACTCCATCTCAAAAAACAAAAAAGTAGAAATGACCCGTAAATATATGAAACAACTGTAACCATGAGAATAATAAAAGAAATGTGGCCAAATGCAGTGACTCACGCCTATAATCCCAGCACTTTGGGAGACCGAGGTATGAGGATTGCTTGAAGCTAGCAGTCCAACACCAGCTTGGGCGGCAAAGTAAAACCCCATACCCACAAAATGAGACAGTTTCACTCTGTCACCCAGGCTGGAGTCCAGTGCTGTGATCATGGCTCACTGAAGCCTCTGCCTCCCAGGCTCAAACGATCCTCCTGCCTCAGCCTCCCAAGTAGCAGGGACTACAGGTACACACCACCACACAACCAGCTGATTTTTGTGTTTTGTGTATTCACTATGTTGTTCATGCTGGTCTTAAAGTTCTGGACTTAAGCAGGCTGTCTGCCTCAGCCTTTCAAAGGGCTTGGATTACAGGCATGAGCCACCACCACAACCAGCCCTCTGTAAGTTTTTTTTTTTTTTTAATTAGCTGGTCATGGTGGTGCACACCTGTAGTTCCATCTACTCCAGAGACTGAGGCAGAAAGATTGCCTGAGTCCAGGCTTCAGTGAGCTATGATTGAGACACTGCATTCCAGCCTGGGTGACCAAGTGAGACCCTGTCTTACAAAGGGAGGAGGAGGAGGAAGAGGAAGAAGAGGAGGAAGAGGAGAAGGAGGACTAAAACCACAAGATACCTCTTTTTTCCTGCTGAATTGGCAGAGATTAGAAAGATATAGTAATAATGACAGCTGGACAGGGGAGAGTTTGAGTAAACAGACACTCTTCCACTGCTGGGGCTGTAAACTGGAACAACTGCTCTGTAGGGCCAAAGCCCTAAAAATGCCCCATCTGTTTGTACCAGAAATTTTATTTCTAGAAATAGATCCTAAAGAAATAATCAGATGTGCAAAATGAATGCATCAATATGCATCACAGTCGCACTCAAACATGGAATATTGAAACTGTTTAAATGTATACCCATGAATCCAGACAACTTTCCCCTTGCTCACCCATCAGTCACCCAAGTCCTTCAGTCAAGTTTTAAAAACCAAAGCACCATAATTTAGCCTAAGGAGCTTTGCCCCCCTTGTGCTGCACGGGACAGGGCCAGACTGAGCTCTTCGCAGTGGAGTAGGAAGTCCCATCCAGCACTAGAGAAGTAAGTACCTGCTGAGGATTTAACTTGTGCTTTGTTTCTTGGTGTCCAGAAGGAATAGAAAGCATTTTCTATCTCCCTAGGGACCTGTTTTTGTCTCTAAAACTTGGCTTCTTATCACTCTTGGGCCCTCAAAGTCTGACATGGTTGGATCTACCCCTCACCTCCTCCACCGCTCACCACCTAGGAAGCCTCTTCTTAGTTCCAGCCATGGAGTTGTTCTTTCAACTCTTCGAACTCATCATGCCCTCTCTGGCCACACAGTCTTTACACATGCTGTTCCCTTTGCCAAAAACTCCTCCCATTCTCTCCTGCCTGGTTGCTTCTGAGCTTGAACGTCCCTGTCTTAGGGGACTCTGCCTTGGCCTAAGTTTTTATAGGTTCCTTTGCACTCGGCATTCTAGCTGCAATTTTACATTAATTTATGCAACTGTTTGGTTTCTCTCTCTCCCTCCCAAGATTCTCAGTACCATGTGGCAGGAACGTGTGGCAGTTGTATGTAGCTCCAGTATCCACAAGGTGCATGACACATGGCTGGGCTTCAACACGGTTAACTCATGGCTCTAGGAAATTTTCTTTTATTATTTCTTCGGTAACCCCTTGCCCTTTGTTGTCTCTGTTCTCTTTCTGGAGTGTCAACTGGTTGAATGTTGAACTTGAATAAGTCCTTGACGTATTTTATTTCTCGTCTTGTATTTTTTTGTCTTTTTGATGTTTGTCTGCATTCCAGACATTCCATCAATTTTATTTTCCAAGCCATCTAGCAAGTTTTATTTTGTTAACCATATTTTCAATTGTAAAAAGTTACTTCTTTTTTGAGATGGAGTCTCACTCTGTTGCCCAGGCTGGAGTGCAGTGGCGTGATCTTGGCTCACTGCAACCTCCACCTCCCAGGTCCAAGCGATTCTTGTGCCTCAGCCTCCCATGTAGCTGGGATTATAGGCATGCGCCACTGCATCTGGCTAATTTTTGCATTTTTAGCAGAGACAGAGTTTCACCATGTTGGCCAGGCTGATCTCGAACTCCTGACCTCAGGTGATCTGCTTGCCTCGGTCTCCCAAAGTGCTGGGATTACAGGTGTGAGCCACTGTGGCCGGCCAAAAAATTACTTCTTTTATGTTTGCACACACATGTTCACAGCAGTATTATTCACAATAGCCAAAAGGTGGAAACAACTCAAGTGTCCACAGACAGATGAATGGATAAACAAAATTTGGTATATCCATACCAAATGGACTATTATTCAGCTTTAAAAAGGAAGGTAATTCTGACACATGCTACGTTAGTGAAACTTGAAGACATTATGCATGTGAAGCAAGCCAGTAACAAAGGACAATTATTGTGTGATTTCACTTATATGAGACACTTAGAGCAGTCAAATTCATGGAGACAGAAAGTAGAATGGTGGTTGCTAGGATCAGGGCCAGCTGAGGATGGGGAGTTATTGCTTCATGGGCATAGAGTTTCAGTTTTGCAAGATAAAAAGAGTGGAGATGGTTGTTGATGACAGTTTTAGAACAGTGTGAATATCCTTAATGCCACTGATGTGGTTAGACTTTGTGTCCCCACCTAATCTTATCTTGAATTGTAATACCCAGGTGTTTAGGAAAAGACCTGGTGGGAAGTGATTGGAGTATGGGGGCAGTTTTCCCCATGCTGTTCTCGTAATAGTGAATGACTTCTCACCTGATCTGATGGTTTTATAACTGGTAGTTTTTCCTGCACTGATGCATACTGTCTCCTGCCGTCATGTGAAGAAGGTTCTGGCTTCCCCTTCGCCTTCTGCCACGATTGTAAGTTTCTTGAGGCCTCCCCAGCCATGTGGAACTGTAAGTCAATTAAACCTCTTTCCTTTGCAAATTACCTAGTCTCGGGTAGTATCTTTATAGCAGTGTGAAAACAGACTAATACAGCCACTGAATTGTACATTTAAAAATCGTTAAAATGGTGAATTTTATATTATGTATTTGCCACAATCTTTGAAAAGATAATTGTTTCTCTAATTGTTCCTTTTTTTCTTAACATCCTGTGTGTGTGTTTTTTAAGTTGTATTTCCTTGAGCTTCCCTGAGAATACACATTTTCTTTATTTCTTTTTAATATTTTATTCTCTGAAGGTTCTCTAAGGACTTCTTTGGCTCTTTTTCCTTCACTTTGGAAGCTTTTCTAAAATATATGGGGCTACCTGGTGTCCTTCCATATCTAAAGGAATTTTGTGCACAGGCCAAAGGGGATTATGTGCATGTGGGCAGAGCTTAGAGTGGGAACCAGTCATTACACTTATGGACCCCTAAATGCCATAGTAAGGAGGGCTTCCTCAAGGGTGCCGACCCCTATACTAGCAGCACCTATCTCACCAGGCAGTGTACACAGTTCTTATTTATTTATTTATTTATTTTTTGAGAGGAAATCTCGCTGTGTCGCCCAGGCTGGAGTGCAGTGGCGTGATCTCAGCTCACTGCAAGCTCTGCCTCCTGGGTTTACTTACGCCATTCTCCTGCCTCAGCCTCCTGAGTAGCTGGGACTACAGGTGCCCGCCACCGCGCCGGGCTAATTTTTTGTGTTTTTAGTAGCAACGGGGTTTCACCATGTTAGCCAGGATGGTCTCGATCTCCTGACCTTGTGATCCACCCACCTCGTCCTCCCAAAGTGCTGGGATTACAGGCGTGAGCTGACGCGTCCAGCTGAGTCTGATTTTTTACCTTGTGGTAAGTGCTTGGTTGAACTCATGACTTGGGGGAAGGGGCATTAACTGTCCACACCTGGATCTTCATTTATTCTGCCTGTTCCAGCCCCATTTTCACTTTGCTGTCTGTGATACCTGCACTGGAGCCTAGAGGCTCCCTCAGGTTCTCACAGGCAGATAGCTCAGCCCTGCTGTGCTCCAGCCCCTCTAATTTACCCCACAGGTCTCTAACTTCTTTTCATCTTCCAGATGAAATCACTTGTCTGCTAATGACTAACGACATCCTTCCATCCTCTTTGTTTCTTTCTTTCTTTCTTTTTTTTTTTTTTTTTGAGGCAGAGTCTCGCTGTGTCACCCAGGCTGGAGTGCAGTGGTGCAATCTCTGCTCACTGTAACCTCTGCCTCCCAGGTTCAAGCAATTCTCCTATCTCAGCCTCCAGAGTAGATGGGATTACAGGTGCACACCACCATGCCCAGCTAATTCTTGTATTTTTAGTAGAGATGGAGTTTCGCCATGTTGGTCAGGCTGGTCTCAAACTCCTGACCTCAGGTGATTTGCTCACCTAGGCCTCCCAAAGTGCTGGGATTACAGGTGTGAGCCACCGCATTCAACCTGTCATGTTTGTTGTGGCTTAGCCTGTTTAAAACACTGGTCCATCAGTTGAAGGGAAGGAGAGGATATAAATGTGCCTTCTCAGTCACCATCTTGAATCCCATTTATTCCCACAGCTGCTGCCCTAACTCAGCCTCATTTTCCTGCCTGGGATCTTTGTGGCTGTGCCACCTTCAGCCCCTTCATCCCCAGCACATGCTGCCACAGCCAGGGTGACCTTCCAAAAGCAGGAATCTGAGCATAGATCCCTGTTTGAACTCCTCAGTTGACCTTTAGAGTCAGCAGGATCAAATCTGCCATGACATTCAAGGCCTTTTGTGAGCTGGATTCTGCCTGTATCTCTAGCCTCATCTCTTTGTAGTTTCTTAGTGAGCTGTGCTCTTAGATGCCTCCTGGTGTTAGCTCATGCTGGCTCCTGGCCTGGAACACTTCTTTCCCCCTTCTGTTCTTAGATGGCTTGAATCCATCTGCTGGGGGAAGGATTACTTATGCCCCCACTCTTGTTTTTTCCTTCTCTGTAGAGGGAAATCATCAGGGTAACTCTCCTGGACTCCCATTTCCATACCACCCACCTCCCTGCAGGAGCTCCAGTATTGCCTCCTCCAGGCAGCCCTGTGTGATTGTCCAGTCTGGTGTAGGTTCCTCTTCTATCCTTTAGAGTCTCCGACACACTTATCACACTAATAATGGCCAGGGCCTGAAGAGAGGCAGAGCAGAACAAGCTCATGTTTGGTGGCTCCTGTCTGCATAGTCCACATCCACGTTTCTGGGCACACCAGGAATCTAAGCCCCTCTGGACAAGCTGCTCCCATGCTATTCAGCATGGAGGCAGCAGTGCCTGTCACCAGGCAGGAGCTAAGTTCTGCATCCTCTTGGCTTACTCCCTCCCTCCTCTACTTGTTTTGGTTACCAGGATTCCTTCATAGCAGCCTCCCTCTCAGGTTAGCTTTTGTCCCCAATCCAGATGCCTATTGAGTCATATCACCATGAGAGGGGGCTCCCTGATTCCCCATAACTGACCCTGCCCTAGAAGCCAAGTGAATTGTGCAATATGAGTCCTGAAGCTCCTTTTGAGTTCACCCTCCAACTACATGTCTTTTTTAGAGAATGGTTTTTGTGACCTTGTCTGTGAGCTCTGGAGGTGTACACATGCCTGATAGAAAGGTGCACACAACTCATTTGTATAGAAGCTTAAGAAGAAAAGAACTGGGCTGGGCATGGTGGCTCATGCCTGTAATCCCGGCACTCTGGGAGGCCAAGATGGGTGGATCACAGGAGTTTGAGACCAGCCTGGCCAACATGGCGAAACCCCATCTCTACTAAAAATACAAAAATTAGCCAGGCATGGCAGTGGGTGCCTGTAGTCCCAGCTATTTGCGAGGCTGAGGCAGGAGAATCACCTGAACCCAGGAAGTGGAGGTTGCAGTGAGCCGAGATTGTGCCCCTGCACTGTAGTCTGGGTGACAGAGCAAGACTCCATCTCAAAAAAAAAAAAAAAAAGAAGAAAAGGACCTAAAAAATATATCAAGAGGCGGCCGGGCGCGGTGGCTCATGCCTGTAATCCCAGCACTTTGGGAGGCCCAGGTGGGTGGATCATGAGGTCAGGAGATTGAGACCATCCTGGCTAACGGTGAAACCCCATCTCTACTAAAAATAAAAAAATTAGCTGGGCGTGGTGGCGGGCGCCTGTAGTCCCAGCTACTTGGGAGGCTGAGCCAGGAGAATGGCGTGAACCCGAGAGGCGGAGCTTGCAGTAAGCCGAGATTGTGCCACTGCACTCCAGCCTGGGCAACAGAGTGAGACTCCATCTCTTAAAAAAAAAGAAAAAGATACCAAGAGGCATATTGAACAGCGTGCCCCTGATTTTGGTGATCCATGTTTGAAATAAGTCTACCACAGACTGATAAATTTAAAGTGAAACAAAACTCAGTGTGCCAAGTGTGGTACAATGCAGTCCTACAGTTAAATTGGGTGGTCCCCACTTCCCCCTCCCCAGAGATGTAGATGAGGTATGAAGGGGAGCAGAGCTGGCCTGGGAGGGAGAGGGGAGGAGGAGGAGATGGGGATAGTCTGCTCTGTTCCCTTAGGTAGTTGATTCATAAACTGTTACAGAAGTGGCTCAGAAAGCATGCTCTGAGGAACATTAACTTATAAGTCCCTGCTACCAGCCCTGAAAAAGCATTCTAAACCAAATAGGTTTGGGAACCCAGAGCACCCAATGCCTCTCCTGGGGAGTCCCATTTTACACTGGCATATTAAAGGCTCTGAGAAGTCCCACAGTAAATCAGCTTGTATAATTTTGATAATCCAGTTCTTCCCAAATGTTTTTAAATTTGCTAACATTCTATGAAAATATTTTAAGAAATGTTGTGTACTTTAGGATCGATCTTTCTACTCAAAATTTGGTTCCCAGCCAGGCACAGAGGCTCAGGCCTATAATCCTGGCACTTTGAGAGATTGAGGTGGATGGATCACTTGAGCCCAGGAGTTCAAGACCAGCCTAGGCAACATGGTGAAACCCCCTCTCTACAAAAAATAAAAAATGTAAATGCAAAACAAAAAATTTGTTTGCTGGGCCTGCACCATAAGCATCACCTGCAAGCTTGTTAGAAATGCAGAATCATAGATCCCATCCCAGAACTACAGATTCAGAATTCTGGGGCTAGGGCCTAAGAATCGGCATATTAATCAGCCTTCCAGGTGACTTTTATGTATCCTGGGGTTGGACGATCCCTGCTTTAGGGCAGTGGTTTTCAAAGTGTGGCCCGTGAAATTCTGGAGGTCCCCAAAGTCTTTTTAGAGGATCTACAAGGTCAAAGTTATTTTCGTAATAGATTATGATGTTAGCCTTTTGCATTGATCATGCAAAAGCAATGGGGAGTAAAACTGCCAGTGCCGTAACCCACATCAAGGCAGTGGCACCAAACTATTCTGGTGGTCATAGTTTTCTTCACCATCACACACTTACAGCAAGTGGAACTTGGCATTTCATTCCTGACTGCCCTGGATAAAGCAAATATATATGTATTAATTTTGTTAAATCTCAACCTCTGGGTTCACATCTTTTAAATCATTTGTGTGAACAAATGAGAGGTAGACATAAAGCACTTCTGTTTTATAGCAAAGTATAAATGTCTAGATGAAAAACATTTGTGCAGTCTTTGAGTTGCAAGTTGAACTAGTTGCATTTTTCATGAAACACCATTTTTGCTTGAATGGATGGTGGACAAACCAGTTATTCAGAGATGGATGTTGTCTAGAAAATGAACAAAGTAAGCTTGCCACTTCAAGGAAAACTGACAGTACTTATAGGCAATGATAACTTTTGAGCTTTCAAGTGAAGATGAGAATTTTGGAAAACTTGTATTTGTTACCACAAGCTTAACATCTTCCCAATACTTACAGACTTTTCTTTTCTTTCTTTCTTTCTTTCTTTCCTTCTTGAGACAGAGTTTTGCTCTTGTTGCCCAGGCTGGAGTGCAGTGGCACAATCTCAGCTCACTGCAACCTCTGTCTTTTGGGTTCAAGTGATTCTCCTGCCTCAGCCTCCCGAGTAGCACCTGCCACCATGCTTGTCTAATTTTTGTATCTTTACTAGAGATGGGGTTTCACCATGTTGGCCAGGCTGATCTCAAACTCCTGACCTTGTGATCCACCTGCCTCAGCCTCCCAAAGTGCTGGGATTACAGGCGTGAGCCACCGTGCCCGGCCACTTACAGACTTTTCTAATGAGATTGTGGTAATAATAATATGATTTTTTAAAATACTATATGGTAAAATGCATCAACATCTGAAAGATCTGAGTAACTCAGAAAACCAATATTTTCCAAATGACCAATGCATGATGTTATAAAATCATGCATAGGTAAAAAATTCATCTGAAGTGCAAGATAGATCAATGGATTTTAGAGTCACAAAGTACTGAAATTTCATTGATATGGTTTCCAAATCCACATTGCAATTAACCTTTAAGAAGTACCACTTGTTGAGTTTTGGTGTAGTATTTAAGAAAATTATCCACAATTTTCTGAAAAGACTGTTAAAATATTCCTCCCTTTTCCCACATGGGCATTTACTATATCTGAGCTTGCTTCTCTGGGCTCCGTAAAATAGGACTAAATGCTGAGGACCAGCAGTTGGGGGGTACAGTCTGCTCTCTGGAGTCAGCAGATAAAATGCAAGGTGTCTGGGGCACCCAGAGCTCTAATATTTAATACTCATCAGCTTCCACTGCAGCTGACATAAAGACGCACTTAGCAAGGGGTGTGTGCTGCTCCAGGGAGAAAATGAGGGTAATTGAAATTAACTTGGCTCCTGCCGTTTTTTCCTCCTTTCCTAATCACCGGGAAATCTGCTGCTAGCTGAGCAGGAGGGCCTGAGGGCCAATGCTCCAGGGAGTCCGGGGCTCAATTAAGCTTCGGTAAATTGGATTTCTGGCCGTGAGGCCATGGGGCTGGGGTTGGCATTGAGGCATGAGCTGCCAGACGGTATTAGGCCAAGGGCTGACCAGATGGGCCCAGCAGCTAATTCAATCTGGTTTCCCAGAAACAAGACTTGGAAGGCCAGAGCTATGGGCCTGGAGAGCTGTGACTCCAGCTGGGAGGGCAAGATCTTATGTGGCACTGGGCCCACCCTGTGGCTCATCTCAGGGAGTCCTGTGCCCGGCACCTGGCCTCGGCCAGCTGTGCACTAACAATCCTGATAACCAGTGATAGGTGGCAGTTTAGTGCTAGGGAAAAAGCCCAGCCTGGGGATTGGGGGCCAGGGCTGTGGGCCTCACACAGGTATCAGCTTGCTCTAGGAATGAATTTAGGTAAGTCTCATTCTCTCTCCAGGACTAACATTCTTACTTCTATGGGCTGCCATAGTCTTAAAAAGAAAAAAGAAAAAAAAGAAGAAGGAGTCAGAAAACTCAGAATGGGAGAGAGAAAGGCTGAAACAAAGAAAGGGATTGTAAGATACATGGATGGGCTTTGGTCTAGGAATAGGCCAAGGTGGATATCCAGGCCGGCATGACTCAGTGAGTTTGGTGCACAAGTGTTATATAACCCGTTTGCATAAGTTCATACTTGGCTCTAAGTTACTATTGTCTGTAAAAGGTGTAACTGTCTTGCTGATGTTGTGCATGGGGCTTCGCTTTTGGGGGCTCAGCTTGGCTCAACATGGCTGGACATGGCAGGTGTGCAGTTACCCAAAGAGAGAGAGTCAAAGCTGTCCGTCTTGCAGACAGACAGGAGGAGCCAGGACACAACTTGGCTTGCTTGTGTCCAGAGAGAGAAAGAGTTAAGTTGCTGACTCTGAAGGCAAGGGAGAGCTGGCTGCGCAGCTGTGCATGGGGGCAGCCAGCTCAAGCAGCCGAGACAGGGTGACCAGTGTGTGAGTAAGCTGTTGATGAGAAAACCAATTTAAATAAGCTGTGTAAGAGAGCTGCTGCTGAATAAACCATAGTCACCTGCCTGTGGCCCCCAAAGTGTTCTTTCTGCTCATCCACCCACTCCCCTTGGACTTCAGCATGGGCTGGACCTAGACCCCAGGATCTGACAGAGATCGTAGGAGATAAAGATAGCATGAGATAGAGAGAGGCAGAGTGAGTCACATACACAGAGAGAGGCAGAAAAAGATACAACAGGGAGAGGGAGACACATCTAGACAGAGCAAGACAAAGAGAGATACAGTTGGCTTAGAGAGCAGAGAAAAAAAGGAAGAGAGAGAGACTGAAGCCAAAGTTTCACTACAAAATGAATGTTCTAAGTGGGGGTGGCAGGGCTTTTTTTTTTTTTTTCCTTAATCAAGAATAGTTCCTAACCTGGTCTTAAAATCCCAGTTCCCAAATGGTCAGAGAAGGCCGCATTCTCATTCTTGGAAAAGAGGAGAAGGAGGGTTTTTCTGTCTGCTTCTCCTGGTTGCTTTCTCCAACCAGGGCACAGAATCCCAGATTTGGGGCAGCCCCAGCAGCCTGAGCTATCTGGTCAGTTGGCCCCAGCCAAGTCTGCACCAAAAATCTTCCCAAACCTCACAGAGTCCTCACACTAGCCCCTTTCTGGGCCTTAGACCACCCCAGCTGTCAGAGCTGCGATGGAAAGGTCAGGGCCAGGCCAGCACAGCGTCCCTGCATTCTGATTGGCATGAATCCTCCATCATTTCCTGCCCAGTCCTTCTTCCCAGAAGTCACACCGTGGGAGTTTCTGTGTCCTGCTGTGTCCCATTTTCTGACACCCAAAACTCACCATGCGTCATTCCTTCAGGCCTTTTCTCTCTTGGACTGGGCCTACCAGAGACTGAACTCACATCAGGGGGCTCTGGCAGGCTGGCCAGCCACTCCCACTCCCACCAGGGACTTGTTTCCCATTTTCTGTCCCACCCCAACCTGTGCTGCAGCCCCAGGTGTCCCTCATCTGCGCCAAGTCAGGCCCATCTCTTGGCTATCCAGTAACTACTGGGAGTCAGAGCCTCAGCTTCCCTACTGGACATGGTGAGCCAGGGAGAGAATGGACAGACTTGAGCAGCGGTTCTTGGCTTGGACCACACATTGGAGTCACCTGGGAGCTGTCAAAGCCACCCATGTGCCAGGATTCCACCCCCGAGAGACTCTGCTGTAGTTGGCCTGGGGAGTGGCCTGGACATTGGGATTTTGAAAAGCTCCCAGGGGATCCTGATATGCATCCAGAGTTAAGAACCAGTGTCATCAACCCAGGCCTGCGCCAAGAAGAGTCCACCCCAGACCTCACCTGACAGAGGCTCAGAGACAGCCAGACCCTGGCTTAGGGTAACACAGCTGGAAGGGGCAGAGTGGTGCTGGCCAGAGTTCCTCCATCACCTTCCTCAGCTCCTCACCCTCTTCAACTCCAGTGACAAGAGCTCTGTATCTTACTTTGGTCTCTGTCCACTCTGAACTCTGGGATCCCAAGAGTCGAGTTCTGTATTCATCTATTACCAACAATATGTTCCTCTATGACCCTCGTCTCCTCGACTGTAGTTTAGGGAGAACAGTCACCACTTCACAGGGTTGCGGTGACAATTAAATGAGTTAATATGTTAAGGGCTTATCATGGTGCCTGGCACTTAGTAAGCACTAAATATATGTTATCTGTTAGTATTGTTGTTGCTGTTATTGTTACCACAAAGCATGAACAAACGGCAGAGTCTGGCTGGCAATTTGGGGGAGCGGGGCAATCCAATGGTATATGTTATGAGTTGAACAGTGGCCTCCCAAAAAGATATGTCCATTTCTTAACCCCCATACCCTGTGAATGTGGCGTTATTGGGAAACAGGGTCTTTGTAGGTATAATAAAGGATTTCAAGATGAGATCATCTGAGCAGGGCCTAAATCCAGTAAGTGTCCTTATAGGAGACAGAAAAGGAAAGGCACAAAAAAGACCATGGGAAGACAGAGGCAGAGGCTGGAGTGATGCAGCCATGAGTTAAAGAATGTCTGGGTCCTCCAGGAGCTGGAAGAGGCAAGGAGGGACTCTGCCATAGCACATTCCAAGGGAACGTGGCCCTGCCAGCACCTTGATGTCAGACTTCTGGCCTCTAGAACTGTGAGCAAATTTCTGGGATTTTAAGCCAACCATTTTGTTTTAATTTGTTACAGCAGCTGCAGGAAAGCCACCTTCAGAGCGAAATGTTGCTGGCTAGAAACATCCCTGGACCAGGCCAGTTGACCCATTAGCCCCACCTTATGGAGGTGGGATAGGGGGGTAGTGGTTCAACACTGCCCTGTGTTGGTGCTACAGGGGGCTCAGGCCTGAGGACCTTCTGATGCAAGCACTGGAGGTGCCCCCTTCACAGTGGAGGCCTCAGCAAGTTCCTTCCCCTCTGTAGGCCTCACCTACCCCCCTTCCTGGCGTTTGGCGTGTCTCCGTGAGTCTCGGGGAGAAAACACCCCCATGTGATCAACTCCTCTGAGGTCAGGCCTGGCAAGGCCAGGAGCAGCCTCTGGGGTGAAGTAGATGCCCACCTGCCTCTCCCTGCGCTGCCCAGGACTTCAGGGCCCAGACCTCCAGAGCTAATGGCTAATGCAACCAGAAAATGAGCCCTCTCACTCTACGGCCCCCTCTCCCCAAATGGACTTGAGGAGAGTGAGCTCTAATGAAGCCTTTTCTATGGGATAGTTCCAAAGCTTCCCTGTGGTCAGCCGAGGGGCACCATGAGGAAGCATGTGTCTGGGCAACAGGCCCCTGTGTGTCGCCAGGCAAAGCTAAGGGGGTCC
Source organism: Macaca nemestrina (assembly GCF_043159975.1). Classification (NCBI taxonomy): domain Eukaryota; kingdom Metazoa; phylum Chordata; class Mammalia; order Primates; family Cercopithecidae; genus Macaca; species Macaca nemestrina. The sequence continues at coordinate 122,305,347 of NC_092131.1, read as the reverse complement.
TTGGAGGGCTTTGTGTCCAGGGGCTCTCGGTGGTGACACCAGCAGGGCCAGCAGTTTCTGAGGGGGCTACCCACCCACACCTCCTCATTCCCACTCTAACCATGAGGTGTGTGTATGGGTGGGGCTGGGGGAGGAAGGAGCAGCTGCTTGAGGGACACCAAGGACAACTTGGTGAACACTGACACTAAAAGGAAAGCCAAGTGCATTGGAGTCTCATCATACAGCTGGGAATACCGAGGCCCAGAGAGAGGAGAGACTAAGGTCATACCTTGATCAGCAGCTAAGCTGATGTGGGAGCCCAGATTCCCTGTCTGCCCCTGAGAAGTGTGTGTTTACAAAGCACATGCTTGGGATAAGGCTGCTCTATGTGTGAGTTGAAGGGTTGGGGTGAGCACATTCATGCAGCAGTCTGTGGCTGACAGCCCTAGGTGCCCATTTAGATTGCGCCCTGTGGGAAGATGTTCAACTTGATGGCTTCCTTGAGCACTCCATGCAAGGGGGAAAGTCAAACACAAGAGGCAGGGGCCCAGCACAGTGCTCAGGCCCTTATGGAAGGAGGAGGTGGAGGAAGAGAAACAGGAGGGATGGGCAAGGAGAAGTTTGCAGCTGAGCAGGGTCAGAAAAGGACCCCGGAGCACTGTTCCTCAGTGGATGGGCAAGCTCTGTTCTCTTGTGGGGACTTTTATTTCTTCCCCTTGGGAAACCATTCTGGGCTCCTGACATGTCTCAGACCACAGATCTAACACACACTTGCAAGAGCACTCCAAGGAGAGTGGGCATCAACTCCCTCCCACCCCAGTGAGCGCTGCCAGCTCGGCACTGTGGGGCAAGTGCTCCGAGTGCAACACCAGGAGAAGAACCAGCGTCTGCCGGACGATGGACTCACTGTGTGCAGAACACGGTGCTAGGCCCTGTGGGAGTTCAGTGAGAGGATTAAGGAAGAAATAACTTACTATTTCAATGTGTTGAGATTCCAACCCTGTGGGAAACTGCCTGATAGGAAAACCTTTACAGAAACAGGTAAATGTATGCAGATCTTCACGGCCTAAGTAATTTTCTAATAAGGTGTGAAAATATAGCGAGTGGTTTGGGTGAGGAAGGAGGAGGCAGGCTTGAAGTAGGGCTTTCAGGGAGGGGAGGGGCAATGCCTGACATTAAAGACAGGGAGGGTTGTGGCTGGGAAGTACAGTGGTGAGTGCAAGAGGCCCAGGCCCTGGAGCCCCCAGCCTGCTTCACAGTCTGTGATCTCCCTTGGAGCTGAGAAAGGCTTTTTTGGTCTCCACAGTGAGCCAGCTTTTTAGAAATGGGCACATTGTAATTGTACATATTTATGAGTACAATTTGATGTGTCAGTACAGATATGTGCCATAATGATCAACTCAGAGAGGTAGCACAACCATCCCCTCATGCATGTATCATTTCTTATATGCAATGGAGTACTATTCAGCCATAAGAAGAATAAAATCCTGTCATTTGGAACAACACGGATGAACCTGGAGGATACCATGTTAAGTGGAAAAAGCCAGGCACAGACAGGCAAATAGCACTTGATCTCACTCACATGTGGAATCTAAAAATAAGTGGATTCAGGGTCTGGCCCAGTGGCCTGTAATCCCAGCACTTTGGGAGACCGAAGTGGGCAGATCACCCAACGTCAGGAGTTTGAGACCAGCCTGGCCAACATGGGCAAACCCCATCTCTATGAAAAATACAAAAATTAGCCGGGTGTGGTGGTGGGCACCTGTAATCCCAGCTACTCTGGAGGCTAAGAAAGGAGAATCGCTTGAACCAGGAGGTACAGGTTGCAGTGAGCGGAGATTGTGCCATTGCACTCCAGCCTGGTCCACAGACTCCATCTAAAAAAAATATAAAATTAATTTTAAAATGTGCACTCAGGAACCACCCAAGCATTCGGTGGTGTCCAGTGGAGTCATGTGTCTGTCACAGATCCCTTCCCCTGTGGCTTGATCTTTGCTACCTCCCCCCATTCCTAGATGTGTTGGCAGGAACAACTCCTTTTATCGTTTGGTTCTGTCTTGTTTCTCAGTATGGTGTCCTTGAGTGGAGTCTCAGTCACTCTCTCCACTGTGTGTCGCTCCCCTCTTAGACTGGGAATGCTCTCAGCGAGGGTCTGCTGAGAGAGGGACAGAAGAGAGAAGGGAAGAAGCAAAACAAACTCCCAGTGGTGAGACCTTTCCTCAATACAGGTCTTATGGATTTGAGTCAAGGAGATTTCTCTTTTAATTGTGGGGAAATACATGAAACAAAACACCGCTTCAACCATTTTCAAGTGTATGATTCGGCGGCATTAAGTACACTCACAGTGCTGTGTAACTATCATCACTAATCACTGCAGAACCTTTTCATCACTCTAGAAGGAATCCCGTACCCATGAAGCAGTCACTTCCAATTCTGCCCCTTCCCCTAGGCGCTGGTTGCCACTAATCTGCTTTCTGTCTCTGTGGATTTGCCTCTGTGTCAAGGAGATGTTTGGATATTTGTGTTCCACTTACAATGCAAATAACCATAGGAGAACCCATAATCTACACTTTCAATTTCATTAATTTCAACAATACCCACCCTCCACCCACCTCCATAGTTTAGAAATTATTGTTTTAGAGACAGGGTCTTGCTCTGTCACCCAGGCTGGAGTGCAGTGGCTCAATCACAGCTCACTGCAGCCTTGAAGTCCTGGGCTCAAACAATCCTCCTGCCTCAGCCTCCCAAGTAGCTGGGACTACAGATGCACATCACCATGCCTGGCTATTTTTTTTATTTTTTATAGAGACAGGGTCTCAAATTGCTACCAGGCTGGTCTCAAGCTCCTGGTCTCAAGCAATCCTCCCACCTCAGCCTCTGAAAGTGTTTGGATTATAGGCATGAACCAATAAGCCCAGCTAGGAATGATGTAATCCCTATATACTATGGGGAAAACACTAGCCTAGAGGTTCAGAGACCAGGGTTCTAGCTCATTCTGTCCAAAGTTATGTGATCTCTTATGGATGAGGGTCCCTGATTGTCTTTAGGCCTTAACAATCCCCATCCTGAGGCATGGGAGGTGGACTCGGCTAATAAATTCCAGGGCCCTCTGTACCTTTGACCCTCCAGTGCCATAGCAGAAGTCCATTGACCTGGCAGAGCACAGGGTGGGTGGGACCTGGGTGACTGGGTGCCAGGAGGAAGCCAGGCCTGGGGATAGGGGGAACACTGGTGAGGGCTCAGACTTGGCCTGCCTTACCCACCACTGGGCTCGGGGCAGCCCTGTCCACATTAGCTTCCTGGCTGGTCCAAAGCCGCAGGCAGAGTCTGCAGGTGGGATGTGCCAGTCCCCGTCATAATGCCTGCTCTGGGGTGAGCCTCCTGGAGGCCTCAAGCAGTGGCCTTCCTGGGCAGGCTGAGGCAGGACAGGGCAGGGCAGGCCTGGGGGACTGGGAAGGGGCAGAGGTCAGAGGTCAAGGCAGGGTGGCTGCAGAGTGGGATGCAAGGTCCTCAACCCAGAGGCTCCCTGGGCCCTACTTTCCCCGGCTCATGAGAGCCTGGATTCTGAGATCTGCCAGGACTGGGGCTCGGCACTGCCCATGGAAACAGGTGTGGCAGGGAAAAAAATTATAACCAAATATTTGTAGTCACCTCTCTTCTCCCTTCTGAAAAGGGAGGATCCCTTGTTTGTAGACTCTTGGCCTCCTGGACATTATTGCATAGTGAAGGGAGAAAGGTTGAGATGCAGAGTTAAAGAAACTAAGAGGGGCCAAACTGGTCCACTTGAGGAAAGATGGGGGAACCCCAGGAGGGGAGGAGGGGATGCCCTGGGGAAGTGGGGGGCTTTCCAGAGGGGCCAAGAAGGGAGGGCAGGATGCAGAAAGTCAGAGCACAGTTCTGAGTTTTGGAGACAGCAAGAGAAGAGAGGGAGGGATTTAGATAACTAAAGGACAGGGCTTGTGGAGAGAAATGTTTGGAGATTTGGGAGATAGTGTATCGTGCGATGTATTGTGAAAACCCCTTGTTTATATCCCCAGAAAACTACCACTGACGATTTATGGTACAATTCGGTGCTTTTGCAGAGAGATTGGTCTCTCTCTTTTTTTTTTTTTTTTTAAAATAATGCATTGGCTTGGCTCCATTTGAATCGGACATCTTCAGCAGGTTTTATTCATGTTCCATTAGCTAAATATTGGGTTTCCTATATTGTGGGTTGCCTGAAACCACTTTGTAGGCCCTTCCACAGTGGGAGGCACCTCAGAAATCACCTCTTTGGCCTGCAGCTCCATCTCCCCAAGCTCTGGGGTTTCTTGAATGAGTGGCCTCGTTCAGAAGATAATACAGCATCCCTAATCTGAAAATCCAAAATTGGAAATGGCTCAAAATCCCAAACTGTTTGAGTGCCGACATGATGCTCAAAGGCCAGGTTCAAAGGAAATGCTCATTGGAGCATTTTGGATTTCAGATTTTTGAATTTCAAAATCTGAAAAAAAAAAATCTAAAATCCAAAATACTTCTCTAATTGTAACCTGGAATTGCAATTGGGTCCTGACCTGCCAGCTAAGGCAGTGAGCAGTCAACAGAGGTTCTCCACGCACTCCTCCCGCCCCTCACCCTCCCATGGGCTCCCTGCTGGCTGGACTTGTGCATCAGCCCCCAGCCTCCCCTTGCACCTGCTGGAAAGCGGGCATGATGCTCCTGCCCTGTCTTCCTGGATCTTGGACCACTGTGACAATTGCAGGATTCCAGCCAGGGAAAGTGCTACAGGGTAGAAGTAGTTGGTACACAAAGTTCCTCCAAAGAGGAGGTTCCAACAATGGCACAGCAGCCCCGGGAGGGTCTGTGACTGTGTCTACGCCTCCAGCTCTGGCCCCTGCCTCTTGGGGCGCTGCTCAACATCACCCTCAGAGTGAGAGGAAGTGGGTATCAAGCTCAGACCTGCTCCTCCTTCCTCATGGCCTTCCTGTGGCCTCTGACCCATCTGTGAAATGAGGGCAGTAGTGTCTTCTTCAGTGCGCTGCTGGGAGGTCAAAGAGAATGGATGCAAAGTGCTGAACATAAAACCCCAGCACTGGGAGGTGCGCCCTCAATGGCCCCTTGAATCCCAGTCCAGAATGCAGTGCACAAGAAATTTGATCTTAAATTTCTTGATCTTAAATGCAACACTTGTGTTTCTGAAGTCAAGTTCCCTTTCCTGGGCAGTCAGGTATGCCTTAGCGCTCTGGTCCTATGTGAGGTCAGGGGGCTTGGTGTGCAGAGAGATACCTGTCCTCTGTCATCCTTCCACCTTGGTTGCCACTGAGACGTCCATTTTTCTCTCCATCGTTTCTGTTCTGTGGCAGGCCCAGGATCACCCCAGACACACCACACTATTGCTGGGGGTAGCAGGAAATGCTATGCAAGAGGGTCAGGGGTCCCCCTGCCTCCTGCCTCCCTCCCTTCCTCTCTCCACTCTACCACATCCTCCCCCGCAGCAGTGAAGTTTAGAGCTGCCGCTGGCTAGAATGAGGGGGAAGGCAGGGAGGAGAAAACCTGTTAATATCTCAAAACTTGCTTCCATCCTAGTGACCTATATGTCTGAATATAAATGTTTCTTTGAGCCATCCTCCTGCCCCACCACAGCAGCGAGGCCACGGGAGAGACGGAAGACATTTAGGAACAGATGAGTTCACAGAGGGGAGCGAAAGATGAGGGAGCTCTCAGAGGCTGTCTGATGGTGTACTTCCCATTCCTTCATAAGAACACATGTATGGTCTCCTTCCTAATTACTTTGCATGCTTTAAAGCCAATTAGCTGAGAGCACTAATGGGATTTCACAGAGGGGCTCCCTGGCCATATGGCTCAGGGCCTCCCTGGGTGCACCTGGGATGGCATTTGGGAAGCTCAGGGAGTGACAGATGGGTTTGGTGACATTCAGGAAATTATGCAGACCTGCTCAGTCCTGGGCCTGGGGCCCTGATTCATCATAGGCCTTGGGAAGTCAGGGGCCGGGGAGGGAGCACAAATGTGAATTAGTGATCACAGGAGTGTGTTCCGCCAGCCCCCTTTGGAACTCAAGGGCCGTTTAAATAAAGCAGAGTACAGATGGGTTTCCCGAGGGTTCTCCCACCCCCGGGCTGCCTTGTTCAGGGAGGTGGAGGAGGAACTTCCCCAGACTCCATAGAGAATATGCAGAGTGGAACCTGCTCTGTCATTTGCTTGGGCAAATCACTTCTGCTTTCTGAGCCTTAGATTCCTGTCTGTGAAACAGGATAAACCACCTCTCCTAAAAGTGTGGATTCAATGAGATCATGGGTGGAAATTAACCTGGCCATGCTTGATACAATATAAATGCTGAATACAGCTAGCAGGCCACTGTCCTCACTGTCCTGGGCCAAATGAAAAGCATGCTGAAATAGAGACCCCAGCGTAGGGGCAGTGGCAGGAAGGAGAAAACAGTCACCCACCCCTGACCCCACACACCCAGGGAGGTGCCTGCAGGAGGAGGCATTGAAACAGGAGTGTGGAAAATAAGAAAGACTTCAGAAGGAAGAGAAAGGGAGAAGGCAGGCCCCGTGTCCAGAGGGGCACAAGCAAAGGCTCTGAGACAGGAAAGCATCCCCTGGTTCTGAGGACAAGGCTCCTCATGCATTGGAAATGACAATAGAATGACAAGTGGTGGGTCTTGGGTGTTCCATGAAAACATAGGCTTTATTTTGTAGGCCATGGGGAGCCCTGAAAATTTTTGAGGAAGTGAATAGCAGGATATGACCTGTGTATTGGAAGCACAGACTGGAGGGGCAAGACTGGAGCCAGAAAGGCCAATTCAGGCGAGAGGGGATGGCAAGGGCTGGGAGTCAAGAGAGGCCATGGGTGTTGTGATGATGGATTCAACAGGTCTTGGTAAGTAATGGCCATGCAGGTGGGGGTGGGGGGTCTAGGACGATGCGCAGCAGCTTGATAGGAAGTCTTGGGGGCTGAAGGGGCTGTTACAGAGATTGGAGTCAGGATTAGGGGAGCAGCAGGCGTGAGCCGGGTGATGAGTTTGTGTTTGGATGTGGTGAATTGGAGGAGGCCATCCAGGCCATTACCAGCAACTGTGTGGGACTGAATCCCAGGGATCTGTTAGAGTTATTTGCTTGCAGTTCCCTATCCTCCCCAAGATCGTAGCACTGTTGAGTGGGCATCCCATACCTGGGTGTTGGCCGTGGAGGTTCTGGGCAGACCCGGCTGAATGCTGTGTGACCCGGCTTCATTGCCTCCCTCACCTCCCATGCTGTGTGCTCCAGTGGGCCCAGGACAGGGGTTCTCTGAAGTGTGGGGCTCAGCTGTTCCACCTCCTCTGCCACACCCCAGGGGTCTGTGTCCCTCTTCATGGGCACCATGGCTCTGCTCCCCCTAGACTTTGGGTTTTTTTGGAGACAGTCTCACTGTTGCCCAGGCTGGAGTGCAGTGGTGGGATCTCGGCTCTCTGCGACCTCCGCCTTCCAGGTTCAAGGGATTCCCGTGCCTCTACCTCCCAAGTGGCTGGAATTGCAGGCATGTGCCACCACATCCAGCTAAGTTTTGTATTTTTAGTAGAGACAGGGTTTTGCCATGTTGGCCAGGCTAGTCTCAAACTCCTGGCCTCAAGTGATCTGCCTGCCCTGGCCTCCCAAAGTGCTAGGATTACAGGCAGGAGCCACTGCACCTGGCCAACTACCCCAGATTTTGTAGCTTCACCTTGTCGAGATCTCCAGGTCAGCTGCAGAGAACATCCCTCAGGATGGCTACCTGGGGATTGCCTCCCCACATACTCTGATTAAAAAAAAAAAAAAGGCCCAGCACGGTGGCTCACACCTGTAATCCCAGCACTTTGGGAGGCCGAGGCAGGTGGATCACCTGAGCTCAGGAGTTTGAGGCCAGCCTGGTCAAACCCCGTCTCTACTAAAAATACAAAAAATTAGCCAGGCGTAGTGGCAGGCACCTGTAATCCCAGCTACTCGAGAGGCTGAGGCAGGAGAATCACTTGAACCTGGAAGGTGGAGGTTGCAGTGAGCTGAGATTGAGCCATTGCACTCCAGCCTGGGTGACAAGAGCGAAACTCCATCTCAAAAAAAAAAAAAGATAAATTTAATCTCCCTTATTGGACTCAGTAGTTAAAAATGGAATTGGATTTTTGACTTATGCTTCCTGGCTTGAGTGAGCTGTGCAGAGGCAGCAGGTGCAGCAGCAGCAGCAGCTTTCAGACAGCTCACGAGGCCTGGCAAGGGGATGTATTTAGGCTTTCCCGGGTGTTACCAGGAGAAGCAAGCTGCTGTCTGAGAAAGGGCAAAGGTCAACATTTGCAACCTGGGATTTCATTGAAAAGAATATCTGGGAAATTACCACTAACTAAGCAACTGATTGAGAGAATGATGAGATGTTCTAACCACACACACACTTATTCTCTCCTTAGATTTTTATAATCCTCATTCGATGAGCATCATTCATCCAATAAGCTCTTACTGAGCGTCTTCTTGTGTGTCAAATGTTGTGTCAGGCTTTGGGGACACAGATGTGAAGACAGGATTGTACATGGAGGAGCCTGGCCTTTGGGGTACCTCAGGGTACAGAGTGTAATCCCACCCCTTTATCACCTATGCCAAGCCAATCATGGAATGGTATGCCCCCAGCCTCAATGATGGCTTCCAAAGTGGGAACTTGACCTTAAGTGTTCTGATCAGAGAAAAATCCAGGACTTTTGTCCCATGGCAAAGGAAAAACAGCTTTCTTCTTCTAGATGCTGCAGAAGGTAGATGTGATACCTGGCACAGCTGCAGTCATTTTATGACGATGAGGAAGCCTGGAGGACAGAAAAGGAAACAATTAGAAGAGAGAAGAGTCCTGATCCAATTCTGCCTACACATGGCAGGTTGCCAGACTCTACAGTTTGGCCAGCCTACATGTTCCTTTTAAATAAAAGGAAGTGATTTAAATAAATCAATCTGTAGCCAAGAGCTCTAACTGAAATGGGCATGTATTATGTGCCTGCCATTTACATGACAAATTTAACTGAGTCCTCACAACAGCTTTTTAATGTAGAGATTGACAACCTCATTTTACAAATGAAAATATCAAACCCGGTGGTGAAGTGACTTTCTGAGGTCGCCCCATTACATAAGTAAAGGATTTGGGTTCTAGAAGTTCGACTCCGACACCTGTTTGCTGCAATACAAAGTTGCTTACTGTGTTGGCATGGGAAACTTCATCAGATTCTCTCTCTCTCTCTCTCTCTGTCTCTCTTCTCAATCCTCCTGGGATTGTTTTTCCTGTTTTTATTTTTGAAACTAGAGAATGGATCAAGTTTCATTGCTGGGTTGACAAGGGCATGCAGGGGCACAGTCCATGTGAGGCATGATGCCAGTCCCCAGGCCCTTGCAGAGAGTTTGAGGAAGCCTTCAGGAGGTGTGGAATTGCAGAGGCAGGACCACAATTAGCTAGATCTGAAGAGGCAGGGGACCCAACTGTCATCTGGACTCTGAGTAGAAAAAGAGAAATCAGAGCCTTATAGAAAAGATATCTGTACCTTGTTCTGCAGACAGACTTCCTGCTATGATGCACCTTATTTTTTGCATACAGAACAGGCTTGACATTTATGTAGATTGATTCCAACTTAGCATTTTGACCAAAGGAGCTATTAACCCTTTCCCTCCTGTCCTGGGGGAAAAACGGCTTGTGGGGCCTGACCCACAAGTGGCCCCATCAGGCTGTTCCGGCCTTTTTCCGGCTTAGTCTCTGGCTGGAAATGGATGGCTTCTTTATGACCCTAAGGAGGCATGGCCAACAGGAAGCACATTCGCTCTCTCCTGAGCTCATTTTTCACCCGGGCTCCTTTTGCTGGAGAAGCAGTCAAAGCTAAATCTCAATTTTGGGGGCAGGAGGGGCAGCTGGTGGCAGTCATCTGCACCTGGGCTGTTAGATAAAACCTCCACGCAGCCTTTGGAAGCCATACTCGAGATTTAAAGGGGAAGAGCTTTCCTGTGTTGACAATTGCTTTACAATTCACTTAATAACACTCCAGGTCTTTGTACAGAGGTATGCACCTTCACTCTGCTGCTCCATCTGAACCTAGTTACATCCCTAGGGGACAGGCATGTGTCAGGATCCTCTTTTCACTCTAAGGATACTGAAGCCCAGAGAGGTCAAGCCAGTTGCCCTACTTTGCCCAGCTGTTCAATGGTCAAGTCGGTGGTTTTAGTCTCTGACAATTCAGTGCCCTTTCTATTACACTGCACTGCCTTTCATGCAGGTTTAAAGGGAACAGGAAGAATCTGTGCTCCAGTGCACTGTCTCCCCATAGGACTGTGAGCTGGTCAAGGCAGGGTGGTAATGGAGTCACATCTGGGCAGTATGATGTGGAGCACCACTGATATTTGGGAGTCCATTTGGGACTGGATAATTTTTTGCTTTACAGATATTTCAACGAGTCTGCATTTAGCGTTCCTGGACCCTGGCCGCTAAACTCCAGCAGTGCCTCCTCATTCTTATAAAACCCTCCTCCCCACAAAAAAAAAAAAAAAGAGCCCCAGACATTTCCAAATCTCCCAGGATGGAGGGAACAGGGTGGAGTAGAAGTGGGCAGTACCACCCTTGGTTGAGAACCCAGTCTTTGGAATAAGATGGCTGAGGTTTCAAACCTTGTCTCTGCTTTCCCTAGCAGGGTGACCTCGGAGGTCTGGCTTCCTGATTCAGAACATTTACCCCAGAGAGTAATCAGGAAGATGAAACGAGCTAATGGACCCAAAGCACAAAGCTCCTTGCCAACATGAGATGTTTTGATTAAGTAACTAATAAAAATAACAAATGAAATCCTGTCGCATTAAGAGTTGGCCCTACTGTGTTTACAGTAGGTGCTCCATAAATGTGGCTTCCTTCTTCTGCATTCTCTGCATCTACCTCAACAACCACATCAACAAAAATAAACATTTATTGGCTTACTTTTTACACATAAAGCATTTAGCAAAGAATTTGACACATTGCCCCATTTATTCCCACAAGAGCCCTATGAGGTAGTTATATTATTGTCCCTATCTTACAAATGTGGGAACTGAGAGCAGAGATTGACTAACCGTAGCCTGTGGGCCAAATCCAGCCACTGCCCGTTGTTACTGGAACACAGCCTCGTTCATTCATTCATGTGTTGTCTATGGTTGCTGCTTTTACACTGAGTAGTTGCTTGCAGCAGAAACCATATATGGCCTGCATAACCTAAAATATTCAGTGTCTAACCCTTTATAAGAAGAGTTTACTGACCTCTACTCTAGAAGGTTAATTTAGAAGGTGACAAAACTAGTTATGGTGGAGGCATGAGTCCAACTCAGTTCAGTTTGATTCCAAAGCTCAGGCTCTTAGACGTCACACACTCCCACTGGAGGTGGTGGATTTTCATTAAGTGGTTGTTAGACACTGAAATTGTAAAACATTTATTTTAAAATAGACTATATTATATATTTGGTTTTTATTGCGGTAAGATATCTGTAATGTAAAACATACCATTTAACCACTTTTAAATGTACAGTTCATTGCCATTAAGTGCATTCACAATGCTGTACAACCATCACCATTATCCATTTCCAGAACTTTTTCATCATCCCAGACAGAAACACTGTACCCATTCAACAGTAACTCCCCATTCCCTCTCTCCCAGCCCCTAATAGTCACTATTCTACTTTTTGTCTCTATGAATTTGCCTATTTTAGGTACCGCATATAAGTGAAATCATACAGATTTGTCTTTTTGTCTCTTATTCCATTTAGCATGTTTTCCAGGTTCATCCATGTTGTAAGATGTATCAGAATTTTATTCCTTTTTAAGGCAGAATAATGTCCCATTGTGTGTACTCTCAGATGTTCCTCCATTTACAATGGAGTTACATCCAATAAACCCACTGTAAATGAAAAATATTGTAAGTCACAAATGCAATTAATACACCCAACTTACTGAACATCATGGCTTAGCCCAGCCCATGTTAAACATGCTCAGAACACTTACATTAGCGTACAGCTGGGCAATATCATCTAACACAAAGCCTATTTTATAATCAAATGTTGACTATCTCATGTAATTTATTGAATACTGAAAGTGAAAATCAGAATGGTTATATGGGTACTTGAAGTACAGTTCCTGTTGAATGTGTATCACTTTTAAACCATTGTAAAGTCAAAAAATATGAATTCAAACCATTGTGGGGCCAGGCACGTTGGCTCACGCCTGTAATCCCAGCACTTTGGGAGGCCAAGGCAGGTGGGTCACCTGAGGTCAGGAGTTCAAGACTAGCCTGACCAATGTGGTGAAACCCCGTCTCTACTAAATACAAAAAATTAGCCATGGGTGGTGGCACATGCCTGTAATCCCAGCTACTTGGGAGGCTGAGGCAGGAGAATCACTTGAACCTTGGAGGCAGAGATTGCATTGAGCCAAGATTGTGCCATTTACTCCAGCCTGAGCAACAAGAGCAAAACTGCGTCTCAAAAAATTATAATAAAAAAATAAAAATACAACATCATAAACTGGGGACCATCTGTGTTTGTTTTTGAATAGATAGTACGTGCATAGAGTACAAAATTCAAAAGATGCAAAGGACCTAGAGTGAAGAGTGAATCGCTCTCCTGTCCCTTCCCCCTGCAGGCCCCAGCTCCCCTCCCCAGAGACAACCAGTGTTACTGCATTCTTGGGTATCTTTTCTGAGAGGATTTTATGCACACTCAGCATCTAGGTTTCAATAGTATTTTTAAATTTATTTTCACACAAGTATTACTACACCTGGCATATTGTTCCTGCATCTTTCTGATAACCTTTTTCTTTCTTGAGACAGGGTCTTGCTCTGTCACCAAGGCTGGAGTGTAGTGACACAGTAATATCTCACTGCAGCCTCTACCTCACCTACTCAAGCAGTCCTCCCACCTCAGCCTCCCAAGTAGCTGAGAACACAAGCATATGCCATCACACCCGACTATTTTTTTTGTTTTTGTAGAGATGTGGTCTCACTGTTGCCCAGGCTGGTTTCAAACTCCTGAGCTCAAGCCATCTTTCTGTCTGAGCTTCCCAAAGTGCTGCGATTGCAGGTGCCTGGTGGCTCACACATTAAGTATTCTTAATAATATGTCTTGTAGATTGTTTCATATCATTATATCTAGAGCTATCTCACTCTTTCAACAACTGCATATAATCCCACTGCATGAATGTATCATGATTTATTTATCTGGTCATTATAAATAGATATTTAGGTTTTTTTTAAATCTTTTTCAGTTATGAACAGTTCTACAGTGAATGTTCTTTTCATTTTTTTGTTGTTTGTTTTTGAGACGGAGTCTCACTCTGTCGCCCAGGCTAGGGTGCAGTGGCGCGATCTCAGCTCACTGCAACCTCCGCCTCCCGGGTTCAAGTGATTCTCCTGCCTCAGCCTCCTGAGTAGCTGGGACTACAGGTGCATGCCACCACTCCCAGCTAATTTTTTATCTTTAGTAGAGATGGGGTTTCACCATGTTGGCCAGGCTGGTCTGGAACTCCTGACCGCAGGTGATCCGCCCACCTCGGCCTCCCAAAGTGCTGGGATTACAGCCGTGAGCCACAGTGCCTGGCCTCTTGTCATGTTTTTAAGATGAGTTTTTAAAGCCAATGTAGTAGAAGGTGAAGCATGTTTCTCACCCACTCCATGTTGGACTGCATTTTTTAGGGAAATTGTGCTATCTGGAGAACCATATTTGGCTCAGAGGTTCAGGAGTGCTTGGATCCTACCCTGGTCTAACTCCTCCCTCCCCCACATCTGGGCCAATGAGAGATGGAGAAAAAAAGCAAGGAACAACTCATTCTTACAGGAGCTGAAAGCCTAAGGCCATACTCACTGGAGGACAACCCTTCCTGTAACCCAGGGTTTCTCTTTGACTTTTTTCTTTTCTTTTCTTTTCTTTTCTTTTCTTTTCTTTTCTTTTCTTTTTTGAGACTTAACTCTTGCTGTGTCACCCAGGCTGGAGTGCAGTGGTGCAATCTCAGCTCACTGCAATCTCCAGCTCTCGGAGTCAAGTGATTCTTGTGCCTCAGCTTCCTAAGTAGCTGGGACTACAGGCACCTGCCACCACACTTGGCTAATTTTTGTATTTTTAGTAGAGACAGGGTTTTATCATGTTGGCCAGGCTGGTCTCAAACTCTTGACCTCAGGTGATCTGCCTGCCTCAGCCTCCCAAAGTGCTGGGATTACAGGCATGAGCCACCGCACCCAGCCTCTCTGACATTTTGGACTAGATAGACCTTTTTTCGATCTAGTTATTTACCTCAATGTAAAGGTCACAATGTCAGGCTAAGGCTTTCTAATAAAGCTCCTGGTTTTCATGTCGTGGGAGAGAGGAGAGCTGAAATCAGTATTGTGAGAAGTGGCTGAAATGTATGCTGTAGCTCCAGGTGAGAGAGGCCCAAGACCTAGCATGGGAATAAAACCTCCCAAGATCTAGCAAGCCAAGCAAGCTTCTGCTTTCTTGATGTTCCTCTCTGATGCATTAAGATCACAGCTTTTGCCAGCCAAGGTGGCTCATGCCTGTAATCCCAGTACTTTGGGAGGCCGAGGCAGGAGGATTGCTTGAGCCCAGGAGTTTTGGACCAACCTGGGCAACATGGCGAGACCCCATCTCTACAATAAAAAATACAAAAATTAGCCAGGCATGATGGCGTGGCATGAGGCTGAGGTGGAAGGATTGCTTGATCCTGGGAGGCAGAAGTTGCGGTGAGCTGAGATCACACCACTGCACTCCAGCCTGGGAGACAGAGTGTCTCAACAAAACAAAACAAAACAAAATCAGCTTTGAAAAGAGATGAGGTAACAAAGATCACAGAACAAAGAGTTAAAAACAAAAACAGATTGTTTTTTAATTAAGAACAACCAGGGCTGGGCAGAATTGAAGCTGTTTCCCCTGCCAGATGATTGGATGCCTCACCTTTTAGGGGAAGGGTCTGGGTGGGAGTGGGGGAAAAGCTTCCTTCAAAACCAACTTTCAGAGAGTTGGATACTTTTTGGAGAGGACTGAATTTGGATTAGGCATTCACATTTATTTCTGCCCTTTGCAGTCATGTCGTGGAAGCTAAATCGTTTCTCAAAACCAATATTATTTTCACCCCTTCCAAAAGGAGATTTATCATGTAAACTGAGCGCCTGCAATCCAATCCTGTAATGACTTGATTAGTCCTGGGAAAGCTCCTACCTTTAATCCTTTTCTCCCTCATCTCCTGGTGACAGGAAGGGCCCCCACAGGACCCTCCCAGGTCTGGAGGTGTTCCCCACTGTCACTCTCTCCTCCCCCCGTCACCTGCTGGCCCCTGAGGCCTTCTGAGTGATGGGGAGGGTTTGACGAGATCCTTATGGGGAGGAAGCCAGGAGATGCTTCCCTAGGTCAATCCCTGGGCAGGCCCCACTTCCTTCATTTTCTCATTTGTTCATCCCGTTAACACATGCTTAGTGCTTCTCGTATGCCAGACACTGTGCTCTGCACTTCACTCTGCGAGCTCTGATAATAGAGACTAGTATTAGTTTTCATTTATGGATGAGGAAATTAAGGCTCAGAGGGGTTAAGTCACTTGCCTGAGACCACATGGTTAATGAGTGGCTTTGCTGTACTGGGACCTAGGTCTGAATCCAGCCAAGTGACTTCCAATACCAAGCTCATACCAGATCCACACTCAGAGCAGAGGAGGCCACACTGCAGTGGAAAACCAGGGCTTCCTGGAAGTGGTATGTGGCCTGAGGCCAGGAAGGACCAGGCTGGGAGAGGGCTACTGACTGCTTACTGTAATCAGCTTCAGATTTTCAGCATCAGCAAGACAGAACCCCAGTGAGACAGGCCAGGGTGGCAGGAGGCTCTTTGGTGACCCTGGATGGGCTCTGCTCGTGGGAATTTGATCCCACCATTAGTTTTTGAGCTCTTGCCACAAGCCAGGCACAGGCCCTGCCCCAGGAATCCCACATATTATCATGTGCCATGGCCTAGGTCTCTGCTATGGCTTCAGTAGCTCACGTTCCCCTCTTCCTGGACACCCATCTTGGATGATCCTAGAGCCTCAGGGCAAGGCATCCCTAGAATTCCCCCCAAGCTTCTGGGCCTCTGCCTGGCAAGACTGATGCTGATCACAGTCCTGCCCCCTCCCCCTGCTCCCAGTCCAGGCCGGGGATGGCTTCTATTTACCTGGGTCTCCCCAGAGCTCAGCTGAGCTCAGCTCATGGTGAGTCACATGTTGGGAATCAGCAGAGAGCTGGCCCTGAAGATCCCTAAATAATGCATTAAAGTCCTTCTCCCCTGCAGAACCATTAGGATAGGGGTGAGGGGGATAATGCAGAGGAGTCAGTGTGTTCCCCACCCCAGGAAGAATACTAGGGCTCCAAAGGCCTTTGCCCTGGTGTGCGTGGGCTTGAGACTCAAAGGTCCACAGGGCTGGGTGACCCAGTACATAAGTAAACAAAGGCAGGTTTCGGATGACTACAAAACCAGTACATCCTCCAAAAGAGGGCAAAGGAGGTTCAGCTTCCAAATACTCAGACTTTTGCCGTTGGAAACTTTAAGAAAAAAAAAAAAAACCATTTTATTTTAACATCCATATAAAAGTTGTGTTGTATGGTTTATGGTTTTGTCTTTATTTTGAATTTTCTCCCCTGTGGAGAAGCACCAAAGCATGTTCAGTGCTAAGACCTGGAAAAGTCGAAGTCCCTCCTGGAGATCCAGTCACCACCACAGGAAAGCAGAGCTGGGGGTGCCTGCTGAGGTCACTCCATCCACCCCACCCCACTCCCAGAACCATACAGGCTGAGCAGTCCAGGCCAATTCAGACACCCCCTTCTGGCTCTATGAAGAAAGTCTAGGAAGGGAGTGGAGAGCTGCAGAGGAGAAAGAGGGAGGGGATCAGAAGGAGGAGGAGGATGAGGAGGAAGGGGAGTGGGAGGGGGAAGAGAGTGCCAGATTCACAGAAATTTTTGCTCCTCCTGGCACCCTGTCCCCACCTTGGACCTAACTGAGCCTTCCCAGGTGCTATGCACTGAATGTTTGTATCCTGCATGATGAAATTAATGCCCTTATAGGAAGAAACATGAGCAAGCAGGTCTTCTCTCCCTCTCTTTGCCGTGTGAGGATATAGCAAGGAGGTTCCATAGGAGAAACCAAGGAAAGAGTCCTCACCGAACCCAAACCATGCTGGCAGCCTGATCTCCGACTTCCCGGCCTCTAGAACTATGAAAAATAAATGACTGTCTAAGCCACCTAGTAATTTGTTATAGTAGCCCGAGCTGACTAAGGCACCAGGTCACTATGTGACTTGAAGACCTACTCTCTTCTCTCTCTTTGCTGTCCAGACTCTGGGGACCCTGGTTCCCTGCCCTTTCTCTGGCCACTCCTTCTCTGTGTGCCATCCTTCCCACAGTCTGCAACCTTTGCTGATCCTTAGTCCACTGCTCTTGGCCATCTCTTCTACCTGTGACCACTCTCTCCTTATTCCCTGTGGAATGAGCTCACTCCCTCCTTTGGTACCAATTACTATCTATGGCAGTGGGTCTTGACCTTGGATAGACCCTCCAGAGACTCTGAGTGATTGGTCTGGGTGCAGCCTGGCCATAGAGCATTCTGAAAGCAAGCTCCCCAGGCCATTCTAATATAGACCACTGGACAGTAAAGGGTTAGTTTGCTCAGCAGCCTTGGGTCACTCCAACCCTGCACATTCCAAAAAAAGGACTGGCCCTTGACCACTCTGGGGAGATAACCTTAGAATATTCTGCCTTTTTTTTTTTTTGTTTTTTGAGGCAGAGTCCCACTCTGTTGCCCAGGCTGGAGTGCAATGGCGCCATCTCGGCTCACTGCAACCTCCACCTCCTGGGTTCAAGCAATTCTCCTGTCTCAGGCTCCCGAGTAGCTGGGATTACAGGCACCCGCCACCAGGCCTGGCTAATTTTTTTCTATTTTTAGTAGAGATGGGGTTTTGCCATGTTGCCCAGGCTAGTCTCAAACTCCTGACCTCAGTTGATCCGCCCGCCTCGGCCTCCCAAAGTGTTGGGATTACAGGCGTGAGCCACTGCGCCTGGCTGAATATCCTGCCTTCTAATAATGTTTTTGTATGCCTGAGACTTTGAGCCTTGGTGTGTCAATATGACTTCTCTAGGGACCGAAGCCTGAGTAGCTGGGGTCCATCACCCAGGAGCTGCATGCCTGCGTGACTGACCCCCAAGAAAAACCCTGAACTCTAAGCCTTGCCTGGGTGGGTTTCCCTGGTAGACAACACTTAGCATGTGCTGTCACACATCATTGCTGGGAGAATTAACCACTGTCTGTGCAACTCCACTGGAAAGGATAACTGGAAACTGGTGCCTGGTTTCTCCTAGACTTTGTCCCTTTTCCCTTTGCTGATTCTAATCTGTATCTTTTCCCTGTAATGAACCATGACGAAGGGTATAATAGCTTTTCTAAGTCCTTTGAGTCCTTATAACATATCATTGAGCCCATGGCTGGTCTTAGGGATTCTCTACACAACCGCCAAGACCAGGAACACTGAGCTACAGTATGTACATTGCTGGGTCCCTCTCCAGAGGTTCTGATTCAGTGCACCTCGGGTGGGCTTAGGAACCTGTGTGGTTAGCAAGTTCCCCAACACTCTGCTCTGCTCCCATTCAGTGAATACAGGCTGCATGGCTGCCTGTCCCCTCTCCCTACCCTCTAAAGGCCAGTCACCCAGTCCTCTTAACCATCTCCAGAGTCTCATCTCTTCCTTCTTCCCCTCCTCGTTGCTTCATCCCCCAGTTTCATTCCACTAGGCCACACTGTAGCCAAATTAAAATCTGAGTCTGGCATTTCCCTTTGGGAAGGTGCTCAGTGGCTTTCTATGTACATGTGGTCCAAACTCTTGGTAGCATTCAGGGTCTTTCTTGGCCTTTCCAGCCTCCCCTCTAACCACAACACATACTGTCCCTTCCAGCCTTGGGAAATTCCTTGCAGCCACAGAATAGGAGGCCTCCCTCCGTCTGCAATGCCCTTTGCCCCGATCTCTACATCCTCTCTTAGGCTACTTACCAGCCTGCATTTCAATTGCTCATTTCCTGACCCTCTCTCTGTGCCAGAACCTGGCAGCTTCATACAAGTCCCTTAATAACTGTATGTTCAATGAATGAATGACTGAATGAATGAATGAGAGTCTTGTTCATCTGTGTTCCCAGGACCCAGCATGGTGCTTGCCACATGGTAGGTTCAAATAAGATGAATGAACAGCTTTTGCACCCCACCCCCAAGCCCACCTCCCTTCCTTTGTCTCCCCTCCTTTCTGTCATTCTCCTTTATCACTGAGGATCCTTTTTTGGTTAGACTCTGATTCTGCTACCCAGGGGCACTTCTGTGGAAAGCCTCAGCTGCCTCCTGGTTGGTCCTTTTACCTCCAGCCCCAGCAGATAAGGAACTGAGAGCTTGCAGGGGGCAGTTGAGGAAGACTGCAAATCTGTGTCAAATATCTATGCAGAGCTGAACTTGATTTGAACCTCCCATAAGCCTAGGGAGGGTGGTGATATTCTCCTCAATTTACAGATGAGGAAACTGAGGTTCAGAGAGGGTGAGTGTTTGCACGTAGTAGCTTGATAGCAGAGATGGGATGGGAGCACGGACCTTCAGCCACACATCTTTGTGCTCTCCCTTTTAGCCAGACACCAGGGGCCTTGAAGGCCACAAAAAAGTATTTTGGCCTTTGGATAGTTCAGGGCTACATTCCCTTTGCCAGCCTTTTCTTCTTAAATTGCTGCTCTTGATGCTGACTGATCTCCAGCCCCAGGTAAAATACACACAATTTTGTCACTATGTCAAGCAGAAACAAGTTCAGTGCTGGGGAAGGAAATCAAACTCTCCTTGGAAAAAGTCAGATGGGATGTACCACTTTTAGGCCCAGCTGGGTGTGCAAGGAGAGAGCCCCCAGACCCCTGCCACAGGCACCAGCTTCCTCACCAGCAGGGTGCACCAATGTTTCTCCTTCTTCCCAGAGACCTTCCTTGGCCTGATAAAGCTCCAGCTCTTGGCAGGCACTCAAGGCCTTCTCTGATCTCACTGTGACTGTAGGTCTGACACATTCTAGATTGACAGAATACTGCCCATGGGGCTGAAACTCACAAAATACCTTCAGTGTTTGCCAGAGGAACTATGGGGTTTGGGTTGGCCCATCTCATTGGGAACAGCTGAACTGAGAAATGCAAACCACCTTCTTGGCTGCCCCGGGTAGGAGGAATCAGCAGGGTTGCACGGGCAGCACATCTCGCAGGACTCCAGATTCAAGTGCTGCCTTTGCCTCTGTTTGACAGCCTTCCTTTGTCTTGGTCTCTGTTTCTCCTTCTGCCAAATAAGAGAGTTTGACCAGATCATTTTTAAGAGCCCTTCCTTCTCCAGCATGCACAAGTGAGTACACATCTCTCTTAGACACTGTTCTATTAGTTACAGTGGCTCGGCACCATCACTTTTCAACCCAAGGCTTTACCTTCAAGGGGCCAGCCCTGGACCATTCATTGTAAAAACCTGACATTTACCGTTTGGTTTTGAACCATTTTGAAAGGTCATCAAGTCCATCCCCCTCCCTTTAGGACCAGCAGTACCAAATCTTTCTCTCCAGTTTGCAAATATGACCATTTCCTGTCTCTCTGGGAGAACCTCTGCTCTGACCAGACTGCATCTTCATTGTCCCCAATAGGCCTTTATGGTCCTACTTCTGAGATCTTTCTGTCTCCCTCCTCTGCCTGTCCAGATCCTCCCTGTCCTTCAAAGACCTCTCATAAAAGCCATCCCTGATGATGACTTCCAGGAGTAAGTCCTCTCCTTGGATTTCCCATAGTGTTTATTATCTGTTTTACTTCATTTATTCATTCCTGTATCTACTCAAGTTATTGAGTACCTGTATTAGTCTGTTCTGACACTGCTATAAAGAAATACCTGAAACTGGGTAATTTTTAAAGAAAAGAGGTTTAATTGGATCATGATTCTGCAGGCTGTACAGGAAGCATGGCTGGGGAGGCCTAAGGAAACTTACAATCACAGCAGAAGGGGAAGAAGAAGCCAGCATGTCTTACATGGCTGGAGCAAAAGGAAGAGAGAGCAAAGAGGCAGGTGCCACACACTTTACAACAACCAGATCTCATGAGAACCCTGTCACAAGAACAGCAAGGAAGTCTGCCTCCATGATTCAATCACCTCCCATCAGGCCCCTCCAATGCTGGGAATTACAATTCAACATGAGATTTGGGTGGGGGCACAGAGCCAAAACATATCACTCCACCCCTGGCCCCTCCCAAATCTCATGTCCTTCTCACCTTTTAAAACACAATCATCCCTTCCCAACAGTCCCCCAAAGTCTTAACTCATTCCAGCATTAACTCAAAAGTCCAGGTTCAAAGTCTCATCAGAGACAAGGCAAGTCCCTTCCACCTATGAGCCTGTAATATAAAAAGCAAGTTAGTTACTTCCAAGATACAATAGGGGTCCCGGCATTGGGTAAATACTGTCTTTCCAAAAGGGAGAAATTGCCCAAAGCAAAAGGGCTGCAGGCCACACACAAGTCTGAAACTCAACAGGGCAGTCATTAAGTCTTAAAACTCCAAAATAATCTCCTTTGACTTCGTGTCTTACATCCAAGACATGCTGATGCAAGGGGTGGGCTCCCAAGGCCTTGGGCAGCTCTACTCCTATGGCTCTGCAGGATACAGCCCCCTCAGCTGCTTGTGTGGACTGACATTGAGTGTCTGCAGCTTTTCTGGGTGCACAGCACAAGCTGTCAGTGGATATACCGTTCTGGGGTCTGGAGGATGTTGGCCCTCTTCTCACAGCTCCACTAGAGAGTGCCTCAGTGGGGACTCCGTGTGGGGCCTTCTACCTCACATTTCCTCTCTGCACTGCCCTAGTAGAGGTTCTTCATAAGGGCTTTATCCCTGAAGTGGCCTTCTGCCTGAACATCCAGGCATTTCCATACATTCTCTGAAATCTAGGCAGAGGCTCCCAAGCCTAAACTCTTGCCCTCTGCATACCTGCAGATGACACCACATGGAAGCCTTGATGGCTTCCAGCTTACACCCTCTGGTGCGGTGGTCTGAAATATATCTAGATCCCTTTTAGCCATAGCTGGTGCTGGAGTGACTGGGATGCAGGGAGCCATGTTCCAAAGCTACACAAAGCAGCAGGTCCCTGGGTCTGACCTATGAAACCACTGTTCCCTCCTAGATCTCCAGGCTTGTGATGGGAGGGGCTGCCAAGGGAGGTCTCTGAAACACCTTGGAGGTATTTTCCCTATTGTCTTGGCTATTATCATTCAGCTCCTCTTTATTTATGGAAATTTCTGCAGTCTTGAATTTCTCCCCAGAAAATGGGTTTTTCTTTTCTATCACATGATCAGGTTGCAAATTTTCTACATTTCTATGCTCTGTTTCCCTTTAAATATAAGTTCCAGCAGAAAACCAAACACCGCATGTTCTCACTCATAGGTGGGAACTGAACAATGAGATCACTTGGACTCAGGAAGGGGAACATCACACACCGGGGCCTATCATGGGGAGGGGGGAGGGGGGAGGGGGGAGGGATTGCATTGGGAGTTATACCTGATGTAAATGACGAGTTGATGGGTGCAGCACACCAACAAGGCACAAGTATACATATGTAACAAACCTGCACGTTATGCACATGTACCCTACAACTTAAAGTATAATAATAATAAATAAATTTTAAAAAATGGATTAAAAATGCAAGAATAAAAAAGAAAAAATCTTAAAAAATAAATAAATAAATAAATAAATAAATATAAGTTCCAGGTTCAGATAATCTCTTCACTCATCTATATGAGCATATGCTGTTAGAAGCAGCCAGGTCACACCTTGACCACTTTGCTGCTTAAAAATTTCTTCTGCCAGAAACCCTAAATCAAGTTTGATGTTCAACAGATCCCTAGAGCAGGGGCACAATGCCACTAGACTCTTTGTTAAAGCATAGCAAGAGTGACCTTTACTCTAGTTCCTAATAAGTTCCTCATCTCCATCTGAGACCTCATCAGCCTGGATTTCATTGTCCATATCACTATCAACATTTTGGTCATAACCATTCAACAAGTGTCTAGGAAGTTCCAAACTTTCCCTCATCTTCCTGTCTGCTTCTGAGCCCTCCAAACTGTTCAACCTCTGCCTGTTACCCACTATCAAAGTCACTTCCACATTTTTCAGGTATCTTTATAGCAATGCCCCACTCCAAGTACAAAAATCTGTATTAGTCAGGGTTTTCCAGAAGGACAGAACTAATAAGATATATGTATATATAAAATGGAGTTTATTAAAGATAATTGGCTCACATGATCACAAGGCAAAGTCCCACAATAGGCCTTCTGCAAGCTGGGGAAGAAAGAAGCCAGTAGTGGCTCAGTCCAAGTCTAAAGTGTCAAAAGCGGGGAAGCCAACAGTGCAGCCTTCAACCTGTGGGCAAAGGCCTGAGAGCCCCTGGCAAACCACTTGTGTAAGTCCA
Source organism: Macaca nemestrina (assembly GCF_043159975.1). Taxonomy (NCBI): domain Eukaryota; kingdom Metazoa; phylum Chordata; class Mammalia; order Primates; family Cercopithecidae; genus Macaca; species Macaca nemestrina. Next base: position 122,281,885 of record NC_092131.1, on the reverse strand, counting down.
AGAGTGCAAAGTTAAAGAATCTGGAATCTAATGTCCAAGGGCAGGAAGAATGGAAGGAAGCATCCAGCCCTGGAGGAAGATGAAAGCCAGAAGACTCAGCAAGCCATCTTATCCCACCTTCTTCCACCTGCTTTGTTCTAGCCATGCTGGTGGCCAGTTGGATAGTGGCCACCCACACTGAGGGTGGGTCTTCCTCTCTCAGTCTACTGACTCACATGTCAACCTCCTCTGGCAACGCCCTCTCAGACACACCCAGAAACAATACCAGCTATCTAGGCATCCTTCAATTCAATCAAGTTGACACCTAATATTAACCATCACAGTACCTATGGTGTGCTGGGTGGTGTAAGGTTACACAGCCAAACAGACAAGGTCCCGGCCTGAAGGAACTTCCAGTTTAGTTGATTGGAACTCTAATGCAAAGTTTATTATAAAAAGTGTTCAAGGTAAGTCACATAAAGGACCAGTATGGATGGTGGGGGGTGATAGGGAAGAGAGAAAGAATCTTCTTTCTGGGAACCTAGTATTTAAGCAAGGTCCTTGAAGGATAGATATAGTTTGGTGTATCAGTCAGCTCAGGCTGCCATAACAAAATACCATAGACTGGGTGGCTGAAACAACAGAAATTTATTTTCTTACAGTTCTGAAAGCTGGAAAGTCCAAGACGAAGAAGCCAGCAGGGTCAGTGTCTCATGAGGGCTCTTTTCTTGGGTTGCAGGTGGCCACCTTCTCATTTTATGCTCACATGACCTTTCCTTGGTACATGGACCTTCTTATGAGGCCACTCATCCTATTAGATTTGGAGCCCATACTTATGACCTGACTTATTTTTTTAATTTTTATTTTTTGTGGATACACAGTAGGTACATATACTTATGGGTTATATGAGGTATTTTGTTACAGGCATGCAATGCATAATAATTACATCTGGTAAATGGGATATCCATCACCTTAAGCATTTATCCTTTGTATACAAACAATCCACTTGCATTCTTTTAGTTATTTTGAAATGTATAAGTAAATTATTATTGACTATAGTCACCGTGTTGTGCTATTAAATACTGGATCATATTCTTTCTAACTAATTTTTTTGTACCATTAACAACCCCCACTTCCTTACCATCTCCCCACTACCCTTCCCAGCCTTTTACTCTTTATCTCCATGAGTTCAATTATTTTAACTTAGCTTCTGCAAATAAGTGAGAACATGTGAAGTTTGTTTTTCTGTGCCTGGCTTAGTTCACTTAACATAATGACCTCCAGTTCCATCCATGTTGTTTCAGTTGACACATAGACCAATGAAATAGAATAGAGAACCCAGAAATAAATTCATACATCTACAGTGAACTTATTTTTGACAAAAGTGCCAAGAATACACATTGTGGAAAGGACAGTCTCTTCAATAAATTGTTCTGGGAAAATTGGATATCCATATGCAGAAGAATGAATTCAAGCCCCTATCTCTTGCCATATTAAAAAATCCAATTTTCTCAGCATCATTTATTGAAGAGACTGTTCTTTCCACAATGTGTATTCTTGGCATGTGTTTTTATGCCAGTACCATGTCATTTTGACTACTTAGCTCTCTAGTATAATTTGAAGTCAGGTAATGTGATTACTCTAGTTTTGTTCTTTTTGTTTAGGATAGCTTTGGCTATGCTGGGTCTGTTGTAGTTACTTATAAATTTTAGGATTTTTTTCTATTTCTGTGAAGAATGTCATTGATGTTTTGATAGACATTGCATTGAATCTGTAGATTGCTTTGGGTAGTACGGACATTTTAACAATATTGATTCTTCCAATCCATGAACATAGAATATCTTTTCATTTCATTGGTGTCCTCTTCAATTTCTTGTATCAGTGTATAGTTTTCATTGTAGAGAACTTTTACTTCTTTGGTTAAGTTAATTCCTATGCATTTTATTTTATTTGTAGCTATTGTAAATGGAATTACTTTCTTGAACTCTCTTTCAGATTGTTCTCTGTTGACATATAGAAATGCCACCGAATTTTGTATGTTGATTTTGTATCCTGCAGCTTTACTGAATTGGTTTATCAGTTCTAACAGTTTTTTTTGTGTGTGGGTCTTTAGGGTTTTCCAAATAAAAGATTATGACATCTGCAAATAAGAATAATTTGGTTTCTTCCTTTCCAATTTGGATGCCCTTTATTTCTTTCTCTTGTCTGTTTGCTCTAGCTAGGATTTCCAAAACTATATTCATTAACAGTGATGAAAGTGGGTATCCTTGTTATGTTCCGATCTTAGAGAAGAGGCTCTCAGTTTTCTCCCATTCAGTATGAAACTAGCTGTGGGTCTGTTGTATATGGCTTTTATTATGTTGAGGCATGTGCCTTCTATACTCAATTTTTCAAGGGTTTTTTAAATCATGAATGGATGTGAAATTTTATCAAATGCTTTTCCAGCATTCATTGAAATGATCATGTAGTTTTGTCATTCATTCTGTTGACATGATGTATCACACTGATTGATTTGCATATGTTGAACTATCCTTCCAGAATGAATCCCACTTGGTCGTGATGAATGATCTTTTTAATGTATCTTGGAATTCAATTTGCTAATGTTTTGTTGAGGATTTTTGCATCTAGATTCTTCAGTGATATTGGTCTGTAGTTTAATTTATTTAATGTATCTTCAGTTTTGGTATCAGGGTAATACTAGCATTATAGAATGAGTTTGGAAGTATTCCCTCCTCTATTTTTGGAATAGTTTGGGTAAGGTTGGTATTAGTTCTTTAGATGTTTGATAGAATTCAGCATTGAAGCCATCAGTTCCCAGGCTTTTCTTTGCTGGGATAATTTTTATTACTGCTTCGATCTCATTATTTGTTATTGGTCTGTTCAGGTTTTGGATTTCATCATGGTTCAATCTTGACAGGCTGGATGTGTCTAGAAATTTATCCATTTTAGTAGGTTTTCCTATTTCTTTGCATATAGTTGCTTATAGTAGCCACTAGTTATCCTTTGAATTTTTGCGGTATCAGTTGTAATGCTTCCTTTTTCATCTTTGATTTTATTTTCTTGGGTCTTTTTTCTTTTTTTCTTAGTTTAGTTAGGCTAAAAGTTTGTCAATGTTGTTTATCTTTTCAAAAAACCAACTTTTCATTTCATTGATGCTTTGTATAGTTTTCTTCATTTCAATTTCATTTATTTTTGCTCTGATCTTTATTATTTGTTTTCTTCTACTAATTTTGGGTTTGATTTGCCCTCACTTTTCTATTTCTTTAAAATGCATTGTTAGGTGATTTATTTGATGTTTTCTACTTTTTAAAAGTAGATGTTTATAGCTGTAAACTTTCCTCTTAGTACTGCTTTTGTAATATCCCATAAGTTTTGGTGTGTTGTGTTTCCATTCTCATTTGTTTCAAGAAGTCTTTCAATTTCCTTCTTAATTTCTTCATTGACCCATAGCATATTATTTAATCTTCATATATTTGTATAGTTTCCAAATTTTCTCTTGTTATTAATTTCTAGTTTTATTCCATTGTGGCTAGAGAAGATGCTTGATATTATTTTAGTTATTTTTTTGAGTGTTTTAAGACTCATTGTGTGACCTAAGATATGGTCTACCTTGAGAATGATCCATGTGCTGAGGAAAAGAATGTGTATTCTGTAGCCATTGGATAAAATGTTCTGTAAATATCTATTAAGTCCATTTATCTACAGTGAAGATGAAATTCAATGTTTCTGTGTTGATTTTCTATCCAGAAGGTCTGTCCAGTGCTGAAAGTAGGGTGTTAAAGTCTCCAGCTGTTATTGTATTGGATCTCTCTCTCTCTTTAGCTCTAATAGACTTTGCTTTACATATGTGGGTGCTCTAGTGTTGGGTGCATATCTATTTAAAATTGTTATATCCTCTTGCTGAATTGATCTCTCTCTCTCTCTCTTTTTTTTAATGGAGTCTCACTCTGTCGCCCAGGCTAGAGTGCAGTGTTGTGATCTCAGCATACTGCAACCTCCACCTCCCGGATTCAAGTGATTCTCCTGCCTCAGCCTCCTGAGTAGCTGGGACTACAGGTGCACATCACCACACCCAGGTAATTGTTTTGTATTTTTAGTAGAGACGAGGGTTCACCATGTTGGCTAGGATGGTCTCGATCTCCTGACCTCGTGATCCAATCACCTCGGCCTCCCAAAGTACTGGGTTTACAGGCATGAGTCACCGCGCCCAGCCCTGAATCAATCCCTTTATCATTATATAATGACCTTCTTTGTTTCTTCTTATAGTTTTTGTCTTGAAATTTATTTAGTCTGTTATAAGTATAGCCACTCCTGCTCTTTATCAGTTTCATTGGCATGTAATATCTTTTTCCATCCCTTTATTTTCAGTCTATGTGTGTCTTTGTAGGTGTAGTGTGTTTCTTGCAGGCAATAAATCATTGGGTCTTTTTTTAAAAAAAATCCATTCAGCTACTCTGTCTTTGATTGGAGAGTTTAGTCCATTAACATTCAATATTATTATTGATCAGGATTTTGTTATTTGTTTTCTAGTTGTTATGGTCTTCTCTTCTTTCCTTCCTTCCTTTCTTCCTTTTGGTGAAAGTGATTTTCTCTGGATGTAAAATTTAATTTCTTGTTTTTGGTGTGTGTGTATTCATTGTATGTCTTTTGATTTGAGGTTACCAGGAGGCTTGCAAATACTATCTTATAACCCATTATTTTAAACTGATGACACCTTTATATTGCTTGCATAAAGAAGCAAACAAGCAAAAAGAAAACACAAAAACATTACACTTTCACTTTGTCCCTCAGCCTTTTAACTTTTTGTTGTTTCTATTTACATCTTATTGAGCTGTGTATGTCTTGAAAATTTGTTGTAGTTATTATTTTTGTTTGGTTTATCTTTTAGTCTTTCTACTTAAGAATCATTTATACACAATAATTACAGTGTTATCATACTCTGTGTTTTTCTGTGTACTTACTACTACCAGTGAGTTTTGTACCTTCAGATGATGTCTTATTGCTCACTAATATCCTTTTGTTTCTGATTGAAGACCTTCCTTTAGCATTTCTTGTAGGATAGATCTGATGTTGATGAAATCCTGCAACTTTTGTTTGTCTGGGAAAGTCTTTCTTTCTCTTTCAGGTTTGAAGGATATTTTCGCTGGATATATTATTCTAGGGTAAAATATTTTTTTCTTCAGCACTTAAAATATGTCATGCCAGCCAGGCACAGTGGCTCAAACCTGTAATCCCAGCACTTTGAGAGGCCGAGGCGGGCAGATCATGAGGTCAGGAGTTCAAGACCAGCCTGGCCAACATGGTGAAACCTCATCTCTACTAAAAATAGAAGCATTAGCCGGGTGTGGTGGTGGGTACCTGTAATCCCAGCTACTCAGGAGGCTGAGGCAGGAGAATTGCTTGAACCCAGGAGGCGGAGGTTGCAGTTAGCTGAGATCATGCCACTGTACTCCAGACTGGGTGACAGAGCAAAACTCAGTCTTGAAAAAAAAAAAATCTATCTATCTATCTATCTATCTATCTATCTATCTATCTATCTATCTATTTATCTATCTATATCTCATGCCACATTCTCCTGGCCTGTAAGGTTTCCTCTGAAAGTCTGCTGCCAGATGTATTAGAGCTCCGTTGTATGTTATTTGTTTCTTTTCTCTTGCTGCTTTACGATTCTTTCTTTATCCTTGACCTTTGGGAGTTTGAGTATTAAATGCCTTGAAGTAGTTTTCTTTAGGTTAAATCTGCTTGGTGTCTATAACCTTTTTGTACTTGATTATTTATATCTTTCTCTAGGTTTTGAAAGTTCTCTGTTATTATCCTTTTGAATAAACTTTCTACCTCTATCTATTTTTCTACTTCCTCTTTAAGGCCAATAACTCAGTTTTGCCCTTTTGAGGCTATTTTCTAGATCTCGTAGGCATGCTTCTTTTTGTTTGTTTGTTTCCTCTGTGTATTGTCAAACAGCTTGTCTTCAAGCTCACTAACGTTTTCTTCTGCTTGATCAACTTTACTATTAAGAGACTCTGATGCATTCTTCATTATGTCATTTGCATTTTTCAACTACAGAATTTCTGCTTCTTTTTAATTATTTAATCTTGTTATTAAATTTATCTGATAGAATTTTGAATCCTTTCTCTGTGTTATCTTGAATTTAAGTTTCCTTAAAACCACTTTTTTTTTTTTTTTTTTTCTCGAGACAGAGTCTTGCTCTGTCACCCAGGCTAGAGTGCAGTGGTGAGATCTCGGCTCACTGCAAGCTCCACCTCCTGGGTTCACACCATTCTCCTACCTCAGCCTCCTGAGTTGCTGGGACTACAGGCTCCCGCTACCACACCTAGCTGATTTTTTGTATTTTTAGTAGAGATGGGGTTCCACCGTGTTAGCCAGGATGGTCCCGATCTCCTGACCTCATGATCAGCCTGCCTCGGCCTCCTAAAGTGCTGGGATTACAGTATTTTGAATTATCTGTCTGGAAGGTTACATATCTCTGTTTCTCTAGGATTGGTCCCTGGTGCCTTAATTAGTTTGTTTGATGAGGTCATGTTTTCCTGGATGGTCCTGATGCTTGTGGATGTTCATCAGTGCCTGGGCATTGAAGAGTTAGGTATTTACTGTAGTCTTCTCAGTCTGGGCTTGTTTGTACTCATCCTTGGGAAGACTTTCCAGGTATTTGAAAGGATGTGGGTGTTATGATCTAAACTGTATCTGTATTAGGGGACACTCCAAACCCAGTTATGCTATGGTGCTTGAAGACTCATAGAGGTACTGCCTTGGTGGTCTTGGATAAGATCTGGAAGAATTCTCTGGATTACCAGGCAGAGACTCTTATTCTCTATCTGTAATTTCTCCCAAACAGTCTCAGTCTCTCTTTCTCTCTCTCTCCCTCTCACTCTCTCGCTCTCTGCTGAGCCACTTGGAGCTGGGGATGGGCTGACACAACATCCCTATGGCTACCACCGCTGGGACTGCCCTGGGTCAGACCTAAAGCCAGCAAAGCACTAGGTTTCACTCATGGCCTGCTGTCAATACTACCTGGCTATCGTCTATGTTCACTCGAGGCCCTGGGGCTCTACAGTCAGCAGGTGGCAAAGCCAGCCAGGCTTGTGTCCTTCCCTGCAGGGCAATGAGTTCCCTTAGGCCCTGGTGGGTCCAGAGATGCTTTCTGGGAGTCAGGGACTACAGTCAAAAACCTTAGAAATTTACCTGGTGCTTTATTCGATGATGGCTGAGCTGGCTCTGAAAACCATGGGACAAAGTCCTTGCCGTTCTTCCTTCCCCATTCCACAGGCAGAGGAGCCTTGCCCTGTGGCCACCTCCACAGGCCCACAGGAGTACTACCAGGCTACTGCCAATGTTCACTTAGGGCCCAAGGGCTCTTCAGTCAGCTTGTGGAGAATGCTTCTAGGCCTGGGACTCACCTTTCAGAGCAGTGGCCTTCCCTCTGGCCCAGGGCAGGTCCAATAGCTTGTCTGGTCCAGGGCTTGTCTAATAGCCAAGGCCTAGAATCAGTAACCACAAGAGCCCGTTTGGTGCTGTATCCCACTGTGGCCAGGGAGGTACCTAAGCTGCAAGGCAAAGTCTCTTTTACCTTTCCTTCTGCTTTTCTCAAGCGGAAGTTTCTCACCACAGCCGCCATAGCCGGGAATATGCTGGGTCTCACCTGAAGCCAGCATGTCTCAGAGCCTTACTCCAGGCCCATACTGTACTACCTGGGTATCACTGTTGCCTCTGCAGGGCCCAAGGGCTCTTAAGTCAGCAGGTGATGAACCCTGCCAGGACTGGGTTCTTTCCTTCAAGGCAGCAGATTCCCTTTTGGCCCAGGGTGTGTCTAGAAATGTCACTTCAGGAGCTAGGTTCTGGAATGGGGGCCTCTCTACTCTGACTGGTTCTCTATCCTGCTGTGGCTGAGCTGGTATCCAAGATGTAAGACAAAGTCCTCTTTACTCTTCCCCCTCCTCTCCTCAAGCAAAAGGAAGAAGTCACTTTTGTTGCTGCAAGATGCGCTGCCTGGGATTGGGGGAGGGGTGGTGCAAGCACTCCCTTGGCTGCCCTGGCTGGTGTCTCTTTAGGTCGTGTGCCCCCTGAGTCCACTGGCTCTCAGTAGCATGGCATTGAGACTTGACTAGGAGTTGAAGTCCTTATGGTCTAGACTGCCTTTCAAGTTTATTTAGGGCTCCAGGCATAATAGCCTGCCGTGCCAAGGCTTGTCAAAACCCAAGCCTCAAGCCTTCTAACTACTTGGGATGGGTGAACCCCTATGGGTAGGGCTGGTCTGAATGCTCCCTCCATGGGCAGGTGTCACGTGAGTTCCACCTGGTTTCGCTTTCTGCTGTGACAGGGCAGCACTGAGTTCAAGGCAAAGTCCCACAGTTGCTGCATTCTCCCTCCCCCAGGTGCACAGATTCTCTCTCAGCATGACAGCGGCCACTGCTGGGAGATGGGAGAGGAATGGCCTCAGTGTTTCAAGACTGTCTATTCTACCCTCCTCAGTGCCTCTTTCAGTGTTATGAAGTTAAACCCAGGTACTGTGAGTCCCCTCCTGATTTTTGGTTGTTATGAAGATGCTTTTTTGGTGTAGACAATTGTTAAATTTGATTTTCCTGCAAGAAGAATCATTGGTGGAGACTGCTATTCAGCCATCTTGCTCTGCCCCTCCTCCCTCACTTAACTTTACCTCATAAGAGCCCTGTTTCCAAATACAATCACTTAGGGGGTTAGGGCTCCAAGTATGAATTTTGGGGAGACACAATTCAGTCTATAGCATTTGAACTTGGGGAGAGGGAGGGAAAGAACATGCACAGGAAGGTCACAGTGTAAGCAGCAGTATGGAGATGGGAAAGTTCAGCTCATGGACAGGAAAAATTGATCCAAGTTGGCAGGGCCCACAGGGAGATGTGGTGGGGTGGTGAGAGGTGGGCTGGTGAGAGGTGGGCCACATCAGAAAAAACCTTGAATGCCAGGCTGAGGTGGGAGGCATTTCCTGTTGTGTAGAGGTGCCATGAGGTGGTGGGGAGGGTAACATGATGACAGGATATTTGGGAGGATGGAACTGGCATCAGTGATCAGTAGGGGTAAGGAGTGAGCAAAGCTGGAGGCCAGGAAACTGGGCACATGGCCCAGAGTACAGGCTTAGGCTCTTCAAAGGCAGTTTCCACACTGAGTTCCCATGTGGACCAAAGCATGCAGGAGGTAAATGATTTGGAAAAGCAAAACCATTCTCTTCCCAATACCACACAGTTTCCCAGATGAGCTCATCACCAGAGTCCTACAAATCAGACAGTCAACCAGCCCCAAATTCTGCCCCTAGAAGCTGTGAGCCAGAAGGAGTCCTTGTCCAGCTGTAGCCCAGGGACACTGCAGCCTGAGCAGGACTGCACCTGTTCCCTCCCAGGAGCCTCATCTCTGTCTGGCCTGGCTTTGGCTTCAAATGCCCTCAGCTTTGGCTTCAAAATCTGTTGGAGCAGATTCATGAGAGCTCTGGCCTTCTTCAGTTGAGGTAATTTTAAAATAGTTTTTACAGCAGGCAGTAGATGAGCTCTGCTTGCTTACCTCTAAGAACTGGCTAGAACTCACAAAAAGTTGTTATACTAACAGTTATGGTTTGATTCCGCTGAAAGGATACAGATTAAAATCAGCCAGAGGAAGAAAGACCTAGGTCTGGGTCCAGGAGGGCATCAGGCATGGACTGTCCATTATCCCTTCCCCATGCAGTCAGAGTGCATTACCCTCCTGGCTTTGCTATGTGCCAATAAACATGGAGTATTCCCAGCCAATGAGGCTCCCTCAAGCCTCAGTGTTCAGGGTTTTTACCGGAACTTCATTACAGAGGCATGCTGGATTGTCCACATGGCTGCTCTCAGTTTCTAGTCTCCAGTCCTTCCAGGGGTGACCTAAAGCCTGCACTTTAAATCACATAGTTGGTTTTCCTGGCTTGGCTAGTCCCCACATTCTTTTTTTTTTTTTTTTTTGAGATGGAGTCTCGCTCTGTCGCCCAGGCTGGAGTGCACTGGCTCAGTCTCGGCTCACTGCAAGCTCCACCTCCCAGGTTCACACCATTCTCCTGCCTCAGCCTCCCGAGTAGCTGGGACCACAGGCACCCGCCACCATGCCTGGCTAATTTTTTCATATTTTTAGTAGAGATGGGGTTTCACCATCTTAGCCAGGATGGTCTTGATCTCCTGACCTTGTGATCTGCCCGCCTCGGCCTCCCAAAGTGTTGGGATTACAGGCGTGAGCCACCGCGCCCAGCCCCCACGGTCTTATTACTAGACTATCCATCATGACCCAAGATCCCCAGGCAAAGATACTCCTATCAGGCATTATGTGTTGAAGATCACCTCCCAGGAGTCTAGGACAAAGGCCAGGCCTCTTTTTGGTCAAGCTTAATTTTTTTTAACTATACAACATGTCATCATTCTGTTATCCTTCCTATCTGTTTTATCTTCAAAATAACCCTAATTTGTGGGTAAGAATGTTTATTATACATGAGATCTTAAAAGGAAAGACACTTGAGCAAAGTTGCACAGTTGATCCTTGATTCATGGTACAAGACTCTTTCCACTACTCTGAGAGCCCTGAGTCGTGAGAAGAAGATGGAAGGAAGGTGTGTATGTGTGTGTGTGCACATGCGTGTGTGTGTAAATGTATGGCTAATAAGTATGTGTGGATATGTGTATGTCTCTGTGTGTGTGTACACATGTGGATGTCTGTGTGTGTATATGCATGTTTGTGTGTGTATGTGTGTGTGTGTACACATGCTCAGGGGGAAGGTTACAGAGAAAATCAGCAGGGTGCAGTGGTGCACACCTGTAATGCCAGCTGGAGGCAGACGGGAGGATCACTTGAGCCCGGGAGTTTGAGAGAGAAAAAATTTCAATAATCTTCTTCTTGCAGTTAGAAGGAAAAACCTGGGGCTGAGCATAAAGAGACAAAAAGCACAGCATAAAGAGGCAGAGAAATGTCTAATGAAGAACAAGTGACCGAGAATTAATTAGTTCATCTATAAAGAAATATAGCACTTTAGCAGCAGAATAAAACTGTAAGATAATTTTCTCTAGAACCCTGACAATCTTTGTAAGAAAACTGTTGGCCACATTAATTGCAAAAACTTACAGGACTCTGTGCAACAGAACTGGCTAGTAAAACCATCTTTATAAAACTCACTATGCTACAAGTGGCATTCAACTCTTTCTCAACCAAGATTTCACAAATCTACCGCCAGTTTCCAGATGGTGAGGGAAAGTGTGATGAGATTTTATGATAAATTGTGCCTGTCTCTGAGCCCATCTCCTCCTATTGAAGAGAAGGAAAATGAAGCGAGCACATTACAGCCCTGCTGGCAAAAGTCACAAGATAAGCAAATAATTATTATTTAAAACCAGAGAGTCCTATAATTTATTCACAAATGCCACATGTTCTGTATTAGATCTTCCATTTCAATTTACTTGTATTCTTTGAAGCAAATTTATAAGACTTGAATTATTCAGAAAACGCTCCCAAGCTAATAGAAGAAAACACTTCAACCACAGGAAGTATCATGGTACACAATATGGTGTGGTGGTGAAGATGCAGGCTCTAAAACCAGAAAACACAGGTTCAAGTCCTGGCTCTACCACCTTGGGAAAGTTACGTGGTGTCTCTGTACCTCCATTTCCCCATCTAAAATGTGAGGGTGACAATAATAGTGTCTATTTCACAGAGTTGTTTTGATGAAAATAATATATGTAAAGCACTTTGAACAGCAGTTAGTGCTATAAAAGTGTTTGCTATAGTTATTTTAACATTTCAGATTATAAATATCTACCCTGTTATTCAGATGACAAGCATCCCTAAGTTGATAACATGGTGAAGAGCTTTTGTGTTCCTTGATTTTCCCTCAGCTTTGTGGGGGAAAAAATACCACACGAAGAACAACTGAAGCAGGCGTGAGAAATAAACTTGGCTTAAGATTGGGGGGCTTGGGTTTATTAGGCTTTTGTCTTCTAAAAATTTCCTAAGCTACATTGATAAGAAGATGTTTAATATCAGTCTAGCTAAAAAGGACCAATATACCCCACAAAACACTGAGTTAGACATAAAAACAGAAGGGTAATAAATAAAATATGGAAAACTATACAACCAGAAAAATAAACAACTACCAGTACTTAAAACAAGGCTAAATCTCATAGGATTATGTTGAATGAAAGAAGCCAGCCGCAAATGTGCACATACTGAATGATTCCATTTATATGAAGTTCAAGAACAGGCAAAACTAATCCATGGTGACAGAGGTCAGGATCCTGGTTAACTTTGAGGGAACAGCAACTGAGAAGGGGGAAGAAGGAGCCCTCTGTGCTGATGGGAACATTCTGTATCTGGAGCTGAGTGGTGGTCACATGACTGTACACATATGTAAATAGTACAGAGTTGTAGCTTAAGGTATATGCACCTCACTGTATATAAGATACTGTCTTAATCCATTTGTGCTGCTATAACAAAATATCTGAGACTGGGTAATGTGTAAAAAACAAAAATGTATTTCTCACAGTTCTGGTGGGTGGGAAGTCCAAGATCAAGGTGCCAGCAGGTTTGTAGTCTAGTGAGGGCTGCTCTCTGCTTCCAGGACGGCAACTTGAACACTGGGTCCTCCAGAGGTGAGACACGCTGTGTCCCAACATGGTGGAAAGGACAGAAAAGCAAAAGAAGAAAACCGAGCTAGGTAGCTCCCTCAAGCCCTTTCATAAGGTCACTAATCCCATTCATGAGGGGGCTCCTCCCTCACGACTTAGTCATCTCCTAAAGATTCCACCTCTTAATACTGTCACATTGGGGCTTAAGTTCTAACATAAATTTTGGAGGAGACAAAAACATTCCAACCATAGCAAATATACTTTACTAAAAAGGAAAAAAAAAGGAAAATCTCGTCTCTAAACATGACATTTTAAGTGTTTATATATTTACAGCCCAATTTTCTGCTTGCTTGCATACATATTTGTGACCATGAGTGTCATTCTTAGCTTAGAAAAGGTTCAGTAAATTTAAAAAAGTCTCATATTATCTATTAAGATCTTATTCAGATAAGATCAAATTTCTAACCTAGATTTTAGGTTAAGACAGAAACCCATGGTCATTTGCTGCAATGTGAGAATGACAGAGAGAGAGATATTAACTAGCAGGATCCAACTATAAAACTAAATTTAAGGGCACAGTTTTCTACTAATGACTCCTCCAGACAAATCAATTACTTGGATATCAATGAATCAACTAAAAATGGAAGTGAGAACAGTTTGAGTCCTTTTTGCAATGGATGGATGTTTACGAGACTATTAAGTGAAGAGGGTTCAGAAACAAGGGGATAAATGGCATGCTAATTTGGGGTTAAATGGAGTAATGGGATGATCTTGAAAATATAAGAAACCTGCTTAATGGGGCTTGTCTACTTGTAATTTGATAAACTAATATAAGTAAATTCATAGAGATAAAGGACATAAGCACTTAGAACAAAATTACAGGAATAAATTTAGTAAAGAGGCACCAAAGTTGAGATAAGGGCCACTGTTCCATCTCTGACATCTTTAATTCTTGAGTCATGGGGATGGTAAGCCAGGAACAGAGTCTTCCGACTGGAAGCTAAAACTAGCCTTTGGGGTGGGTTCAGAGATGTTCAGATTCAAGATGCAAAAGCAGATGTTGCCCGGTCGAAAATATCCCAATTGCAAGGGCATTTTCAAAGACAGTGGTGCTTGGGGAAAGAGAATGCTGTGTGTTTAAAAGAAAATAAATTAAAAGAAAGAATGGAAACAAGGAAGAAAAAGTGACCGGAGGGTAGGGTGACCATATGTTCTGGTTTGCGAGGTACAGTTAAGTTTGTGTCTGCTGTCCCGGTGCAATTATTATAGTGCCCCTTTCACTCTCCGAAGTATCTGGATTTGGATGATAAATCATATGATCACCCTATCAAAGAGACGATATTAGCCAGAAGACCCATGTGTCTATTTTAAACGGTGTGGATTGATTCGCAGCCCCATGCTGCTGCCCAGCTGAGCGGTGTGCACCACCTCTGCCTCGCCCTACCCCGCCCTGCTCGGGTCTTCAGGAAGGCTGGAGCGGAACCCTCGGCTCCCGCGCTGCTCTGGTGCCACCTGTAGGTTATATCGGGGAACTGCTTCTCTCCAACTCGCTACCCTCCACCCAGCCTCCCTACCCCGACCCTGGACAGCCTTGGCCTTGGCCAAAACACATTCAGAGCACGGGAAGCCCTGGCTGGGGAGTGGGCTGGACCCCGCAGTGAAGCCCGGTTACAGAATCAGACGGGCCCAGCTTAAACCAACAAGGCCAAGCTCCTCCTCTTCCTACCCACTCCTATCCTGTCTCATTTTGTAGACTGGAAACTGAAGCCTAATTCAGATTTTTTCATTGGTAGAATTGTGAAGCATACAGCTGGAGCCTCCCAGGTGCCATTCCCCACATCTCTGTCATTCCCCTAATACATTAGGATAGTGGGAAAGCAAGAGAGCTTAAGCTTACTAAGCTCCTACTGTGTACTGGCCAGAGTGGGCACTTTTCTCTCCAGCCTCACGATTGGTGGGAAATAGGTGATCACACAACTCGGATACAGGATTAGAGTGGGCTCGCGATGTGCTCACCGTCTCTCAGCTGAAACTGGAACCCAGGGGTCTTTGACTCTAAAGCTAGTACTCTTTTTAGGGTCTCCAGCTTGAGCAACAATTGTAAAATGCAAAGAGCACCTGAAAATCTAATAATGATCCATATAAGACTGTATTGCAACAGAAACATGGAGTGTCTTCGTGTGATGGCGAGGTGGGGAGATTATCTCAATTCTATGTAACCTGGGAACTCTCCCAGGAAAATGAATGAAGCATGACTGAGTGCAATTTGTCTGATAAACAAAATCTGTCAGAACGTGGGACCTTATTGGTCCTGGGTAGTGAAGGTAAGAAATCACGGTGCTGGACCTTTCTTTCTTTTTTCTTTTTTTTTTTTTTTGAGACGAAGTCACGCTCTGTCGCCCAGGCTGGAGTGCAGTGGCGCGATCTCAGCTCACTGCAAGCTCCGCCTCCTGGGTTTACGCCATTCTCCTGCCTCAGCACCCCCCTCCCCCCTCCCCCCCCTCCCCCCCCACCCAGTAGCTGGGACTACAGGCGCCCGCCACCTCGCCCGGCTAGTTTTTTGTATTTTTTAGTAGAGACGGGATTTCACCGGGTTAGCCAGGATGGTCTCGATCTTCTGACCTCGTGATCCGCCCGTCTCAGCCTCCCAAAGTGCTGGGATTACAGGCTTGAGCCACCACGCCCGGCCTGGACCTTTCTTAAAGTGTTCCTTCTAAAATTACTCAGGGCTTCAGTGCCCTCACCTTCTTCATTACCCTGGGCAGTTTCTTCAGCTCTCTTCATCCTACTGCCTAACATCCTATCCATCAAACTGCTTTTGGAGTTATGTCTCAATAAAATAAAAATCATGATAAAAGTCATTTACACCCTAGTGAGAGTCATCTAAGATTCCCTTTTCTTCTCAGGCCTTTAGCGAAGTTGGTTATGAGAGAGCATGGGGAGGGGGAAAAGGGTTGGAGGGAGCACTCTTGGAGCTTGCACTGTTCCTTTCCGATGCCCTGGCACAGTGTGAATATTGTCAATCTAAATGGAAAATTCCATGCAAGTTCCTCTCTATTCCCTTTGTCACCAATACCAATTTCCAAGGCAGAGCCCTGAGAGGGCTGGACTGGAGGACCTGGAGGTAATAGAAAACAACTTGGCTTTGGGTTTCAGGTCAAGCTGTGCCATGACTTGCTGTGTAAGATGAGACAAGTCAGTTCACCTCTCTGCACTTCAGTGACCTCATCTGTAAAAGGCTGATCTGGACTAGATTAATGATTTTCTTCAGGTTTTGCAATTGTTTTGTTGTTCTGTTTTGTTTTGAAACGGAGTCTCACTCTGTTGCTCAGGCTGAAGTGCAGTGGCATGATCGTGGCTCACTGCAACCTCTGCCTCCTGGGTTCAAGGGATTCTCCTGCCTCATCCTACCGAGTAGCTGGGATTACAGGTGAGTGCCACCACGCCCATCTAATTTTTGTATTTTTAGTAGAGATGGGGTTTCACTATGCTGGCCAGGCTTGTCTACAACTCCCAACCTCAGGTGATCCACCTGCCTTGGCCTCCCAAAGTGCTGGGATTACAGGCATGAGCCATCGCACCCAGCCTGCAATTGTTTCATGTTTTAACATTATATTCAATTATTCCTCCATCTTTATTAAAGTATAATCGATAAATAAAAATTGTGTATGTTTACAGTGTTCCATGTAATGATTTGATGTGTGCATACATTATGAAATGATTAAATCAAGTTAACATTTTTTATCACCTCACATACTTTTATTATTATTTTTGTGGTAAGAATATTTAAGATCTATTTGCTTAGAGTAGTGTTTACTAGAGGTGAGAAAGGGTAATGGAGAGGGGGTAGCCAAAGGTTGGCTAACAGGTTAACAGATAAAAGAGTACATGGCTGGTGGCTCACGCCTATAATCCTACCACTTTAGGAGCCTGAGGTGGGAGGATCACTTGAACCCAGAAGTTTAAGACCAGCCTGGGCAACATAGGGAGATCTCATCATTATAAAAAATTTAGAAATTAGCCAGGCATGTTGGTGCATGCCTGCGGTCCCAGCTCCTCTGGAGGCTGAGGTAGGAGGATCACTTGGGCCCAACAGGTCAAGGCTGCAGTGAGTTGTGATTGCACCACTTCACTCCAGCCTAGGGGGCAGAGTGAGACCCTGTCTGAAAAGAAAAAAAGCAAAACCAGCTAGATAGGAGGAATAGTTCTAGTGATTTTTAGTACTATAGGGTCACAATAATTGATGACAATTTATTATATATTTTCAAATAGCTAGAAGAGTGCATTTTGAATACTGCCAGAACAAAGAAAGGATAAATGTTTGAGGTGGTGGAGATGCTAATTACCCTGATTTAATTATTACATATTGTATACATGTATAAAAATATTATACTGTACCCCATAAATATGTACAATTATTGTGTCAATTAATAATAATAAAAGCAAAAAATCTTCTCTTTTAGCAATTTTCGAGTATACATTATTATTAACTATAGTCATCATTCTGTACAACAGATCTTCAGAACTTATAACCTTATATTTAATTTTGATCAAAGTACTAGATACACAGAGTTAAGAACAAAATGGGGCTGGGTATGGTGGCTCATGCCTGTAATCCCAGCACTTTGGGAGGCTGAGGTGGGTGGATCACGAAGTCAGGAGATTGAGACCATTCTGGCTAACACAGTGAAACCCCACCTCTACTAAAAGTACAAAAAAAGTTTAGCTAGGCCTGGTGGTGTTCGCCTGTAGTCCCAGCTACTCGGGAGGCTGAGGCAGGAGAATTGCTTGAACCTGGGAGGTGGAGGTTGCAGTGAGCCGAGATCATGCCACTGCACTCCAGCCTGAGTGCCAGAAAGAGACTTTGTCTCAAAATAAATAAATAAATGAATAAATAAAAATAAATTTTTAAAAAACAACAAAATGGTATCTGGAGCAAGAAATCCTTGGAAAACAAAAAAGGAAGAAAAAAAGAACAAAATGGTAATAAAAGGCTTATATCAAAAAGCATTTCCTCTGCCCTTTCTTTTCTTGCCTTTGTGTTGGGAGAAAGGCTGAGTGTTGGGAGATAAGCTGAGGCAGGGCTTGGAACATGTCTGGGGTCCAGGATCTAAAACCCCTCATGGCCTTTGGAATGTGTCTAGATTTGCTGGCTCCTTGCTTCTAGCACTCCCATTATCTCAAGTAGCCATATGTTTCAAAGAAAATGCTATGCCATCACAGCTGTAGCTTATTTGCTTGATATGTCATTTCCTTTCAACCCCCACATCCTCACCACCTGTTTCTTTTTTTGATCACCAATAAATAGCCTGGGGTCCCAGAGCTCGGGGCCTTTGCAGCTTCCATACTAGCGTTGGCCCCCTGGTCCCACTTTCTCTCTCAACTTGTCTTTTCTCATTCCTTTGACTCCGCCAGACTTCGTAGCCCCCATGGCCTAGTGTTGGGTCTGATCACCACAACACCTTTGCATCCTAATTCCCAGAGACCATCACTTTAAATTCGTTTTGCTACTTCCTCTAGTATTTATCATCGTATTTCTAAAGATTGTTTATGTTGCTATTTCTTGATTTGTTTTCTTCAGTATCTATCTACTTCCTGGAATAGCATAATGTAGGGCTTACCTCCCTTATGAGGCCTTAACAATTTCTTTGCCACCATTCTACCAATTTCAATGGATCACAATCTTTTGAAATGAAAAGCATTTACATTATTGTAGATATCTAAATTTTGTTTCCTAAGCCAAGTCCTGCACTGAAATTGTTTCATTTCTTTCCTTTTTTTCCCCTGGAGTTAATAATTGCTTCAAATTTTTTCCCTTCATTTGCTTATATGTTTTTGTACCTATTAACTACCTTTTTGTCAGTTGCTCCAACTGATCTATGAAATGCCTAGTAATAATTATCTGAAAACTAAGATACATGAGATACTCTATCAGCCCCATTATTTTCCTGGAGGCTTCCCTCTCTCCCTTCCCCTCCATTCTTATTCTCCAAACTGGACTCAGCTCTCTTAGCCTGTGGCACAGCTGGCATCCTGGCATGTCTCTGCACCATTGTGTGAATTTCCTGCTGCTTCTTCTGTGTACATCTCCTGTTCCCTGGCCCCAGATCTTCTTTTCCCCTGGTTTACTCTCTCATTGTGTTGCAGCACATCTTCCAGTGGCTTCCTGAAAACGAGTGAATGAAAGCCAAGCTTTCTGACCCTCACACATTTTAGAATGTCATTGTTCTGCCCAAACTCCTGGTTACTAGTTTGGCTGGATGTAATGCTCTAATTTAAACATAACTTCTCCTCATATTGGGAAATATTGCTCTATTATTTTCTAGCTCACAATGTTGTTGCGAAGAAGTCAGTGTTATGTGGAGTCTTGGCTCTTTACATATGACCTGTCTTTTCTCTCTGGAAGATTTTAGGATTTTCTCTCTACCCTTAGTTTTCTGGAATTTCCCAATGATGTGCCTTGTTGCAGGTCTGTCTTCATTCACTGTGCTAGTCACTTGGTAGACTCTTTTGAACTAGAAAATCATGTCCTTCTGTTGCAGGAAGTCACCAGCAGGTTCATGTGAGCTGGGTAATCACATTTTTTTCTTCCAAGGACAGGGGTATCAAGGCCCTGGGAACCTTATAAGTGGATGTGGGGAAAGGGGGCCTGAGGTGAATCCAACAAAGCTGCAGCACCCACTGAGCTCATGTCCCAGGGCTAGGCTCTGCCTGAGGACAATAGATATGGGTGAGACTCACTTCCTGACCCAGTCCCATGGTTGGGCTCAGGACACACATGGTCCAGGAGGCCCCCAGCCCTGGCTACATTTACATGCACCTACCTGCATGCAGCAATCAGTGAGCCACAGGACAACGTAGGGGAAGGGGCAGCTCCAGAGAGCAGGATAGGAGGGAGGTAAATAATCATGGGGTGCAGAGTGGCCTTGTGGGGAAGGGGAAAAGGCAGGGCCATGTGTGTGTGTGTGTGTGTGTGTGTGTGTGTGTGTGTGTTGTGTTGTGTACTGGGTGAAATGGGGAGAATATTTTGTCTGCCCCCTTTTCTGGCCACTGCACCTCTTTTTTCATGAATAGTTTTTCTTCCCATCATGGTCTGTCTCTGTCTCCTCCAAATTCATATGTTGAAGCCCTAACCTTTTGCCTGGCTGTATTTGCAGATGAGGCCTCTCAGGAAGTCATTAAGATTAAATGAGGTCATAAGGGTGGGGACCTGATTCAGTAGGATTAATGTCCTTATAAAATGAGACACTAGAGAGTGCACTCTCTCTCTGCACAAATACAAAGAAGAGGTCACATGGGCACACAATATGGCAGCCACCTACGGGACAAGAGAAGGGGCCTCAGAATGAAACCTCCTTGCTGGCACTTTGATCTTGGATTTCCCAGCCTCCAGAACTGTGACAAATAAATGTTTGTAGTTTAAGCCACCCAGTCTGTGGTATTTTGGCATGGCAACCTGAACTAATCTCCCCGCCCTACTTCAACCACATGACACTAGAGGGGGTGGCAGTTTTAGTGTCCCAGCTACCCAACCAACCCAGACCAGACCAAGCAGAAACTTTCTTCTGGAATTTTTTTTCTTTTTTTTTTTTAGATGGAGTCTCACACTGTCGCCTAGGCTGAAGTGCAATGGTGCAATCTCGGCTCACTGCAACCTCCGCCTCCTGGGTTCAACTGATTCTCCTGCCTCAGCCTCCGAGTACCTGGGATTACAGGCATCTGCCAACACACCAGCTATTTTTTGTATTTTTAGTAAAGACGAGGTTTCAGCATGTTGGCTAGGCTAGTCTGGAACTAGTGACCTCAGGTGATCCACCTGCCTTGGCCTCCCAAAGTGCTGGGATTACAGTCATGAGCCACCACACCCAGCCTATTTAAGCTGATTCTTTAAGGGTGAGTAGAAATGTTTTCCAGGTGAATAAAACCTTGAGATATTATTCCAAGCAGAGACCAGCAGGTGCAAAGACACAGGGATATAAAGATGTTGAAGTTTACCAACCACGGCTAGATTAGAAAAAACAAAAAGGAAACAATCAAAATCAAAAATTAAAATTAAAAATCACCTAAAAAATGAAACTAGGAATGGGTTTGGCCAGAGGTCGCATCGCAATTGAGTCAACTATGACCGTAGACACTCAGTAATGGATGGAAGTTTTAGAGAAAAACATAACATTCTCAGGTTGTTGGCAGAGTATCTAGAACAATTTAGAAATATGGGCATTGAATTCTGGGAATAATTACACTGTAGTGAAATCGTGTCCTTTTCTGTGTATGAAGCATATATGTGTGGCACACTGTTCAAAGTGCTGAAAATCAGACTCTTTTCAAGGAGCTCATGAGCGATCAAGGGAGATGGATGGGCGAGCAACTGATTATCATGTGACAAGTGAGGTAACAGAGATATGACTAAGATGCTATCAAAACAAAAATAAAGGAGTTATCCGTAATATATGGAGTGCTGGGGAAAGATTTCTCAAATGAAGCTGGCAGGGTGTGATGGCTCACACTTGTAATACCGGCACTTTGTGGGGTGGAAGTGGGAGGATCCAGGAGGATCTAGGAGTTCAAGACCAGCCTGGTTGACAGAGCAAGGCCCTGCCTGTCTCTATATTTGAAAAAAATAAATAATTTTTTTTTAGTGAAGTGATATTTGAGCACTCTGGAGTACCACACAAATATAGGACAGACTGAAGGAATGTATACAGCTTAATTTGAGTTAACATTTTTTTGAAGTTTTATATCACAAAAATAGTACATATTCACTGTTGTGAAATTAGAAAGAATTGATAGGCAAGGAGGGTGGTCTACAAAGCACTCCATAGATCCACCATACTGAGACAATGCTTAGTGCTTTGATGGATTTATTGTATACTTTCTATGCATATGCATGTAATGTATACATACATGTGCATGGTTAAATAGAAATGGTTCTCCTTGATGTTCTGTTTATTCATGTATTGTTATGAAGTAAATCCCCAAAGAGTACATTTGCTTTGCCCAAGGGAGTCTTTTGCTATATACTGCTGTACATAATGAAAACTAAAAAAGGGGCTAACTTTTCAGCCTTGTGACCTTGTGGTGATTCAAATAGAGGCTTCATCAAAGGCAGATTCAGAAATGAACTTGGTGTGTGTGGGTGGTTATGCTTGGCATTGTTGTTTGTAATAATATGATAGGGATGACTTCAGTGTCCACCAACTGTGCTACCTCCAAATGAAGAATGCTGTGCAGTTGTAAAGAAGAATGAGAAAGACCTCTGTGCTCATGTAGAAGAACTCAGATACATTGTGTGTGTTTTTTAAAAGGAACAAGGAATGGTATAGTATGTATGGTATGCTACTTTTTGTGTTGAGAGAGAAGAGTAGAATAAGAACATATATTTGTATTTGCAAAGATAAATTCTGAAATGATATATAGGAAACCAATGAAAATTGTTGGCTGTGGAAGGAGAATAAGACAGTGAATGGGATTTTGCCACATACTTTTATAGATAGTTATATTTAAACATTTTCTGAACAATGTATTTGTACACATGACACTTTTAAAAATAAGTGAATGAAGGAATGAAGTAGGATTATGAGAAAGAAATAAGAAAAAAGGATCTAAGGGGCTACCCATGTTTTTAGTACCCAGTGAATATTAATACATAACAATAGCAGCAAAAATTGGAAGAGTAGCCCCAGGAGGGTAGGGAGTCAGCCTTTCCTTTGTCTTTTCCTCAATTTCATATATTTAAAAAAAAGTACTCTGAGAAAAATAAAGCAATTTGAAACAAAAATGCCTCCAGATCTCTTAAAATAAAAGGAAGATGGGGCAGCTTTATGTAGTGCACTTCCCAAAAATGGGCTGATTTACCTCAAGAGGCAGGGATTCCAGCCTACATGGAATACATACAGGAAAAAAAATAAGAAAAAGAAAAGAGATTTAAATATAAATAAATGAAAATAACACTTCTCCCTGATTATAAAGGAAATCACATTATTTTTGTAATAATTTGGATGACAAATATTAAGAAAAATCTTTAATTTGCCATTCAAAACATTCTGGTTTGTTACTTTTTATACTTTTTTATGCATATAAACCTTTTAAAAACTAGAATGGTAGTATATAGTCTTTTGTCGCTTACTATATTTTAGGCATATTTCTGTGGCAGTAAATATATCCTGGCATCATCATTTTTAATAGCTGGATGTATATTAAGTTAATAATCATTGCCACACCAGAGGTGAATTTTCTTATATATACATTTTAATGGACTCGAGCAAGTATTTTTGGACTAAAACCATAGAAGTAGAATTTCTGGAGAAAATAATTTTTGGGGTTTTTAATAGAAATTTTCAAATTATCCTCCAGGAAAAGTGACTCAGGTTGTACTCCCACCAACAAGGACAGAGCTCCAGGTTCCCCCTTCCATTGTCATCTTTCCTGCCTTTATACAGCAAATCTCTTTGTTTTCATGACATTTCTTTGATTTCTAGTGCTTTTGAATGTTTTTCATATGCCTATTGGTCATTTTTATTCTTGTGAGAAGTGCCTGTTTCTCCATTGCCCATTTTCTGTTGAAAATCATTTGTTTTTTCTCGGTAATTTTAAAGATTTCTTTACAGACTAAGGATACAAACCTTTTATCTGTCACTGAGGTTACAAAAACTTTCTCCCAGTAAGTAGTTTGTCATTTTACTTGATTTCCTTTCTTCTTTTCTTTTTTCTTTCTTTTCTTTTCCTTCTTTTCTTTTTTCCTTTCCTTTCCTTTCCTTTGCTTTTGCTAACCAAACTCCAAAGTCACATTTCACTTAATTTTCATCCTGCCAAATTTGAAAATATTTCAACTTAGTGATTTTAGTGTAAACAGGAGCAGGAGAGAATGTATTTAAGTCTCATTCTGTCACCCAGGCTTGGGTGCAGTGCCATAATCATAGCTACTACAGCCTCAAACAGCTGGGCTCAAGCAATTTTCCCACCTCAGCCTGCCAAATAGCTAGGACTACAGGTGTGTGCCACCATGCCCAGCTAATTTAAAAAAATTTTTTTTTGTGGAGATGTGAATTTGCTGTGCTGCCCAGGCTAGTCTTGAACTCCTGACTTCAAATAATCCTCCCACCTTGGCTTGCCAAAGTGCTGGGATTACAGGTGTGAACTACTGCTCCTGGCTGACAGTTTAGTTTTGTTTGCTAGTGATGTTCTTGGTATCTTTTCATATTTGAGGCTTTGGTGCTAGTGCTGAAGTATTACACTCACCATCCAAGGTTTACAGGACTTTTGTTTTAATATTGAACAGATGGAACTCTAGTTCTGCACCTTTGCAGGCATACAAAATGTGCCTACCAGGACTCTGCTTTATATCTATGGAAAGCAAGAAGTAGTACAGTAAAACTTTGCCTGGCTAGAGGCTGTGAAAGCATGGAGTATTCTGATTTAATTCTATTAACTTGGAAGTATGAAGGTGAAAAGAATTCAAAACTTACATTTCCTGTTGAATGCAATTTGAAAATACAGCCAATCATTCCACTTTTCTTCTCTAGTAAGTTTGGACATTCCCATCTACTTGGCGTTTTATTATAGAACTGCTAGTTTGCCTGAGACTTACATTGTGAAGATACTTTTTTAAAACTTGAGAGGTAAAAGGGTGTAAATGGTGTTGTATGAGATCAGGCTGGATGAGAACTAACACTTGTAAATATACTTTTTAGACTGAATCTCTGATTGCCACTTGTTTTCTTATTTAACTTATAAAAATAAAACACATTGGATGGAGGGTGGGAGTAGGAAGGAGATTTATGTGTTTTAATTGCATATCATGGTTTCATATCAAGACAGAACACATGGTATCCCTGGCTTTGGACTTACAGAAGGAAACACATTTTTCTACCTGCTGTATGCCAGAGGTTTTTAAACACCTGGAGGGATTACTACAGCACAGATTGCTGAGCCCTACTCCAGAGTTTCTCTTTCACAAGGTCCAGGGTGAAGCCTGAGAATTTGCACTTATAAAAAGTTCTCAGGTTCTGCTGGTGCTGCTAGTCCAGAGACTACATTTTTGAGAACCACTCTTGTCTACTAACTGTAAATTGTAGAACTCTAGAAAAAAGCTTAGTTTAGTGTGGGAAAAGAAGCTCACAGGTTATGGGGCAAATCGTGAAAGATTCAACCCTTGATCTCAGCCTAGTGTGGAACTCACTGTGTAATGTAACAAGCAATACACAGTGACATAACACAGTTCTTGGTTTTCATGATTGCAAGTCACAGGCAAGTATCAAGTGAGAAATTCAGTTTCATTTGCAAGGCTTAGAGAGGTCAGGTGATTCTAGAAAAATAGACCTTGTGTATACTTTAAACCAGAAAGAGCTTTGAGTGCTGATTAAGTTGAAAGCTTTGTGTTTTTATTTACTTTTGACAATTTTGTTTTATTTTTTTTGAGATGGAGTCTCACTGTGTCACCCAGGCTGGAGTGCAGTGGCGTGAGCTTGGCTCACAGCAACTTCCACCTCACAGGTTCAAGTTATTCTCCGGCCTCAGCCTCCTGAATACCTGGGATTACAGGTACCCACCACCACACCTGGCTAGCTTTTGTATTTTTAGTAGAGATGGGGTTTCACCATGTTGGCCAGGCTGGTCTTGAACTCCTGACCTAAGGTGATCCACCCACCTAGGCCTCCCAAAGTGCTGGGATTACAAGTGTGGGCCACCACACCCAGCCCAAAAGCTTTGTGTTTTTAACATATTAGACATGTTTCTTGTTTTTTAAAAAAATCTTAATAATGTAGGAGAATAAAAGAAATGTTTTTCCAAAAAAGAGAAATCATTGTGATTATTTTACCTTATTGGAATGTTGGATAATATAGTCCACTTCATTAATCATCAAACGTGCTATGGATTTTCCATTTTTATAGGATTTGTCTCAATTGAGGTAATACTGGTTATTCTTGTACTCCATCTGAAGATGAAAAATGTAGGCTAAAATCATAGACCATGCATAGAAGCTGGATAATGAAGAGAGCTCTGGAGGAACATGTAGACAAACACACACTGACACACATATATTTAGAGTATAAACACATATATTTTTTAAAATTTATTTTTAACGTTTTAAAGCAAAAAGCCAGCACCCCACCCCCCTCCAGGAGTAGGCAGGCCCCGCCCCTCTCCCCAAGTGGGCGGGGACAGCAGTTGTGTGGGCAGCTTTCCTTGTGATGCCACAGGTTCCTCTGGGCACACTGCTCCCTGGCCACGCCTCCTTTCCCTTTCATCTTTCTCATTGACCAATGGGCTTGGAGAATTAAGGCCACGCCCCCATTCTGCATTCTAGTGGGGCCCTGGTTACGCCTCCTCTGGCTCAGTCACACAGCCGCCTGGTAGGTGACTGGAGGTGTTCACTGATGTGGCCCCAACCCTGCCTCCCTCCCCACCCCATGATGTTAGAAGAGACTCGACAAAGTCAATTGGCAGCAGCCAAGAAAAAGGTAAGACACAACAGGTCATGGCCCCCCAACCTAGCCAGAGATACCCTCCAATGACAAGACCACTGCCAGAGTACATACCACTCCTGAGGCACACTGGGCTGGGCCCCCTAACCCTGGCACCTCTGGGCTCCCCCCACCAAAGTCTCATCGGTCCGCCCTGCCCCCTCAGCAAGCAGCTCAGCCTCTGCCCTCGCCAGTCACTCCATGGTGACTTTTGGAAAGTGACTCCTGGGGCTCCCTGCTCTATACTCACCCCTCACGTCCTGCTGCCCCAAGCCCAACCTCCCTGGGTTCTTTGGATTCAGCTGTCGGAGGACCTGGGTCCCCCAGCCCCAGCCCCCCACCATCGCGTCATCCCCAGGTGACTTTGGGCTGGTGACTCCTGGGGTTTCCTGCTGCAGACTGTACTCTCCCCTCCTGCTGACCCAAGCCTGACCTCCCTGGGCTCTTTGGACTGGCATCTCCAAGGACCTAGGCACCAGCCCTACGTCCCACTCCCCCATTATGGGTCAGCAACTCAGCCATTGCACTGATGTGGTTCCCCCCACCCCCAGGAGGAGTGGAATGTAGTGATGTCACAGTCCCCCTAGGAACTGTCATTACTGCTGCAAGACTGGACTTTCATCTTACAACCCAGTGCCCTAAGCATTCTCGCCCCATTTCTGGTTCCTCTGGCCACAGCACAAATTTCCACCTGGAAGGGGAATGGGGACTATGGGACTTAGGAGCAACAGGTTTCAGGTCGCCTTACTCCCTTCGGATAGACATTGACTTTGTGAAAAGCCTACACTTCCCCTGTGAGATTAAACGTTGACAGTATCTCTGGGTGGCAATGAGAGAATGGGTTTGGTTTGGTTTTCACCCAGCCTTCTACTCTCCAGAGAGACTTTAACATATTTTTCTGAGTTCTCCACCTCATATTCTAATTCTCCACAGCTCTGGGACCAGACTGCCCTTCAGTCAGTGGTCTCTGAAGTGAGATTTGCTTATCTTCTGTGGAATAGATCTTGAGAAACTGAACTTGACAGCTTGAATCTTCCTCATATCATCTCAACTTGGGGTACTTTGAGTGCCACAGGATAAATGTGGGAGATCTTTCTGAAGCAGCAGTTTCCCTTGATTCTCTTGAGAGAGAAAAAACGTTAATGTACTTACGGATGACAGTCACATATGTTTCTAAGAGTATACCAGACTTCTCTCTGAAATGAGACTTGGGTTGTCCTCTTTCTGATAAATTCCCAGATTTAACAAAAAAGCTGCCTTCTGCCATGAGGACACATGCATATAAAAGTTTGAGAGGTCCTGGTGCACTTCTTCACACTTACGAACATGTAAGGATGTGTGACTCCAAACCACACAGTGTGCAGTTCCTGCCTACTTAATGTTTAGTTTTCTACCTCTGGCTCTGATTTTGGTCTCTGCCAGCTGCTGATTCATGGCAAAACCCCAGAGCTTGGAGTCAGAAGACTGAATTTAAGTCCTATTATTGCCCACCCTCCCTTTTTTTTAGCCATAATATCCATCCCTCTCAATCAGTAAGTGATTGTGAAAACACCTTGTACAGTTGTTGGTGGCATTAAGTCAGATGGTGTATAAGAGTATTTTGAAAAACTGTAAAGGGGGATATGGCTGTAGGGGCTGGTAGTTCTCATGAGTATTACTGCTTTTCTTTCCCACAGCTAAAAGAATATCAGCAAAGGAACAGCCATGGTGTTCCAGCAGGAGCGAAGACAAAAAAGAAGAAAACTGGCAGTAGCCCTGAGACAACCACTTCTGGTGGTTGCCACTCACCTGGGGATGTGAGTCTTGGCTGGCCAGGATCCTGGGGACAGGGGGCCCAAGGGGGCAGTAGAGAGTAATTGTTAAGATTGCTGGGTACTGGTTAAGAATTCTGGGTTTGAATCCTGCCTCTCCATTGGCTAGGGATCTGATTTATGGCAAGTTGCTAGAGTTCTTTGGGCCTCTCTTTTCACATCTGTAAAATAGGGGTAGTGGTGTTTGATTTTCATTTCTGAAGTTTAAATGATATTCCATATTGTTGTTGTTTTTATGTTAATCCCTAGTACATGTCCTGCTGTGAACACCCAGCATACCCAGGAAATGGCCATTGCTCTTTGATTTTCCTGCTCTTTGATTTTCCTGATCCCTAGTCTCAAGGCGGAGCTGGGCCAATGAGTACAGCCACTTGCTATCAAGCTGTCCCTTTAGGAGTCACAGAAGGGGGCTCAGGGTGTGGTGAGGAGAGCCCCAGGCACTAGGAGTAAGAGAGGATCTAACTTGCCACCAGCTTGCTGGGTGACCACAGAAAAATCACTTCTTACCCTGAGCCTCAGTTTTCTCCATTGTAAGATGACACTGGATAAGATCAGTGTCTTTCAAACTTGTTTTTTAGCTGGAGCCCCCTTAGTTCAAGTGAACCCTTAATCAGGAGTCTGGTTTTTTAATAGAGGTGGAGGTCTGGAGCTCTACCAGATTCATCGTCCACGTCCTGGGCCTGAGGAGAGGGGTCCAGTGAGCATATTAAGAGCTGCGTTGGTCAGGTGACTCCACCCTATGACTGCATCGCTCAGGGAACTTTTCCATCTATTTGTTCCTGCCCCTGGCAAGGCAGCAGGTGGCCATTTGGAAGAATGGCACAGGCCATGGTTTCAATCTCCTCTGCTCCCTCAGCGTTTTATTTTCCTGAAACCACATCTTCCTCCTACCCTGACTTTTTTGTTTCTCTCTAAGCCACTTCTGTCTTTCTCCCCCTGCCCTTGTTTTTCCCTTGTCCCCTCCTATAGATTCAGGACATTCTGAAGGTGATGGTGTCCAACCTTACCCATTCCAGTGGGGTAGCGCTCCCCCATTGCAGAAGTGGAAGGTGAGGCAGTGTGGAGACCCCTCTCTGGCTTGCTTCCAGCTGTGCATGCCCCTGAGGCTTCTCTGGTTTGGGAGATACTTTGCCTCTGCCTTGTTTTATGTTGCTGCCATTAACCTTCATCCTGTTTATGTCTGCTTCTTCACCTGCTTGATTGATTGGGTTTTTTCCTTCCCTGCATCTTTTATCATCTTGGAAATGGTGAGACCTTAAATTTTAAAAGTAACTTGGGAATAACATACAGAGCAGGCATGTGCGCTTTGGGGATTTTTTTTTTTTTTTTTTTTTTGAGACAGAGTCTCACTGTGTTACCCAGACTGGAATGCAGTGGTGCGATCTCAGCTCACTACAACATCTGCCTCCCAGGTTCAAGTGATTCTCTTGCCTTAGCCTCCTTAGTAACCTGGATTACAGGCACCTGTCACCACACCCAGCTAATCTTTGGATTTTTATTAGAGACGCAGTGAAACCATGTCGGCCATGCTGGTCTTGAACTCCTGACCTCCAGTGATCCACCCACCTCAGCCTCCCAAAGTGCTGGGACTACATTCGTGAGCCACTGTGCCTGGCCCCTTTGCTATTTTTATACTTTCTCTATATCCATAACTGTTTCCCTGTGTTTTTTTTTTTTTTTTTAATTTCTCTTTTTTATTACTCCTGCATCATCTGCTACCCTGAAGGACCTGGAGGTAAGAGGCCCTGAGCCAAGGTGCAGTGACCCTGCAGCCAGCCCTCCAACCTCCTCTCACAGTGGGGGCTGGGTGCCCCTCTGCCAGCTGAGACAGCCCACACACACCCCAGCCCTAATGATTGTTCTCTCTACCTCTTCCCATAATCCTCTCCAACTCCTCCTCTCTGCATGCACCTCAGAGCCGAAACCAAGAACTGGAAGTAGCCCTGGACTCAAGCTCCACAACAATCAATCAACTCTATGAAAACATAGAATCACTGGTAAGAGTCCAGTGGGGTCCTGTGATTCCACACTGCCAATCCTGGGCTTTAGTTTCCCCTTGGGGCTCTGAAGAAAGGGGCTGGGTCCCCTGGTGCCAATGGCAAATGGGGAGCTGGAGCACCCAGGCCTCACCTGGAGGGACCCCAGAGCAAGGAGCATGCAGCATGGATCTTCTGTCACTGCCCCCTTTGCCGACTCTCTCTTCTCCAGACACCCCTGCTCGGGTCCTTGCCACACACGCCCTGGGGTTGTCACCTCTCCGGGAAGCACTAGCCTGATGGTTTGTCAGGGTCCCTGTATTTCTGCTGTGACTCAGTCCCTAATTTGCTCTTTGAGTCTGGACAAGCCACCTCTCCTCCTTGCGCTGGTGTTTCCGAAGGAGGTAGAGCAGTGAAGGTCTCGGTTAGCTCTGAGAGTCTGAGATTTAAAGGCACCTAGAATGTAAACCTGAGGGCCAAGGGCTCCTGTCTGTCCTTTTCCATTCTATATCTGCTGTGAAGAATTGTACCTGGCTCGTACGTGCTCAGTAAATGTTTGTTGAATGAACGCACCTTTCTCAATCACAAGCTGGCAGGAGGGTGGGCCTTTCTCACATTCCGTCCCTAGAGGTTTATGTTACTGTCCTTTGGAGAGAATCCAGATTCAGACTGTGAGTTCTGTGGCTGTGGGCAAAACCAACAAAGACCCAAATCCTCTGTCCTTGCGAGCTTGAGGACAGTTGACCAGTTCATGTTGCCATTGGGTCTGAGAACGTTGTCTTTAAAATTCATTCCTGGCACCTGTCTACCGCTTCCTGGGGGATAGAGTTGAGGGGGCCACCCTCAGTCACCTGAATTTGACTCTCCCCACAGAAACAACAGAAGAAACAAGTGGAACATCAGCTGGAAGAAGTAACGTGATTTCTTTGTTTGCTCACAACATGACTGCTGGGTTTGGGGGGCACTCAGATGTAGAGGCGCCAGTCTCGTCTCACCCACTCCCAACCTGGGGAAGAAGGCTCACCCCTCAGATTCCACCACATCCCCACAGGGTCCCTGATAACCTGGTCCCATGGGTGGGCCTGTGCTGGGGCATTGGTGGCATTCTGGGGGCATGTCTCTTGCTGTGCCATCTCTGCCTCCCCCGGGTAAGAGCTCTGTCTTCCTCTTCCTATAGGAAAAGAAAGCAAACAATGACATAAACAAAGCACAGATGGAGCAGTTAGAGGTGAGTGGAGGGTGGGGAGTTTTCTCCTGTCCTCCGGAGAATGTTTATTTCTGTCTCTTTCAGCACTTGCTTGGCTTTTCTCCCAAACATTCCATTTCAGACAATCAACATCCTCACGCTGGAAAAGGCAGACTTGAAGACCACCCTTTACCATACTAAACGTGCCGCCAGACACTTCGAAGGTGGGAATCTGGGCACCCCATCATCCTTCAACCTGGCACTTTGACAGGTCTTCAGGGGAAGTCCTTTGGGCCCCATCTCCACCTCTGTCATTACAGAAGAGTCCAAGGATCTGGCCGGCCGCCTTCAATACTCTTTACAGCGTATTCAAGAATTGGAGCGGGCTCTCTCTGCTGTGTCTACACAGCAGCAGGAAGAGGACAGGGTGAGTCCAACCAACTGCCCCATCCCCTGGCAGCCCGGCTTCCCAGATGGAGGAGAGAGTGTAAAGGTCCCTTCTGGAGGATGCAGTGTCCTGCCCAGAAGGCAGCATGCTCATTTCTAGCTGCTATTGTGTGTGGTTGTTAGAGACAGCCTGGGGCTGAGTCAGCTGCTGTGGGTGAGTTGAGGGGCACTGTGGGGAGTGAGCACTGCACACACAGCTTGAAGGCCAAGTGCCTGCCCTGCCCTTACCTGGCTGTGGCCTTGGCCAAAGCCTAGGTGGTGTATTGGGTACTTGTACTGTGAAGGTACAGAACAGTACATTTAGTACTTCACAATTTCTGTAGAAAGAGGAAAGGCGTGTGTGTGTGTATGTGTGTGTGCGTGTACTATGATAATATACATAAAACATGTCTGCAAGTGTTCATAAAAAACTCAGGAGAGAGTAACAGGGCGGCTGGGAGACACTTCCATGGTGTACCTTCTGAGTTTGGGAATATGCGAATGTATCATCCTTTCAAAAAGTGAACAAAATATTAATTTCCCCTTCCTTTCTGTGCCCCTATCCCCAGCAAGGAAAATGGGCTTAGAGAATCGGATAGACCTGGGTGTTCAAATCCCAGCTCTGTCTCAGTGATCTTAGGCAAGCACTTAACCTCGAACACTCCGTGTTTTTCATCTACACAATAGAGGTAATCCCAGTAACTGTCTCATATGGTGGTTGTGAGGATGACATG
The DNA here is from genome assembly GCF_043159975.1 of Macaca nemestrina. NCBI lineage: Eukaryota > Metazoa > Chordata > Mammalia > Primates > Cercopithecidae > Macaca > Macaca nemestrina. Next base: position 122,249,705 of record NC_092131.1, on the reverse strand, counting down.
GGATTGCTAGTATGGAACCTGGTGAAGCACTCCATAAAGGTTCAAACAGTGGTATTAATAACAGTAATAACAACAGCAATGTTATCTGATCTCTCTGGGCCTCTGTTAGCCAGTTGTAAGTTCGATCTCTTTCCCTGTCCCTTCCAACTTTACTGAGTTCTTTTAAAAACCAGTCCACGGGCATGGAAATGCCTTGATGTTTACTGATTGAGTTGTACATTGAGCCTAGCCCTAGCCCTTTAAAGGGCACTGCCCGGGCTCCCCACATCGAAACTTCTCACTCTTCACCATCCAGTCCTCGCGCCGCAGTGAAGCAGTCCTCCAGCGGCAGTTACAGCAGACCAGAAAGGAGAGGGCGCTGCTGAATGCACACGTGACACAGGTGAGGCTTTGCAGAGGGAGGGATGTGGAAGGAAGATGATCCCAGCTGACCAGGAGCAGGTGAGGACCAGTGACAGCCCTTCCTCACTCCTGTGGCCATTCTTGCAGGTGACAGAGTCACTTAAACAAGTCCAGCTGGAGAGAGATGAATATGCTCAACATATAAAAGGAGAGAGGGCCCGGTGGCAGGAGAGGATGCGGAAAATGTCGATGGAGGTGAGACCTGACCCTTCAGCCCCCACCTTAGATAGGTCACTGGACCTTTCTGGGCATCTGTAAAATGGGACTAGTACAGCTAGAGGTGGTCATGGGTCTGGGTTTGTGGAGGTGGGGGCCAAGAGGGAGACGGTAGCTTGTCCAGCCACCAGCCCCTCTCTCCAGGGCCCTTTCCCCCTGTGCTTTGGGCAGGCTCACGCATTGAAGGAGGAGAAGAAGTGTGACATACATCGGATACAGGAGCTGGAGAGGAGCTTGTCCGAACTCAAACACCAGATGGGTAAGATGGGGCTGGTGTGACGTGGGAGCAGGACTGGCATCAGAGGGCTGTGGGGTGGCTTAGAGTGCCCCAGGGAGGTGGGTGGATGGAAGGGCTTTGAGGCAGAAGGAAAGAGGTCTGTGCCAGCAGCTGGCAAGTCTTGTCATCTCCATGAGCCTCAGGGTCCCCGTCAGGCAAGAGGAAGGAGTGCCCATTGTCAGCCACCCACAGTGCTCTCTATCTGACATGGCTTGGAAATTGGCTTCCATTGGGTTCGAGGAATCATTAGCAGTGAGGCCAAGTTTGGGAAGCCTGAGAGGAGCTGCATCAAAAGGAGGGCTTTTTCTTTGAGGGGGGGTGGTGGGTGGGGAATCCAGAGGCCCTTATTGTCTGCTTCATTTCTCAGCTGAGCCCCTGTCCCCGGTGGACCCAGCAGGGACCTCTGAGGTGGAACATCTACAAGATGAGGCCAAACACCTGAGGAAGGAGGTCGAAAGTCTGGAGGGAAAGCTCCAATCCCAGATGGAAAAAAATCAGGTCTTGACTCTCCTGAGCAAGGAACAACAGGAGAGACTCCAGGAGCAGGAGGAGAGGCTCCGAGAGCAGCAGGAGAGGCTTCAAAAGCAGGAGGAGAGGCTCCAAGAGCAGGAAGAGAGGAGGTTGCGGGAGGAGGAGAGACTATGTGAACAAAAGGAGAGGCTTCGGGAGAAGCAGAAGAGGCTGGGGGAGCAGGGTGAGAGGCTGCAAAAGCAGGAGGACAGGCTACGAAAGCAGGAGGAGAGGCTGCGAAAGGAGGAGGAGAGGCTGCGAAAGGAGGAGGAGAGGCTGCAAAAGGAGGAGGAGAGATTACAAAAGCAGGAAGACAGGCTGTGGGAGAAGGAGGAGAGGCTACGAAAACAGGAGAAGAGTCTGCGAATGCAGGAGGAGAGGCTCGCGCTCTCCCAGAAGCACAAGTTCAACAAGCAACTGGCCAAGCCACAGTGCAGCTTTGAGGATCTGGTGGGTTGCCCCACCTGGGCAGCCTGCCCTCATCCCTAGCCCTCCAGGCCTTTGTTTCCCCACCTGTAAAATGGGGCAGTGTAGCCCTCACATGACATGGTATTTCTAAAGGCATCCGTGAGCCAGAGCTCATCAGGCCCTGCTCTGATGGCTGTGGGGAAGAGGGGATAATTTTTCTAACCTACCTCCACCCTTTCCGGTGACATGGGAGGCAGACACCAAGTTCTGGGGTCTCCAGCTGCAGTGGCTGGCCACTGATTGCTTCTCTCTGTCCAGAACAACAAGAACAAAAGCGTACTGCAGTTGGAACAGCAAGTAAAGGAGCTGCAGGAGAAGCTGAGCAAGGTGAAGGAGATGGTAACCTCTGCCCCATCCAAGAAGGGCTGGGAGGCAGGCACCAGCCTCTGGGGATGGGAGGTGCCAGGCCAAAGGCAGCTCCAGCTGTGGGGCAGGTGACCCCAGCACCTTCCAGGGCAGCTCCATGACTGTTTCTTTCTTCCTACCCTCTGAATTTTAGAGGTGGGTAGCACTGGGCTCCTCCCAGGTCTGGACATCATCTTCCCAGCTAAAGGCATGGATTCCCCCAATCATAGGGGTGGAGACAGTGGTATAAGAGGGTCCTTATGCCGGGCACAGTGGCTCCTGCCTGTAATCCCAGCACTTTGGGATGCTGAGGCAGGAGAATCACTTGAAGTCAGGAGTTTGAGACCAGCCTGACCAACATGGCGAAACCTCATCTCTATTAAAATTATAACAACAACAAAAAATTAGCCCGGCAAGGTGGCACATGCCTGTAATCCCAGCTACTCAGGAGACTTGAGCCTGGGAGGTGGAGGTTGCAGTGAGCTGAGATTGCACCACTGCACTCCAGTATGGGCCACATGGTGACACTCTGTCTGAAAACAAAAGAAAAAAGCCTCCTTAGATTCAAACTGGATTCCGGCCTTGGTTCCACTGGTCACCATTCAACTACTTTTCATCTCTAAGTCTCTGTTTCTTTGACTTCAAAAGGAAGTTAGCATTTTTCTTATGGAGGTGCTGGGGATTAAATGAGAGAACACATGGAAAGCATTAGGCATGGAGCACACTTAGCAGATGGTGATAGGCTCCCTCAGCTTTTCCACCAGTCTGCGGTCTACAGTTTAAATGGTGGGAAGAAGGACAGGAGATTTGAGGCTGGGGAAGGAGGCATGGGGTTCTAGGCAAGGGGGGAAGTCTCTTAGGCCTGGAGCAAGGGGCCAGGGTCCCAGGCAGGTGACAGAGCCCCACCGTGCCCTCGCTACCCTATTAATGGGCCCAGAATCTGGAAGCCAACCACATGCCCTCATGCCCAGGGTCTTCCTGCAGATACAGCTGAAGAGCCAAGAGTCTCAGAGTCTGCAGCAGCAGCAGTGAGACTAGTACCGGGGTCACCTGCAGCAGTACGTGGTCACCCATTAGCAGCTGACCTCTGAGAAGCAGGCGCCGCACAGGCAGTTACTGCTGCAGACCCAGCTGTGGACCAGCTGCAGCAGCAGGAAGCTCAGGGCAAAGCGGTGGCTGAGATGGCCTGCCAAAAGTTGCAGGAGACCCAGGAGAGGGAGTTGCTGAGGACAGGGCCCCGAGGGGGACGACCTGGCAACCTCTGTGCCTTCTCACTCTGTTTTCCATTCCCTTAGCAGTGCCTAGAAGCTGCCAGCCAGCAGAACCAACAGCTGGAGACCCAGCTGAGTCTCATGGCTCTCCCTGGACAAGGTACAGGAGACCACTCAGAGAAAGAGGAGAGGGCCCCAGGAGGAAGGGGGGACTGTTAGCAGCACAGGATTGAGGGGTTGGAAGAGACCTTTAGAACAGCTGGTTGTTATTCCAACCGGGTGTCTGCACTAAGTTCGGCATCAATATGATGACCTCCTGGGAGCAGGGGGCCCCCAGGTTGCCTAAGGATGAGTGAACTGGCCCAGATCAGAAAGGGAGCAGGTCAGAACTCCCACACCAACCGCTAGTGTGACTGTGCCTGGGCAATATAGAAGATCTTGGATCTTATAGGAAAACTAAAGAACAGCAGCTCATTCCCCTCTGGGGAGGGGCTGGCTCAGGGTTACACAGTGAGGGTGGGGACAGAGGTGGGCCCACAGTACATCCCTTGTTGGGTTTTCTGAGGACCCCTCTGGCCACCTCCCCACAGGAGATGGAGGAGGACATCTGAACAGTGAGGAGGAGAGGGTGCCTTGGCCTATGCCGAGTGTCCCAGAGGACCTGGAGAGCCGGGAAGCCACGGTGAGTCTGACTTTCCCTGCCCCCACTTTGCCACCTTCCTCCGTGGTCCCTCCCAGACCCCCTTATGCTCTTGCTTTCCACGCCTTCTGATTTCTCTGGACATTCACCCCTTCCGGGAGCCAGTGGTCAGACACCACTTCACCTGTGACCAACAGGTGCACTCTCTGAGGCCCCAAGGGAAGGGGCTGTGCTCCACCTCCCTGCCCCATTTGTTCTGTGTATGCCCCTACAAGAATACTCACCTCTTGCCTTCAAGTGGCATTTTTCAACTCCGCTGGAGCCAGTGCCCAGGAGGAGCAGGCATGGCTATGTGGGCAACGGAAGGTGTGAAGGCTGTGCTGCCTGTACCTGGCTCACCTGGTGGCCTCGGCCTGGAAGGAGCCAGAGGAGAGGCCCCAGCCCCAGGGACTGGGGGTGAGTTTGTGTGTGGGGAGAGCTACCGGGCCCTGAGGGAGGCCATGGAGAAGGTGAAGGTGAGTGAGTCCTGGCATGAGCCAAGAAAAGTGGGGGTTGGGCAGGACAGGTCACACCCATGATGTGACCCTATTATTTTGGCTCCAGAGTGGCTTTATGGACCTCCCGAGGGAGAAGGTGGATGGGAAGCAGCAGGTGGAGAACCTAGAGCTTGGATTCATCCAGCTCTCTGGAGCAACAGACGGCATGAGTAAGCAGGAGGCCAGGGCATGGGCATGGGGAGCTGCAGGGCCTTCAGAGGGGCCCCAGTGTCTGAGCCATTTCCCCTCACAGGAGAGCACATCACGGTATATGAGAGCCAGGGGGCAGAGCCAAACACTCAGCACAAGGAGGAGGAAGCCAGCAGGCTGGCCCAGAAGGAGGAAGAGATGAAGGTAGAGGGTGTGCAACATCTCTGCGGGGTTGGGGGTGAGGGTGGGTGCTGGCGCCGGCTCAGGCGTGGTAACTGAGCACCCCTCCCTTCAGGTGAAGCTACTGGAGCTGCAAGATATGGTGTTGCCGGTTGTGGGCGACCACGAGGGGCATGACAAATTCCTCCCTCCTGCCCAGAACCCTCTTGATGAGCCTGCTCCAGGGGCCCCAGCCCCCCAGGAACTTGGGGCTGCGGAGGAGCAGGGTGGTGAGTAGAGCCCTCAGGCGGGGTGGGCAGGCCGGAGCAGGGGAGGCTCGCAGTGTACTCAGAGCCCCACCTCCCTCTCTCTGAAGATTTTCAGGACAGCGTGGAGCCTGCACGGGGACAGGCCAGGGAGGGTTCTCCCCGTGACAACCCCACTGCACAGAAGATCCTGCAGCTGCTTCCTGTAACGCAGGACACCCAGGAGCACCCAGGCTTGGCCACCAAACCCTGCGTGCCATTCTTTTACCGGGCAGCCAAGAACAGAGAGATAAACATCATTATCATCTGAGAGCTAGTCAAGAAATTTAAAAACAACAACCAAAATTATGGGGTTAATCCCCTACACAATTCATCTACTTCATTGGAATGTTAGAGCCACTCATGTTTATTTATGTTTCTAATTTACAGTTTAATTTTATTTATAAAAAGTTAAGGGAGAGTGGGTCTTTCCCTGATGTTCACTCTGGCATCTGTTAGCATTTTTGTTTTTAATTGATAATTGTAGATCATTAGCTCACATATCGAGTTTGCCCTTACATGGTGGGAGTTCAAACACACAAAGACCCACTATTTGCACAAAACTATTCTTACTGGTTTGGAATAGGCTGCCCTGCTTTTTAAATGTTATTGCAGCATGTATATTCATTACAGAATTCAGATAAAATTTGCTTATGTTCTGCTATTATATTTGATCGATTCCTAATCACAGTGAGCTCTTCATTAGCTCAACATGTGGTTTGCCCTCAAGTGCGCACTGTTTCTTACTTTGTAACATGCCACTGTGAGTACTGACATTTAGAGGTGTTTAAAGGCCAAGAACTGGAAACAGCCTTTCCCCTATTTTCTGTGTATTGGGGATGGGAGTGGTAACATTTTGGGGAGCTTTTTAAATCTCACAGAAGAGGAAAGTGGCCTGCTCTGGCAGGTGTGTGCGGGATAGAGTGTGATTCATTTGTTCTGGTGCCAGGAATGAGCGCGGTACTATGGTAGTTCCCTTAGGATTTGTATGTGCTCTGGGCTCATGAAGATATCGCAGCATGAGCTGCAGCAGTTGGACTCTTTCTCAATGACCTAAAAAGGGATTTTTTCCTAGGAATGAAAGGCTCCCATCATTGACTGTGGATGTGGAAAACCTTTTCTAGCTTAGAGCATTTATATCTACAATACATTTTAAAGTCAGAGTTCATGCTACCTGTTTTAATCACATGACTACATGTCCCAGTACACAAAAGGGCACTGCTTGGCATTCTTCTTAATGTATTTAGTAAAGATCATAAGAAACCCTTTCAGAGTTTAAATGTCCCTGGAACAGGCATACAGGCTCTAGTCAAGAATGAATTCGAGTGAAGGAAAGCTGTGTGACACCTGGCATTCCTCTATGTTCACAGAGCTTCTTTGAGGCTAGAAGATTGATTTTACCATCTAGACCTCTCTGGCTAATACCTATTCTTCAGCCACATTGGTTAATCTGACATAGGAATTTACTTCTTTTCCTTGAATGGAAAACTCTTTAAAAATAATAACAACCATTTTTATAAACTAATATATGTGACAGTACTTAGTTGAAACAAAAAGGAGTTTTAGTGGACAGTATTATACTGCATTTGAAAATCAAGGTAAAGTTTGTGCAACTTAAAATATTTACAAACTGCAATGCAATCTACTGTTGGTGAATGTCACAGTATTGTGAGTAAAAGTATCTATACAATCACAGAGTTATATTTCCTCACAAAGTTCTTTACGAAGAGTGAAATATGTTTTTATACCTCTCGGTTTCAGTTAGAGGCATATTTTGTGCCATATTTATGTTATGTGTCTATACAGGATGAATGAATTATTTCAGTCATACATTGTCTAAATCATAACTTCATGATGCTTGGGAAAGAATCAACAGTTAAAACTTCATGAAGTTCTAATGTCTGTGTCCCCAAATACGTCACAGTGTTAGGATATAGGGGGAGTTGTATGCACACACCCTGGGGAATGAAACTCTAGTTATTACTAGACCATCTCCATTTTTAGCATTTGGCATCCTCATGATACTTTTCTAAATATGACATTAATAGGAGAGCAATAATATGATTTTACAGATGAAATAACAGATTTGCCTGCATTCACTGAAAGAGTACAAATATTGGTCCTTCAACTGACTCTTCCACATTGTATGAATTTATCAGGGTATTGGATAAACCCAGTTTCAGAATGATAAAGAAAAACTGTCAGACCAAATAATGTGGCTAATTAACAGTGGTACGATTTCTAACCTGAGGGTTTAAGATGCACAGACAACCAGACCCTTCGCCACCTTAACCAGGGCTGAGTCCTTACATTCCTGGATGGTGATGTTTATTATTTAAGAGCCAGAGGCTGGTGGAGTTGGTTTGTTTGGAGAAGGCCTGATGGCCTCCCTACTCTCACCAAAGCAACTTTTCCCTCAGGGGGGCTCCCATCTACTTATTGGGAGAGGCAGCTGAGGCAGGACAGTGGGGCTAAGTGTAGAGCAGGTGAGGGCACGGGCTGCTGGGGTGGCCCCCCTTCCCCAGTGTACATATAGTATCTGTGTAACATTTTGTATATTCCAGGGGTTAGGGTCACCCCCTGTATTGTACCTCATGGAGGTTGGAGCTGGTATATGGGGAGGAGGTTCTAATCATTATTTATGGCTGGGAGACTTATTTATTGATAGCACAGGACAGAGGAAGGAGGTGGGGATGGGTTGTGGCTCCCTGGTGATATGACTCCTGTTTATTTTGCTTTTCATTATGGAATAAATGGATTTAGCCATACTGCTCAGCCTGGTGGGTTCCCATTTCCCTCACTGGGTGCTGGAGTTTGTGCCACTGAACGAGGAGCCCCAGAGTGTCTGAGCATGTCCAGCTTGGCTGTTGGGGACCTTCCAGGCCTGTTACCTGTATGCTGATTGGTGACACCTGATGGATTTCACAGGGACTGCCATGGCACCTATGGGGCACAGTCAGGCCCTGACAGCCAATAGGCTCAGAAGCCTGATATAGTGGTGGCCAGGAAGGCAGATACCAGCACTCAAGGGCACTGACTTCCATCCACCCCAGGCATCGTCCATTCTGTCCCCTTGCCTCCCTCTCCTGTCTGCACCTGGTGACCTGTTCTGTCTGTCCCTCCAGAGTGACAGGTGCCCCGCAGGCTCCTGCAGGCTGAGTTCATGACCCTGCCCCCTAGTGGCCACAGCCGGCTTCAAAGGATAAGAGCCAGCTAAGCTCCAGGGGCTTTCCAGGAAGTGTCCCTCAGAAAGGGTGTGGCCTTTTCACCACTCCCAAGAGCACCCTAGAAATGGGTTGGCCTTTTCCCTCACCTGAACTCCACAGAGAACAGCCAGCAGAGGACACATTCCCTGTCATCCAGAAATGGGTTTGATTCTCAGCTGAGGGACAGCAGAACTGGTAGAGACTGTCAGGCCACATGGCTGCCTGCACAGCACCCCCATGCTTGGTGGGGGCTTGGAGGGATGGCGGAGGCTGGCTGTCCACAGGCTGCACATGACAGGGAGGCTCACTGGAGGTGGTGCAATTTGGAGGGGAATGTCAGGGGAGAGCTTTCTCTTGTTGGGCCACAAGATTCCACAAGGACAGCACGGTGACTGATTCCCAGCACTAGAGGTGAGGCGGTCAGCCATGTGTAGGGGTGTGTGTGTGTGTGTATATATATATATGTATTTATAGATATTTATAGAACAGGGCAGGGCATACCACAGAGTATTTGTAGATATTTATAGAACAGGGCAGGGCATACCACAGAGTATATGTAGATATTTATAGAACAGGGCAGGGCATACCACAGAGTATTTATAGATATGTATAGAACAGGGCAGGGCATACCACAGAGTATTTATAGGTATGTATAGAACAGGGCAGGGCATACCACAGAGTATTTATAGATATTTATAGAACAGGGCAGGGCATACCACAGAGTATTTATAGATATTTATAGAACAGGGCAGGGCATACCACAGAGTATTTATAGATATTTATAGAACAGGGCAGGGCATACCACAGAGTATTTATGGATATTTATAGAACAGGGCAGGGCATACCACAGAGTATTTATAGATATTTATAGAACAGGGCAGGGCATACCACAGAGTATTTATAGATATTAATAGAACAGGGCAGGGCATACCACAGAGTATTTATAGGTATTTATAGAACAGGGCAGGGCATACCACAGAAGGGGAACAAGTTTTCAGGAACGGTCACACCTGGATGTGTCAGCTCAGCACTACAACAGACTAAGTCACACACGAAGGGGGCTGGCTTTGGGCTGGGGAGCCACTGTCAAGTCACAGGACACCCACCCAGGCAGGTTTGGAAAGGGAGGCCTCAGAGAAGAGGAGGATCTGTTTAGAGGTCAAAGTGGGGCCTGGGGCTCTCAGGACAGGATGGATTTGTCTGACCCAATCAGCTGGCAGTTGGAGAGAAAGCAGAGAGAAAATGGGGAGAGAAAAGTGAGCAGAGAGCTGGTGAGGCAAGCGCAGAGCAGGGGTGTGCTGCAGCAGCTGTGGGAGGGCTGGGGAGGGGAGGGCACAGGTGCAGGTGTGGCAAGGTTCCTGGAAAAGAGGGGCTCGAAGGGAAAGGGGAGGAAGAGGGAGGAGCCAGAGCTTCACAGGTAGTGCCTGGGGACTGCAGCGGCCCTCCCCAGCCCACACACACTGGCCTCTCCCATGACACCCAGGCAGTGCACCCACAATTCAGACCAATGCTCAGCCCCCTCAGGCTTCCCTCTTCTCTGGTCACCCTCTCTTCAAACCCACTGGCCCCGGGCCACCTCTCGCCTTGGCGAGCTCCACCCAACAGCCAACAGGCCTGACAGAGAAAGAACACTGCTTGACCCAGGATGGTGAACCTTAAAGGGATGGACAGCTGGAGTGAGTGCCAGAGGCCCCTCTGGGTGGTCAGAAAGCCCAAGACCCTCTGAAAAGACCCTGGGGAAGGCAGGAAGGGCATATGCCACTGGCCATAGACTTATAAATCTAAGAGGGGAGCCTCAGCTGGTTATGGGGTCTGCAGGCCGCATAGGTGAGGCTGAGCCTTTCCTGCTGGGAAAAGCAGAAGACGGAGAGTCTGCGACAGGGGAGGTGGGTGGGCTCGCCAGGCGGAGCTCAGCTGGGCCAACAGGCACTGTGGTCCCCTTGGCTGAATGGCACAGTTGACCCCTAGGAGCAACAGGCCAAAGTGCCTGAGCCCACTGGCCAGCGGTAGTACTTCAGCGGGGGCCAGGGACCCTGCCCTCAGTCACATGCTAGCAGCTATGATGGTACCTGGGAGGGAGGGAAGGGGGCTGTGTGTCCCTGCCTGGCCTGTGAGGTGTGTTGTGTGATGACCACGTGTATGGGACTCTCAAGATTTTATCCCAGATCACCACTGGATTGACACAGATAGAGGAGGTGGGACCCTGACTATCACCCCTGCTCTGCAGTGGATTTGGCTCTCGGCACTCTCAGGCTGGGAGCTGGATGCCCGGCCCTGGCAGCATGACTCAGACTGCATGACAGGTATAGCGTGCCCAGGATGATGTTCCTAGGCCTCTGACCGCCTCAGTATCCAGCCCCACATACAGTCCCCTCCAAGTTCCCAGCCCCTGGACCATAAACCATGAGCTCTCTGCCCTCTCTGATGACTCCAGAGAGCACCCACATCTGCCAGCTTGTGAATGGAGCCTGTTCCAAGAGTCCACAGGCTCAGCCATGGAGGCTGGGGTGCTTTGGGGCTGTGGGGGCCGGCCCTGGTACCTGCATCCAGCTGGGATGCTCTGCACCTGCAGCCAGGAGTCATCCATGGGCCCCCGTGGGCATGTTGTCGGTGGTTGTGTTGATGTCAATGATGATGATGGGCACCTCCCTCAGCACGTGGTGCATGCACAGCATCTCGTTGCACCGCTGTGCCTGCTCTGCCGACTCCTCCATCAGCATGTCCTTTTCTCCACGTGAGTGCAGGTTGGTCAGCAGATCCGAGAAGATGAACTCCTTGATCTTAGAGTGGGCAAAGAGGGAAGGAAGTTGGGACCTGATGCCTGTGCCACCCCGGCCACCCCGCCATGCCCTGCTGGGACTGTGCACTGGGCTTGGAGCCCCAAGTGTGGCTTTTCAGATGTAGCTTTTACACCACTTAGACTCGAAGACCCACCTCCACACTGCCTTTTTTCACTCAGATGGGGACACTGAGGCCCAGAAGAAAAGTAACCTGTCCAAGGTCACAGATCTGAGAGGGGAGCCAGGACCTATCATGGCACCAGGACACCTGTCTACTCAGTTTTTAATTTTTGGATATAGGATCTCACTCTGCTGCCAGGTTGGAATACAGTGGGTGAGATCACTGCTCACTGCAGCCTCAACGTCCTGGGCTCAAAGTTATCCTCCAATGTTAGCCTGTTGAATAGCTAGGACTACAGGCACATGCCACCGCCAGGCCCAGCTATCTTTTAAATTTTTTTGTAGAGACCAGGTCTCACTATGTTGCCCAGGCTTGTCTCAAACTCCTGAGCTCAAGTGATCCTTCTGCCTTGGCCTCCCAAAGTACTGGGATTATAGGCATGGGCCACTGTGCCCAGTCCCATGTTCTAGTTCTATGGGACAGCTCTGGTCTTGACCGTGCCCCTCTCCCTGGACCTGGTCCCATAGGGCTGGCTGGCATCTCTTCCAAGCCAACATGGCCACCTGCATCCCCAGTGCCACAGGAGCCCTCTGCCCCCATGAGGCGGTGCATGCACATTGTTGATCCTGAGGTGCATGGTGGTCTTGGGCATGAGACCAACCATGAGGTCCCACATGGTCTTGTTGACAATGGCCACATAGGAGTCCACCAGGCTCTGGGTGATCTCCATTTGCTGCTCCAACTGTGGGTCCATGGAGTGCATGAAGCTCTCAGAGACCTTCTCCTCGGCCTTGCTGGCCTGTTATAGAAAACACAAGGGCATCAGGGGGGCCAGGCCATGCAGCCAGGCTCCAGGCATCCCCAGCATCTCAGCCCCTCCAAGGGTACCTGGAACATTGAGGCACAGGGAGAAGCAACTGGCCAGAACACACACCCAGCTCCCCACACTCTAGAGGGTTTCAAGTCTCTGCCTCTCAGGACCCCAGGCCCCCCGCTATTCAGTCTTGTCTTAGTTCTGACTCTAGTACCCAGAATTTGCCTCCATTTCCCAATCCAAAAATTAGGAAAGAACATCTCCAGGTCCCTTGCTTGAAGACCTGGCCAGAACTGGTGCCAGGCTGCAGACCCCTGGCAGGAGGTGAGAAGGGCATACTCACTTTCCCCTTGTCTTGGGAGTCCCACGCGCCAACATTGCCACCACCGCTGCCACCTGGGAGCACAGCCAAAGTAGACACACTCACAGCAAAAGGGGAAGGGTTGAGTGAACCTGGGACACTGCACCCCAATTTTAATGTGTTGATCAATTCAATTTGCTAATATTTTGTGGAGGATTTTTGCATCAATATTCATCAGTGATATTGGCCTGTAGTTCTCTGTTTTGGATGTATCTTTGGTTTTGGTATCAGGGTAATGCTGGCCTTGTAGAATGAGTTTGGAATGGTTGGGTAAGGTCTCTAGTTTTGGAATAGTTTGGGTAAGGTTGGTATGAGTTCTTCTTTAAATGTTTGGTAGAATTCAGCAGTGAAGCATCAGGTCCCAGACTTTTCTTTCCTGGGAGACTTTTTATTACTCCTCGATCTCATTATTTCTTATTGGTCTGTTCAGGTTTAGGATTTCATCATGGTTCAATCTTGGTAGGCTGGATGTGTCTAGAAATGTATCCATTTTTAGTAGGTTTTCCTATTTCTTTGCATACAGTTGCTTATAATAGCCACTAGTGATCCTGCGAATTTTTGCGGTATCAGTTGTAATGTTTCCTTTTTCCTCTTTGATTTTATTCACTTGGGTCTTCTTTTTTTCTTAGTCTTAGTTAGGCTAAAAGTTTGTCAATATTGTTTATCTTTTCCAAAAACCAACTTTTCATTTCATTGATGCTTTTGATTGTTTTCTTCATTTCAATTCCATTTATTTCTTCTCTGATCTTTATTATATCTCTTCTACTAATTTTGGGTTTGCTTTGCTCTTGCTTTTCTATTTCTTTAAGATGCATTGTTAGGTTGTTTATTTGATGCTTTTCTACTTTTTAAAAGTAGGTGTTTATAGCCATAAAGTTCCTCTTAGTACTGCTTCTGTCGTATGCCATAGGTTCTGGCATGTTGTGTTTCCATTATCATTTAAGAAACGTTTCAACTTCCTTCTTAATTTATTCGCTGTCCCACTGGTCATTCCAGAGCATATTATTTCATCTCCATGTGTTTGTATAGTTTCCAACATTTCTCTTGTTACTAACTTCTAGTTTTATTCCACTGTTATCAGAGAAGATGTTTGATATTATTTCATTTTTTTCTAATGTTTTAAGATGTGTCGCATGACCTAAGATATAGTCTATCCTTGAGAAGGATCCATGTGCTGAGGAAAAAAATGTGTATTCTGTAGCCCAAGGGAGAAGACACCCGCCCCCACTCTGCTGCAACACACAGCGCTCCGCTCAGGGATGGGGCAGTGCTGTGCTGTTGTTACACAAGGGGCTCTCTGTCGGGGAGGGAACAGAGTCTGTTCTGTAGTGTTTGCCATTTTCCAAGGTGCAAATATTCTATGGCTGATTTTAAGCTGCCGCCATCTTCTCAGCCTGGGCTTGTTTGTACCCACCCTTGGAAGTCTATCCAAGTATTTGAAAGGATGTGGGTATTGTGATCTAAACTGTATCTTTCTTAGGGGACACTCCAAGCCCAGTTATGCTGTGGTTCTTGCAGACTCATAGAGGAACTGCCTTGGTGGTCTTGGATAAGATCTGGAGGAATTTTCTGAGCTACCAAGCAGTAGAGACTCTTATTCTTTACCTGTAATTTCTCTCCAAAAAGCAGTCTGTCTGTCTGTCTGTCTGTCTGTCTGTCTATCTGTCTCTCTCTCTCTCTTCCTACCTCCCTCGCTTTCTCTCTCTGCCAAGCCACTTGGAGCTGGAGGTGGGCTAACACAACATCCCCATGGCCACCACCACTGGGACTGCACTGGGTCAGACCTAAAGCCAGCAAAGCACTGGGTCTCACTCAAGGCCCACTGTCAACACTACCTGGCTATCGCCTATGTTCACTCGAGGCCCTGGGGCTCTACAGCCAGCAGGTGGCAAGGCCAGCCAGGCTTGTGTCTTTCCCTCCAAGGCAATGAGTTTCCTCAGGCCCTGGTGGGTCCAGAGATGTTGTCTGGAAGCCAGAGACTGGAGTCAAAAACCTTAGAAATTTACCTGGTGCTTTATTCTGAGGTGGCTGAGCTGACACTGAAACCATGAGACAAAGTCCTTCCCATTCTGCCTTTCTCTTTCCACAGGCAGAGAAGCCTCACCCTGTGGCCACCACCACAGGCCCACAGGGAGTGCTGCCAGGCTACTGCTGATGTTTACTTAGGGCTCAAGGGCTCTTAAGTCACTTGTGGTGAATGCTTCCAGGCCTGGGACTCACCTTTCAGGGCAGTGGGCTTCCCTCTGGCCCAAGACAGGCCCAGAAATGTCATCTAAGAGCCAAGGCCTAAAGTCAGTGACCACAAGAGCCCATTTGGTGCTCTCTACCCCATTGTGGCCAGGCAGGCACCTAAGCTGCAAAACAACTGTACCTTTCCCTCTGCTTTTCTCAAGCAAAAGAAACCTCTCACCACAGCCACTGTAGCTGGGAATGTGCTGGGTCTCAGCTGAAGCCAGACACCTCACAGGGGGAATGATTGGTGGAGACTGTTATACAGCCACCTTGCTCTGCCCCTCCTCCCTCACTGAACTTTACCTCCTAAGAGCCCTGTTTCCAAATACAATCACATAGGGGGTTAGGGCTCCAAGAATGAATTTTGGGGAAGAACAATTCAGCCTATAGCATTTGGACTTGGGGAGAAGGGAGGGAAAGAACATGCACAGGAAGGTCACAGTGTAAGTAACAGTATGGAAGTGGGAAAGTTCAGCTCATGGATAGAAAAAATTGATCCAAGTTGGCAGGGCCCACAGGGAGATGTGGTAGGGTGGTGAGAGGTGGGCTGGTGAGAGGTGGGCCACATCAGAAAGAACCTTGAATGTCAGGCTGAGGTGGGAGGCATTTCCTGTTGTGTAGAAGGTGCCAAGAGGTGGTGGGGAGGGTAACATGATGAAAGGATATTTAGGAGGATGGATCTGGCATCAGTGATGGGTGGGGGTAAGGAGTGAACAAAGCTGGAGGCTAGGAAACTGGACACATAGCCCAGAGTTCAGACTTAGGCTGTTCAAAGGCAATTTCCACACTGAATTCCAATGTGGATCTAAGCATGCAGGGGATAGATAATTTAAAAAAGCAAAACCATTCCCTTCCCATTACCACACAGTTTCCCAGATGATCTCATCACCAGAGTCCTGCAAATCAGACAGTCTACCTGCCCCAAACTCTGTCCATAGAAGTTGTGACCCAGAGGGAGCCCTTGTCCATCTGTAGCCCAGGGACACTGCAGCCTGAGCAGGGCTGCACCTGTTCCCTCCCAGGAGCCTCATCTCTGTCTAGCCCGGCTTTGGCTTCAAATGCCCTCAGCTTTGGCTTCAAAATCTGTTGAGTCAGATTCATGACAGCTCTGGCCTTCTTTGGTTTAGGGATTTTAAAATAGTTTTTTCAAGCAGGCAGTAGATCAACTCTGCTTGCTTACCTCTAAGAACTGGCTACAATCCACAGAAATCTGTTATACTCATAGTTATGGCTTGATTACACTGAAAGGATACAGATTAAAATCAGCCAGGGGAAGAAAGGCCTAGGTCTGGCTCCAGGAGGGCATCAGGCATGGACTGTCCATTATCCCTTCCCCATGCAGTCAGAGTGTATTACCCTCCCGGCTTCTCTATGTGCCAATACACACGGAGTATTCCCAGCCAATGAGGATCCTTCAAGCCTCAGTGTTCAGGGTTTTTACCGAAACTTCATCACAGAGGCATGCTGGATTGTCCATGTGGATCCTCTCAGTTTTCAGTTTCCAGTCTTTCCAGAAGTGACCTAAAGCCCATACTCTAAATCACATAGTCACTTTTCCTGGCCTGGCTAGTCCCCACCCTAAATCTCATTGTTAGACCATCCATCATGAGCCAGATCCCCAGGCAAAGATATTCCTATCAGGTATTACGTGTTGATGGTTACCTCCCAGGAGTCTAGGACAAAGGCCAGACCTCTTTTTGGTCAAGGTTAATGTTTTTTTTCCTTTTTTACTATACAACATGCCATAATCCTGTTACTTTTTCTGTTTTGTCTTCAAAATAACCCTAATTGGTGGGTAAGGATGTTTATTATTATAAACAAGATCTCAAGAGGGAAGATGCTTGGGCAACATTGCACAGTTGATCCTGGACTCATAGTACAAGACTCTTTCCACTCTGAGAGCCCCGAGCCCTGAGAAGAAGATGGAAACAAGGTGTGTATGTGTGTGTGTGCATGTGTGGGTTTGTGTGTGTAAATGTATTTCTAATGAATGTGTGTGGATATGTGTATGTCTCTGTGTGTGTATACATGTGGATGTCTGTGTGTCTATATGCATGTTTGTGTGTGTGTGTGTACAGTGGTGCACACCTGTAATGCCAGCTACTCAGGAGGCAGACAGGGGAGGATCACTTGAACCCAGGAATTTGAGAGAGAGAATATTTCAATGATCTTTCTCTTGCAGTTAGAAGACAAAACCTGGGGCTGGGCATAAAGAGACAAAGCACAACATAAAGAGGCAGAGAAATGTCTAATAAAAACAAGTGACCAATAATTAATTAGTTCATCTATAAAGAAATATAGCATTTTAACAGCAGATTAAAACTAGAAGATAATCTTCTCTAGAACCCTGATAATCTTTGTGTGAAAACTCTTGGGCACATATGTTAATTGCCAAAACTCACAGGGTCCTGTGCAACAGAATTGGAGAGTAAAACCATCTTTTTAAAACCCACTATGCTACAAGCAGCATTCAACTCTTTCTCAATTAAGACTTCGCAAACCTATCTCCAGCTTCCAGATGGTGAGGGAAAGTGTGATGAGATTTTATGATAAATTGTGCCTGTCTCTGAGCCCATTTCCTCCTGTTGAAGAGGAAGAAAATGAGGCAAGCACATTACAACTCTGCTGACAAAGGTCACAAGCTAAGCAAATAATTATTATTTAAAACCAGAGAGTCCTATAATTTATTTACAAATTCCACACGTTCTGTATTAGATTTTCCAGTTCAATTTACTTGTATTCTTTGAAAGAAATTTATAAGATTCAAATTATTCAGAAAATGCTCCCAAGTGAAGAAAAGATTTAACCATACGAAGTATCATGCTACCTAATATGGTGTGGTGGTGAAGTGTGCAGGCTCTAAAGCCAGAAAACACAGGTTCAAGTCCTGGCTCTACTACCTTGGGAAAGTTACATGGTCTTGCTGTGCCTCCATTTTCCCATCTAAAATGTGGGAATGACAATAATGGTGTCTATTTCAGAGTTGTCTTGAGGAAAATAATACATGTGAAGCATTTTGAACAGAAGTTACTGCTATGTAAGTGTTTGCTATAGTTATTTTAACATTTCAGATTATAAATATCTACCCTGTTATTCAGATAACAAGAGTCCCTAAGCTGATAACATGATGAAGAACTTTTGGGTTTCTTAATTTCCATCAGTTTTGTGAGGGAAAAAATACCACATGAAGAAGAGCAACTGAAGCAGGCATGAGAAGGAAGCTTGGCTTAAGATTGGGGAGCTTGGATTTATTAGGCTTTTGTCTTCTAAAAATGTCCTAAGCTCCATTGATAAGAAGATGTTCAATATCAGTCTAGCTAAAAAGGACCAATAGATCCCACAAGACACTGAGAGACAAAAATAGAAGGGTAATAAATGAAATATTGAAAACTACACAACCAGAAAAATAAACAACTACCAGTACCCAAAACATGGCTAAATCTCACAGGATTATGTTGAATGAAAGAAGCCAGCCACAAACGCACACATACTGAATGATTCCATTTATATGAAGTTCAAGAACAGGCAAAACTAATCCATGGTGACAGAGGTCAGGATCCTGGTTAACTTTGAGGGGACAGCAACTGAGAAGGGGCAAGCAGGAGCCCTCTGTGCTGATGGGAACATTCTGTATCTTGAGCTGAGTGGTGGTCACATGAATGTGCACATATGTAAATACTATGGAGTTGGCTGGGCACAGTGACTCACACCTGTAATCTCAGCATTTTGGGAGGCCAAGGCGGGTGGGTCACTTGACGTCAGGAGTTCAAGAATAGCTCGGCCAACATGGTGAAACCCCATCTCTACCACAACACAAAAATTAGCTAGGTGTGGTGGCATGCGCCTGTAATCCCAGCTACTCAGGAGGCTGAGGCAGGAGAATTGCTTGAATCCAGGAGGTGGAGTTTTCACTGAGCCAAGATTGCGCCACTGCACTCCAGTCTGGGCAACAGAGAGAGACTCCATCTCAAAAACAAAAAAAAGTATGGAGTTGTAGCTTAAAGTACATGCACCTCACTGTATGTGAGATACTGTCTTAGTCCATTTGTGCTTGCTGTAACAAAATATCTGAGACTGGGTAATGGGTAAAGAATAAAAATGTATTTCTCACAGTTCTGGTGGCTGGGAAGTCCAAGATCAAAGTGCCAGCAGGTTTGTAGTCTAGTGAGGGCTGCTCTCTGCTTCCAAGACGGCACCTTGAACACTGTATCCTAACATGATGGAAAAGACAGAAAAACAAAAGAAGAAAACAGAGCTACGTAGCTCCCTCAACCCCTTTCATAAGGTCACTAATCCCACTCATGAGGGGGCTCCTCCCTCACAACTTAGTCATCTCCTAAAGATTCCAACTCTTAATACTATCACATTGGGGTTTAAGTTCTGACATGAATTTTGGAAGAGACACAACCATTCCAACCATAGCAAATATACTTTACTATAAAGAAAAAAAGGAAAATCTTGTCTCCAAACATAATATTTTAAGAGTTTACATATTTACAGCCCAATTTTCCACATGCTTACATACATATTTATGACCACTAGAGTCATTCTTAGCTGAGAAAAGTTTCAGTAAATTAAATTTGTTTCTCACATTATCTATTAATACCTTATTCAGATAAAACCAAATTTCTAACCTAGATTTTAGGTTAAGACAGAAACCCATAGTCATTCGTTGCAATGTGAGAATGACAGAGCGAGAGATATTAACTAGCAGGATCCAACTATTTTATTTTTAATAAATTTAAGAGCACAATTCTCCACTAATGACTCCCCCAGACAAATCATTACTTGGATAGCAAAGAATCAACTAAAAATGGAAGTGAGAACAGTTAGAGTCCTTTTTGCAACGGATGGATGTTTATGAGATTATTAAGTGAAGAGGGTTCAGAAACAAGGGGATAAATGGCATGCTAATTTGGGGTTGAATGGAGTAATCTTGGAAATATAAGAATCGTGCTTAATGGGACTTGTCTACTTGCAATTCAATAATCCAACATGTGTAAATTCAGACAATGGACATGAACACTCAGAACAAAATTACAGAAATAGAGCTGGGTGCCGTGGCTCACACATGTAATCCCAGCACTTTGGGAGGCTGAGGTGGGCAGATCACCTGAGGTCAGGAGTTTCTGATGAGCCTGGCCAAAGTGGTGAAACCCCATCTCTGCTAAAAATACAAAAATTAGGCCGGGCGTGGTGGCTCACGCCTGTAATCGCAGCACTTTGGGTGCGGAGGCTGGCGAATCACCCGAGGTCAAGAGTTTGAGACCAGCCTGGCCAACATGGTGAAACCCTGTCTCTACTAAAAATACAAAAAGTAGCCGGGCATAGTGGCAGGCGCCTGTAGTCCCAGCTACTCGGGAGGCTGAGGCAGGAGAATTGCTCGAACCCAGGAGGCGGAGGTTGTAGTGAGTCAAGATTGTGCCACTGGACTCCAGCCTGGGCGACAAGAGTGAGACTCGGTCTCAAAAAAAAAAAAAAAAAAAAATTAGCCAGGCGTGGTGATAGGCGCCTATAGTGCCAGCTACTTGGGAGGCTGAGGAAGGAGAACCACTGGAACCCAGCAGGCGGAGGTTGCAGTGAGCTGAGATTGCGCCACTGCACTGTAGCCTGAGCGACAGAGCCAGACTCTGTCTAAAAAAAAAAAAAAAAAAAAAAAAATTACAGGAATAAATTTAGCAAAGAGGCACCAAAGTTAAGATAAGGGCCACTGTTTCACGTCTGACATCTTTAATGCTTGAGTCGTGGGAATGGCAAGCCAGGGACAGAATCTTCTGACCGGAAGCTAAAACCAGCCTTTGGGGTGGGTTCAGAGAGACTGTTCAGACTCAAGATGCGAAAGCGGAGGTTGCCTGGTGACAGTATCCCGAAGGCAAGGGCATTTTCAAAGACAGTGGTACTTGGAGAAAGAGAATGCTGTGTGTTTAAAAAGAAAAACAATTAAAAGAATGGAAACAAGGAAGAAAAAGTGACCGGAGGGTAAGGTGATCATATGTTCTGGTTTGCCAGGTACAGTTAAAGTTACGTCTGCTGTCCTGGTGCAATTATTATAGTGCCCCTTTCACCCTCCGAAGTGTCTGGATTTGTTTGGATGATAAAGCATATGATCACCCTACCAAAGAGAGGATATTAGCCAGAAGACCAATGTGTCTATTCTAAACGGTGTGGACTCATCCGCACCACCTCTGCCTCGCCCTACCCCGCGCTACCCGAGTCTCCAGGAAGGCTGGAGCGGAACCCTCGGCTCCCGCGCTGCTCTGGTGCCACCTGCAGGTTATATCGGGGAACTGCTTCTCCCCACTCCGAATCTGGACAGCCTTGGACTTGGCTAAAAGACCTTCAGGTGCTATTCCCATCTCTGTCTTTCTGCTAACACTTTAGGATAGTGAGGAAGCAAGAGAGGTTAAGCTTACTAAGCTCCTACTGTGTACTGGGCACAGAGTGGGCACTTTTCAGAGTGGGCACTTTTCTCTCCAGCCTCGTTGTTGATGGGAAATAGGTGATTATACAACTATGAGACAGAATCAGAGTGGGCTAGCGACGTGCTCACAGTATCTCAGCTGAACCTGGAACCCAGGGGTCTTTGACTCTAAAGCTAAAGCTCTTTTTGGGTCTCCAGCTTGAGCAACAGTTGCAAAATACAAAGGGCACCATGAAAATCCAATATCGATCCATATAAGACTGTATTGCAAACAGAAATAAGATTGTATTGCAAACAGAAACATGGAGTGTCTTCATGGGAGTGATGGCAAGGGGGGAGATTATCTCAATTCTATGTACCTGGGAACTCTCCAAGGAAAATGAATGAAGCATGACTGAGTGCAATTTGTCTGATAAAACCTATCAGAACGCGGGGCCTTGTGGGTCCTGAGTGAAGGTAAGAAACCACGGTGCTGGCCATTTGCTAAGGTGTTCTTTATAAAATTACTCAGGGCCTCAGTGCCTCCACCTTCTTCATTACCCTGGGCAGTTTCCCCATCTGTCTTCATCCTACTGCCTGGCATCCTAGCCATCAAACTGTTTTTAGAGTTATGTCTCCATAAAATAAAAATCATGGGGGAGTCATTCACACCCTAGTGAGAGTCATCTAAGATTCTCTTATCTTCTCAGACCTTTTAGCTGAAGTTGGTTATGACAGAGGATGGGGAGGGGGAAAAGGGTCGGGGCGAGCACTCTTGGAGCTTGCACTGTTTCTTGCCGGTGCCCTGGCACAGTGTGAATATGTCAATCTAAATGGAGAGCTCTATGCACGTTCCTCTCTATTCCCTTTGTCACCAATACCAATTCCCAAGGCAGAGCCCCGGGAGGGCTGGACTGAAGGACCTGGAGGTAATAGAAAATGCTTGACTTTGGGTTTCAGGTCAAGCTCTGCCAGTGACTTGCTGTGTAACGTCAGACAAGTCAGTTCACCTCTCTACACTTCAGTGACCTCATCTGTAAAAGGCTGATTTGAACTGGATTATTAATTTTCTTTAGGTTTTGCAGTTGTTTTTTAACATTATATTCAATTATTCCCTCATCTTTATTAAAGAATAATTGACAAATAAAAATTGTGTATATTGACAGTGTTCAGTGTGATATATGCATACATTGTGAAATCATTAAAACAAGTTAATTAACATTTTAATCACCTCTCATGCTTTTATTTTTTGTTGTAAGAACATTTAAGATGTATTTACTTAGAATAGTGTTTACTAGAGGTGAGGAAGGGTAAGGGGGAGAAAGTAGCCAAAGGTTGGCTAACAGGTTAACAGATACAAGAGTACGTGGCTGAGTGCAGTGGCTCGCACCTGTAATCCTAGCAGTGTGGGAGGATCACTTGAGCCCGGGAGTTTGAGACCAGGCTGGACAACATGGGACATCCAATCTCTACAAAAAAATTAGAAATTAATCAGGCACGTTGGTGCAAGCCTGTAGTCCCAGCTACTCTAGAGGCTGAGGTAGGAGGATCACTTGGGCCCAAGAGGTCAAGGCCGCAGTGAGTTGTGATTGCACCACTTCATTCCAGCCTAGGGGGCAGACTGAGACCCTGTCTGGGGAAGAAAAACAAAACAAAACAAAAACAAAGAGTACAGCTAGATAGGAGGAATAGTTCTAGTGTCTTTAGCACTATAGGGTAACTATAATTCATGACAATTTATTATATATTTTTAAATAGCCAGAAGAGTGGATTTTGAATGCCCCCAGAACAAAGAAATGATAAATGTTTGAGCTGGTGGAGATGCCAATTGTGATTTGATCATTACACATTGTACACATGTATAAAAACATTATATAGTACCCCGTAAGTATATACAATTATATGTTGATTAAAAATAATAAAAGCAGGCCAGGCTTGGTGGCTCATGCCTATAACCCCATCACTTTAGGAGGCCAAGGCAGGCAGAACACGAGGTCAGGAAATGGAGACCATCCTGCTAACATGGAGAAGCAGTGTCTCTACTAAAAATACAAAAAATTAGCCGGGCATGGTGGCACACATCTGTAGTCCCAGCTACTTGGGAGGCTGAGGCAGGAGAATCACTTGAGCTTGGGAGGTGGAGGTTTCAGTGAGATGAAATTGCAACACTGCACTCCAGCCTGGGTGACAGAGCAAGACTCTGTCTCAAATAATAATAATAAAAGCAAAAAATCTACTCTTAGCAATTTTCAAGTATACATTATTAACTATAGTCATCATGCTTTACAACAGATCTCCAGAACTTACAACATTATATTTAATTCTGGTCAAAGCACTAGATACACAGAGGTAACAACAAAATGGTATCTGGAGCAAGAAATCCTCAGCAAAACAAGAAAAGAAGAATAAAATAACAAAATGGTAATGAAAGGCTTATATCAAAAAGCATTTCCTCTGCCCTTTCCTTTCTTGCCTTTGTGTACTAATTCCCAGAAGTCATCACTTTAAACTCATTTTGTGACTTCCCCTGGTATGTTATCATCATATTTCTAAAGAATGTTTATGTTGCTATTTCTTGATTTGTTTTCTTTAATATCTGTCAGTTCCTGGCATAGCTCAGTATAGGGCTTACCTTCCCCATGAAGTCTTAATTTCCTTGCCTCCATTTCACTAATTCGACTGGATCACAATCTTATGAAATCAAAAGCATTTACATTCTTGTAGCCATCTAAATATTGTCTCTAACCCAAGTCCCGCACTGAAATTGTTTCATCTTTCCTTTCTTCCCCTGGAGTTAATAATTGCTTCAGATTATTCCCCCTCATTTGGTTTCTTTTTTTATTCAATTACCTATTTTTTCAGATGCTCCAACTAATCTATCAAATGCCTAGTGATAATTATCCAGAAACTAAGATACACTGGATACTCTTATCAGCCCCATCATTTTCCTGGAGGCTTCCCTCTCTCCCTTGCTGTCCATATTTCTGCTCCAAACTGGACTCAGCTCTCAGCCCGAGGCATGGCTGGCATCCTGGCATGTCTCTGCACCATCATGTGAATTCCTGCTGCCTCTTTTGCGTGCATCTCCTGTTCCCTGGCCCCAGATCTTCTTTTTCCTTGGTTTACTCTCTCACATTTTCCAGTGGCTTCCCAAGAAAGAGTGAATGGAAGCCAAGCTTTCTGACCCTCATGCATTTTAGAATGTCATTGTTCTGCCCCAACTCCTGATTACTAGTTTGGCTGGGTGTAATGCTCTAATTTAAACATAACTTCTCCTCACATTGGGAAATATTGCTCTATTATTTTCTAGTTCCCAGTGCTGTTGGGAAGAAGTTGGTGTCATGCGGAGTCTTGGCTCTTTACATATGACCTGTCTTTGCTCTCTGGAAGATTTTAGGATTTCCTCTCTACCCTTAGTTTTCTGGAATTTCCCAATGATGTGCCTTGTTGTAGGTCTTCATTCACTGTGCTAGTCACTCGGTAGACTCTTTTGAACTAGAAAATTATGTCCTTCTATTGCGGGAAGTCACCAGCAGGTTCATGTGAGCTGCATAATCACATTCTTTTCTTCCAAGGACAGAGGCATCAAGGCCCTGGGAACCTTATAAGTGGATGTGGGGAAAGGGGGCCTGAGGTCAATCCAACAAAGCTGCAGCACCCACTGAGCTCATGTCCCAGGGCTAGGCTCTGCCTGAGGACAATAGACACGGGTGAGACCCACTTCCTGACCCAATCCCATGGTGGAGCTGAGGACACACATGGTCCAGGAGGCCCCCAGCCCCCAGCTACATTTACATGCACCTACCTGCATGCAGCAATCCATGAGCCACAGGACAATGTAGGGGAAGGGGCAGCTTCAGAGAGCAGGATAGGAGGGAGGTAAATAATCATGGGGTGGAGAGTGGCCTTGTGGGGAAGGGGAAAAGGCAGGGCCGTGTGTGTGTGTGTGTGTGTGTGTGTGTGTGTGTGGTGTATTGGGGGAAATGAGGAGAACATTTTGTCTGCCCCCTTTTCTGACCACTGCACCCCTTTTTTCATAGTTTTTCTTCCCATCATGAACTGAGTGTCTCTGTCTCCTCCAAATTCATATGTTGAAGCCCTAACCCTCTGTGTGGCTGTATTTGGAGATGAGGCCTCTCAGGAAGTCATTAAGGTTAAATGAGGTCCTAAGGGTGGGGCCCTGATTCAGTAGGATTAGTGTCCTTATAAGACAAAACACCAGAGAGTGCACTCACTCTCTCTCTGCACAAATACAAAGAAGAGGTCATGTGAGCACACAATATGGCAGCCACCTACGGGACAAGAGAAGAGGCCTCAGAATGAAACCTGCCTTGCTGGCACTTTGATCTTGGATTTCCCAGCCTCCAGAACTGTGAGAAATAAATGTTTGTGGTTTAAGCCACCCAGTCTGTGGTATTTTGGCATGGCACCCTGAACTAATACACCTCCCCGCCCTACTTCAACCACATGACACTAGAGGGCTTGGCAGTTTTAGTGTCCCAGCTACCCAGCCAACCCAGACCAGACCAAGCAGAAACTTTCTTCTGGAATTTTCTGAATCAGAACTAATGGAAGAGAGCCCCATCCTTTCTTGGAGGCAAAGCCAGGAAGATGGAAGCCTCATGTTGCCAACAGCCTGACTCCAACCTTGTGGGGAAAGGTGCTGTGAGAGCACAAAACTGGTCTGCAGACTGAGGTGGAGACAGACACAAGGGAAGGAGTCTGCAAATCCTAACAGCGCTGGTGACTCTGAGTCCAGGTATTCCTGAGGCCCAACTGTTCCCTGGTCTGCCCCTGGCTAACTTACTGACCAATGAGCTTCCCTTCTTCCCTAAGCCAACTCAAGTGAATTTTCTGTCACTCACACCCAAAGAGCCCTGACTGCAATGGCAGGGCATGGCAGGGCTCAGCTGGCTGGGGCAGAGGACAGTGTGGGTGGAATCAGCAGTGACAGGCACACAGGAAATGCAGTTATCAAGTGGCCTCCATGAGTTCTTCCTCCAGCCCCAACTGTGAGCAAGGCTGGGCTCATACGCTCAGTAGATCAGAGTGAAGGATTTGGTCAGAGGTGCCATGCTCAGGGCCATCTTTCTATAAGCCAGACTCTTTGTCATCAAAAACTTTGCCATCAGAGATAGTTTTAGTCATATCTTGGTTCACTTGATCAACTGCTGTTCTCCTATTTTCAGGATCTTTACACTAGGCTGGCCCACGTGAGTGTTAGGAAGCCCTAGGCATCCTGGCTAAAAATCCAGACCACAAAAAGGGCTTCTGCCACCCTGCCCAGGGCTCCAGAGGGCAGGACTGATGGGTGATGGTAGGAGCCCAGCCTGGGCTGTGGTGACATGTACACCACTCTTGATCTGTCTTCTGGAACTTCTCACTCCTCCAGTTTGGGTCGCAGTGGGGCACACGTGGGAAAGACCGTGAATGCCCATGTCTCCAACTAGTTTCCCCATCAGAAGTGGTTATTATACCAAGCACCCTCCTCCATTAAAACTGGACAGACCCAGGGCCACTTTCCTAATGGATGGGTCTTCTTGGTCCATCTCATGCTCCCAACAGAGCTCCCTCCCTGGGATGGGAATGTGCCATGCCAGGAGAGCCCTCTTGACCCAGTCTCCAGCCAAAGCCAGTCCTCCTGCCAAGCAGGCCCTAGAGTTACACTGGAGGGTGACAGGCCTCGCCTGGAAATTTCTTGCTGAAAATTGTCAGTTTCCCACACAAGTGCAGCCTGGCAGTTTAATTCAAGTTAAACCCAGAAGGAGACTGCTGCTTCAGTCTCGACTGCTTGAAAATTAGGCTGTGTAGAGCTTTTGTTTGCTGGAAATTGTGAGCCAAACATTGTGCAGATTGACCCAGTAGCAACAGCAAGTACACACATAGGGCACGAAGCAAGGACAAGTGTGGAAATGTGTGCACACACACACACAGAGCAGAAAATCGAGAAATAAACTATTTTAATTTCAGCTATCATGGAAGTTTTGTGTCATTTCCCCCAAAAATACAAATTTTATTTTATGATTTAGTCTTGTTTTTATTTAGAATTACTTAAGAAAAAGGAGACTGAATGCAGTGGCTCATACCTGTAATCCCAGCACTTTGGGAGGCTGAGGCAGGAGGATCCCTTGAGCCCAGGAGTTCGAGACCAGCCTGGGCAACATGGTGAAACCCCATCTCTATAAAAAATATGAAAATGAGCCAGATGTGGTAGCATGTACCTGTGGTCCCAGCTACCCAGGAGACTGAGGTGCGAGGATCCCTTGGGCCCAAGAGGCAGAGGTTGCAGTGAGCCAAGATCACATCACTGCACTCCAGCCTGGGTGGCAGAGTGAGATGCCATCTCAAAAAGAAAGAGAAAGAAAGAGTGAAAAAGAAAGAGAAGAGAAAAGAAATAAGAGAAGAGAAAAGAGAGGAGAGAAAAGAGGGGAGGGGAGGGGAGAGGAGAGAGGGGAGGGGAGAGGACAGGAGGGGAGGGGAGAGGAACAATGGGATCCTGATATCTGGTATGGGGAGACTTAAGTGGATACATCTGAGAACTTTAAGCCTCCAGTTTCCACTCAATGCTCTGGTCTAAAAGAAGTAGCCCCCTTTCCTTGCTAACGGTGGCTGCCCCTTGCCTGGAGACTAGGCAAAGAGCCTCCAGCAAGGCCTTACAGCAGGAATGAGGTGTGTCATCATTGCTGCCCCACATTGACACCAGGCTACAGTCATTCCTCATCATGGCCCAAGGTCACAGGCACAATCCACTCTGGGAGAATGATTTCTTTGCCAAAAATGTTGCAGGAGCTGCTGAGTGTGTACTGGCAGAATCTGGGAGAGGAGGTGGAGGACTGGACATAATAGTGTTGAACCAGGGGGAGACTAAAGGCTGTATACATGAGAATACACTGACCTGGGAGCACTCTCAGGATTTAACGGCTTGGCAAGGACACCTGGGGCTCCAACACATTGCTGGAGTGGCTCCTTGAAATATGGACGGAACAATTGCTGCAGTGAACTAGGTGGAGATTGTAGAACTGCATTTGCAAAGCATCAAAGAAGCCGGAAAGTACAGGGAGGTAGGAATGTTGGAATGGTTCATTACATGCCAGCATATTCGGAATCCTCCACTTGACTATGTGCCCTTGGAGGCCTCACAGGGACTCCCCTCACTAGGCTAACAAGGAAGGCATTAGTGAGAAGGGCACCTGAATATTTCAGAGACTCAGTGGCACTATCCTTTGAAAGCCAGAGTTGACAAGAGGAGATGCAGCCATGAGACCAGGCTTCATGGTGTCAGTGGGAATGGTGGAAGGCGAGAAGAGCAGATGCCAAGTGGTGCACTTCACCATCATCAACAAGGTGGATGTAATTAACTTAATTAGTAGGAAGACTAGAATGATAATCAGGATGCCTTGACCTCCAGGGATCTGCTGTATTGGCTAAAAACTGATGGCATTTCTGGGAAGAGTTATATAGGCAGTTTACTAGGGTGATTTTGTTTTGTTTTGTTTTGTTTTGTTTTTTGAGACAGTATCTTAATCTGTAGCCCAGTCTGGAGTGCGGTGACACAATCATAGCTCTCTACAGCCTCAACCTCCTGGATTCAAGCAATCCTCCCACCTCAGCCTCCCAAGTAGCTGGGATTACAGGCATGTACCACCATGCCTGGCTTTTTTTTTTTTTTTTTTTTTTAATTTTTAGTGAAGATGAGGTCTTGCTATGCTGCCTAGACTGGTCTCAAACTCCTGAGCTCAAGCAATCCTCCTGCCTCAGCCTCCCAAATTGTTGGGATTACAGGTGTGAGCTCTAAGATATTTCCTGATTTGTGTATTCAGGAAACCACAAGAGCTGGCAAGCAGAAGGCTGTAACAAAAAGATGCGATTTCCTACTCAGTTTTCAGATTGACATTTGAGACCTACAGCTCATGGATTGTAGGGGAGGCTGGGTATTCTTGGAAAAAGATTCTGCAACATTACCACATGGTATTCATTCATTATTCTCCAAAGGGATCTGGGGTCATTGATGAAAGTAACTGTAACTGATGAAAAGGGAATACCCAGACTGAGGGTCATTTATGTAGTATTAGAGCTGACCCTGACACCATAAGATCCACAATGCCACCATGTCCCCTCCCCAACGAGACTGAGGACACATGAAGGCTCGGTAATAAATGGATCCCTGGATGAAGAGGCCACAGCCCCATCCAGTTGTCATTTCTCTGTCTCTAGATATGCAATTGATATAAGTATGCTTAGAAGCTAACAGAGCTCTCACTTTACTCCCTGACCTGTGGGTATGAGCCACTATAGTAGGAAGAGCCCAGGGGAAGTCTCTGAAACTCCCTGTTGTTACTTCCAGGAGCAACGCAGTATTCCAGGTGGAATCACAGAGATTTAGCACCTCCCTCAACTGTAACTGCCAGCTTATGGTAGTATTCTAACATTTCCCCACCTGTCCCTTGTGCCATTCTTATCATCATTTTACTTCCACATGTTATAAACATGACAATATGTTACTACTTTTGCCTCAGTCAACTATTTCTAGACATCAAAAAATGAGAAAATAGGATCTTTTCTATTTATCCATGTATTTATGATGTCAGTGGTCTCCATTCCTTTGTGTAGATTCTAATTTCTATCTAGTGTCCTTTTTCTTCTGACCAAAGAGCTGCTTTGAACACTTCTCAGAGTGTAGACCTGCTGGTGATTATCCTGGATTTGTTTGTGTGAAAAAGTCTTTATTTTGTCTTCATTAAATTTTTTGAAAATTTTTTATTCTGTTTTTTGTTTGTTTGTTTGTTTGCTTGCTTGTTTGTTTGTAGAGATGAGGCCTCGCTATGTTGCCCAGGCTGCTCTCGAACTCCTGGCCTCAAGCAATCCTCCTGCCTTGGCCTCCCAAAGTGCTGGGATGATTACAGGCATGAGCCACCACACCTGGCCTCACTGACTTTTTTAAACTGCTTTTATTCTCATATCTGCAAAGTTAACTTTTTCATCTCTAGTAATTCTTTTTGTTTTCTTTTGAGACAAGGTCTTGATGTGTTGCCCAAGGCTGGAGTACGGTGGCACAATCACAGCTCACTGCAACCTTGACCTACTGTGCTCAGGTGATCTTCCTGCCTCCTGAGTAGCTGGGACTACAGGTGCATGCCACCATGCCTGGCTAATTTTTTAATTATTTATAGAGATAGGTCTCCCTATGTTGCCCAGGCTGGTCTCGAACTCATGGGCTCAAGCAATCCTTGCGTCTCAGCCTCCCAAAGTGCTGGAATTACAGTTGTGAGCCACTGCACCCAGCCTGTGGGTCTTCATTTTTTTTTTCCAATATATCTTCCATTTCTCTCTTCTCATCATGTTCAGATTTTTCTAGACTTCTTGAACATATGGAGCATATTTATAATATGTTTTTTAATGTCCTTGTCTGCTAATTACATCATCTTTGTCATTTCTGGGCCTATTTCCATTGATTTATTTCTCTCCAGGTTATAGGCCCTATTTTGCCTCTTACTCTGTCACCCAGGCTGGAGTGCAGTGGTGTGATCTCACCTCACTGCAATCCCCATCTCCCAGGTTCAAGTGATTCTCATGTCTCAGCCTCCCAAGTAGCTGGGACTTCAGGTGCATATCACCACTCCTGACTAATTTTTGTATTTTTAGTAGAGACAGGATTTAGCCATGTTGGCCAGGCTGGCCTTGAACTCCTGGCCTCAGGCAATCTGCCCACCTCAGCCTCCCAAAGTGGTGGGATTACAGGCATGAGCCACTGTGCCTGGCCATTGCCTGGCAATGTTTTACTGACTGGTAGACCTCGCGTTTTTGTGTTGTGACGGCTGGATTTTGTTTTCTTTTAAATAGTGTGGGACTCTGTTCCAGCACTAGTTAAGTTATTTGAAATAAGTTGGATCGATCTATTCAAGATTTGCTTTCAATCTTTGCTAGGACAGTTTCAGAGAAGCCTCTACCCCAGTGCTCATTTAGCCCCACTATTAAGGCAATACTTTTCTAAACTTCTCTTCCATTTCCTAAGTGTTATGAGGTATTTTCATTCTGACTAGTGAGAATATGAATTCTCTCTAGCCTGTTGTGAGCTCTGGGGATTCTTTGGTCTGCTTTCTTGTGGTTCTTTCCCTGGCTACTTTCTTCTCACATATGTCCATATCCGCCCTGAGCCAAAGGCTTGAGGGCATCTTCTATAGTTGTCCAGAGTTCACACGCTCTCTTCTCCCACCTCCTCTCTGGTACTCTATCTCACAAATTCTACCGGCCTTGAAGATTTTCCCAAGCTTTGATCTCTGTCTCCTCAATCCACCAAGACCACTGAACTTTGGATTCCTCTCTCTGCGTTGGAGCCTGTAATTGCTTCTGGCAGTAAACTGAGGACACTATAGAGTTCATCTTCTTTTAGCTATCATAGTTCTGCTCGACCTATTCTCCAATGTTTGAAAACTATTGTTTTATATATGTTGTTCCATTTTTCTAGTTGTTCAAGGTGGGAGGCAAATCTGATCCCTGTTAGCAATCATGGCCACATGTAGAGATTGCAGGATGTTGTGTGTGTGTGTGTGTGTGTGTGTGTGTGTGTGTGTGTGTGTGTATATATATATTTTTTATTTTTTTATTTTTTTGAGACAGGCTCTCTCTCTGCCACCCCAAGTGGTGCCATCTTGGCTCACTACCACCTCCACTTTGTGGTCTCAAGTGGTCCTCCCACCTCAGTCTCCCAAAGTACTGGGATTACAGATGTGAGCCACTGCACCCAGCCTAAAATTGTATCTTTCTTATTATCAGTGAAGTTAAACATTGTTTCCTGTGTGTCAGCAGCATATTCGTTTCTTTTTCTTTGAACTTTCATTTTTTTTTCCATTTTTCATAGAATTATTGGTCTTTGTCTTCTCTACTTCTAGAATAGAATGAATATGATATTAATAGTACTTCAAATTGTGGCCATGATGGAGTACCTATATTGATGATAGTCTCCCAGTATAAACAACTACAAAGCTGGAGAAAGTACATGAAGAAATTGTCTTCAGGCATTGGAAAATAGGCAGTTCCAGATACAATCTGAGCAAAGGGAATCACATGAAGTGACTGCTACATTTTTCTGGTGGGGAAAGTTTCCAAACCCTCAATGACCGCACAAGGAAGCAGAGTCCAAGCCAAGAGGATCAATCTTGTTTGGTGGAGGAAACAGAGACTGCCACTCAGGGCTGCTAAAATGTGTGTGGCAGAGTATAAGAAAGGATAGAGTTGCAGAGAAGGAGCCCCAGAAATCTTTCAGAGGTTGCTGCAGGTCCTTGGCCAAATCCCAAATGATGAATGTGCAGATTGAGACTCTGCAAGGCCCAACACAGAACAGTCAATGGGGAGCTGAAAGCTAAACAGTAATTTCAGTGGTCACAGACTGCTGGAGACACATTTGAATTCTGGCTTAGCCAGAGTCTCCACTCTTGGAATCTCAGGTCTTGATGAATATCCCAGACATTCACAGGAGGGCCTAGAAGGCCGTGCCTTGGGATTAAGGAAGATTCCCTAGGAATAAGGGCAAACCTAAAAATCAGCTCACCCTAACAAAACCTAAAATGAAGTCTTGACACACATGATCAAGTTAACCCATCAGTAATTTAATTCCCTGCCAAAACAAAACTCAACACTAGAGTAGGATAACATAATCCACATCTCTACAATGAAGGTTCACAACGTCCCACAGATCAAGTAATACTTACTAGACATGTGAAAAGGCAAGAAAATATACCCTAAAATTAAGAGAAAACCAGTCAACACAAACAGACCCACCTTGCATGGTGGCTCATGCCTGTAATCCCAGCACTTTGGGAGGCCAAGGCAGGTAGATCACTTGAGCTCAAGACTTCGAGACTAGGCTGGGCAACGTGGCAAAACTCCATCTCTACTAAAAATTCAAAAATGAGTCGGGTGTGCAGCTAGAGTGTCCATAACCCCCAGGCTGTGGACTGTACCAATTGGTGACCTGTTAGGAACCAGGCTGTGCAGCAGGAGATGAGTGGTGGGCAGTGAGGGCTACCATCTGAACTCCACCTCCCGTCAGATTGGCAGGCATTAGATTCTCATAGGAGCCTGAACCCTAATGTGAACTGCACCGTGAGGGATCTAGGTTTCACACTCTTTATGAGAATCTGATGCCTGATGATCTGAAGCAGAACAGTTTCATACC
The DNA here is from genome assembly GCF_043159975.1 of Macaca nemestrina. Taxonomy (NCBI): domain Eukaryota; kingdom Metazoa; phylum Chordata; class Mammalia; order Primates; family Cercopithecidae; genus Macaca; species Macaca nemestrina. The sequence goes on along the minus strand of NC_092131.1, from coordinate 122,216,397 downwards.
ATAAACACTGCCCCTGACCCTGTCTGTGGAAAAATTGTCTTCCACGAAACCAGTCAGGACTGCTGGTGGCATGTGCCTATGGTCCCAGCTACTTGGAAGGCTGAGGTGGAAGAATGGCTTGAGCCTGGGAGGTGGAGGTTGCAGTGACCTGAGATCATGCCACTGCACTACAGCCTGGACTGTTAACAGAGTGAGATCTTGTCTCAAAAAGAAAACAACAACAAAACAAAAACAAACAAACAAAAAAACCAGGGCCAGGCACGGTGGCTCAAATCTGTAATTCCAGCACTTTAGGAGGCTGAGGTGGGTGGATCACCTGAGGTCAGGAGTTCAAGACCATCCTTGCCAACATGGTGAAACCCCATCTCTACTAAAAATATAAAAATTAGCTGGGTGTGGTAATGTGCACTAATAGTTCCGTCTGCTCGGGAGGCTGAGGTAGGAGAATTGCTTGAACCTGGGAGGCCGAGGTTGCAATGAGCCGAGATGGCGCCATTGTACTCCAGCCTCTACAGGAGCAAAACTCCATTAAAAAAAAAAAAAAGCAGACCCATAAATGGCTCACACTGTGGAATTAGCAGGCAAGAGCTTTAAAGTAACTACATACATACTTGACAGAATTTAGAGAAATATCAATACTTGGTGAAGATGGTTAAAAGAGAATTTAGGAAATAATTTTTAGTATAAGTATGTCCTAAATATGCATGGTACGTACTTACTAAATAATTATTTTCTAGCAGAAATCTAAATTTAACTGGGTATCCTATACTTTATCTGGCATCTCTACCCCAAAGCCAAGGAGGAGAGAGTCCAGAGTCCTATCTTCCAGCAGGTGACCTAGCCTAGGACAGGGCCTGGCCAGGGGCAATTGTGCATTGGATGGGTTCGAGATGCCAGTCATTCAATGTGTCAAAGGTTTGCCAGACCTGCCTACAATCAATATTATTTTTATTTAATATTTTTTATCTAAAGCAACTTTAAAAATTTTAACCTTTTATTTGGAAATATAGATTCAGAGGAAATTTCAAAGATGGTACAGAGAGGTTTCATGGACTCCTCACTCAGCTTCCTCCAAAGGTTCTATTTTATATTAGTGTAGAACAACATCTAACAATGTCACATTTCTAGGTCTGTGCCATTTTATCACATATGTAGACTCCCTTAACCACCACTACAATCAAGATACAGAACTGTTCCACTACCATGAAAATCCACTTCCTGCTATTCTTCTGCACTCATTCCTGGCTCTTCCCCTCCATTATTCCTACCCATGGCAAAAACTAATCTGCTTTCTGTCTTTATAATCTTGTCACTTCAAGAACATTATAAAATGCAAAAATTAACCAGGCATGGTGGCACAAGCTTGTAGTTCCAGCTACATGGAGGCTGAGGCAGGAAAATCACTTGAACCTGGGAGGTGGAGGCTACAGTGATCCTGCCACTGCAGTCCAGCCTGAGAGACAGGGTGAGACTCTGTCTCAATGAATGAATGAATGAATGAATGAATGAAGGCCTGGCATGGTGTCTCACACCTATAATCCCAGCACTTTGGGAGGCAGACGTGGGTGGATCAGCTGAGGCCAGGAGTTCAAGACCAGCCTAGCCAACATGGCAAAACTCTGTCTCTACTAAAAATACAAAAATTAGTCAGGCATGATGGTGCATGCCTGTACTCCCAGCTACTTGGAAGGCTGAGGCACAAGACTTACTTGAACCCGGGAGGCGGAGGCTGCAGTGAGCCGAGATAGCACCACTGCACTCCAGTAGGGCCAGACTGAGACTTTGTCTCAAAAACAAAACAAAAATCAAACAAAAAAAGAACATTACATAAATGGAATCACACAGTATGTGGCCTTTTGAGATTACCTTTTTTTTCTACTCAGCAAATGCCCTTTGAGATCCATCCAAGTTGTGCATGTTTGTTTTTATTGTTTTTCTGGTTTTTTGTTTGTTTGTTTGTTTTTGAGATGGAGTCTCACTCTGTTGTCCAAGCTGGAGTGCACTGGTGTGATCTCAGCTCACTGCAACCTCCACCTCTTGGGTTCAAGTGATTCTCCTGCCTCAGACTCCCGAATAGCTGGGATTATAGGCACCCACCAACACACCCGGCTTTTTTTTTTTTTTTTTTTTTTTGAGACAAAGTTTCACTCTTGTTGCCCACAGTGGAGTGCAATGGCATGATCTCGGTTCACTGCAACCTCCGCCTCCTGGATTCAAGTGATTCTCCTGCCTCAGCCTCCCAAGGAGCTGGGATTACAGATGCCTGCTACCATGCCTGGCTAATTTTTTTGTATTTTTAGTAGAGAAGGGTTATCACCATGTTGGCCAGGCTGCTCTCGAACTTCTGACCTCAGGTGATCCACCTACCTCAGGTTCCCAAACGGCTGGGATTACAGGTAAGAGACACCATGCCCAGACTTTTTTTTTTCTTTTTTTAAGTAGAGGCAGGTTTTCACCATGTTGGCCAAGCTGGTCTCGAACTCCTGACCTCAAGTGATCCGCTCACCTTGGCCTCCCAAAGTGTTGGGAATACAGGTGTGAGCCACCATTCCTGGCCCCCTTTTTATTGTTGAATAGCATTTCATAGAATGGATGTATCAGTTTGCTTAACCATTTACCTATTGGGGGCATTTAGTTGTTTCCAGTTTGGGGCTATTACAAATAAATCTGCCATGAACAATCATGTGTGAGGTTTTGTGCAGACATCAGTTTTATTTTCTGGTACAAATGCCCAGAAGCAATTGCTGGGTCATATATTAAGGTGTATGTTTAATTAAAGAAGCTGCCAAACTACTTTCTAGAGTGTCTGTACCATTTTATATTCCCACCAGCGATGTATGAGAGAGTGAGTTTTGTCTGCATCCTCGCCAATATTTGATATTATCACTATGTTTGATTTGAGCTGTTTTAATAGACATGTAGTGATATCTTACTGTGGTTTTAATTTGCATTTCCCCAGTGGTTGGTGTTGAAGATCTATTCCTGTGCTTTAAGTCAACTCATTTTTAAAACTTAAATAAACATATTGAAAAAGAAACTTTTGCTTTAGGAAGCCAAGGCATGTGAATTGCTCAAGCCCAGGAGTTCAAGACCAGCCTGAACAACATAGTGAAACTCCATCTCTACAAAAAACAAAAAAATATCCAGCATGGTGGCGTGCACCTATGGTTTCAGCTACTCGGGAAGTGAGGCAGGAGGATTGCTTGAGCCTGGGAGGTCGAGGCTGCCATGAGCCATGATTGTACCATTATACTCCAGCCTGGGTGACAGACAAAAACCTTGCCTTAAATAAATAAATAAAAGGAAATTTGTGATTAGTAGTTCTCAAAGTGTGGTCCCTGAGCCAGCAGCATCAGCATCACCATCACCTGAGAATGTTAGAAATGCAGATTCTCAGGCACCACCCCAGACCTCCTGAATCAGAACCTCTGATGTGTGGGTTCAGTGGTCTGTGGTTTAACAAGCCCTCCCAGTGAGAATCGGTCTCATTTACTACAAATAGAAGGTAGGGCCGGGCGCGGTGGCTCAAGCCTGTAATCCCAGCACTTTGGGAGGCCAAGACGGGCGGATCACGAGGTCAGGAGATCGAGACCATCCTGGCTAACACGGTGAAACCCCGTCTCTACTAAAAAATACAAAAAACTAGCCGGGCGAGGTGGCGGGTGCCTGTAGTCCCAGCTACTCGGGAGGCTGAGGCAGGAGAATGGCGTGAACCCGGGAGGCGGAGCTTGCAGTGAGCTGAGATCCGGCCACTGCACTCCAGCCTGGGTGACAGAGCAAGACTCCGTCTCAAAAAAAAAAAAAAAAAAAAACACAAAACAAAACAAATAGAAGGTAATGGTAAGAATAAATGCATCCACATATCACCTGAAATCCTCTTGTGGGCACCAGGTTCACACACCACACTTTCGGGCAGGAGCCCCACCCACAGAGGCTATGACAAGAATGTTCCTGCCCCTGGGGCTATGCAGTGACAGCTCACACAGCTCCATGTGGCAGTTCTGAGTTTGGGAAGGGCTGATGCCATCCTACCACAGCCCTTCCTGCCCTTCACTGGACTGAGAAAATCCAGGACTAACTGCGTACTACTGTCTGGGCTGTTATTAGTACACTGTATTAGTCCATTCTCACACTGCTATGAAGAAATACCCAAGACTAGGTAATTTATAAAGAAAAGAGGTTTAAATTGACTCACAGTTTTGCATGGCTAGGGAGGCCTCAGGAAACTTACAATTGTGGCAGAAGACACCTATTCACAGGGCAGCAGGAGAGAGAAGGAGAGCAAAGCAAGGGGGAATGCCCATAATTAAAACCATCAAATCTCATGAGAACTCACTCACTATCACGAGAACAGCATGGGAGAAACTGCCCCCATGATTCAATTATCTCCACCTGGTCCCACCTTTGAAACATGGGGATTAATGCAATTCAAGGTGAGACCTGGATGGGGACACAGAGCCAAACCATATCATATCCTTTATATTAGCATATTGTATCAAAGTATAATTTTTTTCTTTCTTTCTTTCTTTTTTCTTTGAGACAGAGTCTCGCTCTGGCTCTGGCTGGAGTTCAGTGGCATGAGCTCAGCTCATGGCAACCTCCGCCTCCTGGGTTCAAGCAATTCTTGTGCCTCTGCCTCCCAAGTAGCTGGAACTACAGGTGTGTGCCACCACGCCCAGCTAATCTTGATTTTTTTTTTTAGTACACATGGGGTTCGACATATTGGCCAGGCTGGTGTCAAACTCCTGGCCTCAAGTGATCCTGCCACTTCGGCCTCCCGAAGTGCTGGGATTACAGGCGTGAGCAACTGCACCAAGCCTGAAGTATAATTTTCACAATGTGAAAAGCTTGACTTTCATACAGATAATGAAGGAATACGTATAAGATATTTTCTTTAATTTCCAAGGGAGTCAGCAACACGATGAAGCTAGTAAAGGAGCATTTTGAAAGACAGTGTCTGTAGTGATCCAGGAAGGGCATTCCAAAATGCATTCTGAGATAGAGCCAAAACTTGTTAATATCCTCTAGGGAGACAAGGCATGGTGGCTCATGCCTGTAATCACAGCACTTTGGGAGGCCGAGGTGGGTGGATCACCTGAGGTCAGGAGTTCAAGACCAGACTAGCCAACATGGTGAAACCCTGTCTCTACGAAAAATACAAAAATTAGCCAGGTGCAGTGCTGGGCGCTTGTAGTCCCAGCAACTTGGGAGGCTGAGGCAGGAGAATCGCTTCAACCTGGGAGGTGGAAGTTGCAGTGAGCCAAAATCATGCCACTGCACTCCAGCCTAGGTGACAGAGAGAGATTCTGACTTAAAAAAAAAAAATCATATTGGGACATAAAAATGTCATCTTTGGGAGTTGTCTTTTCTACTGAACAGAAATTTGTAAGTTAATGTATATACATATTCTCCAGTATATTCATAACATATTCTCTAGTATATTTCCCTACACTAGTGGTTTTCAAGGCCACTAGTCTTTGAAATTGGAAGTCTCAAATTGGAAGCATCAGCGTCACCTGGAAACATAGACCTGCAATGCTCAGGCCCCACCTCAGTCCTACTGAGTTAGAAACTCTGGTGTGGGGCCCAGCAGCCGGTTTCACAAGCCCTGCAGGGGATGATAATGCACTCTAATGTGTGAGAGCCAAGGCTCTAAATAGTCAATCTTTAATGGTAAAACAAGCATCTATGAAACAATGCTACAGTATGATAATAAAAGGGCATGCCACCCACCTTTTAACTTTATTTCTCAATTTAAATATTTTGTCTGTCTGATGTTAAATTTGCTGTTTTGTTTTTCAAATACTCTTAAGACAGTTTTCATCTGTTCCTAATTTTCTCTTTTCAAATAAAAAATGGTTTTCCAAATCTGTCCATTTTTCTCTTCTTTAACCTATCGATTGGATGAAATGAAAGTTGAACCATTCTTACTTTTTTTTTTTTTTGAGATTGATTCTCACCCTGTTGCATGGGCTGATTGTAATGTAGTGGTGCGATCTTGGCTCACTGCAACCTCCACCTCCTGGGTTCAAGCGATTCTTGTGACTCAGCCTCCTGAGTAGCTGGGATTACAGGTACGTGCCACCAGACCCTCCTAATTTTTTTTTTTCTTTTTTTTTAGTAGAGACGGGTTTCGCCATGTTGGCCAGGTCTCCAATTCCTGACCTGAGGTGATCTGCCTGCCTCGGCCTCCCAAAGTGCTAGGATTATAGGCGTGAGCCACTGCGCCCAGCCTTTTTTTTTTTTTTTTTTTTTTTTTTTGAGATGGTCTCATTCCGTTGCTCAGGCTGGATGGAGTACAGTGGCACCATCATGGCTCACTGCAGCCTCCACCTCCCAAGCTCAAGAGATCCTCCCACCTCAGCCTCTTAGGTAGCTGGGACGACATGTGTGCACCAGCACAAGCAGCTAATTTTTTGTAGAGACCAAAGTCTCCCTTTGTTGCCCAAGATGGTCTAGAATCCTGGGCTCAAGCAATCCACCGACCTTGGCTTTCCAAAGTGCTATGATTACAGGTCTTATGTTCTTAAAATTGTTCTTCAACATGGTATAAGGTAGTCTAGTAACTTAACATACTGTTGTTTTCAACAGGCTAATGCTTGTGATTTGTAAAAGAACTCTTCAGAAATGAGTTCAATTTTACCATGAATTGGGACACTTTCCATTTCTTTCTATTCCATAGAGCAGTTTACTTGTCATGAGCTCTGTCTTTTGAAAACTTGAAAACCTACAACAATAAAACCAGCTGCACCTGGTGCATGGGATGGGCATGGAATTGAGGACAGAGCTCAAACTACAGTCAGCTCTCTGTATCCTCGGTTCTGGGTCCTTGGATTTAACCAACTGTGCATCAAAAATACTTGGAAAAAGTAAAACAATAAAAAACAAAAAATTATAAATACTTTATAACAGGTATTTACAAAGCATTTATGTTGTATTAGGTATTGTAGTAATCTAGAGATGATTTAAAGTATACAGAAGGATGTGCATAGGTTATATGCAAATACTATGCCATATTATCTCAGGGACTTGAGCATCGGTGAATTTGGTATCTCTGGGGTCCTGGAACCAATATCCTGAGGTTACTAAGGGATGACTGTATTCAGTTGCTTTTTGGGGTATTAGTTTATTCTCTAATGTATTTTTGTCATTGTTTTGTCTTTTTGTTTTTGCCTCTGAAGTCGATGTCGGAAACTTAGTTGTTCTAGACTACCCACTAGCTCAAAGCTACTGGTAAGCAGACTACGACTGCAATCTAAACAACCGATTTTTTCCCCACCGGAATGGCAAAAATTAAGCATCTATTGATGTTGAAGCTGTAGGGAGTTTTCCTGAGCATGTTAATTATGACAGTCTTTTTTGCTAGGCACCTAGGCGACTCATCAAAATGAAATAAAATACACATGCACTTGAAGAAGTTATCTGGTTATTTCCTTATCTGGGTGCTGGTTAGGTTAGGTCTACAGTTGATGAAAACGTATTAAGCTTTATATTTATAATAGCTACAATTTTCTGTATGTGTAGTAGATTTCAATAGTTTTTAAAATGTCTTTTGCCACAGCCCGCAGCTGTGTATTATGCTATTCGCTTAACAGCGGAAAACATGGCAATGACCTAAATCTCCCGGGATCCTACCCACTTAAATTAAATGAAACAACTTCCACTGTCTTTCCTAATGCCTTAATTCGGTCCTCAGTTAAACTGCCGATGTGCGCGTGTTTTTTCCAGGGAAGGATTCTGCAAGACGGAGGAGAAGATGCCAGCATTTCGCCCCGGGCACCTCCAGTGGGCTAAGGTCTGCTCCCAGCCTCACTCCAGCAGGCCCCGCCCTCCCAGAGGCCGTTAGTCCAAGTCACGTGATCGCCGACTCCGCTGACCCTGCAGGACCTGAAAAAGGAATTCCGGGGTCCTGGCTTCCTGGCCTGATGATGAGGCACCAGGGCTGCTGGAGAGGGAATGAGGGGGCACCAGTGGCTCGGGAAACCGGGGAGGGTGTCTGCGCTGGCCTTTCCGCAAACACAGTGTGTGCGGGCCTGACGGCTGCAAGTCCGCTAGAGGAAAGTCCACCACTACCCCTCTCGGGAGACTGGGGCGGGGGTGGGGGGCGGGTAAGACAGGGCAGACCCGCCGGCTTAGAGTCCCTGTGCTTCCCTAGTGAAAGGAAGGGCCCCCGCCTCCCGGGGCAGGAACTAGGGCTTGTCTGGAGCTGGGAGTCCTTTCAGATCTTCCCCAGCCCCAAGAGGACCTCCCAAGGACACCCCCTTCCCCAGCCCTGCTGTGGGACTTAGACAAGAACGTGCTTAGACTCAGGCTCACTCTTGCACACTGTTAGGAAGCCCCTCCGCTCTTTCCAGAGCCAGAAAGTAGTAGTTTTGGGGTTGAGACTTATCCATCTATCCATCCATCCATCCATCCATCCATCCAGTCCATTCATCCGTGCGTTCCAAGCGCCTAGTCTATACCATGAAGTGTGCTAGGCACTGGGAGGACTTGAGCTGCCCAGGGAAGGGGAAATCGGAGGCTTGAATTGGAAATCATAGTTAAGGCTCCAGGGGCAGAGACCTAAGGGCGCTTTGTGTGTAGTGCTAAGGGGGCTTCCTGAGGATGCTATTAACCTTAAAGGCGGATGGCGGGAGCTGGCTGGCTGAAGTACAGTTTGTGCACCGGGCTTGGCAGGCAAGGGTGGGAGGAGTGTGTCTTCAGACAGGGAACAGCATGTGCAGAGACTTCAGGTGAGAGAGAGCTTGGCTCCCCAGGAATGAATGCATTTCCCATAGCTGGGAGAGTATTATCTGGAGGTTAGATAAAGATGAGGCTGGACAAGTAAAAACTAAATCTTCCTGGCTCTTGGATCACCACAATAAAATTAGTGTACCAGCCACCAAAATTTCCTTGTGTGAGGGGCTATTTTAGGAAGTATGATCAAGCAGGGCCTGGCCAGGTACAGTGACTCACGCCTGTAATCCCAGCACTTTGGGAGGCTGAGGTGTGTGGATGACCTGAGGTCAGGAGTTCGAGACCAGCATGGCCAGTGTGGTGAAACCCTGTCTCTACTAAAAATACTAAAAAGCCGGGTAGTCTTGCCTGTAGTCTCAGCTACTTGGGAGGCTGAGAGGCAGGAGAATTGCTTGAACCCGAGAAGCGGAAGTTACAGTGAGCCAAGTTTGTGCCATTGCACTCCAACCTGGGCAACAGAGTGATAGCCGTCTTTAAAAGAAAAAAAAAGAGAGAGAGACTGGTCTGATGAGGGGTCACTTGAGCAGAGAGTGGAATGAAATAAAGGATAGCAAGCCACACAGATAATGCAGCAGGCATGGAGGTGGGAACAAGGCTGGTGTCCCTGAGCAGCAGCAGGGAAAGTGGAATGGCTGGACTTGTGTGGGTATAGGGAAGAGGGGAGAGAGGTCACTTGTCTCTGTGAGGCAGAGGACTTTGTTTTATTCCCTGCTGTACCCCCAGTGCTTAGAGTGGGAGCTAGCACAGAGAAGGTACTCAACGGATGTTTGCCGAGCAGACGAATGCCTGGAGTAGACCTCAGAGCAGGGTTTGGTGGCAGGGTGGGTCAGGGAGAGAGTTCACTCAACAGCCTGGTGATAGGGGAGAACAGGTGGCCAGAGGGCATCCATCTATGATGGGGACCAGGGGTCCCTGCTGGGCAGTAGTGTGGGAGACACGGATCCTGGCCATACCTCAGCCTTCCCTCCAGCCTGATTACCTGCCTCCCTCCCTTGCAGAGGTTTCGGTTCTGTGGTGATCTGGACTGCCCCGACTGGGTCCTGGCAGAGATCAGCACGCTGGCCAAGATGGTTGAGTGCACAGGGTCTAGTCTGGGTGGAGGAGGGGCGCTGGGCTGCGGATTGTGGGTGTAGATGATGGTGAGGTTTCTCTAAGGTTAGGGCCTCAGTGCTCTCAGACTGTGCTACCATGCTTTGTGACCTTGATCAGCGGCTGGCCTGCTCTGAGCCAGTCCCCAGGAAGGAGGGGTGAGGTTTGCCAGCCTGGCTGATGTAAGGACTTCCCTTCCAGTTCTCTGTGAAGTTGCAGCTGCTCTGCAGCCAGGTACTAAAGAGCTGCTGGGACAGGGGAATGATGTGAGTACAAGACCCAGCACCCCATTGTCCCATGACCTTATGACCCCCAGTGCCCTGAAGCTCTGCACTAGGCCCGGGGAGATGGGTGACCCAGCCTCACAACCTCTCTGGGCACCTCCCATACTTCTTTCCAGCCTGTCTGTTCTTATTGCAGGATCCAGGCTGGGGGTGAGGGGCTGGTGAATAGGGGCCTGGAACCCCCTGAAGGTCTCCTTTCCCCATAGTATGAGAAGATCCTGAAGCTCACGGCTGATGCCAAGTTTGGTGAGTACCCCACTGAGTCCACAGGCCCCAGGCTACCCTGGGACCTCGGCCTGGTGCCTGGTATGGAGGGGCCCCCTACTCCTCCCTGGAGCATCCTTAACTTACCTTCCCTAGTGGAGGAGCAGGAGGGAAAGAAAGACATTGACAGTCCCACCTTCCTGTCCTCTGCCAGCTCCTGGTGGAGCAGTAGCAGTGCCTTGGCTCCAGGGGGCCTCAGGGCTTTGAGCTGAAGTTAATATGGCAACTGGGAGGTGGTTGGGGTGGTGGTGACACCCCCTGTCCCACCCACGGGTCCATCAGAGTCAGGCGACATCAAGGCCACAGTGGCAGTGCTGAGTTTCATCCTCTCCAGTGCAGCCAAGCACAGTGTCGATGGTGGATCCTTGTCCAGTGAAGTGCAGCAGCTGGGGCTGCCCAAAGGTATGGGTTGTGGGTGGGCAGCTGGGCAGCCTGTGGGCCAAGGGCTGCTAGAGAGGGGGCCGGGTCCTGTGACCCCGAGGTGTACCCTGCCCTGTCTGGACCAGGAACCCAAGCCCAGCCCCCACCTGCTACTTCCAGAGCTACTCCGTTCTACCCCCAGAGCACACAGCCAGCCTGTGCCACTGTTAGGAGGAGAAGCAAAGCCCCTTGCAGAAGCACTTGCGGGTCTGCAGCCTACGCAGCAAGTATGAGGCCAGCCAGGGTCCAGGCTCCTTCTAGAAGGTGCATGCAGCATGCAAAGTGCATGGAGAGTCCAGGGGGATGACTTAACCATGGTCACATACCAAGCAGCTGCAGAGCTGGGACCTGGCCCTGGCTCTCCTGACTCTGCGGGCTATGTGATGTGTACATACAGGATCAGACCTTGCCCTTTCCTCCTGGCTGACCCTTCCCTAGTCCCCTGTACCCCATGTGTGAGCACCCAGCTCACTCTTATTCCTCCCTCTCCGAAGTGTGGCCCTGGCAGAATGAGTGGCAGGAGGGGCAGCAGAGGCTGTGGACCCCTCAGCTGCACCTAAGTCCTCTGTGTGCTCTAGCTATGTGTGCTGGGGAAGGTTCTTGGCCACAATCTCCCCTCTGTAAATGAGATCAATGCCTGTGGCAGGGAGAGCGGGAGGCCAGTGTGAGTGTCTAGCACTTGGAACAGGGCCCTGAATGAGCATGGACATGGAAGCAGGGATGTTCCTCGACTTTATGCACCTTGGGGATGGGAGTGGGGCTCCCTGCATGGGTTGACAAGGCATTGCTTTCCCCCACTCCACCTCTGTCCCAGCCCTGCAAGTCCAGTCCTTGGGGGTCCAGGAAGGAAGAAGCCCCTGGCTGTGTGACCTTGGGCTGGTGCTTGGCCCTCTCTGGCTCTGAGTTCCTGGGAAAGTCAGTGGTGTTGGAACTCCGGGTTCATTCCTCAGGGTTGAAGCATGGTCTGTGGCAAAGAGGGAGAAGATGTGTCCCATGGTGAGAGAGGGAGAAAGAGAGAGGAGGCATCAGCCTCTTTTAAACAACCAGCTCTCCTGTGAACTACTAGAAAACTCACTCACTGAATCACTTGAACCCTGGAGGTGGAGATTGCAGTGAGCTGAGATCGCGCCACTGCACTCCGGCCTGGGCTGTAAGCGAGACTCTGTCTCAAAAAAAAAAAAAAAGAAAGAAAAGAAAATTCACTCATTACCATGGGGAGGGCACTAAGCCATTCAAGAGGGGTCCCTCACCATGACCCAAACACCTCACACTATAGGCCCCACCTCCAGCATTGGGGATCACATTTCAACAAGAGATGCGGATGGGACAAGTATCCAAACTATGTCAGAGGCCTCCACCTCCCTCTCATCAGAATCTTCTGTCCTCAGTTCAAGTGCATGCTGGCCTCCATGCCTGGCTTCCTAGGAAGTCATCTTGGCCCCAAGGGGTTGGGAAGGGCCACTAGGCCAAGGGTTGGAGCCCTATCTCTCCTCATCCCAGTCTGGTTCTCCATCATGGGCTAGCCCACTCTGCTTGCTGCGTTCTCTCCACACCTGCTCCCTGAAGCTCAGGGGTCAGTCTGGGTGCAGGTCTGGGTAGAGGTCCAGGAGAAAATTCTGCCCTCCATCCCCCAGCTCATAGCTCCTGTGCACCACGGCAGCCAAAATGCACCAGTGTGGCCAGGAGCGCTGACTTGTCCTTGTAATCTAAGTGTTTTGGGAGGCTGAGGTGGAAAGATCGCTTGAGACCAGCCTGGGCAACATAGCCAGACCCTGTGTCTATGAAATATAAAATTAGTCATGGTGGCATGCACCTGTAGTCCCAGTTACTCAGGAGGCTGAGGTGGGAAGATCACATGAACCCAGGAGGTCAAGGCTGCAGTGAGCTATGATTATACCACCGCACTCCAGCTTGGACAACGGAGCAAGACCTTGTCTCTAAAACAAGAAACAAAGTGCACCAGTGTGTGGATACCAGCTTCTCCTGGTGTGTGGACCTGACCTCATTTGACTCCATTGGTGAGTGGGAGGCTGCCTGCTGTCTTCCAGAACATTCCCAACACTACACCTGTGTCCCTCCTGCATGCTCTGGCAGGCTTTGTGAGTGGGCCTGTCACCTACCTCTCTGGCTGCCCTAAGGCCCAGCTCAAACCTTATCTGCACCTGAGAACCTTGTTCTGATGAGTCTTTCCCCCACCCATAGGCCCCCTCATTTCAGAGCTTTTGGTGGGGTGAGTACAAGGATCGACTCTCTGCTACCAGCCTGGGAGGAACTGTCCCCAGGGTTGGGTCTCTGGATGGCATATGAGGGTCTAGACCAGGACCCGGATGCCTCTAACCTGAAAGGCAGGCCCTCGGTTGCCCCAGCTTCACAGAGCCCCCTTGTCCAGCCTGATCTTCTGGGACAGGCCCGACCCCTGCGTCCTTTGGTCTTTGTCCCTGCTGGGAACTCTGGTTACCCTGGCTTACCTACTTTGACTCAAAAGGTAATGCTGACATCCCCCATGAGACAGAGTGACAGACTGAGACTAACATAGGGTTACCTGGCTCAGAGTCACCATGGCCAGGCAGAGCTCAGGTTCTAGCCTTGTTCAACCTCCACCTCCCAGGGTTCAAGTGATTCTCCTGCCTCAGCCTCCCAAGTGGCTGGGACTACAGGTGCATGCCACCATGCCTGGCTAATTTTTTGTAGTTTTAGTAGAGGTGGGGTTTCACCGTGTTAGCCAGGATGGTCTTGATCTCCTGACCTCGTGATCTACCCACCTCAGTCTTTCAAAGTGCTGAAATTACAGGTGTGAGCCACCGTGCCCAGCCTCCCCAATGTCCTTCTAGCTCTGGTGCCCTGCAGGGTCTGCCTTGGAGCACCTGGAGCCCAAGAAGCTGCCCCTCACCTTTGTGATCCCAGGTACCCCCTCCCTGATCATGAAGAATGCAGACCCAAACCCACTGTGGTGCCTGAAGGAGCAGGGTCAGCCTCTGCCTCCCACGGCCTCTCTGATGGGGAGGATGTTATCCCAGCAGCGAGAGCTGGGAGCAGAATCAGGAGGATGGGGGACTTCTCTCTGGGTAGCTCTGGGCTCCACGGTGGAGCTCTTTTAACCTGGCCCCTCCCCTGTGACTCTCCTTGGCCACAGGCAAAGAAAGCAGCTTACCTGAGGTCACCTCTCAGGTAGGGACCTGGGTTCTTTCTCACCCAGCTGCAGCTCCCCCTCCCCTGGCCGCTTCCCCCAGGTGATAGAGAACCTGGCACTCTGTGCCCCATAGAAGAGTCCCCTTTCCTTCTGGTGAGGGAAGGGAACTGGCTTGGGGCGGGAGGGATGAGGGGGCTGGGGGCTCTCCCAGCCTGGCCTCACATTTGAAGGATGACATCTGGGAGGCAGCATGGTTTAGGCTGTGAGATGTGTCTCTCCCTCTGTTTATTCATCTGAAGGACAGGGCTGTGCTGTTCTGGGGTCACTGTGACAATGCAGCTGGTCTGTGTGAGTTGGTGGTGGCCTCCTGAGATGGTTTGAGGTGGGCTGGAGGTGTGTCTGGAATGCTCCCTCGCACCCATGGGGAAGATCCACTTCAGGAAGACTCATGTGTCTGTATGAAGGAAACCCGGTTCCCTGCCCCTCAGTTGTCCTCTGTCCCTTCCCAGCCCCCTCTGCTGTCCTGCAGGCTCTGGCGGTGGCCATCCCGCTTGGTGACCATCTGACTGGTCCACTCTTCCAGGTGGACCCTCTTTCCTCACGTGGTGCAGGTCCCATTGTGCCACCTCCAGACAGGCCACACTAGTCTGAGGGCCTCCCTTCCCTGGTACCCAGCCCCCACCACTAGGTATGTGCGCCCTCCCTAAAGCCCGCTGTGTTCACCAGCTGTGTTTGAACTCTGTCTCTGTGCAAGGCCTCATGCAAAGCCCGAAACAGCCTGGCTTGTAGAGGGCCAGGAGACCAAAGCTTGAAGACAGAGTGACGGTCTCCCAGAGTCCACTTAGCCTCAGCCCCAGGGCTGCATCCATGCTGGTCCTGGCTCCAGTGGGTCAATTCTCTCCCATGACGTCTATAAGGGCTCCTGTGGTGATGGAGGTGGCTGGAGAGAACAGGCTGCCATAACCCTCCCTCCCTGAGAAGGCCCAAAGGGGAACATTTTAGGCATCAGGGCATTCTGGGAAGCATCTTCCAGGGACCCCTCCTACACCCTGCCCCACCCTGGCTCTCTAGTCAGAAACTGCAGTTGCTTGGACAGTGGAACTGACTCAGGACAAATGCATCTATTAGGCTGGTCTTCGGGATGCTGGGGTGGGGGCAGGGGCACTTCAGGGATAGGAAGGAGAGGCCTGTGTGTTCCAGAAGTACAGAGGAACCTGGTGCCAGCTGCAGTCAACCCTGATGTGATGACCTTTCTACCCGCCCTCTTTGATGTCTTGGTGCTGGCCGCTGTCTTTGGCCAGGTAAGCTCATGGTGTGGGCTCCTGGGGTCCCCTCACTGGGCCTGCCCACTGCCTGCAGGTAGGGGAGCCTATGGGCCAGGACTGTCCTTGGCTTCGCCTTCCAGGTCATGGGTTCAAAGACCATTCCTGGGTTCCACCACCACCAAGCCTCAACGGTGTCCTGATGGGCACAGGAGCTGCTGGGGCTTTCTAGGTTAAGACCCTTGCCTATCCCGTTGTTCCTCCTGCAGGGGGTAGGGGGTGGCTGCAAGGGTCACCCTCAGTCTCTGCCCTGAGAGTCTGCCTAACTTTGCCCCGGCAGCCCCACACCTGCCCTGGAAGACCCCCCACACCCACTGGCTCTGATTCACCATAGAGCAGCCAGGGCCCCCGTTGCTCACACCCTCTGGCCTGAGGCTGACTGGCTCTCTGGCTGGGTTTGAGGGGTCAGGGAGGAGGGTGGGCCTTGCCGTCAGCAGCTCCCATTCCCACTCTGACCCCTTTTTAGTCTCCCTCCTCTTGTGGGCTCTACCCTGGGGCCCTCCCAGCTCCTCACACCAGATGACTGTCTAAATATCTAGAAATCAGTTCTTAAAATACCGACCTTGGATTGCTTCCTGACTTTTCCATACCCCCAAAGGGCCAGCGTTTCTCTTAGGACTGACAGTCTCTCCAGTCCTACTGGTCTGGACCAGGCAGTCATAAGGGTGCCCTTGCCCCAGCCCTCTTTGGGGCGGACTTCTATCCCCTTCCTGCCACCTGGCAGCAGGACCAACCACACTTTGGTGGCAAGAGGGGCAGCAGAGACTGCGGGCCCCCCAGCTGTGCCTAAGTCCTCTGTGTGGTCTAGCTGTGTGTGCTGGGGGAGGCACTTGGCCACCATTTCCCCCTCTGTAAATAAGACCGATACCTGTGGCATGGAGGGTGGGAGGCCGGTGTGAGTGCCAAGCACTTGGAGCAGGGCCCTGAATGAGCATGGACGTGGGAGCAGGGGTGTTCCTCGACTTTATGCACCTTGGGGATGGGAGTGGGGCTCCCTGTGTGGGTTGACAAGGCATTGCTTTCCCCCACCCTACCTCTGTCCCAGCCCTGCAAGTCCAGTCCTTGGGGGTCTAGGAGGGAAGAAGCCCCTGGCTGTGTGGCCTCGGGCTGGACCCTGGCCCTCTCTGGCTCTGAGTTCCTGGGAAAGTCGGTGGTGTTGGAACTCCGGATTCATTCCTCAGCGTTGAGGCACTGTCTGTGGAAGCTGTGGGGCAAGATGAAGGTGGGGAGAGGACAGGCTTGGAGTTTGGGTTTCAGCACAGGGATCAGCAGCGTGAGGGGTCACCTGTGTGTAGAGGAAAGGGAGTGAAGGCCAGGAGTGAGGAATGAGTCTGACTGCACCCAGGATGGTGCCGTGTCTCCTCCCACATCCACCTGGCCCTGGGGGAGAGAGAAGAAAGGCCATGAGACAACAGGGAAGGTGAGTTGGATCCACACATGTCCTTCCAGGACCTGGAGGTGCCTGGTAAGCTCCAGGCACCTGGAGGGGTGCCACTGTCTGGCCCTCATGCAGTGGGAAGTAGGGGAAGGAAGATTCCCTCCCCTGTTCTCTGTCCCAGGTCTCCTGGCCTCCTGTGCTCCTAACTTCAGTCTCTGTCGGCCCCCAGCATCATTTCTAGGGTTGGTGGGAGGCAACTGGGAACAGGTTAGGGGTAGGTGGGGCCTGCTTGGGGGAGTCTGCTTGACTGCCTGGGCCACTGCCCACAGTAGTGGGGAGCTTTTCTGGCACACTGACTGCACCACCCAGGCGCTGCCAGTAACAGCCCCCAGGGAGTGTTTGCAGAAGGCCTTGGCTGCGGGGGGTGTTGGTTGGACCCCACCCAGAACAAACACCTGGGGTGGGGTCAGAGAGAACCGCCCTCCACTTACCTGTCTGGAGAGGGTCCTCTGTGTTGCACTGTGCGTGTCTAAGCTCCCAGGCTGAACACCCCGTGGGAGGCCCTCCACTTTAGCACCTTGACAAGAAGGGCAGTGTCACTGGGATCAGGCCCAGCCCCCTGGCCACAAACCCCACAGCCCCAGCTGGAGGGTGAGGAGATGCTGGGCTTGGGTGGGGGAATCAGGGGAGTAAAGGGACCTGCTCACCGCTCAGCTTGGCTCAAAGGCTCAAGGCGTCAAAGGCTCAACTTGCCCCTCAGGAAGGAGCCCAGGCCCAGCCAGACACTCACCAGGACAAGGGTGAATGTGACAAGCAGGAGGCCTAGAATGAGGAGAGCCACAGCATAGCCGGGGATGGAGATGTCCAGTGGCTGAAGGCTTCGGGGCTAGGAGTGCCTAGAGCAGACCAAGAAGCCTATGGCCAGGTGGGGCCCTGCCTCCCGGACATCTGAGAAGATAGAATCTGGGCCCAGAAGGTGCTGAGGGACTAGAGAGCTGGGGCTATGAGCACCTTGGAGGGCTCCATGAGGAGGGGAGGCAGGCTTCAGATCAGGGCATATGGAGGCAGTGAGCCCGAGGGAGGAGGCAGATGGACAGAGGGAGGGGCCTGCAGAGGGAAGGAGGTACTGACTGATGTCTGGGATGACCATCTCTCCCAGGAGGCCCTCTGCCTCCCACAGGGTGGGCAGACCCTGCTGCACACAGTCCCACACAAGAACCTGGGCTGGCACCACCCTGAAGAAGGTGGCACCCACTCTGGTGGTCAGTGGGTATGGCCTGGTGGAGGATTATCCCACTTCAGGGATCTTGGCAGCCTGAGGGGCCTAAGGGAGGTCATCTCTTCCAGCCTCCTGCCCTCAACCCCAGAACCCAGGTCTGAGCCCTGGGTCACCCAGAACCACCCCGGACCCACCAGAATTCCTCCACCACCACTTGGTCAAAGTTCTGTAGAGGTCTGAGAACAAGGGTCAGCTCGGGAGTCAGGAGAGGATGAAGAGGGTCACAGCTCTACCAAAGTCTTGTCCAGTCATCCCCCATCTTCCCGAGGCCTCTTCCCCGACCCCCCCACTTTATCCCGCCACTTTACCCATCTCGTCAGCCGCCCCTGAGGTGCCCAGAACTCAGGGCTGCTTTTGTCCTCCAAAGCCTTGGTGTAGTGCTGGCCCAGGATCCGCAGCCACACTTCAAACAGCACCAGCTCTGCCTTCTCCCCTAGAGAGATGGGGTGGAGGTGGCATCAGCCTGCACCCCCTCTTCTGGAAGCCCTGGAGTGGGATGCACACCCACGCTCTAATGCTCCATCCAGGGGTCAGCCACCACTATTGGTCTAAAGACCATATTAATTTCAACATCTATTTGTCTGTTTTTCTTTAAAAGTATAACCACCAAGCCATTCTATTTTTAGGAAGATACGTTCTTTTTGAAGTGTTGGAAACCATGATGACTATTCTTAACTTTAAGTCCTAAATGACCAGTATGTGTATTAGTAGATAACTGGACACAGTACAAGGTCAGAAGGGTGACTGAGTGTGGAAGAAAGGGCAGTATGTCCAGTAACTGCAGATGGCTAAATGACAATGAGTCCAGATAATGGATTCTGATGCAACCATTCAAATAATGCTTATGAGTACTTGATAACATAGGGAAAAGCTTAAGATACAGTGTTTTAGAGAGAAAAGGGGAAGGTGGAAAAAACAGATGGAAAGTATGACTTCAATAATGAACATTTTGAGTGCTTCTATTTTATGTCTTTCTCTTTTTTTTTTTTTTTGAGACAGGGTCTCACTCTGTCGCCCAGGCTGGAGTGCAGTGGCATCATGATCGCGGCTCAGTGCAGCCTCTACTTCCTGAGCTCAAGCAATGCTCCCACCCCGGCCTCCTAAATACCTGGGACTACAGGTATGTGCCACCATGCCCAGCTAACTTTTTGTATTATTAGTAGAGATGGGGTTTTGCCATGTTGCCCAGTCTGCTCTCAAACTCCTGAGCTCAAGAGATCTGCCTGCCTCGACCTCCTAAAGTGCTGGGATTATAGGCATGAGCCACCACCTCTACTTTCTACTTTCTTGTTGAAGTAGACTGTATTACTGATGCCCCACCCACACCCTGTTTTTGGACATCTGGCCCCTCCTCGAGTCTCTGGAAAGGGCAGCACTACAAATCCAGGGACAACTAGGGAACTCCCACCCTCACTGCTAGGCAGATCAGATTCTCTCTCCTGCTCATTGGAAATGACACAGAGAGTTTTCAATAGATTTTTTGCAGAGGAGCATCTATATGGTCCAGTAACACTGGGACCAGGGGTACTGCCAGGGCAAGCCAAAGCCTCAGAGGCTGGAGGAGCCTGGAGCACATGCCGAATGTTCATCTGCAGAGCCAATCACAAGCATGGAGCAGAAGTCCAGAGTGAAGGCATGCAGGAGAGGAAAATCACCTCCCAGCCCAGGCCTTCCATGGTGTGGTCATATTTTGAGTTTTGTACTTAGATGTCTGTGAGGTTGCCTGTTGTATTCTTAATGCAAATCCCACTTAAGCCAGCCTAGAATAGGTCAAGATAAATGTAATGACTTGACTTGGCTGGAGTGCAGTGGCACAATCACGGCTCACTGTAGCCTCAACTTCCTGGGCTCAGGTGATTCACTTCTGCCTCCTGAGTAGCTGGGACTACAGGCATGAGCCAACTTGCCCAGCTAATTTTATGTATTTTTCTCATAAAAATATTTTTCAGAAGAAATCTTACATATAATACATTGAAAATCACTGATTGGTTTTTCTTCATCTTTTCTGTGAATGTGTAGGTGTTTGAGTCTCTTGTATTTATTCTTTTACACAGCATATGGGCTGTTTGAAGACTATTTCATTATTTTCATCATCATCATTCATTTCAGCCACTTCAGATTTTCATCTTTTTAAAAATGTTGATGTACAAACCGGTGTGGGGCCCTAGGTATCCACTGTCTTCTCAGGAGTGTCAGGAGTACCTAAAACCTTTTTCTTCTTATGTAAAACTTGGCCTTTTGTAGACATCTGATGATTCATTTTTGAAATACCTTCCATTTTCTGTAAAATCAAAGAAGGAAAATAATAATCAATTCCTTTTTAAGCTAATTTCTTCCCAAGTAATCCTTTCCTTTTAAATCACTCCTCCATCCATAGCTTTTGTGTAAGTGCCAATTCTGATTATACATTTCACTGATGGATATGATGGCTGCTTAAATGGAATATTCCAGTGTTGAAAGAGTTCTTTCTGTACTTTTTCAGGTGACATAAAATGACTCTCCAAGAGTCTTTCACCAAACAGGTAGTTGTTCATTGTTTCAGCAACTATCTCGGCAAAATCCTTAGACTTAAACTCCACAAATGCATAGCCTTTGCTATTTCCAGGGCTTTTATTTCTGAATAGTCTGAACCTTGTAACAGTGCCTTGTAACTGGGAGACATAGGAAAGGATCTGGGTTTTGTTCAGTAGGTTATGTAGGTGGCACACATAGACTACTCCAGAAGAAAGTTGTTCTTGTTTTTGTGTTTTGTTTCATTTGTTTGTTTGTTTTTGAGATGGAGTCTCACTCTTGTTGCCCAGACTGGAGTGCGATGGCATGATCTTGACTCACTGCACCCTCTACCTCCTGGATTCAAGTGATTCTCCTATCTCAGTCTCCTGAGTATCTGGGATTAAAGGCATGCACCACCACACCCAGCTAATTTTTGTATTTTTAGTAGAGACAAGATTTCTCCCTGTTGGTCAGGCTGGTGTAGAACTCCTGGATTCAAGCAATCTGCCTGCCTTGGACTCCCAAGGTGCTGCAATTAGAGGCATGAGCCACTGCACCCAGCCCAGCCTTGACTTTGAAATATATGTTGTTCATCCAGTCAACAGTGAACTCTGGGGGAACACCAAAGATGAGGAGAATGAGAGAAGAGATACCTCCAATTAAAGGAGTTAAGAAAAGATGCTTGAACTCATGTTTTAAAAAGTCACTGCAGGTTGGGCACAGTGGCTGATGTCTGTAGACACAGCACTTTGGGAGGCTGAAGTGGGTGAACTGCTTGAGCCTAGAAGTTTGAGACCACCCTGGGCAACATGGCAAAACCCCATCTGTATACAAAATAAAATAAATTAGCCGGGCGCGGTGGCGCCTGTGGTCCCAGCTACTTGGGAGGCTAAGGTGGGAGGTGGAGGCTGCAGTGAGCTGAGATCCACCACTCCACTGCAGCCTGCATGACAGAGTGACACCCTGTCTTAAAAAAAAAAAAAAAAAGTCACTGTTTTGAGGTTTTCTGGGTGAAATCTGTTTCCGTTAAAAAAAAGGGGGGGTCAAGACAGTATGTATTACTGATTCAAATTCATAATCAGATGCTTAGAGTAAATAATTGTATCTATTGTGTTCAAAAACCAACCTCGGAATTGTTAAGTTAGTTTTATTGGGTTTTTCTTTCAACTGTGCTGATTCATTCAGGTCTGTCACTTCCAAGCCCATGTTTTACTACTTTGTAATCTTATTTGGAAGGAAAACTGCAGCTAGGATTATGATCCATCCTGAGAAGAAAAGTTTCACACATATACACCACACATACCCCCACCACAGTATGATGACACAGCGACCCAACCTTAGGCAAATGGTACCACTGACAGCAAATGCATTTTTTTCTTTATTCTCAATTTTTATTTCTTTATTCTAACAGCAGCATATGCATTTAACATTTTATTGAGATCCTCAACAGCTGCCATTTGGTTTGTATGGCAAATTGTTTATAAAGTAACTTTTTTCCATTTTTGATATTTTGATGAAAATTACGTTCTTCAATTTTAAAGCCCTGTCCCTCTCCCAAAGAAAGACTAATAACTAACTACCAAGTAATGATTTTTTAGGAAAAGAACGAAAGCCAGAACAGCTTTTAAACACTTCTCGAATGTGGGTAAGGGTCCAAAGTCAAGACCTTCTGGGCCCAGTGGAGGTGCTAGGCTGCCTCGGGACACCATCAGCACTTCCCCATCCACAACATCCTCAACAGTGGGGAGCCATGCGTGGACCCCGGGGGCTTCCTGTTCCACAAGCTCCCCTCTCTTTTTCCTCTCCACCCTTGCTGCTGGGCCTCCCCTCCAAATCTGCCTAATGAAGGCAGCAGTGTCTTTAATACTGTTCGGCTTTGTCAGTGGGGAAAGGGTACTCTAGAAAGCTGAGAGATTCCCTGGTCCAGTCTGGGGGAGGAAAAAATATGCAGTGTAGCATAGATGGTTTCACTTGTCCACTGAGACACATGCTCATACTTATTAGATGCATGTATCAGATGCTTCAAAAGTCCTGATGTGTAGTAGCACAAAAGTTGCTTGCAAAAAAAAAAAGTTGCAAAATGATAAAAATGTCTTCAACAGTTCAGGCTCCTGATGACAAAGCTGGTTCTGATAAGTAGTTATTTTGACATGCACAGCAGCTTTCCCTATAAGTCCTGTGTTCCAAGGGTTTCATTTAGACCACAGGAAATGGAAATCAAAGTTTAAATGGCTCTCTGCTGACAAAATGTGGTATATCCATCAATGGACTCAGTAATGATCAAACTACCAAACCTGTTATATGTCACAGACCAATGTCAAAAACATTAGCTAAGTAAAAAAGCCAGACACGAGACCACATATTGTATAATTCCATTGATTTGAAATGTCCAAAAAAGGCAAGTTGATAGAGACAGAAATGGTCTGATTTACCTCAAGAGGTAGGGATTCAAGCTCTCTAGAGTACATGTGATACATACATGAGAAAAAATAAGGAAAAGAAATTTAGATATAAATAAATGAAAATAATACTTCTCCCTGATTATAAAGAAAACCACTTTCTGTAATAATTTGGAAGACAAAATATGAAGAAGTCTTTAATTTTGCCACTCAAAACATTCTGGTTTGTTGCTTTTTATACTTTTTTATGCATATAAGCATTTTAAAAAGTAGAATCATAATATATAGTCTTTTGTCACTATGTTTGGGGCATATTTCTATGGCAGTAAATATATCCTTGGCATCATCATTTGTAAAAGCTCGATGTAATATTAATCTTTGCCACCCCAGAAGTAAATTTTCTTATGTATGTATTTTAATGGACTCAATCAAGCGTTTTTGGGCTGAATTCATAGAAGTAGAATTTCTGGAGGAAAATAACATAAAACAGTCTTAAGATTTTTAATAGAAATTTTCAAATTATCCTGCAGAAAAATTGGTTCAGTTTATACTCCCACCAACAGGGGCAGAGTTCCAGTGTCCCCCTTCCATTTGTCCTCTTTGCTGGTATTTAAGCAGAAAATCTCATTGTTTTCATTACATTTCTTTGGTTTTTAGTGCTTTTGAAGTTTTTTTTCTTTTTTTGAGATGGAGTCTTGCTCTATCGCCCAGGCTGGAGTGCAACAGAGCAATCTCAGCTCACTGCAACCTCCACCTCCTGGGTTCAAGCGATTCCCCTGCTTCAGCTTCCTGAGTAGCTGGTATTACAGGTGCCCACCACCATGCCTGGCTAATTTTTTGTATTTTTTAGTAGAGATGGGGTTGGTCAGGCCGGTCTCAAACTCCCGACCTCAGGTGTTCCACCTACCTTGGCCTCCTGAAGTGCTGGGATTAAAGGCGTGAGCCATGGCACCCAACCTTGAATCTTTTTTATATGCTTATTGGGCATTTTTATTCTTGTGGAAATTGCCTGTTTCCCCATTGCCTATTTTCTAGCCAACCTCCAAAGTCACATTTCAGTTAATTTTTATCCTGCTGATTGAAAGCATTTTAACTTAATGATTTTAACATAAACAGGAGCAGGACAGATTGTAATTATCTAGATCTTGCTCTGTCACCCAGGCTGGAGGGCAGTGGCATGATCATAGTTGCTGCAGCCTCGTACTCCTGAGCTGAAGCAATTTTGTCTACCTCATCCTCCCAAGTAGCTAGGACTACAGGTGTGTGCCACCATGCCCAGCTAATTCTTAAAAATTTTTTGTAGAGATGTGAATTCACTATGCTGCCCAGGCTGGTCTTGAACTCCTGACTTAAAGTGAGCCTACCACCTTGGCTTGCCAAAGTTCTGGGATTACAGACATGAACTACTGCTTCTGGCTGAGAGCTCATTTTGTTTGCTAGTGGTGTTCTTGGTATCCTTTTATATTTGAGGCTTTGGTGCTAGTGCTGAAGTATTATACTCACTATCCAAGGTTTACAGGACTTTTGTTTTAATATTGAACAGATGGAACTGTTTAGTTCTGCATGTTTGTAGACATAAAAAATGTACCTACCAGGACTCAGCTTTATATCCATTGAAAGAAAGAAGTAATACAATAAAACTTTGCCTGGCTAGAGGCTTTGAAATAATGAAGTATTCTGATTTGATTCTATTAACGTGGAAGTGTGAAGGTGAAAAGAATTCAAAACTTACATTTCCTGTTGAATGCAATTTGAAAATACAGCCAATGATTCCACTTCTCTTCTCTAGTAAGTTTGGACATTCCCATCTACTTGGTGTTTTATTATAGAACTGCTAGTGTGTCTGAGACTTACATTGTGAAGACACTTTTTTAAAAACTTGAGATGTAAGAGGGTGTAAATTGTATGAGATCAGGCTGAATGAGAACTGATGCTTGTAAATATACTTTTTAGACTGAATCTCTGATCGCCACTTGTTTTCTTATTTAACACATAAAAATAAAACACATTGGGTGGAGGGTGGGAGTAGGAAGGAGATTTATGTGTTTTAATTGCATGTCATGGTTTCGTATCAAGACAGAACATATGGTATCCCTGGCTTTGGACCTACAGAAGGAAACACATTTTTCTACCTGCTGTATGCCAGAGGTTCTTGAACATCTGGAGGGATTACTGCAGCACAGATTGCTGAGCCCTACTCCAGGGTTTCTCTTTCACGAGGTCCAGGGTGGGGCCTGAGAATTTGCACTTATAAAAAGTTCTCAGGTTCTGCTGGTGCTGCTAGTCCAGAGACTACATTTTTGAGAACCACTCTTGTCTACTAACTGTGAATTGTAGAACTCTAAAAAAAGCTTAGTTTGGTGTGGGAAAAGAAGCTCACAGGTTATGGAGCAAATCATGAAAGATTCAACCCTTGATCTCAGTCTAGTGTGGAATTCAGGTAACAAGCAATACACAGTGATATAGCACAGTTCTTGGTTTTCATTGTTGTAAGTCATAGCCAAGTATCAAGTGAGAAATTCAGTTTCATTTGCAAGTTTTAGAGAGGTCAGGTGATTCTAGATAAATGCTTTAAACCAGTAAAGAGCTTTGAGTGCTTATTAAATTGAAAGCTTTGTGTTTTTATTTATTTTTTATTATTTTATTTCTTTTGAGATGGAGTCTCACTTTGTCACCCAGGCTGGAGTGCAGTGGCATGACCTTGGCTCACTGCAGCTTCTGCCTCCCTGATTCAAGTGATCTACTGCCTCAGCCTCCTGAGTAGCTGAGATTACAGGTACCCACCACCACACCTGGCTAGCTTTAGTATTTTTAGTAGAGATGGGGTTTCACCATGTTGGCCAGGCTGGTCTTGAACTCCTGACCTAAGGTGATCCACCCGTCTAGGCCTCCCAGAGTGCTGGGATTACAGGTGTGAGCCACCACACCCTGCCCAAATGCTTTGTGTTTTTAAAGATATTGAACATGTTTCTTGTTCTTTAAAAAATCCAAATAATGTAGGAGAATAAGAGAAATGTCTTTCATAAAAGAGAAATCATTGTGATTATTTTACCTTATTGGAATGTTGGATAATATAGTCCACTTCATTAATCATCAAACGTGCTATGGATTTTCCATTTTTATTGGATTTGTGTCTCAATTGAGGTAATACTGGTAATTCTTGTATTCCATCTGAAGATGAAAAATGTAGGCCAAAATCATAGACCATGTATAGAAGCTAGATAATGAAGACAGCTCTGGAGGAAAATGTAGACACACACACACTGACGCACATATATATAAAGTATAAACACATATATTTTTTAAAGATTATTTTTAAAGTTTTAAAGCAAAACCCAGCCCCTCTCCTCTCCCGGAGTAGGCAGGTCCCACCCCTCTCTCCAAGTGGGCGGGACAGCAGTTGCATGGGCAGCTTTCCTTGTGATGCCACAGGTTCCTCTGGACACACTGCTCCCTGGCCACGCCTCCTTTCCCTTTCATCTTTCTCATTGACCAATGGGCTTGGAGCATTAAGGCCACACCTCTATTCTGTGTTCTAGTGGGGCCCTGGTTACCCTGCCTCTGGCTCAGTCGCACAGCCGCCTGGTAGGTGACTGGAGGTGTTCACTGATGTGGCCCCAACACTGCCTCCCTTCCCACCCCACAATGTTAGAAGAAACTCGACAGAGAAAATTGGCAGCAGCCAAGAAAAAGGTAAGACACACCAGGTCATGGCCCCCCAACCTAGCCAGAGATCTCTTCCAATGACAAGTCTACTGCCAGAATCCATACCAGTCCTCAGGCATACCAAGCTGAGTCCCCTACACTGGTGCTTCTGGGCTCCCCTCACCAAAGTCTCATCAGTCAACCCCACCCCTTCAGCAAGCAGCCCAGCCTCTGCCCTCACCAATCACCCCAACGGTGACTTTTGATGGGTGACTTCTGGGGCTCCCTGCTCCATACTTGGTTCTCACATCCCACCGCCCCAAGCCCAACCTCCCTGGATTCTTTGGGCTCACCTGTCCGAGGACCTCGGTCCCCCAGCCCCAGCACCCCACCATCACCAGTCATCCCTGGGTGACTTTGGGCTGCTGACTCCTACGGTTCCCTGCTGCAGACTCTGCTCTCCCCTCCTGCTGACCCGAGCCTGACCTTCCTGGGCGTTTTGGACTGACACCTCCAAAGGCCTGGGTCCCAGCCCTATATCCCCCTCCTCTATCATGGATCAGCAACTCAACCATTGCACTGATGTGGTTCCCCCCTCCCCCAGGAGGAGTGGAATGTAGTGATGTCACAGTCCCCCAAGGAACTGTCATTACTGCTGCAAGACCAGCCTTTGATCTTATAACTCAGTCCCCTAAGCATCCTCGCCCCATTTCTGGTTCCTCTGGCCGCAGCACAAATTTCCAGCTGGGAGGGGAATGGGGACAATGGGACTTAGGAGCAACAGGTTTCAGGTTGCCTTACTCCCTTCGGATAGACATTGACTTTGTGAAAAGCCTACACTTCCCCTGTGAGATCAAACGTTGACAGTATCTCTGGGTGGCAATGGGAGAATGGGTTTGGATTGGTTTTCTCCCAGCCTTCTACTCTCCAGAGAGACTTTAACATGTTTTTCTGAGTTCTCCACCTCATATTCTAATTCTCCATGGTTCTGGGACCAGACTGCACTTCAGTCAGTGGTCTCTGAAGTGAGATTTGCTTATCTTCTGTGGAATAGATCTTGGAAAACTGAACTTGATAGCTTGAATCTTCCTCATATTATCTCAACCTGGTACTTTGAGTGTCTCAGGATAAATGTGGGAGATCTTTCTGAAGCATCAGTTTCCCTTGATTCTCTTGAGAGAGAAAAAACATTAATGTACTTAGGGATGAAATTCACAGATTTACCAAAAACCTGCCTTCTGCCATGAGGACACATTGATATAAAAGTTTGAGAGGTCCCAGTGCACTTCTTCACACTAACAGACGTGTGAGGATGTGTGACTCCAAACCTCACAGTGTGCAGTTCCTGCCTACTTAATGTTTACTTTTCTACCTCTGCCTCTGGTTTTGGTCTCTGGCAGCTGCTGATTCATGGCAAAACCCCAGAGCTTGGAGTCAGAAGACTGAGTTTAAGTTCCATTATTGCCTCCCCACTACTTTTTTTAAGCCATAATATACATTCCTCTCAGTCACTAAGTGACTGTGACAACGCCTTGTACAGTTGTTGGTGGCATTAAGTCAGATGGTGTATAAGAGTATTTTGAAAAACTGTAAAGGGGGATGTAGCTGTAGGGGCTGGTAGTTCTCATGAGTATTACTGCTCTTCTTTCCCACAGCTAAAAGAATATCAGCAGAGGAACAGCTCTGGTGTTCCGGCAGGAACGAAGACAAAAAAGAAGAAAACTGGCGGTAGCCCTGAGACAACCACTTCTGGTGGTTGCCACTCACCTGGGGATGTGAGTCTTGGCTGGCCAGGCTCCTGGGGACAGGGGGCCCAAGGGGCAGTAGGGGATAATTGTTGAGATTGCTGGGTACTGGTTAAGGATTCTGGGATTGAATCCTGCCTCTCCATCGAGTAGGCTTCTGATTTACAGCAAATTGCTTGAGCATTTTGGGCCTCTGTTTTCACATCTGTAAAACAGAGGTAGCATTGTTTGACTTCCATTTGTGAAGTTTAAATGAAATTCCTTATTGTTGTTTTTATGTTAATCCCCAGTACATGGTCTGCTGTAAACACTCAGGATGCCCATGAAATGGTCATTGCTATTTGATTTTCCTGATCCCCATTCTCAAGGGGAAGCTGGGACAATGTGTACAGCCACTTGCCATCAGACTGTCCCTTTAGGAGTTACAGAAGGAGGGCCAGTGTGTGGTGAGGACAGTCCCAGGCACTAGGAGTAAGAGAGGATCTAACTTGCCACCAGCTTGCTGGGTGACCACAGAAAAATCACTTCTTCCCCTGGCCTCAGTTTCTTCCTCTGTAAGATGATACTGGACAAGATTAGTACCTTTCAAACTTGTTTTTCAGCTGGAGCCCCCTTAGTTCAAGTGAACCCTTACTCAGGAGTCTGGTTTTTTTAATAGAGGTGGAGGTCTGGAGCTCTACCAGATTCATCGTCCACATCCTGGGCTTGAGGAGAGGGGTCCAGTGAGCATATTAAGAGCTGCATTGGTCAGGTTGCTCCACTCTGTGGCTGCATCACTCAGGAAACTTTTCCATCTATTTTTTCCTGCCCCTGGCAAGGCAGCAGGTGGCCATTTGGGAGAATGGCACAAGCCATGGTTTCAATCTCCTCTGCCCTTCTTTGCGTTTTGTTTTCCTCAACCCACATCTTCCTCCTACCCTGACTTTTTTGTTTCTCTCTAAGCCACTTCTGTCTTTCTCCCCATGCCCTTGTTTTTCCCTTGTCACCTCCTGTAGATTCAGGATATTCCAAAGGTGCTGGTGTCCAACCTTAACCATTCCAGTGGGTAGCGCTCCCCCATTGCACAAGTGGAAGGTGAGGCAGTGCCAGGACCCCTCTCTGGCTTGCTCTCTCCAGCTGTGCAAGCTCCTCATGCCCCTGAGGCTTCTCTGGTTTGGGAGATACTTTGCCTCTGCCTTGTTTTATGTTGCTGCCATTAACCTTCATTCTGTTTATGTCTGCTTCTTCACTTGCTTGATTGATTGGGTTTTTTCCTTCCCCGCATCTTTTATCATCTTGGAAATGGTGAGACCTTAAAGTTTAAAAGTAACTTGGGAATAAAGTATGGAGCAGGCATGTGGGATTCGGGGCCTTTTTTGTTTTGTTTTGTTTTGTTTTGTTTTTGTGACAGAGTCTCACTCTGTCACCCAGACTGGAGTGGAGTGGAATGGTGCAATCTCGGCTTACTGCAACCTCTGCCTCCTGGGTTCAAGTGATTCTCTTGTCTTAGCCTCCTGAGTAGCTGGTATTAAATGCACCTGCCACCACGTGCAGCTAATCTTTGTATTTTTAGTAGAGATGGGGTTTCACCATGTCAGCCAGGCTGGTCTTGAACTCTTGACCTCAAGTGATCCACCAGCCTCAGCCTCCCAAAGTGCTGAGATTACATGTGTGAGCCACCGTGCCTGGTGCCTTGCTGTTTATATATTTTGTCTATATCCATAATTGTTTCCCATGTCAGTTTTTGGTTTGTTTGGTTTTTTTTTAATTTCTAATTTTTATTACTCCTGCATCATCTGCTACCCTGAAGGATCTGGAAGTAAGAGGCCCTGGGCTGACGTGCAGTGACCCTGCAGGCCAGCCCTCCAACCTCCTCTCACAGTGGGGGCTGGGTGCCCCTCTGCCAGCTGAGACAGCCCACACACACACCCTCTACCTCTTCCCACAATCCTCCTCCAACTCCTCCTCTCTGCATGCGCCTCAGAGCCGGAACCAAGAACTGGAAGTAGCCCTGGACTCAAGCTCCGCAACAATCAATCAACTCAGTGAAAACATAGAATCACTGGTAAGAGTCCATTGGGGTCCTGTGATTCCATGCTGCCAATCCTGGGCTTTAGTTTCCCGTTGGGGCTCTGAAGAAAGGGGCTGGGGCCCCTGGTGCCAAGGGCAAATGGGGAGCTGGAGCACCCAGGCCTCACCTAGAGGGACCCCAGAGCAAGGAGCATGCAGCATGGCTCTTCTGTCACTGCCCTCTTTGCCGACTCTCTCTTCTCCAGACACCCCTGCTCCAGTCCTTGCCACACACGCCCTGGGGTTTTCTCCTCTCAGGGAAGCACTAGCCTGATGGTTTGTCAAGGGTGCTGTATTTCTGCCATGACTCAGTCCCTAATTTGCTCTTTGAGTCTGGACAAGCCACCTTTCCTCCTTGGGCTCCTGTTTCCAGAGGAGGTAGAGCATCAAAATCTCTGTTAGCTCTGAAAGTCTGAGATTTAAAGGCCCTTAGAATGGAAACCTCAGGGCCAAGGGCTCCTGTCTGTCCTTTTCTGTCCTATATCTGCTGTGAAGAACTGTACCTGGCTTGTACGTGCTCAGTAAATGTTTGTTGAATGAACGCACCTTTCTCAATCACAAGCTGGCAGAAGGGTGGGCCTTTCTCAGACTCTGTCTCTAGAGGTTTATGTTACTGCCCTTTCGAGAGAATCCAGGTTCAGACTTTGAGTTCTGTGGCTGTGGGCAAAACCCAACAAAGACCCAAATCCTCTGTCCTTGTGAGCTTGAGGAGGGTTGACCCATTCCTGTTGCCATTGGGTCTGAGAACATTGCCCTTAAAATCCATTCCTGGCCCCTGCCTACTGCTTCCTGGTCTGGGGAATAGAGTTGAGGGGGCCCCCCTCAGTCACCTGAATTTGACTGTCCCCACAGAAACAACAGAAGAAACAAGTGGAACGTCAGCTGGAAGAAGTAATGCGATTTCTTTGCTTGCTCACAACATGACTGCTGGGTTTGGGGGGCATCAGATGTAGAGGCACCAGACTCATCTCACCCACTCCCAGCCTGGGGAAGAAGGCTTATCCCTCAGATTCCACCACATCCCCACAGGGTCCCTGATAATCTGGTCCCATGGGTGGGCCTGTGCTGGGGCCCTTGTGGCATTCTGGGGGCATGTCTCTTTCTGTACCATCTCTGCCTCCCCGTGGTAAGAGCTCTGTCTTCCTCTTCCTATAGGAAAAGAAAGCAAACAATGAAATACACAAAGCACAGACGGAGCAGTTAGAGGTGAGTGGAGGGTGGGGAGTTTTCTCCTGTCCTCCAGAGAATGTTCTTTCCTTCTCTTTCAGCACTTGCTTGGCTTTTCTCCCAAACATTCCATTTCAGACAATCAACATCCTCACGCTGGAAAAGGCAGACTTGAAGACCACCCTTTACCATACTAAACGTGCCGCCAGATGCTTTGAAGGTGGGAATCTGGGCACCCCGTTATCCTTCAACCTGGCACTTTGACAGGTCTTTAGGTGGAGTCCTTTGGGCCCCATCTCAACCTCTGTCATTACAGAAGAGTCCAAGGATCTGGCCGGCTGCCTGCAATACTCTTTACAGCATATTCAAGAATTGGAGCGGGCTCTCTCTGCTGTGCCTACACAGCAGCAGGAAGAGGACAGGGTGAGTCCAACCAGCTGCCCCATCCCCTGGCAGCCCAGCTTCCCAGATGGAGGAGAGAGTGTAAAGGTCCCTTCTGGAGGATGCAGTGTCCTGCCCAGAAGGCAGCATGCTCATTTCTTGCTGCTTTTGTGTGTGGTTGTTAGAGGCAGCCTGGGGCTGAGTCAGCTGCTGTGGGTGAGTTGGGGGCACTGTGGGGAGCAAGCACTGGATGCAGAGTTCAGAGGCCAAGTGCCTGCCCTGCCCTTACCTGGCTGTGGCCTTGGCCAAGTCCTAGGTGGGATATTGGGTACTTGTACTGTGAAGGTACAGAAGAGTATCTTTAGTACGTTACCATTTCTGTAGAGAGAGGAAAGGCGTGTGTGTGTGGGTGTGAGTGTGTGTGTCTGTGTGTGTACATACTATGATAATATACATAAAACATGTTTGCAAGCGTTTGTAAAAAATTCAGAAGAGAGTAACAGGGTGGCTGGGAGACACTTCCCTTCTGTGCCTTCTGAGTTTTGGACTATGCAAATGTATCATCCTTTCAAAAAGTGAACAAAAGATTAATTTCCCCCTTGCTATCTGTGCCCCCACCCTCAGCAAGAAAAATGGGCTTAGATAATTGGATAGACCTGGGTGTTCAAATCCCAGCTTGGTCTGAGTAATTTTAGGCAAGCCCTTAACCTCGAACACTTGATGTTTTTCATCTGCACCATAGGGGTTATCCTAGTAACTGTCTCATATGGTGGTTGTGAGGATTACATGGGATTGCTAGTATGGAACCTGGTGAATCACTCCATAAAGGTTCAAACAGTGGTAGTAATAACAGTAATAACAACAGCAATGTTATCTGATCTCTCTGGGCCTCTGTTAGCCAGCTGTAAGTTCGATCTCTTTCCCTGTCCCTTCCAACTTTACTGGGTTCTTTTAAAAACCAGGTCACG
Organism: Macaca nemestrina; assembly: GCF_043159975.1. Lineage (NCBI taxonomy): Eukaryota > Metazoa > Chordata > Mammalia > Primates > Cercopithecidae > Macaca > Macaca nemestrina. Next base: position 122,183,648 of record NC_092131.1, on the reverse strand, counting down.
GGCTTGGAAATGTCTTGATCTTTACTGACCAAATTGTATATTGAGCCTATCCCTAGCCCTTTTAAGGGGCACTGCCCGGGCTCCCCACATCAAAACTTCTCACTCTTCACCATCCAGTCCTCGAGCCGCAGTGAAGCAGTCCTCCAGCGGCAGTTACAGCAGACCAGAAAGGAGCGGGCGCTGCTGAACGCACACGTGACACAGGTGAGGCTTTGCAGAGGGAGGGATGTGGAGGGAAGATGATCCCAGCTGACCAGGAGCAGGTGAGGACCAGTGACAGCCCTTCCTCACTTCTGTGCCTATTCTTGCAGGTGACAGAGTCACTTAAACAAGTCCAGCTAGAGAGAGATGAATATGCTCAACATATAAAAGGAGAGAGGGCCTGGTGGCAGGAGAGGATGCGGAAAATGTCGATGGAGGTGAGACCTGACCCTTCAGCCCCCACCTTTGATGCGTCACTGGATCTTTCTGGTCATCTGTAAAATGGGAATAGTACAGCCAGAGGTGGTCATGGATCTGGGTTTGTGGAGGTGGGGGCAGAGAGGGAGACGGTAGCTTGTCCAGCCACCAGCTCCTTTCTCCAGGGCCCTTTCCCCCTGTGCTTTGGGCAGGCTCGCACATTGAAGGAGGAGAAGAAGTGTGACATACATCAGATACAGGAGCTGGAGAGGAGCTTGTCTGAACTCAAAAACCAGATGGGTAAGATGGGGCTGGTGTGACCTGGCAGCAGGACTGGCATCAGAGGGCTGTGGGGTGGCTTAGAATGCCCCAGGGAAGTGGGTGGATGGAAGGGCTTTGAGGCAGAGGGAAAGTGGTCTGTGTCAGCAGCCAGCAAGCCTTGTCATCTCCATGAGCCTCAGGGTCCCCATCAGCAAAGAGAGAGGAGTGCCCATTGCCAGCCACCCACAGTGCTCTCTATCTGACATGGCTGGGAAATTGGCTACCATCGGGTGTGACGAATCATTAGCAGTGAGGCCAAGTTTCTGAAGCCTGAGAGGAGCTGCATCAAGAGGAGGGCTTTTTCGGGGCTGGGGGTGGGGGATTGGAGGGAATCCACAGGCCCTTATTGTCTGTTTCATTTCTCAGCTGAGCCCCCATCCTCAGCACCCCCAGTAGGGACCTCTGAGGTGGAACAGCTACAAGATGAGGCCAAACACCTGAGGAAGGAGGTGGAAAGTCTGGAGGGAAAGCTCCAATCCCAGGTGGAAAACAATCAGGCCTTGAGTCTCCTGAGCAAGGAACAAAAGGAGAGACTCCAGGAGCAGAAGGAGAGACTCCAGGAGCAGGAGGAGAGGCTCCGAGAGCAGCAGGAGAGGCTCCAAAAGCAGGGGGAGAGGATCCAAGAGCAGGAGGAGAGGCTCCAAGAGCAGGAGGAGAGGCTCCAAGAGCAGAAGGAGAGGAGGCTGCAGGAGCAGGAGAGACTATGTGAGCAAAAGGAGAGGCTTTGGGAGCAGCAGAAGAGGCTGGGGGAGCAGGGTAAGAGGCTGCGAAAGCAGGAGGACAGGCTACAAAAGCAGGAGAAGAGGCTACAAAAGCAGGAGGAGAGGCTGCAAAAGGAGGAGGAGAGGCTGTGGGAGAAGGAGGAGAGGCTACAAAAACAGGAGAAGAGGCTGCGAATGCAGGAGGAGAGGCTCGGGCTCTCCCAGAACCACAAGTTCAACAAGCAACTGGCCAAGCTTTAGTGCAGCTTTGAGGATCTGGTGGGTTGCCCCACCGGGGGAGCCTGCCCTCATCCCTAGCCCTCCGGGCCTTTGTTTCCCCACCTGTAAAATGAGGCAGTGTAGTCCTCACATGACATGGTACTTCTAAAGGCATCTGTGAGCCAGAGCTCATCAGGCCCTGCTCTGATGGCTATGAGGGAGAGGGGATGATTTTTCTAACTTGCCTCCACCCTTCCCGGTGACATGGGAGGCAGACACCAAGTTCTGGGGTCTCCAGCTGCAGTGGCTGGCCACTGATTGCTTCTCTCTGTCCAGAACAATGAGAACCAAAGCGCACTGCATTGGAGCAGCAAGTAAAGCAGCTGCAGGAGAAGCTGAGCGAGGTGAAGGAGATGGTAACCTCTGCCCCATCCAAGAAGGGCTGGGAGGCAGGCACCAGCCTCTGGGGAGGGGAGGTGCCAGGCCAAAGGCAGCTCCAGCTGGGGGGCAGGTGATGGCAGCAACCTCCAGGGCAGCTCCATGACTGTTTCTTGCTTCCTGCCCTCTGACTTTTACAGGTGGGTAGCCCTGGGCTCTTCCCAGGTCTGGACATCATCATCCCAGCTAAAGGCATGGATTACCCCAACCATAGGGGAAGAGACAGCTGAACAAGAGGCTCCTTATGCCGGGCACAGTGGCTCCTGCCTGTAATCCCAGCACTTTGGGAGGCTGAGGCAGGAGAATCACTTGAGGTCAGGAGTTTGAGACCAACCTGGCCAAAATTGCAAAACCTCATCTCTACTAAAATAACAACAACAACAAATTAGCCAGGCACGGTGGCGCATGCTTGTAATCTCAGCTACTCAGGAGGCTGAGGCACGAGAATCGCTAGAGCCTGGGAGGTGGAGGTTGCAGTGAGCCGAGATTGCACCACTGCACTCCAGCCTGGGCCACAAGGTGACATTCTGTCTCCAAATAAAACAAAAAAGCCTCCTTAGATTCAAACTGGATTCCAACCTCGATTCCACTGGTCACCATTCAACTACTTTTCATCTCTGTTTCTTTAGCTTCAAAAGGAAGTTAGCATTTTTCTTATGGAGGTGCTGGGGATTAAATGAGAGAACACATGGAAAGCATTAGACATGGAGCACACTTAGCAGATGGTGGTTGCCTCCCTCAGCTTTTCCACCAGTCTGTGGCCTACAGTTTAAATAGTGGGAAGAAGGACATGAGATTTGAGGCTGGGGAAGGAAACATGTGGTTCTAGGCAAGGGAGGAAGTCTCTTAGGCCTGGAGCAAGGGGCCAGGGTCCCAGGCAGGTGACAGAGCCCCACAGTGCCCTCGCTACCCTATTAATGGGCCCAGAATCTGGAAGCCAACCACCACGTGCCCTCATGCCCAGGGTCTTCCTGCAGGTGGAGCTGAAGAGCCAAGAATCTCACAATCTGCAGCAGCAGCAGTGAGACTAGTACCGGGGTCACCTGCAGCAGTACGTGGTCACCTATTAGCAGCTAACCTCTGAGAAGGAGGCGCCGCACAGGCAGTTACTGCTGCAGATCCAGCTCATGGACCAGCTGCAGCAGCAGGAAGCTCAGGGCAAAGCGGTGGCTGAGATGGCCTGCCAAAAGTTGCAGGAGACCCAGGGGAGGGAGTTGCTGAGGACAGGGCCCTGAGGGGATGACCTGGCAACCTCTGTGCCTTCTCACTCTGTTTCCCATCCTGTTAGGAGCACCTAGAAGCTGCCAGCCAGCAGAACCAACAGCTGGAGACCCAGTTGAGTCTCATGGCTATCCCTGGACAAGGTACAGGAGACCACTCAGAGGAAGAGGAGAGGGCCCCAGGAGGAAGGGGGGACTGTTAGCAGCATAGGATTGAGGGGTTGGAAGAGACCTTTAGAACAGCTGGTTGTTATGCCAACCGGGTGTCTGCACTAAGTTCGGCATCAATATAATGACCTCCTGGGAGCAGGGGGCCACCAGGTTGCCTAAGGATGAGTGAACTGGCCCAGATCAGAAAGGGAGCAAGTCAGAACTCCCACACCGACAGGTAGCAGGACTGTGCCTGGGCAATATAGCAAGATCTTGGTTCTTAAAAGGAAAAATAAAGAACAGCAGCTCATTCCCCTCTGGGGAGGGGCTGGCTCAGGGTTACACAGTGAGGGTGGGGACAGACGTGGGCCCATAGTACGTCCCTTGTTGGGTTTTCTGAGGACCCCTCTGGCCACCTCCCTACAGGAGATGGAGGAGGACATCTGGACACTGAGGAGGAGGGGGTGCCTCGGCCTATGCTGAGTGTCCCAGAGGACCTGGAGAGCCAGGAGGCCACAGTGAGTCTGACTTTCCCTGCCCCCATTTTGCCACCTTCCTCCGTGGTCCCTCCCAGACCCCCTTATGCTCTTGCTTTCCCCACCTTCTGATTTCTCTGGACATTCACCCCTTCCGGGAGCCAGTGGTCAGACACCACTTCACCTGTGACCAACAGGTGCACTCTCTGAGGCCCCAAGGGAAGGGGCTGTGCTCCACCTCCCTGCCCCATTTGTTCTGTGTATGCCCTTACAAGAATACTCACCTCTTGCCTTCAAGTGGCATTTTCAACTCCGCTGGAGCCAGTTCCCAGGAGGAGCAGGCACGGCTATGTGGGCAGCGGAAGGTGTGAATGCTGTGATGCCTGCCCCTGGCTCACCTGGTGGCCTCGGCCTGGAAGGAGCCAGAGGAGAGGCCCCAGCCCTAGGGACTGGGGGTGAGTTTGTGTGTGGGGAGAGCTACCAGGCCCTGAAGGAGGTCATGGAGAAGGTGAAGGTGAGTGAGTCCTGGCATGGGCCATGAAAAGTGGGGGCAGGGCAGGAGAGGTCACTCCCAAGATATGACCCCATTATTTTGGCTCCAGAGTGGCTTTATGGACCTCCCAAAGCAGAAGGTGGGTGGGAAGGAGCAGGTGGAGAACCTAGAGCTTGGATTCATCCAGCTTTCTGGAGCAACAGATGGCATGAGTGAGCGGGAGGCCACAGCATGGGCACGGGCAGCTGCAGGGCCATTGTAGGGGCCCCAGCGTCTGAGCCCTGTCCTCTTGCAGGAGAGTACTTCACCATATATGGGAGCCAAGGGGCAGTCCCAAACACGTGGCACCAGGAGGAGGAGGACGTCAGCAGTCTGGCCCAGAATGAGGAGGAGATGAACATAGGGCACGAAACATTTCTGCAGGGGTGGGGGTGGGTGTGAGCACAGGCTCTGATGTGGTAGCTGAGCACTCCTCCCTTCAGGTGAAGCTGCTGGAGCTGCAGGAGCTGGTGTTGCCACTTGTGGGTGACCACGAGGGGCATGACAAATTCCTCCCCACTGCCCAGAACCCTGCTGATGAGCCCGCTCCAGGGGCCCCAGCCCCCCAGGAACTTGGGGCTGCCCATGAGCAGGGTGGTGAGTAGAGCCCTCAGGCGGGGTGGACAGGCAGGGGCAGGGGAGGCTCGCACTGTGCTCAGACCCCTGCCTCCCTCTCTCCGAAGATTTCTATGAGGTGAGCCTGGCCGACAGCGTGGAGCCTGCACCAGGAGAGGACAGGGAGGGTTCTCCCCATGACAACCCCACTGCACAGAAGGTTGTACAGCTGCTTCCTGTAATGCAGGACACCCAGGAGCACCCAGGCTTGGCCAGCAAACCCTGCGTGCCATTCTTTTACCGGGCAGCCGAGAACAGGGAGATAAACATCATCATCATCTAAGAGCTGGTCAAGAAATTAAAAAAAAAAAAAAATTATGGGGTTAATCCCCTACACAATTCATCTACTTCATTGGAATGTTAGAGCCCCTCATGTTTATTTATGTTTCTAATTTACAGTTTAAATTTGTTTGTAGAAAGTTACCTTTAGTATTTTTGTTTTTAATTTGATAATTGTAGGTCATTAGCTCACATATCGAGTTTGCCCTTACATGGTGGGAGTTCAAACACACAAAACCCACTATTTGCACAAAACTATTCTTACTGGTTTGGAATAGGCTGCCATGCTTTTTAAATGTTATTGCAGCATGTATATTCATTACAGAATTCAGATAAAATTTGCTTATGTTCTGCTATTATGTTTGATCGATTCCTAATCACAGTGAGCTCTTCATTAGCTCAGTATGTGGTTTGCCCTCAAGTGCGCACTGTTTCTTACTTTGTAATATGCCACTGTGAGTACTGACATTTAGAGTTGTTTAAAGGCCAAGAAGTGGAAACAGCCTCTCCCCTATTTTCTGTGTATTGGGGATGGGAGTGATAACATTTTGGGGAGCTTTTTAAATCTCACAGAAGAGGAAGGTGGCCTGCTGTGGCAGGTGTGTGCAGGATAGAGTGTGTTTCATTTGTTCTGGTGCCAGGAATGAGCGCGGTTCTATGGTAGTTCCCTTAGGATTTGTACGTGCTCTGGGCTCATGAAGATATCGCAGCATGAGCTGCAGCAGTTGGACTCTTTCTCAATGACCTAAAAAGGGATTATTTCTGAGGAATGAAAGGCTCCCGTCATTGACTGTGGATGCGGAAAACCTTTCCCAGCCTAGAGCATTTATATCTACAATACATTTTAAAGTCAGAGTTCATGCTACCTGTCTTAATCACATGACTACATGTCCCAGTACACAAAAGGGCACTGCTTGGCATTCTTCTTAGTGTATTTAGTGAAGATCATAAGAAACCCTTTCAGAGTTTAAATGTCCCTGGAACAGGCATACAGGCTCTAGTCAAGAATGAATTCGAGTGAAGGAAAGCTGTGTGACACCTGGCATTCCTCTATGTTCACGGAGCTTCTTTGAGGCTAGAAGACTGATTTTACCATCTAGACCTCTCTGGCTAATACCTATTTTTCAGCCACATTGGTTAATCTGATATAGGAATTTACTTCTTTCCCTTGAATGGAAAACACTTTAAAAATAATAACAACCATTTTAATAAACTAATACATGTGAGAGTATTCATTGAAACAAAAAGCAGTTTTAGTGGACAGTGTTATACTACATTTGAAAATCAAGGAGAAGTTTATGCAACTTAAAATATTTACAAACTGCAATGCAATCTACTGTTTGTGAATGTCAAAGTATTATGAGTAAAGGTATCTATACAATCACAGAGTTATATTTCCTCACAAAGTTCTTTACGAAGGGTGAAATATGTTTTTATACCTCTCAGTTTCAGTTAGAGGCATATTTTGTGCCATATTTATGTTATGTGCCTATACAGGATGAATGAATTATTTCAGTCATATGTTGCCTAAATCATAACTTCATGATGCTTGGGAAAGAATCAACAGTTAAAACTTCATGAAGTTCTAATGTGTGTGTTCCAAAATACATCACAGTATTAGGATGTAGGGAGAGATGTATGTGCGCTCCCTGGGGTGTGCAATTCTAGTTACTAGACCATCTGTATTTTTAGCATTTGGCATCCTCATGATACTTTTATAAATATGACATTAATAGGAGAGCAATAATATGATTTTACAGATGAAATAACAGATTTGCCTGCATTCACTGAAAGAGTACAAACATTGGTCCTTCAACTGACTCTTTCAAATTGTATGAATTTATCAATGTATTGGATAAACCCAGTTTCAGAATGATAAAAACTGTCAGACCAAATAGTGTGGGTAATTAGCAGTGGTACAGTTTCTAAATACCGCTCTTTGTGTAGGGATTTTGTCCTATGTTTCAGAAAAAGCTAAAAAGAATGGAAATCCTATGACAATAACTTAAGTGTTTCTTCAAAGCATGCAGTCTTTGCAATACCTCATTCAGCCAAGTATTTGTTCTCTTCCTCATTCGGTATAAGGCAGCTTTCAATCTGCTTAGAAGGCAACATTAGAAGGTTAGAGTTCATCAGAAATACAGAATTTTAAAATGTGAGTTCAACTGAATAAAATCGAATTTCTGTAGGAAGTAAAGAATCAAAATACCTATTTAAAGATTGCAATATATGGTCATTATTTTTAAAGTATCTGATCAAACCTGATAGGTTTTCCAGAAATGAAAAAAAAAATCAGTTCAAAAACTAAAGCTGATTTATAGAAAATGTGAAAATGTAAATCAGCCCTATCCGTAATATTTTCTCTAAAACTTTATCTTACAGAGTCACTTTAAGATGATATAACTATTCAAAAATGTAACTGCTATGTTAATGTTTTAAAATAAGTTAAAACATCTTAAAATATGAATACTGTAGTTTAAAGCAAAGAACCTGGGGGAAGGAAAAGTAGAGAAAGAGATGCCAATTCCAATGCCAAGCTTTATTTGCTGAGTTTTCTTAGAATGACTTTTACCAATTTATGAATTCCTGTCAACAGAATGTATAATGGAAATACTGAAAAACTTTTGTGTAAACTGGAATTATTGACTGCTACTGTGATGCTACTGTAATGTAATAAATTAGGAAATTGTTGCAAAGTGCTGTTTTTGCCGTAAATTTTGTGTGTCTTCAAAACTATGGTATTAAATGTATTGAGACTGTGCAAATGCTGGGCACGCTTGGCATGAGATAATCGTCTTTTGTTTTTACAAAATTGTAACTATGCAAGTGTGTTTATTAAAAGAACAGAAACTAAAAAGAAGTTATGGGAATTTAAGACAGTTGTGGGATGAAACAGTTATGGGATAAAAAATGCTGTGGAAAAGCGGCCAAAAAAGTAGAAAAAGTTTTATGAAAAGTTTTTTTAAGTTATAAGAAGTTATGAGATTTTTTAAAAAGTCATGGGATAAAAATAAAAATAAATAAAAGCAAGCCCCTGTCAGCATAAGCCTGGAGAAGTGAGGCTGGAGTCTTCACCTCCCACCATGTACCAACCACCCCTTCCCAGTCACCCCTTTACCATTAGGGTAGCAAGACAAGACCCCGTCTAATGGAGGGAGACAAACAGACCCTTTGCCATCTTGACCAGGGCCGAGTCCTTAAATTTCTGGATGGTGATGTTTGTTATTGAAGAGCCAGAGGCTGGTGGAGCTGGTTTGTTTGGAGAAGGCCTGATGACCTCCCTACTCTCACCAAAGCAACTTTTCCCTCAGGGGGCCTCGCATCTTCTTATTCAGAGAGGCAGCTGAGGCGGGACAGTGGGGCTAACTGTAGAGCAGGCGAGGGCACGGGCTGCTGGGGTGACCCCCCTTCCCCAGTGTACATATAGTATCTGTGTAACATTTTGTATATTCCGGGGGGTAGGGCTGCCCCCTGTATCGTACCTAGTGGAGGTTGGAGCTGGCATATGAGGAGGAGGTTCTAATCATTATTGATGGCTGGGAAACTTATTTATTGATAGCACAGGACAGAGGAAGGAGGTCGGGATGGGGTTGTGGCTCCCTGGTGATGCGACTCCTGTTTATTTTGCTTTTCATTATGGAATAAATGGATTTAGCCATACTGCTCAGCCTGGTGGGTTCCCGTTTCCCTCACTGGGTGCTGGAGTTTGTGCCACTGAACGAGGAGCCCCAGAGTGTCTGAGCATGTCCAGCTCAGCTGTTGGGAACCTTCCAGGCCTGTTACCTGTATGCTGCCTGGTGACACCTGATGGATTTCATGGGGGCTGCCATGGCACCTATGGGGCACAGTGAGGCCCTGACAGCCAACAGGCTCAGAAGCCTGATCTAGCGGTGGCCAGGAAGGCAGATACCAGCACCCAAGGACACTGACTTCCATCCACCCCAGGCATCTTCCCTTCGGCCTCCCTGCCTCTCTGGCCTATCTGCACTGGGTGGCCTGTTCTGTCTGTCCCTCCAGAGTGACAGGTACCCCGCAGGCTCCTCCAGGCTGAGTTCATAGCCCTGCCCCCTAGTGGCCACAGCCAGCTTCACAGGATAAGAGCCAGCTAAGCTCCAGGGGCTTTCCAGGAAGTGTCCCTTGGAAAGGGTGTGGCCTTTTCACCACTCCCAACAGCACCCTAGAAATGGCTTGGCCTTTTCCCTCCCTGAGCTCCACAGAGAACAGCCAGCAGAGGACACATTCCCCGTCATCCAGAAATGGATCTGATTCTCAGCTGAGGGACAGCAGGACTGGTAGACACTGTCAGCCCACACAGCTGCCTGCACAGCACCCCCATGCTTGGTGGGGGGTGGGAGGGATGGTGGAGGCTGGCTGTCCACAGGCCAGGCATGACAGGGAGGCTCACTGGAGGTGGCGCTCTTTGGAAGGGCAATGTCAAGGGACAGCTTTCTCTTGTTGGGCCACAAGACTCCACCAGGACAGCACGGTGACTGATTCCCAGTGCTAGAGGTGAGGTGGTCGGCCACGTGTAGATGTGTATATATATATATGAGTATTTAGAGCTATTTATAGAACAGGGCAGGGCGTACCACAGAGGGGCACAAGTTTTCAGCAATGGTCACACCTGGATGTGTCAGCTCAGCACTACAACAGACTAAGTCACAGATGAAGGGGGCTGGCTTTGGGCTGGGGAGCCACTGTCAAGTCACAGGACACCCGCCCAGGCAGGCTTGGAAAGGGAGGCCTCCCAGAAGAGGAGGATCTGTTTAGAGGTTGAAGGGGGACCTGGGGCTCTCAGGATGGGATGGACTTGCCTGATCCATTCAGCTGGCAGTTGGAGGAAAGCAGAGAGAAAATGGGTTAAAGAAAAGCCAGAGCCGGAGCTTGTAGTGAGCCGAGTTGGCGCCACTGCACTCCAGCCTGGGCGACAGAGCAAAGACTCCGTCTCAAAAAAAAAAAAAGAAAGAAAAGAAAAGCCAGAGCTGGTGAGGCAAGTGCAGAGCATGGGCGAGCCACAGCAGCTGTGGGAGGGCTGGGGAGGGGAGGCCACAGGTGTGGGTGTGGCAAGGTTCCTAGAAAAGAGGGGCTGGAAGGGAAAGGGGAGGAAGATAGAGGGAGGAGCCAGAGCTTCACAGGTGGTGCCTGGGGGATGTGGCTGCCCTCTGCAGCCCACACACGCTGGCCTCTCTCACGGGACCCAGGAAGTGCACCCATAGTTCAAACCAATGCTCAGCCCCCTTGGGCTTCCCTCTTCTCTGGTCACCCTGTCTTCCAACTCACTGGCCCAGGGCCACCTCTTGCTTGGGGAGCCCCACCCAACAGCCAACTGGCCTGATAAGGAACACTGCTTGAACCAAAATAGTGAAGCTATAAGGGATGGATGGCTGGAGTGAGTGCCAGAGGCCCCTCTGGGTGGTCAGCAAGACCAGGGCCCTCTGAAGGGAGCCTGGGGAAGGCAGGGAGGGCAGGTAGCCGGATGCCACTGGCCATAGACTTATAAATCTATGAGGGGAGCCTCAACTGGTTGATGGGGGGCTGCAGGTGCATAGGTGAAGCTGGGCCCTTCCGACTGGGAAAAGCAGAAGAGGGAGAGTCCATGGCAGGAAAGGCAGGTGGGCTCGCTAGGCGGAGCTCAGCTGGCACTGTGGTCCCATTGGCTGAATAGCACAGACAACCTCTAGGAACAACAGGCCAAGGCGCGTGAGCCCGCTGGCCAGTGGTAGTGCTTCAGTGGGGGCCAGGGACCCTGCCTTTGGTCACACAATAGCAGCTATGATGGCACTTGGGAGGGAGGGAAGGGGGTGGCTGTGTGTCCCTGCCTGGCCTGTGGAGTGTGTTGTGGGATGACCGTGTGTGTGGGACTCTCACCTAGATCGCCACTGGATTGCCGACAGATAGAAGAGGTGGGACCCTGACTATCACCCCTGCTCTGCAGTGGATTCGGCTCTCGGCACTCCCAGGCTGGGAGCTGGATGCCCTGCCCTGGCAGCATGACTCAGACTGCACGACAGGTACGGTGTGCCCAGGATGATGTTCCTAGACCTCTGGCCACCTCAGAGTCCATCCCCACACTCAACCCCCTCCAAGCTCCCAGCCCCTACACCATGAACCACGAGCTCTCTGCCCTCTCTGATGGCTCCAGAGAGCACCCACACCTGCCAGCTTGGGAATGGAACCTGTTTCAAGAGCCCCCAGGCTCAGTCATGGAGGCTGGTACCTGCATCTGGCCGGGACGCTCTGCACCTACAACCAGGAGTCATCCACCAGCCCCTGTGGGTGTGCTAACAGTGGTCGTGTTGATGTCACCGATGATGCTGGGTGCCTCCATCAGCATGTGGTACATGTGCAGCATCTTGTCGCCCGGCTGTGCCTGCTCTGCTGACTCCTCCATCAGTGTGTTCTCATCCCCATGCTAGTACAGGTTGGCCAGCAGTTCTGAGAAGATGAACTCGTTGGTCTGAGAGTGGGCAAAGAGGGAAGGAGGTTAGAACCTGATGCCTGTGCCACCCTGGCCGCCCCGCCGGGCCCTGCTAGGACTGTGTGCTGGACTTGGAGCCCCAAGTATGGCTTTTCAGACGTGGCTTCTACACTGCTTCAACTCGAAGATCTGCCTCCCAACCACCTTTTCCCACTCAGATGGGGACACTGAGGTCCAGAGGAAAAGTCACCTGTCCAATATCACAGATCTGGAAGGGCACCCAGGACCTATCATGCCACCAGGACACCTGTCTACTCAGTTTTTAAAAATTTTTTTTGGAGATAGGATATGGTTCCATCGCCAGGCTGGAGTACAGTGGGCGATATCACCACTCACTGCAGCCTCAAACTCCTGGGCTCAAAGTGATCCTCCAACATCAGCCTGTCAAGTAGCTAGGACTACATGCACATGCCACCACCAAGCCCAGCTAGTTTTAAAACTTTTGCATAGAGACCAAGTCTCACTATGTTGCCCAGACTTGTCTCGAACTCCTGGGCTCAAGCAATCCTTGACTTGGAAGAGCCCTGGGTTTATGGCCTGGGCAGCCAAGTGTTCAGGAACCCTCCCTGGCCACACAGTCATTGCCTGTTCTGGGCCACCCTCGTCCCCTTGACCACAGCTGTTGGCTGCTCTGACGCTGACAGCCGATTTGGACACTGGGAGCTGAGGTGCTGGCTGAGGCCATGCCAGGCTTCCAGGAGGTCGTCACTATTTTTAGGGTCTTTTATTGGGGAGTGGCTTTGTAACAGTTTCAGGCTTACTAATATCACCCACAACAGTGTCCTGATTTCTGCCAAATGAGGAAGGATATGAGAATCATATTTGCTGGGGAAAGTGATTCTGAGTCCTGGGGTGAGCCTGGAGAGTTTCTGTTCATCTCGTGTTGGGTCAGGATTCCTGAGAGTGACACGGAATGAGCTCACCCATGCCGACAGCTAGGGCTGTGTTGGGAGTGCTGCTGCCCTCAGTTCTGTACTGGGTTCCAGGTGCTCCCAGGAGGAGCAGAGGTGAGTGGGCATGGCTCTGGCGAGTGCCCGCCCCTTCCCTGGCACCGCAGGTCGACCTGGCCCCTCCCACACTGCTGGGCCTTGCATGGTCCTGCAGCACCTCCTTGTGAATGGCTCGTGATACGGTCTCCCCTGCAGCTTGCTTTAGAAAGCAGGGTCGCCAGACTGACAGGTGTTTTAAAGAGTGCTGAGGCATGGCAGCAGGCTCCCTGATGTTATCAAGACTGCAGGGGCCCATAACCCGCCTGTGGGCTGCAGCCTCAGTGTTTTAATGAGCTCCCCAGACTAGAGGTTGCAAGGAGGCCAGTCCTGCAGCACAGTGAGTGGCCTTCAGAAACACAGGGAGGGAGTTGTGTGGTCAGCTGCATTCAGGAGACGGGGATTAAACAGGATTGAACCAGGCTCTGTAGCAGAACTTCTGGGAGCCTTTCAAGGTGCTGAGCATCGTCTCCCAAATTTAGCTGACCACGGGGCGCCTTCTCATCTCCCAGAGGAATCTTCCAGGCCTGAGGCAGAGGTGGGGTCTGGCTTCCCAGGTGCCAGCCTGGGCTCAGAGGCCTCTGTCAGCTCCTGACTGAGGAGCAAATGAAGAATTACACTTCGGGCTCACGTTCTGCAGCACAGGAGGGGTGGGCGCCTTTGGTTTGGGGTTTGTGGGGGCTGTGCGCTGATAGCTATGGGGGAGAAAGTGCTGGTGAGTGGGGACCCTGTGCCCCGTTCACATGAAGCCTCCTCCCGCCTGGTGGGGCTGGCAGCCTGGTCCGCAGAGCCAGGCAGGAGGTGGAACCTGAGAAATCCACAAGCGGGGACCCCTGTGCTCGGGTCTTCCCTGTTCTCTGGTGCTCCCATGTTCTAGAACACACGCTGGGGAATTCGGAATTTAAATAAAGCTGGCCTTTCTGACCTTGAGCCTCTGGACGAGAGTTAAGCATGTCCAGGTAGCGGGGTTTGGAAACACAGAAGGCTGCGCCCTCGTGTGCGCCGTGTGTTGACAGGAACCCAGGCGGCTGACGGCAGCAGGAGCAAATGGCCTGCTCCACTAGGGACGGGCAGGAAGTCCTTCGGGGCATTTCTGTTTCATCACAGCTTTTCCTGGGGCTGGTGAGTCTGTTGGGCCTTCAGTTGACAGGAAAGGAACGAGCCCCTGTTGCTGGATGCAGAGCATCTGGGGCCTGGCAGAATCCAGAGAGGGGAAGATGGTGGCCCCGTGTTGGAGGAACTGGCTTATTTTGTGATCCCCAGAGACCAGCGTGGCTGACTCCTTAGTGCTAGAAATCCATAGCCAGGCCTCAGGACAGCTTTTGGTTTTATTTTTATTAAGCCACTGACCAGTGGTTAGGAGCAAGTGATCACAACCTTAACATTTTTATTGTAAATTGGAGCCTTGACCTGGGGATAATGTGAAACCCACAAGCTGCACGTTTCTCTGTAGACTGCATCTGGACACTTGTCACATTGCCGAGTGGCTCTGACAGTCATCGCCAGGACTGCCTGGGCCTGTGTTCATTCCCCCAGTCAATCAGTCCTGGGACACAGACGTCCCGGACTCAAGCCCGGTGCCAGGCCTCATGCCTACCTGAGGATGCAGACACATCCGCACCTGTCATCACCATGCAAGTGCCGGGCACTCTTCTCGGTGCTTATGTGTGGGAACTCGAGTAATCCCACACACTAGGAGGTGGCACTACTGTCATCCCCAGTGTGCAGATGAGGAATCAGAGGCCAGAAAAGGGGGTGACTTCAGTCACACAGCAAGCATGTGGCAGAGCTGGAGTCCAGGCTGTCATTCTGAACCTGCCCCTGGCTGGGCCATTGTTTCTTGTCACCTCTCTGCAGAAGATGGGCCTCATTCCCTACGTCAGACTCCCAGCCTGGCCAGTGCTCTTCCCACCCTGCCCCAGGCCATCTGCTGTGCCTGTGAGGGCTGTGTGTGAGCACTCACGTGAGCGCTGCTGATTCTCTTGTCTCTCCCCTGTGTCCTGCCAGAAAGCAGTTGAACCTCTGTTAATACTTTTGTATGCTTTCACTACAGTTTACATTTTTATAGGCTATTTTCTCAAGGTGTTTCTAGATTCCACATATCTATTTTATATAACAAGTTCTTACGTTATGTGTGTGACTCCCTTGTATCTGTGCCAGCCTGAGCCTCCAAGTTGCTCTTCCCTCTGGCCCTGACTCTCAGCGACTCGCTGTTGTGATGTGCGGGCCCACTTCTTACCCCAGGTAGCCCCGGGCGCTGCCTGTAGTCATGCTGACAGCTGTACAGTAGCCGCCAAGACTGCTGATGGCTGGAGACGGTTCTGGTTCCAACTACGGTATATTGATATAGGAAGTATTCTAGACAGATGCTCGGTTGGGTTTTCTAACTACAAGTTTGTATGGCACAGATCCCCACCCACCATCCTATAGTTTTGTCTTCCTGTGTGTTCCGGGACTTCTGGGCAGCTGGGCCTGCCCGGGGAAGTCCTTGCAGGTGGGAGGCCATACAGAGACCTAGTGTGTGCCACTGAGTGTCCCACCCCTGCTGGGCAACTGGAGGACTGCAGGGGGCGCCAGGTGACTCTCCTTTTATATCATAGCAGCTCCTGTGCTGACCTTCAAGTTACATTTTGGAACTGTAATACTAAGGAAGAAATAAACTAATTTGTATGATATTCTGCACTGAAATTCCATTATAGTCACTAGTGATGAGGCTCACCCCAAGGGCTTGGAGGGTGGACCAGGGCTTATTGGTGTTGGGGGGTGAGGAGGGGCTCTCTGACCTTCCAGCCTGGTGTTTCTGGGTGTCCCTGCCCTTGGCTCACCCTGGGGCGGGTACGTCAGGATGCCTTTCCCAGCAGTGGCAGCCTTTGGAGTCCCCAAGAACCATGGCCAAGCTGCAGGTGTGGGCTGGGGGCACCAAGGTGGGAAGCTAGGAGCTGGAGACTCCCTGTGTCCAGATAACACCCCACCCAGCCACAAAGAACAGGCACGCCTCCTTCCGCCAGCTGTGCCATGCCCTGCCTGAGTCACAGGCTTGTTTGTCTCCTGCCTGGACTGACAGCTCAGGCCCAGCTGCCACCGGAGACACCCCCAGCCGTCAGTGGAAAACACCCAAGAATGATGAAGACCAAAGGGGTTCCCATAGGGGTGTTTCAGGGGTGGCTCCCGCAAGGATTCCCAGACAGGGCAAGGCAAGGCCTGGCAGGCTTTTCCCTTCTGGGGACATGGATTCAGCGAGGCTGGGGGTTCCCAAAGTCACACAGCACAGCAGCGGCGGCAGAGCTGGGACAGGGACTGGCTCAGTGTGTGGGTCAGGAGCAAGTCGACAGGCTCTGCTCCCCACCCCTTGGAAGGGGCTGCCACCAGGGGCAGTTCTGACTAAGGCCCGGGAAGCCATGACTCAGAGCATGGGTCCCCAGGGTCTCTTTGGGCCAGCCGGGCTGCTGTAGACAGACAGGAAGCACTCCTGACGCTCCTCCACCCGCGGGCAGCGCAGCGGGGCTGGACTCACGCTAGCTTGCCCAGCAACTTGCTTTCCTGCGTGAACTCTGGCAGGCTGCCCGCTTTGTGCAAAGCCGCCGCTGGGGCCTGCTCGGGGCCCTCTCCCTCTTCCACCTGCTCAGGGTGGCCTGGAGCTTGGAGGTGGGCAGTTGGAGCCTAGGATGGGCCTGTGTCAGCAGGGCATGTGCCCTTGGGCCAATTACTTCCTCTCAGAGCCTTGGGCTCCTCCTCTGAGGATGGGGTGTGTTGGTGTGAAACGAGGTGAGCATGTTGAATTGGGGAGCAGCAGGACACGCACCTGCAGGCAGCCACCCTGCTCACGCTCCCTCCCTCCCTTCCAAGTCCTTGGACAGACACTCATCGCAAAAGATTCAGCCTCTGATACTGTTTCTTGGTCTTAGTCCCTAAGGAGTCTTTTTTTTTTTTTTTTTTTTGAGATGGAGTCTCACTCTGTTGCCCAGGATGGGGTGTAAAGGCGCGATCTCAGCTCTCTGCAACCTCTGCCTCCTGGGTTCAAGTGATTCTCCTTCCTCAGCCTCCTGAGTAGCTGGGATTGCAGGTGCCCACCACCGCACCCGGCTAATTTTTGTATTTCTAGCAGAGACAGGGTTTTGCCACATTGGCCAGGCTGGTTTCAAACTCCTGACCTCAGGTGATCCGCCCACCTAGCCTCCCAAAGCACTGGGATTACAAGCGTGAGCCACTGCACCCAGCCAGGAGTGATTTTCAGTGGTGTCTCCTCCATCCCCAGCATACACCCAGCCCTGAGTGGCCGTGGCTGCCACATGCAGGCTCCAGGGCCACACTCGCCTTTCGTCCAGGGATGTCATATGCTGGAGATAGAATGTGAGAGGTAACCCCTGTAGGCTGCAGGGTGACCTCTCTGAACCTTAGTGTCCCCACCTGGAGAAGGGGCATAACACCTTCCAGGGGGAGGGCTGAGGAGGAAATTGTCAACAACTGAGTCCAAGGCTCATAGACAGAGGGTAGGGTCAGCTCCAGGGCTGGGCCTGGGCCTGGGAGGACAGTGTCTGCCCCTTCCCCAGCCTCCTGCCCCTGGCCAGGACAGGACCCTTTTCAAAACACATTCATGCTCATCTGTTCCCTGCTGTGGGCACCACTGTCTGGCTCCATGGGACTAGATTTTATGGGAGGGGAAGGGGCTGTGGGTAGGAAGGTGCCAGGTGCTGGACCATCGATCAGCGTGGTAGGAACCTGTTGCTGGGGCTGGTGGTGGGAAAGGGGCCACCCCGAGGCAGTGGCAATTAGCCCAGCCCTATCTCTGGGCACAGAGATGAAGGGACACATGGGGACACAGTAGGGCACAGCTGGCCAGCCTGCTCTTCCCCTCTCTGCCTGCTTTTTGTAGAAGAGTCAACAGATAGAACAGACAGGGCCAGGGAGGTGCCCCCGGGGGCCCCAGTCCCCATCACTCCAGGGGGCAGTCCCTGCAAGTGACAAGATGGGCCCAATCCCTGTGGAACAGGTCTCTGAGGACCACAGAGTGGGGCCCCAGCGGACGCTGGGAGCCTGAGCTGGAGGCGGGCAGCAAGTAAGGGCCAAGCTGTGCCCCTGCCCAGAAGACCTTCCTGCCCCCAGCACCCCACCCTCTGCACACAGGCCTCCCTGGGCAGCAGCCCCCGGCTTCCAAGGCCTTCTGTGCCTCACCAGACGCCATGCTCTCATGGACCCGACTGCTGCTCTGCCCACTGCAGATGTGCCCCAGAGGAGCACGTGAAAAGCCGCGCCTGCCAAGGTGCTGCCGTGGTGGAGTTTTGGGCAGAGGGGCTGGGGGAAGAGTTTCTGACTTTTAAGATTCTCCAAATCCAGGATGAAGTCACACTGTGCTTTGGAATGGTAGATGCTCATTTATGTAAAATCGTAATAAATGTTACACGAACTGTTAGAATAAAAAAATACCTTTTTTGATGGGGAGGAGGTCCCCAGCCTGCCGCTGGGTAGGGAGAGGGTTAGCACCATTAGGGCGCAGGGGGCGGGAGCTCCGCCACAGCCCATGGTGGGCACTGAGGTCTGTCGGTCAGTCTGTGCATCCTGGCACAGTCAGCGGCGGGCAACCCGCTGATGGCCTCGGGAGGGGACGCCGTGGCTGGGCGGAGAGCATGAGCGGCAGCACTGCATGCGGATGGTCGGCAGCTGGCAGCGGCCCAGTAGGCGCAGCCTCTCACAGAACCCGAAGGACAGGCGGTCCCGCTCACAGCCTGGAGTGGGGGGCAGAGAGGCATCAGAATCAGTGGTTTAGGGTACCCAGAACCTGGCTCCCCACCCCAACCACCTTAAGGAGGCTCCAGCAGCTCCCCACCAAGTAGAGAGCCTCGGTTTTTGGAGTGGCTCGCGAACCGGAGTTGCAGGTCTCCAGCTGTTGCTGTTTCTGTCCCACCTACTCATGACCAACCCCAGGACTCGAGAACGGGTGCTCCTGGGCTGAGGTTTCTGGAGGAAAGGTCCTGAGACCCACCCTGATGCCCTCACATGCCCGTGAAAGAGCCTGCCCAGGGCGACTCCCTGCCACCCCATCTCCATCCTTGCTCACCCCTGGTGTTCCCCAACAGATCCTGCCACAGAACTGCGGTCCCGGGGCCTCCTGCCAGCCTGCAGTGGCCTCTGTCCCCGACTCCCACCACCACCCCCTGCCCCAGTACATCTGTCCTGCCAGGCCTCTGTGGCCACCTCCAGCCACGGGGGCTGTACTCAGCCTCGGGTTCTGGGTCACAGGGTCCCATCTCCTAGACCAGCCTCCCACTTCTCAGGTGGGCCACGAAGCCTAGAGTGAGTGGGCCTTACAGGCTGTCAGCCGAAACCAGGGACTGAGCCCAGGCCCACTGGGGAGGGAGGCCAGCTCCAGGCTGTGCTCATCAGGGCTGAGGCTTGGCTGGGCCCTCCTGCCCCAAGTTATCAGAGCTATTTTGGGAAGTGGCTTGTTCCCAGCCTCCTGGCCTTGCTCCTGATGCCACTGCCACTGCTGACAGACCCCAACTGTTGCCCGGGCCCTGCTTATTCCAGCAGACCTCCCTAGGGAGGAGGAGCAGGAGGGCAGCAGCCCCTGGGACATCCCCCAGGCCCGGCAGAGGGCACAAGGCAGCAGGCAGGCTCCTCCACCCCAACTCCAGGCAGAGCTCCAAAGTGTACATCTGCAGGCATGCATCCTGGTCACCCCGGGGTGACCTCAGATACGCTGCTTCACCTCTTGGGCCTTGGTTCCCTCCTCTGTCAACCCCACCTCCACAGCAAACGGATGTGGCCATGCTGTGTCATTGCAGTGACCACACACACACCAGTTTCCTGGCTTTCCACATGTCCCGCCAACTGTCCCACAGACCAGCAAAACATCCTGGGAATTCCAGGTCTGGAAGTCCAAGATACCTTCCCAGCCGCCCCTCCACTGTTCACTGGTGGCAGAAAACTCCTCACTTAGGACAGCTTCTAGTTCAGCCACCTAACCAGCCCCCATAGCCCACTCCCTGCAGCCCACTCACACCCGCCCCTGGGAGACCTTGCAAGCCCAGAGCCTCCTGGGCCATCCGTCCTTGGTTCTAGGCTGCCAGGCGCCTCAGTTCCTGTTCTCTACCCCATCTGGTCCTCATCCCCGGGGGTCATAACCACCCTGCTCCCTCTGGCCAGCCCTAACCCTGAAGGTGAGAGAGATGGTGCCAGCACCCAGCTTAGGCGACACACAGGAGCACTCTGAGATGCTGGCTAGGTGCATGCTGAGGGCAGGCAGGACAGGGTGGGGGCACTGCCACTGGGCCTTGAGGTTTGAGGCAGGAAGGCCACCCCTGCCAGAGGCAGGGTAACGAGGCATGGCAGGGGCCACTCTGAGCCTGAATGAGGGCTGCCCAGGAGCCAGTGCAGATAGAGAAGGCTGTATTGGACAAGGGGAGAAGGCAGACCGGGGAGATTGCAGGGGGCCCCGAATGCCAGCTTGAGGGCCCTGGCTGAGGACTCTGTCCTAGGGGTAGGGAGCAGACAGCCAATAGCACAGGGGCCACAACTCCTCACGCCACAGCTTCTGGATTCCTTAGACTGGCAGGGTTGGCCCCAGGCCCTCTCCCTGACCTTGCAATTGGGGATGACAGTGGCTTTGGCAGAGGGGAAGAAGCCACTTTGCCTGAGTATCCCCTCGATGCCCACGCAGTGCTGGGCCCTTCATGCCCAGACTTCATTTATGCAAGGATGGGGCTTGGCAGCCCCTTTATTCAGCACATGAAGGCCTGAGAGGGAAATGGAGCCCAAGGCCACACAGCTGGCGAGGGGAGCCTAGGTGACACTCCAGGGCCACCCCATTTTCTGCCCTCAGCACTGCTGAGAGCAGCTGGGGCTGCAGGAAGGAAGTGTATGAGAGTGTGTGTGTGTGTGTGTGTGTGTGTGTGTGTGGCAGCAGCGGGGTTGTGGAGAACCACCTCTAGCTCAGGCCCTTCCACCAGGACCCAGCTGGCCAGGAAACCCCCCACCACTGGGATTAGCAGAACCCTGGAAGGGAGGCCCTTCCTGCCTCAAACCCCATTACCTCATCAGCAGGGCCCTGAAAGGGAGGCCCTTCCTGCGGCTCCATTGCTCACTCTAGGCAGTCCTCTGGCCAGGGAATGGACAGGCCAGGGCTAGGGACAGGGACTCACCCAGGCCCAGTTTTCATACAGCCTCAGGGACATCCCTGGTCTCACTGTGAAGACTGAGACCCAGAGGGGAAAGAGCTTACCCAGGTTCACACAGCAAATCAGGGGCCAGGGCCACTCCCTCTACTCCCCCGAGGTCAGACAGCTGCCTGCGGGATGTTGTATGACTGGGACTTCCCTTGACTGACTCCCAGCACAGCCCAGCCTCCAGCATGGCATCCTGTGGCATCAGGATTTTCAGTGGCCACATGGCTCCTGAGCCCAGACGCAATGGTTTGACGACCCAATTTCCCCATCGCCCTCCCCGCCCTACCTCACTTCAGTAGAGATCCTGGGGTCAGGGGACTCACGGGGAAGCTCGACGGGTTCACAATCCTCGGTGCCACACGGCCGGGAGCTCTCAGGCCAGGCCTCGTGACCACACTGGTCGCTGTCTTCCTCTGGCAGCCCCGTCTGGGTGTTGACACACTTGACCAGGCGCCGCTGGACGCCACCACCACAGGGGGCTGAGCACTGGGGGGAGTGGGGGAGGAATGAGTTTCTCCGGGGCCAGTCCTAACAATGGGGACAGTGACACCTCCTCTGGGAAGCCATCCCTGCGCCCTGTGCCTGACAGGCCTGCCCTTGCTCCCTGAGTGCCTCCTGGAGGACCTGGTCCCACTCCTAGAGCCCACTTGGTGCTGGAACCCCACTCTCACTTGTGGGATCAGCTCCTGCAGAGGGGAGGGGCATGAGAACAGTGGGACAGCCCTCGGGGTTGCTGGGCAGTGAGCCCCTCACCAGGGACATGCCTGAGAGGCCTGGGCAGGGGCCCCGGGATGGAGCCCTGATGCAGCGGTGGGCAGAGATGTGGGCGAGACACCACTGTGCCCGAGGAACAGGGCAGAGGACCTGCAGCAGCCCTTGGGCAGGAGGGGAGGAGACAGGTTTCACAACCGGGGCCCAGCCCACCAGGCTTCGTTGTTATCAGGTGTGGGTCTGAAAGCCCTAAACATGCGCTGAGTCTGTGCCAGTGTCGTACTGTGCCCAGCCCTGTGCTTTGTTGTGTTCGTTCATTTAATCTTCCCAACCCTCCTCTCCCAAGCTGTCCCAATTTTACAGATGAAAAAACAGTGACCTAGCAAAGCAAAGCAACCTGCCCAGAGTCACTCAGCAGCCAGTGGGACAAAGACTCAACGCTGGCCCAGCTGACTCCAGGACCCAGTTCAGGGCCCAAATCTGAGACGCCTGAACCCCTGAGTTCCAAACAGGCCTGGCAGAAGGTGTCCTGCCCATCTGAGGGCCCTCTCCCGCCCCCTTCTGCCGCTGGCCTTTGCTGGGCTCCCTGATACCCCCAAGCTCGTCATTCCTGCCTCAGACTTCACACCTGCTATCCCCTTGATCCCTGTCCTTGGCATCACTGACTCCTCCCTCGGGTCTCAACCCCAGACCCCTCCTTGGAAGGCCTTCCCTGACATCACAGCACACGTGCCCTTTCCTTGTCTGTTTCTCCCTGGCAGGTGTGAGCACCAGTGGGCGGGGCCTCGTCCAGTCACTGCTGCATGCGCAGGGGCCACAGAGAGCCTGGCTCACAGCACACACTCAAAAGATCCTTCACCCAACCCAGGACCGACCAGGTGCCATCACGCACTTGCTCCCTGCTCCTCCACTCAGCCCGGCTCACCTGGCCCCAGGGCCCCACCACCCACTGTGTGCAGGGGTGGGTGTTGCAGGGCCGTGTGGTGTTGGGTCTCAGCGCCTCCTCGCAGAGGCCTGGCTCTGGACAGGTCACCAGACGCTGCTGCTCACCACCGCCACAGGCCTCGGAGCACTGGGTGGGCAGGGAAGCAGTCAGGGCACAGCCAGCATCTGAGGGCGTCCCCTCCCCCCAACTGAACCCCCAGGCCTCACCTCCCTCCAGGAAGAGGTGTACCAGCTGAGGCAGGGCTGGGCCCCGCAGGGCCTGTGCGCAGGTGGCTTGGCAGGCCCGGGCTGACAGTGGAAGGGCCGCAGCAGCCGGAGGTCCCGTGTGTCCACACACTGCACATCCCGCACTGAGGAACCTCCGCCGCAGCTGCGAGAGCACTGGGGACCGAGAGACGTGTGGGGACACATCCCCAGGTGCAGGCCCACAGGTGTGACCCCGTGAGGCGTGTGGCGGGAAAGGCATCAGGCCCACGCCCCAGCCCGGGGCAAATCCCTGAAAAGCCCCAGCGAGAGGCCAAGGCTGGCCCGCCCCAGGCAAAAGGTGGCATGGCCAGGGGCTGCCAGGGGCGGGGACAGACAGAGAAAGGGAGGAACAAAGGCAAGCTGGTAAAAGACAAGTCCAGATGGGGTCAAAAATACAGAGGAAAGGAAACAGGCCAAGCCAGACACAGACTCCCAAGAGATTCAGAATCCGGTGTGATCGGGCACACAGACGTGCAGCCTGGAGCCCTCCCCTGTCCTGCTGCTTTTGGAACACAGGCCGCGGGGAACCAGGGCTCCAACCCATGCCCTGGGAATGCCTGTCCTAGCTCCATCCTCACGCACCTTACTCCAGTTGCCTGAGTGCCAGGTGGCACAGGGCCGCAGGTGGCAGCGGCGGGCAGGCTGGGGCCGGCCAGCGGGGGCGCAGTCCTCATCCCGGCCAGAGCTACAGCGCACCGACCTCCAGACAGCACCCAGGCCACAGGTGGTGGAGCACTGCGGGGCACAGACCCGTGAAAGCCAGGCAGATCCCATCCCCGCCAGGCCTCTACAGCCAGGAAACCACCCACCTAGCCTAGCGAGACCTCAGCAAGACAGGGGCCCTCTTCTGGGCCTCACTTTCCTTATTTGCAAGATAGGCTCCTCCACCCACCTCCCAGGAAGACCGTGAGAATGAAAAGTCAAATCCCCCCAGCAACCAACCGTCCCTGCTCACATGGGACAAAGGGCCTGTGTTCCAGTGTCATTGGTGCAGAGGTGGGGGAGGGGACCCTGTGGGCACCCCTGACCAGCTGTCCTGACCAGCCTCGTCACTTCCCAGAGGCACCAGGGAAGGAAGGCTGGGTCCTGGGACAAGCAGCCAAATCGCTGGCAATCGATGTGCAAAACAAGTCCTGTGGGCCTCAGCCTGCCCCTTCCCACCCCCAAATTAGGGATCTGAACAGAAGCTTGCTTCTCCTGCAGTGACCATCTGGGGACCCAGGGAGGGGGCCCTGGCCAGCTTCTTTCATGCAGCTCAGATGCCTGCAGGTCACTGTCAAAGGAGGGTGAAGTCACTTAGGGCAGAGCCAGGTGGCAGTGGGCTGAGCCCCGCCTGGAGGAGCCAGGCCGAGCCTCAGGGAAGCTGCTGCCTGCTAGGCAGGACTGGGCCTGGCAGCCATGCGGGGACCCTCCCCATTACACAGCTGTCTGAGCCAGTTGCACCCTGGGGTGGGCTGTGCTGCCAGAGCGTGCCTGCCCCTGCCTTCCCTGAGGCCTCCTGTGCTGCCCAGAAATGGGCCCCAGGGTCCCCTCATTCCCTTAATCCTGGGAACTCCTGCCCCAAGAGAGGCGAGACAGATGGCGCCTGTGTCCCACTCTGCTCATTTTCAGATGAGGAAACAGTCACCAAGGTCCCGCGCAAACTCCCAGCCCACCCAGCCCGCACCACTTGCCTGGCTCCAGTTTCCCGCTTGCCAGCTAGCGTTCCTGACAGCCAACGGGTCCGCGGGGGAGACGGCTTCAGCCAGGCTGGGAGCCAGCGACTGGGTCTCAGGGGTTCTGTGGCTGTTGGCGGGGCTGTCCCAAGCGGGCGTGGACAGTAGCCTAGAGCTCAGGGGCACCTCAGGGCTGAGGGACTCAGGCTGGCCCTTGGGTCCTGGGTTCAGGGCAGGCTCAGGCGTGTGCCCGAGGCCAGTCAGGGTTGTGGGGAGGAAGGTCCCCCACACTGCCACAGTCTGCACGTCCCATAAGCCTGGTCCTGGGGTTGGGAAGGTGGGAGTCCTTGGCTCCAGGGGGCTGTCCCTGCCCTTCATCTCTGGCAGATGGGCTATGGGGGGAGGAGGGGGAGGAGCCACCCCAACAGTGGGCCACAGTTCACTGTCCACAGGCCCCAGGCCACCCTCCAGAGTTGGCTCCCAGGCCACAGTCCCTCCTGTCCATAGCTCTGTCACATCAGGACTAGGAGAGGAGTGGGTACTGCCGACAGGGGACAAAGGGGGCAGGGACAAAGGGGGCAGCGTGGGGCTGGGTCTCAGAGGCGGGTGGGGTGCTCCGCGGCCCTCGGGTTCCTCATCATCCTTGAAAACCTCATTGGTCCTGTCCCTCCATGGAGGGGGCAGCTGACTCTGGCTGTCCTTGCCAACTGGGAAGTCATTTTGGCTCTCAGGGGCAGCAGGCGTCTGCAGGCCATCAATGGAAACCCTGGGCCAGGGCAGGCTGGGGAGCCCAAGATCTGGGGCCCCTCTGGGGGCGTCTTCCTCAGGCAGGAAATTGATCAAAGGGTTCCCAGGGGTCTGCTCTGAGGGTGGGGGTGGGGAGTGGCCGGCCTGGCTGGGCCAAGGGCTGGGGGACCAAGGTCCCGGTGCCCCCTCCTCCTTGGCTGCAGGAGGCTCTGTGGCAGGCACAGGGCTACCTGTGGAGGGCACAGCAGGACCACTGTGTGGTGGGGGCGTCTGATCCCCTGTCTCCGCCAGGTCTAGATCAGGCCCCTCAGAGGGCCCATAGGACAGATCCTCATGGAAGTTGATGAAATTGTAGTCGTAGTAGAAGTCATCCACAAACACGGGCCCCGGCAGGTCCAGCTCTAGGGCCTCCTCCTCAATGGCGTTGCCCATGGTGGCTGGCTTGGGTGATGAGACCGGTGAAGGGCGTGGGGCCAGGTGGCGTGGGATGAAGTCAGCCTCATTGAAGAGCTCGTGGCTGGAGGAGCCGCTACCTGAGCCTTCAGGGCCCAGTGTGTCCAGGGGCCACCGACAGGGTGGCAGAGAGCAGGTGGCTTTGCTGGCTGGCTGCTGGGCCTCGTCACAGGGGACACCAGTGTCATTGGTGCAGAGGACATTTCGGTGCTGAGTGCCCTCCCCACATGTCACTGAGCACTGCAGGGGAAGCCAGGGTGAGGGGCATGGCTGGGTAACCTGTCCACTGCCCGATGTCAGAGTGGCAGAGACCCCAGCCAGCCCTCTCTGGTCCTGCCCAGCTCAAGGCCATGGCTGTGGACATGCTTGCCAGGGGCTTCCTGATCCCTGAGGCTTTAGAGTCAGGGGCTGGACCCTGGAATGCCCAGGCTCCCTCCCACACACGAAGGCTCCAGGAAGGCTGTCTGCCTATCTGTAGCCGAAGACCAAGGGTGGAGCTGGAGGCAGGCCCCCTCCCATCCTACACTCACCTGAGACCAGTTCCCTACAGCCCAGGTGGCCGGACAGGGCACATGGCGGTTGCAAGGGGTTTCAGTAGGGGGCTGGGGAAGGTGTTCACAGGCCGGGGGCTCCAGGGCGCTCTGTTCATCCAGCCCCACGCTGCGGATGCAGAGCACGGCCCGGTGGGAGAGGCCCCAAGGCCCACAGGAGCTGGAGCACAG
The DNA here is from genome assembly GCF_043159975.1 of Macaca nemestrina. NCBI lineage: Eukaryota > Metazoa > Chordata > Mammalia > Primates > Cercopithecidae > Macaca > Macaca nemestrina. The sequence goes on along the minus strand of NC_092131.1, from coordinate 122,157,193 downwards.
CTGCCACTCACCTGCCCACCACCTGGTGAGGGCACACAGGTGGCATCAGCATGGCATCAGATGGATGGCACCAGCAGGGAGGGCCAGGCTGGGCTTTCAGGCCCTCAGGGTTTGGGCAGAGCTGGGACTGAGGCCAGTGGATGATTCTCCAGAGCTCCAAGCCCAGGTAAGTGTCCTGCCCTCAAAGCCTGGTGACATGGCACAGCTCCTCCATTCCTGCCACCCTCCCCTCAGGGAAACTGAGCCCGATGACACGGCACAGCGCCTCTGTTCCTGCCACCCTCCCCTCAGGGAAACTTCCCTCAGGAAACTGATCTGAGGCCTATTTCCCCATCCAGGGACCCAAAGAGGAAGACCACAGGTGTCCAGGCTGGCCCAGGCTGGGGTGAGGGGTGACCGGGGGCTGGGGCTTCAGCCTTGAGAAGAGAATGAAAGCCTAGCTCCCTCTGCTCCTCCCCAGGGCCTCTGGGGACCCAGATGTAGGGGCCTGTGGCAGACTCAGGACACCTAGGGGTGGGGAGTTGGCGGGGGAGTGGGGTGGGCTCACCTGGCAGGGCAGGGCTGCTCGCTGCACTTCCTCTGGCGGTCATCGGGCCGGCCCAGGGGGTCACAGTGCTCCTCGTCCACGGGCCCTGTCTGCCGCTCCGAACAGTACACACTCTGCCTCTGCACACCTGGGGGCCATGGGGTTTAGCCTGGGACTGGCACCCAGGTGGCCACCGCCCAAGACCCAAAGACACCCTTTCTGCCAGAACCCTCCCAGAACAGCGCCTTACTGCCCATGTTAGGATGAAGGCAGACCTCCACCCTCACCTCCTCGCTGTCCTGGTTCTCACTCACCCCCTCTCTCTTATGTAGCTTCCCCTCTGGCTGCCCCTGGAGGGGTGGCAGAGTGTGGAGGATTAACAGGTTTTTGGTGCCCCGACCCTCTGCATCCTAGCTGAAACCCTGGACAACTCATTTGGCCTCTCTGAACCTCAGCGTCCTCCTCTGGGAAGTGGGAGCAACAATCCTGCCTCCTCCAAGCCCTGAAGGGAGGATTGCGTGTGTTCTTGCATGTGCAGGCTCGGCCCACGCCCAGCACATCCTAAGAGCTCGATCCGTGCCAGCTACTGCTAGCATGCAAACCCAGCCATGGCTCCTGCCACCCTCCTCTCAAGGAAACTGAGCCTGCCCTGAGGCCTATTTCCACATCCAGGGGCCCAAAGAGGAGGACCACAGGTTTCCACGCTGGCCCAGGCTGGGGTGAGGGGTGACCAGGGGCTGGGGCTTCAGCCTTGAGAAGAGAATGAAAGCCCAGCTCCCTCTGCTCCTTCCCGGGGCTGGCTTGGGTGATGAGGTGGGTGAAAGGCGTGGGGCCAGGTGGCCTGGGATGAAGTCAGCCTCATTGAAGAACTCGTGGCTGGAGGAGCAGCTGCCTGAGCCTTCAGGGCCCAGTGTGTACAGGGGCCACCGACACACCATCCCACCATCCACACCCTTCCCAATGGCTCAGAGAACATCTGGACAAGAAATTGGGCATCAAGGGGCAGCCCCTGCTCTCTACCCCTGTACTAGCCTTGGCACTGCTCCTGTCCTTCACACCATCTGCCACTGCCCACCCTGGGGCCTTTGCACGGCCACGCTCCTCACCTTAGACACTCACTTCCATACTGCCGGTTGAGGCCCAGCCGCAAGACCCCCTCTGCAGGTGGCTCTGTCTTCTCTGCTCCACCCCCTGCCCCGTGGTCCTGAGAGTAAGTTGTCCCTCCCCTGAGCTGCCGGTCCCACACGCATCCCCCTCTTTCCTCACCAACAGATTCTGATTTTGTTCAAGGCAGCAATGGGACCTGCTGAAAACACACCCCACTGCCGCTCCCTTGCAACTAAGGGGTCTGGGACACAGTCCTGGCTGGGGAGAAAAAGGCACAAGTCCCTTGCTGGGAGTCAGCCCTTTCCCCTCTCCTTCTTCCTGCCCGGTACACGGTAAGAGCCCTGGAAGGGAGGACACCATCTGTGACAAGCAGGAGTGTAGGGGAGGCTGCTGTGGCAAGGACAGTGTGGCTGAGGGCCAGTCAGCTTCAGATCCCGCCAGCTTGGACTGTGCACCTGGAACTTCCTGCCTGAGACAAAGAACCCCTGTCTGTTCTAGCCACCACGGGGCACTTGCCTCTGCAGACACTCCCAAGTGGTCCACCTGCAAAGCAGCCAATTTGCTGAAAGACAATTCCCCAAATGTCTAGTGCGGCAAATGTATGTATTGGTTTCCACGTTTGTCCAATTAAAGACACCTGTGTTAGGCCAGGCACGGTGGTTCACGCCTGTAATCCCAGCACTATGGGAGGCCGAGGCGGGCGAATCACCTGAGGTCAGGAATTCAAGACCAGTCTGGCCAACATGGTGAAACCCCATCTCTACTAATAATATAAATTAGCCAGGCATGGTGGCGCATTCCTGTTAATCTCAGCTACTCAGGAGGCTGAGGCAGGAGAATCACTGGAACCTGGGAGGTGGAGGCTGCCGTGAGCCGAGATCATGCCATTGCGCTCCAGTCTGGGCGACAGGGTGAGACTCCATCTCAAATAAAATAAAATAAAATAAATAAAGACAGCTGTATTAGATAACATGGGTTTCCTAGCTTTGGAAGGTATCTGCCCAGTTCTCCATTTTCGTTTTGTCATCATAATAGCATTTTAAGGAATGCTCAAATGTCTGTATCTCAGATTCCCGATTCTGAGACCCTGAGGACACTGAGTGTCAACGATGGGAAGACAGGGAAAAAGGGAGGACTAAGGGACAAAGCGGGAGACTGAGGTGTGGGGAGACCAAGGAACCGCGGGGGAGACCGAGTGGGGAGAGGAAGACTGAGGGGCATGGGTGGGACTGGAGGACAGGAGGGAGACCGAGGGGCATGGGGGAAGATTGAGGGGCATTGGGGGAGACTGAGAAGTATGGGAGGAGACGGAGGGGCAGAGGGGAGGCCGAGGAGCAGTGGGGAGGAGACAAAGAGACAGAGAGGAGGAACTGAGGAGCATGGGGGGAGACTGAGAGAAATATGGGGAGGAAGAGTCGGAGTTAAAGAAATTGCCCTACTTTTTACAAATAGTTCAGGGAAATAAGTCAGCGTGGTGAGGGGCCACTGGACTGGTCTCCAGGACGCAGCAGAAATGCAGGCACAAGACCTGCTGGAGCTGAGCAAGGACACAATCGAGAGGGAGCTGTGTCCGCTGGAGGGAGAACGCCAAGCTGGAGCACACTGAGCACGCGCCGCGAGCCAGCACCCACCTGCCTCATCCATTTACCCTCCCAGTGCGCCTGGGACATGGGGCGGTTGCCAGCCTCATCTCACAGATGGGGAACTGAGGCTCAGAGAAGCCAACTTCCAAACCCGTGGTGGCCCAGCAGTGAGCTGGAAGCTGAAGCCAGCGTCCCTGTCCACAGACGAAGCCCCTGCTGGCGGGGCTGTGCCTGCCCCACTTCTCACCTCTGCCACAGGTGACTGTGCACTTGGTCCAGGGCCCATAGTGCCAGGAGAACTCGGGTGACGGGACCTCGTCATGGCCGCCTGCCTCCCTGTGGATGGTGTACTCATAGCGCACCCCGGGGTTGCTCTCCTGGAACAGCAGCTGGGTGGGCAGGCAGGAGCCCGTGAGCACAAGGTGTCTTCTCCATCCACCCAGTCCTAAAGGAGCCAACCCCAGCCACCTCTGTGAACTGCAGCTACACCATTGGGCCATTTTAAAGATAGGGAAACCAAGGTAGAGGCCACAGCAGGAGGGCCTGGCTCAGAGCCAGGCTCTGTGACTGACCCAGGGCTCACTCCTCCAGGACGAGACCTGCCATGAGGGGTGCTGAGCCTGGGGACTGCGCCTCCGCTCCCCCACCCTGGGCCTCGGGAGGCAGGCACCTGGATCCAGACAGGCTCGTTGGTGGGACCCGGGGACGTGAGGTTCTCCCAGTTGCCCCTGCGTGCGTATGTGAAGGTGGTCCCGGCCACCTGGTAGTCCCCGTTCCACTGGATGGTCCAGCCACCATTGAGGAAGTACTTCTCCGGGTCCTCGCTCCGCAGTGCCAGGAAGTTGGCAGCCTCGGCCACCTCCTGGATGCGGATCTCGCGTGCGCCGGCTGGGATCAGCCCCACATCCACATACCCTGTCAGCCAAGGGTTGTGGGTAGGTTGTGCCCAGGGTGAGAAGGTTGCTTATCCCCACCCGCTTCCCTCACATCTCTCCCCACTTGCCTCTGCCTGCTGATGCCAAAGATTTCGCCATTAGCTTTAAAGTCTGAGCTCCCAAAATTGCTCAGATGTGTCGTGGGTCACCAAAACCCCACAGAGGTGCCACAAATCCTGACCCCGTGGCCATGCCCCGTCACCCCTCTCTTGAGGACCTAAACTGGTCTCATCATAAGGCTGGATCCATCCCCTACACTAATTCTCTTTCTAAAAAAAACAAAGTGCCCAGGCCTTTCTCCTGGGACACCCTCCTCATCCCCACACAGCCTGCTTTTATTCATTCACTTCTGTCACACCCATCACATGCCAGGCACTACTCTCAGCACTTGTGTAAGCTCATGGGTAACAGCCCTATAGCCTAGGTACTATTGTTATCCCCATTTTACAGATGAGCAGAGAGGCAGACAGGGATGGTAACGTGCATGAGCATCCTGCTGGGATATGAGCAGCCTCCAGGGCCAGTGCTTTATCCACCACATTGCACTGGGATGAAATCTAAGCTTCTCAGCCTGGCATTCAAGGCCCCATAGCTGGTCCTGCCTTCTCTTCTTGCCTCCAGGCTCTGGCACAAGCACTTTCCTCCATTTGGAAGGCCCCTTCCATCACTTCTGAGTTTTATGATTCAGCTCAACTTCCACCTCCTACAGGAAACCTTCCCTGACTTCCCCAGGCCAGGACCTTCTTCCTCGGTGCTCCCATAGCCCTCTGGGCCTCCCTCCACTGCACTGGTCACACCAGAAGCTTCTGCCCCCTGCAGGACTGAGCGCTTCGCCTGCATGTCCCCATCACCTAGCACACAGTCCGTATTTGAGCAACGTGTGCAAAACAGACCGGAGGTGAGGGCACAGAGCTGGGGGTCTCAGAAGTTTCAGGAGGAGACTACCATTCTTTGAAAGGCCCAGGGGCCACACACAAGCCGGGTTGGCCCTGCCTGGGGTCTCTGGGACAGGAGGACTCCCCATGGGGACAGGTCTCTGCACATGGGCCAGGGGTCCCCTGACTCCTGCAAGAATTCCACCCCAGCAAGGCTTCCCTGCTTAGCCATCTCCAGGCTGGGTGGGGACCACGAGGCCAAGGACAGGGGCCCAGGGGAGATGGGGAAGGGGTCACCAGGTGAAGAGCACACCCCTCCCCCACAGCAGTCCCACCCCATACCCAGGCCCTCGGCCTCCTCGAAGGTCCCGCTCACGGTGTGGCAGGTGGAGCCGTTGCCGTGGCACACACCACAGCGATCCTCCATAGCACCGGAGTCAATCTCAAAGTCACAGCCCACATTCTGCAACACACAAGGAGGGGAGGCTCCTGGTGCTGGCGGCCAGCCCTCTGTGGCCCCAGCCCCGGGGGTCAGCCAGGCTCAGGAGGAGAAAGCTGGGAGTGGGGGTCAGGAGGCCTCTCTCTGGCCCTGCCCCACCCCAGCTGTGCCTCTGACCCAGGTGAACTTCTCTACCTCCCTGAGCCTCAGTTTCCTCAGATGTGAGATGGAGAGACCCACCCCTCGCTTAAAGGCATGTCATGAGCATCACATGAGACAAGAGAAGGAAAAAGTTCTGCAAAGGCCACGGGCAGGCAGGGGATCTGACGCGCCACGGGCTCCTGACCAGCGCGTGCAGGGAATTTCAACGTCAAAGGCACTGGGGGTTGGCACCTCCCTGCTGGTCCTCCTCAGAGCCCAGGCTTTGATACCCCAGAGGCTTAGAGGGCAAGAAGCAGGGACAAGTAGGTGGCTGGGGACATAGGCAAAGAGGAGAGGCCATCGTTGTTATTAAAAATAAGAATAGATTTTGTTACCAAATACTAAGCACTATTCTTCGGGGCTCAGAGCCCTTCATGTCACCTGTGCCACCTAATTTAACCCCTTCTGTCAGGGAGCAAACCACTGCCTGGGGTCAGCCAGCCAGCAAGAGGTCAAGTCATTTTCTGGGCTTTGGTTTCCTGGTTGGGGCGATGCTGGTGCAGGCATCCAAGGAGATGCAGGGGGCGAGGCCTGACTGGTAGGGGTCCCCAGTGCCAGGAGGCATAGTAGGGGCTTTGCCTTAGAGGTCATACAGGGTAGGGGCTGGGAAGCCCAAAGGTAGAGCATAGGGAGGGTGGCCTGAGGAGGACCAGGAGGGACCCAGGAGAGAGCCTGAGGCCCACCAGTGGGGCTGGGGGCAGCCGGTGCTGGGAGAGCCTCTTCTAACCAGGCACACCTTGCAGATGCCGTTGATGCAGAGGTCCCTGCTGGCCCGGACCTGGTAGCAGGGGGTGCCATCGACCACGGCGTCCCGCAGCTTCTCGGCAAAGTACTCATTCGAGGGCCGGCAGTGCAGTTCGCAGGGGTTCACTGGGGGCCCAAGTAGAAGAGCCGTCAGCAACAGCTGGGGCAGGAATGTGAAGGCCACCAAGAAGACCCCTCTGTGACGCACATCCATAGCAGGCTAGAGGCTCCCAAGCAGCACCAACATGCTGGAGGCTCCAGCTGGGCTGGTAGCTATCTGCAAGGCTGCAGACTGGAGAGCTAGGGGTGAGCAGCAGCCCCAGGGGACATTGGGAGAGGCCCAGGCTTGGGGTGGAGACTGGGCCTCCTGCTTGCATCACAGGGTAACCTTGGGCACACACACCCCCAGCCCTCTGAGCCTCAGTGTCTCCATGGGAGGCAGCACTCACCGTCATTGACCACGGGCACCCATGTGTGCAGCTGGCCCTTGTAGAGCATAGCGTCAAAGTGGCTGCACTGGATGTGGCGGAAGGAGGGGCGGCCAGCGGGGCAGGCCTGTAGGTTGCAGAGGCGGAAGCGCTTCCGCTCACCCACACAGTATCTGCCTTTGTATTTGGGCCTGTGGGGAGGACCGGGGTGCGCCCCAGTGAGGGACTGGTGAATACTACTGCATGGCCACAGCCCAGAGCGAGCGGCTTCCTCCTGCACCCACACCCCAAGATCCCTGCCGCCCAGCTTTGTGCACGCTGCTCTCCTCCCTTGGGCTGCCCACCCTGTGGCCCAGACACACCCTCCCTGTTTGTAAGGACCTGTGGGGAGGTGGCAGCAGGAAGCCTGAGCTCTGCCCCCAACCTGCTGTGTGATCGGGGGCAAGTCTTGAGCCACCCTCTGGGCCTCAGTTTCCTCCAGTATAAAGTGAGGTTGGGGCTGCCTCTGCAGAGGGCTGTTGAGAAGCTGGGACAAGCTGTAGGCATGACTGGCACTGGCTGGAGGGACTGCTCCAAGTCTCCGACCCATGACACCAGCATCCTAACGAGCCCTTGAGTCCTCAGCCTCCCTCCTGGTGGGCAGTACCCCAGCCCGGGCCTAAAGGAAGCTCCCAGGGCCCCAGCCAGCTGAGAGGTCTGACCGAGCACAGCTCCTGAAACCCTCTGCATCTAGGCCAGGGTCGCTGACCCCCACCCAGCTCAGACCTGGAGGCCAGGAGGCAGGAGGGCCACAGGCCAGTCTTGGGTAAGCACAGGGCCCTGGGTGGGGCTGACTGTGAACCCCATGCCTGCCCCAGGTGGTCTCCGGAAGTGAAGATTAGCCAGGTAGTTTCTCAGGTCTACAGTACCACTGGCCTCTGCATCTCATCAGATCTTCACACCCCACTGTTTAGACGGGGAAACAGAGGCCCAGAGAGGTGAAGTCACTCACCTCAGGCCACCCCTTGAATGCTGTCATCTCCTCCAAGCTGCCCTGTCTCATCTCAGACCTTTGTTGTGCCTGTGAGGCCACCAAGCCCCTCCCACTGAGTGCCCACTACAGACGAGCTGCAAAACTGAGGGCCTGGCCTGTGTAAACTGCATTTGCCCCCGACTACAACTTTACTGGATGGGCACTGCTGTTATATAGACGGGGAAACGGAGGCCCAGAGAAGGGGTGAACAGAGGATTCGAACTCAGAGCCATCTAAGGTCCAGGGCCCATGCTCTTCGCCACTGCCCTCTCCTGCCTCCTTCCAACCAGCAGCTGCTTTGCCATGTGGCCTCTGATGAGTCTCTCCAGTCTCTGGGCCTCAGTGTCCCGCTCTCTGGAAAGGGGTCAGCAGTGGGGACCCTGTCAGCCCCCAGAACACTGCTTGAAAGTGACTCAGGGTGCCCTGGACACTCGGACTGACCATTATGAGGACGCTTCTAAGAGCCAGGGGCTGGGACAGAGCCAAGCTCCTGCAATCGGCTGACTGCTTGGGTCCCTCTGTCCCATTACCCAGGGCACCCTGGGCCCCACACTCACGTAGGCTGCGTGCACTGCCGCTCGGCGCTCTGTACACCCACACCACAGCTCCGCGAGCAGATGGACCAGGCGCTCCAGCCGGACCAGCCACCATCCACAGCCTCGGGCCGGAAGCCCACGGGTACGCACTCCCCATTGAGACACCACTACTGTGACAGATGGAGGTAGAGCCACCCCACCCCCCAGCCTATCAGTCATCCTCACCCTAGTGAGAACAAGGTGGGTGGAAAGGCTGCAAAAGGCACAGAGGGGAAGGATGGAAGGTGAGAGAGACCCCCTCACAATCATCACAATCATCTGTGACCCAGGCCACAGGGAGGAGCTGAGCAGGGAGTAAAACAGCCCACGTGCTGACTCAGCTGAAGACACCCTGGGGAATCATGGAATCAAGTCCTGGCCCCAGTGCCTCCGCTTTGCAGATGGGGCCTTGCGGGGCAGAGAGTGTGGGGCTCTGCTAGGAGCACAAGCAAGACTGTGAGCCGGGGCTGACCCCAGGGCCCGGTCACAGCAGGTCTGGCCTCTCCAACACCCACCGCCGGGACTGGGGACATCCCCTACCTTATTCTCCCCACACCGGGTGCCGTCCACGGCTGCATCCAGCTTGGAGTGACAGGTGGTCCCCACAGAGCACCAGAGTGTGTGGCAGACATTCTGCAAGGAGGAGGCCATACCCTCACCCCCTCCCAGTGCCGCCACCCACCCTGCCCCCTCCCTGTCCCCAAGGGTCCCCTGGGCACCCCTCCACATGGCAGGGGCCTACAGACCCCCAGAGGTCCCTTCTTGTGTGCCTGCTCCCACCTTCCTCCCCGGACCATGTGGTGGTGTGGGGCGCCCAGGGCTGTGCTCCTCAGAGCCGTCCCCAGCTGTCCCCACCTCTCCGGGCCCAGCCCCTCCTCTGGAAACACTCCCGTTAGAAGATCACTTCAGGTGATCTTCTCCAGGATAAATAGACCCTCCCCACTGGGGTCCCTTTTCCCTCTCATGAGCCAGCTCCAGAGAGGCTAAGGGACTTGCCCGAAGTGTCACAGTTGGTCCATGGTTGACCCAGAAATCAGAGCTGGGTCTGTGGCCGCCCATCCCTGGCCTCTCCCACAGGCCACTTGACGTCTCACAGTATCACTCGGGGGCGCAGCCCAGGCCAGGCGAGGTTACTCCCAGGCTGGCATCCACGGGCTGGTGAGAGCTGTCGCCTGAGCCCTCCTGCCGGGTCCCCATACCCCCACACCCACACCGGCCCCACTCACATCCATGTCCTCGCAGAAGGCAGAGTAGGCCCCGTACTGGAGGCGGCACTGGTGGCTCACATCATAGAGGACGCCAGGTGGCACCGAGGGGAAGTCGATGATGTCCTTGGCAGGAGGGTCGTCCAGGCACAGGCCCCACCCACGGCTAGAGATGGGACGGGAGGATGGAGGGGGCGCAGCCTGTGAGACCCATCAGAGAAGCCTCAGTGGGGCCGGGAGAGGAGGAGAGGTGGGAGGGGGCACAGAGCCCTACAGTTATAGGAAACTCCATCCTCCCCGCTCGGTTCAGCTGATCCTCCAACCACAGCCAGCAGCACAGGCCCTCCCGGCCTCTCTCATCTCATCTCCTGGGCACTCCAGCTGGCTAAACAATCCCAACCCCAATCCCAGCCCTCTGCACACGCTGCCAGGGCCTTCCCTCAGAAGGCCTCCTGGACCCCCAAGCCCTCATGTGGCGCTGCCCTCTGACCCTGCAGCCTCCGTCCCTGAGCCCAGACCCTGGAGCCAGGCCCAACAAGGATCCAGAGAACATCACATCACAGTTGACACGACAGAGCCTCCGATGGCCCCACCCAGGCAGAGACCTCGGGTCATCTGTGGAAGGGCGAGGTCTGGAAAGCAGCCACCCCCGGGAGAGAGCCCAGGGCAGCCGTGCCTGTCCATTTCCCCCACCCACCGACAGGGCTGGCCTCCGGCCTCCACTCCTGTCTTCCTCCAGCCAGCATTCCCTGGCAGTGGTGGCAGGGAAACTGGCAGACACGAGCAGGAGCCATCTGTGTCCACCACACACTCCTGCTGCTGCAGTCTGGTGAGGACAAGGCTGCCCAGACACAACACCACGAGGCAGGGAGCACAGAGGTGGGGGCCCTGGGGAGAGCAGCCCAGGCCCGGCTGGCACTCACTTCTGCCTCTGCCTCACTCTGTACAGCCCTTGGCCATGCTATTGTTTCTGGGATCGGTGACCAGCCTGCTGCCCCTGCTGGAACTTAGGCGGGCACCACTATGGCTTAGCAGCAGGAGTGCCCTAACCCGCTGACCACCCCACCTATGGCTCACTGCTGTCCTGGGGGAAGGTTTGGGGCCTTCTGGGGGCAGCAGTGGCTGGGGAGAATTGAGCCACGCAGACATGCAGGGTTGAGGATGACCCAGGCAGCCACGACTTGGGCAGAAGCAATGGAGGGAGGCAGGACCCGTGGGACCTGGGGCCTCTAGCCAGGCAGGGGACATGGGGAGGCACAAACCCTCCAGTTCTATAGTCTGGGTGGCCTCAGGGCAGGTGGTGCCAGGCCAGAGGGCCAGGATGAGCATACAGTCCTGACTGGGACAGGCGGGGGTTTGCACAGGGAAGAAGGGCAAAGGTGATGGATGCTGGAGTCCAGCAGGGAGAGAAAGACACTCCGAGATGTGGAGAGGCTGGGAGAACATGAAAGGGTCTGGAAACAGGGCCAAGACCGCTGAAGGCAGGTGTGGAGAGAGGCTGGGAGGGTAGATCAGACCATGGAATCCCAAAACCCAGATTTCAGAGGAGCGGGCCTGGCAGCTGGGAGACCCAGGGTGGGGTGGGTGGTCTGTGTGGTCTCCTAAGTCCCCTGGCCAGTGACAAGCCCCTGGCTTTGCCCAGAGCTGCAGAGAAGAAAGCCAAGGTGACCAGACTTCTACTGAGAACCCTGGAATCCTCCTGGAATCACCCAGACTGCCCATGCTGGCTAGAAACAGACCCTCGAACACAGGCGTTGGCAGATGAGCAGCTGCTGGATGCAGTTCTAGTGCCCAAGATGACCACGTGCCAGGCTGGCCCCGGGTACTGGGGGCATACCCTCTCATTTGCTCCTCACAACATCCCGGGCAGACTCTACCATCATCTCTCCTCACACACTCAGGGCCCATACGTCACTTGCCCTGGGTCACACAAGAGGGACGTGATGGCCAGGATCTGAAGCCAGGCCCAGGCTGCCTGCACCAGGCTGTGTCTACTCACTAAGCTGCCCCCAGTGCAGGGCTCCTCCCATTCAGCCGCGAGCCTGGCCTCAAATACTTCACCCCAAATACAAGTTCAAAACCATGGCAGCCAAGGCCTGGCGGGGAGAAAGGAGTGTCCCAAGTGCTCCTGCAGCTTGGGGCTCCCTGAGCCTCCCTGGGCCTGCACCCGGGGCAGAGTGTCAGCAGCGGGTGGTGGGCTTAGCTGGCCCTGGGCTCCCTCCTTCCCGCTAGCATTCCGTGGCTCCAGGAGGTAGACTGGGGGCTCACCCATCCCAGCCAGGGGGTCCTCTGATCCCGTGGCTGAGGGGTCCCATGCGCCTCATCCCAGCACCAACAGTCCCTGGGCTACAGCCCAGCCCTTCTGTTTCCTGGCTGCCCCAGTGCTGACTCGTTGCTCGTGTGGCTCCTGTGGGCCTGCTGCTGGGCAGCTGAAGCCACAACAACCTCTCAGCCCACCCTGGGTGTGTGGGAGAAGTCGGGAGCATGAGGCGACCCTCACAGAATCCACTGCCAGAATCAGGCCCAGGTGCTGTCTTGGGAGTCAGAAACCCAAGTTCTACTCTTTGCCTGGCTGTAGTTGCTGTGTGGCCTTGGGCCTTCACGTCCTCATCTGCAAGAAGCTGATCCCAAGCTACAGGGGTATAAATAGCAGTGTCTTCTTGGGAAAAATCACACAGGCGGCCGGCAGCCAGCCCTTCCTTCCTCTGGCAGGCTCACTGCCAGCTCCTCTGCACTGCCGACACACCCGGATCCCCAAACCCGTCAGCCCTTCCCCTCCACGCCCCTCCTTAGGCTAATTATAGCGCGGCTGGGCAGTCCCACAAGAGGTCAGAGCAGACAGTAGGTGACTCTGGTCAGAAACCTCACTCTCACCTCGAGACTGCAAAGAGCTGCCCACCACTGACAGGAGACACCTGTGGGCCCGCTCCCCTGGCCACCCCTGGGATCTGGTCATGGAGTCACTGAATTGGGGGGTCCATGGGGTGAAGCGAAAGATCCCACATATGACCGAGCCTGTCTCTCTCCCTGTAGAAATGCTGGCTTCAAGGAAAGCAGGGACCAGGGCCTCCCCTTCTCCCACCCAAGACCAAGTTGACACCAATGAAATGCTGTGACCTCTCCCCAGGGTCCCTTAAAGCACCTGTCAGCCTGGAAAGGATCTTAGAGTTCTTCAGGTCAACCCTCTTGGACAAGCTCCAGATGTTACCCTCCGGCACCCCCTCCCTGCCACCTCCTGATTCTGCCCCACCCTACACTCGCGTGGCCCCGGCCTCTGTCCAGCCTGCCCTCCACTTAGCACCCTTCTTCCTCGGGGTGGAAGTCAGCTTTTAGAGGGCAGGCTCCTTCTCCGAGTCACTGTTCCTGACCCCAGGAGGGCTTGGTGCCCCTCTCCCCAGTCCTACAGCCCATGAGGACTGCGTGCCTTGGTGCCAATCATCCCCAACTGTCATCTGTCCGTCTCCCCCTGGTGTGAGGACCTGCAGGACAGGCACCTGGAGGTCTGTCTCCTTTACCACGGTCCCCACACACAGGTCCTGATGGACACGGAGTCTGTGGACACAGCAAGAACGAGTCTGGATTCAGCCCTGTGGGTCTACCTGGCTGGATAAGCATCTACGCGCAGGAAGCCAAGGGGCTTCAGGACCAGCCAGGATGAGGGGTTGTCTGTGAGTGCCTCTGAGGCACCCCCCAAGTCCTGGAAACACTGCCTGACCATTTGGCACTTCGGTGAATCTCACTCATTCTGTCCCCTAACCGGCTTGGGTGGGGCCCATCCTCTCTCTCCTGTCCCACCCCCAGCAAGGAGACCAAAGCCTGCCGGCTGGGAGACAGGCTGCTGCCACCCTCCCCGCCTCCGCACACCCTCTTCCTTCCACCTCCTGGGCCTTGGGAGGGCCCTGCTGCCTGACTCCCAGGATGCAAAGGTGAAAGTGTGAAAGGACCTTGGGAAGATGGGGTTCTTCTTCCTCCCAAACACCCCTCCACTGGTGAGGCATGGATTGCTCTGCTTCTGTCTGGCTCACCCCAGTGCCAAGGCTCTGGGAGGCCACGGCTGGCTCTGACTCTCACCCTGTCCTCCCCTCCTCACCCCAGGTCCTGAGCCAAGTCCCTCCAGCATGCCAGCAGCTGAATGAGGACAGAGACTTGTCTGTCTGTCTGTCTGTCTGTCCTAGAGCCAGGGTGTTGGGCGGCACCCTGGGTGGGGGCAGCTGGGAACAAGCCCTGGGGGTGCTGTGGCGGCAGCTACTATTCTGATTTTCTGAAGCCATTCTCTCATTCTCTGCCTCTCTCTGGGGACGGAGACACACCCTCCTCTCCACCTTCAGGCCACTTGCCTGGTTCAAGTCCCATCTATCACTTGGTAACTGTGGAAGGAATAGTAGTGAGCGTGTGTGAAATGCTTACTGCGTGGCAGGCGCAGTGCTCAGCACTGCACGTGTTTTCTCACTTATTCCTCATATCACATGCACAAGGCAGTCCCATCATGATGTCCATTTTTTGAGGCTTAAGGGATAATATAACTTGTCTGCCAACACAGGTAGAAGCCTGGGCCGCAGTCTAGGTTCTTTTATTTCCCCGCACAAGACAGAGTCTTACTCTGTGACCCAAGCTGAACTGCCGTGGCGTGATCTCAGCTCACTGCAATCTCCACCTCCCAGGTTCAAGCAATTCTCCTGCCTCAGCCTCCCGAGTAGCTGGGATTATAGGCGTGCACCACCACACCCAGCTGATTTTTGTATTTTTAGTAGAGATGGGGTTTTGCCATGTTGGCCAGGCTGGTCTCAAACTCCTGACCTCAAGGGATCCGCCTGCCTCAGTCTCCCAAAGTGCTGGGATTACAGGTGTGAGCCACCGTGCCCAGCCAGTCTAGGTCCTTAACCACCAAACAAAACTCTTCTCTGCTTCCAATCCCAATCCCCACCCCAGTAATCCCTCCTCCACTGGAGGCCAGCATCCTTGCTCTTACATCCCTAATGGACCTGGTCACATCCCTGCTTAAACCCCACAGTGAGTGGACTTCTAGAAAAACATGGCACATTGAGCAGACAGATTTATCGATGCTCCCTTCCAAAACTCCACTCTGATGACAGTAGAGGAAATGACCACAGCATAAATCCATAAGAGGTGCTGATGGGTAATGAGGGATGTTAACAAGATTCTGGAAGCTGGGAAGCAGATGGCCGGGCAGTAGCTGACTTGGTAGAGTGATGAAAACTGAGAGCCAAATGCCTGCAGGGAGGAACCACTCAGAAGCAGAAGCCCAGAAAGGCTGAGGAATTGAGTTGCCAGGGACCCCTCAGGGACTTAGGGCCAGGAGGGCTGAAGACAGTAGGGCTGAAAGTCTGTAAGAACTGATCAGACCCTAGATCCCCTCCTAAACCCTGAGTAGCCAAGTGACTGTCACCTGCCACCCAGCAGAGGGCCGGGGATCACTTCCTGGCAAGGGTGAACCAAGAGGCTCCGGCCCAGCAACACTGGGCATAGATGAAGGCCCAAGGCAGAAGGACCTACAGAGAAAAGAGAACAAGCAAAAGTCTACACATCGAAGGGTAAGAAACACGCCAAGCCCCTTCCTCACTTGGATGCCGGAATGCTGCAGCCAGACATACACTCTCCCAGGAAAAGTCTAGAGGATTCTTCTCTGGGGAAACTGAATCACTCAGAAAAATGACCTCAGATACTGACATTAGAGGATCTCCCCAAAACAGCCCTATCCGAACCAGTCCTTCAGCAGTGACTTGGAAAAGTCCTGCCCAAGTCCACAAACTGAACAATTAGTATCTCTGCATCTCCTTGCTATATATTAAATACAGACAATGCATTTTAAGAAAACTTTTTTTGAGAGAGTCTCTCTCTGTTGCCAAGGCTGGAGTACAGTGGTGCAATCTCAGTTCACTGCAGCCTCCGTCTCCCGGGTTCAAGCGATTCTCCTGCCTCAGCCTCCTGAGTAGCTGCGATTACAGGCACCAGCCACCGTGCCCGGCTAATTTTTTATATTTTTTTTAGTAGAGACAGGGTTTCACCATGTTGGCCAGGCTGGTCTCAAACTCCTGACCTCAAGAGATCTGCCTGCCTCAGCCTCCCAAAGTGCTGGAATTACAGGCGTGAGCCACTGTGCCTGGCCAAGAAAACTGTTAACATGAAACAAATATTTTTAAAAAAATAACCCAAAGGAAAGAAAAACATTTCAGGGAACAGAAGAAAAAAGTCAAATCCATGTAAGTAATAACCTCACAGAGATAAGAGAACCTACTGTACCCATGAAACAAGAATAGGATCAAAAGGTGCACAGGTTGAGCACGTCTAATACCAAAATCCAAATGCTCCAAAATCCAAAACTTTTGAACACTAACATGATGCTTAGAGGAAATGCTCTTTGGAGCACTTCAGATTTTGGACTTTCAGACTGGGGATTCTGAACTGCTAAATATAAGGCAAATACTCCAAAATTAAAAAAAAAAAAAAATCCAAAATCTAAAACACTTCTGGTCCCAAGTATTTCAGATATGAGACACACAATGTGTATTTAGTGAATGAGAAAGTTTAAGAAATTAAAAGTACAATGAAAAATATGAAAAATTTAATAGAAAGATTATAAAGTAAAGATAAATCAGATGCCTCCTAGAAAACAAGAAAGAGACGGCCAGGCACGCTGGCTCACGCCTGTAATCCCAGAACTTTAGGAGGCTGAGGGAGGAGTCCAGGAGTTCAAGCCCAGCCTGAGCAACATGGCAAAACCCCATCTCTAGAAAAAAGTAAAAATTAAAAAATTAGCTGGGTGTGGTGGCACAGCTACTCGGAATGCTGAGGCAGGAGGATCATTTGTGCCTGGGAGCTCGAGGCTGCAGTGAGCCATGATTGTGGCAGTGCACTGCAGCCTGGGCAACAAAGCAAGACCGAAAGAGAGAGAGAGAGAGAGAGAGAGAGAGAGAGGAGGGATGATAGAAAGGAAAAGAAAATAGAAAGAGATGAAAAAGTGTAAAATGTTTAAAAATAGGAAAGCAAGAGAATAGCTGCAGGGTTCCAGAAAGAGAAAATGTAAGAAAGTTATCAAATGAATAATACAACAACAGTTCAAGAACTGAAGGTCACAAGTTTCTAGATTAAAACACTCCAATGAGTGCTCCCTCAAATTAAAATAGACAAAGGCATATATTGTAAAATTTAAAATCACCAAAAAGAGAAAGAGAAAGAGAGAGAGTCCTAAAAGCTTCCAGATTCTTTAAAAGGTCACATTCAAATCAGAATGGGATGGGACCTCTTCAGAGCAATGTTGGAAACTAGAAGACAACAGAAAAATGCCTCCAACATTCTGAAGAAGAGTCACTTCCAACCCAAAAGTTGATATCAAATCAAAATATCAATCAGATGTGAGGGAAGAATAAAGACACTTTGAGATGGGCAAACCGTTTACCTCCATGCACTCTTTCTCAGAAAGCTGCTTGAGGATGTGCTCCACCAAAACAAATTTTAAAAAAAGGTACCTCTCCATAAAAAAAGTAGCATGGGATCTAAGAAACATGATGACCCTCCATTAATATTTTGGGGCAGGCCTAGAAAGTATCCAGTCTAAATTGGAGGACAGAGGGAAGTTGGGAGGAGGGTCCAAGAAAGAAAGGAACTTCTGGATTATCTGGTAGGGATTACCTTTGGGAAAACTGGAATAAGAGACATCTTACAAAACTGTTAAAGGAGCTGGAAGGCCTGGAAAAGCAACAAAAACCAAGCAATTAAAAAACTTGTTCTTAAAAAGAAATGCCATCTAGATGGGGCGTGGTGGCTCATGCCTGTAATCCCAGCACTTTGGGAATCCAAGGTGGCGAATCACTTGAGGTCAGGAGTTCGAGACCAACCTGGCCAACATGGAAACCCCGTCTCTACTAAAAATACAAACATTAGCTGGGTGGGGGTGGCAGGTGCCTGTAATCCCAGCTACTCGGGAGGCTGAGGCATGAGAATTGCTTGAACCTGGGAGGCAGAGACTGCAGTGAGCCGAGATTGCACCACTGTACTCCAGCCAGGGCAACAGAGTGAGACTCTCTCGAAAGAAAGAAAGAAAGAAAGAAAGAAAGAAAGAAAGAAAGAAAGAAAGAAAGAAAGAAAGAAAGAAAGAAAGAAAGAAAGAAAGAAAGAAAGAAAGAAAGAAAGAAAGGAAGGAAGGAAGGAAGGAAGGAAGGAAGGAAGGAAGGAAGGAAGGAAGGAAGGAAGGAAGGAAGGAAGGAAGGAAGGAGAAGAGAAAGAAAGAAAGAAAGAAGGAAGGAAGGAAGGAAGGAAGGAAGGAAGGAAGGAAAGAAAGAAAGAAAGAAAGAAAGAAAGAAAGAAAGAAAGAAAGAAAGAAAGAAAGAAAGAAAGAAAGAAAGAAAGAAAGAAATGCCGTCTTATTACAACACTTAGTTCAGCCATCAAGATTTATAGCTGTAATAATGAAAATGCGGAATATGGACTTAATCCAAATATGTTAACACTAAATTGGGATGAAAGGTGAGGGGACAAATGTATGTACAGAAAGTGATGCAAGGGTGCTAAATCCCAACCTTCCAGATAATATCTAAACTGGGAAATCAACAAATGAGAGTCTAGCAATGCTTTTTGGAAATAGAAAAGTAAATACAAGAAAAAGCTAAAAGTGTTAAGTTTCAAGGTGGTTGCCTAGAAAAAAGCAATGGAGGGTGGGGAGAAGTGGGGCAGGTGTACGATGCTCTGCTGTTGCAATCTTGTTTTTTTTTTTTTTTTTTTTTGGAGGCAGAGTTTTTTCGCTCTTGTTCTCCAGGCTGGAGTGCAGTGGTGCAATCTTGGCTCACTGCAGCCTCCGCCTCCCGGGTTCAAGTAATTCTCCTACCTCAGGCTCCTGAACAGATGGGATTACAGGCATCTGCCCCCATGCCCAGCTAATTTTTTGTATTTTCAGTAGAGAAGGGGTTTCACCATGTTGGCCAGGCTGGTCTCAAACTCCTGACCTCAAGTGATCCACCTGCCTGGACTCCCAGAGTGCTGGGATTACAGGCGTGAGCCACCACGCCCGGCCAGTAAGCAAGGTCTTATGGGACAAAGGAGCCTATGTCTGAGCAGAGGAGAGAAAGGTAATGTCTGTGTCCAGCATTCCTTGCTGCCCTACTTGCATCTAACATTTACTTTGGTCCATGAGCTCAGAATCGATAATGTGTAGGAGTTCAGTGAGACTCAAAACTATCAGATGATAAACATGTTATGTCAACAACTGAGTAAGGGATGGGGGGCAGTGACAGGCCCAGAGGCTGCATTTTCCATTTGAACCAGACTTACTTCAAATGCAGAAAGAAGACAATGACCAAGGAGCCCCACCGTCCTTTCTTACTCATGTTAACACCCCTGTATTAGCCAATCGCTATGCAGAAAATGAAGACATGGGAGGAAAGAGAACCCCATAGTTCCTTCTCCTTTCAGTCTTTCCTTCCTCATTGGTAACAAAAGGTAGAGAGCCTGGGTAAATTGTGCCCATATCAAGGAGTGAGATGAAACCAGTTGAGATAGTTTTATTCTATCTCATCATCTGGTAAATATCAGCTACAAAAGATGAACTGTGTAATTTTGGTGACTCTGCATACATGTTAATACAACTGACCTTTGAACAACATGGATTTGAACTGCACAGGTCCACTTATATGTGGATTTTTTTCCCACCTCTGCCACCCCTGAGATCATCCCCTGCCTTTCTCCTTCCTCTTCAGGCTACTCAACATGAAGAGGATGAGGGAGACCCTTATGATGATCCACTTCCACTTAATGAGCAGTGAACATATTTTCTCTTCCTTATGATTCCAATAACATTTGCTTTTCTCTAGCTTACTTTATTGTAAGAACACAGTATACATTATATATAACATACAAAATATGTATTAGCTGTTTATGTTATCAGTAAGGCTTCCAGTCAACAGTAGGCTATTAGTAGTTTTGGGCAAGTCGAAAGCTCTACATGGATTTCCAACTGCACAGCGGTCAGCACCCCGACCCCCAAGTTGTTCAAGGGTCAGCTATACTCTTATATTTGCATTTAAAACTGGCACTGAACAAAATAAAGATGAATGGTACAATTTATGCCAATAATTTAAATTTAAAACTTTTTCTTACTTAGAACAACATTAAATCGCAAATTTAAAAAAAAAAAAAAACACCAGAATAGGCTAGGCATGGTGGCTCATGCCTGCAATTCCAGCACTCTAGGAGGCCAAGGTGGGTGGATCATCTGAGGTCAGGAGTTCAAGACCAGTCTGGCCAACATGGCAAAACCTTATCTCTACTAAAAATACAAAAATTAGTCAGCCATTGTGGTGCACACTTGTAGTCCCAGCTACCCAGGAGGCTGAGGCAGGAGAATCTCTTGAACTTGGGAGGCAGAGGTTGCAGTGAGCCAAGATCACACCATCGCACTCCAGCCTGGGAGACAGAGCGAAACTCCGTCTCAAAAAATAAACAAACAACAACAACAAAAACACCAGAACAAATGAAGAGAACATGAAAAAAAGGAGAAAGCTTCACATTTCAGTTCCCTTAGTGGCCCCTTCTTCCTGCCTCTCACTGGACCTTGTGGCCGACCCTCGCTTCCTCCAGCCTCATTTTCTACACAGCCTTGGCTCCCATAGCCTCGCTCAGGGTTCTGCCATTCCCTGAAAAGCTCTCCCGCTCCTTCACGGCTGCAGGCCTTTCTCAGGCTTCCTCTACCAGGAACGCCATTCTTCTCCCTTCTGCACATGTGTGAATTCTCGCTCCTCCTCCAAGTTCAAGCTCAGGTGTCCCTTCGAGGAGGACATTTGGGACGCCAGCACCACATCTTTGCCAGGTGCCCCTCTGCTTCCCTCTACCCCGGCTCTGCAGTATGACTGTCTGCATCTCCCCCATTAGACCTTGACCTCACAGATCAAGACCTTGTCCCTCTGCTTCCCTCTACCCCTCCAATGTGACTGTCTGCAGCTCTCCCAGTAGACCTTGACCTCATGGATTAAGGCGCAGGGGCCCGGTGCTGGAGGACTTACTCAAGGAACCTGGTGATGTACTGGCGGCTGCAGCGGGACCAGGTGAGAGGAGCGGCGTCGTACAGGAGCTGTGGAGACATGATGAAAGGCCGTTTCCCAACGGGTTCACAGTCATTGCCGCTTCCGTCATGCTGAATGCCAAAACTGTGTGAGAGCACAGGCCCCAGGGGCGGGTGAGCTGGCGGGAGGCTGCCAGCCTGCCCTCCCCTGGAGACCCACAAGGGGCACAGCCCTAATTCCAGGGCTGGTTCTGCCACCCAATGGCCACACCCAATGGCTGCAGAAAGTCACATTCCCCTCTCTGAGCCTCAGTTTCCTTAATGTAAAATGAGGGTATGACAGCTAGGATCCCAAGGGCTCCTGCTCCAGCCTGAAATGAGGGCCAGGGACCCAGAGCAGCCCTGCCCCTGCCTGGGGGCTGGCCAGCAATGGCAAACCAGGTGGCACAGATGGGGGCCCGTGATGGCCCCTGCAAGCTCACTGGCCTCAAGAACAGTCTGACAGAGGTTCCCACTCACAGGTCCTTGTCCCAAGGCTGTGCACTTGAGTTAGGGGATCTGAGCTGCTGGGTCACAGAAAGGTCTCCAGAGACCATCCTTGGGAAGGACACGAGAAAAATTATTTCCTGAGCATCTACTATGTGCCAGGGGCCATGCTAAGCACTTTCAGAAACACAGTCTCACTCAGTTCTCATTATTACCCCCAGGGAGGCTCAGAGAGTCTAAGGAACTAGCCAGGGTAACACAGCCAGGAAATTGCAGTACTGCGGCAGGCTGTTCTTTCTGCAGCCATAGGCAGCTTTAAGGTCCTGCAGGCACGGCCATCACCCACGAAACCCGGACATCTGAATGGATGGCCCCAACAGCTTTGACGATAGAACCCTCTGGGATCCTGCCTTTGAAAGCTTGCTGGACCATCTAAGATGCTGCCATATTCGCCAGCTCAACAGCCCGGGCACAAGTGGCTGGAGGCCTGTGAAGGCAGGAGCCTCAGGCAGTGGTGTCAGATGGAGGGAGCCTTGGACGTCACTGAATCCAAACCCCTCAATCTATGGGAAGCACACAGAGGCCTAGAGAGGGCAGGCACTGGCCCAGGCCACAGAGCAAACAGGAACAGGGACAGGGATCGAGAGTAAAAAATACAGCACTGAGGGAAATGGGGAGGCACAGCCAAAGACCTACGATGACTTTCTGGCCCATCACAACTCCCCTTTAAATAAGACTCCCTCCAGGCCAGTCCCAGAGATGCCCAGGCAGGCCTCTCTCCTGCTTTACAGGGAAGCAGCCTGGTTGTGGGGAGGGGACAGTGCAGGGACAGCACATGGCCACAGTCGGGGCTCCTTCTCCAGAGAGCTTCCTTTCCCCTGTACTTTGTGACCCACAGGCTGGATACCCGGTGCCCCCAGGCTGGGAGGGTGAAGCTCAGCTCTCCGTGTAGCAATGGGGACAGGCGCAGTACCTGTGCCCGAGCTCGTGGGCTACAGTGAAGGCCAGCGGCAGGCCTGTGTCCTCGTTGATGCTGCAGCTGCGGTGTGGCTGGCACATGCCCGCCACGTGGGACAGGCCCAGGGTCTCACAGGGCCGGTTCATGGCTGCACACAGGTCCTTCCTGCATAGGCAGAGAAGCGGCCTTCAGGTTAACCTGGCCCAGTGCCAGGCCCACCTGAGCGAAGGCCAGGGAAGGGTCCCCCCGAACTGATTCCAAGCGAAAAGGATGTCCCTCCCACCGTTCTGTGGCATGAGGCCAGCACAGTGGCCACGTGGGAAGCAGGTGCTCTCATTCACACACAATCCGCTGGGCATCTCTTTGGCCCTTGGGAGCACAGACCCGCACAGAACAATTTTGCTTACTATCCAGCAGGGGTGCTGACAGAAGCTGCCAGAGTCCAGCAGAGGGAACATAACTGCCTCTGGATAGATCAGCAGTTGCCAGAGGTTAAGGGAGGAGGGAGGAAGGTGGCTGTGACTATAAACTGGTAGTACGAGACATCCTTCTGATGAGACAGATCTGTATCTAGACTGTGGGGGTGGGTAGGTGAACCCACAGTGATGAAACTGCACAGAACTGAATACATACACATTCACACAAAGGGCAGTACGTGTGGAACTAATGATATCTGAGGAAGTCTGCGGATGGTATCAGTGTCAGTTTCCTGGTTGGGATACTGTGCTCTAGTCATGCAAGATGTTACTTACCACTGGGAGAGATGGATGAAGGCTATAGAGGCCCTCTCTCTATTATTTTTGACAACAGCATGAAAATCCACAATTATTTCAAAATAAAAAGACCTCCCCAAGTGCAGACAGAATCCAGCCTTGGGCCAAAGGTGCGGAAACTCTCCTAAAAATGGGGATCCCTGAGAGCACGGCCCCCTCGTCCACCAGGGCTTCTCCTGCAGGGCCGGGAAGCACCTCCCTGCGATGCAGGCTCCCACCCTCCTGCAGCTGGCAGTACCTGGTGAGCAGGATGGCGGTGTCATGGTGCAGGGGGTGGGTGTCCCCCTTCATGTTGATGCTTTTCTGCCACTTGCAAAAGCTCTTCAGGGTGTTGTCTGCATGGTGCGTGATCTTTAGGTCCTCCTGGGGGCAGAGAGAATGACCGCTCATGCCTCCTCTGAGTTCTGAGAGGGTCAGGCCCAATTCTCCTCCATATAAAGGCAGGAGACAGAGACCCAGCAGGGCAGTGGGAGGCCAGCAGGCACCAGTCCAGCTTCTGGCCTGACCACCCCTCCTGTAGGAACCTCCTGCAGAGGACCTGGGACCTGAGAGAGGGTCAGTCAGGAACCAGGGGATGGCAGGGGACACAGTCCAGGCCAAGGAGGCCTTCACTGTGCCCTTCCATACAGAGCAGCACAGGTCATGGTGCAGGAGGGCTCTGGCAGTGGAAGCCATTGCCGGGCATCGTGGGACCACATGAACGCTCACCTCTTCATCTTCCAGAAGGACCAGGCGCACAATGGTGATATGGATGGGGTTCCCAATGCTGGGGTCATGAAACAGGCCAGCCACCTGCCCAAGAGATGGGGGGGTCAGGCTGTCACCACGATGAAGGATACAAGCAGCCAATGCTCACCCCAACCCACCCACCCACCCAGGGCAACGCACACCCATGCTCACACACAGGGACGCTGACACGGGTACACACAGGCTGCACAGCGGACAGGTGATGCACGTATACGAATGCATGAGTGTCCCCACACCTCACACACACTGCCCCAACCCGGCAGCAGCAGAACCTGGAGAGGACAAGAGGCCTCCGAGGCCCCTTCCCAGAGTTGCAGCCTCTCTTGAGCACCAGTTTGGGATCTGCTTCCAAGTACCAACTCCATGCCCACCGAGCACAGGCAACGGCAGTTAAGACCTCCAAATGCTGGTTTCTTGGCCTGTCTCAGGGCCCTAGTCCTCCAACTGCCCCTGGTCTATGACAGCAGTGCCCTCCTGACCTGGGGATGCCAGGACCAGCATCTCAGGAGTGCGCCCTCCAATGAAGCGTAGACCTGGGCAGGGCCCAGAGAGTAGAGTGAGGGTAGGCACAGGGCTATGGAGCCTCCCCATTGCTCTGCTATTCCATCTCCCCAGGACTGGCAGCCATGGGGCCAAGGAGGCAGGTATGCACATCTATCAGAGTCCCCATGGCTACATGGGGCTCCCTACTGAGCCCCAGGAGACGGGGCTATCCCCAAAAGATGGAAGATAAGCCAAGGTGAGGGGAAATGGGTGGGGAAAGCCATCTGCTCTTTTAAAATTAAAATTCCCTCAGAACAAAAAAGAGGCCAGCCCATGACTGGGGATAGCTGGCCGGTTCCCAGAGGGCAGAGATGGCAGAACAGGCCAGTTGTGAGTTGGCGTCTAGCAATGCATCAACAAAAATAATATTAAAATAGGAAGGGACCAAACAAACACTGTTAAGAGGGCACCAAAGCCCCTGATTATGGGGATGAATGACACTCTCAGAACCCAAGGTCAGAAATGGGGAAGATAAACAGCAATATCATGGACCACCGTCGCCTTCACACACAGGCTGGGAGCCCGGGAGCCCTGAACCATCTTTCTCCAATACAGCCAACTAATTTTGCCTCCCAAGTTTTGCCTGACTCTGTCTCTTCTCTCCATCTCCAACACCACTGCCTCGTCCAAGTTGCCATCATCATCTCGTCTGCTCAGTTGTTGAGGTCTCCTACGAGTGTACCCATATTCTGCAGCCCTTCCAGGCCACCTGCAGCCTAGTGGCTCCACCATCCGTCTTTGAAATGCAAACCCGGCCGGGCGCGGTGGCTCAAGCCTGTAATCCCAGCACTTTGGGAGGCCGAGACGGGTGGATCATGAGGTCAGGCGATCGAGACCATCCTGGCTAACACGGTGAAACCCCGTCTCTACTAAGAAATATAAAAAACTAGCCGGGCGAGGTGGCGGGCGCCTGTAGTCCCAGCTACTCGGGAGGCTGAGGCCGGAGAATGGCGTGAACCCGGAAGGCAGAGCTTGCAGTGAGCTGAGATCCGGCCACTGCACTCCAGCCTGGGCTACAGAGCGAGACTCCGTCTCAAAAAAAAAAAAAAAAAAAAAGAAAAGAAATGCAAACCCAATCATGACACGCCCTTGCCTAAAGCAGTAAGTGGCTCTTCACTGTCCAGGAAAAGGATGGAAGTCCCCAGCCTAGCCAACAGGCCTCTTGGATCTGGTCTCTGCCTTCCTCTCTGACCTCCCCTTGCCTCCCTCTCACTCTCTGGCTCCAACCACTCTGTCTTTCTCTTAGAATCCCATAATTCTTCCTAACACAAGGTCTTTGCAGATGCTATGGCCTCAGCCTGGAACATCTTCCCACCTGTCTTCCCCAAGTTACCGCCTATCCTCTCTCCTGCCCTCAACCCCTTGTCATGTCCTTTGGGGAGCTTTTATTTGATCTAACACTCCCAAAGCACTATGAATTTGTCCTTCCTAGCACCTCCCTCCATTGCTCCTTCATCGTCAACAAGGTAATGGTTTCATTAACTAATGTCTGTCTCCCTCAAGAGACCACAAGCTCCATGAGGACACGGCCAGGTATATGTAAACTTCCTCTTAGAGCCCCAGTGACACGTCTTGTACCTGGAACATGATGGGTACTCAAGACATATTTGTTGAATGAATGAATGTACCTTGGGTACTTGCTCAATATTTCCAATGTATTATCTCATTAAAAATAAACAGTGGAGGTTGGGTGTGGTGGCTCATGCCTGTAACCCCATACTTTGGGAGGCCAAGGCAGGTGCATCACCTGAGGTCAGGAGTTCGAGACCAGCCTGGCCAAATGGTGAAACCCATCTCTACTAAAAATACAAAAATTAGCTCGGCGTAGTAGCGCATGCCTGTAATCCCGGCTACCTGGGAGGCTGAGGCAGGAGAATCGCTGGAACCCAGGAAGGCAAAGGCTGCAGTGAGCTGCGATTTCACCACTGCACTCCGACCTGGGTGACAGAGCAGGACTCCATCTCCAAAAGAAAGAAAAGGAAGAAAGGAAGGAAGGAAGGAAGGAAGGAAGGAAGGAAGGAAGGAAGGAAGGAAGGAAGGAAGGAAGGAAGGAAGGAAGGGGAGAGAGAAAGAGAGAGAGAAAGAAAAAAGAAAGAAAATGGGGTGAAAAGGGACCTGTCTTGCTATCCTTGGGACAGACCCACCCAAGCTCTAGGACTCAGGTCTGAATCTAGCACAGGGAGAACACTGATAAATTGGGCTCTGTAGGTAGTGTTGGTAAAGAAAGGTGTGGTTGGCCGGGCGCGGTGGCTCAAGCCTGTAATCCCAGCACTTTGGGAGGCCGAGACGGGCGGATCACGAGGTCAGGAGATCAAGACCATCCTGGCTAACACGGTGAAACCCCGTCTCTACTAAAAATACAAAAAAAAAAAAAAAAAAAAAACTAGCCGGGCGAGGTGGCGGGCGCCTGTAGTCCCAGCTACTCCGGAGGCTGAGGCAGGAGAATGGCGTAAACCCGGGAGGCGGAGCTTGCAGTGAGCTGAGATCCGGCCACTGCACTCCAGCCCGGGCTACAGAGCAAGACTCCGTCTCAAAAAAAAAAAAAGAAAGGTGTGGCTGTCCTGAAGGTGGCTGTGGGTCAAATACTGCAGCAGCCAAAAAAATAGCCACAGCCAACCTTGAATGAGCCTAACATGTACAGTCCCTGTGCTGGGGGCTTAGCATGCATTATCTCATTTAATCTTCTTACTTCTAAGGTAGGCACAATTATCCTCATTTTACAAATGAAGTAGCTGAAGCTCAAAGAGAGGGTGAAGCTGGGCTCAGAACCCAGGTTTCGCTGCTTCAAAGCCCCTGCTTATTTCCTAAATTTGGGGAATGCTGCCTGCCTATTCTGTTGGGGATTCTCAATGCATATTTATTTTGAGGGCTCTGAGAAGTCCTGTAGTAAAGAAGTCTGTTTTACCTTTTTTTCCCTTTTGAGACGGGGTCTCACTTTGTCACCCAAGATGGAGTGCAGTTGCATGATCTCGGCTCACTGCAGCCCAGCTGCAGCCTCGACCTCCTGGGCTCAAGCAATCCTCCCACCTCAGCCCCTCAAGTACCTGGGACTACAGGCATGCACCATCATGCCTGGCCTGTTTTACTTTTTTTAACCCTGTGTGGCCAAACTTACTCAACAGCAGCATCTTTTTTCACAGTACACTACTGGCATTCTTTGGAACACATTCCCTGAAATATTCCTTGGGAAATGCTACAATGAGACAGAGTCCCCAAGTGCAGGATCGTGCTCTTCCACATCCATCACTTTATCCCGGGTAGAGCGATGGCTCTCAACAAGTCAGTCTTAAATAAACATCTGATCCCGAGGGAACATCTGTTCCCCATCCTTCTGGCCCACCCTGTCTGCCCCTCTCCAGGGCAGATTAAGGGGCACAGGAGACAGAATGGGGCTTTGGAGGCAGACAGACCTGAGTTCCAGTCCCAGCTCTACCACTTACTAGCTGTGTGACCTTGAGCGAGCCCCTTGACCTCTCTGAATCTTTGTTCCCTCAACTCGAAAATGGGGATGAGGGCCGGGTACAGTGGCTCATGCCTGTAATCCCAGCACTTTGGGAGGATGAGCCAGGGAGAACAGCCTGGCCAATGTGGTGAAACTCCCTCTCTACTAAAAACACAAAAATTAGCAAGGCATAGTGGGGCACGCTTGTAATCCCAGCTACGCGGGAGACTGAGGCAGGAGAATCACTTGAACCCAGGAGGAGGAAGTTGCAGTGAGCTGAGATCATGCCATTGCACTCCAGCCTGGGCGACAAGAGTGAAATTCCATCTCAAAATAAATAAATTAAATAAATAAATAAATAAATAAATAAATAAATAAAATGGGGGTGAGGCTTAGGTGAGGTGTTGGGTGTTGAACATTGGACAAAAGGTAGACAGATATGCACAAGGCTCCAGCCCTAACCCACCAGGGCCTCAGCCCACAATATAGCCGTCCTCAGAGGCTGGCCACATGGGTTCCCATGTCCCTGCCATCCCTGCAGCCTCCTAGGGGGTCCAGCACTGTCAGGCTCAAAGGTGCCCCCAACCCCTGGTGGGTTAGGGCTGGAGCCTTGTGAATATCTGACCAATGCTGGGCTCACCAGCTCAGAAAAGCTTGATATTGTCAGAGCAGGTGAGTGTGAGAACCAGGCCCACCCTCTCCCCAGGGATGGGGCTCGCCAAGTGAATGCGTGGGTCCTATGAGCCAGGGCAAGGCAGCCAGGAAGGGGCCAGGCCCTGGGGGGCAAAAACACCTGAATCCTGTCACCCAGGTTAAGTTATGGGGCACCTGTTGGGCTGGGTGGGTCTTTTTTTTTTGAGATGGAGTCTCGCTCTGTCACCCAGGCAGGAGTGCAGTGGCGCGATCTCAGCTCACTGCAACCTCTGCCTCCCAGGCTCAAGATCCTCTCACCTCAGCCTCCCAAGTGGCTAGGACTACAGGTGTGCACCACCACACCCAACTATTTTTTGTATTTTGGTAGAAATGGGGTTTCACCATGTTGGCCAGGCTGGTCTCCAACTCCTGACCTCAAGTGATCTGCCCACCTCAGCCTCCCAAGGTGCTGGGATTATAGCTGTGAACCACAACACCCGCTCAGGTGGGTCTTACTTTGCCCAGAATCTGGAGCACAGGGAACACTCAGAAAAGCGGGTGTGAAATGAACCCAGTTAATCATCAGTGGCTCCAGCCAGCCTCCTGGGTCTTTCAGGCTGAGCCCCCAAAGTGCTGAGAATGAGAAGGAGGGAACCTCAAGGCCTGAGAACTTGGCCTTGCCCCTTGCTCCACCCCTATAGCCCAGGGGCCAGGCCCTGCTGTCCAGCAATAGCCCTGCTGAACCCTGGCTGTTAGTGGCTTCCCTCCCTAGGCAGATGAGGCTTGATCTGGGCCTTCAAGGCCTCAAATGCCAGGCAGAAGGCTGTGACTTTTATTCCATATGGAACAGGGAGCCAATGAGGGTGTCCCAGTCAGGGAAGAACTGGCCCAGAGCTGCATTTGCTGATGAGAACTCAAGTAGTGGGGATGTGGTGGTCAGCACGTAGAGAGAACAGCCCTGGACGCAGTCCCTTCCTCTCTCTGAGCCTCAGGTTTCACAGTGATAAACTAGGGGGGCAGACACTGGATGATCTCAGAGGGTACTTCCTTTAGGGTTGCAGGAGGTGTGGGGCTGGCAGGGGGAAGCAGCAGCATAGGATCCTGGCCACAGGGCTCCTTTAGATGTCATCCTGTTCACAGCACACACCCTTACCTTGCCCCCAACCACCCAGCCCAGGAGAGAAACACGGTTATATGGTGGCCTGCCCACCAGGTGGCTGCTAAGAATGCCAGGAGCAGAGATCTTTCCTCCCAGGGGCTGCAGGAAGCAGCTTGAAGCCTGAGGCCTCCCACCTGCACCCACAGGGCAGGAGCAGGGAGTGGCGGCTCTGCAGTAGTCGGCTCCAGGAATCACCAGCTGCAATCAGCCACAGTTCCCCCGGTGGGACTTAGGACACCTGGGCTCCCATCTGGCTCTACCCTGCCTCGTTGTGTGACCTGGGCAAGTCACTTGTCCTCTCAAGGCCTCTGATACCTCATCCATCATATGGGGTCAAGAGCAGTTTGCCAACCCCACAAGGTACTGTCGTCATGCCCAGTTCACAGATGAGCAGGCTGAGACTCAGACAGGGCAAGTGATTTGCCCAAGGCTGCCAGCTAGTGACCACAGAACTGCACAGATCCTTCCAACTGTAATGTGTGCTGATATCTCAGGCAGGGCCTCAGGCAGAGTGTGGTCTGATCAGGCATTTCTGTGTTTCCAGCATCTAGCACAGGTCCTGACACAAAGGAAGGAGGTATCTGTGCAGGGAAGCATGAATGAACCAACTAGTCTATGAGCCCCGAGGCAGGCACAGAGTTGTGGCTGCCTCAGTCTCCCGCTCCTGCTCCCCCTCCCGGTGGCATGACACCCTGTGGTGTCCCCACAGCAGCCCTCTGTCCAGGCTCTCTCATGGTGACTTGCTGCCAAGACCCCCACCCCTTCCTGCCTCAGGAGCTTGGATACCCTTCTTCCTGCTCGGGGCCTGGACCTGGGTCTTGGGTCCAGCCTGCCAGCCTTCCTGCCCTGCACCCACTCTTTGCACCCCCATCCCCCAACACTATCCCCTCCACCCACTCCTGGCCCACACAGACTCACCATGTTCATGATGGTCAGCACATAGCTCTCAACCTGCGGCTGTCCGTGGTACTCCACCATTTTGGCATCAGCTACCACCAGGGTCTCCACCCACTTCTCTTTGCTGACCGACCGCTGGTGTAGACGCCTTAGCCGTGGCCGCTGCCACTGCTGCCGCTGCTCCCAACGCTCCCGTCGAGGCTCCAGCTCCGGGGACACTGGAGGTCCAGATGGGGTGGGGTTAGCTGCCAGCAGACTGGCCCAGGGCACATGTCTCCAGGGACTCTCCTCAGAGCTCTCTCTGGGGCACTGGGAACCACACTGAGATCAGAGGCCAGGGGCCTGAATTCTCCTCCTGGCTCTGCCCCAGATCTGTGCTGTGTGGCTCTGCCTGGTCACCTTCCTTCTCTCATCTTGAGATTCCCTAACTAAAAATAGGAATAAGTTGATCTGCCTCACAGGGGGACCTCAAAGGGCAAATGAAATGGTGGATATAAACACAGTAAAGTACTGTGTCCATGGGAGGGGAACTCCTGGGCCTGACAAAGCTGGCAACTGAGCCCCTATCTCCCTGTGTCACTTCCTCCCCTCTTGGGGGGTTAGTACATCCCAACACAGGCTGACCTCACCCTCTAAACCCCAGCCTGAGGAAGCTGGCCAAGATCCAGCCCAGCTGGCCCTACTGGGCCTGCTCCCCTGACCCAGGCTGCTCCAGATCAGAAGAGGAAGCACCTCTGTGAAGCTGGGGAAACTGAGGCCAAGAAGCATGCTTCCGTGGATATGTGCTCCAGCAAATAGAGGACCAGAGCTGTGGGCAACTTGAGATTGGCATGC
The DNA here is from genome assembly GCF_043159975.1 of Macaca nemestrina. Classification (NCBI taxonomy): domain Eukaryota; kingdom Metazoa; phylum Chordata; class Mammalia; order Primates; family Cercopithecidae; genus Macaca; species Macaca nemestrina. The sequence continues at coordinate 122,126,080 of NC_092131.1, read as the reverse complement.
CAGCCAAACATTCCCCAAACCCTAGCAACCCTTAGCAGGCAGCTCCTCACCTGGACTGGCCAGCACTACTGCTGCTCTGCAGAGGAGGCACTGGGTACCACACTCCAATTCCCAATAATAGAGGTAGTTATTCTAGGGTGGGAGCAGGGTGGCGGAGGGAGGGAGGTTCCTGGCTAGTGGCCCTGTTGGAGCTGGGCACTGGAGGAAGAATGGCTGGCAGAGCCAGGTGCCATAGGCTGTGGGGGGGAGGGAGCAGAGGGAGGTTGAGCCCCAAGGTGGGAGAAGGAGGTGAGACGGAGCGAAAGAGATCAGTCTGGGGGACTGACTGGGGCAGGCCTGAAAGGCAGAGGACACAGTCTTGTGGCACAATTAAGGGCACAGGCTATGGTGATGTATCCGTCTATCTGTGTCCCCTGGTCTAAGGGGCACTGGGCATGGGGATGTTAAGAGGGGCTTCTAGAAAGGCCCCTTCATGTCCCCAGGCCCAGCACCCACCCGAGAATTGGGAGCAGAAGAGCATACCTTGCACCCCACAGGTGCTTGGAGCACTGGAATCACCCCATTGTGCCAACCTCTCCGGGACCTGACGCTTGTACACCACATGGGGCTGGGCGTGGCCAGGCCGGGCCGGGGCACCATCCAGGGGCTCAATGAAGTAGTCCTCATTGGAGAGCTGGAACACACCTTTCTGGGGAAGAAGCACTAGGGTCACACAGGGAGGGCTGGCCCTCAGCTGTTCTTCCTGCGTGTCCCAGAGACCCGTCCTGTCCAGCTGAGCCCCCACTGCCCATACCACCTGTGACTGCCCACGGACACTCTGCACTTTCATCCCACTGGGCCTTTGCACACTCTGTAGCCTCCACCTGGAAAGCCCATTTCACACACAGCCAAACCTTCAAAGTGAAGCTCAGAAGCCTCCGCCCCTGGGGATGCTGCCCCACACACCCACCCCATTAGGAGAGGGAAATGGGTCTGCATCCCAATCTGACAAAATGGTGTCTTCCAGAGTCTCAGACAGCTATCCTGAGCAGGGCAGCTTGTGTCCAGGCCTCCAGGCTATTCTCCATCTCCTCTGCATGCCAGCCATTTCCAGCACTGTGCTCCCTCCCAGCTGGCCAGGGCTTCTGACCTTCCCTCTATCTCCCTAAGGCAATGAATCACTCCAAAGCATCTACACCCACACCGGAGCAGAGGAGATGCCCATGGCCACCAGGACACCCTGTTCTCTGGGCCCAGGGCCGCCCAGAGAAGGGAAGCTGGCAGGAGTGTCTTGGACATGTCCGCCAGCATTCAGAATCCACAGAGGGGAGGGGCCCTGGGAAGCATCTTTGATGCCCACTACCTCCTGAGGAAGCTCAGGGCTCCAACAGGGAAGAAGGTCTTACGTGCCTCAGAGTTCCCCTCGTAGGCACCAATTCTGCCCCTTGGGTCACACAGGACCAGGGAGCCTGGAGGGAGGGCTGGAGAGTGCATCAGCTCTTGGGTCTGGAGACCTGGGTATGAATGCGGAGTCCCCCCCTCCCACCCACCACTCACTGAATGACTAGGTGACCCTGGGCAAGTTCCCCTCTGAGCCTGTTTCCTCATCTGTGAAATGGGAATGACGCTCCGTGTGCACAGCTGCTGCTCAGGCTCAACAACATCAACTGTACATTAAGGGACAGGCACAGGCTCCATAAATGAGAATACTGTGCAGGGCAGATGGGCCTTCAAAGGTCCAGTTGTTGTGCAGCTTATGTTGTGGGCTGCCCTGTCATTAGGCCCTGTGCAGCCACAGCCCATGGTTTTTGCCTGAGCAATCTAAGCTGAGGGCCTCCTGGGAACAGTGGACGCTGAGAGTGTGCACACATCCCCTACTCCTCCGAAACCCCCACCCTCCAGAGCTGGGAGAATGGGGCTGGTCACCTGAACACGAACAGAAAGGGGCCCTGCCCCGCCTGGAGTGGAAGCTGCTCTAATCAGCCCCAGTCAGGGAGCCATTAGGGCTGCAGGCAGTAGCCAGCACCACCCTTCAGCCAGATGAAGCCAGGAAGCTGAGGCCTGCTTTTCCTGGAACGCTGATGGGGGCAGAGGGGCTGAAAGGGGTTCCTCACCACACCCTGCAGAATGGCTACAGGGTGAGGGGTGGCTTTCCTGGAGAAGAGCAGCCTAAAGGGACCTGTGAAGGAACAGTCATAACTGATGCCCCAGGGAAGAGAAGCCAACTGCTTTTTCGGTTACTTAGTCCAGTCAAAGAGAGTTTCTCAAAGTGGGATCTCTGGACCTGCATCTTCAATATTACCTGAGACGGTTTCAGAAATCCAAGTGTTTGGGCGCCACCCCAGACCTACCCTGCAAACATTCTGTTTAAACAGGGCCTGCAGGTGATTTGAGCTCATAGTAAATCTTTTTTTTTCTTCTTCTTCTTCTTCTTTTTTAGTGCCTAGGGTCTGGCTGTATCACCAGCTAAGCTCTATCATCACACCCTACATCCTTGAACTCCTGGGCTCAAGTGATCCTTTCGCCTCAGCCTCCCAAGTAGCTGGGACTACAGGTGCACCACCACCCGGCTTCACATTAAACTTTGAGAAGTGCTGTCCCAGAGATCAACGAGGCCTGCGTTGTCACTCCCCCTTTACAGGCGTGAATACCGAGGCTGGCAGAGGAAAAGTGCCCTGGGCAAAGCCACCAGACAAGTGCATGGCAAGACTGGAGCCAATCTCCACATCCCACCACCCGAGACTGCCCCAAGTATACATGTCCCAGCGCACTCACCAGGCCGTCGCAGGCGCTGATGGCCGCCAGGCCACCCTCGAGCTCGGGGTCCTGCACCTCGCCAAGCAGGTGGCAGGCGGGGGTGTGGGCCTGGATGTGCGCACGACCCAGGCCTCCGCGCCGCCGCGTCTCGCTCACAAAGCCGGGCGCCAGCAGGTGCTGATTGGCGGTCAGGTTGAAGCGCAGCTCGCGCCCGCGGTATTGCAGCTGGTAGAAGGCGGGCGCGTCTCGGCGCACAGACACATCCCGCTTGCGCAGTGCGCGGGGCCACAGCTCGTAGGACAGGAAGGAGCCCCCCGCGTCAACGCGAACCGGGTGCACGATGTCCAGGGCCGCCCGGCCCTCAGTTGCACGTCCTGCAGGGAGAGAACCACAAACGCCTAAGCCCAGGGCAGACCTGGGTTCTTGCTGGTGGCCGGAGACAAGAAGGAAGCGGCCAAGAGGGGGCTGCTGGAGTCAGAGTATCTGGATTCAAATCCTCCCTGGGCTATCTACTAACTTTGCCATTTCATCTTTCCGTGCCTCAGTTTCTCCATCTGGATCGTTGCAGTAACTTTTGTTGTTGTTGTTGTTTGTGTTTGGGGTTTTTTGTTTGTTTGTTTGTTTTGAGACAATCTCGCTCTGTCGCCGGGGCTGGAGTGCGTGGTGCGATCTCGGCTCACTGCAACCTCCGCCTCCTGGGTTCAAGCGATTCTCCTGCCTCAGGAGTAGCTGGGACTACAGTCACACGCGACCACGCCCAGCTATTTTTTGTATTTTTAGTAGACACAGGATTTCACCATGTTGACCAGGCTGGTCTCAAGCTCCTGAACTCAGGCGATACGCTCTCTTCGGCCTCCCAAAGTGCTGGAATTACAGGCGCGAGCTACTGCGCGCCCGGCCTGGATTGCTGCGGTAACTTCTTAACAGGTCTCTCTGTTTCAACTATTGCCTACCCCAGGTGCCCCTCCCCTCGTGTTTTCAATATAGAAGCCAGAAAGATTCATTCAAAACCAGCGCAATCATGGTCTTACTCTGCTCAAAATCCTGCAATGGTGCCCATCTCATGGAGCAAAAGACAAAGTTCTGGCCTATACGAGGCCCTAGGCAAGGTAACCTCTCCAGTCTCATTTCCAGCTACACCGCCTTAGTTCCCTCCACTCCGCCCACTGGCCTCCTTGCAGTTCCTCCACAGGCCAGACATGCTCCTGCTTCAGGATTTTGCATTGATGTTCCCTACACCTGGAACACTCTTCTCTCTGTTTTCCACGTGGCTAAAGCACTCACTTTTGAGTTCTTGCTCAAATGTCTCCTTCTCAATGAGGCCTCCTCTAACGACTTTATTTTAAAATTGCAACTCCCTGGCTCTCCCTATCCCCCTTCCTTGCTTTGTTTTTCCCCATAGCACTTCTGACATACCATATCACTTAGCATTTTCAGTATTTTTTCTATTTATTTGTTTTCTCGCACCCCTCCCAATGTAGTCTAGGAAGGCAAGAATCTATATTCTTTGCACTTTTTTTTTTTTTTTTGAAATAGGGTCTTGCTCTGTCACCCAGACAGGAGTGCAGGTGTGCAATCATAGCTCACTGCAGCCTCCAACTCCTGAGCTTGAGCCATCCTCCCATCTCAGCCTCCCAAGTAGCAAGGGACTGGGACTACAGGTGGGTGCCACCACACTTGGCTAATTTTTTTTTATTTTTAATTTTTTTAATAGAGATGGGATCTCACTATGTTGCCCAGGCTGGTCTCAGACAAACTCCTGGGCTCAAGCAATCCTTCTACCTCAGCCTCCCATAGTGCTGGGATTACAGGTGTGAGGCATCAAGGCTGGCCCTGATTATTTTTTTTTTTTTTTTTTTTTTTTGGTAGAGATGGGAGTTTTGCTATGTTGCCCAGGCTGGTCTCAAACTCCAGGCCTCAACTGATCCTCCCACCTCAGCCTCCTAAATTGTTGGGATTACAGGTGTGAGCCACCACACTTGGCCCTTTATATTCTTTGTTGAAGATTTAAGTGTCAGAGGAAGTGTCCAGAACTTAGTCCATTTTTGGTATTTGTTGAATACCAAAATTCTACTCTGTAGAATGCAGATAACCACAGCACTTACACTCTCGATGCTGTTGTGAGGATTAAACCTGGTGAGCTACTCCACATTTAGCAGTGCCTGAGCCACTGGTGGAATATGATGGCAATTATGATTGTTATGATTATTATTAGCCTGATGGATTGAAAAATGTGCTCTCAGGTGCGTGAGCATTCTGCAAATGTCTCCAGGCCTCCTGGAATGGGGAGACAGAGAAAGACCACCCCAGTGGGGCTCCCTGGCCCCTAAGTGCCACTTACAGAGTAGCTCTGGTTTCTTTCTTTTATATACAAGAATTCATTTAAAGAAAGCTTCCAGGGATGGAAAAAATTGGCAGACCTCTGCTCAGGCCCTTGCCGTTTAAAAACCCCTCTCTGTTGCTCTGTCCTCTTGGATTTCCCAGTAAGGCCTGGATTCTTATCCCTTTTTGCCACAAACTCCTTCTCCTCAGAACAATGTTTTGAAATGCAGTAAATAAAATACACAGGAGTGGTTGGGCACAGTGGCTCACGCCTGTAATCCTAGTACTTTGGGAGGCCGAGGCAGGCGAATCACTTGAGGTCAGGAGTTTGAGACCAGCCTGGCCAACATAGTGAAACCCCGTCTCTACTAAAAATGCAAAAATTAGCCAGGCTTGGTGGCGCATGCCTGTAATCCCAGCTACTCAGGAGACTGAGACAGGAGAATTGCTTGAACCTGGGAGGTGAAGGTTGTAGTGAGCCGAGATCACATCACTGCACTCCAGCCTGGGTGACAGAGTGAGACCCTGCCACAAAAAATAAATAAATAAAATAAAATACACAGAAGTACCAAGGAAATTGATTATCCTGAAATATAGTTATCCAAATAATTTAAGGCCAGGCATGGTTGTTCATACCTGTAATCCCAGAACTTTGGGAGAATGAGGTGGGAGGATCACTTGAGCCTAGGAGTTCAAGGCCAACTGGGCAACATAATGGGACCTTGTTGCTACAAAAAAATATATATATATATTAGCCAGGCAAGGTGGTGCACACCTGTAGTCCCAGCTACTTGGAATGCTGAGGTGGGAGGCTCTCTTGAGCCCAGGAGGTCAAGGCTGCAGTGAGCCATGATGGTACCATTGTACTCCAGCCTGGGTGACAGAGTAAGACATTATCTAAAAAACAAAATATAACAAAACAAAAAATAATTTAAAAAGTAGGGTGTGGAATTAAACAAGATTTTGTGGCATATTTAACAACTATGGTTTTGTTTTTGTTTTTGTTTTTTTGTGACAGAGTCTCTCTCTGTCACCCAGGCTGTAGTGCAGTAGCTCAATCTTGGCTCAACACAACCTCTGCCTCCTAGGTTCAAGCAATTCTTGTCCCTTAGCCTTTCAAGTAGCTGGGACTATAGGTGCATGCCATTACAACTAGCAAGTTTTTGTATTTTTAGTAGAGACAGGGTTTTGCCATGTTGGCAAGGCTGGTCTTGAACTCCTGACCTTGAGTGATCCACTTACCTCAGCCTCCAAAAGTGCTGGGATTACAGGCATGAGCCACTATGCCGGGCAACTATGGAAATGTTGAAGTAGTGATGAACGTAAACCTTATTTCAAGATATGTGCAACAATCGTAATGAGATAGAAAAATATTTGGTTTGTTCTATTGGTAACAAAACCACAGGTGCTGTTGGGATTTGCTAATGATATTCATAATTGAGGGAAATGCTAAATTTCTTTGAGAGGTTACAAAAAGTAAATATGTAATATTTTCCCATTCAAGTTCATGGATCCCCTGAGTTCACAGTCCCTTAGGCTGTGAAGCCCAGGTTAGGACACCTGCAGTAAGGTGTCCAGACTGCTTCCTAGGTGAGAGAGCAAAGGGAGGCTCAGAGAGGTAGACAGGCTGGCCTAGAGCCACACAGTGACAGTAAGAATGACAGTGCTGAGACTGGAACTCAAGTCCCCCAAATGATTTCAGTCTCTTCAGTAACATTGCTCTATATTCTCAATACTCCAGCCCTTGCTGGGCCTCAGTTTCCCCATTGTTAATGTGAAAAAGTTGAATTAGATCACGTTTCTCAAATCTCTTTGGCCACCAGGTCTAGTCTCAAAAGAAATCTCATGTGCTGGAGTTTGGGAGAGCCGGGCACCCATGCTTTCCTCCCCGGCCTTTTCCCTCTCTGCAGTTCCCAGGCTCTAAAGAGCACAGTTAGGAAACTTGGCAATCAGGAGTTTCTTGATTGGATTTATACCCAGCTCCCAGGATCCTGGCTGTTCACGACAATAGACTCTTCAGGCTCGCATGAATGCCTGAGTGCCCTGCTGACATCCCACCAGGGTTCCTTCTGCTGCTGCCCAGTCCAAAGCTCCATCCCAGCAGGCTACAGAAACCAAACCCGCCCTCCAGTCTGTCCTCTGCCAAACTGCATGTAGAGTGCCCTGCACATGCCAGTGCTGTGCCCCTGCTGAGAGCATCTCCCTCTGCTCCCAACCGCCCCAGCAGTGCCAGCCTCAAAGAGCCTTCTCTGAGAGTCAAGAGACTGGGTAGGCTGGGGCAACGTGCTGTGTGGCTCTGAGCTAATCTTCCCTGTCATTGAGCTTCAGCGGGCCACTAGTGCAAGGATTTTCCAGACCTCACAGATAAGTTTCTTAAAAAAGAGTCCCAGGTCCCATCCCAGACTCACTAAATCAGCATTTCCAGGAAACTAGGACTAGGGACTGGGAAGCTATGTTTTTACCAAGAGCCTCCAGGAACTGTGATCCTCAGGAAAGTTAGGAAATCCCCCACTGGGAGTGAACCTGACTGGTCATCACAGTACCTGGAGAGCTCTGAAAAACTGCAGATGCCAGGACCCAGCCCAGAGATTCTGGTTCCACAGATCCAGGGCTCTGGGGGCCTAGAATGTGTGTTTTCTGTATTTTTCTAGACCTTCCCAGGGATTCTGATCTAGCCAATTCAGAGGCTGGCATTCAGAAGCCACCGGACTGGAAGATTTAAGGAGACTTCTTGCTCTGACATCCTAATAAGGGCATATGGGACTACAACTCCTTAATCACAGCGTGCAGATTTGCTTGTGTTGATCAGTTATTGATTTTTTGGTTTGTTTTGGCTGACACAAATACTGAAAAACGTTTTAGTCAACTGCCAATGTTTAAGAATCACATGATCTTGGGGCTGGGCACAGTGGCTTTACGCCTGTAATCCCAGCACTTTGGGAGGCCGAGGCAGGCAGATCACGAGGTCAGGAGATCGAGACCATCCTGGCTAACATGGTGAAACCCCATCTCCACTAAAAATACAAAAAAATTAGCTGGGCATGGTGGCGGGTGCCTATAGGCCCAGCTACTCGGGAGGCTGAGGCAGGAGAATGGCGTGAACCCGGGAGGCGGAGCTTGTAGTGAGCTGAGATGGCGCCACTGCACTCCAGCCTGGGCTATAGAGTGAGACTCCGTCTCAAAAAAAAAAAAAAAAAAAAAAAAAAAAAAAATCACATGATCTTGTACAAAAATCTCAATTTTCAGCTTTTCTTGAAAAGTCTTATCATCCATCCATGTCAGGCTTAAATTTCTGCCTGGCAGAAGTGGCCAGGGTGGAGCAGTGAGTTCCCTTTAGGAAGGGCCTATGCTCCCCAGTCCTCAGTCCCCACCACTCCCTATTCATTCCCAGTACTGTGGCTGCAAGTAGGCTCCCTTTCCCATCATGCTTGTGTTTCCTTTCACTCAGTAAAGAACTGAGTCTCTAACAAAAGTGGGAAAACAAGAGATGGGCCAAGAGGCCCCACGTTTCAGGAAAAATCTGTCTCCCTGCCCACCTCGTTTGCTCATTTACATTACCTGCCTAGTCCATGGCATTTGGTATGTGACCCTTGGCTACTAACTGTGAGGGTGCACTAGGTGCTCCAAAGTCCAGGAAAGTGGATAAGACACCATCCTTGCCTTCATATGGAGAAATGGCTGGATGCAGTGGCTCACACCTGTAATCGCAGTATTTTGGAAGACCGAGGAGGGCAGACTGCTTGAGCTCGAGAGTTGGAGACCAGACTAGGCAACATGGTGAAATCCTATCTCTACAAAAAATACAAAAATTAGCCAGGCGTGGTGTTGTATGCCTGTAGTCTCAGCTACTCCGGAGGCTAAGGTGGGAGGATCACTTGAGCCTGGGAGGCGGAGATTGCAGTGAGCAGAGACTGCACCACTGTACTCCAGCCTGGATGACAGAGCAAGACTCTGACTCCCCCCCAAACACACATACACACACACACACACACACACACACACACACAAACAGAAAAATGGGTGTGGTAGATTCAAGACCCCCACTCTGGCACAGTGCTGACAAGGTCCAAGCAAGGGGAGGGGATGACACCTTATGAATGCATCAGAATGAAGAAAAGTTTCATCAAGGAGGATGCATTTGAGATGGCCCTTAACATATGTTAATTTAACAGTGAAGACAAGGAGGGCCTCTTGGTGGTAGGGGCACTGTGTGGTAAACCCTCAGAGAAGTGGGGGAAAAGCCAGAAGAATGGGCAACAAGAAGTTTAATCTTGGCCCAGGCATGTGTTTTGTAAAATGGAAGGCAATGGAGGGACAAAATAATGCATTATAGAGCATGGGCTTTGAAAGTAACAAGACCCCGGGCAGGCCCAAGTGGGCCACTTAATAGTTGTATAATCTGAGTCACTGCATGTCTCTGGGTTTGTTTCCTCATCTGCTTGGAAAATCCAGGCCAGAAAAACATGAGGAGGGGAGCCCAGGTCAAGGAGACGAAAATGACAGAGATAGGGAAGAACTGCTTCCCAGGTTCATTTCCAGTGGGGGATTTCCTAACTTTCCCAAGGTTCACAATTCGCGGAGACTACAATTCCAAGGCTCGTTTTGTTTTGTTGTTTTTTTGAGAGAGAGTTTTGTTCTTGTCCCCCAGGCTGGAGTACAATGGCATAATCTTGGCTCACTGCAACTTCCAGCTCTCAGGTTCAGCTCTCCTGCCTCAGCCTCCCAAGTAGCTGTAATTACAGGTGCTAGCCACCACGCCCAGCTAATTTTTTGTATTTTTAGTAGAGATGGGGTTTCGCCATGCTGGCCAGGCTGGTCTCAAACTCCTGACCTCAGGTGGTCCACCCGCCTCGGCCTCCCAAAGTACTGGGATTACAGGCATGAGCCACTATGCCCACCCTCCAAGATTTGTTTTAAGTGAGTATTAACATTGGTTCCCAGGGCAAGGACAATCCCAGCCAAGGCAGCTAAAGATGAGCTGAAGGTCAGGGGGCACTGATGCCAACTAGCTCTAAAGTTCTCAACTGGAGGAGCTCCATGACACTCTTTTAGGCAAGTTTTGTCCTCAAATGCATGTGGTTGGGGGATGGAAGCAGGTATGTAACTGAGGAATCAACCACTGGGGAGAAAAGGCCCCAAAAGCTTTAAAAAAATAAAGTATCAGGCCGGGCGCGGTGGCTCAAGCCTGTAATCCCAGCACTTTGGGAGGCCGAGACGGGTGGATCACGAGGTCAGGAGATCGAGACCATCCTGGTGAACATGGTGAAACCCCGTCTCTACTAAAAAATACAAAAAACTAGCCGGGCGAGGTGGCGGCGCCTGTAGTCCCAGCTACTCGGGAGGCTGAGGCAGGAGAATGGCGTGAACCCGGGAGGCGGAGCTTGCAGTGAGCTGAGATCCGGCCACTGCAACTCCAGCCCGGGAGACAGAGCGAGACTCCGTCTCAAAAAAAAAAAAAAAAAAAAGTATCTCTGGGGAAGGACCCATGCCCCAAGGGATGTACAGTCCTGTTGAGAATACCTGCTCTAGATCCTAGGCAAATATTGCAAGACAGAAATTCCAGATGAGTTACAAAGAAGCATCCTATTAAGTTCAAAAATGTGGACAGGGCTAAGTAGAGCTATGCTGCAGGTAAAAAGCATTCGGATTAGTGAGCTCTAGAGCCAGACAGGCTGGGTTTGAATCCCAGCTCTGCTACCCATATCTGTGAGACCATGGGTAAATTACTCAACCACTCAGAATCTCAGTTTCTCCATCTGTAAAATGGGGATGATAATAATTACAGCTGCTCTCTTTGGTTGTGTAAGAATTAAATAAGTTAGCATGTAAGTGCTTACAACAATAGCTGGCACATAACAAATGTGAGCTAAGTTATAACTGAAAATTAGCAAGAGAACTTCTAACGTATACTTAGCTTTTTCTTTTAAAAACGTGTTGTTTTATCTGTTTGCCTAATGGCTTAAAAACAAACAAACCAAACCAAACCAAAACAGGTTTTTTTTCTTTTCTTTATTTCTTTTTCTTTATTTCTCTTTCTCTCTTTCTTTTTTTTTTTTTTTTTTTTTTTTTTGAGACAGGGTCTCACCCCGTCACCCAGGCTGGAGTGCAGTGATGCAATCATGGTTTACTGCAGCCTTGACCTCCTGGGCTCATGCAATCCTCCCACCTCAGCCTCCCAAGTAGCTGGGACCACAGGCGTGGACCACCAGGCCTGGATAATTTTTTAATTTTTTTGTAGAGATGGGGTCTCATTATGCTGCCCAAGCTAGTCTTGAATTCCTGGGCTCAAATGATCTGCCTACCTCAGCCTCCCAAAGTGCTGGAATTACAGGTGTGCATCACTGTGCCCAGTCTAAAACATCTTTTTTTTTTTTTTTTTTTTTTTTTTTTTTTTTTTTTTTTTTTTTTTTTTTTTTTTTTTTTTTTTTTTTTTTGAGACGGAGTCTCACGCTGTTGCCCAGGCTGGAGTGCAGTGGCGCGATCTCGGCTCACTGCAAGCTCCGCCTCCTGGGTTCACGCAATTCTCCTGCCTCAGCCTCCTGAGTAGCTAGGACTACAGGCGCCCGCCACCGCGCCCGGCTAATTTTTTTTTGTATTTTTAGTAGAGACGGGGTTTCACTGTGGTCTCGATCTCCTGACCTTGTGATCCGCCCGCCTCGGCCTCCCAAAGTGCTGGGATTACAGGCTTGAGCCACCGCGCCCGGCCTAAAACATCTTTTTCAATCAACAAGAAAAGAACAGACTTACAGGATGTTGCCACTTTTTTTTTTTTTTTTTTTTTTTTGAGACGGAGTCTCGCTCTGTCACCCAGGCTGGAGTGCAGTGGCCGGATCTCAGCTCACTGCAAGCTCCGCCTCCCGGGTTCACGCCATTCTCCTGCCTCAGCCTCCCGAGTAGCTGGGACTTCAGGCGCCTGCCACCTCGCCCGGCTAAGTTTTTGTATTTTTAGTAGAGATGGGGTTTCACTGTGTTACCCAGGATGGTCTCGATCTCCTGACCTCGTGATCCGCCCATCTCGGCCTCCCAAAGTGCTGGGATTACAGGCTTGAGCCACCGCGCCCGGCCAGGATGTTGCCACTTTTATTGCAATAATTTTTTTCTTGTTTTGTTTAGTTTTTGTTTGTTTGGTTTGTTGGTTGGTTTTTTATTTTGTTTTGTTTTGTTTTGAGACAGAGTCTCCCTGTGTCACCCAGGCTGGTATGCAGTCGTGCAATCTCGGCTCACTGCAACCTCTGCCTCCTGGGTTCAAGTGATTCTCATGCCTCAGCCTTCCGAGTCGCTGGGATGACAGGCATGCACCAGCATACCCAGCTAATTTTTGTATTTTAATAGAGACAGAGTTTCACCATGCTGGCCAGGCTGGTTTTGAACTCCTGGCCTCAAGAGATCTGCCAGCCTCAGCCTCCCAAAGTGCTGGGATTACAGGCATAAGCCACTGCACCCCACCAGCATTAATTTTTTTATAGTTAACTTGTATTGTTTTTCCATTAAAATATTTTCAAAGAGTGCAGGGGTAAGTTTAAAAATAAGTAACTTTCACTGTAGCCTACAGTTGACCCCAGTAGAGATGTTGGTGGCTGAAACTAGCACCACCCAGTGCCAGCAAGGAGTAATTGCAGGTTCCAGTCTCAAATGGTCATGTGCTTGCATCAGAACTGAGCCTGCAGAGCTCAAGTGACAGTGGAATGGCAACAGGCGCCATTCAGGAGGACTGCCAGAGATTCATGGCCAAATCTATTCTGCCAAGTCAGGAGGTCTGTTCTGATTGGACCAAGCTCCTGCCACATTGGGTGTTAAAAACTTTTAATATCTCCCCTGGGTGACAGAACTGTCACTTTGGAGTTTCTATCAAAGAAATGCCAAGATGGTGTTTACCCTCACCTCCCTATCAAGAACCTGAGTTACAATCCAGCCCTTCAAATGACCCACAGCTCATGCCAAGAAGGAAAAATACCCAGCAGGGTGGGGGGTGGTATGTGAATGCCCTCCTCTGTGAGTCCTAGTATGCACAGAAACACATGCACACAGGGTTCACATGTGCCATACAGCATGAGGAGGAGACATGGCTGGGCTCCAGCCTCAGAAACCCTAGCAGGTCCCTGGGTTAGTCACAAGTGGGGAAAAAGGATATGTTTTCCTAAAAGTGAGCCCAGGATGAGCCCTTTGGTCTCAAAGAAGGTAACATTCAGTAGGAGGAGGAGCCCCAGGCTTAGGTCCTGGGCTCCAAAGAAAATGACAAACAGGCCAGCAGCCTCAGAGTCACCAATCCCAAGGGAGTGCAGAACGGGGAGGACCCCATGCTCTATATCTATGGGAACACTAGAGACAGACTCCACCCTTGGAGTGTTTGTGCCCAGAGTAGGTAGAGGAGAGTGCCTGGCCTGCCTCCACCCGCAAATAGCAGGTCCAGGTCATCTGGGGAGTCCTGGGTTGGCCTGGCAGATTAATAAAAATAATGACCACTACATTGTAGTCACTGTGTCCTGTACTGAGCAACTGACATATTCAGTATCTCATTTAATCCTCATAAGAATACCACCAGGTTGACCGTACCCAGCTCTTCGCACAGTTGCCAGGGGGCCTGGACCCAAGTCCTGAAGGAAGCATTTTCCTGCTCTCTCATTCCCATAGCCCGGTTCATCCTCCTCAGCCCCCAGTTCTGGACAGTGGAAAATACAGGCCTCATTCAGCAAGCTCAGGAGTCCAAACCCACAGGTCGCTCTACTCTGAGCCTGTCTGCCGGTCCATAAAAGACCTTTCCATCACTTGCTTTGCAGGGTTGTTGTGGAGATTATGAGAAATAACCCGTAAGGCTGGCACACAGTAGGTGCTCATTAAATGTTCGCTCCCTCTGCACTCTGCACATGGCTGCTAGACCAAATCTTCCCAAAACACTGCTTTCATCAGCAGCTCCCTTCATTGACTTCCCAAACCTCTGAGACCAAGAGTAAATGTCAGACTACTTTCTAGTCACAATCCCTCCAGTGGGGAGGTAGGTCGACTCCGTCCCAGCAAGTAACCCTACTCCAGTCCCCCGACTGATGCTCCCCAGGGGAGGCCCCCACTCCCTCCACGCCCTTACAGCCCATCCAGAATCCATCCATCCTTCCAGTCTCTCCAACCTCATGCCCCTCCTCTCCTACAAAGCCTGCCGATCGCCTCTATTGCAGGGCTCTCCCAACTATCCACCGCCTCCCCTAACTGGGAGCTCCCTGAGCACTGGGCCTGGGGTCTCCTACATACTCGGTTACTGAATTCCCAGGCCCGCTGCGCTGCGTCGGACGCGCCAGCAGCGCTGCCGCCCGGCAGGTCTCCGCCAAACAAGAGTCTGGACGCAGGCCAGAGGCTCATCGGAGGCCGGCCCGGCTGGGCGGGGAGAGTTTAACCCATGGCCGGGAAAAGAAGCTCCTGCTCCCGGTTCCACTCCCGGCGTCTTCACACTTGGGGGAGGGAGAGGCAGGAAGTGCAAGGACCGCGCAAGACCCGGTCCCCCAGGCCGCCAGGGACCGCGCCAGCAGCCCAGATGCGGTAGGCGGGAGCAGGCGGGGGGGGGGGGGGGGGGGGAGGGGCGGCGGGGACCCGCGGAGACCTGCGACCTGGCGCCCTCGCCGGCGGTGTCCCGGACAGCCCGCTTTCCAGGAAAGCCCCACTAAGGAGTGTGAGAAACCAAATCCTCAGTGGGTAAACTGCGCTCCATCCAGCCCACTCGGACGAGAGTTCTCCCAGGAGCGAGGCGCGTTGCTGCACCCGAGGTGGGGAAACCGGAGCCCGAAGAGCGGAAGGGGCTTATTGCAGGCAACAGACAGTGTCAGTAGCTGAATCAAGGGCTGAGGAAATTTCCCCAGAGGCGCCGCTTCACTCCCCCGCCGGCCCGACCCCACCCCTGTCCCCTAATACCCTGGGAGCAGAAGACACGACCACCTCCAGGCAGAGCGGGGCCGGCGCGGGTACCACAAAGCTGAGGAGGGACTAAACCGAGACTTGGGGAGCGGGAAGGGGTGGCAGGGCTGGCTGGCCGGGGAGGGGCGGACACCCACCTGGTGCGGGTCCGGGGGCGCCGGGAACCAGAGCGCAGAGGAGCAGGAGGAGGGGGCGCAGCAACGGCGCGGGGCTGCGGGGACTCGGGCCCCCGGGCATGGCAGGGACCGGGCGGCCACCGGGTGACCCCGCGCGCACGCTCTCGTCCGTCCCGTCCGGTCGCTGCCTGGTCCCAGGTCCGGCTCAGGACATGCACGGCCCGCGTGCAGCTCCCGACTACCCGGCCCAGACTCCGGTCGGCTGTGCTCGGTCCGCGGGCAACAAAGGCTGCAGGGCCCGCCCCCTTGGCCGGCTGCAGAAGCAAAGAAAAGACAAGAGAGCGAGAAGGAGAGAAAGAAAGAAAGAAAGAAAGGGAGGGTGGGTGAGGGAGGGCGGCTGCCGGCCCCCGCCCCGCCCCTCGGGCTCCTTCCCCCGCCCCCGGCCCCGCCCCGTCCCGCCCCCACCGGCCCTGGCCTCTTCGGCCCCGCAGGCCGCGCTCCCCTGAAGGGCTGGCAGGGCCCGGCGCAGGCAGCGCCCCACGACGGATGTCCGCGCCCCTCGCCCCCCTGTCCCCAGCGCCCCCTGCCGGCGGAGCCCGGCCAGGCCTTCCCGACCCCGACCCGTTGAGGCTCCCCACAAAGAATCTGGAATTTCCAGAATTTCTGTGTTGTCCCTAAACTGGGCTCCAGGAGGTGCCCTTCGCTGTGTTCTCCGGGCCAAGTAGGGCAGCCTCTCAAAAGGGGACACGGGAGGCCTCCCGAGGGTCCAGGGTCACACAGAGGGGCAGCGGGGGCCCTGCTTCAAAGCTAGCTGCGGAGAGAGGCCTGGGCCCTCCCTGGATGGACAGCGGTTGCCCGCGCTAGGTGGGGCCCCGCAGTTCCTCGTCTCCTGACTCCTCTCCTAGTGTGTTTGCTTGAAGCAGAGCGCAGAGTTGAGTCCACAGGCAGGGGACCGCGGCTTCGCCCAGGCCAGCGCCCACAGACTTTCAACAGGGGCCCCCGGGGAGCCTGGAGCCCGGCCAACCCCAATCTCACATCCCAGGCCAGCCTCCGCCCCTAACACCGGCCATCTGTCCTTCGCAGCCCCAGCCTTGGCTCTGGCTTCAAGCTCCCCTTCCCCCTGTGCTCCCAGGAGCTTCCTCTCTCCCTTCTGCCGTCACTAAACATGGCCCTGCCCCGAGAATGCCAGTCTTGTCCTCAGGGAGGTTACGGTCAACTTCCTCCTTTTGTTTAGCCTTTGTGTGCCCCCTGCCCTCTGAGACCCGCACACCTCCTCATTGTCCGATCTCCTGGGTGCTTTCCTTCAATTCCTGCAAGCTCACTTCTGGCTTCCTCTCCACCCTCAACCCTTCTGTCCTCTAGGGAATTCGTGTAGCACAGGGTCACCTACGTCCTCCACCACATCTCCAATGACCTTCCACTCCACCTCAGCCATCAGGTCTCAGGGTCACAGCCTGGGCTGTGTCATCCCTCAGAACTGCTCCATCTCGGAAATCCGAAGATCAGGTGCCCTCCTCTCAGACCCAACCCTGCTATCCTTTCCACCTTTACAATCCCACTATGTATTGCTCTTCCTCCAGTCCCTTGATACCTTCCTCTT
Organism: Macaca nemestrina; assembly: GCF_043159975.1. Classification (NCBI taxonomy): domain Eukaryota; kingdom Metazoa; phylum Chordata; class Mammalia; order Primates; family Cercopithecidae; genus Macaca; species Macaca nemestrina. Next base: position 122,109,406 of record NC_092131.1, on the reverse strand, counting down.
TGCCCCATCTACCAGCACCTCCTGGCTTCACCTACTTCCCTCCCTAGCTATATCCACTGCTTGACTCCTGGCCCCTACCCAACCACCTTCCATTTCTTCCCCACCGCTTACACCAGCTGGTCTTGCTGCTCAGTGACAGGAACAATTCAGACCACCACATCCATTGCACTGCATGCAATGAGACTTTGTAGCTGGCACCCACTCGCTTCTCCCTCCATCTGGACACAGTGAAACAGGTGCCCTCCAGCAGTCAGAGACAATGCTTCCACCAGGGCTCTGTGGCTCCCTCCCCTCCTGTCTCCTCAAGGGTCCTGCTCCAGGTGTCCCCCACTTTCCTCGGTCTCCTTGGGCTGGTGATCGTCAGTCTAAAAACATTCTTGTCTTCCTCCTATTAAAGATACCGATAATAGCTGGGCACAGTGGCACAGGCCTATAGTCCCAGTGACACTCAGGAGTCTGAGGAGGGAGGATCACTTGAACCCAGAAGTTCCAGGCCAGGCTGGGAGACATACTGAGACATTGTCTCTAGGGAAAAACAAACAAACAAAAAACAGGCAAGGTGCCTCACATCTACAATCCCAACACTTTGGGAGGCCAAGGTGGGAGGGTCACTTGAGCCCCGAGTTTGGGACCAGCCTGGGCAACATAGTGAAACACCATCTCTACAAAAAAATTAAAAATTAGCCCAGCATGGTGGCGTATGCCTGTGGTCCCAGCTACTTGCGGGGCTGAGGTGGGAGGATCACTTGAGTTCAGGAGATTGAGGCTGGGCCGGGCCCAGCCCCGCCTGTGAGCAGTAGCCAAGATCACACCATTGCATTCCAGCCTGTGCAATGAAGTGAGGCCCTGTCTCAAAAAAGAAAAAAAAAAAAGAAAAGAAAAAAACAGTACTGATAATACCCTTCCATGGACTGGATGTCCCTTCTAGTTCCCACCCCACATACCTGCTCCTTGTCTGAGTCAAACTTCTCCCTCAAGGTTGTCTAGATTCCCCCTTTTCCCGTTTGTACCTCAGGCTAAGCCTCTTGTCCATCCCCATCTTGGTGTCAAAGCCAAATTCCTTCTCCACCTTGACCTGCGCAGTGCATTCTAGAGATGCCCTCCCCATTCGCACGCCTCCACTCTGCCCTTACCACCTGACACATATCTTCTTCACTCCATAAATATCAAGTATGCACTGCAGACCCAGGGCACTGGGGACACAGCTGTGAACAGATGGATAAGGTCTCTGTTCCCTGGAGCTCCCACTCTGGAGGAGGCCATGGACAGCAAGCAAATAGACAGATGGATAAACAATTCAGACCACCATATAAACAAGACCAGCTACAGAGAGGTGCTTTGAAGAAAATAAAACCAGAAGTGACTAGAGTCTACTTTCCATGGGGTGGTCAGGGAAGGCCTTCCTGAAAAGGTGACATTTAAGCTGTGATACCAGAATGACAAGAAGGAGCCAGTCATGTGAAAGGGAGAAGATGTGAGCCAGGCACGGGATGCATGCCTGTTGTCCTACCTGCTCAGGAGAGTGTGGAAGGAGGATCCCTTGAGCCCAGGAGATTGAGGCTGCAGTGAGCTCTGATCGCACTACTGCACTCCAACCTAGGCGAGAGAATGAGACCCTGTCTCTAGAAATAAAAATAAATGGTAAAAAGCTGGACACTGGCCAGGTGCAATGTCTCACACCTGTAATCCCAGCACTTTGGGAGGCTGAAGAGGGCGGATCACTTGAGGTCAGGAGTTTCAGACCAGTCTGGCCAACATGGTGAAATCCCTTCTCTAATAAAAATACAAAATAATTAGCTGGGCATGGTGGTGGACAGATGCGCGTAATCCCAGCTACTCAGGAGGCTGAGGCAGGAGAATTGCTTGAACCTGGGAGGCAGAGGTTGCAGTGAGCCGAGATCATGCCACTGCACTCCAGCCAGCAACAGAGCGAGACTCAGTCTCAAAAAATGAAAAATAAATAAAAGATGGGCATAAACTTGATGTCCCTGAGACCTGTCCTTTCAGACCTAGGCTATACGTCACCCCTTCCAGAATGCCCTCCCTGACCTCTTAGGTTCCCTGGAGCACCCTTTGCCATTCTCGCTGACAGCACACTAGACTGCTAGTATCTGATTATGGGTCTGTCAACCCTGACACACTGTGAGATGCTAAGGTCATGTCTTAGTCTTTGTGATCCCTGCCACCAGCACAGCAAACCCTAGAGATCAGGAGGATCTTGGGAGGGGACACACAGCCCTCCCTGGCCAATGCCACGAACTGCCTCCATGCTGCCAAGGCCCAACAGTAGATTGGAGGCTTTTCTGAAATGCAGCCTTGGAGTTTGTGTTTTCAAATCCCGCAGCTGACAACAGTCCCTGCCTGCTTCCTCCAGTGTCCCAGGTCCTGGTCTTTACTCCATCCACACTCTGCTGGATGCCTTCATTTTAAACCTCCTTGGAAACCATGGGATACAAAAAAAAGATACAAAAAATGATAAGCCTTAGTCATGCCATCATGATGCAAATAATAATTCAACTGGAAATACAGGACCAGCCAACTCCAAATTTTGAGGAGTAAAGTGTACATTTTGTTTTTGTTTTTTGGGGGGTTTTGTTTTTGTTGTTGTTGTTGTTGTTGTTGTTGTTGTTTGAGACGGAGTCTCGTTCTATTGCCCAGGCCAGAGTGTAGTGGCACGATCTTGGCTCACTACAGCCTCTGCCTCCTGGGTTCAAGCAATTCTCCTGCCTCGGCCTCCTAAGTAGCTGGGACTACAGGCATTCGCCACCTCACCTGGCTAATTTTTGTGCTTTTAGTAGCGACAAGGTTTCGGCATATTGGCCAGGCTGGCCTCAAACTCCTGACCTCAAGTGATCGGCCCACCTTGGCCTCTCAAAGTGCTGGGATTATAGGTGTGAGCCACTGTGCCCAGCCCAAAGTGTACATTTTGAACAAAGCAAGAGATTTGATATTTCAACACATATTTTATGTCATTGTTCAGAGTGTCGAGTATCCAGTCAGTGAGCTTCTCCCCCGTATCTTGATATAAATTATTTCATTTATTGTTTAAATGATTATCATGCTATATGACCCAACATCTCCAGTAAGTTTTAACATAGCTAAAACATTACCAGAAACTGATCAAAATTTAAAAAGAAACTATATTTGTTCTACTTCTATATATCCATTTATATATTGATAGATTGCTTAAAAAGTAGGAAAGGGCTGTGTGTGGTGGCTCTTGGGAGGTTGACGCAGGAGGATTGCTTGAGTCCAGGAGTTGGAGACCAGCCTGAGCAACACGGCAAAATCTTGTCTCTACAAAAATTTAGCCAAGTGTTGTGGCACACACCTGTAGTCCCAGCTAATCAGGAGGCTGAAGTGGGAGGATTGCTTGAGCCCGGTGGTCCAGGCTGTAGTGAGCCATGATTGTGCCACTACACTCTAGCCTGAAGAAGAGTGAGACCCTGTCTCAAAATAATAAATAAATAATAATAAATAAAAAGTAGGAAAGTATAGCAGAACATCATCCATTTAAAATTATAAATGAATAAATAACAAAGAAAATGAGCCACACATTTTTTTTTCTTTTTGAGACACGGTCTTGCTTTGTCACCAAGGCTGGAGTGCAGTGGCATGCTCAGGACTCACTGCAGCCTCAAACTCCCCAGGCTCAGGTGGTCCTCCCACCTCAGCCTCTCGAGTAGCTGGGAATACGGGCATGTGCTTCATGCCCAACTAATTTTTGTATTTTTTGTAGAGATGAGATTTAGTTCTGTTTCCCAGGCTGGTCTCAAACTCCTGGACTTAAGCGATCTGCCCTCCTCAGTCTCCCAAAGTGCTAGGATTACAGGCATAAGCCACAGCACCTGGACAAGGCACACAATTCTTAAAAACAAAATAAAACCTCTTTAGGCCTCAACTTTCTTATCTATCTAGTGGAGATAGAGACTCCTACACCCTTATTTCATATGTTATCTAGAGCAGTGTTTCTTAAGTGGGGGTGATTCTGCCTCCATGGAATTTGCAATGTTTGGAGACATTTTTGGTTGTCACAACCAGGGAGAGGGTGCTACTGGCATCTAATGGGTAGAGGCCAGGGGTGTGGCTAAATGACAACCCCCTGCAACAAAGAATTCTTCAGCCCCAAGTGTCAATAGTATCAATGTTGAGAAACCCTGGTCTAGAGGAGTAAAGAAAGGATTTGAGGCATTTGGCAAAAGTAAAGGCCTTTATGTTTTATTTTGTATTTTGTAGTAAGACAGCACAGAATTAAAAATGTAAACTTTACAAACATTGAAAAGTAATTATTCCCTTCCAAACCTGACCCCTGGTCCCTCAGTGCTCCTTCTCAGGGGTCATGACTTATTTCAGTTTCTCATGAATCCTTCCAGAAAAATGCATTGCAAACACAAAGATATATTTTACACACATGCTAGCATATATACTCTCTATCTTTACCTGGCTTTTTAAAAAAAAATTAACACTATAACTTGGAGGCTGGGTGCCCTAGTTCATACCTGTAATCCCAGCACTTTGAGAGGGTAAGGTGGGAGGATTGCTGAAGCCCAGGAGTTCAAGACTAGCCTGGGCCACACAGTGAGAGTACAAAAATTAAAAAATTAGCTGGAGAGGCTATGGTTAGCTATGATCATGCCACTGTACTCCAGCCTGGGCAACAGAGCAAGACTCTGTCTAAAAATATATATATATCTATATAGGCCAGGCATGGTGGCTCACTCCTGTAATCCCAGCACTTTGGGAGGCTGAGGCAGGCAGATCGCGAGGTCAAGAGATCGAGACCATCCTGGCCAACATGGTGAAACCCCATCTCTACTAAAAATACAAAAAGTAGCCGGGCATGGTGGCAGGTGCCTGTAGTCCCAGCTACTCGGGAGGCTGAGGCAGGAGAATGGAGTGAACCTGGGAAGCGGAGCTTGCAGTGAGCCAAGATCGCACCACTGCACTCCAGCCTGGGTGATAGAGCAAGACTCTATCTCAAAAACAATATACACACACACACACACACATATACACACGCACACGTATATATATATACACACATACATATGTATGTAAACTTGGAGATGGCTTCATATCCTTGGTTGTGGAGCTTGTGGCACATAAGCCACAATATGAGCTCTGTGAGAGCAGGCAATCTTTATTTTGCTCTCTAATGTGTCCTAACTACTTTGAACAGTGGCTGGCGTATAGTATGTGTTCGATAGTTATTTTCAATATTTAAATAAATGTTACAAAATTGATATTCCATTGTGTGCATATGCCATTATCCTCATCTTCTACTGAAGGATATTTAGATTGTTTCCAATCTCTTTCTGGCCATGTTCACGATGCACCTGTGTGAGTACATCTGTAGAATAAAGTCCTTGAACTGAGATTGCTGTAAGAGATGTGTGCATTTGTGACTTTGATAGACAGGTATTGCCAAATTAAAGACATTATTTTTGGTGGGTCCCTTCCACCCCAGTAAATTTCAAGCATTGCAAAATAATTGAAAATGCCAGTTTAGGTTGCAGATTTCTAAACAAGGATGCCCAAAAAAGCCCCCTCGTTAGACAGAACTGGGCAGAGTATGAGCTGGCCTTGAAAATGTGTGGGATGATTGACTTGGAAAGGGATGCTGAGCTGCCACTGTGGGCCTGATTAGTCATTGTTCTGGAAGCCCTGGAGACATGGGTGTTTTCAATCTATCCCCATTCTCTGGAGCACTGCAGCCTTCACCTGCCAACGCCATAGCCACAGCTGCCTCTGCAGCTTGGGATTGTGTCCTGCCCCCTCACCGTAGGGGAGAAATGCCACAGGAAGAGTCATGAGAATTATCCACATTGAGATTTTGGAGCCATCACTTAGCTGATGGGAAAAAGGCTCATGACTGGCTTCTACTGCCTTTGAGTTGCCACTTGGGCAGTGAGAATGATGATTTGATGGAGGCAAATTGAGATAGTGAAGGAGTGCTGTATCCTATTTTCTGGCACCGTGCCTTACACACAATGTCTCATGTAATCTTTCCAACATGAAGCAGATATTGTTTTCCTCATTTTAGGAGTGGAGAAACTGGGGCATGGAATGGTTAAGTAACTTGCCCAACATCCCACATTTGGAGGTGTCAGGGCCAGGACTGGCCTAATTCCAGCACCTGGATTCCTAACCACTCCATATCACTGCCTCTCCAAATTACCAATTTTGGCTTCTATCATTAAAGGATCTGTTTCTTCGGGACTCCTCCTTTTAGAGTTGTTTCTAAGTCTGTCAGACAGCTGGATATGTGGGAGGCTGCCAGATCCCCTTCACCAGAGACTCACTGATGAACATATACTAAGTGCTAATTGCCAAGAGCCATGCTGATTTGCAAAGGGGCTCTTAATGATAGCTATCACGTTCTTTCCTGCAGTCAAATCTTATCTTCACTTCTAGCTCATGAACACTGAAAGGGCACGGGCCATGTCTGATGGGCTGGTGCTTAGTAGGATCTCAGAAGACTGTTGTTTGAGAGTCTAACCAGTGCTGGAAGTGTGAGCCGTGCACGCTACTGGACCCAGCCTTGTCCTGGCACAAACCCAACCATCTTTGGGTTTCTTTACCACCTTGATGCTATAGCTTACTTATTGCCTTGGCTGTTTTCTTCTTCTTTTTTTTTTTTTTTTTTTTTAAGAATGAGTCTCACTCTTATCGCCCAGGCTAGAGTGCGGTGGCGTGATCTCGGCTCACTGCAACCTCTGCCTCCCAGGTTCAAGCGATTCTCCTGCCTCAGACTGCCGAGTAGCTGGGATTACAGGCGCCCGCCACCACACCCGGTTAATTTATGTATTTTTAGTAGAGACAGGGTTTCACCATGTTGGCTAGGTTGTTCTTCAACTCCTGACCTCAAGTGATCCGCCCGCCTCAGCCTCCCAAAGTGCTGGGATTACAGGTGTGAGCCACCATGCCTAGCCTCTTCTTCTTTTTAAAATTGTGTTTTTCTTCTTTTTTCACACCATTGTTTCAGCAATGGATGTTCCATATTTTTTGTGTCTGGAAATAATCTGAAAACTTTTATTGCTTTTCTATTGTGTTTACTGAATATTTAGGAGCTCTTTCTGCTCATTATTTATCTTTTGTTTTTTCATGCATTTTACTAACTTTTGTAAAGAAAATATTTGTTTTCACATTTAAAAATTAGAATCCCAGCTGGGCATGGTGGCTCACACTTGTAATCCCAGCACTTTGGGAAGCCAAGGCAGGTGGATCACCAGAGGTCAGGAGTTTGAGACCAGCCTGGCCAACATGGTAAACTCTGTCTCTACTAAAAATACAAAAATTAGCCAGGTGTGGTGGTGGGCGCCTGTAATCCCAGCTACTCAGGAGGCTGAGGCAGGAGAATTGCTTGAACCCGGAAGGCTGAGGTTGCAGTGAGCCAAGATTGCGCCACTGCACTCCAGCCTGGGCGACAAATGAGACTCTGTCTCAAAAATAAACAATAAAAAATAAATTTAAAAAATAAAAAATAAAAATCAGAATCCCTGCTGGCAATAAGATGCTGGATAAAGGCCAGGCGCAGTGGCCCAAGCCTGTAATCCCAGCACTTTGGGAGGCCGAGACTGGCGGATCACGAGGTCAGGAGATCGACACCATCCTGGCTAACACGGTGAAACCCCGTCTCTACTAAAAAATACAAAAAAACTAGCCAGGCGAGGTGGCGGGCGCCTGTAGTCCCAGCTACTCGGGAGGCTGAGGCAGGAGAATGGCGTGAACCCAGGAGGCAGAGCTTGCAGTGAGCTGAGATCGCGCCACTGCACTCCAGCCTGGGCGAGAGAGCGAGACTCCGTCTCAAAAAAAAAAAAAAAAAAAAAAAAAGATGCTGGACAAAATTAATTACATGGATCATTTTTCTTTTTTTTTAAATCAATAAATCATTTCACTGTTTTATTTATCCAACAAATAGTCACTTCTGCTGCCTGCAGTAGAGCTTAGACAAGAGAAACAGCATGAACCTTATTTTGAAACTGCTATTGCCAACATGAAAAGTGAAGTTGGTTATGTAATTTTGGCGTTGGGAAGGATATTTTAAAGATGAAATCAACAGCAAAATCTGTAGGAAAACAGTTTATGGATATGCCTGTATGAAAAGTAAAAACTTGTCCATATCTTAAAACTTCATAAATCCAACATCCAAAAAATAGGAGACCTAGCAAGATCAGAGGAAACAGAGGGAAGACTATCAAATAAATAATACAAGAGTTTTCTCAGAACTGAAGCACATGAATTTCTAGATGGGTTTACTGGCTTCCAGCACACACACAAAAAGACCCACACCAAGACATGACATCTTGACGTACCATAACTTTGGGATATTAGAGAAAATTGTTTCCAGATTTTCCAGAGAAGGAATAAAAATGGTCCAAAGACTCTGTAATTGGGGTGGCAACATAATTCTCTCCAGCAATGCTACAGATTAGAGGGCAACAGAGCAATGCCTTCAAAATTCTAGGGAGAATGGTTTCCAACATAGGATTCAACTCCCAGACTCTTGATCAAGTGTAAGAAAGTGGAATAAGAACATTTTAAGACATACAAGGTCAAACTTTTTTTGGGGGGGGGTGCTGATCAGAGTCTTGCTCTGTCACCCAGGCTGGAGTGCAGTGGTGTGATCTCAGCTCACTGCAACCTCCACCTCCCAGGTTCAAGCAGTCCTCCTACCTCAGCCTCCCAAGTGGCTGGGACTACAGGCACCTGCCACCACGCCAGGCTAATTTTTGTATTTTTAGTAGAGGCAGGTTTTTGCCATGTTGACCAGGCTGGTCTCAAACTCCTGACCCCAGGTGATCTGCCTGCCTCAGCCTCCCAAAGTGCTGGGATTACAGGCGTGAGCCACTGCACCGGACTCAAAATATTTGCCTTCTATGCACCCTTTTTCCAAAAGTTACTAAAGGTTGTGCTCTACCAAAATGAAGAAGTAAGCCAAGAAAGAGAAAGACTGAGGCCCTAAGGAACAGATCCAACACAAACGTAAGGTGAAGGGAGCCTCCAGAATAATAGTAAAGGTAGATTCCAGGATCACAGCTGGTTAGCAGGCCAGAAGAGACACCAGTCTAGACATGAACAGGAAGGCAGAGACCCAGGAGGGAGGCTTCACAAGAAAGGAACAAAATCCAAAGAAATAGAGATTATTGGCTCTATGTACAGGAACCCACAAAGGCTTAATTGCAAACCATCTGAATGACCAATTGTAACACCTCCTGGTAGAGATAAGACCCGCAGGCCTGGCTCAACTCAGCTGCCTCCCTCCAGACTAGATTCAGGATCTGGATGTTCTCAAGGTGAGCGCCACGTAGTAATGGTGGCAGGCTCTGGAGCTAAATATGGTTGGGTTCAAATCCCAGCTCTGCTACGTGTTTTTTGTTTGTTTGTTTTTGAGATGGAGTCTCACTCTGTCACCAGGCTGGAGTGCAGTGGCACAATCTCAGCTCACTGCAACCTCTGCCTCCTGGATTCAAGCAATTCTCTTGCCTCAGCCTCCTGAGTAACTAGGACTACAGGCACGTGCCATAACGCCCAGCTAATTTTTGTATTTTTAATACAGAGGGGGTTCTACCATGTTGGCCAGGATGGTCTCGATCTCCTGACCTCATGATTCACCCATCTCAGCCTCCCAAAGTGCTGGGATTACAGGCATGAGTACTATGCCTGGTCTTTTTTTTTTTTTTTTTTTTTTTTTTTTTTTTTTTAAAGACAGGGTCTTGCTCTGTTGCCCAGGCTGGAGTACAGTGGCGTCATCTCGGCTCACTGCAACCTCCACCTCCCAGGTTCAAGCGATTCTCCTGCCTCAGACCCCTGAGTAGCTGGGATTACAAGCTTGCACCACCATACCCAGCTAATCTTTGTATTCTTAGTAGAGACAGGGTTTCACCATGTTGGCCAGGCTGGTCTCAAACTCCTGGTCTCAAGCAATCCACCTGCTTTGGCCTCCCAAAGTGCTGGGATTACAGGTGTGAGCTACTGCACCCAACCAATCCTTCTGAGTCTTAAATCCTTAGTGTAAAAAAAGAATTGGTGGCTGGGTCCAGGGGCTCATACCTGTAATCCCAGCATTTTGAGAGGCCAAGGCAGGAGGATCACTTGAGCCCAGGAGTTCAAGGCTGCAGTGAGCTATGATCACACCATTACAGCCTGGGCAGCAGAGCTAGACCTCAACTCAAAAAAAAAGGGCAGGGGATTAAAATAACGGCCCATGGTATAATAATGATTACAATAACTCCCTATGGCACTAAAATAATGCCTCAAATGAAATGATATATGTGAAAGTACTTTGTAAACTAGTGTTAGTCACAGTGGAAGTTCCTTAGTAACCTCTGCCAACCTAGCTCACTACACCACCACCAATCTCCCAGTAAAACATAGAGACTAATGCCCAGCCATTAGCCCATTGCTACTAGTAGAATATAGTTTCCTTCCCTACATTAAATGTGGCCCTTTGGACCAACAGCAGAGCATCACCTAGGAGTTTGTTAGAAATATAGCATCTGGGCCAGGCGCAGTGGATCACACCTGTAATCCCAGCACTTTGGGAGGCTGAGGCGGGCGGATCATGAGGTCAGGAGTTCGAGACCAGCCTGGCCAATATGGTGAAACCCTGTCGCTACTAAAAATACAAAAATTAGCCGGGGTGGCACGCGCCTTTAGTCCCAGCTACTCGGGAGGCTGAGGCAGAAGAATTGCTTGAACTCAAGAGGCAGAGGATGCAGTGAGCTGAGATCATGCCACTGCACTCCAGCCTAGGTGACAAAGTGAGACTCTATCTCAAAAAAAAAAGAAAAAGAAAAGAAAAGAAATACAGCATCTGGCTGGGTATGGTGGCTCATTCCTGTAATTCCAGCACTTTGGGAGGCTGAGGCCAGAGGATTGCTTGAGACCAGGAGTTCAAGACCAGCCTGGGCAACAGAGCAAGACCCTGTCTCTACACAAAATCAAAAATTAGCCAGGTGTGGTGGTGCATGCCTGTAGTCCCAGCTACTTGAGAGGCTGAGGCAGGAGGATCACTTGAACTTGGGAGCTGGAGGTTACAGTGAGCTGTGATTGTGCCACTGCACTCCAGCCTACATGACAGAGTGTGACACTGTCTCAAAAAAACAAACATACAAACAAACAAACAACAGATATATTATGTCTTTCTGAAGGGAGGAAGGAAAATTAATAGAATACAGGCCAGGCGCGGTGGCTCACGCCTGTAGTCCTAGCATTTTGGAAGGCCAAGGCGGGCGGATCGCTTGAGCTCAGGAGTTTGAGACCAACCTTGGCAACATGGCAAAATCCCATCACTTCAAAAAATACAAAAATGAGCCAGGGTATCAGGGAGAGGCAAGTGGAGATAGCTTGAGCCTGGGAGGCAGAGGTTGCAGTGAGCCAAGATCGGGCCACTACACTCCAGCCTGGGTGACAAAGCAAGATCCTATCTCAAAATAAAATAAAACAAAATACAGCATTTAAAAACATTATTTTATTTTTCAATTTTTATTTACTTTTTTTGATACCAAGTTATGAGACTGGCTAATTTTTTAATTTTTGAGACTGGCTAATTTTTTAATTTAGAGACAGGGTTTCACCATGTTGCATTATGTTAATTTTCTAGTTAAAAGTTGAACAACCCTATGAGGTAAACTTACTACAGGTTGAGCACCCCTAATCCAAAAATCCAAAATCTGAAATGCTCCTTTTGAGCACTGACATGCCGCAAGTGAAAATTCCATACCCAACACCTTTGCTTTCTATGGTTCAATGTACCTAGACTTAGTTTCATGCACAAAATTTTTTTTTAGATTTATTTCTGTAAACTGTTTGAGTGCAGAGATGTTCTTCACAATCTCAATACAGTACAGATTTCTTCCCCAAAACGAAATGAGAAGGAAAAAAAGAAAAAGAGCTATATAAAATGTGCCCATGGAGAATCAAGCCAATCTCATCTTTCTTTAAAAACAAAACAAAACGATCCTTTTGAATGTGTTGTGCAGGCCTAGGATTAAAGCCGCAGGCTTTTGGTGCGCCATGAGACCAGGGCTTTGCTCAATTCACAGCTAGCGTGGCGGGTGGAGCAGCCCCATAGCCCCAGCCATCCTCACTACTTGCACAGAAGCATCCTGAACCTAAGGGATCTGTCCCCAGCTCTCCTTAAATTCACAGTCCCCACTCTGGGCCTGTCTCCCTAACACCCTCATCGTTTTAGGAGTCCCAGAATTGAACCCTGAAATACTCCCTCCATCAACTCTGGGCTCAGACCTTTGCCCTTCTCTGTGTCACAAGGAAATTTCAGTCGAGAGGGCGGGAACGGGAGTTTTCAGGCCGTGCAGCAAAGCCATTGCCAGTTTTAGGCAAATTTTATCTCTTCTTATTCGGTCTGAGCCAAACCTAACCTTCTCACCACCAAGCAATCCTGCCTCTGCTGGACCTGCAACTTAGGCAACTCTGGATGGAGGTGGGATGAGGGAGCCCAGGGCAGATTTCAAGAGGTCTGGGAATGGATGTGTGCATACACAAAATTATTTAAAATAATGTATAGGCTGGGCATGGTGGCTCACACCCGTAATCCCAGCATTTTGGGAGGCCGAGGCAGGCAGATCACCTGAGGTCAGGAGTTTGAGACCAGCCTGGCCAACACGGTGAAACTCTGTCTCTACTAAAAATACACAAATTAGCCAGGCATGGTGGTGCCCATCTATAGTCCCAGCTACTCAGGAGGCTGAGGCAGGAGAATTGCTTGAACCCAGGAGGCGGAGGTTGCAATGTGTCGAGATCATACCACTGCACTCCAGCCTGGGCGACAGAGGGAGACTCCATCTCAAAATAAAAAAATAAATAAATAAAATGAAACAATGCATAAAATTACCTTCATGCTATGTGTATAAGGTGTATATGAAACATAAATGCATTCCATGTTTACACGTAGGCCCCATCCCCAAGATTTGCGTTATACATATGCAAATATTCCAAAATCCAAAAAAAATCCAAAATCTAAAACACTTCTGATCTCAAGCATTTTGAATAAGGGAAACCCAACCTTTATCTCCAATGTGCAGACAAGAAAAAAAATGGAGATTAAGTCCCTTGCCAGTAACAGGCAGAGCCAAGACTTGTAGGTAGATCTGTCTGCCTCCAGGTACCAGGCCCACAGCCATTACCCTATTCCCTGACGGGAAATGCCAAAAGTGTAGAGAAAATACAGATGGTGCAGAAACATTTGAGAAATGTACAGCCTTGCCAGAAATTAAAGGAATGCAAATCCAAGCAACTGTGGAGCATTTGCCACCTATCAAATTTGCAAAGGTTTTTGTGCTTTTGCTATTTAATTTACTTTACTTCCAAGTAATATATGTTCATGGTTTAAAAGAGTCAAGTTGTATTACAGAAATACAAGCTGAAAACCAGCCCACTCTGTCCTAGCCCATCAAACACACACACACACACACACACACCCCACTCATGCAGTGGGAGGAGGGGAAGGCCCCTGAGCCAGGCCAGGCCTGTCTCCCTATCATGGCCTTGACCTACTGTCTGTTGCTTCCGGACCTCCCCACTTCCTCTGGGCTCTCCAGGGACTCTGGGAATACTGCCCTGATGTTTCTGTGATCTTCCCAGTGCAGCAAAGCAAGGGGCCGAGTGGCCTATTGTGGAGATGGGAATGGGGAATCAAAGGGATTATGCAGCAAGACACCAAAACTTGACACAGTCACCTATAATCTCATGGTGGGGAAATTTTCTCAAGGGAAAAATCAATACTGGCCACATAATTTGTACAAAACTACATGTGGAAATGCTGTATTTTCACTGCAGTAATAATATAAAGAGTTTTGTGTTTTAGGGTTTTTTTGTTTGTTTGTTTTTTCGAGACAGGGTCTTTCTCTGTCACCCAGGCTGGAGTACAGTGGCAGGAACATGGCCCACTGCCCCCCAACCTCCTCTGCTCAAGTGATCCCCCTACCTTGGCCTCCCAAAGTGTTGGGATTACAGGGATGAGCCACTGCACCTGGCCATAAAGGGATTTTTTTTTTTTTGAAACAGGATCTCCTCTGTTGCCACAGATGGAGTGCAGTGGCACAAGCATGGCTCACTGCAGCCTCCAACTCTTGGACTCAGGCGATCCTCTTACCTCAGCCTCCTGAGTAGCTAGGACCTCAGGCACATACCACCACACCCAGCTAATTTTTTTTTTTTTGATAAAGGGTCTCACTATGTTGCCCAGGCTGGTCTTGAACTCCTGAGCTCAAGTGTTCCTCTTGCCTTGGCCTCCCAAGGTGCTAAAATTACAGGTGTGAGCCATTGTGCCCGAACATAAAGATACTTTTTTAAAAGAAAAATAAATGCATCCGGCCAGGTGCAGTGGCTCACACCTGTAATCCCAGCACTTTGGGAGGCCAAGATGGGCAGATCACTTGAGGTCAGGAGTTCGAGATCATCCTGGCCAATATGACGAAACCCTATCTCTACTGAAAATACAAAAATTAGCCAGGTGTGGTGGCACACAGCTGTGGTCCCAGTTAATCGGGAGGCTGAGGCAGGAGAATTGCTTGAACCTGGGAAGTAGAGGTTGTAGTGAGCCAAGCTGGAGCCACTGCACTCCAGCCTGGGCAACAGAGCAAGGCTCTGTCTCATAAATAAATAAATAAGAAAAAGAAATATATCCCCAACTTGTGACCCTCTCTCACCAATAACTGTTTCTCTTAGGAGACTCCCCTGGTGTGCAGATTTTAGGAGTGCTGTCAGCAGAGCACCTCAGGGAAAACTGGACAAGCTCTTCAGAGGGAGGCTTCTGTTCACCTGCTGGGTGGGCCTTTAGGCAAGTCCTCTCTCGGAGCCTGCTTCCTCCTGTGTAAGTCCAGGTCACATTCCCTGTCTCAGAGAGCAGTCATGGGGACAGGAGGAGATGATCCTTGTAAAACACCTGGCACTGGACCTGGCACATAGTAGATGCTCAGCCAATGCGAAGAAGCTGCAGTGAGCTATGATCAGGCCTTGCACTCCAGCCTGGGTGACACAGCAAGACCTTGTCTCTAAAAACACTCTTCGAATTAGAAGGTGTCTTATTTTACAAATGAGAAAACAGACCAGAATGGGAAAAGTCACTTGATTTTACACAGAGCCCTCGGGCACAGAGACTAGAACCCAGACCACTTGACATTCAGTGACAACTTCCACTGAAGGAAGAAAAAGTCCCAGGCATCAGACCCTGCTGGAAGGAAACCCTGGGAAAGCATGATCTAATTTTGGAAACTTTCGATCAGATTCCCAGTTCATCCAGGTTCTGGCCTAGTCTATGTCTCGGTAAGTAGGCTAATCTCCCCTTTCCTAACTGCTGGGCAGAGAATGTCACTTACTGCAGATTCCCTGTCTCCTGGGCAAGAAAGGCAGAGGCCAGGGAGTGATGGGGAGGCTCTGGCAGTGGTGATTGATTGAGGGCAGGAGACATGAAGGAGATCTGCCCTCTGGGAACCACCTCCCAGCTCCTGGTGGCATGTTGTGCCTGTGTTCTAGATGGAGGTAGGAAAGAAGGAAAAGGCAAGTGCACGGTATGCCAGGGTTGACATACAGTGGGAGCTCCAGACTAAAGTTGGCCAAGAAGTTCCAGAGAGGGCCTTCAGCAAAACGGGAGGTCACTCTAGCCTCTCAATAATAATCACAAGAAGAAGAGTTTCGTACCGGGCACAGAGCTGAAGGCTTTCTCTCATGAGGTTGGTTAATTGTCCTATGACCCTAACAAGGGGTTATCAGCATCTTCCTTTACAGATAGGCAAGATTAATTGGTTAACCTCTGGCTGGAGGTGGTGGCTCACACCTGTAATCCCAGCACTTTGGGAGGCTGAGGTGGGTGGATCACCTGAGGTTGGGAATTCAAGACTAGCCTGGCCAACATGGCAAAACCCCATTTCTACTAAGAAGTACAAAAATTTGCCGGGTGTGGTAGCAGGCACCTGTAATCTCAGCTACCCAGGAGGCTGAAGCACGAGAATTGCTTGAACCCAGGAGGCGGAGATTGCAGTGAGCCAAGATCGCACCACTGCACTTCATCCTGGGTGACACAGCGAGACTCCATCTCGAAAATAAAATAAAATAAAATAAAATAAAAAATGAAAAATAAAAACTGGTTAACCCCTAGACATATACCTGGTAAGTGGCATAAAGGGGACCATGGTCTCCTCCTCCCCTGGGAGCCCTCCCATCCCTAAACTCATACCCCTTCCTTCAGCCTGCTGCCCTGCCCCTCACTCTCTATCTTGTTACCCTGCTTTGTTTCATTGTCACTCTTTCCCCCATAAATTCATCTCATTTACTTGTTTGTCTTTATCCCCTAGTAGAAGACACACATGCACCAGGCTGCATCCTGGGTGCTTAGCAAGGTGCTTGGCACATAGTGGGCACGCAATGAATGTTTTTGGAAGTAAACAGAGTGGTGGCAGACGAAAGTCTCCTCTGAGGAAGTGATATTTGGGCTGAGGCCTGAGTGCTGAGAAGGAGCAGCCACATGGTAATCCGGTTGAAGGGCATTCTTGGCAGATGGAACAGCAAAGGCAAAGGCCTGAGGCAGGCCAGAGTGGTGTACCTGGGGAAGGACCACTGTGTCTGGAGTGAAGTGAGCAAGGCTCAGAGTGGTAGGTGACAAGGTCTAGGACATGGGCAGAGAGATCACAAACAGAGGACTTGTCAACCCTGGCATACAGTGGTATTGCCTAGGCACCTTTAAAAATACCAGGGCTGGCCGGGAACGGTGGCTCACGCCTGTAATCCCAGCACTTTGGGAGGCCGAGGCGGGCAAATCACAAGGTCAGGAGTTTGAGACCAGCCTGGCCAACATGGTGAAACCTGTCTCTACTAAAAATACAAAAATTAGCCAGACATGGTGGCTTGCGTCTGTAGTCCCAGCTCCTCAGGAGGCTGAGGCAGGAGAATCACTTGAACCTGGGAGGCGGAGGTTGTGGTCAGCCAAGATCGCTCCACTGCACTCCAACCTGGGCAACAGAACGAGACTCTGTCTAAAGAAAAAAAAAAACACACACACCGAGCTTACTCCAGACCTCTGGAGTATGGGACCCATGCATTGATTTGTTGTTGTTGTTTTGTTTTGTTTGTTTTGTTTTTTGTTTGAGATGAAGTCTTGCTCTGTCTCCCAGGCTGGAGTGCAGTGGTATGATCTCGGCTCACTGCAAGCTCTGCCTCCCGGGTTCATGCCATTCTCCTGCCTCAGCCTCCCCAGCAGCTGGGACTACAGGCGCATGCTACCACCCCCGGCTACCTTTTTTGTATTTTTAGTAGAGAAGGGATTTCACCACGTTAGCCAGGATGGTCTCGTTCTCCTGACCTCATGATCTGCCTGCCTGGGCCTCCCAAAGTGCTGGGATTACAGGCATGAGCCACTGCACCCGGCTTTTTTTTTTTTTTTTTTTTTTTCAACCTTAGTTGGTTGGGCATGGTGGCTCACACCTGTAATCCCAGCACTTTGGGAGGTGGATCACCTGAGGTCAGGAGTTCAAGACCAGCCTGGCCAACAAAATGAAACCCCATCTCTACTAAAAACATAAAAATTAGCTGGGTGTGGTGATGCATGCCTGTAGTCCCAGCTACACGGGAGGCTGAGGCAGAAGGATCACTTGAACCCAGGAGGCGTAGGTTGCAGTGAGCCGAGATCACACCACTGCACTCCAGCCTGGGCAACAGAGTGAAACTCCGTCTCAAAAAAAAAAAAAAAAGAAAAGAAAAGCTATAGTTGAGTGCCTCTGTCATGAGGCCTTGTAGTCCAAAGCAGGAAATCTGGATTTTATTCTAACTATAGGAGGAACTCACTGGAATTGGAAGCCAAGGCAATATTGGGATCAGCTCAAAAATCACCTCCTCCAAGAAGCCCTTCAGGATTCCCCAGGCTTTAGGACCCTCCTCTGTGCATGCTGAGCATGAGTGCTGACCCAGTCTTGGTCTCTCAACACTGGACCTTTTTTTTTTTTTAGATGGAATCTTGCTCTGTCGCACAGGCTGGAGTGCAATGGCCTGCCATCTCCGCTCTCTGCAACCTCCACCTCCCAGATTCAAGCGATTCTCCTGCCTCAGCCTCCCAAGTAGCTGGGATTACAGGCACACACCATCAAGCCCAGCTAATTTTTGTATTTTAGGTAGAGACAGGGTTTTACCATGTTGTCCAGGCTGGTCTCAAACTCCTGACCTCAGGTGATCCGCCGGCCTCGGCCACCCAAAATGCTGGGATTACAGGCGTGAGCCCTCGCACCTGGCCCAACACTGGTCTTTTAAACCCTGTTTGCCTGTCTCTTTCTCTGACTGCTCCTAGATTAGTTGCTTCTCAGGCTGACCTTGGGAAGAAGGTCACAGATACTTACAGAGCAGACCACAGTGAAGGTGGAGATGAAGGGTACCCATGGCTAAAGCAGGGGAGGAGAAATGCCTTTATCAGGAGCGGGGGGTTCAAGGAAGCAGGGTTGGCGGGCAGTGGGCTGCCAGGCCCCACTGGTCGGACTTGGGCAACCCTCCTTGGTCTTCAGTTGGCTATCTCGGGGCCCACACTGGAGGTGGAGGGGCGCACTGCCTCCACAGGAAGAATTTGTATGACCTCCCTTCTCTGTCCCCCGAGTATCAGAGTCCCTCTGGGAGGCACTGGGAAGCTGGAGCTGCGTCGTCGGGCGGGAACCAGCAGCTGTGGCCCCACGCCTTGGGTGAATGGCAGACGCTGTTTCCTCTGGTTCCGGCTTCCGGCCTCTGCGTCTCAGTTCACCCGCAAAGGGTCCCCGGTTCAACGCGAATTCAAGGGTGCAGAAGCAGCTAACGGAAATACAGCACGGAGGCCTTTGGGGTGGGACCACGGGTGCAGCTGGCCGATCACAGGCTAGCGAGCGGTCCCCAGTTTTTAAAAGGTGCTGCGGCGAGGTACCGCAGACCCCTAATTCTCTCTCAGCAACTGCCGGTGTTGGAGTGTATCTGAGCGGATCCCTGCATCGCCATCTACGGCGAAGGCGTCCGCCAGCGGCAGGGTCGAATCGCCCGAGCTCTCTGGGCCGTGCTTCTCTTCAGCTGGCTGCAAGAGGCGTCGTCAGGGCTGCGCCCTAACAGCTCCCTGGGCAACAGATTGGAGAGCACTCGCCCGGACCAGAGTCCCCGCAGCCTGGACGGCCTGGACTGGGTGGCGGGGGCAGTCCCGGCGCCGGCGCTGCGGGCACTGGTTGCGGGCGCCTACTGGGCCCTGTGCGCTGTAGGCCTGGTGAGCAACGTGCTGGTGCTAGTCCTGGTCCCGGCAGCGGCGCCGCCACTGGCTGCTCAATTGCTTCCTCCTCAACCTGGCAGCCACTGACCTGCAGTTTGTGCTAACGCTGCCTTTTTGGGCCGGGGACACGGTGCGCGACTTCAGCTGGCCCTTCGGGGGTGCCATCTGCAAGGTGGTGCTGATGCTCACCGTGCTCAACATGTATGTCAGCAGCTTCTTCCTCAGCGCCATGAGCGTGGCACGCTATTGCACCGTGACTGGCACGCTGCCTCCGAGCCGGGCCAGCTGTGTGTGCTGCCTGCTGTGGGCTATGGCCGTCCTGGCTACAGCACCCACAGCCCTGTTCACCACGGCAGCTAGGGTGGGGGAAAAGCACTCGTGCCTGCTGCGCTTCCCCGACGGCGGCCCCAACTGGCAAGCGCTCTACCACCTGCAGAGAAGATCGCGGTGGCCTTCATGCTGACGCTGGCCACGCTGGGCACTTGCTCGCTGCTGCTGCTGCGCTTCCTGCAATTGTGGCGCGCACGCTGGCCGTGGAGAGTCAGGCGCCGACTGCTTTCCTGAGTCACCTGCTCGCTGGCCTGCGTGCTGCTGGCCTTGGTGCTCTGTTGGCTGCCCAACCAAGCGTTCACACTCTGAGGGATGCTGATCAAACTGAACGCCATGCCCTTGGACCGCTCTTACTTCCTGGCTTAGGCCTACCTCTTCCCGGTCTCCATCTGCCTGGCGCACTGCAACAACTGCCTCAGCCCGCTGCTTTACTGCCAGCTGTGGCCCACTTCTGACAGGGCCTTCCAGAGCTGTGTAGCTAAGCCCAGCGCCCGGTGCCCCCTCCCAGCTCCGACAGCGCCCCAGCGTCTGCTCTCTCCCAATGAGGGCCGCTTGTCTCTGCCTCAGTACCAAAGGCATGGGGTAAATGGGCTCATTTGGGGTTAGGGCGATGACATCAAGAAGCAGGGTCTGAAGTCTAGGCCGCTATTCTGGGGTCTCTCAGAAGGTCAGCGTTGGTCCATTGATGGAGATTACTTAAGACTGAAAGTCATCATTAACCTGCGTGTCCTAAGGTGAGCCCCATCTTCCCTGGCTTCAGTTTCCCCATTCGGAAAGTTTGGGGATGAGATGAATCCTGGGGACTCTGCCAGGTCCAGCACTTTGATCCTCCTAGCACAGCCTCCGCAAAAGGTATGAGCTCCATTCATTGCACTTTAAGGGACTTAACTGTCCTGGCTTCTGTTTTGTTTCCTTTCTATTTTTAGGAGGGAGCTCCCAGGGTGAGGTCTGAGCCGTTTTTGGAAACCTACAATGGAGGAACATCAGGCTCAAAGACAGCCCTCAATGACTGAAGATTTCTGAGCTTTCATCTTTAAGACCTTCCTGTTACATGTCCTCTTAAGATCCTGGGGACTTGGCTGACCCCAAGCAGCACTGATTCAGTAGTATGCTGACTCTGAGAATGTTAGATGTTGCATGAAAAAGGGCTGCAAGAAGCAGCCAGAGGGCTGAAGCTGTGCAGTTTGGAGAAGGGGACAGGGTAGTCACCCTCTCCCACCCCCAGGCTGGGTGAACCAGCAGTGGCCTGGGTGACCACAGAGGGCAGAACTAGGACCAGTGGTAGAAAAGTCATAGGAAGCAGATTTCAATCCTAATTATGACAGGCTTTTTCCATTTTTGAGCAACTGAGCCTCATGAGCTCCCTGTCTTTGGAGGTATTCCAGCAGAGACTAGCTGATCACTTACAAAGAATGTTGGAGACAGAATTGATGCATATAGTGAGGCTGTGGAGTGACTAGATGATTTCTGCAATTCCTTTTAGCCTGGTGACCCTGTACCTGATATGGGACCAGGTAGGAGTATAACTTCAGCGTTTGCATGCTGTAAGCCTTAGCAGTCAGCATCCTATCTTCCCCTGCTCCCCAAAATCACCTGAAGGTTAATCTAAAGACAGCCAAGTTAGATCCTTTCTCTGGTAGGCAACACTTGAGTCTCATATTGATGCAAAGCCACCATAAAGCAGCATTCTCAATACACATCACTTGAGATTAGATGGCCAGAGGTCAGAATTTATATCTGGATGCTTGCAAAAAGACCTGCTCATAAATTTCATGCCTGTTGCGTTGAATGAGAAAGATTTGATGCTGGAACATAGAGAGAAAAACACATTTCACAATGCCTGCTGTCCAAGCAAAGAGCCTGTACAGGACCTTGTGTCAACCCAAATGTCTACAGATGTATCATCCCAGAGCAGCCTGAATTGGGGGCAATACCCATAGCTAGTGCCTGATGGAATAAGAGTGCCTGAACCGCTTGGTGTGGGCGATACTATTATTCCTTCAAAGTACTCCAGACTGAAGAATCTTAGCTCCTATCATAGTGGTTGTCTACTTAAAAGGAAAGTTACATTTTTGGAAAGAATAAAACACAGTGTCAGTTCTAGGAGTCAGGAAACATTTAAAAGATAAAGAAAGAAGAGAATGCAGTGGTTCACAGGTAGCTCTAAACCTTGATTATTTTTCTTGGTGTTTTTTTTTTTTTTTCTGAGACTGAGTCTCACTTTGTTGCCAGGCTGGAGTGCAGTGGCACAATCTCGGCTTACCGCAACCTCCACCTCCTGGATTGAAGCAATTCTCCTGCCTCAGCCTCCTGAGTAGCTGGGACTATACTACAGGTGCATGCCACCATGCCCAGCTAATTTTTGTATTTTTAGTAGAGACAGGTTTCACCATGTTGGCTAGGATAGTCTCGATCTCTTGACCTCATGATCCACCAGCCTCGGCCTCCCAAAGTGCTGGGATTACACCATGGTGCTGGGCCACCATGCCTGGCCTTTCTTGGTGTTCTTTTTAAAGTGAGTCATGGCCGGGCACGGTGGCTCACACCTGTAATTCCAGCCGTTTGGGAGACCAAGGCCGGTGGATCACCTGAGGTCAGGAGTTCAAGACCAGCCTGGCCAACATGGTGAAATCCCGTTTCTACTAAAAATACAAAAATTAGCCGGGCATGGTGGTGCATGCCTGTAATCCCAGCTCCTCGGGAGGCTGAGGCAAGAGAATTGCTTGAACACAGGAGGTGGAGGTTGCAGTGAGCCAAGATCGCACCATTGCACTCCAGCCTGGGCAACAAGAGCAAAACTCTGTCTCAAAAAAAAAAAAAAAAAAAAGGAAGTGAGTCATTTGTAGCTCATTTCTCCCTCAAGTGCAGAGGCACGTGTTTCGTGGGAGCAATAGAAGGGAGAAGAGTCCCCTACTAATGCTTTCTCCTATCTTCCTGCAGCCCATCTGCTGAGTTAGAACCAGTCCAAAGAATGAAAAGAGTGCTGAGGCAGGAGAATCGCTTGAACCCGGGAGTCAGAGGTTGCAGTGAGCCAAGATCCTGCCACTGCACTCTAGCCTGAGAGACAGAGCGAGACTCAAAAAAAAAAAAAAAAAAAAGAATTAAAAGGGTGGAGGCCAGGCGCGGTGGCTCACTGCCTGTAATCCCAGCACTTTGGGAGGCCAAGGCGAGCCGATCACTTGAGGCCAGAAGTTCCAGATCAGCCTGGCCAACATGGTGAAACTCCATCTCTACTAAAAAAAAAAAAAAAAAATTACAAAACTTAGCCAGGCATGGCAGCACCTGCCTGTAATGCCAGCTACTAGGGAGGCTGAGGCAGGAGAATCACTTGAACCTGGGAGCAGAGGTTTTAGTGAGCCAAGATCATGTCACTGCATTCCAGGCTGGGTGACAAAGTGATAACCTGTCCCCCACCCCCCGAAAAAGAAAGAAAGAATACCTTATTAAATAGAAGCCCAGGGCAAAAGTCACTTTTTTTTTTTCTTTTTTTTTTTTTTTTTTTTTGAGAAGGAGTTTCACTCTTATTTCCCAAGCAGGAGTGCAACGGCACAATCTGCAACCTCCACCTCCCAGGTTCAAGCGATTCTCCTGCCTCAGCCTCCTGAGTGAGTAGCTGGGATTGCAAGTGCCCGCCACATCCAGCTATTTTTTTTTTTTTTTTTTTTTTTTTGATGGAGTCTTGCTCTGTCGCCAGGTTGGAATGCAGGGTCGAAATCTTGGCTCACCGCAACCTCCGCCTCCCGGGTTCAAGCAATTCTCCTGCCTCAGCCTCCCGAGTGGCTGGGACTACAAGCGCCTACCACTACGACTGGCTAATTTTTGTATTTTTAGTAGAGACAAGGTTTCACCATGTTAGCCAGGATGGTCTTGATCTCCTGACCTCGTGAACTGCCCGTCTCGGCCTCCCAAAGTGCTGGGATTACAGGCGTGAGCCACTGCTCCTGGCCTACGCCCAGCTAATTTTTGTATTTTTAGTAGGCATGGGGTTTTACCATGTTGCCCAGGCTGGTCTCAAACTCCTGACCTCAAGTAATCCACCCACCTCAGCCTCCCAAAGTGCTGGGATTACAGGGTGAGCCACTGATCCCGGCCAATAGTCACTTCTAAAACCATTCTCTTTGAAGTATATTGCAGAAAGCTACACCAGTTACTCCATAAACACCATATAGTGGACAGCAGGGTCTGGAGGCAAAGGCATTCAACTTGGAGTCAGCCTGGTCAGAAGCCCCTGCTCTGCCTTGTCCTGTGACCTTAAGCAGGTAACTTTGCCTTTCTGAGCCCCAGTTTCCTCATCTATAAAATGAGAAAAGTTGAGTTCCTTGTGCATTTTTCAGATCAGTGGTTTTTACCCACTCTGTATTCTTTTCTAATTACTCTTTACGCACAAATTGTTTTTGGGTCATTTCTTGCCACAAAGTTGAGATCCTAGAAAATAGTGAACTTTTAGTTTCTGAATGTTTTCTATTATCAAGGCCAGGGTGAAATTTTACTGGCTTTTGTTATAAAAGCATCAGGTTGTTCACCCAGAAGAGGACTGGCTCTTAAGAGGGGAAGATCAAATAAATACACATATTGCTAGTACTGGACTGTGCACCCAGCTCTGAGCTGGTGCTCTTGAGTCCTCTGGGAACTGTTCTACAGTGTGGACATGGGTCTCTGGTGTGCCTCTAAAGGAAGGCATAGGGTTACACGGAGAAGATGGTCTGGATAGGGTGGCTGGAAGAGTGAGTAGTCAATGAATACAGAGAAGAGAGACACAAAGGAAATGCATGCAGAAAAATGCAGAGTACATGAGGTTTCTGAAGGAAAGAACAAACCCCAGGGCCGGGCACAGTGGCTCACATCTGTAATCTCAACACTTTGGGAGGCCAAGGCAGGCAGATCACGAGGTCAGGAGATAGAGACCATCCTGGCTAACACAGTGAAACTCCGTCCCTACTAAAAATACAAAAAAAAAATTAGCCAGGCGTGGTGGCAGGCATCTGTAGTCCCAGCTAGTTGGGAGGCTGAGGCAGGAGAATGGTGTGAACCCGGGAGGCAGAGCTTATAGTGAGCCGAGATCATGCCACTGCACTCCAGCCTGGGCAACAGAGCGAGACTCTGTCTCAAAAAAAAAAAAAACAAAAAAAAAACCCCAAAGTTTGTAAAAGAGCCATGGGCTGGCATTTATTGAGCACTTGACAATGAGGCAGGTGCAGCACTTCATGTATGTTTAATCTTCACAAGTGTTTTTAGTGCATCATATTATTTATGCTGTATGGAAGAAACTGAGGCTCAGAGAGGTTATGAAATTGCCCATGGTCACACAGCTTATAAGATGGCATAGCAAGTGTTTCAATTCACAGCTCCCTGATTCTGAAGTCCAAACTCTTGGAGTTTTTCATTTGTTTTGTTTTGTTTTTGTTTTCATCCTTGAGGCAGGGTCTCTGTTGCCCAGATTGGATATAGTGGCACAATGACAACTCACTGTAACCTAGACCTTCCGGGCTCAAGTGATCCTTCCACCTCAGCTTCCCTAGTAGCTGGGACCACAGGCACACAACACCATGCCCAGCTTTTATTTTCTTTATTTGTATTTTATTTATTTATTTTTGAGACAGAATTTCACTCTTGTTGCCCAGGCTGGAATGCAACAGTGTGATATTGGCTCACTGCAACCTCCGTCTCCCAGGTTCAAGTGATTCCCTTGCCTCAGCCTCCCTAGTAGCTGGGATTACAGGCATGCACCACCACGTCCAACTAATTTTGTATTTTTGGTAGAGACAAGGTTTCACCATGTTAGTCAGGCTGGTCTTGAACTCCTGACCTCAGGTGATCCATCCGCCTCGGTCTCCCAAAGTGCTGAGATTACAGGGGTGAGCCACTGCCTCCTGCCTTATTTTACCTTATTTTATTTTATTTTGTATTTAGACAGAGTCTCACTATGTTGCCCAGACTTGTCTTGAACTTCTGGGCTCGAGCAATCCTCCCACCTTGGCCTCAAAAAGTGTTTAGATTACAGGTATGAGCCACTGTGCCTGGCTCCAAACTCATCATCACTAATGGCTCATCTGCCAAGTGCCAAGAAGGGGAGCAAAGTGCTCTAAAAGGCCAAATAAGAACTTATATCCTGGTGCACAGAGGCCACAAAGGAGCCAGGCACCTGGGAAAAGAATAGATGCTCTGGGTGAATGAATGAATGGCAGCTGGGTTGGTGTTGGTGTCAGATGCTGCAGAGGAGGGAAGGAGGGTGAGAAGCGATGTCCTGAGTAAATCGTAAGCGTGTCTGATATTGTCATTCATCCCAGCACATCCCAGTCCCCTCAGTGGCAAATGGGGGAGGGGTGTGAGGGGCAGCCCTCGGACTCCTGCAGCCCCTCCAGGAGGGCAAAGGTGGGTGGGTATCTGAAAGAGCATCTTCAGCTCACAAAGGTGTCCCCCACCTCTCACAGCAGCCAGGCTTCTGCAGGCTAGGCCCTGTCAAGCTTTCTGTGCTGAATTCTCTCCCAAAGAGGGCAGGCTGCTTCTCTGAGCTCCCCACCCTAAGTCACACAGCCTCGCTAGCGCAGAGCCCCTCCTGACTCTGACCACCTTTGTCTTTTGCCCTTCAGACAGGACAGCCGCTGAGCCTTTCTTTTTCTTCTATTCCACCTCACTCCTCCCCCTCCGTGGACTCTTCCAGGTGTTGGAACCTCAGGATGAAATGTTCTAGTCCTGGGCAGGCGCGGTGGCTCACGCCTGTAATCCCAGCACTTTGGGAGGCCAAGGCAGGTGGATCACCTGAGGTCAGGAATTCGAGACCAACCTGGCCAACATGGTGAAACCCCATCTCTACTAAAAATATAAAAATTAGCTGAGAATGGTGGCAGGCGCCTGTAACCCCAGATACACCGGAGGCTGAGATACGAGAATCACTTGAACCCAGGAGGTGGAGGCTGCAGTGAGCTGAGATCGGCACTCCAGCCTGGGCGACGGAGAGAGACTCTGTCTCAAAAAGAAGAAAAGAAAAAAAATGTTCTAGTCCTTTCCTTAGCCCCAGCCTACTCTCTTGGGGGCCCTTGTATTCCCACTTTGTGCCCACTGCTCTACTCCCGTGTGCCCTGCGCCCTTTCTCTGTCTGTTTGTGGCTCTCACTCTCCACTCCCGGGGACCCTGCACTTCCTCTGGCCTACCTGGCTCCCCCAGCACAGTGCTTTGCCTGTGAGGTATAGCAACCTGAATGCTAAGTATGTTTTCATGTCTTCTCTTCAATTATGAACTGTCAACGTGTGTCTGACTTTTGCTTGAATTGCTTATACAGTAGGTTCTCAATAAATAACCAGTATGTGAGTGCACTCTGCAAGGTACATTCTCA
Source organism: Macaca nemestrina (assembly GCF_043159975.1). Taxonomy (NCBI): domain Eukaryota; kingdom Metazoa; phylum Chordata; class Mammalia; order Primates; family Cercopithecidae; genus Macaca; species Macaca nemestrina. The sequence goes on along the minus strand of NC_092131.1, from coordinate 122,082,518 downwards.
TTCTCCAGTTCGCCTGTGTATGATGCTGTCTTCGGTCTCTTTCCTCATTCCCTTAGCCTGAGCAGGGTCTGCCAAAGCCTCGCCTAGATTCCAGACGGTTGCTCCTAAAATCCAAGCTCTTGAGGAATGGGCCAGCTGGCCTGAGTCTTCTCTGGCACTCACATTTGTTCAGCCTGCCACATTCCCCTTTATGTCATCATCTCAGTTCTCCTCATAGCATCTTTGGGAGCTGGATCTCATTATTGTTCCCACCTCCTGCAGGAGCAAACTGAGGCTTCAAGCAGAGGAGTGGCATACAGTCAATCAACAACAGAGCTGAGAGACAATCCCAGGTCTCCCACCCTGCTTTGCCTTTAATAAGAGTTGTCAGACTGGAGTTAATCAAGACAGAAATGATTCAAGTAAATGTGGAGATTACTGATGGCTTGCTACTTTCTATAGTTGTTTTATTTTATTTATTTATTTATTTATTTATTTATTTATTTATTTATTTATTTTTGAGATGGAGTCTCACTCTGTCACCCAGGCTGGAGAGCAGTGGTGCTATCTTGGCTCACTGCAACCTCCGCCTCCTGGGCTCAAGCGATTCTCCTGCCTCCCGAGTAGCTGGGACTACAGGCACACTTGGCTAATTTTTGTATTTTTAGTATAGATGGGGTTTCACCATGTTGGCCAGGCTGGTCTTAAACTCCTGATTTCAGGAGATCCACGTGCCTCAGCCTCCCCAAGTGCTAAGATTACAGGTGTGAGCCACCATGTCCGGTCAACAGTTGTTTTATCTTAATAGAGGTTGTCCTAGAGACTTTTGGATTTGTGGGGGTTGCTTGAGGAGGGTGGACTTGGGTTTGCAGCAAAAGCTTCAAGATACTCTCTGAGAAACGGAGTCTTGACCACTGACTGATATAAGGCCACTCCTGGCTGAATTCCAACCTCCCAGGACAGGATGGGAGAGGCAGGGCAGGGAAAACCAGATCACAGCAGCTGGCGGAATAGGTGGGAGGTGAGGAGAAGAGTCTGCAATGTCCGCACATGGGAGCCGAGGAGCTGGGACTGCAAATGCAGACAGCCCTTTCAACATGACCTGGGATAGAGAAAGACAATGGGAAGTTGCCGTAGGGTTGTAAGAGAAGCAGGTGGCTCTTTAGGTACTTGTGGGAATGAGCCAGTAGAACAGAAGAGGCTGAAGACAGAAGAGAGAAGAGACCATGGAAGAGTGAGCACTTACGAGGGATGAGAATACCTAGAGTTATTAAGGGGGCTGGGGAGGTAGTTGTAGATAACATGAACCCCAAGATTGACAACCATATTTGAAAGAAGATGCTATTGTGCATTGAATTGTGTCCCCCCACCTCCAAAAAAATATATTGAAGTCCAGCCCAAGATTAGAAGTATGGGAGTGGCCCCACATGGTCTAACAGGGAGCCACAGCAGAGGTTTTGGGCTCATGGAGGCTAGTTGAGTGGGAAGGACAGACAGCGTGAAGGTGAAAGTGGCTCTGGTTGCAGTAGAGGTAGTGTGGCACAGAGGAGAAAGCATGAGCACAGTCACTTCTGGGCTGTGCCTTCGGTTGTGAGTGAAGCATGCCTTAAAATAATTTTTTTTTCCTTTTTTTTGAGACGGAGTCTTGGTCTGTTGCCCAGACTGGGATGCAATGGCACAATCTCAGCTCACTGCAACCTCTGCCTTCTGGGCTCAAGCGATTCTCCTGCCTTAGCCTCCCGAGTAGGTGGGATTATGGGTGAGCACCACCACGCCCAGCTAATTTTTATAGTTTTAGTAGATGTGGGATTTCACCATGTTGGCCAGACTGGTCTTGAACTCCTGATCTCAAGTGATCCGCCCACCTTGGCCTCCCAGCATGCTGGGATTACAGGCATGAGCCATCATGCCCAGCCAAAATCTTGAGTTTTGTCTTCAAAAGTAGTCTAGTTGGTTGTCTGCTGCCTACTGTTCACAAGTTTATTTTACAATAAAAAAGAATGATCTCCTTCCCCCATCCTCAAGTGACTGATGCTCTTGGAAGATATTCCAGCTATATCCTGAGTAGTACTGTGGAGAGCCCCATTCTGAGAAGCATGAACTGTGAGAAGCAAGGTAAAGCCCAGAATCCTTTGTCTCCCCCATGGCCTTGGCATGGCCCAGACTCCCTCTCCAGTCTTCTCTGGCCACACCCCTCATGCCTGTGCCCTGAGCAAATCCACTTCCCACTGTTCCTTCTGCCTGGAATGCCAGTCTTGCCCTGCCCTGCTGGGTGGGAGGTTTTCTTTTGTTCCCAAAGTCCCTTGTGTATCTGGTACTGTGGTGCTCTGTTGTCCTGGCTGCTGATCCCTAGACTCAGCACCCTGAGTCAGAACCCACTTCCCTTTTTGGCCTTCTTACCTCTCAAAGCATTTTTTACCACCTCTTTTAAAGCACTCAGGTTCCACAGACAGTGGTTTGGGCCTGATGGAAATAATGTTTTAGATCCCCAGATATGGCGGAAATAATGTTTTAGACCGCCAGATATGGCAGGTTTGTATTGATAAGTCATGCACTTGTTCAGGTTTCCTCTGGTTCCTGGGGGCCCTGAAGAGCACCTGCCACAGGGTGCTTCTGGTTCCATCCATTGTGGGCATGGCACCCCCTTCCTGGGCTGAGCAGGAGCTTCTGGAAGCTGGGACCATGCTTCTCCTGTCTGTGTGTGTCTCCCCCACAACAGCCTCTGGCCTGGAGTGGGCAGTGGAATATTCCTTGCTGAAATGGAAATGTGTGTGACCCTGGCTCTTGACCTTTCCCCTTTAAGTTTCTCTGCTCTTAACTCCTTGATTAAAATGTCAAGTAAGCAGGGATCTGTAAACCCATTTTTAATTCCATGGGGAGTGGAACAGGGCTCCATTTTAAATGCCCTTTTGCTGTGGCTGGCATGAATAATCATCTCTTAAATGACACGCTTAGAGAATGGAAAAAGTAAGACTCTGTGTGCAGGGAGTGGAGGAGGCCACCCCTGCAGGGATCTAGTAGTCACTGTTTTTTCAGCACTGCCCCAGGGGAGTTGGCAATTTAGGCAAGGGACCAAAACATGCCATTAATCAACAAAACATTGGTTCAGAAACTGTGGAACATGTAAGCTAGAAGCATCCTCAGAGGTGCTATTGAATGTCCCCCCACCTTTTTTGTTTGTTTGTTTTTTTGAAATGGAGTCTTGTTCTGTCACCCAGGCTGGAGTGCAGTGGTGCGATCTCGGCTCACTGCAACCTCTGCCTCCCAGTTCAAATGATTCTCCTGCCTCAGCATCCCGAGTAGCTGGAACTACAGGTGTGTACCACCATGCCCAGCTAATTTTTGTATTTTTAGAGATGAGGTTTCACCATGTTGGCTAGGCTGGTCTCGAACTCCTGACCTCAGGCAATCCGCCTGCCTTGGCAGTGCTGGGGTTACAGGCATGAGCCACCATGCCCAGGCAATCCGCCTGCCTTGGCAGTGCTGGGGTTACAGGCATGAGCCACCATGCCCGGCCTAAATACCCCTATTTTAGAGATGGGGAAATTGAGGTCCAGGGAGGGAAGCTGCTGTCTGAGGATACACCAGGAAGAGATGTCACAGCCTGCCTCTCTAAGTCTGACAGAGTCCCAGGAGGAAGCCAGGCCACCCCAGACAGGGTGACCAAGCATCCGGTTTGCTTGGGACTGAGGGAATTCCTGGCACGTGGCATTGCTAACACTGATACAGCCTCAGGCAAACACCAGTGGTGGTCATCCTACCCCTATGGGTCATGGGTCATGGTTTCTTTCTCTGGCTGTACAGCCTTCCAGACAAGTTCTAGAAAAGAGTGAAAAAGCAGAGGTATCTGAGGCCCAGTCTGTCACTTGGACCCAGCAGGACCAATGGTCCAGCTTGCAGTGAGGTGGGCCACCAGGCCTAAGGTGGCTGAGGCTCTAAAGTCCCAGTGTCTGCCTTGCTGGGCACTTCCCCCTGGGCCTCCAGCTCTGCCTGTCTTTGACTGTTGTGCTCTATCTGTACAAAAGACATGATTTTTAAAATCTCTCTTGGGCTATTTAACTTTGATCTCTGTAAACATTTCTTTCAATAAATGTACATCCACATGGTATGTATTTTGAGAGGCTCTGTTTAGCAATGTGCTGGCAAGTCTTTCTGATGTTCTGCAATTTAGGGAAATCCAGCTAGCTCTGTTCCTTGCTCTCTGTGTGACCCTGAGTAAATCCCACATCTCTCTGAGTCTTGGTTTCCCCATGTATGAAGTGAGAAATGCTAGTATCTACCTTGTTGAGTTGCTCTGAGAAGTAAAGAAGAAACAATTGCAAATTGCCTGGCACCTAGTAAGCACTCAGTAAAAGGTAGTGTTTTTTTTTGTTTGTTTGTTTTTTTGAGACTTTTTTGGTTTTTTGAGTCTTGCTTTGATGTCCAGACTGGAGTGCAGTGGTGTGATCTCTATTCACGGCAATCTCCGCCTCCTGGGTTCAAGTGATTCTCCTGCCTCAGCTTCTTGAGTAGTTGGGATTACAGGTGGATCTCATCACACTCAGCTAATTTTTGTATTTTTTGTAGAGACAGGGTTTCACCATGTTGGCCAGGCTGGTCTTGAACTCCTGTCCTCAAGTGATCTGCCCACCTCGGCCTCCCAAAGTGCTGGGATTGTAGGCATGAGCCACTGCATCTGGCCAAAATGTAGCTGTTCTTATCTCGACTCCCTGGTGGCTCTAGGTCCAGTTGGTCCCTACCTCTGAGGTTTGGAGGAGTCAGCCAGGGCTTAGTGAAAGCACTGGGATCCTCTGTGGATGGAAATTTCAGATTTCTCCTCCTGGCTCCTGCAGGTTCAGAACTTAACTCCGCTGTTAAATATGTATTAGTTTCCATGCAGAGGAAACTAATAGGTTTTTCACCGGAGCTTCTTTTCTTCTTAAATTCTCAGAACAGAGCTGGATTCTGAAGGAGGCTCATGTCTTCTGTATACAGAGCTGCCGTAATCCAACAGTAAGGGAGACTGGACGTGGGCAGGTGGAGGTGGAGTCAATGGAGGAGAGCAGGGCTGTGGGGCAGGACACTGGTCTGGGCACCAGGAGGCAGGGCTTGTCCCAAGTCCACCCCACATGTGAGAGATGTAAGCAAAGCCCTTTCCTCTCTGGGTCTCTGCTTCCCCTCTGTGAGATAAGTAGGTCAGAGTCAGTGATCTCCAAGGCCCTATCTAGGTCTTGATTCTTTGACTCTAGGCTCCTATATCCAGCCCTGTGCTACATACACAGTAGGCATTGATAAAGATGACATTTAACGATTGTTTAATGAATTGATATATGGGGCAGGGGACGTTGCTAACACTCATGGGGACTTTGACCCTTCCCTTTCTCTTCCATGGGAAGGGTCTGGCCCTGGTGTGACATTCACTTTTTTTTTTTTTTTTTTTTTTTGAGACAGATTCTTACTCTGTCACCCAGGCTGGAATGCAGTGGAGCAATCTTGGCTCACTACAACCCCCACGTCCTGGGTTCCAGTGATTCTCCTGCCTCAGCCTCCCTACTAGCTGGTATTATAGGTGCCCACCACCACGCCCAGCTAATTTTTGTATTTTTTAGTAGAGACAGGGTTTCATCATGTTGGCCAGGCTGGTCCCGAACTCCTGACCTCAGATGATCCGCCTGCCTTGGCCTCCCAAAGTGTTGGGATTACAGGCATGAGCCACCATGCCCTGCCGTATGCACTTATTTGCTATCCATCCCTGGCAGCACGGTCCTGAAGAGAAGTGTTGAGGGCCGGGATATCTGTCTCCCCTCCCTGGGGTCCCAACCCTGACTTTCTCCTTCCAGGGGAGGAAACCTCTCTTCCAACTGAGCTCCTCTGGAAAGCAACCAAGAAACCTCAACTCCTTTTATTCAAATAAACTGGCCTGTAGACCAAGGCTGCCCTACCTGATTTCTAGGGTACCTGCAAGAGTGACTCTGGTTAGCCCAGGATGCTCAGGGCCCTGATGGTAAGAATGACCTTGACAAAAGAGCAGTTCAGGAGCTCTGCTGTTCTTAGAACAGATGGGGTGGGCTCGCTTTCCAGCTCAGGCTTCCCTGTGGGAGCTCTCACCTAAACTCACTGCACTTAAACTCTTTGCAACTGTTCCAAATCAAAAGGCGAGGCTCTCAATTCATACAGCAAAAGTTAGATGATGGCCATCAGTGTTTCCATTGGGAAGAAAAGGGATTATCCATCCTCATTCACTGGCCACAGCCAGTCTTCTTTCTCTTTCTCCTGTTATGATCAGTTCTTCCCCATTTGGGGCTTTCACTCTTGAAATTGGTTCTATCTCTCCAGGACATTCTGCCCCTCATCTCCTGCCTCAGGTGACAGCCCTCGGGGCTCAGCTGAAATGGCACTTCTTCAAAAAGGTCTTCGCTGACCTCTAATCTAAAATAGGTGTCTCTACCACAGTTTTTGTTTGAGTTCTCTGTTCTTTTCCAAAATAATACTCACTGGCATTGGTGTTTCTTTTTTTGTTTATGTATGTCTATTCCAAGTTTCCCCTACTACAGTTAACGCTTATGGGGCGATGCCTTGTCTTTTTCATCAGTCTATCCCTAATATCTGGTCATCTTTTCATTTCTTATAATCTCTTTTTTCCCCTTTTTTGAATTAATATAGTCTCACCAGTTTTCTTTTCTTTTTCTTTTTTTTTTTTTGAGACCAGGTCTTGCTCTGTTGCTCAGGCTGCAGTGGTGTGATCATAGGCGCCTCAAACTCCTGGGCTCAAAACAATCCTCCCACCCCAGCCTTCCCAGTAGCTGGGACTACAGGTACATGCCACCATACCCAGATAATTTTCTTTTCTTTTCTTTTTCTTTTCTTTCTTTTTTTTTTTTTTTTTTTTTTTTGAGACACGATCTCACTCTGTCACCTAGGCTGGAGTGCAATAGCGAGATCTCAACTCACTGCAAGCTCCGCCTCCTGGGTTCAAGCAATTCTCCTGCCTCAGCCTCCCAAGTAGCTGGGATTACAGGTGCCCACCACCACGCCTGGCTAATTTTTGTATTTTTAGTAGACAGGGAGTTTCACCACATTGTTCAGGCTGTTCTTGAACTCCTGATCTTGTGATCCACCCTCCTTGGCATTCCAAAGTCCTGGGATTACAGGAATGAGCCACCGCACCAGGCTTTTTTTTTTTTTTTTTTTTTTTCTGAGATGGAGTCTTGCTCTGTTGCCCAGGCAGGAGTGCAATGGCACAATCACAGTCTTGGCTCACTGCAACTTCTCACCTTCCGGGTTCAAGAGATTCTCCTGCCTCAGCCTCCTGAGTAACTGGGATTACAGGTGCACACCACCATGCCTGGCTAATTTTGTATTTAATTTTTTTATTTTAATTTTTTTTGTAGATGCTGGGTCTCATTATGTTGCCCAAGCTAACCAGCCCGCTTTATTTTAGTTAGTTGTTATGGGGCATATTTTTATCTGCATCTATTTTAGGTGTTTCTCTTGTAAACTTGGTTTTGTTTTACTTTTAATCCAGCCTGACAATTTTTTTGCCTTCCTAATTTAGTTCATTCACATTTATTATGGTTTTTACTGTAGTGGCTAGATATGTTTCTATCATATTTGATACTTTATCATTATCTTTGTTTTTCTATGTTTTAATTTCCTCTCTTTTCATTTGGATTTAATTATTTTTCTCATTCCTTTTTTTCCCTCTAGTAGTTGGAGAGTAGTATACTCTACATTTAGTCTTTTAATAACTATCCTATAATGTTCAACATTTGTTCTTGTATCTCAAGCTTATCTGAGGCTCATTTTCTCTTTTTCTGAACTATTTCCTTTAAACATTCCTTTAGTGAAGGTTTGTTGATAAACTTAATTTTCCTTTGTCTGAAAATGATCTGATTTTCTTATCATTCTTGAAATATAGCTTCATTAGTTTAATTGTAAGTTGATTGTTCTTTTTATTCCAGCTCTTTGAAGACATTATTCTACTGTCTTCTGGTTTTCCATCCTTGCTTTTGAGAAGTCTGCTATCAATTTAATTGTTTTGTTTTGTTTTGTTTTGTTTTGTTTTGAGACAGCGTTTCACTCTTGTTGCTCAGGCTGGAATGTAATGGTATGGTCTCCACTCACTGCACGCTCCACCGGGTTCAAGCAATTCTGTCTCAGCCTCCCAAGTAGCTGGGATAACAGGCATACGCCACCATGCCTGGCTAATTTTTGTATTTTTAGTAGAGACGGGGTTTCACCAGGTTGGTCAGGCTGGTCTCAAACTCCTGACCTCAGGTGATCCACCCACCTTGGCCTCCCAAAGTGCTGGGATTACAGGCGTGAGCCACTGCGCCCAGCTGATTTAATTGTTGATTGATTTTAAGTAATCTGTCTTTTCCCTCTGGCTGCTTTAAGTTTTTGTTTGTTTGTTTGTTTTTTAAGAGACATGGTCTTGCTCTGTCATCCAAGCGGAGTACCGTGGCCCAATCATAGATCATAGCTCACTGCAGCTTCGAACTCCTGAGCTGAAGTGATCCTCTCATTTTAGCCTCTCGAAGAGCTGGGACTATGAGTGCACACAACCTCATCTGGCTAATTTATTTTATTGTATTTATTTTATTTTATAGAAACAGAGCCTTGCTTTGTTGCTTATGTTGGCCTTGAACTTCTGGGCTCAAGCACTCCTCTTGCCTTGACCTCCCAAAGTGCTGGGATTGCAAGTGTGAGCCACAGCACCTGGCTCCTTCCCATTTTTGTTAGCCTTTTGTTTCTTACTTATGTTTTCAAGTAGATCTTTTATTTCTTTAAACTAAATGTTATTATAGTCTAATCATAGTAGCTTAAGTTTTTATGGGCATAATTATGCTGTCAGTCATGTCTGTTGATGTCACTTCTGATTGTGAGGTCATGTTTACATACACTTTATATCTAGGAATTCGTTGCCATCTGGATTGAGGGCAGTCTTCACCGGAGAGATTTTCATTTGCTTCTGCCACTTTTAATTAAGATACAGCTTGGGCAGGGCACAGTGACTCACGCCTGTAATCCTAGCACTTTGGAAGGCAGAGGCGGGCAGATTACTTGAGGTCAAGAGTTCAAACCGGGCGCGGTGGCTCAAGCCTGTAATCCCAGCACTTTGGGAGGCCAAGACGGGCGGATCACGAGGTCACGAGATCGAGACCATCCTGGCTAACACAGTTAAACCCCATCTCTACTAAAAAAATACAAAAAACGAGTCGGGCGAGGTGGCGCGCGCCTGTAGTCCCAGCTACTCGGGAGGCTGAGGCAGGAGAATGGTGTGAACCCGGGAGGCGGAGCTTGCAGTGAGCTGAGATGCAGCCACTGCACTCCAGCCTGGGCGACAGAGCAAGACTCCATCTCAAAAAAAAACAAAAAAAGAGTTCAAGACCAGCCTGCCCAACATGGTGAATGAAACACTGTCTCTATTAAAAATACAAAAATTAGCCAGGCGTGGTGGTGGGCACCTGCAGTCCCAGCTACTCAGGAGGCCGAGGCAGGAGAATTGCTTGAACCTGGGAGGCAGAGGTTGCAGGGGGCCAAGATCGTGCCATTGCACTCCAGTCTGGATGACAGAACGAGACTCTGTCTCAAAAAAAAAAAAAAACCAAAAAACAGCTTGTATTGTTTTGGACCACATCTTAGCACATGAAGTATATGCTTTAGGCCCTAAAACTATAAGCCAAAGCCACACTACAGTTATGAATTCTCAAGAGGAGACTTTTTTGCCCTGGTTGCCAGGGGTTGGGAGGAAGGATGAAGAAAATGGTATAAAATTAGATAGTGGTGATAATTACACACACACACACACACACACACACACGAAAAACCATTGAATTGTACAATTTAATTAAACAATTTATTTATTTATTTATTTTGAGACGGAGTCTCACTCTGCTGCCCAGGCTGGAGTGCAGTGGCCGGATCTCAGCTCACTGCAAGCTCCACCTCCTGGGTTTACGCCATTCTCCTGCCTCAGCCTCCCAAGTAGCTGGGACTACAGGCGCCCGCCACGTCGCCTGGCTAGTTTTTTGTATTTTTTAGTAGAGACGGGGTTTCACTGTGTTAGCCAGGATGGTCTTGATCTCCTGACCTCGTGATCCACCCGTCTTGGCCTCCCAAAGTGCTGAGATTACAGGCTTGAGCCACCGCGCCCGGCCAAACAATTTATTGAATCTAATCCTCGACACTGTCTTGGCCTCCCAAAGTGCTGGAATTACAGGCATAAGCCACTGTGCCTGGCCTTTTTTTTTTTTTTTTTAAGACAGGGTCTCGCTTTGTCACCCAAGCTGGAGTGCAGTGGTATGATCTTGGCAGGTGGATCGCTTGAGTCCAGGAGTTCGAGATCAGCCTTGACAACATGGGGAAACCCTGTCTCTATAAAAATTACGAAAAATTAGCTGGGTGTGGTGGTGCGCACCTGTAGTCCCAACTACTCAGGAGGCTGACATTGGGAGGATCGCTTGAACCTGGGAGGCAGAGATTGCAGTAAGCTGAGATCACACCACTGTACTCTAGCCTGGGCAAAAGAGTGAGACCCTATCCCCCATCCCACCCAAAAAAAAGTTAGTTGCCAACATTTAAAAATCAGGAGTTAGCCAGGCATGGTGGCTCATGCCTGTAATCCCAGCACTTTGGGAGGCTGAGGCTGGTGGATCACCTAAGGTTAGGAGTTCAAGATCAGCCTGACCAACATGAAGAAACCCCATCTCTACTAAAAATACAAAATTCCCCGGGCGTGGTGGTACATGCTTGTACTCCCAGCTACTTGGGAGGCTGAGGCAGGAGAATCGCTTGAACCCAGGAGGCGGAGGTTGCAGTGGGCAGAGATCACGCAATTGCACTCCAGCCTGGGGAACAAGAGTGAAACTCCAACTCAAAAGAAAAAAAAATTCAGAAATTTTCACTTAAAATCCAGATACCGGTTCCTTTCTAAATCAAGTCAGCAGAACCAGTGATCTTGGGCCTGCACGTCCAGCAGTGGCTGCCCCTTTAGATCAGACATTTAAAAAAACCAGTCTCACAGGCACCTCTGGCCCTTCACTCATCCAGTCAATGGCAGACCTGGGCACCAGAGCTCTTACAACTATACTTGAATCTCTATTCAGCCAATCAAGAAATTCTTCATAAGTCTATCAAAGTGAAAGGTCACATTCAACTGTCTGGTACATAATGGTAAGAGCGTGGACCTTGGAGCCTGACAGCTTTATCCAAGTTCAAGCTCTGCCATTTATTAGCTGTGTGACCTTGAGCAAGTTACCTAACCACTCTGTGCCTCAGTTTCCTTATCCTTGTGATGATGACAACACTCCCTCCTTCCAGGATTGTTATGAGACTTACACGAGTTAACATACATGAAGTCTTAGGAAAGTCTCTGGGACATGCAAAATGAGAAGAGTTACAGAAGGAAGTTGACCGTGGCATTGGTAACTGGAGGCTTTGAAGGTGTCCAGGAGTGTGTGTGAAGCCCAGCACTGCCACTAGTTAGCTGTGCGGTATTGGACAAGTCATTTAGCCTTGCTGAGGTCCTTTTAGTACTTGAAGGGCCTCCCCAGAGTGGCGACTCCACAGATGGCTACTATGTTCATTAAGTGCCTGCTAACCTCTTGGCTTCATTCCGTAGCGTTCACTAGCCCTGCTTCCCACCCCTTCCAGAGCTGGGGACTGGATACTGATCTGAAAGAGGGCTGAAAAGAACAAAGAGGCTCTGCTGGGCACAATGGCACCATTGTGAGCTCACAGGGCTCACAATTTCCTTTCTGTCCTTTCAACCTGAAGGGATGCCATTTGGGGCCTGGGTGGGAATGCATGGGGGCCCATACAGAATTCCACCAGCCGACTTCAGGGAGGGTCAAAGTTGTGCAGGATGCCAGAGGAGGGACAGCCTGCAGGATCCTGTGCAGTAGTCTCCTTGTTATGTAAATGGAGAGCCTGGAACTCCAGTGGGATGGAGACTTGCCTGGCACCACAGGGCAAATCAGCAGCGGACTTGGTGCTGGAAACAGAGCCTCACATGGGGGGCAGCAGGGGGCCCCACTGCTCCAGGCCATACCTTCCCAGAGGACATTTGAGACATTTTGACTCCAGACATTTGACCTTTTCTCCTTATGGAGTTGTCTATTCTATCATTAAACACACTGACAAGATGCAGCAAAACATTTATCTTGCAACTTAAATAAATATTTAGAAAATACCTAAACCCTGATCATCTTGTTTTGTCATGTTTTCCCTTCCTTTTAAAATAACAGCTTATTAAGATATAATTTACATACCACAAAGTTCACCCTGTTAAATTGTACAATTCAATGGTTTTTAGTGTATATATGTGTGCAATCATCATCATTATCTAATTTTATACCATTTTCTTTATCCTTCCTCCCAGCCCCTGGCAACCATTAATCTACTTTCTGTCTCTGTGGATCTGCCTCCTACATGGAATCATACAATATGTAGTCTTTCGTGATTGGCTTTTCTTCACAGAGTAGAATGTTTTCAAGGTTCAGCCATGCTGTAGCATGTATTAGTACTTCATTTACTTTGTGGTTGAATAACATTCCATTATATAGAATATAATATTACAGAAGATTTTATGTCTCTATTCATCAATTGATGGACATATGGTTTGTTTTCACTTTTTGGCAATTTTGAGTAATGCTCCTATGAACATTTGTGTACAGGTTTTAGTGTGGACACGTTTTCATTTCTCTTGAATCTCTACCTAGGAGTGGAGTTGCTGGGTCATATGGTAACTCTATGCATAACCTTTTAAGGAACTGCCATACAATTTGCCAACTGCACCGTTTAACATTCCTACCAACAATGTATGAAGGTTCCAATTTCTCCCCATCTCTCCAACACTCGTTATGATCTGTCTTTTTCATGCTAGCAGCTTGGCAGCAGTGTGGCCTTTCCTTGACTTTCAGGCTGCTCCCTTGTCATCCCCACAATGCCCCTGAATCTGCCTTGGTTGCCCCCTCCCTTACAATCCAACCTTATGTGATCTACAATACCATCTCCTCGATGTAAATGAGACAACTGGAGAGCTCATGACACCAAGCCCCTAATTTAACCGGCATCCCAGGCACAGTGGCTCATGCCTGTAATCCCAGGACTTTGGGAGACCAAGGCAGAAGGATCTCTTGAGACCAAGAGTTCCAGACCAGCTTGGACAACATAGGGAGACCCCATCTCTACTGAAATAAACAAGAAAATAAAAAATAAGAATTAGCCAGGTGTGGTGCTGGGGGCCTGTAGCCCCAGTCACTTTGTAATTCCAGCTACTAGGGAGGCTGAGGAGGAAGGATCTCTTGAGCCCAGGAGTTCAAGGCTTCAGTGAGCTATTATTGCGCTACTGCACTCCAACCTGGGTGATAGAGTGAGACACTGACACTAAAATAAAAATAAATAAATAAATGAAAGAAAGAAAAAAAGGGCACCCATTAATGGTGGAACACAAGTTCAGCTGAGTTCACAGATTGCTAGGAGGAAGCCAAGTGTTCTATGTGCCAGGCAGCACGTACCACACATATTCATTCACGCAGTCCTCACAATGCTCCTAAGAAGTACGTAGGCAATTTTTAATGTCCTGTGGTTTTATGAGTGGCCTGGTCAGGATTTGAACCTAGGTGGTATCACTGGGTGCTTCCTCTCCACACTAGCCATGGCAGAGGGACTGTGTTGAGTCAAAAGGGAGTACAGTCAAGTGTGGGTGTACGAGAGAGCACATTTGCCTTCCTGGTAAGCTGTAAGGCCTTCCTGGAGGAGGTGCTTCCTGATACAGGTCTTCCAGGATAGAGTTGAGAAAGGATAGTGGGGAGCAAGTATTCCAAGGTAAGGGAGGAGTGCACTTGGCATCCTGGAAGCTTGAAAGTGCATGACTTGGCCAGGCACAGTGGCTCATGTCTGTAATTCTAGCACTTTGGGAACCTGAGGTGGGAGGATGGCTTGAGGCCAGGAGTTTGAGACCAGCCTGGGCAGCATAGCAAGACCCCTTCTCTATAATTTTTTTTTTTTTTTTTTTTTTGGCAGGAGGAGGCAGAGTCTCACTCTGTCACCCAGGCTGGAATGCAGTGGTGCGATCTTGGCTCACTGCAGCGTCCACCTCTGGTTCAAGCAATTCTTGTGCCTCAGCCTCCCAAGTAGCTGGCACTACAGGCATGTGCCACCACGCACGGCTAATTTTTGTATTTTTAGTAGAGACAAGGTTTCTCCATTTTGGCCAGGCTGGTCTCGAACTCCTGACCTCAAGTGATCCGCCCACCTTGGTTGGCCTCCGAAAGTGCTAAGATTACAGATGTGAGCAACCGCGCCCAGCCAAATTTTTTTTTTTAGACAGAGTCTCGCTCTGTTGCCAGGCTGGAGTGCAGTGGTGTGATCTCCGCTCACTGCAACCTCCACCTCCTGGGTTCAAGCGATTCTGCTGCCTCAGCCTCCTGAGTAGCTGGGACTACAGACGTGCACCAACACGCCCAGCTAATTTTGTATTTTTAGTAGAGACTGGGTTTCACCATGTTGGCCAAGATGGTCTTGATCTCTTGGACTCGTGATCCGCCTGCCTCAGCCTCCCAAAGTGCTGGGCTTACAGGCGTGAGCCACTGCTCCCGGACAAATTTTTTTAATTAATAAAAAAAAAAAAGGGCTGTTGCAGTGTCTCACGCCTGTAATCCCAGCACTTTGGGAGGCTGAGGCGGGCGGATCACAAGGTCAAGAGTTCCAGACCAACCTGGTCAATATGGTGAAACCCCATCTCTACTAAAAATACAAAAAAATTAATCGGGCATGCTGGTGAAGGCCGGTAATCCCAGCTACTTGGAAGGCTGGGAGAATCGAATGAAGCTGGGAGGCAGAGGTTGTTGCAGTGAGCCAAGATCGTGCCATTGCACTCCAGCCTGGACAACAAAGCATGACTCTGTCTCAAAAAAAAGAAAAGAAAAGAAAAGAAAAGAAAGTGCCTGGCTTTGCCCTTTCCAGCAGCTCCGCATGGCTGGAACATCCGGTATGGGTTGCCAATCAATTAGGCCCAAGAGGTAAGCTGAAGCTAAACCATAAGCAAGATGTGGTAGGCCTTGTTCAGGAGTTTGGACTTTGGACTTCATCCTGAAGCAGTGGGTAATTTTGCAGAGTTTTAGGGAAATATCAGAATGATTGTGCTGGCTACAGAGGTCTCCACAAATCACTGAGGAGTCTGGTTTAGCTGCAGTTGATATACAGGGGGAGAAGGGAAGGAGACTGGAGTCCAAGGGTTTTCGTGAGTCTCATCTCAGCCGTCTCCATGGTGACACTGGAAGATGGTACAGTTCCTTCTGATGAAATTTCCTTGCTGAAATTTCAAGTGTTTTGTTTCATGCTGGACTAGACCTTGGCTTCACCCCCTTCTCTCTGACACACAGAGGCAAACTGAGTAAGTGAGGGGATGGGGAGAGAAATACTGGGATGAGATGGGGAGAAGCAGAGGGGCCCCGTAGTGCCACCAGCCTGTGCAACCTTGGCCACCCATCCTCCGTTCTCCAGCCCCAGGCCCCTCCAGAACCAGCACCAAGTAAAAATCAAGTTGTGCCTCTCGGGAAGAAGAGCCTTTCTTCTTCTACTTACTCACACAGGCTCTAAATAGGGGACCAGCACTTTTGTCCAGGGTTCTGAGTGATCATCAATTCATGAGCTGTAAGGCTGGGAGGCTCTTTAGAGATCTCCTAAAGCCCTCCCTTACTTAGCCCTCCCTCTGTCTCTTACTCCGCCTTTTTATTTGTAGATGAAGAAACAGAGGCCTGCATTATGGAAGCGACTTTCATAAAGGTTAAAATTCCAAAGAGGCCAGGCGCGGTGGCTCCCGCCTGTAATCCCAGCACTTTGGAAGGCTGAGGCAGGCAGATCGCTTGAGGTCAGGAGTTTGAGACCAGCCTGGCCAACATGGTGAAACCCCAACTCTACTAAAAAAAAAAAAAAAAAAGAAGAAGAAGAAATAGCCAGGCATGGTGGTGTGTATCTGTAATCCCAGCTACTCAGGAGGCTGAGGCAGAAGAATTGCTTGAACCCAGGAGGCGGAGGCTGCGGTGAGCCAAGATCGCACCACTGTACTCCAGCCTGGGTAGCAGAGCAAGACTCCATCTCGGAAAAAAAAAAAAATTCCAGAGGAACGCTCAAAAAATTATAAATAGAATTACATGATTCAACAATTCCACTTCTGAGTATATACCCGAAAGAATTGAAAGCACGAGCTCAAACGGATATTCCCCATACCAATGTTCATAACAACATTAGTCACAATAGCCAAAAGGTGGAAGCAACCCAAATGTTCATCAACCGATGAATGGGTAAACAAAAATTCCCTGGTATATACATATAAGGGAATGTTATTCAGCATAAGAAATGAAACTCTGATACATGCTACCATACGGATGGACCTTGAAGACACTATGTGAAATAAGCCTGACACAAAAAAACAAAAATTATATGAGTCCATTTATATAAGTACCTAGAATACTCAAATTCATAGAGACAGTAGAATGGTGGTTAAATACAAAAATTAGCAGGGCGTCGGCCAGGCGCGGTGGCTCACGCCTGTAATCCCAGCACTTTGGGAGGCCGAGGGAGGCGGATCATGAGGTCAGGAGATCGAGACCTTCCTGGCTAACACAGTGAAACCCTGTCTGTACTAAAAATGCAAAAAAATTAGTCGGGCGTGGTGGCAGGTGCCTGTAGTCCCAGGTACTTGGGAGGCTGGGGCAGGAGAATGGCATGATTCCGGGAGGCGGAGCTTGCAGTGAGCCGAGATTGCGCCACTGGGCTCCAGCTTGGGCAACAGTACATCTCAAAAAAAAAAAAAAAAATTGTGGTTGCAGGAGCTGATGAGGGGAGAGGGCAGTGTAAAGTTACAGTTTGCTAAGCATGGAGTTTCAGTTTGGGGTGATGAAACAGTTCTAGTGATGGATGGTGGTGATGGTCACATAATAATGTGAATGTACCTAATGCCATTGAACTTTGCACTTAAAAATGGTTAAGATGGTAAATTTTATGTAATGTATATTTTGCCACAATAAAAGGAAAAAAAAAGAGACTGGGCTTGGTGGCTCATGCCTGTAATCCCAGCACTTTGGGAGGCTGAGGGGGGAGGATTAGAAGGTCAGGAGTTCGAGACCAGCCTGGCCAATATGGTGAAACTCCGTCTCTACTAAAAACATACAAAAGTTAGCTGGGCATGCTGGCGGGTGCCTCTAGTCCCAGCTACTCAGGAGGCTAAGACAGGAGAATTGCTTGAACCTAGGAGGCGGAGACTGCAGTAAGCCAAGATCACACCACTGCACTCCAGTCTGGGTGACAGAGTAAGACTAATTGTTGGCCACATTTTAAAGTTTTATCTTTGCTTTACTTTATTTCTTCTTTCTCATGTACTTTTAAGAAATAACCCTTTTAATATTACAGAAGTATACATATGCATTTTAGAAAAGTTGAAAACAAAGACAAGCAAAAAATTTAAAAAGTAAAATGTTCAGATTCCCACTACCCAAATAACAATTATTAATATATTAGTAAATGGCCTTCTTTTTACCAAAATGAGTGATTACATTTATTCTGTAACTTGCTTTTTTCAGCGAAACATCTCCACTTTCCATTACAGTAAATTTTCATCTCATCCAATATTTAAACTACATTCAAGTTTCTCCAGTTGACTCCAAAATCTCTTTGTAACTAGTTTTTCCAGAACAGTATCCAATCTAGGATCACCTGTTGCATCTGATTATTATGGCCCTTTTGTCTCTTTTAATCTAGCAAAAGTTGGCCAGGTTTGGTGGCTCACACATGTAATCCCAGTACTTTCGGAGGCTAAGGCAGGTGGATCACCTGAGGTCAGGAGTTCGAGAGCAGCCTGGCAAACATGGTGAAACCCTGCCCAACACGGTGAAATCCTATCTCCACTAAAAATACAAAAAGTAGCTGGGTGTGGTGACACACACCTGTAATCGCAGCTACTCAAGAGGCTGAGGCAGGAGAATCACTTGAACCCGGGAGGCAGAGGTTGCAGTGAGCCGAGATTGTACAACTGCACTCTAGCCTGGGCCACAAGAGCAAAACTCCGTCTCAGAAAAAAAAAAAAAAAAAAGAAAAACTAGCAAAAGTCGTTAAAAATATATATATACTTGTTGAAGGTTAATTGTCCTGGAGAATTTCCCACCCTCTGACTTTGTGTTATTGGTTCCTTATGGTGTCATTCATCTTGTTCCTCTTTCCTTTGTATTTCCTGTACACTGGAATTAATATCTAAAGGCCTATTGACATTTAGAGACTAATTAATCAAAAACATTTTTTGACTAGAATAAATAATTACCATTGATTTTGTGTTGTATCACTGCTAAAGATACACTATTTCGTTGAGGATTAGTAAAGCACTAGCAAAACTCAGATTAATTTCTGGAGTAAGGTAATAACAACCTGAACCCACCATCATACAATGAGATTGTCCTTGCATCTATTAACCTGTGTGGTGTTACTTTGACCCTGTAAATATCCAGTTCTCCACCAACTATTAACATATAAAATTAACATAATGGTTTAGCCACAATTGATAATCCTTGTTTAAAAGGATTTGCCACTGCTGGGTGTGGTGGCTCACTCCTGTAATCCCAGCATTTTGGGAGGCCAAGGCGGGTGGATCACCTGAGGTCAGGAGTTTGAGGCCAGTCTGGCCAACATTGTGAAACTACATCTCTATTACAAATACAAAAATTAGCCTGGCGTGGTGGTGCACACCTGTAATCTCAGCTACTCGGGAGGCTGAGACATGAGTGATCACTTGAACCTGGAGGTGGAGGTTGCAGTGAGCCGAGATTGCTCCACTGCACTCCAGCCTGGGCAACAGAGCAAAGACTCTATGTCAATAATAATAAGAAGAAGTGAATTTGCCAAAGTATGCTTTTCTAATCCTGCTTTTTTTTTTTTTTTTTTTTTTTTTTGAGACAGAGTCTTGCTCTGTCACCAGACTGGAGTGCAGTGGCACGATCTCAGCTCACTACAACCTCCGCCTCCCGGCTTCAAGTGATTCTCCTGTTTCAGCCTCCCAAGTAGCTGGGATTACAGGTGCGTGCCACCATGCCCGGTTGTATTTTTAGAAGAGATGTGGTTTCACCATGTTGGCCAGGATGGTCTCGATCTGCCCGCCTCGGTCTCCCAAAGTGCTGGGATTACAGGCGTGAGCCACCGCGCTCGGCCTGTGTTTTTTTCTTACGAAGTAGGTTCCCTCATTAACTGGGACTGTTTGGCTACTGTGAAATCGTTTCTACTGGAAAACAGAATGAATCTTTATTTTTTTTGTTTTAGTAGGGAGAGGCTTGGAATAATGGTCCCTTCCCACACTGAGGTTCCATTAGACTATGGAATAAATGTTTTCACTTTTTAGTTTTGAGCGTGAGCAAACTCTCTACGGTATTTTCAATTACTCGCTGAGACTGCTTTAGTTTTCCAATCTCTTGTGTGAACACCATGGTATGTCTTAGTTGAACCACTGTCATGCCAAAGAAAAGGATTCCGAAAATCTCTAAGTCACACGATCTCAAGAGGCCAGCCAGCTCTGCAGCTGGGTTTTCAGTTCCAATCGTTTCCAGAGAGTGTGCAGGAAGTTTCTCCCGAGCCTTCTTTTGCAGTGGGCCACGAGGGTGCTGAGAACATCTCCGGTCCCCGCGCTGCAGGGGGTGGGCGCTCTGCCGGCGGGAATCTTTCGGATGAACTGGAAGCACCCCCACACTCACTCCTATTCTCCAGGCTGGAGTCGGCATCGCCTTCCTTGGCCCGCCTTACCTTTAAGGAAACGGAAAGGTGCTGACCACTAGAGGGCTGTTTATACATTTTTATCAAACAACAGAAGTTCGTGCGCACAGAATCAGACATGAAACACAAGTTTTAAAAGTCGTGAAAAACTTTGCAAAAAATACATATATATGTATATAAAATGGAAAGATCGTTTAATACGAAATGCAATTTCTTGGAGCAAATCAAAACAATCATATTCCTTTGAAAAGATCTAGAAAGAACGCTTTTCTGCGACTGCCCGGCTAGCTCAGTCGGTAGAGCATGGGACTCTTAATCCCAGGGTCGTGGGTTCGAGCCCCACGTTGGGCGGCGTTCATTTTGCTTTCATTTGGCCAACTTCAGGTCCCATCAATGTCAGTAATTTCACCAGTTTCAGTTCTCATCAACGGTAATAACAGACTTCAGCCTGGATGGTCTTATTTTCAAATAATTCAATACATACAAAACTACTAAAACTAAACTAACTTAAAAAAGGAAAAATGGGCCGGGCGCGGTGACTCACGCCTGTAATCCCAACACTTTGGGAGGCCGAGGAGGGTGGATCACGAAGTCAGGAGTTGGAGACCAACCTGGCCAATATGGTGAGACCACCCCCCACACCGTCCCCCCGACCCCGCACCGTCCCCTCACCCCGCAACGTCTCTACTAAAAATACAAAAATCAGTTGGGCGTGGTGGCAAGTGCCTGCAGTCTCAGCTGCTCAGGAGGCTGTGGCAGGAGAATCGCTTGAACCCAGGAGGTGGAGGTTGCAGTGAGCCGAGATCGGTCCGTTGCACTCCAGCCTGTGGGACAGGGCAAGACTCCGTCTCCAAAAAAAAAAAAAAAAAAAAAAAAAAGAACAGTGAAACCAGAAAATTTCATCTTGTAAATTACACAGTTAAAGGCTATCTGCCGTAGAAAAGTATTTGTTGCTGAGTGGCCTGCTTGAAGGGCAGCCGAACGCCAAAGGTTAGGGCATAAGAAGACATTAAAATTCACGAAATTGTAGAGTTCATAATATTGCCGAAGTAATCTCTGTTAAAACGCTTGAAATATTTTTTACTTAATATTATGTGATATTGAAGATTAGTTTGGAGAACAATTCTGCATATTTTTAAACCACTGTTAAGATTGTTTTAGTGATGAACAAATATGGTGGTTATTGTGAGCAGAGCCTTAGAACTTTTTTATCCTTTTTTTTTTTTTCTGAGTGCTTCTATGTAGATACCCTTTTTCCCTTCTTTCTTTCTTTTTTTTTTTTTCTTTTTTCTTTTTTTGAGATGAAGTCTGGCCTTGTGACCCACGCTGGAGTGGAGCGAGTCGATCTCGGCTCACTGCAACCTCCACCTCCCGGGTTCAAGTGATTCTCCTGCCTCAGCCTCTTGAGCAGCGGGGACTACAGGCACAGGCCACCACACCAGGCTAATTTTTGTATTTTAGTAGAGACGGGTTTTCACCATGTTTGCTAGGCTGGTCTTGAACTCCTAACTTTGTGATCCACCGGTCTTGGCCTCTCAAAGTGCTAGGATTACAGGCGTGAGCCACCGCAGCCGGCCAGAAGCTCACTTTCTTTGAGCAAAACTATTGTATGTTGACAGTTCCAAGTTTTTTCCTCTACCTAAATATTTTTAGTCATTCCTAGCAATTCTCAAATGTTCTCCACAATTACTATATGTTATCTCATCAATTCAAAATAGTTTCAGACCTTGGAAGAAAGATATTAAAAAATTTCAGCATCTGGCCAGGCGCCGTGGCTCACGCCTGTAATCCCAGCACTTTGAGAGGCCGAGGCCGGCGGATCACGAGGTCAGGAGATCGAGACTATCCTGGCTAACATGGTGAAACCCCGTCTCTACTAAAAACACCAAAAAAAATTAGCCAGGTGTGGTGGCGGGCGCCTGTAGTACCAGCTACTCTGGAGGCTGAGGCAGGAGAATGGCGTGAACCTGGAAGGCGGAGCTTGCAGTGAGCCGAAATTGCGCCACTGCACTCCAGCCTGGGAGACAGGGAGACTCTGCCTCAAAAAAAAAAAAAATTTTTTTCAGCAAATTTCAGCATCAGAAATGAAGATACCCAAACACCCCCATTATTACAGATGCATAATTAATCTCTAGGTGATGGGAGGTGAGGTGAATTTTTTATTTTTGTTTTTTAACTTTTTTTCTGAGACAGTCTCGCTCTGTTGCCAGGCTGTAGTGCAGTGGCCTGATCTCACTCACTGCAACCTCTGCCTCCCGGGTTCAAGCGATCCCCCTGCCTCAGCCTCCTAAGTAGCTGGGACTACAGCTCGCACCACCACACCCGGTTAGCTTTTTGTATTTTAGTAGAGAGGGAGTTTCATCATGTTGGCCAGGATGGCCTCGAACTTCTGACCTCGTGATCCACCTGCTTCGGCCTTCCAAAGTGCTGAATTACAGGCATAAGCCACTGTGCCAGGCCCGGATTTTTTCCAGAGAAGTAAACCAGGTGGGAAAAAAACCAAATTGGTAAATTGATGAAAGGTCAATGAAAATGTTACATATTAATTTAAAATAGAAGAGTGGGGTTACTTGTGTCCCCCCAAAAATTTATATTTAAAGCGCTAACCCTCAGAGCCTCAGAATAAGATCTTATTTGGAAAAAGCTCTGTTGTAGATGTAATTAGTTAAGATGAGGTCCTACCAGAGTAAGGTGGCCTCCTAATCCATTATAACTGGTATTTTTATAAAAAAAAAAAAGGGGGGGGGGGCGGGGAGGAAATTTGGAAAAAGACACACAAACCCAGACACCAACATCTGGAAACCTGGGAGAAAGCCATGTGCAGACAAAGGCAGAAACTGAGGTAATGCTTCTGCAAGCTAAGGAACACCAAATGCTCCTGCAAGCTAAGCAACGCCAAAGATTGCCAGCAAACCACCAGAAGTTAGGGGACAGGAATGGCACAGATTCCTCCTCACAGTCCTCAGAAGGAACCAAACCTACCAACACATTTATATGGGATTTCTAGCCTCTAGAACTGTGAAATAATACATTTATGTTTGGCAGTCCTGGGAAACGAATACAATCAGTATTCCAGTTGGGAGGTAACTTTGATTTTAAATTTTATTTTTTTTATTATACCTTATATTAAGTAATTGTCATCATCTTCATTCTCAAAAAGTCTTTATGAGAAGCAATAGGTTTTTTTTTGATGCAGTCCTAAATTAAGGTCAAGGGAGGAAGTTAGGATCACTGAGCCTTCAGAAGTAGCATTTTAACAAGCTTAATCTTAATGGATATTTTTTCTTATTGTTAGCTGATGATTCATTATGTTGAGTAGTGACTTATTGCTATTTGTACTAAAAAATGCAAAGATATACCACGTCAAATACATTTTATTCTCCCATGGAACTCATATGTGAAGATTTTACGTTCAATTAATCTATAAATGAACACTTTAAGACAGTCTGCGAATTCAATGCAGTCCAGTTTCTTCAACAAGTAAATGGCAAAAAAAGAGAGACAGAGATCTCTTAATGAAATGAAATGTGTGGATTTTGTTTCCATCTTGATTTGAACCAGTCATAAAGAAACATCTATGAGACAATCAGGGAATCTGAACACAGACTGGGTACTTGAAGATAAGGAGTTGTTTGCAATTAAATGCAATAATGTCATTTAGAGATACATACTATTGTTTATGAATAAAATAGACACGATCTCTGGAATCTGGGTATATGCATTTTTGGGGGGAGAGGAATGAAGAGATATCAATGAAACAAGATTGGCCACATGTTAATAATTGTAGAAGCCGAGTGACCCACACAACAGAGTTCATTACACTATCACCTCTGCTACTGTATATGTTTACATTTTTCCATAAATTTAAATACCATTAGATTATGCAAAAACAAAACTGTCTTATCCTCTGTAGCCCACTTAGCATCACTAACAGTGGGACAACCAGATATCATGTGCCTACTGATGTAATTTTATGAGAACTGCACAGCGTCACCTTTAAAATATTCTTGTCGAAACACTCAACTTAGATCTAATCAAGCCTTTAGACCTAACTTTACATTTATAGGAAATGTAAGTAACAAGTAACACTGTGAGTAAATAATCGGGTGAATTCAGAATGTCAGACATTCAGCAAAGGCTTGGGCTCTTCAGAAAGCAAATACTAATACTAAACGAAGACTAATACCACTACTAATAAAGGGTATGTGTAGGGGGGCAGACTGTATTTGAGCCAAAGGCTTCCCCTCCAGCCCCACTGACCGTCTGGTGAAGCCAGTGAATTCTCTTCTCAGAACGTCTTAAATGCATTTAAAAAAAAAAAACAGGCCTGGCGCGGTGGCTCAAGCCTGTAATCCCAGCACTTTGGGAGGCCGAGACGGGTGGATCACAAGGTCAGGAGATCGAGACCATCCTGGCTAACACGGTGAAACCCCATCTCTACTAAAAAATACAAAAAACTAGCCGGGCGAGGTGGCGGGCGCCTGTAGTCCCAGCTACTCAGGAGCCTGAGGCAGGAGAATGGCGTAAACCCAGGAGGTGGAGCTTGCAGTGAGCTGAGATCCGGCCACTGCACCCCAGCCTGGGCGACAGAGCAAGACTCCGTCTCAAAAAAAAAAAAAAAAAAACAAAAACAAAAAAACCCCCACAAGATTATTAACAAAACTACATTGAAATACAGTTACCAAAATATTTAAAAGAACAATATGGTAATACACATGTTCCATTATTAATGCATTAAATAACAAGATCTAGCAGCAGGTCCAATAACTACAATAGTTTTATTTTATTTATTTATTTATTTTGAGATGGAGTCTTGCTTTGTCGCCCAGGCTGGAGTGCAGTGGCAGTGGCGCAATCTCAGCTCACTGCAACCTCCACCTCCCGGGTTCACAGCATTCTCCTGCCTCAGCCTCCAGAGTAGCTGGGACTACAGGCGCCCACCACCACACCCGGCTAATTTTTTGTATTTTTCATAGAGACGGGGTTTCGCTGTGTTAGCCAAGATGGTCTCCATCTCCTGACCTCATAATCCGCCCTCCTCAACTTCCCAAAGTGGTGGGATTACAGGCATGACCCACTGCACCCTGCCTAGGAAATGCTAAATTTTAATTAGAATTTGGTGAAAATTAAAATGTAATTTTTGCCTCATCCAACTTCATGAACCCTTTCAATTGTATCCACGGACTCCTAGTTTAAGACCTTCTGCTCTAGGTTTAAAAAGACAAGCTATTTGGCTAGGCGTGGTGGCTCAAGCCTGTAATTCCAGCACTTTGGGAGGCTGGGGAAGGTGGATCACTTGAGGTCAGGAGTTCAAGACCAGCGTGGCCAACATGGTGAAATCCTGTCTCTACTAAAAACACAAAAATTAGCTGGGCATGGTGGTGTGTGTCTGTAATCCCAGCTACTCTGAGGCAGGAGAATGGCTTGAACCCAGGAGGCAGAGTTTACAGTGAGCCGAGATTTGAGACTCTGTCTCAAACAAAACAAAACAAACAAACAAAAAAACAAGAGATTGCTCAGTTCTGGGGCATAGTTAAAAAAAAAGAGAGAGAGAGAGTTTAGCTGAGAGCAGTGGCTCACGCCTGTAATCCCAGCACTTTGGGAGGCCCAGGCAGGCAGATCACCTGAGGTCGGGAGTTCGAGACCAGCCTGACCAACAGGGAGAAACCTCATCTCTACAAAAAATACAAAAATTAGCCGGCCATGGTGGTGCATGCCTGTAATCTCAGCTACTCAGGAGGCTGAGGCAGGAGAATAGCTTGAACCTGGGAGGTAGAGGTTGCAGTGAGTTGAGATCGTGCCATTGCACTCCAGCATGTGCAACAAGAGCAAAGCTCCGTCTAAAAAAAAAAAAGAGAGAGAGAGATGTAACAATCAAATGCAATACATTGTCATTTAATGGGTCTTGTTTTGAAAAAAGCATGACACAAACAAGTGATGAAATTTGGCCTACTGCATAATTTTAGAAAACAATTGTTATTCCCCATTGACATAGGTTTCTAACAGCAACAAGTTGAAAGCAGACTGCATGTTATTGTGCTGGATGTGATATGGTATTGTGGCATGTAGAAAATGCTTATTTTGGAAGTACATACTAAAGAAACCAGGTCATTATGTGTTTACACACACACATACACACACCACATTAATATATGTTAATATAAGGTATATATGGGGAAATGTTCACAGCTGTTTAATGGAGGTGACATAAAATGTCTTTTTCTTCTTTTTTTTTTTTTTTTTTTAATTTTTCTGAGATGGAGTCTTGCTCTGTCACCCAGGCTGGAGTGCAGTGGCACAATCTCGGCTCACTGCAACCTCCGCCTCCAGGGTTCAAACGATTCTCCTGCCTCAGTCTCCTGAGTAGCTGGGACTACAGGCATGTGCCACCGCGCCCGGCTAATTTTTATATTTTTAGTAGAGACGGGGTTTCACCATGTTGGCCAGGATGGTCTCAAACTCTTGACCTTGTGATTCACCCACCTTGGCCTCCCAAAGTGCTGGGATTACAGGCATGAGCCACCACAACCTGGCTAAAATGTATTATTCTTTTTGCTTTTCTGTATGTTTGAACTTTTCACAATAAAATCTTTAAAAAGTGACTTTAAAAATTTTTTTACTGAAGTATAATGTAGATTTCATAAAGTGCATTACTAGTAAGTGTACAGGTTGATGGATTTTTACATGTGTATAACATGTAACACCATCTAACCACACCAGATTAAGATACAGAACATTTCTTTTTTTTTTTTTTTTTTTTTAGACGGAGTCTCGCTCTGTCGCCCAGGCTGGAGTGCAGTGGCTGGATCTCGGCTCACTGCAAGCTCCGCTTCCCGGGTTTACGCCATTCTCCTGCCTCAGCCTCCCGAGTAGCTGGGACTACAGGCGCCCGCCACCTCGCCCGGCTAGTTTTTTGTATTTTTAGTAGAGACGGGGTTTCACCATGTTAGCCAGGATGGTCTCGATCTCCTGACCTTGTGATCCGCCCATCTCGGCCTCCCAAAGTGCTGGGATTACAGGCTTGAGCCACCGCGCCCGGCCGATACAGAACATTTCTGTCACTGTTTTGTAGTTTCCTAGTGCCCCTAATTTCTAACACTATTGATAAAGTATGTACTCTTTCATGTCTGGTTTCTTTTGTACAACATGAGTTCCTGTTATATTAAAGCCAGTTTTCATGCAGGGCGCAGTGGCTCACACCTGTAACCCGGCACTTTTGGAGGCCGAGGCGGGTGGATTGCCTGAGCTCAGGAGTTCGAGACCAGCCTGGGCAACACGATGAAACCCCGTCTCTACTAAAATGCAAAATATTAGCCGGGCATGGCAGTGTGCACCTGTAATCCTACCTACTCGGGAGGCTGAGATACGAAAATCGCTTAAACCGGGGAGCAGGAGTTTGCAGTGAGCAGATCATGCCATTACGCTCCAGCCTGGGTGACAGAGTGAGGCTCCATGTCAAAACAAAAACAAACACCAGTTTTCAGAGACTCCATGATACCGTGTTTGTCAAGAATGTGGAAAAACAAGTCTTTTTTCTTAAATTGCTAGTTGAAATGTCAAACGATGAAACCTCTCATAAGGCCATTTAAAATGCCCACATTCTTTGACCTAGTAATTCTACTTCTAAGATCCTAAAAAAATAAAAGCAAAGTACAGAAGGCAGGCATGGTGGCATGCATCTGTAGTCCCAGCTACTCTGGAAGCTGAGGCGTGAGAACTGCTTGAACCTAGTATTATAGCCTGGCTATACTGACACGCTACCCTGGACAACATAGTGAATAGTGAGACCCTGTCTCTTGAAAAAGAAAGAAAGAAAAAGTAATGTGTACAAAGATGAGATAAATCTTGAAATATTTATACTATGATATGTCAACAGCTATTGAAAACGTGAAGTATTCATGTTTGTAATCCCAGCACTTTGGGAGGCAGAAGTGGAAGGATTACTTGAGTCCAGGAGTTGGAAACCAGCCTGGTCAACATAGTGAGAGCATATCTCTGCAAAAATAAAAGTATTAGTTGGGTGTAGTGACGCCCATCTGTAGTCCCAGCTACTGGGGAGCCTGAGGCAGGAGGATCACTTGAACCTGGGAGCTGCAAGCTGCAGTAAGCCATGATCATGACACTGTGCTCCAGCCTGGGAGACAGAGCAAGACCCTGTTTCAAAAAAAAAAAAAAACAAAAACGGGTGAGATAGACCTATATGTAATTTGAACAATCTCCAGGACATGTTATTATGTTAAAAAAGAAAGAAATTGAACAGGATGTACAGACCATTTATGTTGAAAATAAATACATACATACATACATGCATACATACATGCATACATACATGCATACATACATACATAGGCCGGGCGCGGTGGCTCACGCCTGTAATCCCAGCACTTTGGGAGGCTGAGGCAGGCGGATCACGAGGTCAGGAGATTGAGACCATCCTGGCTAACGTGGTGAAACCCTGTCTCTACTAAAAATACAAAAAATTAGCCAGGCGTGGTGGCGGGCGCCTGTAGTCCCAACTACTTGGGAGGCTGAGGCAGGAGGATAGTGTGAACCCAGGAGGTGGAGCTTGCAATGAGCTGAGATCACGCCACTGCACTCCAGCCTGGGCGACAAGAGTGAGACTTGTCACACACACACACACACACACACACACACACACACACACAAAAGGTAGAGAAAAATGCACACACCAAATGGTGGGAAGGTTAATGGGGAGAAATAAACGTGTTCCTTAAGTTTTGCCCTGTATTTTAGATTTCTCAATTGTTGCATCATGAACCCAAATATTCGAATATTACCTATGTAATTAACACATAAAGGCAAATAAGTTAACTTCAACACAAAAGCAGAAATAACACAAAGAGGGTTCTAGGATAAAAATAACTCCTCATGGATTCCCAAACAACTCATAACAGTGGTTACTTTGTAGGGGGAACTGGGCAGATGAGGGGTGGAGGTGGGAAAGAGACTTTTCCCTATTTTCTTTCTTTTTTTTTTTTGAGACGGAGTCGCGCTCTGTCGCCCAGGCTGGAGTGTGGTGGCGCGATCTTGGCTCACGCCATTCTCCTGCCTCAGCCTCCGGAGTAGCTGGGAATACAGGCGCCCGCCACCACGCCCAGCTAATTTTTTGTATTTTTAGTAGAGATGGGGTTTCACCATGTTAGCCAGGATGGTCTTGATCTCCTAACCTCGTGGTCTGCCCGCCTTGGCCTCCCAAAGTGCTGGGGTTACAGGTGTGAGCCACTGCACCTGGCCCACTATTTTCATTTTTATATTTTTAAACTTTTGGATTAAAAAAGTATGTGCAGGCCGGGCACAGTGGCTCACGTCTGTAATCCCAGCACTTTGAGAGGCTGAGGCGGGTGGATCACCTGAGGTCAGGGGTTCAAGAACAGCCTGGCCAAAATGGTGAAACCCTGTCCCTACTAAAAATACAAAAATTAGCCAGCCATACTGGTATGTGCCTGTAATCCCAGCTACTTGGGAGGCTGAGGCAGAAGAATCGCTTGAATCTAGGAGGTGGAGGCTGCAGTGAGCTGAGATTGTGCCAATACACTCCAGCCTGGGCGACAAGTGAGACGTAGTCTCAAAACAACAACAACAACAACAACAACAAAAATTGGCCAGGCGCAGTGGCTCATGCCTGTAATCCCAACACTTTGGGAGGCTGAGGCAGGAGAATCACAAGGTCAGGAGATCGAGACCATCCTGGCCAACATGGTGAAACCCTGTCTCCACTAAGATACAAAAAATTAGCCAGGCGTGGTGGCATGCGCCTGTAATCCCAGCTACTCAGGAGGCTGAGGCAGGGGAATCGCTTGAACCCAGGAGGCAGAGGTTGCAGTGAGTTGAGATTGTGCCACTGCACTTCAGCCTGGCAACAGAGCGAGACTCTGTCTCAAATAATAATGATAATAATAATAAACCATGTGTGTATTTTATATTCAATAAAAAATTTAAAAGTGTACAGGACAGTTTTGGTGGGATGGGGTTCAAAGAAGCCCTTGTCCCTTTTTACAGCTTAGTAATGGTGTCCAAGGGAGGGAATACAGTCATGGGTTCTTAGTTTCTGTTTCTGGTTGGGCCAGTAAAGCCCCTTCCTCATCCCTCTTTTCTACTTATTACTAGAGACTGAAACTAAAAACCATGGCTTCAGGGTGCTAAAAGCCTAAACAAAACAAAACAAAACAACAGGAAAATAAGGCAGGTTGGACAAGCTTGCAAGTAGCAGCCGTGACAAGATGGTGTATATTCAACTGGAATAACGAAGGTTTTTGTGGGTTTCTGTTGTCGAAGAAGGGGTTGTGTTAAAAAGACTGAAGGAGAAATGGAAGTCAGAAAAATGGAGAGGGGCCCGGAAATGGTAGGGTGTGGAACCCGGGCAGGGGAGGGCTTAGAAAAGCCATGGAGGCAGGCTGGGCACGGTGGCTTGCTCCTGTAATCCCAGCACTTTCCGAGGCCAAGCCGGGCGGATCACGACGTCAGGAGTTCCAGATCAGCCTGACAACATGGTGAAACCCGGTATCTACTAAAAATACAAAAATTAGCTGGGCGTGGTGGCACGTGCCTGTAATCCCAGCTACTCCGGAGGCTGAGGCAGGAGAATCGCTTGAACCTGGGAGGTGAAGGCTGCAGTGAGCCGAGATCAGGCCACTGCACTCCAGCCTGGGCGACAGAGCGAGACTCCATCTCCAAAAAAAAAAAAAAAAAAAGAAAGAAAAGAAAAGAAAAATATATAATATTGAAGAAATCCGTTTGTTTAGTGTGTGTACATTCAATCATGGCTCAAAAAATTAGATGACAAAAAAGTACAAACAGGGCAGGTACGGAATGCAGAGGTTGGCATATTCACACTAGCCTTTTGCGGATAGCAGAGCTCCATTATCTCAAAAAGCCAAAGCCTGACTAGTGTTTCCCACGTCATCTTCCTCATTTCCGCAAGGCCGGGACTGGAGAAGAGGAGGTAGACCTGGGAGCCAACAAATGGCTATCAATCCCACCAAATAGACTAGGCAGTGGGCTTGCTAAACAACGAAGCTTCCAGAAGCGGACCCCACTTCCCATCCTCTTGTGGCCACATTGCTGATCCTAAAGCTTTTCTATGCAAAAACTAGCGGAATGCTATTGAATATAGGTTTTCGAGGCAGCCCTATTCTCTCCGGCTACTTCAACATCAATGGGGGCTTATTTGCCCAAAGGACGTCGCAACTGGGTTTTTCCCATTCTTTCATCGCTGGTGGTTCACCGCCCCCACTCTCCCCCATTGCCCGCTCTGCTTTAACCTCCCACGTAATCAATTCCCCGCTTTACCAACCCGCAGCAGCCCGGGTGTGGGGCTGCAGGGGGGTGGCAGGGGGGTGGGGAGGAGTGGGGTAGGGTAGCCGGCCCCTCCCCCACCCAGCTGCGCCTCCACCAACTAGAAACTACCAGTCCCGGCGTGCCCCGGGGCGGCGCGGGCGCAGGGGCGCGGGCGCGGCG
Organism: Macaca nemestrina; assembly: GCF_043159975.1. Classification (NCBI taxonomy): domain Eukaryota; kingdom Metazoa; phylum Chordata; class Mammalia; order Primates; family Cercopithecidae; genus Macaca; species Macaca nemestrina. The sequence continues at coordinate 122,051,324 of NC_092131.1, read as the reverse complement.
GGTTGTCATTGGCTGGAGCAGCGGCTGCGCGGGTCGCGCTGCTGTGAGGTCTGCGGGCGCTGGCAAATCCGGCCCAGGATGTAGAGCTGGCAGTGCCTGACGGCGCGTCTGACGCGGAGTTGGGTGGGGTAGAGAGTAGGGGGCGGTAGTCGGGGGTGGTGGGAGAAGGAGGAGGCGGCGAATCACTTATAAATGGCGCCGAAGCAGGACCCGAAGCCTAAATTCCAGGAGGGTGAGTGTGCGCCTTTGGGAAAAAGGCACCTAACGGCGCAGGAGATGGAGGCGGGCTCGAGGTGGTTGAGGTTTGAGGGCCGGGGGTGGCTCGGGGTGCACCCTGAGAAGGCGGCGGATAGTGCTTTGTGCGGGGAAAGCGCATTGCGGATGGCAATTCCGATGCGTCATTGTGAGCGCTTTGTGAAGCGAGAGTGCTACGCAGGCGTTAGCGTGGGAGAGGGAGCGTTTGGCGCGTGGCACACCCTCGTCAAGTGTTTGTTATTGTTCTGAGGAAGAGGGCGCGGAGAGAGCAGCCTATTGTAGGGAGGCGACCAAGGCGCCATGGCGGCGGTTAGGGGAAGTGATGTGGCGGCGGGGGGAGGGGCGGCGGTGGTTTCTGGCTGTCCTGCAGCGCGCCCGGCCGCTTGGGCAGCCACGACGGGCGGTTAGGTGCTCCCTGGAGCCCCGGGGTGGTCGCGTTCGGTGGAGACTCGGAGCTGCAGATGGGGGTGGGTTTGGCGCCACGGGGCGGGAGAACTGCGTTGTAAAATGGCCGTTGCAACATGGCGGCTTCATCATGGCCGCTGGCGTCTCTGCCCCGTTTGCAGGCGCAGCTTCAGGGCAGATGCAGCGCCCCCTTCCACGAAGACCGCAAGGTTGCCGGGTCCCCCTTCGCTTACCTCAGAGTGGTGGGTGGGGACAGAAAAAAAAAAAAAGGATCAGTGGGATGAGCGTTTTCCTCCGCTTTGTGTTGCCTGGAGGCCTCACTCTGCTCTTAGGCGCAGTGCCAAGATCCTATGGTAATGTTAGTGCGCTCTCGCTTTGCAGTTGCTCGTAAAAAGTAAAAATGATCTGAATGCAGTGTTAACGCCGTTTGCCTTTGTAAGTCCCATTGTCTCGACATCATTTTTTAAATGCAGTAATTGTTTGATTAGTTGCAGTGTTTAACAGTGACTTGAAAGTTGAGTTTATTTTTATTAATTGGTTTTCGATTGGCATGAGGTTTGGCTAGGGTTAGACTGCCAGTGGAAGGCAGCTCTTTAAATTTTCACAACGCTTCAATTTATGTATAATAAGGTGGAGGTCTAATAGCTAAAAAGGAAGTAAAATCCTGTTGAAAAGGAGGAACACTCTAATATTCGTTTTCATTGCTATGGAAATTTATGCTAGTTACCGTAAATACGGTGTTTCCATGCGTACTATTTTTGTTCTAGGGATTTTTAGACTTGCATTAAAATTCCTTTTAGAGACATAAATCTTAAACCGTAGTACTGCGTATCTTATGGGATATTTAAGGGAGTTTTAGGGGTATTTTGTTAACGAGTGACTTTTTTGTTTATATATATATATATTTTTTAAACCGTAGTACTGCGTATCTTATGGGATATTTAAGGGAGTTTTAGGGGTATTTTGTTAACGAGTGACTTTTTTGTTTATATATATATATATATTTTTTTTTTTTTTTTTTTTTTTGAGACGGAGTCTCGCTCTGTCGCCCAGGCTGGAGTGCAGTGGCCAGATCTCAGCTCACTGCAAGCTCCGCCTCCCGGGTTTACGCCATTCTCCTGCCTCAGCCTCCCAAGTAGCTGGGACTACAGGCGCCCGCCACCTCGCCCGGCTAGTTTTTTGTATTTTTAGTAGAGACGGGGTTTCACCATGTTAGCCAGGATGGTCTCGATCTCCTGACCTTGTGATCCGCCCGTCTCGGCCTCCCAAAGTGCTGGGATTACAGGCTTGAGCCACCGCGCCCGGCCTGTTTATATTTTTGAGACGATGTCTCACTCTGTCACCTAGGCTGGAGGGCAGTTATGGTACTCGGCTCACCTCTGCCCCCCGGGCTAAAGCGAGCCTCCCAAGTAGCTCGGATCACTGACGCGCGCCGTCATGCCCGGCTGAGTTTTGTTCTGTTTTGTTTTTAGGGGTTTTTTCTTTCTTTGTGGGTTTTTTTTTTTTTTTGTATTTTTGGTAGGGACGGAGTTTCATGATGCCCAGGCTGGTCTTGAAGTCTTGGGCTCAAGCGATCCACCCGCCTTGGCCTCCCAAAGTGGGAGGATTACGGGCGTTAGCTATCGCGCTCAGCCGTGTGACTTTTAATACCCTTCTCCCACCTTGAGAATCTGTGACTCTACCTCCTATGGATTCATTATTTTACTAGACGTTTTAGAGCAGATATTCTTAGTCAGTGCATTCAGAGGGTCCGTGAAATTGAATGAGGAAGATGTGTTTTTTCTGTGTACCCAAGTTTAGTTTTCAGTTAACAGTGTAATTCCTCCCCCCAAACCCCGAAAAAAAACGCCGCATTAGTATTTTCAGTGTATTTTCATATCTCAGCATTACAGTTGTGGAAGATGTTTTCAGTTATCAATCATTCTCGTTTCTTCAAAATTAGGGTAGTTGCTGGATGACTAGCCAAGTCTTTGTCCTGTAATGTCATAGAACGTGACATTTAAAATGTTTTGGTGTTTCGATACAGTTGGTTGCCTTTGTACTACTGTGTGTTTTATGTATTTATGAAATCATTCGGCTCGTAGGCTGTATCAGACTGTCAAGGCACAAAAAGTTAATCGCTTCTGTAGGAACAGCCTAAGGTTGGCTGTTTAAGGAAGCGCTTTAGTCTAGAGGGTTGCTAGTTAAGAGGGGAATAGCAGAAGAGAATTCCTTGTGCCCTTTTTTTTTTTTTTTTTTTTTTTTGAGACGGAGTCTCGCTCTGTCGCCCAGGCTGGAGTGCAGTGGCCGGATCTCAGCTCACTGCAAGCTCCGCCTCCCGGGTTTACGCCATTCTCCTGCCTCAGCCTCCCGAGTAGCTGGGACTACAGGAGCCCGCCACCTCGCCCGGCTAGTCTTTTTGTATTTTTTAGTAGAGACGGGGTTTCACCGTGTTAGCCAGGATGGTGTCGATCTCCTGACCTCGTGATCTGCCCGTCTCGGCCTCCCAAAGTGCTGAGATTACAGGCTTGAGCCACCGCGCCCGGCCCCCTTGTGCTGTTTTAAGTGGTGTAATTGGAGAAAGGTAGGAACCAAGGTATCCCCAAGTAAGGTTTTGAAAGCTATGTGAGAGATTCTGTACTTAACATTATTTTCCAGATGTGTTTTCTACTTGTGTTTAAAATGGAATTGTATAACCACCTTTTAAAAATGATTTTAGTGGGCCGGGCGCGGTGACTCACGCCTCTAATCCCAGCACTTTGGGAGACTGAGGTCAGGAGTTCGGGACCAAGCCTGGCCAACCTGGTGAAACCCAGTCTCTACCAAAAATACAAAAATTAGCAGGGCGTGGTGACAGGCGCCTGTAATCCCAGCTACTCGGGAGGCTGAGGCAGGAGAATCGCTTGAACCCAGGAGGCGGGGGTGGCAGTAGGCCGATGTCGTGCCATCGCACTCCAGCCTGGGCCACAGAGCGAGACTCCATCTCAAAAAAAAAAAATTTATTTATAAGATGATCAGAGAATATCTTGCAAGGGAAAAGGAATATTTTATGAATGCTAACAGAATCGTCTTGAAACACTCCAGAGTAATGTAATGGTAGAAAAAAGAGTGGTGAGAAATAGTGTTTTTTTGTGTGTGTTTTTGTTTTCTTTTTGAGGCAGTCTTGCTCTGTTGCCCAGGCTGGAATGCAGTGGCGCGGATCTTGGGTCACTGCAGCCTCCGCCTCCTGGGTTCAAGCGATTCTCCTATCTCAGCCTTCTGAATAGCTGGGATTACAGGCACGCGACACCGCACCCAGCTAATTTTTGTATTTTTAGTAGAGACAGTGTTTCACCATGTTGGCCAGGATGGTCTCAATCTCCTGACCTCGTCATCAGCCTACCTCGGACTTCCAAAGTTATGGGATTACAGGTGCGAGCCGCTGCGCCCGGCCGAGAAATAGTGTTTTTAATGATTCTTGTAAACTTGTAAAAAAGTTTTTTTATTTGAATGTTCTATAAGCAATTCTTAAGGCATAGTGACTTCTTTGCAGTGGACTTGGTTTTCCATTGGAAATGCTTTTTTTTGTTTGTTTTGTTTTGTTCTGTTTTTGAGATGGAGCATTTGCTGTCCTGGGTCATACTCCTCAGCGCTGTGTATTTTTTCAACAGAATACTAGGGCCTCTAGCTAGAATGGAGGTCAGAGGGCCTCCGTTTCAGTGCACTTTTTTCCGGCAGCAGCAGCGAAGGGGGAAAAAATGGTAGGCCATTTTCAGAGTGCCTTTAAAATGTACCTGGAGAGTGAAATTAGGAAACACAGATCTGATCTTTGGCGCTGTTACTAGCAGTATGGTTTAACCATTTTAGTTCTTGTTCCTGGGCTGTTGGAGAAGTCTTTGATCTCCCTGTTTTCCAATCTCCACTTTAATGCAGAAATGCTTTGCGTAGGTCCAGCAGCCTCTAGCAGTGATTCTTTATAGAGTGAACCACTTACAAGAATTAAATAAAGTTAATAGGTCGTGCTCTGGGAGATCCTTGTAATATGGGTCTCTGGTGAGGCTTGAAAATACATAGTTTAGGCCGGGCGCGGTGGCTCAAGCCTGTAATCCCAGCACTTTGGGAGGCCGAGACGGGCAGATCACGAGGTCGGGAGGCCGAGACAGGCAGATCACGAGGTCGGGAGATCGAGACCATCCTGGCTAACACGGTGAAACCCCGTCTCTACTAAAAAATACAAAAAGAACTAGCCGGGCGAGGTGGCGGGCGCCTGTAGTCCCAGCTACTCCGGAGGCTGAGGCAGGAGAATGGCGTAAACCCGGGAGGCGGAGCTTGCAGTGAGCTGAGATCCGGCCACAGCACTCCAGCCTGGGCGACAGAGCGAGACTCTGCCTCAAAAAAAAAAAAAAAAAAAAGGAAATACATAGTTTAAAAATATATTTTAAATTTTAATTTTTTTTTGAGGCAGTCTTGCTCTGTCATCCGGGCTGGAGTGCAGTGGTGTGATCTCTGCTCACTGCAACCTCCAGCTCCTGGGTTCAAGCAATTCTCCTGTCTCAGCCTCTCGAGTAGCTGGGACTAGAGGTGTGCACCCCCATGTCCGGGTGGTATATGTGTGTGTGTGTGTGTGTGTATGTGTATATATACGTGTGTGTGTGTGTATATATGTGTTTGTATATGTGTGTGTGTGTGTGTGTGTGTGTGTATATATGTATATAAGAGATGGAGTCTCATTCTCACCCAGGCTGAAGTGCAGTGGCACGATCTTAGCTCACTGCAACCTCCACCTCCTGGGTTCAGGCGATTCTTGTGCCTCAGCCTCCTGAGTAGCTGGGATTATAGGCACACACCACCATGCCTGGCTAATTTTTTGTACTTTTAGAAGAGATAGGGTTTCTCCTCTTGGCCAGGCTGGTCTCAAACTCCTGACCTCAGGTGATCCACCCACCTCGGCTTCCCTAAGTACTGGGATTATAGGCGTGAGCCACCTCATCATGCCTGCTCTGTTAATTTTAGAGCTAAAAAAGAGCTGACATTGTTGGATATTTCAGTTGTCCGTGGGTCTGTTGAAACCAAGTGGACTGAAAATGTGTGCAAAATCTTTCAGCTGTAGTCAAATGTAATCTGAGGTACTGTGTAGAATTGCTTCCAAGACTTCCAGGACCTGACATTTTGTTTAGTCTTGCGAGTAGGCTCAACATAGACTGTTAAGTTCCAAAGGTTAGGCTTTATTGTCTCATTTCTTTGTTCATTGAAGCAGCTTAGCACTTAGAACATCATTCCACATTTGCGGAATGAACATAGTGAGACCCCTTAATCCAGCCAATCTCTGATGTGTATTGATACTTTAATTTGTAGGATATTTTACTGAGTAAAAGGGTTGGAAGCAGATATACAAGTGGAGAATAAAGGTCCTCAACTTAGAAAACCAGATGAGGAAATCTTTAAATAACTGTATTTTCAGATGTACAGTTAAAACCAACCAACCTTGACAGCGTTGCAGGAGATTCTACCTATGTGCTTGACAGGTGATAGATGATTTAATTATTTAAGTAGATTGATCTGCTAATAAATTGTTTTTGTTTTTACCATCGGATACCAACGGTGTTTTTGTTGTAGGGTGTGGTTGAAGTTTGAGCCACAGTGGTACTCTATAGCTGTCCCGGCTTTTCCTAATTTGGCTAGGAATACCCTAATAATAGTGTGATGACTCTCTAAGATGTGAATCATCTTATAGATGAGAAGAAATTACAATTAATCCAGTACTTTTTCTCCCTTTACAGGTGAGCGAGTGCTGTGCTTTCATGGGCCTCTTCTTTATGAAGCAAAGGTATGAAACTTGTTTTCTGTTGAGAAGTTGGCCAAAACTACTGGTTAGATCTGACCGTTTACTATACAAGTGCAGTGTTTTGTTGTTGCCTCAGTAAGAGAGTTGCCTGTTTTAGGTTCGTAGTTAATAAATTTCTTCATCTTTCTGGGATTTTTATTGTTTTGCTTAGTGGCTCAAATAAATAAAAACATTGCTACTCTCTTCCGCTTTTCTTACCGATCTGGAAGTAGCATTTGAGGGGAGTGTTAGAAGGGGAAGATGGGTTGTGGGAAAAAATAGCATTTTATGGTTAATGACTTGGTGAGAAAACATTGCTCAAGTTACTTTTAAAAGTAAATATATGCTGAGTAAGCATTGAGCTAATTATATTAGGTTAAAAGTAAAAGCTAATATTTAAAATAAATACATTTAACTTTTGATTGTTGGTTTGTCTGGCAAAATTTGAATCCTGGGAGGCTTCATTTGTATCAGAATGTGCTCAAGTTTTAAAAACTGATTTTACATTTAGCTGAAGGTAAGCAGGAGAATGCATTCCAAAGTCAAAAAAAGTTACAGTATTTTGTTTCTGATAACTTTTTTAGTAAAAATATTTAAGACTTGACTATACATTAAACAGTTGTAGCTCTAAAAATGAACCCGTAAAGTACAAAACAGTATGTTTAATTTATGCAGTTTCTGCCTAAATTCTTGAATAGTTTTATGCTATATGTGTCTGAAAATAGCCTTAATTATAAAGTGTCAGACAATTCTGACTAAATATTAGCCATTTTCACTACTTTTTTTTTTCCTGTGCTCTAAATACACAGAAGTGTGTTTTTAAAGTTCTGAAGAGCCAAACGCGGTGGCACATGCATGTAGTTTCAACTACTCAGAAGGCTGAGGCTAGAGGATTGCTTGAGCCCAGGAGTTCAAGGCCAGTCTGGGCAACCAAGCGAGACTGTCTCTCCCGCTTGCCTGCCCCCCCTGCCCCCCCCCCCACAGTATTGCTCTGTCGCCCAGGCTGGAGTGCAGTGGTGCGACCTCTGCCCCTCTGCCTCCCGGCTCCTGCCTCAGCCTCTTGAGTAGCTGGGATTACAGGGGCCAGTCACCACACCCAGCTAATTTTTGTAGTTTTAGTAGAGACGGGGTTTCATTATGTTGACCAGGGTGGTCTTGAACTCCTGACCTTGTGATCCACCCGCCTTGGCCTCCCAAAGTGTTGGGATTAGAGGCATGAGCCACCACCCCGCGGGAGACTCTCTTAAAAAAAATCCTAAAATGGCTGAATTTGGATGTATGGAGATGGTCAGGAATTTCTAAGTATATGTATATGTACATATATCTTAATGATATAACGTTTATACAGTTTATAAGTGCTAAATTACGGCTCATGGCCAGGTGCCGTGACTTACAAGCCTGTCATCCCAGGGCTTTGGGGAGCCAAGGCAGGAGGATCTCTTGAGGCCAGGAGTTTTGAGATCAGTCTGGGCAAGATAGCAAGACTGTCTCTACCAAAAAAAAAAATTGTGTGTCCTGTTAATCATTTTTATCCCGAATGTTGTTTTTTGTGTATCAATGTTTGGCAAACTCTACTAAACTGGCTGAGTTTTCTCCTGGCAGCTGACACTCTGGTGAACAATTTTTGAATTGAAGCTATCAAAACAAATTAAACTGTTGTGGTTATTTTGGTTTTCTCAAAGACTTTTAAATCCAAATCCAGTTAGTCATCACTTGTCATAGTTAATGACTTGCTTCTAATAATTCCTTTTGTCTGGTTGCTTTTAAGAAAAATGTGAAATATTTTTAATTCATTGCTTTACAAGTTGTTTAATTTTTCTCAAACAGGTCCGTTTACTGCCTTTCATAAGCCAATGAAGTTCTTTTATAATATAGTTTAAAGACTTTGCTTTAGAGGAATTTGCTTTTGAAATAAATATAGCTCCTGGCTAATTAGACTGAGAAAACACAAGCATAGCTTTCTTTAGCTGTCCTTGGATGGCTTTTGTAATCCATTGATTAAAGATTAGGGTGACCTTTTATGCTTGTGGTTCTCAGCTTTGTTGGACCTTTTGTGACTAATCTGCAGTTTTGTAACTTCAGTATTCTGCAAGCTTAAATAGTGTTCTCTTAGTCCTTTTGTTTAGGCCACCATAAAGCTTGTGTAGAGTGTCTTTGAAGGATGATTTGAAAAGGTAGTGTCTCTTTAAAAAATTTCTAAGTGAATTATTATTTTTTTTTTAATTTCAGTGTGTAAAGGTTGCCATAAAGGACAAACAAGTGAAATACTTTATACATTACAGTGGTTGGAATAAAAAGTGAGTATTAGATCTTACAATTTTATTTATAATTAACAAGATAGCTTGTGTCACGGACTGGCTTAACAAGCATATGCTTTTCAATTCTTCTGCAGTTTTAATGTAATATAATACATATTGAAGCAAGGGTGAATCATTTGTAGTGTGACAAAACTATTGGAAATTAGGGTACTGAGCCATTTTAATTTAAATATACTTGGTTCTTGGGAGTATTTATTATGTGCTAGTGTAATACCTAATAGTCATATAGTCAACCAATTATTCTGGTTGAATGTGGCAATCACATTTTTCTGTTTTGTTTCTGTTTTTTTTTTTTTTTTTTCCCCGGTTTTGGTACGTTTTTAGGATGGCCTGAATTTTTTGGCCTTACCACAAACATTGATTATATATGTTATTTCAAGCAGCTGTGTTGAAAACCAGTTGGGTTTTCTGTCTAGAAAAGGGGAAAGGATAAAGGTTGCTTCATTGAGAAATAAAGACAGAATTTACCAACTCATTTTCTGAACTTCGGAAACATGATTTAGTGTTGACAGAAAATGACCTAATGTGACCCAGTTTTTAGCATGATTTAACACAGAAATTCAATTATAGAGTCTTAATTTCTCACCCCTAGGAGTTAAGCCTTTTTTTTTATTTTGGAGATGGAATTTCACTTTTTTTGCCTGGGCTGGAGTGCAGTGGCGTGAGCTTGGCTCACTGCAACCTCCGCCTCCTGGGTTCCAAGCGATTCTCCTGCCTCAGCCTCCTGAGTAGCTGGGATTACAGGCAGCTGCCACCACGCCCAGCTAATTTTTTGTGTTTTTAGTAGAGACAGAGTTTCACCACATTGGCCAGGCTGGTCTTGAACTCCTGACCTCAGGTGATCCTCCCAAAGTGCTGGGATTACAGGTGTGAGTCACTGTGCCCGGCCTGTGTGTGTGTGTGTGTGTGTGTGTGTGTGTATGTGTATGTAAAGCACCAATGTTACTGATCTATTTCCAGGAATGGACAGTGGGTATAGATTGAACACATTCTAGAATGTCCATCCAGTGGAGCTCTTTTTCAGTGATGAGACTTTTCTCCTTGGGCCTCACAAATAACCCTGTCTAAAAATTTACCCAAGTCTTCTATTTGGTGATTGTAATTAAAAGACTTGTAATTTTTACTGTGGGAGGTTTTACATTTTATTAATGATGCTTTGTCCTTCAAAGATAGCACTGCCATTGCTATTTAGTATTGTTCTTGCGAAATTGCCCTCTAGTAACTTAGGGCTTTGTGTCACCTGACTCAGGCTCTGGTACCTGGTTTACCATGGGAGCAGTGCCATCTGATTTGATAAGTATTCTGTTACTATGGAAGGAGTTTTTTTTTTTTTTTTTTTTCCCTGTGAAGTTCACTGGCCCTGTGACTTTGGTCTTGTTTCATGTAGTACTCTATCTAGGTGACCAACCCAGTTAATTTTATTTCTTTGTTAGAAAGTTGTTTGCACGTATCAGATGTTTTCAGCTGAGAATTTATTAGACATTTCACTTCCATTAATATAAATGTGGAAAGGTAGAAATCTGAAATGCATAGAAGTGCATCCTGACAACTTGTGGGTTTTTTTCCCAGTTAATGATAATTAAAGTATTTCTAATAATCAGTGAGATGTGGTGGTGCGCACCTGTAGCCTCAGCTACTTGGAAGGCTGAGGCAGGGGGATTATTTGAGCCCAGGAGTTTGAGGCTGCAGTGAACTATGATGTGCCACTGCACTCTAGCCTGAGTAACAGAGCAAGACCTGGACTCCTTTAAAAAGAAACAATAACATCTATTTCTAATAATGATAGGTAATATCTAATAATGATAGGTAACTCCAGCCTCATGGACTTATATTATAAATATTGAGAAGTTGGGAAAATAATGGAGAAAACTGTCTTGGTGAAAGTAAACTGTGCTTTTAGTACTAAATGGATTCTAATATCTAGGAAACAGGAAAATAGTGACTCGTAGTGTATCTCATAGCTTTTTATTACTAAACAGTGCCTTGCTAAAACTGCATTTCAGTCTCTTATTAGACTTACATTTTATGTGTTAATATTCTGACAATATCCAGATAAAGTTGAGAGTGTTAGGAGAATCTCATTTCTCTACAGGAAAGATAATAATTTTATGCATACTATGAGTGGGAAAGACCATAAAGGATATAAGAGAAAAATACAAAGCAAATTTATGGGTTAGGCTTACTCTCCTCCACCTCCTGCATTTTAAAGAAATTGTTTTAGAGCCAGTATGGTGGTACCTATAGTTTTAGCTTCTTGGGAGGCTGAGGTCGAGCCCAGGAGTTTGAGGCCAGCCTGGGCAACATAGCTAGACACCCCTCTTATAATTAAGCAAATAAAAATTATAAAGAAGTGTTTGAGGCTGGGTGTGGTGGCTCACGCCTCTAATCTCAGCACTTTGGGAGGCCAAAGTGGTTGGATCACTTGAGGTCAGGAGTTCGACTCCAGCCTGGGCAACATGGTGAAACCCCATCTCTACTAAAAATAAAAAAAATGGCCGGGCGCGGTGGCTCAAAAATGTAATCCCAGCACTTTGGGAGGCCGATGTGGGTGGATCACGAGGTCAGGAGATCGAGACTATCCTGGCTAACATGGTGAAACCCCATCTCTACTAAAAATGCAAAAAACTAGCCGGGCGTGGTGGCGGGCACCTGTAGTCTCAGCTACTTGGGAGGCTGAGGCGGGAGAATGGCGTGAACCCGGGAGGCGGAGCTTGCAGTGAGCCGAGATCAGGCCACTGCACTCCAGCCTGGGAGACACAGCGAGACTCCGTCTAAAAAAAAAAAATAAATAAATAAAAAATAAAAAAATAAAAAAAAATTAGCCAGGTGTGGTGGCACATGCCTGTAGTCCCAGCTGTTCAGGAGATTGAGGCAGGAGAATCACTTGAACCCGGGAGGTGGAGATTGCATTGAGCTGAGATCGCACCACTGTATTCCAGCCTAGGCCGCAGAGCGAGACTCAGGAAAAAAAAAAAAAAGATTGAACACATAAGAAACGAAGTAAAGGAAACTATGAAAAAGGAATAGAATAAAGAAGATATTTTTAAAAACCTTAAAAAATTATTTTAGAATTTCACCTTAGTAACTATGAATACAGCTTTTATGCTTAGTTCTTTTTCACATACAATAGATACCCTGTATAAAATTGCACACATAGATGTGTACAGCGCAAAGACTGGATTTTAAGCGGCATTTGTAGCTTGTCACAAATTGTGAAAATACCAAATGCTTTGTATTTTCTGATTTTACTGCTTCGAAAAATTTTCCTCTTTGGTGTATTGTAGTCCAGTAACTCAAAGAAATGATAGGTTTGTGTAGATTTTTTTGTTCTCAACTAATTTGACACATATTAATTACTGTTGGGGAAAGTTAAGAAGAAATGGCATCAAATATTAGATTTGTTACTATCTTTGTAGATGTACTGAGGAATATATCAGAAATGTCTTTGGTTGACTTGGCGTGTAGATAAATATATGCAATATTGAAAGAATGATCTTAGCTTTAGGAAGTCTTCAAAGAAACCTTTAAATTCATTTTGAAAGGAGGAGGAGTTATTCAAATACCTAACGTGTTGTGTATTTAGTCTATGTAAGTACTGCCCATGGATCATTGTGACTCTGGGAAGTAGTCACGTTACCGTTAGAAAACTACGAAATTCTAGATGGGTGCGATGACTCACGCCTGTAATCCCAGCACTTGGGGAGGCCAAGGTGGGCAGATCACCTGAGGTCAGGAGTTCGAGATCAGCCTGGGCAACACAATCAGACTCTGTCTCAAAAAAAAAAAGAAAAAATTACGAAATTCTTTTATGCTTCACCTATATATAAAATTTTCTGAGTGGCCTTCAGTTATTACCATGGATCATTGTAACTTTCGGAATTGCACTCACAAATGACCTTTAGAAAATTCTGAAATTTGGGCCGGGTGTGGTGGCTCACGCCTGTAATCCCAGCACTTTGGGAGGCCAAGGTGGGCGGATCACAAGGTCAGGAGTTCGAGACCAGCCTGGCCACCATGGTGAAACCCTGTCTCTACCAAAAGTACAAAAATTAGCCAGGTGTGGTGGCTCATGCCTGTAATCCCAGCTGCTCGGGAGGCTGAGGCAGGAGAACCACTTGAACCTGGGAGGCAGAGGTTGCAGTGAACCGAGATCGTGCCACTGCACTCCAGCCTGGGTGACAGAGCAAGACTTGTCTCAAAAAAGAAAAAAAAATTCTTGCCGGTCAGAATGGCTCAGGCCTGTAATCCCAGCACTTTGGGAGACCTAGGCAGGTGGATCACGAGGTCAGGAGTTCAAGACCAGCCTGGCCAACATGGTGAAACTCCATCTCTACTAAGAATACAAAAATTAGCTAGGTGTGGTGGCGCGCACCTTTAGTCCCAGCTACTTGGGAGGCTGAGACAGGAGAATCGCTTGAATTCAGGAGGTGGAGGTTGCAGTGAGCCGAGATCATGCCACTGCACTCCAGCCTGGAGTGAGACTTTGTATTAACAAAAAAGAAAACATTCTGAAATTCTTTTATGTTTGACTTATATGTAAAAATTTCTGAGTGTTTGGCTTTTTTATTATCTTAGTAGTGATGTTCCTTGGAGCAAAAGATGTCCACTTCATTTTTCTTTGATTCAGCAAGGATTGTCAGCTCTTTACCTATAAAGCAAACTCTAACAGTAACTTTGTGTTTAGAGCAAGTTGCTTATTTAAATACATTTTATATCAGTGGGAAAGGGTTTATAACATTCTAAAATGGAAACTTGTAAGTGAAAATTGGCTAACTCCCTTTGATTTAGAGAGAATTGGAATAGATATAAATACATGGCCAGGCACGGTGGCTCATGCCTGTAATCCTAGCACTTTGGAAGCTGAGGTGGGCGGATCACCTGAGGTTGGGAGTTTGAGACAAGCCTGACCAACATGGAGAAACCCCGTCTCTACTAAAAATACAAAATTAACCAGGTGTGGTGGTGCATGCCCATAATCCCAGCTACTCAGGAGGCTGAGGCAGGAGAATCGCTTAAACCCAGGAGGTGGAGGTTGTGGTGAGCCAAGATCGCACCGTTGCACTCCTGCCTGGGCAACAAGAGTGCAATTCCATCTCGAAAAAAAATATATATATATATACACATACACACACACACACACACATATATATACATAAATATCTCAAAAATCTCATTTTGAAAATGGCTTGTGTGGGGTACCTTTTAAAATTCATACAACAAAACCTTAATCCCCAAATTGGAATTTTCTTAAACTTCAGTTAATCTTTTTTCAAAAACATACTAGATGATTGAGATTTCTAAATTTTCAAACCTCATTGGAATTTGTTGACACAGACACTTAAATATTCCATTTGTAAATGAATCTTAATAAAGCTAAAGCCAAATTCTGCACCTGGTCACTGAGATTACTTTGTACTATGCTGTCTATATCAGAAGTGCTGTGAGGCCCAGGCGCTCTGAAAAATCATTGAAGACACGTGAGGATATTGTAGCCCTTTTTCCTGTTCCTGAAGGAGCTCCCTCAGTACTCCACCCCCTCCTGACCTCTAGGTAAATGCATGTTTTGAACTTTTCTCTAGGAAATCATGTTCAGGATTGCTTTTTATTATTTTCCTTTTGGCTGTATTATATGAGGTCAGAGGTGGGAAATCATTAAACAAAAGAAAGTCTTAAATTTTTTTTTAATTGGGTACCTTGAGAGTACACCTAATTGTGTCACTAAAGGAGCTCCATCAGCAGGAGAAAAGATTAACTGCTCAAAAAAATTTAGCATTCCCTAAGAAATAACAGTTTTGTTTGCCATTTTTGGTGAAAAAACACATAATCAGAAATTGTGTTTTGAACAAGCTTTTTGAAGTGCCAGAATGCCTTAACATTTTTAAGAGTTGGTTCTGCCTTCTAATATTTAGAAAGCCAGCTTTCTGATCAGCCTTGAAAGTTAGTGTGTGTGCATTTGTGACTGAATGAAGGTGAAGAATGGTGTCGAATCATTTTAATACTTTACAAACTTGACTAGGTTCCAGTCTAGTTGGTGTTTGAGTATTGTAGACTTCCTTATATGTTTCTGACATATTTTTAGTGTTGTTTGTGTCAGGGATTCGCAGGTGTTTTACATGTATTCTCATAACAATTTTTTGAGATAAGTACTGTTATTCTCATTTCATAATGAAATGAAAACACAAAAAGCTATGTGGAACTTTGTCATTACACACAGCTGGTTTTAATTTTTAAAAATAACTGAGTTTTTGACTCCTGTGCTTTATTTTTGACAATTAAAGTCTTTAAGATAACATAAGGCTAATCACTTAGTGAATGTTACATTAAGTGCCAAACTCTTAAGCCATTTCTAAAAATGATTTGAATAATCTGCTTTTGGACTCCGGCAGCTTAGATTTGGAATGCTGCTTTTTGAAAATAAAAAGTTTTCCTTTTTACAGAACAGACTTCCTTTAGATTTTCATTTTAGTTGAGACTACATTTGTAGTGCTAGTTCATCAAATTATTTCAGAGAAATCCAGTCTTGCCTCTTGGATCTCAGAAAATAAGTTGGAGAACAGAGTATTTTTGAGTTAAATTTTAACTTTCCTCTTTTTCAGTTGGGATGAGTGGGTTCCAGAGAGCAGAGTACTCAAATACGTGGACACCAATTTGCAGAAACAGCGAGAACTTCAAAAAGCCAATCAGTAAGTTTGTTTTGTGAACTGAATATTAAGGAGAAATGCCTGTAGATTAATTTTTGGGTATGGAATGAACAATGGAGATCATGTTGGCTGCCCTGCCTATAAAATAATTTCTGGTACCTCTCAGCTGCTGTGTTACAGCTTTGACTTCAAGTAATCAGGCCATTTCTAGGTAAAGGAAGTAGCATACCTGCCATTACTTAAGCTTATCCTTAGATCTAGGTAGAAAACAGCAGAATGTTTTTGGAAATTGCTATAGGTGTGAACTCATTGGTAAACATCTTTCTTATTTTTGGGGCTCTGGAAGACAAATTTGGTGGGGAAACAAGAAAGCAAACGAGGCATTTCCTATTCTGTTTTTCATCTCTGAAAGCACAGGAAAAGGGACCCTGTAAGACTGTATGATCTATAGGGTAATTTCAAAGTTGAAATGTATATTTAAAAAAACTAAAATGATGGCCGGGCGCGGTGGCTCATGCCTGTAATCCCAGCACTCTGGGAGGCCAAGGCGGGTGGATTATGAGGTCAGGAGATCAAGACCATTGTGGCTAACACGGTGAAACCCTGTCTCTACTAAAAATACAAAAAATTAGCTGGGCATGGTGGCAGCCCCTGTAGTTCCAGCTGTTTGGGAGGCTGAGGCAGGAGAATGGTGTGAACCCGGGAGGCGGGGCTTGCAGTGAGCGGAGATCACACCACTGCATTCTAGCCTGGGTGACAGCGAAACTCTGTCTCAAAAAAAAAAAAAAAAAGAACAAATAAAACATTGGGATTAGTGAATTCCAAAGCAAATGGAATTTTCAGTGCTATGAGAACTATTACAGTCACTTTTTACTACATTGATTTTAATTGAGCCTTTTTCTCTTTGTTGAGTATTTTGTTTGATTTTTTGGAAATATCCCTGTCCAACTTGTTAAAAACTTGGTGCCAGAATTTGAATATAAATTCCTAATGGAATCAGGCTGACATAATTTTTTATTTTCATGTAAATGCTCATTTTATGTTGACATTACTGAAATTATTTTTGAAGGGAGCAGTATGCAGAGGGGAAGATGAGAGGGGCTGCCCCAGGAAAGAAGACATCTGGTCTGCAACAGAAAAATGTTGAAGTGTAAGAAGCTCTTTGTTTTGATTTTGCATACTATATGTGAAGATAATATTTTATACTCATTGTGTGTTAGACTGTGTTGAAAATTGAAACTTTTGGAACATTGTCGGAACCAGTAAGAATCCCATTCCTCAGGTATCAGGTCATTAAAGTAGTTTAAAATACATATTGCTTAATTTTCCTCAGCAGATTCCCCCTCCCTTTAACTTGTGTGTATAAATATATGTGTGTGTAATGTTTTCTCTTACAAAGATAGTATTAGTGGTTATAAGTTTTGAGATAATTTTTGGCAAGCCTTTTCAAACGTAAAAAGCAAGTGCTGGCAAGTGCTAAAAATACATACCAATTAACCCCCACTTTAGTGAAACCCATGGTAAGAATTTGTGAGAAGTTAAGGTTTCAAATAACTGCCCTTCCCGTCTTCACCCCCAAGAAAACCTTTGCTTTTTTTGAGACAGAGTTTCCCTCTTGTTGCCCAGGCTGGAGTGCAGTGGTGTGTGATCTGTGCTCACTGCAACCTCTGCCTCCGGGTTCAAGTGATTCTCCTGCCTCAGCCTCTCAAGTAGCTGGGATTATAGGCATGCGCAACCACGTCTGGCTGATTTTTGTATTTTTAGTAGAGATGGGGTTTCACCATGTTGGTCAGGCTGACCTCCTGACCTCAGGTGATCCACCTGCCTCGGCCTCCCAAAATGCTGGGATTACAGGCGTGAGCCACTGCTTCCGGCCCAAAACCATTACTTCTTGTTAACTCTAGATTTTAGAACATCTGATAAGAAGCCTAGAGTGAGAAAGTCATATGCATGTATACATTTTGTATGTTTAAAGTTTGTGTAGGATGGTGTGGTAGCTCACACCTGTAATTCCCCTACTTTGGGAGGCTGAGGCAGGAGGATGGTTTGAGCCCAGGAGTTTGAGACCAACTTGGGCAGCATCGGGAGCCCCTGATTCTACAGAAAAATAAAAAAATTAGCCTGGGGGTGGTGGCACATGCTTGTAGTCCCACCTATTCAGGAAGCCAATATGTGAGGATCACTTGAGCCCAGGAGGTCAAGGCTGCACTTTAGTCTTGGCAACTGAGTGAGACCCTGTCTTTAAAAAAAAAAAAAGAAGAAAAGAAAAAAGAAAAAAAAAAGTTGATGTACCTGGAAGTGGATGACAAGAGTGGTAACTTAATAAGTATTCTTAAGTATTTGTTAATAATAAAAACAAAGATTATAATTTTTATTAAGAGGCCATTTTATTTCTTACCAGACTTATTGATCTGCCTTTTCTACTTAAAAGTAAGGTGTTGCTATCCCCAGTGCTTTGGGAGGCTGAGGGAGGAGGGATTGCTTGAGGCCAGGAGTTCTGGGCTGCAGTGATCTGTGATTGCACCACTGCATTCTAGCCTCTTAAAAAAAGGTGTTACTAATGAAGGTATCTAGCATTTAATGCATTTGGAGATGTTTGAAACCGGTTTTTTTTTTTTTATTTTTTTTTTATTTTTTATTTTTTACTCTTTTGGTGAGAAGATAATTGGTTTGGCAAGGAGTAAGTGTGTTACTGTTTGAGGATTGCTCATAGTTTTATTAAGTGGTAACATGTTTTCATGATCTGGTTTTTTGTAAAACTGTAGTGTAGTATTTCATTAAGATTTAATAGTAATTGGCCGGGCGCGGTGGCTCAAGCCTGTAATCCCAGCACTTTGGGAGGCCGAGACGGGCGGATCACGAGGTCAGGAGATCGAGACCATCCTGGCTAACATGGTGAAACCCCGTCTCTACTAAAATATACAAAAAACTAGCCGGGCGAGGTGGCGGGCGCCTGTAGTCCCAGCTACTCGGGAGGCTGAGGCAGGAGAATGGCGTGAACCCAGGAGGCGGAGCTTGCAGTGAGCCGAGATCCGGCCACTGCACTCCAGCCTGGGCGGCAGAGCAAGACTCCGTCTCAAAAAAAAAAAAAAAAAAAAAAAAAAAAAAAAAAAAAAAAGATTTAATAGTAATTATATCTTAAAAGGCAGCAATTTCTCTTTATTTAGAAAAGATATTTTTATCAAATAGTTTATAACTAATTCTTTATCAGTGTGCTGAGTTACATAGAAATTCAAGTGGTAGTATGCCCATAAGTTATTTGCATTTGAATACAGTATTGTGCAGTTTCAACTACAAAAATAATGGCTGAGTAAATATATGAAGTAAAGCTTTAAAATTCAAATTTCCCATTCTTGAACAGTAGAAGCCTCTTCACATTGGCTTCTGAGTCTTTTGAAGGATCCTGAGTCTAGATGTTTGAAGCATGAATGTCAGTCTCTTACTACTGGGACTTATTGAAGTATATGGGTTGAATATCCCTTGTGTGAAGTGTTTCGGACCAGAAGTGTTTCATATTTCAGACTTTTTTTGGATTTTGAGATGGTTGCGTTATACTTACCTGTTGAACATCCCAAATACAAAATCCAAAATGCTCTAATGAGCATTTCCTTTGAATGTCATGTTGGCTCAGAAATTGGCATTTTTGGAGCATTTTGGCTTGGGGATGCTGAACCTGTATATTTTATAGATCTCTTACTTTAGAGTTGAGATCACTTGTCAGTGTTTTAGTTTTATATTATAGAGTGAGTGGGTAAAGGATTGAGTGTGAGGACTCTTGGTTTCCCTTAGTCTTCACATGTTGACATGTGCGACTAAAGTTCATGGTTGACTTTGTCCGAGAAATACAGTCCAACAGATTTTTACAAAACTAACAGAGAAAACCTATACTTCAGTTTGGCCAGATTTTTGTATTTATATCCAAACATAAGTTAATTTTAATTGTCAAACCTTTAGACCTAAATTAAATGAATATATTTAATTAATAACATTTATAAGTATTATTTAAAGCTACAGAAAAGTAAAAAAATCCAGGTGTTATAGTATCTTTCCATTGAAAGTAATCCATAATCATGGGCTTTATAAACTGTTTCCCTTGTGGTCTAGAAATAATAATAATGTAAAAAAGCAAAATTAGGCCAGGCATGGTGGCACACGCCTGTAATAGCAGCATTTTGGAAGGCCGAGGTAGGCGAATCACTTGAGATCAGGAGTTCGAGACCAGCCTGACCAACATGGTGAAATCGCGTCTCTATTAAAATACAAAAATTAGCTGGGAGTGGTGGTGGGTGCCTATAAACCCAGCTACTTGGGAGGCTGAGGCAGGAGAATTGCTTGAACCCGGGAGGAGGAGGTTGTAGTGAGCCGAGATCACCCAACAGACAGAGCAAAACTCCCGTCTCAAAAAAATAAATAAAATAAAAAAGCAAAACTAGCAATTTTCCATTTGGCAGTATGTAAGTAGACATGAGTTAAGTTGCTGTTGGAGATGATAATCAAGATGAGGAGACTTAAGTGTTGTCCTAAATGTGGGATTATGGAGTGTGTAGTATTGAACAGGAGGGAACATAATTTAGAGAAGAAATAAAGTGAAACAAAGTTTGGACCAGTGAGAATAGAATAACAGATTGGTACTTAAGAAGTATACAAGCCTGGGCAACATAGTGCTAGAGACCTCTATCTCTGCAAAATAAAAAATAAAAACAGAAAAATTCACCCAGCATGTTCGTGTGTGCCTGTGATTCTAGCTACCTGGGAGGCTGAGACGGAAGATTGCTGGTGCCCAGAAGGTCAAGGCTGCATTGAGTTGTGATTGCACCACTGTACCCCAGTCTGGTCAACAGACTGTCTCCAAAACAAAACAAAAAACCCAACAACAAAAGAAATACACAAATCTAAAAATTAATATTTTGGGGAACAGAAATAATTGGAAAAAAATTTTAACGTTTGACACTTTTTTGGTGGGTCTAATAATGTAGTGTATACTATAACACATATTAATATAACCTTGGAAGAACGAAGTTGTTTACTAAAGTGTTCTTGGTTTGCTTTTCTGTTTTTTTGTCTTTGAAACTCTGTCACCAAGACTGGAGTGCAGTGGTGCAATCTCGGCTCACTGCAGCCTTGGCCTCCTGGGCTCAAGCGATCCTCTCACCTCAGCTTCCCAAGTAGCTGGGACTGTAGGCGCTTGCCACTATGCCCAGTTAATTTTTGTATTTTTTATGGAGAAGAAAATTTGCTATGTTGCCCAGGCTGGTCTCAAATTTTGAGCTCAAGAGATCCACCCCCCTTCACTTCCCAAAATGCTGGGATTACAGGCATGTGCCACTGCGCCTGGCTTGGTTTACTTTTTTCTATTATATGGAGAGAGATGGGAATTTAACCAATTGTTAATAAAAATCCTTGTGTCTGAGTAGGACACGATTTACCACCTGATCTTTTATCCAAGTTAGTATTTCTCTGTGAACTTAACCCTGATAAAGGGAGTTGAAACAAAGGCAGTTTTACTGGAAATAATTATTTTTCTTCTTTTTCTCTCCTTTTAGGAAAACAAAAAAGAACAAACAGAAAAGTAAGAATATTAACTTTCTTAACGTTAATTTATGTTACCTTTATAACATTGACATTTTTAGTTAGACTATTTTGAAAGCTATGAAATTTTGGAGTAGGCTTATATTTATTGATTATTTCAAATAGGTGTTTCACAGCAGTGTTATAAAATAGGTACATGGTGGTAGAGACCTTTTTTTTACCAAGGAGAAACTCGTGAGCATTTATTTTCATCTGCTTTAGTCTTAATTACTCCCACTGAGAAGATAACATTTATAAATAAATGGAAGGTGGTGATACTAAATCCTATACTAAATGTTTGGTAGAGCTCTTCGTGAAAGTTGTATTTTTGGTGGGAATATGATTCTTTAACTTAGATTCAGGTAACAGCTGTGTAATGGAGAAATAGTATAATGAAAAGGGAGAATGTGTCAAGAGACTATTTTCCTTATAGAATTTGTTAAATTAGCTAAAATGAGACTCCTCCCCCCCAACATTTACAGCACCTGGAAATGGAGATGGTGGCAGTACCAGTGAGACCCCTCAGCCTCCTCGGAAGAAAAGGGCCCGGGTAGATCCTACTGTTGAAAATGTGAGTTTTTCTTGAGTTTATGAGTAGCATGTTAGGATTTTTAGTCTCAGTTATATGACATAACCATGGGAGCTTTGATTCTCTACAAGATTTGCTTACATGGTTAATTCTTGAAATTAAACATTTTCTCTTTTGGGGTAAAGTATATGTTTCTGTACATCTTTATTTCACCTGTAGCTCTAGATTTACCTACCCAGTTAATCATCATTTGTTGTGTAACCTTCACCTACAAGACTATTTCTTTGGTGTTAGATATATATTTTTATGAGTTAAAGATGTACCTTTAAGATGGTTGTGTTTGGAATAGTTGTTTTGGTATCAATGGTAAATAAGAAAATATTAAGTTAAAATATATCAAGTCAGTGTGTTTCATTTCCTGAACAAGAGGAACCTTACTGAAGAATTTTTACCTTTACAAGAAAATGCTCTAAATAGACTATAGTTCGGGTCAGATTCTTTTCTCCCAACAGCAAACTATGTGTGGTCTTTTTCATTTACGATTTTTAAAAATGACAGTACAGCTGTATGTGTGGTTGGCTACTTTAAGAATTTATCCCTAGTGCTTCTAAAAGTCAGCTCCCTTCCATGTTTGGTATTTAGCTTTAGCAAGAAAGGTTAGGTTTTTAATACTCTTCCTATTTCTATTTAGGAGGAAACATTCATGAACAGAGTTGAAGTTAAAGTAAAGATTCCTGAAGAGCTAAAACCGTGGCTTGTTGATGACTGGGACTTAATTACCAGGCAAAAACAGGTAACTTGAAAAGCTACCCAGATTGTTAAGCTGTATGATACATTCCTGCTAGCAAAAAAAGTTTTTAAAGGAAAGTGTTATATTGACTTGAATTATTAAGGCATGACTGATAAAATAATACTGTAATTTAGAGGCTGAACATTTTAGAACTACTACCAGAAAGAATAACTTGGAGAAGAATAAAAGTTCACATATAAATTTTATGAATTTGTAATGATAAAGGTGGAAATAACTGGTTTTTGGAGATTGCTGTGGCAGGAACTTGTTCTGAAAATTCGTAAAGGCAAAGAAGCATGTGTTTACTGTCTTATTGTCATTGCTGATGGTAGGACATAGAAAGCACACACCACCACCTGCAAGGTGTTCATGACCCTGAAAAGAACCTGAATCTTACTAAGCGCCTGAGTCTATTATTAGTTTGCAGGAAATAAGATGTTTAATGGAGCGACATGTTTATCAGTCATTGAACTCTATAATTGAGAATTTTTTGGACAAACGAAGCTATTTAAACAAATGGCATAGGTAGGGTTAGGGATAGTGGGGGGAGATGATTACGGACTGCTTGAGGATTATGAGACTTAAGAGACATATCAGTCTGTTTGTGGATACGGTTTTTCTGGATTTGAATCCTTTGGAGGATTATGCAATTATAGCTAAACTGCAAAGATTCAAGCCATGGCTGTATCACTTATTATTTGTGAGCTTGGACAAGTTTCTTAGTCTTTTTGTGCTTTTGTTTCTGCATTTAATGGAATAGTAGTTCCTATTTGACAATGCTAATGAGAGGATGAAAAGATAATTATTTTAATGCTTTAGACTAGGTCTAGCAAATAATATGCATAACAGTAAATGATGACTTGGTAATACTACAAAGGCACATTCATGTCTGTTGATTGACGTTTTTAAAAGTTTTGCTGTTCTGTCCAGTAGAGTTTCATTAGCCACATTTGACTGTTTAAATATATAGATGCCCCATAACTTACAATGGGGTTACATCCCAATAAACCCAGCAGAGAGCTGGAAAATTAAGTCAAACCATTTTAAGTTGAGAACTGTCTGTAATTAAATTTTTAGTTTCTCAGCTACATTATCCATGTTTTAAGTGCTGAATGTCTCCTAATTTGAAATACTGTTACTGTTACCTGATCTTTGTATAAAAACTTGCCTGGTATAATTTTTCTTTAAAAAAGAGAGTGCGTATATTTAAGCATGTTTTTGTCTTCATAGCTCTTTTATCTTCCTGCCAAGAAGAATGTGGATTCCATTCTTGAGGATTATGCAAATTACAAGAAATCTCGTGGAAACACAGATAATAAGTAAGAATATACATTTTTGAGATACACTCAAAGACATTTGAAAAAGTTTCTAAATAAGTCATCCGAAACTCGTACTGACTCCGAACCAGTACCACCAGAAACTAGCAAAATAGAATTTCACTGCTTTGACACAGGAATTGGCTGGCTGACTTTTTCTTAAAGGGCCAGATAGTAAATATTTTTAGGCAAAATTTAAGCTATCATGTAGGTATTTTGTATAACCATTTAAAATTTAACCATCTGAAAATGTAAGAATCATCTTAATTGCTTTAGTTTGTCAAACCCTGCTTTCATATGCCCTTTTAAAACATCTCAGCTATGGTTCATTGTTACTAGCTCAGTTTTTAATGCTTTAAATTGGTTGAATTATTCTGTATCTCAGTTCTTTTCTTTGACCAGTTTTGGAATATTTTTGTTCATTTATCAGGGAGTATGCGGTTAATGAAGTTGTGGCAGGGATAAAAGAATACTTCAACGTAATGTTGGGCACCCAGCTACTCTACAAATTTGAGAGACCACAGTATGCCGAAATTCTTGCAGATCATCCCGATGCACCCATGTCCCAGGTGTATGGAGCGCCACATCTCCTCAGATTATTTGGTAATATTCCATGTGGAAAATAATGGATTTTACTTTTTGGAGGGGTTTTCCCTAAATGAGTAAGAGGTAAAGTAATTCACTTTCCAAAACATGACTCCATTTTAATTTGAACTTTTGTCTAGAATGTTAAATAGCAAAATCTCTTTGGGAGCAAGGGTTTCAAAAATCATGTATTTTACTTATTTTTATTTTATTATAATTTTTTTTTGAGACAGAGTCTCACTCTGTTGCCCAGGCTAGAGTGCAGTGGTGCGATCTGCTCACTGCAACCTCCGCCTCCTGGGTTCAAGCAATTCTCCTGCCTCAGACTCCCAAGTAGCTGGGATTACAGGCGTGAACCACCACACCTGTGGTAATTTTTGTATTTTCAGTAGCGATGGGGTTTCACCACGTTGGCCAGGGTGGTCTCGAATTCCTGACCTCAAGTGATCTGCCTACCTTGGCCTCCCAAAGTGCTGGGATTACAGGCGTGAGTCACCACGCTCGGCCTAAAATCATGTATTTTAAAGGAATTGGTGGTGTTTGCTCACATAATTAAAATACATGGTTGTAGTGCTCCTGCCTTGGATGTAATTTTGGATAAATTCTCTTGTTTAAACAGTACGAATTGGAGCAATGTTGGCCTATACACCTCTGGATGAGAAGAGCCTTGCTTTATTACTGAATTATCTTCATGATTTCCTAAAGTAAGTCTGTGTTTGAAATTATAAACATGAATTTGAAAATTAGTGTGTAATGGGAGGGATTGGCAGTATAGATGCTAAAACATTAAACATTGTATTGGTACAGGCATAGATAGACCGTAATGGAGCAGTATAAGTAAGTGCAAATATAGTGGAGTCTCAGAAATGACAGATGGTATATGGATGGCATATTGGTGCAGTAGGGGAAAGCAGTGGAATCTGGTAGATGGTGATAAGACAGCTGACAGTTTGGAAGAAAACAAAGCCACACTTTGTGTGATGTCATGTACCAAACATCACACGTGTACCAAAATTCTAGATGAATCGAAGTTTAATATTGTTAAGATAATGAGAGGACAAATGTAATATTTTCATAGTTCTGTAGTGTTCCATTTATGATAAATGGCTGGTACCTTTAATACACACAGAGTTCTTCGGTAAGAAATGAACAAACCAGTGAAAAGTAGGACAGGAAGTTTACAGCCATAGCAGCACAAAGGACCATTAAAAATATGTCAAAAATAATGATAGAAGTATAAACTGTCAGTAAAGTAGCACTTGTCAGATTGGCTAAGGTTTAAATGTTTGAAGAAATGGAGAAAAGGGCAATCCTGGTTTCTACTAGTTTTTGGAGGGCATTTTTATAATAGTGAAGAATTTGAAACAAGAACTTAATTAAAAGGATGAGGTCATTCTAAACATACTGATAAAGATGTCTGTGTTTTCATTTGTAAAACAGCCAAGTTGTGGTAGAGGAGTATGGTATAATTCTTACTTGTAGAGAAACATTATTTTAATCTTTGCATAAGATCTGGCTTTCCAATGTGGATCTTAGTTAATACTGGATTATTTCTTGGGAGTGGTGTTGGGAGGAAGGGTGGGAGTTTTCAGTTTCTACTTTGTATATTTCTGTATATGAATTTTCTCATTACAGTCGTTTTACAGTAAATTTAAAACTGCAACGTGGACTTGAGAATCTAGGCAAAATTTACTGTTTTTGCTTTACTAATGATAAATACCTTCTTTATGGAATGTGCTATACTACTTGACATTTCACCTTCTCTTTTATATAATGATTAAAAAAAAAAAAAAAAGTTTATTCATTTAGAGATAGAGTCTTGCTCTGTTGCCCAGGCTGGAGTGCAGTGATGGCAATCACGGCTCATTGCAACCTCCACCTCCTGGGTTCAAGCGATTCTCGTGCCTCAGCCTCCCAAGTAGCTGTATACCACTATGCCTGACTAATGTTTGTATTTTTAGTAGAGACGGGGTTTTGCCATGTTGGCCAGTCTGGTCTTGAACTCCTGGCCTCAAATTTTTCTGCCTCGGCCCCCCAAAGTGCTGTGATTACAGGGGTAAGCACCCACTCTTGGCCTGATATGACTTTTTTTTCTTTTATTTCTTTTTTTTTTTTGGGAGATGGAGATTTGCGCTTGTCCATGCTGGACTACAATGGCGTGATCTCAGCTTACCACAACCTCTGCCTCCAGGTTCAAGCAATTCTCCTGCCTCAGCCTCCCAAGTAGCTGGGATTACAGGCATGCGCCACCATGTGCTAATTTTGTGTCTTTAGTAGAGACGGGGATTCTCCACGTTGGTCAGGCTGGTCTTGAACTCGCAACCTCAGGTGATCGGCCTGCCTTGGCCTCGCAAAGTGCTGGGATTACGGGCATGAGCCACTACTCCCGGCTGATACGATTTTTTTCTAAAGAAAATATCTAGATGTTCTTTTAGGGTAATGCTGTCATGTAATAGGTTAATTGTTTCTTAAAGATAGTTCAAACTCCCAGGTTGGTATTCTGAAGACATAACTGTTCTTTGCTGTTTAGAAATAGGGGAGTAATTCCAGAGTTCATTCTTTTGTTATATGCATAGTGTTGTTTATTATAGAACCTTATTTACCTGAATTGTCATTATGTGTGGTTTTATTGTGAGAGAATGTCTAGTTTAATGTATTTTAGGGAAGTGTTTTCTGTGGCTTATGTATATAATATATAGGAAGAGATTTGGATTAAGATAATGACTTTAAAAATTTTTTGTAATGAATATTTTATTTTTAGGTACCTGGCAAAGAATTCTGCAACTTTGTTTAGTGCCAGCGATTACGAAGTGGCTCCTCCTGAGTACCATCGGAAAGCTGTGTGAGAGGCACTCTCACTCACTTATGTTTGGATCTCCGTAAACACATTTTTGTTCTTAGTCTATCTCTTGTACAAACGATGTGCTTTGAAGATGTTAGTGTATAACAATTGATGTTTGTTTTCTGTTTGATTTTTAAACAGAGAAAATAAAAGGGGTAATAGCTCCTTTTTTCTTTTCTTTTTTTTTTCATTTCAAATTTGCTGCCAGTGTTTTCAATGATGGACAACAGGAGGGATATGCTGTAGAGTGTTTTATTGCCTAGTTGACAAAGCTGCTTTTGAATGCTGGTGGTTCTATTCCTTTGACACTACGCACTTTTATAATACGTGTTAATGCTATATGACAAAATGCTCTGATTCCTAGTGCCAAAGGTTCAATTCAGTGTATATAACTGAACACACTCATCCATTTGTGCTCCTTTTTTTTTTTTTTTTTTTTTTTTTAATGGTGCTTAAAGTAAAGAGCCCATCCTTTGCAAGTCATCCATGTTGTTACTTAGGCATTTTATCTTTGCTCAAATTGTTGAAGAATGGTGGCTTGTTTCATGGTTTTTGTATTTGTGTCTAATGCACGTTTTAACATGATAGACGCAATGCATTGTGTAGCTAGTTTTCTGGAAAAGTCAATCTTTTAGGAATTGTTTTTCAGATCTTCAATAAATTTTTTCTTTAAATTTCAAAAAAACAGTGTGCTTGTGTTGATGCCTTACAAAAACCATTGTATATTTGTGTATTCCTTGTATTTAGACAGTGGTTTTTCAGGTGCGTGCTTTGTTTCTGGTATGGCCTTGATGGAATGATAATGCTTTAGCTTTAGTACGTAGCGCTAATCCATAGCAGCTTTGGCAGTTTGCTGTCTTGAGTCCTAGCTAAAAAGTTAGAAGTTTACATGACTGTTCTTTTTACTTTCCCCAAATTGTTACTCTGAGCATTAATTAAGGGCATTTTTACTTGTATAAAGTTATGGTCAGCTTTTTTTCTGTCTGTAATTGTTTATTTTACGGGTTTACCCTAGAAACAACCAAAAATGTCAGTAGACAACATATTAAAATAACACAAAGGTTGTAAAGGGCAACATTTCTCCCCTTTGATAGAGACACTAAAGTGGTCTGTACTTGGGTAGAGGGTGGCAGATGCTTAGAATTAAAATGCAGCCAAGTGCAGTGGCTCACGCTTGTAATCCCAGCACTTTGGGAGACTGAGGCAGGTGGATCATCTGAGGTCAGGAATTAGACACCAGCCTGACCAACATGGAGAAACCCCATCTCTACTAAAAATACAAATATTAGCCGGGCGTTGTGGCGCATGCCTGTAATCCCAGCTACAAAGGAGGCTGTGGCAGGAGAATTGCTTGAACCCAGGAGGCGGAGGTTGCAGTGAGCCGAGATCGCGCCATTGCATTCCATCCTGGGCAACAAGAGTGAAACTCTGTCTCAAAACAAAACAAAACAAAAAAAAAAAACTCCAAAAACAGAATTAAAATGCAAAGCAGCAGATAAGTTCAGTTGGCAAGAGTTACAGCAGCAATACAAGAGGGAAAATGAGTGCAAGAGGGAAATAGGAATAAGTTCCAAAGAAGCAGAATTTGCTTGGGTTGTTTAAAGGGAACTGCTTCTACCCATAGTTGCCTTCCTGCTGCCTCCTTCATTCGGCTTCCTTGTTCTCTTTTTCGTTACCCTTTTTGTCACAACTGTACTGATTTATTTAGTTGGACTTCTAACAAATAGGGATTGTCGTTGCCTGGTGTCTTTTAGCTGTTGAATGTTCTCGTTTATGTAGATGTGACTTAAAAAATGAAACACTTCAAGAATTTACGTGTCGTTCTTGGGCGCAGAGGCCATGCTAATCTTTATTGTTTGAATGTTTAATACTTTTGCTAACAAAATGAGCCCTAGATGTGATTTTTTAATGTGTACTCATGGTCTCTTGAACATTAGTGTTACTGGTTAGGTATTTAAAGATTTGCCTGCCGAGCGTGGTGGCTCACACCTATAATCTCAGCACTTTGGGAGGCTGAGGTGGGAGGATTACTTGAGCCCAGGAGTTTGAAACTAGCGTGGGCAACATAGGGGAGGAGACCTTGTCTCTATAAATAATATAATAATAATAATTATAATTTGTTTTGAGACGGAGTCTCGCTCTGTCGCCCATGCTGGAGTGCAGTGGCGCAATCTCGGCTCACTGCAAGCTCCGCCTCCCGGGTTCACGCCATTCTCCTTGCCTCAGCCTCCCGAGTAGCTGGGACTACAGGTGCCCGCCACCACGCCTGGCTAATTTTTTGTAGTTTTATTAGAGACAGGGTTTTACCGTGTTAGCCATGATGGTCTCGATCTTCTGACCTTGTGATCCACCCACCTTGGCCTCCCAAAGTGCTGGGATTACAGGCGTGAGCCACTGTGCCTGGCCTCTACAAATAATTTTAAAAGTAGCCTGGCATGGTGGCATGTGCCCGTGGTCCTAGCTACCTGAGAGGCTGAGGCAGGTGAATCACCTGACCCCAAGATATCAAGGTTGCAGTGAGCTGTGATTGTACCATTGTGTTCCTTCCAGCCTGGGTGACAAGAGACCCTGTCTCTTAAAAAAAAAAGTTGAGGACTCAAAGGATCTTTTCGTTTATGTTATCAGTATTTACTATGGTAGAAATTAAAACTTTAAAACTTAGAAATATGTGTGTTTGTTAGTCATCAGAATGATACTGTCACACATGTAACCTCAAGAAAATTTCATGTACACTTGACAAAAAACCAATGATTTAAAATAGCTTTAACCTCCTAGGCTGCATGAAAATATCTCAGGTACTGCAGAGATCTCTGCACCACTCGTTGAGAACTGCTGCTATAGATATTTGTGTCCTGAGGATTATAACAGTCTTAGGGTTCTGTATTTAGAAATTTAAACGTTCCTTCACAAAACCTGAAAGTCAGGATTTTCTTCATTATTCATTAAGCCTCCTGCCTCCATTTAAACATGGCATTAGAATAAAGCATTGATGGGTTTACTTGATGACACTAAAAGAGGCAGTGGTCTTTGGATATTAAATCTACAGAGTATTTTGAATGTTTTCATTTTCTAGTAATTCTCACTGTGGCTCCAGAATATCTTACATATTAGTAGTAAGTAGCTGGAATGATGTAATCAAAATCACTGATTAATCATTGCTTACCAAAAAATGAAATTAGATGAATATTAATATTAGTACCATTAAGTTTTTTTATTTTTTTATTTTTTGAGACAGAGTCTCGCACTGTTGCCCGAGCTGGAGTGCAGTGGCGTGATCTTGGCTCACTGCAACCTCCGCCTCCCAAGTTGAAGCAATTCTCCTGCCTCAGCCTCCCAGGTAGCTGAGATTACAGGCATACGCCACCACGCCCAGCTAATTTTTGTATTTTTAGTAGAGACCGGGTTTCACTGTGTTGGCCACGCTGGTCTTGAATGCCTGACCTCGTGATCCATCCGCCTCGGCCTCCCAAAGTGCTGGGATTACAGGCGTGAGCCACTGCGGCCGGCCTCAATACGTTCTTTTAAACCTAGGTCTTTATTTCCAGGCGTGTTTTTTTTTTAGAATCTTGCTCTGTTGCCCAGGCTGCTGAAGTGCAGTGGTGCGATTGTGGCTCACTTGCAACCTCTGCCTCCCGGGTTCAAGCGATTCTCCTGCCTCAGCCTCCCAAAGTGCTGGGATTACAAGCGTGAGCCACCATGCCCAGCATGTTTCCAGATGTTTTTACCCTCCAGTGTTTATTAAACAAGGCAGTTTGAGTCTCAGCCATGTTAGAGATTTTCCTGGATTAGTTGCCTTATAGTACAATCTAGAGAATTTTTAGTCTTCAATTTATTTCTTGAACTAATCAAGTAGATTGAAGGAAGAGTTACTGGAAGGGTAGGAAGAAGCATGGCTTGTGATAAAGGGTGCATTTTGACAAGTATTCTGGCTTTTTGCCATCCTCTCCTTTTCCTGTTACTGCTTCTAATTAAAGGTTCTGGTCTATAAGTAATACATAGGGGTTTTTTTGTTTTTTTGTTTTTTGAGACTGAGTCTCGCTCTAGAGTGCAGTGGCTCGATCTCAGGTCATTGTAACCTCCACCTCCCTGGTTTAAGTGCTTCTCCTGCCTCAGCCTCCTGAGTAGCTGGGATTACAGGCACCCGTTGCCACGACCTGCTAATTTTTTGTATTTTTAGTAGAGAGAGGGTTTTCACCATGTTGGCCAGGCTGGTCTTGAACTCCTGACCTCAAGTGATCTGCTGCCTTGGCCTCTCAAAGTGCTGGGATTATGGGCGTGAGCTGCTGCGTCCAGCCAATACATAGTTTTGTTTGTTTGTTTTGAGACAAGAGTTTCGCACTTTTTGCCCAGGCCTGAGTGCAGTGGTGCAATCTTGGCTCACTGCAACCTCTGCCTCCCAGGTTTAAGCTATTCTCCTGCCTCAGCCTCCCGAGTAGCTGGGATTACAAGCATGCGCCACCACGCCCGGCTAATTTTGTATTTTTAGTAGAGACAGGGTTTCTCCATTTTGGTCAGGCTGGTCTCCAACTTCCGACCTCAGATGATCTGCCCACCTTGGCCTCTGAAAGTGCTGGGATTACAGGCTTGAGCCACCATAGCTGGCCTCAATACATAGTTTTTAAAAGTTCACTCTTTTTTTTTTTTTGAGATGAAGTCTTGCTCTGTTGCCCAGGATGGAGTACAGTGGCGTGATCTCCGCTCGCTGCAACCTCCCCCTCCTGGGTTCAAGCGATTCTCCTGCCTCAGCCTCCTGAGTAGCTGGGCTTACAGGTGCGTGCCACCACACCGGCTAATTTTTGTATTTTTAGTAGAGACGAGTTTCACCATGTTGGCCAGGCTGGTCACAAACTCCTGACCTTAAGTGATCTGCCCATCTTGGCCTCCCAAAGTGCTAGGATTACAGGTGTGAGCCACCGCACCCGGCCAAAAGGTCACTTCCTTCAATCATAGTCTTTGTTTCTAAAGCATTATATTAACTATTTTCAAATCACTTGTAAAATGGCAAATGATATGTAATAGGTACAATGTTAGAAATTGATACACATGTTCATGGAGAAATAGATTTGTAAAATTGTAGGCTGTGGTTGTGTCATTAGGAGTAGGATATACTTGTGAAAGACATCAGCTTTTTTGCCATATTTTATGTCATCTGACAGCATTGACGTAGTGGTACCTTGTTTGCGTATTAGGCACTTTGGTTTTTTATTTATTTATTTATTTATTTATTTATTTATTTATTTATTTATTTTTGAGACAGAGTCTCGCTCTGTCACCCAGGCTGTAGTGCAGTGGCGTGATCTTGACTCACTGCAAGCTCCGTCTCCCGAGTTCACGCCATTCTCCTGCCTCAGCCTCCCGAGTAGCTGGTACTACAGGTGCCCGCCACCACACCCGGCTAATTTTTTGTATTTTTAGTAGAGACAGGGTTTCACCGTGTTAGCCAGGATGGTCTGGATCTCCTGACCTTGTGGTCTGCCCACCTTGGCCTTCCAAAGTGCTGGGATTACAGGCATGAGCCACCATGCCTGGCTGGTTTCTTTCTTTTTTAAAAATTTTGTTAATTTCCAATGAGCACAAGCCAGGCACTCCCATTGATCAGTTGTGATATTTTCTAAGTTTTGAAATTATTTCCTCAAAATCGAGATAATTGGCCCTTGATTCTCCTTTCTTGGGCATCCTTCTAACTGCCATGTCTTATGGGCATTTGTTGTAGTAGTATCTGCTGTCATTTTTGTAGTGTATATTTAAAACAAAGTTAGTTACAGAGGTTTGGTAACCCTTGCCTATGGTCTGGTCATTTAGCTAAGGAGTGATAGAGCTGAGTTAAACACCACCCTGTTTCCCAGCCACACCCTTAAACATTTAATGCCTGAGTCTTATGAATTACCAAATACTTTTGTCTGTCCTATCTGCCTCTTAAATGTCTACAGTGGAGAGTGTATTTTAATAGTTTTCTGGATTAAAATAATCATGCTCCTTTCTCCTTTAAAACAAACGGTTTCCTGTATGATAGTGTTTTGAGTCATGGGAGTAAAGGCCAAGTTAGGTTAAGGTACAAACTCTGCTAAACACAGCTTCTGTAGGGTCCAGCCCTGTGGGGCTTAGCGGGTGTTCTCCCCGTGTGCGGACACGAGAAGATTGTAAGAAATAAAAACACAAGACAAAGAGGTAAAACAGCTGGGCCCGGGGGACCACTACAACCAAGATGCGGAGACCGGTAGTGGCCCCAAATGGCTGGACGTGCTGACATTTATTGCATACAAGACAAGGGGGCAGGGTAAGGAAGGTGAGTCGTCCAAGTGATTGATAAGGTCAAGCAAGTCATGTGATCATGGGACAGGGGGCTCTTACCTTTTAGGTAGCCTGAGAGAGGGAAGGCAGCATACGTCAGCGTTTTCGTTTTTTTGTTTTTTTTTTTTGAGACGGAGTCTCGCTCTGTCGCCCAGGCTGGAGTGCAGTGGCCGGATCTCAGCTCACTGCAAGCTCCGCCTCCTGGGTTCACGCCATTCTCCTGCCTCAGCCTCCTGAGTAGCTGGGACTACAGGCGCCCGCCACCTCGCCCGGCTAGTTCTTTGTATTTTTTTTAGTAGAGATGGGGTTTCACCGTGTTAGCCAGGATGGTCTCGATCTCCTGACCTCGTGATCCGCCCGTCTCGTCCTCCCAAAGTGCTGGATTACAGGCTTGAGCCACCGCGCCCGGCCCGTCAGCGTTTTCTCTGTTCACTTATAAGAAAGATCAAAGACTTTAAGACTTTTGCTATTTCTTCTACGGCTATCTTCTAAGAACTTCAAAGAGGAACCAGGAGTATGGGAGGAACATGAAAGTGGACAAGGAGTGTGACCATTGAAGCACAGCACCACAGGGAGGGGTTTAGGCCTCCAGATGACTGCCGGCAGGCCTGGATAATATCCGGCCTCCCACAAGAAGCTGGTGGAGCAGAGTGTTTCCTGACTCCGCCAAGGAAAGGAGACTCCCTTTCGTGGTCTGCTAAGTAATGGGTGCCTTCCCAGACACTGGCATTACCGCTTGACCAAGGAGTCCTCAAGCGGCCCTTAGGCGGGTGTGACAGAGGGCTCACCTCTTGCCTTCTTGGTCACTTCTCACAATGTCCCTTCAGCACCTGACCCTATACCCTATGGTTATTCCTAGGTTATATTAGTAATGCAACAAAGAGTACTATTAAAAGCCAATGATAATGTTTATCATTAAAGCATCTGACCCTATACCCTATGGTTATTCCTTGGTTATATCAGTAATACAACAAAGAGTAATATTAAAAGCCAATGATAATGTTTATCCTAATGACTGATAATGTCCATGATCATCTCTATATCCAATTTGTATTATAACTATTCTAAGTATTTTCTTTATTATACTGAAACAGTTTGTGCCTTGAGTCTCTTGCCTCGGCGCCTGAGTAATCCTTCGCCCACAAGCTTCCCCAGTCTTCACATCACCATGCGGTGTTTCAGTCAGTTCTCTTTTGTTTTTTGCTTCTAAGCTTGCTTTCACATGCTGTTGAATGGAAAAAGCAAGTTGGAGAACAGTAATACAGTATATGAAAAAATACCGTATTTCCTAGGGTATATACATATGTGGGTGTGTTTTTTGTTTTGTTTGTTTTTTTGAGATGGAGTCTCTGTCACCCAGGCTGTGCAGTGGCATGATCTCGGCTCACTGCAACCTCCGCCTCCTGGGTTGAAGGGATTCTCCTGCCTCAGCCTCCCGAGTAGCTGGGACTAAAGGCGCTCGCCACCATGCCTGGGTAATTTTTGTATTTTTTGTAGAGATGGAGTTTCACCATATTGGCTAGGCTGGTCTCCAACTTCTGACCTTGTAATCTGCCTGCCTCGGCTTCGCAAAGTGCTGGGATTACAGACCTGAGCCACTGTGCCCAGCTGGGTTGGTTTGTTTTTTTAAGGTCTGGAGATTTGTCATGGGGAGCTAGACTACAGAATACCTAGAAATGTAAGATAAAATACAACTTTTTTTTTTTTTTTTTTGAGACGACATCGCATTCTCACCCAGGCTGAAGTGCAGTGCCATCATCTCAGCTGTCTCAGTTCACTGCAGCCTTCACCTCCCAGGATCAAGTGATTCTCATGCCTCAGCCTCTCAGGCGTGTGCCACCACTCATGGGCAATTTATTATTTTTTTTTTCTGAGACGGAGTTTTGCTCTTGTCTCCTAGGCTGGAGTGCAGTGGCGCATTCTCGGCTCACTGCAACCTCCCGTCTCCCAGGTTCAAGCAATTCTCCTGCCTCAGCCTCCCAAGAAGCTGGTATTACAGGCACCCACCATCATGCCTGGCTAATTTTTTGTATTTTTGGTAGAGATCGGGTTTGCCATATTGGGCAGGCTGGTCTCGAACTCCTGACCTCAGGTAATCCGCCCACCTCGGCCTCCCAAAGTGCTGGGATTACAGGTGTGAGCCACTGCACCTGGCCAAATACAATTTCCTTTTAAATGCATAAATGAGCAAAAAAAGGGAAGAGACTAAAACTGAAAACCCCCAAATTTTATCTGCCTTCAATCTCGGTAATAGATACTGCATACAAAGTATTTAAAATACATAAAAAGAATTGAAAATGTGAGAAAAGCAAACAAAATAGACTTAACCAAGACCATTATATAGTAATGGCATACTTTGTAAGTAATTCAGAGCAATCTTCCACTGAAGACTAGAAAATAAGCAGAGAGAGAAAACATCTGCTCGAAGGCATTGGAGACCTAAGAAAATGGTGATGGACCAGCATTTGGTGGAGAATTGAGTTTCAGGGCTGGAAGTCCATGTTCAGTGTGGCTTTTATTTTGCAGTTGTTTGCCAAGGTCAGAGAGGCTTATAGTCTGGTTCTTTTGATAGTCTCACTTGGACATGATTTGGAGTCTGATACCTGCCAAGAAATTAGGACCCCAAAAGGATACCCCAGGAATAAAGATGAACCAGATTTAACTATTTCTTCAAATGTATTTTACAATTTTACAAATACATGCAGCAAATAGCTAGTTTTGCATGAGACAAAACTACACGAAGTCAGGTGTGGTGGTGTGTGTGTGTAGTCCCAGCTACTTGGGAGGCTGATGTGGGAAGATTGCTTGAGCCCAGGAAGGCTGCAGTGAGCAGATTGCCTCACTGCACTCCGGCCTGAGCAACAGAGAAACCCTGTCTCAAAAATAGAAACCCTTTTTCTTGATGTTAGGAGAAAACATCAAGAAACTCATTTGAGAAACAGAGACAGGATATAGGCTGTCTGATCCAGTTTACTTTAGAAATAACAAGTGCTGGCTGAGTATGATGGCTCCTGTCTGTGATCTTAGCACTTTGGGAGGCTGAGGCAGGAAGATCACTTGAGCCTAGGAGTTGGTGATCAGCCTGGGCTACATGGCAAAACCTCATCTACAAAAAACGCAAAAATGAACTGGGCATGGTGGCACACACCTGTGGCCCCAGCTACTCTGGAGGCAGAGTTGGGAGATTCACTTGAGCTCAGGAGGTTGGGGTTGCAGTGAGCTGAAATTGCACCGCTGCACTCTAACCTGGACAACAGAGTAAGATACTGTCTCAAAAACAAAACAAAGTGCCCTACATCATTCCTTAAGTAAGCAAAGTCAGACACTGACAATGTAAGACATTTAAAAAACTATGCTTACTATATTTAGATGAGATAAAAGAACTTAAACAGCAAACTTTATTTTTTTTATTTTTTTTTTTTATTTTGAGACGGAGTCTTGCTCTGTCACCCAGGCTGGAGTGCAGTGGCCGGATCTCAGCTCACTGCAAGCTCCACCTCCCGGGTTTACGCCATTCTCCTGCCTCAGCCTCCCGAGTAGCTGGGACTACCGGCACCCGCCACTTCGCCCAGCTAGTTTTTTGTATTTTTTAGTAGAGACGGGGTTTCACCGTGTTAGCCAGGATGGTCTCGATCTCCTGACCTCGTGATCCACCCGTCTCGGCCTCCCAAAGTGCTGGGATTACAGGCTTGAGCCACCGCGCCCAGCCTAAACAGCAAACTTTAAAAAGCGTATCAGAATTCCAGATGTAAAACGCAGTAGCTAAAATAGGAACTCAATGAATAGGTTTAACAGATTAAAGAGTGGGAAGATAGGTCAGGAAACAAATAGGCATATTGAGGGACAGAGACATTAAGGATAGATAATGCAGTGGTAAACCTAATTGAAAATACAATTATTGCAGGAGCAAATGGGGCAATAATTGAGATTGATGACTTTGCAGAACTGTTAATAAAGTGTTAACTTTAAGCATGACAAAAATAAAAGCCAGTTAAAGATACTAAGACTAGGCATTGCAGCTTAATTAGTGTAATCCTAGCACTTTGGGAGGCAGAGGTGGGAGGATTGCTTGAGCCCAGGACTTCAAGGCTGTACTCCAGCATGGGTAACAGAACCAAGACGTCTTTAATAAAAAAAAAAAAGCATATATAATTAAAACCTAAAGACAATTTTAAAGGCATCCTGATTAAAAAGACTTGACAATGCAAATAATGGAAGCCAGAAGACAATGGAGTATGTTTAGAAAACGGAAAGAAAACTGCAATTTAAAAATTCTAAACTCAGTAAAAACCCTTCAAGAAAACATTTTCATACAAAACTGGAAAAATGTTAGAAAATTTACCAGCAAACCCAAACTGGAGAAAAAAAATACTTTGTTTTTTGTTTTTTGAGATGGAGTCTCGCTGTCACCCAGGCTGGAGTGCAGTGGTGCAATCTCGGCTCACTGCAACCTCCGCCTCCTGGGTTCAAGCAATTCTCCTGCCTCAGCCTCCCAATTAGCGAGACTACAGGCACACGCCATCACACCCGGCTAAGTTTTTATATTTTTAGTAGAGATGGGGTTTCACCGTGTTAGCTAGGATGGTCTCGATCTCCTGACCTCGTGAGCCGCCCGCCTCAGCCTCCCAAAGTGCTGGGATTACAGGCGTGAACCACCGCGCCCTGCCGAGAAAAAATATTTTGTAATAGAAGGTCAGAGATGCGTGAAGAAGCAAAGAAAGCTCAGTGCAAATGACAGATTTGTGGGTACGTTAATGTTGACTGTATAAACCCATGGTGCTGTCTTTATAATCCCATGATGATCATGACATAAAAGATCTTTCATTGTCCAAGAAGGTGGTAATAATCAAGAAAACATGTTTTGCAGTCTAGGGTAACCATTGGAAGACTGCTAAGAGTAGCTTCCAAGCAAATGCTTATTAGTTTGCTTGGATTAATGCACATTAATTTTTTTTGTTTGTTTGTTTTAAACAGAGAAGAGGAACATAGGAGAGGTAGAACAAATAGTGAGATGACAGGTTCTAACCTAACCTAAATATATTAGTAATTAAATGTAAATGGTTAAATGCTTCATTATAAAAGATTGTCAAACTGGTTAAAAGAACAAAACCCAACTGTATGCTATTTACAAGGGACATGTTTAAAATACAAGATTGAAAGAAGGATGGGAGATAAATACAAAGTTTGTCTCGATTATCTGTTGCTGGTGTAACTACCCTGAAACTTAGTTCGCTTAAAATAATGATTTATTATTTCTCATGATTCTACAGGTTTGCTGGGCTCAGCCGGGCAGTTCCGCTGGACTTGCCAGGGATCACTTATGAGCCAGATAGGGGAGATAAATCACGAAAATTCAGGCACTTGCCACTGGGTGGTGGTTTCTAGGAGGGTGGGGTATCCATTCATCTGGAGCCTGTTGGTACGTTCCCATCTAGGTGACTGCCATCTTGCTTCTAATCTTGCATAAGCAACCACTAAGAAAGGAGGCACGTCATGTAGTAGACTTCTTTGAATTTTGATACCTTGTAGAGCACATTTGAGTTTACTGCTCTCGTATGTTTACTGAGTAACCTAAAAGACCCAATTTTGAGTAAGGCCTAAGCAGTGATTCTCATTTTGTTTTCAGAACATTTTGAGTCATGAACTTTTGTCTATGTGGATTATGCATATTGATACTTTTCATATTAGAGGTTAAATGGAAAAAAAAAAATCCATAAACTGCTCTGTGCTTCCTGGAATTGATACTTACATATTTTTTTCTTTTTTTTTTTTTGGGATAGTGTCTTGCTCTGTTGCCCAGGCTGGAGTGCAGTGGCATGATCATAGCTCACTGCAGCCTTGACCTTCTGAGCTCAAGTGATCTCACCTCAGCAGGGACCACAAGCGTGTGCCACCATGCCTGGCTAATTTTTGTATTTTTTGTAGAGATGGGGTTTCACCGTGTTGTCCAGGCTGGTCTTGGACTCCTGAGATCAAGTAGTCCACCCGTCTCAGTCTCCCGAAGTGCTGAGGTACAGGCGTGAGCCACTGTGCCCGGCCCTGATACTTGTATTTTTCTAGTACCAGCTTAAATGCTTTGACTTTGCCATATTTTCTCATGGAGACTCCCAGGGCTTTTAATGTCTCCAGAATATGTTTTTCCATTTTCCTAACACTAAGTAAGCTCCAAAAAATCCACTAAAACAATTCTGCAAGAAACAGATGAAGAGGACTTTGATGAAGGTGGTCAGAATGAGATGAGTGAGCAGAAAGAGGAGTGTGAGAATAACTCCAGTGTGGCCAAAGACTAAAGACCTTGAAAAAGTAGTGCAGTCTTGTGTGCCACGTTCACCTGAAGACGGGCCTAGATTTTGGAACAAACAGTCGAAGAAACAGTTCACAAAGGGTGAACTAAGGCTAAATGGGGAACAATTGTGGCAGAAAAGCAGAATGAAGCCCCCAAAACCCATTGTATTTTATCACCATGAATAGCATATTTTTTAATTAAAATGGTTACCCTCAAAAGAAAATTTAGTGAGAAAAGTGGCATTGTGTTATGTTTTCGCAAATTGACAACTCATTCTATTTCGGCATTCAGTCTCTTGCAGTACATTTTTTTCAGTGGAGGTATGTGGAGAAAATCAAGCCTCACACAGAAAAGGGAGCATTTTAAAATAGCCATTTCAGGTAATTGTGGATATTCTTTGAGACCACCAGAACAAAATAGGTGTATATTGTTAGTTTCTTTTTTTTTTTCTTTTTTTTTTTTTGAGATGGAAAATTGCTCTTCACAATCTCGGCTCACTGCAAACTCCGTCACACCATTCTCCTGCCTCAGCCTCCCCAGTAGCTGAGACTACAGGCGCCCGCCACCACACCCGGCTAATTTTTTGTATTTTTTAGTAGAGATGGGGTTTCACCGTGTTAGCTAGGATGGTCTCAATCTCCTGACCTCGTGATCTGCCCTTCTCGGCCTCTCAAAGTGCCGGGATTACAGTCAGTTTCTTAAATGTTCATTGCAAGGTGGACTGTGAAAGCATATCACAATTTTAAAAATTCTTGTTACATTAGAATCATTTAGTCTTTGCATGGATATTTTGCTCATGCATAGTTTTGTAAGACTTTGCATTGGTCATTTGGAAAATACTGAGTTATGCAAATTTTTCAAATATTGACATGCCTTATACAATATGGAAGGTTGATGCAAGGATTTCTGAGGAGGAGTTATATAGATGGGCCTCTTTAGATCCAGAGTGAAGATATTAGTGTCTTGTATGAAAGTTCACCGAAGGGCATTCA
The DNA here is from genome assembly GCF_043159975.1 of Macaca nemestrina. Taxonomy (NCBI): domain Eukaryota; kingdom Metazoa; phylum Chordata; class Mammalia; order Primates; family Cercopithecidae; genus Macaca; species Macaca nemestrina. The sequence continues at coordinate 122,010,724 of NC_092131.1, read as the reverse complement.
TGATAGACAAGGCTCCCATATGTCATCTCGCATAAGAAGACTTAGTGGTGTTTTAACCATGTCCCCAGCTAGGGTCTTATCATTGCCAGACGTGAGTAAGCCTTCTGATGATTATAGCTCCCAGTCTTTGAGCCCTCCCAGTTGATGCAGAATGGGACAGAGATAAGCTGTCCCCTTCAGCTCCTACCCAAATGGCAGACTTGTGAGTCAGATAAATAATGTTCCAAGCTACTAAGTTTTGGAGTGGTTTGTTATGTAGCAGAGGGTGACCTGAACACTTGGCTACTTGCCATTGCGATTGCCAAATCTGCCATCCCCTGATATGGCACCATTTCCTGAGGTTACAAGCCAGCCACCTGGTGACAGGTTAATTACTTTGGACCCCATCCATCGTTAAAGGGATGCCAGTTTTTCCTCACTGGAATAGACATGCATTCTGGATATATGGATTTATTAATATTACAAATATGAATACCTTCCCTGTCTAATGCTTTCGCTAACACCATCATCCGTGGACCCAGAAACCTTTATTCATGGTAGTCAGTGTAACATTGCTTCTAATGTACCCTATCAGCCTGAGAAAATGGTAGAATGAGCTGTTGAGGAGTCAGTTGTGGTGCCAGTTGGGAGACCTGAAAAGTTGAGGTTCTTAATTAAAGGATGCAGTATGTGCTCTGAATGAATGGCCCATATATGGTGATCTCTCATGGAATGCATAGGTTTGGAAATTAATAGGACTGGCTTCTCACTATGACAAACCAATTACAGAATGTGTGCTTCCCATTCCTGTAACTTTGGGTTCAGTTGGTATAGAGGTTTTGGTTCCCAAGGAGAAATTCTGTTATCCAGGCAACATGATAGTTCCATTGGATTGGAAGTTAGACAGCTATTTTGGTTTCCTCATACCACCGAGCCAACAGGCAAAGAAGAGAAGTACTGCACTGGCTGAGTTGATCGACTCTGATTACCAAGAAGAAATTTGGGTGCTGCTATACAATGAGGGGAGAAAGGACCTTGTCTGGAACCCAGAGGATTCTCTGGGATATGTCTTAGTACTTCTATGTTCCTAGGTAAAGTTTAATAGAAAAGTACATAAATTTAAAAACACAAGACCACTGAGGTTTCAGATTCTTTAGGAATGAGTTTTGAAGTCACCCTATCTGGTGACAAAATCAGACCAAAACCAAAAACAGCTGAGGTGCTGGCCGAGAGCAAAGGAAACATGGAACAGGCAGGCAGAAGAAATATCAACTAGATAGGGTCTTACGACCAATTATGAAGATAAGATGAAGACAAGGACTATAACAACTTTGTGCCTTTTTTCATGTGGTAGAATATCCACATGGGATTACATTTGAATTAGAAGAGTAATTAACATTGCACAGTGAGGGATACAGACTTGACACTGGTGGAGAGGATGAGAGTGTCTTCCTTTGTATGAAGGATATTGTATCTTACTAGGCTACAGCATGAAGTAGTGGTGGTATATGGTGATGAAAATATGTGTGGAAGGGTATAGATGGATGCTTAGCATCCTAAGGAGAGGACTGAGTTGGTTATGAAGTTACTGGATCTCAGCTCTAAATCCTGCTCTGTGATCCTGTGGCTCGGACCCTAAATTATTTGTCAGCTGGCTTCTTGTTAGGTTCTGCCAGTAGAGGGCGTTAGAGGGAAACTGGAAGGCAAGGGTCGGGGCGAGGCGGGTGGCGGGTGCGGGGGAAGGTTCTTCCTCCTTCCTGGTAGCTTGCTGTTCTGTCAGTCGCCTGACAAAAGCTGATGGGTCCAGTCTCTATTTTGGGGGTAGAGCGGGCATGCTCAGAAGTGGCTTCAGAGGTTCCAGCACCCAGAACAGTTTTGCCTTCTCCTCCTTTGCTCCTTGTAACACATATAAATCACCTCTTGGGGGTGGAATTGCCCAAGCTGAGAGGTAGCAGTATCTCCTTGTTACAGTTACCACATCTCTGTATTTCTTCCAGATGGAGAAAGGATTACAAAAAGGCAAATGGCCAAGCCTTGTTTTACTGGGACAGGGTTTTCCAAAGGACCAGGCAAAAGCACCATTTTATTTATTTGTTTTTATTAAAAAACATTTTTTTTTTTTTTTGAGACAGACTCGCTTTTTTGCCCAGGCTGGAGTGCAGTGCAATCTTGGCTCACCACAACCTCCACCTCTCGGGTTCAAGCAATTCTCTTGTCTCAGCCTCCCAAGTAGCTGGGATTACAGGTGTGTGCCACCATACCCAGCTAATTTTTTGTATTTTTAGTAGAGACGGAGTTTCACCATGTTGACCAGGCTGGTCTTGAACTCCTGACCTCAAGTGATCCACTCGCCTTTGCCTCCCAAAGTGTTGGGATTACCATTTGATTTTAAAACACAATTGTGGTTATATCATTCTGATATTTTTTAAAAGCTTTATATGAGGTTTGTATTCTGGCTATCTTTTGCTGCACTAACAAACTATCCCAGAACTTTATAGCTTAAAACAACCATTTTGTTTTGCTCATACCTTTCTGAATCATGAATTCAGGATAGGCTTGGTTGGGCAGTTCATCTTTGATCCATTTGGCGTCAGCTGCCGTGGCTGAAATTGGAGGATCTGCTTCCAACATGGTTTCTTCACTTACATCTCTCATACCTCTGTGTTCCTTGGCCCCTCTTTCCTCCACACGGCATCTCAACCACTGAGGTCTTCTCTGCATGGTTTGTACATCTCATACTGTGACTTGCCAGCCTCAGGCTGGCTGGACTAATTACATGGTATCTCAGAACTCCAAGAGCGAGGGTTCAAAGAGATAAGAAATGGAAGCTGCCAGGATAGTTAAGGGCTGTGCTTGAAAGTGCTATTTTTATTGGTGAGAGGAGTCATAGAGCTTTTTCAGATTCAGGTGCAGGGAACACAGACTCTACCTGTCAGTGGGAGAAATGTTACAGAATTAGAGGTCCGCTCGAAACACTGGGGTTACAGCTGTAACCAATGAAACATTCTAGGGTGGAGTGGACTATTTTCTCACTGAAATGATCTGTTCTTTCCTGGGAGGAACAGTAGGGTACTTCAGGAAAATATTGATTAGATATACTAAAATATTTTTTAAAGCATCTTAAAGGAGAACTCATAGAAATGGAAAAAAAAATCTGGAGTAATTTTTAAACACCAAATGAGGGAACATCTTTGAATATTCCAGGTTTCAAATTCAGTCCTTTGCAAGTACAGGGTCATTTTGGTCTTTAGTTTCTTGGTTGACTTTTTTTAAGAGTCCGTGCTCTGCTGAAATTTATTTTTATTGTATAGTTTTCCAGAATAGTTTTAACCTATGGTTGGTATGATTTCAGCTTACCTAGTAACAGAGCCAGATTTCATAAATCATGATACTGCCTGGTGTAAAGTCCAAGGAAAGAATCTACCATTTCTATGTGCTAGGCATGATGTTATTATTTTTTGGTCATTGCTTACATTTAAAATTTACTCTTTTTTCTTATGGTGAAAACTGCATTATTCAACAGAGAAAATTTGGATAGAGACTTACCAGGTTGCTAAAAGTTAAAAAGTAATGCTACCATTTCTTGTAGGGATGTAGAGAAGGGGTACTCATTATGGCTGGTAGAAATGTGGATTATTAGAGCCTTTTGTGGAATGCAATCTGGTAATATCTTAAAAAAAAAATCCAGGTATCCACTGACTCTCTATACTAGTTAGGATTTGGTCAGGTTGTGAAGAGTGTAAAGCCTCAAATGAACAGCCGCTTAAACAAGGTAAAAGTTTACTTCTTTCTCTTGCATTCTGAAGTCTGGAGACAGGAAGTTCAGTGTGATACTGTGGGGCCAAGGACCCAGGCACCTTTTCTTGCTCCGTCCATGGTTTCTGTTCCCTAGGCCACCTTTTGGTTCGAGGTGGCCGCTGAACCTTCTGTCTGTCATAGGGTCTGCATCACAAACATCGAAGTGGGAATGAAAGAAGGAAGACATGGCCCTTCTCTCCAAAGGCTTTTCTTTTTCCATTCCAACTGGCTGTATCTCAATTCAATTCTGGCACTGACCACTTGGATTTAGTGCAGACCTCACAAGTTAAAGGGCACAGTCCCCACCAAGGGAGCCCTTATTTTAAATTACAGCTGCAACTTCAGAGTCCTGAGGCCACCTGCACTTTGGACCAACTGGCTATAAATTTAGAGGTTCCCGTGACTCCCCCAGATTCAATAAATTGCTAGAATAACTCACAGAACTCAGGAAAATGCGCCCTCCACTGAAAATATGAAATCACAGCTGTGTGAAGTTCTGTGATAGCCTAGAGAGGGGACTTGTGTTCCTCAGGGAAGGCTTCCCTCAGGAGGTGATGCTGAAGTTGAGATGTGATACATGGAGAAGAGTTCACCAGGCAGAGGGCACAGCCTGCACAGACTTCATGGCAGGAAGGGGCGCGGAACCTAAGAAGGACTGGAGTCCGGTGTGTTTGGAGCAACTTCTCAGATCCAGCAATAAAGCAGATAGTATATTTTAGTTCCCAGTGGCTCCATGCTTGCTTCTTAATTGGCTTAGCACTTATAAGGGAAAGGGGTATGATTAACAGCTCCAGACCTCTTTTTTTGATTTTGTTTTTTAGAGACAGAGTTTTTGCCCTGTTGCCCAGGCTGGAGTGCAGTGGTGCGATCTCAGCTTACTGCAACCTCTGCCTCCTGGGTTCAAGCAATTCTCCTGCCTCAGCCTCCCAAGTAGCTAGGATTATAGGCGCCCGCCACTGCACCTGGCTAATTTTTTTATTTTTAGTAGAGATGGGATTTCACCATGTTGGCCAGGCTGGTCTGGAACTCCTGACCTCAGGTGATCTGCTTCAGCCTCCCAAAGTGCTGGGATTATAGGCATGAGCACCGCGCCCGGCCTAGACCTCTTAATTACAAACGATATATGTGCTTTGTTGAAAGAAAGTAAAATTATCCAGAAGTCTATTGATTCTTCTTCCTCACTTATTCTTAGTTAAATACTGTTTAAAAATGTGGTGTAGATCCTTCCAGACTTTCCCCTGTGACCAACAGCTGAATTTTAGTAGGGCCAGGGCAGAGGTGAGAAACCCAGCCCTGGGGGACTCAGAGGAGGGAGGACAACAATCGCTAGGAATGATGGAAACATTCAGCTGTCCTCGCAATTGATAAAACCAATAGTCACACAGTGGGGTGGAACTCTCTGCCCTTGGGTTTGCTGGGCTGGGTGGTCCCCATGCCCTCTGGGGAGAATCTGGTTAGGGGAAGCTGTGAAAATGAAATCAAAGGGAAAGTAGTCTTTTTTTTTTTTTGAGAAGGAGTCATGCTTTTGTTTCCCAGGCTGGAGTGCAATGGCACAATCTTGGCTCACCGCAACCTCTGCCTCCCTGGTTCAAGTGATTCTTGTGCCTCAGCCTCCCGAGTAGCTGGGATTACAGGCACCCACCACCACGCCTGGCTAATTTTTGGAATTTTAGTAGAGACAGGGTTTCACCATCTTGGCCAGGCTGGTCTCTCAAACTCCTGGCCTCAGGTGATCCCCCCACCCTGGCCTCCCACAGTGCTGGGTTTACAGGTATGAGCCACCATGCCTGGCCAGTAGTCTTTATTTTCTAAATTTTAAAAAATATATTTTTTTGAAGACAGGGTCTTGCTCTGTCTATTCGACCAGGTCTTGCAGGGTCTATTCAACCAGGCTGGAGTGCAGTGGCATGGCCATAGCTCACTGCAGTCTCAAATTCCTGGGCTTACATGATCCTCCCGAGCAGCTGGCACTACAGGTGCAAGTCACCATGCCCATCAGGAAAGTAGTCTTTACACTTATTTATTTCTTGGCATTTAGAATATTGGAAACAATTAGGAAATGACGAAGAAGAAATGTGAGATGAATGGTTGGTTTCAGAAGAACAGAAGCATGTGTGTTTGTGATACACACTTAGGGGAGAGAGAGAAGGGCAGCTGAGCCTAGGATATACTTCCAGTCCTGGGGAGGGGTTTGGGTGGTTGCTGGTGGTGTGTCTAGAGGTGATTAAGTTTAGACAAACCTTTGAGTGTGTGCGTGCGTGTGTGTGTGAAGAGGGAAGTTTGGTATGTCCTTGACCTGGTGCTCTCTGGCATAAAGTTACCATGGGCAGAACTAATGGCAGATTGTCCTGGGCCTAGGAATGGTCTCAGCATTGCAAAGCCCCCTGGTGAACCTGAGCAATAAAGGTAGCACGTTTCCTCTATGCTTGTGACATATGTGAGGGCTACATGGTTTCCTTCAGGAACTAAGTCAGCCTGCCCTTTCTGATCCCAGAGCCGGAGACACAAGGATACTCACTGTAGGTGGACCGATCTGGGACCCTGGAGGTTCCTGGTACAATCTGTGTCAACTTGGGACACATTCTTGCACTTTTACTTTTCCAGAGGATTGTGCAAGCCTTTACTTCCATAGGCAGAGAATCTCATTCTTCCCCCTTGATCACCCTTCCCTTCATTATCCAAGAATTCCAGTCTTTCCAAAGCCATACTGGGAGACCAGAAAATTAGATGTGTGCACTGTTACCATAGTGGCCATAAGGTGTCGCTGTTGTAAGGGTTTCCCCACAATCCATGGGCTCAGCCATTCTGCCCACCTGCACTGCCCACCTGCACAGGGCCGAGGTAGCATCCTACTCGTGCCCTAGAGCTGCTCCTTTCTCGGCCACCTCATGTTCCGCCATCATCCCTCAGAGTAGGGCACCCACCAGAGTTTCCAAGCCCGCAGTATCTTCACTCAGCCCTACCTACTGTGGGAACCTGGCCTCTGTGAAATTTTAGATCCTGAACTGGGGCCAGCCCCCTCTCTTCCCCTCCCTTCCGAGGGAGTCCCCTTAAGATCTTTTCCTGCCATGAGCCTGCTTCAGCGCATCCCAGACCACCCAAATGGCTGTCCCCAACTTCATCTCTGGGTTCCTGTGCAAATTGGTCCACCTTGCACCCTGGAATTCCAGGAGAGATCGTCTTTGCTGAACTACACACAGCAAACCAGAGATGTTGTGTATAGCCTTCCCCTAGAACAACACACACTGACTTTACATTCACATAACCACAGGAAGTTGGTCAAATGATTTTTCCCATAATAATGAAAATCTGTTCTCTGTCTCTAGCCTAGACTTACTCTATCGCTCTATATTTGCATAATTCCTTTAAAATGTTTTAAAAAATGCCAAGAACTATTTTTTTTTTTTTTTTTTTTTTGAGGCGGAGTCTTCACTCTGTCGCCCAGGCTGGAGTGCAGTGGCACCATCTCGGCTCACTGCAAGCTCCGCCTCCCAGGTTCGCGCCATTCTCCTGCCTCAGCCTCCCGAGTAGCTGGGACTACAGGCGCCCGCCACCGCGCCCGGCTAATTTTTTGTATTTTAGTAGAGACGGGGTTTCACCGTGTTAGCCAGGATGGTCTCGATCTCCTGACCGCGTGATCCGCCCGCCTCGGCCTCCCAAAGTGCAGGGATTACAGGCGTGAGCCACCGCGCCCGGCCAGAACTATTTTTTTTAAAAGCATCCCATAGTATTACCTTTCAGCTACTCCCTTGTATCAGCTAGGCTCCCTGAGAAAGAGCACAGTCTACTGGGTACTGTGAGGAGAGCTTGATAAAGGACTTGTTTATCAAGGTGGACAGGAGGAGGGAACCCACCAGGCCTTAGATGGGGCAGTGCCGTAGATGGAGTTATGCAGATGGACCTCAGCTATCACCCCGGACCTGGCGGGCAGGGCCAGGTCTCCTCTGAGCATAGTCATTTTGAATCACTTTCAGACTTTTTAAGAATCCTAAGGACTCTGCATCCTCTTTGGAGAGGAAGCAGAGAGGGAGGCTGAGAACAGAGACTGAGGTTGGAGGGCTCGGGTATAAACCCTGATTCTGCCACTAACCGATTTTGTGGTTTGGGGCAAGTTGCTTAACCAATCTGTGCCTTGGCTTCCTCATGTGAAAGTGGGAATCATGATAGTATCTACCTCACAGTGTTGCTGTGGGGAGTGAGTGTGCTGTGTATTTCTTAGTGCAGTGCCTGGCAAATAAAGTGTCTGTTAAATGAAACCAAGAAAACGCCAGTGTTTGAGCTGAGCTGATTAACCTGCTTCACTTGCAAGAAGGAAGGGCTTCTCTCTTGCCCTTTGATAGAGGTCAAAAGACCAGCATGTCTGTAGGCTCTCAGAGCCCCTCAGGAACATAGGGGAAATTACTCTGTCAGTTTTCTTTTTTGAGATGGAATCTCACTCTGTCACCCAGGCTGGAGTGCAATGGCGCAATTTCGGCTCACTGCAACCTCCACCTCCCAGGTTCAAGCGATTCTCTCGTCTCAGCCTCCTGAGTAGCTGGGATTACAGGTCCCCGTCATCATGCCTGGCTAATTTTTGTATTTCTGTAGAGATAGGGTTTCACCATGTTGGCCAGGCTGGTCTTGAACTCCTGACCTCATGATCCGCCCACCTCGGCCTCCCACAGTGTTGGGATTACAGGTGTGAGTCACCGCACCCAGCCTACTCTGTCAGTTTTACCATCTTCTCCTTAGGTTTCTGGTGCAGGGGCTTTGACTTGACAGGCCAGGAGTGCCCTTGGGCAAGGTCACCACAAGGGCTGCAGCCCTGATTCAGTATTCTTAACCAGCTGGTGGGATGCTTCCTCCTCTGTCCCCCATGGTGGCTGTTTCCCAGGAGGCCCTGTGGTCCTTCATGCAAGTTGCCTCTGGCCCCGCTCTCCAAGTCAGTCCAGGCTAACACAGCTTCATGCTGAAATTCTTGTGTTTACTTAAACTCTGAGTGCTGTTTGGATGCTAAGAACAATTACTAAAGAAAATGTATATATACACAGTGGAATACTATACAATCTTTAAAAAGGAAATCCTGCCATCATGATAACATGGATGAACCTGAAGGATTTTATGCTAAGTGAAATAAGCCAGACACAGAAAAGCAAGTACCGCACGATCTTCACTTATATGTGGAATCTTAAAAAGTTGAACTCATAGAAGCAGAGACTAGAATGCTGATTAGCAGAGGCCCGGAGGGGGAGACATAGGGAAAGGGAGATGTTGGTCAAAGATGTTGGTTTCAGTTAGACGTTTTAGAGATCTGTTGCATAGCATGGTGACCATATATTTCAAAATAGCCAGAAGACTAGATTTTAAACATTTTCACTGCAAAAAAGGGTACATAGGCGAGGTGTTGGATATGTAAGTTTGATTAATCTTTCTGCAATGCATACATGTATCAAAACGTCACATTGCACCCTATGAACATATATAATGATTCTTTGTCAGTTTAAAAAAGTTTATATTTCATCCTGAGTTCAAAACCCCTAACTGAAGTGACTGCTGGTGGGAACCAGGTAAACCTTCCATTCAGCTTAACTTTTGAGATGAGCTTGGCATTTCTTGATGTTGCTAGGGGAAAAACCTCAGGAGTTTTGTTGTAATGGGAAATTAAGAGTAAGATTGCTGATTTCATTCATTAGTTCAGTGAGTTTCTGTAATGAAGAATATATGTGTACCCATAAGAGTCAATATGCATATTTACTTTATTATCTGTAAAGAAAAAAGCATCTGATAAGGAATGAACGGAATTTGGCCTCTTGGTTTTTTGTGTAATTACATGTAACGGGGACTGGGTTTATCGCTGACTGTGGGGTCTTCCTGGTTCATTGTAGTGGTGCCGGTGGGCTGGGGTTTTATCCTAATGTCACTCTACCATGGGAAACGTAATGATCTGTTTATTTGGAGCCTTAGAACGATGCTACATCTCTAAAAAATACTTTGACCATAAGTTTTCAGGTCATACGTCCATTATGTCAAGTAGATGATGTAGTCCTGTGAGGAAGGTGTTAGTCTCGCTTCCATTTTTTTTTTTTTTTTTTTTTTTTGAGACGGAGTCTCTGCCGCCCGGGCTGGAGTGCAGTGGCCGGATCTCAGCTCACTGCAAGCTCCGCCTCACGGGTTTACGCCATTCTCCTGCCTCAGCCTCCCAAGTAGTTGGGACTACAGGCGCCCGCCACCTCGCCCGGCTAGTTTTTTGTATTTTTTTAGTAGAGACGGGGTTTCACCGTGTTAGCCAGGATGGTCTCGATCTCCTGACCTCGTGATCCGCCCGTCTCGGCCTCCCAAAGTGCTGGGATTACAGGCTTGAGCCACCGCGCCCGGCCCTCGCTTCCATTTTCGAGGCTCAGAGCAGGGGTTGGGAAGTAGGAAAGAAGAGCAGTAAAGATTTTAGGAGTTAGACAGACCTGGGTTTGAATTCCAGCTCTTGCATTAGCTGTAGGGCCTTGGGAAAGTGACTCATTCTCCCACCTGTAAAATGACGATATTAATAAATCCTACCTTACAAGTCATTGTAAGGACTGGAAGTAATAAATGTGAAATAGCATAGTCCAGCATAATACAGCAAGGACACTGGAGTAGGTTTTTACTGATTTTTGCTCAAGGTGATAAAGTGAATGGCTGAGCTGGAATTTGAGCCCAGGCAACCAGAGGCCACCACCATGTTATACCTTCTTTGTGTTCGGGTGATGATTAATTCCCACGAATGATGGCATGGCTCCTGCTGGAACTGTGAATGCTTTCTGCTCCTGGAAGCCAGTGAGGATTCCTGCATGGGTTTCTGGGCCTCCACCTGGCACATGTTCTGGATGAGAGGTCTGGCACAGGTGGCCACCAAGAGCAGGGCCAGTAACCCCAAGAGCAGATGAAGGCTTTATGTACACCAGAGCACTTACAAGGCAGGTGGACCCAAATAGGGTGACCACTTTCTCTTGGTACAGCTGGCTGCATCAAAGTGAAAATGCAGGGCCCTTTGTTCAAAAAGCAGGAAACCAGGCCGGGCACAGTGGCTCATGCCTGTAATCCCAGCACTTTGGGAGGCCGAGGTGGGTGGATCACATGAGGCCAGGAGTTTGAGAACGGCCTGGCCAATGTGGCAAAACTCCGTCTCTACTAAAAATACAAAAATTACCCAGGCATGATGGTGTGCACCTGTAATCCCCGCTACTGGGGAGGCTGAGGCATAAGAATCACTTGAACCTGGGAGGTGGAGGTTGCAGTGAGCTGAGATCATGCTACTGCACTGCAGCTTGGGCAACAGAGCAAGACTCTGGCTCAGAAAACAAAAAACAACACCAAAAACCAACAAAGCAGGAAACCAGTGCCATTAAAGGTATGAGAAAATACAAAATGTTTTCTCCTGCGGCCTCTCTCTTGACCTCTCATAGTGTTCTCCATGTGTTATTTAATGTTGCACTCCCTTGGGCATAGGGAGAATTGCCTGGCATGTACAGGCTGTCATAGGCATCTGGGGTCCTGCCGTGCGACTCCATGCACACATGGCCCATCAGCCTCTGAACAAATGCCTGGACCCAGCGGGGGCAGGAAGTCAGTCTCCCCCTTCCATGGACATGCTGCTCCTAACCATGCAGACAGGTGGCCCACAGGGATTGCAGCCTCTGTGCTGGAACATGTTTTATATCTGGATCAGGGGTGGGTGAGAGGCTCACCCCCACTGAACTGCCTGCCTGGTGTGCCATAGAGCTGCCAGCCTGGGTCAGGGGTAGCCACCGCCATGCCCCATCCTGAGCTGCTATGAAGCGTGTGTGCCTGGCTCTAAATCCTCCTGATCTCTCATTCAGGCCTCTGCCATGTGTTAGAGAAGTGAGTGGCTCAGAAACTGGCCAGGAGAGGCAGGAAGGTGGTGGGAAGTGGTAATATGTCTCAGCTGAGGCTCCACGCCCCCTGGCATGTGTTCCAGTTGTCCCCTTGGACTTCACTTACAAAACACATATTCAACGAGAAAATAATTATGCATGTTAAGATGATGACAGCAGAGTATTAAAACCCCAGCCCTGTATGACTTCACTGGTCACATGCCCTTGGAGCCAGCCCTGCCTGGCCATTTTCCTGAGACTTTTTGCAGTGTTAATAGCACTAAAAGTTCTAGGTCCCAGAAGTACCCTCAGTCCCAGGCAAATCAGGCTGGTTGGTCACCACACACCCAAAACAAGGCTACTCCCAGCCTAAATTCTTCTTCAGTGACCTTAGCTAGAATTTGACAACCTAGAAGGAAGCTATTAATTTTTGCATGCATGCACATTTGTGACATTTCTTTTTTTTTTTCCTTTTTTTTCTTTTCTTGAGACTAGGTTTGCTCTTGTTGCCCAAGCTGGAGTGCAACGGCGAGATCTTGACTCACTGCAAACTCCACCTCCCAGGTTCAAGCGATTCTCCAGCCTCAGCCTCCCAAGTAGCTGGGACTACAGGCATGTGCCATCGTGCCAGGCTAATTTTGTATGTTTAGTAGAAACGGGGTTTTTCCATGTTGCTCAGGCTGGTCTTGAACTCCCGACCTCAGGTGATCCACCCGCCTCAGCCTCCCAAAGGGCTGGGATTACAGGCATGAGCCACCATGCCCGGCCCATTTGTGACATTTCAAGCGATATACATTTATTCTACATTTTATTCACACACACACATATCTGAGTAGGAGAAGGGGCTTAATCATCCCAGATCTTAGGACTGCTGAAGGTCTTCAGCCTGGTCCCCAGCAGGGTAGCTTCTGTGCCCTCCAGTGGTGGCTGAATTCACAAAAGGGGGCGAATCAACTCACACCCAGCTCTGCAGGAGTGGACATTTTTGCACACGCCCCTGAATCACTCCCAGAGGCCAGGAGCAATTGTACCAAAGAGAAGGGTCCCATACTGATAAATCCAGCCCTTCTCACAGGCGTCTGGTTGGGTGGAGCATGTTGGCTAGGGCTCAGGCCACCCCAGATTCCTCTCCTATGGCTTGTAACCATGGGTAAGCCACGTCATCTCACTGAGCCTCAGCTTCCTCTTCTATAAAGGGGACTATCTTGCCTTATAGGCCAGAGGGAGGACTAAAGGAAGTCAGATGACTGGAGTGCCAGGACAGAGCCTGGCCTGCACTAGGTGCTTAATGAATATGAGCTTGATCTACGCAGATGGAACTTTTACAACAGTCCCACATTAAACCTGGCTGGCAGGATGGCTCTTGGCTGTCTCCAGGGCAAAGTGAAAAGACTCACTTTGGTGAGGAAGCTCATGAGTTTGTAGGTGCAGCTAGTAGACCTGACTTGCCCCCGCTGTGTGCCTCCTCTGCCTCCTAGGGCAGGGCTGGGCATGTGTCGGGGTTTAATACACGAATGTTGGACAAATGAGTGAAAGATAACTCTCTTTTATGAGTGCTTTCTAAAAGCCAGATGTGGCGCTGAGCAGTTCCATAAATCATCTCAGTTCTGTCCACAAAATCGTGAAGAAGGCCGGGCGCGGTGGCTCATGCCTGTGATCCCAGCACTTTGGGAGGCTGAGGCGGTATGATCACTTGAGTCCAGGAGCTTGAGACCAGCCTGGGCAACATAGTGAAACTCCATCTCTACAAAAATTAAAAAACTTGGCCAGGCGTGGTGGCTCAAGCCTGTAATCCCAGCACTTTGGGAGGCCGAGACGGGAGGATCACGAGGTCAGGAGATGGAGACCATCCTGGCGAACACGGTGAAACCCCGTCTCTACTAAAAAATAAAAAAAAACTAGCCGGGCGAGGTGGCGGGCGCCGGTAGTCCCAGCTACTCGGGAGGCCGAGGCAGGAGAGGCAGGAGAATGGCGTAAACCCGGGAGGCGGAGCTTGCAGTGAGCTGAGATCTGGCCACTGCACTCCAGCCTGGGCGACAGAGCAAGACTCCGTCTCAATAAAAAAAAAAAAAAAAAAAATTAAAAAACTTTTAAAAATCGTGAAGAAAATATGATTATATCAATTTATAGACAATGAAATGGAGGCTCAGAGAGGGTAACTAACACCCCCCCCACTGCCTAGGTCACACAGAAAATTCAAGGGAGAACTGAGATTGGAATCCAGGTGTGTCTGCTTCCAAAAAGTTGTGTTCCATTAACATTCTTTCCACTGGATATTCTGGCAGGAGCTGGGCTTCCTGTCATGGACACTATGGTTTTGGGAGGAGATGCTTAGTTCACTCACACTAATAATGACCATGGCAGGCACATGCCCTGATCTTCTACAATTAATGTGTCTTGAAATTTTGAAGTCTTGAGTACACAGGCTTCTGCTTTGTTTTCTTCTTCTTTTCCTTCTCCTTCTTCTTCCTTCTCCTTCCTCCTTCCTCCTCCTCCTTCTTCTTTTCTTCTTCTTCTTCTTCTTCTTCTTCTTTCTTCTCCTTCTCCTTCTTCTCCTTCTTCTCCTTCTTCTTCTCTTTTTTTTTCTTTGAGACAGTATTGCTCTTTACTCAGGATGAAGTGCAGTGACACAATCATGCCTCACTGGAGCCTTGACCTCCTGGGCTCAAGTGATCGTCCCACCTCTCAGCCTTCCTGAGTAGCTGGGACTACAGGCTCTTCCACCATGCCTGGCTAATTTTTTGTTTGTTTGGTATTTTTTTTGTAGAGATGGAGTTTCACCATGTTGCCCAGGCTGGTCTTCAACTCCTGGCCTCAACAAATTCTCCTGTCTTGGCCTCCAAAAGTGCTGTGATTACAGGCCTGAGCCAGGCGTGTGCCTGACTCATAGAATTATATAACGTGTAGTCTTTTGTGTCTGACTTCTTTCACTTGGCCTGGGGGTTCCAACGTTCATCCATGGTGTAGCCTGTGTCAGCACCGCTTCTTATGCTGGACATTTCTTTGTATAGATGTATCATATTTTATCTGTCAGTTGACAGACGTCTGGGTTGTTTCCACATTTTGGCCATTATGTATAATGTTGTTAGGAATATTCATGTACAAGTTTCTGTGTGTACATGTTTTCACTTCTCTTAGAAGTGGAATTGCTGGGTCATATAGTAATGCTTTTTTTTTTTTTCATTTTGAGACAGAGTCTCGCTCTGTCACCCAGGCTGGAGTGCAGTGGCACAATCTTGGCTCACTGCAGCCTCCACCTCCTGGGTTCAAGCAATTCTCCTGCCTCAGCCTCTGGAGCAGCTGGGATTATGGGTGCACACCACCACGCCTGGCTAATTTTTGTATTTTTAGTAGAGATGGTGTATAATTCTTTTTCTATGTTGCTGGATTTGGTCTGCTAGTATTTTATTGAGGATTTTGGCATCTGTATTGATAAGGAACATTGCTCTGTAGTTTTCTTTTCTTGTGATGTCTTTGTTTTTAACCTTTGGACTTTAACTGTTTTTCGTTTTTTAAAAACTCTGCTATCTTTCCCCTAAGTGTGGGAGCACCTTAGTGTCAAAGACATAGTCCATGGGCCTGAGATTCCTAGAGGTCCGCATGGGGCCTGTCATGGAGTAGGGGCAGGGGTGATGACTGAGACCAATTAGGCAGCACCAGCTCTTTACCAGGCTCTGTAGCATCCTCAGGGTTCAAGTGCATTTGAAATTTGTTTATCCCAGTTGGAAGTAGCCATGTCTGCCGATCTCTTTAACTCCAAACAGCACCAAGGCACGGGCCATTCTGCTTATTTCACAACAGTCCTGCCAACACTGGATGCTATAAACATCCTTGTGTGCTCCCCGGTGCCTGGTACAGGAGAGGACTGCATACACTGGACACTCTGTAGGTGTTTGATAAATGGCTGAAAAGGAGGGAATTGGCCCCTGCAGACCCCCCTGCTCCTTTCCCCCCTACTTTTTTTTTTAGATGGAATCTTGCTCTCTTGCCAGGCTGGAGTGTAGTGGCGCGATCTTGGCTCACTGCAACCTCCGCCTCCCGGGTTCAAGCGATTTTCCTGCCTCAGCCTCCCAAATAGCTGGGACTACAGGCGTGCGCCACCATGCTAAGGTAATTTTTTGTATTTTTAGTATATACAGGGTTTCACCATGTTGGCCAGGATGGTCTCGATCTCTTGACCTTGTGATCCACCCACCTTGGCCTCCCAAAGTGCTAGGATTACAGGCATGAGCCACTGCGCCTGGCTGCCCCCTTTTATTTTTTATTTTATTCTTTTGAGACAGAGTCTCGCTGTCACCTAGGCAGGAGTTCTGTGGCGCCATCTCAGCTCACTGCAACCTCCCAATCCCGAGTTCAAACAATTCTCCTGCCTCGGTCTCTTGAGTAGCTGGCACTACAGGCACACACCACCACACCTGGCTAATTTTTGTATTTTCAGTAGAGATGGGCAACTGATGACCAGCATGCTCCATCCAGGGAGGTGCTCACTCAATGTTTATTGAACAACGAATACAGAAAAGAGAGTCCCTGGAGCTCTATGTGTGGAAAGTAGCCCTTCTGGACAGAAAGAATGTTCGTGGTCCATGTGGTTTGAGTCTGTTAAGAAGGACGCTAAGGCACATGGCTGGTGATCTTTGCGTCACAGACGTAGGTGAGCTCGTGGTGGAACTCCTCCTTCTCTGTAGGTTTCTAGGCTGGGCACAGAGGTGAGGGCAGAACGCTGGGGGTCCCAGTGGATCTCCCCACAACTTCCTCCAGGGCAGGATTTCCACCCAGGCCCAGGCTGCTCGTTTCTCTCCTTCTCCGCCAGTCTGCACTGCGGCAGCCATGGCTCACACCAGAGGGATGGGGTAGGAGGCGCAGGCAGCCAGGCCACACATGTTCTTTCCGCGCTCGATGAGGAAGTACCTGGGCAAAGAGAGGAGCTGAGGCCCAGCCGGCGGTCTCCTGACCGCAGGCCTTTCTAGAATGTTTTGCTGCTCACCAAGAGCTGACTTTAGGGATGAGACCCTCTGAATTTATTCATAAAACAGTAGCATTCAGCTTATTTGATCACCAGCAAATCACTGACCTGACTTTATAAAGAATTCATTCTTCCTTCTCCTTGGCTGCCAAATGAACATTCCATATCCCACTTCTCCCGAAAATTTACCGAGGGCCCCCTCTTAGCCCTGGCCAGGCCCTCACACAGCTATTTAATCAACAGGACCCTGAGGGAACAAACAGGAAAGCTCTCCTTTTCAGACGAAGACATAGAGTCTGGGAGGAGGACAGAACAAAGGCACAGCAGCATGTACACCCAGGCCCCCCCATGCCAGCCTTTTCTCCCCAAAGGAGGGGCTGTCAGTGATCAGGGGTACATTTGTTGCCTTGATTTCTCAGAGACGGACCCTCCCAGACACTGATTTCGTGCCAGCAGAGTTCCGAGTTCTGAGCTGTTTTCCTAGCAGTCCTTCTGAGCCAGCTGGCCTCCTGCTCTCCCTGCAGCATCCTGAAGACCTGGGGCCCTGTGAGGGCTGCAAATGGGAGCTTGGAGATGTGGAGGCTACGTTCTCATGCTCCCTTTCCCCCTAGCCTGGGCTAGGGCTTGGCTGCCCAGCTCATTTGCGGAAGCCGTAACTCTGAGGTGGAAGCGATGCCCCCAGGGCCTCCAGGCCTGAGCAACAGCCCCCTCCCAGCAGTGGGACCTGGGAGCTGCTTACCCATTCATTCCCCACTGGGGACCCCAAGAGTTTTTCACGATCCAATAAGGGATCCCATTTTCTTCTCCATACCCAACAGCCAGTACTGCATGGTTTACTTTATCTGGAGTTTTATGGCAGGAAGTACTGGAAAACAAAATTTAAAAAGAGGTGATCATATGGGAAGGATAAAAGCAATGACAGTCCCATCCAACAATGCCTCTTTGAGTGCTTTAGACCAATGTTCCCCACAGGGGACCAGGGAGGCATGTAAGGTGGTGATTTAATCACATTTAGTCACCGCGAGAGAACTCCTTTCAGTTCTTTTTATTTTTGAGATGGAGTCTCACTCTGTTGCCCAGGCTGGAGTGCCATGGTGCTATCTCTGCTCACTGCAACCTCTACCTCCAGGATTCAAACAATTCTCCTGCCTCGGACTCCTGAGTAGCTGGGATCACAGGCGTGCGCCACCACACCTGGCTAATTTTTGTACTTTGGGTAGAGATGGGGTTTCATCATGTTGGCTAGGTTGGTCTCGAGCTCCTGACCTTGGGTGATCCACCCGCCAAGGCCTCCCAAAGTGCTGGGATTACAGGTGTGAGCCACCACACCCGGCCCTTTCAGTTCTTTTGGTTCTTCTGCTCCTGTCGGGAGACTCTCCATATGGTGCTGGCCCATGTCTCACCCCTGACACTTTCTACTCCCTCTTTCCTAGCAAGGAGAGAGCCGCCTTCCCGCTGCACCTTCTCCAGGCAACAGCGTCTGGCAGAATTTAACACGGCTTTGCCTCGTTGCCACTGCATTTATTAAATATTATTTTACACCTATGGCAAAAATACAACTTCTTCTGTTTACAAAAGTGAACTAGCTTCCATAAGGAAATTCCAAGAAATTCAAGAGAACAAACTGCAGTGGTCAGGTGTGAATTCAGCTGATGTGCAAGTGGGCCATGGGCTCGCGCCAGGCCTAGGGCCAGGTGCCGGGATCCAGGCAGCATGCATAACTGTCCCTTGGAAGCCCTGTTTGGCAGGGAGCAGGTTGGCAAAGAAGCTGCTTCTCTACAGAGGCCTGAGGGCTGTGACAGTGGGAGGGTGACAGAGCCCACAGGAGGGGGATCCAACCCACCGGGGCGGGGGTGGGCAGGGTGGGTCAGGGAAGGCTCCCTGAGGAGGTGGGGAATGCCCATGGAACTATGAACCCTTCTGTGTGGCTGGGGTGGGGGCTGCAGGGTGGAACAGAGGAGACAGGGGTTTGATGGCAGATGAGTGTAGAAAAAGAGGGAGGACCAGATCATGAGGGTCCCCCCGAGGGTAGGACCCTGGGAAAGCAGGGACATTGGTGTATTCAAAGGTTGGTGTGTCAAGAGGAGTGTTTCAGAAGGCAGAGAGCTCCCAGTGGAGGCTGGAACAGTGTGTGGGGGGTTAGGGGGTCCAAGGACAATGAGGGCCGGGGCAGAGCCTCAGGGAGAGAGAGGAGAGCACAGATGTGAGTGACGTTAAAGGGCAGCAACTGATGAAGGGAGGGAAACGAGGCTGCAAACCAGGCAGGCGAAGAGGTGCTGGTGAGAGAAACCCCGTAGTAAAGAGGCTAAAGCTTGGTTTTTCTGAAGAAGCCTGGGTGACTCCTCCAGTGCAGGATCCTGGTGTGTGAGGGCAGCTACTCTCTCCTCCCTATTTTATGTCTTTGAATTTTTAAACATGGGTTTTCTTTATCTGAGACAGAGCTTCGCTCTGTCACCAAGGTTGGAGTGCAGTGGCACAATCTTGGCTCAGTGCTACCTCTACCTGCCGGGTTCAAGCAATTCTTGTGTTTCAGCCTCCCGAGTAGCTGGGATTACAGGCGCGCACCACCATGCCTGGCTCTTTTTTCATTTTTGTATTTTTAGTAGAGACGGGGTTTCGCCATGTTGGCCAGGCTGGTCTCTAACTCCTGGCCTCAAGTGATCCGCCCATCTTGGCCTCCCAAAGTGCTGGGAGTACAGGCGTGAGCCACCGCGCCTGGCCTGAACATGGGTTTTTCAAACTGGAGGCAGCTCTTCTGTTAAGGAACACAGAGCTCTCACATTTTGGCCCTAGCTCTCACTAGCCAGGTGGCCTGTGTCTGCTGTATCCTTTCTGACCTTGTCTCCTTTGCTGTGAGAAGAGGCCACGGCTCCTAGCCCTTGGGGCTGTGTGAGGATTACCTGAGGGATGTGTAAAACGCCCAGCACCTGGCAGGTGTGATGAAGGGTCTGACACAGGGGAAGGAGTCTGGGCTGTGAGCCCAAGTCCTATGAGTGGGGTGTGAGGAGGCCCACCAAGGTCCTCCCCACTGTCCCTCCTGGTTCCTGGGACCCCGACTCACCTGGAGTAGATGCCCGTTTTATACATCATGAAGTCCTGAGTCACCTCGAAGGCAAAGCTCACAGGGTTGTAGAGGGCCACAGCCTCTACCATCGCTTCCTCATCATACTGTAGAAACAGGACCGAGACAGACACACACGGCCTGTCACCTCCCTACTCCTTTCACAGTACAGCCTTTTGCCTCAAGCTAGGGGCTAGAGGCCCAGAGCAGCATCATGGCCAGAACTAGCTCCCCTGTGGCCTCTCTCCCTTCCCATCTCTGGCTGAGTCTGTCTGGCCATCTCTCATTCCTCTCCCCAACTCTGCTCCTAGGAAACCCTGCACCCTCTGGGATAGGGACCTCGGGGGACAGCGTGGACCCACTCATTCAGTCATTCACACCCATTCCCTGAGGTCCTCTCCTGGGCCAGCAGCTCTCAGGGCTGCCGAGATGGGGATGATGTCCCACTACCCCAGGACGCCCTACACCCATAAGCCCAGTCCACAAAGATTTGCTGCTAGAACACAGGGATTATAAACCATGGACGGGTAGGTCCCAGATGGCGGTGGAAACAAGAGATGACCCAGCTGAGGGCTGTGTGCCTTCTGAGTAGAACCTGTCCCCTCCAAGGGGGAAGGCAGGTGGGGGAAGTCAGGGTGGCTTCCTGGAGGCTGCAGCTTTGGAACAGAGCTGCAGAGACCAGGTGACAGCAGCAGGTAGAACCTCATGTGGAACTTTAAAAAAACCCCAAGTCCAGGCTGTGCCCCAGACCAACTACAGCAGTATCTGCAGGGTGGGGCCCAGGCATCAGCACTTTTTGGAGCTTCTGGGTTGGGGGTGGCTGGGTTCAAGTGCGCTAATGAAGAGACCTCTGGGAGTTGAAATGGGGGTGAAAGTTACCTGCGCTGACGCCCTGTCAGGGCCCTGCTGAAGGGAAGCAAGTGCAGGAGGGACGGGGCGCCCAGCCTCCCTCCGTCCTGCCTCTCCCTGGAGGGGTGGACAGAGACCCAGTGGTGAAAAGCAAACAGCTGCCTGGCGAGGGAGTGCCTTCCTTCCTAGTATGTGGACGAGGCCCTGTGAGCTTGACAAGTCGGGGCATATCTGAGACATGGAGGGCACAGAGGCCGGCCCAGCACAGGGGTGAGGACTTCTGTGGGTGGCACCATTTCCACCCCATGGGCCTGCCCGAGAGGGCTGAATGCCAGTTCTGGCCTGGTCGTCAGGGCCCTGCAGGTGTCACCAATGAGGCTCTTCTGGGGACCACGCAAAGGATACCTTTGAGGCCCCAATTCACCTGTCTGTGGGATATCACGGCCCAGAGCAGCCAGCTTGAGTGACAGCAGCAACATTCTGAAGAGGGTGATATCCTGAGTACAGGGTGTGGACTGTACGCTGTCAAGGCAATGAGCCCTGGTTCTGGAATGACATATTCTTAGTTCAAATCCAGCATCCATTTCCTAGCTCTGTGGCCTTGGGCACGTTACTTAACCACTTGGAGCTTGTTTCCTCATCTGTCACATGAGGTAATAAGGATACTCATCTCCTAGGGCCAGTTCGGGTCTAGAGGGGATGGTGTGTGTGGAGGGTTGGTACATCGCCTAGAAGTACTCCATCAAGTTAAGGATGTTACTGCTGAGAGCTTGGCATATGCTTCAACTAAATGGCAGCTGCTGTCATTACACAGACATCACGTTTATGAACTGTACATATATTTGTGGGCATACACACAACCTGAGGGATATTCCTCCACTCCTCACACACACCCTCCCACACTTGTACGCATGCACACTGGAGTCATGAGGGCATTCACTCACGTTCTAGTTCTCTCTGGGAGAAGCAGGGTAAGACCACACTTCCCTATTCACTTGAGGTCAACTGTGACTGGGCGACTTGCTTTGGCTTTAGAGCTAGGGCATTATTTACCACCCTCTTTCCCTCTAGTCCTGGCATGAGGCCAATGACACCGAGCACACACCACCCTCCCTAAGCTGTGCATGGGCGCAGGGGTGCCACACACCCTTTGACTGTTGTCAGCCATGCAGATTGGGCACAGTTGTTATTACAACAGAACCTGGCTCATCCTGAGTGACACACAGTCACCCTCCTCAGTCTCACACACGCTGTGTCAAGCACATGCCCATACCCGCTTCCGTGGGATGTGGACAATTGCTTGCATTTTACAGGCAAGAAAAGAGAACCACAAGAATGAAGGCATGGGTGGATCTGGAGTTCAGAACCAAAGAGCCTGCCTGCCAGTTCGCACTTTCCCTCCCATCTCCCACCTCGCCACTGTCACAGCAACTGAGACCCAATGATAATCTGAACTCATCAAAGGGATGTGCTGCCAGAAAGGCTGCCCTGCTGGGCCCGTTGGCTATCGGACAGCGTGAGAGAGGTCTCCTCATCAGGACACATTCCCCATCCCAGGGGGGATCGGCACTCACGATTGTGATGTTGGCTACATCCTTGACAAAGCCGATGGCCTTTCCAGGCCGGAACTTGCAATCACCATCCTGTTGAGGATGCAAAGGGCATGAAATACAGGTTAGGGACCTGAAGTCTCAGCCTCCCCATGCAGTTCAATAACATTTACTAAACAAAACAAGATGTGCCAGGGCCTGGCATCCTTGTCTTCAAGGAGCTTAGGGTCTGGTAGCAGATGGTCCTGTCCTGGCTTTGGCAGAGGTGGGCACACATGGTGTGTGGTGGGAGCCTGGGGAGGGGCCTGACCCGGCCTGAGGAAACTCGCTGAGAAGTGGAGGCCGAGTCAGAGCCTGTGTGGCAGGGGAGTGGGGACAGTCTCAGCCCCAAGAGGCAGGTGCAGGGGTAAAGTCACAAGGAGGGAAGCACAGCCCTTTCAAGGCAGGAGAAGGCAGCAGGACAACCAACAGGACTGGAGGGAGGGCAGGACCTGGCATTTAGGAACCAGCATGGGGCTGGGCGTGGGCGTGAGGTTAAGAAGGGAGAGTCGGCCAGTTGCAGTGGCTCACGCCTGTAATCGCAGCACTTTGGGAGGCTGAGGCGGGTAGATCACGAGGCCAGGAGTTCAATACCAGTCTGGCCAAGATGGTGAAACCCTGTCTCTACTAAAAATACAAAAAACTAGCTGGGCATGGGGGCGGGTGCCTGTAATCCCAGCTACTCAGGAGGCTGAGGCAGATAATTGCTTGAACTCGGGAGGCGGAGGTTGCAGTGAGCGGAGATTGCGCCATTGCACTCCAGCCTGGGCAACAAAGCAAGACTCCATCTCAAAAAAAAAAAAAAAAAAAAAAATGAAGGGAGAGTAAAAGAGACAGGGACAGGGAGACTGAGCTGGAGTCTGGGCTTTCTCCTGAAGGCCTCATGGAGCCTCTGCAGCTTTCTGATTCAGGCAGGTGTGGGGTCTGAGCTGGGTCTGAGAGGCCTGGGGGAGGCCACCCTCAGGGGTCTGGATGGAAGCCCCAGTCTGAGCGGTCAGCAACACAGATGGGCAAAGGGAGTTCTGTGAGGTCTGTGGTGGTCAGCAGGCTGGCGGCAGGGCAGGGTAGGGAGGGGGACCGGCCTGACAGGACTATGGACACCCAGGAAATTCTGAGGGAGGCCAGTGCCGCTCGTCACTGTGAGGGGAAATACAGGAAGAGCAACAGGTCTCGGGGAAAGACAAGTCACTTGGCTGTGGCCAGGCTGGGCGGAGGTGATGGTGGGGAGAACCAGCAGCCTTGAGAGCATGGGACTGGGGGTGGGCCCCCAAAGGGTCCTTGGCACAAGAGGCCGACTGCATGCACAGAGGCTAGAGGCGAGAGGATGGCGCTCGTGGCAGGAGGGAAAGGAGCCCGGAAGATGGGGCAGGTGGGGGGAAGGAGGGGTCCTGAGAAGGCTGGCTCAGGAAGGAGAGATATGGTACTGCAGAGCGGGTATGGGGTGAGAATAAGAGGCCCCTAGACTAGTGAGAGCAGTGAGCTCAGGTGGGTGGAGGAGGGGAAGGAAGAATTTGGAGAGCACAGACAATAGTGAGAATTCCAGTAGGAGGGAGGTGGGGGGAGAAGGGATGTCTTCCAAGGCTGGGGAGGGGTGAAACTAGGCGTGCTGTACACCAAGGAGACAGAGCGGAGGCTGCTGGAGTTACCTTGCCCTGGTAGGGGTAGGTGTCTTCACCCATGATCCCCTTGTTGTACAGGATGTACTCGAAAGCCTGGCTGGGGAGACCCCTGCAAGAAGTACACACAGGTGAGCCCACCTGGGGCCGTCCTGATAGAGGCGGGACCCTCGGGGGCTGGCGCAGCAAGATGTCTGGCCTGGCAGGCTGGGGACTTGGTTGGGCGTGTCCCAGTGGCAGAGGAGGTCTCTGAGAGGCCTTGAGATAAGACTCAGCAAACTCAGGTGAGGCCACCGGAGTCCAAGGACCAGTCCAAACATGCCTCAGTGGGACAAAGACCCCTCAGGGCCAGCCGCCCTGTCAGGAGCGCACAGCCCCACACCACGGTCAACAGCATCAGCCCAGAGCAGTCATCAGCACGGCCGTGCCCCTGAGCAGGTGCTTCCCAGGCACGACTCCCTGACCCCTCGTGTCGACCCTGTGTGGTAGATGCTGTAATTTGCTGAGGCAAAGAGGCTGAATAACCTGGCCAGGGCCACCCAGCTAAAGCTGGGAAGTGGTTCAAAAGTGGGTGTTTTTCTACATCACATGGCCTCCCAGAATAAACAAAAACTCAGCAGCTGCCCAGCAATCCCCATCCCTTCTCTGTTTCTCTCCATAGCATTCCGCACCACCTGACCTAGTCTAGCCTTGACCGTGGTCTGTCTGAGCCTGTCAGAATGCCCGCTCCTCCAGTTCTGCTGAGTGCTGTATCCCCAGGGCCTACACACAGTGGGTGCTCTGTGATATTTGTTGTATGAATGAGAAAAGGAAGTATCATCCCGAACCAAAGCAAACAGACTCCTTTGAAAAACAGGCTGGATGTGGTGGCTCACGCCTGTAATTCCAGTACTTTGGGAGGCCAAGGCAGGCAGATCACCTGAAGTCAGGGGTACAAGACCAGCCTGGCCAACATGGTGAAACCCTGTCTCTACTAAAAATACAAAAATTAGCTAGGTGTGGTGGTACACACCTGTAATGCCGTGGACCACCGCCAGGAGGCTGAGGCAAGAGAATCGCTTGAACACAGGCAGCAGAGGTTGCAGCGAGCCGAGACTGCGTCACTGCACTCCAGCCTGGGCGACAAGAGCGAGACTCTGTCTCAAAAAAATAATAATAATAAATAAAAAATGAAATAAAAATAAAAACAGTGGGACCCCAGAGTACCCAAATGTCAGACTCTTGTTATGGGTCAGACTTCTAAGCTGTGGAACGGAAACAGACCAGAAGTGAGGGGACACTGAGCAGGATGGTGGATCTGAGAGCAGGCTGTGACTTCACCCCTGGGTCCCCAGGACTCAGCCGCAGCACGGCTCCCTGCAGGAGGAAGAGCCAGCTCAGAGGGGCTGGGGCCTGGGAGAGGGATGTGCCGCAGGGAGGTGGAGGGGAGCTGAGGCAGGGCACCCCAAGGGCCTGGCTTTATGCATACCATGTGCCAGGTGAGCAAAGACCACTGAAATGTCTCAGAGCACTGCATGAAGGGAGGGCTACAGTCACTGTAGAAATGTCAGCAAATTCCTGGCAACCTGCTTTAGAGTGGGCCAGGAAAGCAGGTCCAGGCAAGGTACAGCCCTTACGCACGGCCACCTCACCCTCACAGGGTACAACGAGCTTGGGAGGCTGGGACTTTAGCAAGTTCATCTAAAGGCCAACCCTGTATCTGTGTGTGGATCTCGGGTTTGGAGGATGATGTGTAATGGTGTGTTGCTCACTCTATTAAATTCTTTTAGCCACATTCCCAGAGGCCTTGGTGGCGGGTGTGGTCAACTATGCTATGGAGAGCCAGGTGATACAGTAGAGAGAGGACAGAGGCCTGGGCTCGGATTCCAGCTCTGCCCTGTCCTGGCTATGAGACATGGCCATGTGAGGTGACCGCCCTTGTATGACAGAGACCATTTAGCCATCACCCAGGGCAGTGGTGGGATTATATCTGTGGCACAGCCAGCACACACTGGATCCTGTTGAAGCGGTCAGTGGGAAATGTGGAGGTTTTGGGCCCCTCCTGGTCAGGGACATACCCTTGGCAGCCGTGATTGTTGAAGTCCTGGGCGCAGTCCACCAGCTGCTGTTCAGCCTGGAAGAAGGACACAACCCAGTAAGCTGCGAGCTGAGAAGCCATCAAAGGTTTGGCACGAGACGCTGAGCCTCCCTGGCTGAGCCACATCTGGGGCCCCATCAGTGCTGTGTCCAGGTGATCAAATTATAAACTCCCCAAGGACAGGAACAGTTGCTGTATGTCCTGCAGTGCCAGCTCAGCAGCTGGCATATGTCAGGAGGGACTCAGTAAGCAGGGGCAGCCAGGGAAGGTGAGAGGGGGCGAGGGCTGCTGGGTCCAAGCCCTTGCCCTGTAGGTGTGCCCATACGATGCAGAGCATGGGGTCCCACAGCGGTGTATAGGATGGGGGAAACAGGCCTAGCCAGAAACCCAACCCCCATCTGTCTTCAACCTAGGGCCTTCATGGCCTCACCAGGCCTGCTGTGCACACTCCCTTCTTCCCACACAGAGGCAGGGGCTAGGACAGTTCCTGCAGGGGCATCATCCCTCTCTTGTGGGCGAGGGGATGGATGCATAGGTCCCAGCTCCTCCCTCATGAAGACAACTGAGGCTGCTGGGAAGGGCGTAGCTCCTAGCTGGCTACCCACTAGGCAGGCTCCGCCTTTCTGAACCCCTCCGCGGGGAAGGCTCCAGGCTGTCAAGCTAAGGACCACCCAGATCCACCTGGGAATGAGCCCTTGGGCCAGTTCCTTAATCAACTCAGATCCTTCCCAGGAAAAGCATCAGTTAAGATTCTCATGCTAGATGTCCACAAGGCTGGGGCATCTGGGTCCACCTGAAACAGCACCCTTAGCCAGTGCTCCAGGGAGACCAAAGGCTCAGGCCTGGCCCACATCAGGCTGGGGTGTCTTCTGCAGGGGGTGGCCTGTGGCTGATTTCTTACCAAGGACAGCATCTTCCCGGTTGCGATGGCAATCGCAGACTCCAGGGCCCCTGTGGTGGAGAAAGTCCAGCAACTGCCGCAGGCACCCTGGAAGGGCCAGGGGAGGGCAGAGGACATCAGCGATGGGGACACCGTGAGACGGCCCTGCCTTCTGCCTTCCTCTGCTGACCCTGCCAGAGCTCCCGAGTCCTCAAGTGCCTTGACAGTTTACAACGCCCTATTCCAGATCCATTCATTCTGAGCCTCACAAGTCCTGAGAGGCTTGCAAAGGAGCAGGAGCAGCAGGTGGCCTCTGACCAGCACGTGTGGACTCCCAATCCCCACCTCTTGGCGGCCAATCTCCACCATCCTGCCAGGGCCTGGAGTCCCCCACCCCATTCTACAGTCTTCTGGCTCTCTTCCTTCTCAATCTTCAGCTGGCTCCTCTTTTCGCCACTGGTCCCCCACAGAAGGATGCCCCAAAGTTCTGTTTTTAGAACCTTCTCTCACCTTTCCACCTCCAGTCTCATTCTGCCCACAGTCCTGTTAAACTAACAGCTCCCCAAACCCTAGCCCAGTGCTGACCTCTACTCAGGCTCAGACATCCAACTAACTGCCAGCCAACCCCACCCAGATACCCCTGACACCCCAGACTCTGGGGGACCCGCCCCATCCACCCATCTCCCCACCTTCTGACAGTTCATTGCCGCTGCCTGGCCCCCTTATTCACAACACCTCCAGAATAACATGAGTGTTAGGTGTGGGGGACTGCAGCCTGCCTGCCTGGTTCACATCCCAGCTCTGCCACACACCAGGTGGGTGACCTGGGCAAGTCACTTCCCCTCTCGAAGCGTTGGCTTCATTGCTTGTAAAGTGGGAATGGCGAGGGTTCCTGCTTGCAGGGCACTAGCAGGGTTAGGTCAGATCCTGCTGGTCAGGCAGTCGCCCCCATGGGCACAATGCTGGTGGCTGCCGTAAGGATTTCTCTCGGGCTCATCCCTGTTTCTTTGCCTCACTGGTTCAGTCTTTTGTCTTCGGCTTCTGAAATGTCTCTAAGTCCCCTTCCTGCCTTCCATGTCATCATCCCAGGTTCACACTGGCCTCCCCCAATCTCTTCCCTTTACATATCTCTCTCAGCTGGGGGAGGGAGGGACGGCCTGGTGAGAGAGTCCCTGAGACGGTCAATGAAGCAGGCGTGGCCACTTCGGGGGAGACTATGCTCACTGCTGAAGGAGGCGGAGCTGGGCTGAGCCTTGGGTGCTAGACTTGGGGCAGGGGCCTGGTTTTGTGTCCCCTCTGTCACTTACTTACCTTGGACCTCAGGCAAACCACCCTCCCTCTCAGGCTCCCCCCCTGTAAAGTGAGAAACTCTCAAAGGGGGTGCTGAGCTGATGGATGCTGGGGCTGCTGTCCATCTCTATCCCCACACAGCGGCCACAGTAAGAGACAGCACACATCTATGACAGGAAGCACCTCATTCTGCTCCCTTAGCCCAGCTGGCTGCGTTCTGCCTGATAGCCCGGGATCAGTTAACAGGAGGACTTGGAAAATTCTTGGTGGGCCTCCCTTTCCTACCTGTCCAAGTGGTGAGCAGGTTTAGGTTTCCACACTTACTACGTGTTGCCCTGAATTGTCATGTGGTTCTCAGAGGGTCTAAAAAGGTCACAGGGGCAAAGGTAGGCTTCTACTCCACTCCCTGCAGCAAGGACAGGTTTGCTTTGGCTCCTGGGTGCTAGTTAAACATCCAACACTTGGCAGGCTCCATGAATACTGAGAGCCCGGGAGGATTTAAAGCTGTGCTGCATGGCTTTTTGGAAAGTGAAAAAACATTTCTCATGGAGAATTTTGATGGAAAGCCAGGAGTTTCCAGGAAGGAAACCTTCACTTCGTATTTCCTAGAGACCAGTGGTCAGCGTCTTTCTGAAGAAGGCCACAGCAGGTTCACTGCTAGGGGAGGGGCCACAGCAGCCCAGGAGAACAGCGGGGGCAGGGTCCAGACTCTCTGGGACAGGGCCTGTGTTGAGACCCCCCCACTGCTCTCCCATGGAGGAAGGCGGGGCCTCTCACCTTGCCAAGCCCTCTGTGCCCCACAACGAGGGCCACGGAGGCCAGCCCCTGCCATGAGAAGCTTGCTGATGCATGACACACGGACTAACCAGAGGGATGCGGCCAGCCAGGGCAGGGGCTGGACCCTGGTGGCTCGGAGAGGAAGGAGCGGGGAAGAGGAGATGCATGGAGTTCTGGTGTCCAGATGGGCACAGGGGACATGGTGTTTTAGATGGCTCTGTAGGAGAGACCTGGCACCAATGGGAAAATGTGGGGCGTGGCGAAGGAAGGCAGTGAACTTTAGCCCAATAAAGAGGAACTTTGGCATCCTCCAGAGCAGCCTAGAGAAGTGCTGACCTCCCTGGCCCCTCAAAGGAAGAGGGCCCCTCAAAGGAGAGATGCTGAGAGGAAACAGAGGCAGGGATGTATTTAAGGTGGTTTTGTGGACCTTTCGAGTTGTTCTTCCTAGTGTATTGTCTGGCAGTGTAGCTGTTTTGCAGGGAGAGGATGGAGATTGCCAAGCATACCTGATTTTTCACAGGTGAGACAAAATTTCCTTTTTTCCGCCAGTCCATGGAAGGTGGGTAGGGACCAGTACCTCGAAGGTAGTTACTTTTGGTGGCTGAGCAATTCTGGAACAACCAAACACATTAAAAATAAACAAAACCAAAAACCTTTCTGACAAGAAGAAGAAGAAATGTATAAAAATGGAAGCACCAAGAAAGAATGAGAAAGACTGCAGCTGTCAGAACCTTCCCTCTCCTGTCTACTGGTCCCAGATGCTAAATGACATGTCCCCTTGAGAGTCCAGAGCGTTAGGATAGTGTAGACAGATGTAGCAAATAAAAATACAGCTCACCTAGTTAAATTTGAATTTCAGGTAAACAACAAATAACTTTGTAGTGTAAGTATATCCTGTGCAATATTTAGAATATACTTATGCTAAAGAATTACTTGTTGTTGATCTGAAATTCATTTTTAACTGAGCATCTATATTTTAGTCTGGGAGCCCGAAATTAAGGGTCCACATTGCTAAGGCCATGGGCCTGGACTGCTGAGAGCTGACTACTCTGGTTCCCCCAAAGAATCTGGGGACACCCTCAGCTGCATCTGGGGATGGGACTGAATCTGCCTAGAAGCAGAGCAGGCTCCAAATTTATTCCAAAGGTTTCACTAAAAGGATTCAGATTTGGTCGCAATGAATTATACCTACCTGAGGCTCTGACCAAAGATACTTGTGCTTTATTTCAGCAAAGCTCATGTCTGAAAATTGGTTCAGTGCCACTACAAAGAGGAAGGAAAAAACCAAAATAAAACAGGTGGCTAGTGAATCATTAATGAAGAGACAAGAAAAAATGATAAAACCTCCTGTTTACCTGTATCCTGTTTAGAACCACTGCAACTCATCTCCTTTAAGTTTCTGTATTTAATATAACTCAGTATACTAAGGTCAGCCCTTACAATGCTGCCAAAATACCTGGGAAGCTTTTTCAATGGTATAGATATCCGGGCCACACTCCAGAGATGCTAATGCAGTTGGTCTGGGGTGGAGCCTGGGCACTTACTTTTTTAGATACTCCCCTCGTGAATCTGATGGATGGCTAGGTAAAGAGCCACTCCACTGGTGCCAGCGGCCTTCTCACCTGCTGCCTCATTTGGTCTCTACACAGCCCCAGGAGGGATGCGTGATCATTTCCTCTTTTTCTTTTTTCTTTTTTTTTTGAGACGGAGTCTCGCTCTGTTGCCCAGGCTGGAGGCAGTGGTGCAATCTCGGCTCACTGCAACCACTGCCTCCCAGGTTCAAGTGATTCTCCTGCCTCAGCTTCCCTAGTCGCTGGGACTACAGGCGCCTGCCACCATGCCTGGCTAATTTTTGTATTTTTAGTAGAGATGGGGTTTTGCCATGTTGGCCAGGCTGGTCTCGAATTCCTGACCTCGTCTTCAGGGATTATAGGCGTGGGCCACCACACGTGGCCTCATTTCCTCTTTACTGCCCATGTTAGCATCCCTGAAGGTCACAGGCTAGGACTGGGCAGAAATGAGTTTCAAGCCCAAGTTTCCTTCCAGTTCATGCTTGATGCCTTTATTACCAATTTAGTCAACTACCAATATTTCTCAGAGTCCTTAGCAAATATGCCGGATGTGTGTGTGAGTTTCTAGTGAAATTAATCCGGAGTGAAGGCAGATGTTCCCAGGGGCTGCTCTGAGCCCATGAGCAACCCCTACCTCCCACAACAATCCAAAGACAGAGCTTGGCTTCTAGGCTGGACCCTCAGATGGCAGGAATGGGGCAGGGGCTTCTACAGTCTCTTGTAAACTTCACAACCACAGAGAGGGGTACCGGCTTTGTCCCAAACTTGCGATCCCACATGACACAGAGAGTAACAGCGGAGCCACAATCTGAGGTCAGCCAAACACAACTTCAGAGCCCGGGCTTCTGCTCCCTCCACCCACCAGCACCCAGTGGGCCCTTTCACGGGCTGGTTCACTAACTGACTTCTTTCCAGGAAGGAAGGTGTCCACATACTTTTAAATGTGTGGTTCCCATTGTTGTGGGCATTTATCTTCCTCCAGTTGCTGGCAAACGTCTGCATCCTGTGGTGGTACTCCTCCGTGCTGTATGTCTTATGGTGCTAAAACAAAACACGCCAGCAGCAAGTCATGGAAACAGGATACAGCTCCCCAGAGGGAGACGTTTTTGTTTTCATAAGAGGACAGACGAAGGGTTTCTTTCTGCTATCACTCACAGGCCAAATCTGTGTTTATGGGCGGGGCACTGCCCTTAGCCTCTGCTGAGAAATTTGGGAAGTTACAAAACAACCCCATCTTCAGGGTCCTGTGGCCAGAATGAAAACCATGCAGCTGCTTGAAAGTCAGCTTGCAGTCCAAGAGGCAACCGTGGACAGACCCGCCACATGCGGGGCACTCCTGGACACCGCTGCTGGTGCTGGGTCAAGTTTATGGCAAAAATCACCATTTTTCAAAAGCACAAGCACTGGTGTTCCTCAACTGATTTTGCAACCAGTACACGGTGTGCTTTGGTTTTCTAAAAACAAATGTGTATAATTTTTTATTGATATATAGCTGATGTACTTTTTTTGATACATGTAATATTTCGATATAGTCATATCATCTGTAATAATCAAATCAAGGTAACTGGGATATCCATTACTTTAAACATTTCTTTATGCTGGGAACATTCAACTTATTCTCTTATAGCTATTTGGAAATACACAATAAATTATTGCTTACTACAGTCCAATCTACTTATTTGCTAAACACTTGGTTTCATTTCTTCTATCTAATTATTTTTGGGCCAGGTGTGGTGGCTCACACCTGTAATCCCAGCACTTTGGGAGGCTGAGGCGGGTGGATCACCTGAGGTCGGGAGTTCAAGACCCACCTGGCCAACATGGTGAAACCCCATCTCTACTAAAAATACAAAAATTAGTTGGGCGTGGTGGCAGGCACCTGTAATCGCAGCTACTCAGGAGGTTGAGGCATGAGAATCGCTTGAACCCAGGAGGTGGAGGTTGCAGTGAGCCGAGAGTGCACCACTGCACTCCAGCCTGGGTGACAAAGTGAGACTCTGTCTCAAAAAAAAAAAAATTTCTTTGTATTCATGAATCAATTTATCTTCATCCCTGCTTCCCTACCCTTCCTAGCCTCTGGTAGTCACCATTCTACTGTCTTTCCTCATGAGATCCACCTTTTTATCTCTCACATATGAGTGAGAACATGCAATATTTGCCTTTCCATGCCTGGCTTATTTCACTCAACATATTGGCCTCCAGTTCCATCCATGTTGCTGCAGATGACAGAATCTCATATTTTTACGGCTGAATGATATCCCATTGTGTATATACACCATGTTTGCTTTCCCCGTTGATAGGCACTTAGGTTGATTCCGTATCTTGGCTATTGTGACTAGTTCTGCAATAAACATGAGGGTGCAGTTATCTCCCCATTATACTATTTTCCTTTCTTTTGGATATATACTCAGTAGTAGACTTGCTGGGTCATATGGTAGTTTTGTTTTGAGTTTTTGGTGGAACCCCCATACTGTTTTTTTTTTTTTTTTTTTACAATGGTTGTACTAATTTACATTCTCCACAATATGCTTTGAATACAACATACAGAAACGAATCCCAGGGCTTGGAAGGCTGTCAGCCAAGTTCATCACTTGGGACCACTATTTGGAAGGAATTTACTTAACTGCATCTTTCCCAGTGTTTGGCCAATTCGATGTCTGGAAAGACCCCATTAGGCAAAGTTGGAAATTCCCTCCTTCATTGTCTCAAATCTGGGACAGTTTGGTTTGATAACAGGAAGCTGTGAAATGAAAAACTTCAGAAAGAAGAAGTTGGGCACTGACCTTAGACATCCATGACTTGAAGTGAAACTTCTCTGTAAAAAGAAAAAAAAAAATTAGGTCTGGGCACATCACAGTACTGTTGAGTCTACAGTAAAGTAGGGCACTTTAGAACTGATTTGCATTTTAGAAAACTGGGCTAAATTTAAAACATCAAAAATGGTGTGATATAATGCAGAATGCAAAAAGAAACTCGGCCTCTTCCTGGTTTTGTACCCCAAATTA
Source organism: Macaca nemestrina (assembly GCF_043159975.1). Taxonomy (NCBI): domain Eukaryota; kingdom Metazoa; phylum Chordata; class Mammalia; order Primates; family Cercopithecidae; genus Macaca; species Macaca nemestrina. The sequence goes on along the minus strand of NC_092131.1, from coordinate 121,977,422 downwards.
ACGTGACAAAGTATGTACTGTTAATCAATGGTGTTAAAAGTCCAGAGAGTCGTTCTGCCTACTGGGTGGGGGCACGGAAAGCGCTTCTGGGGTGCTGCTCATGTCCTGTTTCTTCATCTGAGCACCGATTACCTGAGTGTGTATAGATGGCGAAAATGTGTGGAAATGCATACTTAATGAATTGTGCCCCTTTCTGTATGATGTTATATGTCAGTAAGAAGTTAATTTAAAAATCTATCTACTCCAGCTGGGTGCGGTGGCTCATGCCTGGAATCCCAACACTTTGGGAGGCCAAGGTGGGTGGATCGCTTGAGTTCAGGAGTTCAAGACCAGCTTGGCCAACATGGTGAAACTCCGTCTCCACAAAAACACAAACATTAGCTGGGTATAGTGGTGTGTGCCTGTAATCCCAGCTACTCAGGAGGCTGAGGCAGGGGAATCGCTTGAACCTGGGAGGCGGAGCTTGCAGTGAGCTGTGATCGTGCTGTTGCACTCCAGCCTGGGTGACAGAGCAAGACTCCATCTCAAAAAAAAAAAAAAAAAAAAAAAAAAAAAAAAAAAAATTATTCTGGATTGAGTAATCATAATTATTATTAGTGTCCCAAATGATTAAAACATTTCAAATGTATTATGCATTATTAAAAGTAATTGTTAAACACCAAAAGTAAAATTGTATCAGAAATGCATCTCTTAATGAAATAAACAGGACTCTACTACCCATCCCCCACAATGGATTTATATTTTCATGAGTGAATATTGTTTGATTGAGAAAAGGTTCAGCATTAATTCTGGTCTTATTTTTGTTTCTTATAGGTCAAAGGACTGGGAAACCCTGCTCAAATAAGCAGCTGGGAATGCAGGCAGTTTTTAAGAGCAATGCCATTTAATTCTTTCCACTCCTTTCTGTGCATCCAATCCCATGGTACTCTATCACTCAACTAACTTTCTTTCTTTCTTTTTCTTTCTTTCTCTTTCTCTCTCTTTCTTTCCTTCCTTCCTTCCCTTTCTTTTTCTTGTTTTCCTTTCTTTCCTTCCTTCCTTTTCTTTTCTTTTCCCCTCCCTCCCTCCCTCCCTCCCTCTCTCCCTTCCTCCCTTCCTCCCTTCCTCCCTCCCTTCCCCCCTTCCTCGCTTCCTTCCTTCCTTCTTTCCTTTTCTTTTTTTTTTTTTTGAGACGGAGTCTGGCTCTGTTGCCCAGGCTGGAGGGCAGTGGCATGATATCCGCTCACTGCAACCTCCACCTCCCCAGTTCAAGCAATTCTCCTATCTCAGCCTCCCAAGTAGCTGGGATTACAGGTGCCCACCACCATACCCAGCTATTTTTATATTGTTAGTAGAGATGGGGTTTCACCATGTTAACCAATCTGGTCTGAAACTTCTGACCTCAGGTGATCCACCCACCTTGGCCTCCCAAAGTGTTGGGATTACAGGCATCAGTCCCCACGCCTGGCCTCACTCAACATTATCTTTAAGACCCCATCAGTTGATATCCCCATGAGGTCCTCTCCTCTTCAATTCAGTTTCCTTGAGGAATGGAGAATGCCAGATATGAAGGATTTATTACCGTTTTGTCTTTTTTTTGCCGTCCCTGTTGTTTTTATACCCATGGGTTCAGGTTCAGATTGAATGAGAGGAAAGAGGCACCCCCTTGCCTTCAGGGGCTCTCTCCCAGTTTTAGCAAAGAGGACATTTGGAAATAAAAGGTCTGTAAATGGATTTCCAGAACACTCTGCCGGCATCACTTGGAATATCTTTGTATTCCCCCAAGGATTCATACCTCCAGTGTGAAGATCACTACCACACAGCATTCAGATCTCTGTTTTTGGGTCTCGAACCTGTTCCAGAGACCAATCTACGGCCATTTTCCCTGGGGGAAAGTGCACATTTCCCCAACATGGGTCCCTTTAGAGTTTCAGGGGATTCCAAATCTTGATTAAGTGCCCTGCTGCAGCTGAGGGCTTTAGAGGAAGACTGACCTCAACTCAGGACAAAAGTTGGAGGTAGGGTTTGAGTTTAGGACAATTGACTACCAGTTTGCCTCTGGGGAGATTATTCTGGGGCCAGAATAATCTGCTGGTGAACCGTACTCTACCCTCAAATAGATCCATTCCAATCTAGTCAGGACTTTTAAAAGTGCCATAATGTGTGCCGCCTTGCCTGGATTTATTTAGAGCAGGTTTCAGGAAACTACAGTATTCCCCTGTTTGTTTGTTTGTCTGTTTAGATGGAGTCTTACTCTGTCACCCAGGCTGGAGTAATCGCCACCTCTCAGTTTCAAGTGAGTCTCCTGCCCCAGCCTCCTGAGTAGCTGGGATTACAGGCGCCTGGTTACCACACCCAGCTAATTTTCATATTTTCAGTAAAGACAGGGTTTCACCATATTGGCCAGGCTGGTCTCGAACTCTTGACCTAAAGTGATCCGACTGCCCTGGTCTCCCAAAGTGCTGAGATTACAGGTGTGAGCCACCGCGCCCGGTCCTTGGCCCCTGTTTTTGTACAGCTCCTGAGCTACAAACAGTTTCTTACACTTTTGAATGGTTAGAAGAAATATAATATTTTATAGCATCTGAAAATCATTTGAAACTGAAATTTCAGTGGCCATAAAAATCATTTATTAGAACCCAGTCACACTCACCCACTTACATACAATCTATGGTTGCTATCACACTACCATGGCAGAGTTAGTAGTTGCTACAGAGACCACCATAAAGCCTAAGTTATTTACCATCTGGTCTTTTACAGAAAAAGTTTGCCAAGCCCTGCTCTGGAATTCAGACAGTCTCTCAGTGCCAGCCTCCTCCAAGCAGCCCTGGCTTGGGGCAGCTGCGTTTTCCTTAGGCGGGAACTGACCTGGAGCTGGCCACCCACTGAGGTCTGCAAGACTGGGTTTTTTTTTTTAATAAATAGGTGGGAAGGAATGAGGCAACCCTCCGGCCCAGATTCAGCCTCGGTGATCTTTGTCCCATCCCCTGAGCCTCTAGCTGGGGGAAAGCCCTGTCCCGTTCCTCCAGAGCTCAGAGCACCCCCCTTCCTGGCTCGTCGGGTTGTTTCTTGGCTACTTTTCTCTGTGAAGGGGGCAGGTGGTCTTTAAGTTCAGAGCCTGTGGGCTGAGGCTGGGACCAGAGGCAGCAGGAAAAAGGAGAGAGGCAGTAGGGAAGAGCAGGCTCCTTGCCTTCAGCCAGGGCGGTGCCTGAGCCCGGGCAGTAGACAGGGTGCAAGGGCAGCACGAAGCTGGACCAGTCACAGCCTGGCCAACAAGAGGAGTCCTGGGGCTCCACCTGACACCATGGGCCCTGGGGTGCGGTTAAAAGCGCTGCTGGTCTGAGTGCTTTCCCTGCTGCCGTTGCACACTCTCAAACAGCCCGTCCAACCTACTCTACAGATGGGACTCCCAGGACACTATGGGGATCCCTTGTGTGCCAAGTCCCGGGGGAAGCTGCTACAGAAGGCTGGAAAGTCCTTGCTCGCCTCTGGCAGGGACAGATCAAAGTCCTCTGTGTGACACTCTGTGTCCCCAGTTGGGGAAGGCGGAAGGAGCTGCGGGATCCTTTGGTATTCTAGGCTGGAGAGCCGCCTGGCTAAGCGGGACCCTGGACACTCAGCCCATCTGCTTCTCTGGTCCCACAAGCCGCCTACCCTCCGAGACGCCCCCCCGCCCCCACCTATAATGCAGTTCACCCCTCCCCGTGCCAGCACGCAGAGTCCCTGGCCTCTCACCGGGGAAAGCTCTGCCCCGTTCCTCCGGAGCCCAGTGCGTCCCCGGCCAAGTTCTCCCGGCGTCCACTGTAGGACCTGCCAGCACCCTCTCGGGCAGCGCCCCCTCTGCGTACCTAAGGAGTTCACGGACAGTTCCGCGGCGCCGCAGACGGGGGCTCCCAGGAGCCAGGCTCCGGCGCAGAGCAGCGGCAGCGTGACCCACATCGCGGCGGTGGCGGCTGGGCTCTGGCGCTCAGGGTCCACGGAGGTGGCAGCCCAGAACTGCGACTGCGACTGCGAGTGCGGCGGGGCTGCACGAGCGCGGGGGCGGAGCGAGCGCGGGGGCGGAGCGAGCGCGGGGGCGGAGCGAGCGCGGGGCGGAGCGAGCGCGGGGCGGAGCGAGCGCGACTCCCCGGGGCCAGGCTTGCGGGAGTGGGCGGTGCCGGCTAACCCTCCCGCTGTAGTTCACTTATCACCCGGCCGCATCTCTCCCTTATCTCCTCTGGGAGGAAGGGCTTGTCTGGCTATCAGGCCTGGCTGAGTCCTTGATCTGCCTGGACTGGCTGGCACAGAGCGGGGAGGTCTCAGCCTGGCCTCTCCCTCTCCCAGCGTGTCGCCATCCCCACGTCCCCCATCTCCCTGCATGTCCCCACCTTGCACCCCCCCATCTCCCTGCTTATCCCCAACTCGCACCCCCCATGTCCCTGCCTGTCCCCACCTTTCCCCACCTTACACCCTCCATGTCCCTTCCTGTCTTCACCTTGAACCCTCCATCTCCCTGCCTGTCCCCACCTCGCACCCCTATGTGTCCCTGCCTGTCCCCACCTTGCACCCCCATCTCCCTGCCTGTGCCCACCTCCCACCTCCTATGTCCCTGCCTGTCCCCACCTCGCACCTCGTACGTCCCTGCCTGTCCCCACCTCGCACCACCCCATCTCCCTGCCTGACCCCAGCTCACACCCTCCATGTCCCTGCCTGACCCCACCTTGCACCCCCATCTTCCTGCCTGTCCCCACCTCGCACCCCCATATCCCTGCCTCCCCACCTCGCACCCCCACCCAATCTCTCTGCATTTCCCCACCTCACACCACTATGTCCCTTCCTGTCCCAGCCTTGCACCTCCCATCTTCGTGCCTGGCCCACCTCACACCCCCTCAAGTCCCTGTGTGTCTCCACCTTGGACTTTCCCCCACACTCCCCACGTCTCCCTGCCCTGGTTAACCACATTCCCCTGGCTTCCCTTTTGCTTGGAGTGGACTTACAACTGGAGAAGCTAGACACCCTCCTTGTGAATTGCTTTGCCCCTCAATAAACATTTTAGTCTTTCTGCTGAGGAAGTTACATTAAGAACTGTAGGGCCATTCTCTGAAGCTTGCAAAGCTGAAGAAGATGGTATGTAAGGGTGTGGGTGTGAGACAGACAGAAGAACGTGCATTCCAGGCTGAGAAGGCTGGTGCTGTCACTGCTTTGGGTGAGGAGAGGGTGATTTAGAACCGCCTGTGCCGTGGCCTCGAGTGCCCAGTGGCACCCTGTTCTTCACTTACATCATCACCTTGCAAAGTGGCATGTTGTTGACCCCCCATTTGACAGAAGAGGAAACTGAGGCCCCAAGAGTAGATTGTAACTTTCCCAGTCCGCATGCAGAGAGTGTCTGAACCCAGCCTTGACCTACTGCAGTGTTCTCCACTCTGGGCTTGCTCTTTCTCTGTCTCTTCATTTTTAAATTTTTATTTATTTATTTTGAGACAGGGCCTGGCTTCCTTGCCACCCAGGTTGGAGTGCAGTGGCATCATCACAGCTCACTGCAGCCTTGGCCTCCCAGGCTCAGGAGATCCTCCCACTTCAGCCTTTTGAGTAGCTAGGACCACAGGCTCACGCCCAGCTAATTTTTTTGTATTTTTAGTAGAGATGGGGTCTCAAACTCCTGGGCTCAAGTGATCCTCCTGCCTCAGCCTCCCAGTGTGCTGGGATTAGAGGTGTGAGCCTCTGTGCCCTGCCCTCTCTTTTTAAAAATGTGTCTTTCCAACCTGTGAGTGGAGCCAGATCTGAGCTCTCTCACGGCCTCCCTCCTACTGGTGTTTTATCCCCTGATGTTCTAGCCAGACTCTGCCTCTCAGGCACCTGGGGAAGCAGATTCCTGGACTTCTTTCCTGGGATTTGACCTACTGGGTCTCGGTAGGGCTCAGAAATCTGCATTTAAAGAGCCTCCCCCACGCTCTGTCTCCTCTCCTGCGGCCGGTGTGGCACGTGGATGTGGAATCTCCATGGGACCAGGGGGCAGCTCCAGCAGGCACTTTTTTTCAGATAAAGCAGATCTTCATTAGGTTGTGACTCCATCCCTGTCTGGATGCCCCTATGGGTGAGACCAACCTCTCTGTGCTTTGAGGCAAACGTCTCAGAAAAGACCCTGCTGGATTACTCTTTGGAATGTGAGTCGCTGGCCTTGGGATAAAGGTGTCCTCCCTAGGCAGATGTCCTGCCCTTCAAGTGTGCCTGGAATGCTTCACCCCTCTGCCCATCCCAGCCACTTGGAGAATGTCAGAATTAAAAGCTCTGCATACTAGACCTCAGACCCCAGAGCTGCGCACTGCGCTAGGTCCCTGGTGACCCTCCTTTGTGGATCGTTCCAGCAGGACAGGGCCCCTGGGTGCTGAGATGTGGAGGGCACTGACCTGGTTAATTGGAAACCGATGTTTGGTTCTAGCCATACTACAGATTCACTGTGTGACCTAAGCAAGTGATTCCCCCGCTCCCCCTGGGCCTCAGTTTCCTCATCTGTAAAATGGAGCAAGTGTCCCTGCTCTCCAGGGTAGTTAGATACAGTCATGCAGTTCAAATATAGTTATAGGTAAAATGCCTGGCCCTGAGCATGGCACCAGAATAGTGACTCCCTGCCATGGATGGGCTTTTCTGATGCTCTGTTGTGTGCTTTTTGTCCTTTGCTACCTGCACACACTTTCATAGTGAGTTTGTCTGACCCTCTGTCTCCAACTGGCTGTCACCTCTGTGAGGGCTTCTCCGTGGTTCCAGTTCTCTGCACCTCTACAGAAATGAGGCTGAGGACTGGAGCTTCTGGCACCGTCTTGGCTGGACAGGGCTGGTAGGCAGAACTCGAAAGCTTCCTGTTCCCTGGTTATTCACTCAAGCACAATCTAGTGACTGCCATGGAGGACTTTGCAGATAGAATTAACATTTGAATCAGCTGACTTTAAATAGGATTATCCTGGGTTATCCGAGGGGCCCTATGGAATCACATGGGCCTTTAGAAGCAGAAGAGCATAGGAGAAGACTCAGAGAGATGGGACAGAAGGAGAGGCTGGAGAAGTTAGAGGAGGGATGAGGCAGGTGGGGTCAGAGAGCTCTGAATCATGAGAAGGACTCTATCTGCCACTGCTGGCTTTGAAGGGGGCCAAAACCAAGGTACACAGGCAACCTCTAGAAGCTGGAAATAACCCTAGTGACAGCCAGCAAGGAAACCAGGACCTCAGCCCTTCACCAGCATGGAGCTGCGCTGCTGGCACTCTGAATGAGCTCCTTGGAAGCAGATTCTCCCCGAGACCCTCCAGGGAGCCAACCAAGTTCACATGGACTTCTGACTTAAAGAACTTCCATAGAATACATTTGTGCTGTTGTAAGCCTCTAAGTTTGTGGTAATTAGCATACAACAATAGGAGAAAACCAATATACCAGATGAAACGCCCAAGCTGGCAGGTGCCTCATTGGTCTGAAGGTCTGGTGCATATGGAGGCTGGGAGGCCAAGGGCAGAGAGCAGGCCTATCCATGGTCAGAGTCATGACCTCTTGTGGGGATGTGTTGGACCCTGCTCCAAGTGCTTCACACAAATAAACTTTGTGAATCAGCCGGGCGCGGTAGCTCACACCTGTAATCCCAGCACTTTGGGAGGCCGAGGTGGGCGGATCACCAGGTCAGGAGATCAAGACCATCCTGGCTAACACAGTGAAACCCTGTCTCTACTAAAAAATGCAAAAAATTAGCTGGGTGTGGTGGCTGGCACCTGTAGTCCCAGATACTTGGGAGGCTGAGGCAGAATGGCGTGAACCCGGGAGGCAGAGCTTGCAGTGAGCCGAGATTGTGCCACTGCACTGCAGCCTGGGCGACAGAGCGAGACTCCGTCTCAAAAAAGGAAAAAAAAACAACAACAACTTTGTGAATCTTCACTTTTTATTTTATTTTTATTTATTTAGTTTTTTGGAGACAGCGTCTCGCTCTGTCACCCAGGCTGGAGTGCGATGGCGCGATCTCGGCTCACTGCAACGTCCGCCTCCCCAGTTCAAGCAATTCTCCTGCTTCAGCCTCCTGAGTAGCTGGGATTACAGGTGCCTGGCACGACGCCCAGCTAATTTTTTTGTATTTTAGTAGAAACAGGTTTTCTCCATGTTGCCCAGGCAGATCTTGAACTCCTGAGCTCAGGCAACCCACCTGTCAAGGCCTCCCAAAGTGCTAGGATTTCAGGCCTGAGCCACCACAACCTCACCCAGCAGAATCTTCACTTTTTAAATCCCCATTGTATGGATGAGGTAATTGAGGCACTTACGTACATTGTCTAAGGCCACACACAAGTAAGTAAGAGTGGGATTTGAATTCCTGGCTAACTGAGTCCAGAGTTCTACTCCACTAAAGCATTTGCCCCATGGGAACAAGTGATGACAGTGAGTCCTGAGGCTTGCCTACCTTCCTGAACTTCCAGGTCTAGAATTCCCAGAAACATCAGTAGGAGTCCACTAACCACAGGTCCTGGAATCTGCAATCAATGCCTGCATGCAGAATGCCTCCTGCATGAATGTTCTAGTCATTGTTACCTGCCCCGCATCCATTTATTCTTTTTCTTAAGCCGAATCTGGGGATAACAAAAAGGATAACACAACTTTATCATTCCCCTCCCCCACCACCGCAACTGTTAACTGCAGGTTTGACTGGTTTTCCAGATTACCTGTTACAGCCAACATCGTAGCAGACAAGTTGGGCCGTTAGCCATGTTCATTTTTGTACAATAGCAATATAATAGCCACCATTCACATGGGTTTTGTTATTTACTGTTCATATCAACCCTGTGAAGGTCCTTATGAGCATACACATACTCAATTTTCAGATGAAGAGATTGAGACTTGGAGAAGTTAAGTAGGCCTGCTGGTAAGAGATGGGACTCCTTCCACATCCACAGGCTGATTTTATATGGTAGGTGGGTGGAGCATTGGCTCAGTGGTTGGGTGCCTGGTTGTGTGTTTGGATGCATGTATGGATGAATGGGTAGAAGAAGGGATGGCTGGATAGACAGCTCTGTCCATGGCAAGATGGACAAACAGCTTTATTGTTGGATGGATGGGTGGAAGGAGGGATGGATGGATGCAGGGTTGAGTGACCAAAGGTTGTAGAGTGGAAAAGGTAATGAATACAGTAAGGGTGTAAATCTGCATCAAGGAAGTTCAGTCACCAAAGCAGCTTCAGTTGGGTTGTAATGTGAATTTGAACTTCTTGTTAGTTCTGTTGGCCAGGAGACATCCTGCCTAGCCACCTTGGTTACTTCCCTTGGCTATGGGTCAGAGAAGTCCAGCCTGAAAAATGTCCATTGACTGAATGAGAAGGCACTGGTTGTCCCGTGGAAAGTCAGAGAACATGGAGAACACCACCTCTTTGGCCAAACACTGGAGATGCTGCACCCACAGCCGAGAAAAGTGTGAAGACCTGCAGAAAAGTCCAGAAGCTGGTATTTCATCACAGCCAGGATCAGGGTGAAGCAGCGAGGTTATGCTGTGCAAGTGCAAAGGTCGATCATTTATTTATTTATTTATTTTTGAGATGGAGTTTCACTCTTGTTGCCCAGGCTGTAGTACAATGGCATGATCTCGGCTCACTGCAACCTCTGCCTCCCAGTTCAAGCAATTCTCCTGCCTCAGCCTCCTGATTAGCTGGGATTACAGGCACATGCCACCACACCTGGCTAATTTTTGCATTTTTAGTAGAGATGGGGTTTCACCATGTTGGCCAGGCTGGTCTTGAACTCCTGACCTCAGGTGATCTGCCCACCTCGACCTCCCAAAGTGCTGGTATTATAGGCATGAGCGACTGTGCCCGGCCTGATTTAAAATGTGACATTTTGCTCACCATGTGTTTTTTTTGCAATAACTTTTCATTTTAAAACATACTGCATTCAACCATTATTTATCTTGATTACTGCATTTTTGGGCACCCCCTTATATTTTGCACCTCGATAATATGCCTCGCTGCTCTCACCCTAGTCCTGGCCCTGTGATAGAGTACTCGTTTCTGGACTCTTCTGCAAGCTGCAAACTCCTGTGCAGTGTGAGCTTATCCCAGCTTAGTTGGCATAATTCCTGCCTCTGGGGGAGGTAGGAGTTCAGAGGCAGAAGTTCTGAATCACACAGTTACAGCCTCCAGTTGTTTCTTCTCCAGGGCCTCCTTCAGTCTCTCTTTGTTCACAAATTTTCACAGCCTATACTCCTTTGCTTTGCACTTAAGACCCTCTGTGATATATCCTTATCCTGCTTGTAATGCCCACCACCTCTGCACTCAGTATCAGTTCACAGATCTGCTTCCTGTCCTGGACACAGACCCATCTCAATCCTTCTCCCCACCTCTCCTCCATCTCAGCCACACCCTTGTCAGGCCTCTGAGCCCAGCTAAGCCATCATATATCCCCTGTGACCTGCATGTATACATCCAGATGGCCTGAAGCAACTGAAGATCCACAAAAGAAGTGAAAGTAGCCTTGACTGATGATATTCCACCATTGTGATTTGTTCCCGCTCGTGTAACTGATACGATATATTCTCCCCCGCCCTTAAGAATGTACTTCGTACACTTATCCCAAACCTTTAAGAACTAATGATAATCCCACCACCCTTTGCTGACTCTCTTTTCGGACTCAGCCCGCCTGCACCCAGGTGAAATAAACAGCCTTGTTGCTCACACAAAGCCTGTTTGGCGGTCTCTTCACACGGACACATGTGACAACCCTCCTCAACCTATTCTAAATTTCACCCCAGTTGAATTGCTCCTCTATGGAAACTTCCTCTTCCTGAGCTCCTGAATTAATGATCTGTACCACACACTCATGTTTAATCCTTCATGACTTTTCAGGGTGTCCTGCAGCTGACTGATCTTTAGCCAGTGTGCACCTGTTTGGCCGTTAGTCTGAGTGGTTCAGTACCCACGCCACACTGGTGGTTACATATTTTGAAAATCACTCCCCTGGTTTCCTGTGTCTTCAGTGAAATAGAACACACTCATGCATTAGTGCTCAAACACGGAGCCTGGCTCTCTGCAGACACAACACAAATGGTAGCAGTAGCAGTAACAGTAGTTGTTATTGTTTATTCTGAGTTCAGATGGTAAAAGGCTTGTGGCATTGAAGGTGATGTTTGAAGGGCTTAGGGTCCTGGAATAGAGACATTTGGAGGTGCTGTACTCACCTCCTGAATAGGCTTGTGAGTGCCTTGATAAGTCTCTCGAGAGAAGCGAAAATGGGTGGATGGTGTTTGCAGGTGGGTGCAAGATTTAGAGGGAACAAAGAAATACAAAGGCACAGTTGGGACCATGGAGAGACCCAGAAGAGGCCAGTGACCAGAGAGGATTGCAAGTTTGCCTGGACCTGCCCGACATGAGCAGAACATTCCTAACTCCCCTTCCTGGCCATGAGAAGGGCCTTGGCTATTTCTGGGTCATGAGTCACTCGGTCTGATTTGGATAATAATTGCATAGTAAACAAGCAAACAAGGGCCGATAAGGTCTTGACTGAATGAAAATGGAATCAGGCCAGGTAAGAAGAGAGCCTACAAGATTTCACCACCAAGCCCTATTGTGGTGCCTCTCCACACTTCTGGGATCAGCCACCCACCCAGCCCCATACCCAGGCCCAACCACCCGCCACTTGCCTCTACCTCCCCACCGGCTACAGGGGCCCCACTCTCCCTGGACTCCTCACCCTATTACAACTCAACCCATCACTTAGAGTCTACCTTATCTGGGTCGCCCCAGCCCCTCTTCTCTCCAGAAACCCTGAGTTTCTTCTATTCCTTCAAGAACAAGTTTAAGACCCTTCCTCTGAGAAGCTCTCCCTTGCCAATCCCTTTTTCTTTCTTTTTCTTTTTTTTTAAACTTAAAAAAAAAATTAAAGTGAAATTCATATAGCATATACTCAACCATTTTAAGGTATGTAATTCAGTTATCCCATCAATCTAAATAATCTGATCACATCTGAAGTGCTTTGTGAATGAGCAGTTACAGCCAGTTTTCCTCTTGTTTTGTTGAGGCAGAATTCACACAACATGAAATTGGCCATTTTAAAGTGTATAATTCAGTGGTGTTTAGTGCATTTATAATGTTGTGCAACAATCACCTCTCTCTAGTTTCCGAACTTTTTCGTCACCTGCAAAGAACACCCCATACCCATGAACTAATTATTCCTCATTCCCCTCTCCCCACCCCAGTCCCCTGGCACCCACTAATCTGCTTTCTGTCTCTATGGATTCGCCTATTCTGGACACTTCACGTAAGAGGAATCATATGATGAGAGACCTTTTGTGTCTCTCTTCTTTCACTTAGCGTAATGTTTTCTAGGTTCTTCCAAGTTATAGCATGCATTAGTACCTATTTCTTTTTTCTTTCTTTCTTTCTTTTTTTTCTGAGACGGAGTCTTGCTCTGTCACCCGGGTTGGAGTGCAGTGGCCAGATCTCAGCTCACTGCAAGCTCCGCCTCCCGGGTTTACGCCATTCTCCTGCCTCAGCCTCCCGAGTAGCCAGGACTACAGGCGCTCACCACCTTGCCCGGCTAGTTTTTTGTATTTTTTTTTTTGGTAGAGACGGAGTTTCACCATGTTAGCCAGGATGGTCTCGATCTCCTGACCTCGTGATCCGCCCGTCTTTGCCTCCCAAAGTGCTGGGATTACAGGCTTGAGCCACCGCGCCCGGCCAGTACTTATTTCTTTTTAAAGCTGAGTAATATTTTGTTGTATGGCTACACTACATTTTGTGTGTGTGTGTGTGTGTGTGTGTGTGTGTGTGTGTGTGTGTTTTGAGATGGAGTCTTGCTGTGTCACCCAGGCTGGAGTGCAGTGGTGCAATCTCAGTTCACTGCAACCTCTGCCTCTGGGTTCAAGTGATTCTCCTGTCTCAGCCACCCCGAGTAGCTGGGATTACAGGTGCATGTCCCCACGTCCAGCCAATTTTTGTATTTTTAGTAGAGACGGGGCCTGGTTTTGTATCTGAGACAGGGTTTTGAGACAGGGTCTGCCTCTGTTGCTCAGGCTGGAGTGCAGTGGTGTGATGATAGCTCACTGAACCCTCTATCTCCCAGGCTCAGGCCATCCTCCCACCTCAGTCACCTGAGTAGCTGGGACCACAGGCACTCCCCACCATGCCCAGCTAATTTTTGTATTTTTTGTAAAGAAAATATTTCACTGTGTTGCCCAGGCTGGTCTGGAACTCTGAGCTCAAGCAATTCGTCCTCAGCCTCAGCCTCCCAAAGTACTAGGATTGCAGGTGTGAACCACCCACACCTGGCCTATACTATGTTTTTTAAATCCACTCATCTGTTGGTGGACATTTGGCCTGTTTTCACCTTTTGGCTATTATGAATAATGCTGCTATGAACATTTGGGTACAAGCTTCTGTGTAGACACATTTTCATTTCTCTTGGATATAAACCTAGGAGTGGAATTGCTGGGTCATATGGTGACTCTGTTTAGTTTTTGAGCAACTGTCAGACTATTTTTTCACAGCAGCCAAACCATTTAACATTTCCACCAGCAATATATGAGCGTTCTTATTTTTCCATATTCTCACTGACACTTATTATTTTCCTGTTTTTTTTTTAGATTATAACTCTTCTAGTGGGCATGAAGTGGTATCTCATTGTGGTTTTGATGTGTATTTCCCTAATGACCAGTGGTATTGAACATCTTTTCATGTGCTTGTTGGCTATTTGTGCATTTTCTCTGGAGAAATATCTATTCAAATCTTTTGTCTATTTTTTTTTTAGACGAAGTTTTTGCTCTATTGCCCAGGCCGGAGTGCAATGGCCTGATATTGGCTCACTGAATCCTCCATCCCCTGGGTTCAAGCGATTCTCCTGCCTCAGCTTCCCGAGTATCTGGGATTACAGGTGCCCTCCACCACGCCTGGCTAATTGATTTGTAATTGGGTTGTCTGGTTTTTGTTGTTGAGTTATAGGGGTTCTCTGTGTATTCTGAATACTAAACCATTGTGAGATACTTGATTTGCAAATATTTTCTGCCACTCTATAGGTTGTCCTTTCATGTTCTTAATGATGTCCTTTGATGCACAGAAGTTATAATTTTGATGAAGTCCACTTTATCTCCTTTTTCATGGAAACTCACTTTGAATCAGACCTGATTCCTGAGCATCTCCCATGGGTCAGACATGGATCAGGGAGCTGCATGAGACACCAGCCAAGTCAGACTTCCCTGGCCCATGTGGAATCTCATGTGAGGGAAGTGACATGGGTCTGTGCCATCAGGTAGAGCCTATTGACCTGAGATGGGTACAGATGAAGCCCTTGTCTGGGAGAAAATCAGGAAAGGCTTCCTGGAGGGAAGGACATTTGAAGAAGGATGGGATTTGGAAAGGCAGAAAAGACAGAGCAAATATGGTGCTCAGGGTGGAGGGAACAGCTTTGACGAAGGCAGGGAAGTGGGAAGGGACAGGAGACCCTTGCTCTGACATTTATTATTAACTTTGGGCTGGACACTTGCTGTGCAACAGTCTCGGTTTCCTCATCTGCAAAATGGGGATGATGGTGCCCACCATGCTGAGAGTGATATGAACAGTCAGATGTGGTAGGTGCTTTTGTTAGTGGCAACCTGGGTTCTTATAATCTCTCAGGATAGAAACCAAGAGAGATCACCAGACACAATAGCAAAGAAAGTTTATTTTAGCTTGTGAACAAGAGAACCAGAACCAAGAAAGGAAAAGGAACAGCTGCTCCTCAAGGGTAGTGTGTGGGTTAGTTTTATAGGGTCTTTCTATAGGGAAGGGTTACGTCGGGCCATGCATACGAGGGTTTTCCTTTTTCTTTTTTTTGAGACAGAGTATCGCTGTTTTACAATATTATACTAGTGCTTCTAAAATGGTCAAGTGTATACAAATCACCTGGGGATGTTGTTAAAATGCAGATTCTGGGCCGGTCACAGTGGCTCACGCCTGTAATCCCAGTACTTTGGGATACCGAGGCGAGCAGATTGCCTGAGGTCAGGAGTTCGTGACCAGTCTGGCCAACATGGTGCATGCACCCTGTCTCTAATAAAAATATGAAAAAATTAGCTGGGCATGGTGGCAATGGCATGTGCCTGTAATCCCAGCTACTCAGGAGGCTGAGGCAGGGGAATTGCTTGAACCAGGGAGGTGGAGGTTGCAGTGAGCCGAGATCACGCCACTGCACTCTAGCCTGAGCGACAAAGTGAGACTCTGTCTGAAAAAAAAGCAAAAAAGGAAAAAGAAAAAAATGCAGGTTCTGATTCAGGAAGTCTAGTTGTGACCTGAGATTCTGCATTTCTAATAAATTCCTAGGCTGTCCAGATGTTGCTGGTTTAGGAGTCACATTTTGAATAGAAAAGACCTGGTTCATTTGTTCAATAAACCTTCACTGTAGAATTTCACAATATACCAGGCAGTGATGAATAAAGCAGCCATGTTTTTGCTCTTGTGGAGTTTATGCTTTAGTGAGGAAGATAGGAATTAAGTAACAAATTAGGTAAGGAAAATAAATAGGAGGCATGAGAATGTATGACAGAGGTATGGTGTCTTGAAAGACCATCTGATAAATATTGAGGAAAAGCGGGAATAGGATGTGCAAAGGCTCGGAGTTGGAAAGAAGTTTGGTTGGAAACATAGAGTGAAGGCTTGTGTGGCTGGAGCCCAGGAAGCAAGGAGAGAGGAGGTAGACAAGAACACCACAGGTCTCCTCGTTGGAGACCACATTAAGGATTTTGAACTTTATCCTGAGAGGAATGGGATGGCCTTAGAGAATTTAAAGGAGAAGAGTAATATGATCAGATTGGTGTTTGGAAAGATCACTTCGACTGTAGCTGAAAAAAAGATTGGAAGGAAGATTAATGCCCAAGAGAGGACATAGAAAGCCTAGGAGTTTGAGAGGGCAAGATTATACAGGTCTAGTGGGCATGGTGGCTCCCGCCTGTAATCCCAGCACTTTGGGAGGCCAAGGCGGATGGATCACCTGAGGTCCAGAGTTTGAGGCCAGCCTAGCCAACGTGGTGAAACCTGGTCTCTACTAAAAAAAAAAAAAAAAAAAAAAAATAGCCGGACACAGTGGTGTGCGCCTGTACTCTCAGCTACTTGGGAAGCTGAGGCAGGAGAACGGGAAGCTGAGGCAGGAGAATCGCTTCAGCCCAGGAGGCGGAGGTTGCAGTGAGCTGAGATGGCGCCACTGCACTCTAGCCTGGGGGATAGAGTGAGACTCTGTCTCCAAAAAAAAAAAAGAAAAAAAAGTCCAGTCAAGGCTTGGTTCAGAGTGGTGGCTTTCAAAAGGCGTTTGTGAGGTAGAGACAATTTCTACACCAATATTAAGATATTATCCTTTTCCTTCTTATTCTCTCATGACCATACAGTAGTTTTCCAAAGTCTGCGTGGCCTGTGATATCATAGCTGATTGAATTCAGGAGCAGCTGCTTCTGTTAAGCCACATATTAAAGAGATTTGCAAAAATGTAAAATGATGCCAGTCTTCTCACTAAACTGTTTTGGAAAATGGTTATTTTTTATTTTGAAAAGTTAATGCATAATGCATTATGCATTATGGGTTTGTTGTTATTTAAAATTTTTTATTGTGGCAAAATACATATAACATAAAATATACCATCTTACCCTTATTTTTTCTGAGACAGTCTTGCTCTGTTGCCCAGGCTGGAATGCACTGGCATGATATCCATTCACTGCAACCTCCGCCTCCTGGGTTCAAGCAATTCTTCTGCCTCAAATCTCCCGAGTAGCTGGGACTACAGATGCATGCCACCACACTTGGCTAGTTTTTGTATTTTTAGTAGAGATGCGGTTTCTTTTTTTTTTTTTTGAGACAGAGTCTCGCTCTGTCACCGGGGCTGGAGTGCAGTGGCCGGATCTCAGCTCACTGCAAGCTCCGCCACCCGGGTTCACGCCATTCTCCTGCCTCAGCCTCCTGAGTAGCTGGGACTACAGGCGCCCGCCACCTCGCCCGGCTAATTTTTTTTTTTGTAGTTTTTAGTAGAGACGGGGTTTCACCGTGTTAGCCAGGATGGTCTCGATCTCCTGACCTCGTGATCCGCCCATCTCGGCCCCCCAAAGTGCTGGGATTACAGGCTTGAGCCACTGCGCCAGGCCTGAGATGCGGTTTCACCATGTTAGCCAGGCTGGTCTTGAACTCCTGACCTCATGATCCTCCTGCCTCAGCCTCTCAAAGTGCTGGGATTATAGGCGTGAGCCGCTGCGCCTAACCAATTTTTGTATTTTTAGTAGAAACGGGGTTTCGCCATGACGGCCAGGCTGGTTTCGAACTCCTGACCTCAAGTGATCGACCCACCTTGGCCTCCCAAAGTGCTGGGATTACAGGCATAAGCCACTGTGCCGGGCCTTAACCACTTTTAAATGTATGTTTCAGTAGCATTAGGGAATTTTACATTATTGTGCAGCTGCCACTACTGTCCATCTCCAGAATTCTTTTCACCTTGCAAAACTGAAACTCTATATTTATAAAACAATAACTTCCTTCTGCCCCTGCCAGCCACGATTTTACTTTCTGTCTCTATGAATTTGACTACTTTAGGTACTTCATATGAGTGGGTGTCATACGAATTTGTTCTTTTGTGACTGGCTTATTTCACTTAGCATAATGACTCCATGCAGGCCCCATGGGCAGATCAGGCATGCGTGAACAAGCATGAGATCTGGTTGGCTGCTTTGAGCACTAGCAGGAGCAGGCTCTGTGCAGGCACTGCAGCGGCACCCAGGTGGGGGTGCTTGTGACCCCTGAAACCGCAGAGGGCGTGTTACAATGCTCTCTTAGCTCCACTGTCCATGGACAGTGGTGTGTTATCAGCTCAGTGAGTCCCTTGCCTCATCGTGTGGGGGTTTGCCCTCCACCAGTAAGGGCAAAGGGCCAGTGTGATAGCCTTTTTTGGGTACCCACACTGGTGGGTCCCAAGCCCTTGTCCAGTGTCCAAGAAGAATGAGGTCACACAGACACTTGAAGAATGGTGGAGGCAGATAATTTTATTTAGTGGTGGAAATGGCTCTCAGCAGAGAGGGGAGCTGGAGAGGGGGTGGGACGGGCAGGTAATCTTCTCTGAAGTCCAGCTATCCCCAGTCAGCTCTTCTCTGAAGTTAAGTGGTCTCTCCTTTGAAGTCCAGTCATTCCTCTGAAGTCAAGTTGCCTCTCTCCAGTCAAACCGCTTCTTCCCCTCTACCAACAGAATCTGGGGTCTTTATAGGCACAGGATATGGGGTGGGGTGGGCCATAGGTAGTTTTGGAAAAGGCAACATTTGATTGGTAAAAAAAAAAAAAAATAATATTCAGAAAGAACCAACTGGGAGAGGGCAAACAGGGACATAAGTTCTCACTTTGGACTGTGGATTACAAGGTTTTCAGCTGGAAGGTGGGGTTTTGCTGGGAACCTGCCCTTGTCTGCCTAGAATTTCTCTGCCTCCTGCCTCTATTAGAAAAATAATTAGAAGGTTAATATTGACTGGATGTGGTGACCCTTTGTGGGAAGGAAGAGAAAGATGAGGGGTTAGGGGTGACCTCTGGGTTTCTGGCTTGCACAACTGAGTGGGGAATTGAGGGAGCTGAGATGTGATGGAGAAGATGAGATCAGTTTGGACCAGGTGAGTTGGAGGTGGAAATAGGGCCCTCAAATTGAGACGGCTTCTAGGTGGTTGGCTATAAGGATCTGGAGTCTGGAGCGATGTGTGGGCTGGGAGCTAGACACATGTTATTTGACCTGTGGTTTTCCACTCTCCAGCTGGGTCATGGGCTCGGGGAGGTCAGGAGCTGGTTACATACTTGTTACCTAGGTATACACACACAGGCACTTCATGAATGCTTAAAGGGTGGGTGGTTCTGGGTGGCACCTTCATACTCCCCTGACAATAACAACCTGCCTCTTCAGCTTGTTATTGGCGTGGCAGCCAGGAAAGCCTCCACAGGGCCACTGTTTGGAAAGAGACTATAATCTTTAAATACCAGGCAAGAGCATGAAGGCTGCTGAGGGGCAGTCATACATCAACAGGTGACACCATCTGCCATTGTGAAACCCACTTACACCAAAGAATGCTAATAGGCCAGGTGCAAACTTTCGTCTGTGCTGACCTTAAAAAACTCCTTCATAGAGTTGAGAGGGAAGATCCTGAAAAACCAACCAACCACATACATCCACCAGTAAACAGAGAAGCTAACCAAACCCACTGCCTCTCTCCCCAGGAACTAGCCTAGAGCCTAGAGTGCTATTTCCTTCTGTGAACTGGAAGTATTTTATGACTCATTGACCAAGGGCCAAGAAGCCCAGTGTCTAACATTTTGAAGCCTGAGGCAAAAGAAGAACACCAGAAATATTGATCCTGTCTTTGATTATTTTGGTGTCTTGGTCATTGTGGATTTTATTGTAAATTTTGACTTTTTAAAATATTGCCGTAAAATGTTATTCATTTCAATAATAATACGGTTTTTTTTTTTTTTTTGGCAGCCCCTTAAACGTTATACCTGAGTGGGTGCTTCTCTTGCCTCATCCTAGTGTAGGTCCTGGAAAAGCCCCTGAGAATCGCCCAGTGCCTCCCGCCAGATCAGAACACTGACCATCTGCAGCAGGTTGTTACCAAACAGAACTTGGGTCTGCCCACCTGGTACAGCAAAGCCAAACACTAGCATTGGGATTGCAGTGAGAGAAAGGGAGGCAATGATTGCAGGGCACCCAGCAAGGAGAATCGGGCAGCTCATGCTTAAGACCTGAATTCCCTCATGGCTTACAGCAAGGGCTTTTGAAGGTGGAGAGGCAGAGGTTACAGGCAATGTCATAAATCAATACATGGAGGCAGGATGGGCAAGGTGGCACACACCTGTGGGCCCAGCTATTCGGGAGGCAGAGGTGAGAGGATCACCTGAGCCTAGCAGGTTGAGGCTGCAATGAGCTATTATCATGCCACTGCACTCCAGCCTGGGCAACAGAGTGAGACCCTGTCTCAAATAAACACCACCATCACCACAAACAACAGCAACAAACCCCCATAACGTGGAGGCTATGTATTGGTTGGACCTAAAAAGTCTGGACATCTTGGGGAGGAGGGCATGGGTCATAGGTGGATTCGAAGATTTTCTGATTTGTAATTGGTAAAAGAAGAGAAGCTCGGTCTAAACATTTGAGATCAGCAGAGAAAAATGATAGCTCTGGCTCGTGGGCATGACCTCCTCCAGGTCCCTCAGGAAGAGCAAAGAGTGATGGACAGAGGTTAGTCCCAGTTACCCCTTACCTGCTATGTGCCAGGGTCATCTGCATTTCTGAAAAATAATATATATTAAGAGGTTATCTTTGGTTTTCATAGGGAACATCCCATCACTCTAACTTCCTTGGCTATTGTTTCAGGCTACTGTTACCTTCCTGCTTATCAAGTTTCTCATTTGCTTCTCAGGGAGAGAAGGTGCCTGGAATTTCTCCTGAAGGAACTCAAGATTTTCCTTTATTTCCATCCCTGGGGGGTGCCCAGCAGGCCTATAAGAGGAGTCCCGGACTCACTCTCAAGGTTAGTGGGTGAGTGATGACCTCACTAACTCATTAAGCTTCCTTAACGATAGGTATCTGGCTTTGCATTATCCAAGTTTCAGGCTAGACGGCCCAGCCTCAGTGTTCCCCTGTTGATTGTCCTCGTGGTCTTTATCACCCTACCTTGGGTATTTCATTTTATTTATGTATTTATGTATTTATGTATTAATTTATTTAATTTTTTTGAGATGGAGTGTTGCCTTTGTTGCCCAGGCTGGAGTGCAATGGTGTGATCTTGGCTCACCACAACCTCCACCTCCTGGGTTCAAGCAATTCTCCTGCCTCAGCCTCCCAAGTAGCTGGCATTACAGGCACACGCCACCATGCCCAGCTAATTTTGTATTTTTAGTAGAGATGGGGTTTCTCCATATCGATCAGGCTGGTCTCGAACTCCTGACCTCAGGTGATCCACCCACCTCTGGCCTCCTAAAGTGCTGGGATTACTGGCGTGAGCCACCGCGCCCAGCCTCCTTTGGGTATTTTTAAAAATTGCTCACTCCCCACTGCCCACTAGAACATAGGCCTTGTGTGGGCAGGGATCTTGTTTGCTTTGTTCACTAGGTCAGCAATGCCTGGAATGGGGCCTGATACAAAGTAAGTGCTCTGGAAATATTTCATGAATGAACAACAGCTGATGGTTCTCAAGCACTTGCCACGTGCTGATCACCTCACCTGTAGCAGCTCATTTAATACTCACAACAACCTGGCAAGGCAGGTACTATTCTTGTCTCCATTGTACAGGTGGGAAAACTGAGGCATAGAGTGGTCTTGTAACTTGCCCAAGGTCATATGGTTAGTAAGCAGTGAAGCCGAGATTTGAACCTGAGCTGTCTGGCTCTAGAGCACGGATTCTCAAACTCAGCATGATTGACATTTTGGGCTGCATAATTCTTTGTGGTAGGGGCTGTCCTGTGCATTGTAGGCTATTTAGCAGCATCTCTCGTCTCTACCTAGTAGAGGTATCACCTGACCTCCCCAACTGTGACCACCAAAAATGTCTCCAGACTCTGAGGTGAGGAGTAAAATCGCCCCGTTGGTAACCGCTGCTCTAGAGCTTGTTTTTGTTTTAAGACAGTCTTGCTCTGTTGCCCAGGCTGGAGTGCAGTGGTGTGATCCTGGCTCACTGAAACCTCCACCTCTGGGGTTCAAGCGATTCTCCAGCCTCAGCCTCCGGAGCAGCTGGGATTACAAGCACCTCACCACGCCCAGCTAATTTTTGTATTTTTAGTAGAGACAGGGGTTCACCATGTTGGCCAGGCTGGTCTTGAACTCCTGACCTCAAGTGGTCCTCCCGCCTCAGCTGGGATCACAGGCGTGAGCCACCACACCTGGCCTGCTCTAGAATTTGTAATCACTCTACCACACTGCCTTCCTACTTTGAATAAATGAAGAAATGCTTGGGTTCCAATCTGATGCATCCATTGCCCCAGTGTCTGCTTGTGGGGATGGAGGCAGAAGCCTCCCTCCTGAGGCTGGAAGGCCAAACTCCCCAACTGTGCTTTTCACCTTCAGTGAAGAGGAAAGGACCCCACCGAATGGACCCACTGGCACATAGAACTGAACTCTGGCTGCAGTTTTGTTCTAAATTTCTTCCTGAGGGGCCTGGAGGAGGTCATGTCCACAAGCCAGAGCTAACATTTTTTTTCTGCTGATCCCAAATGTTTAGACAAAGCTTCTCTTCCTTAACCAATTATGGATCAGAAAATCTTTAAAAAATTTATTATTATTATTTATTTATTTATTTATTTTGAGGCAGAGTCTTGCACTGTCGACCAGGCTGGAAGACAGTTGTGCTATCTCGGCTCACTGCAACCTCTGCCTCCTGGGTTCAAGCAATTCTTTTGCCTCAGCCTCCTGAGTAGCTGGAATTACAGGTGTGCACCACCACGCCCAGCTAATTTTTTTTTTTTTTTTTGAAATGGAGTCTCACTCTGTCACCAGGCTGGAGTGTAGTGTTGCGATCTTGGCTCACTGCAGTCTCTGCCTTCTGGGTTCAAGCGATTCTCCTGCCTCAGCCTCCCAAGTAGCTGGGATTACAGGCACGCACCACCATATCCAACTAATTTTTTGTATTTTTATTAGAGACAGGGTTTCACTACGTTGGCCAGGATGATTTCCATCTCCTGACCTCGTGATCTGCCTGCCTCGGCCTCTCAAAGTGCTGGGATTACAGGCGTGAGCCACTGAGACTGGCCAATTTTTTGTATTTTCAGTAGAGACAGGGTTTTATTATGTTTCCCAGGCTGGTCTTGAACTCCTGAGCTCAGGCAATCCTCCCGCCTCAGCCTCCCAAAGTGCTGGCATTATAGGTGTGAGCCACTGCGCCTGGCCCAGAAAATGTTTGACTCCACCTATGACTGATGCTCAGCACTTGCCTCAAGATGCAACCGCCTTTATACGTTAACCAATATATAGCCTCTGTGTGTTGATTTATGACCTTGCCTGTCACCCCTGCCATCCCAACTTTAAAAACTCTTACCTGTAAGCCATCAGGTAGGGTAAAGACTTAAGTTCAGGTGTTAAGCATGAGTGGCGTGATTCATCTTGCTTGGTGTCCTTGCAATAAACGCCTCACTTTCTCTCGCTGCAATCCCAGTGTCAGTGCTTGGCTTTGCTGTGCCGGGCAGGTGGACCCAAGTTTGTTTTGGTATCAAGGCCATTGACCCGTGGAACCCCAGGATGGCTTTTGGTGTCAAGAGTAACAGCTGATGTCTTGCTTAACAAAGCAGCTTGTATTATACTACTTCATTGGCACCTCAAAACACACTCTTCCTTCTCTACCACTAACTGTTTAATGGTATTTAATACCATTAATTATAATAATTCAATTTTACTCTGTCATGAGACATCATTTTCCTCCCCATTTTTCAAATGAGAACACTGAAGCTCTGAGAGGTTAAGTGACTTGGCTGAGCTCATGAAGCAGGTAATGCTGGCAGTCAAAACCAGCTGGCAGTCAAAAGAAGGATCTAGAACCTTCTCCCTCTAGATCCCCTCTTTCTCCACTTGCTGTCCCCCTCAGATCCGAGCACAAAGTAGGGGATGGAAATGTCTGGAGGAAACGGAAAAGCGGTTGTGGAGCCAGGTGGCTGCAGGTCCCAGGGGAGGCGGCCTTGGGAGCTCTGGAAGGGGTTGTGCCTTACAGTGGGCCCTATGCCTGTGACTGAGGGAGGTGTTCCGGGGCTTCCCTTCCTGGGTGACAGTGAGGACACAGCTGGGCATGATGCCATCTGGGCAGCCTTGCAGCTTCAGCCTTGCAGCTTTGCTCTTGGAACCCAGGTGCCAGACTGTGAGGAGCCCAAGCCACATAGAGAGGCCATGTGTGGATGCTCCCATGAACAGCCCTAGTGCAGCCCAGCAGACATCAACACCCAGCCATGTGACAGCGCCATCTTGGTGCACCAACTAGAGCACCGCCTGGTCCAGTTGAGCCTTCAGATGACTCCAGCCCCAGTTGCTGTGTGACTGAAACTTCATGAGAGACTCCAAATAAGAACTGACAGCTGGACCCAGTCAACCCACAGAACTGTGAAAGGTAACAAAAAATGGTTTTAAGCCATTATGTTTTGGAGTGGGTTGTTCTTGGTGCAGTAGGCAACTGAAACAGTCTTCCCCATCAAACTGTTGGTGCCTAAAAAGCAGGGATAGTGTCCTTGACACTCTGGATCTCTGGTCCCAGCCTGGGCTGGGTAAGGAGCAAGTGCTCATCAAATATTCTTTGACTGAACAAATGAAACCCATCAAAACTCACTGTTCACCCTGAGATAGAATAGATTTATTAGCAAGAGGTAATCAGGAAACATATATTTTTACAAAAATGGAAATTTTTTTCCAAACGAGCTGTAAGTTGAAATATTTTAGGACTTGAAATAGAATTCTCATACCACTAGGTATTGCTTACAGCAAAAGTTGTCTGTCTGTTGTAGTGGAGCATGCCTGCCACTTCGGAGTTAACCTGTGTTTTCTATACTGTACAATGTAAAAAATACATGGTAATATTCACAGAATAAGCACTACATTACTATATTCCTGCTAGAAGGCATTTAGACAGGACTACAGTATATGCAATAAAAACACTTGGTTATTGATTTCCTAATTCTACAGTGTGGTACTAATTATCACAAGGTATACAGACTTAGAGCATCTCAATGTAAGCTTGTAGTGACCGTTAGGCGGCTTAAAGAGGAAAAGTGATATTTTTGTGTTCCCGACTTTCAGTGAATGCTGGGCCGGTGGTCGGCAAGAGTCGACGTGGCTTGGTGTTTGTGACTCTGTTTCCTCGGGAAGTCTAGGGCCTTATCCAGTTGTATTGAGACTGCTATTCATGCTATCTGGTGTTAATCCTAGAGCAAGGAGCAACATGGGGCCTGAACGAGATGGCAGCATTTGTACGAGGGGTGTGGTTCTGAGCAGAGAGGACTCCCTTCCGTCCAGGTTACTGGGAGACAGATGGGGAGTTTTGAGACCTGCGATTTTGGCTGGAGAAGCTGCTTTGGAAATTGACATCACCATCAGCGGGAAGATTTGTCAATGACTGGACTTCAGGGTATGGTTCCCCCTCCCGCCGCCCCCCACCCCCCCACCCAGTTATAACAACTACATGGAACATGCTGGGAGGATGCCTGGGTGGCCACCTCAACCCAGGAGCCTGGGCTGGGGAGGGACGGAAGCAGGACTGGAGTCTGAGGTTCTTGTATGCAAGGGTGCTGTTTCCCCTCTGAGAAGAGTGAGGAGTCTAGGGAAGAGGGACCAAGAGTACAGCTGTTTAAAAGAAACAGGCACTGCAGGAGACGAGGGGAGGGACGGGTGGGCAAAGTCTGAAACGGTGCAGAAACTCATATTCCGGTTCTACAGGAATCTAAGAACAAGGACGATTTGTATTCTTGGAGAAGCACATACTGAAGAAGAAAATCCAGTGAAACCAAACGAATATGTACAGTATTATCTAGCACGTGTCCCCGGGAACAGCTGGGTCTGGGCTGGGCACAGCTTCAGGTGGGGAGTTTTGGTTCTATTCGGAGAGAAGACTCGTAGAGGCTTTCTTCGTCCATTACAAAAGATTGGTCCAGTAAATATTGCGTTACCTGAGAAAAGAAAAGAGAAAAGGGAATGGGAGGGTTGTGGGACCTCCATAGTGCTGATTGTGGATGCCCTTTATCTCCTAGGGCCCAAGTCTCTTCCTGGGGAGAGTCAGATTGGCACATGAGGCAAAAATGCATTCAGTAGTGTTCCATCTTGACATAAGTTTTCAGTAGTTGATGTAAGTATTGTCTTAGGATTATTATTTAATATTGTCATAATATTAAGGTTGGTACAAAAGTAAAAAAAAAGTCAATTGTAGAAACTAGGTGGCGGATATATGTGTTCACAGTTCTGTCAGTGTTTATGTTTGATCTGTCTGTCACAATTCTGTCAATGTTTCCGTATGTTTGAAAAGTTTCATAAGGCTGGGCATGGTGGCTCATGCCTCTAATCCCAGCACTTTGGGAGGCTGAGGCAGGAGGATCACTTGAACCCAGCACTTTGGGAGGCTGAGGCAGGAGGATCACTTGAACCCAGGAGTTTGAAACCAGCTTGGGCAACAAAGTGAGACCCTGTTTCTACAAAAAATCAAAAAAGTAGCTGGGTATTGTGGTGTGCATCTGTGGTTCCAGTTACATGGGAGGCTGAGGCAGCAGGATCACTTGAGCTCAGGAGGTCAAGGCAGCAGTGAGCTGTGTTCACACCACTGTACCCCAGCTTGGGTACAGACCTTGTCTTAAAATAAAATAAAATGTTTTATAATAAAATGTTGGGATAAAATATATTTAAACACTAGGATTACATGGTACTGTGAGAGATTCACTCCAAGAGAGGCAAGTAGAAATGGAGGCTGTGTGAGAGAAGAGCCTTCCTTTTTCTTACCCTGGGGAGAAATCTTAAGAGTGGAAAATCAGAAAGATGCATCATATGAGTTAGGTTATCCTGTCTTCTCCTCTCTCCCCACCCCACTCCTGCTCTGAAGCATTTTGCTGAACGCCTGTGCATTAAATGTGCAATGAGGGATCTGAGCTCTAACCTCACAGGCAGCCCCCTGCTCCAAAAAGTGTCTTTCCAAGACTTATTTATTTGTCAGTTGTTTGGAACTAAAGGCACATTTCTCCCCCCTACATAAATCCAGAGCAGAAAGAAAAAAAAATTTTTTTGAGACAGCATCTTGCTCTGTCACCCAGTCTGGAGTGCAGTGGTACAGTCTGCGCTCATGGCAACCTCTGCCTCCCGGGTTCAAGCGATTCTCCTGTCTCAGTCTCCTGAGTAGCTGGGATCCCAGGCATGCACCACCATGCCTGGCTAATTTTTGTATTTTTAGTTGAGACAGGGTTTTGCCATGTTGGCCAGGCTGGTCTTGAATTCCTGACCTCAAGTGATTCACCTGCCTCGGCCTCCCGAAGTGCTGGGATTACAGGTGCGAGCCACCGTGCCTAGCCAAATTTTCTTATTATATGTTTGGGAATCTTTTGATAGCTGCTTGAGAAAAATAAAGTCTGCTGCTTTTGTCTTGGCTAATTGACTCTGCTACTATAAAGGATGGAACCAGCTGTCTGCTATGCTGATAGCAGATAAAGTGATTACTATGTCCGATTAGCAGCTCATACCCAGCACTTCTAGGAAGATGACTTTAGATATCACAGTCTGGTTTAACCTACACCCACTGATAAAGACATGGTGATTTTATGACTGTGTGAAATAGTCTTTTATGTCTAGATAGTAGCATCATGTGAACAGTCCTTTCTAGGACGTATGAATCTCTACCTCCCAAGCCCCCTGGGGATCAGCAAACTGATCAGTTTCCTCCATAGTGAGCATGTGCAGGATCAATTTTAGTAGAGACAGGGTTTTGTCATGTTGGCCAGGCTGATGTCGAACTCTTGACCTGACTTGGCTAAGTCAGGCTAATTTTCCTAAGACATTGTACTTTCGAGGGAGACTGGCAGCATGTACCACCATTGCAAAGCTGTTAATGAAAGAAGACTGAAGAGCAGTAATATTTATTTATTTATTTTTTGAGGGGGAGTTTCACTCTTGTCACACAGGCTGGAGTACAGTGGTGCGATGTGATGTTGGCTCATTGCAACCTCCGCCTCCAGAGTTCGAGTGATTTTTCTGCCTCAGCCTCCCAAGTAGCTGGGATTACAGGCATGTGTCACCATGCCTGGCTAATTTTTGTATTATTAGTAGAGACAGGGTTCCACCATGTTGGCAAGGCTGGTCTTGAACTCCTGACCTCACGTGGTCCGCTTGCCTTGGCCTCCCAAAGTGCTGGGATCACAGGCGTGAGCCACTGGCCCTGGTCAGTAATATTTATTTGTATTGCACATCAGAGCTTGAGGGAAAGTTTAAGGAGACAAAAGCAGGAGATGGAAGAAAACCCTGAAATTTTGTTGGTAACTTCTGAGACTTTTCCAGGGCCCACTGTGACCATGGTACCTTCTGGATAAGCCCTGTGTGATCCACATGGCAACTCTGTGGTTCCCAGGCTGGATGAACACACAAACACAGACCCTCAAATACTGCTGAGTTATGTTGATACTTTTGTCTTAATATTTTTTATTGTAGAAGAAAGGATGTGACAATATAAAATACATTTTTGGAGAAAAACAGAAGCCCGTAATCTCACCACTCTAAAATAACTGTTTTCATTTTTTTTGTGTGTGATCGTCTAGTTCTTAAAATACAAAAGTACTTTTCCATAGTTGTACCTACGGAATGGATAGCACTTGGTATGCTTTCACTTATACTATTAGGAAAAATGTCCATGTTTCCATAACAAAATCTCCAAAGTTACACTTTTTAGTGGCTGTAAGACTGCATCATCTTGCACTATATTTACTAACCTCTTTCCCTATTATTGGGTATGTAAGATATGTTGGATATGTTTTCAGGTTTTGTTTTTTTTTTTTTGAGACGAGGTCTCGCTCTGTCACCTAAGCTGGAGTGCAGTGGCGCGACCTCGGCTCACTGCAACCTCTGTGTCTTGGGTTCATGCAATTCTCCTACCTCAGCCTCCCGAATAACTGGGATTACAGGTGTGCACCACCATGCCTGGCATTTTTAGTAGAGACGGGTTTCACCAGGTTGGCCAGGCTGGTCGAGAACTCCTGACCAGTTGTTTTCAGGTTTTTTTGCTATTTTATATATAAAATAAATGTTGCAATGAAGATCTTCTAGAATATAGCCTTTTGCCTTAACTAAGTTTTTAAAGTGTAAATCCCTAGGAGAAGGATCATGGGTTCCTTACTGCATTTTTTCATATTTCTTTCAAGACAGTGTTTATCAATGGCCAACACTGTCAGCAGAGTAGGCTTGTCAAGCATTGAGTATTGTTTTACTTTAAAAAAGGTACATACAGTACAACTCACTCTTTTTGGTGGGTGTGATTTGGATGCACATGGACACTGGAGACCCACTGCCTTTAAACACCTCTGCTCTTTCCCTGAAGTTCTTGCCTCCAAAGCAGGGGCTCTAGCCATGCAGTTGCCAACAACCTCCCTCTTTAGCCACATTAGACCCCCTCACCAGGCCCTCAAAATCCCCTCACCCATCCACGGAGACCAGAAACCAACTGTTACTCATGTATGCACGAGTTCTTGCATCAGACAGCAATGCTTTTTATAAAGTCCTTTCACAAAGGTTGTCATATTTAATCATCAAAAACAACCCATCCCAGGCTGGTATAAGAATCTCATGTTACCAGGCGTAGTGGCTCTATAATCCCAGCACTTTGGGAGGCCAAAGCAGGTGGATCACTTGAGGTCAGGAGTTTGAGACCAGCCTGGCCAATGTGGTGAAACCCCATCTCTACTAAAAATACAAAAATTAGTCAGGCATGGTGGCGGGCACCTGTAATCACAGCTAGTTGGGAGGATGAGGCAGGAGAATCACTTGAACCTCGGAGGCAGAAGTTGCAGTGAGCCGAGATCGTGCCACTGCACTCCAGCCTGGGTGACAGAGTGAAACTCTGTCTCAAAAATAAAAGAATCTCATGTTACAGTTGAGGCAGAAGGTAACACAGCTGGTGAGTGGCTTTGCCAGGATTTGAACCCAGGTGTTCCCTGGTCGACTGAGAGAAGCTCATGGGATGTGGGAGTGGGCTGAGTGGGGGCTGGTTGGTGTTGAATAAGGCAGAGGGAGGAGCCTTGGAGATGCTGAGCAGGCTCTGGCTTGCTGCTGTTAATTGGCGGAAGAGCCATTCTGAACCCTGGCGGCTTGGGCCTGATTCCCTTAGTGCTTTAAGCTGATGGATTCAATGTTTGATCTTGTTATTCAAATCACCGTGTTTTTATCATCTAAGAGCCATGCCCCCAAACTCAAAGCTTCCCTACCAGACCATGAGCACTTATTTATTTTTTTAAATAGAGTCAGGCTCTCACTCTGTTGCCCAGGCTGCAGTGCAGTGGCACGATCACGGCTTACTGTAGCCTCGACCTCCTGGGCTCAAGTGATCTTTCTGCCTTAGCCTCCTGAGTAGCTGGGACTACAGGCATGAGACACCATGCCTGGCTCAGGTTTTTTTGTTTTTGTAGAGTTGGGAGCCTTTACTGTGTTGCCTAGGCTGGTCTCAAACTCTTGGCGTCAAGCAATTCTCCTGCCTTGGCTTCCCAAAGTGTGGGATTTTGGTTGGGAGCTACCATGCCAGGCCCGGGACTATTTGTTTTTAAATTGTATTTTTATTTCTTTTTATTTTAAAGTTGATTTATATCTTATTTTATGTAATTAAAAAAGCCAAGTAGCATTAAACAGTTCATAACGAAAACCAGCAATTCTCTGTTGCCCCTTCTTAGCCGCCAGGCCTGGCTCTCTAGAGATAGCCATTTTCAGTTCTTAGCCCCCAAATCCGGTGCAGCAGCCATTAGCCACATGTAGCTACTGAGCACTTGAAACAGGGCTCATCTGAATTAAGATGTGACGTGTAAAATACACACTGGATTTTTGAAAATTTAGTATGAATAAAATAAAGTAAAATATTTCAGTCAATTTTTATATTGATTACATGCTGAACTGACAATTTTTTGGATATATTGTATTAAGTAAAATATATTATTGTTAATTTTACCTATTTCTTTTTGCTTTAAAAAAAAAATGAAGCTGGGAATGGTGGCTCACACCTGTAATCCCAGCTCTTTGGGAGGCCAAGACGAGAGGATCACTTGAGCCCAGGAGTTCAACATTGGCAGACCCTGTCTATAAAAAAATAAAAAATTAGCTGGGTGTGGTCATACCTTAAGCTGGGGAAGTCAAGGTTGCAGTGAGCTATGATTGTGTCACTGCATTCTAGCCTGGGTGACAGAGTGAGACCCTGTCTCAAACAAACAAACAAAAAACAGGCCAGGTGCAGTGGCTCATATCTGTAATCCCAGCACTTTGGGAGGCCGAGGCAGGCAGATCACTTGAGGCAGGAGTTGGAGACCAGCCTGGACAACACAGAAAAACCCTGTTTCTACAAAAAATATGAAAGAATTAGTTGGGTGTAATGGTGAATGCCTGCAGTCCCAGCTAGTCAGGAGAGGTCGAGGCTACAGTGAGCCAAGATCACACCACAGCACTCAAGCCTGGGTGACAGGGTGAGATCCTGTCTCAAAAAATTAAAATAAATAAATAAATAAATAAATAAATAAAGTTTAAAAAATGTGGCCCTGTAGGATACTTAAAGTTACATATGTAGCTTACATTATATTTCTAGTGGATAGTCTTGTTTTACATATTCCTTCCAGTATTTATATCTGTTTTTCCATGGTAAATGCTTTTACTGTTGTCTGTTTTCCTGCCAACTTTTTATTTAAAAAATATAAAAACTATGCATACAACATATATGTATAATCCTTTTTCTGAGGGCTGAACCATTTGAAGGTAAATAGTGTAATGCTTCCCCCACTAAATACTTCAGTCATGCATCTCCTAAGAACACGGACATTCTCTTACATAACCGTAACATCATTACACCTAGGACATTTAACATCAATAAAATAAAATTAGCTGATGCACAGATCATATTCAAATTTCTTCAAGTTTTAATGAATAAAATAATCTTTACAGCTGTTTTTTTTTTTTTTTTTTTAAATCCCAGATCCAATCAACATTCACACATTGCATTTGGATGTCATATGATTTAGTATTTTTTTTTTTGAAAAAAAAAATGTTTTTTCATTATAGAGACAGGGTCTCACTATGTTGCTGATCTTGAACTCCTGAACTCAAGTACCTCCTGCCTCTGCCTCTCACAGCGCTAGGATTGAAAGCTCACCATGAGCCCAGCCTGTGTGTTTTAGTCTTTTTTATTTTATTTTTCATGACATTGATATGTGTGTGTGTGGGTGCGTGTGTGTGTGTTTGGTTTTTAGACACAAAGCCTCACGCTGTTGCCCAGGCTAGTGTGCAGTGGTGCAATTATAGCTTACTACAGCCTTGAACTCCTGGGCTCAAGTGATCCTCCTGCCTCAGACTCCTGAGTAGATGGGACTACAGGTGCGCACCACCATGCCCAGCTAATTATTACTATGATTTTTGCTAGAGACAGGATCTCTGATCTCCCTATGTTGCCCAGGCTCGCTTCAAACTCCTAGGCTCAAGTGATCCTCCTGCCTCAGTCTCCTGAAGTGCTGGGATTATAGGTGTGAGCCACTACTCCCAGCCGATACATATATTTTTAATTGAAAATATTTTATTGCTAAAAGACATTGATATTTTTGAAGAGTATATGCAGTAGTGTGTTGGAGCTGGCTCATGCCAGCCTGCACGTGCCAATTGTTAGCCTCTGTTCCCAACTCTGCTTCAGTGATGTCCAGGTGGTGGTTTGAAAGTGGCCCTGCCAGCATCACCTACCAGGCTCCTCTGAGACCTCTTCATACGTAGGCTTCAAATTTGGCTTGCCTTTAGCAAGAATTCCCCCACCTTGATATCTGATCAAATTCTTCATTCTCCAACCCTGATATCTGAAGTCCTTGGCCTGACTTTAATAAAAACCTCGTTAGGCCAGTTTAGCAAGAATTCCCCTATTCTTGATATCTCCTCTTAGTAATTTTCCATCCACTGACCCCCTTCCTTGACCCATTGACTACAAATCCCCACCTGTCCCTGTTGTATTTATAGCTGAGTTCAATCTCTCTCCCCCAAGAAACAGTCTTGGCCTCTATTGCATTTGAGTAAACCTACTATTTTAAACAAGTGTTCCAATTTTACCATTTTTAACAAGTATTCCAATCGTTTTTCTCTTCAACAGCAAATAATGCTACACATCAGGACTCAATCCCCCACCCCCAAAACCAGTTTAACATTTACTAGCATACCACTGAGTTACAGACCAGTTGTCTCACAGAATGTCCCATATTCTGAAATTGTCTGTTGGTTCCTCCTGATTAGATTCAAGCACTTTGATGCATAACATAGGTGATGTTGTGGCTCATGATGCCCTTTATTTCTGTTTTGTCCAACACTGAAAATTCTAGGTCACGCCTGTAATCCCAGCACTTTGGGAGGCTGAGGCGGGTGGATCACGAGGTCAGGAGTTCGAGACCAGACTGACCAACATGGTGAAAGCCTGTCTCTACTAAAAGTACAAAAACTAGCTGGGATCACGCCACGGCACTCCAGCCTGGGTGACAGAGCAAGACCTCCGTCTCGAAAAAAAAAAAAAAAAGAAAGAAAAGAAAAGAAAATTCTAGGACCTCACGGCCCCCTATTCCTTTCCCAACCTCCCATTCCTCTCCCCTGCTTCATTTCTTCCATGGTTGTAATAATCATCTGTCATATTATATTTTTTACCTCTTAGTCTATCTCCCTCTAGAACGCAAGCTCGTGACGGCCAAGAGTTTATCTGTTTTGTTCACTGCTGAGCCAAGAGCCTATTAGAGTGCTTGGCATGTAGGACTTGCTCAGTGAATATTTATAGAGTGAGAGAATGAATGGAAAGCAAAGCAAAAGTGGCCAGTTTAACTAATTGTAGTTGCTCCACCGATTTTTCTCCTTCGATATGGCTATCGGTTATAAAGCAGATCATGAGTTCTCAGGACATGGCAAAAAACAGACACATTCTCAAACAACACATCAATCACAAAGGACATTAGAAGGGAAAAACAATAAAAGCTTGATTTTCTGGTGTGCTTGAGGGTGTGTCTGAAGTTGGATGTTTTTGTGAACTGCACACTAGGAGGTTAAGATGCTATATCTCTGGGCAGAGAAGAAAGGTCATAGGATTGGAGGCTGGGTGCGGTGGCTCATGCCTGTAATCCCAACACTTTGGGAGGCTGAGGTGAGTGAATCACCTGAGGTCAGGAGTTTGAGACCAGCCTGATCAATATGGTGAAACTCCGTCTCTACTAAAAACACAAAAATTACTGGGGCATAGTGGCGTGCCAGACCAGTCATTCTCTTACATGGCCTTGCAATCTTTCAAAAATGCAAACTAGTCCAATTATACAACCTCCTTTCAGGGCTTCCCGTGGGTCTAAGGACAAAGTCCCAGATCCCAGCTACTTGGGAGGCTGAGACAGAAGAATTGCTTGAACCCGGGAGGTGGAGGTTGCAGTGAGCCAAGATTGTACCACTGCACTCCAGCCTGGCAACAGAGTGAGACTCTGTCTCAAAACAAACAAACAAACAAACAAACAACAACAATAATAATAATAATAATAAAAGAAAAGAAAAGTCATAGCCCAAGAGTCTGGGTTAGCAAATCTCAGTTATTTTATCTGTAAAATGGGGCTAACAGCACAGGCTTTGAATAATAAAATGAGACTAAAATGACAACCATTCTTTTTTATTAAACAATTTTTTTTCTTTTTGGTGAGCTGAGACTTTTTTTTTTTTTTTTTCCAGACCAACCATTCTCTTACATGGCCTTGCAATCTTTTAAAAATGCAAACTAGTCCAATTATATAACCTCCTTTCAGGGCTTCCTATGGTCCTAAGGACAAAGTCCCAGGTCTGATGCTGCTCTCTGCAGCCAGCCATTTGGTGGTGGTGGTGGGTCACTGTACTTAGCCTTACACAAGCTTGTCTCTCTGCAAGAAAGACATGTCCACCCCAACCAGGAAAACTCTTCCAAGATTCTCCTCCTCCAGTAAGGCTCTCTAGGCCCTCAGAGCAGCACAGACCCTGGGATCCATACCCTATGGCCCTCCCTGCCTGTTTCTGGATGTACAAAGTATTTCTTTGTGCCTTGTCTGTAGCAGCAAAATATCAAAACAACCTAAATGACCATCAATACAGAGGATTGGCTAAATAAATAAATTCCTCTGCAGCTGTAAGCAAGAATGAGGATGCTTCTGTTTTAATAGAGAATGATCTCCAAGATATATTATGAAGGAGAAAAAAGAATGATACTGAGCTGTATATAGTATGCTGGAGAATAGTATGCAAAGTCTGCTTGTGTTTATGGACTGCCTGTGGACCTAGACACAAGAAATGGGTGGAAATGTTGCCTTTGGAAGGGGAACTAGGTGGCTGGGGAACATTTCACTGTGCACTCCTTGTATCTGCGGATTTTGTAACTTGTGAGCATAGTACCTTTCAGAAACAGATGTTATCAACTCTGCCTCTCTTGCCCTGGGGGAGATTAGACATGAAAACAAACCATCCTATGGTAGGTAAAACCAGACAAGAGTCACAAGATGAACACAGGCCCAATTTGAAGAAATAGGGACTTGGGA
Source organism: Macaca nemestrina (assembly GCF_043159975.1). NCBI lineage: Eukaryota > Metazoa > Chordata > Mammalia > Primates > Cercopithecidae > Macaca > Macaca nemestrina. The sequence goes on along the minus strand of NC_092131.1, from coordinate 121,942,246 downwards.
AGGCTTCCTTACAGGGATAGTGTTTGAGCTGGGCCCAGGAGAATTCTGGAAGGGAAAGTGGATGGGTATGGAGGGGATAGGGTGGAAGGTGGCCTAGACAGAGCCACTGTGAAAGCATGCAAGTGACCAGGAAAAGGCACCAGCTTACCTTTGCTTGGTGCTCTATTTTGTAGGCAGTTTGTTGAAACTGGCGAATCTCTCGGATAATATGGGATATCTGTGGGAAGGAAGGAGAGTTTCAGAACACAGTTTGCTCTCCTAGTTCTACCCCCCACGTTGCAGAACTGAAGGGGAATCAACAGCGAAATCTGAAGTCAGCCTCTTCATTCCATACGTGTTGCCTCCTGGAAGGTCCCACAGAGGCATCATGTGTGTTTGTTTTTAGTTTTATTTTTTGAGATGGAGTCTTGCTCTGTCACCCAGGCTGGAGTGCAGTGGCGTGATCTCGCCTCAGTGCAACCTCTGTCTCCTGGGTTCAAGCGATCCTCCTGCCTCACCCTCCTGAGTAGCTGGGACTACAGGTGCGTGCCACCACACCCAGCTAATTTTTGTATTTTTAGTAGAGATGGGGTTTCACCATATTGGCCCGGCTGGTCTCGAACTCCTGACCTCAAGTGATCCACCTGCCTCAGCTCCCAAAGTGCTGGGATTATAGGTGTGAGTGACCACACCCAGCCTCATGTTTTTTTCTTTTTTCTTAAATCAGAAATCTGCTTCCAAGACTTGTCGAGATTCTGTAGGTGAACTACACTATGTGACTGAGAGAAGAAAAAAATCTCCTTTAATTAGTGGCATAAGCTACCTAACATCACTAAAACAAAACCCTACGACTCCAGCAAAAGTTAAAGGCATCTGCCACTTCCTTAGTGCCTGCTGTACACAAGACATCATGAAAAGGGGCTTTCGCTCTTCAGGATGGTGTCTGAAGAAACCCTTTCCATCCAACAAAAATCGAATGTAGAGGCCCATTATATAAAACTGGTGCAAGTAGAGGCTTTCCAGTTGAAGTGAGAGGGCAGAAGGGGACGGTTAGAATCCTGTTTCTGATGGGAGAAGTCTCCTCATCCCTTATCCCAGGTTCTTGATTTTTCTGGGAAAATTGGAAACTTATTCTTTTAGGAGGTGCTGTGTAAGTGGTTTTACTTTGTCCACATCAAGCGTCAATATGAACAATACAGATGGGTGTGAGTAACAGTGTGGGGCTCTGGAGTCACCTGGACCTGGGCTCCAGACCTAGCTCTGCCTTTTACTTGTGGGGTGACCTTGGGCTGCTCACTTGACCTCACCCAGGCTCAGTCTGCTCATCTGAATGGTGCAGAATAAGAGCAGCTACCTCTCAGACTGTCAGGACTAGAGGAGGAAATGCCTGTGAAAGCATGGTTCAGGGCCTGCCAGATTCTAACTGCTCATCAATGATAGTGATGGCTCTCATTGGGAAGCTGGACCCAGGCTCCCAAATGGTGGCACCCTATGCAGCGGGTTGAGCCTTGGAGGGCAGAGTGTGGGTGGGCCCCAGGTTGAGTCATCTGGGCTTCGACACCCCCCTTCCCCTGCCTGGCTGGGGGGAACGCACCATCCTCATCTTGGAGAAGTTGACCAGGCCGTCTTCCGTGTAATTGGGCGTCCCCTCCTCGATGAAGGCCAGGTCGGTGAGGTACATCCCCAGGTAAGGGACACAGGGTGGGTCACAACTTGGAAGCAAACGGAATTAACAAAAGTTTTTCATTTAAAAAAAGGTAACGTCTACCAAGAACAGAACAGCCCGCATGCACCTTTTGCTTTGCTAGAGGCAAAGGGACTTGCAGTCACCAAGAATCACACTATACTCTAGGACTGACTATTCTACAAGCCTAGGACTGTCAGCTGGGTCTCAGGGCCAGTCCTCTGGGGTGGTGAGGGCGACATGGTACTGACTGGGGCCTCTTATACCCACTGGGGCATCTCAAATTGTCTCTTTCCTTCCCGAGCCAGAAGGTCCTCCCCTACCTGTCTGCCTTCTGTCCCAGTCAGTCCTTGGGCTCTGTCACCAGCCCCTCTAAACTCACCTTTCCTATCTCTCCTTGAGCCTCGCCCATCCAGATCTGCCCCCTGAATCACCTCCCGGAGGGCTCTGCAGCCCCAGCCACCCCACTCCTGCCAGTACCCTATCTGACTCCCTTGTCTCTGCTCCCTGAGACCTCTGTCTCCACTGGCATCTCCCGCCCACCTAAGCACTGGGCTTGGGTGCCAGGGCAGGGAACCCTTGCTCTCTGAGATCACTTTCCTGAAAGTAATCGTAGCTTTGGGGCAGGAGGTTGGGTGATAGTTGCCATAGTTGGTGACTCTTGGGGGACTGCATCTTTGGGAGCGGGGCCCCTGGAGTGATGGGCCATGCCTCTCTGATTTTTGGTCCAAAGCAGGGGCTCCTGTTACTGCTCCTTCCCAGCATGCTCTGGTGCCCCTGGCTGGATGCTGGGTAAGGGTTGATGGAGGCTGTGATGGAGCCTGGCAGCTGTTATGTGCCGGCAGGGCTCCCTTTAGCTCCTTCTGGGGCCTCCTCCCCAGTGCTCTGCCACCTCCTCTCAGCTCAGCACACAGATGCGGTGGCATCATCGAGCACAGTGCAGTGACCCTCATTCCCAGCCCATCTCACCTTTGTCTCCTTATGGCCGCCTGGCAACCCTGCTAACCTGGAGGAAGGGGAGGCCGGGAGGATGATAGAGCAAGAGTAGAAACCTGGGCCTTGTCCCTCACCTGCCTACTGTGTGACCCCGTGCCAGGCCTTTCCCTCTCTGGTCCTCAGGCTCCTCATGTATAAAGCAATGATGCCAGCTAAGACAATTTTAGGTGGTCTGACAGCTGATTTTAGGTGACTTACAGGCACAATATTAAATAACATGAATTCACGTGGTAAGAAACATTGGATTTTTACTTTTCCCCCTTCTGCTCAGGGAGAGTGCCTCATTTGGTGATAGTGTGACTTTGACACTTTTGACACTTGCCATTCTCCTTTCACATTTTATCTTTTTAAACAAATAGCGACAGGTGTCAGAATCAGAGTGTTGGCAAGCATCAGTATTTGGCCAGAATTCAATAACATTATTTTGTTTTTACCATATATTTTTTAATGGCATTCTTGTATTTACAGCAAGTATGCTGGTTTTCCATTTGTCATGATATAAAAATTTCCTGCTTATATATTTTTGGGAAAAAGTGAATTAATGTAAAGAGGCTGTTAGGTAAACACAAGTACAGTTGGCACAGTATGGCGAAGTCGTGAAGGAGGCAGATGCCTGGCGTTAGGGACACAGCAGGCAAAAGTGTTTTTCCAAATGTAGGGCTGACCCTGTCATGGGTGTTGAAATCAATTTAGAGGGTGTAGACTAGAATTTTTAAAAAGTGAAAAAGGGCCGGGTGTGGTGGCTCACTCCTGTAATCCCAGGGAGTGGGATTTGAGAGGTTGAGGTAGGAGGATCACTTGCATCCAAGAGTTCAAGACCAGCCTAAGCAACATAGTGAGACCCCATCTCTATTTAATTGAAAACAAATAAAAATAACAAGTGAAAAAGAAAATATCTGACTTCATCAAATGGAATAAAGGTATATATTGTTTTGTGGAATTTTTTCTCCTGTAATGCATATATGCATTTGTATACAGACTTGTAATTTCAAATATATATATTTACTGTGGTTTGTGATTAAAAAAGAGTAAGGATCATCCAGCCACTGGAGGGGCTGCTCTGCATCCTTCCGTTCCTTCTAGTCCATGATTATTACATGCTCAGATTTCATTTCCTTTCTTTTTTTTTGTTTTTGTCAGGGTCTCACTGTTACCTAGACCGAAGTGCAGTGGCACAATCACAGCTCACTGCTGCCTTGACTTCTTGGGCTCCAATGGTACTTCTGCCTCAGCCTCCTAAGTAGCTGGACTACATGCATGCACCACCATACCCAGCTAATTTTTGTATTTTTGGTAGGGACAGGGTTTTGCCATGTTGCCAGGCTGGTCTGGAACTCCTGAGCTCAAGTGATCTGCCCGCCTCAGCCTCCCAAAGTGCTCAGATTACAGATGTGAGCCACTGTGCCCAGCCAGCTCTTCATTTCCTTTCCATCATTCTCCAAGTCTGAAGCCCAGGATTATGAGTCTGATGAAGAAATAATCCAAAGATCTGAGAAGTAACTCTGGGGTTGTAAGGCTGTGGCAGTGTAGACTAGTGGGTTCTGAGAGGTGCTGTCCCCCTTCACCCTGCCACCTGCACGTGTGACAGTAGCCAGGTAGCCATGGAGTGCTCTAAGGATAGAAGGGAGAACGGGAGGCCTGGTGACTGCGAGCTGATTGCAAATGATCAAAGGACTCAGTGTTTCTCAAGGCTTTTGGGGGTTTCTGAACACCCAGACCAGTGAAAAGGATCCGAGGTCCTCTGATCACTGAGGGTCGACTTCCCCTGGTACTTATGGGGAGTCATGGTCCAGTTGTGGGAAGGTGGTGGATTTGCAATCGAATCACTTGCAAGTAGCATGCCCAGCCCCAGTACTAACCTCTGTCCCTATTTACTACCTCTATGGCAGGGATGTCCAATCTTTTCGCTTCCCTGGGCCACATTGGAAGAATTGTCTTGGGCCACATATAAAATACACTAACACACTAACGATAGCTAATGAGCTGAAAAAAAAATCACAAAAAAAACTTAATGTTTTAAGGAAGTTTACCAATTTGTGTTGGGCTGCATTTAAAACCACCCTGGGCCACATGCGGCCCTTGGGCCACAGGTTGGACAGGCTTGCTCTGTAGTGAGGGGCCATGAAAGAGGGGATGAGAGCACACTGAATCTCACACACACACACACCCCCATCCGAAATTCACAGCCATGTGGGCAAATGTATGGAGTTGCCAGAGTGGGACAGAGGACTGCTGGAGGGCCCCGCAGGGAGACATGGCATGGGGACTGAGCCACACCGAGCCTCTGAATGAACAGGGAAGCATGTTGGGGCTTCCTGTAGGCAAGATACCCAACAACAGGCCAGTCCTGAACCTTCCATATGGGCCTTTTGGCCTCTCTCGGGTGAGGGCCAGCTCTTGCCTATTGAGCAGAGCTGATACAGGGGTGGCTTCCTCTTCTGGCAGAGCCCTCACAGGTCTGCAGCTAGCATTTTAGGGAGCAGAGAGGAAAGTGTCCCACCCCTAGCCTGAAAGCTGTTTCTGGTTTCTGGGCAAGGCCTTGTGGCACTCCCATGCATGGTGACACCTGACCTTGCCTGTGGTTGTTTGGAGCCCCCAAACTGGATGTTTCTTTCCACCAAGATGCTCCTGATGATGTTAAATGGAATAAGGGAAATTATGGGGGACAAGCTACTGCTGGCATGAGGCAGCTGCCCACGCTCTATACCAAACTCCAGGAAACCGACCCGTGACAAGCACTGAGTCCATCTCTCCTTCCTCCTTCTCTCCGACTTTTCTCTTCCCTGTACTGCCCTGGCTGTGGGATGGGCCACTCTCTCTTACAAGTTTCTGCCGACTGTAGTTGGGGATCTCTTCTCTTCTATCTTGAGGCCTGGGATGGGCATTCAGGGAGGGCGTGAGGGCCCTTGAGGCTGGGCCGTGTGGGCTGAATCCCCTGGGGCCAGGGTCCAAGGTTCTGGCACAAGGTATAGGGTGATTAGGTAGGTAGTCTTTGAAAAAAACACTGCGATGGGGTGGGGGTGGAAAGTCCCATTTTACCACTGGGTTGCTACTCTGCTCTGTGGTCACAGGCAGAAAATAAAGATAGAGATAGATATTTGGCTTTGCTGGAACCCCTGAAATTCTAGAGCTCAGCCTTTGGGCTCATCATATCCATATAGATAAATTGATTCTCACCCTGATTAAAGGGTATAGGGGATGGCCTGGCAGTCAGCTAGCTGACACACTCCTCCATGGCTGTTCCCATCCTTAATTCAGGGGAACAAAGGGGAAAAGCTTTCACTGCAGCAGCCTACAGTAACACTGTGTCCCACATGTTCCTCTAAATCAAGGACTTCCTATTCAAATTAAACACAAAATGTGCAGATATGAAAGTGTGTGCTCGGTTGAGATTAGACAGGGTAGTCAAAACTGGAATCGGCCCCAAAAGAGCTGGTGACCACATTTTACCGCTAAATTCAGTTCTCAACCAAATTCTTGTTGCCTGGAGCTGTGGAAAGGTTCTGATTGCTGGGAGGTTGGGAGGAGGGAACAGTCATGGGACTTTGCCAGGATGTAGGCTTGGGGAATGAAAAGGGGAGATGAGGCCACTCTCAGGGCACCCGGCAGGGACTGAAGGGGCACACACAGTTAGGGCTGTTGTAGGTGGGGCAAGGGACATTTAAGAGAATGGCTGGCGGGGTGTTGATTTAGGGTTTGGTGGTGAAGTCTTGGCTGGGAAAGGCAATAAGGCCATTTTCCAGCCTGGATGCTGGTAGAAATTGGATATTTTTTCTTTTTTCCTTTTTCTTTCTTTTTGAGACAGAGTCTTGCTGTGTCACCCAGGCTGGAGTGCAGTGGCGCGATCTCGGCTCACTGCAACTTATGCCTCCCGGGCTCAAGCGATTCTCTGCCTCAGCCTCCCAAGTAGCTGGGATTTTAGGCATGCACAACCACGCCTGGCTAATTTTTGTATTTTTAGTAGAGACAGCATTTTGCCATGTTGGCCAGGTTGGTTTCTAGCTCCTGACCTTAAGTGATCTGCCCGCCTCGGCCTCCTAAAGTGCTGGGATTACAGGCGTGAGCCACTGTGCCTAGCCTGATATTGGATATTTTAACGAAAAGCTGAAAAAGATGCCTGGGACATATGAACGGGCTGCAGACCAACATGGTGAGGCCCATAGCATGGCTGCTTGTCTGGGAAGGTCATTGGCTATGCCCATGGACTACCACCTTGCTACTCTTGCCCCCGTCCCCCGCCTAGTGAAACAGACGCTCAGTATTCATGCAACATCGCTCTTTGTGAAAACCTTAGAGCCTCAGGAGAGGGGGTGCGGGAAGCATTTTCCCCAGGTTTCCCCAGTCCCTCCCTCCTCTGCGTGCTTTGCCTATGTCTCTGTAAGTCCAGAACCTGGTTTGCATAAAGCTCTTAGCTCCCAGAGGCCCGCAGGCCACCTCTGCCCTGTGCTGCAGGGACTAGGAGAATGTGGGAGAGACACTTACACGGGCCCGCAGGCCACCTGAAAGAGGGAAGACGGTCAGGATGGGGACTCAGACAGAAAGGGGGGCCCCAGAGGCAGTGGAGGCAGCGGTGGTGGCGGCAGCAGATCAGGAAGCCAGCCATGTGAGGAGGTGGATGGAGTGGTGCCCCGGGGGCGGACGGACAAGTTGGTGAATGCACGGAGGGGCAGCTCCCCACAAGCACAGTCCACAGGGGCTCTGGGGAGCCCAGGCAGAAGAGAGACGGCCGGACAGCACAGATGGGTGCAACATCTGTCTGAGAACACAAATAAAGTGGAGATGGTCAAGGCGATGGCACACAGAGCTGGCGAAGGACAGACCAAGTATGGCAGGAAGAAAACGAGGAGGCAGACGAGGCTGGCAGAGGGGGTGAGCAGTCCATCAAAGCCACTGTGAAGGGCTGGAGGTTTTGGCTGGCCCCATCCTCAGGGTCTGGGGGTAGTAAACTCTGGTGGTCCCTGCATCAGCCATGATCATGGGAACACCAGGAAGGGAGGAGAGGCTTCCTAAGCTATACAGGGAACCGGGACCCCAGGGGTCTCGCCGGGTCTCTCCAAAGTGTGGCAAGTAGCCAGTCAGGCAAGGAGAGGAACGGACACTCACTCAATGAAAGGAGGGTTGAGACTAGTGCTGAAGCCTGAGTAAGCACCTAATGAGAGTGACAGAAGCAAACCCCCCATTTCGTGTGAGTGTGCAGCCACAGTGTGTGCAGATGGGCTGAATCAGTGCTTCCCTGGGAGAGCTTGTCTGGAGCCCAGGGCAAACCTTGCCAAGCTCTGGAGGCCAGCCTGGGCCAGTCCTGGTGCTAGGCCATGGCCACATGGCCTTGGACCAGTCACTAGCTCTTCAGTTTCTTTGTCTGCAATAACAGGATGTGGGAGGCAGCCTTATCCTGGTGGTTCTCAAGGGGGGAGGATTTTGCCCCCTAGTGGACATTTGGTAATGTCTGGAGACAGTTTTGGTCGTCACAACTGAAGGGGGTGCCATTAGCATCTCACAGGTAGAGGCCAGAGATGCTGCTAAAGATTCCACAGTGCACAAGACAGTCCCCCTCAACAGAGGATCATTGTAGTCAAAATAGCAAGGGTGCTGAGGCTGAGGACCCCACCTTATGGGCAATGTTGATGGCATTAAACACACAATGTCTAGGCAAGCCCTTTACAAACTTTAAGTATGATTATTGTAAAACAGTATTTTTTTGATTCCAAGATGCCACTGTCTATAAAATGAAAGCATATTTTGATGATGAATTCTCAAGTGAAAAAGGAAACACAATCATGTTAAACAACACTGACTTTAAGACATCTCCTGATGTCAGAATTATTAAAATGTAAAAAGAAAACGTACATTTTAGAATCGAGACATCTGGCACCACTATTATTATCATCACAGCTACTAGGCTTTCAGGGATCCCGGCATGATTCCTGTGCTTCTCCCAGGAAATGCCAGCAAACTCTGGAGTTTCTCTGGCAGACCATGGAGGACTCCACCATTGGGGTCCAGGAAATGTAGGGGTCTTGTGGGTAGACAGATGAACAGACAGACAGACAGACCTCCTGCTCTGGCTGGGGGTGGCATGTGAATGCCTCTGCAATGCAGGTCTATGATTTTACAAATAACAGTGACAAAACGACAGACACTTACTTTTTCAGAGCTTCTCTGAGATTCTTAAATCTGCCCTCAGATGACACAAGCTTTTGGAGCTTATCAATCAAAGCTTTAGTCTAGAAGGAATCAGAAGCATTTACTAACACACAGCACACACCAAGGCCCGGGACCTCAGGCCCACACTCCAGCATGCTGCCCGCCAGGGTTCCAGAATTGCATTCCCTTGGGATCTGGGGGCCTCCCGTGTTTGGGCACCTTGCTCCTGAACTCCTCAGGAGTTGGGCATGGGTCCTTGTTGAGTGTGCCTGTGCTCACACATCTCTCAGAAGCAAGGAAGTGGATGTGAGGGACCTGAGTGTGGATTTGGCCCTGGGAAATGTTGCAGGAGCCCGACACCTGGGCAGTTTAGGACTTGCTGGGTGACTCCCAGGAGCCTACGCTGAGAGCAGGAAATGGCAGATTTTTGATTTTCCTGATCTTTCTCATGAACTACACCCAAAGGATGTGACCCTCATCTCACATGTTCCCTTTTTCACATCAGAAACACCACCCAAATTTAAGGATCAAGAAAAAAGATGGGAGACGAACTGATCATCAGAAAAGAAAAGGCCTGGCTGGAGAGAGGAAGCCCCAGAGCAAAGGGCTTTGCCAAGCGACCCCGCCAGGCCCAGCACACACATCAGGCTGCAGCCGAGTTTCAGTGGCTGGAGTCTGTCTGACCCACGGAGCGCCCTGGGTCAAGCCTGGCTTTGTGCGCTGTGGAGCCTGAGGGAAGGTCCTTTCCCTCAGGGGTCCTCAGCTCCCTCATTGATAAAATGGTGAGATAGATTAGAGACTTCCTTTGCAGCTCTGTTCCTCAAGATTCAGAATGTGGCTGAGAAACCACCGGAGCACAGCGGTACGTCACGCCACCAGAGCCCTAGTCAGCCTGAAGGGGAGACAGGCCCTGGAGGCCAAGCACATGCCCAATCTTGGGGTCAGATTTCTGCTGAGAAACTTGTCTACTGAAAAGGACAATCTAAGTCTCCATTCTGACAGGAGGAGATCTGTGTGTGCTCTTCAAGGGGAAAGAAGGGCTGAACCAGAGCCCTAGTCAGCCTGAAGGGGAGACAGGCCCTGGAGGCCAAGCACATGCCCAATCTTGGGGTCAGATTTCTGCTGAGAAACTTGTCTACTGAAAAGGACAATCTAAGTCTCCATTCTGACAGGAGGAGATCTGTGTGTGCTCTTCAAGGGGAAAGAAGGGCTGAACGTACCATTCAGTTCCGTGCCTTATCAACGAGCAGAAAAAGCCTAGCCACCTGGTGTGTACTAATCCTGTTCAGAGCACAACTGTGTTCCGGATCTGACACGCAACGGAATAGCACACAGCACACAGAGTCAAGGCAGATGATTCTGCTTTCACTTGAGATGTCTGCTCTCCAATGACTGGCGAAGGCTGGATGCCCTGGCCCACCTCTGTTCTAGATCTCAGCTTCCCTCCTGCACTTGCCCCTTTCCAGAGCTGCACCCTCCTTCCTCTTCTTCTCCATCCACCTGCAGAGGAATGACCTGATATGGCTTGAGGTCAGAGGCGGGGGCTGAGTCAGGAAACCTAGGGCCTCCCCAGCCTCTGTCACCTACCCTTGGCATGCCGACTGGCAAATCACCACTCCTCTTGCCTGTCTGGCCCTCAGGGTCCCCATATGGAAAATGGGAGGGTAAATCCAGGTATTCCCTAGGGCAATACTAGCTCAGATATTCTAGAATTGTGGGAGACACAGAAGCTTGATCAGGAGGTCCCGGTAGAGCCATGTAGCTCTAGATGAAGTGTCACCGTGCTCTGAGGCCGTGAAAATGTGCAGAAGATATTCCGGGACCAATTTGTGGCTCTGAACTGGTCACATTTTTAACTTCCTCCACATCCCCATGCTTGCTGTGTATGGCTGCTCCTCTTTGGGTTGTCATGCTCTCTCCAGGAAGGAGCTCTATGGCCTGGGAAGCCACAGAATTTTCTCAGCTGCTGCTTAAAAAGTATGTTCCAAGTTGAAGCAGTTCAAGTATCTATCTTCTAGCTGGGCCAGGAGCTTCTATCCTTTGATGCTCCATGGGATACCAAGCCTCTGGGATCTTGGGTGTCTCTGTTAGAGTGTGGACACCAGCAGGCAGACATGAGGGGCCCTTGGAATATGTGATTGAGAGCAGGGACCAAGCAAGGAGCCTTGGAGTCAATGTCAGGAAGAAAGATGATTTTGTGGTCTCCAAAATTCCATCACTTCCTGTTCACCAAGTGGAGGACTTCTGGCTGGCCAAGAATATTCCCTCCCAGAGAGGCCAAAATCTATTGTTAGCCAAGGCGAGGCTTTTGTCTCCAGGAGAGGCGACACACAAATCCATGTTAGTCATTGTACTGTCCTATGGAAGAGCATCATCATCAGATCCTGTCTTGAGGTTTGTTTTTTTTTGGTTGTTGTTTGTTTGTTTTTTCAAAGAGGATGGGGAGAGGGGTTAAAAGAAGAAAGGGGAAATGAAAAGTCCCAAATGAAACCCAGCTGCCTGACTCTTGCCAGGGGCTGAACCAGACTTGGACATAATGCTTTTCTGCTGTGGTGAGCACATTTAAGCGAGCAATAAGAACTGGCTGCTGAGGTTACAGTTCAGGCCATCTAAGAAACGTGGCCATTTCAGAGGGTCTCCAATGTCCATGGGACGCCTGTAGAGAGATAATGAACTGCCCCTGGCAGATGCTGAGCAGGCCATGACCAGGAACTCCCAGAAGCTCCTGGGGCCAGGTGCTGTGCAGACACACAACTCTTACACAGCTGAGGGCTGCAGAAGACAGCTGGGTCCAGACTGCCATAGAGGGTGGAGACCTCATGCAGTGCCAAAGGCACTTTTGATTTTTGAACCAGGCCAGCTGACCCTAAGTCCAGAAAGACATCCTAGAACACAGGCTGAATCACATGCCCTGACCACCGAGTGTCCTTGATTTGCACTCTCTGCAGAGAACAGAAGATTTCAGGATGGCCAAGCTCATTCCCTCCCAAATCCATGAGGAAGGTGATGCTGGAGATCGAGACCAAGAAATGCAAGGAGTGTGGGTTCCAGGAAGCCTAAGTGGGGTGGGAAACTGAAGCCTGGTCTCCAGGGCCTCTGGAAAAGATGATGTCATTCCCATAGTACAGGGGAGAAGGAGAGAGAGATTTACCTGGAATGGGCCCCCAGATTGTGGCAAGGGCCCTGCCTAAACCTTGACAAGCCAAATGAGGTTGGGTGACTTGGAGGTTCTGCAGAGCCTTGCTCAACACCTGCCTCTAGGAGTTCATGACAGTATGTACCATGTTTGGCTGGATGTGCCTGCAGCTCTGAGCTCCTGTGCTCCTGAGCTCTGCTCTTTCCTGGAGCCCGCAAACAAGAGTAGCATCTTTTACGGTCCTTGACCCCAAGCCTGGCATCTCTGTGTGCCAAGAAGCAAAAGGCCCAATCCCACTGGATTGTAATGGGGTGTCCCTGCATGTTCTGTAGTCCTGCTGTCATCAGGGGCTGGAGTGACCAGAAGGTGGGGGAAGGGTAGCAGAGATGTCCCAGGACTTTCCTGAGTTTGGCTGCTAAGTAGGGAGGATTATGGACATGCCGCTTGCTTGGTGGGTGGAATCAAGACCTGCCATTGACATGAGGAGGGTAGTGAGCAGGTGATAAAGAGAACAATGAGGGTGACACAGTATGCAAGTCCAGAGTGGCCCAGATGAGACAGGGCCCTTGGAGCCATTGGATCCCACACAGCCCACCCAGCGGTAGGATGACAGACACTGCTGCCAAGGGATCGTGCTTGGGGGCTTGCCCTGTCTACTGGGGGTGCTTGTCCGGCCTCCTGCACACATGCAGGCTGGGGTGGGGGCATCCACCAAGTGCACTAAGGAAGTGGTCCAAGTGCCTCATTGTGCTCTTCTATAAGGAGCACTGGTCCCTCCTGACCCTAATGCCTGCAACTTTATTCCTGAGGAAGAATCTATCTTATGGTTTTATGTTCATGTTTTATGTTTATGACTTTTCAGATTCATGTTCTGAGTGAAGAGGGATCGAGCCCACATTTAAGGTGATCAACTAGCTGACAGGCTCCAGGGAGCAGCTAATTCTCTGTGGCCAGAAGGGCCGGTGAAATCAGAATCCTGGGAAGGGCTTGCAGGATCATCTGACGGAAGGGTCCTCTGATGGAAGGCTCACCTGACCACAGTCTCAGCTGCCCTGCAGATCCCCATAAAGCCACCACTCTCGCCCCAACTCCAGAAGAAAAGTGTTGGGACCAATAATCACCAACATATTCTTTCCACTTTGAGGTTTTAATTACTCAAGTGGGAATTACAGTCCCACAGTCTCACTGCCACATCTGTGGGCCTGCTATCTGGTCCCAGGTGATATATGGGAAGTGATTCTCTGTTTTACCTGGGAGTGTTAGACCTCAGCCCAGTCCTTTGCCCACTTGTAGATGCCCAGTGGCCAGCCCACTGGTCTTCCTGCCCCATCCCCAATCCAGCCCCAGGGAGGCAGTGGTGCCAGCCTCCTGCCCGCACCTGCTTAGAGACTTTGAGCCATGTCTTTTTGAGCCGGAAGATAGCACTGCGGTTCATGGATGAGGTGATCTCCAGCACAGCATTGTAGTTGTGGAGGCAGCGGCAGATGTCAGCCACGGCCACCCACTTCTCGATGGCGCTCACCCTGGCATTGATGTCCTCATTGCGGATGATTTCTGAAGCAATCAAGTTACTGATCTTTAAGCCAATGCAATAAGACAGGGAAAAAGAGGAGTAAGTATTGCAAAGATGATAAATAATCACTATTTGCAGATATAATTGCCTGTTTGAAAATACAAGAAGGAATTGGACAACTGTGAGAACAATGAACAGAGCTTGCTAGGGTTGCTGGCTAAAGGTTCAATATGGAAAAATGAAAAGTTTATATATACATTAGCAATAATCAATTAGAAAATACAACAAAAATACAACCTTCCAAATAACAATGGGAATTTGTAAATACCTAGGAACTTAATGAGAACTATGTAGGATGGAAAAAACAGGTCACCAAAGGATATAAAAGGCTTGAATAACAGAGAAAGAGATCAAATTCCCAAATGGGAATGTAAATATGTCATTTTTCTGAAAGCTGATACATGTGTTTAATGTAATCCAATAAAACACTCAGGCCTGGTGCAGTGGCTCACACCTGTAATCCCAGCACTTTGGGAGGCCGAGGCGGGCGAATCATTTGAGGTTAGGAGATCGAGACCAGCCTGACAAACATGGTGAGACCCTGTCTCTACAAAACACACACACACACACACACACACACACACACAAATTAGATGGGTGTGATGGTGCATGTCTATAATCCCAGCTACTCAAAAAGCTGGGGCAGGAGAATTACTCGAACCCAGGAGGTGGATGTTTTAGTGAGCTGAGATCGCGCCGCTGCACTCCAGCCTGGGTGACAGAGCGAGACTCCATCTCAAAAAGAAAAACAAAACACAAAAAACAAAACAAAAACCCTGAAAACAAACAAAAAACCAAATACCAACGAGAGCTTTCTCTAGAAAAGTAATTATAGACAAAGTAATTCTAAAGTTCATCTGGAAGAACAAATAGTTAAAAGGGGCCAAATTCTGAGGGAATCCCCCATCACACAACTAGAGCTTGGACAGGACACACTTTGAAGCACTGCTGGTCTCACATACACAGTAGAAGGTATCTTCTAGGACTCCATCTCCAAACATGACATGCACATGAACCAATCAAGGGCAGGTTGGACCTGGAGCAGCTGGGGTCGGGGGTGGGAAGCTGGGGCTAGAACATCAGGGAATTAGAATTGCAAGAAGCTGGAACAGCAGGAAGCAGTGGGCTTTCTGGTACATTCTTTTGTCACTTCCTAAGACTTTTTTTGTTTTGTTTTGTTTTTTGAGACAGAGTCTTGTTCTGTTGCCCAGGTTGAGTGCAGTGGTGTCATCTCGGCTCACTTCAACCTCCCCTTCCTGGGTTCAAGCGACTCTCCTACCACAACCTCCCAAGTAGCTGGGATTACAGGCACACACCACCATGCCTGACTAATTTTTGTATTTTTAGTAGAGATGGGGTTTTACTATGTTGGCCAGTCTGGTTTCGAACTCCTGACCTCAAGTGATCTGCCCGCCTCGGCCTCCCAAAGTGTTGGGATTACAGGTGTGAGCCACTGCACCCGGCCTTTGTGACTGTTTAATTATTTTAAAATAAAAAATTTAAAAAAAGACTACTACTTTAAAAAAAGGCAATAAAAGGACATTTACAGATGAATTAAATATTATAGGGCTTTATTGCTAAGAAACCTCAAAAATAATTTCTAAAGGATGCTCATCAAGAAGAATGAATTGTAAAACTACTTAAGAATGGAACTACTACTTAAGAACTACTACTTATTATCAGGAAGGATAATAACGCACAGTAGTACATGTATTATATTTCTTAATTAAATTGAAGTTGTAGTTAAATTTTTTTCCATCGAGAGAACATGGAACTTAAAAACAGTTTTATATAAAAGTTATACTAATTTTTGAAATAAATAGATCAGTCAAATCTTCCAGAGAAGAAGGATAAAAGGAGTATCTGCCAGTTCATTCTATGAAGCCAGTATTACCTTGATACTGAGACCAGAAATGGATAACAAAAGAAAGGAAAGCTACACACCCTTTTGTTTAATATACCATGACCACATTGGGTTTATCCCTGGAATGCAAGGATGATTGAATATTAGAAAAAAAGTATAATTGTCATTTACTATATCAACAGATTAAGGGAGGAAAACCATATGACCATCTCCACGGATGCAGAAAGAAATATTTGATAAAATTCTGTATTTGTTCATGGTTAAATCCATTAGCACCCAAGGAACAAAAGCTAATTTAAAAAAAAACCTGGTAAAGAAACAAACATCATTCCACATAGGGAAATATTAGAAGCATCTCCTTTAAAACCAAGAAGGTGGCCAAGTGCAGTGGCTCACACCTGTAATCCCAGCACTTTGGGAGGCCGAGGTGGATGGATCACCTGAGGTCAGTTCAAGACCAGCCTGTGCAACATGGTGAAACCCTGTCTCTACTAAGAATACAAAGATTACCTGGGTGCAGTGGCGTGCACCTGTAATCCCAGCTACTCGGGAGGCTGAGGCATGATAATCGCTTGAACCTGGGAGGTGGAGGTTGCAGTGAGCCGAGATTATACCACTGCACTCCAGCCTGGGCAGCAGAGTGAGACTCTGTCAAAAAAACCCAAAAACAAACAAACAAAAAAAACCCCAAAAAAACCCCACAAAAAACCCAAGAAGGAGACACATGATCACCAAGTCCATTCCACGCTGTCCTGGAGAGAGACGGAACTAGGGTGAGGCAGGCGAGGTATGGGGTACAAGTGCAGAAGGGTAAGTAGCTCCTTAGATTTTGCTCTCTGGGGACCTTGCTTGTCTTACCCCAGTACCCCAGCTTGGCCATGGTCTTGAAGATCCTGGCCAGTACCAGCTAAGAGGACAAAGACATTAAAGGCAAAAGGACCAGAAAACAGCAAACAACTGTGCCAGGGAGAGACGAGGTAAATCGCTATTGTGCCAGCACATGTCCTGTGTATCAGAACCAAATGGTGGATTTGAACAGAGATGGCCAAATGCCAGGTCGTTACAAGGGCAGCTTCTCAGGTAGACCGTGTGCGTTCAAAATTGTACTCTGCTGTGTAATGTTGGGGATGAAATTTCCCCTCCTCGAGCCTCAGTTTCTTCATCCACAAAGTGGGAATAGCAGGATTAAATGAGATGATGCTTTTGAAGCACAGCGTCTAGCATGCGCTGAACGCTCAATGAATGCTCACTTCATATTCTTATCTGTCACTTGCTTGACTCCTGGGCACACAGTGGGACAGGGGAAGGGAGGGGACGGTGATTTGTTGCCTGGTGCTGTAAGGTGTGGTCAGATCAGGCCTCTGTCAGGATGTTTCCTGAGGCTTGGTCTCTGTTCCTCTTTCTCTCCTGAGAGGCACACAAGTCTCCTTTCTGCTGCTGTGCTTACTGCAGGAGCCACTGGGTGCCCGGGCCTAGGAGGCCCCAGAGGGCTCCTCCCCTGAGCTGCAATCCCTGGGTCTTTCTTGTTTCTTCCAGGCTGCTGAGGATCCTCCCAGGATATGGTGTGCTGGGGGCTGGGGCTGGTGGGATGTGGCCCTGGCCAAGGTGGCCAGGGCAAGTGGAATCATGTGCTCCCACCACCGGCCCTCAAAGGCTCTTTCCTCGTGTTGATGATTAAACTCAGAAGAATGAGGATGCTGAGTGCAACTGTTCTCAGGGCTGTTACGAGGCTGGGAGTGACCCATCTCTGTGGTTCAGGGGCTGGAACTTGCGCAAATGTGGGGAAGTTGCCGGGAGGGATTTTTTTCTTTCTTTTTTTTTTCTCACACAGCCGATTTGCACTGTGCAGCAATGAAAGTCATGAGCCACCACACACCGGTTAGGAGACCTCAGCATTTGCCCCTCCAGAGCCTTGGTTTCTTTGTATCTAAAAATGTGAGGACAGCCCCCATCTTTTAGTTGATGTGAGCTTTCAATGAGATTACTATGCACAAAATGCTCAGTGCTAGGCACCAGGTAGGCACCCGGTTAGGGGGCAGTGGATATTCTTATTAAAGAACATTGCAAATGCTCCCTGTGGACATGAATTGAGCCTCAGAAGGCTCTGGGACCTGTCTGGCCCCCAGTTCTCTGCTGCTCCCATGTTTCTCTGAGAAGGGATTCTGGGAGCTGGGGGTGTGTGATGCACCCATCTGAACTTAGTGTGCTAATCAGTCAGTCCAGACGCTTTGAGTCGCTTATGCCAGGCCAGTTTGCAGGCCCAGTGCTTGGTCCCATCTCAACAGTTCTTCCCCACGAAAGCTGGGGCTGGGAGGTCTAGAGGAGGGGGCTGGAGGAGCTGGATATTGGATCATCTTGATCCTAGCTGGGGACATTCAGGAGCCTTAGTCTCGCTCAGCACTGTGGCCTCCTAACATTAAAGAGAATTAAACATTCACCTTCAGGGTAGCCGAAACAGCCAAAACATTAGGAGATTCTGAGGGTTCTGGATAATGTATGAATTAGAGGGAAGCTGTCTGCCATTTGATGAGGTTAAAAAATAGGAAGCATAGCAAGGTCTTCATTGTTTTTCCTTCTAATCCTTCATTCCTTTCTGTTCTCTTTGCCACAGACTCCCCAAACACCCTGCTCCGAGGAGTGACCCCTCTTAGGAATCACAAGTCCTGGGTGAGGGCTCGTGGCGAGCCAATGCTGGGCTGAATGTCTTTAGATGACTGCCCAGTTAATCATCCTACGACCATTCTATGGTCAGCCCCACTTAATAGGAAAAGAGACCGAGACCGAGGTGAGGCAACCAGCCCAAGGCCACATGGCAAGGGGTGGCAGGGCTGGAGAGGACCCAGCAGTCTGGTTCCAGCCAGGTGTATAGCCCATTCTCTACCCAGCCTCTTGAGCATCTTGCCAAAGAAAAACCTCAGCGAGAGAAGCGGTCCCATCCATACTCACATCATTGAAGTGCTTGGTGGTTTTCATGATATAAGGGGTCCTTTCATTCTTTTCCAGTTTCATCCATCCTTGTCCGAAGAACTCCCTGTGGGAAGTAAGGGGAGACCCAGGTGGAGGAGGTGAGGTTTGCCTTGCTGATTTCATTGCTCCATGCTTTTTATTTTATTTTTATTTTTTGGCTTTTTGAGGCTGTCATTTTGGGGGAATGACTTTCTGCAGAACCCTGGAAGGAAGGAACCCTGGGCTGAAGTCCAGCTCTGCCTTGTCGCAGCTGTGTGGCCTCAGACAAACCCTTTATAGAGCAGGGCTTCAGTTTCCTCATCTGTAAAATGGGAATAAAGACGATCCTTTCCTCACAGGGTTACTGGGAGGCTGAAATAAGGTGTGGGAAGCACACACCTTATTGTGAGGTACAGTGGAAATAATTTGTTATGAATCTTGTTTTCTGACAGGGAGAATTCACATTTTAGTGATTGCAGCAGCTGGTCTGTAGGATGAGGGAATAGAAGGCCCTAAAAGGGGGCAGATAAAAGGCTTAAAATGCCTGCAAGCCAAGCCACAGGCTCCTGACATCATAAAGTGACAGGGAGAGGGGACCTTGGCAGAGCCCTGTGGGCAGAAGGGGCCAGGGGAGGTGATCTGTGTTTGAAAACATATCCCGCTTCTCCTCCTACAGGGACATATCAGGAATATCAGCTGCTTCTATGTCCAGGAGATGTGACAGGTTTCCAAAGTGCCGACGCTCTCTATTTACACGAGGCAGCACCCACGCTGGGGAGGGCTGCGAGAGTGCCAGGTGGAGCTGAGGCCAAAAGCCCCTCAATCATTCAAATCCGGCAAGCTCAATTTTGGGAAACCATTCTGGGACCATTGTTAGGAACTGAGACATATTTGTTACCAGGATGCTTACTGCAGCGATAAATATAAAAGTGGAGACTGAAAACACCCTTGTGGCTTAGTAACACACTGTTAGAGAATGCTGTGTACTCATTAAAAATAATGTTTACAAATGCCATTTTGGCATAGCGTCAGAGGAAGGAAGAAGGATACAAAATTATAAAAGTAGAATAACTGCAATGAACACCAGGGATGACTGAGGCCAGAGCAGGTAACAGCAGGCCTTGAGGCTTCTTCAAAGTCCACATCTGTCCCCTAAATCAGCTCCTGGAGGTCACTGGACCCACACACGCACCCACGCTCATACCTGTGTGCACAGTTTCTCACAGGTGCGTGTGCACACACACACGAACACATGCTTTTTTCTAGATACTGTCTTTCTAGGAGCTCTGAGTTAGAGATGACTCCAGAAAAGTGTGTATGTGCAGCTGACAGGTAAGGAGAGAACTTGGTGGGCAGGAACAGAAACAGGCTTCTCCGTCATTCTGCGGACCCAGGCACTATTGTTTTAAGCTGTGGAGGGTCCGCACAGCTCTGGAAGTTCACTGTATATGCTTCTGGGGTGCTGTCCAAGACAGTGCCTGAGGAAGCGGGGGGAGGCAGGTGCTGCCTGCAACACTTACTCATAAGGAATCTTCTTGAAGACGAGGTGGTCTAGCAGGGTCAGCTGCTCCGCAATCTCTAGGGCCGAGTGGTTTTCAAAGGGCTCAGCCTTCACGCCTTCAGCCTGGTTTTGAGTTAGGGGAGCAAGGTTTTGAGTTAGGCCCACGACGAACACCTCCTGGATTCTCAGCTGCCTCTCTGGGGGTTTCTCCCCCTCGAATTTGGTGGGCGGGTGGATGGGGTATGATGAGGGAAGGTGGAGGGAAGGGAATGGAGGGAGATGGGCCCCGCCCTGTTGTGCTGGTGTGTGCAGCCCAGTGCTCGGACTGCCCTCACCCACCCTGCCAGGGAGCTCCCAGCACATGCATGAGACAACCGAGGTTTCCAGATGTGAACCACTGGCCCAAGTTGCTAAGCTGGAAGTGGGCTGACTAGGACTGGAGCCCAGGTCATCTGACTCCAGGCTGTGCCTGGCCACTCCCTTTAGGGTCCGCCTGAGCCAACAACTGGCTCTATACAATTTCCTTTTGAAACTAGCAGGTGTGGACTCCCAGGCGTGATTAGCTCCTGGGATGGTCCTGTGCTTAGAAGACAGCTGACCCACCTTAGTCCTGGGCCTTAGTCAATGTCTCTGGTCCCCAGGGGCCACCCTTGGATACTGTCATTAAGGGTGTCCATTACTTGGGCCCTATGATCAGAGATCTTCAGGGAAACGTTAGCCAGGGGACAGTGGTGCCCACGGCAGGAGATGGATGAGAGGTGGACATGGGGAGGCCAGTGTATTGGGCACAAAGGCCTCTTGGAAGGTCTGCTGGATCTGAGTGAGGGGTGCTGGAAGGCGGTGGGTAAAGGGACAACTATGTTGGTCTTGGGAGGAGCCTGTTAGGAACAAGAATCCTCCCCCATCACCACCTCAGGACCAACTGGGCCACACAGGAGGAGAGGAGAGGGGTCAACTCCTCGGGCAGCAGGTGCTCCAACAGATGACTGTCTCGTGTGCCTCATGCCTTCGCTTTCTCATGCTCACTTCACTCTGTCCAGAAATCCTTGTGGGCTGGGCTGAGCACCCACAAGCAGCCCATCTGCTGGGTCCCAAAGGAAGTGGGGCCATCCCTCCTAAACTAAGTGTCTCCCTTCCTCCCATTTCCTCCTCAGATGAGCACTGAGGTCTGCACCAAGGCCTCGCCACATGCCGAGACAGAAAGGCAGGAAACACGGGCCCTGACCTCAGGGAGCTCCAGCCTAAATGGTTCCAAGTCATGTGAACGGAGCGAGGACCGTGGAGGAAAACAGCCTCTGTGTGTCCGTGTGGGTGCTGTGTGTGTGTGGTGTGTATGGGGTGTTTGTGGTGTGGGTATGTGTATGTGTATGTGTGTGTGTGTGTGGTGTGTATGGGATGTTTGTGGTGTGGGTATATGTATGTGTATGTGTGTGTGTGTGTGGTGTGTATGGGGTGTTTGTGGCGTGGGTATGTGTATGTGTATGTGTGTGTGTGTGTGTGTGGTGTGTATGGGGTGTTTGTGGTGTGGGTATGTGTATGTGTATGTGTGTGTGTGTGTGGTGTGTATGGGGTGTTTGTGGTGTGGGTATGTGTATGTGTATGTGTGTGTGTGTGTGGTGTGTATGGGGTGTTTGTGGTGTGGGTATGTGTATGTGTATGTGTGTGTGTGTGTGTGTGGTGTGTATGGGGTGTTTGTGGTGTGGGTATGTGTATGTGTATGTGTGTGTTTGTGTGGTGTGTATGGGGTGTTTGTGGTGTGGGTATGTGTATGTGTATGTGTGTGTGTGTGTGGTGTGTATGGGGTGTTTGTGGTGTGGGTATGTGTATGTGTGTGTGTGTGTGGTGTGTATGGGGTGTTTGTGGTGTGGGTATGTGTGTGTGTGTGTGTGTGGTGTGTATGGGTGTTTGTGGTGTGGTATGTGTATGTGTGTGTGTGTGTGGTGTGTATGGGGTGTTTGTGGTGTGGGTATGTGTATGTGTATGTGTGTGTGCTGTGTGGTGTGTATGGGGTGTTTGTGCTGTGTGTATGTGTATGTGTATGTGTGTGTGTGTGGTGTGTATGGGGTGTTTGTGGTGTGGGTATGTGTATGTGTATGTGTGTTGTGTGTGTGTGTGTGGTGTGTATGGGGTGTTTGTGGTGTGGGGTATGTGTATGTGTGTGTGTGTGTG